>NC_134650.1:24049784-26889784 GCF_030463565.1 Pelecanus crispus
TAACTTTGTGAGCTGGTCTGTGCCGCGAGTGAGAGTGAGCTTGCGAATGTGTCTTGGGAGTGGTGGGAGGCAAGGCAAGGGGAGATTCTTAGTGTATGATTTGCTGTGAAAGCACTGGCAAGGGAAGGTCAGAAACAGCAGGAGCTCTAAGCCCTTAGAGCTCTGGTGTGGGGAGAAATGGCTGTATGTTTTAACTTTGTGAGCTGGTCTGTGCCGAGAGTGAGAGGGAGCTTGAGAATGTGTCTTGGGAGTGGTGCGAGGCAAGGCAAGGGGAGATTCTTAGTGTATGTTTGGCTGTGAAAGCACTGGCAAGGGAAGGTCAGAAACAGCAGGAGCTCTAAGCCCTTAGAGCTCTGGTGTGGGAGAAATGGCTGTATGTTTTAACTTTGTGAGCTGGTCTGTGCCGAGAGTGAGAGTGAGCTTGCGAATGTGTCTTGGGAGTGGTGGGAGGCAAGGCAAGGGGAGATTCTTAGTGTCTGTCTGGGTGTGAAAGCACTGGCAAGGGAAGGTCAGAAACAGCAGGAGCTCTAAGCCCTTAGAGCTCTGGTGTGGGAGAAATGGCTGTATGTTTTAACTTTGTGAGCTGGTCTGTGCCGAGAGTGAGAGGGAGGCTTGAGAATGTGTCTTGGGAGTGGTGGGAGGCAAGGCAAGGGGAGATGCCAGGGGGGTGTCTGGCTGGTGAGTGCGGTGGAAGGGCAGTTGAATACAGCAGGAGCTCTAAGCCCTTAGAGCTCTGGTGTGGGAGAAATGGCTGCATGTTTGCACTTTGTGAGCTGGTCTGTGTGAAGAGTGAGAGTGAGCTTGCGAATGTGTAGTGAGAGGGCTGGGAGGCAAGGCAAATAAAGTACACATCCGTACTATCCGCAGTGTCTGTCTGGGGTGAAAGTGCTGGCAAGGGAAGGTGAGGACCAGCAAGAGCATTAAGCCCTTAGAAATATCAAGAGGGAAACATGGCTGTATGTTTTAACTTTGTGAGCTGGTCTGTGCCGCGAGTGAGAGTGAGCTTGCGCATGTGTCTTGGGAGTGGTGGGAGGCAAGGCAAGGGGAGATTCTTAGTGTAGTTTTGGCTGTGAAAGCATTGGCACGGGAAGGTCAGAAACAGCACCAGCTCTTAGGCCTTAGAGCTCTGGTGTGGGAGAAATGGCTGTATGTTTTAACTTTGTGAGCTGGTCTGTGCCGAGAGTGAGAGTGAGCTTGCGAATGTGTCTTGGGAGTGGTGCGAGGCAAGGCAAGGGGAGATTCTTAGTGTAGTTTGGCTGTGAAAGCACTCGCAAGGGAAGGTCAGAAACAGCAGGAGCTCTAAGCCCTTAGAGCTCTGGTGTAGGAGAAATGGCTGTATGTTTTAACTTTGTGAGCTGGTCTGTGCCGAGAGTGAGAGGGAGCTTGAGAATGTGTCTTGGGAGTGGTGGGAGGCAAGGCAAGGGGAGATCCAGGGGGGTGTCTGGCTGTGAGTGCGGTGGGGAAGGGCAGTTGAATACAGCACCAGCTCTTAGGCCTTAGAGCTCTGGAGTGGGAGAAATGGCTGCATGTTTGCACTTTGTGAGCTGGTCTGTGCGGAGTTGAGAGTGAGCTTGCGAATGTGTAGTGAGAGTGCTGGGAGGCAAGGCAAAAGTACATCCGCAGTGTCTGTCTGGGTGTGAAAGTGCTGGCAAGGGAAGGTGAGGACCAGCAAGAGCATTAAGCCCTTAGAAATCTCAAGAGGGAAACATGGCTGTATGTTTTAACTTTGTGAGCTGGTCTGTGCCCGCGAGTGAGAGTGAGCTTGCGAATGTGTCCTTGGGAGTGGTGGAGGCAAGGCAAGGGGAGATTCTTAGTGTATGTTTGGCTGTGAAAGCACTGGCAAGGGAGGTCAGAAACAGCAGGAGCTCTAAGCCCTTAGAGCTCTGGTGTGGGAGAAATGGCTGTATGTTTTAACTTTGTGAGCTGGTCTGTGCCGAGAGTGAGAGTGAGCTTGCGAATGTGTCTTGGGAGTGGTGGGAGGCAAGGCAAGGGGAGATTCTTAGTGTATGTTTGGCTGTGAAAGCACTGGGCAAGGGAAGGTCAGAAACAGCACCAGCTCTTCGGCCTTAGAGCTCTGGTGTGGGAGAAATGGCTGTATGTTTTAACTTTGTGAGCTGGTCTGTGCCGAGAGTGAGAGGGAGCTTGCGAATGTGTCTTGGGAGTGGTGGGAGGCAAGGCAAGGGGAGATTTTTAGTGTCTGTCTGGCTGTGAAAGCACTGGCAAGGGAAGGTCAGAAACAGCAGGAGCTCTAAGCCCTTAGAGCTCTGGTGTGGGAGAAATGGCTGTATGTTTTCACTTTGTGAGCTGGTCTGTGCCGAGAGTGAGAGTGAGCTTGAGAATGTGTCCTTGGGAGTGGTGGGAGGCAAGGCAAGGGGAGATCTTAGTGTATGTTTGGCTGTGAAAGCAACTGGCAAGGGAAGGTCAGAAACAGCACCAGCTCTTCGGCCTTAGAGCTCTGGTGTGGGAGAAATGGCTGTATGTTTTAACTTTGTGAGCTGGTCTGTGCCGAGAGTGAGAGGGAGCTTGAGAATGTGTCTTGGGAGTGGTGGGAGGCAAGGCAAGGGGAGATTTTTAGTGTCTGTCTGGGTGTGAAAGCACTGGCAAGGGAAGGTCAGAAACAGCAAGAGCTCTAAGCCCTTAGAGCTCTGGTGTGGGAGAAAATGGCTGGATGTTTTAACTTTGTGAGCTGGTCTGTGCGAAGAGTGAGAGGGAGCTTGCGAATGTGTATTTGAGAGTGCTGGGAGGCAAGGCAAAAGTACATCCGCAGTGTCTGTCTGGGTGTGAAAGTGCTGGCAAGGGAAGGTGAGGACCAGCAAGAGCATTAAGTCCTTAGAAATATCAAGAGGGAAACATGGCTGTATGTTTTAACTTTGTGAGCTGGTCTGTGCCGCGAGTGAGAGTGAGCTTGCGAATGTGTCTTGGGAGTGGTGGGAGGCAAGGCAAGGGGAGATTCTTAGTGTATGTTTGGCAGTGAAAGCACAGGCAAGGGAAGGTCAGAAACAGCAGGAGCTCTAAGCCCTTAGAGCTCTGGTGTGGGAGAAATGGCTGTATGTTTTAACTTTGTGAGCTGGTCTGTGCCGAGAGTGAGAGTGAGCTTGAGAATGTGTCTTGGGAGTGGTGGGAGGCAAGGCAAGGGGAGATTCTTAGTGTATGTTTGGCTGTGAAAGCACTGGCAAGGGAAGGTCAGAAACAGCAGGAGCTCTAAGCCCTTAGAGCTCTGGTGTGGGAGAAATGGCTGTATGTTTTAACTTTGTGAGCTGGTCTGTGCCGAGAGTGAGAGGGAGCTTGCGAATGGTGTCTTGGGAGTGGTGGGAGGCAAGGCAAGGGGAGATTCTAAGTGTATGTTTGGCTGTGAAAGCACTGGCAAGGGAAGGTCAGAAACAGCAAGAGCTCTAAGCCCTTAGAGCTCTGGTGTGGTAGAAATGGCTCTATGTTTTAACTTTGTGAGGTGGTCCGTGCCGCGAGTGAGAGTGAGCTTGCCGAATGTGTCTTGGGAGTGGTGGGAGGCAAGGCAAGGGGAGATTCTTAGTGTATGGTTGGCTGTGAAAGCACTGGCAAGGGAAGGTCAGAAACAGCAAGAGCTCTTAGGCCTTAGAGATCTGGTGTGGGAGAAATGGCTGTATGTTTTTAACTTTGTGAGCTGGTCTGTGCCGAGAGTGAGAGTGAGCTTGCGAATGTGTCTTGGGAGTGGTGGGAGGCAAGGCAAGGGAGATTCTTAGTGTATGTTTGGCTGTGAAAGCACTGGCAAGGGAAGGTCAGAAACAGCACCAGCTCTTCGGCCTTAGAGCTCTGGTGTGGGAGAAATGGCTGTATGTTTTAACTTAGTGAGCTGGTCTGTGCCGAGAGTGAGAGTGAGCTTGAGAATGTGTCTTGGGAGTGGTGGGAGGCAAGGCAAGGGGAGATTCTTAGTGTATGTTTGGCTGTGAAAGCACTCGCAAGGGAAGGTCAGAAACAGCAGGAGCTCTAAGCCCTTAGAGCTCTGGTGTGGGAGAAATGGCTGTATGTTTTAACTTTGTGAGGTGTCTGTGCGAGAGTGAGAGTGAGCTTGCGAATGTGTCTTGGGGAGTGGTGCGAGGCAAGGCAAGGGGAGATTCTTAGTGTATGTTTGGCTGTGAAAGCACTGGCAAGGGAAGGTCAGAAACAGCAAGAGCTCCTAAGCCCTTAGAGCTCTGTGTAGGAGAAATGGCTGTATGTTTTAACTTTGTGAGCTGGTCTGTGCCGAGAGTGAGAGTGAGCTTGCGAATGTGTCTTGGGAGTGGTGGGAGGCAAGGCAAGGGGAGATTCTTAGTGTATGTTTGGCTGTGAAAGCACTCGCAAGGGAAGGTCAGAAACAGCAGGAGCTCTAAGCCCTTAGAGCTCTGGTGTAGGAGAAATGGCTGTATGTTTTAACTTAGTGAGCTGGTCTGTGCCGAGAGTGAGAGGGAGCTTGAGAATGTGTCTTGGGAGTGGTGGGAGGCAAGGCAAGGGGAGATGCCAGGGGGGTGTCTGGCTGTGAGTGCGGTGGGAAGGGCAGTTGAATACAGCACCAGCTCTTAGGCCTTAGAGCTCTGGTGTGGGAGAAATGGCTGCATGTTTGCACTTTGTGAGCTGGTCTGTGCGGAGTGAGAGTGAGCTTGCGAATGTGTAGTGAGAGTGCTGGGAGGCAAGGCAAAAGTACATCCGGCAGTGTCTGTCTGGGTGTGAAAGTAGCTGGCAAGGGACGGTGAGGACCAGCAAGAGCATTAAGCCTTAGAAATATCAGAGGGAAACATGGCTGTATGTTTTAACTTTGTGAGCTGGTCTGTGCCGCGAGTGAGAGTGAGCTTGCGAATGTGTCTTGGGAGTGGTGGGAGGCAAGGCAAGGGGAGATTCTTAGTGTATGTTTGGCTGTGAAAGCACTCGCAAGGGAAGGTCAGAAACAGCAGGAGCTCTAAGCCCTTAGAGCTCTGGTGTGGGAGAAATGGCTGTATGTTTTAACTTTGTGAGCTGGTCTGTGCCGAGAGTGAGAGTGAGCTTGCGAATGTGTCTTGGGAGTGGTGGGAGGCAAGGCAAGGGGAGATTCTTAGTGTATGTTTGGCTGTGAAAGCACTGGCAAGGGAAGGTCAGAAACAGCACCAGCTCTTCGGCCTTAGAGCTCTGGTGTGGGAGAAATGGCTGTATGTTTTAACTTTGTGAGCTGGTCTGTGCCGAGAGTGAGAGGGAGCTTGCGAATGTGTCTTGGGAGTGGTGGGAGGCAAGGCAAGGGGAGATTTTTAGTGTCTGTCTGGGTGTGAAAGCACTGGCAAGGGAAGGTCAGAAACAGCAGGAGCTCTAAGCCCTTAGAGCTCTGGTGTGGGAGAAATGGCTGTATGTTTTAACTTTGTCAGCTGGTCTGTGCCGAGAGTGAGAGTGAGCTTGAGAATGTGTCTTGGGAGTGGTGGGAGGCAAGGCAAGGGGAGATTCTTAGTGTATGTTTGGCTGTGAAAGCACTGGCAAGGGAAGGTCAGAAACAGCACCAGCTCTTCGGCCTTAGAGCTCTGGTGTGGGAGAAATGGCTGTATGTTTTAACTTTGTGAGCTGGTCTGTTCCGAGAGTGAGAGGGAGCTTGAGAATGTGTCTTGGGAGTGGTGGGAGGCAAGGCAAGGGGAGATTTTTAGTGTCTGTCTGGGTGTGAAAGCACTGGCAAGGGAAGGTCAGAAACAGCAAGAGCTCTAAGCCCTTAGAGCTCTGGTGTGGGAGAAATGGCTGGATGTTTTAACTTTGTGAGCTGGTCTGTGCGAAGAGTGAGAGGGAGCTTGCGAATGTGTATTGAGAGTGCTGGGAGGCAAGGCAAAAGTACATCCGCAGTGTCTGTCTGGGTGTGAAAGTGCTGGCAAGGGAAGGTGAGGACCAGCAAGAGCATTAAGTCCTTAGAAATATCAAGAGGGAAACATGGCTGTATGTTTTAACTTTGTGAGCTGGTCTGTGCCGAGAGTGAGAGTGAGCTTGCGAATGTGTCTTGGGAGTGGTGGGAGGCAAGGCAAGGGGAGATTCTTAGTGTATGTTTGGCTGTGAAAGCACTGGCAAGGGAAGGTCAGAAACAGCAGGAGCTCTAAGCCCTTAGAGCTCTGGTGTGGGAGAAATGGCTGTATGTTTTAACTTTGTGAGCTGGTCTGTGCCGAGAGTGAGAGTGAGCTTGCGAATGTGTCTTGGGAGTGGTGGGAGGCAAGGCAAGGGGAGATTCTTAGTGTATGTTTGGCTGTGAAAGCACTGGCAAGGGAAGGTCAGAAACAGCAGGAGCTCTAAGCCCTTAGAGCTCTGGTGTGGTAGAAATGGCTGTATGTTTTAACTTTGTGAGCTGGTCTGTGCCGAGAGTGAGAGTGAGCTTGCGAATGTGTCTTGGGAGTGGTGGGAGGCAAGGCAAGGGGAGATGCCAGGGGGGTGTCTGGCTGTGAGTGCGGTGGGAAGGGCAGTTGAATACAGCACCAGCTCTTAGGCCTTAGAGCTCTGGTGTGGGAGAAATGGCTGCATGTTTGCACTTTGTGAGCTGGTCTGTGCGAAGAGTGAGAGTGAGCTTGCGAATGTGTAGTGAGAGTGCTGGGAGGCAAGGCAAAAGTACATCCGCAGTGTCTGTCTGGGTGTGAAAGTGCTGGCAAGGGAAGGTGAGTACCAGCAAGAGCATTAAGTCCTTAGAAATATCAAGAGGGAAACATGGCTGTATGTTTTAACTTTGTGAGCTGGTCTGTGCCGCGAGTGAGAGTGAGCTTGCGAATGTGTCTTGGGAGTGGTGGGAGGCAAGGCAAGGGGAGATTCTTAGTGTATGTTTGGCTGTGAAAGCACTGGCAAGGGAAGGTCAGAAACAGCAGGAGCTCTAAGCCCTTAGAGCTCTGGTGTGGGAGAAATGGCTGTATGTTTTAACTTTGTGAGCTGGTCTGTGCCGAGAGTGAGAGTGAGCTTGCGAATGTGTCTTGGGAGTGGTGGGAGGCAAGGCAAGGGGAGATTCTTAGTGTATGTTTGGCTGTGAAAGCACTGGCAAGGGAAGGTCAGAAACAGCAGGAGCTCTAAGCCCTTAGAGCTCTGGTGTGGGAGAAATGGCTGTATGTTTTAACTTTGTGAGCTGGTCTGTGCCGCGAGTGAGAGGGAGCTTGCGAATGTGTCTTGGGAGTGGTGGGAGGCAAGGCAAGGGGAGATTCTTAGTGTATGTTTGGCTGTGAAAGCACTGGCAAGGGAAGGTCAGAAACAGCAGGAGCTCTAAGCCCTTAGAGCTCTGGTGTGGGAGAAATGGCTGTATGTTTTAACTTTGTGAGCTGGTCTGTGCCGAGAGTGAGAGTGAGCTTGCGAATGTGTCTTGGGAGTGGTGGGAGGCAAGGCAAGGGGAGATTCTTAGTGTCTGTCTGGGTGTGAAAGCACTGGCAAGGGAAGGTCAGAAACAGCAGGAGCTCTAAGCCCTTAGAGCTCTGGTGTGGGAGAAATGGCTGTATGTTTTAACTTTGTGAGCTGGTCTGTGCCGAGAGTGAGAGTGAGCTTGCGAATGTGTCTTGGGAGTGGTGGGAGGCAAGGCAAGGGGAGATTCTTAGTGTATGTTTGGCTGTGAAAGCACTGGCAAGGGAAGGTCAGAAACAGCAAGAGCTCTTAGGCCTTAGAGCTCTGGTGTGGGAGAAATGGCTGTATGTTTTAACTTTGTGAGCTGGTCTGTGCCGCGAGTGAGAGTGAGCTTGCGAATGTGTCTTGGGAGTGGTGGGAGGCAAGGCAAGGGGAGATTCTTAGTGTATGTTTGGCTGTGAAAGCACTGGCAAGGGAAGGTCAGAAACAGCAGGAGCTCTAAGCCCTTAGAGCTCTGGTGTGGGAGAAATGGCTGTATGTTTTAACTTTGTGAGCTGGTCTGTGCCGAGAGTGAGAGGGAGCTTGCGAATGTGTCTTGGGAGTGGTGGGAGGCAAGGCAAGGGGAGATTTTTAGTGTCTGTCTGGGTGTGAAAGCACTGGCAAGGGAAGGTCAGAAACAGCAGGAGCTCTAAGCCCTTAGAGCTCTGGTGTGGGAGAAATGGCTGGATGTTTTAACTTTGTGAGCTGGTCTGTGCGAAGAGTGAGAGTGAGCTTGCGAATGTGTATTGAGAGTGCTGGGAGGCAAGGCAAAAGTACATCCGCAGTGTCTGTCTGGGTGTGAAAGTGCTGGCAAGGGAAGGTGAGGACCAGCAAGAGCATTAAGTCCTTAGAAATATCAAGAGGGAAACATGGCTGTATGTTTTAACTTTGTGAGCTGGTCTGTGCCGCGAGTGAGAGTGAGCTTGCGAATGTGTCTTGGGAGTGGTGGGAGGCAAGGCAAGGGAAGATTCTTAGTGTATGTTTGGCTGTGAAAGCATTGGCAAGGGAAGGTCAGAAACAGCACCAGCTCTTAGGCCTTAGAGCTCTGGTGTGGGAGAAATGGCTGTATGTTTTAACTTTGTGAGCTGGTCTGTGCCGAGAGTGAGAGGGAGCTTGAGAATGTGTCTTGGGAGTGGTGCGAGGCAAGGCAAGGGGAGATTCTTAGTGTATGTTTGGCTGTGAAAGCACTGGCAAGGGAAGGTCAGAAACAGCAGGAGCTCTAAGCCCTTAGAGCTCTGGTGTGGTAGAAATGGCTGTATGTTTTAACTTTGTGAGCTGGTCTGTGCCGAGAGTGAGAGTGAGCTTGCGAATGTGTCTTGGGAGTGGTGGGAGGCAAGGCAAGGGGAGATGCCAGGGGGGTGTCTGGCTGTGAGTGCGGTGGGAAGGGCAGTTGAATACAGCACCAGCTCTTAGGCCTTAGAGCTCTGGTGTGGGAGAAATGGCTGCATGTTTGCACTTTGTGAGCTGGTCTGTGCGAAGAGTGAGAGTGAGCTTGCGAATGTGTATTGAGAGTGCTGGGAGGCAAGGCAAAAGTACATCCGCAGTGTCTGTCTGGGTGTGAAAGTGCTGGCAAGGGAAGGTGAGGACCAGCAAGAGCATTAAGTCCTTAGAAATATCAAGAGGGAAACATGGCTGTATGTTTTAACTTTGTGAGCTGGTCTGTGCCGCGAGTGAGAGTGAGCTTGCGAATGTGTCTTGGGAGTGGTGGGAGGCAAGGCAAGGGGAGATTCTTAGTGTATGTTTGGCTGTGAAAGCATTGGCAAGGGAAGGTCAGAAACAGCACCAGCTCTTAGGCCTTAGAGCTCTGGTGTGGGAGAAATGGCTGTATGTTTTAACTTTGTGAGCTGGTCTGTGCCGAGAGTGAGAGGGAGCTTGCGAATGTGTCTTGGGAGTGGTGGGAGGCAAGGCAAGGGGAGATTCTTAGTGTATGTTTGGCTGTGAAAGCACTGGCAAGGGAAGGTCAGAAACAGCACGAGCTCTAAGCCCTTAGAGCTCTGGTGTGGTAGAAATGGCTGTATGTTTTAACTTTGTGAGCTGGTCTGTGCCGAGAGTGAGAGTGAGCTTGAGAATGTGTCTTGGGAGTGGTGGGAGGCAAGGCAAGGGGAGATTCTTAGTGTATGTTTGGCTGTGAAAGCACTGGCAAGGGAAGGTCAGAAACAGCAGGAGCTCTAAGCCCTTAGAGCTCTGGTGTGGTAGAAATGGCTGTATGTTTTAACTTTGTGAGCTGGTCTGTGCCGAGAGTGAGAGTGAGCTTGCGAATGTGTCTTGGGAGTGGTGGGAGGCAAGGCAAGGGGAGATGCCAGGGGGGTGTCTGGCTGTGAGTGCGGTGGGAAGGGCAGTTGAATACAGCACCAGCTCTTAGGCCTTAGAGCTCTGGTGTGGGAGAAATGGCTGCATGTTTGCACTTTGTGAGCTGGTCTGTGCGAAGAGTGAGAGTGAGCTTGCGAATGTGTAGTGAGAGTGCTGGGAGGCAAGGCAAAAGTACATCCGCAGTGTCTGTCTGGGTGTGAAAGTGCTGGCAAGGGAAGGTGGTTACCAGCAAGAGCATTAAGTCCTTAGAAATATCAAGAGGGAAACATGGCTGTATGTTTTAACTTTGTGAGCTGGTCTGTGCCGCGAGTGAGAGTGAGCTTGCGAATGTGTCTTGGGAGTGGTGGGAGGCAAGGCAAGGGGAGATTCTTAGTGTATGTTTGGCTGTGAAAGCACTGGCAAGGGAAGGTCAGAAACAGCAGGAGCTCTAAGCCCTTAGAGCTCTGGTGTGGGAGAAATGGCTGTATGTTTTAACTTTGTGAGCTGGTCTGTGCCGAGAGTGAGAGGGAGCTTGAGAATGTGTCTTGGGAGTGGTGCGAGGCAAGGCAAGGGGAGATTCTTAGTGTATGTTTGGCTGTGAAAGCACTGGCAAGGGAAGGTCAGAAACAGCAGGAGCTCTAAGCCCTTAGAGCTCTGGTGTGGGAGAAATGGCTGTATGTTTTAACTTTGTGAGCTGGTCTGTGCCGAGAGTGAGAGTGAGCTTGCGAATGTGTCTTGGGAGTGGTGGGAGGCAAGGCAAGGGGAGATTCTTAGTGTCTGTCTGGGTGTGAAAGCACTGGCAAGGGAAGGTCAGAAACAGCAGGAGCTCTAAGCCCTTAGAGCTCTGGTGTGGGAGAAATGGCTGTATGTTTTAACTTTGTGAGCTGGTCTGTGCCGAGAGTGAGAGGGAGCTTGAGAATGTGTCTTGGGAGTGGTGGGAGGCAAGGCAAGGGGAGATGCCAGGGGGGTGTCTGGCTGTGAGTGCGGTGGGAAGGGCAGTTGAATACAGCAGGAGCTCTAAGCCCTTAGAGCTCTGGTGTGGGAGAAATGGCTGCATGTTTGCACTTTGTGAGCTGGTCTGTGTGAAGAGTGAGAGTGAGCTTGCGAATGTGTAGTGAGAGGGCTGGGAGGCAAGGCAAAAGTACATCCGCAGTGTCTGTCTGGGTGTGAAAGTGCTGGCAAGGGAAGGTGAGGACCAGCAAGAGCATTAAGCCCTTAGAAATATCAAGAGGGAAACATGGCTGTATGTTTTAACTTTGTGAGCTGGTCTGTGCCGCGAGTGAGAGTGAGCTTGCGAATGTGTCTTGGGAGTGGTGGGAGGCAAGGCAAGGGGAGATTCTTAGTGTATGTTTGGCTGTGAAAGCATTGGCAAGGGAAGGTCAGAAACAGCACCAGCTCTTAGGCCTTAGAGCTCTGGTGTGGGAGAAATGGCTGTATGTTTTAACTTTGTGAGCTGGTCTGTGCCGAGAGTGAGAGTGAGCTTGCGAATGTGTCTTGGGAGTGGTGCGAGGCAAGGCAAGGGGAGATTCTTAGTGTATGTTTGGCTGTGAAAGCACTCGCAAGGGAAGGTCAGAAACAGCAGGAGCTCTAAGCCCTTAGAGCTCTGGTGTAGGAGAAATGGCTGTATGTTTTAACTTTGTGAGCTGGTCTGTGCCGAGAGTGAGAGGGAGCTTGAGAATGTGTCTTGGGAGTGGTGGGAGGCAAGGCAAGGGGAGATGCCAGGGGGGTGTCTGGCTGTGAGTGCGGTGGGAAGGGCAGTTGAATACAGCACCAGCTCTTAGGCCTTAGAGCTCTGGTGTGGGAGAAATGGCTGCATGTTTGCACTTTGTGAGCTGGTCTGTGCGGAGTGAGAGTGAGCTTGCGAATGTGTAGTGAGAGTGCTGGGAGGCAAGGCAAAAGTACATCCGCAGTGTCTGTCTGGGTGTGAAAGTGCTGGCAAGGGAAGGTGAGGACCAGCAAGAGCATTAAGCCCTTAGAAATATCAAGAGGGAAACATGGCTGTATGTTTTAACTTTGTGAGCTGGTCTGTGCCGCGAGTGAGAGTGAGCTTGCGAATGTGTCTTGGGAGTGGTGGGAGGCAAGGCAAGGGGAGATTCTTAGTGTATGTTTGGCTGTGAAAGCACTCGCAAGGGAAGGTCAGAAACAGCAGGAGCTCTAAGCCCTTAGAGCTCTGGTGTGGGAGAAATGGCTGTATGTTTTAACTTTGTGAGCTGGTCTGTGCCGAGAGTGAGAGTGAGCTTGCGAATGTGTCTTGGGAGTGGTGGGAGGCAAGGCAAGGGGAGATTCTTAGTGTATGTTTGGCTGTGAAAGCACTGGGCAAGGGAAGGTCAGAAACAGCACCAGCTCTTCGGCCTTAGAGCTCTGGTGTGGGAGAAATGGCTGTATGTTTTAACTTTGTGAGCTGGTCTGTGCCGAGAGTGAGAGGGAGCTTGCGAATGTGTCTTGGGAGTGGTGGGAGGCAAGGCAAGGGGAGATTTTTAGTGTCTGTCTGGCTGTGAAAGCACTGGCAAGGGAAGGTCAGAAACAGCAGGAGCTCTAAGCCCTTAGAGCTCTGGTGTGGGAGAAATGGCTGTATGTTTTAACTTTGTGAGCTGGTCTGTGCCGAGAGTGAGAGTGAGCTTGAGAATGTGTCTTGGGAGTGGTGGGAGGCAAGGCAAGGGGAGATTCTTAGTGTATGTTTGGCTGTGAAAGCACTGGCAAGGGAAGGTCAGAAACAGCACCAGCTCTTCGGCCTTAGAGCTCTGGTGTGGGAGAAATGGCTGTATGTTTTAACTTTGTGAGCTGGTCTGTGCCGAGAGTGAGAGGGAGCTTGAGAATGTGTCTTGGGAGTGGTGGGAGGCAAGGCAAGGGGAGATTTTTAGTGTCTGTCTGGGTGTGAAAGCACTGGCAAGGGAAGGTCAGAAACAGCAAGAGCTCTAAGCCCTTAGAGCTCTGGTGTGGGAGAAATGGCTGGATGTTTTAACTTTGTGAGCTGGTCTGTGCGAAGAGTGAGAGGGAGCTTGCGAATGTGTATTGAGAGTGCTGGGAGGCAAGGCAAAAGTACATCCGCAGTGTCTGTCTGGGTGTGAAAGTGCTGGCAAGGGAAGGTGAGGACCA
This sequence comes from Pelecanus crispus, assembly GCF_030463565.1. Classification (NCBI taxonomy): domain Eukaryota; kingdom Metazoa; phylum Chordata; class Aves; order Pelecaniformes; family Pelecanidae; genus Pelecanus; species Pelecanus crispus. Next base: position 24,062,469 of record NC_134650.1, read on the forward strand.
GCAAGAGCATTAAGCCCTTAGAAATATCAAGAGGGAAACATGGCTGTATGTTTTAACTTTGTGAGCTGGTCTGTGCCGCGAGTGAGAGTGAGCTTGCGAATGTGTCTTGGGAGTGGTGGGAGGCAAGGCAAGGGGAGATTCTTAGTGTATGTTTGGCTGTGAAAGCACTGGCAAGGGAAGGTCAGAAACAGCAGGAGCTCTAAGCCCTTAGAGCTCTGGTGTGGGAGAAATGGCTGTATGTTTTAACTTTGTGAGCTGGTCTGTGCCGAGAGTGAGAGTGAGCTTGAGAATGTGTCTTGGGAGTGGTGGGAGGCAAGGCAAGGGGAGATTCTTAGTGTATGTTTGGCTGTGAAAGCACTGGCAAGGGAAGGTCAGAAACAGCAGGAGCTCTAAGCCCTTAGAGCTCTGGTGTGGGAGAAATGGCTGTATGTTTTAACTTTGTGAGCTGGTCTGTGCCGAGAGTGAGAGGGAGCTTGCGAATGTGTCTTGGGAGTGGTGGGAGGCAAGGCAAGGGGAGATTCTTAGTGTATGTTTGGCTGTGAAAGCACTGGCAAGGGAAGGTCAGAAACAGCAAGAGCTCTAAGCCCTTAGAGCTCTGGTGTGGTAGAAATGGCTCTATGTTTTAACTTTGTGAGGTGGTCCGTGCCGCGAGTGAGAGTGAGCTTGCGAATGTGTCTTGGGAGTGGTGGGAGGCAAGGCAAGGGGAGATTCTTAGTGTATGTTTGGCTGTGAAAGCACTGGCAAGGGAAGGTCAGAAACAGCAAGAGCTCTTAGGCCTTAGAGATCTGGTGTGGGAGAAATGGCTGTATGTTTTAACTTTGTGAGCTGGTCTGTGCCGAGAGTGAGAGTGAGCTTGCGAATGTGTATTGGGAGTGGTGGGAGGCAAGGCAAGGGGAGATTCTTAGTGTATGTTTGGCTGTGAAAGCACTGGCAAGGGAAGGTCAGAAACAGCACCAGCTCTTCGGCCTTAGAGCTCTGGTGTGGGAGAAATGGCTGTATGTTTTAACTTTGTGAGCTGGTCTGTGCCGAGAGTGAGAGTGAGCTTGAGAATGTGTCTTGGGAGTGGTGGGAGGCAAGGCAAGGGGAGATTCTTAGTGTATGTTTGGCTGTGAAAGCACTCGCAAGGGAAGGTCAGAAACAGCAGGAGCTCTAAGCCCTTAGAGCTCTGGTGTGGGAGAAATGGCTGTATGTTTTAACTTTGTGAGGTGGTCTGTGCGAGAGTGAGAGTGAGCTTGCGAATGTGTCTTGGGAGTGGTGCGAGGCAAGGCAAGGGGAGATTCTTAGTGTATGTTTGGCTGTGAAAGCACTGGCAAGGGAAGGTCAGAAACAGCAAGAGCTCTAAGCCCTTAGAGCTCTGGTGTAGGAGAAATGGCTGTATGTTTTAACTTTGTGAGCTGGTCTGTGCCGAGAGTGAGAGTGAGCTTGCGAATGTGTCTTGGGAGTGGTGGGAGGCAAGGCAAGGGGAGATTCTTAGTGTATGTTTGGCTGTGAAAGCACTCGCAAGGGAAGGTCAGAAACAGCAGGAGCTCTAAGCCCTTAGAGCTCTGGTGTAGGAGAAATGGCTGTATGTTTTAACTTTGTGAGCTGGTCTGTGCCGAGAGTGAGAGGGAGCTTGAGAATGTGTCTTGGGAGTGGTGGGAGGCAAGGCAAGGGGAGATGCCAGGGGGGTGTCTGGCTGTGAGTGCGGTGGGAAGGGCAGTTGAATACAGCACCAGCTCTTAGGCCTTAGAGCTCTGGTGTGGGAGAAATGGCTGCATGTTTGCACTTTGTGAGCTGGTCTGTGCGGAGTGAGAGTGAGCTTGCGAATGTGTAGTGAGAGTGCTGGGAGGCAAGGCAAAAGTACATCCGCAGTGTCTGTCTGGGTGTGAAAGTGCTGGCAAGGGAAGGTGAGGACCAGCAAGAGCATTAAGCCCTTAGAAATATCAAGAGGGAAACATGGCTGTATGTTTTAACTTTGTGAGCTGGTCTGTGCCGCGAGTGAGAGTGAGCTTGCGAATGTGTCTTGGGAGTGGTGGGAGGCAAGGCAAGGGGAGATTCTTAGTGTATGTTTGGCTGTGAAAGCACTCGCAAGGGAAGGTCAGAAACAGCAGGAGCTCTAAGCCCTTAGAGCTCTGGTGTGGGAGAAATGGCTGTATGTTTTAACTTTGTGAGCTGGTCTGTGCCGAGAGTGAGAGTGAGCTTGCGAATGTGTCTTGGGAGTGGTGGGAGGCAAGGCAAGGGGAGATTCTTAGTGTATGTTTGGCTGTGAAAGCACTGGCAAGGGAAGGTCAGAAACAGCACCAGCTCTTCGGCCTTAGAGCTCTGGTGTGGGAGAAATGGCTGTATGTTTTAACTTTGTGAGCTGGTCTGTGCCGAGAGTGAGAGGGAGCTTGCGAATGTGTCTTGGGAGTGGTGGGAGGCAAGGCAAGGGGAGATTTTTAGTGTCTGTCTGGGTGTGAAAGCACTGGCAAGGGAAGGTCAGAAACAGCAGGAGCTCTAAGCCCTTAGAGCTCTGGTGTGGGAGAAATGGCTGTATGTTTTAACTTTGTCAGCTGGTCTGTGCCGAGAGTGAGAGTGAGCTTGAGAATGTGTCTTGGGAGTGGTGGGAGGCAAGGCAAGGGGAGATTCTTAGTGTATGTTTGGCTGTGAAAGCACTGGCAAGGGAAGGTCAGAAACAGCACCAGCTCTTCGGCCTTAGAGCTCTGGTGTGGGAGAAATGGCTGTATGTTTTAACTTTGTGAGCTGGTCTGTTCCGAGAGTGAGAGGGAGCTTGAGAATGTGTCTTGGGAGTGGTGGGAGGCAAGGCAAGGGGAGATTTTTAGTGTCTGTCTGGGTGTGAAAGCACTGGCAAGGGAAGGTCAGAAACAGCAAGAGCTCTAAGCCCTTAGAGCTCTGGTGTGGGAGAAATGGCTGGATGTTTTAACTTTGTGAGCTGGTCTGTGCGAAGAGTGAGAGGGAGCTTGCGAATGTGTATTGAGAGTGCTGGGAGGCAAGGCAAAAGTACATCCGCAGTGTCTGTCTGGGTGTGAAAGTGCTGGCAAGGGAAGGTGAGGACCAGCAAGAGCATTAAGTCCTTAGAAATATCAAGAGGGAAACATGGCTGTATGTTTTAACTTTGTGAGCTGGTCTGTGCCGAGAGTGAGAGTGAGCTTGCGAATGTGTCTTGGGAGTGGTGGGAGGCAAGGCAAGGGGAGATTCTTAGTGTATGTTTGGCTGTGAAAGCACTGGCAAGGGAAGGTCAGAAACAGCAGGAGCTCTAAGCCCTTAGAGCTCTGGTGTGGGAGAAATGGCTGTATGTTTTAACTTTGTGAGCTGGTCTGTGCCGAGAGTGAGAGTGAGCTTGCGAATGTGTCTTGGGAGTGGTGGGAGGCAAGGCAAGGGGAGATTCTTAGTGTATGTTTGGCTGTGAAAGCACTGGCAAGGGAAGGTCAGAAACAGCAGGAGCTCTAAGCCCTTAGAGCTCTGGTGTGGGAGAAATGGCTGTATGTTTTAACTTTGTGAGCTGGTCTGTGCCGAGAGTGAGAGTGAGCTTGCGAATGTGTCTTGGGAGTGGTGGGAGGCAAGGCAAGGGGAGATGCCAGGGGGGTGTCTGGCTGTGAGTGCGGTGGGAAGGGCAGTTGAATACAGCACCAGCTCTTAGGCCTTAGAGCTCTGGTGTGGGAGAAATGGCTGCATGTTTGCACTTTGTGAGCTGGTCTGTGCGAAGAGTGAGAGTGAGCTTGCGAATGTGTAGTGAGAGTGCTGGGAGGCAAGGCAAAAGTACATCCGCAGTGTCTGTCTGGGTGTGAAAGTGCTGGCAAGGGAAGGTGAGTACCAGCAAGAGCATTAAGTCCTTAGAAATATCAAGAGGGAAACATGGCTGTATGTTTTAACTTTGTGAGCTGGTCTGTGCCGCGAGTGAGAGTGAGCTTGCGAATGTGTCTTGGGAGTGGTGGGAGGCAAGGCAAGGGGAGATTCTTAGTGTATGTTTGGCTGTGAAAGCACTGGCAAGGGAAGGTCAGAAACAGCAGGAGCTCTAAGCCCTTAGAGCTCTGGTGTGGGAGAAATGGCTGTATGTTTTAACTTTGTGAGCTGGTCTGTGCCGAGAGTGAGAGTGAGCTTGCGAATGTGTCTTGGGAGTGGTGGGAGGCAAGGCAAGGGGAGATTCTTAGTGTATGTTTGGCTGTGAAAGCACTGGCAAGGGAAGGTCAGAAACAGCAGGAGCTCTAAGCCCTTAGAGCTCTGGTGTGGGAGAAATGGCTGTATGTTTTAACTTTGTGAGCTGGTCTGTGCCGAGAGTGAGAGTGAGCTTGCGAATGTGTCTTGGGAGTGGTGGGAGGCAAGGCAAGGGGAGATTCTTAGTGTATGTTTGGCTGTGAAAGCACTGGCAAGGGAAGGTCAGAAACAGCAGGAGCTCTAAGCCCTTAGAGCTCTGGTGTGGGAGAAATGGCTGTATGTTTTAACTTTGTGAGCTGGTCTGTGCCGAGAGTGAGAGGGAGCTTGAGAATGTGTCTTGGGAGTGGTGGGAGGCAAGGCAAGGGGAGATTCTTAGTGTATGTTTGGCTGTGAAAGCACTGGCAAGGGAAGGTCAGAAACAGCAAGAGCTCTAAGCCCTTAGAGCTCTGGTGTGGGAGAAATGGCTGGATGTTTTAACTTTGTGAGCTGGTCTGTGCCGAGAGTGAGAGTGAGCTTGCGAATGTGTCTTGGGAGTGGTGGGAGGCAAGGCAAGGGGAGATTCTTAGTGTATGTTTGGCTGTGAAAGCACTGGCAAGGGAAGGTCAGAAACAGCAAGAGCTCTTAGGCCTTAGAGATCTGGTGTGGGAGAAATGGCTGTATGTTTTAACTTTGTGAGCTGGTCTGTGCCGAGAGTGAGAGTGAGCTTGCGAATGTGTCTTGGGAGTGGTGGGAGGCAAGGCAAGGGGAGATTCTTAGTGTATGTTTGGCTGTGAAAGCACTGGCAAGGGAAGGTCAGAAACAGCACCAGCTCTTCGGCCTTAGAGCTCTGGTGTGGGAGAAATGGCTGTATGTTTTAACTTTGTGAGCTGGTCTGTGCCGAGAGTGAGAGGGAGCTTGAGAATGTGTCTTGGGAGTGGTGGGAGGCAAGGCAAGGGGAGATTTTTAGTGTCTGTCTGGGTGTGAAAGCACTGGCAAGGGAAGGTCAGAAACAGCAAGAGCTCTAAGCCCTTAGAGCTCTGGTGTGGGAGAAATGGCTGGATGTTTTAACTTTGTGAGCTGGTCTGTGCGAAGAGTGAGAGGGAGCTTGCGAATGTGTATTGAGAGTGCTGGGAGGCAAGGCAAAAGTACATCCGCAGTGTCTGTCTGGGTGTGAAAGTGCTGGCAAGGGAAGGTGAGGACCAGCAAGAGCATTAAGTCCTTAGAAATATCAAGAGGGAAACATGGCTGTATGTTTTAACTTTGTGAGCTGGTCTGTGCCGAGAGTGAGAGTGAGCTTGAGAATGTGTCTTGGGAGTGGTGGGAGGCAAGGCAAGGGGAGATTCTTAGTGTATGTTTGGCTGTGAAAGCACTGGCAAGGGAAGGTCAGAAACAGCAGGAGCTCTAAGCCCTTAGAGCTCTGGTGTGGGAGAAATGGCTGTATGTTTTAACTTTGTGAGCTGGTCTGTGCCGAGAGTGAGAGTGAGCTTGCGAATGTGTCTTGGGAGTGGTTGGAGGCAAGGCAAGGGGAGATTCTTAGTGTATGTTTGGCTGTGAAAGCACTGGCAAGGGAAGGTCAGAAACAGCAGGAGCTCTAAGCCCTTAGAGCTCTGGTGTGGGAGAAATGGCTGTATGTTTTAACTTTGTGAGCTGGTCTGTGCCGAGAGTGAGAGGGAGCTTGCGAATGTGTCTTGGGAGTGGTGGGAGGCAAGGCAAGGGGAGATTCTTAGTGTATGTTTGGCTGTGAAAGCACTGGCAAGGGAAGGTCAGAAACAGCAAGAGCTCTAAGCCCTTAGAGCTCTGGTGTGGGAGAAATGGCTGTATGTTTTAACTTTGTGAGCTGGTCTGTGCCGAGAGTGAGAGTGAGCTTGCGAATGTGTCTTGGGAGTGGTGGGAGGCAAGGCAAGGGGAGATTCTTAGTGTATGTTTGGCTGTGAAAGCACTGGCAAGGGAACGTCAGAAACAGCAAGAGCTCTTAGGCCTTAGAGATCTGGTGTGGGAGAAATGGCTGTATGTTTTAACTTTGTGAGCTGGTCTGTGCCGAGAGTGAGAGTGAGCTCGCGAATGTGTCTTGGGAGTGGTGGGAGGCAAGGCAAGGGGAGATTCTTAGTGTATGTTTGGCTGTGAAAGCAGTGGCAAGGGAAGGTCAGAAACAGCAAGAGCTCTTCGGCCTTAGAGCTCTGGTGTGGGAGAAATGGCTGTATGTTTTAACTTTGTGAGCTGGTCTGTGCCGAGAGTGAGAGTGAGCTTGCGAATGTGTCTTGGGAGTGGTGGGAGGCAAGGCAAGGGGAGATTCTTAGTGTATGTTTGGCTGTGAAAGCACTGGCAAGGGAAGGTCAGAAACAGCAGGAGCTCTAAGCCCTTAGAGCTCTGGTGTGGTAGAAATGGCTGTATGTTTTAACTTTGTGAGCTGGTCTGTGCCGAGAGTGAGAGGGAGCTTGCGAATGTGTCTTGGGAGTGGTGGGAGGCAAGGCAAGGGGAGATTCTTAGTGTATGTTTGGCTGTGAAAGCACTGGCAAGGGAAGGTCAGAAACAGCAAGAGCTCTTAGGCCTTAGAGATCTGGTGTGGGAGAAATGGCTGTATGTTTTAACTTTGTGAGGTGGTCTGTGCGAGAGTGAGAGTGAGCTTGCGAATGTGTCTTGGGAGTGGTGGGAGGCAAGGCAAGGGGAGATTCTTAGTGTATGTTTGGCTGTGAAAGCACTGGCAAGGGAAGGTCAGAAACAGCAAGAGCTCTAAGCCCTTAGAGCTCTGGTGTAGGAGAAATGGCTGTATGTTTTAACTTTGTGAGCTGGTCTGTGCCGAGAGTGAGAGGGAGCTTGAGAATGTGTCTTGGGAGTGGTGGGAGGCAAGGCAAGGGGAGATGCCAGGGGGGTGTCTGGCTGTGAGTGCGGTGGGAAGGGCAGTTGAATACAGCACCAGCTCTTAGGCCTTAGAGCTCTGGTGTGGGAGAAATGGCTGCATGTTTGCACTTTGTGAGCTGGTCTGTGCGGAGTGAGAGTGAGCTTGCGAATGTGTAGTGAGAGTGCTGGGAGGCAAGGCAAAAGTACATCCGCAGTGTCTGTCTGGGTGTGAAAGTGCTGGCAAGGGAAGGTGAGGACCAGCAAGAGCATTAAGCCCTTAGAAATATCAAGAGGGAAACATGGCTGTATGTTTTAACTTTGTGAGCTGGTCTGTGCCGCGAGTGAGAGTGAGCTTGCGAATGTGTCTTGGGAGTGGTGGGAGGCAAGGCAAGGGGAGATTCTTAGTGTATGTTTGGCTGTGAAAGCACTGGCAAGGGAAGGTCAGAAACAGCAGGAGCTCTAAGCCCTTAGAGCTCTGGTGTGGGAGAAATGGCTGTATGTTTTAACTTTGTGAGCTGGTCTGTGCCGAGAGTGAGAGTGAGCTTGCGAATGTGTCTTGGGAGTGGTGGGAGGCAAGGCAAGGGGAGATTCTTAGTGTATGTTTGGCTGTGAAAGCACTGGCAAGGGAAGGTCAGAAACAGCAGGAGCTCTAAGCCCTTAGAGCTCTGGTGTGGGAGAAATGGCTGTATGTTTTAACTTTGTGAGCTGGTCTGTGCCGAGAGTGAGAGTGAGCTTGCGAATGTGTCTTGGGAGTGGTGGGAGGCAAGGCAAGGGGAGATTCTTAGTGTATGTTTGGCTGTGAAAGCACTGGCAAGGGAAGGTCAGAAACAGCAGGAGCTCTAAGCCCTTAGAGCTCTGGTGTGGGAGAAATGGCTGTATGTTTTAACTTTGTGAGCTGGTCTGTGCCGAGAGTGAGAGGGAGCTTGAGAATGTGTCTTGGGAGTGGTGGGAGGCAAGGCAAGGGGAGATTCTTAGTGTATGTTTGGCTGTGAAAGCACTGGCAAGGGAAGGTCAGAAACAGCAAGAGCTCTAAGCCCTTAGAGCTCTGGTGTGGGAGAAATGGCTGGATGTTTTAACTTTGTGAGCTGGTCTGTGCCGAGAGTGAGAGTGAGCTTGCGAATGTGTCTTGGGAGTGGTGGGAGGCAAGGCAAGGGGAGATTCTTAGTGTATGTTTGGCTGTGAAAGCACTGGCAAGGGAAGGTCAGAAACAGCAAGAGCTCTTAGGCCTTAGAGATCTGGTGTGGGAGAAATGGCTGTATGTTTTAACTTTGTGAGCTGGTCTGTGCCGAGAGTGAGAGTGAGCTTGCGAATGTGTCTTGGGAGTGGTGGGAGGCAAGGCAAGGGGAGATTCTTAGTGTATGTTTGGCTGTGAAAGCACTGGCAAGGGAAGGTCAGAAACAGCACCAGCTCTTCGGCCTTAGAGCTCTGGTGTGGGAGAAATGGCTGTATGTTTTAACTTTGTGAGCTGGTCTGTGCCGAGAGTGAGAGTGAGCTTGAGAATGTGTCTTGGGAGTGGTGCGAGGCAAGGCAAGGGGAGATTCTTAGTGTATGTTTGGCTGTGAAAGCACTGGCAAGGGAAGGTCAGAAACAGCAGGAGCTCTAAGCCCTTAGAGCTCTGGTGTGGGAGAAATGGCTGTATGTTTTAACTTTGTGAGCTGGTCTGTGCCGAGAGTGAGAGTGAGCTTGCGAATGTGTCTTGGGAGTGGTGGGAGGCAAGGCAAGGGGAGATTCTTAGTGTATGTTTGGCTGTGAAAGCACTCGCAAGGGAAGGTCAGAAACAGCAGGAGCTCTAAGCCCTTAGAGCTCTGGTGTGGGAGAAATGGCTGTATGTTTTAACTTTGTGAGGTGGTCTGTGCGAGAGTGAGAGTGAGCTTGCGAATGTGTCTTGGGAGTGGTGCGAGGCAAGGCAAGGGGAGATTCTTAGTGTATGTTTGGCTGTGAAAGCACTGGCAAGGGAAGGTCAGAAACAGCAAGAGCTCTAAGCCCTTAGAGCTCTGGTGTAGGAGAAATGGCTGTATGTTTTAACTTTGTGAGCTGGTCTGTGCCGAGAGTGAGAGGGAGCTTGAGAATGTGTCTTGGGAGTGGTGGGAGGCAAGGCAAGGGGAGATGCCAGGGGGGTGTCTGGCTGTGAGTGCGGTGGGAAGGGCAGTTGAATACAGCACCAGCTCTTAGGCCTTAGAGCTCTGGTGTGGGAGAAATGGCTGCATGTTTGCACTTTGTGAGCTGGTCTGTGCGGAGTGAGAGTGAGCTTGCGAATGTGTATTGAGAGTGCTGGGAGGCAAGGCAAAAGTACATCCGCAGTGTCTGTCTGGGTGTGAAAGTGCTGGCAAGGGAAGGTGAGGACCAGCAAGAGCATTAAGCCCTTAGAAATATCAAGAGGGAAACATGGCTGTATGTTTTAACTTTGTGAGCTGGTCTGTGCCGCGAGTGAGAGTGAGCTTGCGAATGTGTCTTGGGAGTGGTGGGAGGCAAGGCAAGGGGAGATTCTTAGTGTATGTTTGGCTGTGAAAGCACTGGCAAGGGAAGGTCAGAAACAGCAGGAGCTCTAAGCCCTTAGAGCTCTGGTGTGGGAGAAATGGCTGTATGTTTTAACTTTGTGAGCTGGTCTGTGCCGAGAGTGAGAGTGAGCTTGCGAATGTGTCTTGGGAGTGGTGGGAGGCAAGGCAAGGGGAGATTCTTAGTGTATGTTTGGCTGTGAAAGCACTGGCAAGGGAAGGTCAGAAACAGCACCAGCTCTTCGGCCTTAGAGCTCTGGTGTGGGAGAAATGGCTGTATGTTTTAACTTTGTGAGCTGGTCTGTGCCGAGAGTGAGAGTGAGCTTGCGAATGTGTCTTGGGAGTGGTGGGAGGCAAGGCAAGGGGAGATTCTTAGTGTATGTTTGGCTGTGAAAGCACTGGCAAGGGAAGGTCAGAAACAGCACCAGCTCTTCGGCCTTAGAGCTCTGGTGTGGGAGAAATGGCTGTATGTTTTAACTTTGTGAGCTGGTCTGTGCCGAGAGTGAGAGTGAGCTTGAGAATGTGTCTTGGGAGTGGTGCGAGGCAAGGCAAGGGGAGATTCTTAGTGTATGTTTGGCTGTGAAAGCACTGGCAAGGGAAGGTCAGAAACAGCAGGAGCTCTAAGCCCTTAGAGCTCTGGTGTGGGAGAAATGGCTGTATGTTTTAACTTTGTGAGCTGGTCTGTGCCGAGAGTGAGAGTGAGCTTGCGAATGTGTCTTGGGAGTGGTGGGAGGCAAGGCAAGGGGAGATTCTTAGTGTATGTTTGGCTGTGAAAGCACTGGCAAGGGAAGGTCAGAAACAGCAGGAGCTCTAAGCCCTTAGAGCTCTGGTGTGGGAGAAATGGCTGTATGTTTTAACTTTGTGAGCTGGTCTGTGCCGAGAGTGAGAGTGAGCTTGCGAATGTGTCTTGGGAGTGGTGGGAGGCAAGGCAAGGGGAGATTCTTAGTGTATGTTTGGCTGTGAAAGCACTGGCAAGGGAAGGTCAGAAACAGCAAGAGCTCTAAGCCCTTAGAGCTCTGGTGTGGGAGAAATGGCTGTATGTTTTAACTTTGTGAGCTGGTCTGTGCCGAGAGTGAGAGTGAGCTTGCGAATGTGTCTTGGGAGTGGTGGGAGGCAAGGCAAGGGGAGATTCTTAGTGTATGTTTGGCTGTGAAAGCACTGGCAAGGGAAGGTCAGAAACAGCAAGAGCTCTTAGGCCTTAGAGATCTGGTGTGGGAGAAATGGCTGTATGTTTTAACTTTGTGAGCTGGTCTGTGCCGAGAGTGAGAGTGAGCTTGCGAATGTGTCTTGGGAGTGGTGGGAGGCAAGGCAAGGGGAGATTCTTAGTGTATGTTTGGCTGTGAAAGCACTGGCAAGGGAAGGTCAGAAACAGCACCAGCTCTTCGGCCTTAGAGCTCTGGTGTGGGAGAAATGGCTGTATGTTTTAACTTTGTGAGCTGGTCTGTGCCGAGAGTGAGAGTGAGCTTGAGAATGTGTCTTGGGAGTGGTGCGAGGCAAGGCAAGGGGAGATTCTTAGTGTATGTTTGGCTGTGAAAGCACTGGCAAGGGAAGGTCAGAAACAGCAGGAGCTCTAAGCCCTTAGAGCTCTGGTGTGGGAGAAATGGCTGTATGTTTTAACTTTGTGAGCTGGTCTGTGCCGAGAGTGAGAGTGAGCTTGCGAATGTGTCTTGGGAGTGGTGGGAGGCAAGGCAAGGGGAGATTCTTAGTGTATGTTTGGCTGTGAAAGCACTCGCAAGGGAAGGTCAGAAACAGCAGGAGCTCTAAGCCCTTAGAGCTCTGGTGTGGGAGAAATGGCTGTATGTTTTAACTTTGTGAGGTGGTCTGTGCGAGAGTGAGAGTGAGCTTGCGAATGTGTCTTGGGAGTGGTGCGAGGCAAGGCAAGGGGAGATTCTTAGTGTATGTTTGGCTGTGAAAGCACTGGCAAGGGAAGGTCAGAAACAGCAAGAGCTCTAAGCCCTTAGAGCTCTGGTGTAGGAGAAATGGCTGTATGTTTTAACTTTGTGAGCTGGTCTGTGCCGAGAGTGAGAGGGAGCTTGAGAATGTGTCTTGGGAGTGGTGGGAGGCAAGGCAAGGGGAGATGCCAGGGGGGTGTCTGGCTGTGAGTGCGGTGGGAAGGGCAGTTGAATACAGCACCAGCTCTTAGGCCTTAGAGCTCTGGTGTGGGAGAAATGGCTGCATGTTTGCACTTTGTGAGCTGGTCTGTGCGGAGTGAGAGTGAGCTTGCGAATGTGTATTGAGAGTGCTGGGAGGCAAGGCAAAAGTACATCCGCAGTGTCTGTCTGGGTGTGAAAGTGCTGGCAAGGGAAGGTGAGGACCAGCAAGAGCATTAAGCCCTTAGAAATATCAAGAGGGAAACATGGCTGTATGTTTTAACTTTGTGAGCTGGTCTGTGCCGCGAGTGAGAGTGAGCTTGCGAATGTGTCTTGGGAGTGGTGGGAGGCAAGGCAAGGGGAGATTCTTAGTGTATGTTTGGCTGTGAAAGCACTGGCAAGGGAAGGTCAGAAACAGCAGGAGCTCTAAGCCCTTAGAGCTCTGGTGTGGGAGAAATGGCTGTATGTTTTAACTTTGTGAGCTGGTCTGTGCCGAGAGTGAGAGTGAGCTTGCGAATGTGTCTTGGGAGTGGTGGGAGGCAAGGCAAGGGGAGATTCTTAGTGTATGTTTGGCTGTGAAAGCACTGGCAAGGGAAGGTCAGAAACAGCACCAGCTCTTCGGCCTTAGAGCTCTGGTGTGGGAGAAATGGCTGTATGTTTTAACTTTGTGAGCTGGTCTGTGCCGAGAGTGAGAGTGAGCTTGCGAATGTGTCTTGGGAGTGGTGGGAGGCAAGGCAAGGGGAGATTCTTAGTGTATGTTTGGCTGTGAAAGCACTGGCAAGGGAAGGTCAGAAACAGCACCAGCTCTTCGGCCTTAGAGCTCTGGTGTGGGAGAAATGGCTGTATGTTTTAACTTTGTGAGCTGGTCTGTGCCGAGAGTGAGAGTGAGCTTGAGAATGTGTCTTGGGAGTGGTGCGAGGCAAGGCAAGGGGAGATTCTTAGTGTATGTTTGGCTGTGAAAGCACTGGCAAGGGAAGGTCAGAAACAGCACCAGCTCTTCGGCCTTAGAGCTCTGGTGTGGGAGAAATGGCTGTATGTTTTAACTTTGTGAGCTGGTCTGTGCCGAGAGTGAGAGTGAGCTTGAGAATGTGTCTTGGGAGTGGTGCGAGGCAAGGCAAGGGGAGATTCTTAGTGTATGTTTGGCTGTGAAAGCACTGGCAAGGGAAGGTCAGAAACAGCAAGAGCTCTAAGCCCTTAGAGCTCTGGTGTGGGAGAAATGGCTGGATGTTTTAACTTTGTGAGTTGGTCTGTGCGAAGAGTGAGAGTGATCTTGCGAATGTGTATTGAGAGTGCTGGGAGGCAAGGCAAAAGTACATCCGCAGTGTCTGTCTGGGTGTGAAAGTGCTGGCAAGGAAAGGTGAGGACCAGCAAGAGCATTAAGCCGTTAGAAATATTAAGAGGGAAACATGGCTGTATGTTTTAACTTTGTGAGCTGGTCTGTGCCGAGAGTGAGAGTGAGCTTGAGAATGTGTCTTGGGAGTGGTGGGAGGCAAGGCAAGGGGAGATTCTTAGTGTATGTTTGGCTGTGAAAGCACTGGCAAGGGAAGGTCAGAAACAGCAGGAGCTCTAAGCCCTTAGAGCTCTGGTGTGGGAGAAATGGCTGTATGTTTTAACTTTGTGAGCTGGTCTGTGCCGAGAGTGAGAGTGAGCTTGAGAATGTGTCTTGGGAGTGGTGGGAGGCAAGGCAAGGGGAGATTCTTAGTGTATGTTTGGCTGTGAAAGCACTGGCAAGGGAAGGTCAGAAACAGCAGGAGCTCTAAGCCCTTAGAGCTCTGGTGTGGTAGAAATGGCTGTATGTTTTAACTTTGTGAGCTGGTCTGTGCCGAGAGTGAGAGGGAGCTTGCGAATGTGTCTTGGGAGTGGTGGGAGGCAAGGCAAGGGGAGATGCCAGGGGGGTGTCTGGCTGTGAGTGCGGTGGGAAGGGCAGTTGAATACAGCACCAGCTCTTAGGCCTTAGAGCTCTGGTGTGGGAGAAATGGCTGCATGTTTGCACTTTGTGAGCTGGTCTGTGCGAAGAGTGAGAGTGAGCTTGCGAATGTGTAGTGAGAGTGCTGGGAGGCAAGGCAAAAGTACATCCGCAGTGTCTGTCTGGGTGTGAAAGTGCTGGCAAGGGAAGGTGAGTACCAGCAAGAGCATTAAGTCCTTAGAAATATCAAGAGGGAAACATGGCTCTATGTTTTTACTTTGTGAGCTGGTCTGTGCCGCGAGTGAGAGTGAGCTTGCGAATGTGTCTTGGGAGTGGTGGGAGGCAAGGCAAGGGGAGATTCTTAGTGTATGTTTGGCTGTGAAAGCACTGGCAAGGGAAGGTCAGAAACAGCAGGAGCTCTAAGCCCTTAGAGCTCTGGTGTGGGAGAAATGGCTGTATGTTTTAACTTTGTGAGCTGGTCTGTGCCGAGAGTGAGAGTGAGCTTGCGAATGTGTCTTGGGAGTGGTGGGAGGCAAGGCAAGGGGAGATTCTTAGTGTATGTTTGGCTGTGAAAGCACTGGCAAGGGAAGGTCAGAAACAGCAGGAGCTCTAAGCCCTTAGAGCTCTGGTGTGGGAGAAATGGCTGTATGTTTTAACTTTGTGAGCTGGTCTGTGCCGAGAGTGAGAGTGAGCTTGCGAATGTGTCTTGGGAGTGGTGGGAGGCAAGGCAAGGGGAGATTCTTAGTGTATGTTTGGCTGTGAAAGCACTGGCAAGGGAAGGTCAGAAACAGCAGGAGCTCTAAGCCCTTAGAGATCTGGTGTGGGAGAAATGGCTGTATGTTTTAACTTTGTGAGCTGGTCTGTGCCGAGAGTGAGAGGGAGCTTGAGAATGTGTCTTGGGAGTGGTGGGAGGCAAGGCAAGGGGAGATTCTTAGTGTATGTTTGGCTGTGAAAGCACTGGCAAGGGAAGGTCAGAAACAGCAAGAGCTCTAAGCCCTTAGAGCTCTGGTGTGGGAGAAATGGCTGGATGTTTTAACTTTGTGAGTTGGTCTGTGCGAAGAGTGAGAGTGATCTTGCGAATGTGTATTGAGAGTGCTGGGAGGCAAGGCAAAAGTACATCCGCAGTGTCTGTCTGGGTGTGAAAGTGCTGGCAAGGAAAGGTGAGGACCAGCAAGAGCATTAAGCCGTTAGAAATATTAAGAGGGAAACATGGCTGTATGTTTTAACTTTGTGATCTGGTCTGTGCCGAGAGTGAGAGTGAGCTTGCGAATGTTTCTTGGGAGTGGTGGGAGGCAAGGCAAGGGGAGATTCTTAGTGTATGTTTGGCTGTGAAAGCACTGGCAAGGGAAGGTCAGAAACAGCAAGAGCTCTTAGGCCTTAGAGCTCTGGTGTGGGAGAAATGGCTGTATGTTTTAACTTTGTGAGCTGGTCTGTGCCGAGAGTGAGAGTGAGCTTGCGAATGTGTCTTGGGAGTGGTGGGAGGCAAGGCAAGGGGAGATTCTTAGTGTATGTTTGGCTGTGAAAGCACTGGCAAGGGAAGGTCAGAAACAGCAGGAGCTCTAAGCCCTTAGAGCTCTGGTGTGGGAGAAATGGCTGTATGTTTTAACTTTGTGAGCTGGTCTGTGCCGAGAGTGAGAGGGAGCTTGAGAATGTGTCTTGGGAGTGGTGGGAGGCAAGGCAAGGGGAGATTCTTAGTGTATGTTTGGCTGTGAAAGCACTGGCAAGGGAAGGTCAGAAACAGCAAGAGCTCTAAGCCCTTAGAGCTCTGGTGTGGTAGAAATGGCTGTATGTTTTAACTTTGTGAGCTGGTCTGTGCCGAGAGTGAGAGTGAGCTTGCGAATGTGTCTTGGGAGTGGTGCGAGGCAAGGCAAGGGGAGATTCTTAGTTTATGTTTGGCTGTGAAAGCACTGGCAAGGGAAGGTCAGAAACAGCAGGAGCTCTAAGCCCTTAGAGCTCTGGTGTGGGAGAAATGGCTGTATGTTTTAACTTTGTGAGCTGGTCTGTGCCGAGAGTGAGAGGGAGCTTGAGAATGTGTCTTGGGAGTGGTGGGAGGCAAGGCAAGGGGAGATGCCAGGGGGGTGTCTGGCTGTGAGTGCGGTGGGAAGGGCAGTTGAATACAGCACCAGCTCTTAGGCCTTAGAGCTCTGGTGTGGGAGAAATGGCTGCATGTTTGCACTTTGTGAGCTGGTCTGTGCGAATGTGAGAGTGAGCTTTCGAATGTGTATTGAGAGTGCTGGGAGGCAAGGCAAAAGTACATCCGCAGTGTCTGTCTGGGTGTGAAAGTGCTGGCAAGGGAAGGTGAGGACCAGCAAGAGCATTAAGCCCTTAGAAATATCAAGAGGGAAACATGGCTGTATGTTTTAACTTTGTGAGCTGGTCTGTGCCGAGAGTGAGAGGGAGCTTGAGAATGTGTCTTGGGAGTGGTGGGAGGCAAGGCAAGGGGAGATTCTTAGTGTATGTTTGGCTGTGAAAGCACTGGCAAGGGAAGGTCAGAAACAGCAGGAGCTCTAAGCCCTTAGAGCTCTGGTGTGGGAGAAATGGCTGTATGTTTTAACTTTGTGAGCTGGTCTGTGCCGAGAGTGAGAGTGAGCTTGAGAATGTGTCTTGGGAGTGGTGGGAGGCAAGGCAAGGGGAGATTCTTAGTGTATGTTTGGCTGTGAAAGCACTGGCAAGGGAAGGTCAGAAACAGCAGGAGCTCTAAGCCCTTAGAGCTCTGGTGTGGGAGAAATGGCTGTATGTTTTAACTTTGTGAGCTGGTCTGTGCCGAGAGTGAGAGTGAGCTTGCGAATGTGTCTTGGGAGTGGTGGGAGGCAAGGCAAGGGGAGATTCTTAGTGTATGTTTGGCTGTGAAAGCACTGGCAAGGGAAGGTCAGAAACAGCAGGAGCTCTAAGCCCTTAGAGCTCTGGTGTGGGAGAAATGGCTGTATGTTTTAACTTTGTGAGGTGGTCTGTGCGAGAGTGAGAGTGAGCTTGCGAATGTGTCTTGGGAGTGGTGCGAGGCAAGGCAAGGGGAGATTCTTAGTGTATGTTTGGCTGTGAAAGCACTGGCAAGGGAAGGTCAGAAACAGCAAGAGCTCTAAGCCCTTAGAGCTCTGGTGTAGGAGAAATGGCTGTATGTTTTAACTTTGTGAGCTGGTCTGTGCCGAGAGTGAGAGGGAGCTTGCGAATGTGTATTGAGAGTGCTGGGAGGCAAGGCAAAAGTACATCCGCAGTGTCTGTCTGGGTGTGAAAGTGCTGGCAATGGAAGGTGAGGACTAGCAAGAGCATTAAGCCCTTAGAAATATTAAGAGGGAAACATGGCTGTATGTTTTAACTTTGTGAGCTGGTCTGTGCCGAGAGTGAGAGGGAGCTTGCGAATGTGTCTTGGGAGTGGTGGGAGGCAAGGCAAGGGGAGATTCTTAGTGTATGTTTGGCTGTGAAAGCACTGGCAAGGGAAGGTCAGAAACAGCAGGAGCTCTAAGCCCTTAGAGCTCTGGTGTGGGAGAAATGGCTGTATGTTTTAACTTTGTGAGCTGGTCTGTGCCGAGAGTGAGAGTGAGCTTGCGAATGTGTCTTGGGAGTGGTGGGAGGCAAGGCAAGGGGAGATTCTTAGTGTATGTTTGGCTGTGAAAGCACTCGCAAGGGAAGGTCAGAAACAGCAGGAGCTCTAAGCCCTTAGAGCTCTGGTGTGGGAGAAATGGCTGTATGTTTTAACTTTGTGAGGTGGTCTGTGCGAGAGTGAGAGTGAGCTTGCGAATGTGTCTTGGGAGTGGTGCGAGGCAAGGCAAGGGGAGATTCTTAGTGTATGTTTGGCTGTGAAAGCACTGGCAAGGGAAGGTCAGAAACAGCAAGAGCTCTAAGCCCTTAGAGCTCTGGTGTAGGAGAAATGGCTGTATGTTTTAACTTTGTGAGCTGGTCTGTGCCGAGAGTGAGAGTGAGCTTGCGAATGTGTCTTGGGAGTGGTGGGAGGCAAGGCAAGGGGAGATGCCAGGGGGGTGTCTGGCTGTGAGTGCGGTGGGAAGGGCAGTTGAATACAGCACCAGCTCTTAGGCCTTAGAGCTCTGGTGTGGGAGAAATGGCTGTATGTTTTAACTTTGTGAGCTGGTCTGTGCGAAGAGTGAGAGTGAGCTTGCGAATGTGTAGTGAGAGTGCTGGGAGGCAAGGCAAAAGTACATCCGCAGTGTCTGTCTGGGTGTGAAAGTGCTGGCAAGGGAAGGTGAGGACCAGCAAGAGCATTAAGCCCTTAGAAATATCAAGAGGGAAACATGGCTGTATGTTTTAACTTTGTGAGCTGGTCTGTGCCGAGAGTGAGAGTGAGCTTGCGAATGTGTCTTGGGAGTGGTGGGAGGCAAGGCAAGGGGAGATGCCAGGGGGGTGTCTGGCTGTGAGTGCGGTGGGAAGGGCAGTTGAATATAGCACCAGCTCTTAGGCCTTAGAGCTCTGGTGTGGGAGAAATGGCTGCATGTTTGCACTTTGTGAGCTGGTCTGTGCGAATCTGAGAGTGAGCTTGCGAATGTGTATTGAGAGTGCTGGGAGGCAAGGCAAAAGTACATCCGCAGTGTCTGTCTGGGTGTGAAAGTGCTGGCAAGGGAAGGTGAGGACCAGCAAGAGCATTAAGTCCTTAGAAATATTAAGAGGGAAACATGGCTGTATGTTTTAACTTTGTGAGCTGGTCTGTGCCACGAGTGAGAGTGAGCTTGAGAATGTGTCTTGGGAGTGGTGGGAGGCAAGGCAAGGGGAGATTCTTAGTGTGTGTTTGGCTGTGAAAGCACTGGCAAGGGAAGGTCAGAAACAGCAAGAGCTCTAAGCCCTTAGAGCTCTGGTGTGGGAGAAATGGCTGTATGTTTTAACTTTGTGAGCTGGTCTGTGCCGAGAGTGAGAGGGAGCTTGAGAATGTGTCTTGGGAGTGGTGGGAGGCAAGGCAAGGGGAGATTTTTAGTGTCTGTCTGGCTGTGAAAGCACTGGCAAGGGAAGGTCAGAAACAGCAAGAGCTCTAAGCCCTTAGAGCTCTGGTGTGGGAGAAATGGCTGTATGTTTTAACTTTGTGAGCTGCTCTGTGCCGAGAGTGAGAGTGAGCTTGAGAATGTGTCTTGGGAGTGTTGCGAGGCAAGGCAAGGGGAGATTATTAGTATATGTTTGGCTGTGAAAGCACTGGCAAGGGAAGGTCAGAAACAGCAGGAGCTCTAAGCCCTTAGAGCTCTGGTGTGGTAGAAATGGCTGCATGTTTGCACTTTGTGAGCTGGTCTGTGCGGAGTGAGAGTGAGCTTGCGAATGTGTCTTGGGAGTGGTGGGAGGCAAGGCAAGGGGAGATTTTTAGTGTCTGTCTGGGTGTGAAAGCACTGGCAAGGGAAGGTCAGAAACAGCAGGAGCTCTAAGCCCTTAGAGCTCTGGTGTGGGAGAAATGGCTGTATGTTTTAACTTTGTGAGCTGGTCTGTGCCGAGAGTGAGAGTGAGCTTGCGAATGTGTCTTGGGAGTGGTGGGAGGCAAGGCAAGGGGAGATTCTTAGTGTATGTTTGGCTGTGAAAGCACTGGCAAGGGAAGGTCAGAAACAGCAGGAGCTCTAAGCCCTTAGAGCTCTGGTGTGGGAGAAATGGCTGTATGTTTTAACTTTGTGAGCTGGTCTGTGCCGAGAGTGAGAGGGAGCTTGCGAATGTGTCTTGGGAGTGGTGGGAGGCAAGGCAAGGGGAGATTTTTAGTGTCTGTCTGGGTGTGAAAGCACTGGCAAGGGAAGGTCAGAAACAGCAGGAGCTCTAAGCCCTTAGAGCTCTGGTGTGGGAGAAATGGCTGTATGTTTTAACTTTGTGAGCTGGTCTGTGCCGCGAGTGAGAGGGAGCTTGCGAATGTGTCTTGGGAGTGGTGGGAGGCAAGGCAAGGGGAGATGCCAGGGGGGTGTCTGGCTGTGAGTGCGGTGGGAAGGGCAGTTGAATACAGCACCAGCTCTCAGGCCTTAGAGCTCTGGTGTGGGAGAAATGGCTGCATGTTTGCACTTTGTGAGCTGGTCTGTGCGAAGAGTGAGAGTGAGCTTGCGAATGTGTATTGAGAGTGCTGGGAGGCAAGGCAAAAGTACATCCGCAGTGTCTGTCTGGGTGTGAAAGTGCTGGCAAGGGAAGGTGAGGACCAGCAAGAGCATTAAGTCCTTAGAAATATCAAGAGGGAAACATGGCTGTATGTTTTAACTTTGTGAGCTGGTCTGTGCCGAGAGTGAGAGTGAGCTTGCGAATGTGTCTTGGGAGTGGTGGGAGGCAAGGCAAGGGGAGATTTTTAGTGTCTGTCTGGCTGTGAAAGCACTGGCAAGGGAAGGTCAGAAACAGCAGGAGCTCTAAGCCCTTAGAGCTCTGGTGTGGGAGAAATGGCTGTATGTTTTAACTTTGTGAGCTGGTCTGTGCCGAGAGTGAGAGGGAGCTTGAGAATGTGTCTTGGGAGTGGTGGGAGGCAAGGCAAGGGGAGATGCCAGGGGGGTGTCTGGCTGTGAGTGCGGTGGGAAGGGCAGTTGAATAGAGCACCAGCTCTTAGGCCTTAGAGCTCTGGTGTGGGAGAAATGGCTGCATGTTTGCACTTTGTGAGCTGGTCTGTGTGAAGAGTGAGAGTGAGCTTGCGAATGTGTAGTGAGAGGGCTGGGAGGCAAGGCAAAAGTACATCCGCAGTGTCAGTCTGGGTGTGAAAGTGCTGGCAAGGGAAGGTGAGTACCAGCAAGAGCATTAAGCCCTTAGAAATATCAAGAGGGAAACATGGCTGTATGTTTTAACTTTGTGAGCTGGTCTGTGCCGCGAGTGAGAGTGAGCTTGCGAATGTGTCTTGGGAGTGGTGCGAGGCAAGGCAAGGGGAGATTCTTAGTGTATGTTTGGCTGTGAAAGCACTGGCAAGGGAAGGTCAGAAACAGCAAGAGCTCTAAGCCCTTAGAGCTCTGGTGTAGGAGAAATGGCTGTATGTTTTAACTTTGTGAGCTGGTCTGTGCCGAGAGTGAGAGGGAGCTTGAGAATGTGTCTTGGGAGTGGTGGGAGGCAAGGCAAGGGGAGATGCCAGGGGGGTGTCTGGCTGTGAGTGCGGTGGGAAGGGCAGTTGAATATAGCACCAGTTCTTAGGCCTTAGAGCTCTGATGTGGGAGAAATGGCTGCATGTTTGCACTTTGTGAGCTGGTCTGTGCGGAGTGAGAGTGAGCTTGCGAATGTGTAGTGAGAGTGCTGGGAGGCAAGGCAAAAGTACATCCGCAGTGTCTGTCTGGGTGTGAAAGTGCTGGCAAGGGAAGGTGAGGACCAGCAAGAGCATTAAGCCCTTAGAAATATCAAGAGGGAAACATGGCTGTATGTTTTAACTTTGTGAGCTGGTCTGTGCCGCGAGTGAGAGTGAGCTTGCGAATGTGTCTTGGGAGTGGTGGGAGGCAAGGCAAGGGGAGATTCTTAGTGTATGTTTGGCTGTGAAAGCACTCGCAAGGGAAGGTCAGAAACAGCAGGAGCTCTAAGCCCTTAGAGCTCTGGTGTGGGAGAAATGGCTGTATGTTTTAACTTTGTGAGCTGGTCTGTGCCGAGAGTGAGAGTGAGCTTGCGAATGTGTCTTGGGAGTGGTGGGAGGCAAGGCAAGGGGAGATTCTTAGTGTATGTTTGGCTGTGAAAGCACTGGCAAGGGAAGGTCAGAAACAGCACCAGCTCTTCGGCCTTAGAGCTCTGGTGTGGGAGAAATGGCTGTATGTTTTAACTTTGTGAGCTGGTCTGTGCCGAGAGTGAGAGTGAGCTTGAGAATGTGTCTTGGGAGTGGTGGGAGGCAAGGCAAGGGGAGATTCTTAGTGTATGTTTGGCTGTGAAAGCACTGGCAAGGGAAGGTCAGAAACAGCAGGAGCTCTAAGCCCTTAGAGCTCTGGTGTGGGAGAAATGGCTGTATGTTTTAACTTTGTGAGCTGGTCTGTGCCGAGAGTGAGAGTGAGCTTGCGAATGTGTCTTGGGAGTGGTGGGAGGCAAGGCAAGGGGAGATGCCAGGGGGGTGTCTGGCTGTGAGTGCGGTGGGAAGGGCAGTTGAATATAGCACCAGCTCTTAGGCCTTAGAGCTCTGGTGTGGGAGAAATGGCTGCATGTTTGCACTTTGTGAGCTGGTCTGTGCGAATCTGAGAGTGAGCTTGCGAATGTGTATTGAGAGTGCTGGGAGGCAAGGCAAAAGTACATCCGCAGTGTCTGTCTGGGTGTGAAAGTGCTGGCAAGGGAAGGTGAGGACCAGCAAGAGCATTAAGTCCTTAGAAATATCAAGAGGGAAACATGGCTGTATGTTTTAACTTTGTGAGCTGGTCTGTGCCACGAGTGAGAGTGAGCTTGCGAATGTGTCTTGGGAGTGGTGGGAGGCAAGGCAAGGGGAGATTCTTAGTGTGTGTGTGGCTGTGAAAGCACTGGCAAGGGAAGGTCAGAAACAGCAAGAGCTCTAAGCCCTTAGAGCTCTGGTGTGGGAGAAATGGCTGTATGTTTTAACTTTGTGAGCTGGTCTGTGCCGAGAGTGAGAGGGAGCTTGAGAATTTGTCTTGGGAGTGGTGGGAGGCAAGGCAAGGGGAGATTTTTAGTGTCTGTCTGGCTGTGAAAGCACTGGCAAGGGAAGGTCAGAAACAGCAAGAGCTCTAAGCCCTTAGAGCTCTGGTGTGGGAGAAATGGCTGGATGTTTTAACTTTGTGAGCTGCTCTGTGCCGAGAGTGAGAGTGAGCTTGAGAATGTGTCTTGGGAGTGTTGCGAGGCAAGGCAAGGGGAGATTATTAGTATATGTTTGGCTGTGAAAGCACTGGCAAGGGAAGGTCAGAAACAGCAGGAGCTCTAAGCCCTTAGAGCTCTGGTGTGGGAGAAATGGCTGCATGTTTGCACTTTGTGAGCTGGTCTGTGCGGAGTGAGAGTGAGCTTGCGAATGTGTCTTGGGAGTGGTGGGAGGCAAGGCAAGGGGAGATTTTTAGTGTCTGTCTGGCTGTGAAAGCACTGGCAAGGGAAGGTCAGAAACAGCAGGAGCTCTAAGCCCTTAGAGCTCTGGTGTGGGAGAAATGGCTGTATGTTTTAACTTTGTGAGCTGGTCTGTGCCGAGAGTGAGAGTGAGCTTGCGAATGTGTCTTGGGAGTGGTGGGAGGCAAGGCAAGGGGAGATTCTTAGTGTATGTTTGGCTGTGAAAGCACTGGCAAGGGAAGGTCAGAAACAGCAGGAGCTCTAAGCCCTTAGAGCTCTGGTGTGGGAGAAATGGCTGTATGTTTTAACTTTGTGAGCTGGTCTGTGCCGAGAGTGAGAGGGAGCTTGAGAATGTGTCTTGGGAGTGGTGGGAGGCAAGGCAAGGGGAGATTTTTAGTGTCTGTCTGGGTGTGAAAGCACTGGCAAGGGAAGGTCAGAAACAGCAGGAGCTCTAAGCCCTTAGAGCTCTGGTGTGGGAGAAATGGCTGTATGTTTTAACTTTGTGAGCTGGTCTGTGCCGAGAGTGAGAGGGAGCTTGCGAATGTGTCTTGGGAGTGGTGGGAGGCAAGGCAAGGGGAGATGCCAGGGGGGTGTCTGGCTGTGAGTGCGGTGGGAAGGGCAGTTGAATACAGCACCAGCTCTCAGGCCTTAGAGCTCTGGTGTGGGAGAAATGGCTGCATGTTTGCACTTTGTGAGCTGGTCTGTGCGAAGAGTGAGAGTGAGCTTGCGAATGTGTATTGAGAGTGCTGGGAGGCAAGGCAAAAGTACATCCGCAGTGTCTGTCTGGGTGTGAAAGTGCTGGCAAGGGAAGGTGAGGACCAGCAAGAGCATTAAGTCCTTAGAAATATCAAGAGGGAAACATGGCTGTATGTTTTAACTTTGTGAGCTGGTCTGTGCCGAGAGTGAGAGTGAGCTTGCGAATGTGTCTTGGGAGTGGTGGGAGGCAAGGCAAGGGGAGATTTTTAGTGTCTGTCTGGCTGTGAAAGCACTGGCAAGGGAAGGTCAGAAACAGCAGGAGCTCTAAGCCCTTAGAGCTCTGGTGTGGGAGAAATGGCTGTATGTTTTAACTTTGTGAGCTGGTCTGTGCCGAGAGTGAGAGGGAGCTTGAGAATGTGTCTTGGGAGTGGTGGGAGGCAAGGCAAGGGGAGATGCCAGGGGGGTGTCTGGCTGTGAGTGCGGTGGGAAGGGCAGTTGAATACAGCACCAGCTCTTAGGCCTTAGAGCTCTGGTGTGGGAGAAATGGCTGCATGTTTGCACTTTGTGAGCTGGTCTGTGTGAAGAGTGAGAGTGAGCTTGCGAATGTGTAGTGAGAGTGCTGGGAGGCAAGGCAAAAGTACATCCGCAGTGTCAGTCTGGGTGTGAAAGTGCTGGCAAGGGAAGGTGAGTACCAGCAAGAGCATTAAGCCCTTAGAAATATCAAGAGGGAAACATGGCTGTATGTTTTAACTTTGTGAGCTGGTCTGTGCCGCGAGTGAGAGTGAGCTTGCGAATGTGTCTTGGGAGTGGTGGGAGGCAAGGCAAGGGGAGATTCTTAGTGTATGTTTGGCTGTGAAAGCACTGGCAAGGGAAGGTCAGAAACAGCAAGAGCTCTAAGCCCTTAGAGCTCTGGTGTAGGAGAAATGGCTGTATGTTTTAACTTTGTGAGCTGGTCTGTGCCGAGAGTGAGAGGGAGCTTGAGAATGTGTCTTGGGAGTGGTGGGAGGCAAGGCAAGGGGAGATGCCAGGGGGGTGTCTGGCTGTGAGTGCGGTGGGAAGGGCAGTTGAATATAGCACCAGTTCTTAGGCCTTAGAGCTCTGGTGTGGGAGAAATGGCTGCATGTTTGCACTTTGTGAGCTGGTCTGTGCGGAGTGAGAGTGAGCTTGCGAATGTGTAGTGAGAGTGCTGGGAGGCAAGGCAAAAGTACATCCGCAGTGTCTGTCTGGGTGTGAAAGTGCTGGCAAGGGAAGGTGAGGACCAGCAAGAGCATTAAGCCCTTAGAAATATCAAGAGGGAAACATGGCTGTATGTTTTAACTTTGTGAGCTGGTCTGTGCCGCGAGTGAGAGTGAGCTTGCGAATGTGTCTTGGGAGTGGTGGGAGGCAAGGCAAGGGGAGATTCTTAGTGTATGTTTGGCTGTGAAAGCACTCGCAAGGGAAGGTCAGAAACAGCAGGAGCTCTAAGCCCTTAGAGCTCTGGTGTGGGAGAAATGGCTGTATGTTTTAACTTTGTGAGCTGGTCTGTGCCGAGAGTGAGAGTGAGCTTGCGAATGTGTCTTGGGAGTGGTGGGAGGCAAGGCAAGGGGAGATTCTTAGTGTATGTTTGGCTGTGAAAGCACTGGCAAGGGAAGGTCAGAAACAGCACCAGCTCTTCGGCCTTAGAGCTCTGGTGTGGGAGAAATGGCTGTATGTTTTAACTTTGTGAGCTGGTCTGTGCCGAGAGTGAGAGTGAGCTTGAGAATGTGTCTTGGGAGTGGTGGGAGGCAAGGCAAGGGGAGATTCTTAGTGTATGTTTGGCTGTGAAAGCACTGGCAAGGGAAGGTCAGAAACAGCAGGAGCTCTAAGCCCTTAGAGCTCTGGTGTGGTAGAAATGGCTGTATGTTTTAACTTTGTGAGCTGGTCTGTGCCGAGAGTGAGAGTGAGCTTGCGAATGTGTCTTGGGAGTGGTGGGAGGCAAGGCAAGGGGAGATGCCAGGGGGGTGTCTGGCTGTGAGTGCGGTGGGAAGGGCAGTTGAATATAGCACCAGCTCTTAGGCCTTAGAGCTCTGGTGTGGGAGAAATGGCTGCATGTTTGCACTTTGTGAGCTGGTCTGTGCGAATCTGAGAGTGAGCTTGCGAATGTGTATTGAGAGTGCTGGGAGGCAAGGCAAAATTACATCCGCAGTGTCTGTCTGGGTGTGAAAGTGCTGGCAAGGGAAGGTGAGGACCAGCAAGAGCATTAAGTCCTTAGAAATATCAAGAGGGAAACATGGCTGTATGTTTTAACTTTGTGAGCTGGTCTGTGCCACGAGTGAGAGTGAGCTTGCGAATGTGTCTTGGGAGTGGTGGGAGGCAAGGCAAGGGGAGATTCTTAGTGTGTGTGTGGCTGTGAAAGCACTGGCAAGGGAAGGTCAGAAACAGCAAGAGCTCTAAGCCCTTAGAGCTCTGGTGTGGGAGAAATGGCTGTATGTTTTAACTTTGTGAGCTGGTCTGTGCCGAGAGTGAGAGGGAGCTTGAGAATTTGTCTTGGGAGTGGTGGGAGGCAAGGCAAGGGGAGATTTTTAGTGTCTGTCTGGCTGTGAAAGCACTGGCAAGGGAAGGTCAGAAACAGCAAGAGCTCTAAGCCCTTAGAGCTCTGGTGTGGGAGAAATGGCTGGATGTTTTAACTTTGTGAGCTGCTCTGTGCCGAGAGTGAGAGTGAGCTTGAGAATGTGTCTTGGGAGTGTTGCGAGGCAAGGCAAGGGGAGATTATTAGTATATGTTTGGCTGTGAAAGCACTGGCAAGGGAAGGTCAGAAACAGCAGGAGCTCTAAGCCCTTAGAGCTCTGGTGTGGGAGAAATGGCTGCATGTTTGCACTTTGTGAGCTGGTCTGTGCGGAGTGAGAGTGAGCTTGCGAATGTGTCTTGGGAGTGGTGGGAGGCAAGGCAAGGGGAGATTTTTAGTGTCTGTCTGGCTGTGAAAGCACTGGCAAGGGAAGGTCAGAAACAGCAGGAGCTCTAAGCCCTTAGAGCTCTGGTGTGGGAGAAATGGCTGTATGTTTTAACTTTGTGAGCTGGTCTGTGCCGAGAGTGAGAGTGAGCTTGCGAATGTGTCTTGGGAGTGGTGGGAGGCAAGGCAAGGGGAGATTCTTAGTGTATGTTTGGCTGTGAAAGCACTGGCAAGGGAAGGTCAGAAACAGCAGGAGCTCTAAGCCCTTAGAGCTCTGGTGTGGGAGAAATGGCTGTATGTTTTAACTTTGTGAGCTGGTCTGTGCCGAGAGTGAGAGGGAGCTTGAGAATGTGTCTTGGGAGTGGTGGGAGGCAAGGCAAGGGGAGATTTTTAGTGTCTGTCTGGGTGTGAAATCACTGGCAAGGGAAGGTCAGAAACAGCAGGAGCTCTAAGCCCTTAGAGCTCTGGTGTGGGAGAAATGGCTGTATGTTTTAACTTTGTGAGCTGGTCTGTGCCGAGAGTGAGAGGGAGCTTGCGAATGTGTCTTGGGAGTGGTGGGAGGCAAGGCAACGGGAGATGCCAGGGGGGTGTCTGGCTGTGAGTGCGGTGGGAAGGGCAGTTGAATACAGCACCAGCTCTCAGGCCTTAGAGCTCTGGTGTGGGAGAAATGGCTGCATGTTTGCACTTTGTGAGCTGGTCTGTGCGAAGAGTGAGAGTGAGCTTGCGAATGTGTATTGAGAGTGCTGGGAGGCAAGGCAAAAGTACATCCGCAGTGTCTGTCTGGGTGTGAAAGTGCTGGCAAGGGAAGGTGAGGACCAGCAAGAGCATTAAGTCCTTAGAAATATCAAGAGGGAAACATGGCTGTATGTTTTAACTTTGTGAGCTGGTCTGTGCCGCGAGTGAGAGTGAGCTTGCGAATGTGTCTTGGGAGTGGTGGGAGGCAAGGCAAGGGGAGATTTTTAGTGTCTGTCTGGCTGTGAAAGCACTGGCAAGGGAAGGTCAGAAACAGCAGGAGCTCTAAGCCCTTAGAGCTCTGGTGTGGGAGAAATGGCTGTATGTTTTAACTTTGTGAGCTGGTCTGTGCCGAGAGTGAGAGGGAGCTTGAGAATGTGTCTTGGGAGTGGTGGGAGGCAAGGCAAGGGGAGATGCCAGGGGGGTGTCTGGCTGTGAGTGCGGTGGGAAGGGCAGTTGAATACAGCACCAGCTCTTAGGCCTTAGAGCTCTGGTGTGGGAGAAATGGCTGCATGTTTGCACTTTGTGAGCTGGTCTGTGTGAAGAGTGAGAGTGAGCTTGCGAATGTGTAGTGAGAGGGCTGGGAGGCAAGGCAAAAGTACATCCGCAGTGTCAGTCTGGGTGTGAAAGTGCTGGCAAGGGAAGGTGAGGACCAGCAAGAGCATTAAGCCCTTAGAAATATCAAGAGGGAAACATGGCTGTATGTTTTAACTTTGTGAGCTGGTCTGTGCCGCGAGTGAGAGTGAGCTTGCGAATGTGTCTTGGGAGTGGTGGGAGGCAAGGCAAGGGGAGATTCTTAGTGTATGTTTGGCTGTGAAAGCACTGGCAAGGGAAGGTCAGAAACAGCAGGAGCTCTAAGCCCTTAGAGCTCTGGTGTGGGAGAAATGGCTGTATGTTTTAACTTTGTGAGCTGGTCTGTGCCGAGAGTGAGAGTGAGCTTGAGAATGTGTCTTGGGAGTGGTGGGAGGCAAGGCAAGGGGAGATTCTTAGTGTATGTTTGGCTGTGAAAGCACTGGCAAGGGAAGGTCAGAAACAGCACCAGCTCTTCGGCCTTAGAGCTCTGGTGTGGGAGAAATGGCTGTATGTTTTAACTTTGTGAGCTGGTCTGTGCCGAGAGTGAGAGTGAGCTTGAGAATGTGTCTTGGGAGTGGTGGGAGGCAAGGCAAGGGGAGATTTTTAGTGTCTGTCTGGGTGTGAAAGCACTGGCAAGGGAAGGTCAGAAACAGCAGGAGCTCTAAGCCCTTAGAGCTCTGGTGTGGGAGAAATGGCTGTATGTTTTAACTTTGTGAGCTGGTCTGTGCGAAGAGTGAGAGGGAGCTTGCGAATGTGTATTGAGAGTGCTGGGAGGCAAGGCAAAAGTACATCCGCAGTGTCTGTCTGGGTGTGAAAGTGCTGGCAAGGGAAGGTGAGGACCAGCAAGAGCATTAAGTCCTTAGAAATATCAAGAGGGAAACATGGCTGTATGTTTTAACTTTGTGAGCTGGTCTGTGCCGCGAGTGAGAGTGAGCTTGCGAATGTGTCTTGGGAGTGGTGGGAGGCAAGGCAAGGGGAGATTCTTAGTGTATGTTTGGCTGTGAAAGCATTGGCAAGGGAAGGTCAGAAACAGCACCAGCTCTTAGGCCTTAGAGCTCTGGTGTGGGAGAAATGGCTGTATGTTTTAACTTTGTGAGCTGGTCTGTGCCGAGAGTGAGAGTGAGCTTGCGAATGTGTCTTGGGAGTGGTGCGAGGCAAGGCAAGGGGAGATTCTTAGTGTATGTTTGGCTGTGAAAGCACTGGCAAGGGAAGGTCAGAAACAGCAGGAGCTCTAAGCCCTTAGAGCTCTGGTGTGGGAGAAATGGCTGTATGTTTTAACTTTGTGAGCTGGTCTGTGCCGAGAGTGAGAGGGAGCTTGAGAATGTGTCTTGGGAGTGGTGGGAGGCAAGGCAAGGGGAGATTCTTAGTGTATGTTTGGCTGTGAAAGCACTGGCAAGGGAAGGTCAGAAACAGCAGGAGCTCTAAGCCCTTAGAGCTCTGGTGTGGTAGAAATGGCTGTATGTTTTAACTTTGTGAGCTGGTCTGTGCCGAGAGTGAGAGTGAGCTTGCGAATGTGTCTTGGGAGTGGTGGGAGGCAAGGCAAGGGGAGATGCCAGGGGGGTGTCTGGCTGTGAGTGCGGTGGGAAGGGCAGTTGAATACAGCACCAGCTCTTAGGCCTTAGAGCTCTGGTGTGGGAGAAATGGCTGCATGTTTGCACTTTGTGAGCTGGTCTGTGCGAAGAGTGAGAGTGAGCTTGCGAATGTGTAGTGAGAGTGCTGGGAGGCAAGGCAAAAGTACATCCGCAGTGTCTGTCTGGGTGTGAAAGTGCTGGCAAGGGAAGGTGAGTACCAGCAAGAGCATTAAGTCCTTAGAAATATCAAGAGGGAAACATGGCTCTATGTTTTAACTTTGTGAGCTGGTCTGTGCCGCGAGTGAGAGTGAGCTTGCGAATGTGTCTTGGGAGTGGTGGGAGGCAAGGCAAGGGGAGATTCTTAGTGTATGTTTGGCTGTGAAAGCACTGGCAAGGGAAGGTCAGAAACAGCAAGAGCTCTTAGGCCTTAGAGCTCTGGTGTGGGAGAAATGGCTGTATGTTTTAACTTTGTGAGCTGGTCTGTGCCGAGAGTGAGAGTGAGCTTGCGAATGTGTCTTGGGAGTGGTGGGAGGCAAGGCAAGGGGAGATTCTTAGTGTGTGTTTGGCTGTGAAAGCACTGGCAAGGGAAGGTCAGAAACAGCAAGAGCTCTAAGCCCTTAGAGCTCTGGTGTGGGAGAAATGGCTGTATGTTTTAACTTTGTGAGCTGGTCTGTGCCGAGAGTGAGAGTGAGCTTGCGAATGTGTCTTGGGAGTGGTGGGAGGCAAGGCAAGGGGAGATTTTTAGTGTCTGTCTGGCTGTGAAAGCACTGGCAAGGGAAGGTCAGAAACAGCAAGAGCTCTAAGCCCTTAGAGCTCTGGTGTGGGAGAAATGGCTGTATGTTTTAACTTTGTGAGCTGGTCTGTGCCGAGAGTGAGAGTGAGCTTGAGAATGTGTCTTGGGAGTGTTGCGAGGCAAGGCAAGGGGAGATTATTAGTATATGTTTGGCTGTGAAAGCACTGGCAAGGGAAGGTCAGAAACAGCAGGAGCTCTAAGCCCTTAGAGCTCTGGTGTGGTAGAAATGGCTGCATGTTTGCACTTTGTGAGCTGGTCTGTGCGGAGTGAGAGTGAGCTTGCGAATGTGTCTTGGGAGTGGTGGGAGGCAAGGCAAGGGGAGATTTTTAGTGTCTGTCTGGCTGTGAAAGCACTGGCAAGGGAAGGTCAGAAACAGCAGGAGCTCTAAGCCCTTAGAGCTCTGGTGTGGGAGAAATGGCTGTATGTTTTAACTTTGTGAGCTGGTCTGTGCCGAGAGTGAGAGTGAGCTTGCGAATGTGTCTTGGGAGTGGTGGGAGGCAAGGCAAGGGGAGATTCTTAGTGTATGTTTGGCTGTGAAAGCACTGGCAAGGGAAGGTCAGAAACAGCAGGAGCTCTAAGCCCTTAGAGCTCTGGTGTGGGAGAAATGGCTGTATGTTTTAACTTTGTGAGCTGGTCTGTGCCGAGAGTGAGAGGGAGCTTGCGAATGTGTCTTGGGAGTGGTGGGAGGCAAGGCAAGGGGAGATTTTTAGTGTCTGTCTGGGTGTGAAAGCACTGGCAAGGGAAGGTCAGAAACAGCAGGAGCTCTAAGCCCTTAGAGCTCTGGTGTGGGAGAAATGGCTGTATGTTTTAACTTTGTGAGCTGGTCTGGCCGAGAGTGAGAGGGAGCTTGCGAATGTGTCTTGGGAGTGGTGGGAGGCAAGGCAAGGGGAGATTCTTAGTGTATGTTTGGCTGTGAAAGCACTGGCAAGGGAAGGTCAGAAACAGCAAGAGCTCTAAGCCCTTAGAGCTCTGGTGTGGGAGAAATGGCTGGATGTTTTAACTTTGTGAGCTGGTCTGTGCGAAGAGTGAGAGTGAGCTTGCGAATGTGTATTGAGAGTGCTGGGAGGCAAGGCAAAACTACATCCGCAGTGTCTGTCTGGGTGTGAAAGTGCTGGCAAGGAAAGGTGAGGACCAGCAAGAGCATTAAGCCCTTAGAAATATTAAGAGGGAAACATGGCTGTATGTTTTAACTTTGTGAGCTGGTCTGTGCCGAGAGTGAGAGTGAGCTTGCGAATGTGTCTTGGGAGTGGTGGGAGGCAAGGCAAGGGGAGATTCTTAGTGTATGTTTGGCTGTGAAAGCACTGGCAAGGGAAGGTCAGAAACAGCAAGAGCTCTTAGGCCTTAGAGCTCTGGTGTGGGAGAAATGGCTGTATGTTTTAACTTTGTGAGCTGGTCTGTGCCGAGAGTGAGAGTGAGCTTGCGAATGTGTCTTGGGAGTGGTGGGAGGCAAGGCAAGGGGAGATTCTTAGTGTGTGTTTGGCTGTGAAAGCACTGGCAAGGGAAGGTCAGAAACAGCAAGAGCTCTAAGCCCTTAGAGCTCTGGTGTGGGAGAAATGGCTGTATGTTTTAACTTTGTGAGCTGGTCTGTGCCGAGAGTGAGAGGGAGCTTGAGAATTTGTCTTGGGAGTGGTGGGAGGCAAGGCAAGGGGAGATTTTTAGTGTCTGTCTGGCTGTGAAAGCACTGGCAAGGGAAGGTCAGAAACAGCAAGAGCTCTAAGCCCTTAGAGCTCTGGTGTGGGAGAAATGGCTGTATGTTTTAACTTTGTGAGCTGGTCTGTGCCGAGAGTGAGAGTGAGCTTGAGAATGTGTCTTGGGAGTGTTGCGAGGCAAGGCAAGGGGAGATTATTAGTATATGTTTGGCTGTGAAAGCACTGGCAAGGGAAGGTCAGAAACAGCAGGAGCTCTAAGCCCTTAGAGCTCTGGTGTGGTAGAAATGGCTGCATGTTTGCACTTTGTGAGCTGGTCTGTGCGGAGTGAGAGTGAGCTTGCGAATGTGTCTTGGGAGTGGTGGGAGGCAAGGCAAGGGGAGATTTTTAGTGTCTGTCTGGCTGTGAAAGCACTGGCAAGGGAAGGTCAGAAACAGCAGGAGCTCTAAGCCCTTAGAGCTCTGGTGTGGGAGAAATGGCTGTATGTTTTAACTTTGTGAGCTGGTCTGTGCCGAGAGTGAGAGTGAGCTTGCGAATGTGTCTTGGGAGTGGTGGGAGGCAAGGCAAGGGGAGATTCTTAGTGTATGTTTGGCTGTGAAAGCACTGGCAAGGGAAGGTCAGAAACAGCAGGAGCTCTAAGCCCTTAGAGCTCTGGTGTGGGAGAAATGGCTGTATGTTTTAACTTTGTGAGCTGGTCTGTGCCGAGAGTGAGAGGGAGCTTGCGAATGTGTCTTGGGAGTGGTGGGAGGCAAGGCAAGGGGAGATTTTTAGTGTCTGTCTGGGTGTGAAAGCACTGGCAAGGGAAGGTCAGAAACAGCAGGAGCTCTAAGCCCTTAGAGCTCTGGTGTGGGAGAAATGGCTGTATGTTTTAACTTTGTGAGCTGGTCTGGCCGAGAGTGAGAGGGAGCTTGCGAATGTGTCTTGGGAGTGGTGGGAGGCAAGGCAAGGGGAGATGCCAGGGGGGTGTCTGGCTGTGAGTGCGGTGGGAAGGGCAGTTGAATACAGCACCAGCTCTCAGGCCTTAGAGCTCTGGTGTGGGAGAAATGGCTGCATGTTTGCACTTTGTGAGCTGGTCTGTGCGAAGAGTGAGAGTGAGCTTGCGAATGTGTATTGAGAGTGCTGGGAGGCAAGGCAAAAGTACATCCGCAGTGTCTGTCTGGGTGTGAAAGTGCTGGCAAGGGAAGGTGAGGACCAGCAAGAGCATTAAGTCCTTAGAAATATCAAGAGGGAAACATGGCTGTATGTTTTAACTTTGTGAGCTGGTCTGTGCCGCGAGTGAGAGTGAGCTTGCGAATGTGTCTTGGGAGTGGTGGGAGGCAAGGCAAGGGGAGATTTTTAGTGTCTGTCTGGCTGTGAAAGCACTGGCAAGGGAAGGTCAGAAACAGCAGGAGCTCTAAGCCCTTAGAGCTCTGGTGTGGGAGAAATGGCTGTATGTTTTAACTTTGTGAGCTGGTCTGTGCCGAGAGTGAGAGGGAGCTTGAGAATGTGTCTTGGGAGTGGTGGGAGGCAAGGCAAGGGGAGATGCCAGGGGGGTGTCTGGCTGTGAGTGCGGTGGGAAGGGCAGTTGAATACAGCACCAGCTCTTAGGCCTTAGAGCTCTGGTGTGGGAGAAATGGCTGCATGTTTGCACTTTGTGAGCTGGTCTGTGTGAAGAGTGAGAGTGAGCTTGCGAATGTGTAGTGAGAGGGCTGGGAGGCAAGGCAAAAGTACATCCGCAGTGTCAGTCTGGGTGTGAAAGTGCTGGCAAGGGAAGGTGAGTACCAGCAAGAGCATTAAGCCCTTAGAAATATCAAGAGGGAAACATGGCTGTATGTTTTAACTTTGTGAGCTGGTCTGTGCCGCGAGTGAGAGTGAGCTTGCGAATGTGTCTTGGGAGTGGTGGGAGGCAAGGCAAGGGGAGATTCTTAGTGTATGTTTGGCTGTGAAAGCACTGGCAAGGGAAGGTCAGAAACAGCAGGAGCTCTAAGCCCTTAGAGCTCTGGTGTGGGAGAAATGGCTGTATGTTTTAACTTTGTGAGCTGGTCTGTGCCGAGAGTGA
Source organism: Pelecanus crispus (assembly GCF_030463565.1). Taxonomy (NCBI): domain Eukaryota; kingdom Metazoa; phylum Chordata; class Aves; order Pelecaniformes; family Pelecanidae; genus Pelecanus; species Pelecanus crispus. The sequence goes on from NC_134650.1 coordinate 24,095,748, forward strand.
GAGTGAGCTTGAGAATGTGTCTTGGGAGTGGTGGGAGGCAAGGCAAGGGGAGATTCTTAGTGTATGTTTGGCTGTGAAAGCACTGGCAAGGGAAGGTCAGAAACAGCACCAGCTCTTCGGCCTTAGAGCTCTGGTGTGGGAGAAATGGCTGTATGTTTTAACTTTGTGAGCTGGTCTGTGCCGAGAGTGAGAGGGAGCTTGAGAATGTGTCTTGGGAGTGGTGGGAGGCAAGGCAAGGGGAGATTTTTAGTGTCTGTCTGGGTGTGAAAGCACTGGCAAGGGAAGGTCAGAAACAGCAGGAGCTCTAAGCCCTTAGAGCTCTGGTGTGGGAGAAATGGCTGTATGTTTTAACTTTGTGAGCTGGTCTGTGCGAAGAGTGAGAGGGAGCTTGCGAATGTGTATTGAGAGTGCTGGGAGGCAAGGCAAAAGTACATCCGCAGTGTCTGTCTGGGTGTGAAAGTGCTGGCAAGGGAAGGTGAGGACCAGCAAGAGCATTAAGTCCTTAGAAATATCAAGAGGGAAACATGGCTGTATGTTTTAACTTTGTGAGCTGGTCTGTGCCGAGAGTGAGAGTGAGCTTGCGAATGTGTCTTGGGAGTGGTGGGAGGCAAGGCAAGGGGAGATTTTTAGTGTCTGTCTGGCTGTGAAAGCACTGGCAAGGGAAGGTCAGAAACAGCAGGAGCTCTAAGCCCTTAGAGCTCTGGTGTGGGAGAAATGGCTGTATGTTTTAACTTTGTGAGCTGGTCTGTGCCGAGAGTGAGAGGGAGCTTGAGAATGTGTCTTGGGAGTGGTGGGAGGCAAGGCAAGGGGAGATGCAGGGGGGTGTCTGGCTGTGAGTGCGGTGGGAAGGGCAGTTGAATACAGCACCAGCTCTTAGGCCTTAGAGCTCTGGTGTGGGAGAAATGGCTGCATGTTTGCACTTTGTGAGCTGGTCTGTGTGAAGAGTGAGAGTGAGCTTGCGAATGTGTAGTGAGAGGGCTGGGAGGCAAGGCAAAAGTACATCCGCAGTGTCAGTCTGGGTGTGAAAGTGCTGGCAAGGGAAGGTGAGTACCAGCAAGAGCATTAAGCCCTTAGAAATATCAAGAGGGAAACATGGCTGTATGTTTTAACTTTGTGAGCTGGTCTGTGCCGCGAGTGAGAGTGAGCTTGCGAATGTGTCTTGGGAGTGGTGGGAGGCAAGGCAAGGGGAGATTCTTAGTGTATGTTTGGCTGTGAAAGCACTGGCAAGGGAAGGTCAGAAACAGCAAGAGCTCTAAGCCCTTAGAGCTCTGGTGTAGGAGAAATGGCTGTATGTTTTAACTTTGTGAGCTGGTCTGTGCCGAGAGTGAGAGGGAGCTTGAGAATGTGTCTTGGGAGTGGTGGGAGGCAAGGCAAGGGGAGATGCCAGGGGGGTGTCTGGCTGTGAGTGCGGTGGGAAGGGCAGTTGAATATAGCACCAGTTCTTAGGCCTTAGAGCTCTGGTGTGGGAGAAATGGCTGCATGTTTGCACTTTGTGAGCTGGTCTGTGCGGAGTGAGAGTGAGCTTGCGAATGTGTAGTGAGAGTGCTGGGAGGCAAGGCAAAAGTACATCCGCAGTGTCTGTCTGGGTGTGAAAGTGCTGGCAAGGGAAGGTGAGGACCAGCAAGAGCATTAAGCCCTTAGAAATATCAAGAGGGAAACATGGCTGTATGTTTTAACTTTGTGAGCTGGTCTGTGCCGCGAGTGAGAGTGAGCTTGCGAATGTGTCTTGGGAGTGGTGGGAGGCAAGGCAAGGGGAGATTCTTAGTGTATGTTTGGCTGTGAAAGCACTCGCAAGGGAAGGTCAGAAACAGCAGGAGCTCTAAGCCCTTAGAGCTCTGGTGTGGGAGAAATGGCTGTATGTTTTAACTTTGTGAGCTGGTCTGTGCCGAGAGTGAGAGTGAGCTTGCGAATGTGTCTTGGGAGTGGTGGGAGGCAAGGCAAGGGGAGATTCTTAGTGTATGTTTGGCTGTGAAAGCACTGGCAAGGGAAGGTCAGAAACAGCACCAGCTCTTCGGCCTTAGAGCTCTGGTGTGGGAGAAATGGCTGTATGTTTTAACTTTGTGAGCTGGTCTGTGCCGAGAGTGAGAGTGAGCTTGAGAATGTGTCTTGGGAGTGGTGGGAGGCAAGGCAAGGGGAGATTCTTAGTGTATGTTTGGCTGTGAAAGCACTGGCAAGGGAAGGTCAGAAACAGCAGGAGCTCTAAGCCCTTAGAGCTCTGGTGTGGGAGAAATGGCTGTATGTTTTAACTTTGTGAGCTGGTCTGTGCCGAGAGTGAGAGTGAGCTTGAGAATGTGTCTTGGGAGTGGTGGGAGGCAAGGCAAGGGGAGATGCCAGGGGGGTGTCTGGCTGTGAGTGCGGTGGGAAGGGCAGTTGAATATAGCACCAGCTCTTAGGCCTTAGAGCTCTGGTGTGGGAGAAATGGCTGCATGTTTGCACTTTGTGAGCTGGTCTGTGCGAATCTGAGAGTGAGCTTGCGAATGTGTATTGAGAGTGCTGGGAGGCAAGGCAAAAGTACATCCGCAGTGTCTGTCTGGGTGTGAAAGTGCTGGCAAGGGAAGGTGAGGACCAGCAAGAGCATTAAGTCCTTAGAAATATCAAGAGGGAAACATGGCTGTATGTTTTAACTTTGTGAGCTGGTCTGTGCCACGAGTGAGAGTGAGCTTGCGAATGTGTCTTGGGAGTGGTGGGAGGCAAGGCAAGGGGAGATTCTTAGTGTGTGTGTGGCTGTGAAAGCACTGGCAAGGGAAGGTCAGAAACAGCAAGAGCTCTAAGCCCTTAGAGCTCTGGTGTGGGAGAAATGGCTGTATGTTTTAACTTTGTGAGCTGGTCTGTGCCGAGAGTGAGAGGGAGCTTGAGAATTTGTCTTGGGAGTGGTGGGAGGCAAGGCAAGGGGAGATTTTTAGTGTCTGTCTGGCTGTGAAAGCACTGGCAAGGGAAGGTCAGAAACAGCAAGAGCTCTAAGCCCTTAGAGCTCTGGTGTGGGAGAAATGGCTGGATGTTTTAACTTTGTGAGCTGCTCTGTGCCGAGAGTGAGAGTGAGCTTGAGAATGTGTCTTGGGAGTGTTGCGAGGCAAGGCAAGGGGAGATTATTAGTATATGTTTGGCTGTGAAAGCACTGGCAAGGGAAGGTCAGAAACAGCAGGAGCTCTAAGCCCTTAGAGCTCTGGTGTAGGAGAAATGGCTGCATGTTTGCACTTTGTGAGCTGGTCTGTGCGGAGTGAGAGTGAGCTTGCGAATGTGTCTTGGGAGTGGTGGGAGGCAAGGCAAGGGGAGATTTTTAGTGTCTGTCTGGCTGTGAAAGCACTGGCAAGGGAAGGTCAGAAACAGCAGGAGCTCTAAGCCCTTAGAGCTCTGGTGTGGGAGAAATGGCTGTATGTTTTAACTTTGTGAGCTGGTCTGTGCCGAGAGTGAGAGTGAGCTTGCGAATGTGTCTTGGGAGTGGTGGGAGGCAAGGCAAGGGGAGATTCTTAGTGTATGTTTGGCTGTGAAAGCACTGGCAAGGGAAGGTCAGAAACAGCAGGAGCTCTAAGCCCTTAGAGCTCTGGTGTGGGAGAAATGGCTGTATGTTTTAACTTTGTGAGCTGGTCTGTGCCGAGAGTGAGAGGGAGCTTGAGAATGTGTCTTGGGAGTGGTGGGAGGCAAGGCAAGGGGAGATTTTTAGTGTCTGTCTGGGTGTGAAATCACTGGCAAGGGAAGGTCAGAAACAGCAGGAGCTCTAAGCCCTTAGAGCTCTGGTGTGGTAGAAATGGCTGTATGTTTTAACTTTGTGAGCTGGTCTGTGCCGAGAGTGAGAGGGAGCTTGCGAATGTGTCTTGGGAGTGGTGGGAGGCAAGGCAACGGGAGATGCCAGGGGGGTGTCTGGCTGTGAGTGCGGTGGGAAGGGCAGTTGAATACAGCACCAGCTCTCAGGCCTTAGAGCTCTGGTGTGGGAGAAATGGCTGCATGTTTGCACTTTGTGAGCTGGTCTGTGCGAAGAGTGAGAGTGAGCTTGCGAATGTGTATTGAGAGTGCTGGGAGGCAAGGCAAAAGTACATCCGCAGTGTCTGTCTGGGTGTGAAAGTGCTGGCAAGGGAAGGTGAGGACCAGCAAGAGCATTAAGTCCTTAGAAATATCAAGAGGGAAACATGGCTGTATGTTTTAACTTTGTGAGCTGGTCTGTGCCGCGAGTGAGAGTGAGCTTGCGAATGTGTCTTGGGAGTGGTGGGAGGCAAGGCAAGGGGAGATTTTTAGTGTCTGTCTGGCTGTGAAAGCACTGGCAAGGGAAGGTCAGAAACAGCAGGAGCTCTAAGCCCTTAGAGCTCTGGTGTGGGAGAAATGGCTGTATGTTTTAACTTTGTGAGCTGGTCTGTGCCGAGAGTGAGAGGGAGCTTGAGAATGTGTCTTGGGAGTGGTGGGAGGCAAGGCAAGGGGAGATGCCAGGGGGGTGTCTGGCTGTGAGTGCGGTGGGAAGGGCAGTTGAATACAGCACCAGCTCTTAGGCCTTAGAGCTCTGGTGTGGGAGAAATGGCTGCATGTTTGCACTTTGTGAGCTGGTCTGTGCGGAGTGAGAGTGAGCTTGCGAATGTGTAGTGAGAGGGCTGGGAGGCAAGGCAAAAGTACATCCGCAGTGTCAGTCTGGGTGTGAAAGTGCTGGCAAGGGAAGGTGAGTACCAGCAAGAGCATTAAGCCCTTAGAAATATCAAGAGGGAAACATGGCTGTATGTTTTAACTTTGTGAGCTGGTCTGTGCCGCGAGTGAGAGTGAGCTTGCGAATGTGTCTTGGGAGTGGTGGGAGGCAAGGCAAGGGGAGATTCTTAGTGTATGTTTGGCTGTGAAAGCACTGGCAAGGGAAGGTCAGAAACAGCAGGAGCTCTAAGCCCTTAGAGCTCTGGTGTGGGAGAAATGGCTGTATGTTTTAACTTTGTGAGCTGGTCTGTGCCGAGAGTGAGAGTGAGCTTGAGAATGTGTCTTGGGAGTGGTGGGAGGCAAGGCAAGGGGAGATTCTTAGTGTATGTTTGGCTGTGAAAGCACTGGCAAGGGAAGGTCAGAAACAGCACCAGCTCTTCGGCCTTAGAGCTCTGGTGTGGGAGAAATGGCTGTATGTTTTAACTTTGTGAGCTGGTCTGTGCCGAGAGTGAGAGTGAGCTTGAGAATGTGTCTTGGGAGTGGTGGGAGGCAAGGCAAGGGGAGATTTTTAGTGTCTGTCTGGGTGTGAAAGCACTGGCAAGGGAAGGTCAGAAACAGCAGGAGCTCTAAGCCCTTAGAGCTCTGGTGTGGGAGAAATGGCTGTATGTTTTAACTTTGTGAGCTGGTCTGTGCGAAGAGTGAGAGGGAGCTTGCGAATGTGTATTGAGAGTGCTGGGAGGCAAGGCAAAAGTACATCCGCAGTGTCTGTCTGGGTGTGAAAGTGCTGGCAAGGGAAGGTGAGGACCAGCAAGAGCATTAAGTCCTTAGAAATATCAAGAGGGAAACATGGCTGTATGTTTTAACTTTGTGAGCTGGTCTGTGCCGCGAGTGAGAGTGAGCTTGCGAATGTGTCTTGGGAGTGGTGGGAGGCAAGGCAAGGGGAGATTCTTAGTGTATGTTTGGCTGTGAAAGCATTGGCAAGGGAAGGTCAGAAACAGCACCAGCTCTTAGGCCTTAGAGCTCTGGTGTGGGAGAAATGGCTGTATGTTTTAACTTTGTGAGCTGGTCTGTGCCGAGAGTGAGAGTGAGCTTGCGAATGTGTCTTGGGAGTGGTGCGAGGCAAGGCAAGGGGAGATTCTTAGTGTATGTTTGGCTGTGAAAGCACTGGCAAGGGAAGGTCAGAAACAGCAGGAGCTCTAAGCCCTTAGAGCTCTGGTGTGGGAGAAATGGCTGTATGTTTTAACTTTGTGAGCTGGTCTGTGCCGAGAGTGAGAGGGAGCTTGAGAATGTGTCTTGGGAGTGGTGGGAGGCAAGGCAAGGGGAGATTCTTAGTGTATGTTTGGCTGTGAAAGCACTGGCAAGGGAAGGTCAGAAACAGCAGGAGCTCTAAGCCCTTAGAGCTCTGGTGTGGTAGAAATGGCTGTATGTTTTAACTTTGTGAGCTGGTCTGTGCCGAGAGTGAGAGTGAGCTTGCGAATGTGTCTTGGGAGTGGTGGGAGGCAAGGCAAGGGGAGATGCCAGGGGGGTGTCTGGCTGTGAGTGCGGTGGGAAGGGCAGTTGAATACAGCACCAGCTCTTAGGCCTTAGAGCTCTGGTGTGGGAGAAATGGCTGCATGTTTGCACTTTGTGAGCTGGTCTGTGCGAAGAGTGAGAGTGAGCTTGCGAATGTGTAGTGAGAGTGCTGGGAGGCAAGGCAAAAGTACATCCGCAGTGTCTGTCTGGGTGTGAAAGTGCTGGCAAGGGAAGGTGAGTACCAGCAAGAGCATTAAGTCCTTAGAAATATCAAGAGGGAAACATGGCTCTATGTTTTAACTTTGTGAGCTGGTCTGTGCCGCGAGTGAGAGTGAGCTTGCGAATGTGTCTTGGGAGTGGTGGGAGGCAAGGCAAGGGGAGATTCTTAGTGTATGTTTGGCTGTGAAAGCACTGGCAAGGGAAGGTCAGAAACAGCAAGAGCTCTTAGGCCTTAGAGCTCTGGTGTGGGAGAAATGGCTGTATGTTTTAACTTTGTGAGCTGGTCTGTGCCGAGAGTGAGAGTGAGCTTGCGAATGTGTCTTGGGAGTGGTGGGAGGCAAGGCAAGGGGAGATTCTTAGTGTGTGTTTGGCTGTGAAAGCACTGGCAAGGGAAGGTCAGAAACAGCAAGAGCTCTAAGCCCTTAGAGCTCTGGTGTGGGAGAAATGGCTGTATGTTTTAACTTTGTGAGCTGGTCTGTGCCGAGAGTGAGAGTGAGCTTGCGAATGTGTCTTGGGAGTGGTGGGAGGCAAGGCAAGGGGAGATTTTTAGTGTCTGTCTGGCTGTGAAAGCACTGGCAAGGGAAGGTCAGAAACAGCAAGAGCTCTAAGCCCTTAGAGCTCTGGTGTGGGAGAAATGGCTGTATGTTTTAACTTTGTGAGCTGGTCTGTGCCGAGAGTGAGAGTGAGCTTGAGAATGTGTCTTGGGAGTGTTGCGAGGCAAGGCAAGGGGAGATTATTAGTATATGTTTGGCTGTGAAAGCACTGGCAAGGGAAGGTCAGAAACAGCAGGAGCTCTAAGCCCTTAGAGCTCTGGTGTGGTAGAAATGGCTGCATGTTTGCACTTTGTGAGCTGGTCTGTGCGGAGTGAGAGTGAGCTTGCGAATGTGTCTTGGGAGTGGTGGGAGGCAAGGCAAGGGGAGATTTTTAGTGTCTGTCTGGCTGTGAAAGCACTGGCAAGGGAAGGTCAGAAACAGCAGGAGCTCTAAGCCCTTAGAGCTCTGGTGTGGGAGAAATGGCTGTATGTTTTAACTTTGTGAGCTGGTCTGTGCCGAGAGTGAGAGTGAGCTTGCGAATGTGTCTTGGGAGTGGTGGGAGGCAAGGCAAGGGGAGATTCTTAGTGTATGTTTGGCTGTGAAAGCACTGGCAAGGGAAGGTCAGAAACAGCAGGAGCTCTAAGCCCTTAGAGCTCTGGTGTGGGAGAAATGGCTGTATGTTTTAACTTTGTGAGCTGGTCTGTGCCGAGAGTGAGAGGGAGCTTGCGAATGTGTCTTGGGAGTGGTGGGAGGCAAGGCAAGGGGAGATTTTTAGTGTCTGTCTGGCTGTGAAAGCACTGGCAAGGGAAGGTCAGAAACAGCAGGAGCTCTAAGCCCTTAGAGCTCTGGTGTGGGAGAAATGGCTGTATGTTTTAACTTTGTGAGCTGGTCTGGCCGAGAGTGAGAGGGAGCTTGCGAATGTGTCTTGGGAGTGGTGGGAGGCAAGGCAAGGGGAGATGCCAGGGGGGTGTCTGGCTGTGAGTGCGGTGGGAAGGGCAGTTGAATACAGCACCAGCTCTCAGGCCTTAGAGCTCTGGTGTGGGAGAAATGGCTGCATGTTTGCACTTTGTGAGCTGGTCTGTGCGAAGAGTGAGAGTGAGCTTGCGAATGTGTATTGAGAGTGCTGGGAGGCAAGGCAAAAGTACATCCGCAGTGTCTGTCTGGGTGTGAAAGTGCTGGCAAGGGAAGGTGAGGACCAGCAAGAGCATTAAGTCCTTAGAAATATCAAGAGGGAAACATGGCTGTATGTTTTAACTTTGTGAGCTGGTCTGTGCCGAGAGTGAGAGTGAGCTTGCGAATGTGTCTTGGGAGTGGTGGGAGGCAAGGCAAGGGGAGATTTTTAGTGTATGTTTGGCTGTGAAAGCACTGGCAAGGGAAGGTCAGAAACAGCAGGAGCTCTAAGCCCTTAGAGCTCTGGTGTGGGAGAAATGGCTGTATGTTTTAACTTTGTGAGCTGGTCTGTGCCGAGAGTGAGAGGGAGCTTGAGAATGTGTCTTGGGAGTGGTGGGAGGCAAGGCAAGGGGAGATGCCAGGGGGGTGTCTGGCTGTGAGTGCGGTGGGAAGGGCAGTTGAATACAGCACCAGCTCTTAGGCCTTAGAGCTCTGGTGTGGGAGAAATGGCTGCATGTTTGCACTTTGTGAGCTGGTCTGTGTGAAGAGTGAGAGTGAGCTTGCGAATGTGTAGTGAGAGGGCTGGGAGGCAAGGCAAAAGTACATCCGCAGTGTCAGTCTGGGTGTGAAAGTGCTGGCAAGGGAAGGTGAGTACCAGCAAGAGCATTAAGCCCTTAGAAATATCAAGAGGGAAACATGGCTGTATGTTTTAACTTTGTGAGCTGGTCTGTGCCGCGAGTGAGAGTGAGCTTGCGAATGTGTCTTGGGAGTGGTGGGAGGCAAGGCAAGGGGAGATTCTTAGTGTATGTTTGGCTGTGAAAGCACTGGCAAGGGAAGGTCAGAAACAGCAGGAGCTCTAAGCCCTTAGAGCTCTGGTGTGGGAGAAATGGCTGTATGTTTTAACTTTGTGAGCTGGTCTGTGCCGAGAGTGAGAGGGAGCTTGAGAATGTGTCTTGGGAGTGGTGGGAGGCAAGGCAAGGGGAGATTCTTAGTGTATGTTTGGCTGTGAAAGCACTGGCAAGGGAAGGTCAGAAACAGCACCAGCTCTTCGGCCTTAGAGCTCTGGTGTGGGAGAAATGGCTGTATGTTTTAACTTTGTGAGCTGGTCTGTGCCGAGAGTGAGAGGGAGCTTGAGAATGTGTCTTGGGAGTGGTGGGAGGCAAGGCAAGGGGAGATTTTTAGTGTCTGTCTGGGTGTGAAAGCACTGGCAAGGGAAGGTCAGAAACAGCAGGAGCTCTAAGCCCTTAGAGCTCTGGTGTGGGAGAAATGGCTGGATGTTTTAACTTTGTGAGCTGGTCTGTGCGAAGAGTGAGAGGGAGCTTGCGAATGTGTATTGAGAGTGCTGGGAGGCAAGGCAAAAGTACATCCGCAGTGTCTGTCTGGGTGTGAAAGTGCTGGCAAGGGAAGGTGAGGACCAGCAAGAGCATTAAGTCCTTAGAAATATCAAGAGGGAAACATGGCTGTATGTTTTAACTTTGTGAGCTGGTCTGTGCCGAGAGTGAGAGTGAGCTTGCGAATGTGTCTTGGGAGTGGTGGGAGGCAAGGCAAGGGGAGATTCTTAGTGTATGTTTGGCTGTGAAAGCACTGGCAAGGGAAGGTCAGAAACAGCAGGAGCTCTAAGCCCTTAGAGCTCTGGTGTGGGAGAAATGGCTGTATGTTTTAACTTTGTGAGCTGGTCTGTGCCGAGAGTGAGAGTGAGCTTGAGAATGTGTCTTGGGAGTGGTGGGAGGCAAGGCAAGGGGAGATTCTTAGTGTATGTTTGGCTGTGAAAGCACTGGCAAGGGAAGGTCAGAAACAGCAGGAGCTCTAAGCCCTTAGAGCTCTGGTGTGGTAGAAATGGCTGTATGTTTTAACTTTGTGAGCTGGTCTGTGCCGAGAGTGAGAGTGAGCTTGCGAATGTGTCTTGGGAGTGGTGGGAGGCAAGGCAAGGGGAGATGCCAGGGGGGTGTCTGGCTGTGAGTGCGGTGGGAAGGGCAGTTGAATACAGCACCAGCTCTTCGGCCTTAGAGCTCTGGTGTGGGAGAAATGGCTGCATGTTTGCACTTTGTGAGCTGGTCTGTGCGAAGAGTGAGAGTGAGCTTGCGAATGTGTATTGAGAGTGCTGGGAGGCAAGGCAAAAGTACATCCGCAGTGTCTGTCTGGGTGTGAAAGTGCTGGCAAGGGAAGGTGAGTACCAGCAAGAGCATTAAGTCCTTAGAAATATCAAGAGGGAAACATGGCTCTATGTTTTAACTTTGTGAGCTGGTCTGTGCCGCGAGTGAGAGTGAGCTTGCGAATGTGTCTTGGGAGTGGTGGGAGGCAAGGCAAGGGGAGATTCTTAGTGTATGTTTGGCTGTGAAAGCACTGGCAAGGGAAGGTCAGAAACAGCAGGAGCTCTAAGCCCTTAGAGCTGTGGTGTGGGAGAAATGGCTGTATGTTTTAACTTTGTGAGCTGGTCTGTGCCGAGAGTGAGAGTGAGCTTGCGAATGTGTATTGAGAGTGCTGGGAGGCAAGGCAAAACTACATCCGCAGTGTCTGTCTGGGTGTGAAAGTGCTGGCAAGGAAAGGTGAGGACCAGCAAGAGCATTAAGCCCTTAGAAATATTAAGAGGGAAACATGGCTGTATGTTTTAACTTTGTGAGCTGGTCTGTGCCGAGAGTGAGAGTGAGCTTGCGAATGTGTCTTGGGAGTGGTGGGAGGCAAGGCAAGGGGAGATTCTTAGTGTATGTTTGGCTGTGAAAGCACTGGCAAGGGAAGGTCAGAAACAGCAAGAGCTCTTAGGCCTTAGAGCTCTGGTGTGGGAGAAATGGCTGTATGTTTTAACTTTGTGAGCTGGTCTGTGCCGAGAGTGAGAGTGAGCTTGCGAATGTGTCTTGGGAGTGGTGGGAGGCAAGGCAAGGGGAGATTCTTAGTGTATGTTTGGCTGTGAAAGCACTGGCAAGGGAAGGTCAGAAACAGCAAGAGCTCTAAGCCCTTAGAGCTCTGGTGTGGTAGAAATGGCTGTATGTTTTAACTTTGTGAGCTGGTCTGTGCCGAGAGTGAGAGGGAGCTTGAGAATGTGTCTTGGGAGTGGTGGGAGGCAAGGCAAGGGGAGATTTTTAGTGTCTGTCTTGCTGTGAAAGCACTGGCAAGGGAAGGTCAGAAACAGCAGGAGCTCTAAGCCCTTAGAGCTCTGGTGTGGGAGAAATGGCTGTATGTTTTAACTTTGTGAGCTGGTCTGTGCCGAGAGTGAGAGTGAGCTTGAGAATGTGTCTTGGGAGTGGTGGGAGGCAAGGCAAGGGGAGATTCTTAGTGTATGTTTGGCTGTGAAAGCACTGGCAAGGGAAGGTCAGAAACAGCAGGAGCTCTAAGCCCTTAGAGCTCTGGTGTGGGAGAAATGGCTGTATGTTTTAACTTTGTGAGCTGGTCTGTGCCGAGAGTGAGAGGGAGCTTGAGAATGTGTCTTGGGAGTGGTGGGAGGCAAGGCAAGGGGAGATTCTTAGTGTATGTTTGGCTGTGAAAGCACTGGCAAGGGAAGGTCAGAAACAGCAAGAGCTCTAAGCCCTTAGAGCTCTGGTGTGGGAGAAATGGCTGGATGTTTGCACTTTGTGAGCTGGTCTGTGCGAAGAGTGAGAGGGAGCTTGCGAATGTGTATTGAGAGTGCTGGGAGGCAAGGCAAAAGTACATCCGCAGTGTCTGTCTGGGTGTGAAAGTGCTGGCAAGGAAAGGTGAGGACCAGCAAGAGCATTAAGCCCTTAGAAATATTAAGAGGGAAACATGGCTGTATGTTTTAACTTTGTGATCTGGTCTGTGCCGCGAGTGAGAGTGAGCTTGCGAATGTGTCTTGGGAGTGGTGGGAGGCAAGGCAAGGGGAGATTCTTAGTGTATGTTTGGCTGTGAAAGCACTGGCAAGGGAAGGTCAGAAACAGCAAGAGCTCTTAGGCCTTAGAGCTCTGGTGTGGGAGAAATGGCTGTATGTTTTAACTTTGTGAGCTGGTCTGTGCCGAGAGTGAGAGTGAGCTTGAGAATGTGTCTTGGGAGTGGTGGGAGGCAAGGCAAGGGGAGATTCTTAGTGTATGTTTGGCTGTGAAAGCACTGGCAAGGGAAGGTCAGAAACAGCAGGAGCTCTAAGCCCTTAGAGCTCTGGTGTGGGAGAAATGGCTGTATGTTTTAACTTTGTGAGCTGGTCTGTGCCGAGAGTGAGAGTGAGCTTGAGAATGTGTCTTGGGAGTGGTGGGAGGCAAGGCAAGGGGAGATTCTTAGTGTATGTTTGGCTGTGAAAGCACTGGCAAGGGAAGGTCAGAAACAGCAGGAGCTCTAAGCCCTTAGAGCTCTGGTGTGGGAGAAATGGCTGTATGTTTTAACTTTGTGAGCTGGTCTGTGCCGAGAGTGAGAGGGAGCTTGCGAATGTGTCTTGGGAGTGGTGGGAGGCAAGGCAAGGGGAGATTCTTAGTGTATGTTTGGCTGTGAAAGCACTGGCAAGGGAAGGTCAGAAACAGCACCAGCTCTTAGGCCTTAGAGCTCTGGTGTGGGAGAAATGGCTGTATGTTTTAACTTTGTGAGCTGGTCTGTGCCGAGAGTGAGAGGGAGCTTGAGAATGTGTCTTGGGAGTGGTGGGAGGCAAGGCAAGGGGAGATTCTTAGTGTATGTTTGGCTGTGAAAGCACTGGCAAGCGAAGGTCAGAAACAGCAGGAGCTCTAAGCCCTTAGAGCTCTGGTGTGGGAGAAATGGCTGTATGTTTTAACTTTGTGAGCTGGTCTGTGCCGAGAGTGAGAGGGAGCTTGCGAATGTGTCTTGGGAGTGGTGGGAGGCAAGGCAAGGGGAGATTTTTAGTGTCTGTCTGGGTGTGAAAGCACTGGCAAGGGAAGGTCAGAAACAGCAGGAGCTCTAAGCCCTTAGAGCTCTGGTGTGGTAGAAATGGCTGTATGTTTTAACTTTGTGAGCTGGTCTGTGCCGAGAGTGAGAGTGAGCTTGCGAATGTGTCTTGGGAGTGGTGGGAGGCAAGGCAAGGGGAGATGCCAGGGGGGTGTCTGGCTGTGAGTGCGGTGGGAAGGGCAGTTGAATACAGCACCAGCTCTCAGGCCTTAGAGCTCTGGTGTGGGAGAAATGGCTGCATGTTTGCACTTTGTGAGCTGGTCTGTGCGAAGAGTGAGAGTGAGCTTGCGAATGTGTATTGAGAGTGCTGGGAGGCAAGGCAAAAGTACATCCGCAGTGTCTGTCTGGGTGTGAAAGTGCTGGCAAGGGAAGGTGAGGACCAGCAAGAGCATTAAGTCCTTAGAAATATCAAGAGGGAAACATGGCTGTATGTTTTAACTTTGTGAGCTGGTCTGTGCCGAGAGTGAGAGTGAGCTTGCGAATGTGTCTTGGGAGTGGTGGGAGGCAAGGCAAGGGGAGATTTTTAGTGTCTGTCTGGGTGTGAAAGCACTGGCAAGGGAAGGTCAGAAACAGCAGGAGCTCTAAGCCCTTAGAGCTCTGGTGTGGTAGAAATGGCTGTATGTTTTAACTTTGTGAGCTGGTCTGTGCCGAGAGTGAGAGGGAGCTTGAGAATGTGTCTTGGGAGTGGTGGGAGGCAAGGCAAGGGGAGATTCTTAGTGTATGTTTGGCTGTGAAAGCACTGGCAAGGGAAGGTCAGAAACAGCAAGAGCTCTAAGCCCTTAGAGCTCTGGTGTGGGAGAAATGGCTGGATGTTTTAACTTTGTGAGCTGGTCTGTGCGAAGAGTGAGAGTGAGCTTGCGAATGTGTATTGAGAGTGCTGGGAGGCAAGGCAAAACTACATCCGCAGTGTCTGTCTGGGTGTGAAAGTGCTGGCAAGGAAAGGTGAGGACCAGCAAGAGCATTAAGCCCTTAGAAATATTAAGAGGGAAACATGGCTGTATGTTTTAACTTTGTGAGCTGGTCTGTGCCGAGAGTGAGAGTGAGCTTGCGAATGTGTCTTGGGAGTGGTGGGAGGCAAGGCAAGGGGAGATGCCAGGGGGGTGTCTGGCTGTGAGTGCGGTGGGAAGGGCAGTTGAATACAGCACCAGCTCTTAGGCCTTAGAGCTCTGGTGTGGGAGAAATGGCTGCATGTTTGCACTTTGTGAGCTGGTCTGTGTGAAGAGTGAGAGTGAGCTTGCGAATGTGTAGTGAGAGGGCTGGGAGGCAAGGCAAAAGTACATCCGCAGTGTCAGTCTGGGTGTGAAAGTGCTGGCAAGGGAAGGTGAGTACCAGCAAGAGCATTAAGCCCTTAGAAATATCAAGAGGGAAACATGGCTGTATGTTTTAACTTTGTGAGCTGGTCTGTGCCGCGAGTGAGAGTGAGCTTGCGAATGTGTCTTGGGAGTGGTGGGAGGCAAGGCAAGGGGAGATTCTTAGTGTATGTTTGGCTGTGAAAGCACTGGCAAGGGAAGGTCAGAAACAGCAGGAGCTCTAAGCCCTTAGAGCTCTGGTGTGGGAGAAATGGCTGTATGTTTTAACTTTGTGAGCTGGTCTGTGCCGAGAGTGAGAGGGAGCTTGAGAATGTGTCTTGGGAGTGGTGGGAGGCAAGGCAAGGGGAGATTCTTAGTGTATGTTTGGCTGTGAAAGCACTGGCAAGGGAAGGTCAGAAACAGCACCAGCTCTTCGGCCTTAGAGCTCTGGTGTGGGAGAAATGGCTGTATGTTTTAACTTTGTGAGCTGGTCTGTGCCGAGAGTGAGAGGGAGCTTGAGAATGTGTCTTGGGAGTGGTGGGAGGCAAGGCAAGGGGAGATTTTTAGTGTCTGTCTGGGTGTGAAAGCACTGGCAAGGGAAGGTCAGAAACAGCAGGAGCTCTAAGCCCTTAGAGCTCTGGTGTGGGAGAAATGGCTGGATGTTTTAACTTTGTGAGCTGGTCTGTGCGAAGAGTGAGAGGGAGCTTGCGAATGTGTATTGAGAGTGCTGGGAGGCAAGGCAAAAGTACATCCGCAGTGTCTGTCTGGGTGTGAAAGTGCTGGCAAGGGAAGGTGAGGACCAGCAAGAGCATTAAGTCCTTAGAAATATCAAGAGGGAAACATGGCTGTATGTTTTAACTTTGTGAGCTGGTCTGTGCCGAGAGTGAGAGTGAGCTTGCGAATGTGTCTTGGGAGTGGTGCGAGGCAAGGCAAGGGGAGATTCTTAGTGTATGTTTGGCTGTGAAAGCACTGGCAAGGGAAGGTCAGAAACAGCAGGAGCTCTAAGCCCTTAGAGCTCTGGTGTGGGAGAAATGGCTGTATGTTTTAACTTTGTGAGCTGGTCTGTGCCGAGAGTGAGAGTGAGCTTGAGAATGTGTCTTGGGAGTGGTGGGAGGCAAGGCAAGGGGAGATTCTTAGTGTATGTTTGGCTGTGAAAGCACTGGCAAGGGAAGGTCAGAAACAGCAGGAGCTCTAAGCCCTTAGAGCTCTGGTGTGGGAGAAATGGCTGTATGTTTTAACTTTGTGAGCTGGTCTGTGCCGAGAGTGAGAGTGAGCTTGCGAATGTGTCTTGGGAGTGGTGGGAGGCAAGGCAAGGGGAGATGCCAGGGGGGTGTCTGGCTGTGAGTGCGGTGGGAAGGGCAGTTGAATACAGCACCAGCTCTTCGGCCTTAGAGCTCTGGTGTGGGAGAAATGGCTGCATGTTTGCACTTTGTGAGCTGGTCTGTGCGAAGAGTGAGAGTGAGCTTGCGAATGTGTATTGAGAGTGCTGGGAGGCAAGGCAAAAGTACATCCGCAGTGTCTGTCTGGGTGTGAAAGTGCTGGCAAGGGAAGGTGAGTACCAGCAAGAGCATTAAGTCCTTAGAAATATCAAGAGGGAAACATGGCTCTATGTTTTAACTTTGTGAGCTGGTCTGTGCCGCGAGTGAGAGTGAGCTTGCGAATGTGTCTTGGGAGTGGTGGGAGGCAAGGCAAGGGGAGATTCTTAGTGTATGTTTGGCTGTGAAAGCACTGGCAAGGGAAGGTCAGAAACAGCAGGAGCTCTAAGCCCTTAGAGCTCTGGTGTGGGAGAAATGGCTGTATGTTTTAACTTTGTGAGCTGGTCTGTGCCGAGAGTGAGAGGGAGCTTGAGAATGTGTCTTGGGAGTGGTGGGAGGCAAGGCAAGGGGAGATTCTTAGTGTATGTTTGGCTGTGAAAGCACTGGCAAGGGAAGGTCAGAAACAGCAAGAGCTCTAAGCCCTTAGAGCTCTGGTGTGGGAGAAATGGCTGGATGTTTTAACTTTGTGAGCTGGTCTGTGCCGAGAGTGAGAGTGAGCTTGCGAATGTGTATTGAGAGTGCTGGGAGGCAAGGCAAAACTACATCCGCAGTGTCTGTCTGGGTGTGAAAGTGCTGGCAAGGAAAGGTGAGGACCAGCAAGAGCATTAAGCCCTTAGAAATATCAAGAGGGAAACATGGCTGTATGTTTTAACTTTGTGAGCTGGTCTGTGCCGCGAGTGAGAGTGAGCTTGCGAATGTGTCTTGGGAGTGGTGGGAGGCAAGGCAAGGGGAGATTCTTAGTGTATGTTTGGCTGTGAAAGCACTGGCAAGGGAAGGTCAGAAACAGCAAGAGCTCTTAGGCCTTAGAGCTCTGGTGTGGGAGAAATGGCTGTATGTTTTAACTTTGTGAGCTGGTCTGTGCCGAGAGTGAGAGTGAGCTTGCGAATGTGTCTTGGGAGTGGTGGGAGGCAAGGCAAGGGGAGATTCTTAGTGTATGTTTGGCTGTGAAAGCACTGGCAAGGGAAGGTCAGAAACAGCAAGAGCTCTAAGCCCTTAGAGCTCTGGTGTGGGAGAAATGGCTGGATGTTTTAACTTTGTGAGCTGGTCTGTGCCGAGAGTGAGAGGGAGCTTGAGAATGTGTCTTGGGAGTGGTGGGAGGCAAGGCAAGGGGAGATTTTTAGTGTCTGTCTTGCTGTGAAAGCACTGGCAAGGGAAGGTCAGAAACAGCAGGAGCTCTAAGCCCTTAGAGCTCTGGTGTGGGAGAAATGGCTGTATGTTTTAACTTTGTGAGCTGGTCTGTGCCGAGAGTGAGAGTGAGCTTGAGAATGTGTCTTGGGAGTGGTGGGAGGCAAGGCAAGGGGAGATTCTTAGTGTATGTTTGGCTGTGAAAGCACTGGCAAGGGAAGGTCAGAAACAGCAGGAGCTCTAAGCCCTTAGAGCTCTGGTGTGGGAGAAATGGCTGTATGTTTTAACTTTGTGAGCTGGTCTGTGCCGAGAGTGAGAGGGAGCTTGAGAATGTGTCTTGGGAGTGGTGGGAGGCAAGGCAAGGGGAGATTCTTAGTGTATGTTTGGCTGTGAAAGCACTGGCAAGGGAAGGTCAGAAACAGCAAGAGCTCTAAGCCCTTAGAGCTCTGGTGTGGGAGAAATGGCTGGATGTTTGCACTTTGTGAGCTGGTCTGTGCGAATAGTGAGAGTGAGCTTGCGAATGTGTATTGAGAGTGCTGGGAGGCAAGGCAAAAGTACATCCGCAGTGTCTGTCTGGGTGTGAAAGTGCTGGCAAGGAAAGGTGAGGACCAGCAAGAGCATTAAGCCCTTAGAAATATTAAGAGGGAAACATGGCTGTATGTTTTAACTTTGTGATCTGGTCTGTGCCGAGAGTGAGAGTGAGCTTGCGAATGTGTCTTGGGAGTGGTGGGAGGCAAGGCAAGGGGAGATTCTTAGTGTATGTTTGGCTGTGAAAGCACTGGCAAGGGAAGGTCAGAAACAGCAAGAGCTCTTAGGCCTTAGAGCTCTGGTGTGGGAGAAATGGCTGTATGTTTTAACTTTGTGAGCTGGTCTGTGCCGAGAGTGAGAGTGAGCTTGAGAATGTGTCTTGGGAGTGGTGGGAGGCAAGGCAAGGGGAGATTCTTAGTGTATGTTTGGCTGTGAAAGCACTGGCAAGGGAAGGTCAGAAACAGCAGGAGCTCTAAGCCCTTAGAGCTCTGGTGTGGGAGAAATGGCTGTATGTTTTAACTTTGTGAGCTGGTCTGTGCCGAGAGTGAGAGTGAGCTTGAGAATGTGTCTTGGGAGTGGTGGGAGGCAAGGCAAGGGGAGATTCTTAGTGTATGTTTGGCTGTGAAAGCACTGGCAAGGGAAGGTCAGAAACAGCAGGAGCTCTAAGCCCTTAGAGCTCTGGTGTGGGAGAAATGGCTGTATGTTTTAACTTTGTGAGCTGGTCTGTGCCGAGAGTGAGAGGGAGCTTGCGAATGTGTCTTGGGAGTGGTGGGAGGCAAGGCAAGGGGAGATTCTTAGTGTATGTTTGGCTGTGAAAGCACTGGCAAGGGAAGGTCAGAAACAGCAGGAGCTCTTAGGCCTTAGAGCTCTGGTGTGGGAGAAATGGCTGTATGTTTTAACTTTGTGAGGTGGTCTGTGCCGAGAGTGAGAGGGAGCTTGAGAATGTGTCTTGGGAGTGGTGGGAGGCAAGGCAAGGGGAGATTCTTAGTGTATGTTTGGCTGTGAAAGCACTGGCAAGCGAAGGTCAGAAACAGCAGGAGCTCTAAGCCCTTAGAGCTCTGGTGTGGGAGAAATGGCTGTATGTTTTAACTTTGTGAGCTGGTCTGTGCCGAGAGTGAGAGGGAGCTTGCGAATGTGTCTTGGGAGTGGTGGGAGGCAAGGCAAGGGGAGATTTTTAGTGTCTGTCTGGGTGTGAAAGCACTGGCAAGGGAAGGTCAGAAACAGCAGGAGCTCTAAGCCCTTAGAGCTCTGGTGTGGTAGAAATGGCTGTATGTTTTAACTTTGTGAGCTGGTCTGTGCCGAGAGTGAGAGTGAGCTTGCGAATGTGTCTTGGGAGTGGTGGGAGGCAAGGCAAGGGGAGATGCCAGGGGGGTGTCTGGCTGTGAGTGCGGTGGGAAGGGCAGTTGAATACAGCACCAGCTCTCAGGCCTTAGAGCTCTGGTGTGGGAGAAATGGCTGCATGTTTGCACTTTGTGAGCTGGTCTGTGCGAAGAGTGAGAGTGAGCTTGCGAATGTGTATTGAGAGTGCTGGGAGGCAAGGCAAAAGTACATCCGCAGTGTCTGTCTGGGTGTGAAAGTGCTGGCAAGGGAAGGTGAGGACCAGCAAGAGCATTAAGCCCTTAGAAATATCAAGAGGGAAACATGGCTGTATGTTTTAACTTTGTGAGCTGGTCTGTGCCGCGAGTGAGAGTGAGCTTGCGAATGTGTCTTGGGAGTGGTGGGAGGCAAGGCAAGGGGAGATTCTTAGTGTATGTTTGGCTGTGAAAGCACTGGCAAGGGAAGGTCAGAAACAGCAGGAGCTCTAAGCCCTTAGAGCTCTGGTGTGGGAGAAATGGCTGTATGTTTTAACTTTGTGAGCTGGTCTGTGCCGAGAGTGAGAGGGAGCTTGAGAATGTGTCTTGGGAGTGGTGGGAGGCAAGGCAAGGGGAGATTCTTAGTGTATGTTTGGCTGTGAAAGCACTGGCAAGGGAAGGTCAGAAACAGCACCAGCTCTTCGGCCTTAGAGCTCTGGTGTGGGAGAAATGGCTGTATGTTTTAACTTTGTGAGCTGGTCTGTGCCGAGAGTGAGAGGGAGCTTGAGAATGTGTCTTGGGAGTGGTGGGAGGCAAGGCAAGGGGAGATTTTTAGTGTCTGTCTGGGTGTGAAAGCACTGGCAAGGGAAGGTCAGAAACAGCAGGAGCTCTAAGCCCTTAGAGCTCTGGTGTGGGAGAAATGGCTGGATGTTTTAACTTTGTGAGCTGGTCTGTGCGAAGAGTGAGAGGGAGCTTGCGAATGTGTATTGAGAGTGCTGGGAGGCAAGGCAAAAGTACATCCGCAGTGTCTGTCTGGGTGTGAAAGTGCTGGCAAGGGAAGGTGAGGACCAGCAAGAGCATTAAGTCCTTAGAAATATCAAGAGGGAAACATGGCTGTATGTTTTAACTTTGTGAGCTGGTCTGTGCCGAGAGTGAGAGTGAGCTTGCGAATGTGTCTTGGGAGTGGTGCGAGGCAAGGCAAGGGGAGATTCTTAGTGTATGTTTGGCTGTGAAAGCACTGGCAAGGGAAGGTCAGAAACAGCAGGAGCTCTAAGCCCTTAGAGCTCTGGTGTGGGAGAAATGGCTGTATGTTTTAACTTTGTGAGCTGGTCTGTGCCGAGAGTGAGAGTGAGCTTGAGAATGTGTCTTGGGAGTGGTGGGAGGCAAGGCAAGGGGAGATTCTTAGTGTATGTTTGGCTGTGAAAGCACTGGCAAGGGAAGGTCAGAAACAGCAGGAGCTCTAAGCCCTTAGAGCTCTGGTGTGGTAGAAATGGCTGTATGTTTTAACTTTGTGAGCTGGTCTGTGCCGAGAGTGAGAGTGAGCTTGCGAATGTGTCTTGGGAGTGGTGGGAGGCAAGGCAAGGGGAGATGCCAGGGGGGTGTCTGGCTGTGAGTGCGGTGGGAAGGGCAGTTGAATACAGCACCAGCTCTTCGGCCTTAGAGCTCTGGTGTGGGAGAAATGGCTGCATGTTTGCACTTTGTGAGCTGGTCTGTGCGAAGAGTGAGAGTGAGCTTGCGAATGTGTATTGAGAGTGCTGGGAGGCAAGGCAAAAGTACATCCGCAGTGTCTGTCTGGGTGTGAAAGTGCTGGCAAGGGAAGGTGAGTACCAGCAAGAGCATTAAGTCCTTAGAAATATCAAGAGGGAAACATGGCTCTATGTTTTAACTTTGTGAGCTGGTCTGTGCCGCGAGTGAGAGTGAGCTTGCGAATGTGTCTTGGGAGTGGTGGGAGGCAAGGCAAGGGGAGATTCTTAGTGTATGTTTGGCTGTGAAAGCACTGGCAAGGGAAGGTCAGAAACAGCAGGAGCTCTAAGCCCTTAGAGCTATGGTGTGGGAGAAATGGCTGTATGTTTTAACTTTGTGAGCTGGTCTGTGCCGAGAGTGAGAGGGAGCTTGAGAATGTGTCTTGGGAGTGGTGGGAGGCAAGGCAAGGGGAGATTCTTAGTGTATGTTTGGCTGTGAAAGCACTGGCAAGGGAAGGTCAGAAACAGCAAGAGCTCTAAGCCCTTAGAGCTCTGGTGTGGGAGAAATGGCTGGATGTTTTAACTTTGTGAGCTGGTCTGTGCCGAGAGTGAGAGTGAGCTTGCGAATGTGTATTGAGAGTGCTGGGAGGCAAGGCAAAACTACATCCGCAGTGTCTGTCTGGGTGTGAAAGTGCTGGCAAGGAAAGGTGAGGACCAGCAAGAGCATTAAGCCCTTAGAAATATTAAGAGGGAAACATGGCTGTATGTTTTAACTTTGTGAGCTGGTCTGTGCCGAGAGTGAGAGTGAGCTTGCGAATGTGTCTTGGGAGTGGTGGGAGGCAAGGCAAGGGGAGATTCTTAGTGTATGTTTGGCTGTGAAAGCACTGGCAAGGGAAGGTCAGAAACAGCAAGAGCTCTTAGGCCTTAGAGCTCTGGTGTGGGAGAAATGGCTGTATGTTTTAACTTTGTGAGCTGGTCTGTGCCGAGAGTGAGAGGGAGCTTGCGAATGTGTCTTGGGAGTGGTGGGAGGCAAGGCAAGGGGAGATTCTTAGTGTATGTTTGGCTGTGAAAGCACTGGCAAGGGAAGGTCAGAAACAGCAAGAGCTCTAAGCCCTTAGAGCTCTGGTGTGGGAGAAATGGCTGGATGTTTTAACTTTGTGAGCTGGTCTGTGCCGAGAGTGAGAGGGAGCTTGAGAATGTGTCTTGGGAGTGGTGGGAGGCAAGGCAAGGGGAGATTTTTAGTGTCTGTCTTGCTGTGAAAGCACTGGCAAGGGAAGGTCAGAAACAGCAGGAGCTCTAAGCCCTTAGAGCTCTGGTGTGGGAGAAATGGCTGTATGTTTTAACTTTGTGAGCTGGTCTGTGCCGAGAGTGAGAGTGAGCTTGAGAATGTGTCTTGGGAGTGGTGGGAGGCAAGGCAAGGGGAGATTCTTAGTGTATGTTTGGCTGTGAAAGCACTGGCAAGGGAAGGTCAGAAACAGCAGGAGCTCTAAGCCCTTAGAGCTCTGGTGTGGGAGAAATGGCTGTATGTTTTAACTTTGTGAGCTGGTCTGTGCCGAGAGTGAGAGGGAGCTTGAGAATGTGTCTTGGGAGTGGTGGGAGGCAAGGCAAGGGGAGATTCTTAGTGTATGTTTGGCTGTGAAAGCACTGGCAAGGGAAGGTCAGAAACAGCAAGAGCTCTAAGCCCTTAGAGCTCTGGTGTGGGAGAAATGGCTGTATGTTTTAACTTTGTGAGCTGGTCTGTGCGAATAGTGAGAGTGAGCTTGCGAATGTGTATTGAGAGTGCTGGGAGGCAAGGCAAAAGTACATCCGCAGTGTCTGTCTGGGTGTGAAAGTGCTGGCAAGGAAAGGTGAGGACCAGCAAGAGCATTAAGCCCTTAGAAATATTAAGAGGGAAACATGGCTGTATGTTTTAACTTTGTGATCTGGTCTGTGCCGAGAGTGAGAGTGAGCTTGCGAATGTGTCTTGGGAGTGGTGGGAGGCAAGGCAAGGGGAGATTCTTAGTGTATGTTTGGCTGTGAAAGCACTGGCAAGGGAAGGTCAGAAACAGCAAGAGCTCTTAGGCCTTAGAGCTCTGGTGTGGGAGAAATGGCTGTATGTTTTAACTTTGTGAGCTGGTCTGTGCCGAGAGTGAGAGTGAGCTTGAGAATGTGTCTTGGGAGTGGTGGGAGGCAAGGCAAGGGGAGATTCTTAGTGTATGTTTGGCTGTGAAAGCACTGGCAAGGGAAGGTCAGAAACAGCAGGAGCTCTAAGCCCTTAGAGCTCTGGTGTGGGAGAAATGGCTGTATGTTTTAACTTTGTGAGCTGGTCTGTGCCGAGAGTGAGAGTGAGCTTGAGAATGTGTCTTGGGAGTGGTGGGAGGCAAGGCAAGGGGAGATTCTTAGTGTATGTTTGGCTGTGAAAGCACTGGCAAGGGAAGGTCAGAAACAGCAGGAGCTCTAAGCCCTTAGAGCTCTGGTGTGGGAGAAATGGCTGTATGTTTTAACTTTGTGAGCTGGTCTGTGCCGAGAGTGAGAGGGAGCTTGCGAATGTGTCTTGGGAGTGGTGGGAGGCAAGGCAAGGGGAGATTCTTAGTGTATGTTTGGCTGTGAAAGCACTGGCAAGGGAAGGTCAGAAACAGCACCAGCTCTTAGGCCTTAGAGCTCTGGTGTGGGAGAAATGGCTGTATGTTTTAACTTTGTGAGCTGGTCTGTGCCGAGAGTGAGAGGGAGCTTGAGAATGTGTCTTGGGAGTGGTGGGAGGCAAGGCAAGGGGAGATTCTTAGTGTATGTTTGGCTGTGAAAGCACTGGCAAGCGAAGGTCAGAAACAGCAGGAGCTCTAAGCCCTTAGAGCTCTGGTGTGGGAGAAATGGCTGTATGTTTTAACTTTGTGAGCTGGTCTGTGCCGAGAGTGAGAGGGAGCTTGCGAATGTGTCTTGGGAGTGGTGGGAGGCAAGGCAAGGGGAGATTTTTAGTGTCTGTCTGGGTGTGAAAGCACTGGCAAGGGAAGGTCAGAAACAGCAGGAGCTCTAAGCCCTTAGAGCTCTGGTGTGGTAGAAATGGCTGTATGTTTTAACTTTGTGAGCTGGTCTGTGCCGAGAGTGAGAGTGAGCTTGCGAATGTGTATTGAGAGTGCTGGGAGGCAAGGCAAAACTACATCCGCAGTGTCTGTCTGGGTGTGAAAGTGCTGGCAAGGAAAGGTGAGGACCAGCAAGAGCATTAAGCCCTTAGAAATATTAAGAGGGAAACATGGCTGTATGTTTTAACTTTGTGAGCTGGTCTGTGCCGAGAGTGAGAGTGAGCTTGCGAATGTGTCTTGGGAGTGGTGGGAGGCAAGGCAAGGGGAGATTCTTAGTGTATGTTTGGCTGTGAAAGCACTGGCAAGGGAAGGTCAGAAACAGCAAGAGCTCTTAGGCCTTAGAGCTCTGGTGTGGGAGAAATGGCTGTATGTTTTAACTTTGTGAGCTGGTCTGTGCCGAGAGTGAGAGTGAGCTTGCGAATGTGTCTTGGGAGTGGTGGGAGGCAAGGCAAGGGGAGATTCTTAGTGTATGTTTGGCTGTGAAAGCACTGGCAAGGGAAGGTCAGAAACAGCAAGAGCTCTAAGCCCTTAGAGCTCTGGTGTGGGAGAAATGGCTGGATGTTTTAACTTTGTGAGCTGGTCTGTGCCGAGAGTGAGAGGGAGCTTGAGAATGTGTCTTGGGAGTGGTGGGAGGCAAGGCAAGGGGAGATTTTTAGTGTCTGTCTTGCTGTGAAAGCACTGGCAAGGGAAGGTCAGAAACAGCAGGAGCTCTAAGCCCTTAGAGCTCTGGTGTGGGAGAAATGGCTGTATGTTTTAACTTTGTGAGCTGGTCTGTGCCGAGAGTGAGAGTGAGCTTGAGAATGTGTCTTGGGAGTGGTGGGAGGCAAGGCAAGGGGAGATTCTTAGTGTATGTTTGGCTGTGAAAGCACTGGCAAGGGAAGGTCAGAAACAGCAGGAGCTCTAAGCCCTTAGAGCTCTGGTGTGGGAGAAATGGCTGTATGTTTTAACTTTGTGAGCTGGTCTGTGCCGAGAGTGAGAGGGAGCTTGAGAATGTGTCTTGGGAGTGGTGGGAGGCAAGGCAAGGGGAGATTCTTAGTGTATGTTTGGCTGTGAAAGCACTGGCAAGGGAAGGTCAGAAACAGCAAGAGCTCTAAGCCCTTAGAGCTCTGGTGTGGGAGAAATGGCTGGATGTTTGCACTTTGTGAGCTGGTCTGTGCGAATAGTGAGAGTGAGCTTGCGAATGTGTATTGAGAGTGCTGGGAGGCAAGGCAAAAGTACATCCGCAGTGTCTGTCTGGGTGTGAAAGTGCTGGCAAGGAAAGGTGAGGACCAGCAAGAGCATTAAGCCCTTAGAAATATTAAGAGGGAAACATGGCTGTATGTTTTAACTTTGTGATCTGGTCTGTGCCGAGAGTGAGAGTGAGCTTGCGAATGTGTCTTGGGAGTGGTGGGAGGCAAGGCAAGGGGAGATTCTTAGTGTATGTTTGGCTGTGAAAGCACTGGCAAGGGAAGGTCAGAAACAGCAAGAGCTCTTAGGCCTTAGAGCTCTGGTGTGGGAGAAATGGCTGTATGTTTTAACTTTGTGAGCTGGTCTGTGCCGAGAGTGAGAGTGAGCTTGAGAATGTGTCTTGGGAGTGGTGGGAGGCAAGGCAAGGGGAGATTCTTAGTGTATGTTTGGCTGTGAAAGCACTGGCAAGGGAAGGTCAGAAACAGCAGGAGCTCTAAGCCCTTAGAGCTCTGGTGTGGGAGAAATGGCTGTATGTTTTAACTTTGTGAGCTGGTCTGTGCCGAGAGTGAGAGTGAGCTTGAGAATGTGTCTTGGGAGTGGTGGGAGGCAAGGCAAGGGGAGATTCTTAGTGTATGTTTGGCTGTGAAAGCACTGGCAAGGGAAGGTCAGAAACAGCAGGAGCTCTAAGCCCTTAGAGCTCTGGTGTGGGAGAAATGGCTGTATGTTTTAACTTTGTGAGCTGGTCTGTGCCGAGAGTGAGAGGGAGCTTGCGAATGTGTCTTGGGAGTGGTGGGAGGCAAGGCAAGGGGAGATTCTTAGTGTATGTTTGGCTGTGAAAGCACTGGCAAGGGAAGGTCAGAAACAGCACCAGCTCTTAGGCCTTAGAGCTCTGGTGTGGGAGAAATGGCTGTATGTTTTAACTTTGTGAGCTGGTCTGTGCCGAGAGTGAGAGGGAGCTTGAGAATGTGTCTTGGGAGTGGTGGGAGGCAAGGCAAGGGGAGATTCTTAGTGTATGTTTGGCTGTGAAAGCACTGGCAAGCGAAGGTCAGAAACAGCAGGAGCTCTAAGCCCTTAGAGCTCTGGTGTGGGAGAAATGGCTGTATGTTTTAACTTTGTGAGCTGGTCTGTGCCGAGAGTGAGAGGGAGCTTGCGAATGTGTCTTGGGAGTGGTGGGAGGCAAGGCAAGGGGAGATTTTTAGTGTCTGTCTGGGTGTGAAAGCACTGGCAAGGGAAGGTCAGAAACAGCAGGAGCTCTAAGCCCTTAGAGCTCTGGTGTGGTAGAAATGGCTGTATGTTTTAACTTTGTGAGCTGGTCTGTGCCGAGAGTGAGAGTGAGCTTGCGAATGTGTCTTGGGAGTGGTGGGCGGCAAGGCAAGGGGAGATGCCAGGGGGGTGTCTGGCTGTGAGTGCGGTGGGAAGGGCAGTTGAATACAGCACCAGCTCTCAGGCCTTAGAGCTCTGGTGTGGGAGAAATGGCTGCATGTTTGCACTTTGTGAGCTGGTCTGTGCGAAGAGTGAGAGTGAGCTTGCGAATGTGTATTGAGAGTGCTGGGAGGCAAGGCAAAAGTACATCCGCAGTGTCTGTCTGGGTGTGAAAGTGCTGGCAAGGGAAGGTGAGGACCAGCAAGAGCATTAAGTCCTTAGAAATATCAAGAGGGAAACATGGCTGTATGTTTTAACTTTGTGAGCTGGTCTGTGCCGAGAGTGAGAGTGAGCTTGCGAATGTGTCTTGGGAGTGGTGGGAGGCAAGGCAAGGGGAGATTTTTAGTGTCTGTCTGGGTGTGAAAGCACTGGCAAGGGAAGGTCAGAAACAGCAGGAGCTCTAAGCCCTTAGAGCTCTGGTGTGGTAGAAATGGCTGTATGTTTTAACTTTGTGAGCTGGTCTGTGCCGAGAGTGAGAGGGAGCTTGAGAATGTGTCTTGGGAGTGGTGGGAGGCAAGGCAAGGGGAGATTCTTAGTGTATGTTTGGCTGTGAAAGCACTGGCAAGGGAAGGTCAGAAACAGCAAGAGCTCTAAGCCCTTAGAGCTCTGGTGTGGGAGAAATGGCTGGATGTTTTAACTTTGTGAGCTGGTCTGTGCGAAGAGTGAGAGTGAGCTTGCGAATGTGTATTGAGAGTGCTGGGAGGCAAGGCAAAACTACATCCGCAGTGTCTGTCTGGATGTGAAAGTGCTGGCAAGGAAAGGTGAGGACCAGCAAGAGCATTAAGCCCTTAGAAATATTAAGAGGGAAACATGGCTGTATGTTTTAACTTTGTGAGCTGGTCTGTGCCGAGAGTGAGAGTGAGCTTGCGAATGTGTCTTGGGAGTGGTGGGAGGCAAGGCAAGGGGAGATTCTTAGTGTATGTTTGGCTGTGAAAGCACTGGCAAGGGAAGGTCAGAAACAGCAAGAGCTCTTAGGCCTTAGAGCTCTGGTGTGGGAGAAATGGCTGTATGTTTTAACTTTGTGAGCTGGTCTGTGCCGAGAGTGAGAGTGAGCTTGCGAATGTGTCTTGGGAGTGGTGGGAGGCAAGGCAAGGGGAGATTCTTAGTGTATGTTTGGCTGTGAAAGCACTGGCAAGGGAAGGTCAGAAACAGCAAGAGCTCTAAGCCCTTAGAGCTCTGGTGTGGGAGAAATGGCTGGATGTTTTAACTTTGTGAGCTGGTCTGTGCCGAGAGTGAGAGTGAGCTTGAGAATGTGTCTTGGGAGTGGTGGGAGGCAAGGCAAGGGGAGATTTTTAGTGTCTGTCTTGCTGTGAAAGCACTGGCAAGGGAAGGTCAGAAACAGCAGGAGCTCTAAGCCCTTAGAGCTCTGGTGTGGGAGAAATGGCTGTATGTTTTAACTTTGTGAGCTGGTCTGTGCCGAGAGTGAGAGTGAGCTTGAGAATGTGTCTTGGGAGTGGTGGGAGGCAAGGCAAGGGGAGATTCTTAGTGTATGTTTGGCTGTGAAAGCACTGGCAAGGGAAGGTCAGAAACAGCAGGAGCTCTAAGCCCTTAGAGCTCTGGTGTGGGAGAAATGGCTGTATGTTTTAACTTTGTGAGCTGGTCTGTGCCGAGAGTGAGAGGGAGCTTGAGAATGTGTCTTGGGAGTGGTGGGAGGCAAGGCAAGGGGAGATTCTTAGTGTATGTTTGGCTGTGAAAGCACTGGCAAGGGAAGGTCAGAAACAGCAAGAGCTCTAAGCCCTTAGAGCTCTGGTGTGGGAGAAATGGCTGGATGTTTGCACTTTGTGAGCTGGTCTGTGCGAATAGTGAGAGTGAGCTTGAGAATGTGTATTGAGAGTGCTGGGAGGCAAGGCAAAAGTACATCCGCAGTGTCTGTCTGGGTGTGAAAGTGCTGGCAAGGAAAGGTGAGGACCAGCAAGAGCATTAAGCCCTTAGAAATATTAAGAGGGAAACATGGCTGTATGTTTTAACTTTGTGATCTGGTCTGTGCCGAGAGTGAGAGTGAGCTTGCGAATGTGTCTTGGGAGTGGTGGGAGGCAAGGCAAGGGGAGATTCTTAGTGTATGTTTGGCTGTGAAAGCACTGGCAAGGGAAGGTCAGAAACAGCAAGAGCTCTTAGGCCTTAGAGCTCTGGTGTGGGAGAAATGGCTGTATGTTTTAACTTTGTGAGCTGGTCTGTGCCGAGAGTGAGAGTGAGCTTGAGAATGTGTCTTGGGAGTGGTGGGAGGCAAGGCAAGGGGAGATTCTTAGTGTATGTTTGGCTGTGAAAGCACTGGCAAGGGAAGGTCAGAAACAGCAGGAGCTCTAAGCCCTTAGAGCTCTGGTGTGGGAGAAATGGCTGTATGTTTTAACTTTGTGAGCTGGTCTGTGCCGAGAGTGAGAGTGAGCTTGCGAATGTGTCTTGGGAGTGGTGGGAGGCAAGGCAAGGGGAGATTCTTAGTGTATGTTTGGCTGTGAAAGCACTGGCAAGGGAAGGTCAGAAACAGCAAGAGCTCTAAGCCCTTAGAGCTCTGGTGTGGGAGAATTGGCTGTATGTTTTAACTTTGTGAGCTGGTCTGTGCCGAGAGTGAGAGGGAGCTTGCGAATGTGTCTTGGGAGTGGTGCGAGGCAAGGCAAGGGGAGATTCTTAGTGTATGTTTGGCTGTGAAAGCACTGGCAAGGGAAGGTCAGAAACAGCACCAGCTCTTAGGCCTTAGAGCTCTGGTGTGGGAGAAATGGCTGTATGTTTTAACTTTGTGAGCTGGTCTGTGCCGAGAGTGAGAGGGAGCTTGAGAATGTGTCTTGGGAGTGGTGGGAGGCAAGGCAAGGGGAGATTCTTAGTGTATGTTTGGCTGTGAAAGCACTGGCAAGCGAAGGTCAGAAACAGCAGGAGCTCTAAGCCCTTAGAGCTCTGGTGTGGGAGAAATGGCTGTATGTTTTAACTTTGTGAGCTGGTCTGTGCCGAGAGTGAGAGGGAGCTTGCGAATGTGTCTTGGGAGTGGTGGGAGGCAAGGCAAGGGGAGATTTTTAGTGTCTGTCTGGCTGTGAAAGCACTGGCAAGGGAAGGTCAGAAACAGCAGGAGCTCTAAGCCCTTAGAGCTCTGGTGTGGTAGAAATGGCTGTATGTTTTAACTTTGTGAGCTGGTCTGTGCCGAGAGTGAGAGTGAGCTTGCGAATGTGTCTTGGGAGTGGTGGGAGGCAAGGCAAGGGGAGATGCCAGGGGGGTGTCTGGCTGTGAGTGCGGTGGGAAGGGCAGTTGAATACAGCACCAGCTCTCAGGCCTTAGAGCTCTGGTGTGGGAGAAATGGCTGCATGTTTTAACTTTGTGAGCTGGTCTGTGCGAAGAGTGAGAGTGAGCTTGCGAATGTGTATTGAGAGTGCTGGGAGGCAAGGCAAAAGTACATCCGCAGTGTCTGTCTGGGTGTGAAAGTGCTGGCAAGGGAAGGTGAGGACCAGCAAGAGCATTAAGTCCTTAGAAATATCAAGAGGGAAACATGGCTGTATGTTTTAACTTTGTGAGCTGGTCTGTGCCACGAGTGAGAGTGAGCTTGCGAATGTGTCTTGGGAGTGGTGGGAGGCAAGGCAAGGGGAGATTTTTAGTGTCTGTCTGGGTGTGAAAGCACTGGCAAGGGAAGGTCAGAAACAGCAGGAGCTCTAAGCCCTTAGAGCTCTGGTGTGGTAGAAATGGCTGTATGTTTTAACTTTGTGAGCTGGTCTGTGCCGAGAGTGAGAGGGAGCTTGAGAATGTGTCTTGGGAGTGGTGGGAGGCAAGGCAAGGGGAGATGCCAGGGGGGTGTCTGGCTGTGCTTGCGGTGGGAAGGGCAGTTGAATACATCACCAGCTCTTAGGCCTTAGAGCTCTGGTGTGGGAGAAATGGCTGCATGTTTGCTCTTTGTGAGCTGGTCTGTGCGGAGTGAGAGTGAGCTTGCGAATGTGTATTGAGAGTGCTGGGAGGCAAGGCAAAAGTACATCCGCAGTGTCTGTCTGGGTTTGAAAGGTTTGGCAAGGGAAGGTGAGGACCAGCAAGAGCATTAAGTCCTTAGAAATATTAAGAGGGAAACATGGCTTTATGTTTTAACTTTGTGAGCTGGTCTGTGCCGCGAGTGAGAGTGAGCTTGCGAATGTGTCTTGGGAGTGGTGGGAGGCAAGGCAAGGGGAGATTCTTAGTGTATGTTTGGCTGTGAAAGCACTGGCAAGGGAAGGTCAGAAACAGCAGGAGCTCTAAGCCCTTAGAGCTCTGGTGTTGGAGAAATGGCTGTATGTTTTAACTTTGTGAGCTGGTCTGTGCCGAGAGTGAGAGGGAGCTTGCGAATGTGTCTTGGGAGTGGTGGGAGGCAAGGCAAGGGGAGATTCTTAGTGTATGTTTGGCTGTGAAAGCACTGGCAAGGGAAGGTCAGAAACAGCAAGAGCTCTAAGCCCTTAGAGCTCTGGTGTGGGAGAAATGGCTGTATGTTTTAACTTTGTGAGCTGGTCTGTGCCGAGAGTGAGAGTGAGCTTGCGAATGTGTCTTGGGAGTGGTGGGAGGCAAGGCAAGGGGAGATTCTTAGTGTATGTTTGGCTGTGAAAGCACTGGCAAGGGAAGGTCAGAAACAGCAAGAGCTCTAAGCCCTTAGAGCTCTGGTGTGGGAGAAATGGCTGGATGTTTTAACTTTGTGAGCTGGTCTGTGCCGAGAGTGAGAGGGAGCTTGAGAATGTGTCTTCGGAGTGGTGGGAGGCAAGGCAAGGGGAGATTTTTAGTGTCTGTCTTGCTGTGAAAGCACTGGCAAGGGAAGGTCAGAAACAGCAGGAGCTCTAAGCCCTTAGAGCTCTGGTGTGGGAGAAATGGCTGTATGTTTTAACTTTGTGAGCTGGTCTGTGCCGAGAGTGAGAGGGAGCTTGAGAATGTGTCTTGGGAGTGGTGGGAGGCAAGGCAAGGGGAGATTCTTAGTGTATGTTTGGCTGTGAAAGCACTGGCAAGGGAAGGTCAGAAACAGCAAGAGCTCTAAGCCCTTAGAGCTCTGGTGTGGGAGAAATGGCTGGATGTTTTAACTTTGTGAGTTGGTCTGTGCGAAGAGTGAGAGTGAGCTTGCGAATGTGTATTGAGAGTGCTGGGAGGCAAGGCAAACGTACATCCGCAGTGTCTGTCTGGGTGTGAAAGTGCTGGCAAGGAAAGGTGAGGACCAGCAAGAGCATTAAGCCCTTAGAAATATTAAGAGGGAAACATGGCTGTATGTTTTAACTTTGTGATCTGGTCTGTGCCGAGAGTGAGAGTGAGCTTGCGAATGTGTCTTGGGAGTGGTGGGAGGCAAGGCAAGGGGAGATTCTTAGTGTATGTTTGGCTGTGAAAGCACTGGCAAGGGAAGGTCAGAAACAGCAAGAGCTCTTAGGCCTTAGAGCTCTGGTGTGGGAGAAATGGCTGTATGTTTTAACTTTGTGAGCTGGTCTGTGCCGAGAGTGAGAGTGAGCTTGCGAATGTGTCTTGGGAGTGGTGGGAGGCAAGGCAAGGGGAGATTCTTAGTGTATGTTTGGCTGTGAAAGCACTGGCAAGGGAAGGTCAGAAACAGCAAGAGCTCTAAGCCCTTAGAGCTCTGGTGTGGGAGAAATGGCTGGATGTTTTAACTTTGTGAGCTGGTCTGTGCCGAGAGTGAGAGGGAGCTTGAGAATGTGTCTTGGGAGTGGTGGGAGGCAAGGCAAGGGGAGATTTTTAGTGTCTGTCTTGCTGTGAAAGCACTGGCAAGGGAAGGTCAGAAACAGCAGGAGCTCTAAGCCCTTAGAGCTCTGGTGTGGGAGAAATGGCTGTATGTTTTAACTTTGTGAGCTGGTCTGTGCCGAGAGTGAGAGGGAGCTTGCGAATGTGTCTTGGGAGTGGTGGGAGGCAAGGCAAGGGGAGATTCTTAGTGTATGTTTGGCTGTGAAAGCACTGGCAAGGGAAGGTCAGAAACAGCAGGAGCTCTAAGCCCTTAGAGCTCTGGTGTGGGAGAAATGGCTGTATGTTTTAACTTTGTGAGCTGGTCTGTGCCGAGAGTGAGAGGGAGCTTGAGAATGTGTCTTGGGAGTGGTGGGAGGCAAGGCAAGGGGAGATTCTTAGTGTATGTTTGGCTGTGAAAGCACTGGCAAGGGAAGGTCAGAAACAGCAAGAGCTCTAAGCCCTTAGAGCTCTGGTGTGGGAGAAATGGCTGGATGTTTTAACTTTGTGAGTTGGTCTGTGCGAAGAGTGAGAGTGAGCTTGCGAATGTGTATTGAGAGTGCTGGGAGGCAAGGCAAAAGTACATCCGCAGTGTCTGTCTGGGTGTGAAAGTGCTGGCAAGGAAAGGTGAGGACCAGCAAGAGCATTAAGCCCTTAGAAATATTAAGAGGGAAACATGGCTGTATGTTTTAACTTTGTGATCTGGTCTGTGCCGAGAGTGAGAGTGAGCTTGCGAATGTGTCTTGGGAGTGGTGGGAGGCAAGGCAAGGGGAGATTCTTAGTGTATGTTTGGCTGTGAAAGCACTGGCAAGGGAAGGTCAGAAACAGCAAGAGCTCTTAGGCCTTAGAGCTCTAGTGTGGGAGAAATGGCTGTATGTTTTAACTTTGTGAGCTGGTCTGTGCCGCGAGTGAGAGTGAGCTTGCGAATGTGTCTTGGGAGTGGTGGGAGGCAAGGCAAGGGGAGATTCTTAGTGTATGTTTGGCTGTGAAAGCACTGGCAAGGGAAGGTCAGAAACAGCAGGAGCTCTAAGCCCTTAGAGCTCTGGTGTGGGAGAAATGGCTGTATGTTTTAACTTTGTGAGCTGGTCTGTGCCGAGAGTGAGAGGGAGCTTGCGAATGTGTCTTGGGAGTGGTGGGAGGCAAGGCAAGGGGAGATTTTTAGTGTCTGTCTGGCTGTGAAAGCACTGGCAAGGGAAGGTCAGAAACAGCAGGAGCTCTAAGCCCTTAGAGCTCTGGTGTGGGAGAAATGGCTGTATGTTTTAACTTTGTGAGCTGGTCTGTGCCGAGAGTGAGAGTGAGCTTGAGAATGTGTCTTGGGAGTGGTGGGAGGCAAGGCAAGGGGAGATGCCAGGGGGGTGTCTGGCTGTGAGTGTGGTGGGAAGGGCAGTTGAATACAGCACCAGCTCTCAGGCCTTAGAGCTCTGGTGTGGGAGAAATGGCTGCATGTTTGCACTTTGTGAGCTGGTCTGTGCGAAGAGTGAGAGTGAGCTTGCGAATGTGTATTGAGAGTGCTGGGAGGCAAGGCAAAAGTACATCCGCAGTGTCTGTCTGGGTGTGAAAGTGCTGGCAAGGGAAGGTGAGGACCAGCAAGAGCATTAAGTCCTTAGAAATATCAAGAGGGAAACATGGCTGTATGTTTTAACTTTGTGAGCTGGTCTGTGCCGAGAGTGAGAGTGAGCTTGCGAATGTGTCTTGGGAGTGGTGGGAGGCAAGGCAAGGGGAGATTTTTAGTGTCTGTCTGGCTGTGAAAGCACTGGCAAGGGAAGGTCAGAAACAGCAGGAGCTCTAAGCCCTTGGAGCTCTGGTGTGGTAGAAATGGCTGTATGTTTTAACTTTGTGAGCTGGTCTGTGCCGAGAGTGAGAGGGAGCTTGAGAATGTGTCTTGGGAGTGGTGGGAGGCAAGGCAAGGGGAGATGCCAGGGGGGTGTCTGGCTGTGAGTGCGGTGGGAAGGGCAGTTGAATACAGCACCAGCTCTTAGGCCTTAGAGCTCTGGTGTGGGAGAAATGGCTGCATGTTTTAACTTTGTGAGCTGGTCTGTGCCGAGAGTGAGAGTGAGCTTGCGAATGTGTCTTGGGAGTGGTGGGAGGCAAGGCAAGGGGAGATTCTTAGTGTATGTTTGGCTGTGAAAGCACTGGCAAGGGAAGGTCAGAAACAGCAGGAGCTCTAAGCCCTTAGAGCTGTGGTGTGGGAGAAATGGCTGTATGTTTTAACTTTGTGAGCTGGTCTGTGCCGAGAGTGAGAGGGAGCTTGAGAATGTGTCTTGGGAGTGGTGGGAGGCAAGGCAAGGGGAGATTCTTAGTGTATGTTTGGCTGTGAAAGCACTGGCAAGGGAAGGTCAGAAACAGCAAGAGCTCTAAGCCCTTAGAGCTCTGGTGTGGGAGAAATGGCTGGATGTTTTAACTTTGTGAGTTGGTCTGTGCGAAGAGTGAGAGTGAGCTTGCGAATGTGTATTGAGAGTGCTGGGAGGCAAGGCAAAAGTACATCCGCAGTGTCTGTCTGGGTGTGAAAGTGCTGGCAAGGAAAGGTGAGGACCAGCAAGAGCATTAAGCCCTTAGAAATATTAAGAGGGAAACATGGCTGTATGTTTTAACTTTGTGAGCTGGTCTGTGCCGAGAGTGAGAGTGAGCTTGCGAATGTGTCTTGGGAGTGGTGGGAGGCAAGGCAAGGGGAGATTCTTAGTGTATGTTTGGCTGTGAAAGCACTGGCAAGGGAAGGTCAGAAACAGCAAGAGCTCTTAGGCCTTAGAGCTCTGGTGTGGGAGAAATGGCTGTATGTTTTAACTTTGTGAGCTGGTCTGTGCCGAGAGTGAGAGTGAGCTTGCGAATGTGTCTTGGGAGTGGTGGGAGGCAAGGCAAGGGGAGATTCTTAGTGTATGTTTGGCTGTGAAAGCACTGGCAAGGGAAGGTCAGAAACAGCAGGAGCTCTAAGCCCTTAGAGCTCTGGTGTGGGAGAAATGGCTGTATGTTTTAACTTTGTGAGCTGGTCTGTGCCGAGAGTGAGAGGGAGCTTGAGAATGTGTCTTGGGAGTGGTGGGAGGCAAGGCAAGGGGAGATTCTTAGTGTATGTTTGGCTGTGAAAGCACTGGCAAGGGAAGGTCAGAAACAGCAGGAGCTCTAAGCCCTTAGAGCTCTGGTTTGGGAGAAATGGCTGTATGTTTTAACTTTGTGAGCTGGTCTGTGCCGAGAGTGAGAGTGAGCTTGCGAATGTGTCTTGGGAGTGGTGGGAGGCAAGGCAAGGGGAGATTCTTAGTGTATGTTTGGCTGTGAAAGCACTCGCAAGGGAAGGTCAGAAACAGCAGGAGCTCTAAGCCCTTAGAGCTCTGGTGTGGGAGAAATGGCTGTATGTTTGCACTTTGTGAGCTGGTCTGTGCCGAGAGTGAGAGGGAGCTTGCGAATGTGTCTTGGGAGTGGTGGGAGGCAAGGCAAGGGGAGATTTTTAGTGTCTGTCTGGCTGTGAAAGCACTGGCAAGGGAAGGTCAGAAACAGCAGGAGCTCTAAGCCCTTAGAGCTCTGGTGTGGGAGAAATGGCTGTATGTTTTAACTTTGTGAGCTGGTCTGTGCCGCGAGTGAGAGGGAGCTTGCGAATGTGTCTTGGGAGTGGTGGGAGGCAAGGCAAGGGGAGATGCCAGGGGGGTGTCTGGCTGTGAGTGCGGTGGGAAGGGCAGTTGAATACAGCACCAGCTCTCAGGCCTTAGAGCTCTGGTGTGGGAGAAATGGCTGCATGTTTGCACTTTGTGAGCTGGTCTGTGCGAAGAGTGAGAGTGAGCTTGCGAATGTGTATTGAGAGTGCTGGGAGGCAAGGCAAAAGTACATCCGCAGTGTCTGTCTGGGTGTGAAAGTGCTGGCAAGGGAAGGTGAGGACCAGCAAGAGCATTAAGTCCTTAGAAATATCAAGAGGGAAACATGGCTGTATGTTTTAACTTTGTGAGCTGGTCTGTGCCGCGAGTGAGAGTGAGCTTGCGAATGTGTCTTGGGAGTGGTGGGAGGCAAGGCAAGGGGAGATTTTTAGTGTCTGGCTGGCTGTGAAAGCACTGGCAAGGGAAGGTCAGAAACAGCAGGAGCTCTAAGCCCTTAGAGCTCTGGTGTGGTAGAAATGGCTGTATGTTTTAACTTTGTGAGCTGGTCTGTGCCGAGAGTGAGAGGGAGCTTGAGAATGTGTCTTGGGAGTGGTGGGAGGCAAGGCAAGGGGAGATGCCAGGGGGGTGTCTGGCTGTGAGTGCGGTGGGAAGGGCAGTTGAATACAGCACCAGCTCTCAGGCCTTAGAGCTCTGGTGTGGGAGAAATGGCTGCATGTTTGCTCTTTGTGAGCTGGTCTGTGCGGAGTGAGAGTGAGCTTGCGAATGTGTATTGAGAGTGCTGGGAGGCAAGGCAAAAGTACATCCGCAGTGTCTGTCTGGGTGTGAAAGGTTTGGCAAGGGAAGGTGAGGACCAGCAAGAGCATTAAGTCCTTAGAAATATTAAGAGGGAAACATGGCTTTATGTTTTAACTTTGTGATCTCGTCTGTGCCGCGAGTGAGAGTGAGCTTGCGAATGTGTCTTGGGAGTGGTGGGAGGCAAGGCAAGGGGAGATTCTTAGTGTATGTTTGGCTGTGAAAGCACTGGCAAGGGAAGGTCAGAAACAGCAGGAGCTCTAAGCCCTTAGAGCTCTGGTGTTGGAGAAATGGCTGTATGTTTTAACTTTGTGAGCTGGTCTGTGCCGAGAGTGAGAGGGAGCTTGCGAATGTGTCTTGGGAGTGGTGGGAGGCAAGGCAAGGGGAGATTCTTAGTGTATGTTTGGCTGTGAAAGCACTGGCAAGGGAAGGTCAGAAACAGCAAGAGCTCTAAGCCCTTAGAGCTCTGGTGTGGGAGAAATGGCTGTATGTTTTAACTTTGTGAGCTGGTCTGTGCCGAGAGTGAGAGTGAGCTTGCGAATGTGTCTTGGGAGTGGTGGGAGGCAAGGCAAGGGGAGATTCTTAGTGTATGTTTGGCTGTGAAAGCACTGGCAAGGGAAGGTCAGAAACAGCAAGAGCTCTAAGCCCTTAGAGCTCTGGTGTGGGAGAAATGGCTGGATGTTTTAACTTTGTGAGCTGGTCTGTGCCGAGAGTGAGAGGGAGCTTGAGAATGTGTCTTCGGAGTGGTGGGAGGCAAGGCAAGGGGAGATTTTTAGTGTCTGTCTTGCTGTGAAAGCACTGGCAAGGGAAGGTCAGAAACAGCAGGAGCTCTAAGCCCTTAGAGCTCTGGTGTGGGAGAAATGGCTGTATGTTTTAACTTTGTGAGCTGGTCTGTGCCGAGAGTGAGAGGGAGCTTGAGAATGTGTCTTGGGAGTGGTGGGAGGCAAGGCAAGGGGAGATTCTTAGTGTATGTTTGGCTGTGAAAGCACTGGCAAGGGAAGGTCAGAAACAGCAAGAGCTCTAAGCCCTTAGAGCTCTGGTGTGGGAGAAATGGCTGGATGTTTTAACTTTGTGAGTTGGTCTGTGCGAAGAGTGAGAGTGAGCTTGCGAATGTGTATTGAGAGTGCTGGGAGGCAAGGCAAACGTACATCCGCAGTGTCTGTCTGGGTGTGAAAGTGCTGGCAAGGAAAGGTGAGGACCAGCAAGAGCATTAAGCCCTTAGAAATATTAAGAGGGAAACATGGCTGTATGTTTTAACTTTGTGATCTGGTCTGTGCCGAGAGTGAGAGTGAGCTTGCGAATGTGTCTTGGGAGTGGTGGGAGGCAAGGCAAGGGGAGATTCTTAGTGTATGTTTGGCTGTGAAAGCACTGGCAAGGGAAGGTCAGAAACAGCAAGAGCTCTTAGGCCTTAGAGCTCTGGTGTGGGAGAAATGGCTGTATGTTTTAACTTTGTGAGCTGGTCTGTGCCGAGAGTGAGAGTGAGCTTGCGAATGTGTCTTGGGAGTGGTGGGAGGCAAGGCAAGGGGAGATTCTTAGTGTATGTTTGGCTGTGAAAGCACTGGCAAGGGAAGGTCAGAAACAGCAAGAGCTCTAAGCCCTTAGAGCTCTGGTGTGGGAGAAATGGCTGGATGTTTTAACTTTGTGAGCTGGTCTGTGCCGAGAGTGAGAGGGAGCTTGAGAATGTGTCTTGGGAGTGGTGGGAGGCAAGGCAAGGGGAGATTTTTAGTGTCTGTCTTGCTGTGAAAGCACTGGCAAGGGAAGGTCAGAAACAGCAGGAGCTCTAAGCCCTTAGAGCTCTGGTGTGGGAGAAATGGCTGTATGTTTTAACTTTGTGAGCTGGTCTGTGCCGAGAGTGAGAGGGAGCTTGCGAATGTGTCTTGGGAGTGGTGGGAGGCAAGGCAAGGGGAGATTCTTAGTGTATGTTTGGCTGTGAAAGCACTGGCAAGGGAAGGTCAGAAACAGCAGGAGCTCTAAGCCCTTAGAGCTCTGGTGTGGGAGAAATGGCTGTATGTTTTAACTTTGTGAGCTGGTCTGTGCCGAGAGTGAGAGGGAGCTTGAGAATGTGTCTTGGGAGTGGTGGGAGGCAAGGCAAGGGGAGATTCTTAGTGTATGTTTGGCTGTGAAAGCACTGGCAAGGGAAGGTCAGAAACAGCAAGAGCTCTAAGCCCTTAGAGCTCTGGTGTGGGAGAAATGGCTGGATGTTTTAACTTTGTGAGTTGGTCTGTGCGAAGAGTGAGAGTGAGCTTGCGAATGTGTATTGAGAGTGCTGGGAGGCAAGGCAAAAGTACATCCGCAGTGTCTGTCTGGGTGTGAAAGTGCTGGCAAGGAAAGGTGAGGACCAGCAAGAGCATTAAGCCCTTAGAAATATTAAGAGGGAAACATGGCTGTATGTTTTAACTTTGTGATCTGGTCTGTGCCGAGAGTGAGAGTGAGCTTGCGAATGTGTCTTGGGAGTGGTGGGAGGCAAGGCAAGGGGAGATTCTTAGTGTATGTTTGGCTGTGAAAGCACTGGCAAGGGAAGGTCAGAAACAGCAAGAGCTCTTAGGCCTTAGAGCTCTGGTGTGGGAGAAATGGCTGTATGTTTTAACTTTGTGAGCTGGTCTGTGCCGCGAGTGAGAGTGAGCTTGCGAATGTGTCTTGGGAGTGGTGGGAGGCAAGGCAAGGGGAGATTCTTAGTGTATGTTTGGCTGTGAAAGCACTGGCAAGGGAAGGTCAGAAACAGCAGGAGCTCTAAGCCCTTAGAGCTCTGGTGTGGGAGAAATGGCTGTATGTTTTAACTTTGTGAGCTGGTCTGTGCCGAGAGTGAGAGGGAGCTTGCGAATGTGTCTTGGGAGTGGTGGGAGGCAAGGCAAGGGGAGATTTTTAGTGTCTGTCTGGCTGTGAAAGCACTGGCAAGGGAAGGTCAGAAACAGCAGGAGCTCTAAGCCCTTAGAGCTCTGGTGTGGGAGAAATGGCTGTATGTTTTAACTTTGTGAGCTGGTCTGTGCCGAGAGTGAGAGTGAGCTTGAGAATGTGTCTTGGGAGTGGTGGGAGGCAAGGCAAGGGGAGATGCCAGGGGGGTGTCTGGCTGTGAGTGTGGTGGGAAGGGCAGTTGAATACAGCACCAGCTCTCAGGCCTTAGAGCTCTGGTGTGGGAGAAATGGCTGCATGTTTGCACTTTGTGAGCTGGTCTGTGCGAAGAGTGAGAGTGAGCTTGCGAATGTGTATTGAGAGTGCTGGGAGGCAAGGCAAAAGTACATCCGCAGTGTCTGTCTGGGTGTGAAAGTGCTGGCAAGGGAAGGTGAGGACCAGCAAGAGCATTAAGTCCTTAGAAATATCAAGAGGGAAACATGGCTGTATGTTTTAACTTTGTGAGCTGGTCTGTGCCGAGAGTGAGAGTGAGCTTGCGAATGTGTCTTGGGAGTGGTGGGAGGCAAGGCAAGGGGAGATTTTTAGTGTCTGTCTGGCTGTGAAAGCACTGGCAAGGGAAGGTCAGAAACAGCAGGAGCTCTAAGCCCTTGGAGCTCTGGTGTGGTAGAAATGGCTGTATGTTTTAACTTTGTGAGCTGGTCTGTGCCGAGAGTGAGAGGGAGCTTGAGAATGTGTCTTGGGAGTGGTGGGAGGCAAGGCAAGGGGAGATGCCAGGGGGGTGTCTGGCTGTGAGTGCGGTGGGAAGGGCAGTTGAATACAGCACCAGCTCTTAGGCCTTAGAGCTCTGGTGTGGGAGAAATGGCTGCATGTTTTAACTTTGTGAGCTGGTCTGTGCCGAGAGTGAGAGTGAGCTTGCGAATGTGTCTTGGGAGTGGTGGGAGGCAAGGCAAGGGGAGATTCTTAGTGTATGTTTGGCTGTGAAAGCACTGGCAAGGGAAGGTCAGAAACAGCAGGAGCTCTAAGCCCTTAGAGCTGTGGTGTGGGAGAAATGGCTGTATGTTTTAACTTTGTGAGCTGGTCTGTGCCGAGAGTGAGAGGGAGCTTGAGAATGTGTCTTGGGAGTGGTGGGAGGCAAGGCAAGGGGAGATTCTTAGTGTATGTTTGGCTGTGAAAGCACTGGCAAGGGAAGGTCAGAAACAGCAAGAGCTCTAAGCCCTTAGAGCTCTGGTGTGGGAGAAATGGCTGGATGTTTTAACTTTGTGAGTTGGTCTGTGCGAAGAGTGAGAGTGAGCTTGCGAATGTGTATTGAGAGTGCTGGGAGGCAAGGCAAAAGTACATCCGCAGTGTCTGTCTGGGTGTGAAAGTGCTGGCAAGGAAAGGTGAGGACCAGCAAGAGCATTAAGCCCTTAGAAATATTAAGAGGGAAACATGGCTGTATGTTTTAACTTTGTGAGCTGGTCTGTGCCGAGAGTGAGAGTGAGCTTGCGAATGTGTCTTGGGAGTGGTGGGAGGCAAGGCAAGGGGAGATTCTTAGTGTATGTTTGGCTGTGAAAGCACTGGCAAGGGAAGGTCAGAAACAGCAAGAGCTCTTAGGCCTTAGAGCTCTGGTGTGGGAGAAATGGCTGTATGTTTTAACTTTGTGAGCTGGTCTGTGCCGAGAGTGAGAGTGAGCTTGCGAATGTGTCTTGGGAGTGGTGGGAGGCAAGGCAAGGGGAGATTCTTAGTGTATGTTTGGCTGTGAAAGCACTGGCAAGGGAAGGTCAGAAACAGCAGGAGCTCTAAGCCCTTAGAGCTCTGGTGTGGGAGAAATGGCTGTATGTTTTAACTTTGTGAGCTGGTCTGTGCCGAGAGTGAGAGGGAGCTTGAGAATGTGTCTTGGGAGTGGTGGGAGGCAAGGCAAGGGGAGATTCTTAGTGTATGTTTGGCTGTGAAAGCACTGGCAAGGGAAGGTCAGAAACAGCAGGAGCTCTAAGCCCTTAGAGCTCTGGTTTGGGAGAAATGGCTGTATGTTTTAACTTTGTGAGCTGGTCTGTGCCGAGAGTGAGAGTGAGCTTGCGAATGTGTCTTGGGAGTGGTGGGAGGCAAGGCAAGGGGAGATTCTTAGTGTATGTTTGGCTGTGAAAGCACTCGCAAGGGAAGGTCAGAAACAGCAGGAGCTCTAAGCCCTTAGAGCTCTGGTGTGGGAGAAATGGCTGTATGTTTGCACTTTGTGAGCTGGTCTGTGCCGAGAGTGAGAGGGAGCTTGCGAATGTGTCTTGGGAGTGGTGGGAGGCAAGGCAAGGGGAGATTTTTAGTGTCTGTCTGGCTGTGAAAGCACTGGCAAGGGAAGGTCAGAAACAGCAGGAGCTCTAAGCCCTTAGAGCTCTGGTGTGGGAGAAATGGCTGTATGTTTTAACTTTGTGAGCTGGTCTGTGCCGCGAGTGAGAGGGAGCTTGCGAATGTGTCTTGGGAGTGGTGGGAGGCAAGGCAAGGGGAGATGCCAGGGGGGTGTCTGGCTGTGAGTGCGGTGGGAAGGGCAGTTGAATACAGCACCAGCTCTCAGGCCTTAGAGCTCTGGTGTGGGAGAAATGGCTGCATGTTTGCACTTTGTGAGCTGGTCTGTGCGAAGAGTGAGAGTGAGCTTGCGAATGTGTATTGAGAGTGCTGGGAGGCAAGGCAAAAGTACATCCGCAGTGTCTGTCTGGGTGTGAAAGTGCTGGCAAGGGAAGGTGAGGACCAGCAAGAGCATTAAGTCCTTAGAAATATCAAGAGGGAAACATGGCTGTATGTTTTAACTTTGTGAGCTGGTCTGTGCCGCGAGTGAGAGTGAGCTTGCGAATGTGTCTTGGGAGTGGTGGGAGGCAAGGCAAGGGGAGATTTTTAGTGTCTGGCTGGCTGTGAAAGCACTGGCAAGGGAAGGTCAGAAACAGCAGGAGCTCTAAGCCCTTAGAGCTCTGGTGTGGTAGAAATGGCTGTATGTTTTAACTTTGTGAGCTGGTCTGTGCCGAGAGTGAGAGGGAGCTTGAGAATGTGTCTTGGGAGTGGTGGGAGGCAAGGCAAGGGGAGATGCCAGGGGGGTGTCTGGCTGTGAGTGCGGTGGGAAGGGCAGTTGAATACAGCACCAGCTCTCAGGCCTTAGAGCTCTGGTGTGGGAGAAATGGCTGCATGTTTGCTCTTTGTGAGCTGGTCTGTGCGGAGTGAGAGTGAGCTTGCGAATGTGTATTGAGAGTGCTGGGAGGCAAGGCAAAAGTACAT
Source organism: Pelecanus crispus (assembly GCF_030463565.1). Lineage (NCBI taxonomy): Eukaryota > Metazoa > Chordata > Aves > Pelecaniformes > Pelecanidae > Pelecanus > Pelecanus crispus. The sequence goes on from NC_134650.1 coordinate 24,137,750, forward strand.
CCGCAGTGTCTGTCTGGGTGTGAAAGGTTTGGCAAGGGAAGGTGAGGACCAGCAAGAGCATTAAGTCCTTAGAAATATTAAGAGGGAAACATGGCTTTATGTTTTAACTTTGTGATCTGGTCTGTGCCGCGAGTGAGAGTGAGCTTGCGAATGTGTCTTGGGAGTGGTGGGAGGCAAGGCAAGGGGAGATTCTTAGTGTATGTTTGGCTGTGAAAGCACTGGCAAGGGAAGGTCAGAAACAGCAGGAGCTCTAAGCCCTTAGAGCTCTGGTGTTGGAGAAATGGCTGTATGTTTTAACTTTGTGAGCTGGTCTGTGCCGAGAGTGAGAGGGAGCTTGCGAATGTGTCTTGGGAGTGGTGGGAGGCAAGGCAAGGGGAGATTCTTAGTGTATGTTTGGCTGTGAAAGCACTGGCAAGGGAAGGTCAGAAACAGCAAGAGCTCTAAGCCCTTAGAGCTCTGGTGTGGGAGAAATGGCTGTATGTTTTAACTTTGTGAGCTGGTCTGTGCCGAGAGTGAGAGTGAGCTTGCGAATGTGTCTTGGGAGTGGTGGGAGGCAAGGCAAGGGGAGATTCTTAGTGTATGTTTGGCTGTGAAAGCACTGGCAAGGGAAGGTCAGAAACAGCAAGAGCTCTAAGCCCTTAGAGCTCTGGTGTGGGAGAAATGGCTGGATGTTTTAACTTTGTGAGCTGGTCTGTGCCGAGAGTGAGAGGGAGCTTGAGAATGTGTCTTCGGAGTGGTGGGAGGCAAGGCAAGGGGAGATTTTTAGTGTCTGTCTTGCTGTGAAAGCACTGGCAAGGGAAGGTCAGAAACAGCAGGAGCTCTAAGCCCTTAGAGCTCTGGTGTGGGAGAAATGGCTGTATGTTTTAACTTTGTGAGCTGGTCTGTGCCGAGAGTGAGAGGGAGCTTGCGAATGTGTCTTGGGAGTGGTGGGAGGCAAGGCAAGGGGAGATTCTTAGTGTATGTTTGGCTGTGAAAGCACTGGCAAGGGAAGGTCAGAAACAGCAAGAGCTCTAAGCCCTTAGAGCTCTGGTGTGGGAGAAATGGCTGGATGTTTTAACTTTGTGAGTTGGTCTGTGCGAAGAGTGAGAGTGAGCTTGCGAATGTGTATTGAGAGTGCTGGGAGGCAAGGCAAACGTACATCCGCAGTGTCTGTCTGGGTGTGAAAGTGCTGGCAAGGAAAGGTGAGGACCAGCAAGAGCATTAAGCCCTTAGAAATATTAAGAGGGAAACATGGCTGTATGTTTTAACTTTGTGATCTGGTCTGTGCCGAGAGTGAGAGTGAGCTTGCGAATGTGTCTTGGGAGTGGTGGGAGGCAAGGCAAGGGGAGATTCTTAGTGTATGTTTGGCTGTGAAAGCACTGGCAAGGGAAGGTCAGAAACAGCAGGAGCTCTAAGCCCTTGGAGCTCTGGTGTGGTAGAAATGGCTGTATGTTTTAACTTTGTGAGCTGGTCTGTGCCGAGAGTGAGAGGGAGCTTGAGAATGTGTCTTGGGAGTGGTGGGAGGCAAGGCAAGGGGAGATGCCAGGGGGGTGTCTGGCTGTGCTTGCGGTGGGAAGGGCAGTTGAATACAGCACCAGCTCTTAGGCCTTAGAGCTCTGGTGTGGGAGAAATGGCTGCATGTTTTAACTTTGTGAGCTGGTCTGTGCCGAGAGTGAGAGTGAGCTTGCGAATGTGTCTTGGGAGTGGTGGGAGGCAAGGCAAGGGGAGATTCTTAGTGTATGTTTGGCTGTGAAAGCACTGGCAAGGGAAGGTCAGAAACAGCAGGAGCTCTAAGCCCTTAGAGCTGTGGTGTGGGAGAAATGGCTGTATGTTTTAACTTTGTGAGCTGGTCTGTGCCGAGAGTGAGAGGGAGCTTGAGAATGTGTCTTGGGAGTGGTGGGAGGCAAGGCAAGGGGAGATTCTTAGTGTATGTTTGGCTGTGAAAGCACTGGCAAGGGAAGGTCAGAAACAGCAAGAGCTCTAAGCCCTTAGAGCTCTGGTGTGGGAGAAATGGCTGGATGTTTTAACTTTGTGAGTTGGTCTGTGCGAAGAGTGAGAGTGAGCTTGCGAATGTGTATTGAGAGTGCTGGGAGGCAAGGCAAAAGTACATCCGCAGTGTCTGTCTGGGTGTGAAAGTGCTGGCAAGGAAAGGTGAGGACCAGCAAGAGCATTAAGCCCTTAGAAATATTAAGAGGGAAACATGGCTGTATGTTTTAACTTTGTGAGCTGGTCTGTGCCGAGAGTGAGAGTGAGCTTGCGAATGTGTCTTGGGAGTGGTGGGAGGCAAGGCAAGGGGAGATTCTTAGTGTATGTTTGGCTGTGAAAGCACTGGCAAGGGAAGGTCAGAAACAGCAAGAGCTCTTAGGCCTTAGAGCTCTGGTGTGGGAGAAATGGCTGTATGTTTTAACTTTGTGAGCTGGTCTGTGCCGAGAGTGAGAGTGAGCTTGCGAATGTGTCTTGGGAGTGGTGGGAGGCAAGGCAAGGGGAGATTCTTAGTGTATGTTTGGCTGTGAAAGCACTGGCAAGGGAAGGTCAGAAACAGCAGGAGCTCTAAGCCCTTAGAGCTCTGGTGTGGGAGAAATGGCTGTATGTTTTAACTTTGTGAGCTGGTCTGTGCCGAGAGTGAGAGGGAGCTTGAGAATGTGTCTTGGGAGTGGTGGGAGGCAAGGCAAGGGGAGATTCTTAGTGTATGTTTGGCTGTGAAAGCACTGGCAAGGGAAGGTCAGAAACAGCAGGAGCTCTAAGCCCTTAGAGCTCTGGTTTGGGAGAAATGGCTGTATGTTTTAACTTTGTGAGCTGGTCTGTGCCGAGAGTGAGAGTGAGCTTGCGAATGTGTCTTGGGAGTGGTGGGAGGCAAGGCAAGGGGAGATTCTTAGTGTATGTTTGGCTGTGAAAGCACTCGCAAGGGAAGGTCAGAAACAGCAGGAGCTCTAAGCCCTTAGAGCTCTGGTGTGGGAGAAATGGCTGTATGTTTGCACTTTGTGAGCTGGTCTGTGCCGAGAGTGAGAGGGAGCTTGCGAATGTGTCTTGGGAGTGGTGGGAGGCAAGGCAAGGGGAGATTTTTAGTGTCTGTCTGGCTGTGAAAGCACTGGCAAGGGAAGGTCAGAAACAGCAGGAGCTCTAAGCCCTTAGAGCTCTGGTGTGGGAGAAATGGCTGTATGTTTTAACTTTGTGAGCTGGTCTGTGCCGCGAGTGAGAGGGAGCTTGCGAATGTGTCTTGGGAGTGGTGGGAGGCAAGGCAAGGGGAGATGCCAGGGGGGTGTCTGGCTGTGAGTGCGGTGGGAAGGGCAGTTGAATACAGCACCAGCTCTCAGGCCTTAGAGCTCTGGTGTGGGAGAAATGGCTGCATGTTTGCACTTTGTGAGCTGGTCTGTGCGAAGAGTGAGAGTGAGCTTGCGAATGTGTATTGAGAGTGCTGGGAGGCAAGGCAAAAGTACATCCGCAGTGTCTGTCTGGGTGTGAAAGTGCTGGCAAGGGAAGGTGAGGACCAGCAAGAGCATTAAGTCCTTAGAAATATCAAGAGGGAAACATGGCTGTATGTTTTAACTTTGTGAGCTGGTCTGTGCCGCGAGTGAGAGTGAGCTTGCGAATGTGTCTTGGGAGTGGTGGGAGGCAAGGCAAGGGGAGATTTTTAGTGTCTGGCTGGCTGTGAAAGCACTGGCAAGGGAAGGTCAGAAACAGCAGGAGCTCTAAGCCCTTAGAGCTCTGGTGTGGTAGAAATGGCTGTATGTTTTAACTTTGTGAGCTGGTCTGTGCCGAGAGTGAGAGGGAGCTTGAGAATGTGTCTTGGGAGTGGTGGGAGGCAAGGCAAGGGGAGATGCCAGGGGGGTGTCTGGCTGTGAGTGCGGTGGGAAGGGCAGTTGAATACAGCACCAGCTCTCAGGCCTTAGAGCTCTGGTGTGGGAGAAATGGCTGCATGTTTGCTCTTTGTGAGCTGGTCTGTGCGGAGTGAGAGTGAGCTTGCGAATGTGTATTGAGAGTGCTGGGAGGCAAGGCAAAAGTACATCCGCAGTGTCTGTCTGGGTGTGAAAGGTTTGGCAAGGGAAGGTGAGGACCAGCAAGAGCATTAAGTCCTTAGAAATATTAAGAGGGAAACATGGCTTTATGTTTTAACTTTGTGATCTGGTCTGTGCCGCGAGTGAGAGTGAGCTTGCGAATGTGTCTTGGGAGTGGTGGGAGGCAAGGCAAGGGGAGATTCTTAGTGTATGTTTGGCTGTGAAAGCACTGGCAAGGGAAGGTCAGAAACAGCAGGAGCTCTAAGCCCTTAGAGCTCTGGTGTTGGAGAAATGGCTGTATGTTTTAACTTTGTGAGCTGGTCTGTGCCGAGAGTGAGAGGGAGCTTGCGAATGTGTCTTGGGAGTGGTGGGAGGCAAGGCAAGGGGAGATTCTTAGTGTATGTTTGGCTGTGAAAGCACTGGCAAGGGAAGGTCAGAAACAGCAAGAGCTCTAAGCCCTTAGAGCTCTGGTGTGGGAGAAATGGCTGTATGTTTTAACTTTGTGAGCTGGTCTGTGCCGAGAGTGAGAGTGAGCTTGCGAATGTGTCTTGGGAGTGGTGGGAGGCAAGGCAAGGGGAGATTCTTAGTGTATGTTTGGCTGTGAAAGCACTGGCAAGGGAAGGTCAGAAACAGCAAGAGCTCTAAGCCCTTAGAGCTCTGGTGTGGGAGAAATGGCTGGATGTTTTAACTTTGTGAGCTGGTCTGTGCCGAGAGTGAGAGGGAGCTTGAGAATGTGTCTTCGGAGTGGTGGGAGGCAAGGCAAGGGGAGATTTTTAGTGTCTGTCTTGCTGTGAAAGCACTGGCAAGGGAAGGTCAGAAACAGCAGGAGCTCTAAGCCCTTAGAGCTCTGGTGTGGGAGAAATGGCTGTATGTTTTAACTTTGTGAGCTGGTCTGTGCCGAGAGTGAGAGGGAGCTTGAGAATGTGTCTTGGGAGTGGTGGGAGGCAAGGCAAGGGGAGATTCTTAGTGTATGTTTGGCTGTGAAAGCACTGGCAAGGGAAGGTCAGAAACAGCAAGAGCTCTAAGCCCTTAGAGCTCTGGTGTGGGAGAAATGGCTGGATGTTTTAACTTTGTGAGTTGGTCTGTGCGAAGAGTGAGAGTGAGCTTGCGAATGTGTATTGAGAGTGCTGGGAGGCAAGGCAAACGTACATCCGCAGTGTCTGTCTGGGTGTGAAAGTGCTGGCAAGGAAAGGTGAGGACCAGCAAGAGCATTAAGCCCTTAGAAATATTAAGAGGGAAACATGGCTGTATGTTTTAACTTTGTGATCTGGTCTGTGCCGAGAGTGAGAGTGAGCTTGCGAATGTGTCTTGGGAGTGGTGGGAGGCAAGGCAAGGGGAGATTCTTAGTGTATGTTTGGCTGTGAAAGCACTGGCAAGGGAAGGTCAGAAACAGCAAGAGCTCTTAGGCCTTAGAGCTCTGGTGTGGGAGAAATGGCTGTATGTTTTAACTTTGTGAGCTGGTCTGTGCCGAGAGTGAGAGTGAGCTTGCGAATGTGTCTTGGGAGTGGTGGGAGGCAAGGCAAGGGGAGATTCTTAGTGTATGTTTGGCTGTGAAAGCACTGGCAAGGGAAGGTCAGAAACAGCAAGAGCTCTAAGCCCTTAGAGCTCTGGTGTGGGAGAAATGGCTGGATGTTTTAACTTTGTGAGCTGGTCTGTGCCGAGAGTGAGAGGGAGCTTGAGAATGTGTCTTGGGAGTGGTGGGAGGCAAGGCAAGGGGAGATTTTTAGTGTCTGTCTTGCTGTGAAAGCACTGGCAAGGGAAGGTCAGAAACAGCAGGAGCTCTAAGCCCTTAGAGCTCTGGTGTGGGAGAAATGGCTGGATGTTTTAACTTTGTGAGCTGGTCTGTGCCGAGAGTGAGAGGGAGCTTGCGAATGTGTCTTGGGAGTGGTGGGAGGCAAGGCAAGGGGAGATTCTTAGTGTATGTTTGGCTGTGAAAGCACTGGCAAGGGAAGGTCAGAAACAGCAGGAGCTCTAAGCCCTTAGAGCTCTGGTGTGGGAGAAATGGCTGTATGTTTTAACTTTGTGAGCTGGTCTGTGCCGAGAGTGAGAGTGAGCTTGAGAATGTGTCTTGGGAGTGGTGGGAGGCAAGGCAAGGGGAGATTCTTAGTGTATGTTTGGCTGTGAAAGCACTGGCAAGGGAAGGTCAGAAACAGCAAGAGCTCTAAGCCCTTAGAGCTCTGGTGTGGGAGAAATGGCTGGATGTTTTAACTTTGTGAGTTGGTCTGTGCGAAGAGTGAGAGTGAGCTTGCGAATGTGTATTGAGAGTGCTGGGAGGCAAGGCAAAAGTACATCCGCAGTGTCTGTCTGGGTGTGAAAGTGCTGGCAAGGAAAGGTGAGGACCAGCAAGAGCATTAAGCCCTTAGAAATATTAAGAGGGAAACATGGCTGTATGTTTTAACTTTGTGATCTGGTCTGTGCCGAGAGTGAGAGTGAGCTTGCGAATGTGTCTTGGGAGTGGTGGGAGGCAAGGCAAGGGGAGATTCTTAGTGTATGTTTGGCTGTGAAAGCACTGGCAAGGGAAGGTCAGAAACAGCAAGAGCTCTTAGGCCTTAGAGCTCTGGTGTGGGAGAAATGGCTGTATGTTTTAACTTTGTGAGCTGGTCTGTGCCGCGAGTGAGAGTGAGCTTGCGAATGTGTCTTGGGAGTGGTGGGAGGCAAGGCAAGGGGAGATTCTTAGTGTATGTTTGGCTGTGAAAGCACTGGCAAGGGAAGGTCAGAAACAGCAGGAGCTCTAAGCCCTTAGAGCTCTGGTGTGGGAGAAATGGCTGTATGTTTTAACTTTGTGAGCTGGTCTGTGCCGAGAGTGAGAGGGAGCTTGCGAATGTGTCTTGGGAGTGGTGGGAGGCAAGGCAAGGGGAGATTTTTAGTGTCTGTCTGGCTGTGAAAGCACTGGCAAGGGAAGGTCAGAAACAGCAGGAGCTCTAAGCCCTTAGAGCTCTGGTGTGGGAGAAATGGCTGTATGTTTTAACTTTGTGAGCTGGTCTGTGCCGAGAGTGAGAGTGAGCTTGAGAATGTGTCTTGGGAGTGGTGGGAGGCAAGGCAAGGGGAGATGCCAGGGGGGTGTCTGGCTGTGAGTGTGGTGGGAAGGGCAGTTGAATACAGCACCAGCTCTCAGGCCTTAGAGCTCTGGTGTGGGAGAAATGGCTGCATGTTTGCACTTTGTGAGCTGGTCTGTGCGAAGAGTGAGAGTGAGCTTGCGAATGTGTATTGAGAGTGCTGGGAGGCAAGGCAAAAGTACATCCGCAGTGTCTGTCTGGGTGTGAAAGTGCTGGCAAGGGAAGGTGAGGACCAGCAAGAGCATTAAGTCCTTAGAAATATCAAGAGGGAAACATGGCTGTATGTTTTAACTTTGTGAGCTGGTCTGTGCCGAGAGTGAGAGTGAGCTTGCGAATGTGTCTTGGGAGTGGTGGGAGGCAAGGCAAGGGGAGATTTTTAGTGTCTGTCTGGCTGTGAAAGCACTGGCAAGGGAAGGTCAGAAACAGCAGGAGCTCTAAGCCCTTGGAGCTCTGGTGTGGTAGAAATGGCTGTATGTTTTAACTTTGTGAGCTGGTCTGTGCCGAGAGTGAGAGGGAGCTTGAGAATGTGTCTTGGGAGTGGTGGGAGGCAAGGCAAGGGGAGATGCCAGGGGGGTGTCTGGCTGTGCTTGCGGTGGGAAGGGCAGTTGAATACAGCACCAGCTCTTAGGCCTTAGAGCTCTGGTGTGGGAGAAATGGCTGCATGTTTTAACTTTGTGAGCTGGTCTGTGCCGAGAGTGAGAGTGAGCTTGCGAATGTGTCTTGGGAGTGGTGGGAGGCAAGGCAAGGGGAGATTCTTAGTGTATGTTTGGCTGTGAAAGCACTGGCAAGGGAAGGTCAGAAACAGCAGGAGCTCTAAGCCCTTAGAGCTGTGGTGTGGGAGAAATGGCTGTATGTTTTAACTTTGTGAGCTGGTCTGTGCCGAGAGTGAGAGGGAGCTTGAGAATGTGTCTTGGGAGTGGTGGGAGGCAAGGCAAGGGGAGATTCTTAGTGTATGTTTGGCTGTGAAAGCACTGGCAAGGGAAGGTCAGAAACAGCAAGAGCTCTAAGCCCTTAGAGCTCTGGTGTGGGAGAAATGGCTGGATGTTTTAACTTTGTGAGTTGGTCTGTGCGAAGAGTGAGAGTGAGCTTGCGAATGTGTATTGAGAGTGCTGGGAGGCAAGGCAAAAGTACATCCGCAGTGTCTGTCTGGGTGTGAAAGTGCTGGCAAGGAAAGGTGAGGACCAGCAAGAGCATTAAGCCCTTAGAAATATTAAGAGGGAAACATGGCTGTATGTTTTAACTTTGTGAGCTGGTCTGTGCCGAGAGTGAGAGTGAGCTTGCGAATGTGTCTTGGGAGTGGTGGGAGGCAAGGCAAGGGGAGATTCTTAGTGTATGTTTGGCTGTGAAAGCACTGGCAAGGGAAGGTCAGAAACAGCAAGAGCTCTTAGGCCTTAGAGCTCTGGTGTGGGAGAAATGGCTGTATGTTTTAACTTTGTGAGCTGGTCTGTGCCGAGAGTGAGAGTGAGCTTGCGAATGTGTCTTGGGAGTGGTGGGAGGCAAGGCAAGGGGAGATTCTTAGTGTATGTTTGGCTGTGAAAGCACTGGCAAGGGAAGGTCAGAAACAGCAGGAGCTCTAAGCCCTTAGAGCTCTGGTGTGGGAGAAATGGCTGTATGTTTTAACTTTGTGAGCTGGTCTGTGCCGAGAGTGAGAGGGAGCTTGAGAATGTGTCTTGGGAGTGGTGGGAGGCAAGGCAAGGGGAGATTCTTAGTGTATGTTTGGCTGTGAAAGCACTGGCAAGGGAAGGTCAGAAACAGCAGGAGCTCTAAGCCCTTAGAGCTCTGGTTTGGGAGAAATGGCTGTATGTTTTAACTTTGTGAGCTGGTCTGTGCCGAGAGTGAGAGGGAGCTTGCGAATGTGTCTTGGGAGTGGTGGGAGGCAAGGCAAGGGGAGATTCTTAGTGTATGTTTGGCTGTGAAAGCACTGGCAAGGGAAGGTCAGAAACAGCAGGAGCTCTAAGCCCTTAGAGCTCTGGTGTGGGAGAAATGGCTGTATGTTTGCACTTTGTGAGCTGGTCTGTGCCGAGAGTGAGAGGGAGCTTGCGAATGTGTCTTGGGAGTGGTGGGAGGCAAGGCAAGGGGAGATTTTTAGTGTCTGTCTGGCTGTGAAAGCACTGGCAAGGGAAGGTCAGAAACAGCAGGAGCTCTAAGCCCTTAGAGCTCTGGTGTGGGAGAAATGGCTGTATGTTTTAACTTTGTGAGCTGGTCTGTGCCGCGAGTGAGAGGGAGCTTGCGAATGTGTCTTGGGAGTGGTGGGAGGCAAGGCAAGGGGAGATGCCAGGGGGGTGTCTGGCTGTGAGTGCGGTGGGAAGGGCAGTTGAATACAGCACCAGCTCTCAGGCCTTAGAGCTCTGGTGTGGGAGAAATGGCTGCATGTTTGCACTTTGTGAGCTGGTCTGTGCGAAGAGTGAGAGTGAGCTTGCGAATGTGTATTGAGAGTGCTGGGAGGCAAGGCAAAAGTACATCCGCAGTGTCTGTCTGGGTGTGAAAGTGCTGGCAAGGGAAGGTGAGGACCAGCAAGAGCATTAAGTCCTTAGAAATATCAAGAGGGAAACATGGCTGTATGTTTTAACTTTGTGAGCTGGTCTGTGCCGCGAGTGAGAGTGAGCTTGCGAATGTGTCTTGGGAGTGGTGGGAGGCAAGGCAAGGGGAGATTTTTAGTGTCTGGCTGGCTGTGAAAGCACTGGCAAGGGAAGGTCAGAAACAGCAGGAGCTCTAAGCCCTTAGAGCTCTGGTGTGGTAGAAATGGCTGTATGTTTTAACTTTGTGAGCTGGTCTGTGCCGAGAGTGAGAGGGAGCTTGAGAATGTGTCTTGGGAGTGGTGGGAGGCAAGGCAAGGGGAGATGCCAGGGGGGTGTCTGGCTGTGAGTGCGGTGGGAAGGGCAGTTGAATACAGCACCAGCTCTCAGGCCTTAGAGCTCTGGTGTGGGAGAAATGGCTGCATGTTTGCTCTTTGTGAGCTGGTCTGTGCGGAGTGAGAGTGAGCTTGCGAATGTGTATTGAGAGTGCTGGGAGGCAAGGCAAAAGTACATCCGCAGTGTCTGTCTGGGTGTGAAAGGTTTGGCAAGGGAAGGTGAGGACCAGCAAGAGCATTAAGTCCTTAGAAATATTAAGAGGGAAACATGGCTTTATGTTTTAACTTTGTGATCTGGTCTGTGCCGCGAGTGAGAGTGAGCTTGCGAATGTGTCTTGGGAGTGGTGGGAGGCAAGGCAAGGGGAGATTCTTAGTGTATGTTTGGCTGTGAAAGCACTGGCAAGGGAAGGTCAGAAACAGCAGGAGCTCTAAGCCCTTAGAGCTCTGGTGTTGGAGAAATGGCTGTATGTTTTAACTTTGTGAGCTGGTCTGTGCCGAGAGTGAGAGGGAGCTTGCGAATGTGTCTTGGGAGTGGTGGGAGGCAAGGCAAGGGGAGATTCTTAGTGTATGTTTGGCTGTGAAAGCACTGGCAAGGGAAGGTCAGAAACAGCAAGAGCTCTAAGCCCTTAGAGCTCTGGTGTGGGAGAAATGGCTGTATGTTTTAACTTTGTGAGCTGGTCTGTGCCGAGAGTGAGAGTGAGCTTGCGAATGTGTCTTGGGAGTGGTGGGAGGCAAGGCAAGGGGAGATTCTTAGTGTATGTTTGGCTGTGAAAGCACTGGCAAGGGAAGGTCAGAAACAGCAAGAGCTCTAAGCCCTTAGAGCTCTGGTGTGGGAGAAATGGCTGTATGTTTTAACTTTGTGAGCTGGTCTGTGCCGAGAGTGAGAGGGAGCTTGAGAATGTGTCTTGGGAGTGGTGGGAGGCAAGGCAAGGGGAGATTTTTAGTGTCTGTCTTGCTGTGAAAGCACTGGCAAGGGAAGGTCAGAAACAGCAGGAGCTCTAAGCCCTTAGAGCTCTGGTGTGGGAGAAATGGCTGTATGTTTTAACTTTGTGAGCTGGTCTGTGCCGAGAGTGAGAGTGAGCTTGCGAATGTGTCTTGGGAGTGGTGGGAGGCAAGGCAAGGGGAGATTCTTAGTGTATGTTTGGCTGTGAAAGCACTGGCAAGGGAAGGTCAGAAACAGCAGGAGCTCTAAGCCCTTAGAGCTCTGGTGTGGGAGAAATGGCTGTATGTTTTAACTTTGTGAGCTGGTCTGTGCCGAGAGTGAGAGTGAGCTTGCGAATGTGTCTTGGGAGTGGTGGGAGGCAAGGCAAGGGGAGATTCTTAGTGTATGTTTGGCTGTGAAAGCACTGGCAAGGGAAGGTCAGAAACAGCAAGAGCTCTAAGCCCTTAGAGCTCTGGTGTGGTAGAAATGGCTGTATGTTTTAACTTTGTGAGCTGGTCTGTGCCGAGAGTGAGAGGGAGCTTGAGAATGTGTCTTGGGAGTGGTGGGAGGCAAGGCAAGGGGAGATGCCAGGGGGGTGTCTGGCTGTGAGTGCGGTGGGAAGGGCAGTTGAATACAGCACCAGCTCTTAGGCCTTAGAGCTCTGGTGTGGGAGAAATGGCTGCATGTTTGCTCTTTGTGAGCTGGTCTGTGCGGAGTGAGAGTGAGCTTGCGAATGTGTATTGAGAGTGCTGGGAGGCAAGGCAAAAGTACATCCGCAGTGTCTGTCTGGGTGTGAAAGGTTTGGCAAGGGAAGGTGAGGACCAGCAAGAGCATTAACTCCTTAGAAATATTAAGAGGGAAACATGGCTGTATGTTTTAACTTTGTGAGCTGGTCTGTGCCGAGAGTGAGAGGGAGCTTGCGAATGTGTCTTGGGAGTGGTGGGAGGCAAGGCAAGGGGAGATTCTTAGTGTATGTTTGGCTGTGAAAGCACTGGCAAGGGAAGGTCAGAAACAGCAAGAGCTCTAAGCCCTTAGAGCTCTGGTGTTGGAGAAATGGCTGTATGTTTTAACTTTGTGAGCTGGTCTGTGCCGAGAGTGAGAGGGAGCTTGCGAATGTGTCTTGGGAGTGGTGGGAGGCAAGGCAAGGGGAGATTCTTAGTGTATGTTTGGCTGTGAAAGCACTGGCAAGGGAAGGTCAGAAACAGCAAGAGCTCTAAGCCCTTAGAGCTCTGGTGTGGGAGAAATGGCTGTATGTTTTAACTTTGTGAGCTGGTCTGTGCCGAGAGTGAGAGTGAGCTTGAGAATGTGTCTTGGGAGTGGTGGGAGGCAAGGCAAGGGGAGATTCTTAGTGTATGTTTGGCTGTGAAAGCACTGGCAAGGGAAGGTCAGAAACAGCAAGAGCTCTAAGCCCTTAGAGCTCTGGTGTGGGAGAAATGGCTGTATGTTTTAACTTTGTGAGCTGGTCTGTGCCGAGAGTGAGAGGGAGCTTGAGAATGTGTCTTGGGAGTGGTGGGAGGCAAGGCAAGGGGAGATTTTTAGTGTCTGTCTTGCTGTGAAAGCACTGGCAATGGAAGGTCAGAAACAGCACCAGCTCTTAGGCCTTAGAGCTCTGGTGTGGGAGAAATGGCTGTATGTTTTAACTTTGTGAGCTGGTCTGTGCCGAGAGTGAGAGTGAGCTTGCGAATGTGTCTTGGGAGTGGTGGGAGGCAAGGCAAGGGGAGATTCTTAGTGTATGTTTGGCTGTGAAAGCACTGGCAAGGGAAGGTCAGAAACAGCAGGAGCTCTAAGCCCTTAGAGCTCTGGTGTGGGAGAAATGGCTGTATGTTTTAACTTTGTGAGCTGGTCTGTGCCGAGAGTGAGAGGGAGCTTGAGAATGTGTCTTGGGAGTGGTGGGAGGCAAGGCAAGGGGAGATTCTTAGTGTATGTTTGGCTGTGAAAGCACTGGCAAGGGAAGGTCAGAAACAGCAAGAGCTCTAAGCCCTTAGAGCTCTGCTGTGGGAGAAATGGCTGGATGTTTTAACTTTGTGAGCTGGTCTGTGCGAAGAGTGAGAGTGAGCTTGCGAATGTGTATTGAGAGTGCTGGGAGGCAAGGCAAAACTACATCCGCAGTGTCTGTCTGGGTGTGAAAGTGCTGGCAAGGAAAGGTGAGGACCAGCAAGAGCATTAAGCCCTTAGAAATATTAAGAGGGAAATATGGCTGTATGTTTTAACTTTGTGAGCTGGTCTGTGCCGAGAGTGAGAGTGAGCTTGCGAATGTGTCTTGGGAGTGGTGGGAGGCAAGGCAAGGGGAGATTCTTAGTGTATGTTTGGCTCTGAAAGCACTGGCAAGGGAAGGTCAGAAACAGCAAGAGCTCTAAGCCCTTAGAGCTCTGGTGTGGGAGAAATGGCTGTATGTTTTAACTTTGTGAGCTGGTCTGTGCCGCGAGTGAGAGTGAGCTTGAGAATGTGTCTTGGGAGTGGTGGGAGGCAAGGCAAGGGGAGATTCTTAGTGTATGTTTGGCTGTGAAAGCACTGGCAAGGGAAGGTCAGAAACAGCAGGAGCTCTAAGCCCTTAGAGCTCTGGTGTGGGAGAAATGGCTGTATGTTTTAACTTTGTGAGCTGGTCTGTGCCGAGAGTGAGAGTGAGCTTGAGAATGTGTCTTGGGAGTGGTGGGAGGCAAGGCAAGGGGAGATTCTTAGTGTATGTTTGGCTGTGAAAGCACTGGCAAGGGAAGGTCAGAAACAGCAAGAGCTCTAAGCCCTTAGAGCTCTGGTGTGGGAGAAATGGCTGTATGTTTTAACTTTGTGAGCTGGTCTGTGCCGCGAGTGAGAGTGAGCTTGCGAATGTGTCTTGGGAGTGGTGGGAGGCAAGGCAAGGGGAGATTCTTAGTGTATGTTTGGCTGTGAAAGCACTGGCAAGGGAAGGTCAGAAACAGCAAGAGCTCTAAGCCCTTAGAGCTGTGGTGTGGGAGAAATGGCTGGATGTTTTAACTTTGTGAGCTGGTCTGTGCCGAGAGTGAGAGTGAGCTTGAGAATGTGTCTTGGGAGTGGTGGGAGGCAAGGCAAGGGGAGATGCCAGGGGGGTGTCTGGCTGTGAGTGCGGTGGGAAGGGCAGTTGAATACAGCACCAGCTCTTAGGCCTTAGAGCTCTGGTGTGGGAGAAATGGCTGCATGTTTGCACTTTGTGAGCTGGTCTGTGCGAATGTGAGAGTGAGCTTTCGAATGTGTAGTGAGAGTGCTGGGAGGCAAGGCAAAAGTACATCCGCAGTGTCTGTCTGGGTGTGAAAGTGCTGGCAAGGGAAGGTGAGGACCAGCAAGAGCATTAAGCCCTTAGAAATATCAAGAGGGAAACATGGCTGTATGTTTTAACTTTGTGAGCTGGTCTGTGCCGAGAGTGAGAGGGAGCTTGCGAATGTGTCTTGGGAGTGGTGGGAGGCAAGGCAAGGGGAGATTCTTAGTGTATGTTTGGCTGTGAAAGCACTGGCAAGGGAAGGTCAGAAACAGCAGGAGCTCTAAGCCCTTAGAGCTCTGGTGTGGGAGAAATGGCTGTATGTTTTAACTTTGTGAGCTGGTCTGTGCGAAGAGTGAGAGTGAGCTTGCGAATGTGTATTGAGAGTGCTGGGAGGCAAGGCAAAACTACATCCGCAGTGTCTGTCTGGGTGTGAAAGTGCTGGCAAGGAAAGGTGAGGACCAGCAAGAGCATTAAGCCCTTAGAAATATTAAGAGGGAAACATGGCTGTATGTTTTAACTTTGTGAGCTGGTCTGTGCCGAGAGTGAGAGGGAGCTTGAGAATGTGTCTTGGGAGTGGTGGGAGGCAAGGCAAGGGGAGATTCTTAGTGTATGTTTGGCTGTGAAAGCACTGGCAAGGGAAGGTCAGAAACAGCAAGAGCTCTTAGGCCTTAGAGCTCTGGTGTGGGAGAAATGGCTGTATGTTTTAACTTTGTGAGCTGGTCTGTGCCGAGAGTGAGAGGGAGCTTGAGAATGTGTCTTGGGAGTGGTGGGAGGCAAGGCAAGGGGAGATTCTTAGTGTATGTTTGGCTGTGAAAGCACTGGCAAGGGAAGGTCAGAAACAGCAAGAGCTCTAAGCCCTTAGAGCTCTGGTGTGGGAGAAATGGCTGGATGTTTTAACTTTGTGAGCTGGTCTGTGCCGAGAGTGAGAGTGAGCTTGAGAATGTGTCTTGGGAGTGGTGGGAGGCAAGGCAAGGGGAGATTTTTAGTGTCTGTCTTGCTGTGAAAGTACTGGCAAGGGAAGGTCAGAAACAGCAGGAGCTCTAAGCCCTTAGAGCTCTGGTGTGGGAGAAATGGCTGTATGTTTTAACTTTGTGAGTTGGTCTGTGCGAAGAGTGAGAGTGAGCTTGCGAATGTGTATTGAGAGTGCTGGGAGGCAAGGCAAAAGTACATCCGCAGTGTCTGTCTGGGTGTGAAAGTGCTGGCAAGGAAAGGTGAGGACCAGCAAGAGCATTAAGCCCTTAGAAATATTAAGAGGGAAACATGGCTGTATGTTTTAACTTTGTGATCTGGTCTGTGCCGAGAGTGAGAGTGAGCTTGCGAATGTGTCTTGGGAGTGGTGGGAGGCAAGGCAAGGGGAGATTCTTAGTGTATGTTTGGCTGTGAAAGCACTGGCAAGGGAAGGTCAGAAACAGCAAGAGCTCTTAGGCCTTAGAGCTCTGGTGTGGGAGAAATGGCTGTATGTTTTAACTTTGTGAGCTGGTCTGTGCCGAGAGTGAGAGTGAGCTTGAGAATGTGTCTTGGGAGTGGTGGGAGGCAAGGCAAGGGGAGATTCTTAGTGTATGTTTGGCTGTGAAAGCACTGGCAAGGGAAGGTCAGAAACAGCAGGAGCTCTAAGCCCTTAGAGCTCTGGTGTGGGAGAAATGGCTGTATGTTTTAACTTTGTGAGCTGGTCTGTGCCGAGAGTGAGAGTGAGCTTGCGAATGTGTCTTGGGAGTGGTGGGAGGCAAGGCAAGGGGAGATGCCAGGGGGGTGTCTGGCTGTGAGTGCGGTGGGAAGGGCAGTTGAATACAGCACCAGCTCTTAGGCCTTAGAGCTCTGGTGTGGGAGAAATGGCTGCATGTTTGCACTTTGTGAGCTGGTCTGTGCCGAGAGTGAGAGGGAGCTTGCGAATGTGTATTGAGAGTGCTGGGAGGCAAGGCAAAAGTACATCCGCAGTGTCTGTCTGGGTGTGAAAGTGCTGGCAAGGAAAGGTGAGGACCAGCAAGAGCATTAAGCCCTTAGAAATATTAAGAGGGAAACATGGCTGTATGTTTTAACTTTGTGAGCTGGTCTGTGCCGAGAGTGAGAGGGAGCTTGAGAATGTGTCTTGGGAGTGGTGGGAGGCAAGGCAAGGGGAGATTCTTAGTGTATGTTTGGCTGTGAAAGCACTGGCAAGGGAAGGTCAGAAACAGCACCAGCTCTTAGGCCTTAGAGCTCTGGTGTGGGAGAAATGGCTGTATGTTTTAACTTTGTGAGCTGGTCTGTGCCGCGAGTGAGAGTGAGCTTGCGAATGTGTCTTGGGAGTGGTGGGAGGCAAGGCAAGGGGAGATTCTTAGTGTATGTTTGGCTGTGAAAGCACTGGCAAGGGAAGGTCAGAAACAGCAGGAGCTCTAAGCCCTTAGAGCTCTGGTGTGGGAGAAATGGCTGTATGTTTTAACTTTGTGAGCTGGTCTGTGCCGAGAGTGAGAGGGAGCTTGAGAATGTGTCTTGGGAGTGGTGGGAGGCAAGGCAAGGGGAGATTCTTATTGTATGTTTGGCTGTGAAAGCACTGGCAAGGGAAGGTCAGAAACAGCAAGAGCTCTAAGCCCTTAGAGCTCTGGTGTGGGAGAAATGGCTGTATGTTTTAACTTTGTGAGCTGGTCTGTGCCGAGAGTGAGAGTGAGCTTGCGAATGTGTCTTGGGAGTGGTGCGAGGCAAGGCAAGGGGAGATTCTTAGTGTATGTTTGGCTGTGAAAGCACTGGCAAGGGAAGGTCAGAAACAGCAGGAGCTCTAAGCCCTTAGAGCTCTGGTGTGGGAGAAATGGCTGTATGTTTTAACTTTGTGAGCTGGTCTGTGCCGAGAGTGAGAGGGAGCTTGAGAATGTGTCTTGGGAGTGGTGGGAGGCAAGGCAAGGGGAGATGCCAGGGGGGTGTCTGGCTGTGAGTGCGGTGGGAAGGGCAGTTGAATACAGCACCAGCTCTTAGGCCTTAGAGCTCTGGTGTGGGAGAAATGGCTGCATGTTTGCACTTTGTGAGCTGGTCTGTGCGAATGTGAGAGTGAGCTTTCGAATGTGTATTGAGAGTGCTGGGAGGCAAGGCAAAAGTACATCCGCAGTGTCTGTCTGGGTGTGAAAGTGCTGGCAAGGGAAGGTGAGGACCAGCAAGAGCATTAAGCCCTTAGAAATATCAAGAGGGAAACATGGCTGTATGTTTTAACTTTGTGAGCTGGTCTGTGCCGAGAGTGAGAGGGAGCTTGCGAATGTGTCTTGGGAGTGGTGGGAGGCAAGGCAAGGGGAGATTCTTAGTGTATGTTTGGCTGTGAAAGCACTGGCAAGGGAAGGTCAGAAACAGCAGGAGCTCTAAGCCCTTAGAGCTCTGGTGTGGGAGAAATGGCTGTATGTTTTAACTTTGTGAGCTGGTCTGTGCCGAGAGTGAGAGTGAGCTTGCGAATGTGTCTTGGGAGTGGTGGGAGGCAAGGCAAGGGGAGATTCTTAGTGTATGTTTGGCTGTGAAAGCACTGGCAAGGGAAGGTCAGAAACAGCAAGAGCTCTAAGCCCTTAGAGCTCTGGTGTGGGAGAAATGGCTGTATGTTTTAACTTTGTGAGCTGGTCTGTGCGAAGAGTGAGAGTGAGCTTGCGAATGTGTATTGAGAGTGCTGGGAGGCAAGGCAAAACTACATCCGCAGTGTCTGTCTGTGTGTGAAAGTGCTGGCAAGGAAAGGTGAGGACCAGCAAGAGCATTAAGCCCTTAGAAATATCAAGAGGGAAACATGGCTGTATGTTTTAACTTTGTGAGCTGGTCTGTGCCGAGAGTGAGAGTGAGCTTGCGAATGTGTCTTGGGAGTGGTGGGAGGCAAGGCAAGGGGAGATTCTTAGTGTATGTTTGGCTGTGAAAGCACTGGCAAGGGAAGGTCAGAAACAGCAAGAGCTCTTAGGCCTTAGAGCTCTGGTGTGGGAGAAATGGCTGTATGTTTTAACTTTGTGAGCTGGTCTGTGCCGAGAGTGAGAGGGAGCTTGAGAATGTGTCTTGGGAGTGGTGGGAGGCAAGGCAAGGGGAGATTCTTAGTGTATGTTTGGCTGTGAAAGCACTGGCAAGGGAAGGTCAGAAACAGCAGGAGCTCTAAGCCCTTAGAGCTCTGGTGTGGGAGAAATGGCTGTATGTTTTAACTTTGTGAGCTGGTCTGTGCCGAGAGTGAGAGGGAGCTTGAGAATGTGTCTTGGGAGTGGTGGGAGGCAAGGCAAGGGGAGATTTTTAGTGTCTGTCTTGCTGTGAAAGCACTGGCAAGGGAAGGTCAGAAACAGCAGGAGCTCTAAGCCCTTAGAGCTCTGGTGTGGGAGAAATGGCTGGATGTTTTAACTTTGTGAGCTGGTCTGTGCCGAGAGTGAGAGTGAGCTTGAGAATGTGTCTTGGGAGTGGTGGGAGGCAAGGCAAGGGGAGATTCTTAGTGTATGTTTGGCTGTGAAAGCACTGGCAAGGGAAGGTCAGAAACAGCAAGAGCTCTAAGCCCTTAGAGCTCTGGTGTGGGAGAAATGGCTGTATGTTTTAACTTTGTGAGCTGGTCTGTGCCGAGAGTGAGAGGGAGCTTGAGAATGTGTCTTGGGAGTGGTGGGAGGCAAGGCAAGGGGAGATTCTTAGTGTATGTTTGGCTGTGAAAGCACTGGCAAGGGAAGGTCAGAAACAGCAAGAGCTCTAAGCCCTTAGAGCTCTGCTGTGGGAGAAATGGCTGGATGTTTTAACTTTGTGAGTTGGTCTGTGCGAAGAGTGAGAGTGAGCTTGCGAATGTGTATTGAGAGTGCTGGGAGGCAAGGCAAAAGTACATCCGCAGTGTCTGTCTGGGTGTGAAAGTGCTGGCAAGGAAAGGTGAGGACCAGCAAGAGCATTAAGCCCTTAGAAATATTAAGAGGGAAACATGGCTGTATGTTTTAACTTTGTGATCTGGTCTGTGCCGCGAGTGAGAGTGAGCTTGCGAATGTGTCTTGGGAGTGGTGGGAGGCAAGGCAAGGGGAGATTCTTAGTGTATGTTTGGCTGTGAAAGCACTGGCAAGGGAAGGTCAGAAACAGCAAGAGCTCTTAGGCCTTAGAGCTCTGGTGTGGGAGAAATGGCTGTATGTTTTAACTTTGTGAGCTGGTCTGTGCCGAGAGTGAGAGGGAGCTTGCGAATGTGTCTTGGGAGTGGTGGGAGGCAAGGCAAGGGGAGATTTTTAGTGTCTGTCTTGCTGTGAAAGCACTGGCAAGGGAAGGTCAGAAACAGCAGGAGCTCTAAGCCCTTAGAGCTCTGGTGTGGTAGAAATGGCTGTATGTTTTAACTTTGTGAGCTGGTCTGTGCCGAGAGTGAGAGGGAGCTTGAGAATGTGTCTTGGGAGTGGTGGGAGGCAAGGCAAGGGGAGATGCCAGGGGGGTGTCTGGCTGTGAGTGCGGTGGGAATGGCAGTTGAATACAGCACCAGCTCTCAGGCCTTAGAGCTCTGGTGTGGGAGAAATGGCTGCATGTTTGCACTTTGTGAGCTGGTCTGTGCGAAGAGTGAGAGTGAGCTTGCGAATGTGTATTGAGAGTGCTGGGAGGCAAGGCAAAAGTACATCCGCAGTGTCTGTCTGGGTGTGAAAGTGCTGGCAAGGGAAGGTGAGGACCAGCAAGAGCATTAAGCCCTTAGAAATATCAAGAGGGAAACATGGCTGTATGTTTTAACTTTGTGAGCTGGTCTGTGCCGCGAGTGAGAGTGAGCTTGCGAATGTGTCTTGGGAGTGGTGGGAGGCAAGGCAAGGGGAGATTCTTAGTGTATGTTTGGCTGTGAAAGCACTGGCAAGGGAAGGTCAGAAACAGCAGGAGCTCTAAGCCCTTAGAGCTCTGGTGTGGGAGAAATGGCTGTATGTTTTAACTTTGTGAGCTGGTCTGTGCCGAGAGTGAGAGGGAGCTTGAGAATGTGTCTTGGGAGTGGTGGGAGGCAAGGCAAGGGGAGATGCCAGGGGGGTGTCTGGCTGTGAGTGCGGTGGGAAGGGCAGTTGAATACAGCACCAGCTCTTAGGCCTTAGAGCTCTGGTGTGGGAGAAATGGCTGCATGTTTGCACTTTGTGAGCTGGTCTGTGCGAATGTGAGAGTGAGCTTTCGAATGTGTATTGAGAGTGCTGGGAGGCAAGGCAAAAGTACATCCGCAGTGTCTGTCTGGGTGTGAAAGTGCTGGCAAGGGAAGGTGAGGACCAGCAAGAGCATTAAGCCCTTAGAAATATCAAGAGGGAAACATGGCTGTATGTTTTAACTTTGTGAGCTGGTCTGTGCCGAGAGTGAGAGGGAGCTTGCGAATGTGTCTTGGGAGTGGTGGGAGGCAAGGCAAGGGGAGATTCTTAGTGTATGTTTGGCTGTGAAAGCACTGGCAAGGGAAGGTCAGAAACAGCAGGAGCTCTAAGCCCTTAGAGCTCTGGTGTGGGAGAAATGGCTGTATGTTTTAACTTTGTGAGCTGGTCTGTGCCGAGAGTGAGAGTGAGCTTGCGAATGTGTCTTGGGAGTGGTGGGAGGCAAGGCAAGGGGAGATTCTTAGTGTATGTTTGGCTGTGAAAGCACTGGCAAGGGAAGGTCAGAAACAGCAAGAGCTCTAAGCCCTTAGAGCTCTGGTGTGGGAGAAATGGCTGTATGTTTTAACTTTGTGAGCTGGTCTGTGCGAAGAGTGAGAGTGAGCTTGCGAATGTGTATTGAGAGTGCTGGGAGGCAAGGCAAAACTACATCCGCAGTGTCTGTCTGTGTGTGAAAGTGCTGGCAAGGAAAGGTGAGGACCAGCAAGAGCATTAAGCCCTTAGAAATATCAAGAGGGAAACATGGCTGTATGTTTTAACTTTGTGAGCTGGTCTGTGCCGAGAGTGAGAGTGAGCTTGCGAATGTGTCTTGGGAGTGGTGGGAGGCAAGGCAAGGGGAGATTCTTAGTGTATGTTTGGCTGTGAAAGCACTGGCAAGGGAAGGTCAGAAACAGCAAGAGCTCTTAGGCCTTAGAGCTCTGGTGTGGGAGAAATGGCTGTATGTTTTAACTTTGTGAGCTGGTCTGTGCCGAGAGTGAGAGGGAGCTTGAGAATGTGTCTTGGGAGTGGTGGGAGGCAAGGCAAGGGGAGATTCTTAGTGTATGTTTGGCTGTGAAAGCACTGGCAAGGGAAGGTCAGAAACAGCAAGAGCTCTAAGCCCTTAGAGCTCTGGTGTGGGAGAAATGGCTGGATGTTTTAACTTTGTGAGCTGGTCTGTGCCGAGAGTGAGAGGGAGCTTGAGAATGTGTCTTGGGAGTGGTGGGAGGCAAGGCAAGGGGAGATTTTTAGTGTCTGTCTTGCTGTGAAAGCACTGGCAAGGGAAGGTCAGAAACAGCAGGAGCTCTAAGCCCTTAGAGCTCTGGTGTGGGAGAAATGGCTGGATGTTTTAACTTTGTGAGCTGGTCTGTGCCGAGAGTGAGAGTGAGCTTGAGAATGTGTCTTGGGAGTGGTGGGAGGCAAGGCAAGGGGAGATTCTTAGTGTATGTTTGGCTGTGAAAGCACTGGCAAGGGAAGGTCAGAAACAGCAAGAGCTCTTAGGCCTTAGAGCTCTGGTGTGGGAGAAATGGCTGTATGTTTTAACTTTGTGAGCTGGTCTGTGCCGAGAGTGAGAGGGAGCTTGCGAATGTGTCTTGGGAGTGGTGGGAGGCAAGGCAAGGGGAGATTTTTAGTGTCTGTCTTGCTGTGAAAGCACTGGCAAGGGAAGGTCAGAAACAGCAGGAGCTCTAAGCCCTTAGAGCTCTGGTGTGGTAGAAATGGCTGTATGTTTTAACTTTGTGAGCTGGTCTGTGCCGAGAGTGAGAGGGAGCTTGAGAATGTGTCTTGGGAGTGGTGGGAGGCAAGGCAAGGGGAGATGCCAGGGGGGTGTCTGGCTGTGAGTGCGGTGGGAATGGCAGTTGAATACAGCACCAGCTCTCAGGCCTTAGAGCTCTGGTGTGGGAGAAATGGCTGCATGTTTGCACTTTGTGAGCTGGTCTGTGCGAAGAGTGAGAGTGAGCTTGCGAATGTGTATTGAGAGTGCTGGGAGGCAAGGCAAAAGTACATCCGCAGTGTCTGTCTGGGTGTGAAAGTGCTGGCAAGGGAAGGTGAGGACCAGCAAGAGCATTAAGCCCTTAGAAATATCAAGAGGGAAACATGGCTGTATGTTTTAACTTTGTGAGCTGGTCTGTGCCGAGAGTGAGAGTGAGCTTGCGAATGTGTCTTGGGAGTGGTGGGAGGCAAGGCAAGGGGAGATTCTTAGTGTATGTTTGGCTGTGAAAGCACTGGCAAGGGAAGGTCAGAAACAGCAAGAGCTCTAAGCCCTTAGAGCTCTGGTGTGGGAGAAATGGCTGTATGTTTTAACTTTGTGAGCTGGTCTGTGCCGAGAGTGAGAGGGAGCTTGAGAATGTGTCTTGGGAGTGGTGGGAGGCAAGGCAAGGGGAGATGCCAGGGGGGTGTCTGGCTGTGAGTGCGGTGGGAAGGGCAGTTGAATACATCACCAGCTCTTAGGCCTTAGAGCTCTGGTGTGGGAGAAATGGCTGCATGTTTGCACTTTGTGAGCTGGTCTGTGCGAATGTGAGAGTGAGCTTTCGAATGTGTATTGAGAGTGCTGGGAGGCAAGGCAAAAGTACATCCGCAGTGTCTGTCTGGGTGTGAAAGTGCTGGCAAGGGAAGGTGAGGACCAGCAAGAGCATTAAGCCCTTAGAAATATCAAGAGGGAAACATGGCTGTATGTTTTAACTTTGTGAGCTGGTCTGTGCCGAGAGTGAGAGGGAGCTTGCGAATGTGTCTTGGGAGTGGTGGGAGGCAAGGCAAGGGGAGATTCTTAGTGTATGTTTGGCTGTGAAAGCACTGGCAAGGGAAGGTCAGAAACAGCAGGAGCTCTAAGCCCTTAGAGCTCTGGTGTGGGAGAAATGGCTGTATGTTTTAACTTTGTGAGCTGGTCTGTGCCGAGAGTGAGAGTGAGCTTGCGAATGTGTCTTGGGAGTGGTGGGAGGCAAGGCAAGGGGAGATTCTTAGTGTATGTTTGGCTGTGAAAGCACTGGCAAGGGAAGGTCAGAAACAGCAAGAGCTCTAAGCCCTTAGAGCTCTGGTGTGGGAGAAATGGCTGGATGTTTTAACTTTGTGAGCTGGTCTGTGCGAAGAGTGAGAGTGAGCTTGCGAATGTGTATTGAGAGTGCTGGGAGGCAAGGCAAAACTACATCCGCAGTGTCTGTCTGTGTGTGAAAGTGCTGGCAAGGAAAGGTGAGGACCAGCAAGAGCATTAAGCCCTTAGAAATATCAAGAGGGAAACATGGCTGTATGTTTTAACTTTGTGAGCTGGTCTGTGCCGAGAGTGAGAGTGAGCTTGCGAATGTGTCTTGGGAGTGGTGGGAGGCAAGGCAAGGGGAGATTCTTAGTGTATGTTTGGCTGTGAAAGCACTGGCAAGGGAAGGTCAGAAACAGCAAGAGCTCTTAGGCCTTAGAGCTCTGGTGTGGGAGAAATGGCTGTATGTTTTAACTTTGTGAGCTGGTCTGTGCCGAGAGTGAGAGGGAGCTTGAGAATGTGTCTTGGGAGTGGTGGGAGGCAAGGCAAGGGGAGATTCTTAGTGTATGTTTGGCTGTGAAAGCACTGGCAAGGGAAGGTCAGAAACAGCAAGAGCTCTAAGCCCTTAGAGCTCTGGTGTGGGAGAAATGGCTGGATGTTTTAACTTTGTGAGCTGGTCTGTGCCGAGAGTGAGAGGGAGCTTGAGAATGTGTCTTGGGAGTGGTGGGAGGCAAGGCAAGGGGAGATTTTTAGTGTCTGTCTTGCTGTGAAAGCACTGGCAAGGGAAGGTCAGAAACAGCAGGAGCTCTAAGCCCTTAGAGCTCTGGTGTGGGAGAAATGGCTGGATGTTTTAACTTTGTGAGCTGGTCTGTGCCGAGAGTGAGAGTGAGCTTGAGAATGTGTCTTGGGAGTGGTGGGAGGCAAGGCAAGGGGAGATTCTTAGTGTATGTTTGGCTGTGAAAGCACTGGCAAGGGAAGGTCAGAAACAGCAAGAGCTCTAAGCCCTTAGAGCTCTGGTGTGGGAGAAATGGCTGTATGTTTTAACTTTGTGAGCTGGTCTGTGCCGAGAGTGAGAGGGAGCTTGAGAATGTGTCTTGGGAGTGGTGGGAGGCAAGGCAAGGGGAGATTCTTAGTGTATGTTTGGCTGTGAAAGCACTGGCAAGGGAAGGTCAGAAACAGCAAGAGCTCTAAGCCCTTAGAGCTCTGGTGTGGGAGAAATGGCTGTATGTTTTAACTTTGTGAGCTGGTCTGTGCGAAGAGTGAGAGTGAGCTTGCGAATGTGTATTGAGAGTGCTGGGAGGCAAGGCAAAACTACATCCGCAGTGTCTGTCTGTGTGTGAAAGTGCTGGCAACGAAAGGTGAGGACCAGCAAGAGCATTAAGCCCTTAGAAATATCAAGAGGGAAACATGGCTGTATGTTTTAACTTTGTGAGCTGGTCTGTGCCGAGAGTGAGAGTGAGCTTGCGAATGTGTCTTGGGAGTGGTGGGAGGCAAGGCAAGGGGAGATTCTTAGTGTATGTTTGGCTGTGAAAGCACTGGCAAGGGAAGGTCAGAAACAGCAAGAGCTCTTAGGCCTTAGAGCTCTGGTGTGGGAGAAATGGCTGTATGTTTTAACTTTGTGAGCTGGTCTGTGCCGAGAGTGAGAGGGAGCTTGAGAATGTGTCTTGGGAGTGGTGGGAGGCAAGGCAAGGGGAGATTCTTAGTGTATGTTTGGCTGTGAAAGCACTGGCAAGGGAAGGTCAGAAACAGCAAGAGCTCTAAGCCCTTAGAGCTCTGGTGTGGGAGAAATGGCTGGATGTTTTAACTTTGTGAGCTGGTCTGTGCCGAGAGTGAGAGGGAGCTTGAGAATGTGTCTTGGGAGTGGTGGGAGGCAAGGCAAGGGGAGATTTTTAGTGTCTGTCTTGCTGTGAAAGCACTGGCAAGGGAAGGTCAGAAACAGCAGGAGCTCTAAGCCCTTAGAGCTCTGGTGTGGGAGAAATGGCTGGATGTTTTAACTTTGTGAGCTGGTCTGTGCCGAGAGTGAGAGTGAGCTTGAGAATGTGTCTTGGGAGTGGTGGGAGGCAAGGCAAGGGGAGATTCTTAGTGTATGTTTGGCTGTGAAAGCACTGGCAAGGGAAGGTCAGAAACAGCAAGAGCTCTAAGCCCTTAGAGCTCTGGTGTGGGAGAAATGGCTGTATGTTTTAACTTTGTGAGCTGGTCTGTGCCGAGAGTGAGAGGGAGCTTGAGAATGTGTCTTGGGAGTGGTGGGAGGCAAGGCAAGGGGAGATTCTTAGTGTATGTTTGGCTGTGAAAGCACTGGCAAGGGAAGGTCAGAAACAGCAAGAGCTCTAAGCCCTTAGAGCTCTGCTGTGGGAGAAATGGCTGGATGTTTTAACTTTGTGAGTTGGTCTGTGCGAAGAGTGAGAGTGAGCTTGCGAATGTGTATTGAGAGTGCTGGGAGGCAAGGCAAAAGTACATCCGCAGTGTCTGTCTGGGTGTGAAAGTGCTGGCAAGGAAAGGTGAGGACCAGCAAGAGCATTAAGCCCTTAGAAATATTAAGAGGGAAACATGGCTGTATGTTTTAACTTTGTGATCTGGTCTGTGCCGCGAGTGAGAGTGAGCTTGCGAATGTGTCTTGGGAGTGGTGGGAGGCAAGGCAAGGGGAGATTCTTAGTGTATGTTTGGCTGTGAAAGCACTGGCAAGGGAAGGTCAGAAACAGCAAGAGCTCTTAGGCCTTAGAGCTCTGGTGTGGGAGAAATGGCTGTATGTTTTAACTTTGTGAGCTGGTCTGTGCCGAGAGTGAGAGGGAGCTTGCGAATGTGTCTTGGGAGTGGTGGGAGGCAAGGCAAGGGGAGATTTTTAGTGTCTGTCTTGCTGTGAAAGCACTGGCAAGGGAAGGTCAGAAACAGCAGGAGCTCTAAGCCCTTAGAGCTCTGGTGTGGGAGAAATGGCTGTATGTTTTAACTTTGTGAGCTGGTCTGTGCCGAGAGTGAGAGGGAGCTTGAGAATGTGTCTTGGGAGTGGTGGGAGGCAAGGCAAGGGGAGATGCCAGGGGGGTGTCTGGCTGTGAGTGCGGTGGGAATGGCAGTTGAATACAGCACCAGCTCTCAGGCCTTAGAGCTCTGGTGTGGGAGAAATGGCTGCATGTTTGCACTTTGTGAGCTGGTCTGTGCGAAGAGTGAGAGTGAGCTTTCGAATGTGTATTGAGAGTGCTGGGAGGCAAGGCAAAAGTACATCCGCAGTGTCTGTCTGGGTGTGAAAGTGCTGGCAAGGGAAGGTGAGGACCAGCAAGAGCATTAAGCCCTTAGAAATATCAAGAGGGAAACATGGCTGTATGTTTTAACTTTGTGAGCTGGTCTGTGCCGCGAGTGAGAGTGAGCTTGCGAATGTGTCTTGGGAGTGGTGGGAGGCAAGGCAAGGGGAGATTCTTAGTGTATGTTTGGCTGTGAAAGCACTGGCAAGGGAAGGTCAGAAACAGCAAGAGCTCTTAGGCCTTAGAGCTCTGGTGTGGGAGAAATGGCTGTATGTTTTAACTTTGTGAGCTGGTCTGTGCCGAGAGTGAGAGTGAGCTTGCGAATGTGTCTTGGGAGTGGTGGGAGGCAAGGCAAGGGGAGATTCTTAGTGTATGTTTGGCTGTGAAAGCACTGGCAAGGGAAGGTCAGAAACAGCAAGAGCTCTAAGCCCTTAGAGCTCTGGTGTGGGAGAAATGGCTGTATGTTTTAACTTTGTGAGCTGGTCTGTGCGAAGAGTGAGAGTGAGCTTGCGAATGTGTATTGAGAGTGCTGGGAGGCAAGGCAAAACTACATCCGCAGTGTCTGTCTGTGTGTGAAAGTGCTGGCAAGGAAAGGTGAGGACCAGCAAGAGCATTAAGCCCTTAGAAATATCAAGAGGGAAACATGGCTGTATGTTTTAACTTTGTGAGCTGGTCTGTGCCGAGAGTGAGAGTGAGCTTGCGAATGTGTCTTGGGAGTGGTGGGAGGCAAGGCAAGGGGAGATTCTTAGTGTATGTTTGGCTGTGAAAGCACTGGCAAGGGAAGGTCAGAAACAGCAAGAGCTCTTAGGCCTTAGAGCTCTGGTGTGGGAGAAATGGCTGTATGTTTTAACTTTGTGAGCTGGTCTGTGCCGAGAGTGAGAGGGAGCTTGAGAATGTGTCTTGGGAGTGGTGGGAGGCAAGGCAAGGGGAGATTCTTAGTGTATGTTTGGCTGTGAAAGCACTGGCAAGGGAAGGTCAGAAACAGCAAGAGCTCTAAGCCCTTAGAGCTCTGGTGTGGGAGAAATGGCTGGATGTTTTAACTTTGTGAGCTGGTCTGTGCGAAGAGTGAGAGGGAGCTTGAGAATGTGTCTTGGGAGTGGTGGGAGGCAAGGCAAGGGGAGATTTTTAGTGTCTGTCTTGCTGTGAAAGCACTGGCAAGGGAAGGTCAGAAACAGCAGGAGCTCTAAGCCCTTAGAGCTCTGGTGTGGGAGAAATGGCTGGATGTTTTAACTTTGTGAGCTGGTCTGTGCCGAGAGTGAGAGTGAGCTTGCGAATGTGTCTTGGGAGTGGTGGGAGGCAAGGCAAGGGGAGATTCTTAGTGTATGTTTGGCTGTGAAAGCACTGGCAAGGGAAGGTCAGAAACAGCAAGAGCTCTAAGCCCTTAGAGCTCTGGTGTGGGAGAAATGGCTGTATGTTTTAACTTTGTGAGCTGGTCTGTGCCGAGAGTGAGAGGGAGCTTGAGAATGTGTCTTGGGAGTGGTGGGAGGCAAGGCAAGGGGAGATTCTTAGTGTATGTTTGGCTGTGAAAGCACTGGCAAGGGAAGGTCAGAAACAGCAAGAGCTCTAAGCCCTTAGAGCTCTGCTGTGGGAGAAATGGCTGGATGTTTTAACTTTGTGAGTTGGTCTGTGCGAAGAGTGAGAGTGAGCTTGCGAATGTGTATTGAGAGTGCTGGGAGGCAAGGCAAAAGTACATCCGCAGTGTCTGTCTGGGTGTGAAAGTGCTGGCAAGGAAAGGTGAGGACCAGCAAGAGCATTAAGCCCTTAGAAATATTAAGAGGGAAACATGGCTGTATGTTTTAACTTTGTGATCTGGTCTGTGCCGCGAGTGAGAGTGAGCTTGCGAATGTGTCTTGGGAGTGGTGGGAAGCAAGGCAAGGGGAGATTCTTAGTGTATGTTTGGCTGTGAAAGCACTGGCAAGGGAAGGTCAGAAACAGCAAGAGCTCTTAGGCCTTAGAGCTCTGGTGTGGGAGAAATGGCTGTATGTTTTAACTTTGTGAGCTGGTCTGTGCCGAGAGTGAGAGGGAGCTTGCGAATGTGTCTTGGGAGTGGTGGGAGGCAAGGCAAGGGGAGATTTTTAGTGTCTGTCTTGCTGTGAAAGCACTGGCAAGGGAAGGTCAGAAACAGCAGGAGCTCTAAGCCCTTAGAGCTCTGGTGTGGTAGAAATGGCTGTATGTTTTAACTTTGTGAGCTGGTCTGTGCCGAGAGTGAGAGGGAGCTTGAGAATGTGTCTTGGGAGTGGTGGGAGGCAAGGCAAGGGGAGATGCCAGGGGGGTGTCTGGCTGTGAGTGCGGTGGGAAGGGCAGTTGAATACACCACCAGCTCTCAGGCCTTAGAGCTCTGGTGTGGGAGAAATGGCTGCATGTTTGCACTTTGTGAGCTGGTCTGTGCGAAGAGTGAGAGTGAGCTTGCGAATGTGTATTGAGAGTGCTGGGAGGCAAGGCAAAAGTACATCCGCAGTGTCTGTCTGGGTGTGAAAGTGCTGGCAAGGGAAGGTGAGGACCAGCAAGAGCATTAAGCCCTTAGAAATATCAAGAGGGAAACATGGCTGTATGTTTTAACTTTGTGATCTGGTCTGTGCCGAGAGTGAGAGTGAGCTTGCGAATGTGTCTTGGGAGTGGTGGGAGGCAAGGCAAGGGGAGATTCTTAGTGTATGTTTGGCTGTGAAAGCACTGGCAAGGGAAGGTCAGAAACAGCAAGAGCTCTTAGGCCTTAGAGCTCTGGTGTGGGAGAAATGGCTGTATGTTTTAACTTTGTGAGCTGGTCTGTGCCGAGAGTGAGAGGGAGCTTGAGAATGTGTCTTGGGAGTGGTGGGAGGCAAGGCAAGGGGAGATTCTTAGTGTATGTTTGACTGTGAAAGCACTGGTAAGGGAAGGTCAGAAACAGCACCAGCTCTTAGGCCTTAGAGCTCTGGTGTGGGAGAAATGGCTGTATGTTTTAACTTTGTGAGCTGGTCTGTGCCGAGAGTGAGAGGGAGCTTGAGAATGTGTCTTGGGAGTGGTGGGAGGCAAGGCAAGGGGAGATTTTTAGTGTCTGTCTGGCTGTGAAAGCACTGGCAAGGGAAGGTCAGAAACAGCAGGAGCTCTAAGCCCTTAGAGCTCTGGTGTGGGAGAAATGGCTGGATGTTTTAACTTTGTGAGCTGGTCTGTGCCGAGAGTGAGAGGGAGCTTGAGAATGTGTCTTGGGAGTGGTGGGAGGCAAGGCAACGGGAGATTCTTAGTGTATGTTTGGCTGTGAAAGCACTGGCAAGGGAAGGTCAGAAACAGCAGGAGCTCTTAGGCCTTAGAAATCTGGTGTGGGAGAAATGGCTGGATGTTTTAACTTTGTGATCTGGTCTGTGCCGAGAGTGAGAGGGAGCTTGCGAATGTGTCTTGGGAGTGGTGGGAGGCAAGGCAAGGGGAGATTTTTAGTGTATGTTGGGCTGTGAAAGCACTGGCAAGGGAAGGTCAGAAACAGCAGGAGCTCTAAGCCCTTAGAGCTCTGGTGTGGGAGAAATGGCTGTATGTTTTAACTTTGTGAGCTGGTCTGTGCCGAGAGTGAGAGGGAGCTTGAGAATGTGTCTTGGGAGTGGTGGGAGGCAAGGCAAGGGGAGATTTTTAGTGTATGTTTGGCTGTGAAAGCACTGGCAAGGGAAGGTCAGAAACAGCAAGAGCTCTAAGCCCTTAGAGCTCTGGTGTGGGAGAAATGGCTGTATGTTTTAACTTTGTGAGCTGGTCTGTGCCGAGAGTGAGAGGGAGCTTGCGAATGTGTATTGAGAGTGCTGGGAGGCAAGGCAAAAGTACATCCGCAGTGTCTGTCTGGGTGTGAAAGTGCTGGCAAGGAAAGGTGAGGACCAGCAAGAGCATTAAGCCCTTAGAAATATTAAGAGGGAAACATGGCTGTATGTTTTAACTTTGTGAGCTGGTCTGTGCCGAGAGTGAGAGTGAGCTTGCGAATGTGTCTTGGGAGTGGTGGGAGGCAAGGCAAGGGGAGATTCTTAGTGTATGTTTGGCTGTGAAAGCACTGGCAAGGGAAGGTCAGAAACAGCAAGAGCTCTTAGGCCTTAGAGCTCTGGTGTGGGAGAAATGGCTGTATGTTTTAACTTTGTGAGCTGGTCTGTGCCGAGAGTGAGAGGGAGCTTGAGAATGTGTCTTGGGAGTGGTGGGAGGCAAGGCAAGGGGAGATTCTTAGTGTATGTTTGGCTGTGAAAGCACTGGCAAGGGAAGGTCAGAAACAGCAAGAGCTCTAAGCCCTTAGAGCTCTGGTGTGGGAGAAATGGCTGGATGTTTTAACTTTGTGAGCTGGTCTGTGCCGAGAGTGAGAGGGAGCTTGAGAATGTGTCTTGGTAGTGGTGGGAGGCAAGGCAAGGGGAGATTCTTAGTGTATGTTTGGCTGTGAAAGCACTGGCAAGGGAAGGTCAGAAACAGCAAGAGCTCTAAGCCCTTAGAGCTCTGGTGTGGGAGAAATGGCTGTATGTTTTAACTTTGTGAGCTGGTCTGTGCCGAGAGTGAGAGTGAGCTTGCGAATGTGTCTTGGGAGTGGTGGGAGGCAAGGCAAGGGGAGATGCCAGGGGGGTGTCTGGCTGTGAGTGCGGTGGGAATGGCAGTTGAATACAGCACCAGCTCTCAGGCCTTAGAACTCTGGTGTGGGAGAAATGGCTGCATGTTTGCACTTTGTGAGCTGGTCTGTGCGA
Organism: Pelecanus crispus; assembly: GCF_030463565.1. Taxonomy (NCBI): domain Eukaryota; kingdom Metazoa; phylum Chordata; class Aves; order Pelecaniformes; family Pelecanidae; genus Pelecanus; species Pelecanus crispus. Next base: position 24,168,631 of record NC_134650.1, read on the forward strand.
AGAGTGAGAGTGAGCTTGCGAATGTGTATTGAGAGTGCTGGGAGGCAAGGCAAAAGTACATCCGCAGTGTCTGTCTGGGTGTGAAAGTGCTGGCAAGGAAAGGTGAGGACCAGCAAGAGCATTAAGCCCTTAGAAATATTAAGAGGGAAACATGGCTGTATGTTTTAACTTTGTGATCTGGTCTGTGCCGCGAGTGAGAGTGAGCTTGCGAATGTGTCTTGGGAGTGGTGGGAGGCAAGGCAAGGGGAGATTCTTAGTGTATGTTTGGCTGTGAAAGCACTGGCAAGGGAAGGTCAGAAACAGCAAGAGCTCTTAGGCCTTAGAGCTCTGGTGTGGGAGAAATGGCTGTATGTTTTAACTTTGTGAGCTGGTCTGTGCCGAGAGTGAGAGGGAGCTTGCGAATGTGTCTTGGGAGTGGTGGGAGGCAAGGCAAGGGGAGATTTTTAGTGTCTGTCTTGCTGTGAAAGCACTGGCAAGGGAAGGTCAGAAACAGCAGGAGCTCTAAGCCCTTAGAGCTCTGGTGTGGTAGAAATGGCTGTATGTTTTAACTTTGTGAGCTGGTCTGTGCCGAGAGTGAGAGGGAGCTTGAGAATGTGTCTTGGGAGTGGTGGGAGGCAAGGCAAGGGGAGATGCTAGGGGGGTGTCTGGCTGTGAGTGCGGTGGGAATGGCAGTTGAATACAGCACCAGCTCTCAGGCCTTAGAGCTCTGGTGTGGGAGAAATGGCTGCATGTTTGCACTTTGTGAGCTGGTCTGTGCGAAGAGTGAGAGTGAGCTTGCGAATGTGTATTGAGAGTGCTGGGAGGCAAGGCAAAAGTACATCCGCAGTGTCTGTCTGGGTGTGAAAGTGCTGGCAAGGGAAGGTGAGGACCAGCAAGAGCATTAAGCCCTTAGAAATATCAAGAGGGAAACATGGCTGTATGTTTTAACTTTGTGAGCTGGTCTGTGCCGCGAGTGAGAGTGAGCTTGCGAATGTGTCTTGGGAGTGGTGGGAGGCAAGGCAAGGGGAGATTCTTAGTGTATGTTTGGCTGTGAAAGCACTGGCAAGGGAAGGTCAGAAACAGCAAGAGCTCTTAGGCCTTAGAGCTCTGGTGTGGGAGAAATGGCTGTATGTTTTAACTTTGTGAGCTGGTCTGTGCCGAGAGTGAGAGGGAGCTTGAGAATGTGTCTTGGGAGTGGTGGGAGGCAAGGCAAGGGGAGATTCTTAGTGTATGTTTGGCTGTGAAAGCACTGGTAAGGGAAGGTCAGAAACAGCACCAGCTCTTAGGCCTTAGAGCTCTGGTGTGGGAGAAATGGCTGTATGTTTTAACTTTGTGAGCTGGTCTGTGCCGAGAGTGAGAGGGAGCTTGAGAATGTGTCTTGGGAGTGGTGGGAGGCAAGGCAAGGGGAGATTTTTAGTGACTGTCTGGCTGTGAAAGCACTGGCAAGGGAAGGTCAGAAACAGCAGGAGCTCTAAGCCCTTAGAGCTCTGGTGTGGGAGAAATGGCTGTATGTTTTAACTTTGTGAGCTGGTCTGTGCCGAGAGTGAGAGTGAGCTTGCGAATGTGTCTTGGGAGTGGTGGGAGGCAAGGCAAGGGGAGATTCTTAGTGTATGTTTGGCTGTGAAAGCACTGGCAAGGGAAGGTCAGAAACAGCAGGAGCTCTTAGGCCTTAGAAATCTGGTGTGGGAGAAATGGCTGGATGTTTTAACTTTGTGATCTGGTCTGTGCCGAGAGTGAGAGGGAGCTTGCGAATGTGTCTTGGGAGTGGTGGGAGGCAAGGCAAGGGGAGATTTTTAGTGTATGTTGGGCTGTGAAAGCACTGGCAAGGGAAGGTCAGAAACAGCAGGAGCTCTAAGCCCTTAGAGCTCTGGTGTGGGAGAAATGGCTGTATGTTTTAACTTTGTGAGCTGGTCTGTGCCGAGAGTGAGAGGGAGCTTGAGAATGTGTCTTGGGAGTGGTGGGAGGCAAGGCAAGGGGAGATTTTTAGTGTATGTTTGGCTGTGAAAGCACTGGCAAGGGAAGGTCAGAAACAGCAAGAGTTCTAAGCCCTTAGAGCTCTGGTGTGGGAGAAATGGCTGTATGTTTTAACTTTGTGAGCTGGTCTGTGCCGAGAGTGAGAGGGAGCTTGCGAATGTGTATTGAGAGTGCTGGGAGGCAAGGCAAAAGTACATCCGCAGTGTATGTTTGGCTGTGAAAGTGCTGGCAAGGAAAGGTGAGGACCAGCAAGAGCATTAAGCCCTTAGAAATATTAAGAGGGAAACATGGCTGTATGTTTTAACTTTGTGAGCTGGTCTGTGCCGAGAGTGAGAGGGAGCTTGAGAATGTGTCTTGGGAGTGGTGGGAGGCAAGGCAAGGGGAGATTCTTAGTGTATGTTTGGCTGTGAAAGCACTGGCAAGGGAAGGTCAGAAACAGCAGGAGCTCTAAGCCCTTAGAGCTCTGGTGTGGGAGAAATGGCTGTATGTTTTAACTTTGTGAGCTGGTCTGTGCCGAGAGTGAGAGGGAGCTTGAGAATGTGTCTTGGGAGTGGTGGGAGGCAAGGCAAGGGGAGATTCTTAGTGTATGTTTGGCTGTGAAAGCACTGGCAAGGGAAGGTCAGAAACAGCAGGAGCTCTAAGCCCTTAGAGCTCTGGTGTGGGAGAAATGGCTGTATGTTTTAACTTTGTGAGCTGGTCTGTGCCGAGAGTGAGAGGGAGCTTGAGAATGTGTCTTGGGAGTGGTGGGAGGCAAGGCAAGGGGAGATTCTTAGTGTATGTTTGGCTGTGAAAGCACTGGCAAGGGAAGGTCAGAAACAGCAGGAGCTCTAAGCCCTTAGAGCTCTGGTGTGGGAGAAAAGGCTGTATGTTTTAACTTTGTGAGCTGGTCTGTGCCGAGAGTGAGAGGGAGCTTGCGAATGTGTCTTGGGAGTGGTGGGAGGCAAGGCAAGGGGAGATGCCAGGGGGGTGTCTGGCTGTGAGTGCGTTGGGAAGGGCAGTTGAATACAGCACCAGCTCTTAGGCTTTAGAGCTCTGGTGTGGGAGAAATGGCTGCATGTTTGCACTTTGTGAGCTGGTCTGTGCGGAGTGAGAGTGAGCTTGCGAATGTGTATTGACAGTGCTGGGAGGCAAGGCAAAAGTACATCCGCAGTGTCTGTCTGGGTGTGAAAGTGCTGGCAAGGGAAGGTGAGGACCAGCAAGAGCATTAAGTCCTTAGAAATATCAAGAGGGAAACATGGCTGTATGTTTTAACTTTGTGAGCTGGTCTGTGCCGCGAGTGAGAGTGAGCTTGCGAATGTGTCTTGGGAGTGGTGGGAGGCAAGGCAAGGGGAGATTTTTAGTGTCTGTCTGGCTGTGAAAGCACTGGCAAGGGAAGGTCAGAAACAGCAGGAGCTCTAAGCCCTTAGAGCTCTGGTGTGGGAGAAATGGCTGGATGTTTTAACTTTGTGAGCTGGTCTGTGCCGAGAGTGAGAGTGAGCTTGCGAATGTGTCTTGGGAGTGGTGGGAGGCAAGGCAAGGGGAGATTCTTAGTGTATGTTTGGCTGTGAAAGCACTGGCAAGGGAAGGTCAGAAACAGCAGGAGCTCTTAGGCCTTAGAAATCTGGTGTGGGAGAAATGGCTGGATGTTTTAACTTTGTGATCTGGTCTGTGCCGAGAGTGAGAGGGAGCTTGCGAATGTGTCTTGGGAGTGGTGGGAGGCAAGGCAAGGGGAGATTTTTAGTGTATGTTTGGCTGTGAAAGCACTGGCAAGGGAAGGTCAGAAACAGCAGGAGCTCTAAGCCCTTAGAGCTCTGGTGTGGGAGAAATGGCTGGATGTTTTAACTTTGTGAGCTGGTCTGTGCCGAGAGTGAGAGGGAGCTTGCGACTGTGTCTTGGGAGTGGTGGGAGGCAAGGCAAGGGGAGATGCCAGGGGGGTGTCTGGCTGTGAGTGCGGTGGCAAGGGCAGTTGAATACACCACCAGCTCTCAGGCCTTAGAGCTCTGGTGTGGGAGAAATGGCTGCATGTTTGCACTTTGTGAGCTGGTCTGTGCGAAGAGTGAGAGTGATCTTGCGAATGTGTATTGAGAGTGCTGGGAGGCAAGGCAAAAGTACATCCGCAGTGTCTGTCTGGGTGTGAAAGTGCTGGCAAGGGAAGGTGAGGACCAGCAAGAGCATTAAGCCCTTAGAAATATTAAGAGGGAAACATGGCTGTATGTTTTAACTTTGTGAGCTGGTCTGTGCCGAGAGTGAGAGTGAGCTTGCGAATGTGTCTTGGGAGTGGTGGGAGGCAAGGCAAGGGGAGATTCTTAGTGTATGTTTGGCTGTGAAAGCACTGGCAAGGGAAGGTCAGAAACAGCAGGAGCTCTAAGCCCTTAGAGCTGTGGTGTGGGAGAAATGGCTGTATGTTTTAACTTTGTGAGCTGGTCTGTGCCGAGAGTGAGAGTGAGCTTGCGAATGTGTCTTGGGAGTGGTGGGAGGCAAGGCAACGGGAGATTCTTAGTGTATGTTTGGCTGTGAAAGTACTGGCAAGGGAAGGTCAGAAACAGCAAGAGCTCTAAGCCCTTAGATCTCTGGTGTGGGAGAAATGGCTGTATGTTTTAACTTTGTGAGCTGGTCTGTGCCGAGAGTGAGAGTGAGCTTGCGAATGTGTCTTGGGAGTGGTGGGAGGCAAGGCAAGGGGAGATTCTTAGTGTATGTTTGGCTGTGAAAGCACTGGCAAGGGAAGGTCAGAAACAGCAGGAGCTCTAAGCCCTTAGAGCTGTGGTGTGGGAGAAATGGCTGTATGTTTTAACTTTGTGAGCTGGTCTGTGCCGAGAGTGAGAGTGAGCTTGCGAATGTGTCTTGGGAGTGGTGGGAGGCAAGGCAACGGGAGATTCTTAGTGTATGTTTGGCTGTGAAAGTACTGGCAAGGGAAGGTCAGAAACAGCAAGAGCTCTAAGCCCTTAGATCTCTGGTGTGGGAGAAATGGCTGTATGTTTTAACTTTGTGAGCTGGTCTGTGCCGAGAGTGAGAGTGAGCTTGCGAATGTGTCTTGGGAGTGGTGGGAGGCAAGGCAAGGGGAGATGCCAGGGGGGTGTCTGGCTGTGAGTGCGGTGGGAAGGGCAGTTGAATACAGCACCAGCTCTTAGGCCTTAGAGCTCTGGTGTGGGAGAAATGGCTGCATGTTTGCACTTTGTGAGCTGGTCTGTGCGAAGAGTGAGAGTGAGCTTGCGAATGTGTATTGAGAGTGCTGGGAGGCAAGGCAAAAGTACATCCGCAGTGTCTGTCTGGGTGTGAAAGTGCTGGCAAGGGAAGGTGAGGACCAGCAAGAGCATTAAGTCCTTAGAAATATCAAGAGGGAAACATGGCTGTATGTTTTAACTTTGTGAGCTGGTCTGTGCCGCGAGTGAGAGTGAGCTTGCGAATGTGTCTTGGGAGTGGTGCGAGGCAAGGCAAGGGGAGATTCTTAGTGTATGTTTGGCTGTGAAAGCACTCGCAAGGGAAGGTCAGAAACAGCAGGAGCTCTAAGCCCTTAGAGCTCTGGTGTGGGAGAAATGGCTGTATGTTTTAACTTTGTGAGGTGGTCTGTGCCGAGAGTGAGAGTGAGCTTGCGAATGTGTCTTGGGAGTGGTGGGAGGCAAGGCAAGGGGAGATTCTTAGTGTATGTTTGGCTGTGAAAGCACTGGCAAGGGACGGTCAGAAACAGCAAGAGCTCTAAGCCCTTAGAGCTCTGGTGTGGTAGAAATGGCTGTATGTTTTAACTTTGTGAGCTGGTCTGTGCCGAGAGTGAGAGGGAGCTTGCGAATGTGTCTTGGGAGTGGTGGGAGGCAAGGCAAGGGGAGATTCTTAGTGTATGTTTGGCTGTGAAAGCACTGGCAAGGGAAGGTCAGAAACAGCAGGAGCTCTAAGCCCTTAGAGCTCTGGTGTGGGAGAAATGGCTGTATGTTTTAACTTTGTGAGCTGGTCTGTGCCGAGAGTGAGAGTGAGCTTGAGAATGTGTCTTGGGAGTGGTGGGAGGCAAGGCAAGGGGAGATTCTTAGTGTATGTTTGGCTGTGAAAGCACTGGCAAGGGAAGGTCAGAAACAGCAAGAGCTCTAAGCCCTTAGAGCTCTGGTGTGGGAGAAATGGCTGCATGTTTGCACTTTGTGAGCTGGTCTGTGCGAAGAGTGAGAATGAGCTTGCGAATGTGTATTGAGAGTGCTGGGAGGCAAGGCAAAAGTACATCCGCAGTGTCTGTCTGGGTGTGAAAGTGCTGGCAAGGGAAGGTGAGGACCAGCAAGAGCATTAAGCCCTTAGAAATATTAAGAGGGAAACATGGCTGTATGTTTTAACTTTGTGAGCTGGTCTGTGCCGAGAGTGAGAGTGAGCTTGCGAATGTGTCTTGGGAGTGGTGGGAGGCAAGGCAAGGGGAGATTCTTAGTGTATGTTTGGCTGTGAAAGCACTGGCAAGGGAAGGTCAGAAACAGCAGGAGCTCTAAGCCCTTAGAGCTCTGGTGTGGGAGAAATGGCTGTATGTTTTAACTTTGTGAGCTGGTCTGTGCCGAGAGTGAGAGGGAGCTTGCGAATGTGTCTTGGGAGTGGTGGGAGGCAAGGCAAGGGGAGATCCTTAGTGTATGTTTGGCTGTGAAAGCACTGGCAAGGGAAGGTCAGAAACAGCAGGAGCTCTAAGCCCTTAGAGCTCTGGTGTGGGAGAAATGGCTGTATGTTTTAACTTTGTGAGCTGGTCTGTGCCGAGAGTGAGAGTGAGCTTGAGAATGTGTCTTGGGAGTGGTGGGAGGCAAGGCAAGGGGAGATTCTTAGTGTATGTTTGGCTGTGAAAGCACTGGTAAGGGAAGGTCAGAAACAGCACCAGCTCTTAGGCCTTAGAGCTCTGGTGTGGGAGAAATGGCTGTATGTTTTAACTTTGTGAGCTGGTCTGTGCCGAGAGTGAGAGGGAGCTTGAGAATGTGTCTTGGGAGTGGTGGGAGGCAAGGCAACGGGAGATTTTTAGTGACTGTCTGGCTGTGAAAGCACTGGCAAGGGAAGGTCAGAAACAGCAGGAGCTCTTAGGCCTTAGAAATCTGGTGTGGGAGAAATGGCTGGATGTTTTAACTTTGTGATCTGGTCTGTGCCGAGAGTGAGAGGGAGCTTGCAAATGTGTCTTGGGAGTGGTGGGAGGCAAGGCAAGGGGAGATTTTTAGTGTATGTTGGGCTGTGAAAGCACTGGCAAGGGAAGGTCAGAAACAGCAGGAGCTCTAAGCCCTTAGAGCTCTGGTGTGGGAGAAATGGCTGTATGTTTTAACTTTGTGAGCTGGTCTGTGCCGAGAGTGAGAGGGAGCTTGAGAATGTGTCTTGGGAGTGGTGGGAGGCAAGGCAAGGGGAGATTTTTAGTGTATGTTTGGCTGTGAAAGCACTGGCAAGGGAAGGTCAGAAACAGCAAGAGCTCTAAGCCCTTAGAGCTCTGGTGTGGGAGAAATGGCTGTATGTTTTAACTTTGTGAGCTGGTCTGTGCCGAGAGTGAGAGGGAGCTTGCGAATGTGTATTGAGAGTGCTGGGAGGCAAGGCAAAAGTACATCCGCAGTGTCTGTCTGGGTGTGAAAGTGCTGGCAAGGAAAGGTGAGGACCAGCAAGAGCATTAAGCCCTTAGAAATATTAAGAGGGAAACATGGCTGTATGTTTTAACTTTGTGAGCTGGTCTGTGCCGAGAGTGAGAGTGAGCTTGCGAATGTGTCTTGGGAGTGGTGGGAGGCAAGGCAAGGGGAGATTCTTAGTGTATGTTTGGCTGTGAAAGCACTGGCAAGGGAAGGTCAGAAACAGCAAGAGCTCTTAGCCCTTAGAGCTCTGGTGTGGGAGAAATGGCTGTATGTTTTAACTTTGTGAGCTGGTCTGTGCCGAGAGTGAGAGGGAGCTTGAGAATGTGTCTTGGGAGTGGTGGGAGGCAAGGCAAGGGGAGATTCTTAGTGTATGTTTGGCTGTGAAAGCACTGGCAAGGGAAGGTCAGAAACAGCAAGAGCTCTAAGCCCTTAGAGCTCTGGTGTGGGAGAAATGGCTGGATGTTTTAACTTTGTGAGCTGGTCTGTGCCGAGAGTGAGAGTGAGCTTGAGAATGTGTCTTGGGAGTGGTGGGAGGCAAGGCAAGGGGAGATTCTTAGTGTATGTTTGGCTGTGAAAGCACTGGCAAGGGAAGGTCAGAAACAGCAAGAGCTCTAAGCCCTTAGAGCTCTGGTGTGGGAGAAATGGCTGTATGTTTTAACTTTGTGAGCTGGTCTGTGCCGAGAGTGAGAGGGAGCTTGAGAATGTGTCTTGGGAGTGGTGGGAGGCAAGGCAAGGGGAGATTTTTAGTGTCTGTCTTGCTGTGAAAGCACTGGCAAGGGAAGGTCAGAAACAGCAGGAGCTCTAAGCCCTTAGAGCTCTGGTGTGGGAGAAATGGCTGGATGTTTTAACTTTGTGAGCTGGTCTGTGCCGAGAGTGAGAGAGAGCTTGCGAATGTGTCTTGGGAGTGGTGGGAGGCAAGGCAAGGGGAGATGCCAGGGGGGTGTCTGGCTGTGAGTGCGGTGGGAATGGCAGTTGAATACAGCACCAGCTCTCAGGCCTTAGAACTCTGGTGTGGGAGAAATGGCTGCATGTTTGCACTTTGTGAGCTGGTCTGTGCGAAGAGTGAGAGTGAGCTTGCGAATGTGTATTGAGAGTGCTGGGAGGCAAGGCAAAAGTACATCCGCAGTGTCTGTCTGGGTGTGAAACTGCTGGCAAGGAAAGGTGAGGACCAGCAAGAGCATTAAGCCCTTAGAAATATTAAGAGGGAAACATGGCTGTATGTTTTAACTTTGTGATCTGGTCTGTGCCGCGAGTGAGAGTGAGCTTGCGAATGTGTCTTGGGAGTGGTGGGAGGCAAGGCAAGGGGAGATTCTTAGTGTATGTTTGGCTGTGAAAGCACTGGCAAGGGAAGGTCAGAAACAGCAAGAGCTCTTAGGCCTTAGAGCTCTGGTGTGGGAGAAATGGCTGTATGTTTTAACTTTGTGAGCTGGTCTGTGCCGAGAGTGAGAGGGAGCTTGCGAATGTGTCTTGGGAGTGGTGGGAGGCAAGGCAAGGGGAGATTTTTAGTGTCTGTCTTGCTGTGAAAGCACTGGCAAGGGAAGGTCAGAAACAGCAGGAGCTCTAAGCCCTTAGAGCTCTGGTGTGGTAGAAATGGCTGTATGTTTTAACTTTGTGAGCTGGTCTGTGCCGAGAGTGAGAGGGAGCTTGAGAATGTGTCTTGGGAGTGGTGGGAGGCAAGGCAAGGGGAGATGCCAGGGGGGTGTCTGGCTGTGAGTGCGGTGGGAATGGCAGTTGAATACAGCACCAGCTCTCAGGCCTTAGAGCTCTGGTGTGGGAGAAATGGCTGCATGTTTGCACTTTGTGAGCTGGTCTGTGCGAAGAGTGAGAGTGAGCTTGCGAATGTGTATTGAGAGTGCTGGGAGGCAAGGCAAAAGTACATCCGCAGTGTCTGTCTGGGTGTGAAAGTGCTGGCAAGGGAAGGTGAGGACCAGCAAGAGCATTAAGCCCTTAGAAATATCAAGAGGGAAACATGGCTGTATGTTTTAACTTTGTGAGCTGGTCTGTGCCGCGAGTGAGAGTGAGCTTGCGAATGTGTCTTGGGAGTGGTGGGAGGCAAGGCAAGGGGAGATTCTTAGTGTATGTTTGGCTGTGAAAGCACTGGCAAGGGAAGGTCAGAAACAGCAAGAGCTCTTAGGCCTTAGAGCTCTGGTGTGGGAGAAATGGCTGTATGTTTTAACTTTGTGAGCTGGTCTGTGCCGAGAGTGAGAGGGAGCTTGAGAATGTGTCTTGGGAGTGGTGGGAGGCAAGGCAAGGGGAGATTCTTAGTGTATGTTTGGCTGTGAAAGCACTGGTAAGGGAAGGTCAGAAACAGCACCAGCTCTTAGGCCTTAGAGCTCTGGTGTGGGAGAAATGGCTGTATGTTTTAACTTTGTGAGCTGGTCTGTGCCGATAGTGAGAGGGAGCTTGAGAATGTGTCTTGGGAGTGGTGGGAGGCAAGGCAAGGGGAGATTTTTAGTGACTGTCTGGCTGTGAAAGCACTGGCAAGGGAAGGTCAGAAACAGCAGGAGCTCTAAGCCCTTAGAGCTCTGGTGTGGGAGAAATGGCTGTATGTTTTAACTTTGTGAGCTGGTCTGTGCCGAGAGTGAGAGTGAGCTTGCGAATGTGTCTTGGGAGTGGTGGGAGGCAAGGCAAGGGGAGATTCTTAGTGTATGTTTGGCTGTGAAAGCACTGGCAAGGGAAGGTCAGAAACAGCAGGAGCTCTTAGGCCTTAGAAATCTGGTGTGGGAGAAATGGCTGGATGTTTTAACTTTGTGATCTGGTCTGTGCCGAGAGTGAGAGGGAGCTTGCGAATGTGTCTTGGGAGTGGTGGGAGGCAAGGCAAGGGGAGATTTTTAGTGTATGTTGGGCTGTGAAAGCACTGGCAAGGGAAGGTCAGAAACAGCAGGAGCTCTAAGCCCTTAGAGCTCTGGTGTGGGAGAAATGGCTGTATGTTTTAACTTTGTGAGCTGGTCTGTGCCGAGAGTGAGAGGGAGCTTGAGAATGTGTCTTGGGAGTGGTGGGAGGCAAGGCAAGGGGAGATTCTTAGTGTATGTTTGGCTGTGAAAGCACTGGCAAGGGAAGGTCAGAAACAGCAAGAGCTCTAAGCCCTTAGAGCTCTGGTGTGGGAGAAATGGCTGTATGTTTTAACTTTGTGAGCTGGTCTGTGCCGAGAGTGAGAGGGAGCTTGCGAATGTGTATTGAGAGTGCTGGGAGGCAAGGCAAAAGTACATCCGCAGTGTCTGTCTGGGTGTGAAAGTGCTGGCAAGGAAAGGTGAGGACCAGCAAGAGCATTAAGCCCTTAGAAATATTAAGAGGGAAACATGGCTGTATGTTTTAACTTTGTGAGCTGGTCTGTGCCGAGAGTGAGAGGGAGCTTGAGAATGTGTCTTGGGAGTGGTGGGAGGCAAGGCAAGGGGAGATTCTTAGTGTATGTTTGGCTGTGAAAGCACTGGCAAGGGAAGGTCAGAAACAGCAAGAGCTCTAAGCCCTTAGAGCTCTGGTGTGGGAGAAATGGCTGTATGTTTTAACTTTGTGAGCTGGTCTGTGCCGAGAGTGAGAGGGAGCTTGAGAATGTGTCTTGGGAGTGGTGGGAGGCAAGGCAAGGGGAGATTCTTAGTGTATGTTTGGCTGTGAAAGCACTGGCAAGGGAAGGTCAGAAACAGCAAGAGCTCTAAGCCCTTAGAGCTCTGGTGTGGGAGAAATGGCTGGATGTTTTAACTTTGTGAGCTGGTCTGTGCCGAGAGTGAGAGTGAGCTTGCGAATGTGTCTTGGGAGTGGTGGGAGGCAAGGCAAGGGGAGATTCTTAGTGTATGTTTGGCTGTGAAAGCACTGGCAAGGGAAGGTCAGAAACAGCAAGAGCTCTAAGCCCTTAGAGCTCTGGTGTGGGAGAAATGGCTGTATGTTTTAACTTTGTGAGCTGGTCTGTGCCGAGAGTGAGAGGGAGCTTGAGAATGTGTCTTGGGAGTGGTGGGAGGCAAGGCAAGGGGAGATTTTTAGTGTCTGTCTTGCTGTGAAAGCACTGGCAAGGGAAGGTCAGAAACAGCAGGAGCTCTAAGCCCTTAGAGCTCTGGTGTGGGAGAAATGGCTGTATGTTTTAACTTTGTGATCTGGTCTGTGCCGAGAGTGAGAGTGAGCTTGAGAATGTGTCTTGGGAGTGGTGGGAGGCAAGGCAAGGGGAGATGCCAGGGGGGTGTCTGGCTGTGAGTGCGGTGGGAATGGCAGTTGAATACAGCACCAGCTCTCAGGCCTTAGAACTCTGGTGTGGGAGAAATGGCTGCATGTTTGCACTTTGTGAGCTGGTCTGTGCGAAGAGTGAGAGTGAGCTTGCGAATGTGTATTGAGAGTGCTGGGAGGCAAGGCAAAAGTACATCCGCAGTGTCTGTCTGGGTGTGAAAGTGCTGGCAAGGGAAGGTGAGGACCAGCAAGAGCATTAAGCCCTTAGAAATATCAAGAGGGAAACATGGCTGTATGTTTTAACTTTGTGAGCTGGTCTGTGCCGCGAGTGAGAGTGAGCTTGCGAATGTGTCTTGGGAGTGGTGGGAGGCAAGGCAAGGGGAGATTCTTAGTGTATGTTTGGCTGTGAAAGCACTGGCAAGGGAAGGTCAGAAACAGCAAGAGCTCTAAGCCCTTAGAGCTCTGGTGTGGGAGAAATGGCTGTATGTTTTAACTTTGTGAGCTGGTCTGTGCCGAGAGTGAGAGTGAGGTTGAGAATGTGTCTTGGGAGTGGTGGGAGGCAAGGCAAGGGGAGATTCTTAGTGTATGTTTGGCTGTGAAAGCACTGGCAAGGGAAGGTCAGAAACAGCAGGAGCTCTAAGCCCTTAGAGCTCTGGTGTGGGAGAAATGGCTGTATGTTTTAACTTTGTGAGCTGGTCTGTGCCGAGAGTGAGAGGGAGCTTGAGAATGTGTCTTGGGAGTGGTGGGAGGCAAGGCAAGGGGAGATTCTTAGTGTATGTTTGGCTGTGAAAGCACTGGCAAGGGAAGGTCAGAAACAGCAGGAGCTCTAAGCCCTTAGAGCTCTGGTGTGGGAGAAAAGGCTGTATGTTTTAACTTTGTGAGCTGGTCTGTGCCGAGAGTGAGAGGGAGCTTGCGAATGTGTCTTGGGAGTGGTGGGAGGCAAGGCAAGGGGAGATGCCAGGGGGGTGTCTGGCTGTGAGTGCGTTGGGAAGGGCAGTTGAATACAGCACCAGCTCTTAGGCTTTAGAGCTCTGGTGTGGGAGAAATGGCTGCATGTTTGCACTTTGTGAGCTGGTCTGTGCGGAGTGAGAGTGAGCTTGCGAATGTGTATTGACAGTGCTGGGAGGCAAGGCAAAAGTACATCCGCAGTGTCTGTCTGGGTGTGAAAGTGCTGGCAAGGGAAGGTGAGGACCAGCAAGAGCATTAAGTCCTTAGAAATATCAAGAGGGAAACATGGCTGTATGTTTTAACTTTGTGAGCTGGTCTGTGCCGCGAGTGAGAGTGAGCTTGCGAATGTGTCTTGGGAGTGGTGGGAGGCAAGGCAAGGGGAGATTTTTAGTGTCTGTCTGGCTGTGAAAGCACTGGCAAGGGAAGGTCAGAAACAGCAGGAGCTCTAAGCCCTTAGAGCTCTGGTGTGGGAGAAATGGCTGGATGTTTTAACTTTGTGAGCTGGTCTGTGCCGAGAGTGAGAGTGAGCTTGCGAATGTGTCTTGGGAGTGGTGGGAGGCAAGGCAAGGGGAGATTCTTAGTGTATGTTTGGCTGTGAAAGCACTGGCAAGGGAAGGTCAGAAACAGCAGGAGTTATTAGGCCTTAGAAATCTGGTGTGGGAGAAATGGCTGGATGTTTTAACTTTGTGATCTGGTCTGTGCCGAGAGTGAGAGGGAGCTTGCGAATGTGTCTTGGGAGTGGTGGGAGGCAAGGCAAGGGGAGATTTTTAGTGTATGTTTGGCTGTGAAAGCACTGGCAAGGGAAGGTCAGAAACAGCAGGAGCTCTAAGCCCTTAGAGCTCTGGTGTGGGAGAAATGGCTGGATGTTTTAACTTTGTGAGCTGGTCTGTGCCGAGAGTGAGAGGGAGCTTGCGAATGTGTCTTGGGAGTGGTGGGAGGCAAGGCAAGGGGAGATGCCAGGGGGGTGTCTGGCTGTGAGTGCGGTGGCAAGGGCAGTTGAATACACCACCAGCTCTCAGGCCTTAGAGCTCTGGTGTGGGAGAAATGGCTGCATGTTTGCACTTTGTGAGCTGGTCTGTGCGAAGAGTGAGAGTGATCTTGCGAATGTGTATTGAGAGTGCTGGGAGGCAAGGCAAAAGTACATCCGCAGTGTCTGTCTGGGTGTGAAAGTGCTGGCAAGGGAAGGTGAGGACCAGCAAGAGCATTAAGCCCTTAGAAATATTAAGAGGGAAACATGGCTGTATGTTTTAACTTTGTGAGCTGGTCTGTGCCGAGAGTGAGAGTGAGCTTGCGAATGTGTCTTGGGAGTGGTGGGAGGCAAGGCAAGGGGAGATTCTTAGTGTATGTTTGGCTGTGAAAGCACTGGCAAGGGAAGGTCAGAAACAGCAGGAGCTCTAAGCCCTTAGAGCTCTGGTGTGGGAGAAATGGCTGTATGTTTTAACTTTGTGAGCTGGTCTGTGCCGAGAGTGAGAGTGAGCTTGCGAATGTGTCTTGGGAGTGGTGGGAGGCAAGGCAACGGGAGATTCTTAGTGTATGTTTGGCTGTGAAAGTACTGGCAAGGGAAGGTCAGAAACAGCAAGAGCTCTAAGCCCTTAGATCTCTGGTGTGGGAGAAATGGCTGTATGTTTTAACTTTGTGAGCTGGTCTGTGCCGAGAGTGAGAGTGAGCTTGCGAATGTGTCTTGGGAGTGGTGGGAGGCAAGGCAAGGGGAGATTTTTAGTGTCTGTCTTGCTGTGAAAGCACTGGCAAGGGAAGGTCAGAAACAGCAGGAGCTCTAAGCCCTTAGAGCTCTGGTGTGGGAGAAATGGCTGGATGTTTTAACTTTGTGAGCTGGTCTGTGCCGAGAGTGAGAGTGAGCTTGCGAATGTGTCTTGGGAGTGGTGGGAGGCAAGGCAAGGGGAGATGCCAGGGGGGTGTCTGGCTGTGAGTGCGGTGGGAAGGGCAGTTGAATACAGCACCAGCTCTCAGGCCTTAGAGCTCTGGTGTGGGAGAAATGGCTGCATGTTTGCACTTTGTGAGCTGGTCTGTGCGAAGAGTGAGAGTGAGCTTGCGAATGTGTATTGAGAGTGCTGGGAGGCAAGGCAAAAGTACATCCGCAGTGTCTGTCTGGGTGTGAAAGTGCTGGCAAGGGAAGGTGAGGACCAGCAAGAGCATTAAGCCCTTATAAATATTAAGAGGGAAACATGGCTGTATGTTTTAACTTTGTGAGCTGGTCTGTGCCGCGAGTGAGAGTGAGCTTGCGAATGTGTCTTGGGAGTGGTGCGAGGCAAGGCAAGGGGAGATTCTTAGTGTATGTTTGGCTGTGAAAGCACTGGCAAGGGAAGGTCAGAAACAGCAGGAGCTCTAAGCCCTTAGAGCTCTGGTGTGGGAGAAATGGCTGTATGTTTTAACTTTGTGAGGTGGTCTGTGCCGAGAGTGAGAGTGAGCTTGTGAATGTGTCTTGGGAGTGGTGGGAGGCAAGGCAAGGGGAGATTCTTAGTGTATGTTTGGCTGTGAAAGCACTGGCAAGGGAAGGTCAGAAACAGCAAGAGCTCTAAGCCCTTAGAGCTCTGGTGTGGTAGAAATGGCTGTATGTTTTAACTTTGTGAGCTGGTCTGTGCCGAGAGTGAGAGGGAGCTTGCGAATGTGTCTTGGGAGTGGTGGGAGGCAAGGCAAGGGGAGATTCTTAGTGTATGTTTGGCTGTGAAAGCACTGGCAAGGGAAGGTCAGAAACAGCAGGAGCTCTAAGCCCTTAGAGCTCTGGTGTGGGAGAAATGGCTGTATGTTTTAACTTTGTGAGCTGGTCTGTGCCGAGAGTGAGAGGGAGCTTGAGAATGTGTCTTGGGAGTGGTGGGAGGCAAGGCAAGGGGAGATTCTTAGTGTATGTTTGGCTGTGAAAGCACTGGCAAGGGAAGGTCAGAAACAGCAAGAGCTCTAAGCCCTTAGAGCTCTG
Organism: Pelecanus crispus; assembly: GCF_030463565.1. NCBI lineage: Eukaryota > Metazoa > Chordata > Aves > Pelecaniformes > Pelecanidae > Pelecanus > Pelecanus crispus. The sequence goes on from NC_134650.1 coordinate 24,184,147, forward strand.
GTGTGGGAGAAATGGCTGCATGTTTGCACTTTGTGAGCTGGTCTGTGCGAAGAGTGAGAATGAGCTTGCGAATGTGTATTGAGAGTGCTGGGAGGCAAGGCAAAAGTACATCCGCAGTGTCTGTCTGGGTGTGAAAGTGCTGGCAAGGGAAGGTGAGGACCAGCAAGAGCATTAAGCCCTTAGAAATATTAAGAGGGAAACATGGCTGTATGTTTTAACTTTGTGAGCTGGTCTGTGCCGAGAGTGAGAGGGAGCTTGCGAATGTGTCTTGGGAGTGGTGGGAGGCAAGGCAAGGGGAGATTCTTAGTGTATGTTTGGCTGTGAAAGCACTGGCAAGGGAAGGTCAGAAACAGCAGGAGCTCTAAGCCCTTAGAGCTCTGGTGTGGGAGAAATGGCTGTATGTTTTAACTTTGTGAGGTGGTCTGTGCCGAGAGTGAGAGTGAGCTTGCGAATGTGTCTTGGGAGTGGTGGGAGGCAAGGCAAGGGGAGATTCTTAGTGTATGTTTGGCTGTGAAAGCACTGGCAAGGGAAGGTCAGAAACAGCAGGAGCTCTAAGCCCTTAGAGCTCTGGTGTGGGAGAAATGGCTGTATGTTTTAACTTTGTGAGCTGGTCTGTGCCGAGAGTGAGAGTGAGCTTGAGAATGTGTCTTGGGAGTGGTGGGAGGCAAGGCAAGGGGAGATTCTTAGTGTATGTTTGGCTGTGAAAGCACTGGCAAGGGAAGGTCAGAAACAGCAGGAGCTCTAAGCCCTTAGAGCTCTGGTGTGGGAGAAATGGCTGGATGTTTTAACTTTGTGAGCTGGTCTGTGCCGAGAGTGAGAGTGAGCTTGCGAATGTGTCTTGGGAGTGGTGGGAGGCAAGGCAAGGGGAGATGCCAGGGGGGTGTCTGGCTGTGAGTGCGGTGGGAAGGGCAGTTGAATACACCACCAGCTCTCAGGCCTTAGAGCTCTGGTGTGGGAGAAATGGCTGCATGTTTGCACTTTGTGAGCTGGTCTGTGCGAAGAGTGAGAGTGATCTTGCGAATGTGTATTGAGAGTGCTGGGAGGCAAGGCAAAAGTACATCCGCAGTGTCTGTCTGGGTGTGAAAGTGCTGGCAAGGGAAGGTGAGGACCAGCAAGAGCATTAAGCCCTTAGAAATATTAAGAGGGAAACATGGCTGTATGTTTTAACTTTGTGATCTGGTCTGTGCCGAGAGTGAGAGTGAGCTTGCGAATGTGTCTTGGGAGTGGTGGGAGGCAAGGCAAGGGGAGATTCTTAGTGTATGTTTGGCTGTGAAAGCACTGGCAAGGGAAGGTCAGAAACAGCAGGAGCTCTAAGCCCTTAGAGCTGTGGTGTGGGAGAAATGGCTGTATGTTTTAACTTTGTGAGCTGGTCTGTGCCGAGAGTGAGAGTGAGCTTGCGAATGTGTCTTGGGAGTGGTGGGAGGCAAGGCAACGGGAGATTCTTAGTGTATGTTTGGCTGTGAAAGTACTGGCAAGGGAAGGTCAGAAACAGCAAGAGCTCTAAGCCCTTAGATCTCTGGTGTGGGAGAAATGGCTGTATGTTTTAACTTTGTGAGCTGGTCTGTGCCGAGAGTGAGAGTGAGCTTGCGAATGTGTCTTGGGAGTGGTGGGAGGCAAGGCAAGGGGAGATTTTTAGTGTCTGTCTTGCTGTGAAAGCACTGGCAAGGGAAGGTCAGAAACAGCAGGAGCTCTAAGCCCTTAGAGCTCTGGTGTGGGAGAAATGGCTGGATGTTTTAACTTTGTGAGCTGGTCTGTGCCGAGAGTGAGAGTGAGCTTGCGAATGTGTCTTGGGAGTGGTGGGAGGCAAGGCAAGGGGAGATGCCAGGGGGGTGTCTGGCTGTGAGTGCGGTGGGAAGGGCAGTTGAATACAGCACCAGCTCTCAGGCCTTAGAGCTCTGGTGTGGGAGAAATGGCTGCATGTTTGCACTTTGTGAGCTGGTCTGTGCGAAGAGTGAGAGTGAGCTTGCGAATGTGTATTGAGAGTGCTGGGAGGCAAGGCAAAAGTACATCCGCAGTGTCTGTCTGGGTGTGAAAGTGCTGGCAAGGGAAGGTGAGGACCAGCAAGAGCATTAAGCCCTTATAAATATTAAGAGGGAAACATGGCTGTATGTTTTAACTTTGTGATCTGGTCTGTGCCGCGAGTGAGAGTGAGCTTGCGAATGTGTCTTGGGAGTGGTGCGAGGCAAGGCAAGGGGAGATTCTTAGTGTATGTTTGGCTGTGAAAGCACTCGCAAGGGAAGGTCAGAAACAGCAGGAGCTCTAAGCCCTTAGAGCTCTGGTGTGGGAGAAATGGCTGTATGTTTTAACTTTGTGAGCTGGTCTGTGCCGAGAGTGAGAGTGAGCTTGCGAATGTGTCTTGGGAGTGGTGGGAGGCAAGGCAAGGGGAGATTCTTAGTGTATGTTTGGCTGTGAAAGCACTGGCAAGGGAAGGTCAGAAACAGCAAGAGCTCTAAGCCCTTAGAGCTCTGGTGTGGTAGAAATGGCTGTATGTTTTAACTTTGTGAGCTGGTCTGTGCCGAGAGTGAGAGGGAGCTTGCGAATGTGTCTTGGGAGTGGTGGGAGGCAAGGCAAGGGGAGATTCTTAGTGTATGTTTGGCTGTGAAAGCACTGGCAAGGGAAGGTCAGAAACAGCAGGAGCTCTAAGCCCTTAGAGCTCTGGTGTGGGAGAAATGGCTGTATGTTTTAACTTTGTGAGCTGGTCTGTGCCGAGAGTGAGAGGGAGCTTGAGAATGTGTCTTGGGAGTGGTGGGAGGCAAGGCAAGGGGAGATTCTTAGTGTATGTTTGGCTGTGAAAGCACTGGCAAGGGAAGGTCAGAAACAGCAAGAGCTCTAAGCCCTTAGAGCTCTGGTGTGGGAGAAATGGCTGCATGTTTGCACTTTGTGAGCTGGTCTGTGCGAAGAGTGAGAATGAGCTTGCGAATGTGTATTGAGAGTGCTGGGAGGCAAGGCAAAAGTACATCCGCAGTGTCTGTCTGGGTGTGAAAGTGCTGGCAAGGGAAGGTGAGGACCAGCAAGAGCATTAAGCCCTTATAAATATTAAGAGGGAAACATGGCTGTATGTTTTAACTTTGTGAGCTGGTCTGTGCCGCGAGTGAGAGTGAGCTTGCGAATGTGTCTTGGGAGTGGTGGGAGGCAAGGCAAGGGGAGATTCTTAGTGTATGTTTGGCTGTGAAAGCACTGGCAAGGGAAGGTCAGAAACAGCAGGAGCTCTAAGCCCTTAGAGCTCTGGTGTGGGAGAAATGGCTGTATGTTTTAACTTTGTGAGCTGGTCTGTGCCGAGAGTGAGAGGGAGCTTGCGAATGTGTCTTGGGAGTGGTGGGAGGCAAGGCAAGGGGAGATCCTTAGTGTATGTTTGGCTGTGAAAGCACTGGCAAGGGAAGGTCAGAAACAGCAGGAGCTCTAAGCCCTTAGAGCTCTGGTGTGGGAGAAATGGCTGTATGTTTTAACTTTGTGAGCTGGTCTGTGCCGAGAGTGAGAGTGAGCTTGAGAATGTGTCTTGGGAGTGGTGGGAGGCAAGGCAAGGGGAGATTCTTAGTGTATGTTTGGCTGTGAAAGCACTGGTAAGGGAAGGTCAGAAACAGCACCAGCTCTTAGGCCTTAGAGCTCTGGTGTGGGAGAAATGGCTGTATGTTTTAACTTTGTGAGCTGGTCTGTGCCGAGAGTGAGAGGGAGCTTGCGAATGTGTCTTGGGAGTGGTGGGAGGCAAGGCAAGGGGAGATTTTTAGTGACTGTCTGGCTGTGAAAGCACTGGCAAGGGAAGGTCAGAAACAGCAGGAGCTCTAAGCCCTTAGAGCTCTGGTGTGGGAGAAATGGCTGTATGTTTTAACTTTGTGAGCTGGTCTGTGCCGAGAGTGAGAGTGAGCTTGCGAATGTGTCTTGGGAGTGGTGGGAGGCAAGGCAACGGGAGATTCTTAGTGTATGTTTGGCTGTGAAAGCACTGGCAAGGGAAGGTCAGAAACAGCAGGAGCTCTAAGCCCTTAGAGCTCTGGTGTGGGAGAAATGGCTGTATGTTTTAACTTTGTGATCTGGTCTGTGCCGAGAGTGAGAGGGAGCTTGCAAATGTGTCTTGGGAGTGGTGGGAGGCAAGGCAAGGGGAGATTTTTAGTGTATGTTGGGCTGTGAAAGCACTGGCAAGGGAAGGTCAGAAACAGCAGGAGCTCTAAGCCCTTAGAGCTCTGGTGTGGGAGAAATGGCTGTATGTTTTAACTTTGTGAGCTGGTCTGTGCCGAGAGTGAGAGGGAGCTTGAGAATGTGTCTTGGGAGTGGTGGGAGGCAAGGCAAGGGGAGATTTTTAGTGTATGTTTGGCTGTGAAAGCACTGGCAAGGGAAGGTCAGAAACAGCAAGAGCTCTAAGCCCTTAGAGCTCTGGTGTGGGAGAAATGGCTGTATGTTTTAACTTTGTGAGCTGGTCTGTGCCGAGAGTGAGAGGGAGCTTGCGAATGTGTATTGAGAGTGCTGGGAGGCAAGGCAAAAGTACATCCGCAGTGTCTGTCTGGGTGTGAAAGTGCTGGCAAGGAAAGGTGAGGACCAGCAAGAGCATTAAGCCCTTAGAAATATTAAGAGGGAAACATGGCTGTATGTTTTAACTTTGTGAGCTGGTCTGTGCCGAGAGTGAGAGTGAGCTTGCGAATGTGTCTTGGGAGTGGTGGGAGGCAAGGCAAGGGGAGATTCTTAGTGTATGTTTGGCTGTGAAAGCACTGGCAAGGGAAGGTCAGAAACAGCAAGAGCTCTTAGCCCTTAGAGCTCTGGTGTGGGAGAAATGGCTGTATGTTTTAACTTTGTGAGCTGGTCTGTGCCGAGAGTGAGAGGGAGCTTGAGAATGTGTCTTGGGAGTGGTGGGAGGCAAGGCAAGGGGAGATTCTTAGTGTATGTTTGGCTGTGAAAGCACTGGCAAGGGAAGGTCAGAAACAGCAAGAGCTCTAAGCCCTTAGAGCTCTGGTGTGGGAGAAATGGCTGGATGTTTTAACTTTGTGAGCTGGTCTGTGCCGAGAGTGAGAGGGAGCTTGAGAATGTGTCTTGGGAGTGGTGGGAGGCAAGGCAAGGGGAGATTCTTAGTGTATGTTTGGCTGTGAAAGCACTGGCAAGGGAAGGTCAGAAACAGCAAGAGCTCTAAGCCCTTAGAGCTCTGGTGTGGGAGAAATGGCTGGATGTTTTAACTTTGTGAGCTGGTCTGTGCCGAGAGTGAGAGGGAGCTTGAGAATGTGTCTTGGGAGTGGTGGGAGGCAAGGCAAGGGGAGATTCTTAGTGTATGTTTGGCTGTGAAAGCACTGGCAAGGGAAGGTCAGAAACAGCAAGAGCTCTAAGCCCTTAGAGCTCTGGTGTGGGAGAAATGGCTGTATGTTTTAACTTTGTGAGCTGGTCTGTGCCGAGAGTGAGAGGGAGCTTGAGAATGTGTCTTGGGAGTGGTGGGAGGCAAGGCAAGGGGAGATTTTTAGTGTCTGTCTTGCTGTGAAAGCACTGGCAAGGGAAGGTCAGAAACAGCAGGAGCTCTAAGCCCTTAGAGCTCTGGTGTGGGAGAAATGGCTGGATGTTTTAACTTTGTGAGCTGGTCTGTGCCGAGAGTGAGAGAGAGCTTGAGAATGTGTCTTGGGAGTGGTGGGAGGCAAGGCAAGGGGAGATGCCAGGGGGGTGTCTGGCTGTGAGTGCGGTGGGAATGGCAGTTGAATACAGCACCAGCTCTCAGGCCTTAGAACTCTGGTGTGGGAGAAATGGCTGCATGTTTGCACTTTGTGAGCTGGTCTGTGCGAAGAGTGAGAGTGAGCTTGCGAATGTGTATTGAGAGTGCTGGGAGGCAAGGCAAAAGTACATCCGCAGTGTCTGTCTGGGTGTGAAACTGCTGGCAAGGAAAGGTGAGGACCAGCAAGAGCATTAAGCCCTTAGAAATATTAAGAGGGAAACATGGCTGTATGTTTTAACTTTGTGATCTGGTCTGTGCCGCGAGTGAGAGTGAGCTTGCGAATGTGTCTTGGGAGTGGTGGGAGGCAAGGCAAGGGGAGATTCTTAGTGTATGTTTGGCTGTGAAAGCACTGGCAAGGGAAGGTCAGAAACAGCAAGAGCTCTTAGGCCTTAGAGCTCTGGTGTGGGAGAAATGGCTGTATGTTTTAACTTTGTGAGCTGGTCTGTGCCGAGAGTGAGAGGGAGCTTGCGAATGTGTCTTGGGAGTGGTGGGAGGCAAGGCAAGGGGAGATTTTTAGTGTCTGTCTTGCTGTGAAAGCACTGGCAAGGGAAGGTCAGAAACAGCAGGAGCTCTAAGCCCTTAGAGCTCTGGTGTGGGAGAAATGGCTGTATGTTTTAACTTTGTGAGCTGGTCTGTGCCGAGAGTGAGAGGGAGCTTGAGAATGTGTCTTGGGAGTGGTGGGAGGCAAGGCAAGGGGAGATGCCAGGGGGGTGTCTGGCTGTGAGTGCGGTGGGAATGGCAGTTGAATACAGCACCAGCTCTCAGGCCTTAGAGCTCTGGTGTGGGAGAAATGGCTGCATGTTTGCACTTTGTGAGCTGGTCTGTGCGAAGAGTGAGAGTGAGCTTGCGAATGTGTATTGAGAGTGCTGGGAGGCAAGGCAAAAGTACATCCGCAGTGTCTGTCTGGGTGTGAAAGTGCTGGCAAGGGAAGGTGAGGACCAGCAAGAGCATTAAGCCCTTAGAAATATCAAGAGGGAAACATGGCTGTATGTTTTAACTTTGTGAGCTGGTCTGTGCCGCGAGTGAGAGTGAGCTTGCGAATGTGTCTTGGGAGTGGTGGGAGGCAAGGCAAGGGGAGATTCTTAGTGTATGTTTGGCTGTGAAAGCACTGGCAAGGGAAGGTCAGAAACAGCAAGAGCTCTTAGGCCTTAGAGCTCTGGTGTGGGAGAAATGGCTGTATGTTTTAACTTTGTGAGCTGGTCTGTGCCGAGAGTGAGAGGGAGCTTGAGAATGTGTCTTGGGAGTGGTGGGAGGCAAGGCAAGGGGAGATTCTTAGTGTATGTTTGGCTGTGAAAGCACTGGTAAGGGAAGGTCAGAAACAGCACCAGCTCTTAGGCCTTAGAGCTCTGGTGTGGGAGAAATGGCTGTATGTTTTAACTTTGTGAGCTGGTCTGTGCCGATAGTGAGAGGGAGCTTGAGAATGTGTCTTGGGAGTGGTGGGAGGCAAGGCAAGGGGAGATTTTTAGTGACTGTCTGGCTGTGAAAGCACTGGCAAGGGAAGGTCAGAAACAGCAGGAGCTCTAAGCCCTTAGAGCTCTGGTGTGGGAGAAATGGCTGTATGTTTTAACTTTGTGAGCTGGTCTGTGCCGAGAGTGAGAGTGAGCTTGCGAATGTGTCTTGGGAGTGGTGGGAGGCAAGGCAAGGGGAGATTCTTAGTGTATGTTTGGCTGTGAAAGCACTGGCAAGGGAAGGTCAGAAACAGCAGGAGCTCTTAGGCCTTAGAGCTCTGGTGTGGGAGAAATGGCTGTATGTTTTAACTTTGTGAGCTGGTCTGTGCCGAGAGTGAGAGGGAGCTTGCGAATGTGTCTTGGGAGTGGTGGGAGGCAAGGCAAGGGGAGATTTTTAGTGTCTGTCTTGCTGTGAAAGCACTGGCAAGGGAAGGTCAGAAACAGCAGGAGCTCTAAGCCCTTAGAGCTCTGGTGTGGTAGAAATGGCTGTATGTTTTAACTTTGTGAGCTGGTCTGTGCCGAGAGTGAGAGGGAGCTTGAGAATGTGTCTTGGGAGTGGTGGGAGGCAAGGCAAGGGGAGATGCCAGGGGGGTGTCTGGCTGTGAGTGCGGTGGGAATGGCAGTTGAATACAGCACCAGCTCTCAGGCCTTAGAGCTCTGGTGTGGGAGAAATGGCTGCATGTTTGCACTTTGTGAGCTGGTCTGTGCGAAGAGTGAGAGTGAGCTTGCGAATGTGTAGTGAGAGTGCTGGGAGGCAAGGCAAAAGTACATCCGCAGTGTCTGTCTGGGTGTGAAAGTGCTGGCAAGGGAAGGTGAGGACCAGCAAGAGCATTAAGCCCTTAGAAATATCAAGAGGGAAACATGGCTGTATGTTTTAACTTTGTGAGCTGGTCTGTGCCGCGAGTGAGAGTGAGCTTGCGAATGTGTCTTGGGAGTGGTGGGAGGCAAGGCAAGGGGAGATTCTTAGTGTATGTTTGGCTGTGAAAGCACTGGCAAGGGAAGGTCAGAAACAGCAAGAGCTCTTAGGCCTTAGAGCTCTGGTGTGGGAGAAATGGCTGTATGTTTTAACTTTGTGAGCTGGTCTGTGCCGAGAGTGAGAGGGAGCTTGAGAATGTGTCTTGGGAGTGGTGGGAGGCAAGGCAAGGGGAGATTCTTAGTGTATGTTTGGCTGTGAAAGCACTGGTAAGGGAAGGTCAGAAACAGCACCAGCTCTTAGGCCTTAGAGCTCTGGTGTGGGAGAAATGGCTGTATGTTTTAACTTTGTGAGCTGGTCTGTGCCGATAGTGAGAGGGAGCTTGAGAATGTGTCTTGGGAGTGGTGGGAGGCAAGGCAAGGGGAGATTTTTAGTGACTGTCTGGCTGTGAAAGCACTGGCAAGGGAAGGTCAGAAACAGCAGGAGCTCTAAGCCCTTAGAGCTCTGGTGTGGGAGAAATGGCTGTATGTTTTAACTTTGTGAGCTGGTCTGTGCCGAGAGTGAGAGTGAGCTTGCGAATGTGTCTTGGGAGTGGTGGGAGGCAAGGCAAGGGGAGATTCTTAGTGTATGTTTGGCTGTGAAAGCACTGGCAAGGGAAGGTCAGAAACAGCAGGAGCTCTTAGGCCTTAGAGCTCTGGTGTGGGAGAAATGGCTGGATGTTTTAACTTTGTGATCTGGTCTGTGCCGAGAGTGAGAGGGAGCTTGAGAATGTGTCTTGGGAGTGGTGGGAGGCAAGGCAAGGGGAGATTCTTAGTGTATGTTTGGCTGTGAAAGCACTGGCAAGGGAAGGTCAGAAACAGCAAGAGCTCTAAGCCCTTAGAGCTCTGGTGTGGGAGAAATGGCTGGATGTTTTAACTTTGTGAGCTGGTCTGTGCCGAGAGTGAGAGGGAGCTTGAGAATGTGTCTTGGGAGTGGTGGGAGGCAAGGCAAGGGGAGATTCTTAGTGTATGTTTGGCTGTGAAAGCACTGGCAAGGGAAGGTCAGAAACAGCAAGAGCTCTAAGCCCTTAGAGCTCTGGTGTGGGAGAAATGGCTGGATGTTTTAACTTTGTGAGCTGGTCTGTGCCGAGAGTGAGAGGGAGCTTGAGAATGTGTCTTGGGAGTGGTGGGAGGCAAGGCAAGGGGAGATTCTTAGTGTATGTTTGGCTGTGAAAGCACTGGCAAGGGAAGGTCAGAAACAGCAAGAGCTCTAAGCCCTTAGAGCTCTGGTGTGGGAGAAATGGCTGTATGTTTTAACTTTGTGAGCTGGTCTGTGCCGAGAGTGAGAGGGAGCTTGAGAATGTGTCTTGGGAGTGGTGGGAGGCAAGGCAAGGGGAGATTTTTAGTGTCTGTCTTGCTGTGAAAGCACTGGCAAGGGAAGGTCAGAAACAGCAGGAGCTCTAAGCCCTTAGAGCTCTGGTGTGGGAGAAATGGCTGGATGTTTTAACTTTGTGAGCTGGTCTGTGCCGAGAGTGAGAGAGAGCTTGAGAATGTGTCTTGGGAGTGGTGGGAGGCAAGGCAAGGGGAGATGCCAGGGGGGTGTCTGGCTGTGAGTGCGGTGGGAATGGCAGTTGAATACAGCACCAGCTCTCAGGCCTTAGAACTCTGGTGTGGGAGAAATGGCTGCATGTTTGCACTTTGTGAGCTGGTCTGTGCGAAGAGTGAGAGTGAGCTTGCGAATGTGTATTGAGAGTGCTGGGAGGCAAGGCAAAAGTACATCCGCAGTGTCTGTCTGGGTGTGAAACTGCTGGCAAGGAAAGGTGAGGACCAGCAAGAGCATTAAGCCCTTAGAAATATTAAGAGGGAAACATGGCTGTATGTTTTAACTTTGTGATCTGGTCTGTGCCGCGAGTGAGAGTGAGCTTGCGAATGTGTCTTGGGAGTGGTGGGAGGCAAGGCAAGGGGAGATTCTTAGTGTATGTTTGGCTGTGAAAGCACTGGCAAGGGAAGGTCAGAAACAGCAAGAGCTCTTAGGCCTTAGAGCTCTGGTGTGGGAGAAATGGCTGTATGTTTTAACTTTGTGAGCTGGTCTGTGCCGAGAGTGAGAGGGAGCTTGCGAATGTGTCTTGGGAGTGGTGGGAGGCAAGGCAAGGGGAGATTTTTAGTGTCTGTCTTGCTGTGAAAGCACTGGCAAGGGAAGGTCAGAAACAGCAGGAGCTCTAAGCCCTTAGAGCTCTGGTGTGGTAGAAATGGCTGTATGTTTTAACTTTGTGAGCTGGTCTGTGCCGAGAGTGAGAGGGAGCTTGAGAATGTGTCTTGGGAGTGGTGGGAGGCAAGGCAAGGGGAGATGCCAGGGGGGTGTCTGGCTGTGAGTGCGGTGGGAATGGCAGTTGAATACAGCACCAGCTCTCAGGCCTTAGAGCTCTGGTGTGGGAGAAATGGCTGCATGTTTGCACTTTGTGAGCTGGTCTGTGCGAAGAGTGAGAGTGAGCTTGCGAATGTGTATTGAGAGTGCTGGGAGGCAAGGCAAAAGTACATCCGCAGTGTCTGTCTGGGTGTGAAAGTGCTGGCAAGGGAAGGTGAGGACCAGCAAGAGCATTAAGCCCTTAGAAATATCAAGAGGGAAACATGGCTGTATGTTTTAACTTTGTGAGCTGGTCTGTGCCGCGAGTGAGAGTGAGCTTGCGAATGTGTCTTGGGAGTGGTGGGAGGCAAGGCAAGGGGAGATTCTTAGTGTATGTTTGGCTGTGAAAGCACTGGCAAGGGAAGGTCAGAAACAGCAAGAGCTCTTAGGCCTTAGAGCTCTGGTGTGGGAGAAATGGCTGTATGTTTTAACTTTGTGAGCTGGTCTGTGCCGAGAGTGAGAGGGAGCTTGAGAATGTGTCTTGGGAGTGGTGGGAGGCAAGGCAAGGGGAGATTCTTAGTGTATGTTTGGCTGTGAAAGCACTGGTAAGGGAAGGTCAGAAACAGCACCAGCTCTTAGGCCTTAGAGCTCTGGTGTGGGAGAAATGGCTGTATGTTTTAACTTTGTGAGCTGGTCTGTGCCGATAGTGAGAGGGAGCTTGAGAATGTGTCTTGGGAGTGGTGGGAGGCAAGGCAAGGGGAGATTTTTAGTGACTGTCTGGCTGTGAAAGCACTGGCAAGGGAAGGTCAGAAACAGCAGGAGCTCTAAGCCCTTAGAGCTCTGGTGTGGGAGAAATGGCTGTATGTTTTAACTTTGTGAGCTGGTCTGTGCCGAGAGTGAGAGTGAGCTTGCGAATGTGTCTTGGGAGTGGTGGGAGGCAAGGCAAGGGGAGATTCTTAGTGTATGTTTGGCTGTGAAAGCACTGGCAAGGGAAGGTCAGAAACAGCAGGAGCTCTTAGGCCTTAGAGCTCTGGTGTGGGAGAAATGGCTGTATGTTTTAACTTTGTGAGCTGGTCTGTGCCGAGAGTGAGAGGGAGCTTGCGAATGTGTCTTGGGAGTGGTGGGAGGCAAGGCAAGGGGAGATTTTTAGTGTCTGTCTTGCTGTGAAAGCACTGGCAAGGGAAGGTCAGAAACAGCAGGAGCTCTAAGCCCTTAGAGCTCTGGTGTGGTAGAAATGGCTGTATGTTTTAACTTTGTGAGCTGGTCTGTGCCGAGAGTGAGAGGGAGCTTGAGAATGTGTCTTGGGAGTGGTGGGAGGCAAGGCAAGGGGAGATGCCAGGGGGGTGTCTGGCTGTGAGTGCGGTGGGAATGGCAGTTGAATACAGCACCAGCTCTCAGGCCTTAGAGCTCTGGTGTGGGAGAAATGGCTGCATGTTTGCACTTTGTGAGCTGGTCTGTGCGAAGAGTGAGAGTGAGCTTGCGAATGTGTATTGAGAGTGCTGGGAGGCAAGGCAAAAGTACATCCGCAGTGTCTGTCTGGGTGTGAAAGTGCTGGCAAGGGAAGGTGAGGACCAGCAAGAGCATTAAGCCCTTAGAAATATCAAGAGGGAAACATGGCTGTATGTTTTAACTTTGTGAGCTGGTCTGTGCCGCGAGTGAGAGTGAGCTTGCGAATGTGTCTTGGGAGTGGTGGGAGGCAAGGCAAGGGGAGATTCTTAGTGTATGTTTGGCTGTGAAAGCACTGGCAAGGGAAGGTCAGAAACAGCAAGAGCTCTTAGGCCTTAGAGCTCTGGTGTGGGAGAAATGGCTGTATGTTTTAACTTTGTGAGCTGGTCTGTGCCGAGAGTGAGAGGGAGCTTGAGAATGTGTCTTGGGAGTGGTGGGAGGCAAGGCAAGGGGAGATTCTTAGTGTATGTTTGGCTGTGAAAGCACTGGTAAGGGAAGGTCAGAAACAGCACCAGCTCTTAGGCCTTAGAGCTCTGGTGTGGGAGAAATGGCTGTATGTTTTAACTTTGTGAGCTGGTCTGTGCCGATAGTGAGAGGGAGCTTGAGAATGTGTCTTGGGAGTGGTGGGAGGCAAGGCAAGGGGAGATTCTTAGTGACTGTCTGGCTGTGAAAGCACTGGCAAGGGAAGGTCAGAAACAGCAGGAGCTCTAAGCCCTTAGAGCTCTGGTGTGGGAGAAATGGCTGTATGTTTTAACTTTGTGAGCTGGTCTGTGCCGAGAGTGAGAGTGAGCTTGCGAATGTGTCTTGGGAGTGGTGGGAGGCAAGGCAAGGGGAGATTCTTAGTGTATGTTTGGCTGTGAAAGCACTGGCAAGGGAAGGTCAGAAACAGCAGGAGCTCTTAGGCCTTAGAAATCTGGTGTGGGAGAAATGGCTGGATGTTTTAACTTTGTGATCTGGTCTGTGCCGAGAGTGAGAGGGAGCTTGCGAATGTGTCTTGGGAGTGGTGGGAGGCAAGGCAAGGGGAGATTTTTAGTGTATGTTGGGCTGTGAAAGCACTGGCAAGGGAAGGTCAGAAACAGCAGGAGCTCTAAGCCCTTAGAGCTCTGGTGTGGGAGAAATGGCTGTATGTTTTAACTTTGTGAGCTGGTCTGTGCCGAGAGTGAGAGGGAGCTTGAGAATGTGTCTTGGGAGTGGTGGGAGGCAAGGCAAGGGGAGATTTTTAGTGTATGTTTGGCTGTGAAAGCACTGGCAAGGGAAGGTCAGAAACAGCAAGAGCTCTAAGCCCTTAGAGCTCTGGTGTGGGAGAAATGGCTGTATGTTTTAACTTTGTGAGCTGGTCTGTGCCGAGAGTGAGAGGGAGCTTGCGAATGTGTATTGAGAGTGCTGGGAGGCAAGGCAAAAGTACATCCGCAGTGTCTGTCTGGGTGTGAAAGTGCTGGCAAGGAAAGGTGAGGACCAGCAAGAGCATTAAGCCCTTAGAAATATTAAGAGGGAAACATGGCTGTATGTTTTAACTTTGTGAGCTGGTCTGTGCCGAGAGTGAGAGGGAGCTTGAGAATGTGTCTTGGGAGTGGTGGGAGGCAAGGCAAGGGGAGATTCTTAGTGTATGTTTGGCTGTGAAAGCACTGGCAAGGGAAGGTCAGAAACAGCAAGAGCTCTAAGCCCTTAGAGCTCTGGTGTGGGAGAAATGGCTGTATGTTTTAACTTTGTGAGCTGGTCTGTGCCGAGAGTGAGAGGGAGCTTGAGAATGTGTCTTGGGAGTGGTGGGAGGCAAGGCAAGGGGAGATTCTTAGTGTATGTTTGGCTGTGAAAGCACTGGCAAGGGAAGGTCAGAAACAGCAAGAGCTCTAAGCCCTTAGAGCTCTGGTGTGGGAGAAATGGCTGGATGTTTTAACTTTGTGAGCTGGTCTGTGCCGAGAGTGAGAGTGAGCTTGCGAATGTGTCTTGGGAGTGGTGGGAGGCAAGGCAAGGGGAGATTCTTAGTGTATGTTTGGCTGTGAAAGCACTGGCAAGGGAAGGTCAGAAACAGCAAGAGCTCTAAGCCCTTAGAGCTCTGGTGTGGGAGAAATGGCTGTATGTTTTAACTTTGTGAGCTGGTCTGTGCCGAGAGTGAGAGGGAGCTTGAGAATGTGTCTTGGGAGTGGTGGGAGGCAAGGCAAGGGGAGATTTTTAGTGTCTGTCTTGCTGTGAAAGCACTGGCAAGGGAAGGTCAGAAACAGCAGGAGCTCTAAGCCCTTAGAGCTCTGGTGTGGGAGAAATGGCTGTATGTTTTAACTTTGTGAGCTGGTCTGTGCCGAGAGTGAGAGGGAGCTTGAGAATGTGTCTTGGGAGTGGTGGGAGGCAAGGCAAGGGGAGATTCTTAGTGTATGTTTGGCTGTGAAAGCACTGGCAAGGGAAGGTCAGAAACAGCAGGAGCTCTAAGCCCTTAGAGCTCTGGTGTGGGAGAAAAGGCTGTATGTTTTAACTTTGTGAGCTGGTCTGTGCCGAGAGTGAGAGGGAGCTTGCGAATGTGTCTTGGGAGTGGTGGGAGGCAAGGCAAGGGGAGATGCCAGTGGGGTGTCTGGCTGTGAGTGCGTTGGGAAGGGCAGTTGAATACAGCACCAGCTCTTAGGCTTTAGAGCTCTGGTGTGGGAGAAATGGCTGCATGTTTGCACTTTGTGAGCTGGTCTGTGCGGAGTGAGAGTGAGCTTGCGAATGTGTATTGACAGTGCTGGGAGGCAAGGCAAAAGTACATCCGCAGTGTCTGTCTGGGTGTGAAAGTGCTGGCAAGGGAAGGTGAGGACCAGCAAGAGCATTAAGTCCTTAGAAATATCAAGAGGGAAACATGGCTGTATGTTTTAACTTTGTGAGCTGGTCTGTGCCGCGAGTGAGAGTGAGCTTGCGAATGTGTCTTGGGAGTGGTGGGAGGCAAGGCAAGGGGAGATTTTTAGTGTCTGTCTGGCTGTGAAAGCACTGGCAAGGGAAGGTCAGAAACAGCAGGAGCTCTAAGCCCTTAGAGCTCTGGTGTGGGAGAAATGGCTGGATGTTTTAACTTTGTGAGCTGGTCTGTGCCGAGAGTGAGAGTGAGCTTGCGAATGTGTCTTGGGAGTGGTGGGAGGCAAGGCAAGGGGAGATTCTTAGTGTATGTTTGGCTGTGAAAGCACTGGCAAGGGAAGGTCAGAAACAGCAGGAGTTATTAGGCCTTAGAAATCTGGTGTGGGAGAAATGGCTGGATGTTTTAACTTTGTGATCTGGTCTGTGCCGAGAGTGAGAGTGAGCTTGCGAATGTGTCTTGGGAGTGGTGGGAGGCAAGGCAAGGGGAGATTTTTAGTGTATGTTTGGCTGTGAAAGCACTGGCAAGGGAAGGTCAGAAACAGCAGGAGCTCTAAGCCCTTAGAGCTCTGGTGTGGGAGAAATGGCTGGATGTTTTAACTTTGTGAGCTGGTCTGTGCCGAGAGTGAGAGGGAGCTTGCGAATGTGTCTTGGGAGTGGTGGGAGGCAAGGCAAGGGGAGATGCCAGGGGGGTGTCTGGCTGTGAGTGCGGTGGCAAGGGCAGTTGAATACACCACCAGCTCTCAGGCCTTAGAGCTCTGGTGTGGGAGAAATGGCTGCATGTTTGCACTTTGTGAGCTGGTCTGTGCGAAGAGTGAGAGTGATCTTGCGAATGTGTATTGAGAGTGCTGGGAGGCAAGGCAAAAGTACATCCGCAGTGTCTGTCTGGGTGTGAAAGTGCTGGCAAGGGAAGGTGAGGACCAGCAAGAGCATTAAGCCCTTAGAAATATTAAGAGGGAAACATGGCTGTATGTTTTAACTTTGTGAGCTGGTCTGTGCCGAGAGTGAGAGTGAGCTTGCGAATGTGTCTTGGGAGTGGTGGGAGGCAAGGCAAGGGGAGATTCTTAGTGTATGTTTGGCTGTGAAAGCACTGGCAAGGGAAGGTCAGAAACAGCAGGAGCTCTAAGCCCTTAGAGCTGTGGTGTGGGAGAAATGGCTGTATGTTTTAACTTTGTGAGCTGGTCTGTGCCGAGAGTGAGAGTGAGCTTGCGAATGTGTCTTGGGAGAGGTGGGAGGCAAGGCAACGGGAGATTCTTAGTGTATGTTTGGCTGTGAAAGTACTGGCAAGGGAAGGTCAGAAACAGCAAGAGCTCTAAGCCCTTAGATCTCTGGTGTGGGAGAAATGGCTGTATGTTTTAACTTTGTGAGCTGGTCTGTGCCGAGAGTGAGAGTGAGCTTGCGAATGTGTCTTGGGAGTGGTGGGAGGCAAGGCAAGGGGAGATTTTTAGTGTCTGTCTTGCTGTGAAAGCACTGGCAAGGGAAGGTCAGAAACAGCAGGAGCTCTAAGCCCTTAGAGCTCTGGTGTGGGAGAAATGGCTGGATGTTTTAACTTTGTGAGCTGGTCTGTGCCGAGAGTGAGAGTGAGCTTGCGAATGTGTCTTGGGAGTGGTGGGAGGCAAGGCAAGGGGAGATGCCAGGGGGGTGTCTGGCTGTGAGTGCGGTGGGAAGGGCAGTTGAATACAGCACCAGCTCTCAGGCCTTAGAGCTCTGGTGTGGGAGAAATGGCTGCATGTTTGCACTTTGTGAGCTGGTCTGTGCGAAGAGTGAGAGTGAGCTTGCGAATGTGTATTGAGAGTGCTGGGAGGCAAGGCAAAAGTACATCCGCAGTGTCTGTCTGGGTGTGAAAGTGCTGGCAAGGGAAGGTGAGGACCAGCAAGAGCATTAAGCCCTTATAAATATTAAGAGGGAAACATGGCTGTATGTTTTAACTTTGTGAGCTGGTCTGTGCCGCGAGTGAGAGTGAGCTTGCGAATGTGTCTTGGGAGTGGTGCGAGGCAAGGCAAGGGGAGATTCTTAGTGTATGTTTGGCTGTGAAAGCACTGGCAAGGGAAGGTCAGAAACAGCAGGAGCTCTAAGCCCTTAGAGCTCTGGTGTGGGAGAAATGGCTGTATGTTTTAACTTTGTGAGGTGGTCTGTGCCGAGAGTGAGAGTGAGCTTGTGAATGTGTCTTGGGAGTGGTGGGAGGCAAGGCAAGGGGAGATTCTTAGTGTATGTTTGGCTGTGAAAGCACTGGCAAGGGAAGGTCAGAAACAGCAAGAGCTCTAAGCCCTTAGAGCTCTGGTGTGGTAGAAATGGCTGTATGTTTTAACTTTGTGAGCTGGTCTGTGCCGAGAGTGAGAGGGAGCTTGCGAATGTGTCTTGGGAGTGGTGGGAGGCAAGGCAAGGGGAGATTCTTAGTGTATGTTTGGCTGTGAAAGCACTGGCAAGGGAAGGTCAGAAACAGCAGGAGCTCTAAGCCCTTAGAGCTCTGGTGTGGGAGAAATGGCTGTATGTTTTAACTTTGTGAGCTGGTCTGTGCCGAGAGTGAGAGGGAGCTTGAGAATGTGTCTTGGGAGTGGTGGGAGGCAAGGCAAGGGGAGATTCTTAGTGTATGTTTGGCTGTGAAAGCACTGGCAAGGGAAGGTCAGAAACAGCAAGAGCTCTAAGCCCTTAGAGCTCTGGTGTGGGAGAAATGGCTGCATGTTTGCACTTTGTGAGCTGGTCTGTGCGAAGAGTGAGAATGAGCTTGCGAATGTGTATTGAGAGTGCTGGGAGGCAAGGCAAAAGTACATCCGCAGTGTCTGTCTGGGTGTGAAAGTGCTGGCAAGGGAAGGTGAGGACCAGCAAGAGCATTAAGCCCTTAGAAATATTAAGAGGGAAACATGGCTGTATGTTTTAACTTTGTGAGCTGGTCTGTGCCGAGAGTGAGAGTGAGCTTGCGAATGTGTCTTGGGAGTGGTGGGAGGCAAGGCAAGGGGAGATTCTTAGTGTATGTTTGGCTGTGAAAGCACTGGCAAGGGAAGGTCAGAAACAGCAGGAGCTCTAAGCCCTTAGAGCTCTGGTGTGGGAGAAATGGCTGTATGTTTTAACTTTGTGAGGTGGTCTGTGCCGAGAGTGAGAGTGAGCTTGCGAATGTGTCTTGGGAGTGGTGGGAGGCAAGGCAAGGGGAGATTCTTAGTGTATGTTTGGCTGTGAAAGCACTGGCAAGGGAAGGTCAGAAACAGCAGGAGCTCTAAGCCCTTAGAGCTCTGGTGTGGGAGAAATGGCTGTATGTTTTAACTTTGTGAGCTGGTCTGTGCCGAGAGTGAGAGTGAGCTTGAGAATGTGTCTTGGGAGTGGTGGGAGGCAAGGCAAGGGGAGATTCTTAGTGTATGTTTGGCTGTGAAAGCACTGGCAAGGGAAGGTCAGAAACAGCAGGAGCTCTAAGCCCTTAGAGCTCTGGTGTGGGAGAAATGGCTGGATGTTTTAACTTTGTGAGCTGGTCTGTGCCGAGAGTGAGAGTGAGCTTGCGAATGTGTCTTGGGAGTGGTGGGAGGCAAGGCAAGGGGAGATGCCAGGGGGGTGTCTGGCTGTGAGTGCGGTGGGAAGGGCAGTTGAATACACCACCAGCTCTCAGGCCTTAGAGCTCTGGTGTGGGAGAAATGGCTGCATGTTTGCACTTTGTGAGCTGGTCTGTGCGAAGAGTGAGAGTGATCTTGCGAATGTGTATTGAGAGTGCTGGGAGGCAAGGCAAAAGTACATCCGCAGTGTCTGTCTGGGTGTGAAAGTGCTGGCAAGGGAAGGTGAGGACCAGCAAGAGCATTAAGCCCTTAGAAATATTAAGAGGGAAACATGGCTGTATGTTTTAACTTTGTGAGCTGGTCTGTGCCGAGAGTGAGAGGGAGCTTGAGAATGTGTCTTGGGAGTGGTGCGAGGCAAGGCAAGGGGAGATTCTTAGTGTATGTTTGGCTGTGAAAGCACTGGCAAGGGAAGGTCAGAAACAGCAGGAGCTCTAAGCCCTTAGAGCTGTGGTGTGGGAGAAATGGCTGTATGTTTTAACTTTGTGAGCTGGTCTGTGCCGAGAGTGAGAGTGAGCTTGCGAATGTGTCTTGGGAGTGGTGGGAGGCAAGGCAACGGGAGATTCTTAGTGTATGTTTGGCTGTGAAAGTACTGGCAAGGGAAGGTCAGAAACAGCAAGAGCTCTAAGCCCTTAGATCTCTGGTGTGGGAGAAATGGCTGTATGTTTTAACTTTGTGAGCTGGTCTGTGCCGAGAGTGAGAGTGAGCTTGCGAATGTGTCTTGGGAGTGGTGGGAGGCAAGGCAAGGGGAGATTTTTAGTGTCTGTCTTGCTGTGAAAGCACTGGCAAGGGAAGGTCAGAAACAGCAGGAGCTCTAAGCCCTTAGAGCTCTGGTGTGGGAGAAATGGCTGGATGTTTTAACTTTGTGAGCTGGTCTGTGCCGAGAGTGAGAGGGAGCTTGCGAATGTGTCTTGGGAGTGGTGGGAGGCAAGGCAAGGGGAGATGCCAGGGGGGTGTCTGGCTGTGAGTGCGGTGGGAAGGGCAGTTGAATACAGCACCAGCTCTCAGGCCTTAGAGCTCTGGTGTGGGAGAAATGGCTGCATGTTTGCACTTTGTGAGCTGGTCTGTGCGAAGAGTGAGAGTGAGCTTGCGAATGTGTATTGAGAGTGCTGGGAGGCAAGGCAAAAGTACATCCGCAGTGTCTGTCTGGGTGTGAAAGTGCTGGCAAGGGAAGGTGAGGACCAGCAAGAGCATTAAGCCCTTAGAAATATTAAGAGGGAAACATGGCTGTATGTTTTAACTTTGTGAGCTGGTCTGTGCCGAGAGTGAGAGTGAGCTTGCGAATGTGTCTTGGGAGTGGTGGGAGGCAAGGCAAGGGGAGATTCTTAGTGTATGTTTGGCTGTGAAAGCACTCGCAAGGGAAGGTCAGAAACAGCAGGAGCTCTAAGCCCTTAGAGCTCTGGTGTGGGAGAAATGGCTGTATGTTTTAACTTTGTGAGGTGGTCTGTGCCGAGAGTGAGAGTGAGCTTGTGAATGTGTCTTGGGAGTGGTGGGAGGCAAGGCAAGGGGAGATTCTTAGTGTATGTTTGGCTGTGAAAGCACTGGCAAGGGAAGGTCAGAAACAGCAAGAGCTCTAAGCCCTTAGAGCTCTGGTGTGGTAGAAATGGCTGTATGTTTTAACTTTGTGAGCTGGTCTGTGCCGAGAGTGAGAGGGAGCTTGCGAATGTGTCTTGGGAGTGGTGGGAGGCAAGGCAAGGGGAGATTCTTAGTGTATGTTTGGCTGTGAAAGCACTGGCAAGGGAAGGTCAGAAACAGCAGGAGCTCTAAGCCCTTAGAGCTCTGGTGTGGGAGAAATGGCTGTATGTTTTAACTTTGTGAGCTGGTCTGTGCCGAGAGTGAGAGTGAGCTTGCGAATGTGTCTTGGGAGTGGTGGGAGGCAAGGCAAGGGGAGATTCTTAGTGTGTGTTTGGCTGTGAAAGCACTGGCAAGGGAAGGTCAGAAACAGCAGGAGCTCTTAGGCCTTAGAGCTCTGGTGTGGGAGAAATGGCTGTATGTTTTAACTTTGTGAGCTGGTCTGTGCCGAGAGTGAGAGTGAGCTTGAGAATGTGTCTTGGGAGTGGTGGGAGGCAAGGCAAGGGGAGATGCCAGGGGGCTGTCTGGCTGTGACTGCGGTGGGAAGGGCAGTTGAATACAGCACCAGCTCTTAGGCCTTAGAGCTCTGGTGTGGGAGAAATGGCTGCATGTTTGCACTTTGTGAGCTGGTCTGTGCGGAGTGAGAGTGAGCTTGCGAATGTGTAGTGAGAGTGCTGGGAGGCAAGGCAAAAGTACATCCGCAGTGTCTGTCTGGGTGTGAAAGTGCTGGCAAGGGAAGGTGAGGACCAGCAAGAGCATTAAGTCCTTAGAAATATTAAGAGGGAAACATGGCTGTATGTTTTAACTTTGTGAGCTGGTCTGTGCCGAGAGTGAGAGTGAGCTTGCGAATGTGTCTTGGGAGTGGTGGGAGGCAAGGCAAGGGGAGATTCTTAGTGTATGTTTGGCTGTGAAAGCACTGGCAAGGGAAGGTCAGAAACAGCAGGAGCTCTAAGCCCTTAGAGCTCTGGTGTGGGAGAAATGGCTGTATGTTTTAACTTTGTGATCTGGTCTGTGCCGAGAGTGAGAGTGAGCTTGAGAATGTGTCTTGGGAGTGGTGCGAGGCAAGGCAAGGGGAGATTCTTAGTGTATGTTTGGCTGTGAAAGCACTGGCAAGGGAAGGTCAGAAACAGCAAGAGCTCTAAGCCCTTAGAGCTCTGGTGTGGGAGAAATGGCTGTATGTTTTAACTTTGTGAGCTGGTCTGTGCCGAGAGTGAGAGGGAGCTTGAGAATGTGTCTTGGGAGTGGTGGGAGGCAAGGCAAGGGGAGATTTTTAGTGTATGTTTGGCTGTGAAAGCACTGGCAAGGGAAGGTCAGAAACAGCAGGAGCTCTAAGCCCTTAGAGCTCTGGTGTGGGAGAAATGGCTGGATGTTTTAACTTTGTGAGCTGGTCTGTGCCGAGAGTGAGAGGGAGCTTGAGAATGTGTCTTGGGAGTGGTGGGAGGCAAGGCAAGGGGAGATGCCAGGGGGGTGTCTGGCTGTGAGTGCGGTGGGAAGGGCAGTTGAATACAGCACCAGCTCTCAGGCCTTAGAGCTATGGTGTGGGAGAAATGGCTGCATGTTTGCACTTTGTGAGCTGGTCTGTGCGAATGTGAGAGTGAGCTTTCGAATGTGTATTGAGAGTGCTGGGAGGCAAGGCAAAAGTACATCCGCAGTGTCTGT
Organism: Pelecanus crispus; assembly: GCF_030463565.1. Taxonomy (NCBI): domain Eukaryota; kingdom Metazoa; phylum Chordata; class Aves; order Pelecaniformes; family Pelecanidae; genus Pelecanus; species Pelecanus crispus. The sequence continues at coordinate 24,205,531 of NC_134650.1, forward strand.
CTGGGTGTGAAAGTGCTGGCAAGGGAAGGTGAGGACCAGCAAGAGCATTAAGCCCTTAGAAATATTAAGAGGGAAACATGGCTGTATGTTTTAACTTTGTGAGCTGGTCTGTGCCGCGAGTGAGAGTGAGCTTGCGAATGTGTCTTGGGAGTGGTGGGAGGCAAGGCAAGGGGAGATTCTTAGTGTATGTTTGGCTGTGAAAGCACTGGCAAGGGAAGGTCAGAAACAGCACCAGCTCTTAGGCCTTAGAGCTCTGGTGTGGGAGAAATGGCTGGATGTTTTAACTTTGTGATCTGGTCTGTGCCGAGAGTGAGAGTGAGCTTGCGAATGTGTCTTGGGAGTGGTGGGAGGCAAGGCAAGGGGAGATTCTTAGTGTATGTTTGGCTGTGAAAGCACTGGCAAGGGAAGGTCAGAAACAGCAAGAGCTCTAAGCCCTTAGAGCTCTGGTGTGGGAGAAATGGCTGGATGTTTTAACTTTGTGAGCTGGTCTGTGCCGAGAGTGAGAGTGAGCTTGCGAATGTGTCTTGGGAGTGGTGGGAGGCAAGGCAAGGGGAGATTTTTAGTGTCTGTCTTGCTGTGAAAGCACTGGCAAGGGAAGGTCAGAAACAGCAGGAGCTCTAAGCCCTTAGAGCTCTGGTGTGGGAGCTCTAAGGCCTAAGAGCTGGTGCTGTTTCTGACCTTCCCTTGCCAGTGCTTTCACAGCCAAACATACACTAAGAATCTCCCCTTGCCTTGCCTCCCACCACTCCCAAGACACATTCGCAAGCTCACTCTCACTCGCGGCACAGACCAGCTCACAAAGTTAAAACATACAGCCATGTTTCCCTCTTAATATTTCTAAGGGCTTAATGCTCTTGCTGGTCCTCACCTTCCCTTGCCAGCACTTTCACACCCAGACAGACACTGCGGATGTACTTTTGCCTTGCCTCCCAGCACTCTCAATACACATTCGAAAGCTCACTCTCACATTCGCACAGACCAGCTCACAAAGTGCAAACATGCAGCCATTTCTCCCACACCAGAGCTCTAAGGCCTAAGAGCTGGTGCTGTATTCAACTGCCCTTCCCACCGCACTCACAGCCAGACACCCCCCTGGCATCTCCCCTTGCCTTGCCTCCCACCACTCCCAAGACACATTCGCAAGCTCACTCTCACTCTCGGCACAGACCAGCTCACAAAGTTAAAACATACAGCCATTTCTCCCACACCAGAGCTCTAAGGGCTTAGAGCTCTTGCTGTTTCTGACCTTCCCTTGCCAGTGCTTTCACAGCCAAACATACACTAAGAATCTCCCCTTGCCTTGCCTCCCACCACTCCCAAGACACATTCGCAAGCTCCCTCTCACTCTCGGCACAGACCAGCTCACAAAGTTAAAACATACAGCCATTTCTCCCACACCAGAGCTCTAAGGGCTTAGAGCTCCTGCTGTTTCTGACCTTCCCTTGCCAGTGCTTTCACAGCCAAACATACACTAAGAATCTCCCCTTGCCTTGCCTCCCACCACTCCCAAGACACATTCGCAAGCTCACTCTCACTCTCGGCACAGACCAGCTCACAAAGTTAAAACATAAAGCCATGTTTCCCTCTTAATATTTCTAACGACTTAATGCTCTTGCTGGTCCTCACCTTCCCTTGCCAAACCTTTCACACCCAGACAGACACTGCGGATGTACTTTTGCCTTGCCTCCCAGCACTCTCAATACACATTCGCAAGCTCACTCTCACTCTTCGCACAGACCAGCTCACAAAGTGCAAACATGCAGCCATTTCTCCCACACCAGAGCTCTAAGGCCTGAGAGCTGGTGCTGTATTCAACTGCCCTTCCCACCGCACTCACAGCCAGACACCCCCCTGGCATCTCCCCTTGCCTTGCCTCCCACCACTCCCAAGACACATTCGCAAGCTCCCTCTCACTCTCGGCACAGACCAGCTCACAAAGTTAAAACATACAGCCATTTCTCCCACACCAGAGCTCTAAGGGCTTAGAGCTCCTGCTGTTTCTGACCTTCCCTTGCCAGTGCTTTCACAGCAAGACAGACACTAAAAATCTCCCCTTGCCTTGCCTCCCACCACTCCCAAGACACATTCGCAAGCTCACTCTCACTCGCGGCACAGACCAGATCACAAAGTTAAAACATAGAGCCATGTTTCCCTCTTGATATTTCTAAGGACTTAATGCTCTTGCTTGTCCTCACCTTCCCTTGCCAGCACTTTCACACCCAGACAGACACTGCGGATGTACTTTTGCCTTGCCTCCCAGCACTCTCAATACACATTCGCAAGCTCACTCTCACTCCGCACAGACCAGCTCACAAAGTGCAAACATGCAGCCATTTCTCCCACACCAGAGCTCTAAGGCCTAAGAGCTGGTGCTGTATTCAACTGCCCTTCCCACCGCACTCACAGCCAGACACCCCCCTGGCATCTCCCCTTGCCTTGCCTCCCACCACTCCCAAGACACATTCTCAAGCTCCCTCTCACTCTCGGCACAGACCAGCTCACAAAGTTAAAACATACAGCCATTTCTCCCACACCAGAGCTCTAAGGGCTTAGAGCTCCTGCTGTTTCTGACCTTCCCTTGCCAGTGCTTTCACAGCCAAACATACACTAAGAATCTCCCCTTGCCTTGCCTCCCACCACTCCCAAGACACATTCGCAAGCTCACTCTCACTCGCGGCACAGACCAGCTCACAAAGTTAAAACATACAGCCATTTCTCCCACACCAGAGCTCTAAGGGCTTAGAGCTCTTGCTGTTTCTGACTTTCCCTTGCCAGTGCTTTCACAGCCAAACATACACTAAGAATCTCCCCTTGCCTTGCCTCCCACCACTCCCAAGACACATTCTCAAGCTCCCTCTCACTCTCGGCACAGACCAGCTCACAAAGTTAAAACATACAGCCATTTCTCCCACACCAGAGCTCTAAGGGCTTAGAGCTCCTGCTGTTTCTGACCTTCCCTTGCCAGTGCTTTCACAGCCAAACATACACTAAGAATCTCCCCTTGCCTTGCCTCCCACCACTCCCAAGACACATTCGCAAGCTCACTCTCACTCTCGGCACAGACCAGCTCACAAAGTTAAAACATACAGCCATTTCTCCCACACCAGAGCTCTAAGGCCTAAGAGCTGGTGCTGTTTCTGACCTTCCCTTGCCAGTGCTTTCACAGCCAAACATACACTAAGAATCTCCCCTTGCCTTGCCTCCCACCACTCCCAAGACACATTCGCAAGCTCACTCTCACTCGCGGCACAGACCAGCTCACAAAGTTAAAACATACAGCCATGTTTCCCTCTTGATATTTCTAAGGACTTAATGCTCTTGCTGGTCCTCACCTTCCCTTGCCAGCACTTTCACACCCAGACAGACACTGCGGATGTACTTTTGCCTTGCCTCCCAGCACTCTCAATACACATTCGCAAGCTCACTCTCACTCCGCACAGACCAGCTCACAAAGTGCAAACATGCAGCCATTTCTCCCACACCAGAGCTCTAAGGCCTGAGAGCTGGTGCTGTATTCAACTGCCCTTCCCACCGCACTCACAGCCAGACACCCCCCTGGCATCTCCCCTTGCCTTGCCTCCCACCACTCCCAAGACACATTCGCAAGCTCACTCTCACTCTTCGCACAGACCAGCTCACAAAGTTAAAACATCCAGCCATTTCTCCCACACCAGAGCTCTAAGGGCTTAGAGCTCTTGCTGTTTCTGACCTTCCCTTGCCAGTGCTTTCACAGCCAAACATACACTAAGAATCTCCCCTTGCCTTGCCTCCCACCACTCCCAAGACACATTCTCAAGCTCCCTCTCACTCTCGGCACAGACCAGCTCACAAAGTTAAAACATACAGCCATTTCTCCCACACCAGAGCTCTAAGGCCTAAGAGCTCTTGCTGTTTCTGACCTTCCCTTGCCAGTGCTTTCACAGCCAAACATACACTAAGAATCTCCCCTTGCCTTGCCTCCCACCACTCCCAAGACACATTCTCAAGCTCCCTCTCACTCTCGGCACAGACCAGCTCACAAAGTTAAAACATACAGCCATGTTTCCCTCTTGATATTTCTAAGGACTTAATGCTCTTGCTGGTCCTCACCTTCCCTTGCCAGCACTTTCACACCCAGACAGACACTGCGGATGTACTTTTGCCTTGCCTCCCAGCACTCTCACTACACATTCGCAAGCTCACTCTCACTCCGCACAGACCAGCTCACAAAGTGCAAACATGCAGCCATTTCTCCCACACCAGAGCTCTAAGGCCTAAGAGCTGGTGCTGTATTCAACTGCCCTTCCCACCGCACTCACAGCCAGACACCCCCCTGGCATCTCCCCTTGCCTTGCCTCCCACCACTCCCAAGACACATTCTCAAGCTCCCTCTCACTCTCGGCACAGACCAGCTCACAAAGTTAAAACATACAGCCATTTCTCCCACACCAGAGCTCTAAGGGCTTAGAGCTCCTGCTGTTTCTGACCTTCCCTTGCCAGTGCTTTCACAGCCAAACATACACTAAGAATCTCCCCTTGCCTTGCCTCCCACCACTCCCAAGACACATTCGCAAGCTCACTCTCACTCGCGGCACAGACCAGCTCACAAAGTTAAAACATACAGCCATTTCTCCCACACCAGAGCTCTAAGGCCTAAGAGCTCTTGCTGTTTCTGACCTTCCCTTGCCAGTGCTTTCACAGCCAAACATACACTAAGAATCTCCCCTTGCCTTGCCTCCCACCACTCCCAAGACACATTCGCAAGCTCACTCTCACTCTCGGCACAGACCAGCTCACAAAGTTAAAACATACAGCCATTTCTCCCACACCAGAGCTCTAAGGGCTTAGAGCTCCTGCTGTTTCTGACCTTCCCTTGCCAGTGCTTTCACAGCCAAACATACACTAAGAATCTCCCCTTGCCTTGCCTCCCACCACTCCCAAGACACATTCGCAAGCTCACTCTCACTCTCGGCACAGACCAGCTCACAAAGTTAAAACATACAGCCATGTTTCCCTCTTAATATTTCTAAGGGCTTAATGCTCTTGCTGGTCCTCACCTTCCCTTGCCAGCACTTTCACACCCAGACAGACACTGCGGATGTACTTTTGCCTTGCCTCCCAGCACTCTCAATACACATTCGAAAGCTCACTCTCACTCTCGGCACAGACCAGCTCACAAAGTGCAAACATGCAGCCATTTCTCCCACACCAGAGCTCTAAGGCCTAAGAGCTGGTGCTGTATTCAACTGCCCTTCCCACCGCACTCACAGCCAGACACCCCCCTGGCATCTCCCCTTGCTTGCCTCCCACCACTCCCAAGACACATTCGCAAGCTCACTCTCACTCTCGGCACAGACCAGCTCACAAAGTTAAAACATACAGCCATTTCTCCCACACCAGAGCTCTAAGGGCTTAGAGCTCCTGCTGTTTCTGACCTTTCCTTGCCAGTGCTTTCACAGCCAAACATACACTAAAAATCTCCCCTTGCCTTGCCTCCCACCACTCCCAAGACACATTCGCAAGCTCCCTCTCACTCTCGGCACAGACCAGCTCACAAAGTTAAAACATACAGCCATTTCTCCCACACCAGAGCTCTAAGGGCTTAGAGCTCTTGCTGTTTCTGACCTTCCCTTGCCAGTGCTTTCACAGCCAAACATACACTAAGAATCTCCCCTTGCCTTGCCTCCCACCACTCCCAAGACACATTCTCAAGCTCCCTCTCACTCTCGGCACAGACCAGCTCACAAAGTTAAAACATACAGCCATTTCTCCCACACCAGAGCTCTAAGGGCTTAGAGCTCCTGCTGTTTCTGACCTTCCCTTGCCAGTGCTTTCACAGCCAAACATACACTAAGAATCTCCCCTTGCCTTGCCTCCCACCACTCCCAAGACACATTCGCAAGCTCACTCTCACTCGCGGCACAGACCAGCTCACAAAGTTAAAACATAAAGCCATGTTTCCCTCTTAATATTTCTAACGACTTAATGCTCTTGCTGGTCCTCACCTTCCCTTGCCAGCACTTTCACACCCAGACAGACACTGCGGATGTACTTTTGCCTTGCCTCCCAGCACTCTCAATACACATTCGCAAGCTCACTCTCACTCTTCGCACAGACCTGCTCACAAAGTGCAAACATGCAGCCATTTCTCCCGCACCAGAGCTCTAAGGCCTGAGAGCTGGTGCTGTATTCAACTGCCCTTCCCACCGCACTCACAGCCAGAAACCCCCCTGGCATCTCCCCTTGCCTTGCCTCCCACCACTCCCAAGACACATTCGCAAGCTCACTCTCACTCTCGGCACAGACCAGCTCACAAAGTTAAAACATACAGCCATTTCTCCCACACCAGAGCTCTAAGGCCTAAGAGCTCTTGCTGTTTCTGACCTTCCCTTGCCAGTGCTTTCACAGCCAAACATACACTAAGAATCTCCCCTTGCCTTGCCTCCCACCACTCCCAAGACACATTCGCAAGCTCCCTCTCACTCGCGGCACACACCAGCTCACAAAGTTAAAACATACAGCCATGTTTCCCTCTTAATATTTCTAAGGGCTTAATGCTCTTGCTGGTCCTCACCTTCCCTTGCCAGCACTTTCACACCCAGACAGACACTGCGGATGTAGTTTTGCCTTGCCTCCCAGCACTCTCAATACACATTCGCAAGCTCACTCTCACTCTTCGCACAGACCAGCTCACAAAGTGCAAACATGCAGCCATTTCTCCCACACCAGAGCTCTAAGGCCTAAGAGCTGGTGCTGTATTCAACTGCCCTTCCCACCGCACTCACAGCCAGACACCCCCCTGGCATCTCCCCTTGCCTTGCCTCCCACCACTCCCAAGACACATTCTCAAGCTCCCTCTCACTCTCGGCACAGACCAGCTCACAAAGTTAAAACATACAGCCATTTCTCCCACACCAGAGCTCTAAGGCCTAAGAGCTGGTGCTGTTTCTGACCTTCCCTTACCAGTGCTTTCACAGCCAAACATACACTAAGAATCTCCCCTTGCCTTGCCTCCCACCACTCCCAAGACACATTCGCAAGCTCACTCTCACTCTCGGCACAGACCAGCTCACAAAGTTAAAACATACAGCCATTTCTCCCACACCAGAGCTCTAAGGGCTTAGAGCTCCTGCTGTTTCTGACCTTCCCTTGCCAGTGCTTTCACAGCCAAACATACACTAAGAATCTCCCCTTGCCTTGCCTCCCACCACTCCCAAGACACATTCGCAAGCTCACTCTCACTCGCGGCACAGACCAGCTCACAAAGTTAAAACATACAGCCATGTTTCCCTCTTGATATTTCTAAGGACTTAATGCTCTTGCTTGTCCTCACCTTCCCTTGCCAGCACTTTCACACCCAGACAGACACTGCGGATGTACTTTTGCCTTGCCTCCCAGCACTCTCAATACACATTCGCAAGCTCACTCTCACTCCGCACAGACCAGCTCACAAAGTGCAAACATGCAGCCATTTCTCCCACACCAGAGCTCTAAGGCCTGAGAGCTGGTGCTGTATTCAACTGCCCTTCCCACCGCACTCACAGCCAGACACCCCCCTGGCATCTCCCCTTGCCTTGCCTCCCACCACTCCCAAGACACATTCGCAAGCTCACTCTCACTCTTCGGACAGACCAGCTCACAAAGTTAAAACATCCAGCCATTTCTCCCACACCAGAGCTCTAAGGGCTTAGAGCTCTTGCTGTTTCTGACCTTCCCTTGCCAGTGCTTTCACAGCCAAACATACACTAAGAATCTCCCCTTGCCTTGCCTCCCACCACTCCCAAGACACATTCTCAAGCTCCCTCTCACTCTCGGCACAGACCAGCTCACAAAGTTAAAACATACAGCCATTTCTCCCACACCAGAGCTCTAAGGCCTAAGAGCTCCTGCTGTTTCTGACCTTCCCTTGCCAGTGCTTTCACAGCCAAACATACACTAAGAATCTCCCCTTGCCTTGCCTCCCACCACTCCCAAGACACATTCGCAAGCTCACTCTCACTCGCGGCACAGACCAGCTCACAAAGTTAAAACATACAGCCATGTTTTCCTCTTGATATTTCTAAGGACTTAATGCTCTTGCTGGTCCTCACCTTCCCTTGCCAGCACTTTCACACCCAGACAGACACTGCGGATGTACTTTTGCCTTGCCTCCCAGCACTCTCACTACACATTCGAAAGCTCACTCTCACTCCGCACAGACCAGCTCACAAAGTGCAAACATGCAGCCATTTCTCCCACACCAGAGCTCTAAGGCCTAAGAGCTGGTGCTGTATTCAACTGCCCTTCCCACCGCACTCACAGCCAGACACCCCCCTGGCATCTCCCCTTGCCTTGCCTCCCACCACTCCCAAGACACATTCGCAAGCTCACTCTCACTCTCGGCACAGACCAGCTCACAAAGTTAAAACATACAGCCATTTCTCCTACACCAGAGCTCTAAGGGCTTAGAGCTCCTGCTGTTTCTGACCTTCCCTTGCCAGTGCTTTCACAGCAAGACAGACACTAAAAATCTCCCCTTGCCTTGCCTCCCACCACTCCCAAGACACATTCTCAAGCTCCCTCTCACTCTCGGCACAGACCAGCTCACAAAGTTAAAACATACAGCCATTTCTCCCACACCAGAGCTCTAAGGGCTTAGAGCTCTTGCTGTTTCTGACCTTCCCTTGCCAGTGCTTTCACAGCCAAACATACACTAAGAATCTCCCCTTGCCTTGCCTCCCACCACTCCCAAGACACATTCTCAAGCTCACTCTCACTCTCGGCACAGACCAGCTCACAAAGTTAAAACATACAGCCATTTCTCCCACACCAGAGATCTAAGGCCTAAGAGCTGGTGCTGTTTCTGACCTTCCCTTGCCAGTGCTTTCACAGCCAAACATACACTAAGAATCTCCCCTTGCCTTGCCTCCCACCACTCCCAAGACACATTCTCAAGCTCCCTCTCACTCTCGGCACAGACCAGCTCACAAAGTTAAAACATACAGCCATTTCTCCCACACCAGAGCTCTAAGGGCTTAGAGCTCTTGCTGTTTCTGACCTTCCCTTGCCAGTGCTTTCACAGCCAAACATACACTAAGAATCTCCCCTTGCCTTGCCTCCCACCACTACCAAGACACATTCTCAAGCTCCCTCTCACTCTCGGCACAGACCAGCTCACAAAGTTAAAACATACAGCCATTTCTCCCACACCAGAGCTCTAAGGGCTTAGAGCTCCTGCTGTTTCTGACCTTCCCTTGCCAGTGCTTTCACAGCCAAACATACACTAAGAATCTCCCCTTGCCTTGCCTCCCACCACTCCCAAGACACATTCGCAAGCTCACTCTCACTCGCGGCACAGACCAGCTCACAAAGTTAAAACATACAGCCATTTCTCCCACACCAGAGCTCTAAGGGCTTAGAGCTCTTGCTGTTTCTGACGTTCCCTTGCCAGTGCTTTCACAGCCAAACTTACACTAAGAATCTCCCCTTGCCTTGCCTCCCACCACTCCCAAGACACATTCGCAAGCTCACTCTCACTTGCGGCACAGACCAGCTCACAAAGTTAAAACATACAGCCATGTTTCCCTCTTGATATTTCTAAGGTCTTAATGCTCTTGCTGGTCCTCACCTTCCCTTGCCAGCACTTTCACACCCAGACAGACACTGCGGATGTACTTTTGCCTTGCCTCCCAGCACTCTCAATACACATTCGCAAGCTCACTCTCACTCCGCACAGACCAGCTCACAAAGTGCAAACATGCAGCCATTTCTCCCACACCAGAGCTCTAAGGCCTAAGAGCTGGTGCTGTATTCAACTGCCCTTCCCACCGCACTCACAGCCAGACACCCCCCTGGCATCTCCCCTTGCCTTGCCTCCCACCACTCCCAAGACACATTCGCAAGCTCCCTCTCACTCTCGGCACAGACCAGCTCACAAAGTTAAAACATACAGCCATTTCTCCCACACCAGAGCTCTAAGGGCTTAGAGCTCCTGCTGTTTCTGACCGTCCCTTGCCAGTGCTTTCACAGCCAAACATACACTAAGAATCTCCCCTTGCCTTGCCTCGCACCACTCCCAAGACACATTCTCAAGCTCACTCTCACTCTCGGCACAGACCAGCTCACAAAGTTAAAACATACAGCCATTTCTCCCACACCAGAGCTCTAAGGGCTTAGAGCTCTTGCTGTTTCTGACCTTCCCTTGCCAGTGCTTTCACAGCCAAACATACACTAAGAATCTCCCCTTGCCTTGCCTCCCACCACTCCCAAGACACATTCGCAAGCTCACTCTCACTCTCGGCACAGACCAGATCACAAAGTTAAAACATACAGCCATTTCTCCCACACCAGAGCTCTAAGGCCTAAGAGCTCTTGCTGTTTCTGACCTTCCCTTGCCAGTGCTTTCACAGCCAAACATACACTAAGAATCTCCCCTTGCCTTGCCTCCCACCACTCCCAAAACACATTCGCAAGCTCACTCTCACTCGCGGCACAGACCAGCTCACAAAGTTAAAACATACAGCCATGTTTCCCTCTTAATATTTCTAAGGACTTAATGCTCTTGCTGGTCCTCACCTTCCCTTGCCAGCACTTTCACACCCAGACAGACACTGCGGATGTACTTTTGCCTTGCCTCCCAGCACTCTCAATACACATTCGCAAGCTCACTCTCACATTCGCACAGACCAGCTCACAAAGTGCAAACATGCAGCCATTTCTCCCACACCAGAGCTCTAAGGCCTAAGAGCTGGTGCTGTATTCAACTGCCCTTCCCACCGCACTCACAGCCAGACACCCCCCTGGCATCTCCCCTTGCCTTGCCTCCCACCACTCCCAAGACACATTCTCAAGCTCCCTCTCACTCTCGGCACAGACCAGCTCACAAAGTTAAAACATACAGCCATTTCTACCACACCAGAGCTCTAAGGGCTTAGAGCTCCTGCTGTTTCTGACCTTCCCTTGCCAGTGCTTTCACAGCCAAACATACACTAAGAATCTCCCCTTGCCTTGCCTCCCACCACTCCCAAGACACATTCTCAAGCTCCCTCTCACTCTTGGCACAGACCAGCTCACAAAGTTAAAACATACAGCCATTTCTCCCACACCAGAGCTCTAAGGCCTAAGAGCTGGTTCTGTTTCTGACCTTCCCTTGCCAGTGCTTTCACAGCCAAACATACACTAAGAATCTCCCCTTGCCTTGCCTCCCACCACTCCCAAGACACATTCGCAAGCTCACTCTCACTCTCGGCACAGACCAGATCACAAAGTTAAAACATCCAGCCATTTCTCCCACACCAGAGCTCTAAGGGCTTAGAGCTCCTGCTGTTTCTGACCTTCCCTTGCCAGTGCTTTCACAGCCAAACATACACTAAGAATCTCCCCTTGCCTTGCCTCCCACCACTCCCAAGACACATTCGCAAGCTCACTCTCACTCTCGGCACAGACCAGCTCACAAAGTTAAAACATAAAGCCATGTTTCCCTCTTAATATTTCTAAGGGCTTAATGCTCTTGCTGGTCCTCACCTTCCCTTGCCAGCACTTTCACACCCAGACAGACACTGCGGATGTACTTTTGCCTTGCCTCCCAGCACTCTCAATACACATTCGCAAGCTCACTCTCACTCTCGGCACAGACCAGCTCACAAAGTGCAAACATCCAGCCATTTCTCCCACACCAGAGCTCTAAGGGCTTAGAGCTCTTGCTGTTTCTGACCTTCCCTTGCCAGTGCTTTCACAGCCAAACATACACTAAGAATCTCCCCTTGCCTTGCCTCCCACCACTCCCAAGACACATTCGCAAGCTCACTCTCACTCGCGGCACAGACCAGCTCACAAAGTTAAAACATACAGCCATGTTTCCCTCTTGATATTTCTAAGGGCTTAATGCTCTTGCTGGTCCTCACCTTCCCTTGCCAGCACTTTCACACCCAGACAGACACTGCGGATATACTTTTGCCTTGCCTCCCAGCACTCTCAATACACATTCGCAAGCTCACTCTCACTCCGCACAGACCAGCTCACAAAGTGCAAACATGCAGCCATTTCTCCCACACCAGAGCTCTAAGGCCTAAGAGCTGGTGCTGTATTCAACTGCCCTTCCCACCGCACTCACAGCCAGACACCCCCCTGGCATCTCCCCTTGCCTTGCCTCCCACCACTCCCAAGACACATTCTCAAGCTCCCTCTCACTCTCGGCACAGACCAGCTCACAAAGTTAAAACATACAGCCATTTCTCCCACACCAGAGCTCTAAGGGCTTAGAGCTCCTGCTGTTTCTGACCTTCCCTTGCCAGTGCTTTCACAGCCAAACATACACTAAGAATCTCCCCTTGCCTTGCCTCCCACCACTCCCAAGACACATTCGCAAGCTCACTCTCACTCTCGGCACAGACCAGCTCACAAAGTTAAAACATACAGCCATTTCTCCCACACCAGAGCTCTAAGGCCTAAGAGCTGGTGCTGTTTCTGACCTTCCCTTGCCAGTGCTTTCACAGCCAAACATACACTAAGAATCTCCCCTTGCCTTGCCTCCCACCACTCCCAAGACACATTCTCAAGCTCCCTCTCACTCTCGGCACAGACCAGCTCACAAAGTTAAAACATACAGCCATTTCTCCCACACCAGAGCTCTAAGGCCTAAGAGCTGGTGCTGTTTCTGACCTTCCCTTGCCAGTGCTTTCACAGCCAAACATACACTAAGAATCTCCCCTTGCCTTGCCTCCCACCACTCCCAAGACACATTCGCAAGCTCACTCTCACTCTCGGCACAGACCAGATCACAAAGTTAAAACATACAGCCATGTTTCCCTCTTAATATTTCTAAGGGCTTAATGCTCTTGCTTGTCCTCACCTTCCCTTGCCAGCACTTTCACACCCAGACAGACACTGCGGATGTACTTTTGCCTTGCCTCCCAGCACTCTCAATACACATTCGCAAGCTCACTCTCACTCCGCACAGACCAGCTCACAAAGTGCAAACATGCAGCCATTTCTCCCACACCAGAGCTCTAAGGCCTGAGAGCTGGTGCTGTATTCAACTGCCCTTCCCACCGCACTCACAGCCAGACATCCCCTGGCATCTCCCCTTGCCTTGCCTCCCACCACTCCCAAGACACATTCGCAAGCTCACTCTCACTCGCGGCACAGACCAGCTCACAAAGTTAAAACATCCAGCCATTTCTCCCACACCAGAGCTCTAAGGGCTTAGAGCTCTTGCTGTTTCTGACCTTCCCTTGCCAGTGCTTTCACAGCCAAACATACACTAAGAATCTCCCCTTGCCTTGCCTCCCACCACTCCCAAGACACATTCTCAAGCTCACTCTCACTCTCGGCACAGACCAGCTCACAAAGTTAAAACATACAGCCATTTCTCCCACACCAGAGCTCTAAGGCCTAAGAGCTCCTGCTGTTTCTGACCTTCCCTTGCCAGTGCTTTCACAGCCAAACATACACTAAGAATCTCCCCTTGCCTTGCCTCCCACCACTCCCAAGACACATTCGCAAGCTCCCTCTCACTCTCGGCACAGACCAGCTCACAAAGTTAAAACATACAGCCATTTCTCCCACACCAGAGCTCTAAGGGCTTAGAGCTCCTGCTGTTTCTGACCTTCCCTTGCCAGTGCTTTCACAGCCAAACATACACTAAGAATCTCCCCTTGCCTTGCCTCCCACCACTCCCAAGACACATTCGCAAGCTCACTCTCACTCTCGGCACAGACCAGCTCACAAAGTTAAAACATACAGCCATTTCTCCCACACCAGAGCTCTAAGGGCTTAGAGCTCTTGCTGTTTCTGACCTTCCCTTGCCAGTGCTTTCACAGCCAAACATACACTAAGAATCTCCCCTTGCCTTGCCTCCCACCACTCCCAAGACACATTCGCAAGCTCACTCTCACTTGCGGCACAGACCAGCTCACAAAGTTAAAACATACAGCCATGTTTCCCTCTTGATATTTCTAAGGACTTAATGCTCTTGCTGGTCCTCACCTTCCCTTGCCAGCACTTTCACACCCAGACAGACACTGCGGATGTACTTTTGCCTTGCCTCCCAGCACTCTCAATACACATTCGCAAGCTCACTCTCACTCCGCACAGACCAGATCACAAAGTGCAAACATGCAGCCATTTCTCCCACACCAGAGCTCTAAGGCCTAAGAGCTGGTGCTGTATTCAACTGCCCTTCCCACCGCACTCACAGCCAGACACCCCCCTGGCATCTCCCCTTGCCTTGCCTCCCACCACTCCCAAGACACATTCTCAAGCTCCCTCTCACTCTCGGCACAGACCAGCTCACAAAGTTAAAACATACAGCCATTTCTCCCACACCAGAGCTCTAAGGCCTAAGAGCTCTTGCTGTTTCTGACCTTCCCTTGCCAGTGCTTTCACAGCCAAACATACACTAAGAATCTCCCCTTGCCTTGCCTCCCACCACTCCCAAGACACATTCTCAAGCTCACTCTCACTCTCGGCACAGACCAGCTCACAAAGTTAAAACATACAGCCATTTCTCCCACACCAGAGCTCTAAGGCCTAAGAGCTCTTGCTGTTTCTGACCTTCCCTTGCCAGTGCTTTCACAGCCAAACATACACTAAGAATCTCCCCTTGCCTTGCCTCCCACCACTCCCAAGACACATTCGCAAGCTCACTCTCACTCGCGGCACAGACCAGATCACAAAGTTAAAACATACAGCCATTTCTCCCACACCAGAGCTCTAAGGCCTAAGAGCTCTTGCTGTTTCTGACCTTCCCTTGCCAGTGCTTTCACAGCCAAACATACACTAAGAATCTCCCCTTGCCTTGCCTCCCACCACTCCCAAAACACATTCGCAAGCTCACTCTCACTCTCGGCACAGACCAGCTCACAAAGTTAAAACATACAGCCATGTTTCCCTCTTAATATTTCTAAGGGCTTAATGCTCTTGCTGGTCCTCACCTTCCCTTGCCAGCACTTTCACACCCAGACAGACACTGCGGATGTACTTTTGCCTTGCCTCCCAGCACTCTCAATACACATTCGAAAGCTCACTCTCACATTCGCACAGACCAGCTCACAAAGTGCAAACATGCAGCCATTTCTCCCACACCAGAGCTCTAAGGCCTAAGAGCTGGTGCTGTATTCAACTGCCCTTCCCACCGCACTCACAGCCAGACACCCCCCTGGCATCTCCCCTTGCCTTGCCTCCCACCACTCCCAAGACACATTCTCAAGCTCCCTCTCACTCTCGGCACAGACCAGCTCACAAAGTTAAAACATACAGCCATTTCTACCACACCAGAGCTCTAAGGGCTTAGAGCTCCTGCTGTTTCTGACCTTCCCTTGCCAGTGCTTTCACAGCCAAACATACACTAAGAATATCCCCTTGCCTTGCCTCCCACCACTCCCAAGACACATTCTCAAGCTCCCTCTCACTCTTGGCACAGACCAGCTCACAAAGTTAAAACATACAGCCATTTCTCCCACACCAGAGCTCTAAGGCCTAAGAGCTGGTTCTGTTTCTGACCTTCCCTTGCCAGTGCTTTCACAGCCAAACATACACTAAGAATCTCCCCTTGCCTTGCCTCCCACCACTCCCAAGACACATTCGCAAGCTCACTCTCACTCTCGGCACAGACCAGATCACAAAGTTAAAACATCCAGCCATTTCTCCCACACCAGAGCTCTAAGGGCTTAGAGCTCCTGCTGTTTCTGACCTTCCCTTGCCAGTGCTTTCACAGCCAAACATACACTAAGAATCTCCCCTTGCCTTGCCTCCCACCACTCCCAAGACACATTCGCAAGCTCACTCTCACTCTCGGCACAGACCAGCTCACAAAGTTAAAACATAAAGCCATGTTTCCCTCTTAATATTTCTAAGGGCTTAATGCTCTTGCTGGTCCTCACCTTCCCTTGCCAGCACTTTCACACCCAGACAGACACTGCGGATGTACTTTTGCCTTGCCTCCCAGCACTCTCAAAACACATTCGCAAGCTCACTCTCACTCTCGGCACAGACCAGCTCACAAAGTGCAAACATCCAGCCATTTCTCCCACACCAGAGCTCTAAGGGCTTAGAGCTCTTGCTGTTTCTGACCTTCCCTTGCCAGTGCTTTCACAGCCAAACATACACTAAGAATCTCCCCTTGCCTTGCCTCCCACCACTCCCAAGACACATTCGCAAGCTCACTCTCACTCGCGGCACAGACCAGCTCACAAAGTTAAAACATACAGCCATGTTTCCCTCTTGATATTTCTAAGGGCTTAATGCTCTTGCTGGTCCTCACCTTCCCTTGCCAGCACTTTCACACCCAGACAGACACTGCGGATGTACTTTTGCCTTGCCTCCCAGCACTCTCAATACACATTCGCAAGCTCACTCTCACTCCGCACAGACCAGCTCACAAAGTGCAAACATGCAGCCATTTCTCCCACACCAGAGCTCTAAGGCCTAAGAGCTGGTGCTGTATTCAACTGCCCTTCCCACCGCACTCACAGCCAGACACCCCCCTGGCATCTCCCCTTGCCTTGCCTCCCACCACTCCCAAGACACATTCTCAAGCTCCCTCTCACTCTCGGCACAGACCAGCTCACAAAGTTAAAACATACAGCCATTTCTCCCACACCAGAGCTCTAAGGGCTTAGAGCTCCTGCTGTTTCTGACCTTCCCTTGCCAGTGCTTTCACAGCCAAACATACACTAAGAATCTCCCCTTGCCTTGCCTCCCACCACTCCCAAGACACATTCGCAAGCTCCCTCTCACTCTCGGCACAGACCAGCTCACAAAGTTAAAACATACAGCCATTTCTCCCACACCAGAGCTCTAAGGCCTAAGAGCTGGTGCTGTTTCTGACCTTCCCTTGCCAGTGCTTTCACAGCCAAACATACACTAAGAATCTCCCCTTGCCTTGCCTCCCACCACTCCCAAGACACATTCGCAAGCTCCCTCTCACTCTCGGCACAGACCAGCTCACAAAGTTAAAACATACAGCCATTTCTCCCACACCAGAGCTCTAAGGCCTAAGAGCTGGTGCTGTTTCTGACCTTCCCTTGCCAGTGCTTTCACAGCCAAACATACACTAAGAATCTCCCCTTGCCTTGCCTCCCACCACTCCCAAGACACATTCGCAAGCTCCCTCTCACTCTCGGCACAGACCAGCTCACAAAGTTAAAACATACAGCCATTTCTCCCACACCAGAGCTCTAAGGCCTAAGAGCTGGTGCTGTTTCTGACCTTCCCTTGCCAGTGCTTTCACAGCCAAACATACACTAAGAATCTCCCCTTGCCTTGCCTCCCACCACTCCCAAGACACATTCTCAACCTCACTCTCACTCTCGGAACAGACCAGCTCACAAAGTTAAAACATACAGCCATTTCTCCCACACCAGAGCTCTAAGGGCTTAGAGCTCTTGCTGTTTCTGACCTTCCCTTGCCAGTGCTTTCACAGCCAAACATACACTAAGAATCTCCCCTTGCCTTGCCTCCCACCACTCCCAAGACACATTCGCAAGCTCACTCTCACTCGCGGCACAGACCAGCTCACAAAGTTAAAACATCCAGCCATTTCTCCCACACCAGAGCTCTAAGGGCTTAGAGCTCCTGCTGTTTCTGACCTTCCCTTGCCAGTGCTTTCACAGCCAAACATACACTAAGAATCTCCCCTTGCCTTGCCTCCCACCACTCCCAAGACACATTCGCAAGCTCACTCTCACTCTCGGCACAGACCAGCTCACAAAGTTAAAACATACAGCCATGTTTCCCTCTTGATATTTCTAAGGACTTAATGCTCTTGCTGGTCCTCACCTTCCCTTGCCAGCACTTTCACACCCAGACAGACACTGCGGATGTACTTTTGCCTTGCCTCCCAGCACTCTCAATACACATTCGCAAGCTCACTCTCACTCCGCACAGACCAGCTCACAAAGTGCAAACATGCAGCCATTTCTCCCACACCAGAGCTCTAAGGCCTAAGAGCTGGTGCTGTATTCAACTGCCCTTCCCACCGCACTCACAGCCAGACACCCCCCTGGCATCTCCCCTTGCCTTGCCTCCCACCACTCCCAAGACACATTCTCAAGCTCCCTCTCACTCTCGGCACAGACCAGCTCACAAAGTTAAAACATACAGCCATTTCTCCCACACCAGAGCTCTAAGGCCTAAGAGCTCTTGCTGTTTCTGACCTTCCCTTGCCAGTGCTTTCACAGCCAAACATACACTAAGAATCTCCCCTTGCCTTGCCTCCCACCACCCGCAAGACACATTCTCAAGCTCACTCTCACTCTCGGCACAGACCAGCTCACAAAGTTAAAACATACAGCCATTTCTCCCACACCAGAGCTCTAAGGCCTAAGAGCTCTTGCTGTTTCTGACCTTCCCTTGCCAGTGCTTTCACAGCCAAACATACACTAAGAATCTCCCCTTGCCTTGCCTCCCACCACTCCCAAGACACATTCTCAAGCTCCCTCTCACTCTCGGCACAGACCAGCTCACAAAGTTAAAACATACAGCCATTTCTCCCACACCAGAGCTCTAAGGCCTAAGAGCTGGTGCTGTTTCTGACCTTCCCTTGCCAGTGCTTTCACAGCCAAACATACACTAAGAATCTCCCCTTGCCTTGCCTCCCACCACTCCCAAGACACATTCGCAAGCTCACTCTCACTCTCGGCACAGACCAGCTCACAAAGTTAAAACATACAGCCATGTTTCCCTCTTGATATTTCTAAGGGCTTAATGCTCTTGCTGGTCCTCACCTTCCCTTGCCAGCACTTTCACACCCAGACAGACACTGCGGATGTACTTTTGCCTTGCCTCCCAGCACTCTCAATACACATTCGAAAGCTCACTCTCACATTCGCACAGACCAGCTCACAAAGTGCAAACATGCAGCCATTTCTCCCACACCAGAGCTCTAAGGCCTAAGAGCTGGTGCTGTATTCAACTGCCCTTCCCACCGCACTCACAGCCAGACACCCCCCTGGCATCTCCCCTTGCCTTGCCTCCCACCACTCCCAAGACACATTCTCAAGCTCACTCTCACTCTCGGCACAGACCAGCTCACAAAGTTAAAACATACAGCCATTTCTCCCACACCAGAGCTCTAAGGGCTTAGAGCTCTTGCTGTTTCTGACCTTCCCTTGCCAGTGCTTTCACAGCCAAACATACACTAAGAATCTCCCCTTGCCTTGCCTCCCACCACTCCCAAGACACATTCTCAAGCTCACTCTCACTCTCGGCACAGACCAGCTCACAAAGTTAAAACATACAGCCATTTCTACCACACCAGAGCTCTAAGGGCTTAGAGCTCCTGCTGTTTCTGACCTTCCCTTGCCAGTGCTTTCACAGCCAAACATACACTAAGAATATCCCCTTGCCTTGCCTCCCACCACTCCCAAGACACATTCTCAAGCTCCCTCTCACTCTCGGCACAGACCAGCTCACAAAGTTAAAACATACAGCCATTTCTCCCACACCAGAGCTCTAAGGCCTAAGAGCTGGTGCTGTTTCTGACCTTCCCTTGCCAGTGCTTTCACAGCCAAACATACACTAAGAATCTCCCCTTGCCTTGCCTCCCACCACTCCCAAGACACATTCGCAAGCTCACTCTCACTCTCGGCACAGACCAGATCACAAAGTTAAAACATCCAGCCATTTCTCCCACACCAGAGCTCTAAGGGCTTAGAGCTCCTGCTGTTTCTGACCTTCCCTTGCCAGTGCTTTCACAGCCAAACATACACTAAGAATCTCCCCTTGCCTTGCCTCCCACCACTCCCAAGACACATTCGCAAGCTCACTCTCACTCTCGGCACAGACCAGCTCACAAAGTTAAAACATACAGCCATGTTTCCCTCTTAATATTTCTAAGGGCTTAATGCTCTTGCTGGTCCTCACCTTTCCTTGCCAGCACTTTCACACCCAGACAGACACTGCGGATGTACTTTTGCCTTGCCTCCCAGCACTCTCAATACACATTCGCAAGCTCACTCTCACTCTCGGCACAGACCAGCTCACAAAGTTAAAACATACAGCCATTTCTCCCACACCAGAGCTCTAAGGCCTAAGAGCTGGTGCTGTATTCAACTGCCCTTCCCACCGCACTCACAGCCAGACACCCCCCTGGCATCTCCCCTTGCCTTGCCTCCCACCACTCCCAAGACACATTCTCAAGCTCCCTCTCACTCTCGGCACAGACCAGCTCACAAAGTTAAAACATACAGCCATTTCTCCCACACCAGAGCTCTAAGGCCTAAGAGCTCCTGCTGTTTCTGACCTTCCCTTGCCAGTGCTTTCACAGCCAAACATACACTAAGAATCTCCCCTTGCCTTGCCTCCCACCACTCCCAAGACACATTCGCAAGCTCCCTCTCACTCTCGGCACAGACCAGCTCACAAAGTTAAAACATACAGCCATTTCTCCCACACCAGAGCTCTAAGGCCTAAGAGCTCCTGCTGTTTCTGACCTTCCCTTGCCAGTGCTTTCACAGCCAAACATACACTAAGAATCTCCCCTTGCCTTGCCTCCCACCACTCCCAAGACACATTCGCAAGCTCCCTCTCACTCGGCACAGACCAGCTCACAAAGTTAAAACATACAGCCATTTCTCCCACACCAGAGCTCTAAGGCCTAAGAGCTGGTGCTGTTTCTGACCTTCCCTTGCCAGTGCTTTCACAGCCAAACATACACTAAGAATCTCCCCTTGCCTTGCCTCCCACCACTCCCAAGACACATTCGCAAGCTCCCTCTCACTCTCGGCACAGACCAGCTCACAAAGTTAAAACATACAGCCATGTTTCCCTCTTAATATTTCTAAGGGCTTAATGCTCTTGCTTTTCCTCACCTTCCCTTGCCAGCACTTTCACACCCAGACTGACACTGCGGATGTACTTTTGCCTTGCCTCCCAGCACTCTCAATACACATTCGCAAGCTCCCTCTCACTCTCGGCACAGACCAGCTCACAAAGTGCAAACATGCAGCCATTTCTCCCACACCAGAGCTCTAAGGGCTTAGAGCTCTTGCTGTTTCTGACCTTCCCTTGCCAGTGCTTTCACAGCCAAACATACACTAAGAATCTCCCCTTGCCTTGCCTCCCACCACTCCCAAGACACATTCGCAAGCTCACTCTCACTCGCGGCACAGACCAGCTCACAAAGTTAAAACATACAGCCATGTTTCCCTCTTGATATTTCTAAGCACTTAATGCTCTTGCTGGTCCTCACCTTCCCTTGCCAGCACTTTCACACCCAGACAGACACTGCGGATGTACTTTTGCCTTGCCTCCCAGCACTCTCAATACACATTCGCAAGCTCACTCTCACTCCGCACAGACCAGCTCACAAAGTGCAAACATGCAGCCATTTCTCCCACACCAGAGCTCTAAGGCCTAAGAGCTGGTGCTGTTTCTGACCTTCCCTTGCCAGTGCTTTCACAGCCAAACATACACTAAGAATCTCCCCTTGCCTTGCCTCCCACCACTCCCAAGACACATTCGCAAGCTCACTCTCACTCTCGGCACAGACCAGATCACAAAGTTAAAACATACAGCCATTTCTCCCACACCAGAGCTCTAAGGCCTAAGAGCTGGTGCTGTTTCTGACCTTCCCTTGCCAGTGCTTTCACAGCCAAACATACACTAAGAATCTCCCCTTGCCTTGCCTCCCACCACTCCCAAGACACATTCTCAACCTCACTCTCACTCTCGGCACAGACCAGCTCACAAAGTTAAAACATACAGCCATTTCTCCCACACCAGAGCTCTAAGGGCTTAGAGCTCTTGCTGTTTCTGACCTTCCCTTGCCAGTGCTTTCACAGCCAAACATACACTAAGAATCTCCCCTTGCCTTGCCTCCCACCACTCCCAAGACACATTCGCAAGCTCACTCTCACTCTCGGCACAGACCAGCTCACAAAGTTAAAACATACAGCCATTTCTCCCACACCAGAGCTCTAAGGGCTTAGAGCTCCTGCTGTTTCTGACCTTCCCTTGCCAGTGCTTTCACAGCCAAACATACACTAAGAATCTCCCCTTGCCTTGCCTCGCACCACTCCCAAGACACATTCTCAAGCTCCCTCTCACTCTCGGCACAGACCAGCTCACAAAGTTAAAACATACAGCCATTTCTCCCACACCAGAGCTCTAAGGGCTTAGAGCTCCTGCTGTTTCTGACCTTCCCTTGCCAGTGCTTTCACAGCCAAACATACACTAAGAATCTCCCCTTGCCTTGCCTCCCACCACTCCCAAGACACATTTGCAAGCTCCCTCTCACTCTCGGCACAGACCAGCTCACAAAGTTAAAACATACAGCCATTTCTCCCACACCAGAGCTCTAAGGCCTAAGAGCTGGTGCTGTTTCTGACGTTCCCTTGCCAGTGTTTTCACAGCCAAACATACACTAAGAATCTCCCCTTGCCTTGCCTCCCACCACTCCCAAGACACATTCGCAAGCTCACTCTCACTCTCGGCACAGACCAGCTCACAAAGTTAAAACATACAGCCATTTCTCCCACACCAGAGCTCTAAGGCCTAAGAGCTCTTGCTGTTTCTGACCTTCCCTTGCCAGTGCTTTCACAGCCAAACATACACTAAGAATCTCCCCTTGCCTTGCCTCCCACCACTCCCAAGACACATTCGCAAGCTCCCTCTCACTCTCGGCACAGACCAGCTCACAAAGTTAAAACATACAGCCATTTCTCCCACACCAGAGCTCTAAGGCCTAAGAGCTGGTGCTGTTTCTGACCTTCCCTTGCCAGTGCTTTCACAGCCAAACATACACTAAGAATCTCCCCTTGCCTTGCCTCCCACCACTCCCAAGACACATTCGCAAGCTCACTCTCACTCTCGGCACAGACCAGCTCACAAAGTTAAAACATACAGCCATGTTTCCCTCTTGATATTTCTAAGGGCTTAATGCTCTTGCTGGTCCTCACCTTCCCTTGCCAGCACTTTCACACCCAGACAGACACTGCGGATGTACTTTTGCCTTGCCTCCCAGCACTCTCAATACACATTCGCAAGCTCACTCTCACATTCGCACAGACCAGCTCACAAAGTGCAAACATGCAGCCATTTCTCCCACACCAGAGCTCTAAGGCCTAAGAGCTGGTGCTGTATTCAACTGCCCTTCCCACCGCACTCACAGCCAGACACCCCCCTGGCATCTCCCCTTGCCTTGCCTCCCACCACTCCCAAGACACATTCTCAAGCTCCCTCTCACTCTCGGCACAGACCAGCTCACAAAGTTAAAACATCCAGCCATTTCTCCCACACCAGAGCTCTAAGGGCTTAGAGCTCTTGCTGTTTCTGACCTTCCCTTGCCAGTGCTTTCACAGCCAAACATACACTAAGAATCTCCCCTTGCCTTGCCTCCCACCACTCCCAAGACACATTCGCAAGCTCACTCTCACTCTCGGCACAGACCAGATCACAAAGTTAAAACATCCAGCCATTTCTCCCACACCAGAGCTCTAAGGGCTTAGAGCTCCTGCTGTTTCTGACCTTCCCTTGCCAGTGCTTTCACAGCCAAACATACACTAAGAATCTCCCCTTGCCTTGCCTCCCACCACTCCCAAGACACATTCGCAAGCTCACTCTCACTCTCGGCACAGACCAGCTCACAAAGTTAAAACATACAGCCATGTTTCCCTCTTAATATTTCTAAGGGCTTAATGCTCTTGCTGGTCCTCACCTTTCCTTGCCAGCACTTTCACACCCAGACAGACACTGCGGATGTACTTTTGCCTTGCCTCCCAGCACTCTCAATACACATTCGCAAGCTCACTCTCACTCTCGGCACAGACCAGCTCACAAAGTTAAAACATACAGCCATTTCTCCCACACCAGAGCTCTAAGGCCTAAGAGCTCCTGCTGTTTCTGACCTTCCCTTGCCAGTGCTTTCACAGCCAAACATACACTAAGAATCTCCCCTTGCCTTGCCTCCCACCACTCCCAAGACACATTCGCAAGCTCACTCTCACTCGCGGCACAGACCAGCTCACAAAGTTAAAACATACAGCCATGTTTCCCTCTTGATATTTCTAAGGGCTTAATGCTCTTGCTGGTCCTCACCTTCCCTTGCCAGCACTTTCACACCCAGACAGACACTGCGGATGTACTTTTGCCTTGCCTCCCAGCACTCTCAATACACATTCGCAAGCTCACTCTCACTCCGCACAGACCAGCTCACAAAGTGCAAACATGCAGCCATTTCTCCCACACCAGAGCTCTAAGGCCTAAGAGCTGGTGCTGTATTCAACTGCCCTTCCCACCGCACTCACAGCCAGACACCCCCCTGGCATCTCCCCTTGCCTTGCCTCCCACCACTCCCAAGACACATTCTCAAGCTCCCTCTCACTCTCGGCACAGACCAGCTCACAAAGTTAAAACATACAGCCATTTCTCCCACACCAGAGCTCTAAGGGCTTAGAGCTCCTGCTGTTTCTGACCTTCCCTTGCCAGTGCTTTCACAGCCAAACATACACTAAGAATCTCCCCTTGCCTTGCCTCCCACCACTCCCAAGACACATTCTCAAGCTCCCTCTCACTCTCGGCACAGACCAGCTCACAAAGTTAAAACATACAGCCATTTCTCCCACACCAGAGCTCTAAGGCCTAAGAGCTGGTGCTGTTTCTGACCTTCCCTTGCCAGTGCTTTCACAGCCAAACATACACTAAGAATCTCCCCTTGCCTTGCCTCCCACCACTCCCAAGACACATTCTCAAGCTCACTCTCACTCTCGGCACAGACCAGCTCACAAAGTTAAAACATACAGCCATTTCTCCCACACCAGAGCTCTAAGGCCTAAGAGCTCTTGCTGTTTCTGACCTTCCCTTGCCAGTGCTTTCACAGCCAAACATACACTAAGAATCTCCCCTTGCCTTGCCTCCCACCACTCCCAAGACACATTCGCAAGCTCCCTCTCACTCTCGGCACAGACCAGCTCACAAAGTTAAAACATACAGCCATGTTTCCCTCTTAATATTTCTAAGGGCTTAATGCTCTTGCTTTTCCTCACCTTCCCTTGCCAGCACTTTCACACCCAGACTGACACTGCGGATGTACTTTTGCCTTGCCTCCCAGCACTCTCAATACACATTCGCAAGCTCCCTCTCACTCTCGGCACAGACCAGCTCACAAAGTGCAAACATGCAGCCATTTCTCCCACACCAGAGCTCTAAGGGCTTAGAGCTCTTGCTGTTTCTGACCTTCCCTTGCCAGTGCTTTCACAGCCAAACATACACTAAGAATCTCCCCTTGCCTTGCCTCCCACCACTCCCAAGACACATTCGCAAGCTCACTCTCACTCGCGGCACAGACCAGCTCACAAAGTTAAAACATACAGCCATGTTTCCCTCTTGATATTTCTAAGGACTTAATGCTCTTGCTGGTCCTCACCTTCCCTTGCCAGCACTTTCACACCCAGACAGACACTGCGGATGTACTTTTGCCTTGCCTCCCAGCACTCTCACTACACATTCGCAAGCTCACTCTCACTCCGCACAGACCAGCTCACAAAGTGCAAACATGCAGCCATTTCTCCCACACCAGAGCTCTAAGGCCTAAGAGCTGGTGCTGTTTCTGACCTTCCCTTGCCAGTGCTTTCACAGCCAAACATACACTAAGAATCTCCCCTTGCCTTGCCTCCCACCACTCCCAAGACACATTCGCAAGCTCACTCTCACTCTCGGCACAGACCAGATCACAAAGTTAAAACATACAGCCATTTCTCCCACACCAGAGCTCTAAGGCCTAAGAGCTGGTGCTGTTTCTGACCTTCCCTTGCCAGTGCTTTCACAGCCAAACATACACTAAGAATCTCCCCTTGCCTTGCCTCCCACCACTCCCAAGACACATTCTCAAGCTCCCTCTCACTCTCGGCACAGACCAGCTCACAAAGTTAAAACATACAGCCATTTCTCCCACACCAGAGCTCTAAGGGCTTAGAGCTCTTGCTGTTTCTGACCTTCCCTTGCCAGTGCTTTCACAGCCAAACATACACTAAGAATCTCCCCTTGCCTTGCCTCCCACCACTCCCAAGACACATTCGCAAGCTCACTCTCACTCTCGGCACAGACCAGCTCACAAAGTTAAAACATACAGCCATTTCTCCCACACCAGAGCTCTAAGGGCTTAGAGCTCCTGCTGTTTCTGACCTTCCCTTGCCAGTGCTTTCACAGCCAAACATACACTAAGAATCTCCCCTTGCCTTGCCTCCCACCACTCCCAAGACACATTCGCAAGCTCACTCTCACTCTCGGCACAGACCAGCTCACAAAGTTAAAACATACAGCCATTTCTCCCACACCAGAGCTCTAAGGGCTTAGAGCTCCTGCTGTTTCTGACCTTCCCTTGCCAGTGCTTTCACAGCCAAACATACACTAAGAATCTCCCCTTGCCTTGCCTCCCACCACTCCCAAGACACATTCGCAAGCTCACTCTCACTCTCGGCACAGACCAGCTCACAAAGTTAAAACATACAGCCATTTCTCCCACACCAGAGCTCTAAGGGCTTAGAGCTCCTGCTGTTTCTGACCTTCCCTTGCCAGTGCTTTCACAGCCAAACATACACTAAGAATCTCCCCTTGCCTTGCCTCCCACCACTCCCAAGACACATTCGCAAGCTCCCTCTCACTCTCGGCACAGACCAGCTCACAAAGTTAAAACATACAGCCATTTCTCCCACACCAGAGCTCTAAGGCCTAAGAGCTGGTGCTGTTTCTGACGTTCCCTTGCCAGTGTTTTCACAGCCAAACATACACTAAGAATCTCCCCTTGCCTTGCCTCCCACCACTCCCAAGACACATTCGCAAGCTCCCTCTCACTCTCGGCACAGACCAGCTCACAAAGTTAAAACATACAGCCATTTCTCCCACACCAGAGCTCTAAGGCCTAAGAGCTCTTGCTGTTTCTGACCTTCCCTTGCCAGTGCTTTCACAGCCAAACATACACTAAGAATCTCCCCTTGCCTTGCCTCCCACCACTCCCAAGACACATTCGCAAGCTCACTCTCACTCTCGGCACAGACCAGCTCACAAAGTTAAAACATACAGCCATGTTTCCCTCTTAATATTTCTAAGGGCTTAATGCTCTTGCTGGTCCTCACCTTCCCTTGCCAGCACTTTCACACCCAGACAGACACTGCGGATGTACTTTTGCCTTGCCTCCCAGCACTCTCACTACACATTCGCAAGCTCACTCTCACTCCGCACAGACCAGCTCACAAAGTGCAAACATGCAGCCATTTCTCCCACACCAGAGCTCTAAGGCCTGAGAGCTGGTGCTGTATTCAACTGCCCTTCCCACCGCACTCACAGCCAGACACCCCCCTGGCATCTCCCCTTGCCTTGCCTCCCACCACTCCCAAGACACATTCTCAAGCTCCCTCTCACTCTCGGCACAGACCAGCTCACAAAGTTAAAACATACAGCCATTTCTCCCACACCAGAGCTCTAAGGGCTTAGAGCTCTTGCTGTTTCTGACCTTCCCTTGCCAGTGCTTTCACAGCCAAACATACACTAAGAATCTCCCCTTGCCTTGCCTCCCACCACCCCCAAGACACATTCTCAAGCTCACTCTCACTCTCGGCACAGACCAGCTCACAAAGTTAAAACATACAGCCATTTCTCCCACACCAGAGCTCTAAGGCCTAAGAGCTCTTGCTGTTTCTGACCTTCCCTTGCCAGTGCTTTCACAGCCAAACATACACTAAGAATCTCCCCTTGCCTTGCCTCCCACCACTCCCAAGACACATTCGCAAGCTCCCTCTCACTCTCGGCACAGACCAGCTCACAAAGTTAAAACATACAGCCATTTCTCCCACACCAGAGCTCTAAGGCCTAAGAGCTGGTGCTGTTTCTGACCTTCCCTTGCCAGTGCTTTCACAGCCAAACATACACTAAGAATCTCCCCTTGCCTTGCCTCCCACCACTCCCAAGACACATTCTCAAGCTCCCTCTCACTCTCGGCACAGACCAGCTCACAAAGTTAAAACATACAGCCATTTCTCCCACACCAGAGCTCTAAGGGCTTAGAGCTCCTGCTGTTTCTGACCTTCCCTTGCCAGTGCTTTCACAGCCAAACATACACTAAGAATCTCCCCTTGCCTTGCCTCCCACCACTCCCAAGACACATTCGCAAGCTCACTCTCACTCTCGGCACAGACCAGCTCACAAAGTTAAAACATACAGCCATTTCTCCCACACCAGAGCTCTAAGGGCTTAGAGCTCCTGCTGTTTCTGACCTTCCCTTGCCAGTGCTTTCACAGCCAAACATACACTAAGAATCTCCCCTTGCCTTGCCTCCCACCACTCCCAAGACACATTCGCAAGCTCCCTCTCACTCTCGGCACAGACCAGCTCACAAAGTTAAAACATACAGCCATTTCTCCCACACCAGAGCTCTAAGGCCTAAGAGCTGGTGCTGTTTCTGACGTTCCCTTGCCAGTGTTTTCACAGCCAAACATACACTAAGAATCTCCCCTTGCCTTGCCTCCCACCACTCCCAAGACACATTCGCAAGCTCACTCTCACTCTCGGCACAGACCAGCTCACAAAGTTAAAACATACAGCCATTTCTCCCACACCAGAGCTCTAAGGCCTAAGAGCTCTTGCTGTTTCTGACCTTCCCTTGCCAGTGCTTTCACAGCCAAACATACACTAAGAATCTCCCCTTGCCTTGCCTCCCACCACTCCCAAGACACATTCGCAAGCTCCCTCTCACTCTCGGCACAGACCAGCTCACAAAGTTAAAACATACAGCCATTTCTCCCACACCAGAGCTCTAAGGCCTAAGAGCTGGTGCTGTTTCTGACCTTCCCTTGCCAGTGCTTTCACAGCCAAACATACACTAAGAATCTCCCCTTGCCTTGCCTCCCACCACTCCCAAGACACATTCGCAAGCTCACTCTCACTCTCGGCACAGACCAGCTCACAAAGTTAAAACATACAGCCATGTTTCCCTCTTGATATTTCTAAGGGCTTAATGCTCTTGCTGGTCCTCACCTTCCCTTGCCAGCACTTTCACACCCAGACAGACACTGCGGATGTACTTTTGCCTTGCCTCCCAGCACTCTCAATACACATTCGCAAGCTCACTCTCACATTCGCACAGACCAGCTCACAAAGTGCAAACATGCAGCCATTTCTCCCACACCAGAGCTCTAAGGCCTAAGAGCTGGTGCTGTATTCAACTGCCCTTCCCACCGCACTCACAGCCAGACACCCCCCTGGCATCTCCCCTTGCCTTGCCTCCCACCACTCCCAAGACACATTCGCAAGCTCCCTCTCACTCTCGGCACAGACCAGCTCACAAAGTTAAAACATACAGCCATTTCTCCCACACCAGAGCTCTAAGGGCTTAGAGCTCTTGCTGTTTCTGACCTTCCCTTGCCAGTGCTTTCACAGCCAAACATACACTAAGAATCTCCCCTTGCCTTGCCTCCCACCACTCCCAAGACACATTCTCAAGCTCCCTCTCACTCTCGGCACAGACCAGCTCACAAAGTTAAAACATACAGCCATTTCTCCCACACCAGAGCTCTAAGGGCTTAGAGCTCCTGCTGTTTCTGACCTTCCCTTGCCAGTGCTTTCACAGCCAAACATACACTAAGAATCTCCCCTTGCCTTGCCTCCCACCACTCCCAAGACACATTCGCAAGCTCACTCTCACTCGCGGCACAGACCAGCTCACAAAGTTAAAACATACAGCCATGTTTCCCTCTTGATATTTCTAAGGACTTAATGCTCCTTCTGGTCCTCACCTTCCCTTGCCAGCACTTTCACACCCAGACAGACACTGCGGATGTACTTTTGCCTTGCCTCCCAGCACTCTCAATACACATTCGCAAGCTCACTCTCACTCCGCACAGACCAGCTCACAAAGTGCAAACATGCAGCCATTTCTCCCACACCAGAGCTCTAAGGCCTAAGAGCTGGTGCTGTATTCAACTGCCCTTCCCACCGCACTCACAGCCAGACACCCCCCTGGCATCTCCCCTTGCCTTGACTCCCACCACTCCCAAGACACATTCGCAAGCTCCCTCTCACTCTCGGCACAGACCAGCTCACAAAGTTAAAACATACAGCCATTTCTCCCACACCAGAGCTCTAAGGGCTTAGAGCTCTTGCTGTTTCTGACCTTCCCTTGCCAGTGCTTTCACAGCCAAACATACACTAAGAATCTCCCCTTGCCTTGCCTCCCACCACTCCCAAGACACATTCGCAAGCTCCCTCTCACTCTCGGCACAGACCAGCTCACAAAGTTAAAACATACAGCCATTTCTACCACACCAGAGCTCTAAGGCCTAAGAGCTCTTGCTGTTTCTGACCTTCCCTTGCCAGTGCTTTCACAGCCAAACATACACTAAGAATCTCCCCTTGCCTTGCCTCCCACCACTCCCAAGACACATTCGCAAGCTCACTCTCACTCTCGGCACAGACCAGCTCACAAAGTTAAAACATACAGCCATTTCTCCCACACCAGAGCTCTAAGGCCTAAGAGCTGGTGCTGTTTCTGACCTTCCCTTGCCAGTGCTTTCACAGCCAAACATACACTAAGAATCTCCCCTTGCCTTGCCTCCCACCACTCCCAAGACACATTCGCAAGCTCACTCTCACTCTCGGCACAGACCAGCTCACAAAGTTAAAACATACAGCCATGTTTCCCTCTTGATATTTCTAAGCACTTAATGCTCTTGCTGGTCCTCACCTTCCCTTGCCAGCACTTTCACACCCAGACAGACACTGCGGATGTACTTTTGCCTTGCCTCCCAGCACTCTCAATACACATTCGAAAGCTCACTCTCACATTCGCACAGACCAGCTCACAAAGTGCAAACATGCAGCCATTTCTCCCACACCAGAGCTCTAAGGCCTAAGAGCTGGTGCTGTATTCAACT
Source organism: Pelecanus crispus (assembly GCF_030463565.1). Lineage (NCBI taxonomy): Eukaryota > Metazoa > Chordata > Aves > Pelecaniformes > Pelecanidae > Pelecanus > Pelecanus crispus. Next base: position 24,236,352 of record NC_134650.1, read on the forward strand.
GCCCTTCCCACCGCACTCACAGCCAGACACCCCCCTGGCATCTCCCCTTGCCTTGCCTCCCACCACTCCCAAGACACATTCTCAAGCTCCCTCTCACTCTCGGCACAGACCAGCTCACAAAGTTAAAACATCCAGCCATTTCTCCCACACCAGAGCTCTAAGGGCTTAGAGCTCTTGCTGTTTCTGACCTTCCCTTGCCAGTGCTTTCACAGCCAAACATACACTAAGAATCTCCCCTTGCCTTGCCTCCCACCACTCCCAAGACACATTCGCAAGCTCCCTCTCACTCTCGGCACAGACCAGCTCACAAAGTTAAAACATACAGCCATTTCTCCCACACCAGAGCTCTAAGGGCTTAGAGCTCCTGCTGTTTCTGACCTTCCCTTGCCAGTGCTTTCACAGCCAAACATACACTAAGAATCTCCCCTTGCCTTGCCTCCCACCACTCCCAAGACACATTCGCAAGCTCACTCTCACTCGCGGCACAGACCAGCTCACAAAGTTAAAACATACAGCCATGTTTCCCTCTTGATATTTCTAAGGACTTAATGCTCCTTCTGGTCCTCACCTTCCCTTGCCAGCACTTTCACACCCAGACAGACACTGCGGATGTACTTTTGCCTTGCCTCCCAGCACTCTCAATACACATTCGCAAGCTCACTCTCACTCCGCACAGACCAGCTCACAAAGTGCAAACATGCAGCCATTTCTCCCACACCAGAGCTCTAAGGCCTAAGAGCTGGTGCTGTATTCAACTGCCCTTCCCACCGCACTCACAGCCAGACACCCCCCTGGCATCTCCCCTTGCCTTGCCTCCCACCACTCCCAAGACACATTCTCAAGCTCCCTCTCACTCTCGGCACAGACCAGCTCACAAAGTTAAAACATACAGCCATTTCTACCACACCAGAGCTCTAAGGGCTTAGAGCTCCTACTGTTTCTGACCTTCCCTTGCCAGTGCTTTCACAGCCAAACATACACTAAGAATCTCCCCTTGCCTTGCCTCCCACCACTCCCAAGACACATTCGCAAGCTCACTCTCACTCTCGGCACAGACCAGCTCACAAAGTTAAAACATACAGCCATTTCTCCCACACCAGAGCTCTAAGGCGTAAGAGCTGGTGCTGTTTCTGACCTTCCCTTGCCAGTGTTTTCACAGCCAAACATACACTAAGAATCTCCCCTTGCCTTGCCTCCCACCACTCCCAAGACACATTCGCAAGCTCCCTCTCACTCGCGGCACAGACCAGCTCACAAAGTTAAAACATACAGCCATGTTTCCCTCTTGATATTTCTAAGCACTTAATGCTCTTGCTGGTCCTCACCTTCCCTTGCCAGCACTTTCACACCCAGACAGACACTGCGGATGTACTTTTGCCTTGCCTCCCAGCACTCTCAATACACATTCGCAAGCTCACTCTCACTCCGCACAGACCAGCTCACAAAGTGCAAACATGCAGCCATTTCTCCCACACCAGAGCTCTAAGGCCTAAGACCTGGTGCTGTATTCAACTGCCCTTCCCACCGCACTCACAGCCAGACACCCCCCTGGCATCTCCCCTTGCCTTGCCTCCCACCACTCCCAAGACACATTCGCAAGCTCACTCTCACTCTCGGCACAGACCAGCTCACAAAGTTAAAACATACAGCCATTTCTCCCACACCAGAGCTCTAAGGGCTTAGAGCTCCTGCTGTTTCTGACCTTCCCTTGCCAGTGCTTTCACAGCCAAACATACATTAAGAATCTCCCCTTGCCTTGCCTCGCACCACTCCCAAGACACATTCGCAAGCTCACTCTCACTCTCGGCACAGACCAGCTCACAAAGTTAAAACATACAGCCATTTCTCCCACACCAGAGCTCTAAGGGCTTAGAGCTCTTGCTGTTTCTGACCTTCCCTTGCCAGTGCTTTCACAGCCAAACATACACTAAGAATCTCCCCTTGCCTTGCCTCCCACCACTCCGAAGACACATTCTCAAGCTCCCTCTCACTCTCGGCACAGACCAGCTCACAAAGTTAAAACATACAGCCATTTCTCCCACACCAGAGCTCTAAGGCCTAAGAGCTCCTGCTGTTTCTGACCTTCCCTTGCCAGTGCTTTCACAGCCAAACATACACTAAGAATCTCCCCTTGCCTTGCCTCCCACCACTCCCAAGACACATTCGCAAGCTCACTCTCACTCTCGGCACAGACCAGCTCACAAAGTTAAAACATACAGCCATGTTTCCCTCTTGATATTTCTAAGGAATTAATGCTCTTGCTGGTCCTCACCTTCCCTTGCCAGCACTTTCACACCCAGACAGACACTGCGGATGTACTTTTGCCTTGCCTCCCAGCACTCTCAATACACATTCGCAAGCTCACTCTCACATTCGCACAGACCAGCTCACAAAGTGCAAACATGCAGCCATTTCTCCCACACCAGAGCTCTAAGGCCTAAGAGCTGGTGCTGTATTCAACTGCCCTTCCCACCGCACTCACAGCCAGACACCCCCCTGGCATCTCCCCTTGCCTTGCCTCCCACCACTCCCAAGACACATTCGCAAGCTCACTCTCACTCTCGGCACAGACCAGCTCACAAAGTTAAAACATACAGCCATTTCTCCCACACCAGAGCTCTAAGGGCTTAGAGCTCCTGCTGTTTCTGACCTTCCCTTGCCAGTGCTTTCACAGCCAAACATACACTAAGAATCTCCCCTTGCCTTGCCTCCCACCACTCCCAAGACACATTCGCAAGCTCACTCTCACTCTCGGCACAGACCAGATCACAAAGTTAAAACATACAGCCATTTCTCCCACACCAGAGCTCTAAGGCCTAAGAGCTGGTGCTGTTTCTGACCTTCCCTTGCCAGTGCTTTCACAGCCAAACATACACTAAGAATCTCCCCTTGCCTTGCCTCCCACCACTCCCAAGACACATTCTCAACCTCCCTCTCACTCTCGGCACAGACCAGCTCACAAAGTTAAAACATACAGCCATTTCTCCCACACCAGAGCTCTAAGGGCTTAGAGCTCCTGCTGTTTCTGACCTTCCCTTGCCAGTGCTTTCACAGCCAAACATACACTAAGAATCTCCCCTTGCCTTGCCTCCCACCACTCCCAAGACACATTCGCAAGCTCACTCTCACTCTCGGCACAGACCAGCTCACAAAGTTAAAACATACAGCCATTTCTCCCACACCAGAGCTCTAAGGGCTTAGAGCTCCTGCTGTTTCTGACCTTCCCTTGCCAGTGCTTTCACAGCCAAACATACACTAAGAATCTCCCCTTGCCTTGCCTCCCACCACTCCCAAGACACATTCGCAAGCTCCCTCTCACTCTCGGCACAGACCAGCTCACAAAGTTAAAACATACAGCCATTTCTCCCACACCAGAGCTCTAAGGCCTAAGAGCTGGTGCTGTTTCTGACGTTCCCTTGCCAGTGTTTTCACAGCCAAACATACACTAAGAATCTCCCCTTGCCTTGCCTCCCACCACTCCCAAGACACATTCGCAAGCTCCCTCTCACTCTCGGCACAGACCAGCTCACAAAGTTAAAACATACAGCCATTTCTCCCACACCAGAGCTCTAAGGCCTAAGAGCTCTTGCTGTTTCTGACCTTCCCTTGCCAGTGCTTTCACAGCCAAACATACACTAAGAATCTCCCCTTGCCTTGCCTCCCACCACTCCCAAGACACATTCGCAAGCTCACTCTCACTCTCGGCACAGACCAGCTCACAAAGTTAAAACATACAGCCATGTTTCCCTCTTAATATTTCTAAGGGCTTAATGCTCTTGCTGGTCCTCACCTTCCCTTGCCAGCACTTTCACACCCAGACAGACACTGCGGATGTACTTTTGCCTTGCCTCCCAGCACTCTCACTACACATTCGCAAGCTCACTCTCACTCCGCACAGACCAGCTCACAAAGTGCAAACATGCAGCCATTTCTCCCACACCAGAGCTCTAAGGCCTGAGAGCTGGTGCTGTATTCAACTGCCCTTCCCACCGCACTCACAGCCAGACACCCCCCTGGCATCTCCCCTTGCCTTGCCTCCCACCACTCCCAAGACACATTCTCAAGCTCCCTCTCACTCTCGGCACAGACCAGCTCACAAAGTTAAAACATACAGCCATTTCTCCCACACCAGAGCTCTAAGGGCTTAGAGCTCTTGCTGTTTCTGACCTTCCCTTGCCAGTGCTTTCACAGCCAAACATACACTAAGAATCTCCCCTTGCCTTGCCTCCCACCACCCCCAAGACACATTCTCAAGCTCACTCTCACTCTCGGCACAGACCAGCTCACAAAGTTAAAACATACAGCCATTTCTCCCACACCAGAGCTCTAAGGCCTAAGAGCTCTTGCTGTTTCTGACCTTCCCTTGCCAGTGCTTTCACAGCCAAACATACACTAAGAATCTCCCCTTGCCTTGCCTCCCACCACTCCCAAGACACATTCGCAAGCTCCCTCTCACTCTCGGCACAGACCAGCTCACAAAGTTAAAACATACAGCCATTTCTCCCACACCAGAGCTCTAAGGCCTAAGAGCTGGTGCTGTTTCTGACCTTCCCTTGCCAGTGCTTTCACAGCCAAACATACACTAAGAATCTCCCCTTGCCTTGCCTCCCACCACTCCCAAGACACATTCGCAAGCTCACTCTCACTCTCGGCACAGACCAGCTCACAAAGTTAAAACATACAGCCATGTTTCCCTCGATATTTCTAAGGGCTTAATGCTCTTGCTGGTCCTCACCTTCCCTTGCCAGCACTTTCACACCCAGACAGACACTGCGGATGTACTTTTGCCTTGCCTCCCAGCACTCTCAATACACATTCGCAAGCTCACTCTCACATTCGCACAGACCAGCTCACAAAGTGCAAACATGCAGCCATTTCTCCCACACCAGAGCTCTAAGGCCTAAGAGCTGGTGCTGTATTCAACTGCCCTTCCCACCGCACTCACAGCCAGACACCCCCCTGGCATCTCCCCTTGCCTTGCCTCCCACCACTCCCAAGACACATTCGCAAGCTCACTCTCACTCTCGGCACAGACCAGCTCACAAAGTTAAAACATACAGCCATTTCTCCCACACCAGAGCTCTAAGGGCTTAGAGCTCTTGCTGTTTCTGACCTTCCCTTGCCAGTGCTTTCACAGCCAAACATACACTAAGAATCTCCCCTTGCCTTGCCTCCCACCACTCCCAAGACACATTCTCAAGCTCCCTCTCACTCTCGGCACAGACCAGCTCACAAAGTTAAAACATACAGCCATTTCTCCCACACCAGAGCTCTAAGGGCTTAGAGCTCCTGCTGTTTCTGACCTTCCCTTGCCAGTGCTTTCACAGCCAAACATACACTAAGAATCTCCCCTTGCCTTGCCTCCCACCACTCCCAAGACACATTCGCAAGCTCCCTCTCACTCTCGGCACAGACCAGCTCACAAAGTTAAAACATACAGCCATGTTTCCCTCTTGATATTTCTAAGGACTTAATGCTCTTGCTGGTCCTCACCTTCCCTTGCCAGCACTTTCACACCCAGACAGACACTGCGGATGTACTTTTGCCTTGCCTCCCAGCACTCTCAATACACATTCGCAAGCTCACTCTCACTCCGCACAGACCAGCTCACAAAGTGCAAACATGCAGCCATTTCTCCCACACCAGAGCTCTAAGGCCTAAGAGCTGGTGCTGTATTCAACTGCCCTTCCCACCGCACTCACAGCCAGACACCCCCCTGGCATCTCCCCTTGCCTTGCCTCCCACCACTCCCAAGACACATTCTCAAGCTCCCTCTCACTCTCGGCACAGACCAGCTCACAAAGTTAAAACATACAGCCATTTCTCCCACACCAGAGCTCTAAGGGCTTAGAGCTCCTGCTGTTTCTGACCATCCCTTGCCAGTGCTTTCACAGCCAAACATACACTAAGAATCTCCCCTTGCCTTGCCTCCCACCACCCCCAAGACACATTCGCAAGCTCACTCTCACTCTCGGCACAGACCAGCTCACAAAGTTAAAACATACAGCCATTTCTCCCACACCAGAGCTCTAAGGCCTAAGAGCTGGTGCTGTTTCTGACGTTCCCTTGCCAGTGCTTTCACAGCCAAACATACACTAAGAATCTCCCCTTGCCTTGCCTCCCACCACTCCCAAGACACATTCGCAAGCTCCCTCTCACTCTCGGCACAGACCAGCTCACAAAGTTAAAACATACAGCCATTTCTCCCACACCAGAGCTCTAAGGCCTAAGAGCTGGTGCTGTTTCTGACCTTCCCTTGCCAGTGCTTTCACAGCCAAACATACACTAAGAATCTCCCCTTGCCTTGCCTCCCACCACTCCCAAGACACATTCGCAAGCTCACTCTCACTCTCGGCACAGACCAGCTCACAAAGTTAAAACATACAGCCATGTTTCCCTCTTGATATTTCTAAGGGCTTAATGCTCTTGCTGGTCCTCACCTTCCCTTGCCAGCACTTTCACACCCAGACAGACACTGCGGATGTACTTTTGCCTTGCCTCCCAGCACTCTCAATACACATTCGCAAGCTCACTCTCACATTCGCACAGACCAGCTCACAAAGTGCAAACATGCAGCCATTTCTCCCACACCAGAGCTCTAAGGCCTAAGAGCTGGTGCTGTATTCAACTGCCCTTCCCACCACACTCACAGCCAGACACCCCCCTGGCATCTCCCCTTGCCTTGCCTCCCACCACTCCCAAGACACATTCTCAAGCTCCCTCTCACTCTCGGCACAGACCAGCTCACAAAGTTAAAACATACAGCCATTTCTCCCACACCAGAGCTCTAAGGGCTTAGAGCTCCTGCTGTTTCTGACCTTCCCTTGCCAGTGCTTTCACAGCCAAACATACACTAAGAATCTCCCCTTGCCTTGCCTCCCACCACTCCCAAGACACATTCTCAAGCTCCCTCTCACTCTCGGCACAGACCAGCTCACAAAGTTAAAACATACAGCCATTTCTCCCACACCAGAGCTCTAAGGGCTTAGAGCTCCTGCTGTTTCTGACCTTCCCTTGCCAGTGCTTTCACAGCCAAACATACACTAAGAATCTCCCCTTGCCTTGCCTCCCACCACTCCCAAGACACATTCTCAAGCTCCCTCTCACTCTCGGCACAGACTAGCTCACAAAGTTAAAACATACAGCCATTTCTCCCACACCAGAGCTCTAAGGCCTAAGAGCTGGTGCTGTTTCTGACCTTCCCTTGCCAGTGCTTTCACAGCCAAACATACACTAAGAATCTCCCCTTGCCTTGCCTCCCACCACTCCCAAGACACATTCGCAAGCTCACTCTCACTCGCGGCACAGACCAGCTCACAAAGTTAAAACATACAGCCATGTTTCCCTCTTGATATTTCTAAGCACTTAATGCTCTTGCTGGTCCTCACCTTCCCTTGCCAGCACTTTCACACCCAGACAGACACTGCGGATGTACTTTTGCCTTGCCTCCCAGCACTCTCAATACACATTCGCAAGCTCACTCTCACTCTCGGCACAGACCAGCTCACAAAGTGCAAACATGCAGCCATTTCTCCCACACCAGAGCTCTAAGGGCTTAGAGCTCCTGCTGTTTCTGACCTTCCCTTGCCAGTGCTTTCACAGCCAAACATACACTAAGAATCTCCCCTTGCCTTGCCTCCCACCACTCCCAAGACACATTCGCAAGCTCACTCTCACTCGCGGCACAGACCAGCTCACAAAGTTAAAACATACAGCCATGTTTCCCTCTTGATATTTCTAAGGACTTAATGCTCTTGCTGGTCCTCACCTTCCCTTGCCAGCACTTTCACACCCAGACAGGCACTGCGGATGTACTTTTCCCTTGCCTCCCAGCACTCTCAATACACATTTGCAAGCTCACTCTCACTCCGCAGAGACCAGCTCACAAAGTGCAAACATGCAGCCATTTCTCCCACACCAGAGCTCTAAGGCCTAAGAGCTGGTGCTGTATTCAACTGCCCTTCCCACCGCACTCACAGCCAGACACCCCCCTGGCATCTCCCCTTGCCTTGCCTCCCACCACTCCCAAGACACATTCTCAAGCTCCCTCTCACTCTCGGCACAGACCAGCTCAGAAAGTTAAAACATACAGCCATTTCTCCCACACCAGAGCTCTAAGGGCTTAGAGCTCCTGCTGTTTCTGACCTTCCCTTGCCAGTGCTTTCACAGCCAAACATACACTAAGAATCTCCCCTTGCCTTGCCTCCCACCACTCCCAAGACACATTCTCAAGCTCCCTCTCACTCTCGGCACAGACCAGCTCACAAAGTTAAAACATACAGCCATTTCTCCCACACCAGAGCTCTAAGGGCTTAGAGCTCTTGCTGTTTCTGACCTTCCCTTGCCAGTGCTTTCACAGCCAAACATACACTAAGAATCTCCCCTTGCCTTGCCTCCCACCACTCCCAAGACACATTCTCAAGCTCACTCTCACTCTCGGCACAGACCAGCTCACAAAGTTAAAACATACAGCCATTTCTCCCACACCAGAGCTCTAAGGGCTTAGAGCTCCTGCTGTTTCTGATCTTCCCTTGCCAGTGCTTTCACAGCCAAACATACACTAAGAATCTCCCCTTGCCTTGCCTCCCACCACTCCCAAGACACATTCGCAAGCTCCCTCTCACTCTCGGCACAGACCAGCTCACAAAGTTATAACATACAGCCATTTCTCCCACACCAGAGCTCTAAGGCCTAAGAGCTCTTGCTGTTTCTGACCTTCCCTTGCCAGTGCTTTCACAGCCAAACATACACTAAGAATCTCCCCTTGCCTTGCCTCCCACCACTCCCAAGACACATTCTCAAGCTCACTCTCACTCTCGGCACAGACCAGCTCACAAAGTTAAAACATACAGCCATTTCTCCCACACCAGAGCTCTAAGGCCTAAGAGCTGGTGCTGTTTCTGACCTTCCCTTGCCAGTGCTTTCACAGCCAAACATACACTAAGAATCTCCCCTTGCCTTGCCTCCCACCACTCCCAAGACACATTCTCAAGCTCCCTCTCACTCTCGGCACAGACCAGCTCACAAAGTTAAAACATACAGCCATTTCTCCCACACCAGAGCTCTAAGGGCTTAGAGCTCTTGCTGTTTCTGACCTTCCCTTGCCAGTGCTTTCACAGCCAAACATACACTAAAAATCTCCCCTTGCCTTGCCTCGCACCACTCCCAAGACACATTCTCAAGCTCCCTCTCACTCTCGGCACAGACCAGCTCACAAAGTTAAAACATACAGCCATTTCTCCCACACCAGAGCTCTAAGGGCTTAGAGCTCCTGCTGTTTCTGACCTTCCCTTGCCAGTGCTTTCACAGCCAAACATACACTAAGAATCTCCCCTTGCCTTGCCTCCCACCACTCCCAAGACACATTCTCAAGCTCCCTCTCACTCTCGGCACAGACCAGCTCACAAAGTTAAAACATACAGCCATTTCTCCCACACCAGAGCTCTAAGGGCTTAGAGCTCCTGCTGTTTCTGACCTTCCCTTGCCAGTGCTTTCACAGCCAAACATACACTAAGAATCTCCCCTTGCCTTGCCTCCCACCACTCCCAAGACACATTCGCAAGCTCACTCTCACTCGCGGCACAGACCAGCTCACAAAGTTAAAACATACAGCCATTTCTCCCACACCAGAGCTCTAAGGCCTAAGAGCTGGTGCTGTTTCTGACGTTCCCTTGCCAGTGTTTTCACAGCCAAACATACACTAAGAATCTCCCCTTGCCTTGCCTCCCACCACTCCCAAGACACATTCGCAAGCTCACTCTCACTCTCGGCACAGACCAGCTCACAAAGTTAAAACATACAGCCATTTCTCCCACACCAGAGCTCTAAGGCCTAAGAGCTGGTGCTGTTTCTGACCTTCCCTTGCCAGTGCTTTCACAGCCAAACATACACTAAGAATCTCCCCTTGCCTTGCCTCCCACCACTCCCAAGACACATTCGCAAGCTCACTCTCACTCGCGGCACAGACCAGCTCACAAAGTTAAAACATACAGCCATGTTTCCCTCTTGATATTTCTAAGCACTTAATGCTCTTGCTGGTCCTCACCTTCCCTTGCCAGCACTTTCACACCCAGACAGACACTGCGGATGTACTTTTGCCTTGCCTCCCAGCACTCTCAATACACATTCGCAAGCTCACTCTCACTCCGCACAGACCAGCTCACAAAGTGCAAACATGCAGCCATTTCTCCCACACCAGAGCTCTAAGGCCTAAGAGCTGGTGCTGTATTCAACTGCCCTTCCCACCGCACTCACAGCCAGACACCCCCCTGGCATCTCCCCTTGCCTTGCCTCCCACCACTCCCAAGACACATTCGCAAGCTCCCTCTCACTCTCGGCACAGACCAGCTCACAAAGTTAAAACATACAGCCATTTCTCCCACACCAGAGCTCTAAGGGCTTAGAGCTCTTGCTGTTTCTGACCTTCCCTTGCCAGTGCTTTCACAGCCAAACATACACTAAGAATCTCCCCTTGCCTTGCCTCCCACCACTCCCAAGACACATTCTCAAGCTCCCTCTCACTCTCGGCACAGACCAGCTCACAAAGTTAAAACATACAGCCATTTCTCCCACACCAGAGCTCTAATGCCTAAGAGCTGGTGCTGTTTCTGACCGTCCCTTGCCAGTGCTTTCACAGCCAAACATACACTAAGAATCTCCCCTTGCCTTGCCTCCCACCACTCCCAAGACACATTCGCAAGCTCCCTCTCACTCTCGGCACAGACCAGCTCACAAAGTTAAAACATACAGCCATGTTTCCCTCTTGATATTTCTAAGGACTTAATGCTCTTGCTGGTCCTCACCTTCCCTTGCCAGCACTTTCACACCCAGACAGACACTGCGGATGTACTTTTGCCTTGCCTCCCAGCACTCTCACTACACATTCGCAAGCTCACTCTCACATTCGCACAGACCAGCTCACAAAGTGCAAACATGCAGCCATTTCTCCCACACCAGAGCTCTAAGGCCTAAGAGCTGGTGCTGTATTCAACTGCCCTTCCCACCGCACTCACAGCCAGACACCCCCCTGGCATCTCCCCTTGCCTTGCCTCCCACCACTCCCAAGACACATTCGCAAGCTCCCTCTCACTCTCGGCACAGACCAGCTCACAAAGTTAAAACATACAGCCATTTCTCCCACACCAGAGCTCTAAGGGCTTAGAGCTCCTGCTGTTTCTGACCTTCCCTTGCCAGTGCTTTCACAGCCAAACATACACTAAGAATCTCCCCTTGCCTTGCCTCGCACCACTCCCAAGACACATTCGCAAGCTCCCTCTCACTCTCGGCACAGACCAGCTCACAAAGTTAAAACATACAGCCATTTCTCCCACACCAGAGCTCTAAGGGCTTAGAGCTCCTGCTGTTTCTGACCTTCCCTTGCCAGTGCTTTCACAGCCAAACATACACTAAGAATCTCCCCTTGCCTTGCCTCCCACCACTCCCAAGACACATTCTCAAGCTCACTCTCACTCTCGGCACAGACCAGCTCACAAAGTTAAAACATACAGCCATTTCTCCCACACCAGAGCTCTAAGGCCTAAGAGCTCCTGCTGTTTCTGACCTTCCCTTGCCAGTGCTTTCACAGCCAAACATACACTAAGAATCTCCCCTTGCCTTGCCTCCCACCACTCCCAAGACACATTCGCAAGCTCACTATCACTCTCGGCACAGACCAGCTCACAAAGTTAAAACATACAGCCATTTCTCCCACACCAGAGCTCTAAGGGCTTAGAGCTCCTGCTGTTTCTGACCTTCCCTTGCCAGTGCTTTCACAGCCAAACATACACTAAGAATCTCCCCTTGCCTTGCCTCCCACCACTCCCAAGACACATTCGCAAGCTCCCTCTCACTCTCGGCACAGACCAGCTCACAAAGTTAAAACATACAGCCATTTCTCCCACACCAGAGCTCTAAGGGCTTAGAGCTCCTGCTGTTTCTGACCTTCCCTTGCCAGTGCTTTCACAGCCAAACATACACTAAGAATCTCCCCTTGCCTTGCCTCCCACCACTCCCAAGACACATTCTCAAGCTCACTCTCACTCTCGGCACAGACCAGCTCACAAAGTTAAAACATACAGCCATTTCTCCCACACCAGAGCTCTAAGGGCTTAGAGCTCCTGCTGTTTCTGACCTTCCCTTGCCAGTGCTTTCACAGCCAAACATACACTAAGAATCTCCCCTTGCCTTGCCTCCCACCACTCCCAAGACACATTCGCAAGCTCACTCTCACTCTCGGCACAGACCAGCTCACAAAGTTAAAACATACAGCCATGTTTCCCTCTTAATATTTCTAAGGGCTTAATGCTCTTGCTGGTCCTCACCTTTCCTTGCCAGCACTTTCACACCCAGACAGACACTGCGGATGTACTTTTGCCTTGCCTCCCAGCACTCTCAATACACATTCGCAAGCTCACTCTCACTCTCGGCACAGACCAGCTCACAAAGTTAAAACATACAGCCATTTCTCCCACACCAGAGCTCTAAGGCCTAAGAGCTGGTGCTGTTTCTGACCTTCCCTTGCCAGTGCTTTCACAGCCAAACATACACTAAGAATCTCCCCTTGCCTTGCCTCCCACCACTCCCAAGACACATTCGCAAGCTCACTCTCACTCGCGGCACAGACCAGCTCACAAAGTTAAAACATACAGCCATGTTTCCCTCTTGATATTTCTAAGGGCTTAATGCTCTTGCTGGTACTCACCTTCCCTTGCCAGCACTTTCACACCCAGACAGACACTGCGGATGTACTTTTGCCTTGCCTCCCAGCACTCTCAATACACATTCGCAAGCTCACTCTCACTCCGCACAGACCAGCTCACAAAGTGCAAACATGCAGCCATTTCTCCCACACCAGAGCTCTAAGGCCTAAGAGCTGGTGCTGTATTCAACTGCCCTTCCCACCGCACTCACAGCCAGACACCCCCCTGGCATCTCCCCTTGCCTTGCCTCCCACCACTCCCAAGACACATTCTCAAGCTCCCTCTCACTCTCGGCACAGACCAGCTCACAAAGTTAAAACATACAGCCATTTCTCCCACACCAGAGCTCTAAGGGCTTAGAGCTCCTGCTGTTTCTGACCTTCCCTTGCCAGTGCTTTCACAGCCAAACATACACTAAGAATCTCCCCTTGCCTTGCCTCCCACCACTCCCAAGACACATTCTCAAGCTCCCTCTCAGTCTCGGCACAGACCAGCTCACAAAGTTAAAACATACAGCCATTTCTCCCACACCAGAGCTCTAAGGCCTAAGAGCTGGTGCTGTTTCTGACCTTCCCTTGCCAGTGCTTTCACAGCCAAACATACACTAAGAATCTCCCCTTGCCTTGCCTCCCACCACTCCCAAGACACATTCTCAAGCTCCCTCTCACTCTCGGCACAGACCAGCTCACAAAGTTAAAACATACAGCCATGTTTCCCTCTTGATATTTCTAAGGACTTAATGCTCTTGCTGGTCCTCACCTTCCCTTGCCAGCACTTTCACACCCAGACAGACACTGCGGATGTACTTTTGCCTTGCCTCCCAGCACTCTCAATACACATTCGCAAGCTCACTCTCACATTCGCACAGACCAGCTCACAAAGTGCAAACATGCAGCCATTTCTCCCACACCAGAGCTCTAAGGCCTAAGAGCTGGTGCTGTATTCAACTGCCCTTCCCACCGCACTCACAGCCAGACACCCCCCTGGCATCTCCCCTTGCCTTGCCTCCCACCACTCCCAAGACACATTCGCAAGCTCCCTCTCACTCTCGGCACAGACCAGCTCACAAAGTTAAAACATACAGCCATTTCTCCCACACCAGAGCTCTAAGGGCTTAGAGCTCCTGCTGTTTCTGACCTTCCCTTGCCAGTGCTTTCACAGCCAAACATACACTAAGAATCTCCCCTTGCCTTGCCTCCCACCACTCCCAAGACACATTCTCAAGCTCACTCTCACTCTCGGCACAGACCAGCTCACAAAGTTAAAACATACAGCCATTTCTCCCACACCAGAGCTCTAAGGGCTTAGAGCTCCTGCTGTTTCTGACCTTCCCTTGCCAGTGCTTTCACAGCCAAACATACACTAAGAATCTCCCCTTGCCTTGCCTCCCACCACTCCCAAGACACATTCTCAAGCTCACTCTCACTCTCGGCACAGACCAGCTCACAAAGTTAAAACATACAGCCATTTCTCCCACACCAGAGCTCTAAGGGCTTAGAGCTCCTGCTGTTTCTGACCTTCCCTTGCCAGTGCTTTCACAGCCAAACATACACTAAGAATCTCCCCTTGCCTTGCCTCCCACCACTCCCAAGACACATTCGCAAGCTCACTATCACTCTCGGCACAGACCAGCTCACAAAGTTAAAACATACAGCCATTTCTCCCACACCAGAGCTCTAAGGGCTTAGAGCTCCTGCTGTTTCTGACCTTCCCTTGCCAGTGCTTTCACAGCCAAACATACACTAAGAATCTCCCCTTGCCTTGCCTCCCACCACTCCCAAGACACATTCTCAAGCTCCCTCTCACTCTCGGCACAGACCAGCTCACAAAGTTAAAACATACAGCCATTTCTCCCACACCAGAGCTCTAAGGCCTAAGAGCTGGTGCTGTTTCTGACCTTCCCTTGCCAGTGCTTTCACAGCCAAACATACACTAAGAATCTCCCCTTGCCTTGCCTCCCACCACTCCCAAGACACATTCGCAAGCTCACTCTCACTCTCGGCACAGACCAGATCACAAAGTTAAAACATCCAGCCATTTCTCCCACACCAGAGCTCTAAGGGCTTAGAGCTGGTGCTGTTTCTGACCTTCCCTTGCCAGTGCTTTCACAGCCAAACATACACTAAGAATCTCCCCTTGCCTTGCCTCCCACCACTCCCAAGACACATTCGCAAGCTCACTCTCACTCTCGGCACAGACCAGCTCACAAAGTTAAAACATACAGCCATGTTTCCCTCTTAATATTTCTAAGGGCTTAATGCTCTTGCTGGTCCTCACCTTTCCTTGCCAGCACTTTCACACCCAGACAGACACTGCGGATGTACTTTTGCCTTGCCTCCCAGCACTCTCAATACACATTCGCAAGCTCACTCTCACTCTCGGCACAGACCAGCTCACAAAGTGCAAACATCCAGCCATTTCTCCCACACCAGAGCTCTAAGGGCTTAGAGCTCTTGCTGTTTCTGACCTTCCCTTGCCAGTGCTTTCACAGCCAAACATACACTAAGAATCTCCCCTTGCCTTGCCTCCCACCACTCCCAAGACACATTCGCAAGCTCACTCTCACTCGCGGCACAGACCAGCTCACAAAGTTAAAACATACAGCCATGTTTCCCTCTTGATATTTCTAAGGGCTTAATGCTCTTGCTGGTACTCACCTTCCCTTGCCAGCACTTTCACACCCAGACAGACACTGCGGATGTACTTTTGCCTTGCCTCCCAGCACTCTCAATACACATTCGCAAGCTCACTCTCACTCCGCACAGACCAGCTCACAAAGTGCAAACATGCAGCCATTTCTCCCACACCAGAGCTCTAAGGCCTAAGAGCTGGTGCTGTATTCAACTGCCCTTCCCACCGCACTCACAGCCAGACACCCCCCTGGCATCTCCCCTTGCCTTGCCTCCCACCACTCCCAAGACACATTCTCAAGCTCCCTCTCACTCTCGGCACAGACCAGCTCACAAAGTTAAAACATACAGCCATTTCTCCCACACCAGAGCTCTAAGGGCTTAGAGCTCCTGCTGTTTCTGACCTTCCCTTGCCAGTGCTTTCACAGCCAAACATACACTAAGAATCTCCCCTTGCCTTGCCTCCCACCACTCCCAAGACACATTCGCAAGCTCCCTCTCACTCTCGGCACAGACCAGCTCACAAAGTTAAAACATACAGCCATTTCTCCCACACCAGAGCTCTAAGGCCTAAGAGCTGGTGCTGTTTCTGACCTTCCCTTGCCAGTGCTTTCACAGCCAAACATACACTAAGAATCTCCCCTTGCCTTGCCTCCCACCACTCCCAAGACACATTCGCAAGCTCCCTCTCACTCTCGGCACAGACCAGCTCACAAAGTTAAAACATACAGCCATTTCTCCCACACCAGAGCTCTAAGGCCTAAGAGCTCTTGCTGTTTCTGACCTTCCCTTGCCAGTGCTTTCACAGCCAAACATACACTAAGAATCTCCCCTTGCCTTGCCTCCCACCACTCCCAAGACACATTCGCAAGCTCACTCTCACTCTCGGCACAGACCAGCTCACAAAGTTAAAACATACAGCCATGTTTCCCTCTTAATATTTCTAAGGGCTTAATGCTCTTGCTTTTCCTCACCTTCCCTTGCCAGCACTTTCACACCCAGACAGACACTGCGGATGTACTTTTGCCTTGCCTCCCAGCACTCTCAATACACATTCGCAAGCTCACTCTCACTCTCGGCACAGACCAGCTCACAAAGTGCAAACATGCAGCCATTTCTCCCACACCAGAGCTCTAAGGGCTTAGAGCTCTTGCTGTTTCTGACCTTCCCTTGCCAGTGCTTTCACAGCCAAACATACACTAAGAATCTCCCCTTGCCTTGCCTCCCACCACTCCCAAGACACATTCGCAAGCTCACTCTCACTCGCGGCACAGACCAGCTCACAAAGTTAAAACATACAGCCATGTTTCCCTCTTGATATTTCTAAGCACTTAATGCTCTTGCTGGTCCTCACCTTCCCTTGCCAGCACTTTCACACCCAGACAGACACTGCGGATGTACTTTTGCCTTGCCTCCCAGCACTCTCAATACACATTCGCAAGCTCACTCTCACTCCGCACAGACCAGCTCACAAAGTGCAAACATGCAGCCATTTCTCCCACACCAGAGCTCTAAGGCCTAAGAGCTGGTGCTGTTTCTGACCTTCCCTTGCCAGTGCTTTCACAGCCAAACATACACTAAGAATCTCCCCTTGCCTTGCCTCCCACCACTCCCAAGACACATTCGCAAGCTCACTCTCACTCTCGGCACAGACCAGCTCACAAAGTTAAAACATACAGCCATTTCTCCCACACCAGAGCTCTAAGGCCTAAGAGCTGGTGCTGTTTCTGACCTTCCCTTGCCAGTGCTTTCACAGCCAAACATACACTAAGAATCTCCCCTTGCCTTGCCTCCCAGCACTCTCACTACACATTCTCAACCTCACTCTCACTCTCGGCACAGACCAGCTCACAAAGTTAAAACATACAGCCATTTCTCCCACACCAGAGCTCTAAGGGCTTAGAGCTCTTGCTGTTTCTGACGTTCCCTTGCCAGTGCTTTCACAGCCAAACATACACTAAGAATCTCCCCTTGCCTTGCCTCCCACCACTCCCAAGACACATTCGCAAGCTCACTCTCACTCGCGGCACAGACCAGCTCACAAAGTTAAAACATACAGCCATTTCTCCCACACCAGAGCTCTAAGGGCTTAGAGCTCCTGCTGTTTCTGACCTTCCCTTGCCAGTGCTTTCACAGCCAAACATACACTAAGAATCTCCCCTTGCCTTGCCTCCCACCACTCCCAAGACACATTCGCAAGCTCACTCTCACTCTCGGCACAGACCAGCTCACAAAGTTAAAACATACAGCCATTTCTCCCACACCAGAGCTCTAAGGGCTTAGAGCTCCTGCTGTTTCTGACCTTCCCTTGCCAGTGCTTTCACAGCCAAACATACACTAAGAATCTCCCCTTGCCTTGCCTCCCACCACTCCCAAGACACATTCGCAAGCTCACTCTCACTCTCGGCACAGACCAGCTCACAAAGTTAAAACATACAGCCATTTCTCCCACACCAGAGCTCTAAGGCCTAAGAGCTCTTGCTGTTTCTGACCTTCCCTTGCCAGTGCTTTCACAGCCAAACATACACTAAGAATCTCCCCTTGCCTTGCCTCCCACCACTCCCAAGACACATTCTCAAGCTCACTCTCACTCTCGGCACAGACCAGCTCACAAAGTTAAAACATACAGCCATGTTTCCCTCTTAATATTTCTAAGGGCTTAATGCTCTTGCTGGTCCTCACCTTCCCTTGCCAGCACTTTCACACCCAGACAGACACTGCGGGTGTACTTTTGCCTTGCCTCCCAGCACTCTCACTACACATTCGCAAGCTCACTCTCACTCCGCACAGACCAGCTCACAAAGTGCAAACATGCAGCCATTTCTCCCACACCAGAGCTCTAAGGCCTAAGAGCTGGTGCTGTATTCAACTGCCCTTCCCACCGCACTCACAGCCAGACACCCCCCTGGCATCTCCCCTTGCCTTGCCTCCCACCACTCCCAAGACACATTCTCAAGCTCCCTCTCACTCTCGGCACAGACCAGCTCACAAAGTTAAAACATACAGCCATTTCTCCCACACCAGAGCTCTAAGGGCTTAGAGCTCTTGCTGTTTCTGACCTTCCCTTGCCAGTGCTTTCACAGCCAAACATACACTAAGAATCTCCCCTTGCCTTGCCTCCCACCACCCCCAAGACACATTCTCAAGCTCACTCTCACTCTCGGCACAGACCAGCTCACAAAGTTAAAACATACAGCCATTTCTCCCACACCAGAGCTCTAAGGCCTAAGAGCTCTTGCTGTTTCTGACCTTCCCTTGCCAGTGCTTTCACAGCCAAACATACACTAAGAATCTCCCCTTGCCTTGCCTCCCACCACTCCCAAGACACATTCTCAAGCTCCCTCTCACTCTCGGCACAGACCAGCTCACAAAGTTAAAACATACAGCCATTTCTCCCACACCAGAGCTCTAAGGCCTAAGAGCTGGTGCTGTTTCTGACCTTCCCTTGCCAGTGCTTTCACAGCCAAACATACACTAAGAATCTCCCCTTGCCTTGCCTCCCACCACTCCCAAGACACATTCGCAAGCTCCCTCTCACTCTCGGCACAGACCAGCTCACAAAGTTAAAACATACAGCCATGTTTCCCTCTTGATATTTCTAAGGGCTTAATGCTCTTGCTGGTCCTCACCTTCCCTTGCCAGCACTTTCACACCCAGACAGACACTGCGGATGTACTTTTGCCTTGCCTCCCAGCACTCTCAATACACATTCGCAAGCTCACTCTCACATTCGCACAGACCAGCTCACAAAGTGCAAACATGCAGCCATTTCTCCCACACCAGAGCTCTAAGGCCTAAGAGCTGGTGCTGTATTCAACTGCCCTTCCCACCGCACTCACAGCCAGACACCCCCCTGGCATCTCCCCTTGCCTTGCCTCCCACCACTCCCAAGACACATTCGCAAGCTCCCTCTCACTCTCGGCACAGACCAGCTCACAAAGTTAAAACATACAGCCATTTCTCCCACACCAGAGCTCTAAGGGCTTAGAGCTCTTGCTGTTTCTGACCTTCCCTTGCCAGTGCTTTCACAGCCAAACATACACTAAGAATCTCCCCTTGCCTTGCCTCCCACCACTCCCAAGACACATTCGCAAGCTCCCTCTCACTCTCGGCACAGACCAGCTCACAAAGTTAAAACATACAGCCATTTCTCCCACACCAGAGCTCTAAGGGCTTAGAGCTCCTGCTGTTTCTGACCTTCCCTTGCCAGTGCTTTCACAGCCAAACATACACTAAGAATCTCCCCTTGCCTTGCCTCCCACCACTCCCAAGACACATTCTCAAGCTCACTCTCACTCTCGGCACAGACCAGCTCACAAAGTTAAAACATACAGCCATTTCTCCCACACCAGAGCTCTAAGGGCTTAGAGCTCCTGCTGTTTCTGACCTTCCCTTGCCAGTGCTTTCACAGCCAAACATACACTAAGAATCTCCCCTTGCCTTGCCTCCCACCACTCCCAAGACACATTCTCAAGCTCACTCTCACTCTCGGCACAGACCAGCTCACAAAGTTAAAACATACAGCCATTTCTCCCACACCAGAGCTCTAAGGGCTTAGAGCTCCTGCTGTTTCTGACCTTCCCTTGCCAGTGCTTTCACAGCCAAACATACACTAAGAATCTCCCCTTGCCTTGCCTCCCACCACTCCCAAGACACATTCGCAAGCTCACTATCACTCTCGGCACAGACCAGCTCACAAAGTTAAAACATACAGCCATTTCTCCCACACCAGAGCTCTAAGGGCTTAGAGCTCCTGCTGTTTCTGACCTTCCCTTGCCAGTGCTTTCACAGCCAAACATACACTAAGAATCTCCCCTTGCCTTGCCTCCCACCACTCCCAAGACACATTCTCAAGCTCCCTCTCACTCTCGGCACAGACCAGCTCACAAAGTTAAAACATACAGCCATTTCTCCCACACCAGAGCTCTAAGGCCTAAGAGCTGGTGCTGTTTCTGACCTTCCCTTGCCAGTGCTTTCACAGCCAAACATACACTAAGAATCTCCCCTTGCCTTGCCTCCCACCACTCCCAAGACACATTCGCAAGCTCACTCTCACTCTCGGCACAGACCAGATCACAAAGTTAAAACATCCAGCCATTTCTCCCACACCAGAGCTCTAAGGGCTTAGAGCTCCTGCTGTTTCTGACCTTCCCTTGCCAGTGCTTTCACAGCCAAACATACACTAAGAATCTCCCCTTGCCTTGCCTCCCACCACTCCCAAGACACATTCGCAAGCTCACTCTCACTCTCGGCACAGACCAGCTCACAAAGTTAAAACATACAGCCATGTTTCCCTCTTAATATTTCTAAGGGCTTAATGCTCTTGCTGGTCCTCACCTTTCCTTGCCAGCACTTTCACACCCAGACAGACACTGCGGATGTACTTTTGCCTTGCCTCCCAGCACTCTCAATACACATTCGCAAGCTCACTCTCACTCTCGGCACAGACCAGCTCACAAAGTGCAAACATCCAGCCATTTCTCCCACACCAGAGCTCTAAGGGCTTAGAGCTCTTGCTGTTTCTGACCTTCCCTTGCCAGTGCTTTCACAGCCAAACATACACTAAGAATCTCCCCTTGCCTTGCCTCCCACCACTCCCAAGACACATTCGCAAGCTCACTCTCACTCTCGGCACAGACCAGCTCACAAAGTTAAAACATACAGCCATGTTTCCCTCTTGATATTTCTAAGGGCTTAATGCTCTTGCTGGTACTCACCTTCCCTTGCCAGCACTTTCACACCCAGACAGACACTGCGGATGTACTTTTGCCTTGCCTCCCAGCACTCTCAATACACATTCGCAAGCTCACTCTCACTCCGCACAGACCAGCTCACAAAGTGCAAACATGCAGCCATTTCTCCCACACCAGAGCTCTAAGGCCTAAGAGCTGGTGCTGTATTCAACTGCCCTTCCCACCGCACTCACAGCCAGACACCCCCCTGGCATCTCCCCTTGCCTTGCCTCCCACCACTCCCAAGACACATTCTCAAGCTCCCTCTCACTCTCGGCACAGACCAGCTCACAAAGTTAAAACATACAGCCATTTCTCCCACACCAGAGCTCTAAGGGCTTAGAGCTCCTGCTGTTTCTGACCTTCCCTTGCCAGTGCTTTCACAGCCAAACATACACTAAGAATCTCCCCTTGCCTTGCCTCCCACCACTCCCAAGACACATTCGCAAGCTCCCTCTCACTCTCGGCACAGACCAGCTCACAAAGTTAAAACATACAGCCATTTCTCCCACACCAGAGCTCTAAGGGCTTAGAGCTGGTGCTGTTTCTGACCTTCCCTTGCCAGTGCTTTCACAGCCAAACATACACTAAGAATCTCCCCTTGCCTTGCCTCCCACCACTCCCAAGACACATTCGCAAGCTCCCTCTCACTCTCGGCACAGACCAGCTCACAAAGTTAAAACATACAGCCATTTCTCCCACACCAGAGCTCTAAGGCCTAAGAGCTCTTGCTGTTTCTGACCTTCCCTTGCCAGTGCTTTCACAGCCAAACATACACTAAGAATCTCCCCTTGCCTTGCCTCCCACCACTCCCAAGACACATTCGCAAGCTCACTCTCACTCTCGGCACAGACCAGCTCACAAAGTTAAAACATACAGCCATGTTTCCCTCTTAATATTTCTAAGGGCTTAATGCTCTTGCTTTTCCTCACCTTCCCTTGCCAGCACTTTCACACCCAGACAGACACTGCGGATGTACTTTTGCCTTGCCTCCCAGCACTCTCAATACACATTCGCAAGCTCACTCTCACTCCGCACAGACCAGCTCACAAAGTGCAAACATGCAGCCATTTCTCCCACACCAGAGCTCTAAGGCCTAAGAGCTGGTGCTGTATTCAACTGCCCTTCCCACCGCACTCACAGCCAGACACCCCCCTGGCATCTCCCCTTGCCTTGCCTCCCACCACTCCCAAGACACATTCTCAAGCTCCCTCTCACTCTCGGCACAGACCAGCTCACAAAGTTAAAACATACAGCCATTTCTCCCACACCAGAGCTCTAAGGGCTTAGAGCTCTTGCTGTTTCTGACCTTCCCTTGCCAGTGCTTTCACAGCCAAACATACACTAAGAATCTCCCCTTGCCTTGCCTCCCACCACCCCCAAGACACATTCTCAAGCTCACTCTCACTCTCGGCACAGACCAGCTCACAAAGTTAAAACATACAGCCATTTCTCCCACACCAGAGCTCTAAGGCCTAAGAGCTGGTGCTGTTTCTGACCTTCCCTTGCCAGTGCTTTCACAGCCAAACATACACTAAGAATCTCCCCTTGCCTTGCCTCCCACCACTCCCAAGACACATTCGCAAGCTCCCTCTCACTCTCGGCACAGACCAGCTCACAAAGTTAAAACATACAGCCATGTTTCCCTCTTGATATTTCTAAGGGCTTAATGCTCTTGCTGGTCCTCACCTTCCCTTGCCAGCACTTTCACACCCAGACAGACACTGCGGATGTACTTTTGCCTTGCCTCCCAGCACTCTCACTACACATTCGCAAGCTCACTCTCACATTCGCACAGACCAGCTCACAAAGTGCAAACATGCAGCCATTTCTCCCACACCAGAGCTCTAAGGCCTAAGAGCTGGTGCTGTATTCAACTGCCCTTCCCACCGCACTCACAGCCAGACACCCCCCTGGCATCTCCCCTTGCCTTGCCTCCCACCACTCCCAAGACACATTCGCAAGCTCCCTCTCACTCTCGGCACAGACCAGCTCACAAAGTTAAAACATACAGCCATTTCTCCCACACCAGAGCTCTAAGGGCTTAGAGCTCTTGCTGTTTCTGACCTTCCCTTGCCAGTGCTTTCACAGCCAAACATACACTAAGAATCTCCCCTTGCCTTGCCTCCCACCACTCCCAAGACACATTCGCAAGCTCCCTCTCACTCTCGGCACAGACCAGCTCACAAAGTTAAAACATACAGCCATTTCTCCCACACCAGAGCTCTAAGGCCTAAGAGCTGGTGCTGTTTCTGACCGTCCCTTGCCAGTGCTTTCACAGCCAAACATACACTAAGAATCTCCCCTTGCCTTGCCTCCCACCACTCCCAAGACACATTCTCAAGCTCCCTCTCACTCTCGGCACAGACCAGCTCACAAAGTTAAAACATACAGCCATGTTTCCCTCTTGATATTTCTAAGGACTTAATGCTCTTGCTGGTCCTCACCTTCCCTTGCCAGCACTTTCACACCCAGACAGACACTGCGGATGTACTTTTGCCTTGCCTCCCAGCACTCTCAATACACATTCGCAAGCTCACTCTCACATTCGCACAGACCAGCTCACAAAGTGCAAACATGCAGCCATTTCTCCCACACCAGAGCTCTAAGGCCTAAGAGCTGGTGCTGTATTCAACTGCCCTTCCCACCGCACTCACAGCCAGACACCCCCCTGGCATCTCCCCTTGCCTTGCCTCCCACCACTCCCAAGACACATTCTCAAGCTCCCTCTCACTCTCGGCACAGACCAGCTCACAAAGTTAAAACATACAGCCATTTCTCCCACACCAGAGCTCTAAGGGCTTAGAGCTCTTGCTGTTTCTGACCTTCCCTTGCCAGTGCTTTCACAGCCAAACATACACTAAGAATCTCCCCTTGCCTTGCCTCCCACCACCCCCAAGACACATTCTCAAGCTCACTCTCACTCTCGGCACAGACCAGCTCACAAAGTTAAAACATACAGCCATTTCTCCCACACCAGAGCTCTAAGGCCTAAGAGCTGGTGCTGTTTCTGACCTTCCCTTGCCAGTGCTTTCACAGCCAAACATACACTAAGAATCTCCCCTTGCCTTGCCTCCCACCACTCCCAAGACACATTCGCAAGCTCCCTCTCACTCTCGGCACAGACCAGCTCACAAAGTTAAAACATACAGCCATTTCTCCCACACCAGAGCTCTAAGGCCTAAGAGCTCTTGCTGTTTCTGACCTTCCCTTGCCAGTGCTTTCACAGCCAAACATACACTAAGAATCTCCCCTTGCCTTGCCTCCCACCACTCCCAAGACACATTCGCAAGCTCACTCTCACTCTCGGCACAGACCAGCTCACAAAGTTAAAACATACAGCCATGTTTCCCTCTTAATATTTCTAAGGGCTTAATGCTCTTGCTGGTCCTCACCTTCCCTTGCCAGCACTTTCACACCCAGACAGACACTGCGGGTGTACTTTTGCCTTGCCTCCCAGCACTCTCACTACACATTCGCAAGCTCACTCTCACTCCGCACAGACCAGCTCACAAAGTGCAAACATGCAGCCATTTCTCCCACACCAGAGCTCTAAGGCCTAAGAGCTGGTGCTGTATTCAACTGCCCTTCCCACCGCACTCACAGCCAGACACCCCCCTGGCATCTCCCCTTGCCTTGCCTCCCACCACTCCCAAGACACATTCTCAAGCTCCCTCTCACTCTCGGCACAGACCAGCTCACAAAGTTAAAACATACAGCCATTTCTCCCACACCAGAGCTCTAAGGGCTTAGAGCTCTTGCTGTTTCTGACCTTCCCTTGCCAGTGCTTTCACAGCCAAACATACACTAAGAATCTCCCCTTGCCTTGCCTCCCACCACCCCCAAGACACATTCTCAAGCTCACTCTCACTCTCGGCACAGACCAGCTCACAAAGTTAAAACATACAGCCATTTCTCCCACACCAGAGCTCTAAGGCCTAAGAGCTGGTGCTGTTTCTGACCTTCCCTTGCCAGTGCTTTCACAGCCAAACATACACTAAGAATCTCCCCTTGCCTTGCCTCCCACCACTCCCAAGACACATTCGCAAGCTCCCTCTCACTCTCGGCACAGACCAGCTCACAAAGTTAAAACATACAGCCATGTTTCCCTCTTGATATTTCTAAGGGCTTAATGCTCTTGCTGGTCCTCACCTTCCCTTGCCAGCACTTTCACACCCAGACAGACACTGCGGATGTACTTTTGCCTTGCCTCCCAGCACTCTCACTACACATTCGCAAGCTCACTCTCACATTCGCACAGACCAGCTCACAAAGTGCAAACATGCAGCCATTTCTCCCACACCAGAGCTCTAAGGCCTAAGAGCTGGTGCTGTATTCAACTGCCCTTCCCACCGCACTCACAGCCAGACACCCCCCTGGCATCTCCCCTTGCCTTGCCTCCCACCACTCCCAAGACACATTCGCAAGCTCCCTCTCACTCTCGGCACAGACCAGCTCACAAAGTTAAAACATACAGCCATTTCTCCCACACCAGAGCTCTAAGGGCTTAGAGCTCTTGCTGTTTCTGACCTTCCCTTGCCAGTGCTTTCACAGCCAAACATACACTAAGAATCTCCCCTTGCCTTGCCTCCCACCACTCCCAAGACACATTCGCAAGCTCCCTCTCACTCTCGGCACAGACCAGCTCACAAAGTTAAAACATACAGCCATTTCTCCCACACCAGAGCTCTAAGGGCTTAGAGCTCCTGCTGTTTCTGACCTTCCCTTGCCAGTGCTTTCACAGCCAAACATACACTAAGAATCTCCCCTTGCCTTGCCTCGCACCACTCCCAAGACACATTCGCAAGCTCACTCTCACTCGCGGCACAGACCAGCTCACAAAGTTAAAACATACAGCCATGTTTCCCTCTTGATATTTCTAAGGACTTAATGCTCTTGCTGGTCCTCACCTTCCCTTGCCAGCATTTTCACACCCAGACAGACACTGCGGATGTACTTTTGCCTTGCCTCCCAGCACTCTCAATACACATTCGCAAGCTCACTCTCACTCCGCACAGACCAGCTCACAAAGTGCAAACATGCAGCCATTTCTCCCACAGCAGAGCTCTAAGGCCTAAGAGCTGGTGCTGTATTCAACTGCCCTTCCCACCGCACTCACAGCCAGACACCCCCCTGGCATCTCCCCTTGCCTTGCCTCCCACCACTCCCAAGACACATTCTCAAGCTCCCTCTCACTCTCGGCACAGACCAGCTCACAAAGTTAAAACATACAGCCATTTCTCCCACACCAGAGCTCTAAGGGCTTAGAGCTCCTGCTGTTTCTGACCTTCCCTTGCCAGTGCTTTCACAGCCAAACATACACTAAGAATCTCCCCTTGCCTTGCCTCGCACCACTCCCAAGACACATTCGCAAGCTCACTCTCACTCTCGGCACAGACCAGCTCACAAAGTTAAAACATACAGCCATTTCTCCCACACCAGAGCTCTAAGGGCTTAGAGCTCCTGCTGTTTCTGACCTTCCCTTGCCAGTGCTTTCACAGCCAAACATACACTAAGAATCTCCCCTTGCCTTGCCTCCCACCACTCCCAAGACACATTCTCAAGCTCACTCTCACTCTCGGCACAGACTAGCTCACAAAGTTAAAACATACAGCCATTTCTCCCACACCAGAGCTCTAAGGCCTAAGAGCTCTTGCTGTTTCTGACCTTCCCTTGCCAGTGCTTTCACAGCCAAACATACACTAAGAATCTCCCCTTGCCTTGCCTCCCACCACTCCCAAGACACATTCGCAAGCTCACTCTCACTCGCGGCACAGACCAGCTCACAAAGTTAAAACATACAGCCATGTTTCCCTCTTGATATTTCTAAGCACTTAATGCTCTTGCTGGTCCTCACCTTCCCTTGCCAGCACTTTCACACCCAGACAGACACTGCGGATGTACTTTTGCCTTGCCTCCCAGCACTCTCAATACACATTCGCAAGCTCACTCTCACATTCGCACAGACCAGCTCACAAAGTGCAAACATGCAGCCATTTCTCCCACACCAGAGCTCTAAGGCCTAAGAGCTGGTGCTGTATTCAACTGCCCTTCCCACCGCACTCACAGCCAGACACCCCCCTGGCATCTCCCCTTGCCTTGCCTCCCACCACTCCCAAGACACATTCGCAAGCTCCCTCTCACTCTCGGCACAGACCAGCTCACAAAGTTAAAACATACAGCCATTTCTCCCACACCAGAGCTCTAAGGGCTTAGAGCTCCTGCTGTTTCTGACCTTCCCTTGCCAGTGCTTTCACAGCCAAACATACACTAAGAATCTCCCCTTGCCTTGCCTCCCACCACTCCCAAGACACATTCTCAAGCTCACTCTCACTCTCGGCACAGACCAGCTCACAAAGTTAAAACATACAGCCATTTCTCCCACACCAGAGCTCTAAGGCCTAAGAGCTCTTGCTGTTTCTGACCTTCCCTTGCCAGTGCTTTCACAGCCAAACATACACTAAGAATCTCCCCTTGCCTTGCCTCCCACCACTCCCAAGACACATTCGCAAGCTCACTCTCACTCGCGGCACAGACCAGCTCACAAAGTTAAAACATACAGCCATGTTTCCCTCTTGATATTTCTAAGGACTTAATGCTCTTGCTGGTCCTCACCTTCCCTTGCCAGCACTTTCACACCCAGACAGACACTGCGGATGTACTTTTGCCTTGCCTCCCAGCACTCTCAATACACATTCGCAAGCTCACTCTCACTCCGCACAGACCAGCTCACAAAGTGCAAACATGCAGCCATTTCTCCCACACCAGAGCTCTAAGGCCTAAGAGATGGTGCTGTATTCAACTGCCCTTCCCACCGCACTCACAGCCAGACACCCCCCTGGCATCTCCCCTTGCCTTGCCTCCCACCACTCCCAAGACACATTCGCAAGCTCCCTCTCACTCTCGGCACAGACCAGCTCACAAAGTTAAAACATACAGCCATTTCTCCCACACCAGAGCTCTAAGGGCTTAGAGCTCCTGCTGTTTCTGACCTTCCCTTGCCAGTGCTTTCACAGCCAAACATACACTAAGAATCTCCCCTTGCCTTGCCTCCCACCACTCCCAAGACACATTCGCAAGCTCACTCTCACTCTCGGCACAGACCAGCTCACAAAGTTAAAACATACAGCCATTTCTCCCACACCAGAGCTCTAAGGCCTAAGAGCTGGTGCTGTTTCTGACCTTCCCTTGCCAGTGCTTTCACAGCCAAACATACACTAAGAATCTCCCCTTGCCTTGCCTCCCACCACTCCCAAGACACATTCGCAAGCTCACTCTCACTCTCGGCACAGACCAGCTCACAAAGTTAAAACATACAGCCATTTCTCCCACACCAGAGCTCTAAGGGCTTAGAGCTCTTGCTGTTTCTGACCTTCCCTTGCCAGTGCTTTCACAGCCAAACATACACTAAGAATCTCCCCTTGCCTTGCCTCCCACCACTCCCAAGACACATTCGCAAGCTCACTCTCACTCTCGGCACAGACCAGCTCACAAAGTTAAAACATACAGCCATTTCTCCCACACCAGAGCTCTAAGGGCTTAGAGCTCCTGCTGTTTCTGACCTTCCCTTGCCAGTGCTTTCACAGCCAAACATACACTAAGAATCTCCCCTTGCCTTGCCTCCCACCACTCCCAAGACACATTCTCAAGCTCCCTCTCACTCTCGGCACAGACCAGCTCACAAAGTTAAAACATACAGCCATTTCTCCCACACCAGAGCTCTAAGGGCTTAGAGCTCCTGCTGTTTCTGACCTTCCCTTGCCAGTGCTTTCACAGCCAAACATACACTAAGAATCTCCCCTTGCCTTGCCTCCCACCACTCCCAAGACACATTCTCAAGCTCCCTCTCACTCGCGGCACAGACCAGCTCACAAAGTTAAAACATACAGCCATTTCTCCCACACCAGAGCTCTAAGGCCTAAGAGCTGGTGCTGTTTCTGACGTTCCCTTGCCAGTGTTTTCACAGCCAAACATACACTAAGAATCTCCCCTTGCCTTGCCTCCCACCACTCCCAAGACACATTCGCAAGCTCACTCTCACTCTCGGCACAGACCAGCTCACAAAGTTAAAACATACAGCCATTTCTCCCACACCAGAGCTCTAAGGCCTAAGAGCTCCTGCTGTTTCTGACCTTCCCTTGCCAGTGCTTTCACAGCCAAACATACACTAAGAATCTCCCCTTGCCTTGCCTCCCACCACTCCCAAGACACATTCGCAAGCTCACTCTCACTCGCGGCACAGACCAGCTCACAAAGTTAAAACATACAGCCATGTTTCCCTCTTGATATTTCTAAGCACTTAATGCTCTTGCTGGTCCTCACCTTCCCTTGCCAGCACTTTCACACCCAGACAGACACTGCGGATGTACTTTTGCCTTGCCTCCCAGCACTCTCAATACACATTCGCAAGCTCACTCTCACTCCGCACAGACCAGCTCACAAAGTGCAAACATGCAGCCATTTCTCCCACACCAGAGCTCTAAGGCCTAAGAGCTGGTGCTGTATTCAACTGCCCTTCCCACCGCACTCACAGCCAGACACCCCCCTGGCATCTCCCCTTGCCTTGCCTCCCACCACTCCCAAGACACATTCTCAAGCTCCCTCTCACTCTCGGCACAGACCAGCTCACAAAGTTAAAACATACAGCCATTTCTCCCACACCAGAGCTCTAAGGGCTTAGAGCTCCTGCTGTTTCTGACCTTCCCTTGCCAGTGCTTTCACAGCCAAACATACACTAAGAATCTCCCCTTGCCTTGCCTCCCACCACTCCCAAGACACATTCGCAAGCTCCCTCTCACTCTCGGCACAGACCAGCTCACAAAGTTAAAACATACAGCCATTTCTCCCACACCAGAGCTCTAAGGGCTTAGAGCTCTTGCTGTTTCTGACCTTCCCTTGCCAGTGCTTTCACAGCCAAACATACACTAAGAATCTCCCCTTGCCTTGCCTCCCACCACTCCCAAGACACATTCTCAAGCTCCCTCTCACTCTCGGCACAGACCAGCTCACAAAGTTAAAACATACAGCCATTTCTCCCACACCAGAGCTCTAAGGCCTAAGAGCTGGTGCTGTTTCTGACCGTCCCTTGCCAGTGCTTTCACAGCCAAACATACACTAAGAATCTCCCCTTGCCTTGCCTCCCACCACTCCCAAGACACATTCGCAAGCTCCCTCTCACTCTCGGCACAGACCAGCTCACAAAGTTAAAACATACAGCCATGTTTCCCTCTTGATATTTCTAAGGACTTAATGCTCTTGCTGGTCCTCACCTTCCCTTGCCAGCACTTTCACACCCAGACAGACACTGCGGATGTACTTTTGCCTTGCCTCCCAGCACTCTCACTACACATTCGCAAGCTCACTCTCACATTCGCACAGACCAGCTCACAAAGTGCAAACATGCAGCCATTTCTCCCACACCAGAGCTCTAAGGCCTAAGAGCTGGTGCTGTATTCAACTGCCCTTCCCACCGCACTCACAGCCAGACACCCCCCTGGCATCTCCCCTTGCCTTGCCTCCCACCACTCCCAAGACACATTCGCAAGCTCCCTCTCACTCTCGGCACAGACCAGCTCACAAAGTTAAAACATACAGCCATTTCTCCCACACCAGAGCTCTAAGGGCTTAGAGCTCCTGCTGTTTCTGACCTTCCCTTGCCAGTGCTTTCACAGCCAAACATACACTAAGAATCTCCCCTTGCCTTGCCTCCCACCACTCCCAAGACACATTCGCAAGCTCCCTCTCACTCTCGGCACAGACCAGCTCACAAAGTTAAAACATACAGCCATTTCTCCCACACCAGAGCTCTAAGGGCTTAGAGCTCCTGCTGTTTCTGACCTTCCCTTGCCAGTGCTTTCACAGCCAAACATACACTAAGAATCTCCCCTTGCCTTGCCTCCCACCACTCCCAAGACACATTCTCAAGCTCACTCTCACTCTCGGCACAGACCAGCTCACAAAGTTAAAACATACAGCCATTTCTCCCACACCAGAGCTCTAAGGGCTTAGAGCTCCTGCTGTTTCTGACCTTCCCTTGCCAGTGCTTTCACAGCCAAACATACACTAAGAATCTCCCCTTGCCTTGCCTCCCACCACTCCCAAGACACATTCGCAAGCTCACTCTCACTCTCGGCACAGACCAGCTCACAAAGTTAAAACATACAGCCATTTCTCCCACACCAGAGCTCTAAGGGCTTAGAGCTCCTGCTGTTTCTGACCTTCCCTTGCCAGTGCTTTCACAGCCAAACATACACTAAGAATCTCCCCTTGCCTTGCCTCCCACCACTCCCAAGACACATTCGCAAGCTCCCTCTCACTCTCGGCACAGACCAGCTCACAAAGTTAAAACATACAGCCATTTCTCCCACACCAGAGCTCTAAGGCCTAAGAGCTCCTGCTGTTTCTGACCTTCCCTTGCCAGTGCTTTCACAGCCAAACATACACTAAGAATCTCCCCTTGCCTTGCCTCCCACCACTCCCAAGACACATTCTCAAGCTCACTCTCACTCTCGGCACAGACCAGCTCACAAAGTTAAAACATACAGCCATTTCTCCCACACCAGAGCTCTAAGGGCTTAGAGCTCCTGCTGTTTCTGACCTTCCCTTGCCAGTGCTTTCACAGCCAAACATACACTAAGAATCTCCCCTTGCCTTGCCTCCCACCACTCCCAAGACACATTCGCAAGCTCACTCTCACTCTCGGCACAGACCAGCTCACAAAGTTAAAACATACAGCCATTTCTCCCACACCAGAGCTCTAAGGCCTAAGAGCTGGTGCTGTTTCTGACGTTCCCTTGCCAGTGTTTTCACAGC
This sequence comes from Pelecanus crispus, assembly GCF_030463565.1. NCBI lineage: Eukaryota > Metazoa > Chordata > Aves > Pelecaniformes > Pelecanidae > Pelecanus > Pelecanus crispus. The sequence goes on from NC_134650.1 coordinate 24,268,224, forward strand.
CAAACATACACTAAGAATCTCCCCTTGCCTTGCCTCCCACCACTCCCAAGACACATTCGCAAGCTCACTCTCACTCTCGGCACAGACCAGCTCACAAAGTTAAAACATACAGCCATTTCTCCCACACCAGAGCTCTAAGGCCTAAGAGCTCCTGCTGTTTCTGACCTTCCCTTGCCAGTGCTTTCACAGCCAAACATACACTTAGAATCTCCCCTTGCCTTGCCTCCCACCACTCCCAAGACACATTCGCAAGCTCACTCTCACTCGCGGCACAGACCAGATCACAAAGTTAAAACATACAGCCATGTTTCCCTCTTGATATTTCTAAGCACTTAATGCTCTTGCTGGTCCTCACCTTCCCTTGCCAGCACTTTCACACCCAGACAGACACTGCGGATGTACTTTTGCCTTGCCTCCCAGCACTCTCAATACACATTCGCAAGCTCACTCTCACTCCGCACAGACCAGCTCACAAAGTGCAAACATGCAGCCATTTCTCCCACACCAGAGCTCTAAGGCCTAAGAGCTGGTGCTGTATTCAACTGCCCTTCCCACCGCACTCACAGCCAGACACCCCCCTGGCATCTCCCCTTGCCTTGCCTCCCACCACTCCCAAGACACATTCTCAAGCTCCCTCTCACTCTCGGCACAGACCAGCTCACAAAGTTAAAACATACAGCCATTTCTCCCACACCAGAGCTCTAAGGGCTTAGAGCTCCTGCTGTTTCTGACCTTCCCTTGCCAGTGCTTTCACAGCCAAACATACATTAAGAATCTCCCCTTGCCTTGCCTCGCACCACTCCCAAGACACATTCTCAAGCTCCCTCTCACTCTCGGCACAGACCAGCTCACAAAGTTAAAACATACAGCCATTTCTCCCACACCAGAGCTCTAAGGCCTAAGAGCTGGTGCTGTTTCTGACCTTCCCTTGCCAGTGCTTTCACAGCCAAACATACACTAAGAATCTCCCCTTGCCTTGCCTCCCACCACTCCCAAGACACATTCGCAAGCTCCCTCTCACTCTCGGCACAGACCAGCTCACAAAGTTAAAACATACAGCCATTTCTCCCACACCAGAGCTCTAAGGCCTAAGAGCTCTTGCTGTTTCTGACCTTCCCTTGCCAGTGCTTTCACAGCCAAACATACACTAAGAATCTCCCCTTGCCTTGCCTCCCACCACTCCCAAGACACATTCTCAAGCTCCCTCTCACTCTCGGCACAGACCAGCTCACAAAGTTAAAACATACAGCCATGTTTCCCTCTTGATATTTCTAAGGACTTAATGCTCTTGCTGGTCCTCACCTTCCCTTGCCAGCACTTTCACACCCAGACAGACACTGCGGATGTACTTTTGCCTTGCCTCCCAGCACTCTCAATACACATTCGCAAGCTCACTCTCACATTCGCACAGACCAGCTCACAAAGTGCAAACATGCAGCCATTTCTCCCACACCAGAGCTCTAAGGCCTAAGAGCTGGTGCTGTATTCAACTGCCCTTCCCACCGCACTCACAGCCAGACACCCCCCTGGCATCTCCCCTTGCCTTGCCTCCCACCACTCCCAAGACACATTCGCAAGCTCCCTCTCACTCTCGGCACAGACCAGCTCACAAAGTTAAAACATACAGCCATTTCTCCCACACCAGAGCTCTAAGGGCTTAGAGCTCCTGCTGTTTCTGACCTTCCCTTGCCAGTGCTTTCACAGCCAAACATACATTAAGAATCTCCCCTTGCCTTGCCTCCCACCACTCCCAAGACACATTCTCAAGCTCACTCTCACTCTCGGCACAGACCAGCTCACAAAGTTAAAACATACAGCCATTTCTCCCACACCAGAGCTCTAAGGGCTTAGAGCTCCTGCTGTTTCTGACCTTCCCTTGCCAGTGCTTTCACAGCCAAACATACACTAAGAATCTCCCCTTGCCTTGCCTCCCACCACTCCCAAGACACATTCGCAAGCTCCCTCTCACTCTCGGCACAGACCAGCTCACAAAGTTAAAACATACAGCCATTTCTCCCACACCAGAGCTCTAAGGCCTAAGAGCTGGTTCTGTTTCTGACCTTCCCTTGCCAGTGCTTTCACAGCCAAACATACACTAAGAATCTCCCCTTGCCTTGCCTCCCACCACTCCCAAGACACATTCGCAAGCTCACTCTCACTCTCGGCACAGACCAGATCACAAAGTTAAAACATCCAGCCATTTCTCCCACACCAGAGCTCTAAGGGCTTAGAGCTCCTGCTGTTTCTGACCTTCCCTTGCCAGTGCTTTCACAGCCAAACATACACTAAGAATCTCCCCTTGCCTTGCCTCCCACCACTCCCAAGACACATTCGCAAGCTCCCTCTCACTCTCGGCACAGACCAGCTCACAAAGTTAAAACATACAGCCATGTTTCCCTCTTAATATTTCTAAGGGCTTAATGCTCTTGCTGGTCCTCACCTTTCCTTGCCAGCACTTTCACACCCAGACAGACACTGCGGATGTACTTTTGCCTTGCCTCCCAGCACTCTCAATACACATTCGCAAGCTCACTCTCACTCTCGGCACAGACCAGCTCACAAAGTGCAAACATCCAGCCATTTCTCCCACACCAGAGCTCTAAGGGCTTAGAGCTCTTGCTGTTTCTGACCTTCCCTTGCCAGTGCTTTCACAGCCAAACATACACTAAGAATCTCCCCTTGCCTTGCCTCCCACCACTCCCAAGACACATTCGCAAGCTCACTCTCACTCGCGGCACAGACCAGCTCACAAAGTTAAAACATACAGCCATGTTTCCCTCTTGATATTTCTAAGGGCTTAATGCTCTTGCTGGTACTCACCTTCCCTTGCCAGCACTTTCACACCCAGACAGACACTGCGGATGTACTTTTGCCTTGCCTCCCAGCACTCTCAATACACATTCGCAAGCTCACTCTCACTCCGCACAGACCAGCTCACAAAGTGCAAACATGCAGCCATTTCTCCCACACCAGAGCTCTAAGGCCTAAGAGCTGGTGCTGTATTCAACTGCCCTTCCCACCGCACTCACAGCCAGACACCCCCCTGGCATCTCCCCTTGCCTTGCCTCCCACCACTCCCAAGACACATTCTCAAGCTCCCTCTCACTCTCGGCACAGACCAGCTCACAAAGTTAAAACATACAGCCATTTCTCCCACACCAGAGCTCTAAGGGCTTAGAGCTCCTGCTGTTTCTGACCTTCCCTTGCCAGTGCTTTCACAGCCAAACATACACTAAGAATCTCCCCTTGCCTTGCCTCCCACCACTCCCAAGACACATTCGCAAGCTCACTCTCACTCTCGGCACAGACCAGCTCACAAAGTTAAAACATACAGCCATTTCTCCCACACCAGAGCTCTAAGGCCTAAGAGCTGGTGCTGTTTCTGACCTTCCCTTGCCAGTGCTTTCACAGCCAAACATACACTAAGAATCTCCCCTTGCCTTGCCTCCCACCACTCCCAAGACACATTCGCAAGCTCCCTCTCACTCTCGGCACAGACCAGCTCACAAAGTTAAAACATACAGCCATTTCTCCCACACCAGAGCTCTAAGGCCTAAGAGCTCTTGCTGTTTCTGACCTTCCCTTGCCAGTGCTTTCACAGCCAAACATACACTAAGAATCTCCCCTTGCCTTGCCTCCCACCACTCCCAAGACACATTCGCAAGCTCACTCTCACTCTCGGCACAGACCAGCTCACAAAGTTAAAACATACAGCCATGTTTCCCTCTTAATATTTCTAAGGGCTTAATGCTCTTGCTTTTCCTCACCTTCCCTTGCCAGCACTTTCACACCCAGACAGACACTGCGGATGTACTTTTGCCTTGCCTCCCAGCACTCTCAATACACATTCGCAAGCTCACTCTCACTCTCGGCACAGACCAGCTCACAAAGTGCAAACATGCAGCCATTTCTCCCACACCAGAGCTCTAAGGGCTTAGAGCTCTTGCTGTTTCTGACCTTCCCTTGCCAGTGCTTTCACAGCCAAACATACACTAAGAATCTCCCCTTGCCTTGCCTCCCACCACTCCCAAGACACATTCTCAAGCTCCCTCTCACTCTCGGCACAGACCAGCTCACAAAGTTAAAACATACAGCCATGTTTCCCTCTTGATATTTCTAAGCACTTAATGCTCTTGCTTTTCCTCACCTTCCCTTGCCAGCACTTTCACACCCAGACAGACACTGCGGATGTACTTTTGCCTTGCCTCCCAGCACTCTCAATACACATTCGCAAGCTCACTCTCACTCCGCACAGACCAGCTCACAAAGTGCAAACATGCAGCCATTTCTCCCACACCAGAGCTCTAAGGCCTAAGAGCTGGTGCTGTTTCTGACCTTCCCTTGCCAGTGCTTTCACAGCCAAACATACACTAAGAATCTCCCCTTGCCTTGCCTCCCACCACTCCCAAGACACATTCGCAAGCTCACTCTCACTCTCGGCACAGACCAGCTCACAAAGTTAAAACATACAGCCATTTCTCCCACACCAGAGCTCTAAGGCCTAAGAGCTGGTGCTGTTTCTGACCTTCCCTTGCCAGTGCTTTCACAGCCAAACATACACTAAGAATCTCCCCTTGCCTTGCCTCCCAGCACTCTCACTACACATTCTCAACCTCACTCTCACTCTCGGCACAGACCAGCTCACAAAGTTAAAACATACAGCCATTTCTCCCACACCAGAGCTCTAAGGGCTTAGAGCTCTTGCTGTTTCTGACCTTCCCTTGCCAGTGCTTTCACAGCCAAACATACACTAAGAATCTCCCCTTGCCTTGCCTCCCACCACTCCCAAGACACATTCGCAAGCTCACTCTCACTCGCGGCACAGACCAGCTCACAAAGTTAAAACATACAGCCATTTCTCCCACACCAGAGCTCTAAGGGCTTAGAGCTCCTGCTGTTTCTGACCTTCCCTTGCCAGTGCTTTCACAGCCAAACATACACTAAGAATCTCCCCTTGCCTTGCCTCCCACCACTCCCAAGACACATTCGCAAGCTCACTATCACTCTCGGCACAGACCAGCTCACAAAGTTAAAACATACAGCCATTTCTCCCACACCAGAGCTCTAAGGGCTTAGAGCTCCTGCTGTTTCTGACCTTCCCTTGCCAGTGCTTTCACAGCCAAACATACACTAAGAATCTCCCCTTGCCTTGCCTCCCACCACTCCCAAGACACATTCGCAAGCTCCCTCTCACTCTCGGCACAGACCAGCTCACAAAGTTAAAACATACAGCCATTTCTCCCACACCAGAGCTCTAAGGCCTAAGAGCTCTTGCTGTTTCTGACCTTCCCTTGCCAGTGCTTTCACAGCCAAACATACACTAAGAATCTCCCCTTGCCTTGCCTCCCACCACTCCCAAGACACATTCGCAAGCTCACTCTCACTCTCGGCACAGACCAGCTCACAAAGTTAAAACATACAGCCATGTTTCCCTCTTAATATTTCTAAGGGCTTAATGCTCTTGCTGGTCCTCACCTTCCCTTGCCAGCACTTTCACACCCAGACAGACACTGCGGGTGTACTTTTGCCTTGCCTCCCAGCACTCTCACTACACATTCGCAAGCTCACTCTCACTCCGCACAGACCAGCTCACAAAGTGCAAACATGCAGCCATTTCTCCCACACCAGAGCTCTAAGGCCTAAGAGCTGGTGCTGTATTCAACTGCCCTTCCCACCGCACTCACAGCCAGACACCCCCCTGGCATCTCCCCTTGCCTTGCCTACCACCACTCCCAAGACACATTCGCAAGCTCCCTCTCACTCTCGGCACAGACCAGCTCACAAAGTTAAAACATACAGCCATTTCTCCCACACCAGAGCTCTAAGGGCTTAGAGCTCTTGCTGTTTCTGACCTTCCCTTGCCAGTGCTTTCACAGCCAAACATACACTAAGAATCTCCCCTTGCCTTGCCTCCCACCACCCCCAAGACACATTCTCAAGCTCACTCTCACTCTCGGCACAGACCAGCTCACAAAGTTAAAACATACAGCCATTTCTCCCACACCAGAGCTCTAAGGCCTAAGAGCTCTTGCTGTTTCTGACCTTCCCTTGCCAGTGCTTTCACAGCCAAACATACACTAAGAATCTCCCCTTGCCTTGCCTCCCACCACTCCCAAGACACATTCTCAAGCTCCCTCTCACTCTCGGCACAGACCAGCTCACAAAGTTAAAACATACAGCCATTTCTCCCACACCAGAGCTCTAAGGCCTAAGAGCTGGTGCTGTTTCTGACCTTCCCTTGCCAGTGCTTTCACAGCCAAACATACACTAAGAATCTCCCCTTGCCTTGCCTCCCACCACTCCCAAGACACATTCGCAAGCTCCCTCTCACTCTCGGCACAGACCAGCTCACAAAGTTAAAACATACAGCCATGTTTCCCTCTTGATATTTCTAAGGGCTTAATGCTCTTGCTGGTCCTCACCTTCCCTTGCCAGCACTTTCACACCCAGACAGACACTGCGGATGTACTTTTGCCTTGCCTCCCAGCACTCTCATAAACATTCGCAAGCTCACTCTCACATTCGCACAGACCAGCTCACAAAGTGCAAACATGCAGCCATTTCTCCCACAGCAGAGCTCTAAGGCCTAAGAGCTGGTGCTGTATTCAACTGCCCTTCCCACCGCACTCACAGCCAGACACCCCCCTGGCATCTCCCCTTGCCTTGCCTCCCACCACTCCCAAGACACATTCTCAAGCTCCCTCTCACTCTCGGCACAGACCAGCTCACAAAGTTAAAACATACAGCCATTTCTCCCACACCAGAGCTCTAAGGGCTTAGAGCTCTTGCTGTTTCTGACCTTCCCTTGCCAGTGCTTTCACAGCCAAACATACACTAAGAATCTCCCCTTGCCTTGCCTCCCACCACTCCCAAGACACATTCGCAAGCTCCCTCTCACTCTCGGCACAGACCAGCTCACAAAGTTAAAACATACAGCCATTTCTCCCACACCAGAGCTCTAAGGGCTTAGAGCTCCTGCTGTTTCTGACCTTCCCTTGCCAGTGCTTTCACAGCCAAACATACACTAAGAATCTCCCCTTGCCTTGCCTCGCACCACTCCCAAGACACATTCGCAAGCTCACTCTCACTCGCGGCACAGACCAGCTCACAAAGTTAAAACATACAGCCATGTTTCCCTCTTGATATTTCTAAGGACTTAATGCTCTTGCTGGTCCTCACCTTCCCTTGCCAGCACTTTCACACCCAGACAGACACTGCGGATGTACTTTTGCCTTGCCTCCCAGCACTCTCAATACACATTCGCAAGCTCACTCTCACTCCGCACAGACCAGCTCACAAAGTGCAAACATGCAGCCATTTCTCCCACAGCAGAGCTCTAAGGCCTAAGAGCTGGTGCTGTATTCAACTGCCCTTCCCACCGCACTCACAGCCAGACACCCCCCTGGCATCTCCCCTTGCCTTGCCTCCCACCACTCCCAAGACACATTCGCAAGCTCCCTCTCACTCTCGGCACAGACCAGCTCACAAAGTTAAAACATACAGCCATTTCTCCCACACCAGAGCTCTAAGGGCTTAGAGCTCCTGCTGTTTCTGACCTTCCCTTGCCAGTGCTTTCACAGCCAAACATACACTAAGAATCTCCCCTTGCCTTGCCTCCCACCACTCCCAAGACACATTCGCAAGCTCACTCTCACTCGCGGCACAGACTAGCTCACAAAGTTAAAACATACAGCCATTTCTCCCACACCAGAGCTCTAAGGCCTAAGAGCTGGTGCTGTTTCTGACCTTCCCTTGCCAGTGCTTTCACAGCCAAACATACACTAAGAATCTCCCCTTGGCTTGCCTCCCACCACTCCCAAGACACATTCGCAAGCTCACTCTCACTCGCGGCACAGACCAGCTCACAAAGTTAAAACATACAGCCATGTTTCCCTCTTGATATTTCTAAGCACTTAATGCTCTTGCTGGTCCTCACCTTCCCTTGCCAGCACTTTCACACCCAGACAGACACTGCGGATGTACTTTTGCCTTGCCTCCCAGCACTCTCAATACACATTCGCAAGCTCACTCTCACTCCGCACAGACCAGCTCACAAAGTGCAAACATGCAGCCATTTCTCCCACAGCAGAGCTCTAAGGCCTAAGAGCTGGTGCTGTATTCAACTGCCCTTCCCACCGCACTCACAGCCAGACACCCCCCTGGCATCTCCCCTTGCCTTGCCTCCCACCACTCCCAAGACACATTCTCAAGCTCCCTCTCACTCTCGGCACAGACCAGCTCACAAAGTTAAAACATACAGCCATTTCTCCCACACCAGAGCTCTAAGGGCTTAGAGCTCCTGCTGTTTCTGACCTTCCCTTGCCAGTGCTTTCACAGCCAAACATACACTAAGAATCTCCCCTTGCCTTGCCTCCCACCACTCCCAAGACACATTCTCAAGCTCCCTCTCACTCTCGGCACAGACTAGCTCACAAAGTTAAAACATACAGCCATTTCTCCCACACCAGAGCTCTAAGGCCTAAGAGCTGGTGCTGTTTCTGACCTTCCCTTGCCAGTGCTTTCACAGCCAAACATACACTAAGAATCTCCCCTTGCCTTGCCTCCCACCACTCCCAAGACACATTCGCAAGCTCACTCTCACTCGCGGCACAGACCAGCTCACAAAGTTAAAACATACAGCCATGTTTCCCTCTTGATATTTCTAAGCACTTAATGCTCTTGCTGGTCCTCACCTTCCCTTGCCAGCACTTTCACACCCAGACAGACACTGCGGATGTACTTTTGCCTTGCCTCCCAGCACTCTCAATACACATTCGCAAGCTCACTCTCACATTCGCACAGACCAGCTCACAAAGTGCAAACATGCAGCCATTTCTCCCACACCAGAGCTCTAAGGCCTAAGAGCTGGTGCTGTATTCAACTGCCCTTCCCACTGCACTCACAGCCAGACACCCCCCTGGCATCTCCCCTTGCCTTGCCTCCCACCACTCCCAAGACACATTCGCAAGCTCCCTCTCACTCTCGGCACAGACCAGCTCACAAAGTTAAAACATACAGCCATTTCTCCCACACCAGAGCTCTAAGGGCTTAGAGCTCCTGCTGTTTCTGACCTTCCCTTGCCAGTGCTTTCACAGCCAAACATACACTAAGAATCTCCCCTTGCCTTGCCTCCCACCACTCCCAAGACACATTCTCAAGCTCACTCTCACTCTCGGCACAGACCAGCTCACAAAGTTAAAACATACAGCCATTTCTCCCACACCAGAGCTCTAAGGCCTAAGAGCTCTTGCTGTTTCTGACCTTCCCTTGCCAGTGCTTTCACAGCCAAACATACACTAAGAATCTCCCCTTGCCTTGCCTCCCACCACTCCCAAGACACATTCGCAAGCTCACTCTCACTCGCGGCACAGACCAGCTCACAAAGTTAAAACATACAGCCATGTTTCCCTCTTGATATTTCTAAGGACTTAATGCTCTTGCTGTTTCTGACCTTCCCTTGCCAGCACTTTCACACCCAGACAGACACTGCGGATGTACTTTTGCCTTGCCTCCCAGCACTCTCAATACACATTCGCAAGCTCACTCTCACTCCGCACAGACCAGCTCACAAAGTGCAAACATGCAGCCATTTCTCCCACACCAGAGCTCTAAGGCCTAAGAGCTGGTGCTCTATTCAACTGCCCTTCCCACCGCACTCACAGCCAGACACCCCCCTGGCATCTCCCCTTGCCTTGCCTCCCACCACTCCCAAGACACATTCGCAAGCTCCCTCTCACTCTCGGCACAGACCAGCTCACAAAGTTAAAACATACAGCCATTTCTCCCACACCAGAGCTCTAAGGGCTTAGAGCTCCTGCTGTTTCTGACCTTCCCTTGCCAGTGCTTTCACAGCCAAACATACACTAAGAATCTCCCCTTGCCTTGCCTCCCACCACTCCCAAGACACATTCGCAAGCTCACTCTCACTCTCGGCACAGACCAGCTCACAAAGTTAAAACATACAGCCATTTCTCCCACACCAGAGCTCTAAGGCCTAAGAGCTGGTGCTGTTTCTGACCTTCCCTTGCCAGTGCTTTCACAGCCAAACATACACTAAGAATCTCCCCTTGCCTTGCCTCCCACCACTCCCAAGACACATTCGCAAGCTCACTCTCACTCTCGGCACAGACCAGCTCACAAAGTTAAAACATACAGCCATTTCTCCCACACCAGAGCTCTAAGGGCTTAGAGCTCTTGCTGTTTCTGACCTTCCCTTGCCAGTGCTTTCACAGCCAAACATACACTAAGAATCTCCCCTTGCCTTGCCTCCCACCACTCCCAAGACACATTCGCAAGCTCACTCTCACTCTCGGCACAGACCAGCTCACAAAGTTAAAACATACAGCCATTTCTCCCACACCAGAGCTCTAAGGGCTTAGAGCTCCTGCTGTTTCTGACCTTCCCTTGCCAGTGCTTTCACAGCCAAACATACACTAAGAATCTCCCCTTGCCTTGCCTCCCACCACTCCCAAGACACATTCGCAAGCTCACTCTCACTCTCGGCACAGACCAGCTCACAAAGTTAAAACATACAGCCATTTCTCCCACACCAGAGCTCTAAGGGCTTAGAGCTCCTGCTGTTTCTGACCTTCCCTTGCCAGTGTTTTCACAGCCAAACATACACTAAGAATCTCCCCTTGCCTTGCCTCCCACCACTCCCAAGACACATTCGCAAGCTCCCTCTCACTCTCGGCACAGACCAGCTCACAAAGTTAAAACATACAGCCATTTCTCCCACACCAGAGCTCTAAGGCCTAAGAGCTGGTGCTGTTTCTGACCTTCCCTTGCCAGTGCTTTCACAGCCAAACATACACTAAGAATCTCCCCTTGCCTTGCCTCCCACCACTCCCAAGACACATTCGCAAGCTCACTCTCACTCTCGGCACAGACCAGCTCACAAAGTTAAAACATACAGCCATGTTTCCCTCTTAATATTTCTAAGGGCTTAATGCTCTTGCTGGTCCTCACCTTCCCTTGCCAGCACTTTCACACCCAGACAGACACTGCGGGTGTACTTTTGCCTTGCCTCCCAGCACTCTCACTACACATTCGCAAGCTCACTCTCACTCCGCACAGACCAGCTCACAAAGTGCAAACATGCAGCCATTTCTCCCACACCAGAGCTCTAAGGCCTAAGAGCTGGTGCTGTATTCAACTGCCCTTCCCACCGCACTCACAGCCAGACACCCCCCTGGCATCTCCCCTTGCCTTGCCTCCCACCACTCCCAAGACACATTCTCAAGCTCCCTCTCACTCTCGGCACAGACCAGCTCACAAAGTTAAAACATACAGCCATTTCTCCCACACCAGAGCTCTAAGGGCTTAGAGCTCTTGCTGTTTCTGACCTTCCCTTGCCAGTGCTTTCACAGCCAAACATACACTAAGAATCTCCCCTTGCCTTGCCTCGCACCACTCCCAAGACACATTCGCAAGCTCACTCTCACTCGCGGCACAGACCAGCTCACAAAGTTAAAACATACAGCCATGTTTCCCTCTTGATATTTCTAAGGACTTAATGCTCTTGCTGGTCCTCACCTTCCCTTGCCAGCACTTTCACACCCAGACAGACACTGCGGATGTACTTTTGCCTTGCCTCCCAGCACTCTCAATACACATTCGCAAGCTCACTCTCACTCCGCACAGACCAGCTCACAAAGTGCAAACATGCAGCCATTTCTCCCACACCAGAGCTCTAAGGCCTAAGAGCTGGTGCTGTATTCAACTGCCCTTCCCACCGCACTCACAGCCAGACACCCCCCTGGCATCTCCCCTTGCCTTGCCTACCACCACTCCCAAGACACATTCGCAAGCTCCCTCTCACTCTCGGCACAGACCAGCTCACAAAGTTAAAACATACAGCCATTTCTCCCACACCAGAGCTCTAAGGGCTTAGAGCTCCTGCTGTTTCTGACCTTCCCTTGCCAGTGCTTTCACAGCCAAACATACACTAAGAATCTCCCCTTGCCTTGCCTCCCACCACTCCCAAGACACATTCGCAAGCTCACTCTCACTCGCGGCACACACCAGCTCACAAAGTTAAAACATACAGCCATTTCTCCCACACCAGAGCTCTAAGGGCTTAGAGCTCCTGCTGTTTCTGACCTTCCCTTGCCAGTGCTTTCACAGCCAAACATACACTAAGAATCTCCCCTTGCCTTGCCTCCCACCACTCCCAAGACACATTCTCAAGCTCCCTCTCACTCTCGGCACAGACTAGCTCACAAAGTTAAAACATACAGCCATTTCTCCCACACCAGAGCTCTAAGGCCTAAGAGCTGGTGCTGTTTCTGACCTTCCCTTGCCAGTGCTTTCACAGCCAAACATACACTAAGAATCTCCCCTTGCCTTGCCTCCCACCACTCCCAAGACACATTCGCAAGCTCACTCTCACTCGCGGCACAGACCAGCTCACAAAGTTAAAACATACAGCCATGTTTCCCTCTTGATATTTCTAAGGGCTTAATGCTCTTGCTGGTCCTCACCTTCCCTTGCCAGCACTTTCACACCCAGACAGACACTGCGGATGTACTTTTGCCTTGCCTCCCAGCACTCTCAATACACATTCGCAAGCTCACTCTCACATTCGCACAGACCAGCTCACAAAGTGCAAACATGCAGCCATTTCTCCCACACCAGAGCTCTAAGGCCTAAGAGCTGGTGCTGTATTCAACTGCCCTTCCCACCGCACTCACAGCCAGACACCCCCCTGGCATCTCCCCTTGCCTTGCCTCCCACCACTCCCAAGACACATTCGCAAGCTCACTCTCACTCTCGGCACAGACCAGCTCACAAAGTTAAAACATACAGCCATTTCTCCCACACCAGAGCTCTAAGGGCTTAGAGCTCCTGCTGTTTCTGACCTTCCCTTGCCAGTGCTTTCACAGCCAAACATACACTAAGAATCTCCCCTTGCCTTGCCTCCCACCACTCCCAAGACACATTCGCAAGCTCACTCTCACTCTCGGCACAGACCAGCTCACAAAGTTAAAACATACAGCCATTTCTCCCACACCAGAGCTCTAAGGGCTTAGAGCTCCTGCTGTTTCTGACCTTCCCTTGCCAGTGCTTTCACAGCCAAACATACATTAAGAATCTCCCCTTGCCTTGCCTCCCACCACTCCCAAGACACATTCTCAAGCTCACTCTCACTCTCGGCACAGACCAGCTCACAAAGTTAAAACATACAGCCATTTCTCCCACACCAGAGCTCTAAGGCCGAAGAGCTCCTGCTGTTTCTGACCTTCCCTTGCCAGTGCTTTCACAGCCAAACATACACTAAGAATCTCCCCTTGCCTTGCCTCCCACCACTCCCAAGACACATTCGCAAGCTCCCTCTCACTCTCGGCACAGACCAGCTCACAAAGTTAAAACATACAGCCATTTCTCCCACACCAGAGCTCTAAGGCCTAAGAGCTGGTTCTGTTTCTGACCTTCCCTTGCCAGTGCTTTCACAGCCAAACATACACTAAGAATCTCCCCTTGCCTTGCCTCCCACCACTCCCAAGACACATTCGCAAGCTCACTCTCACTCTCGGCACAGACCAGATCACAAAGTTAAAACATACAGCCATTTCTCCCACACCAGAGCTCTAAGGGCTTAGAGCTCCTGCTGTTTCTGACCTTCCCTTGCCAGTGCTTTCACAGCCAAACATACACTAAGAATCTCCCCTTGCCTTGCCTCCCACCACTCCCAAGACACATTCGCAAGCTCACTCTCACTCTCGGCACAGACCAGCTCACAAAGTTAAAACATACAGCCATGTTTCCCTCTTAATATTTCTAAGGGCTTAATGCTCTTGCTGGTCCTCACCTTTCCTTGCCAGCACTTTCACACCCAGACAGACACTGCGGATGTACTTTTGCCTTGCCTCCCAGCACTCTCAATACACATTCGCAAGCTCACTCTCACTCTCGGCACAGACCAGCTCACAAAGTGCAAACATCCAGCCATTTCTCCCACACCAGAGCTCTAAGGGCTTAGAGCTCTTGCTGTTTCTGACCTTCCCTTGCCAGTGCTTTCACAGCCAAACATACACTAAGAATCTCCCCTTGCCTTGCCTCCCACCACTCCCAAGACACATTCGCAAGCTCACTCTCACTCGCGGCACAGACCAGCTCACAAAGTTAAAACATACAGCCATGTTTCCCTCTTGATATTTCTAAGGGCTTAATGCTCTTGCTGGTACTCACCTTCCCTTGCCAGCACTTTCACACCCAGACAGACACTGCGGATGTACTTTTGCCTTGCCTCCCAGCACTCTCAATACACATTCGCAAGCTCACTCTCACTCCGCACAGACCAGCTCACAAAGTGCAAACATGCAGCCATTTCTCCCACACCAGAGCTCTAAGGCCTAAGAGCTGGTGCTGTATTCAACTGCCCTTCCCACCGCACTCACAGCCAGACACCCCCCTGGCATCTCCCCTTGCCTTGCCTCCCACCACTCCCAAGACACATTCTCAAGCTCCCTCTCACTCTCGGCACAGACCAGCTCACAAAGTTAAAACATACAGCCATTTCTCCCACACCAGAGCTCTAAGGGCTTAGAGCTCCTGCTGTTTCTGACCTTCCCTTGCCAGTGCTTTCACAGCCAAACATACACTAAGAATCTCCCCTTGCCTTGCCTCCCACCACTCCCAAGACACATTCGCAAGCTCCCTCTCACTCTCGGCACAGACCAGCTCACAAAGTTAAAACATACAGCCATTTCTCCCACACCAGAGCTCTAAGGCCTAAGAGCTGGTGCTGTTTCTGACCTTCCCTTGCCAGTGCTTTCACAGCCAAACATACACTAAGAATCTCCCCTTGCCTTGCCTCCCACCACTCCCAAGACACATTCGCAAGCTCCCTCTCACTCTCGGCACAGACCAGCTCACAAAGTTAAAACATACAGCCATTTCTCCCACACCAGAGCTCTAAGGCCTAAGAGCTCTTGCTGTTTCTGACCTTCCCTTGCCAGTGCTTTCACAGCCAAACATACACTAAGAATCTCCCCTTGCCTTGCCTCCCACCACTCCCAAGACACATTCGCAAGCTCACTCTCACTCTCGGCACAGACCAGCTCACAAAGTTAAAACATACAGCCATGTTTCCCTCTTAATATTTCTAAGGGCTTAATGCTCTTGCTTTTCCTCACCTTCCCTTGCCAGCACTTTCACACCCAGACAGACACTGCGGATGTACTTTTGCCTTGCCTCCCAGCACTCTCAATACACATTCGCAAGCTCACTCTCACTCTCGGCACAGACCAGCTCACAAAGTGCAAACATGCAGCCATTTCTCCCACACCAGAGCTCTAAGGGCTTAGAGCTCTTGCTGTTTCTGACCTTCCCTTGCCAGTGCTTTCACAGCCAAACATACACTAAGAATCTCCCCTTGCCTTGCCTCCCACCACTCCCAAGACACATTCTCAAGCTCCCTCTCACTCTCGGCACAGACCAGCTCACAAAGTTAAAACATACAGCCATGTTTCCCTCTTGATATTTCTAAGCACTTAATGCTCTTGCTGGTCCTCACCTTCCCTTGCCAGCACTTTCACACCCAGACAGACACTGCGGATGTACTTTTGCCTTGCCTCCCAGCACTCTCAATACACATTCGCAAGCTCACTCTCACTCCGCACAGACCAGCTCACAAAGTGCAAACATGCAGCCATTTCTCCCACACCAGAGCTCTAAGGCCTAAGAGCTGGTGCTGTATTCAACTGCCCTTCCCACCGCACTCACAGCCAGACACCCCCCTGGCATCTCCCCTTGCCTTGCCTCCCACCACTCCCAAGACACATTCGCAAGCTCCCTCTCACTCTCGGCACAGACCAGCTCACAAAGTTAAAACATACAGCCATTTCTCCCACACCAGAGCTCTAAGGGCTTAGAGCTCCTGCTGTTTCTGACCTTCCCTTGCCAGTGCTTTCACAGCCAAACATACACTAAGAATCTCCCCTTGCCTTGCCTCCCACCACTCCCAAGACACATTCGCAAGCTCACTCTCACTCGCGGCACAGACTAGCTCACAAAGTTAAAACATACAGCCATTTCTCCCACACCAGAGCTCTAAGGCCTAAGAGCTGGTGCTGTTTCTGACCTTCCCTTGCCAGTGCTTTCACAGCCAAACATACACTAAGAATCTCCCCTTGGCTTGCCTCCCACCACTCCCAAGACACATTCGCAAGCTCACTCTCACTCGCGGCACAGACCAGCTCACAAAGTTAAAACATACAGCCATGTTTCCCTCTTGATATTTCTAAGCACTTAATGCTCTTGCTGGTCCTCACCTTCCCTTGCCAGCACTTTCACACCCAGACAGACACTGCGGATGTACTTTTGCCTTGCCTCCCAGCACTCTCAATACACATTCGCAAGCTCACTCTCACTCCGCACAGACCAGCTCACAAAGTGCAAACATGCAGCCATTTCTCCCACAGCAGAGCTCTAAGGCCTAAGAGCTGGTGCTGTATTCAACTGCCCTTCCCACCGCACTCACAGCCAGACACCCCCCTGGCATCTCCCCTTGCCTTGCCTCCCACCACTCCCAAGACACATTCTCAAGCTCCCTCTCACTCTCGGCACAGACCAGCTCACAAAGTTAAAACATACAGCCATTTCTCCCACACCAGAGCTCTAAGGGCTTAGAGCTCCTGCTGTTTCTGACCTTCCCTTGCCAGTGCTTTCACAGCCAAACATACACTAAGAATCTCCCCTTGCCTTGCCTCCCACCACTCCCAAGACACATTCTCAAGCTCCCTCTCACTCTCGGCACAGACTAGCTCACAAAGTTAAAACATACAGCCATTTCTCCCACACCAGAGCTCTAAGGCCTAAGAGCTGGTGCTGTTTCTGACCTTCCCTTGCCAGTGCTTTCACAGCCAAACATACACTAAGAATCTCCCCTTGCCTTGCCTCCCACCACTCCCAAGACACATTCGCAAGCTCACTCTCACTCGCGGCACAGACCAGCTCACAAAGTTAAAACATACAGCCATGTTTCCCTCTTGATATTTCTAAGCACTTAATGCTCTTGCTGGTCCTCACCTTCCCTTGCCAGCACTTTCACACCCAGACAGACACTGCGGATGTACTTTTGCCTTGCCTCCCAGCACTCTCAATACACATTCGCAAGCTCACTCTCACATTCGCACAGACCAGCTCACAAAGTGCAAACATGCAGCCATTTCTCCCACACCAGAGCTCTAAGGCCTAAGAGCTGGTGCTGTATTCAACTGCCCTTCCCACTGCACTCACAGCCAGACACCCCCCTGGCATCTCCCCTTGCCTTGCCTCCCACCACTCCCAAGACACATTCGCAAGCTCCCTCTCACTCTCGGCACAGACCAGCTCACAAAGTTAAAACATACAGCCATTTCTCCCACACCAGAGCTCTAAGGGCTTAGAGCTCCTGCTGTTTCTGACCTTCCCTTGCCAGTGCTTTCACAGCCAAACATACACTAAGAATCTCCCCTTGCCTTGCCTCCCACCACTCCCAAGACACATTCTCAAGCTCACTCTCACTCTCGGCACAGACCAGCTCACAAAGTTAAAACATACAGCCATTTCTCCCACACCAGAGCTCTAAGGCCTAAGAGCTCTTGCTGTTTCTGACCTTCCCTTGCCAGTGCTTTCACAGCCAAACATACACTAAGAATCTCCCCTTGCCTTGCCTCCCACCACTCCCAAGACACATTCGCAAGCTCACTCTCACTCGCGGCACAGACCAGCTCACAAAGTTAAAACATACAGCCATGTTTCCCTCTTGATATTTCTAAGGACTTAATGCTCTTGCTGTTTCTGACCTTCCCTTGCCAGCACTTTCACACCCAGACAGACACTGCGGATGTACTTTTGCCTTGCCTCCCAGCACTCTCAATACACATTCGCAAGCTCACTCTCACTCCGCACAGACCAGCTCACAAAGTGCAAACATGCAGCCATTTCTCCCACACCAGAGCTCTAAGGCCTAAGAGCTGGTGCTCTATTCAACTGCCCTTCCCACCGCACTCACAGCCAGACACCCCCCTGGCATCTCCCCTTGCCTTGCCTCCCACCACTCCCAAGACACATTCGCAAGCTCCCTCTCACTCTCGGCACAGACCAGCTCACAAAGTTAAAACATACAGCCATTTCTCCCACACCAGAGCTCTAAGGGCTTAGAGCTCCTGCTGTTTCTGACCTTCCCTTGCCAGTGCTTTCACAGCCAAACATACACTAAGAATCTCCCCTTGCCTTGCCTCCCACCACTCCCAAGACACATTCGCAAGCTCACTCTCACTCTCGGCACAGACCAGCTCACAAAGTTAAAACATACAGCCATTTCTCCCACACCAGAGCTCTAAGGCCTAAGAGCTGGTGCTGTTTCTGACCTTCCCTTGCCAGTGCTTTCACAGCCAAACATACACTAAGAATCTCCCCTTGCCTTGCCTCCCACCACTCCCAAGACACATTCGCAAGCTCACTCTCACTCTCGGCACAGACCAGCTCACAAAGTTAAAACATACAGCCATTTCTCCCACACCAGAGCTCTAAGGGCTTAGAGCTCTTGCTGTTTCTGACCTTCCCTTGCCAGTGCTTTCACAGCCAAACATACACTAAGAATCTCCCCTTGCCTTGCCTCCCACCACTCCCAAGACACATTCGCAAGCTCACTCTCACTCTCGGCACAGACCAGCTCACAAAGTTAAAACATACAGCCATTTCTCCCACACCAGAGCTCTAAGGGCTTAGAGCTCCTGCTGTTTCTGACCTTCCCTTGCCAGTGCTTTCACAGCCAAACATACACTAAGAATCTCCCCTTGCCTTGCCTCCCACCACTCCCAAGACACATTCGCAAGCTCACTCTCACTCTCGGCACAGACCAGCTCACAAAGTTAAAACATACAGCCATTTCTCCCACACCAGAGCTCTAAGGGCTTAGAGCTCCTGCTGTTTCTGACCTTCCCTTGCCAGTGTTTTCACAGCCAAACATACACTAAGAATCTCCCCTTGCCTTGCCTCCCACCACTCCCAAGACACATTCGCAAGCTCCCTCTCACTCTCGGCACAGACCAGCTCACAAAGTTAAAACATACAGCCATTTCTCCCACACCAGAGCTCTAAGGCCTAAGAGCTGGTGCTGTTTCTGACCTTCCCTTGCCAGTGCTTTCACAGCCAAACATACACTAAGAATCTCCCCTTGCCTTGCCTCCCACCACTCCCAAGACACATTCGCAAGCTCACTCTCACTCTCGGCACAGACCAGCTCACAAAGTTAAAACATACAGCCATGTTTCCCTCTTAATATTTCTAAGGGCTTAATGCTCTTGCTGGTCCTCACCTTCCCTTGCCAGCACTTTCACACCCAGACAGACACTGCGGGTGTACTTTTGCCTTGCCTCCCAGCACTCTCACTACACATTCGCAAGCTCACTCTCACTCCGCACAGACCAGCTCACAAAGTGCAAACATGCAGCCATTTCTCCCACACCAGAGCTCTAAGGCCTAAGAGCTGGTGCTGTATTCAACTGCCCTTCCCACCGCACTCACAGCCAGACACCCCCCTGGCATCTCCCCTTGCCTTGCCTCCCACCACTCCCAAGACACATTCTCAAGCTCCCTCTCACTCTCGGCACAGACCAGCTCACAAAGTTAAAACATACAGCCATTTCTCCCACACCAGAGCTCTAAGGGCTTAGAGCTCTTGCTGTTTCTGACCTTCCCTTGCCAGTGCTTTCACAGCCAAACATACACTAAGAATCTCCCCTTGCCTTGCCTCGCACCACTCCCAAGACACATTCGCAAGCTCACTCTCACTCGCGGCACAGACCAGCTCACAAAGTTAAAACATACAGCCATGTTTCCCTCTTGATATTTCTAAGGACTTAATGCTCTTGCTGGTCCTCACCTTCCCTTGCCAGCACTTTCACACCCAGACAGACACTGCGGATGTACTTTTGCCTTGCCTCCCAGCACTCTCAATACACATTCGCAAGCTCACTCTCACTCCGCACAGACCAGCTCACAAAGTGCAAACATGCAGCCATTTCTCCCACACCAGAGCTCTAAGGCCTAAGAGCTGGTGCTGTATTCAACTGCCCTTCCCACCGCACTCACAGCCAGACACCCCCCTGGCATCTCCCCTTGCCTTGCCTACCACCACTCCCAAGACACATTCGCAAGCTCCCTCTCACTCTCGGCACAGACCAGCTCACAAAGTTAAAACATACAGCCATTTCTCCCACACCAGAGCTCTAAGGGCTTAGAGCTCCTGCTGTTTCTGACCTTCCCTTGCCAGTGCTTTCACAGCCAAACATACACTAAGAATCTCCCCTTGCCTTGCCTCCCACCACTCCCAAGACACATTCGCAAGCTCACTCTCACTCGCGGCACACACCAGCTCACAAAGTTAAAACATACAGCCATTTCTCCCACACCAGAGCTCTAAGGGCTTAGAGCTCCTGCTGTTTCTGACCTTCCCTTGCCAGTGCTTTCACAGCCAAACATACACTAAGAATCTCCCCTTGCCTTGCCTCCCACCACTCCCAAGACACATTCTCAAGCTCCCTCTCACTCTCGGCACAGACTAGCTCACAAAGTTAAAACATACAGCCATTTCTCCCACACCAGAGCTCTAAGGCCTAAGAGCTGGTGCTGTTTCTGACCTTCCCTTGCCAGTGCTTTCACAGCCAAACATACACTAAGAATCTCCCCTTGCCTTGCCTCCCACCACTCCCAAGACACATTCGCAAGCTCACTCTCACTCGCGGCACAGACCAGCTCACAAAGTTAAAACATACAGCCATGTTTCCCTCTTGATATTTCTAAGGGCTTAATGCTCTTGCTGGTCCTCACCTTCCCTTGCCAGCACTTTCACACCCAGACAGACACTGCGGATGTACTTTTGCCTTGCCTCCCAGCACTCTCAATACACATTCGCAAGCTCACTCTCACATTCGCACAGACCAGCTCACAAAGTGCAAACATGCAGCCATTTCTCCCACACCAGAGCTCTAAGGCCTAAGAGCTGGTGCTGTATTCAACTGCCCTTCCCACCGCACTCACAGCCAGACACCCCCCTGGCATCTCCCCTTGCCTTGCCTCCCACCACTCCCAAGACACATTCGCAAGCTCACTCTCACTCTCGGCACAGACCAGCTCACAAAGTTAAAACATACAGCCATTTCTCCCACACCAGAGCTCTAAGGGCTTAGAGCTCCTGCTGTTTCTGACCTTCCCTTGCCAGTGCTTTCACAGCCAAACATACACTAAGAATCTCCCCTTGCCTTGCCTCCCACCACTCCCAAGACACATTCGCAAGCTCACTCTCACTCTCGGCACAGACCAGCTCACAAAGTTAAAACATACAGCCATTTCTCCCACACCAGAGCTCTAAGGGCTTAGAGCTCCTGCTGTTTCTGACCTTCCCTTGCCAGTGCTTTCACAGCCAAACATACATTAAGAATCTCCCCTTGCCTTGCCTCCCACCACTCCCAAGACACATTCTCAAGCTCACTCTCACTCTCGGCACAGACCAGCTCACAAAGTTAAAACATACAGCCATTTCTCCCACACCAGAGCTCTAAGGGCTTAGAGCTCCTGCTGTTTCTGACCTTCCCTTGCCAGTGCTTTCACAGCCAAACATACACTAAGAATCTCCCCTTGCCTTGCCTCCCACCACTCCCAAGACACATTCGCAAGCTCCCTCTCACTCTCGGCACAGACCAGCTCACAAAGTTAAAACATACAGCCATTTCTCCCACACCAGAGCTCTAAGGCCTAAGAGCTGGTTCTGTTTCTGACCTTCCCTTGCCAGTGCTTTCACAGCCAAACATACACTAAGAATCTCCCCTTGCCTTGCCTCCCACCACTCCCAAGACACATTCGCAAGCTCACTCTCACTCTCGGCACAGACCAGATCACAAAGTTAAAACATCCAGCCATTTCTCCCACACCAGAGCTCTAAGGGCTTAGAGCTCCTGCTGTTTCTGACCTTCCCTTGCCAGTGCTTTCACAGCCAAACATACACTAAGAATCTCCCCTTGCCTTGCCTCCCACCACTCCCAAGACACATTCGCAAGCTCACTCTCACTCTCGGCACAGACCAGCTCACAAAGTTAAAACATACAGCCATGTTTCCCTCTTAATATTTCTAAGGGCTTAATGCTCTTGCTGGTCCTCACCTTTCCTTGCCAGCACTTTCACACCCAGACAGACACTGCGGATGTACTTTTGCCTTGCCTCCCAGCACTCTCAATACACATTCGCAAGCTCACTCTCACTCTCGGCACAGACCAGCTCACAAAGTGCAAACATCCAGCCATTTCTCCCACACCAGAGCTCTAAGGGCTTAGAGCTCTTGCTGTTTCTGACCTTCCCTTGCCAGTGCTTTCACAGCCAAACATACACTAAGAATCTCCCCTTGCCTTGCCTCGCACCACTCCCAAGACACATTCGCAAGCTCACTCTCACTCTCGGCACAGACCAGCTCACAAAGTTAAAACATACAGCCA
Source organism: Pelecanus crispus (assembly GCF_030463565.1). NCBI lineage: Eukaryota > Metazoa > Chordata > Aves > Pelecaniformes > Pelecanidae > Pelecanus > Pelecanus crispus. The sequence continues at coordinate 24,290,702 of NC_134650.1, forward strand.
TGTTTCCCTCTTGATATTTCTAAGGGCTTAATGCTCTTGCTGGTACTCACCTTCCCTTGCCAGCACTTTCACACCCAGACAGACACTGCGGATGTACTTTTGCCTTGCCTCCCAGCACTCTCAATACACATTCGCAAGCTCACTCTCACTCCGCACAGACCAGCTCACAAAGTGCAAACATGCAGCCATTTCTCCCACACCAGAGCTCTAAGGCCTAAGAGCTGGTGCTGTATTCAACTGCCCTTCCCACCGCACTCACAGCCAGACACCCCCCTGGCATCTCCCCTTGCCTTGCCTCCCACCACTCCCAAGACACATTCTCAAGCTCCCTCTCACTCTCGGCACAGACCAGCTCACAAAGTTAAAACATACAGCCATTTCTCCCACACCAGAGCTCTAAGGGCTTAGAGCTCCTGCTGTTTCTGACCTTCCCTTGCCAGTGCTTTCACAGCCAAACATACACTAAGAATCTCCCCTTGCCTTGCCTCCCACCACTCCCAAGACACATTCGCAAGCTCCCTCTCACTCTCGGCACAGACCAGCTCACAAAGTTAAAACATACAGCCATTTCTCCCACACCAGAGCTCTAAGGCCTAAGAGCTGGTGCTGTTTCTGACCTTCCCTTGCCAGTGCTTTCACAGCCAAACATACACTAAGAATCTCCCCTTGCCTTGCCTCCCACCACTCCCAAGACACATTCGCAAGCTCCCTCTCACTCTCGGCACAGACCAGCTCACAAAGTTAAAACATACAGCCATTTCTCCCACACCAGAGCTCTAAGGCCTAAGAGCTCTTGCTGTTTCTGACCTTCCCTTGCCAGTGCTTTCACAGCCAAACATACACTAAGAATCTCCCCTTGCCTTGCCTCCCACCACTCCCAAGACACATTCTCAAGCTCCCTCTCACTCTCGGCACAGACCAGCTCACAAAGTTAAAACATACAGCCATGTTTCCCTCTTGATATTTCTAAGGGCTTAATGCTCTTGCTGGTCCTCACCTTCCCTTGCCAGCACTTTCACACCCAGACAGACACTGCGGATGTACTTTTGCCTTGCCTCCCAGCACTCTCAATACACATTCGCAAGCTCACTCTCACATTCGCACAGACCAGCTCACAAAGTGCAAACATGCAGCCATTTCTCCCACAGCAGAGCTCTAAGGCCTAAGAGCTGGTGCTGTATTCAACTGCCCTTCCCACCGCACTCACAGCCAGACACCCCCCTGGCATCTCCCCTTGCCTTGCCTCCCACCACTCCCAAGACACATTCTCAAGCTCCCTCTCACTCTCGGCACAGACCAGCTCACAAAGTTAAAACATACAGCCATTTCTCCCACACCAGAGCTCTAAGGGCTTAGAGCTCTTGCTGTTTCTGACCTTCCCTTGCCAGTGCTTTCACAGCCAAACATACACTAAGAATCTCCCCTTGCCTTGCCTCCCACCACTCCCAAGACACATTCGCAAGCTCCCTCTCACTCTCGGCACAGACCAGCTCACAAAGTTAAAACATACAGCCATTTCTCCCACACCAGAGCTCTAAGGGCTTAGAGCTCCTGCTGTTTCTGACCTTCCCTTGCCAGTGCTTTCACAGCCAAACATACACTAAGAATCTCCCCTTGCCTTGCCTCGCACCACTCCCAAGACACATTCGCAAGCTCACTCTCACTCGCGGCACAGACCAGCTCACAAAGTTAAAACATACAGCCATGTTTCCCTCTTGATATTTCTAAGGGCTTAATGCTCTTGCTGGTCCTCACCTTCCCTTGCCAGCACTTTCACACCCAGACAGACACTGCGGATGTACTTTTGCCTTGCCTCCCAGCACTCTCAATACACATTCGCAAGCTCACTCTCACTCCGCACAGACCAGCTCACAAAGTGCAAACATGCAGCCATTTCTCCCACAGCAGAGCTCTAAGGCCTAAGAGCTGGTGCTGTATTCAACTGCCCTTCCCACCGCACTCACAGCCAGACACCCCCCCTGGCATCTCCCCTTGCCTTGCCTCCCACCACTCCCAAGACACATTCTCAAGCTCCCTCTCACTCTCGGCACAGACCAGCTCACAAAGTTAAAACATACAGCCATTTCTCCCACACCAGAGCTCTAAGGGCTTAGAGCTCCTGCTGTTTCTGACCTTCCCTTGCCAGTGCTTTCACAGCCAAACATACACTAAGAATCTCCCCTTGCCTTGCCTCCCACCACTCCCAAGACACATTCGCAAGCTCACTCTCACTCGCGGCACAGACTAGCTCACAAAGTTAAAACATACAGCCATTTCTCCCACACCAGAGCTCTAAGGCCTAAGAGCTGGTGCTGTTTCTGACCTTCCCTTGCCAGTGCTTTCACAGCCAAACATACACTAAGAATCTCCCCTTGGCTTGCCTCCCACCACTCCCAAGACACATTCGCAAGCTCACTCTCACTCGCGGCACAGACCAGCTCACAAAGTTAAAACATACAGCCATGTTTCCCTCTTGATATTTCTAAGCACTTAATGCTCTTGCTGGTCCTCACCTTCCCTTGCCAGCACTTTCACACCCAGACAGACACTGCGGATGTACTTTTGCCTTGCCTCCCAGCACTCTCAATACACATTCGCAAGCTCACTCTCACTCCGCACAGACCAGCTCACAAAGTGCAAACATGCAGCCATTTCTCCCACAGCAGAGCTCTAAGGCCTAAGAGCTGGTGCTGTATTCAACTGCCCTTCCCACCGCACTCACAGCCAGACACCCCCCTGGCATCTCCCCTTGCCTTGCCTCCCACCACTCCCAAGACACATTCTCAAGCTCCCTCTCACTCTCGGCACAGACCAGCTCACAAAGTTAAAACATACAGCCATTTCTCCCACACCAGAGCTCTAAGGGCTTAGAGCTCCTGCTGTTTCTGACCTTCCCTTGCCAGTGCTTTCACAGCCAAACATACACTAAGAATCTCCCCTTGCCTTGCCTCCCACCACTCCCAAGACACATTCTCAAGCTCCCTCTCACTCTCGGCACAGACTAGCTCACAAAGTTAAAACATACAGCCATTTCTCCCACACCAGAGCTCTAAGGCCTAAGAGCTGGTGCTGTTTCTGACCTTCCCTTGCCAGTGCTTTCACAGCCAAACATACACTAAGAATCTCCCCTTGGCTTGCCTCCCACCACTCCCAAGACACATTCGCAAGCTCACTCTCACTCGCGGCACAGACCAGCTCACAAAGTTAAAACATACAGCCATGTTTCCCTCTTGATATTTCTAAGCACTTAATGCTCTTGCTGGTCCTCACCTTCCCTTGCCAGCACTTTCACACCCAGACAGACACTGCGGATGTACTTTTGCCTTGCCTCCCAGCACTCTCAATACACATTCGCAAGCTCACTCTCACATTCGCACAGACCAGCTCACAAAGTGCAAACATGCAGCCATTTCTCCCACACCAGAGCTCTAAGGCCTAAGAGCTGGTGCTGTATTCAACTGCCCTTCCCACTGCACTCACAGCCAGACACCCCCCTGGCATCTCCCCTTGCCTTGCCTCCCACCACTCCCAAGACACATTCGCAAGCTCCCTCTCACTCTCGGCACAGACCAGCTCACAAAGTTAAAACATACAGCCATTTCTCCCACACCAGAGCTCTAAGGGCTTAGAGCTCCTGCTGTTTCTGACCTTCCCTTGCCAGTGCTTTCACAGCCAAACATACACTAAGAATCTCCCCTTGCCTTGCCTCCCACCACTCCCAAGACACATTCTCAAGCTCCCTCTCACTCTCGGCACAGACCAGCTCACAAAGTTAAAACATACAGCCATTTCTCCCACACCAGAGCTCTAAGGCCTAAGAGCTGGTGCTGTTTCTGACCTTCCCTTGCCAGTGCTTTCACAGCCAAACATACACTAAGAATCTCCCCTTGCCTTGCCTCCCACCACTCCCAAGACACATTCGCAAGCTCACTCTCACTCGCGGCACAGACCAGCTCACAAAGTTAAAACATACAGCCATGTTTCCCTCTTGATATTTCTAAGGACTTAATGCTCTTGCTGGTCCTCACCTTCCCTTGCCAGCACTTTCACACCCAGACAGACACTGCGGATGTACTTTTGCCTTGCCTCCCAGCACTCTCAATACACATTCGCAAGCTCACTCTCACTCCGCACAGACCAGCTCACAAAGTGCAAACATGCAGCCATTTCTCCCACAGCAGAGCTCTAAGGCCTAAGAGCTGGTGCTCTATTCAACTGCCCTTCCCACCGCACTCACAGCCAGACACCCCCCTGGCATCTCCCCTTGCCTTGCCTCCCACCACTCCCAAGACACATTCGCAAGCTCCCTCTCACTCTCGGCACAGACCAGCTCACAAAGTTAAAACATACAGCCATTTCTCCCACACCAGAGCTCTAAGGGCTTAGAGCTCCTGCTGTTTCTGACCTTCCCTTGCCAGTGCTTTCACAGCCAAACATACACTAAGAATCTCCCCTTGCCTTGCCTCCCACCACTCCCAAGACACATTCGCAAGCTCACTCTCACTCTCGGCACAGACCAGCTCACAAAGTTAAAACATACAGCCATTTCTCCCACACCAGAGCTCTAAGGCCTAAGAGCTGGTGCTGTTTCTGACCTTCCCTTGCCAGTGCTTTCACAGCCAAACATACACTAAGAATCTCCCCTTGCCTTGCCTCCCACCACTCCCAAGACACATTCGCAAGCTCACTCTCACTCTCGGCACAGACCAGCTCACAAAGTTAAAACATACAGCCATTTCTCCCACACCAGAGCTCTAAGGGCTTAGAGCTCTTGCTGTTTCTGACCTTCCCTTGCCAGTGCTTTCACAGCCAAACATACACTAAGAATCTCCCCTTGCCTTGCCTCCCACCACTCCCAAGACACATTCGCAAGCTCACTCTCACTCTCGGCACAGACCAGCTCACAAAGTTAAAACATACAGCCATTTCTCCCACACCAGAGCTCTAAGGGCTTAGAGCTCCTGCTGTTTCTGACCTTCCCTTGCCAGTGCTTTCACAGCCAAACATACACTAAGAATCTCCCCTTGCCTTGCCTCCCACCACTCCCAAGACACATTCGCAAGCTCACTCTCACTCTCGGCACAGACCAGCTCACAAAGTTAAAACATACAGCCATTTCTCCCACACCAGAGCTCTAAGGGCTTAGAGCTCCTGCTGTTTCTGACCTTCCCTTGCCAGTGTTTTCACAGCCAAACATACACTAAGAATCTCCCCTTGCCTTGCCTCCCACCACTCCCAAGACACATTCGCAAGCTCCCTCTCACTCTCGGCACAGACCAGCTCACAAAGTTAAAACATACAGCCATTTCTCCCACACCAGAGCTCTAAGGCCTAAGAGCTGGTGCTGTTTCTGACCTTCCCTTGCCAGTGCTTTCACAGCCAAACATACACTAAGAATCTCCCCTTGCCTTGCCTCCCACCACTCCCAAGACACATTCGCAAGCTCACTCTCACTCTCGGCACAGACCAGCTCACAAAGTTAAAACATACAGCCATGTTTCCCTCTTAATATTTCTAAGGGCTTAATGCTCTTGCTGGTCCTCACCTTCCCTTGCCAGCACTTTCACACCCAGACAGACACTGCGGGTGTACTTTTGCCTTGCCTCCCAGCACTCTCACTACACATTCGCAAGCTCACTCTCACTCCGCACAGACCAGCTCACAAAGTGCAAACATGCAGCCATTTCTCCCACACCAGAGCTCTAAGGCCTAAGAGCTGGTGCTGTATTCAACTGCCCTTCCCCACCGCACTCACAGCCAGACACCCCCCCTGGCATCTCCCCTTGCCTTGCCTCCCACCACTCCCAAGACACATTCTCAAGCTCCCTCTCACTCTCGGCACAGACCAGCTCACAAAGTTAAAACATACAGCCATTTCTCCCACACCAGAGCTCTAAGGGCTTAGAGCTCTTGCTGTTTCTGACCTTCCCTTGCCAGTGCTTTCACAGCCAAACATACACTAAGAATCTCCCCTTGCCTTGCCTCGCACCACTCCCAAGACACATTCGCAAGCTCACTCTCACTCGCGGCACAGACCAGCTCCCAAAGTTAAAACATACAGCCATGTTTCCCTCTTGATATTTCTAAGGACTTAATGCTCTTGCTGGTCCTCACCTTCCTTGCCAGCACTTTCACACCCAGACAGACACTGCGGATGTACTTTTGCCTTGCCTCCCAGCACTCTCAATACACATTCGCAAGCTCACTCTCACTCCGCACAGACCAGCTCACAAAGTGCAAACATGCAGCCATTTCTCCCACACCAGAGCTCTAAGGCCTAAGAGCTGGTGCTGTATTCAACTGCCCTTCCCACCGCACTCACAGCCAGACACCCCCCCTGGCATCTCCCCTTGCCTTGCCTACCACCACTCCCAAGACACATTCGCAAGCTCCCTCTCACTCTCGGCACAGACCAGCTCACAAAGTTAAAACATACAGCCATTTCTCCCCACACCAGAGCTCTAGGGCTTAGAGCTCCTGCTGTTTCTGACCTTCCCTTGCCAGTGCTTTCACAGCCAAACATACACTAAGAATCTCCCCTTGCCTTGCCTCCCACCACTCCCAAGACACATTCGCAAGCTCACTCTCACTCGCGGCACACACCAGCTCACAAAGTTAAAACATACAGCCATTTCTCCCACACCAGAGCTCTAAGGGCTTAGAGCTCCTGCTGTTTCTGACCTTCCCTTGCCAGTGCTTTCACAGCCAAACATACACTAAGAATCTCCCCTTGCCTTGCCTCCCACCACTCCCAAGACACATTCTCAAGCTCCCTCTCACTCTCGGCACAGACTAGCTCACAAAGTTAAAACATACAGCCATTTCTCCCACACCAGAGCTCTAAGGCCTAAGAGCTGGTGCTGTTTCTGACCTTCCCTTGCCAGTGCTTTCACAGCCAAACATACACTAAGAATCTCCCCTTGCCTTGCCTCCCACCACTCCCAAGACACATTCGCAAGCTCACTCTCACTCGCGGCACAGACCAGCTCACAAAGTTAAAACATACAGCCATGTTTCCCTCTTGATATTTCTAAGGGCTTAATGCTCTTGCTGGTCCTCACCTTCCCTTGCCAGCACTTTCACACCCAGACAGACACTGCGGATGTACTTTTGCCTTGCCTCCCAGCACTCTCAATACACATTCGCAAGCTCACTCTCACATTCGCACAGACCAGCTCACAAAGTGCAAACATGCAGCCATTTCTCCCACACCAGAGCTCTAAGGCCTAAGAGCTGGTGCTGTATTCAACTGCCCTTCCCACCGCACTCACAGCCAGACACCCCCCTGGCATCTCCCCTTGCCTTGCCTCCCACCACTCCCAAGACACATTCGCAAGCTCCCTCTCACTCTCGGCACAGACCAGCTCACAAAGTTAAAACATACAGCCATTTCTCCCACACCAGAGCTCTAAGGGCTTAGAGCTCCTGCTGTTTCTGACCTTCCCTTGCCAGTGCTTTCACAGCCAAACATACACTAAGAATCTCCCCTTGCCTTGCCTCCCACCACTCCCAAGACACATTCGCAAGCTCACTCTCACTCTCGGCACAGACCAGCTCACAAAGTTAAAACATACAGCCATTTCTCCCACACCAGAGCTCTAAGGCCTAAGAGCTGGTGCTGTTTCTGACCTTCCCTTGCCAGTGCTTTCACAGCCAAACATACACTAAGAATCTCCCCTTGCCTTGCCTCCCACCACTCCCAAGACACATTCGCAAGCTCACTCTCACTCTCGGCACAGACCAGCTCACAAAGTTAAAACATACAGCCATTTCTCCCACACCAGAGCTCTAAGGGCTTAGAGCTCCTGCTGTTTCTGACCTTCCCTTGCCAGTGCTTTCACAGCCAAACATACACTAAGAATCTCCCCTTGCCTTGCCTCCCACCACTCCCAAGACACATTCGCAAGCTCACTCTCACTCTCGGCACAGACCAGCTCACAAAGTTAAAACATACAGCCATTTCTCCCACACCAGAGCTCTAAGGGCTTAGAGCTCCTGCTGTTTCTGACCTTCCCTTGCCAGTGTTTTCACAGCCAAACATACACTAAGAATCTCCCCTTGCCTTGCCTCCCACCACTCCCAAGACACATTCGCAAGCTCCCTCTCACTCTCGGCACAGACCAGCTCACAAAGTTAAAACATACAGCCATTTCTCCCACACCAGAGCTCTAAGGCCTAAGAGCTGGTGCTGTTTCTGACCTTCCCTTGCCAGTGCTTTCACAGCCAAACATACACTAAGAATCTCCCCTTGCCTTGCCTCCCACCACTCCCAAGACACATTCGCAAGCTCACTCTCACTCTCGGCACAGACCAGCTCACAAAGTTAAAACATACAGCCATGTTTCCCTCTTAATATTTCTAAGGGCTTAATGCTCTTGCTGGTCCTCACCTTCCCTTGCCAGCACTTTCACACCCAGACAGACACTGCGGGTGTACTTTTGCCTTGCCTCCCAGCACTCTCACTACACATTCGCAAGCTCACTCTCACTCCGCACAGACCAGCTCACAAAGTGCAAACATGCAGCCATTTCTCCCACACCAGAGCTCTAAGGCCTAAGAGCTGGTGCTGTATTCAACTGCCCTTCCCACCGCACTCACAGCCAGACACCCCCCTGGCATCTCCCCTTGCCTTGCCTCCCACCACTCCCAAGACACATTCTCAAGCTCCCTCTCACTCTCGGCACAGACCAGCTCACAAAGTTAAAACATACAGCCATTTCTCCCACACCAGAGCTCTAAGGGCTTAGAGCTCTTGCTGTTTCTGACCTTCCCTTGCCAGTGCTTTCACAGCCAAACATACACTAAGAATCTCCCCTTGCCTTGCCTCGCACCACTCCCAAGACACATTCGCAAGCTCACTCTCACTCGCGGCACAGACCAGCTCACAAAGTTAAAACATACAGCCATGTTTCCCTCTTGATATCTCTAAGGGCTTAGAGCTCTTGCTGTTTCTGACCTTCCCTTGCCAGTGCTTTCACAGCCAAACATACACTAAGAATCTCCCCTTGCCTTGCCTCGCACCACTCCCAAGACACATTCGCAAGCTCACTCTCACTCGCGGCACAGACCAGCTCACAAAGTTAAAACATACAGCCATGTTTCCCTCTTGATATTTCTAAGGACTTAATGCTCTTGCTGGTCCTCACCTTCCCTTGCCAGCACTTTCACACCCAGACAGACACTGCGGATGTACTTTTGCCTTGCCTCCCAGCACTCTCAATACACATTCGCAAGCTCACTCTCACTCCGCACAGACCAGCTCACAAAGTGCAAACATGCAGCCATTTCTCCCACACCAGAGCTCTAAGGCCTAAGAGCTGGTGCTGTATTCAACTGCCCTTCCCACCGCACTCACAGCCAGACACCCCCCTGGCATCTCCCCTTGCCTTGCCTACCACCACTCCCAAGACACATTCGCAAGCTCCCTCTCACTCTCGGCACAGACCAGCTCACAAAGTTAAAACATACAGCCATTTCTCCCACACCAGAGCTCTAAGGGCTTAGAGCTCCTGCTGTTTCTGACCTTCCCTTGCCAGTGCTTTCACAGCCAAACATACACTAAGAATCTCCCCTTGCCTTGCCTCCCACCACTCCCAAGACACATTCGCAAGCTCACTCTCACTCGCGGCACAGACCAGCTCACAAAGTTAAAACATACAGCCATTTCTCCCACACCAGAGCTCTAAGGGCTTAGAGCTCCTGCTGTTTCTGACCTTCCCTTGCCAGTGCTTTCACAGCCAAACATACACTAAGAATCTCCCCTTGCCTTGCCTCCCACCACTCCCAAGACACATTCTCAAGCTCCCTCTCACTCTCGGCACAGACCAGCTCACAAAGTTAAAACATACAGCCATTTCTCCCACACCAGAGCTCTAAGGCCTAAGAGCTGGTGCTGTTTCTGACCTTCCCTTGCCAGTGCTTTCACAGCCAAACATACACTAAGAATCTCCCCTTGCCTTGCCTCCCACCACTCCCAAGACACATTCGCAAGCTCACTCTCACTCGCGGCACAGACCAGCTCACAAAGTTAAAACATACAGCCATGTTTCCCTCTTGATATTTCTAAGGGCTTAATGCTCTTGCTGGTCCTCACCTTCCCTTGCCAGCACTTTCACACCCAGACAGACACTGCGGATGTACTTTTGCCTTGCCTCCCAGCACTCTCAATACACATTCGCAAGCTCACTCTCACATTCGCACAGACCAGCTCACAAAGTGCAAACATGCAGCCATTTCTCCCACACCAGAGCTCTAAGGCCTAAGAGCTGGTGCTGTATTCAACTGCCCTTCCCACCGCACTCACAGCCAGACACCCCCCTGGCATCTCCCCTTGCCTTGCCTCCCACCACTCCCAAGACACATTCGCAAGCTCCCTCTCACTCTCGGCACAGACCAGCTCACAAAGTTAAAACATACAGCCATTTCTCCCACACCAGAGCTCTAAGGGCTTAGAGCTCCTGCTGTTTCTGACCTTCCCTTGCCAGTGCTTTCACAGCCAAACATACACTAAGAATCTCCCCTTGCCTTGCCTCCCACCACTCCCAAGACACATTCTCAAGCTCCCTCTCACTCTCGGCACAGACCAGCTCACAAAGTTAAAACATACAGCCATTTCTCCCACACCAGAGCTCTAAGGGCTTAGAGCTCCTGCTGTTTCTGACCTTCCCTTGCCAGTGCTTTCACAGCCAAACATACACTAAGAATCTCCCCTTGCCTTGCCTCCCACCACTCCCAAGACACATTCTCAAGCTCACTCTCACTCTCGGCACAGACCAGCTCACAAAGTTAAAACATACAGCCATTTCTCCCACACCAGAGCTCTAAGGCCTAAGAGCTGGTGCTGTTTCTGACCTTCCCTTTCCAGTGCTTTCACAGCCAAACATACACTAAGAATCTCCCCTTGCCTTGCCTCCCACCACTCCCAAGACACATTCGCAAGCTCACTCTCACTCGCGGCACAGACCAGCTCACAAAGTTAAAACATACAGCCATGTTTCCCTCTTGATATTTCTAAGCACTTAATGCTCTTGCTGGTCCTCACCTTCCCTTGCCAGCACTTTCACACCCAGACAGACACTGCGGATGTACTTTTGCCTTGCCTCCCAGCACTCTCACTACACATTCGCAAGCTCACTCTCACATTCGCACAGACCAGCTCACAAAGTGCAAACATGCAGCCATTTCTCCCACACCAGAGCTCTAAGGCCTAAGAGCTGGTGCTGTATTCAACTGCCCTTCCCACCGCACTCACAGCCAGACACCCCCCTGGCATCTCCCCTTGCCTTGCCTCCCACCACTCCCAAGACACATTCGCAAGCTCCCTCTCACTCTCGGCACAGACCAGCTCACAAAGTTAAAACATACAGCCATTTCTCCCACACCAGAGCTCTAAGGGCTTAGAGCTCCTGCTGTTTCTGACCTTCCCTTGCCAGTGCTTTCACAGCCAAACATACACTAAGAATCTCCCCTTGCCTTGCCTCCCACCACTCCCAAGACACATTCGCAAGCTCCCTCTCACTCTCGGCACAGACCAGCTCACAAAGTTAAAACATACAGCCATTTCTCCCACACCAGAGCTCTAAGGCCTAAGAGCTCTTGCTGTTTCTGACCTTCCCTTGCCAGTGCTTTCACAGCCAAACATACACTAAGAATCTCCCCTTGCCTTGCCTCCCACCACTCCCAAGACACATTCGCAAGCTCACTCTCACTCGCGGCACAGACCAGCTCACAAAGTTAAAACATACAGCCATGTTTCCCTCTTAATATTTCTAAGGGCTTAATGCTCTTGCTTTTCCTCACCTTCCCTTGCCAGCACTTTCACACCCAGACAGACACTGCGGATGTACTTTTGCCTTGCCTCCCAGCACTCTCAATACACATTCGCAAGCTCACTCTCACTCTCGGCACAGACCAGCTCACAAAGTGCAAACATGCAGCCATTTCTCCCACACCAGAGCTCTAAGGGCTTAGAGCTCTTGCTGTTTCTGACCTTCCCTTGCCAGTGCTTTCACAGCCAAACATACACCAAGAATCTCCCCTTGCCTTGCCTCCCACCACTCCCAAGACACATTCGCAAGCTCACTCTCACTCGCGGCACAGACCAGCTCACAAAGTTAAAACATACAGCCATGTTTCCCTCTTGATATTTCTAAGGACTTAATGCTCTTGCTGGTCCTCACCTTCCCTTGCCAGCACTTTCACACCCAGACAGACACTGCGGATGTACTTTTGCCTTGCCTCCCAGCACTCTCAATACACATTCGCAAGCTCACTTTCACATTCGCACAGACCAGCTCGCAAAGTGCAAACATGCAGCCATTTCTCCCACACCAGAGCTCTAAGGCCTAAGAGCTGGTGCTGTATTCAACTGCCCTTCCCACCGCACTCACAGCCAGACACCCCCCTGGCATCTCCCCTTGCCTTGCCTCCCACCACTCCCAAGACACATTCGCAAGCTCCCTCTCACTCTCGGCACAGACCAGCTCACAAAGTTAAAACATACAGCCATTTCTCCCACACCAGAGCTCTAAGGGCTTAGAGCTCCTGCTGTTTCTGACCTTCCCTTGCCAGTGCTTTCACAGCCAAACATACACTAAGAATCTCCCCTTGCCTTGCCTCCCACCACTCCCAAGACACATTCTCAAGCTCCCTCTCACTCTCGGCACAGACCAGCTCACAAAGTTAAAACATACAGCCATTTCTCCCACACCAGAGCTCTAAGGCCTAAGAGCTGGTTCTGTTTCTGACCTTCCCTTGCCAGTGCTTTCACAGCCAAACATACACTAAGAATCTCCCCTTGCCTTGCCTCCCACCACTCCCAAGACACATTCGCAAGCTCACTCTCACTCTCGGCACAGACCAGATCACAAAGTTAAAACATCCAGCCATTTCTCCCACACCAGAGCTCTAAGGGCTTAGAGCTCCTGCTGTTTCTGACCTTCCCTTGCCAGTGCTTTCACAGCCAAACATACACTAAGAATCTCCCCTTGCCTTGCCTCCCACCACTCCCAAGACACATTCGCAAGCTCACTCTCACTCTCGGCACAGACCAGCTCACAAAGTTAAAACATACAGCCATGTTTCCCTCTTAATATTTCTAAGGGCTTAATGCTCTTGCTGGTCCTCACCTTTCCTTGCCAGCACTTTCACACCCAGACAGACACTGCGGATGTACTTTTGCCTTGCCTCCCAGCACTCTCAATACACATTCGCAAGCTCACTCTCACTCTCGGCACAGACCAGCTCACAAAGTGCAAACATCCAGCCATTTCTCCCACACCAGAGCTCTAAGGGCTTAGAGCTCTTGCTGTTTCTGACCTTCCCTTGCCAGTGCTTTCACAGCCAAACATACACTAAGAATCTCCCCTTGCCTTGCCTCCCACCACTCCCAAGACACATTCGCAAGCTCACTCTCACTCGCGGCACAGACCAGCTCACAAAGTTAAAACATACAGCCATGTTTCCCTCTTGATATTTCTAAGGGCTTAATGCTCTTGCTGGTACTCACCTTCCCTTGCCAGCACTTTCACACCCAGACAGACACTGCGGATGTACTTTTGCCTTGCCTCCCAGCACTCTCAATACACATTCGCAAGCTCACTCTCACTCCGCACAGACCAGCTCACAAAGTGCAAACATGCAGCCATTTCTCCCACACCAGAGCTCTAAGGCCTAAGAGCTGGTGCTGTATTCAACTGCCCTTCCCACCGCACTCACAGCCAGACACCCCCCTGGCATCTCCCCTTGCCTTGCCTCCCACCACTCTCAAGACACATTCGCAAGCTCCCTCTCACTCTCGGCACAGACCAGCTCACAAAGTTAAAACATACAGCCATTTCTCCCACACCAGAGCTCTAAGGGCTTAGAGCTCCTGCTGTTTCTGACCTTCCCTTGCCAGTGCTTTCACAGCCAAACATACACTAAGAATCTCCCCTTGCCTTGCCTCCCACCACTCCCAAGACACATTCGCAAGCTCCCTCTCACTCTCGGCACAGACCAGCTCACAAAGTTAAAACATACAGCCATTTCTCCCACACCAGAGCTCTAAGGGCTTAGAGCTCGTGCTGTTTCTGACCTTCCCTTGCCAGTGCTTTCACAGCCAAACATACACTAAGAATCTCCCCTTGCCTTGCCTCCCACCACTCCCAAGACACATTCGCAAGCTCCCTCTCACTCTCGGCACAGACCAGCTCACAAAGTTAAAACATACAGCCATTTCTCCCACACCAGAGCTCTAAGGCCTAAGAGCTCTTGCTGTTTCTGACCTTCCCTTGCCAGTGCTTTCACAGCCAAACATACACTAAGAATCTCCCCTTGCCTTGCCTCCCACCACTCCCAAGACACATTCGCAAGCTCACTCTCACTCTCGGCACAGACCAGCTCACAAAGTTAAAACATACAGCCATGTTTCCCTCTTAATATTTCTAAGGGCTTAATGCTCTTGCTTTTCCTCACCTTCCCTTGCCAGCACTTTCACACCCAGACAGACACTGCGGATGTACTTTTGCCTTGCCTCCCAGCACTCTCAATACACATTCGCAAGCTCACTCTCACTCTCGGCACAGACCAGCTCACAAAGTGCAAACATGCAGCCATTTCTCCCACACCAGAGCTCTAAGGGCTTAGAGCTCTTGCTGTTTCTGACCTTCCCTTGCCAGTGCTTTCACAGCCAAACATACACTAAGAATCTCCCCTTGCCTTGCCTCCCACCACTCCCAAGACACATTCTCAAGCTCCCTCTCACTCTCGGCACAGACCAGCTCACAAAGTTAAAACATACAGCCATGTTTCCCTCTTGATATTTCTAAGCACTTAATGCTCTTGCTGGTCCTCACCTTCCCTTGCCAGCACTTTCACACCCAGACAGACACTGCGGATGTACTTTTGCCTTGCCTCCCAGCACTCTCAATACACATTCGCAAGCTCACTCTCACTCCGCACAGACCAGCTCACAAAGTGCAAACATGCAGCCATTTCTCCCACACCAGAGCTCTAAGGCCTAAGAGCTGGTGCTGTTTCTGACCTTCCCTTGCCAGTGCTTTCACAGCCAAACATACACTAAGAATCTCCCCTTGCCTTGCCTCCCACCACTCCCAAGACACATTCGCAAGCTCACTCTCACTCTCGGCACAGACCAG
Source organism: Pelecanus crispus (assembly GCF_030463565.1). Lineage (NCBI taxonomy): Eukaryota > Metazoa > Chordata > Aves > Pelecaniformes > Pelecanidae > Pelecanus > Pelecanus crispus. The sequence goes on from NC_134650.1 coordinate 24,305,839, forward strand.
CTCACAAAGTTAAAACATACAGCCATTTCTCCCACACCAGAGCTCTAAGGCCTAAGAGCTGGTGCTGTTTCTGACCTTCCCTTGCCAGTGCTTTCACAGCCAAACATACACTAAGAATCTCCCCTTGCCTTGCCTCCCAGCACTCTCACTACACATTCTCAACCTCACTCTCACTCTCGGCACAGACCAGCTCACAAAGTTAAAACATACAGCCATTTCTCCCACACCAGAGCTCTAAGGGCTTAGAGCTCTTGCTGTTTCTGACCTTCCCTTGCCAGTGCTTTCACAGCCAAACATACACTAAGAATCTCCCCTTGCCTTGCCTCCCACCACTCCCAAGACACATTCGCAAGCTCACTCTCACTCGCGGCACAGACCAGCTCACAAAGTTAAAACATACAGCCATTTCTCCCACACCAGAGCTCTAAGGGCTTAGAGCTCCTGCTGTTTCTGACCTTCCCTTGCCAGTGCTTTCACAGCCAAACATACACTAAGAATCTCCCCTTGCCTTGCCTCCCACCACTCCCAAGACACATTCGCAAGCTCACTCTCACTCTCGGCACAGACCAGATCACAAAGTTAAAACATCCAGCCATTTCTCCCACACCAGAGCTCTAAGGGCTTAGAGCTCCTGCTGTTTCTGACCTTCCCTTGCCAGTGCTTTCACAGCCAAACATACACTAAGAATCTCCCCTTGCCTTGCCTCCCACCACTCCCAAGACACATTCGCAAGCTCACTCTCACTCTCGGCACAGACCAGCTCACAAAGTTAAAACATACAGCCATTTCTCCCACACCAGAGCTCTAAGGCCTAAGAGCTCTTGCTGTTTCTGACCTTCCCTTGCCAGTGCTTTCACAGCCAAACATACACTAAGAATCTCCCCTTGCCTTGCCTCCCACCACTCCCAAGACACATTCGCAAGCTCACTCTCACTCGCGGCACAGACCAGCTCACAAAGTTAAAACATACAGCCATTTCTCCCACACCAGAGCTCTAAGGGCTTAGAGCTCTTGCTGTTTCTGACCTTCCCTTGCCAGTGCTTTCACAGCCAAACATACACTAAGAATCTCCCCTTGCCTTGCCTCGCACCACTCCCAAGACACATTCGCAAGCTCACTCTCACTCGCGGCACAGACCAGCTCACAAAGTTAAAACATACAGCCATGTTTCCCTCTTGATATTTCTAAGGACTTAATGCTCTTGCTGGTCCTCACCTTTGCCAGCACTTTCACACCCAGACAGACACTGCGGATGTACTTTTGCCTTGCCTCCCAGCACTCTCAATACACATTTGCAAGCTCACTCTCACTCCGCAGAGACCAGCTCACAAAGTGCAAACATGCAGCCATTTCTCCCACACCAGAGCTCTAAGGGCTTAGAGCTCCTGCTGTTTCTGACCTTCCCTTGCCAGTGCTTTCACAGCCAAACATACACTAAGAATCTCCCCTTGCCTTGCCTCCCACCACTCCCAAGACACATTCACAAGCTCACTCTCACTCGCGGCACAGACCAGCTCACAAAGTTAAAACATACAGCCATGTTTCCCTCTTAATATTTCTAAGGGCTTAATGCTCTTGCTGGTCCTCACCTTCCCTTGCCAGCACTTTCACACCCAGACAGACACTGCGGATGTACTTTTGCCTTGCCTCCCAGCACTCTCAATACACATTCGCAAGCTCACTCTCACTCTCGGCACAGACCAGCTCACAAAGTTAAAACATACAGCCATTTCTCCCACACCAGAGCTCTAAGGGCTTAGAGCTCTTGCTGTTTCTGACCTTCCCTTGCGAGTGCTTTCACAGCCAAACATACACTAAGAATCTCCCCTTGCCTTGCCTCGCACCACTCCCAAGACACATTCGCAAGCTCACTCTCACTCGCGGCACAGACCAGCTCCCAAAGTTAAAACATACAGCCATGTTTCCCTCTTGATATTTCTAAGGACTTAATGCTCTTGCTGGTCCTCACCTTCCCTTGCCAGCACTTTCACACCCAGACAGACACTGCGGATGTACTTTTGCCTTGCCTCCCAGCACTCTCACTACACATTCGCAAGCTCACTCTCACTCCGCACAGACCAGCTCACAAAGTGCAAACATGCAGCCATTTCTCCCACACCAGAGCTCTAAGGCCTAAGACCTGGTGCTGTATTCAACTGCCCTTCCCACCGCACTCACAGCCAGACACCCCCCTGGCATCTCCCCTTGCCTTGCCTCCCACCACTCCCAAGACACATTCTCAAGCTCCCTCTCACTCTCGGCACAGACCAGCTCACAAAGTTAAAACATACAGCCATTTCTCCCACACCAGAGCTCTAAGGGCTTAGAGCTCCTGCTGTTTCTGACCTTCCCTTGCCAGTGCTTTCACAGCCAAACATACACTAAGAATCTCCCCTTGCCTTGCCTCCCACCACTCCCAAGACACATTCTCAAGCTCCCTCTCACTCTTGGCACAGACCAGCTCACAAAGTTAAAACATACAGCCATTTCTCCCACACCAGAGCTCTTAGGGCTTAGAGCTCTTGCTGTTTCTGACCTTCCCTTGCCAGTGCTTTCACAGCCAAACATACACTAAGAATCTCCCCTTGCCTTGCCTCCCACCACTCCCAAGACACATTCGCAAGCTCACTCTCACTCTCGGCACAGACCAGCTCACAAAGTTAAAACATACAGCCATTTCTCCCACACCAGAGCTCTAAGGGCTTAGAGCTCCTGCTGTTTCTGACCTTCCCTTGCCAGTGCTTTCACAGCCAAACATACACTAAGAATCTCCCCTTGCCTTGCCTCCCACCACTCCCAAGACACATTCTCAAGCTCCCTCTCACTCTCGGCACAGACCAGCTCACAAAGTTAAAACATACAGCCATTTCTCCCACACCAGAGCTCTAAGGGCTTAGAGCTCCTGCTGTTTCTGACCTTCCCTTGCCAGTGCTTTCACAGCCAAACATACACTAAGAATCTCCCCTTGCCTTGCCTCCCACCACTCCCAAGACACATTCACAAGCTCACTCTCACTCGCGGCACAGACCAGCTCACAAAGTTAAAACATACAGCCATGTTTCCCTCTTGATATTTCTAAGGGCTTAATGCTCTTGCTGGTCCTCACCTTCCCTTGCCAGCACTTTCACACCCAGACAGACACTGCGGATGTACTTTTGCCTTGCCTCCCAGCACTCTCAATACACATTCGCAAGCTCACTCTCACATTCGCACAGACCAGCTCACAAAGTGCAAACATGCAGCCATTTCTCCCACACCAGAGCTCTAAGGCCTGAGAGCTGGTGCTGTATTCAACTGCCCTTCCCACCGCACTCACAGCCAGACACCCCCCTGGCATCTCCCCTTGCCTTGCCTCCCACCACTCCCAAGACACATTCTCAAGCTCACTCTCACTCTCGGCACAGACCAGCTCACAAAGTTAAAACATACAGCCATTTCTCCCACACCAGAGCTCTAAGGCCTAAGAGCTGGTGCTGTTTCTGACCTTCCCTTGCCAGTGCTTTCACAGCCAAACATACACTAAGAATCTCCCCTTGCCTTGCCTCCCACCACTCCCAAGACACATTCGCAAGCTCCCTCTCACTCTCGGCACAGACCAGCTCACAAAGTTAAAACATACAGCCATTTCTCCCACACCAGAGCTCTAAGGGCTTAGAGCTCCTGCTGTTTCTGACCTTCCCTTGCCAGTGCTTTCACAGCCAAACATACACTAAGAATCTCCCCTTGCCTTGCCTCCCACCACTCCCAAGACACATTCGCAAGCTCCCTCTCACTCTCGGCACAGACCAGCTCACAAAGTTAAAACATACAGCCATTTCTCCCACACCAGAGCTCTAAGGCCTAAGAGCTGGTGCTGTTTCTGACCTTCCCTTGCCAGTGCTTTCACAGCCAAACATACACTAAGAATTTCCCCTTGCCTTGCCTCCCACCACTCCCAAGACACATTCTCAAGCTCACTCTCACTCTCGGCACAGACCAGCTCACAAATTTAAAACATACAGCCATGTTTCCCTCTTAATATTTCTAAGGGCTTAATGCACTTGCTGGTCCTCACCTTCCCTTGCCAGCACTTTCACACCCAGACAGACACTGCGGATGTACTTTTGCCTTGCCTCCCAGCACTCTCAATACACATTCGCAAGCTCACTCTCACTCTCGGCACAGACCAGCTCACAAAGTTAAAACATCCAGCCATTTCTCCCACACCAGAGCTCTAAGGGCTTAGAGCTCTTGCTGTTTCTGACCTTCCCTTGCCAGTGCTTTCACAGCCAAACATACACTAAGAATCTCCCCTTGCCTTGCCTCGCACCACTCCCAAGACACATTCGCAAGCTCACTCTCACTCGCGGCACAGACCAGCTCCCAAAGTTAAAACATACAGCCACGTTTCCCTCTTGATATTTCTAAGGACTTAATGCTCTTGCTGGTCCTCACCTTCCCTTGCCAGCACTTTCACACCCAGACAGACACTGCGGATGTACTTTTGCCTTGCCTCCCAGCACTCTCACTACACATTCGCAAGCTCACTCTCACTCCGCACAGACCAGCTCACAAAGTTCAAACATGCAGCCATTTCTCCCACACCAGAGCTCTAAGGCCTAAGACCTGGTGCTGTATTCAACTGCCCTTCCCACCGCACTCACAGCCAGACACCCCCCTGGCATCTCCCCTTGCCTTGCCTCCCACCACTCCCAAGACACATTCTCAAGCTCCCTCTCACTCTCGGCACAGACCAGCTCACAAAGTTAAAACATACAGCCATTTCTCCCACACCAGAGCTCTAAGGGCTTAGAGCTCCTGCTGTTTCTGACCTTCCCTTGCCAGTGCTTTCACAGCCAAACATACACTAAGAATCTCCCCTTGCCTTGCCTCCCACCACTCCCAAGACACATTCTCAAGCTCCCTCTCACTCTTGGCACAGACCAGCTCACAAAGTTAAAACATACAGCCATTTCTCCCACACCAGAGCTCTAAGGCCGAAGAGCTTGTGCTGTTTCTGACCTTCCCTTGCCAGTGCTTTCACAGCCAAACATACACTAAGAATCTCCCCTTGCCTTGCCTCCCACCACTCCCAAGACACATTCGCAAGCTCACTCTCACTCTCGGCACAGACCAGCTCACAAAGTTAAAACATACAGCCATTTCTCCCACACCAGAGCTCTAAGGCCTAAGAGCTGGTGCTGTTTCTGACCTTCCCTTGCCAGTGCTTTCACAGCCAAACATACACTAAGAATCTCCCCTTGCCTTGCCTCCCACCACTCCCAAGACACATTCGCAAGCTCACTCTCACTCTCGGCACAGACCAGCTCACAAAGTTAAAACATACAGCCATTTCTCCCACACCAGAGCTCTAAGGGCTTAGAGCTCCTGCTGTTTCTGACCTTCCCTTACCAGTGCTTTCACAGCCAAACATACACTAAGAATCTCCCCTTGCCTTGCCTCCCACCACTCCCAAGACACATTCGCAAGCTCACTCTCACTTATGGCACAGACCAGCTCACAAAGTTAAAACATACAGCCATTTCTCCCACACCAGAGCTCTAAGGGCTTAGAGCTCCTGCTGTTTCTGACCTTCCCTTGCCAGTGCTTTCACAGCCAAACATACACTAAGAATCTCCCCTTGCCTTGCCTCCCACCACTCCCAAGACACATTCTCAAGCTCCCTCTCACTCTTGGCACAGACCAGCTCACAAAGTTAAAACATACAGCCATTTCTCCCACACCAGAGCTCTAAGGGCTTAGAGCTCTTGCTGTTTCTGACCTTCCCTTGCCAGTGCTTTCACAGCCAAACATACACTAAGAATCTCCCCTTGCCTTGCCTCGCACCACTCCCAAGACACATTCGCAAGCTCACTCTCACTCTCGGCACAGACCAGCTCACAAAGTTAAAACATACAGCCATTTCTCCCACACCAGAGCTCTAAGGGCTTAGAGCTCCTGCTGTTTCTGACCTTCCCTTGCCAGTGCTTTCACAGCCAAACATACACTAAGAATCTCCCCTTGCCTTGCCTCCCACCACTCCCAAGACACATTCTCAAGCTCCCTCTCACTCTCGGCACAGACCAGCTCACAAAGTTAAAACATACAGCCATTTCTCCCACACCAGAGCTCTAAGGGCTTAGAGCTCCTGCTGTTTCTGACCTTCCCTTGCCAGTGCTTTCACAGCCAAACATACACTAAGAATCTCCCCTTGCCTTGCCTCCCACCACTCCCAAGACACATTCACAAGCTCACTCTCACTCGCGGCACAGACCAGCTCACAAAGTTAAAACATACAGCCATGTTTCCCTCTTTATATTTCTAAGGGCTTAATGCTCTTGCTGGTCCTCACCTTCCCTTGCCAGCACTTTCACACCCAGACAGACACTGCGGATGTACTTTTGCCTTGCCTCCCAGCACTCTCAATACACATTCGCAAGCTCACTCTCACATTCGCACAGACCAGCTCACAAAGTGCAAACATGCAGCCATTTCTCCCACACCAGAGCTCTAAGGCCTGAGAGCTGGTGCTGTATTCAACTGCCCTTCCCACCGCACTCACAGCCAGACACCCCCCTGGCATCTCCCCTTGCCTTGCCTCCCACCACTCCCAAGACACATTCTCAAGCTCACTCTCACTCTCGGCACAGACCAGCTCACAAAGTTAAAACATCCAGCCATTTCTCCCACACCAGAGCTCTAAGGGCTTAGAGCTCCTGCTGTTTCTGACCTTCCCTTGCCAGTGCTTTCACAGCCAGACAGACACTAAAAATCTCCCCTTGCCTTGCCTCCCACCACTCCCAAGACACATTCTCAAGCTCCCTCTCACTCTCGGCACAGACCAGCTCACAAAGTTAAAACATACAGCCATTTCTCCCACACCAGAGCTCTAAGGCCTAAGAGCTGGTGCTGTTTCTGACCTTCCCTTGCCAGTGCTTTCACAGCCAAACATACACTAAGAATCTCCCCTTGCCTTGCCTCCCACCACTCCCAAGACACATTCGCAAGCTCCCTCTCACTCTCGGCACAGACCAGCTCACAAAGTTAAAACATACAGCCATTTCTCCCACACCAGAGCTCTAAGGGCTTAGAGCTCCTGCTGTTTCTGACCTTCCCTTGCCAGTGCTTTGACAGCCAAACATACACTAAGAATCTCCCCTTGCCTTGCCTCCCACCACTCCCAAGACACATTCGCAAGCTCCCTCTCACTCTCGGCACAGACCAGCTCACAAAGTTAAAACATACAGCCATTTCTCCCACACCAGAGCTCTAAGGCCTAAGAGCTCTTGCTGTTTCTGACCTTCCCTTGCCAGTGCTTTCACAGCCAAACATACACTAAGAATCTCCCCTTGCCTTGCCTCCCACCACTCCCAAGACACATTCGCAAGCTCACTCTCACTCGCGGCACAGACCAGCTCACAAAGTTAAAACATACAGCCATGTTTCCCTCTTAATATTTCTAAGGGCTTAATGCTCTTGCTGGTCCTCACCTTCCCTTGCCAGCACTTTCACACCCAGACAGACACTGCGGATGTACTTTTGCCTTGCCTCCCAGCACTCTCAATACACATTCGCAAGCTCACTCTCACTCTCGGCACAGACCAGCTCACAAAGTTAAAACATCCAGCCATTTCTCCCACACCAGAGCTCTAAGGGCTTAGAGCTCTTGCTGTTTCTGACCTTCCCTTGCCAGTGCTTTCACAGCCAAACATACACTAAGAATCTCCCCTTGCCTTGCCTCGCACCACTCCCAAGACACATTCGCAAGCTCACTCTCACTCGCGGCACAGACCAGCTCCCAAAGTTAAAACATACAGCCATGTTTCCCTCTTGATATTTCTAAGGACTTAATGCTCTTGCTGGTCCTCACCTTCCCTTGCCAGCACTTTCACACCCAGACAGACACTGCGGATGTACTTTTGCCTTGCCTCCCAGCACTCTCACTACACATTCGCAAGCTCACTCTCACTCCGCACAGACCAGCTCACAAAGTGCAAACATGCAGCCATTTCTCCCACACCAGAGCTCTAAGGCCTAAGACCTGGTGCTGTATTCAACTGCCCTTCCCACCGCACTCACAGCCAGACACCCCCCTGGCATCTCCCCTTGCCTTGCCTCCCACCACTCCCAAGACACATTCTCAAGCTCCCTCTCACTCTCGGCACAGACCAGCTCACAAAGTTAAAACATACAGCCATTTCTCCCACACCAGAGCTCTAAGGGCTTAGAGCTCCTGCTGTTTCTGACCTTCCCTTGCCAGTGCTTTCACAGCCAAACATACACTAAGAATCTCCCCTTGCCTTGCCTCCCACCACTCCCAAGACACATTCTCAAGCTCCCTCTCACTCTTGGCACAGACCAGCTCACAAAGTTAAAACATACAGCCATTTCTCCCACACCAGAGCTCTAAGGGCTTAGAGCTCTTGCTGTTTCTGACCTTCCCTTGCCAGTGCTTTCACAGCCAAACATACACTAAGAATCTCCCCTTGCCTTGCCTCGCACCACTCCCAAGACACATTCGCAAGCTCACTCTCACTCTCGGCACAGACCAGCTCACAAAGTTAAAACATACAGCCATTTCTCCCACACCAGAGCTCTAAGGGCTTAGAGCTCCTGCTGTTTCTGACCTTCCCTTGCCAGTGCTTTCACAGCCAAACATACACTAAGAATCTCCCCTTGCCTTGCCTCCCACCACTCCCAAGACACATTCTCAAGCTCCCTCTCACTCTCGGCACAGACCAGCTCACAAAGTTAAAACATACAGCCATTTCTCCCACACCAGAGCTCTAAGGGCTTAGAGCTCCTGCTGTTTCTGACCTTCCCTTGCCAGTGCTTTCACAGCCAAACATACACTAAGAATCTCCCCTTGCCTTGCCTCCCACCACTCCCAAGACACATTCACAAGCTCACTCTCACTCGCGGCACAGACCAGCTCACAAAGTTAAAACATACAGCCATGTTTCCCTCTTTATATTTCTAAGGGCTTAATGCTCTTGCTGGTCCTCACCTTCCCTTGCCAGCACTTTCACACCCAGACAGACACTGCGGATGTACTTTTGCCTTGCCTCCCAGCACTCTCAATACACATTCGCAAGCTCACTCTCACATTCGCACAGACCAGCTCACAAAGTGCAAACATGCAGCCATTTCTCCCACACCAGAGCTCTAAGGCCTGAGAGCTGGTGCTGTATTCAACTGCCCTTCCCACCGCACTCACAGCCAGACACCCCCCTGGCATCTCCCCTTGCCTTGCCTCCCACCACTCCCAAGACACATTCTCAAGCTCACTCTCACTCTCGGCACAGACCAGCTCACAAAGTTAAAACATCCAGCCATTTCTCCCACACCAGAGCTCTAAGGGCTTAGAGCTCCTGCTGTTTCTGACCTTCCCTTGCCAGTGCTTTCACAGCCAGACAGACACTAAAAATCTCCCCTTGCCTTGCCTCCCACCACTCCCAAGACACATTCTCAAGCTCCCTCTCACTCTCGGCACAGACCAGCTCACAAAGTTAAAACATACAGCCATTTCTCCCACACCAGAGCTCTAAGGCCTAAGAGCTGGTGCTGTTTCTGACCTTCCCTTGCCAGTGCTTTCACAGCCAAACATACACTAAGAATCTCCCCTTGCCTTGCCTCCCACCACTCCCAAGACACATTCGCAAGCTCCCTCTCACTCTCGGCACAGACCAGCTCACAAAGTTAAAACATACAGCCATTTCTCCCACACCAGAGCTCTAAGGCCTAAGAGCTGGTGCTGTTTCTGACCTTCCCTTGCCAGTGCTTTCACAGCCAAACATACACTAAGAATTTCCCCTTGCCTTGCCTCCCACCACTCCCAAGACACATTCTCAAGCTCACTCTCACTCTCGGCACAGACCAGCTCACAAAGTTAAAACATACAGCCATGTTTCCCTCTTAATATTTCTAAGGGCTTAATGCACTTGCTGGTCCTCACCTTCCCTTGCCAGCACTTTCACACCCAGACAGACACTGCGGATGTACTTTTGCCTTGCCTCCCAGCACTCTCAATACACATTCGCAAGCTCACTCTCACTCTCGGCACAGACCAGCTCACAAAGTTAAAACATCCAGCCATTTCTCCCACACCAGAGCTCTAAGGGCTTAGAGCTCTTGCTGTTTCTGACCTTCCCTTGCCAGTGCTTTCACAGCCAAACATACACTAAGAATCTCCCCTTGCCTTGCCTCGCACCACTCCCAAGACACATTCGCAAGCTCACTCTCACTCGCGGCACAGACCAGCTCCCAAAGTTAAAACATACAGCCATGTTTCCCTCTTGATATTTCTAAGGACTTAATGCTCTTGCTGGTCCTCACCTTCCCTTGCCAGCACTTTCACACCCAGACAGACACTGCGGATGTACTTTTGCCTTGCCTCCCAGCACTCTCACTACACATTCGCAAGCTCACTCTCACTCCGCACAGACCAGCTCACAAAGTTCAAATAATGCAGCCATTTCTCCCACACCAGAGCTCTAAGGCCTAAGACCTGGTGCTGTATTCAACTGCCCTTCCCACCGCACTCACAGCCAGACACCCCCCTGGCATCTCCCCTTGCCTTGCCTCCCACCACTCCCAAGACACATTCTCAAGCTCCCTCTCACTCTCGGCACAGACCAGCTCACAAAGTTAAAACATACAGCCATTTCTCCCACACCAGAGCTCTAAGGGCTTAGAGCTCCTGCTGTTTCTGACCTTCCCTTGCCAGTGCTTTCACAGCCAAACATACACTAAGAATCTCCCCTTGCCTTGCCTCCCACCACTCCCAAGACACATTCACAAGCTCACTCTCACTCGCGGCACAGACCAGCTCACAAAGTTAAAACATACAGCCATTTCTCCCACACCAGAGCTCTAAGGGCTTAGAGCTCCTGCTGTTTCTGACCTTCCCTTGCCAGTGCTTTCACAGCCAAACATACACTAAGAATCTCCCCTTGCCTTGCCTCCCACCACTCCCAAGACACATTCTCAAGCTCCCTCTCACTCTTGGCACAGACCAGCTCACAAAGTTAAAACATACAGCCATTTCTCCCACACCAGAGCTCTAAGGGCTTAGAGCTCTTGCTGTTTCTGACCTTCCCTTGCCAGTGCTTTCACAGCCAAACATACACTAAGAATCTCCCCTTGCCTTGCCTCGCACCACTCCCAAGACACATTCGCAAGCTCACTCTCACTCTCGGCACAGACCAGCTCACAAAGTTAAAACATACAGCCATTTCTCCCACACCAGAGCTCTAAGGGCTTAGAGCTCCTGCTGTTTCTGACCTTCCCTTGCCAGTGCTTTCACAGCCAAACATACACTAAGAATCTCCCCTTGCCTTGCCTCCCACCACTGCCAAGACACATTCTCAAGCTCCCTCTCACTCTCGGCACAGACCAGCTCACAAAGTTAAAACATACAGCCATTTCTCCCACACCAGAGCTCTAAGGGCTTAGAGCTCCTGCTGTTTCTGACCTTCCCTTGCCAGTGCTTTCACAGCCAAACATACACTAAGAATCTCCCCTTGCCTTGCCTCCCACCACTCCCAAGACACATTCACAAGCTCACTCTCACTCGCGGCACAGACCAGCTCACAAAGTTAAAACATACAGCCATGTTTCCCTCTTGATATTTCTAAGGACTTAATGCTCTTGCTGGTCCTCACCTTCCCTTGCCAGCACTTTCACACCCAGACAGACACTGCGGATGTACTTTTGCCTTGCCTCCCAGCACTCTCAATACACATTCGCAAGCTCACTCTCACATTCGCACAGACCAGCTCACAAAGTGCAAACATGCAGCCATTTCTCCCACACCAGAGCTCTAAGGCCTGAGAGCTGGTGCTGTATTCAACTGCCCTTCCCACCGCACTCACAGCCAGACACCCCCCTGGCATCTCCCCTTGCCTTGCCTCCCACCACTCCCAAGACACATTCTCAAGCTCACTCTCACTCTCGGCACAGACCAGCTCACAAAGTTAAAACATACAGCCATTTCTCCCACACCAGAGCTCTAAGGGCTTAGAGCTCCTGCTGTTTCTGACCTTCCCTTGCCAGTGCTTTCACAGCCAGACAGACACTAAAAATCTCCCCTTGCCTTGCCTCCCACCACTCCCAAGACACATTCTCAAGCTCCCTCTCACTCTCGGCACAGACCAGCTCACAAAGTTAAAACATACAGCCATTTCTCCCACACCAGAGCTCTAAGGCCTAAGAGCTGGTGCTGTTTCTGACCTTCCCTTGCCAGTGCTTTCACAGCCAAACATACACTAAGAATCTCCCCTTGCCTTGCCTCCCACCACTCCCAAGACACATTCGCAAGCTCCCTCTCACTCTCGGCACAGACCAGCTCACAAAGTTAAAACATACAGCCATTTCTCCCACACCAGAGCTCTAAGGGCTTAGAGCTCCTGCTGTTTCTGACCTTCCCTTGCCAGTGCTTTCACAGCCAAACATACACTAAGAATCTCCCCTTGCCTTGCCTCCCACCACTCCCAAGACACATTCGCAAGCTCCCTCTCACTCTCGGCACAGACCAGCTCACAAAGTTAAAACATACAGCCATTTCTCCCACACCAGAGCTCTAAGGCCTAAGAGCTGGTGCTGTTTCTGACCTTCCCATGCCAGTGCTTTCACAGCCAAACATACACTAAGAATTTCCCCTTGCCTTGCCTCCCACCACTCCCAAGACACATTCTCAAGCTCACTCTCACTCTCGGCACAGACCAGCTCACAAAGTTAAAACATACAGCCATGTTTCCCTCTTAATATTTCTAAGGGCTTAATGCACTTGCTGGTCCTCACCTTCCCTTGCCAGCACTTTCACACCCAGACAGACACTGCGGATGTACTTTTGCCTTGCCTCCCAGCACTCTCAATACACATTCGCAAGCTCACTCTCACTCTCGGCACAGACCAGCTCACAAAGTTAAAACATCCAGCCATTTCTCCCACACCAGAGCTCTAAGGGCTTAGAGCTCTTGCTGTTTCTGACCTTCCCTTGCCAGTGCTTTCACAGCCAAACATACACTAAGAATCTCCCCTTGCCTTGCCTCGCACCACTCCCAAGACACATTCGCAAGCTCACTCTCACTCGCGGCACAGACCAGCTCCCAAAGTTAAAACATACAGCCATGTTTCCCTCTTGATATTTCTAAGGACTTAATGCTCTTGCTGGTCCTCACCTTCCCTTGCCAGCACTTTCACACCCAGACAGACACTGCGGATGTACTTTTGCCTTGCCTCCCAGCACTCTCACTACACATTCGCAAGCTCACTCTCACTCCGCACAGACCAGCTCACAAAGTTCAAACATGCAGCCATTTCTCCCACACCAGAGCTCTAAGGCCTAAGACCTGGTGCTGTATTCAACTGCCCTTCCCACCGCACTCACAGCCAGACACCCCCCTGGCATCTCCCCTTGCCTTGCCTCCCACCACTCCCAAGACACATTCTCAAGCTCCCTCTCACTCTCGGCACAGACCAGCTCACAAAGTGCAAACATGCAGCCATTTCTCCCACACCAGAGCTCTAAGGGCTTAGAGCTCCTGCTGTTTCTGACCTTCCCTTGCCAGTGCTTTCACAGCCAAACATACACTAAGAATCTCCCCTTGCCTTGCCTCCCACCACTCCCAAGACACATTCGCAAGCTCACTCTCACTCTCGGCACAGACCAGCTCACAAAGTTAAAACATACAGCCATTTCTCCCACACCAGAGCTCTAAGGGCTTAGAGCTCCTGCTGTTTCTGACCTTCCCTTGCCAGTGCTTTCACAGCCAAACATACACTAAGAATCTCCCCTTGCCTTGCCTCCCACCACTCCCAAGACACATTCGCAAGCTCACTCTCACTCTCGGCACAGACCAGCTCACAAAGTTAAAACATACAGCCATTTCTCCCACACCAGAGCTCTAAGGCCTAAGAGCTGGTGCTGTTTCTGACCTTCCCTTGCCAGTGCTTTCACAGCCAAACATACACTAAGAATCTCCCCTTGCCTTGCCTCCCACCACTCCCAAGACACATTCGCAAGCTCACTCTCACTCTCGGCACAGACCAGCTCACAAAGTTAAAACATACAGCCATTTCTCCCACACCAGAGCTCTAAGGGCTTAGAGCTCCTGCTGTTTCTGACCTTCCCTTACCAGTGCTTTCACAGCCAAACATACACTAAGAATCTCCCCTTGCCTTGCCTCCCACCACTCCCAAGACACATTCTCAAGCTCCCTCTCACTCTCGGCACAGACCAGCTCACAAAGTTAAAACATACAGCCATTTCTCCCACACCAGAGCTCTAAGGGCTTAGAGCTCCTGCTGTTTCTGACCTTCCCTTGCCAGTGCTTTCACAGCCAAACATACACTAAGAATCTCCCCTTGCCTTGCCTCCCACCACTCCCAAGACACATTCTCAAGCTCCCTCTCACTCTTGGCACAGACCAGCTCACAAAGTTAAAACATACAGCCATTTCTCCCACACCAGAGCTCTAAGGGCTTAGAGCTCTTGCTGTTTCTGACCTTCCCTTGCCAGTGCTTTCACAGCCAAACATACACTAAGAATCTCCCCTTGCCTTGCCTCGCACCACTCCCAAGACACATTCGCAAGCTCACTCTCACTCTCGGCACAGACCAGCTCACAAAGTTAAAACATACAGCCATTTCTCCCACACCAGAGCTCTAAGGGCTTAGAGCTCCTGCTGTTTCTGACCTTCCCTTGCCAGTGCTTTCACAGCCAAACATACACTAAGAATCTCCCCTTGCCTTGCCTCCCACCACTCCCAAGACACATTCTCAAGCTCCCTCTCACTCTCGGCACAGACCAGCTCACAAAGTTAAAACATACAGCCATTTCTCCCACACCAGAGCTCTAAGGGCTTAGAGCTCCTGCTGTTTCTGACCTTCCCTTGCCAGTGCTTTCACAGCCAAACATACACTAAGAATCTCCCCTTGCCTTGCCTCCCACCACTCCCAAGACACATTCACAAGCTCACTCTCACTCGCGGCACAGACCAGCTCACAAAGTTAAAACATACAGCCATGTTTCCCTCTTGATATTTCTAAGGGCTTAATGCTCTTGCTGGTCCTCACCTTCCCTTGCCAGCACTTTCACACCCAGACAGACACTGCGGATGTACTTTTGCCTTGCCTCCCAGCACTCTCAATACACATTCGCAAGCTCACTCTCACATTCGCACAGACCAGCTCACAAAGTGCAAACATGCAGCCATTTCTCCCACACCAGAGCTCTAAGGCCTGAGAGCTGGTGCTGTATTCAACTGCCCTTCCCACCGCACTCACAGCCAGACACCCCCCTGGCATCTCCCCTTGCCTTGCCTCCCACCACTCCCAAGACACATTCTCAAGCTCACTCTCACTCTCGGCACAGACCAGCTCACAAAGTTAAAACATCCAGCCATTTCTCCCACACCAGAGCTCTAAGGGCTTAGAGCTCCTGCTGTTTCTGACCTTCCCTTGCCAGTGCTTTCACAGCCAAACATACACTAAGAATCTCCCCTTGCCTTGCCTCCCACCACTCCCAAGACACATTCGCAAGCTCCCTCTCACTCTCGGCACAGACCAGCTCACAAAGTTAAAACATACAGCCATTTCTCCCACACCAGAGCTCTAAGGGCTTAGAGCTCTTGCTGTTTCTGACCTTCCCTTGCCAGTGCTTTCACAGCCAAACATACACTAAGAATCTCCCCTTGCCTTGCCTCGCACCACTCCCAAGACACATTCGCAAGCTCACTCTCACTCTCGGCACAGACCAGCTCACAAAGTTAAAACATACAGCCATTTCTCCCACACCAGAGCTCTAAGGGCTTAGAGCTCCTGCTGTTTCTGACCTTCCCTTGCCAGTGCTTTCACAGCCAAACATACACTAAGAATCTCCCCTTGCCTTGCCTCCCACCACTCCCAAGACACATTCTCAAGCTCCCTCTCACTCTCGGCACAGACCAGCTCACAAAGTTAAAACATACAGCCATTTCTCCCACACCAGAGCTCTAAGGGCTTAGAGCTCCTGCTGTTTCTGACCTTCCCTTGCCAGTGCTTTCACAGCCAAACATACACTAAGAATCTCCCCTTGCCTTGCCTCCCACCACTCCCAAGACACATTCACAAGCTCACTCTCACTCGCGGCACAGACCAGCTCACAAAGTTAAAACATACAGCCATGTTTCCCTCTTTATATTTCTAAGGGCTTAATGCTCTTGCTGGTCCTCACCTTCCCTTGCCAGCACTTTCACACCCAGACAGACACTGCGGATGTACTTTTGCCTTGCCTCCCAGCACTCTCAATACACATTCGCAAGCTCACTCTCACATTCGCACAGACCAGCTCACAAAGTGCAAACATGCAGCCATTTCTCCCACACCAGAGCTCTAAGGCCTGAGAGCTGGTGCTGTATTCAACTGCCCTTCCCACCGCACTCACAGCCAGACACCCCCCTGGCATCTCCCCTTGCCTTGCCTCCCACCACTCCCAAGACACATTCTCAAGCTCACTCTCACTCTCGGCACAGACCAGCTCACAAAGTTAAAACATCCAGCCATTTCTCCCACACCAGAGCTCTAAGGGCTTAGAGCTCCTGCTGTTTCTGACCTTCCCTTGCCAGTGCTTTCACAGCCAGACAGACACTAAAAATCTCCCCTTGCCTTGCCTCCCACCACTCCCAAGACACATTCTCAAGCTCCCTCTCACTCTCGGCACAGACCAGCTCACAAAGTTAAAACATACAGCCATTTCTCCCACACCAGAGCTCTAAGGCCTAAGAGCTGGTGCTGTTTCTGACCTTCCCTTGCCAGTGCTTTCACAGCCAAACATACACTAAGAATCTCCCCTTGCCTTGCCTCCCACCACTCCCAAGACACATTCGCAAGCTCCCTCTCACTCTCGGCACAGACCAGCTCACAAAGTTAAAACATACAGCCATTTCTCCCACACCAGAGCTCTAAGGGCTTAGAGCTCCTGCTGTTTCTGACCTTCCCTTGCCAGTGCTTTCACAGCCAAACATACACTAAGAATCTCCCCTTGCCTTGCCTCCCACCACTCCCAAGACACATTCGCAAGCTCCCTCTCACTCTCGGCACAGACCAGCTCACAAAGTTAAAACATACAGCCATTTCTCCCACACCAGAGCTCTAAGGCCTAAGAGCTGGTGCTGTTTCTGACCTTCCCTTGCCAGTGCTTTCACAGCCAAACATACACTAAGAATCTCCCCTTGCCTTGCCTCCCACCACTCCCAAGACACATTCGCAAGCTCACTCTCACTCGCGGCACAGACCAGCTCACAAAGTTAAAACATACAGCCATGTTTCCCTCTTAATATTTCTAAGGGCTTAATGCTCTTGCTGGTCCTCACCTTCCCTTGCCAGCACTTTCACACCCAGACAGACACTGCGGATGTACTTTTGCCTTGCCTCCCAGCACTCTCAATACACATTCGCAAGCTCACTCTCACTCGCGGCACAGACCAGCTCACAAAGTTAAAACATCCAGCCATTTCTCCCACACCAGAGCTCTAAGGGCTTAGAGCTCTTGCTGTTTCTGACCTTCCCTTGCCAGTGCTTTCACAGCCAAACATACACTAAGAATCTCCCCTTGCCTTGCCTCGCACCACTCCCAAGACACATTCGCAAGCTCACTCTCACTCGCGGCACAGACCAGCTCCCAAAGTTATAACATACAGCCATGTTTCCCTCTTGATATTTCTAAGGACTTAATGCTCTTGCTGGTCCTCACCTTCCCTTGCCAGCACTTTCACACCCAGACAGACACTGCGGGTGTACTTTTGCCTTGCCTCCCAGCACTCTCACTACACATTCGCAAGCTCACTCTCACTCCGCACAGACCAGCTCACAAAGTGCAAACATGCAGCCATTTCTCCCACACCAGAGCTCTAAGGCCTAAGAGCTGGTGCTGTATTCAACTGCCCTTCCCACCGCACTCACAGCCAGACACCCCCCTGGCATCTCCCCTTGCCTTGCCTCCCACCACTCCCAAGACACATTCTCAAGCTCCCTCTCACTCTCGGCACAGACCAGCTCACAAAGTTAAAACATACAGCCATTTCTCCCACACCAGAGCTCTAAGGGCTTAGAGCTCCTGCTGTTTCTGACCTTCCCTTGCCAGTGCTTTCACAGCCAAACATACACTAAGAATCTCCCCTTGCCTTGCCTCCCACCACTCCCAAGACACATTCTCAAGCTCCCTCTCACTCTCGGCACAGACCAGCTCACAAAGTTAAAACATACAGCCATTTCTCCCACACCAGAGCTCTAAGGGCTTAGAGCTCCTGCTGTTTCTGACCTTCCCTTGCCAGTGCTTTCACAGCCAAACATACACTAAGAATCTCCCCTTGCCTTGCCTCCCACCACTCCCAAGACACATTCACAAGCTCACTCTCACTCGCGGCACAGACCAGCTCACAAAGTTAAAACATACAGCCATGTTTCCCTCTTTATATTTCTAAGGGCTTAATGCTCTTGCTGGTCCTCACCTTCCCTTGCCAGCACTTTCACACCCAGACAGACACTGCGGATGTACTTTTGCCTTGCCTCCCAGCACTCTCAATACACATTCGCAAGCTCACTCTCACATTCGCACAGACCAGCTCACAAAGTGCAAACATGCAGCCATTTCTCCCACACCAGAGCTCTAAGGCCTGAGAGCTGGTGCTGTATTCAACTGCCCTTCCCACCGCACTCACAGCCAGACACCCCCCTGGCATCTCCCCTTGCCTTGCCTCCCACCACTCCCAAGACACATTCTCAAGCTCACTCTCACTCTCGGCACAGACCAGCTCACAAAGTTAAAACATCCAGCCATTTCTCCCACACCAGAGCTCTAAGGGCTTAGAGCTCCTGCTGTTTCTGACCTTCCCTTGCCAGTGCTTTCACAGCCAGACAGACACTAAAAATCTCCCCTTGCCTTGCCTCCCACCACTCCCAAGACACATTCTCAAGCTCCCTCTCACTCTCGGCACAGACCAGCTCACAAAGTTAAAACATACAGCCATTTCTCCCACACCAGAGCTCTAAGGCCTAAGAGCTGGTGCTGTTTCTGACCTTCCCTTGCCAGTGCTTTCACAGCCAAACATACACTAAGAATCTCCCCTTGCCTTGCCTCCCACCACTCCCAAGACACATTCGCAAGCTCCCTCTCACTCTCGGCACAGACCAGCTCACAAAGTTAAAACATACAGCCATTTCTCCCACACCAGAGCTCTAAGGGCTTAGAGCTCCTGCTGTTTCTGACCTTCCCTTGCCAGTGCTTTCACAGCCAAACATACACTAAGAATCTCCCCTTGCCTTGCCTCCCACCACTCCCAAGACACATTCGCAAGCTCCCTCTCACTCTCGGCACAGACCAGCTCACAAAGTTAAAACATACAGCCATTTCTCCCACACCAGAGCTCTAAGGCCTAAGAGCTGGTGCTGTTTCTGACCTTCCCTTGCCAGTGCTTTCACAGCCAAACATACACTAAGAATTTCCCCTTGCCTTGCCTCGCACCACTCCCAAGACACATTCTCAAGCTCACTCTCACTCTCGGCACAGACCAGCTCACAAAGTTAAAACATACAGCCATGTTTCCCTCTTAATATTTCTAAGGGCTTAATGCACTTGCTGGTCCTCACCTTCCCTTGCCAGCACTTTCACACCCAGACAGACACTGCGGATGTACTTTTGCCTTGCCTCCCAGCACTCTCAATACACATTCGCAAGCTCACTCTCACTCTCGGCACAGACCAGCTCACAAAGTTAAAACATCCAGCCATTTCTCCCACACCAGAGCTCTAAGGGCTTAGAGCTCTTGCTGTTTCTGACCTTCCCTTGCCAGTGCTTTCACAGCCAAACATACACTAAGAATCTCCCCTTGCCTTGCCTCCCACCACTCCCAAGACACATTCGCAAGCTCACTCTCACTCGCGGCACAGACCTGCTCCCAAAGTTAAAACATACAGCCATGTTTCCCTCTTGATATTTCTAAGGACTTAATGCTCTTGCTGGTCCTCACCTTCCCTTGCCAGCACTTTCACACCCAGACAGACACTGCGGATGTACTTTTGCCTTGCCTCCCAGCACTCTCACTACACATTCGCAAGCTCACTCTCACTCCGCACAGACCAGCTCACAAAGTTCAAACATGCAGCCATTTCTCCCACACCAGAGCTCTAAGGCCTAAGACCTGGTGCTGTATTCAACTGCCCTTCCCACCGCACTCACAGCCAGACACCCCCCTGGCATCTCCCCTTGCCTTGCCTCCCACCACTCCCAAGACACATTCTCAAGCTCCCTCTCACTCTCGGCACAGACCAGCTCACAAAGTTAAAACATACAGCCATTTCTCCCACACCAGAGCTCTAAGGGCTTAGAGCTCCTGCTGTTTCTGACCTTCCCTTGCCAGTGCTTTCACAGCCAAACATACACTAAGAATCTCCCCTTGCCTTGCCTCCCACCACTCCCAAGACACATTCTCAAGCTCCCTCTCACTCTCGGCACAGACCAGCTCACAAAGTTAAAACATACAGCCATTTCTCCCACACCAGAGCTCTAAGGCCTAAGAGCTGGTGCTGTTTCTGACCTTCCCTTGCCAGTGCTTTCACAGCCAAACATACACTAAGAATCTCCCCTTGCCTTGCCTCCCACCACTCCCAAGACACATTCGCAAGCTCCCTCTCACTCTCGGCACAGACCAGCTCACAAAGTTAAAACATACAGCCATTTCTCCCACACCAGAGCTCTAAGGGCTTAGAGCTCCTGCTGTTTCTGACCTTCCCTTGCCAGTGCTTTCACAGCCAAACATACACTAAGAATCTCCCCTTGCCTTGCCTCCCACCACTCCCAAGACACATTCGCAAGCTCCCTCTCACTCTCGGCACAGACCAGCTCACAAAGTTAAAACATACAGCCATTTCTCCCACACCAGAGCTCTAAGGCCTAAGAGCTCTTGCTGTTTCTGACCTTCCCTTGCCAGTGCTTTCACAGCCAAACATACACTAAGAATCTCCCCTTGCCTTGCCTCCCACCACTCCCAAGACACATTCGCAAGCTCACTCTCACTCGCGGCACAGACCAGCTCACAAAGTTAAAACATACAGCCATGTTTCCCTCTTAATATTTCTAAGGGCTTAATGCTCTTGCTGGTCCTCACCTTCCCTTGCCAGCACTTTCACACCCAGACAGACACTGCGGATGTACTTTTGCCTTGCCTCCCAGCACTCTCAATACACATTCGCAAGCTCACTCTCACTCGCGGCACAGACCAGCTCACAAAGTTAAAACATCCAGCCATTTCTCCCACACCAGAGCTCTAAGGGCTTAGAGCTCTTGCTGTTTCTGACCTTCCCTTGCCAGTGCTTTCACAGCCAAACATACACTAAGAATCTCCCCTTGCCTTGCCTCACACCACTCCCAAGACACATTCGCAAGCTCACTCTCACTCGCGGCACAGACCAGCTCCCAAAGTTAAAACATACAGCCATGTTTCCCTCTTGATATTTCTAAGGGCTTAATGCTCTTGCTGGTCCTCACCTTCCCTTGCCAGCACTTTCACACCCAGACAGACACTGCGGATGTACTTTTGCCTTGCCTCCCAGCACTCTCACTACACATTCGCAAGCTCACTCTCACTCCGCACAGACCAGCTCACAAAGTGCAAACATACAGCCATTTCTCCCACACCAGAGCTCTAAGGGCTTAGAGCTCCTGCTGTTTCTGACCTTCCCTTGCCAGTGCTTTCACAGCCAAACATACACTAAGAATCTCCCCTTGCCTTGCCTCCCACCACTCCCAAGACACATTCGCAAGCTCACTCTCACTCGCGGCACAGACCAGCTCACAAAGTTAAAACATACAGCCATTTCTCCCACACCAGAGCTCTAAGGGCTTAGAGCTCCTGCTGTTTCTGACCTTCCCTTACCAGTGCTTTCACAGCCAAACATACACTAAGAATCTCCCCTTGCCTTGCCTCCCACCACTCCCAAGACACATTCGCAAGCTCACTCTCACTCGCGGCACAGACCACCTCACAAAGTTATAACATACAGCCATGTTTCCCTCTTGATATTTCTAAGGACTTAATGCTCTTGCTGGTCCTCACCTTCCCTTGCCAGCACTTTCACACCCAGACAGACACTGCGGGTGTACTTTTGCCTTGCCTCCCAGCACTCTCACTACACATTCGCAAGCTCACTCTCACTCCGCACAGACCAGCTCACAAAGTGCAAACATGCAGCCATTTCTCCCACACCAGAGCTCTAAGGCCTAAGAGCTGGTGCTGTATTCAACTGCCCTTCCCACCGCACTCACAGCCAGACACCCCCCTGGCATCTCCCCTTGCCTTGCCTCCCACCACTCCCAAGACACATTCTCAAGCTCCCTCTCACTCTCGGCACAGACCAGCTCACAAAGTTAAAACATACAGCCATTTCTCCCACACCAGAGCTCTAAGGGCTTAGAGCTCCTGCTGTTTCTGACCTTCCCTTGCCAGTGCTTTCACAGCCAAACATACACTAAGAATCTCCCCTTGCCTTGCCTCCCACCACTCCCAAGACACATTCTCAAGCTCCCTCTCACTCTCGGCACAGACCAGCTCACAAAGTTAAAACATACAGCCATTTCTCCCACACCAGAGCTCTAAGGGCTTAGAGCTCCTGCTGTTTCTGACCTTCCCTTGCCAGTGCTTTCACAGCCAAACATACACTAAGAATCTCCCCTTGCCTTGCCTCCCACCACTCCCAAGACACATTCACAAGCTCACTCTCACTCGCGGCACAGACCAGCTCACAAAGTTAAAACATACAGCCATGTTTCCCTCTTTATATTTCTAAGGGCTTAATGCTCTTGCTGGTCCTCACCTTCCCTTGCCAGCACTTTCACACCCAGACAGACACTGCGGATGTACTTTTGCCTTGCCTCCCAGCACTCTCAATACACATTCGCAAGCTCACTCTCACATTCGCACAGACCAGCTCACAAAGTGCAAACATGCAGCCATTTCTCCCACACCAGAGCTCTAAGGCCTGAGAGCTGGTGCTGTATTCAACTGCCCTTCCCACCGCACTCACAGCCAGACACCCCCCTGGCATCTCCCCTTGCCTTGCCTCCCACCACTCCCAAGACACATTCTCAAGCTCACTCTCACTCTCGGCACAGACCAGCTCACAAAGTTAAAACATCCAGCCATTTCTCCCACACCAGAGCTCTAAGGGCTTAGAGCTCCTGCTGTTTCTGACCTTCCCTTGCCAGTGCTTTCACAGCCAGACAGACACTAAAAATCTCCCCTTGCCTTGCCTCCCACCACTCCCAAGACACATTCTCAAGCTCCCTCTCACTCTCGGCACAGACCAGCTCACAAAGTTAAAACATACAGCCATTTCTCCCACACCAGAGCTCTAAGGCCTAAGAGCTGGTGCTGTTTCTGACCTTCCCTTGCCAGTGCTTTCACAGCCAAACATACACTAAGAATCTCCCCTTGCCTTGCCTCCCACCACTCCCAAGACACATTCGCAAGCTCCCTCTCACTCTCGGCACAGACCAGCTCACAAAGTTAAAACATACAGCCATTTCTCCCACACCAGAGCTCTAAGGGCTTAGAGCTCCTGCTGTTTCTGACCTTCCCTTGCCAGTGCTTTCACAGCCAAACATACACTAAGAATCTCCCCTTGCCTTGCCTCCCACCACTCCCAAGACACATTCGCAAGCTCCCTCTCACTCTCGGCACAGACCAGCTCACAAAGTTAAAACATACAGCCATTTCTCCCACACCAGAGCTCTAAGGCCTAAGAGCTGGTGCTGTTTCTGACCTTCCCTTGCCAGTGCTTTCACAGCCAAACATACACTAAGAATTTCCCCTTGCCTTGCCTCGCACCACTCCCAAGACACATTCTCAAGCTCACTCTCACTCTCGGCACAGACCAGCTCACAAAGTTAAAACATACAGCCATGTTTCCCTCTTAATATTTCTAAGGGCTTAATGCACTTGCTGGTCCTCACCTTCCCTTGCCAGCACTTTCACACCCAGACAGACACTGCGGATGTACTTTTGCCTTGCCTCCCAGCACTCTCAATACACATTCGCAAGCTCACTCTCACTCTCGGCACAGACCAGCTCACAAAGTTAAAACATCCAGCCATTTCTCCCACACCAGAGCTCTAAGGGCTTAGAGCTCTTGCTGTTTCTGACCTTCCCTTGCCAGTGCTTTCACAGCCAAACATACACTAAGAATCTCCCCTTGCCTTGCCTCCCACCACTCCCAAGACACATTCGCAAGCTCACTCTCACTCGCGGCACAGACCTGCTCCCAAAGTTAAAACATACAGCCATGTTTCCCTCTTGATATTTCTAAGGACTTAATGCTCTTGCTGGTCCTCACCTTCCCTTGCCAGCACTTTCACACCCAGACAGACACTGCGGATGTACTTTTGCCTTGCCTCCCAGCACTCTCACTACACATTCGCAAGCTCACTCTCACTCCGCACAGACCAGCTCACAAAGTTCAAACATGCAGCCATTTCTCCCACACCAGAGCTCTAAGGCCTAAGACCTGGTGCTGTATTCAACTGCCCTTCCCACCGCACTCACAGCCAGACACCCCCCTGGCATCTCCCCTTGCCTTGCCTCCCACCACTCCCAAGACACATTCTCAAGCTCCCTCTCACTCTCGGCACAGACCAGCTCACAAAGTTAAAACATACAGCCATTTCTCCCACACCAGAGCTCTAAGGGCTTAGAGCTCCTGCTGTTTCTGACCTTCCCTTGCCAGTGCTTTCACAGCCAAACATACACTAAGAATCTCCCCTTGCCTTGCCTCCCACCACTCCCAAGACACATTCTCAAGCTCCCTCTCACTCTTGGCACAGACCAGCTCACAAAGTTAAAACATACAGCCATTTCTCCCACACCAGAGCTCTAAGGCCGAAGAGCTTGTGCTGTTTCTGACCTTCCCTTGCCAGTGCTTTCACAGCCAAACATACACTAAGAATCTCCCCTTGCCTTGCCTCCCACCACTCCCAAGACACATTCGCAAGCTCACTCTCACTCTCGGCACAGACCAGCTCACAAAGTTAAAACATACAGCCATTTCTCCCACACCAGAGCTCTAAGGCCTAAGAGCTGGTGCTGTTTCTGACCTTCCCTTGCCAGTGCTTTCACAGCCAAACATACACTAAGAATCTCCCCTTGCCTTGCCTCCCACCACTCCCAAGACACATTCGCAAGCTCACTCTCACTCTCGGCACAGACCAGCTCACAAAGTTAAAACATACAGCCATTTCTCCCACACCAGAGCTCTAAGGGCTTAGAGCTCCTGCTGTTTCTGACCTTCCCTTACCAGTGCTTTCACAGCCAAACATACACTAAGAATCTCCCCTTGCCTTGCCTCCCACCACTCCCAAGACACATTCGCAAGCTCACTCTCACTTGCGGCACAGACCAGCTCACAAAGTTAAAACATACAGCCATTTCTCCCACACCAGAGCTCTAAGGGCTTAGAGCTCCTGCTGTTTCTGACCTTCCCTTGCCAGTGCTTTCACAGCCAAACATACACTAAGAATCTCCCCTTGCCTTGCCTCCCACCACTCCCAAGACACATTCTCAAGCTCCCTCTCACTCTTGGCACAGACCAGCTCACAAAGTTAAAACATACAGCCATTTCTCCCACACCAGAGCTCTAAGGGCTTAGAGCTCTTGCTGTTTCTGACCTTCCCTTGCCAGTGCTTTCACAGCCAAACATACACTAAGAATCTCCCCTTGCCTTGCCTCGCACCACTCCCAAGACACATTCGCAAGCTCACTCTCACTCTCGGCACAGACCAGATCACAAAGTTAAAACATACAGCCATTTCTCCCACACCAGAGCTCTAAGGGCTTAGAGCTCCTGCTGTTTCTGACCTTCCCTTGCCAGTGCTTTCACAGCCAAACATACACTAAGAATCTCCCCTTGCCTTGCCTCCCACCACTCCCAAGACACATTCTCAAGCTCCCTCTCACTCTCGGCACAGACCAGCTCACAAAGTTAAAACATACAGCCATTTCTCCCACACCAGAGCTCTAAGGGCTTAGAGCTCCTGCTGTTTCTGACCTTCCCTTGCCAGTGCTTTCACAGCCAAACATACACTAAGAATCTCCCCTTGCCTTGCCTCCCACCACTCCCAAGACACATTCACAAGCTCACTCGCACTCGCGGCACAGACCAGCTCACAAAGTTAAAACATACAGCCATGTTTCCCTCTTAATATTTCTAAGGGCTTAATGCTCTTGCTGGTCCTCACCTTCCCTTGCCAGCACTTTCACACCCAGACAGACACTGCGGATGTACTTTTGCCTTGCCTCCCAGCACTCTCAATACACATTCGCAAGCTCACTCTCACATTCGCACAGACCAGCTCACAAAGTGCAAACATGCAGCCATTTCTCCCACACCAGAGCTCTAAGGCCTGAGAGCTGGTGCTGTATTCAACTGCCCTTCCCACCGCACTCACAGCCAGACACCCCCCTGGCATCTCCCCTTGCCTTGCCTCCCACCACTCCCAAGACACATTCTCAAGCTCCCTCTCACTCTCGGCACAGACCAGCTCACAAAGTTAAAACATACAGCCATTTCTCCCACACCAGAGCTCTAAGGCCTAAGAGCTGGTGCTGTTTCTGACCTTCCCTTGCCAGTGCTTTCACAGCCAAACATACACTAAGAATCTCCCCTTGCCTTGCCTCCCACCACTCCCAAGACACATTCGCAAGCTCCCTCTCACTCTCGGCACAGACCAGCTCACAAAGTTAAAACATACAGCCATTTCTCCCACACCAGAGCTCTAAGGCCTAAGAGCTCTTGCTGTTTCTGACCTTCCCTTGCCAGTGCTTTCACAGCCAAACATACACTAAGAATCTCCCCTTGCCTTGCCTCCCACCACTCCCAAGACACATTCGCAAGCTCACTCTCACTCGCGGCACAGACCAGCTCACAAAGTTAAAACATACAGCCATGTTTCCCTCTTAATATTTCTAAGGGCTTAATGCTCTTGCTGGTCCTCACCTTCCCTTGCCAGCACTTTCACACCCAGACAGACACTGCGGATGTACTTTTGCCTTGCCTCCCAGCACTCTCACTACACATTCGCAAGCTCACTCTCACTCCGCACAGACCAGCTCACAAAGTGCAAACATGCAGCCATTTCTCCCACACCAGAGCTCTAAGGCCTAAGACCTGGTGCTGTATTCAACTGCCCTTCCCACCGCACTCACAGCCAGACACCCCCCTGGCATCTCCCCTTGCCTTGCCTCCCACCACTCCCAAGACACATTCTCAAGCTCCCTCTCACTCTCGGCACAGACCAGCTCACAAAGTTAAAACATACAGCCATTTCTCCCACACCAGAGCTCTAAGGGCTTAGAGCTCCTGCTGTTTCTGACCTTCCCTTGCCAGTGCTTTCACAGCCAAACATACACTAAGAATCTCCCCTTGCCTTGCCTCCCACCACTCCCAAGACACATTCTCAAGCTCCCTCTCACTCTTGGCACAGACCAGCTCACAAAGTTAAAACATACAGCCATTTCTCCCACACCAGAGCTCTAAGGCCGAAGAGCTTGTGCTGTTTCTGACCTTCCCTTGCCAGTGCTTTCACAGCCAAACATACACTAAGAATCTCCCCTTGCCTTGCCTCCCACCACTCCCAAGACACATTCGCAAGCTCACTCTCACTCTCGGCACAGACCAGCTCACAAAGTTAAAACATACAGCCATTTCTCCCACACCAGAGCTCTAAGGGCTTAGAGCTCCTGCTGTTTCTGACCTTCCCTTACCAGTGCTTTCACAGCCAAACATACACTAAGAATCTCCCCTTGCCTTGCCTCCCACCACTCCCAAGACACATTCGCAAGCTCACTCTCACTTGCGGCACAGACCAGCTCACAAAGTTAAAACATACAGCCATTTCTCCCACACCAGAGCTCTAAGGGCTTAGAGCTCCTGCTGTTTCTGACCTTCCCTTGCCAGTGCTTTCACAGCCAAACATACACTAAGAATCTCCCCTTGCCTTGCCTCCCACCACTCCCAAGACACATTCGCAAGCTCACTCTCACTCGCGGCACAGACCAGCTCACAAAGTTAAAACATCCAGCCATTTCTCCCACACCAGAGCTCTAAGGGCTTAGAGCTCCTGCTGTTTCTGACCTTCCCTTACCAGTGCTTTCACAGCCAAACATACACTAAGAATCTCCCCTTGCCTTGCCTCCCACCACTCCCAAGACACATTCGCAAGCTCACTCTCACTCGCGGCACAGACCACCTCACAAAGTTATAACATACAGCCATGTTTCCCTCTTGATATTTCTAAGGACTTAATGCTCTTGCTGGTCCTCACCTTCCCTTGCCAGCACTTTCACACCCAGACAGACACTGCGGGTGTACTTTTGCCTTGCCTCCCAGCACTCTCACTACACATTCGCAAGCTCACTCTCACTCCGCACAGACCAGCTCACAAAGTGCAAACATGCAGCCATTTCTCCCACACCAGAGCTCTAAGGCCTAAGAGCTGGTGCTGTATTCAACTGCCCTTCCCACCGCACTCACAGCCAGACACCCCCCTGGCATCTCCCCTTGCCTTGCCTCCCACCACTCCCAAGACACATTCGCAAGCTCCCTCTCACTCTCGGCACAGACCAGCTCACAAAGTTAAAACATACAGCCATTTCTCCCACACCAGAGCTCTAAGGCCTAAGAGCTGGTGCTGTTTCTGACCTTCCCTTGCCAGTGCTTTCACAGCCAAACATACACTAAGAATCTCCCCTTGCCTTGCCTCCCACCACTCCCAAGACACATTCGCAAGCTCCCTCTCACTCTCGGCACAGACCAGCTCACAAAGTTAAAACATACAGCGATGTTTCCCTCTTGATATTTCTAAGGGCTTAATGCTCTTGCTGGTCCTCACCTTCCCTTGCCAGCACTTTCACACCCAGACAGACACTGCGGATGTACTTTTGCCTTGCCTCCCAGCACTCTCAATACACATTCGCAAGCTCACTCTCACTCTTCGCACAGACCAGCTCACAAAGTGCAAACATGCAGCCATTTCTCCCACACCAGAGCTCTAAGGCCTGAGAGCTGGTGCTGTATTCAACTGCCCTTCCCACCGCACTCACAGCCAGACACCCCCCTGGCATCTCCCCTTGCCTTGCCTCCCACCACTCCCAAGACACATTCTCAAGCTCCCTCTCACTCTCGGCACAGACCAGCTCACAAAGTTAAAACATACAGCCATTTCTCCCACACCAGAGCTCTAAGGGCTTAGAGCTCCTGCTGTTTCTGACCTTCCCTTGCCAGTGCTTTCACAGCCAAACATATATTAATAATCTCCCCTTGCCTTGCCTCGCACCACTCCCAAGACACATTCGCAAGCTCCCTCTCACTCTCGGCACAGACCAGCTCACAAAGTTAAAACATACAGCCATTTCTCCCACACCAGAGCTCTAAGGGCTTAGAGCTCCTGCTGTTTCTGACCTTCCCTTGCCAGTGCTTTCACAGCCAAACATACACTAAGAATCTCCCCTTGCCTTGCCTCCCACCACTCCCAAGACACATTCTCAAGCTCCCTCTCACTCTCGGCACAGACCAGCTCACAAAGTTAAAACATACAGCCATTTCTCCCACACCAGAGCTCTAAGGGCTTAGAGCTCCTGCTGTTTCTGACCTTCCCTTGCCAGTGCTTTCACAGCCAAACATACACTAAGAATCTCCCCTTGCCTTGCCTCCCACCACTCCCAAGACACATTCACAAGCTCACTCGCACTCGCGGCACAGACCAGCTCACAAAGTTAAAACATACAGCCATGTTTCCCTCTTAATATTTCTAAGGGCTTAATGCTCTTGCTGGTCCTCACCTTCCCTTGCCAGCACTTTCACACCCAGACAGACACTGCGGATGTACTTTTGCCTTGCCTCCCAGCACTCTCAATACACATTCGCAAGCTCACTCTCACTCTTCGCACAGACCAGCTCACAAAGTGCAAACATGCAGCCATTTCTCCCACACCAGAGCTCTAAGGCCTGAGAGCTGGTGCTGTATTCAACTGCCCTTCCCACCGCACTCACAGCCAGACACCCCCCTGGCATCTCCCCTTGCCTTGCCTCCCACCACTCCCAAGACACATTCTCAAGCTCCCTCTCACTCTCGGCACAGACCAGCTCACAAAGTTAAAACATCCAGCCATTTCTCCCACACCAGAGCTCTAAGGGCTTAGAGCTCCTGCTGTTTCTGACCTTCCCTTGCCAGTGCTTTCACAGCCAGACAGACACTAAAAATCTCCCCTTGCCTTGCCTCCCACCACTCCCAAGACACATTCTCAAGCTCCCTCTCAGTCTCGGCACAGACCAGCTCACAAAGTTAAAACATACAGCCATTTCTCCCACACCAGAGCTCTAAGGCCTAAGAGCTGGTGCTGTTTCTGACCTTCCCTTGCCAGTGCTTTCACAGCCAAACATACACTAAGAATCTCCCCTTGCCTTGCCTCCCACCACTCCCAAGACACATTCGCAAGCTCCCTCTCACTCTCGGCACAGACCAGCTCACAAAGTTAAAACATACAGCCATTTCTCCCACACCAGAGCTCTAAGGGCTTAGAGCTCTTGCTGTTTCTGACCTTCCCTTGCCAGTGCTTTCACAGCCAAACATACACTAAGAATCTCCCCTTGCCTTGCCTCCCACCACTCCCAAGACACATTCTTAAGCTCCCTCTCACTCTCGGCACAGACCAGCTCACAAAGTTAAAACATACAGCCATTTCTCCCACACCAGAGCTCTAAGGGCTTAGAGCTCCTGCTGTTTCTGACCTTCCCTTGCCAGTGCTTTCACAGCCAAACATACACTAAGAATCTCCCCTTGCCTTGCCTCCCACCACTCCCAAGACACATTCACAAGCTCACTCTCACTCGCGGCACAGACCAGCTCACAAAGTTAAAACATACAGCCATGTTTCCCTCTTGATATTTCTAAGGGCTTAATGCTCTTGCTGGTCCTCACCTTCCCTTGCCAGCACTTTCACACCCAGACAGACACTGCGGATGTACTTTTGCCTTGCCTCCCAGCACTCTCAATACACATTCGCAAGCTCACTCTCACATTCGCACAGACCAGCTCACAAAGTGCAAACATGCAGCCATTTCTCCCACACCAGAGCTCTAAGGCCTGAGAGCTGGTGCTGTATTCAACTGCCCTTCCCACCGCACTCACAGCCAGACACCCCCCTGGCATCTCCCCTTGCCTTGCCTCCCACCACTCCCAAGACACATTCTCAAGCTCACTCTCACTCTCGGCACAGACCAGCTCACAAAGTTAAAACATACAGCCATTTCTCCCACACCAGAGCTCTAAGGGCTTAGAGCTCCTGCTGTTTCTGACCTTCCCTTGCCAGTGCTTTCACAGCCAAACATACACTAAGAATCTCCCCTTGCCTTGCCTCCCACCACTCCCAAGACACATTCTCAAGCTCCCTCTCACTCTTGGCACAGACCAGCTCACAAAGTTAAAACATACAGCCATTTCTCCCACACCAGAGCTCTAAGGCCGAAGAGCTTGTGCTGTTTCTGACCTTCCCTTGCCAGTGCTTTCACAGCCAAACATACACTAAGAATCTCCCCTTGCCTTGCCTCCCACCACTCCCAAGACACATTCGCAAGCTCACTCTCACTCTCGGCACAGAGCAGCTCACAAAGTTAAAACATACAGCCATGTTTCCCTCTTAATATTTCTAAGGGCTTAATGCTCTTGCTGGTCCTCACCTTCCCTTGCCAGCACTTTCACACCCAGACAGACACTGCGGATGTACTTTTGCCTTGCCTCCCAGCACTCTCAATACACATTCGCAAGCTCACTCTCACATTCGCACAGACCAGCTCACAAAGTGCAAACATGCAGCCATTTCTCCCACACCAGAGCTCTAAGGCCTGAGAGCTGGTGCTGTATTCAACTGCCCTTCCCACCGCACTCACAGCCAGACACCCCCCTGGCATCTCCCCTTGCCTTGCCTCCCACCACTCCCAAGACACATTCTCAAGCTCCCTCTCACTCTCGGCACAGACCAGCTCACAAAGTTAAAACATACAGCCATTTCTCCCACACCAGAGCTCTAAGGGCTTAGAGCTCCTGCTGTTTCTGACCTTCCCTTGCCAGTGCTTTCACAGCCAAACATACACTAAGAATCTCCCCTTGCCTTGCCTCCCACCACTCCCAAGACACATTCTCAAGCTCCCTCTCACTCTTGGCACAGACCAGCTCACAAAGTTAAAACATACAGCCATTTCTCCCACACCAGAGCTCTAAGGCCGAAGAGCTTGTGCTGTTTCTGACCTTCCCTTGCCAGTGCTTTCACAGCCAAACATACACTAAGAATCTCCCCTTGCCTTGCCTCCCACCACTCCCAAGACACATTCGCAAGCTCACTCTCACTCTCGGCACAGACCAGCTCACAAAGTTAAAACATACAGCCATTTCTCCCACACCAGAGCTCTAAGGCCTAAGAGCTGGTGCTGTTTCTGACCTTCCCTTGCCAGTGCTTTCACAGCCAAACATACACTAAGAATCTCCCCTTGCCTTGCCTCCCACCACTCCCAAGACACATTCGCAAGCTCACTCTCACTCTCGGCACAGACCAGCTCACAAAGTTAAAACATACAGCCATTTCTCCCACACCAGAGCTCTAAGGGCTTAGAGCTCCTGCTGTTTCTGACCTTCCCTTGCCAGTGCTTTCACAGCCAAACATACACTAAGAATCTCCCCTTGCCTTGCCTCCCACCACTCCCAAGACACATTCGCAAGCTCACTCTCACTCTCGGCACAGACCAGCTCACAAAGTTAAAACATACAGCCATTTCTCCCACACCAGAGCTCTAAGGGCTTAGAGCTCTTGCTGTTTCTGACCTTCCCTTGCCAGTGCTTTCACAGCCAAACATACACTAAGAATCTCCCCTTGCCTTGCCTCCCACCACTCCCAAGACACATTCTCAAGCTCCCTCTCACTCTTGGCACAGACCAGCTCACAAAGTTAAAACATACAGCCATTTCTCCCACACCAGAGCTCTAAGGGCTTAGAGCTCTTGCTGTTTCTGACCTTCCCTTGCCAGTGCTTTCACAGCCAAACATACACTAAGAATCTCCCCTTGCCTTGCCTCGCACCACTCCCAAGACACATTCGCAAGCTCACTCTCACTCTCGGCACAGACCAGCTCACAAAGTTAAAACATACAGCCATTTCTCCCACACCAGAGCTCTAAGGGCTTAGAGCTCCTGCTGTTTCTGACCTTCCCTTGCCAGTGCTTTCACAGCCAAACATACACTAAGAATCTCCCCTTGCCTTGCCTCCCACCACTCCCAAGACACATTCGCAAGCTCCCTCTCACTCTCGGCACAGACCAGCTCACAAAGTTAAAACATACAGCCATTTCTCCCACACCAGAGCTCTAAGGGCTTAGAGCTCCTGCTGTTTCTGACCTTCCCTTGCCAGTGCTTTCACAGCCAAACATACACTAAGAATCTCCCCTTGCCTTGCCTCGCACCACTCCCAAGACACATTCGCAAGCTCACTCTCACTCGCGGCACAGACCAGCTCCCAAAGTTAAAACATACAGCCATGTTTCCCTCTTGATATTTCTAAGGACTTAATGCTCTTGCTGGTCCTCACCTTCCCTTGCCAGCACTTTCACACCCAGACAGACACTGCGGATGTACTTTTGCCTTGCCTCCCAGCACTCTCACTACACATTCGCAAGCTCACTCTCACTCCGCACAGACCAGCTCACAAAGTGCAAACATGCAGCCATTTCTCCCACACCAGAGCTCTAAGGCCTAAGACCTGGTGCTGTATTCAACTGCCCTTCCCACCGCACTCACAGCCAGACACCCCCCTGGCATCTCCCCTTGCCTTGCCTCCCACCACTCCCAAGACACATTCTCAAGCTCCCTCTCACTCTCGGCACAGACCAGCTCACAAAGTTAAAACATACAGCCATTTCTCCCACACCAGAGCTCTAAGGGCTTAGAGCTCCTGCTGTTTCTGACCTTCCCTTGCCAGTGCTTTCACAGCCAAACATACACTAAGAATCTCCCCTTGCCTTGCCTCCCACCACTCCCAAGACACATTCTCAAGCTCCCTCTCACTCTTGGCACAGACCAGCTCACAAAGTTAAAACATACAGCCATTTCTCCCACACCAGAGCTCTAAGGCCGAAGAGCTTGTGCTGTTTCTGACCTTCCCTTGCCAGTGCTTTCACAGCCAAACATACACTAAGAATCTCCCCTTGCCTTGCCTCCCACCACTCCCAAGACACATTCTCAAGCTCCCTCTCACTCTCGGCACAGACCAGCTCACAAAGTTAAAACATACAGCCATTTCTCCCACACCAGAGCTCTAAGGGCTTAGAGCTCCTGCTGTTTCTGACCTTCCCTTACCAGTGCTTTCACAGCCAAACATACACTAAGAATCTCCCCTTGCCTTGCCTCCCACCACTCCCAAGACACATTCGCAAGCTCACTCTCACTTGCGGCACAGACCAGCTCACAAAGTTAAAACATACAGCCATTTCTCCCACACCAGAGCTCTAAGGGCTTAGAGCTCTTGCTGTTTCTGACCTTCCCTTGCCAGTGCTTTCACAGCCAAACATACACTAAGAATCTCCCCTTGCCTTGCCTCCCACCACTCCCAAGACACATTCGCAAGCTCACTCTCACTCGCGGCACAGACCAGCTCACAAAGTTAAAACATACAGCCATTTCTCCCACACCAGAGCTCTAAGGGCTTAGAGCTCCTGCTGTTTCTGACCTTCCCTTACCAGTGCTTTCACAGCCAAACATACACTAAGAATCTCCCCTTGCCTTGCCTCCCACCACTCCCAAGACACATTCGCAAGCTCACTCTCACTCGCGGCACAGACCACCTCACAAAGTTATAACATACAGCCATGTTTCCCTCTTGATATTTCTAAGGACTTAATGCTCTTGCTGGTCCTCACCTTCCCTTGCCAGCACTTTCACACCCAGACAGACACTGCGGGTGTACTTTTGCCTTGCCTCCCAGCACTCTCACTACACATTCGCAAGCTCACTCTCACTCCGCACAGACCAGCTCACAAAGTGCAAACATGCAGCCATTTCTCCCACACCAGAGCTCTAAGGCCTAAGAGCTGGTGCTGTATTCAACTGCCCTTCCCACCGCACTCACAGCCAGACACCCCCCTGGCATCTCCCCTTGCCTTGCCTCCCACCACTCCCAAGACACATTCTCAAGCTCCCTCTCACTCTCGGCACAGACCAGCTCACAAAGTTAAAACATACAGCCATTTCTCCCACACCAGAGCTCTAAGGCCTAAGAGCTGGTGCTGTTTCTGACCTTCCCTTGCCAGTGCTTTCACAGCCAAACATACACTAAGAATCTCCCCTTGCCTTGCCTCCCACCACTCCCAAGACACATTCGCAAGCTCCCTCTCACTCTCGGCACAGACCAGCTCACAAAGTTAAAACATACAGCCATGTTTCCCTCTTGATATTTCTAAGGGCTTAATGCTCTTGCTGGTCCTCACCTTCCCTTGCCAGCACTTTCACACCCAGACAGACACTGCGGATGTACTTTTGCCTTGCCTCCCAGCACTCTCAATACACATTCGCAAGCTCACTCTCACATTCGCACAGACCAGCTCACAAAGTGCAAACATGCAGCCATTTCTCCCACACCAGAGCTCTAAGGCCTAAGAGCTGGTGCTGTATTCAACTGCCCTTCCCACCGCACTCACAGCCAGACACCCCCCTGGCATCTCCCCTTGCCTTGCCTCCCACCACTCCCAAGACACATTCGCAAGCTCACTCTCACTCTCGGCACAGACCAGCTCACAAAGTTAAATCATACAGCCATTTCTCCCACACCAGAGCTCTAAGGGCTTAGAGCTCCTGCTGTTTCTGACCTTCCCTTGCCAGTGCTTTCACAGCCAGACAGACACTAAAAATCTCCCCTTGCCTTGCCTCCCACCACTCCCAAGACACATTCTCAAGCTCCCTCTCACTCTCGGCACAGACCAGCTCACAAAGTTAAAACATACAGCCATTTCTCCCACACCAGAGCTCTAAGGCCTAAGAGCTCGTGCTGTTTCTGACCTTCCCTTGCCAGTGCTTTCACAGCCAAACATACACTAAGAATCTCCCCTTGCCTTGCCTCGCACCACTCCCAAGACACATTCGCAAGCTCACTCTCACTCTCGGCACAGACCAGCTCACAAAGTTAAAACATACAGCCATTTCTCCCACACCAGAGCTCTAAGGGCTTAGAGCTCCTGCTGTTTCTGACCTTCCCTTGCCAGTGCTTTCACAGCCAAACATACACTAAGAATCTCCCCTTGCCTTGCCTCGCACCACTCCCAAGACACATTCGCAAGCTCACTCTCACTCTCGGCACAGACCAGCTCACAAAGTTAAAACATACAGCCATTTCTCCCACACCAGAGCTCTAAGGGCTTAGAGCTCCTGCTGTTTCTGACCTTCCCTTGCCAGTGCTTTCACAGCCAAACATACACTAAGAATCTCCCCTTGCCTTGCCTCCCACCACTCCCAAGACACATTCACAAGCTCACTCTCACTCGCGGCACAGACCAGCTCACAAAGTTAAAACATACAGCCATGTTTCCCTCTTGATATTTCTAAGGGCTTAATGCTCTTGCTGGTCCTCACCTTCCCTTGCCAGCACTTTCACACCCAGACAGACACTGCGGATGTACTTTTGCCTTGCCTCCCAGCACTCTCAATACACATTCGCAAGCTCACTCTCACATTCGCACAGACCAGCTCACAAAGTGCAAACATGCAGCCATTTCTCCCACACCAGAGCTCTAAGGCCTGAGAGCTGGTGCTGTATTCAACTGCCCTTCCCACCGCACTCACAGCCAGACACCCCCCTGGCATCTCCCCTTGCCTTGCCTCCCACCACTCCCAAGACACATTCTCAAGCTCCCTCTCACTCTCGGCACAGACCAGCTCACAAAGTTAAAACATACAGCCATTTCTCCCACACCAGAGCTCTAAGGGCTTAGAGCTCCTGCTGTTTCTGACCTTCCCTTGCCAGTGCTTTCACAGCCAAACATACACTAAGAATCTCCCCTTGCCTTGCCTCCCACCACTCCCAAGACACATTCGCAAGCTCCCTCTCACTCTTGGCACAGACCAGCTCACAAAGTTAAAACATACAGCCATTTCTCCCACACCAGAGCTCTAAGGCCGAAGAGCTTGTGCTGTTTCTGACCTTCCCTTGCCAGTGCTTTCACAGCCAAACATACACTAAGAATCTCCCCTTGCCTTGCCTCCCACCACTCCCAAGACACATTCGCAAGCTCACTCTCACTCTCGGCACAGACCAGCTCACAAAGTTAAAACATACAGCCATTTCTCCCACACCAGAGCTCTAAGGCCTAAGAGCTGGTGCTGTTTCTGACCTTCCCTTGCCAGTGCTTTCACAGCCAAACATACACTAAGAATCTCCCCTTGCCTTGCCTCCCACCACTCCCAAGACACATTCGCAAGCTCCCTCTCACTCTCGGCACAGACCAGCTCACAAAGTTAAAACATACAGCCATTTCTCCCACACCAGAGCTCTAAGGGCTTAGAGCTCCTGCTGTTTCTGACCTTCCCTTACCAGTGCTTTCACAGCCAAACATACACTAAGAATCTCCCCTTGCCTTGCCTCCCACCACTCCCAAGACACATTCGCAAGCTCACTCTCACTTGCGGCACAGACCAGCTCACAAAGTTAAAACATACAGCCATTTCTCCCACACCAGAGCTCTAAGGGCTTAGAGCTCTTGCTGTTTCTGACCTTCCCTTGCCAGTGCTTTCACAGCCAAACATACACTAAGAATCTCCCCTTGCCTTGCCTCGTACCACTCCCAAGACACATTCGCAAGCTCCCTCTCACTCTCGGCACAGACCAGCTCACAAAGTTAAAACATACAGCCATTTCTCCCACACCAGAGCTCTAAGGGCTTAGAGCTCCTGCTGTTTCTGACCTTCCCTTGCCAGTGCTTTCACAGCCAAACATACACTAAGAATCTCCCCTTGCCTTGCCTCCCACCACTCCCAAGACACATTCGCAAGCTCCCTCTCACTCTCGGCACAGACCAGCTCACAAAGTTAAAACATACAGCCATTTCTCCCACACCAGAGCTCTAAGGCCTACGAGCTCTTGCTGTTTCTGACCTTCCCTTGCCAGTGCTTTCACAGCCAAACATACTCTAAGAATCTCCCCTTGCCTTGCCTCCCACCACTCCCAAGACACATTCTCAAGCTCCCTCTCACTCTCGGCACAGACCAGCTCACAAAGTTAAAACATACAGCCATGTTTCCCTCTTAATATTTCTAAGGGCTTAATGCTCTTGCTGGTCCTCACCTTCCCTTGCCAGCACTTTCACACCCAGACAGACACTGCGGATGTACTTTTGCCTTGCCTCCCAGCACTCTCAATACACATTCGCAAGCTCACTCTCACTCTCGGCACAGACCAGCTCACAAAGTTAAAACATCCAGCCATTTCTCCCACACCAGAGCTCTAAGGGCTTAGAGCTCTTGCTGTTTCTGACCTTCCCTTGCCAGTGCTTTCACAGCCAAACATACACTAAGAATCTCCCCTTGCCTTGCCTCGCACCACTCCCAAGACACATTCGCAAGCTCACTCTCACTCGCGGCACAGACCAGCTCCCAAATTTAAAACATACAGCCATGTTTCCCTCTTGATATTTCTAAGGACTTAATGCTCTTGCTGGTCCTCACCTTCCCTTGCCAGCACTTTCACACCCAGACAGACACTGCGGATGTACTTTTGCCTTGCCTCCCAGCACTCTCACTACACATTCGCAAGCTCACTCTCACTCCGCACAGACCAGCTCACAAAGTTAAAACATACAGCCATTTCTCCCACACCAGAGCTCTAAGGCCGAAGAGCTTGTGCTGTTTCTGACCTTCCCTTGCCAGTGCTTTCACAGCCAAACATACACTAAGAATCTCCCCTTGCCTTGCCTCCCACCACTCCCAAGACACATTCGCAAGCTCACTCTCACTCTCGGCACAGACCAGCTCACAAAGTTAAAACATACAGCCATGTTTCCCTCTTGATATTTCTAAGGGCTTAATGCTCTTGCTGGTCCTCACCTTCCCTTGCCAGCACTTTCACACCCAGACAGACACTGCGGATGTACTTTTGCCTTGCCTCCCAGCACTCTCAATACACATTCGCAAGCTCACTCTCACATTCGCACAGACCAGCTCACAAAGTGCAAACATGCAGCCATTTCTCCCACACCAGAGCTCTAAGGCCTAAGAGCTGGTGCTGTATTCAACTGCCCTTCCCACCGCACTCACAGCCAGACACCCCCCTGGCATCTCCCCTTGCCTTGCCTCCCACCACTCCCAAGACACATTCTCAAGCTCACTCTCACTCTCGGCACAGACCAGCTCACAAAGTTAAATCATACAGCCATTTCTCCCACACCAGAGCTCTAAGGGCTTAGAGCTCCTGCTGTTTCTGACCTTCCCTTGCCAGTGCTTTCACAGCCAAACATACACTAAGAATCTCCCCTTGCCTTGCCTCCCACCACTCCCAAGACACATTCGCAAGCTCACTCTCACTCGCGGCACAGACCAGCTCACAAAGTTAAAACATACAGCCATTTCTCCCACACCAGAGCTCTAAGGGCTTAGAGCTCCTGCTGTTTCTGACCTTCCCTTGCCAGTGCTTTCACAGCCAAACATACACTAAGAATCTCCCCTTGCCTTGCCTCCCACCACTCCCAAGACACATTCGCAAGCTCCCTCTCACTCTCGGCACAGACCAGCTCACAAAGTTAAAACATACAGCCATTTCTCCCACACCAGAGCTCTAAGGCCTAAGAGCTGGTGCTGTTTCTGACCTTCCCTTGCCAGTGCTTTCACAGCCAAACATACACTAAGAATCTCCCCTTGCCTTGCCTCCCACCACTCCCAAGACACATTCTCAAGCTCACTCTCACTCTCGGCACAGACCAGCTCACAAAGTTAAAACATACAGCCATTTCTCCCACACCAGAGCTCTAAGGGCTTAGAGCTCCTGCTGTTTCTGACCTTCCCTTGCCAGTGCTTTCACAGCCAAACATACACTAAGAATCTCCCCTTGCCTTGCCTCCCACCACTCCCAAGACACATTCACAAGCTCACTCGCACTCGCGGCACAGACCAGCTCACAAAGTTAAAACATACAGCCATGTTTCCCTCTTTATATTTCTAAGGGCTTAATGCTCTTGCTGGTCCTCACCTTCCCTTGCCAGCACTTTCACACCCAGACAGACACTGCGGATGTACTTTTGCCTTGCCTCCCAGCACTCTCAATACACATTCGCAAGCTCACTCTCACTCTTCGCACAGACCAGCTCACAAAGTGCAAACATGCAGCCATTTCTCCCACACCAGAGCTCTAAGGCCTGAGAGCTGGTGCTGTATTCAACTGCCCTTCCCACCGCACTCACAGCCAGACACCCCCCTGGCATCTCCCCTTGCCTTGCCTCCCACCACTCCCAAGACACATTCGCAAGCTCCCTCTCACTCTCGGCACAGACCAGCTCACAAAGTTAAAACATCCAGCCATTTCTCCCACACCAGAGCTCTAAGGGCTTAGAGCTCCTGCTGTTTCTGACCTTCCCTTGCCAGTGCTTTCACAGCCAAACATACACTAAGAATCTCCCCTTGCCTTGCCTCCCACCACTCCCAAGACACATTCGCAAGCTCCCTCTCACTCTCGGCACAGACCAGCTCACAAAGTTAAAACATACAGCCATTTCTCCCACACCAGAGCTCTAAGGGCTTAGAGCTCTTGCTGTTTCTGACCTTCCCTTGCCAGTGCTTTCACAGCCAAACATACACTAAGAATCTCCCCTTGCCTTGCCTCCCACCACTCCCAAGACACATTCTCAAGCTCACTCTCACTCTCGGCACAGACCAGCTCACAAAGTTAAAACATACAGCCATGTTTCCCTCTTAATATTTCTAAGGGCTTAATGCTCTTGCTGGTCCTCACCTTCCCTTGCCAGCACTTTCACACCCAGACAGACACTGCGGATGTACTTTTGCCTTGCCTCCCAGCACTCTCAATACACATTCGCAAGCTCACTCTCACTCTCGGCACAGACCAGCTCACAAAGTTAAAACATCCAGCCATTTCTCCCACACCAGAGCTCTAAGGGCTTAGAGCTCTTGCTGTTTCTGACCTTCCCTTGCCAGTGCTTTCACAGCCAAACATACACTAAGAATCTCCCCTTGCCTTGCCTCGCACCACTCCCAAGACACATTCGCAAGCTCACTCTCACTCGCGGCACAGACCAGCTCACAAAGTTAAAACATACAGCCATGTTTCCCTCTTGATATTTCTAAGGACTTAATGCTCTTGCTGGTCCTCACCTTCCCTTGCCAGCACTTTCACACCCAGACAGACACTGCGGATGTACTTTTGCCTTGCCTCCCAGCACTCTCACTACACATTCGCAAGCTCACTCTCACTCCGCACAGACCAGCTCACAAAGTGCAAACATGCAGCCATTTCTCCCACACCAGAGCTCTAAGGCCTAAGACCTGGTGCTGTATTCAACTGCCCTTCCCACCGCACTCACAGCCAGACACCCCCCTGGCATCTCCCCTTGCCTTGCCTCCCACCACTCCCAAGACACATTCTCAAGCTCCCTCTCACTCTCGGCACAGACCAGCTCACAAAGTTAAAACATCCAGCCATTTCTCCCACACCAGAGCTCTAAGGGCTTAGAGCTCCTGCTGTTTCTGACCTTCCCTTGCCAGTGCTTTCACAGCCAAACATACACTAAGAATCTCCCCTTGCCTTGCCTCCCACCACTCCCAAGACACATTCTCAAGCTCCCTCTCACTCTTGGCACAGACCAGCTCACAAAGTTAAAACATACAGCCATTTCTCCCACACCAGAGCTCTAAGGGCTTAGAGCTCCTGCTGTTTCTGACCTTCCCTTGCCAGTGCTTTCACAGCCAAACATACACTAAGAATCTCCCCTTGCCTTGCCTCCCACCACTCCCAAGACACATTCACAAGCTCACTCGCACTCGCGGCACAGACCAGCTCACAAAGTTAAAACATACAGCCATGTTTCCCTCTTTATATTTCTAAGGGCTTAATGCTCTTGCTGGTCCTCACCTTCCCTTGCCAGCACTTTCACACCCAGACAGACACTGCGGATGTACTTTTGCCTTGCCTCCCAGCACTCTCAATACACATTCGCAAGCTCACTCTCACATTCGCACAGACCAGCTCACAAAGTGCAAACATGCAGCCATTTCTCCCACACCAGAGCTCTAAGGCCTGAGAACTGGTGCTGTATTCAACTGCCCTTCCCACCGCACTCACAGCCAGACACCCCCCTGGCATCTCCCCTTGCCTTGCCTCCCACCACTCCCAAGACACATTCTCAAGCTCACTCTCACTCTTGGCACAGACCAGCTCACAAAGTTAAAACATCCAGCCATTTCTCCCACACCAGAGCTCTAAGGGCTTAGAGCTCCTGCTGTTTCTGACCTTCCCTTGCCAGTGCTTTCACAGCCAGACAGACACTAAAAATCTCCCCTTGCCTTGCCTCCCACCACTCCCAAGACACATTCTCAAGCTCCCTCTCACTCTCGGCACAGACCAGCTCACAAAGTTAAAACATACAGCCATTTCTCCCACACCAGAGCTCTAAGGCCTAAGAGCTGGTGCTGTTTCTGACCTTCCCTTGCCAGTGCTTTCACAGCCAAACATACACTAAGAATCTCCCCTTGCCTTGCCTCCCACCACTCCCAAGACACATTCGCAAGCTCACTCTCACTCTCGGCACAGACCAGCTCACAAAGTTAAAACATACAGCCATTTCTCCCACACCAGAGCTCTAAGGGCTTAGAGCTCTTGCTGTTTCTGACCTTCCCTTGCCAGTGCTTTCACAGCCAAACATACACTAAGAATCTCCCCTTGCCTTGCCTCCCACCACTCCCAAGACACATTCGCAAGCTCCCTCTCACTCTCGGCACAGACCAGCTCACAAAGTTAAAACATACAGCCATTTCTCCCACACCAGAGCTCTAAGGCCTAAGAGCTGGTGCTGTTTCTGACCTTCCCTTGCCAGTGCTTTCACAGCCAAACATACACTAAGAATCTCCCCTTGCCTTGCCTCCCACCACTCCCAAGACACATTCGCAAGCTCCCTCTCACTCTCGGCACAGACCAGCTCACAAAGTTAAAACATACAGCCATGTTTCCCTCTTAATATTTCTAAGGGCTTAATGCTCTTGCTGGTCCTCACCTTCCCTTGCCAGCACTTTCACACCCAGACAGACACTGCGGATGTACTTTTGCCTTGCCTCCCAGCACTCTCAATACACATTCGCAAGCTCACTCTCACTCTCGGCACAGACCAGCTCACAAAGTTAAAACATCCAGCCATTTCTCCCACACCAGAGCTCTAAGGGCTTAGAGCTCCTGCTGTTTCTGACCTTCCCTTGCCAGTGCTTTCACAGCCAAACATACACTAAGAATCTCCCCTTGCCTTGCCTCCCACCACTCCCAAGACACATTCGCAAGCTCACTCTCACTCGCGGCACAGACCAGCTCACAAAGTTAAAACATACAGCCATGTTTCCCTCTTGATATTTCTAAGGACTTAATGCTCTTGCTGGTCCTCACCTTCCCTTGCCAGCACTTTCACACCCAGACAGACACTGCGGATGTACTTTTGCCTTGCCTCCCAGCACTCTCACTACACATTCGCAAGCTCACTCTCACTCCGCACAGACCAGCTCACAAAGTGCAAACATGCAGCCATTTCTCCCACACCAGAGCTCTAAGGCCTAAGACCTGGTGCTGTATTCAACTGCCCTTCCCACCGCACTCACAGCCAGACACCCCCCTGGCATCTCCCCTTGCCTTGCCTCCCACCACTCCCAAGA
The DNA here is from genome assembly GCF_030463565.1 of Pelecanus crispus. NCBI lineage: Eukaryota > Metazoa > Chordata > Aves > Pelecaniformes > Pelecanidae > Pelecanus > Pelecanus crispus. The sequence continues at coordinate 24,349,793 of NC_134650.1, forward strand.
CACATTCTCAAGCTCCCTCTCACTCTCGGCACAGACCAGCTCACAAAGTTAAAACATACAGCCATTTCTCCCACACCAGAGCTCTAAGGGCTTAGAGCTCTTGCTGTTTCTGACCTTCCCTTGCCAGTGCTTTCACAGCCAAACATACACTAAGAATCTCCCCTTGCCTTGCCTCCCACCACTCCCAAGACACATTCGCAAGCTCACTCTCACTCTCGGCACAGACCAGCTCACAAAGTTAAAACATACAGCCATTTCTCCCACACCAGAGCTCTAAGGGCTTAGAGCTCCTGCTGTTTCTGACCTTCCCTTGCCAGTGCTTTCACAGCCAAACATACACTAAGAATCTCCCCTTGCCTTGCCTCGCACCACTCCCAAGACACATTCTCAAGCTCACTCTCACTCGCGGCACAGACCAGCTCACAAAGTTAAAACATACAGCCATTTCTCCCACACCAGAGCTCTAAGGGCTTAGAGCTCCTGCTGTTTCTGACCTTCCCTTGCCAGTGCTTTCACAGCCAAACATACACTAAGAATCTCCCCTTGCCTTGCCTCCCACCACTCCCAAGACACATTCGCAAGCTCACTCTCACTCGCGGCACAGACCAGCTCACAAAGTTAAAACATACAGCCATTTCTCCCACACCAGAGCTCTAAGGGCTTAGAGCTCCTGCTGTTTCTGACCTTCCCTTGCCAGTGCTTTCACAGCCAAACATACACTAAGAATCTCCCCTTGCCTTGCCTCGCACCACTCCCAAGACACATTCGCAAGCTCACTCTCACTCTCGGCACAGACCAGCTCACAAAGTTAAAACATACAGCCATTTCTCCCACACCAGAGCTCTAAGGGCTTAGAGCTCCTGCTGTTTCTGACCTTCCCTTGCCAGTGCTTTCACAGCCAAACATACACTAAGAATCTCCCCTTGCCTTGCCTCCCACCACTCCCAAGACACATTCGCAAGCTCACTCTCACTCGCGGCACAGACCAGCTCACAAAGTTATAACATACAGCCATGTTTCCCTCTTGATATTTCTAAGGACTTAATGCTCTTGCTGGTCCTCACCTTCCCTTGCCAGCACTTTCACACCCAGACAGACACTGCGGGTGTACTTTTGCCTTGCCTCCCAGCACTCTCACTACACATTCGCAAGCTCACTCTCACTCCGCACAGACCAGCTCACAAAGTGCAAACATGCAGCCATTTCTCCCACACCAGAGCTCTAAGGCCTAAGAGCTGGTGCTGTATTCAACTGCCCTTCCCACCGCACTCACAGCCAGACACCCCCCTGGCATCTCCCCTTGCCTTGCCTCCCACCACTCCCAAGACACATTCGCAAGCTCCCTCTCACTCTCGGCACAGACCAGCTCACAAAGTTAAAACATACAGCCATTTCTCCCACACCAGAGCTCTAAGGCCTAAGAGCTGGTGCTGTTTCTGACCTTCCCTTGCCAGTGCTTTCACAGCCAAACATACACTAAGAATCTCGCCTTGCCTTGCCTCCCACCACTCCCAAGACACATTCGCAAGCTCACTCTCACTCTCGGCACAGACCAGCTCACAAAGTTAAAACATACAGCCATGTTTCCCTCTTGATATTTCTAAGGACTTAATGCTCTTGCTGGTCCTCACCTTCCCTTGCCAGCACTTTCACACCCAGACAGACACGGCGGATGTACTTTTGCCTTGCCTCCCAGCACTCTCAATACACATTCGCAAGCTCACTCTCACATTCGCACAGACCAGCTCACAAAGTGCAAACATGCAGCCATTTCTCCCACACCAGAGCTCTAAGGCCTAAGAGCTGGTGCTGTATTCAACTGCCCTTCCCACCGCACTCACAGCCAGACACCCCCCTGGCATCTCCCCTTGCCTTGCCTCCCACCACTCCCAAGACACATTCGCAAGCTCACTCTCACTCTCGGCACAGACCAGCTCACAAAGTTAAATCATACAGCCATTTCTCCCACACCAGAGCTCTAAGGGCTTAGAGCTCCTGCTGTTTCTGACCTTCCCTTGCCAGTGCTTTCACAGCCAAACATACACTAAGAATCTCCCCTTGCCTTGCCTCCCACCACTCCCAAGACGCATTCGCAAGCTCACTCTCACTCTCGGCACAGACCAGCTCACAAAGTTAAAACATACAGCCATTTCTCCCACACCAGAGCTCTAAGGGCTTAGAGCTCCTGCTGTTTCTGACCTTCCCTTGCCAGTGCTTTCACAGCCAAACATACACTAAGAATCTCCCCTTGCCTTGCCTCCCACCACTCCCAAGACGCATTCTCAAGCTCCCTCTCACTCTCGGCACAGACCAGCTCACAAAGTTAAAACATACAGCCATTTCTCCCACACCAGAGCTCTAAGGGCTTAGAGCTCCTGCTGTTTCTGACCTTCCCTTGCCAGTGCTTTCACAGCCAAACATACACTAAGAATCTCCCCTTGCCTTGCCTCCCACCACTCCCAAGACACATTCTCAAGCTCACTCTCACTCTCGGCACAGACCAGCTCACAAAGTTAAAACATACAGCCATTTCTCCCACACCAGAGCTCTAAGGGCTTAGAGCTCCTGCTGTTTCTGACCTTCCCTTGCCAGTGCTTTCACAGCCAAACATACACTAAGAATCTCCCCTTGCCTTGCCTCCCACCACTCCCAAGACACATTCACAAGCTCACTCTCACTCGCGGCACAGACCAGCTCACAAAGTTAAAACATACAGCCATGTTTCCCTCTTTATATTTCTAAGGGCTTAATGCTCTTGCTGGTCCTCACCTTCCCTTGCCAGCACTTTCACACCCAGACAGACACTGCGGATGTACTTTTGCCTTGCCTCCCAGCACTCTCAATACACATTCGCAAGCTCACTCTCACTCTTCGCACAGACCAGCTCACAAAGTGCAAACATGCAGCCATTTCTCCCACACCAGAGCTCTAAGGCCTGAGAGCTGGTGCTGTATTCAACTGCCCTTCCCACCGCACTCACAGCCAGACACCCCCCTGGCATCTCCCCTTGCCTTGCCTCCCACCACTCCCAAGACACATTCTCAAGCTCCCTCTCACTCTCGGCACAGACCAGCTCACAAAGTTAAAACATACAGCCATTTCTCCCACACCAGAGCTCTAAGGGCTTAGAGCTCCTGCTGTTTCTGACCTTCCCTTGCCAGTGCTTTCACAGCCAAACATACACTAAGAATCTCCCCTTGCCTTGCCTCCCACCACTCCCAAGACACATTCGCAAGCTCCCTCTCACTCTCGGCACAGACCAGCTCACAAAGTTAAAACATACAGCCATTTCTCCCACACCAGAGCTCTAAGGGCTTAGAGCTCCTGCTGTTTCTGACCTTCCCTTGCCAGTGCTTTCACAGCCAAACATACACTAAGAATCTCCCCTTGCCTTGCCTCCCACCACTCCCAAGACACATTCGCAAGCTCCCTCTCACTCTCGGCACAGACCAGCTCACAAAGTTAAAACATACAGCCATTTCTCCCACACCAGAGCTCTAAGGGCTTAGAGCTCTTGCTGTTTCTGACCTTCCCTTGCCAGTGCTTTCACAGCCAAACATACACTAAGAATCTCCCCTTGCCTTGCCTCCCACCACTCCCAAGACACATTCTCAAGCTCACTCTCACTCTCGGCACAGACCAGCTCACAAAGTTAAAACATACAGCCATGTTTCCCTCTTAATATTTCTAAGGGCTTAATGCTCTTGCTGGTCCTCACCTTCCCTTGCCAGCACTTTCACACCCAGACAGACACTGCGGATGTACTTTTGCCTTGCCTCCCAGCACTCTCAATACACATTCGCAAGCTCACTCTCACTCTCGGCACAGACCAGCTCACAAAGTTAAAACATCCAGCCATTTCTCCCACACCAGAGCTCTAAGGGCTTAGAGCTCTTGCTGTTTCTGACCTTCCCTTGCCAGTGCTTTCACAGCCAAACATACACTAAGAATCTCCCCTTGCCTTGCCTCGCACCACTCCCAAGACACATTCGCAAGCTCCCTCTCACTCGCGGCACAGACCAGCTCACAAAGTTAAAACATACAGCCATGTTTCCCTCTTGATATTTCTAAGGACTTAATGCTCTTGCTGGTCCTCACCTTCCCTTGCCAGCACTTTCACACCCAGACAGACACTGCGGATGTACTTTTGCCTTGCCTCCCAGCACTCTCACTACACATTCGCAAGCTCACTCTCACTCCGCACAGACCAGCTCACAAAGTGCAAACATGCAGCCATTTCTCCCACACCAGAGCTCTAAGGCCTAAGAGCTGGTGCTGTATTCAACTGCCCTTCCCACCGCACTCACAGCCAGACACCCCCCTGGCATCTCCCCTTGCCTTGCCTCCCACCACTCCCAAGACACATTCTCAAGCTCCCTCTCACTCTCGGCACAGACCAGCTCACAAAGTTAAAACATACAGCCATTTCTCCCACACCAGAGCTCTAAGGGCTTAGAGCTCCTGCTGTTTCTGACCTTCCCTTGCCAGTGCTTTCACAGCCAAACATACACTAAGAATCTCCCCTTGCCTTGCCTCCCACCACTCCCAAGACACATTCTCAAGCTCCCTCTCACTCTTGGCACAGACCAGCTCACAAAGTTAAAACATACAGCCATTTCTCCCACACCAGAGCTCTAAGGGCTTAGAGCTCCTGCTGTTTCTGACCTTCCCTTGCCAGTGCTTTCACAGCCAAACATACACTAAGAATCTCCCCTTGCCTTGCCTCCCACCACTCCCAAGACACATTCACAAGCTCACTCGCACTCGCGGCACAGACCAGCTCACAAAGTTAAAACATACAGCCATGTTTCCCTCTTGATATTTCTAAGGGCTTAATGCTCTTGCTGGTCCTCACCTTCCCTTGCCAGCACTTTCACACCCAGACAGACACTGCGGATGTACTTTTGCCTTGCCTCCCAGCACTCTCAATACACATTCGCAAGCTCACTCTCACATTCGCACAGACCAGCTCACAAAGTGCAAACATGCAGCCATTTCTCCCACACCAGAGCTCTAAGGCCTGAGAGCTGGTGCTGTATTCAACTGCCCTTCCCACCGCACTCACAGCCAGACACCCCCCTGGCATCTCCCCTTGCCTTGCCTCCCACCACTCCCAAGACACATTCTCAAGCTCCCTCTCACTCTCGGCACAGACCAGCTCACAAAGTTAAAACATACAGCCATTTCTCCCACACCAGAGCTCTAAGGGCTTAGAGCTCCTGCTGTTTCTGACCTTCCCTTGCCAGTGCTTTCACAGCCAAACATACACTAAGAATCTCCCCTTGCCTTGCCTCCCACCACTCCCAAGACACATTCGCAAGCTCCCTCTCACTCTTGGCACAGACCAGCTCACAAAGTTAAAACATACAGCCATTTCTCCCACACCAGAGCTCTAAGGCCGAAGAGCTTGTGCTGTTTCTGACCTTCCCTTGCCAGTGCTTTCACAGCCAAACATACACTAAGAATCTCCCCTTGCCTTGCCTCCCACCACTCCCAAGACACATTCGCAAGCTCACTCTCACTCTCGGCACAGACCAGCTCACAAAGTTAAAACATACAGCCATTTCTCCCACACCAGAGCTCTAAGGCCTAAGAGCTGGTGCTGTTTCTGACCTTCCCTTGCCAGTGCTTTCACAGCCAAACATACACTAAGAATCTCCCCTTGCCTTGCCTCCCACCACTCCCAAGACACATTCGCAAGCTCCCTCTCACTCTCGGCACAGACCAGCTCACAAAGTTAAAACATACAGCCATTTCTCCCACACCAGAGCTCTAAGGGCTTAGAGCTCCTGCTGTTTCTGACCTTCCCTTACCAGTGCTTTCACAGCCAAACATACACTAAGAATCTCCCCTTGCCTTGCCTCCCACCACTCCCAAGACACATTCGCAAGCTCACTCTCACTTGCGGCACAGACCAGCTCACAAAGTTAAAACATACAGCCATTTCTCCCACACCAGAGCTCTAAGGGCTTAGAGCTCTTGCTGTTTCTGACCTTCCCTTGCCAGTGCTTTCACAGCCAAACATACACTAAGAATCTCCCCTTGCCTTGCCTCGTACCACTCCCAAGACACATTCGCAAGCTCCCTCTCACTCTCGGCACAGACCAGCTCACAAAGTTAAAACATACAGCCATTTCTCCCACACCAGAGCTCTAAGGGCTTAGAGCTCCTGCTGTTTCTGACCTTCCCTTGCCAGTGCTTTCACAGCCAAACATACACTAAGAATCTCCCCTTGCCTTGCCTCCCACCACTCCCAAGACACATTCGCAAGCTCCCTCTCACTCTCGGCACAGACCAGCTCACAAAGTTAAAACATACAGCCATTTCTCCCACACCAGAGCTCTAAGGCCTACGAGCTCTTGCTGTTTCTGACCTTCCCTTGCCAGTGCTTTCACAGCCAAACATACTCTAAGAATCTCCCCTTGCCTTGCCTCCCACCACTCCCAAGACACATTCTCAAGCTCCCTCTCACTCTCGGCACAGACCAGCTCACAAAGTTAAAACATACAGCCATGTTTCCCTCTTAATATTTCTAAGGGCTTAATGCTCTTGCTGGTCCTCACCTTCCCTTGCCAGCACTTTCACACCCAGACAGACACTGCGGATGTACTTTTGCCTTGCCTCCCAGCACTCTCAATACACATTCGCAAGCTCACTCTCACTCTCGGCACAGACCAGCTCACAAAGTTAAAACATCCAGCCATTTCTCCCACACCAGAGCTCTAAGGGCTTAGAGCTCTTGCTGTTTCTGACCTTCCCTTGCCAGTGCTTTCACAGCCAAACATACACTAAGAATCTCCCCTTGCCTTGCCTCGCACCACTCCCAAGACACATTCGCAAGCTCACTCTCACTCGCGGCACAGACCAGCTCCCAAATTTAAAACATACAGCCATGTTTCCCTCTTGATATTTCTAAGGACTTAATGCTCTTGCTGGTCCTCACCTTCCCTTGCCAGCACTTTCACACCCAGACAGACACTGCGGATGTACTTTTGCCTTGCCTCCCAGCACTCTCACTACACATTCGCAAGCTCACTCTCACTCCGCACAGACCAGCTCACAAAGTTAAAACATACAGCCATTTCTCCCACACCAGAGCTCTAAGGCCGAAGAGCTTGTGCTGTTTCTGACCTTCCCTTGCCAGTGCTTTCACAGCCAAACATACACTAAGAATCTCCCCTTGCCTTGCCTCCCACCACTCCCAAGACACATTCGCAAGCTCACTCTCACTCTCGGCACAGACCAGCTCACAAAGTTAAAACATACAGCCATGTTTCCCTCTTGATATTTCTAAGGGCTTAATGCTCTTGCTGGTCCTCACCTTCCCTTGCCAGCACTTTCACACCCAGACAGACACTGCGGATGTACTTTTGCCTTGCCTCCCAGCACTCTCAATACACATTCGCAAGCTCACTCTCACATTCGCACAGACCAGCTCACAAAGTGCAAACATGCAGCCATTTCTCCCACACCAGAGCTCTAAGGCCTAAGAGCTGGTGCTGTATTCAACTGCCCTTCCCACCGCACTCACAGCCAGACACCCCCCTGGCATCTCCCCTTGCCTTGCCTCCCACCACTCCCAAGACACATTCTCAAGCTCACTCTCACTCTCGGCACAGACCAGCTCACAAAGTTAAATCATACAGCCATTTCTCCCACACCAGAGCTCTAAGGGCTTAGAGCTCCTGCTGTTTCTGACCTTCCCTTGCCAGTGCTTTCACAGCCAAACATATATTAATAATCTCCCCTTGCCTTGCCTCGCACCACTCCCAAGACACATTCGCAAGCTCACTCTCACTCTCGGCACAGACCAGCTCACAAAGTTAAAACATACAGCCATTTCTCCCACACCAGAGCTCTAAGGGCTTAGAGCTCCTGCTGTTTCTGACCTTCCCTTGCCAGTGCTTTCACAGCCAAACATACACTAAGAATCTCCCCTTGCCTTGCCTCCCACCACTCCCAAGACACATTCGCAAGCTCCCTCTCACTCTCGGCACAGACCAGCTCACAAAGTTAAAACATACAGCCATTTCTCCCACACCAGAGCTCTAAGGCCTAAGAGCTGGTGCTGTTTCTGACCTTCCCTTGCCAGTGCTTTCACAGCCAAACATACACTAAGAATCTCCCCTTGCCTTGCCTCCCACCACTCCCAAGACACATTCTCAAGCTCACTCTCACTCTCGGCACAGACCAGCTCACAAAGTTAAAACATACAGCCATTTCTCCCACACCAGAGCTCTAAGGGCTTAGAGCTCCTGCTGTTTCTGACCTTCCCTTGCCAGTGCTTTCACAGCCAAACATACACTAAGAATCTCCCCTTGCCTTGCCTCCCACCACTCCCAAGACACATTCACAAGCTCACTCGCACTCGCGGCACAGACCAGCTCACAAAGTTAAAACATACAGCCATGTTTCCCTCTTTATATTTCTAAGGGCTTAATGCTCTTGCTGGTCCTCACCTTCCCTTGCCAGCACTTTCACACCCAGACAGACACTGCGGATGTACTTTTGCCTTGCCTCCCAGCACTCTCAATACACATTCGCAAGCTCACTCTCACTCTTCGCACAGACCAGCTCACAAAGTGCAAACATGCAGCCATTTCTCCCACACCAGAGCTCTAAGGCCTGAGAGCTGGTGCTGTATTCAACTGCCCTTCCCACCGCACTCACAGCCAGACACCCCCCTGGCATCTCCCCTTGCCTTGCCTCCCACCACTCCCAAGACACATTCGCAAGCTCCCTCTCACTCTCGGCACAGACCAGCTCACAAAGTTAAAACATCCAGCCATTTCTCCCACACCAGAGCTCTAAGGGCTTAGAGCTCCTGCTGTTTCTGACCTTCCCTTGCCAGTGCTTTCACAGCCAAACATACACTAAGAATCTCCCCTTGCCTTGCCTCCCACCACTCCCAAGACACATTCGCAAGCTCCCTCTCACTCTCGGCACAGACCAGCTCACAAAGTTAAAACATACAGCCATTTCTCCCACACCAGAGCTCTAAGGGCTTAGAGCTCCTGCTGTTTCTGACCTTCCCTTGCCAGTGCTTTCACAGCCAAACATACACTAAGAATCTCCCCTTGCCTTGCCTCCCACCACTCCCAAGACACATTCGCAAGCTCCCTCTCACTCTCGGCACAGACCAGCTCACAAAGTTAAAACATACAGCCATTTCTCCCACACCAGAGCTCTAAGGGCTTAGAGCTCTTGCTGTTTCTGACCTTCCCTTGCCAGTGCTTTCACAGCCAAACATACACTAAGAATCTCCCCTTGCCTTGCCTCCCACCACTCCCAAGACACATTCTCAAGCTCACTCTCACTCTCGGCACAGACCAGCTCACAAAGTTAAAACATACAGCCATGTTTCCCTCTTAATATTTCTAAGGGCTTAATGCTCTTGCTGGTCCTCACCTTCCCTTGCCAGCACTTTCACACCCAGACAGACACTGCGGATGTACTTTTGCCTTGCCTCCCAGCACTCTCAATACACATTCGCAAGCTCACTCTCACTCTCGGCACAGACCAGCTCACAAAGTTAAAACATCCAGCCATTTCTCCCACACCAGAGCTCTAAGGGCTTAGAGCTCTTGCTGTTTCTGACCTTCCCTTGCCAGTGCTTTCACAGCCAAACATACACTAAGAATCTCCCCTTGCCTTGCCTCGCACCACTCCCAAGACACATTCGCAAGCTCACTCTCACTCGCGGCACAGACCAGCTCACAAAGTTAAAACATACAGCCATGTTTCCCTCTTGATATTTCTAAGGACTTAATGCTCTTGCTGGTCCTCACCTTCCCTTGCCAGCACTTTCACACCCAGACAGACACTGCGGATGTACTTTTGCCTTGCCTCCCAGCACTCTCACTACACATTCGCAAGCTCACTCTCACTCCGCACAGACCAGCTCACAAAGTGCAAACATGCAGCCATTTCTCCCACACCAGAGCTCTAAGGCCTAAGACCTGGTGCTGTATTCAACTGCCCTTCCCACCGCACTCACAGCCAGACACCCCCCTGGCATCTCCCCTTGCCTTGCCTCCCACCACTCCCAAGACACATTCTCAAGCTCCCTCTCACTCTCGGCACAGACCAGCTCACAAAGTTAAAACATCCAGCCATTTCTCCCACACCAGAGCTCTAAGGGCTTAGAGCTCCTGCTGTTTCTGACCTTCCCTTGCCAGTGCTTTCACAGCCAAACATACACTAAGAATCTCCCCTTGCCTTGCCTCCCACCACTCCCAAGACACATTCTCAAGCTCCCTCTCACTCTTGGCACAGACCAGCTCACAAAGTTAAAACATACAGCCATTTCTCCCACACCAGAGCTCTAAGGGCTTAGAGCTCCTGCTGTTTCTGACCTTCCCTTGCCAGTGCTTTCACAGCCAAACATACACTAAGAATCTCCCCTTGCCTTGCCTCCCACCACTCCCAAGACACATTCACAAGCTCACTCGCACTCGCGGCACAGACCAGCTCACAAAGTTAAAACATACAGCCATGTTTCCCTCTTTATATTTCTAAGGGCTTAATGCTCTTGCTGGTCCTCACCTTCCCTTGCCAGCACTTTCACACCCAGACAGACACTGCGGATGTACTTTTGCCTTGCCTCCCAGCACTCTCAATACACATTCGCAAGCTCACTCTCACATTCGCACAGACCAGCTCACAAAGTGCAAACATGCAGCCATTTCTCCCACACCAGAGCTCTAAGGCCTGAGAACTGGTGCTGTATTCAACTGCCCTTCCCACCGCACTCACAGCCAGACACCCCCCTGGCATCTCCCCTTGCCTTGCCTCCCACCACTCCCAAGACACATTCTCAAGCTCACTCTCACTCTTGGCACAGACCAGCTCACAAAGTTAAAACATCCAGCCATTTCTCCCACACCAGAGCTCTAAGGGCTTAGAGCTCCTGCTGTTTCTGACCTTCCCTTGCCAGTGCTTTCACAGCCAGACAGACACTAAAAATCTCCCCTTGCCTTGCCTCCCACCACTCCCAAGACACATTCTCAAGCTCCCTCTCACTCTCGGCACAGACCAGCTCACAAAGTTAAAACATACAGCCATTTCTCCCACACCAGAGCTCTAAGGCCTAAGAGCTGGTGCTGTTTCTGACCTTCCCTTGCCAGTGCTTTCACAGCCAAACATACACTAAGAATCTCCCCTTGCCTTGCCTCCCACCACTCCCAAGACACATTCGCAAGCTCACTCTCACTCTCGGCACAGACCAGCTCACAAAGTTAAAACATACAGCCATTTCTCCCACACCAGAGCTCTAAGGGCTTAGAGCTCTTGCTGTTTCTGACCTTCCCTTGCCAGTGCTTTCACAGCCAAACATACACTAAGAATCTCCCCTTGCCTTGCCTCCCACCACTCCCAAGACACATTCGCAAGCTCCCTCTCACTCTCGGCACAGACCAGCTCACAAAGTTAAAACATACAGCCATTTCTCCCACACCAGAGCTCTAAGGCCTAAGAGCTGGTGCTGTTTCTGACCTTCCCTTGCCAGTGCTTTCACAGCCAAACATACACTAAGAATCTCCCCTTGCCTTGCCTCCCACCACTCCCAAGACACATTCGCAAGCTCCCTCTCACTCTCGGCACAGACCAGCTCACAAAGTTAAAACATACAGCCATGTTTCCCTCTTAATATTTCTAAGGGCTTAATGCTCTTGCTGGTCCTCACCTTCCCTTGCCAGCACTTTCACACCCAGACAGACACTGCGGATGTACTTTTGCCTTGCCTCCCAGCACTCTCAATACACATTCGCAAGCTCACTCTCACTCTCGGCACAGACCAGCTCACAAAGTTAAAACATCCAGCCATTTCTCCCACACCAGAGCTCTAAGGGCTTAGAGCTCCTGCTGTTTCTGACCTTCCCTTGCCAGTGCTTTCACAGCCAAACATACACTAAGAATCTCCCCTTGCCTTGCCTCCCACCACTCCCAAGACACATTCGCAAGCTCACTCTCACTCGCGGCACAGACCAGCTCACAAAGTTAAAACATACAGCCATGTTTCCCTCTTGATATTTCTAAGGACTTAATGCTCTTGCTGGTCCTCACCTTCCCTTGCCAGCACTTTCACACCCAGACAGACACTGCGGATGTACTTTTGCCTTGCCTCCCAGCACTCTCACTACACATTCGCAAGCTCACTCTCACTCCGCACAGACCAGCTCACAAAGTGCAAACATGCAGCCATTTCTCCCACACCAGAGCTCTAAGGCCTAAGACCTGGTGCTGTATTCAACTGCCCTTCCCACCGCACTCACAGCCAGACACCCCCCTGGCATCTCCCCTTGCCTTGCCTCCCACCACTCCCAAGACACATTCTCAAGCTCCCTCTCACTCTCGGCACAGACCAGCTCACAAAGTTAAAACATACAGCCATTTCTCCCACACCAGAGCTCTAAGGGCTTAGAGCTCTTGCTGTTTCTGACCTTCCCTTGCCAGTGCTTTCACAGCCAAACATACACTAAGAATCTCCCCTTGCCTTGCCTCCCACCACTCCCAAGACACATTCGCAAGCTCACTCTCACTCTCGGCACAGACCAGCTCACAAAGTTAAAACATACAGCCATTTCTCCCACACCAGAGCTCTAAGGGCTTAGAGCTCCTGCTGTTTCTGACCTTCCCTTGCCAGTGCTTTCACAGCCAAACATACACTAAGAATCTCCCCTTGCCTTGCCTCGCACCACTCCCAAGACACATTCTCAAGCTCACTCTCACTCGCGGCACAGACCAGCTCACAAAGTTAAAACATACAGCCATTTCTCCCACACCAGAGCTCTAAGGGCTTAGAGCTCCTGCTGTTTCTGACCTTCCCTTGCCAGTGCTTTCACAGCCAAACATACACTAAGAATCTCCCCTTGCCTTGCCTCCCACCACTCCCAAGACACATTCGCAAGCTCACTCTCACTCGCGGCACAGACCAGCTCACAAAGTTAAAACATACAGCCATTTCTCCCACACCAGAGCTCTAAGGGCTTAGAGCTCCTGCTGTTTCTGACCTTCCCTTGCCAGTGCTTTCACAGCCAAACATACACTAAGAATCTCCCCTTGCCTTGCCTCGCACCACTCCCAAGACACATTCGCAAGCTCACTCTCACTCTCGGCACAGACCAGCTCACAAAGTTAAAACATACAGCCATTTCTCCCACACCAGAGCTCTAAGGGCTTAGAGCTCCTGCTGTTTCTGACCTTCCCTTGCCAGTGCTTTCACAGCCAAACATACACTAAGAATCTCCCCTTGCCTTGCCTCCCACCACTCCCAAGACACATTCGCAAGCTCACTCTCACTCGCGGCACAGACCAGCTCACAAAGTTATAACATACAGCCATGTTTCCCTCTTGATATTTCTAAGGACTTAATGCTCTTGCTGGTCCTCACCTTCCCTTGCCAGCACTTTCACACCCAGACAGACACTGCGGGTGTACTTTTGCCTTGCCTCCCAGCACTCTCACTACACATTCGCAAGCTCACTCTCACTCCGCACAGACCAGCTCACAAAGTGCAAACATGCAGCCATTTCTCCCACACCAGAGCTCTAAGGCCTAAGAGCTGGTGCTGTATTCAACTGCCCTTCCCACCGCACTCACAGCCAGACACCCCCCTGGCATCTCCCCTTGCCTTGCCTCCCACCACTCCCAAGACACATTCGCAAGCTCCCTCTCACTCTCGGCACAGACCAGCTCACAAAGTTAAAACATACAGCCATTTCTCCCACACCAGAGCTCTAAGGCCTAAGAGCTGGTGCTGTTTCTGACCTTCCCTTGCCAGTGCTTTCACAGCCAAACATACACTAAGAATCTCGCCTTGCCTTGCCTCCCACCACTCCCAAGACACATTCGCAAGCTCACTCTCACTCTCGGCACAGACCAGCTCACAAAGTTAAAACATACAGCCATGTTTCCCTCTTGATATTTCTAAGGACTTAATGCTCTTGCTGGTCCTCACCTTCCCTTGCCAGCACTTTCACACCCAGACAGACACGGCGGATGTACTTTTGCCTTGCCTCCCAGCACTCTCAATACACATTCGCAAGCTCACTCTCACATTCGCACAGACCAGCTCACAAAGTGCAAACATGCAGCCATTTCTCCCACACCAGAGCTCTAAGGCCTAAGAGCTGGTGCTGTATTCAACTGCCCTTCCCACCGCACTCACAGCCAGACACCCCCCTGGCATCTCCCCTTGCCTTGCCTCCCACCACTCCCAAGACACATTCGCAAGCTCACTCTCACTCTCGGCACAGACCAGCTCACAAAGTTAAATCATACAGCCATTTCTCCCACACCAGAGCTCTAAGGGCTTAGAGCTCCTGCTGTTTCTGACCTTCCCTTGCCAGTGCTTTCACAGCCAAACATACACTAAGAATCTCCCCTTGCCTTGCCTCCCACCACTCCCAAGACGCATTCGCAAGCTCACTCTCACTCTCGGCACAGACCAGCTCACAAAGTTAAAACATACAGCCATTTCTCCCACACCAGAGCTCTAAGGGCTTAGAGCTCCTGCTGTTTCTGACCTTCCCTTGCCAGTGCTTTCACAGCCAAACATACACTAAGAATCTCCCCTTGCCTTGCCTCCCACCACTCCCAAGACGCATTCTCAAGCTCCCTCTCACTCTCGGCACAGACCAGCTCACAAAGTTAAAACATACAGCCATTTCTCCCACACCAGAGCTCTAAGGGCTTAGAGCTCCTGCTGTTTCTGACCTTCCCTTGCCAGTGCTTTCACAGCCAAACATACACTAAGAATCTCCCCTTGCCTTGCCTCCCACCACTCCCAAGACACATTCTCAAGCTCACTCTCACTCTCGGCACAGACCAGCTCACAAAGTTAAAACATACAGCCATTTCTCCCACACCAGAGCTCTAAGGGCTTAGAGCTCCTGCTGTTTCTGACCTTCCCTTGCCAGTGCTTTCACAGCCAAACATACACTAAGAATCTCCCCTTGCCTTGCCTCCCACCACTCCCAAGACACATTCACAAGCTCACTCTCACTCGCGGCACAGACCAGCTCACAAAGTTAAAACATACAGCCATGTTTCCCTCTTTATATTTCTAAGGGCTTAATGCTCTTGCTGGTCCTCACCTTCCCTTGCCAGCACTTTCACACCCAGACAGACACTGCGGATGTACTTTTGCCTTGCCTCCCAGCACTCTCAATACACATTCGCAAGCTCACTCTCACTCTTCGCACAGACCAGCTCACAAAGTGCAAACATGCAGCCATTTCTCCCACACCAGAGCTCTAAGGCCTGAGAGCTGGTGCTGTATTCAACTGCCCTTCCCACCGCACTCACAGCCAGACACCCCCCTGGCATCTCCCCTTGCCTTGCCTCCCACCACTCCCAAGACACATTCTCAAGCTCCCTCTCACTCTCGGCACAGACCAGCTCACAAAGTTAAAACATACAGCCATTTCTCCCACACCAGAGCTCTAAGGGCTTAGAGCTCCTGCTGTTTCTGACCTTCCCTTGCCAGTGCTTTCACAGCCAAACATACACTAAGAATCTCCCCTTGCCTTGCCTCCCACCACTCCCAAGACACATTCGCAAGCTCCCTCTCACTCTCGGCACAGACCAGCTCACAAAGTTAAAACATACAGCCATTTCTCCCACACCAGAGCTCTAAGGGCTTAGAGCTCCTGCTGTTTCTGACCTTCCCTTGCCAGTGCTTTCACAGCCAAACATACACTAAGAATCTCCCCTTGCCTTGCCTCCCACCACTCCCAAGACACATTCGCAAGCTCCCTCTCACTCTCGGCACAGACCAGCTCACAAAGTTAAAACATACAGCCATTTCTCCCACACCAGAGCTCTAAGGGCTTAGAGCTCTTGCTGTTTCTGACCTTCCCTTGCCAGTGCTTTCACAGCCAAACATACACTAAGAATCTCCCCTTGCCTTGCCTCCCACCACTCCCAAGACACATTCTCAAGCTCACTCTCACTCTCGGCACAGACCAGCTCACAAAGTTAAAACATACAGCCATGTTTCCCTCTTAATATTTCTAAGGGCTTAATGCTCTTGCTGGTCCTCACCTTCCCTTGCCAGCACTTTCACACCCAGACAGACACTGCGGATGTACTTTTGCCTTGCCTCCCAGCACTCTCAATACACATTCGCAAGCTCACTCTCACTCTCGGCACAGACCAGCTCACAAAGTTAAAACATCCAGCCATTTCTCCCACACCAGAGCTCTAAGGGCTTAGAGCTCTTGCTGTTTCTGACCTTCCCTTGCCAGTGCTTTCACAGCCAAACATACACTAAGAATCTCCCCTTGCCTTGCCTCGCACCACTCCCAAGACACATTCGCAAGCTCCCTCTCACTCGCGGCACAGACCAGCTCACAAAGTTAAAACATACAGCCATGTTTCCCTCTTGATATTTCTAAGGACTTAATGCTCTTGCTGGTCCTCACCTTCCCTTGCCAGCACTTTCACACCCAGACAGACACTGCGGATGTACTTTTGCCTTGCCTCCCAGCACTCTCACTACACATTCGCAAGCTCACTCTCACTCCGCACAGACCAGCTCACAAAGTGCAAACATGCAGCCATTTCTCCCACACCAGAGCTCTAAGGCCTAAGAGCTGGTGCTGTATTCAACTGCCCTTCCCACCGCACTCACAGCCAGACACCCCCCTGGCATCTCCCCTTGCCTTGCCTCCCACCACTCCCAAGACACATTCTCAAGCTCCCTCTCACTCTCGGCACAGACCAGCTCACAAAGTTAAAACATACAGCCATTTCTCCCACACCAGAGCTCTAAGGCCTAAGAGCTGGTGCTGTTTCTGACCTTCCCTTGCCAGTGCTTTCACAGCCAAACATACACTAAGAATCTCCCCTTGCCTTGCCTCCCACCACTCCCAAGACACATTCTCAAGCTCCCTCTCACTCTTGGCACAGACCAGCTCACAAAGTTAAAACATACAGCCATTTCTCCCACACCAGAGCTCTAAGGGCTTAGAGCTCCTGCTGTTTCTGACCTTCCCTTGCCAGTGCTTTCACAGCCAAACATACACTAAGAATCTCCCCTTGCCTTGCCTCCCACCACTCCCAAGACACATTCACAAGCTCACTCGCACTCGCGGCACAGACCAGCTCACAAAGTTAAAACATACAGCCATGTTTCCCTCTTTATATTTCTAAGGGCTTAATGCTCTTGCTGGTCCTCACCTTCCCTTGCCAGCACTTTCACACCCAGACAGACACTGCGGATGTACTTTTGCCTTGCCTCCCAGCACTCTCAATACACATTCGCAAGCTCACTCTCACATTCGCACAGACCAGCTCACAAAGTGCAAACATGCAGCCATTTCTCCCACACCAGAGCTCTAAGGCCTGAGAACTGGTGCTGTATTCAACTGCCCTTCCCACCGCACTCACAGCCAGACACCCCCCTGGCATCTCCCCTTGCCTTGCCTCCCACCACTCCCAAGACACATTCTCAAGCTCACTCTCACTCTTGGCACAGACCAGCTCACAAAGTTAAAACATCCAGCCATTTCTCCCACACCAGAGCTCTAAGGGCTTAGAGCTCCTGCTGTTTCTGACCTTCCCTTGCCAGTGCTTTCACAGCCAGACAGACACTAAAAATCTCCCCTTGCCTTGCCTCCCACCACTCCCAAGACACATTCTCAAGCTCCCTCTCACTCTCGGCACAGACCAGCTCACAAAGTTAAAACATACAGCCATTTCTCCCACACCAGAGCTCTAAGGCCTAAGAGCTGGTGCTGTTTCTGACCTTCCCTTGCCAGTGCTTTCACAGCCAAACATACACTAAGAATCTCCCCTTGCCTTGCCTCCCACCACTCCCAAGACACATTCGCAAGCTCCCTCTCACTCTCGGCACAGACCAGCTCACAAAGTTAAAACATACAGCCATTTCTCCCACACCAGAGCTCTAAGGGCTTAGAGCTCTTGCTGTTTCTGACCTTCCCTTGCCAGTGCTTTCACAGCCAAACATACACTAAGAATCTCCCCTTGCCTTGCCTCCCACCACTCCCAAGACACATTCGCAAGCTCCCTCTCACTCTCGGCACAGACCAGCTCACAAAGTTAAAACATACAGCCATTTCTCCCACACCAGAGCTCTAAGGCCTAAGAGCTGGTGCTGTTTCTGACCTTCCCTTGCCAGTGCTTTCACAGCCAAACATACACTAAGAATCTCCCCTTGCCTTGCCTCCCACCACTCCCAAGACACATTCGCAAGCTCACTCTCACTCTCGGCACAGACCAGCTCACAAAGTTAAAACATACAGCCATGTTTCCCTCTTAATATTTCTAAGGGCTTAATGCTCTTGCTGGTCCTCACCTTCCCTTGCCAGCACTTTCACACCCAGACAGACACTGCGGATGTACTTTTGCCTTGCCTCCCAGCACTCTCAATACACATTCGCAAGCTCACTCTCACTCTCGGCACAGACCAGCTCACAAAGTTAAAACATCCAGCCATTTCTCCCACACCAGAGCTCTAAGGGCTTAGAGCTCCTGCTGTTTCTGACCTTCCCTTGCCAGTGCTTTCACAGCCAAACATACACTAAGAATCTCCCCTTGCCTTGCCTCCCACCACTCCCAAGACACATTCGCAAGCTCACTCTCACTCGCGGCACAGACCAGCTCACAAAGTTAAAACATACAGCCATGTTTCCCTCTTGATATTTCTAAGGGCTTAATGCTCTTGCTGGTCCTCACCTTCCCTTGCCAGCACTTTCACACCCAGACAGACACTGCGGATGTACTTTTGCCTTGCCTCCCAGCACTCTCAATACACATTCGCAAGCTCACTCTCACATTCGCACAGACCAGCTCACAAAGTGCAAACATGCAGCCATTTCTCCCACACCAGAGCTCTAAGGCCTAAGAGCTGGTGCTGTATTCAACTGCCCTTCCCACCGCACTCACAGCCAGACACCCCCCTGGCATCTCCCCTTGCCTTGCCTCCCACCACTCCCAAGACACATTCGCAAGCTCACTCTCACTCTCGGCACAGACCAGCTCACAAAGTTAAAACATACAGCCATTTCTCCCACACCAGAGCTCTAAGGGCTTAGAGCTCCTGCTGTTTCTGACCTTCCCTTGCCAGTGCTTTCACAGCCAAACATACACTAAGAATCTCCCCTTGCCTTGCCTCCCACCACTCCCAAGACACATTCGCAAGCTCACTCTCACTCTCGGCACAGACCAGCTCACAAAGTTAAAACATACAGCCATTTCTCCCACACCAGAGCTCTAAGGGCTTAGAGCTCCTGCTGTTTCTGACCTTCCCTTGCCAGTGCTTTCACAGCCAAACATACACTAAGAATCTCCCCTTGCCTTGCCTCCCACCACTCCCAAGACGCATTCTCAAGCTCCCTCTCACTCTCGGCACAGACCAGCTCACAAAGTTAAAACATACAGCCATTTCTCCCACACCAGAGCTCTAAGGGCTTAGAGCTCCTGCTGTTTCTGACCTTCCCTTGCCAGTGCTTTCACAGCCAAACATACACTAAGAATCTCCCCTTGCCTTGCCTCCCACCACTCCCAAGACACATTCTCAAGCTCACTCTCACTCTCGGCACAGACCAGCTCACAAAGTTAAAACATACAGCCATTTCTCCCACACCAGAGCTCTAAGGGCTTAGAGCTCCTGCTGTTTCTGACCTTCCCTTGCCAGTGCTTTCACAGCCAAACATACACTAAGAATCTCCCCTTGCCTTGCCTCCCACCACTCCCAAGACACATTCACAAGCTCACTCTCACTCGCGGCACAGACCAGCTCACAAAGTTAAAACATACAGCCATGTTTCCCTCTTTATATTTCTAAGGGCTTAATGCTCTTGCTGGTCCTCACCTTCCCTTGCCAGCACTTTCACACCCAGACAGACACTGCGGATGTACTTTTGCCTTGCCTCCCAGCACTCTCAATACACATTCGCAAGCTCACTCTCACTCTTCGCACAGACCAGCTCACAAAGTGCAAACATGCAGCCATTTCTCCCACACCAGAGCTCTAAGGCCTGAGAGCTGGTGCTGTATTCAACTGCCCTTCCCACCGCACTCACAGCCAGACACCCCCCTGGCATCTCCCCTTGCCTTGCCTCCCACCACTCCCAAGACACATTCTCAAGCTCCCTCTCACTCTCGGCACAGACCAGCTCACAAAGTTAAAACATCCAGCCATTTCTCCCACACCAGAGCTCTAAGGGCTTAGAGCTCCTGCTGTTTCTGACCTTCCCTTGCCAGTGCTTTCACAGCCAAACATACACTAAGAATCTCCCCTTGCCTTGCCTCCCACCACTCCCAAGACACATTCGCAAGCTCCCTCTCACTCTCGGCACAGACCAGCTCACAAAGTTAAAACATACAGCCATTTCTCCCACACCAGAGCTCTAAGGGCTTAGAGCTCCTGCTGTTTCTGACCTTCCCTTGCCAGTGCTTTCACAGCCAAACATACACTAAGAATCTCCCCTTGCCTTGCCTCCCACCACTCCCAAGACACATTCGCAAGCTCCCTCTCACTCTCGGCACAGACCAGCTCACAAAGTTAAAACATACAGCCATTTCTCCCACACCAGAGCTCTAAGGGCTTAGAGCTCTTGCTGTTTCTGACCTTCCCTTGCCAGTGCTTTCACAGCCAAACATACACTAAGAATCTCCCCTTGCCTTGCCTCCCACCACTCCCAAGACACATTCTCAAGCTCACTCTCACTCTCGGCACAGACCAGCTCACAAAGTTAAAACATACAGCCATGTTTCCCTCTTAATATTTCTAAGGGCTTAATGCTCTTGCTGGTCCTCACCTTCCCTTGCCAGCACTTTCACACCCAGACAGACACTGCGGATGTACTTTTGCCTTGCCTCCCAGCACTCTCAATACACATTCGCAAGCTCACTCTCACTCTCGGCACAGACCAGCTCACAAAGTTAAAACATCCAGCCATTTCTCCCACACCAGAGCTCTAAGGGCTTAGAGCTCCTGCTGTTTCTGACCTTCCCTTGCCAGTGCTTTCACAGCCAAACATACACTAAGAATCTCCCCTTGCCTTGCCTCGCACCACTCCCAAGACACATTCGCAAGCTCACTCTCACTCGCGGCACAGACCAGCTCACAAAGTTAAAACATACAGCCATGTTTCCCTCTTGATATTTCTAAGGACTTAATGCTCTTGCTGGTCCTCACCTTCCCTTGCCAGCACTTTCACACCCAGACAGACACTGCGGATGTACTTTTGCCTTGCCTCCCAGCACTCTCACTACACATTCGCAAGCTCACTCTCACTCCGCACAGACCAGCTCACAAAGTGCAAACATGCAGCCATTTCTCCCACACCAGAGCTCTAAGGCCTAAGAGCTGGTGCTGTATTCAACTGCCCTTCCCACCGCACTCACAGCCAGACACCCCCCTGGCATCTCCCCTTGCCTTGCCTCCCACCACTCCCAAGACACATTCTCAAGCTCCCTCTCACTCTCGGCACAGACCAGCTCACAAAGTTAAAACATACAGCCATTTCTCCCACACCAGAGCTCTAAGGGCTTAGAGCTCCTGCTGTTTCTGACCTTCCCTTGCCAGTGCTTTCACAGCCAAACATACACTAAGAATCTCCCCTTGCCTTGCCTCCCACCACTCCCAAGACACATTCTCAAGCTCCCTCTCACTCTTGGCACAGACCAGCTCACAAAGTTAAAACATACAGCCATTTCTCCCACACCAGAGCTCTAAGGGCTTAGAGCTCCTGCTGTTTCTGACCTTCCCTTGCCAGTGCTTTCACAGCCAAACATACACTAAGAATCTCCCCTTGCCTTGCCTCCCACCACTCCCAAGACACATTCACAAGCTCACTCGCACTCGCGGCACAGACCAGCTCACAAAGTTAAAACATACAGCCATGTTTCCCTCTTTATATTTCTAAGGGCTTAATGCTCTTGCTGGTCCTCACCTTCCCTTGCCAGCACTTTCACACCCAGACAGACACTGCGGATGTACTTTTGCCTTGCCTCCCAGCACTCTCAATACACATTCGCAAGCTCACTCTCACATTCGCACAGACCAGCTCACAAAGTGCAAACATGCAGCCATTTCTCCCACACCAGAGCTCTAAGGCCTGAGAACTGGTGCTGTATTCAACTGCCCTTCCCACCGCACTCACAGCCAGACACCCCCCTGGCATCTCCCCTTGCCTTGCCTCCCACCACTCCCAAGACACATTCGCAAGCTCACTCTCACTCTTGGCACAGACCAGCTCACAAAGTTAAAACATCCAGCCATTTCTCCCACACCAGAGCTCTAAGGGCTTAGAGCTCCTGCTGTTTCTGACCTTCCCTTGCCAGTGCTTTCACAGCCAGACAGACACTAAAAATCTCCCCTTGCCTTGCCTCCCACCACTCCCAAGACACATTCTCAAGCTCCCTCTCACTCTCGGCACAGACCAGCTCACAAAGTTAAAACATACAGCCATTTCTCCCACACCAGAGCTCTAAGGCCTAAGAGCTGGTGCTGTTTCTGACCTTCCCTTGCCAGTGCTTTCACAGCCAAACATACACTAAGAATCTCCCCTTGCCTTGCCTCCCACCACTCCCAAGACACATTCGCAAGCTCCCTCTCACTCTCGGCACAGACCAGCTCACAAAGTTAAAACATACAGCCATTTCTCCCACACCAGAGCTCTAAGGGCTTAGAGCTCTTGCTGTTTCTGACCTTCCCTTGCCAGTGCTTTCACAGCCAAACATACACTAAGAATCTCCCCTTGCCTTGCCTCCCACCACTCCCAAGACACATTCGCAAGCTCCCTCTCACTCTCGGCACAGACCAGCTCACAAAGTTAAAACATACAGCCATTTCTCCCACACCAGAGCTCTAAGGCCTAAGAGCTGGTGCTGTTTCTGACCTTCCCTTGCCAGTGCTTTCACAGCCAAACATACACTAAGAATCTCCCCTTGCCTTGCCTCCCACCACTCCCAAGACACATTCGCAAGCTCACTCTCACTCTCGGCACAGACCAGCTCACAAAGTTAAAACATACAGCCATGTTTCCCTCTTAATATTTCTAAGGGCTTAATGCTCTTGCTGGTCCTCACCTTCCCTTGCCAGCACTTTCACACCCAGACAGACACTGCGGATGTACTTTTGCCTTGCCTCCCAGCACTCTCAATACACATTCGCAAGCTCACTCTCACTCTCGGCACAGACCAGCTCACAAAGTTAAAACATCCAGCCATTTCTCCCACACCAGAGCTCTAAGGGCTTAGAGCTCTTGCTGTTTCTGACCTTCCCTTGCCAGTGCTTTCACAGCCAAACATACACTAAGAATCTCCCCTTGCCTTGCCTCGCACCACTCCCAAGACACATTCGCAAGCTCACTCTCACTCGCGGCACAGACCAGCTCACAAAGTTAAAACATACAGCCATGTTTCCCTCTTGATATTTCTAAGGGCTTAATGCTCTTGCTGGTCCTCACCTTCCCTTGCCAGCACTTTCACACCCAGACAGACACTGCGGATGTACTTTTGCCTTGCCTCCCAGCACTCTCACTACACATTCGCAAGCTCACTCTCACATTCGCACAGACCAGCTCACAAAGTGCAAACATGCAGCCATTTCTCCCACACCAGAGCTCTAAGGCCTAAGAGCTGGTGCTGTATTCAACTGCCCTTCCCACCGCACTCACAGCCAGACACCCCCCTGGCATCTCCCCTTGCCTTGCCTCCCACCACTCCCAAGACACATTCGCAAGCTCACTCTCACTCTCGGCACAGACCAGCTCACAAAGTTAAATCATACAGCCATTTCTCCCACACCAGAGCTCTAAGGGCTTAGAGCTCCTGCTGTTTCTGACCTTCCCTTGCCAGTGCTTTCACAGCCAAACATACACTAAGAATCTCCCCTTGCCTTGCCTCCCACCACTCCCAAGACACATTCGCAAGCTCACTCTCACTCTCGGCACAGACCAGCTCACAAAGTTAAAACATACAGCCATTTCTCCCACACCAGAGCTCTAAGGGCTTAGAGCTCCTGCTGTTTCTGACCTTCCCTTGCCAGTGCTTTCACAGCCAAACATACACTAAGAATCTCCCCTTGCCTTGCCTCCCACCACTCCCAAGACGCATTCTCAAGCTCCCTCTCACTCGCGGCACAGACCAGCTCACAAAGTTAAAACATACAGCCATGTTTCCCTCTTTATATTTCTAAGGGCTTAATGCTCTTGCTGGTCCTCACCTTCCCTTGCCAGCACTTTCACACCCAGACAGACACTGCGGATGTACTTTTGCCTTGCCTCCCAGCACTCTCACTACACATTCGCAAGCTCACTCTCACTCCGCACAGACCAGCTCACAAAGTGCAAACATGCAGCCATTTCTCCCACACCAGAGCTCTAAGGCCTAAGACCTGGTGCTGTATTCAACTGCCCTTCCCACCGCACTCACAGCCAGACACCCCCCTGGCATCTCCCCTTGCCTTGCCTCCCACCACTCCCAAGACACATTCTCAAGCTCCCTCTCACTCTCGGCACAGACCAGCTCACAAAGTTAAAACATACAGCCATTTCTCCCACACCAGAGCTCTAAGGGCTTAGAGCTCTTGCTGTTTCTGACCTTCCCTTGCCAGTGCTTTCACAGCCAAACATACACTAAGAATCTCCCCTTGCCTTGCCTCCCACCACTCCCAAGACACATTCGCAAGCTCACTCTCACTCTCGGCACAGACCAGCTCACAAAGTTAAAACATACAGCCATTTCTCCCACACCAGAGCTCTAAGGCCGAAGAGCTCCTGCTGTTTCTGACCTTCCCTTGCCAGTGCTTTCACAGCCAAACATACACTAAGAATCTCCCCTTGCCTTGCCTCGCACCACTCCCAAGACACATTCTCAAGCTCACTCTCACTCGCGGCACAGACCAGCTCACAAAGTTAAAACATACAGCCATTTCTCCCACACCAGAGCTCTAAGGGCTTAGAGCTCCTGCTGTTTCTGACCTTCCCTTGCCAGTGCTTTCACAGCCAAACATACACTAAGAATCTCCCCTTGCCTTGCCTCCCACCACTCCCAAGACACATTCGCAAGCTCCCTCTCACTCTCGGCACAGACCAGCTCACAAAGTTAAAACATACAGCCATTTCTCCCACACCAGAGCTCTAAGGGCTTAGAGCTCCTGCTGTTTCTGACCTTCCCTTGCCAGTGCTTTCACAGCCAAACATACACTAAGAATCTCCCCTTGCCTTGCCTCGCACCACTCCCAAGACACATTCGCAAGCTCACTCTCACTCTCGGCACAGACCAGCTCACAAAGTTAAAACATACAGCCATTTCTCCCACACCAGAGCTCTAAGGGCTTAGAGCTCCTGCTGTTTCTGACCTTCCCTTGCCAGTGCTTTCACAGCCAAACATACACTAAGAATCTCCCCTTGCCTTGCCTCCCACCACTCCCAAGACACATTCGCAAGCTCACTCTCACTCGCGGCACAGACCAGCTCACAAAGTTATAACATACAGCCATGTTTCCCTCTTGATATTTCTAAGGACTTAATGCTCTTGCTGGTCCTCACCTTCCCTTGCCAGCACTTTCACACCCAGACAGACACTGCGGGTGTACTTTTGCCTTGCCTCCCAGCACTCTCACTACACATTCGCAAGCTCACTCTCACATTCGCACAGACCAGCTCACAAAGTGCAAACATGCAGCCATTTCTCCCACACCAGAGCTCTAAGGCCTAAGAGCTGGTGCTGTATTCAACTGCCCTTCCCACCGCACTCACAGCCAGACACCCCCCTGGCATCTCCCCTTGCCTTGCCTCCCACCACTCCCAAGACACATTCGCAAGCTCCCTCTCACTCTCGGCACAGACCAGCTCACAAAGTTAAAACATACAGCCATTTCTCCCACACCAGAGCTCTAAGGCCTAAGAGCTGGTGCTGTTTCTGACCTTCCCTTGCCAGTGCTTTCACAGCCAAACATACACTAAGAATCTCCCCTTGCCTTGCCTCCCACCACTCCCAAGACACATTCGCAAGCTCCCTCTCACTCTCGGCACAGACCAGCTCACAAAGTTAAAACATACAGCCATGTTTCCCTCTTGATATTTCTAAGGGCTTAATGCTCTTGCTGGTCCTCACCTTCCCTTGCCAGCACTTTCACACCCAGACAGACACTGCGGATGTACTTTTGCCTTGCCTCCCAGCACTCTCAATACACATTCGCAAGCTCACTCTCACATTCGCACAGACCAGCTCACAAAGTGCAAACATGCAGCCATTTCTCCCACACCAGAGCTCTAAGGCCTAAGAGCTGGTGCTGTATTCAACTGCCCTTCCCACCGCACTCACAGCCAGACACCCCCCTGGCATCTCCCCTTGCCTTGCCTCCCACCACTCCCAAGACACATTCGCAAGCTCACTCTCACTCTCGGCACAGACCAGCTCACAAAGTTAAATCATACAGCCATTTCTCCCACACCAGAGCTCTAAGGGCTTAGAGCTCCTGCTGTTTCTGACCTTCCCTTGCCAGTGCTTTCACAGCCAAACATACACTAAGAATCTCCCCTTGCCTTGCCTCCCACCACTCCCAAGACACATTCTCAAGCTCACTCTCACTCTCGGCACAGACCAGCTCACAAAGTTAAAACATACAGCCATTTCTCCCACACCAGAGCTCTAAGGGCTTAGAGCTCCTGCTGTTTCTGACCTTCCCTTGCCAGTGCTTTCACAGCCAAACATACACTAAGAATCTCCCCTTGCCTTGCCTCCCACCACTCCCAAGACACATTCTCAAGCTCCCTCTCACTCTCGGCACAGACCAGCTCACAAAGTTAAAACATACAGCCATTTCTCCCACACCAGAGCTCTAAGGGCTTAGAGCTCTTGCTGTTTCTGACCTTCCCTTGCCAGTGCTTTCACAGCCAAACATACACTAAGAATCTCCCCTTGCCTTGCCTCGCACCACTCCCAAGACACATTCGCAAGCTCACTCTCACTCGCGGCACAGACCAGCTCCCAAAGTTAAAACATACAGCCATGTTTCCCTCTTGATATTTCTAAGGACTTAATGCTCTTGCTGGTCCTCACCTTCCCTTGCCAGCACTTTCACACCCAGACAGACACTGCGGATGTACTTTTGCCTTGCCTCCCAGCACTCTCAATACACATTCGCAAGCTCACTCTCACTCCGCACAGACCAGCTCACAAAGTGCAAACATGCAGCCATTTCTCCCACACCAGAGCTCTAAGGCCTAAGAGCTGGTGCTGTATTCAACTGCCCTTCCCACCGCACTCACAGCCAGACACCCCCCTGGCATCTCCCCTTGCCTTGCCTCCCACCACTCCCAAGACACATTCTCAAGCTCCCTCTCACTCTCGGCACAGACCAGCTCACAAAGTTAAAACATACAGCCATTTCTCCCACACCAGAGCTCTAAGGGCTTAGAGCTCCTGCTGTTTCTGACCTTCCCTTGCCAGTGCTTTCACAGCCAAACATACACTAAGAATCTCCCCTTGCCTTGCCTCCCACCACTCCCAAGACACATTCTCAAGCTCCCTCTCACTCTTGGCACAGACCAGCTCACAAAGTTAAAACATACAGCCATTTCTCCCACACCAGAGCTCTAAGGGCTTAGAGCTCTTGCTGTTTCTGACCTTCCCTTGCCAGTGCTTTCACAGCCAAACATACACTAAGAATCTCCCCTTGCCTTGCCTCGCACCACTCCCAAGACACATTCGCAAGCTCACTCTCACTCTCGGCACAGACCAGCTCACAAAGTTAAAACATACAGCCATTTCTCCCACACCAGAGCTCTAAGGGCTTAGAGCTCCTGCTGTTTCTGACCTTCCCTTGCCAGTGCTTTCACAGCCAAACATACACTAAGAATCTCCCCTTGCCTTGCCTCCCACCACTCCCAAGACACATTCGCAAGCTCCCTCTCACTCTCGGCACAGACCAGCTCACAAAGTTAAAACATACAGCCATTTCTCCCACACCAGAGCTCTAAGGGCTTAGAGCTCCTGCTGTTTCTGACCTTCCCTTGCCAGTGCTTTCACAGCCAAACATACACTAAGAATCTCCCCTTGCCTTGCCTCCCACCACTCCCAAGACACATTCACAAGCTCACTCTCACTCGCGGCACAGACCAGCTCACAAAGTTAAAACATACAGCCATGTTTCCCTCTTTATATTTCTAAGGGCTTAATGCTCTTGCTGGTCCTCACCTTCCCTTGCCAGCACTTTCACACCCAGACAGACACTGCGGATGTACTTTTGCCTTGCCTCCCAGCACTCTCAATACACATTCGCAAGCTCACTCTCACATTCGCACAGACCAGCTCACAAAGTGCAAACATGCAGCCATTTCTCCCACACCAGAGCTCTAAGGCCTGAGAGCTGGTGCTGTATTCAACTGCCCTTCCCACCGCACTCACAGCCAGACACGCCCCTGGCATCTCCCATTGCCTTGCCTCCCACCACTCCCAAGACACATTCTCAAGCTCACTCTCACTCTCGGCACAGACCAGCTCACAAAGTTAAAACATACAGCCATTTCTCCCACACCAGAGCTCTAAGGGCTTAGAGCTCCTGCTGTTTCTGACCTTCCCTTGCCAGTGCTTTCACAGCCAGACAGACACTAAAAATCTCCCCTTGCCTTGCCTCCCACCACTCCCAAGACACATTCTCAAGCTCCCTCTCACTCTCGGCACAGACCAGCTCACAAAGTTAAAACATACAGCCATTTCTCCCACACCAGAGCTCTAAGGGCTTAGAGCTCCTGCTGTTTCTGACCTTCCCTTGCCAGTGCTTTCACAGCCAAACATACACTAAGAATCTCCCCTTGCCTTGCCTCCCACCACTCCCAAGACACATTCTCAAGCTCCCTCTCACTCTTGGCACAGACCAGCTCACAAAGTTAAAACATACAGCCATTTCTCCCACACCAGAGCTCTAAGGGCTTAGAGCTCTTGCTGTTTCTGACCTTCCCTTGCCAGTGCTTTCACAGCCAAACATACACTAAGAATCTCCCCTTGCCTTGCCTCCCACCACTCCCAAGACACATTCGCAAGCTCACTCTCACTCTCGGCACAGACCAGCTCACAAAGTTAAAACATACAGCCATTTCTCCCACACCAGAGCTCTAAGGGCTTAGAGCTCCTGCTGTTTCTGACCTTCCCTTGCCAGTGCTTTCACAGCCAAACATACACTAAGAATCTCCCCTTGCCTTGCCTCCCACCACTCCCAAGACACATTCTCAAGCTCCCTCTCACTCTCGGCACAGACCAGCTCACAAAGTTAAAACATACAGCCATTTCTCCCACACCAGAGCTCTAAGGGCTTAGAGCTCCTGCTGTTTCTGACCTTCCCTTGCCAGTGCTTTCACAGCCAAACATACACTAAGAATCTCCCCTTGCCTTGCCTCCCACCACTCCCAAGACACATTCACAAGCTCACTCTCACTCGCGGCACAGACCAGCTCACAAAGTTAAAACATACAGCCATGTTTCCCTCTTGATATTTCTAAGGGCTTAATGCTCTTGCTGGTCCTCACCTTCCCTTGCCAGCACTTTCACACCCAGACAGACACTGCGGATGTACTTTTGCCTTGCCTCCCAGCACTCTCAATACACATTCGCAAGCTCACTCTCACATTCGCACAGACCAGCTCACAAAGTGCAAACATGCAGCCATTTCTCCCACACCAGAGCTCTAAGGCCTGAGAGCTGGTGCTGTATTCAACTGCCCTTCCCACCGCACTCACAGCCAGACACCCCCCTGGCATCTCCCCTTGCCTTGCCTCCCACCACTCCCAAGACACATTCTCAAGCTCCCTCTCACTCTCGGCACAGACCAGCTCACAAAGTTAAAACATACAGCCATTTCTCCCACACCAGAGCTCTAAGGGCTTAGAGCTCCTGCTGTTTCTGACCTTCCCTTGCCAGTGCTTTCACAGCCAAACATACACTAAGAATCTCCCCTTGCCTTGCCTCCCACCACTCCCAAGACACATTCTCAAGCTCCCTCTCACTCTTGGCACAGACCAGCTCACAAAGTTAAAACATACAGCCATTTCTCCCACACCAGAGCTCTAAGGCCGAAGAGCTTGTGCTGTTTCTGACCTTCCCTTGCCAGTGCTTTCACAGCCAAACATACACTAAGAATCTCCCCTTGCCTTGCCTCCCACCACTCCCAAGACACATTCGCAAGCTCACTCTCACTCTCGGCACAGACCAGCTCACAAAGTTAAAACATACAGCCATTTCTCCCACACCAGAGCTCTAAGGCCTAAGAGCTGGTGCTGTTTCTGACCTTCCCTTGCCAGTGCTTTCACAGCCAAACATACACTAAGAATCTCCCCTTGCCTTGCCTCCCACCACTCCCAAGACACATTCGCAAGCTCCCTCTCACTCTCGGCACAGACCAGCTCACAAAGTTAAAACATACAGCCATTTCTCCCACACCAGAGCTCTAAGGGCTTAGAGCTCCTGCTGTTTCTGACCTTCCCTTACCAGTGCTTTCACAGCCAAACATACACTAAGAATCTCCCCTTGCCTTGCCTCCCACCACTCCCAAGACACATTCGCAAGCTCACTCTCACTTGCGGCACAGACCAGCTCACAAAGTTAAAACATACAGCCATTTCTCCCACACCAGAGCTCTAAGGGCTTAGAGCTCTTGCTGTTTCTGACCTTCCCTTGCCAGTGCTTTCACAGCCAAACATACACTAAGAATCTCCCCTTGCCTTGCCTCCCACCACTCCCAAGACACATTCTCAAGCTCCCTCTCACTCTTGGCACAGACCAGCTCACAAAGTTAAAACATACAGCCATTTCTCCCACACCAGAGCTCTAAGGGCTTAGAGCTCTTGCTGTTTCTGACCTTCCCTTGCCAGTGCTTTCACAGCCAAACATACACTAAGAATCTCCCCTTGCCTTGCCTCGTACCACTCCCAAGACACATTCGCAAGCTCACTCTCACTCTCGGCACAGACCAGCTCACAAAGTTAAAACATACAGCCATTTCTCCCACACCAGAGCTCTAAGGGCTTAGAGCTCCTGCTGTTTCTGACCTTCCCTTGCCAGTGCTTTCACAGCCAAACATACACTAAGAATCTCCCCTTGCCTTGCCTCCCACCACTCCCAAGACACATTCGCAAGCTCCCTCTCACTCTCGGCACAGACCAGCTCACAAAGTTAAAACATACAGCCATTTCTCCCACACCAGAGCTCTAAGGGCTTAGAGCTCCTGCTGTTTCTGACCTTCCCTTGCCAGTGCTTTCACAGCCAAACATACACTAAGAATCTCCCCTTGCCTT
Source organism: Pelecanus crispus (assembly GCF_030463565.1). Lineage (NCBI taxonomy): Eukaryota > Metazoa > Chordata > Aves > Pelecaniformes > Pelecanidae > Pelecanus > Pelecanus crispus. The sequence goes on from NC_134650.1 coordinate 24,381,064, forward strand.
GCCTCCCACCACTCCCAAGACACATTCACAAGCTCACTCTCACTCGCGGCACAGACCAGCTCACAAAGTTAAAACATACAGCCATGTTTCCCTCTTTATATTTCTAAGGGCTTAATGCTCTTGCTGGTCCTCACCTTCCCTTGCCAGCACTTTCACACCCAGACAGACACTGCGGATGTACTTTTGCCTTGCCTCCCAGCACTCTCAATACACATTCGCAAGCTCACTCTCACATTCGCACAGACCAGCTCACAAAGTGCAAACATGCAGCCATTTCTCCCACACCAGAGCTCTAAGGCCTGAGAGCTGGTGCTGTATTCAACTGCCCTTCCCACCGCACTCACAGCCAGACACCCCCCTGGCATCTCCCCTTGCCTTGCCTCCCACCACTCCCAAGACACATTCTCAAGCTCACTCTCACTCTCGGCACAGACCAGCTCACAAAGTTAAAACATACAGCCATTTCTCCCACACCAGAGCTCTAAGGGCTTAGAGCTCCTGCTGTTTCTGACCTTCCCTTGCCAGTGCTTTCACAGCCAGACAGACACTAAAAATCTCCCCTTGCCTTGCCTCCCACCACTCCCAAGACACATTCTCAAGCTCCCTCTCACTCTCGGCACAGACCAGCTCACAAAGTTAAAACATACAGCCATTTCTCCCACACCAGAGCTCTAAGGGCTTAGAGCTCCTGCTGTTTCTGACCTTCCCTTGCCAGTGCTTTCACAGCCAAACATACACTAAGAATCTCCCCTTGCCTTGCCTCCCACCACTCCCAAGACACATTCGCAAGCTCCCTCTCACTCTCGGCACAGACCAGCTCACAAAGTTAAAACATACAGCCATTTCTCCCACACCAGAGCTCTAAGGCCTAAGAGCTCTTGCTGTTTCTGACCTTCCCTTGCCAGTGCTTTCACAGCCAAACATACTCTAAGAATCTCCCCTTGCCTTGCCTCCCACCACTCCCAAGACACATTCTCAAGCTCCCTCTCACTCTCGGCACAGACCAGCTCACAAAGTTAAAACATACAGCCATGTTTCCCTCTTAATATTTCTAAGGGCTTAATGCTCTTGCTGGTCCTCACCTTCCCTTGCCAGCACTTTCACACCCAGACAGACACTGCGGATGTACTTTTGCCTTGCCTCCCAGCACTCTCAATACACATTCGCAAGCTCACTCTCACTCTCGGCACAGACCAGCTCACAAAGTTAAAACATCCAGCCATTTCTCCCACACCAGAGCTCTAAGGGCTTAGAGCTCTTGCTGTTTCTGACCTTCCCTTGCCAGTGCTTTCACAGCCAAACATACACTAAGAATCTCCCCTTGCCTTGCCTCGCACCACTCCCAAGACACATTCGCAAGCTCACTCTCACTCGCGGCACAGACCAGCTCCCAAAGTTAAAACATACAGCCATGTTTCCCTCTTGATATTTCTAAGCACTTAATGCTCTTGCTGGTCCTCACCTTCCCTTGCCAGCACTTTCACACCCAGACAGACACTGCGGATGTACTTTTGCCTTGCCTCCCAGCACTCTCAATACACATTCGCAAGCTCACTCTCACTCCGCACAGACCAGCTCACAAAGTTAAAACATACAGCCATTTCTCCCACACCAGAGCTCTAAGGCCGAAGAGCTTGTGCTGTTTCTGACCTTCCCTTGCCAGTGCTTTCACAGCCAAACATACACTAAGAATCTCCCCTTGCCTTGCCTCCCACCACTCCCAAGACACATTCTCAAGCTCCCTCTCACTCTCGGCACAGACCAGCTCACAAAGTTAAAACATACAGCCATTTCTCCCACACCAGAGCTCTAAGGGCTTAGAGCTCCTGCTGTTTCTGACCTTCCCTTGCCAGTGCTTTCACAGCCAAACATACACTAAGAATCTCCCCTTGCCTTGCCTCCCACCACTCCCAAGACACATTCTCAAGCTCACTCTCACTCTCGGCACAGACCAGCTCACAAAGTTAAAACATACAGCCATTTCTCCCACACCAGAGCTCTAAGGGCTTAGAGCTCCTGCTGTTTCTGACCTTCCCTTGCCAGTGCTTTCACAGCCAAACATACACTAAGAATCTCCCCTTGCCTTGCCTCCCACCACTCCCAAGACACATTCGCAAGCTCCCTCTCACTCTCGGCACAGACCAGCTCACAAAGTTAAAACATACAGCCATTTCTCCCACACCAGAGCTCTAAGGCCGAAGAGCTTGTGCTGTTTCTGACCTTCCCTTGCCAGTGCTTTCACAGCCAAACATACACTAAGAATCTCCCCTTGCCTTGCCTCCCACCACTCCCAAGACACATTCTCAAGCTCACTCTCACTCTCGGCACAGACCAGCTCACAAAGTTAAAACATACAGCCATGTTTCCCTCTTAATATTTCTAAGGGCTTAATGCTCTTGCTGGTCCTCACCTTCCCTTGCCAGCACTTTCACACCCAGACAGACACTGCGGATGTACTTTTGCCTTGCCTCCCAGCACTCTCAATACACATTCGCAAGCTCACTCTCACTCTCGGCACAGACCAGCTCACAAAGTTAAAACATACAGCCATTTCTCCCACACCAGAGCTCTAAGGGCTTAGAGCTCTTGCTGTTTCTGACCTTCCCTTGCCAGTGCTTTCACAGCCAAACATACACTAAGAATCTCCCCTTGCCTTGCCTCCCACCACTCCCAAGACACATTCGCAAGCTCACTCTCACTCGCGGCACAGACCAGCTCACAAAGTTAAAACATACAGCCATGTTTCCCTCTTGATATTTCTAAGGACTTAATGCTCTTGCTGGTCCTCACCTTCCCTTGCCAGCACTTTCACACCCAGACAGACACTGCGGATGTACTTTTGCCTTGCCTCCCAGCACTCTCACTACACATTCGCAAGCTCACTCTCACTCCGCACAGACCAGCTCACAAAGTGCAAACATGCAGCCATTTCTCCCACACCAGAGCTCTAAGGCCTAAGAGCTGGTGCTGTATTCAACTGCCCTTCCCACCGCACTCACAGCCAGACACCCCCCTGGCATCTCCCCTTGCCTTGCCTCCCACCACTCCCAAGACACATTCTCAAGCTCCCTCTCACTCTCGGCACAGACCAGCTCACAAAGTTAAAACATACAGCCATTTCTCCCACACCAGAGCTCTAAGGGCTTAGAGCTCCTGCTGTTTCTGACCTTCCCTTGCCAGTGCTTTCACAGCCAGACAGACACTAAAAATCTCCCCTTGCCTTGCCTCCCACCACTCCCAAGACACATTCTCAAGCTCCCTCTCACTCTCGGCACAGACCAGCTCACAAAGTTAAAACATACAGCCATTTCTCCCACACCAGAGCTCTAAGGCCTAAGAGCTGGTGCTGTTTCTGACCTTCCCTTGCCAGTGCTTTCACAGCCAAACATACACTAAGAATCTCCCCTTGCCTTGCCTCCCACCACTCCCAAGACACATTCGCAAGCTCCCTCTCACTCTCGGCACAGACCAGCTCACAAAGTTAAAACATACAGCCATTTCTCCCACACCAGAGCTCTAAGGGCTTAGAGCTCCTGCTGTTTCTGACCTTCCCTTGCCAGTGCTTTCACAGCCAAACATACACTAAGAATCTCCCCTTGCCTTGCCTCCCACCACTCCCAAGACACATTCGCAAGCTCCCTCTCACTCTCGGCACAGACCAGCTCACAAAGTTAAAACATACAGCCATTTCTCCCACACCAGAGCTCTAAGGCCTAAGAGCTGGTGCTGTTTCTGACCTTCCCTTGCCAGTGCTTTCACAGCCAAACATACACTAAGAATCTCCCCTTGCCTTGCCTCCCACCACTCCCAAGACACATTCGCAAGCTCACTCTCACTCTCGGCACAGACCAGCTCACAAAGTTAAAACATACAGCCATGTTTCCCTCTTAATATTTCTAAGGGCTTAATGCTCTTGCTGGCCCTCACCTTCCCTTGCCAGCACTTTCACACCCAGACAGACACTGCGGATGTACTTTTGCCTTGCCTCCCAGCACTCTCAATACACATTCGCAAGCTCCCTCTCACTCTCGGCACAGACCAGCTCACAAAGTTAAAACATCCAGCCATTTCTCCCACACCAGAGCTCTAAGGGCTTAGAGCTCCTGCTGTTTCTGACCTTCCCTTGCCAGTGCTTTCACAGCCAAACATACACTAAGAATCTCCCCTTGCCTTGCCTCCCACCACTCCCAAGACACATTCGCAAGCTCACTCTCACTCGCGGCACAGACCAGCTCACAAAGTTAAAACATACAGCCATGTTTCCCTCTTGATATTTCTAAGGACTTAATGCTCTTGCTGGTCCTCACCTTCCCTTGCCAGCACTTTCACACCCAGACAGACACTGCGGATGTACTTTTGCCTTGCCTCCCAGCACTCTCAATACACATTCGCAAGCTCACTCTCACTCCGCACAGACCAGCTCACAAAGTGCAAACATGCAGCCATTTCTCCCACACCAGAGCTCTAAGGCCTAAGACCTGGTGCTGTATTCAACTGCCCTTCCCACCGCACTCACAGCCAGACACCCCCCTGGCATCTCCCCTTGCCTTGCCTCCCACCACTCCCAAGACACATTCTCAAGCTCCCTCTCACTCTCGGCACAGACCAGCTCACAAAGTTAAAACATCCAGCCATTTCTCCCACACCAGAGCTCTAAGGGCTTAGAGCTCTTGCTGTTTCTGACCTTCCCTTGCCAGTGCTTTCACAGCCAAACATACACTAAGAATCTCCCCTTGCCTTGCCTCCCACCACTCCCAAGACACATTCGCAAGCTCACTCTCACTCTCGGCACAGACCAGCTCACAAAGTTAAAACATACAGCCATTTCTCCCACACCAGAGCTCTAAGGGCTTAGAGCTCCTGCTGTTTCTGACCTTCCCTTGCCAGTGCTTTCACAGCCAAACATACACTAAGAATCTCCCCTTGCCTTGCCTCGCACCACTCCCAAGACACATTCTCAAGCTCACTCTCACTCGCGGCACAGACCAGCTCACAAAGTTAAAACATACAGCCATTTCTCCCACACCAGAGCTCTAAGGGCTTAGAGCTCCTGCTGTTTCTGACCTTCCCTTGCCAGTGCTTTCACAGCCAAACATACACTAAGAATCTCCCCTTGCCTTGCCTCCCACCACTCCCAAGACACATTCGCAAGCTCACTCTCACTCTCGGCACAGACCAGCTCACAAAGTTAAAACATACAGCCATTTCTCCCACACCAGAGCTCTAAGGGCTTAGAGCTCCTGCTGTTTCTGACCTTCCCTTACCAGTGCTTTCACAGCCAAACATACACTAAGAATCTCCCCTTGCCTTGCCTCGCACCACTCCCAAGACACATTCGCAAGCTCACTCTCACTCTCGGCACAGACCAGCTCACAAAGTTAAAACATACAGCCATTTCTCCCACACCAGAGCTCTAAGGGCTTAGAGCTCCTGCTGTTTCTGACCTTCCCTTGCCAGTGCTTTCACAGCCAAACATACACTAAGAATCTCCCCTTGCCTTGCCTCCCACCACTCCCAAGACACATTCACAAGCTCACTCTCACTCGCGGCACAGACCAGCTCACAAAGTTAAAACATACAGCCATGTTTCCCTCTTGATATTTCTAAGGGCTTAATGCTCTTGCTGGTCCTCACCTTCCCTTGCCAGCACTTTCACACCCAGACAGACACTGCGGATGTACTTTTGCCTTGCCTCCCAGCACTCTCAATACACATTCGCAAGCTCACTCTCACATTCGCACAGACCAGCTCACAAAGTGCAAACATGCAGCCATTTCTCCCACACCAGAGCTCTAAGGCCTGAGAGCTGGTGCTGTATTCAACTGCCCTTCCCACCGCACTCACAGCCAGACACGCCCCTGGCATCTCCCCTTGCCTTGCCTCCCACCACTCCCAAGACACATTCTCAAGCTCACTCTCACTCTCGGCACAGACCAGCTCACAAAGTTAAAACATACAGCCATTTCTCCCACACCAGAGCTCTAAGGGCTTAGAGCTCCTGCTGTTTCTGACCTTCCCTTGCCAGTGCTTTCACAGCCAGACAGACACTAAAAATCTCCCCTTGCCTTGCCTCCCACCACTCCCAAGACACATTCTCAAGCTCCCTCTCACTCTCGGCACAGACCAGCTCACAAAGTTAAAACATACAGCCATTTCTCCCACACCAGAGCTCTAAGGGCTTAGAGCTCCTGCTGTTTCTGACCTTCCCTTGCCAGTGCTTTCACAGCCAAACATACACTAAGAATCTCCCCTTGCCTTGCCTCCCACCACTCCCAAGACACATTCTCAAGCTCCCTCTCACTCTTGGCACAGACCAGCTCACAAAGTTAAAACATACAGCCATTTCTCCCACACCAGAGCTCTAAGGGCTTAGAGCTCTTGCTGTTTCTGACCTTCCCTTGCCAGTGCTTTCACAGCCAAACATACACTAAGAATCTCCCCTTGCCTTGCCTCGCACCACTCCCAAGACACATTCGCAAGCTCACTCTCACTCTCGGCACAGACCAGCTCACAAAGTTAAAACATACAGCCATTTCTCCCACACCAGAGCTCTAAGGGCTTAGAGCTCCTGCTGTTTCTGACCTTCCCTTGCCAGTGCTTTCACAGCCAAACATACACTAAGAATCTCCCCTTGCCTTGCCTCCCACCACTCCCAAGACACATTCGCAAGCTCCCTCTCACTCTCGGCACAGACCAGCTCACAAAGTTAAAACATACAGCCATTTCTCCCACACCAGAGCTCTAAGGGCTTAGAGCTCCTGCTGTTTCTGACCTTCCCTTGCCAGTGCTTTCACAGCCAAACATACACTAAGAATCTCCCCTTGCCTTGCCTCCCACCACTCCCAAGACACATTCACAAGCTCACTCTCACTCGCGGCACAGACCAGCTCACAAAGTTAAAACATACAGCCATGTTTCCCTCTTGATATTTCTAAGGGCTTAATGCTCTTGCTGGTCCTCACCTTCCCTTGCCAGCACTTTCACACCCAGACAGACACTGCGGATGTACTTTTGCCTTGCCTCCCAGCACTCTCAATACACATTCGCAAGCTCACTCTCACATTCGCACAGACCAGCTCACAAAGTGCAAACATGCAGCCATTTCTCCCACACCAGAGCTCTAAGGCCTGAGAGCTGGTGCTGTATTCAACTGCCCTTCCCACCGCACTCACAGCCAGACACCCCCCTGGCATCTCCCCTTGCCTTGCCTCCCACCACTCCCAAGACACATTCTCAAGCTCCCTCTCACTCTCGGCACAGACCAGCTCACAAAGTTAAAACATACAGCCATTTCTCCCACACCAGAGCTCTAAGGGCTTAGAGCTCCTGCTGTTTCTGACCTTCCCTTGCCAGTGCTTTCACAGCCAAACATACACTAAGAATCTCCCCTTGCCTTGCCTCCCACCACTCCCAAGACACATTCTCAAGCTCCCTCTCACTCTTGGCACAGACCAGCTCACAAAGTTAAAACATACAGCCATTTCTCCCACACCAGAGCTCTAAGGCCGAAGAGCTTGTGCTGTTTCTGACCTTCCCTTGCCAGTGCTTTCACAGCCAAACATACACTAAGAATCTCCCCTTGCCTTGCCTCCCACCACTCCCAAGACACATTCGCAAGCTCACTCTCACTCTCGGCACAGACCAGCTCACAAAGTTAAAACATACAGCCATTTCTCCCACACCAGAGCTCTAAGGCCTAAGAGCTGGTGCTGTTTCTGACCTTCCCTTGCCAGTGCTTTCACAGCCAAACATACACTAAGAATCTCCCCTTGCCTTGCCTCCCACCACTCCCAAGACACATTCGCAAGCTCCCTCTCACTCTCGGCACAGACCAGCTCACAAAGTTAAAACATACAGCCATTTCTCCCACACCAGAGCTCTAAGGGCTTAGAGCTCCTGCTGTTTCTGACCTTCCCTTACCAGTGCTTTCACAGCCAAACATACACTAAGAATCTCCCCTTGCCTTGCCTCCCACCACTCCCAAGACACATTCGCAAGCTCACTCTCACTTGCGGCACAGACCAGCTCACAAAGTTAAAACATACAGCCATTTCTCCCACACCAGAGCTCTAAGGGCTTAGAGCTCGTGCTGTTTCTGACCTTCCCTTGCCAGTGCTTTCACAGCCAAACATACACTAAGAATCTCCCCTTGCCTTGCCTCCCACCACTCCCAAGACACATTCTCAAGCTCCCTCTCACTCTTGGCACAGACCAGCTCACAAAGTTAAAACATACAGCCATTTCTCCCACACCAGAGCTCTAAGGGCTTAGAGCTCTTGCTGTTTCTGACCTTCCCTTGCCAGTGCTTTCACAGCCAAACATACACTAAGAATCTCCCCTTGCCTTGCCTCGTACCACTCCCAAGACACATTCGCAAGCTCACTCTCACTCTCGGCACAGACCAGCTCACAAAGTTAAAACATACAGCCATTTCTCCCACACCAGAGCTCTAAGGGCTTAGAGCTCCTGCTGTTTCTGACCTTCCCTTGCCAGTGCTTTCACAGCCAAACATACACTAAGAATCTCCCCTTGCCTTGCCTCCCACCACTCCCAAGACACATTCGCAAGCTCCCTCTCACTCTCGGCACAGACCAGCTCACAAAGTTAAAACATACAGCCATTTCTCCCACACCAGAGCTCTAAGGGCTTAGAGCTCCTGCTGTTTCTGACCTTCCCTTGCCAGTGCTTTCACAGCCAAACATACACTAAGAATCTCCCCTTGCCTTGCCTCCCACCACTCCCAAGACACATTCACAAGCTCACTCTCACTCGCGGCACAGACCAGCTCACAAAGTTAAAACATACAGCCATGTTTCCCTCTTGATATTTCTAAGGGCTTAATGCTCTTGCTGGTCCTCACCTTCCCTTGCCAGCACTTTCACACCCAGACAGACACTGCGGATGTACTTTTGCCTTGCCTCCCAGCACTCTCAATACACATTCGCAAGCTCACTCTCACATTCGCACAGACCAGCTCACAAAGTGCAAACATGCAGCCATTTCTCCCACACCAGAGCTCTAAGGCCTGAGAGCTGGTGCTGTATTCAACTGCCCTTCCCACCGCACTCACAGCCAGACACCCCCCTGGCATCTCCCCTTGCCTTGCCTCCCACCACTCCCAAGACACATTCTCAAGCTCACTCTCACTCTCGGCACAGACCAGCTCACAAAGTTAAAACATACAGCCATTTCTCCCACACCAGAGCTCTAAGGGCTTAGAGCTCCTGCTGTTTCTGACCTTCCCTTGCCAGTGCTTTCACAGCCAGACAGACACTAAAAATCTCCCCTTGCCTTGCCTCCCACCACTCCCAAGACACATTCTCAAGCTCCCTCTCACTCTCGGCACAGACCAGCTCACAAAGTTAAAACATACAGCCATTTCTCCCACACCAGAGCTCTAAGGCCTAAGAGCTCCTGCTGTTTCTGACCTTCCCTTGCCAGTGCTTTCACAGCCAAACATACACTAAGAATCTCCCCTTGCCTTGCCTCCCACCACTCCCAAGACACATTCGCAAGCTCCCTCTCACTCTCGGCACAGACCAGCTCACAAAGTTAAAACATACAGCCATTTCTCCCACACCAGAGCTCTAAGGGCTTAGAGCTCCTGCTGTTTCTGACCTTCCCTTGCCAGTGCTTTCACAGCCAAACATACACTAAGAATCTCCCCTTGCCTTGCCTCCCACCACTCCCAAGACACATTCGCAAGCTCCCTCTCACTCTCGGCACAGACCAGCTCACAAAGTTAAAACATACAGCCATTTCTCCCACACCAGAGCTCTAAGGCCTAAGAGCTCTTGCTGTTTCTGACCTTCCCTTGCCAGTGCTTTCACAGCCAAACATACTCTAAGAATCTCCCCTTGCCTTGCCTCCCACCACTCCCAAGACACATTCGCAAGCTCCCTCTCACTCTCGGCACAGACCAGCTCACAAAGTTAAAACATACAGCCATGTTTCCCTCTTAATATTTCTAAGGGCTTAATGCTCTTGCTGGTCCTCACCTTCCCTTGCCAGCACTTTCACACCCAGACAGACACTGCGGATGTACTTTTGCCTTGCCTCCCAGCACTCTCAATACACATTCGCAAGCTCACTCTCACTCTCGGCACAGACCAGCTCACAAAGTTAAAACATCCAGCCATTTCTCCCACACCAGAGCTCTAAGGGCTTAGAGCTCTTGCTGTTTCTGACCTTCCCTTGCCAGTGCTTTCACAGCCAAACATACACTAAGAATCTCCCCTTGCCTTGCCTCGCACCACTCCCAAGACACATTCGCAAGCTCACTCTCACTCGCGGCACAGACCAGCTCCCAAAGTTAAAACATACAGCCATGTTTCCCTCTTGATATTTCTAAGCACTTAATGCTCTTGCTGGTCCTCACCTTCCCTTGCCAGCACTTTCACACCCAGACAGACACTGCGGATGTACTTTTGCCTTGCCTCCCAGCACTCTCACTACACATTCGCAAGCTCACTCTCACTCCGCACAGACCAGCTCACAAAGTTAAAACATACAGCCATTTCTCCCACACCAGAGCTCTAAGGCCGAAGAGCTTGTGCTGTTTCTGACCTTCCCTTGCCAGTGCTTTCACAGCCAAACATACACTAAGAATCTCCCCTTGCCTTGCCTCCCACCACTCCCAAGACACATTCGCAAGCTCACTCTCACTCTCGGCACAGACCAGCTCACAAAGTTAAAACATACAGCCATGTTTCCCTCTTGATATTTCTAAGGGCTTAATGCTCTTGCTGGTCCTCACCTTCCCTTGCCAGCACTTTCACACCCAGACAGACACTGCGGATGTACTTTTGCCTTGCCTCCCAGCACTCTCAATACACATTCGCAAGCTCACTCTCACATTCGCACAGACCAGCTCACAAAGTGCAAACATGCAGCCATTTCTCCCACAGCAGAGCTCTAAGGCCTAAGAGCTGGTGCTGTATTCAACTGCCCTTCCCACCGCACTCACAGCCAGACACCCCCCTGGCATCTCCCCTTGCCTTGCCTCCCACCACTCCCAAGACACATTCTCAAGCTCCCTCTCACTCTCGGCACAGACCAGCTCACAAAGTTAAATCATACAGCCATTTCTCCCACACCAGAGCTCTAAGGGCTTAGAGCTCCTGCTGTTTCTGACCTTCCCTTGCCAGTGCTTTCACAGCCAAACATATATTAATAATCTCCCCTTGCCTTGCCTCGCACCACTCCCAAGACACATTCGCAAGCTCACTCTCACTCTCGGCACAGACCAGCTCACAAAGTTAAAACATACAGCCATTTCTCCCACACCAGAGCTCTAAGGGCTTAGAGCTCCTGCTGTTTCTGACCTTCCCTTGCCAGTGCTTTCACAGCCAAACATACACTAAGAATCTCCCCTTGCCTTGCCTCCCACCACTCCCAAGACACATTCTCAAGCTCCCTCTCACTCTCGGCACAGACCAGCTCACAAAGTTAAAACATACAGCCATTTCTCCCACACCAGAGCTCTAAGGGCTTAGAGCTCCTGCTGTTTCTGACCTTCCCTTGCCAGTGCTTTCACAGCCAAACATACACTAAGAATCTCCCCTTGCCTTGCCTCCCACCACTCCCAAGACACATTCTCAAGCTCACTCTCACTCTCGGCACAGACCAGCTCACAAAGTTAAAACATACAGCCATTTCTCCCACACCAGAGCTCTAAGGGCTTAGAGCTCCTGCTGTTTCTGACCTTCCCTTGCCAGTGCTTTCACAGCCAAACATACACTAAGAATCTCCCCTTGCCTTGCCTCCCACCACTCCCAAGACACATTCACAAGCTCACTCTCACTCGCGGCACAGACCAGCTCACAAAGTTAAAACATACAGCCATGTTTCCCTCTTTATATTTCTAAGGGCTTAATGCTCTTGCTGGTCCTCACCTTCCCTTGCCAGCACTTTCACACCCAGACAGACACTGCGGATGTACTTTTGCCTTGCCTCCCAGCACTCTCAATACACATTCGCAAGCTCACTCTCACTCTTCGCACAGACCAGCTCACAAAGTGCAAACATGCAGCCATTTCTCCCACACCAGAGCTCTAAGGCCTGAGAGCTGGTGCTGTATTCAACTGCCCTTCCCACCGCACTCACAGCCAGACACCCCCCTGGCATCTCCCCTTGCCTTGCCTCCCACCACTCCCAAGACACATTCTCAAGCTCCCTCTCACTCTCGGCACAGACCAGCTCACAAAGTTAAAACATCCAGCCATTTCTCCCACACCAGAGCTCTAAGGGCTTAGAGCTCCTGCTGTTTCTGACCTTCCCTTGCCAGTGCTTTCACAGCCAAACATACACTAAGAATCTCCCCTTGCCTTGCCTCCCACCACTCCCAAGACACATTCGCAAGCTCCCTCTCACTCTCGGCACAGACCAGCTCACAAAGTTAAAACATACAGCCATTTCTCCCACACCAGAGCTCTAAGGGCTTAGAGCTCCTGCTGTTTCTGACCTTCCCTTGCCAGTGCTTTCACAGCCAAACATACACTAAGAATCTCCCCTTGCCTTGCCTCCCACCACTCCCAAGACACATTCGCAAGCTCCCTCTCACTCTCGGCACAGACCAGCTCACAAAGTTAAAACATACAGCCATTTCTCCCACACCAGAGCTCTAAGGGCTTAGAGCTCTTGCTGTTTCTGACCTTCCCTTGCCAGTGCTTTCACAGCCAAACATACACTAAGAATCTCCCCTTGCCTTGCCTCCCACCACTCCCAAGACACATTCTCAAGCTCACTCTCACTCTCGGCACAGACCAGCTCACAAAGTTAAAACATACAGCCATGTTTCCCTCTTAATATTTCTAAGGGCTTAATGCTCTTGCTGGTCCTCACCTTCCCTTGCCAGCACTTTCACACCCAGACAGACACTGCGGATGTACTTTTGCCTTGCCTCCCAGCACTCTCAATACACATTCGCAAGCTCACTCTCACTCTCGGCACAGACCAGCTCACAAAGTTAAAACATCCAGCCATTTCTCCCACACCAGAGCTCTAAGGGCTTAGAGCTCTTGCTGTTTCTGACCTTCCCTTGCCAGTGCTTTCACAGCCAAACATACACTAAGAATCTCCCCTTGCCTTGCCTCGCACCACTCCCAAGACACATTCGCAAGCTCACTCTCACTCGCGGCACAGACCAGCTCACAAAGTTAAAACATACAGCCATGTTTCCCTCTTGATATTTCTAAGGACTTAATGCTCTTGCTGGTCCTCACCTTCCCTTGCCAGCACTTTCACACCCAGACAGACACTGCGGATGTACTTTTGCCTTGCCTCCCAGCACTCTCACTACACATTCGCAAGCTCACTCTCACTCCGCACAGACCAGCTCACAAAGTGCAAACATGCAGCCATTTCTCCCACACCAGAGCTCTAAGGCCTAAGAGCTGGTGCTGTATTCAACTGCCCTTCCCACCGCACTCACAGCCAGACACCCCCCTGGCATCTCCCCTTGCCTTGCCTCCCACCACTCCCAAGACACATTCTCAAGCTCCCTCTCACTCTCGGCACAGACCAGCTCACAAAGTTAAAACATACAGCCATTTCTCCCACACCAGAGCTCTAAGGGCTTAGAGCTCCTGCTGTTTCTGACCTTCCCTTGCCAGTGCTTTCACAGCCAGACAGACACTAAAAATCTCCCCTTGCCTTGCCTCCCACCACTCCCAAGACACATTCTCAAGCTCCCTCTCACTCTCGGCACAGACCAGCTCACAAAGTTAAAACATACAGCCATTTCTCCCACACCAGAGCTCTAAGGCCTAAGAGCTGGTGCTGTTTCTGACCTTCCCTTGCCAGTGCTTTCACAGCCAAACATACACTAAGAATCTCCCCTTGCCTTGCCTCCCACCACTCCCAAGACACATTCGCAAGCTCCCTCTCACTCTCGGCACAGACCAGCTCACAAAGTTAAAACATACAGCCATTTCTCCCACACCAGAGCTCTAAGGGCTTAGAGCTCCTGCTGTTTCTGACCTTCCCTTGCCAGTGCTTTCACAGCCAAACATACACTAAGAATCTCCCCTTGCCTTGCCTCCCACCACTCCCAAGACACATTCGCAAGCTCCCTCTCACTCTCGGCACAGACCAGCTCACAAAGTTAAAACATACAGCCATTTCTCCCACACCAGAGCTCTAAGGGCTTAGAGCTCCTGCTGTTTCTGACCTTCCCTTGCCAGTGCTTTCACAGCCAAACATACACTAAGAATCTCCCCTTGCCTTGCCTCCCACCACTCCCAAGACACATTCGCAAGCTCACTCTCACTCTCGGCACAGACCAGCTCACAAAGTTAAAACATACAGCCATGTTTCCCTCTTAATATTTCTAAGGGCTTAATGCTCTTGCTGGTCCTCACCTTCCCTTGCCAGCACTTTCACACCCAGACAGACACTGCGGATGTACTTTTGCCTTGCCTCCCAGCACTCTCAATACACATTCGCAAGCTCACTCTCACTCTCGGCACAGACCAGCTCACAAAGTTAAAACATCCAGCCATTTCTCCCACACCAGAGCTCTAAGGGCTTAGAGCTCCTGCTGTTTCTGACCTTCCCTTGCCAGTGCTTTCACAGCCAAACATACACTAAGAATCTCCCCTTGCCTTGCCTCGCACCACTCCCAAGACACATTCTCAAGCTCACTCTCACTCGCGGCACAGACCAGCTCACAAAGTTAAAACATACAGCCATGTTTCCCTCTTGATATTTCTAAGGACTTAATGCTCTTGCTGGTCCTCACCTTCCCTTGCCAGCACTTTCACACCCAGACAGACACTGCGGATGTACTTTTGCCTTGCCTCCCAGCACTCTCACTACACATTCGCAAGCTCACTCTCACTCCGCACAGACCAGCTCACAAAGTGCAAACATGCAGCCATTTCTCCCACACCAGAGCTCTAAGGCCTAAGACCTGGTGCTGTATTCAACTGCCCTTCCCACCGCACTCACAGCCAGACACCCCCCTGGCATCTCCCCTTGCCTTGCCTCCCACCACTCCCAAGACACATTCTCAAGCTCCCTCTCACTCTCGGCACAGACCAGCTCACAAAGTTAAAACATACAGCCATTTCTCCCACACCAGAGCTCTAAGGGCTTAGAGCTCTTGCTGTTTCTGACCTTCCCTTGCCAGTGCTTTCACAGCCAAACATACACTAAGAATCTCCCCTTGCCTTGCCTCCCACCACTCCCAAGACACATTCGCAAGCTCACTCTCACTCTCGGCACAGACCAGCTCACAAAGTTAAAACATACAGCCATTTCTCCCACACCAGAGCTCTAAGGGCTTAGAGCTCCTGCTGTTTCTGACCTTCCCTTGCCAGTGCTTTCACAGCCAAACATACACTAAGAATCTCCCCTTGCCTTGCCTCGCACCACTCCCAAGACACATTCTCAAGCTCACTCTCACTCGCGGCACAGACCAGCTCACAAAGTTAAAACATACAGCCATTTCTCCCACACCAGAGCTCTAAGGGCTTAGAGCTCCTGCTGTTTCTGACCTTCCCTTGCCAGTGCTTTCACAGCCAAACATACACTAAGAATCTCCCCTTGCCTTGCCTCCCACCACTCCCAAGACACATTCGCAAGCTCACTCTCACTCGCGGCACAGACCAGCTCACAAAGTTAAAACATACAGCCATTTCTCCCACACCAGAGCTCTAAGGGCTTAGAGCTCCTGCTGTTTCTGACCTTCCCTTACCAGTGCTTTCACAGCCAAACATACACTAAGAATCTCCCCTTGCCTTGCCTCGCACCACTCCCAAGACACATTCGCAAGCTCACTCTCACTCTCGGCACAGACCAGCTCACAAAGTTAAAACATACAGCCATTTCTCCCACACCAGAGCTCTAAGGGCTTAGAGCTGGTGCTGTTTCTGACCTTCCCTTGCCAGTGCTTTCACAGCCAAACATACACTAAGAATCTCCCCTTGCCTTGCCTCCCACCACTCCCAAGACACATTCGCAAGCTCCCTCTCACTCTCGGCACAGACCAGCTCACAAAGTTAAAACATACAGCCATTTCTCCCACACCAGAGCTCTAAGGGCTTAGAGCTCCTGCTGTTTCTGACCTTCCCTTGCCAGTGCTTTCACAGCCAAACATACACTAAGAATCTCCCCTTGCCTTGCCTCCCACCACTCCCAAGACACATTCGCAAGCTCCCTCTCACTCTCGGCACAGACCAGCTCACAAAGTTAAAACATACAGCCATTTCTCCCACACCAGAGCTCTAAGGCCTAAGAGCTGGTGCTGTTTCTGACCTTCCCTTGCCAGTGCTTTCACAGCCAAACATACACTAAGAATCTCCCCTTGCCTTGCCTCCCACCACTCCCAAGACACATTCGCAAGCTCACTCTCACTCTCGGCACAGACCAGCTCACAAAGTTAAAACATACAGCCATGTTTCCCTCTTAATATTTCTAAGGGCTTAATGCTCTTGCTGGTCCTCACCTTCCCTTGCCAGCACTTTCACACCCAGACAGACACTGCGGATGTACTTTTGCCTTGCCTCCCAGCACTCTCAATACACATTCGCAAGCTCACTCTCACTCTCGGCACAGACCAGCTCACAAAGTGCAAACATGCAGCCATTTCTCCCACACCAGAGCTCTAAGGCCTAAGACCTGGTGCTGTATTCAACTGCCCTTCCCACCGCACTCACAGCCAGACACCCCCCTGGCATCTCCCCTTGCCTTGCCTCCCACCACTCCCAAGACACATTCTCAAGCTCCCTCTCACTCTCGGCACAGACCAGCTCACAAAGTTAAAACATACAGCCATTTCTCCCACACCAGAGCTCTAAGGGCTTAGAGCTCTTGCTGTTTCTGACCTTCCCTTGCCAGTGCTTTCACAGCCAAACATACACTAAGAATCTCCCCTTGCCTTGCCTCCCACCACTCCCAAGACACATTCGCAAGCTCACTCTCACTCTCGGCACAGACCAGCTCACAAAGTTAAAACATACAGCCATTTCTCCCACACCAGAGCTCTAAGGGCTTAGAGCTCCTGCTGTTTCTGACCTTCCCTTGCCAGTGCTTTCACAGCCAAACATACACTAAGAATCTCCCCTTGCCTTGCCTCGCACCACTCCCAAGACACATTCTCAAGCTCACTCTCACTCGCGGCACAGACCAGCTCACAAAGTTAAAACATACAGCCATTTCTCCCACACCAGAGCTCTAAGGGCTTAGAGCTCCTGCTGTTTCTGACCTTCCCTTGCCAGTGCTTTCACAGCCAAACATACACTAAGAATCTCCCCTTGCCTTGCCTCCCACCACTCCCAAGACACATTCGCAAGCTCACTCTCACTCGCGGCACAGACCAGCTCACAAAGTTAAAACATACAGCCATTTCTCCCACACCAGAGCTCTAAGGGCTTAGAGCTCCTGCTGTTTCTGACCTTCCCTTACCAGTGCTTTCACAGCCAAACATACACTAAGAATCTCCCCTTGCCTTGCCTCGCACCACTCCCAAGACACATTCGCAAGCTCACTCTCACTCTCGGCACAGACCAGCTCACAAAGTTAAAACATACAGCCATTTCTCCCACACCAGAGCTCTAAGGGCTTAGAGCTGGTGCTGTTTCTGACCTTCCCTTGCCAGTGCTTTCACAGCCAAACATACACTAAGAATCTCCCCTTGCCTTGCCTCCCACCACTCCCAAGACACATTCGCAAGCTCCCTCTCACTCTCGGCACAGACCAGCTCACAAAGTTAAAACATACAGCCATTTCTCCCACACCAGAGCTCTAAGGGCTTAGAGCTCCTGCTGTTTCTGACCTTCCCTTGCCAGTGCTTTCACAGCCAAACATACACTAAGAATCTCCCCTTGCCTTGCCTCCCACCACTCCCAAGACACATTCGCAAGCTCCCTCTCACTCTCGGCACAGACCAGCTCACAAAGTTAAAACATACAGCCATTTCTCCCACACCAGAGCTCTAAGGCCTAAGAGCTGGTGCTGTTTCTGACCTTCCCTTGCCAGTGCTTTCACAGCCAAACATACACTAAGAATCTCCCCTTGCCTTGCCTCCCACCACTCCCAAGACACATTCGCAAGCTCACTCTCACTCTCGGCACAGACCAGCTCACAAAGTTAAAACATACAGCCATGTTTCCCTCTTAATATTTCTAAGGGCTTAATGCTCTTGCTGGTCCTCACCTTCCCTTGCCAGCACTTTCACACCCAGACAGACACTGCGGATGTACTTTTGCCTTGCCTCCCAGCACTCTCAATACACATTCGCAAGCTCACTCTCACTCTCGGCACAGACCAGCTCACAAAGTTAAAACATCCAGCCATTTCTCCCACACCAGAGCTCTAAGGGCTTAGAGCTCCTGCTGTTTCTGACCTTCCCTTGCCAGTGCTTTCACAGCCAAACATACACTAAGAATCTCCCCTTGCCTTGCCTCCCACCACTCCCAAGACACATTCGCAAGCTCACTCTCACTCGCGGCACAGACCAGCTCACAAAGTTAAAACATACAGCCATGTTTCCCTCTTGATATTTCTAAGGACTTAATGCTCTTGCTGGTCCTCACCTTCCCTTGCCAGCACTTTCACACCCAGACAGACACTGCGGATGTACTTTTGCCTTGCCTCCCAGCACTCTCACTACACATTCGCAAGCTCACTCTCACTCCGCACAGACCAGCTCACAAAGTGCAAACATGCAGCCATTTCTCCCACACCAGAGCTCTAAGGCCTAAGACCTGGTGCTGTATTCAACTGCCCTTCCCACCGCACTCACAGCCAGACACCCCCCTGGCATCTCCCCTTGCCTTGCCTCCCACCACTCCCAAGACACATTCTCAAGCTCCCTCTCACTCTCGGCACAGACCAGCTCACAAAGTTAAAACATACAGCCATTTCTCCCACACCAGAGCTCTAAGGGCTTAGAGCTCTTGCTGTTTCTGACCTTCCCTTGCCAGTGCTTTCACAGCCAAACATACACTAAGAATCTCCCCTTGCCTTGCCTCCCACCACTCCCAAGACACATTCGCAAGCTCACTCTCACTCTCGGCACAGACCAGCTCACAAAGTTAAAACATACAGCCATTTCTCCCACACCAGAGCTCTAAGGGCTTAGAGCTCCTGCTGTTTCTGACCTTCCCTTGCCAGTGCTTTCACAGCCAAACATACACTAAGAATCTCCCCTTGCCTTGCCTCCCACCACTCCCAAGACACATTCGCAAGCTCACTCTCACTCGCGGCACAGACCAGCTCACAAAGTTAAAACATACAGCCATTTCTCCCACACCAGAGCTCTAAGGGCTTAGAGCTCCTGCTGTTTCTGACCTTCCCTTGCCAGTGCTTTCACAGCCAAACATACACTAAGAATCTCCCCTTGCCTTGCCTCCCACCACTCCCAAGACACATTCGCAAGCTCACTCTCACTCGCGGCACAGACCAGCTCACAAAGTTAAAACATACAGCCATTTCTCCCACACCAGAGCTCTAAGGGCTTAGAGCTCCTGCTGTTTCTGACCTTCCCTTGCCAGTGCTTTCACAGCCAAACATACACTAAGAATCTCCCCTTGCCTTGCCTCCCACCACTCCCAAGACACATTCGCAAGCTCACTCTCACTCTCGGCACAGACCAGCTCACAAAGTTAAAACATACAGCCATTTCTCCCACACCAGAGCTCTAAGGGCTTAGAGCTCCTGCTGTTTCTGACCTTCCCTTGCCAGTGCTTTCACAGCCAAACATACACTAAGAA
This sequence comes from Pelecanus crispus, assembly GCF_030463565.1. NCBI lineage: Eukaryota > Metazoa > Chordata > Aves > Pelecaniformes > Pelecanidae > Pelecanus > Pelecanus crispus. The sequence continues at coordinate 24,400,779 of NC_134650.1, forward strand.
TCTCCCCTTGCCTTGCCTCCCACCACTCCCAAGACACATTCGCAAGCTCACTCTCACTCTCGGCACAGACCAGCTCACAAAGTTAAAACATACAGCCATGTTTCCCTCTTGATATTTCTAAGGACTTAATGCTCTTGCTGGTCCTCACCTTCCCTTGCCAGCACTTTCACACCCAGACAGACACTGCGGATGTACTTTTGCCTTGCCTCCCAGCACTCTCAATACACATTCGCAAGCTCACTCTCACTCTTCGCACAGACCAGCTCACAAAGTGCAAACATGCAGCCATTTCTCCCACACCAGAGCTCTAAGGCCTGAGAGCTGGTGCTGTATTCAACTGCCCTTCCCACCGCACTCACAGCCAGACACCCCCCTGGCATCTCCCCTTGCCTTGCCTCCCACCACTCCCAAGACACATTCGCAAGCTCCCTCTCACTCTCGGCACAGACCAGCTCACAAAGTTAAAACATACAGCCATTTCTCCCACACCAGAGCTCTAAGGCCTAAGAGCTGGTGCTGTTTCTGACCTTCCCTTGCCAGTGCTTTCACAGCCAAACATACACTAAGAATCTCCCCTTGCCTTGCCTCCCACCACTCCCAAGACACATTCGCAAGCTCCCTCTCACTCTCGGCACAGACCAGCTCACAAAGTTAAAACATACAGCCATGTTTCCCTCTTGATATTTCTAAGGGCTTAATGCTCTTGCTGGTCCTCACCTTCCCTTGCCAGCACTTTCACACCCAGACAGACACTGCGGATGTACTTTTGCCTTGCCTCCCAGCACTCTCAATACACATTCGCAAGCTCACTCTCACATTCGCACAGACCAGCTCACAAAGTGCAAACATGCAGCCATTTCTCCCACACCAGAGCTCTAAGGCCTAAGAGCTGGTGCTGTATTCAACTGCCCTTCCCACCGCACTCACAGCCAGACACCCCCCTGGCATCTCCCCTTGCCTTGCCTCCCACCACTCCCAAGACACATTCTCAAGCTCCCTCTCACTCTCGGCACAGACCAGCTCACAAAGTTAAATCATACAGCCATTTCTCCCACACCAGAGCTCTAAGGGCTTAGAGCTCCTGCTGTTTCTGACCTTCCCTTGCCAGTGCTTTCACAGCCAAACATACACTAAGAATCTCCCCTTGCCTTGCCTCCCACCACTCCCAAGACACATTCTCAAGCTCACTCTCACTCTCGGCACAGACCAGCTCACAAAGTTAAAACATACAGCCATTTCTCCCACACCAGAGCTCTAAGGGCTTAGAGCTCCTGCTGTTTCTGACCTTCCCTTGCCAGTGCTTTCACAGCCAAACATACACTAAGAATCTCCCCTTGCCTTGCCTCCCACCACTCCCAAGACACATTCTCAAGCTCCCTCTCACTCTCGGCACAGACCAGCTCACAAAGTTAAAACATACAGCCATTTCTCCCACACCAGAGCTCTAAGGGCTTAGAGCTCCTGCTGTTTCTGACCTTCCCTTGCCAGTGCTTTCACAGCCAAACATACACTAAGAATCTCCCCTTGCCTTGCCTCCCACCACTCCCAAGACACATTCGCAAGCTCACTCTCACTCGCGGCACAGACCAGCTCCCAAAGTTAAAACATACAGCCATGTTTCCCTCTTGATATTTCTAAGGACTTAATGCTCTTGCTGGTCCTCACCTTCCCTTGCCAGCACTTTCACACCCAGACAGACACTGCGGATGTACTTTTGCCTTGCCTCCCAGCACTCTCAATACACATTCGCAAGCTCACTCTCACTCCGCACAGACCAGCTCACAAAGTGCAAACATGCAGCCATTTCTCCCACACCAGAGCTCTAAGGCCTGAGAGCTGGTGCTGTATTCAACTGCCCTTCCCACCGCACTCACAGCCAGACACCCCCCTGGCATCTCCCCTTGCCTTGCCTCCCACCACTCCCAAGACACATTCTCAAGCTCCCTCTCACTCTCGGCACAGACCAGCTCACAAAGTTAAAACATACAGCCATTTCTCCCACACCAGAGCTCTAAGGGCTTAGAGCTCCTGCTGTTTCTGACCTTCCCTTGCCAGTGCTTTCACAGCCAAACATACACTAAGAATCTCCCCTTGCCTTGCCTCCCACCACTCCCAAGACACATTCGCAAGCTCCCTCTCACTCTTGGCACAGACCAGCTCACAAAGTTAAAACATACAGCCATTTCTCCCACACCAGAGCTCTAAGGGCTTAGAGCTCTTGCTGTTTCTGACCTTCCCTTGCCAGTGCTTTCACAGCCAAACATACACTAAGAATCTCCCCTTGCCTTGCCTCGCACCACTCCCAAGACACATTCGCAAGCTCCCTCTCACTCTCGGCACAGACCAGCTCACAAAGTTAAAACATACAGCCATTTCTCCCACACCAGAGCTCTAAGGGCTTAGAGCTCCTGCTGTTTCTGACCTTCCCTTGCCAGTGCTTTCACAGCCAAACATACACTAAGAATCTCCCCTTGCCTTGCCTCCCACCACTCCCAAGACACATTCGCAAGCTCCCTCTCACTCTCGGCACAGACCAGCTCACAAAGTTAAAACATACAGCCATTTCTCCCACACCAGAGCTCTAAGGGCTTAGAGCTCCTGCTGTTTCTGACCTTCCCTTGCCAGTGCTTTCACAGCCAAACATACACTAAGAATCTCCCCTTGCCTTGCCTCCCACCACTCCCAAGACACATTCGCAAGCTCCCTCTCACTCTCGGCACAGACCAGCTCACAAAGTTAAAACATACAGCCATTTCTCCCACACCAGAGCTCTAAGGCCTAAGAGCTGGTGCTGTTTCTGACCTTCCCTTGCCAGTGCTTTCACAGCCAAACATACACTAAGAATCTCCCCTTGCCTTGCCTCCCACCACTCCCAAGACACATTCTCAAGCTCACTCTCACTCTCGGCACAGACCAGCTCACAAAGTTAAAACATACAGCCATGTTTCCCTCTTAATATTTCTAAGGGCTTAATGCTCTTGCTGGTCCTCACCTTCCCTTGCCAGCACTTTCACACCCAGACAGACACTGCGGATGTACTTTTGCCTTGCCTCCCAGCACTCTCAATACACATTCGCAAGCTCACTCTCACTCTCGGCACAGACCAGCTCACAAAGTTAAAACATCCAGCCATTTCTCCCACACCAGAGCTCTAAGGGCTTAGAGCTCTTGCTGTTTCTGACCTTCCCTTGCCAGTGCTTTCACAGCCAAACATACACTAAGAATCTCCCCTTGCCTTGCCTCCCACCACTCCCAAGACACATTCGCAAGCTCCCTCTCACTCTCGGCACAGACCAGCTCACAAAGTTAAAACATACAGCCATTTCTCCCACACCAGAGCTCTAAGGCCTAAGAGCTGGTGCTGTTTCTGACCTTCCCTTGCCAGTGCTTTCACAGCCAAACATACACTAAGAATCTCCCCTTGCCTTGCCTCCCACCACTCCCAAGACACATTCGCAAGCTCCCTCTCACTCTCGGCACAGACCAGCTCACAAAGTTAAAACATACAGCCATTTCTCCCACACCAGAGCTCTAAGGGCTTAGAGCTCCTGCTGTTTCTGACCTTCCCTTGCCAGTGCTTTCACAGCCAAACATACACTAAGAATCTCCCCTTGCCTTGCCTCCCACCACTCCCAAGACACATTCGCAAGCTCCCTCTCACTCTCGGCACAGACCAGCTCACAAAGTTAAAACATACAGCCATTTCTCCCACACCAGAGCTCTAAGGCCTAAGAGCTGGTGCTGTTTCTGACCTTCCCTTGCCAGTGCTTTCACAGCCAAACATACACTAAGAATCTCCCCTTGCCTTGCCTCCCACCACTCCCAAGACACATTCGCAAGCTCACTCTCACTCTCGGCACAGACCAGCTCACAAAGTTAAAACATACAGCCATGTTTCCCTCTTAATATTTCTAAGGGCTTAATGCTCTTGCTGGTCCTCACCTTCCCTTGCCAGCACTTTCACACCCAGACAGACACTGCGGATGTACTTTTGCCTTGCCTCCCAGCACTCTCAATACACATTCGCAAGCTCACTCTCACTCTCGGCACAGACCAGCTCACAAAGTTAAAACATCCAGCCATTTCTCCCACACCAGAGCTCTAAGGGCTTAGAGCTCCTGCTGTTTCTGACCTTCCCTTGCCAGTGCTTTCACAGCCAAACATACACTAAGAATCTCCCCTTGCCTTGCCTCCCACCACTCCCAAGACACATTCGCAAGCTCACTCTCACTCGCGGCACAGACCAGCTCACAAAGTTAAAACATACAGCCATGTTTCCCTCTTGATATTTCTAAGGACTTAATGCTCTTGCTGGTCCTCACCTTCCCTTGCCAGCACTTTCACACCCAGACAGACACTGCGGATGTACTTTTGCCTTGCCTCCCAGCACTCTCACTACACATTCGCAAGCTCACTCTCACTCCGCACAGACCAGCTCACAAAGTGCAAACATGCAGCCATTTCTCCCACACCAGAGCTCTAAGGCCTAAGACCTGGTGCTGTATTCAACTGCCCTTCCCACCGCACTCACAGCCAGACACCCCCCTGGCATCTCCCCTTGCCTTGCCTCCCACCACTCCCAAGACACATTCTCAAGCTCCCTCTCACTCTCGGCACAGACCAGCTCACAAAGTTAAAACATCCAGCCATTTCTCCCACACCAGAGCTCTAAGGGCTTAGAGCTCTTGCTGTTTCTGACCTTCCCTTGCCAGTGCTTTCACAGCCAAACATACACTAAGAATCTCCCCTTGCCTTGCCTCGCACCACTCCCAAGACACATTCGCAAGCTCACTCTCACTCTCGGCACAGACCAGCTCACAAAGTTAAAACATACAGCCATTTCTCCCACACCAGAGCTCTAAGGGCTTAGAGCTCCTGCTGTTTCTGACCTTCCCTTGCCAGTGCTTTCACAGCCAAACATACACTAAGAATCTCCCCTTGCGTTGCCTCGCACCACTCCCAAGACACATTCTCAAGCTCACTCTCACTCGCGGCACAGACCAGCTCACAAAGTTAAAACATACAGCCATTTCTCCCACACCAGAGCTCTAAGGGCTTAGAGCTCCTGCTGTTTCTGACCTTCCCTTGCCAGTGCTTTCACAGCCAAACATACACTAAGAATCTCCCCTTGCCTTGCCTCCCACCACTCCCAAGACACATTCGCAAGCTCACTCTCACTCGCGGCACAGACCAGCTCACAAAGTTAAAACATACAGCCATTTCTCCCACACCAGAGCTCTAAGGGCTTAGAGCTCCTGCTGTTTCTGACCTTCCCTTACCAGTGCTTTCACAGCCAAACATACACTAAGAATCTCCCCTTGCCTTGCCTCGCACCACTCCCAAGACACATTCGCAAGCTCCCTCTCACTCTCGGCACAGACCAGCTCACAAAGTTAAAACATACAGCCATTTCTCCCACACCAGAGCTCTAAGGGCTTAGAGCTCCTGCTGTTTCTGACCTTCCCTTGCCAGTGCTTTCACAGCCAAACATACACTAAGAATCTCCCCTTGCCTTGCCTCCCACCACTCCCAAGACACATTCGCAAGCTCCCTCTCACTCTCGGCACAGACCAGCTCACAAAGTTAAAACATACAGCCATGTTTCCCTCTTGATATTTCTAAGGACTTAATGCTCTTGCTGGTCCTCACCTTCCCTTGCCAGCACTTTCACACCCAGACAGACACTGCGGATGTACTTTTGCCTTGCCTCCCAGCACTCTCAATACACATTCGCAAGCTCACTCTCACTCTTCGCACAGACCAGCTCACAAAGTGCAAACATGCAGCCATTTCTCCCACACCAGAGCTCTAAGGCCTGAGAGCTGGTGCTGTATTCAACTGCCCTTCCCACCGCACTCACAGCCAGACACCCCCCTGGCATCTCCCCTTGCCTTGCCTCCCACCACTCCCAAGACACATTCGCAAGCTCCCTCTCACTCTCGGCACAGACCAGCTCACAAAGTTAAAACATACAGCCATTTCTCCCACACCAGAGCTCTAAGGCCTAAGAGCTGGTGCTGTTTCTGACCTTCCCTTGCCAGTGCTTTCACAGCCAAACATACACTAAGAATCTCCCCTTGCCTTGCCTCCCACCACTCCCAAGACACATTCGCAAGCTCACTCTCACTCTCGGCACAGACCAGCTCACAAAGTTAAAACATACAGCCATGTTTCCCTCTTGATATTTCTAAGGGCTTAATGCTCTTGCTGGTCCTCACCTTCCCTTGCCAGCACTTTCACACCCAGACAGACACTGCGGATGTACTTTTGCCTTGCCTCCCAGCACTCTCAATACACATTCGAAAGCTCACTCTCACATTCGCACAGACCAGCTCACAAAGTGCAAACATGCAGCCATTTCTCCCACACCAGAGCTCTAAGGCCTAAGAGCTGGTGCTGTATTCAACTGCCCTTCCCACCGCACTCACAGCCAGACACCCCCCTGGCATCTCCCCTTGCCTTGCCTCCCACCACTCCCAAGACACATTCTCAAGCTCCCTCTCACTCTCGGCACAGACCAGCTCACAAAGTTAAATCATACAGCCATTTCTCCCACACCAGAGCTCTAAGGGCTTAGAGCTCCTGCTGTTTCTGACCTTCCCTTGCCAGTGCTTTCACAGCCAAACATACACTAAGAATCTCCCCTTGCCTTGCCTCCCACCACTCCCAAGACACATTCGCAAGCTCCCTCTCACTCTTGGCACAGACCAGCTCACAAAGTTAAAACATACAGCCATTTCTCCCACACCAGAGCTCTAAGGGCTTAGAGCTCTTGCTGTTTCTGACCTTCCCTTGCCAGTGCTTTCACAGCCAAACATACACTAAGAATCTCCCCTTGCCTTGCCTCGCACCACTCCCAAGACACATTCGCAAGCTCCCTCTCACTCTCGGCACAGACCAGCTCACAAAGTTAAAACATACAGCCATTTCTCCCACACCAGAGCTCTAAGGGCTTAGAGCTCCTGCTGTTTCTGACCTTCCCTTGCCAGTGCTTTCACAGCCAAACATACACTAAGAATCTCCCCTTGCCTTGCCTCCCACCACTCCCAAGACACATTCGCAAGCTCCCTCTCACTCTCGGCACAGACCAGCTCACAAAGTTAAAACATACAGCCATTTCTCCCACACCAGAGCTCTAAGGGCTTAGAGCTCCTGCTGTTTCTGACCTTCCCTTGCCAGTGCTTTCACAGCCAAACATACACTAAGAATCTCCCCTTGCCTTGCCTCCCACCACTCCCAAGACACATTCGCAAGCTCCCTCTCACTCTCGGCACAGACCAGCTCACAAAGTTAAAACATACAGCCATTTCTCCCACACCAGAGCTCTAAGGCCTAAGAGCTGGTGCTGTTTCTGACCTTCCCTTGCCAGTGCTTTCACAGCCAAACATACACTAAGAATCTCCCCTTGCCTTGCCTCCCACCACTCCCAAGACACATTCTCAAGCTCACTCTCACTCTCGGCACAGACCAGCTCACAAAGTTAAAACATACAGCCATGTTTCCCTCTTAATATTTCTAAGGGCTTAATGCTCTTGCTGGTCCTCACCTTCCCTTGCCAGCACTTTCACACCCAGACAGACACTGCGGATGTACTTTTGCCTTGCCTCCCAGCACTCTCAATACACATTCGCAAGCTCACTCTCACTCTCGGCACAGACCAGCTCACAAAGTTAAAACATCCAGCCATTTCTCCCACACCAGAGCTCTAAGGGCTTAGAGCTCTTGCTGTTTCTGACCTTCCCTTGCCAGTGCTTTCACAGCCAAACATACACTAAGAATCTCCCCTTGCCTTGCCTCCCACCACTCCCAAGACACATTCGCAAGCTCCCTCTCACTCTCGGCACAGACCAGCTCACAAAGTTAAAACATACAGCCATTTCTCCCACACCAGAGCTCTAAGGCCTAAGAGCTGGTGCTGTTTCTGACCTTCCCTTGCCAGTGCTTTCACAGCCAAACATACACTAAGAATCTCCCCTTGCCTTGCCTCCCACCACTCCCAAGACACATTCGCAAGCTCCCTCTCACTCTCGGCACAGACCAGCTCACAAAGTTAAAACATACAGCCATTTCTCCCACACCAGAGCTCTAAGGGCTTAGAGCTCCTGCTGTTTCTGACCTTCCCTTGCCAGTGCTTTCACAGCCAAACATACACTAAGAATCTCCCCTTGCCTTGCCTCCCACCACTCCCAAGACACATTCGCAAGCTCCCTCTCACTCTCGGCACAGACCAGCTCACAAAGTTAAAACATACAGCCATTTCTCCCACACCAGAGCTCTAAGGCCTAAGAGCTGGTGCTGTTTCTGACCTTCCCTTGCCAGTGCTTTCACAGCCAAACATACACTAAGAATCTCCCCTTGCCTTGCCTCCCACCACTCCCAAGACACATTCGCAAGCTCACTCTCACTCTCGGCACAGACCAGCTCACAAAGTTAAAACATACAGCCATGTTTCCCTCTTAATATTTCTAAGGGCTTAATGCTCTTGCTGGTCCTCACCTTCCCTTGCCAGCACTTTCACACCCAGACAGACACTGCGGATGTACTTTTGCCTTGCCTCCCAGCACTCTCAATACACATTCGCAAGCTCACTCTCACTCTCGGCACAGACCAGCTCACAAAGTTAAAACATCCAGCCATTTCTCCCACACCAGAGCTCTAAGGGCTTAGAGCTCCTGCTGTTTCTGACCTTCCCTTGCCAGTGCTTTCACAGCCAAACATACACTAAGAATCTCCCCTTGCCTTGCCTCCCACCACTCCCAAGACACATTCGCAAGCTCACTCTCACTCGCGGCACAGACCAGCTCACAAAGTTAAAACATACAGCCATGTTTCCCTCTTGATATTTCTAAGGACTTAATGCTCTTGCTGGTCCTCACCTTCCCTTGCCAGCACTTTCACACCCAGACAGACACTGCGGATGTACTTTTGCCTTGCCTCCCAGCACTCTCACTACACATTCGCAAGCTCACTCTCACTCCGCACAGACCAGCTCACAAAGTGCAAACATGCAGCCATTTCTCCCACACCAGAGCTCTAAGGCCTAAGACCTGGTGCTGTATTCAACTGCCCTTCCCACCGCACTCACAGCCAGACACCCCCCTGGCATCTCCCCTTGCCTTGCCTCCCACCACTCCCAAGACACATTCTCAAGCTCCCTCTCACTCTCGGCACAGACCAGCTCACAAAGTTAAAACATCCAGCCATTTCTCCCACACCAGAGCTCTAAGGGCTTAGAGCTCTTGCTGTTTCTGACCTTCCCTTGCCAGTGCTTTCACAGCCAAACATACACTAAGAATCTCCCCTTGCCTTGCCTCGCACCACTCCCAAGACACATTCGCAAGCTCACTCTCACTCTCGGCACAGACCAGCTCACAAAGTTAAAACATACAGCCATTTCTCCCACACCAGAGCTCTAAGGGCTTAGAGCTCCTGCTGTTTCTGACCTTCCCTTGCCAGTGCTTTCACAGCCAAACATACACTAAGAATCTCCCCTTGCGTTGCCTCGCACCACTCCCAAGACACATTCTCAAGCTCACTCTCACTCGCGGCACAGACCAGCTCACAAAGTTAAAACATACAGCCATTTCTCCCACACCAGAGCTCTAAGGGCTTAGAGCTCCTGCTGTTTCTGACCTTCCCTTGCCAGTGCTTTCACAGCCAAACATACACTAAGAATCTCCCCTTGCCTTGCCTCCCACCACTCCCAAGACACATTCGCAAGCTCACTCTCACTCGCGGCACAGACCAGCTCACAAAGTTAAAACATACAGCCATTTCTCCCACACCAGAGCTCTAAGGGCTTAGAGCTCCTGCTGTTTCTGACCTTCCCTTACCAGTGCTTTCACAGCCAAACATACACTAAGAATCTCCCCTTGCCTTGCCTCGCACCACTCCCAAGACACATTCCCAAGCTCCCTCTCACTCTCGGCACAGACCAGCTCACAAAGTTAAAACATACAGCCATTTCTCCCACACCAGAGCTCTAAGGGCTTAGAGCTCCTGCTGTTTCTGACCTTCCCTTGCCAGTGCTTTCACAGCCAAACATACACTAAGAATCTCCCCTTGCCTTGCCTCCCACCACTCCCAAGACACATTCGCAAGCTCCCTCTCACTCTCGGCACAGACCAGCTCACAAAGTTAAAACATACAGCCATGTTTCCCTCTTGATATTTCTAAGGACTTAATGCTCTTGCTGGTCCTCACCTTCCCTTGCCAGCACTTTCACACCCAGACAGACACTGCGGATGTACTTTTGCCTTGCCTCCCAGCACTCTCAATACACATTCGCAAGCTCACTCTCACTCTTCGCACAGACCAGCTCACAAAGTGCAAACATGCAGCCATTTCTCCCACACCAGAGCTCTAAGGCCTGAGAGCTGGTGCTGTATTCAACTGCCCTTCCCACCGCACTCACAGCCAGACACCCCCCTGGCATCTCCCCTTGCCTTGCCTCCCACCACTCCCAAGACACATTCGCAAGCTCCCTCTCACTCTCGGCACAGACCAGCTCACAAAGTTAAAACATACAGCCATTTCTCCCACACCAGAGCTCTAAGGCCTAAGAGCTGGTGCTGTTTCTGACCTTCCCTTGCCAGTGCTTTCACAGCCAAACATACACTAAGAATCTCCCCTTGCCTTGCCTCCCACCACTCCCAAGACACATTCGCAAGCTCACTCTCACTCTCGGCACAGACCAGCTCACAAAGTTAAAACATACAGCCATGTTTCCCTCTTGATATTTCTAAGGGCTTAATGCTCTTGCTGGTCCTCACCTTCCCTTGCCAGCACTTTCACACCCAGACAGACACTGCGGATGTACTTTTGCCTTGCCTCCCAGCACTCTCAATACACATTCGAAAGCTCACTCTCACATTCGCACAGACCAGCTCACAAAGTGCAAACATGCAGCCATTTCTCCCACACCAGAGCTCTAAGGCCTAAGAGCTGGTGCTGTATTCAACTGCCCTTCCCACCGCACTCACAGCCAGACACCCCCCTGGCATCTCCCCTTGCCTTGCCTCCCACCACTCCCAAGACACATTCTCAAGCTCCCTCTCACTCTCGGCACAGACCAGCTCACAAAGTTAAATCATACAGCCATTTCTCCCACACCAGAGCTCTAAGGGCTTAGAGCTCCTGCTGTTTCTGACCTTCCCTTGCCAGTGCTTTCACAGCCAAACATACACTAAGAATCTCCCCTTGCCTTGCCTCCCACCACTCCCAAGACACATTCTCAAGCTCACTCTCACTCTCGGCACAGACCAGCTCACAAAGTTAAAACATACAGCCATTTCTCCCACACCAGAGCTCTAAGGGCTTAGAGCTCCTGCTGTTTCTGACCTTCCCTTGCCAGTGCTTTCACAGCCAAACATACACTAAGAATCTCCCCTTGCCTTGCCTCCCACCACTCCCAAGACACATTCTCAAGCTCCCTCTCACTCTCGGCACAGACCAGCTCACAAAGTTAAAACATACAGCCATTTCTCCCACACCAGAGCTCTAAGGGCTTAGAGCTCTTGCTGTTTCTGACCTTCCCTTGCCAGTGCTTTCACAGCCAAACATACACTAAGAATCTCCCCTTGCCTTGCCTCGCACCACTCCCAAGACACATTCGCAAGCTCACTCTCACTCGCGGCACAGACCAGCTCCCAAAGTTAAAACATACAGCCATGTTTCCCTCTTGATATTTCTAAGGACTTAATGCTCTTGCTGGTCCTCACCTTCCCTTGCCAGCACTTTCACACCCAGACAGACACTGCGGATGTACTTTTGCCTTGCCTCCCAGCACTCTCAATACACATTCGCAAGCTCACTCTCACTCCGCACAGACCAGCTCACAAAGTGCAAACATGCAGCCATTTCTCCCACACCAGAGCTCTAAGGCCTAAGACCTGGTGCTGTATTCAACTGCCCTTCCCACCGCACTCACAACCAGACACCCCCCTGGCATCTCCCCTTGCCTTGCCTCCCACCACTCCCAAGACACATTCTCAAGCTCCCTCTCACTCTCGGCACAGACCAGCTCACAAAGTTAAAACATACAGCCATTTCTCCCACACCAGAGCTCTAAGGGCTTAGAGCTCCTGCTGTTTCTGACCTTCCCTTGCCAGTGCTTTCACAGCCAAACATACACTAAGAATCTCCCCTTGCCTTGCCTCCCACCACTCCCAAGACACATTCTCAAGCTCCCTCTCACTCTTGGCACAGACCAGCTCACAAAGTTAAAACATACAGCCATTTCTCCCACACCAGAGCTCTAAGGGCTTAGAGCTCTTGCTGTTTCTGACCTTCCCTTGCCAGTGCTTTCACAGCCAAACATACACTAAGAATCTCCCCTTGCCTTGCCTCGCACCACTCCCAAGACACATTCGCAAGCTCACTCTCACTCTCGGCACAGACCAGCTCACAAAGTTAAAACATACAGCCATTTCTCCCACACCAGAGCTCTAAGGGCTTAGAGCTCCTGCTGTTTCTGACCTTCCCTTGCCAGTGCTTTCACAGCCAAACATACACTAAGAATCTCCCCTTGCCTTGCCTCCCACCACTCCCAAGACACATTCGCAAGCTCCCTCTCACTCTCGGCACAGACCAGCTCACAAAGTTAAAACATACAGCCATTTCTCCCACACCAGAGCTCTAAGGGCTTAGAGCTCCTGCTGTTTCTGACCTTCCCTTGCCAGTGCTTTCACAGCCAAACATACACTAAGAATCTCCCCTTGCCTTGCCTCCCACCACTCCCAAGACACATTCACAAGCTCACTCTCACTCGCGGCACAGACCAGCTCACAAAGTTAAAACATACAGCCATGTTTCCCTCTTGATATTTCTAAGGGCTTAATGCTCTTGCTGGTCCTCACCTTCCCTTGCCAGCACTTTCACACCCAGACAGACACTGCGGATGTACTTTTGCCTTGCCTCCCAGCACTCTCAATACACATTCGCAAGCTCACTCTCACATTCGCACAGACCAGCTCACAAAGTGCAAACATGCAGCCATTTCTCCCACACCAGAGCTCTAAGGCCTGAGAGCTGGTGCTGTATTCAACTGCCCTTCCCACCGCACTCACAGCCAGACACGCCCCTGGCATCTCCCCTTGCCTTGCCTCCCACCACTCCCAAGACACATTCTCAAGCTCACTCTCACTCTCGGCACAGACCAGCTCACAAAGTTAAAACATACAGCCATTTCTCCCACACCAGAGCTCTAAGGGCTTAGAGCTCCTGCTGTTTCTGACCTTCCCTTGCCAGTGCTTTCACAGCCAGACAGACACTAAAAATCTCCCCTTGCCTTGCCTCCCACCACTCCCAAGACACATTCTCAAGCTCCCTCTCACTCTCGGCACAGACCAGCTCACAAAGTTAAAACATACAGCCATTTCTCCCACACCAGAGCTCTAAGGCCTAAGAGCTGGTGCTGTTTCTGACCTTCCCTTGCCAGTGCTTTCACAGCCAAACATACACTAAGAATCTCCCCTTGCCTTGCCTCCCACCACTCCCAAGACACATTCGCAAGCTCCCTCTCACTCTCGGCACAGACCAGCTCACAAAGTTAAAACATACAGCCATTTCTCCCACACCAGAGCTCTAAGGGCTTAGAGCTCCTGCTGTTTCTGACCTTCCCTTGCCAGTGCTTTCACAGCCAAACATACACTAAGAATCTCCCCTTGCCTTGCCTCCCACCACTCCCAAGACACATTCGCAAGCTCCCTCTCACTCTCGGCACAGACCAGCTCACAAAGTTAAAACATACAGCCATTTCTCCCACACCAGAGCTCTAAGGCCTAAGAGCTGGTGCTGTTTCTGACCTTCCCTTGCCAGTGCTTTCACAGCCAAACATACACTAAGAATCTCCCCTTGCCTTGCCTCCCACCACTCCCAAGACACATTCTCAAGCTCACTCTCACTCTCGGCACAGACCAGCTCACAAAGTTAAAACATACAGCCATGTTTCCCTCTTAATATTTCTAAGGGCTTAATGCTCTTGCTGGTCCTCACCTTCCCTTGCCAGCACTTTCACACCCAGACAGACACTGCGGATGTACTTTTGCCTTGCCTCCCAGCACTCTCAATACACATTCGCAAGCTCACTCTCACTCTCGGCACAGACCAGCTCACAAAGTTAAAACATCCAGCCATTTCTCCCACACCAGAGCTCTAAGGGCTTAGAGCTCTTGCTGTTTCTGACCTTCCCTTGCCAGTGCTTTCACAGCCAAACATACACTAAGAATCTCCCCTTGCCTTGCCTCCCACCACTCCCAAGACACATTCTCAAGCTCCCTCTCACTCTCGGCACAGACCAGCTCACAAAGTTAAAACATACAGCCATTTCTCCCACACCAGAGCTCTAAGGGCTTAGAGCTCTTGCTGTTTCTGACCTTCCCTTGCCAGTGCTTTCACAGCCAAACATACACTAAGAATCTCCCCTTGCCTTGCCTCGCACCACTCCCAAGACACATTCGCAAGCTCACTCTCACTCGCGGCACAGACCAGCTCCCAAAGTTAAAACATACAGCCATGTTTCCCTCTTGATATTTCTAAGGACTTAATGCTCTTGCTGGTCCTCACCTTCCCTTGCCAGCACTTTCACACCCAGACAGACACTGCGGATGTACTTTTGCCTTGCCTCCCAGCACTCTCAATACACATTCGCAAGCTCACTCTCACTCCGCACAGACCAGCTCACAAAGTGCAAACATGCAGCCATTTCTCCCACACCAGAGCTCTAAGGCCTAAGAGCTGGTGCTGTATTCAACTGCCCTTCCCACCGCACTCACAGCCAGACACCCCCCTGGCATCTCCCCTTGCCTTGCCTCCCACCACTCCCAAGACACATTCTCAAGCTCCCTCTCACTCTCGGCACAGACCAGCTCACAAAGTTAAAACATACAGCCATTTCTCCCACACCAGAGCTCTAAGGGCTTAGAGCTCCTGCTGTTTCTGACCTTCCCTTGCCAGTGCTTTCACAGCCAAACATACACTAAGAATCTCCCCTTGCCTTGCCTCCCACCACTCCCAAGACACATTCTCAAGCTCCCTCTCACTCTTGGCACAGACCAGCTCACAAAGTTAAAACATACAGCCATTTCTCCCACACCAGAGCTCTAAGGGCTTAGAGCTCTTGCTGTTTCTGACCTTCCCTTGCCAGTGCTTTCACAGCCAAACATACACTAAGAATCTCCCCTTGCCTTGCCTCGCACCACTCCCAAGACACATTCGCAAGCTCACTCTCACTCTCGGCACAGACCAGCTCACAAAGTTAAAACATACAGCCATTTCTCCCACACCAGAGCTCTAAGGGCTTAGAGCTCCTGCTGTTTCTGACCTTCCCTTGCCAGTGCTTTCACAGCCAAACATACACTAAGAATCTCCCCTTGCCTTGCCTCCCACCACTCCCAAGACACATTCGCAAGCTCCCTCTCACTCTCGGCACAGACCAGCTCACAAAGTTAAAACATACAGCCATTTCTCCCACACCAGAGCTCTAAGGGCTTAGAGCTCCTGCTGTTTCTGACCTTCCCTTGCCAGTGCTTTTACAGCCAGACAGACACTAAAAATCTCCCCTTGCCTTGCCTCCCACCACTCCCAAGACACATTCTCAAGCTCCCTCTCACTCTCGGCACAGACCAGCTCACAAAGTTAAAACATACAGCCATTTCTCCCACACCAGAGCTCTAAGGCCTAAGAGCTGGTGCTGTTTCTGACCTTCCCTTGCCAGTGCTTTCACAGCCAAACATACACTAAGAATCTCCCCTTGCCTTGCCTCCCACCACTCCCAAGACACATTCGCAAGCTCCCTCTCACTCTCGGCACAGACCAGCTCACAAAGTTAAAACATACAGCCATTTCTCCCACACCAGAGCTCTAAGGCCTAAGAGCTGGTGCTGTTTCTGACCTTCCCTTGCCAGTGCTTTCACAGCCAAACATACACTAAGAATCTCCCCTTGCCTTGCCTCCCACCACTCCCAAGACACATTCTCAAGCTCACTCTCACTCTCGGCACAGACCAGCTCACAAAGTTAAAACATACAGCCATGTTTCCCTCTTAATATTTCTAAGGGCTTAATGCTCTTGCTGGTCCTCACCTTCCCTTGCCAGCACTTTCACACCCAGACAGACACTGCGGATGTACTTTTGCCTTGCCTCCCAGCACTCTCAATACACATTCGCAAGCTCACTCTCACTCTCGGCACAGACCAGCTCACAAAGTTAAAACATCCAGCCATTTCTCCCACACCAGAGCTCTAAGGGCTTAGAGCTCTTGCTGTTTCTGACCTTCCCTTGCCAGTGCTTTCACAGCCAAACATACACTAAGAATCTCCCCTTGCCTTGCCTCCCACCACTCCCAAGACACATTCGCAAGCTCCCTCTCACTCTCGGCACAGACCAGCTCACAAAGTTAAAACATACAGCCATTTCTCCCACACCAGAGCTCTAAGGCCTAAGAGCTGGTGCTGTTTCTGACCTTCCCTTGCCAGTGCTTTCACAGCCAAACATACACTAAGAATCTCCCCTTGCCTTGCCTCCCACCACTCCCAAGACACATTCGCAAGCTCCCTCTCACTCTCGGCACAGACCAGCTCACAAAGTTAAAACATACAGCCATTTCTCCCACACCAGAGCTCTAAGGGCTTAGAGCTCCTGCTGTTTCTGACCTTCCCTTGCCAGTGCTTTCACAGCCAAACATACACTAAGAATCTCCCCTTGCCTTGCCTCCCACCACTCCCAAGACACATTCGCAAGCTCCCTCTCACTCTCGGCACAGACCAGCTCACAAAGTTAAAACATACAGCCATTTCTCCCACACCAGAGCTCTAAGGCCTAAGAGCTGGTGCTGTTTCTGACCTTCCCTTGCCAGTGCTTTCACAGCCAAACATACACTAAGAATCTCCCCTTGCCTTGCCTCCCACCACTCCCAAGACACATTCGCAAGCTCCCTCTCACTCTCGGCACAGACCAGCTCACAAAGTTAAAACATACAGCCATGTTTCCCTCTTAATATTTCTAAGGGCTTAATGCTCTTGCTGGTCCTCACCTTCCCTTGCCAGCACTTTCACACCCAGACAGACACTGCGGATGTACTTTTGCCTTGCCTCCCAGCACTCTCAATACACATTCGCAAGCTCACTCTCACTCTCGGCACAGACCAGCTCACAAAGTTAAAACATCCAGCCATTTCTCCCACACCAGAGCTCTAAGGGCTTAGAGCTCCTGCTGTTTCTGACCTTCCCTTGCCAGTGCTTTCACAGCCAAACATACACTAAGAATCTCCCCTTGCCTTGCCTCCCACCACTCCCAAGACACATTCGCAAGCTCACTCTCACTCGCGGCACAGACCAGCTCACAAAGTTAAAACATACAGCCATGTTTCCCTCTTGATATTTCTAAGGACTTAATGCTCTTGCTGGTCCTCACCTTCCCTTGCCAGCACTTTCACACCCAGACAGACACTGCGGATGTACTTTTGCCTTGCCTCCCAGCACTCTCACTACACATTCGCAAGCTCACTCTCACTCCGCACAGACCAGCTCACAAAGTGCAAACATGCAGCCATTTCTCCCACACCAGAGCTCTAAGGCCTAAGACCTGGTGATGTATTCAACTGCCCTTCCCACCGCACTCACAGCCAGACACCCCCCTGGCATCTCCCCTTGCCTTGCCTCCCACCACTCCCAAGACACATTCTCAAGCTCCCTCTCACTCTCGGCACAGACCAGCTCACAAAGTTAAAACATCCAGCCATTTCTCCCACACCAGAGCTCTAAGGGCTTAGAGCTCTTGCTGTTTCTGACCTTCCCTTGCCAGTGCTTTCACAGCCAAACATACACTAAGAATCTCCCCTTGCCTTGCCTCGCACCACTCCCAAGACACATTCGCAAGCTCACTCTCACTCTCGGCACAGACCAGCTCACAAAGTTAAAACATACAGCCATTTCTCCCACACCAGAGCTCTAAGGGCTTAGAGCTCCTGCTGTTTCTGACCTTCCCTTGCCAGTGCTTTCACAGCCAAACATACACTAAGAATCTCCCCTTGCCTTGCCTCGCACCACTCCCAAGACACATTCTCAAGCTCACTCTCACTCGCGGCACAGACCAGCTCACAAAGTTAAAACATACAGCCATTTCTCCCACACCAGAGCTCTAAGGGCTTAGAGCTCCTGCTGTTTCTGACCTTCCCTTGCCAGTGCTTTCACAGCCAAACATACACTAAGAATCTCCCCTTGCCTTGCCTCCCACCACTCCCAAGACACATTCGCAAGCTCACTCTCACTCGCGGCACAGACCAGCTCACAAAGTTAAAACATACAGCCATTTCTCCCACACCAGAGCTCTAAGGGCTTAGAGCTCCTGCTGTTTCTGACCTTCCCTTACCAGTGCTTTCACAGCCAAACATACACTAAGAATCTCCCCTTGCCTTGCCTCGCACCACTCCCAAGACACATTCTCAAGCTCACTCTCACTCTCGGCACAGACCAGCTCACAAAGTTAAAACATACAGCCATTTCTCCCACACCAGAGCTCTAAGGGCTTAGAGCTCCTGCTGTTTCTGACCTTCCCTTGCCAGTGCTTTCACAGCCAAACATACACTAAGAATCTCCCCTTGCCTTGCCTCCCACCACTCCCAAGACACATTCGCAAGCTCCCTCTCACTCTCGGCACAGACCAGCTCACAAAGTTAAAACATACAGCCATGTTTCCCTCTTGATATTTCTAAGGACTTAATGCTCTTGCTGGTCCTCACCTTCCCTTGCCAGCACTTTCACACCCAGACAGACACTGCGGATGTACTTTTGCCTTGCCTCCCAGCACTCTCAATACACATTCGCAAGCTCACTCTCACTCTTCGCACAGACCAGCTCACAAAGTGCAAACATGCAGCCATTTCTCCCACACCAGAGCTCTAAGGCCTGAGAGCTGGTGCTGTATTCAACTGCCCTTCCCACCGCACTCACAGCCAGACACCCCCCTGGCATCTCCCCTTGCCTTGCCTCCCACCACTCCCAAGACACATTCGCAAGCTCCCTCTCACTCTCGGCACAGACCAGCTCACAAAGTTAAAACATACAGCCATTTCTCCCACACCAGAGCTCTAAGGCCTAAGAGCTGGTGCTGTTTCTGACCTTCCCTTGCCAGTGCTTTCACAGCCAAACATACACTAAGAATCTCCCCTTGCCTTGCCTCCCACCACTCCCAAGACACATTCGCAAGCTCCCTCTCACTCTCGGCACAGACCAGCTCACAAAGTTAAAACATACAGCCATGTTTCCCTCTTGATATTTCTAAGGGCTTAATGCTCTTGCTGGTCCTCACCTTCCCTTGCCAGCACTTTCACACCCAGACAGACACTGCGGATGTACTTTTGCCTTGCCTCCCAGCACTCTCAATACACATTCGCAAGCTCACTCTCACATTCGCACAGACCAGCTCACAAAGTGCAAACATGCAGCCATTTCTCCCACACCAGAGCTCTAAGGCCTAAGAGCTGGTGCTGTATTCAACTGCCCTTCCCACCGCACTCACAGCCAGACACCCCCCTGGCATCTCCCCTTGCCTTGCCTCCCACCACTCCCAAGACACATTCTCAAGCTCCCTCTCACTCTCGGCACAGACCAGCTCACAAAGTTAAATCATACAGCCATTTCTCCCACACCAGAGCTCTAAGGGCTTAGAGCTCCTGCTGTTTCTGACCTTCCCTTGCCAGTGCTTTCACAGCCAAACATACACTAAGAATCTCCCCTTGCCTTGCCTCCCACCACTCCCAAGACACATTCTCAAGCTCACTCTCACTCTCGGCACAGACCAGCTCACAAAGTTAAAACATACAGCCATTTCTCCCACACCAGAGCTCTAAGGGCTTAGAGCTCCTGCTGTTTCTGACCTTCCCTTGCCAGTGCTTTCACAGCCAAACATACACTAAGAATCTCCCCTTGCCTTGCCTCCCACCACTCCCAAGACACATTCTCAAGCTCCCTCTCACTCTCGGCACAGACCAGCTCACAAAGTTAAAACATACAGCCATTTCTCCCACACCAGAGCTCTAAGGGCTTAGAGCTCTTGCTGTTTCTGACCTTCCCTTGCCAGTGCTTTCACAGCCAAACATACACTAAGAATCTCCCCTTGCCTTGCCTCGCACCACTCCCAAGACACATTCGCAAGCTCACTCTCACTCGCGGCACAGACCAGCTCCCAAAGTTAAAACATACAGCCATGTTTCCCTCTTGATATTTCTAAGGACTTAATGCTCTTGCTGGTCCTCACCTTCCCTTGCCAGCACTTTCACACCCAGACAGACACTGCGGATGTACTTTTGCCTTGCCTCCCAGCACTCTCAATACACATTCGCAAGCTCACTCTCACTCCGCACAGACCAGCTCACAAAGTGCAAACATGCAGCCATTTCTCCCACACCAGAGCTCTAAGGCCTAAGACCTGGTGCTGTATTCAACTGCCCTTCCCACCGCACTCACAACCAGACACCCCCCTGGCATCTCCCCTTGCCTTGCCTCCCACCACTCCCAAGACACATTCTCAAGCTCCCTCTCACTCTCGGCACAGACCAGCTCACAAAGTTAAAACATACAGCCATTTCTCCCACACCAGAGCTCTAAGGGCTTAGAGCTCCTGCTGTTTCTGACCTTCCCTTGCCAGTGCTTTCACAGCCAAACATACACTAAGAATCTCCCCTTGCCTTGCCTCCCACCACTCCCAAGACACATTCTCAAGCTCCCTCTCACTCTTGGCACAGACCAGCTCACAAAGTTAAAACATACAGCCATTTCTCCCACACCAGAGCTCTAAGGGCTTAGAGCTCTTGCTGTTTCTGACCTTCCCTTGCCAGTGCTTTCACAGCCAAACATACACTAAGAATCTCCCCTTGCCTTGCCTCGCACCACTCCCAAGACACATTCGCAAGCTCACTCTCACTCTCGGCACAGACCAGCTCACAAAGTTAAAACATACAGCCATTTCTCCCACACCAGAGCTCTAAGGGCTTAGAGCTCTTGCTGTTTCTGACCTTCCCTTGCCAGTGCTTTCACAGCCAAACATACACTAAGAATCTCCCCTTGCCTTGCCTCCCACCACTCCCAAGACACATTCGCAAGCTCCCTCTCACTCTCGGCACAGACCAGCTCACAAAGTTAAAACATACAGCCATTTCTCCCACACCAGAGCTCTAAGGGCTTAGAGCTCCTGCTGTTTCTGACCTTCCCTTGCCAGTGCTTTCACAGCCAAACATACACTAAGAATCTCCCCTTGCCTTGCCTCCCACCACTCCCAAGACACATTCGCAAGCTCCCTCTCACTCTCGGCACAGACCAGCTCACAAAGTTAAAACATACAGCCATTTCTCCCACACCAGAGCTCTAAGGCCTAAGAGCTGGTGCTGTTTCTGACCTTCCCTTGCCAGTGCTTTCACAGCCAAACATACACTAAGAATCTCCCCTTGCCTTGCCTCCCACCACTCCCAAGACACATTCTCAAGCTCACTCTCACTCTCGGCACAGACCAGCTCACAAAGTTAAAACATACAGCCATGTTTCCCTCTTAATATTTCTAAGGGCTTAATGCTCTTGCTGGTCCTCACCTTCCCTTGCCAGCACTTTCACACCCAGACAGACACTGCGGATGTACTTTTGCCTTGCCTCCCAGCACTCTCAATACACATTCGCAAGCTCACTCTCACTCTCGGCACAGACCAGCTCACAAAGTTAAAACATCCAGCCATTTCTCCCACACCAGAGCTCTAAGGGCTTAGAGCTCTTGCTGTTTCTGACCTTCCCTTGCCAGTGCTTTCACAGCCAAACATACACTAAGAATCTCCCCTTGCCTTGCCTCCCACCACTCCCAAGACACATTCGCAAGCTCCCTCTCACTCTCGGCACAGACCAGCTCCCAAAGTTAAAACATACAGCCATGTTTCCCTCTTGATATTTCTAAGGACTTAATGCTCTTGCTGGTCCTCACCTTCCCTTGCCAGCACTTTCACACCCAGACAGACACTGCGGGTGTACTTTTGCCTTGCCTCCCAGCACTCTCACTACACATTCGCAAGCTCACTCTCACTCCGCACAGACCAGCTCACAAAGTGCAAACATGCAGCCATTTCTCCCACACCAGAGCTCTAAGGCCTAAGAGCTGGTGCTGTATTCAACTGCCCTTCCCACCGCACTCACAGCCAGACACCCCCCTGGCATCTCCCCTTGCCTTGCCTCCCACCACTCCCAAGACACATTCTCAAGCTCCCTCTCACTCTCGGCACAGACCAGCTCACAAAGTTAAAACATACAGCCATTTCTCCCACACCAGAGCTCTAAGGCCTAAGAGCTGGTGCTGTTTCTGACCTTCCCTTGCCAGTGCTTTCACAGCCAAACATACACTAAGAATCTCCCCTTGCCTTGCCTCCCACCACTCCCAAGACACATTCGCAAGCTCCCTCTCACTCTCGGCACAGACCAGCTCACAAAGTTAAAACATACAGCCATTTCTCCCACACCAGAGCTCTAAGGCCTAAGAGCTGGTGCTGTTTCTGACCTTCCCTTGCCAGTGCTTTCACAGCCAAACATACACTAAGAATCTCCCCTTGCCTTGCCTCCCACCACTCCCAAGACACATTCGCAAGCTCCCTCTCACTCTCGGCACAGACCAGCTCACAAAGTTAAAACATACAGCCATGTTTCCCTCTTGATATTTCTAAGGGCTTAATGCTCTTGCTGGTCCTCACCTTCCCTTGCCAGCACTTTCACACCCAGACAGACACTGCGGATGTACTTTTGCCTTGCCTCCCAGCACTCTCAATACACATTCGAAAGCTCACTCTCACATTCGCACAGACCAGCTCACAAAGTGCAAACATGCAGCCATTTCTCCCACACCAGAGCTCTAAGGCCTAAGAGCTGGTGCTGTATTCAACTGCCCTTCCCACCGCACTCACAGCCAGACACCCCCCTGGCATCTCCCCTTGCCTTGCCTCCCACCACTCCCAAGACACATTCTCAAGCTCCCTCTCACTCTCGGCACAGACCAGCTCACAAAGTTAAATCATACAGCCATTTCTCCCACACCAGAGCTCTAAGGGCTTAGAGCTCCTGCTGTTTCTGACCTTCCCTTGCCAGTGCTTTCACAGCCAAACATACACTAAGAATCTCCCCTTGCCTTGCCTCCCACCACTCCCAAGACACATTCTCAAGCTCACTCTCACTCTCGGCACAGACCAGCTCACAAAGTTAAAACATACAGCCATTTCTCCCACACCAGAGCTCTAAGGGCTTAGAGCTCCTGCTGTTTCTGACCTTCCCTTGCCAGTGCTTTCACAGCCAAACATACACTAAGAATCTCCCCTTGCCTTGCCTCCCACCACTCCCAAGACACATTCTCAAGCTCCCTCTCACTCTCGGCACAGACCAGCTCACAAAGTTAAAACATACAGCCATTTCTCCCACACCAGAGCTCTAAGGGCTTAGAGCTCTTGCTGTTTCTGACCTTCCCTTGCCAGTGCTTTCACAGCCAAACATACACTAAGAATCTCCCCTTGCCTTGCCTCGCACCACTCCCAAGACACATTCGCAAGCTCACTCTCACTCGCGGCACAGACCAGCTCCCAAAGTTAAAACATACAGCCATGTTTCCCTCTTGATATTTCTAAGGACTTAATGCTCTTGCTGGTCCTCACCTTCCCTTGCCAGCACTTTCACACCCAGACAGACACTGCGGATGTACTTTTGCCTTGCCTCCCAGCACTCTCAATACACATTCGCAAGCTCACTCTCACTCCGCACAGACCAGCTCACAAAGTGCAAACATGCAGCCATTTCTCCCACACCAGAGCTCTAAGGCCTAAGAGCTGGTGCTGTATTCAACTGCCCTTCCCACCGCACTCACAGCCAGACACCCCCCTGGCATCTCCCCTTGCCTTGCCTCCCACCACTCCCAAGACACATTCTCAAGCTCCCTCTCACTCTCGGCACAGACCAGCTCACAAAGTTAAAACATACAGCCATTTCTCCCACACCAGAGCTCTAAGGGCTTAGAGCTCCTGCTGTTTCTGACCTTCCCTTGCCAGTGCTTTCACAGCCAAACATACACTAAGAATCTCCCCTTGCCTTGCCTCCCACCACTCCCAAGACACATTCTCAAGCTCCCTCTCACTCTTGGCACAGACCAGCTCACAAAGTTAAAACATACAGCCATTTCTCCCACACCAGAGCTCTAAGGGCTTAGAGCTCTTGCTGTTTCTGACCTTCCCTTGCCAGTGCTTTCACAGCCAAACATACACTAAGAATCTCCCCTTGCCTTGCCTCGCACCACTCCCAAGACACATTCGCAAGCTCACTCTCACTCTCGGCACAGACCAGCTCACAAAGTTAAAACATACAGCCATTTCTCCCACACCAGAGCTCTAAGGGCTTAGAGCTCCTGCTGTTTCTGACCTTCCCTTGCCAGTGCTTTCACAGCCAAACATACACTAAGAATCTCCCCTTGCCTTGCCTCCCACCACTCCCAAGACACATTCGCAAGCTCCCTCTCACTCTCGGCACAGACCAGCTCACAAAGTTAAAACATACAGCCATTTCTCCCACACCAGAGCTCTAAGGGCTTAGAGCTCCTGCTGTTTCTGACCTTCCCTTGCCAGTGCTTTTACAGCCAGACAGACACTAAAAATCTCCCCTTGCCTTGCCTCCCACCACTCCCAAGACACATTCTCAAGCTCCCTCTCACTCTCGGCACAGACCAGCTCACAAAGTTAAAACATACAGCCATTTCTCCCACACCAGAGCTCTAAGGCCTAAGAGCTGGTGCTGTTTCTGACCTTCCCTTGCCAGTGCTTTCACAGCCAAACATACACTAAGAATCTCCCCTTGCCTTGCCTCCCACCACTCCCAAGACACATTCGCAAGCTCCCTCTCACTCTCGGCACAGACCAGCTCACAAAGTTAAAACATACAGCCATTTCTCCCACACCAGAGCTCTAAGGCCTAAGAGCTGGTGCTGTTTCTGACCTTCCCTTGCCAGTGCTTTCACAGCCAAACATACACTAAGAATCTCCCCTTGCCTTGCCTCCCACCACTCCCAAGACACATTCTCAAGCTCACTCTCACTCTCGGCACAGACCAGCTCACAAAGTTAAAACATACAGCCATGTTTCCCTCTTTATATTTCTAAGGGCTTAATGCTCTTGCTGGTCCTCACCTTCCCTTGCCAGCACTTTCACACCCAGACAGACACTGCGGATGTACTTTTGCCTTGCCTCCCAGCACTCTCAATACACATTCGCAAGCTCACTCTCACTCTCGGCACAGACCAGCTCACAAAGTTAAAACATCCAGCCATTTCTCCCACACCAGAGCTCTAAGGGCTTAGAGCTCTTGCTGTTTCTGACCTTCCCTTGCCAGTGCTTTCACAGCCAAACATACACTAAGAATCTCCCCTTGCCTTGCCTCCCACCACTCCCAAGACACATTCGCAAGCTCCCTCTCACTCTCGGCACAGACCAGCTCCCAAAGTTAAAACATACAGCCATGTTTCCCTCTTGATATTTCTAAGGACTTAATGCTCTTGCTGGTCCTCACCTTCCCTTGCCAGCACTTTCACACCCAGACAGACACTGCGGGTGTACTTTTGCCTTGCCTCCCAGCACTCTCACTACACATTCGCAAGCTCACTCTCACTCCGCACAGACCAGCTCACAAAGTGCAAACATGCAGCCATTTCTCCCACACCAGAGCTCTAAGGCCTAAGAGCTGGTGCTGTATTCAACTGCCCTTCCCACCGCACTCACAGCCAGACACCCCCCTGGCATCTCCCCTTGCCTTGCCTCCCACCACTCCCAAGACACATTCTCAAGCTCCCTCTCACTCTCGGCACAGACCAGCTCACAAAGTTAAAACATACAGCCATTTCTCCCACACCAGAGCTCTAAGGCCTAAGAGCTGGTGCTGTTTCTGACCTTCCCTTGCCAGTGCTTTCACAGCCAAACATACACTAAGAATCTCCCCTTGCCTTGCCTCCCACCACTCCCAAGACACATTCGCAAGCTCCCTCTCACTCTTGGCACAGACCAGCTCACAAAGTTAAAACATACAGCCATTTCTCCCACACCAGAGCTCTAAGGCCGAAGAGCTTGTGCTGTTTCTGACCTTCCCTTGCCAGTGCTTTCACAGCCAAACATACACTAAGAATCTCCCCTTGCCTTGCCTCCCACCACTCCCAAGACACATTCGCAAGCTCACTCTCACTCTCGGCACAGACCAGCTCACAAAGTTAAAACATACAGCCATTTCTCCCACACCAGAGCTCTAAGGGCTTAGAGCTCCTGCTGTTTCTGACCTTCCCTTACCAGTGCTTTCACAGCCAAACATACACTAAGAATCTCCCCTTGCCTTGCCTCCCACCACTCCCAAGACACATTCGCAAGCTC
Source organism: Pelecanus crispus (assembly GCF_030463565.1). NCBI lineage: Eukaryota > Metazoa > Chordata > Aves > Pelecaniformes > Pelecanidae > Pelecanus > Pelecanus crispus. Next base: position 24,427,192 of record NC_134650.1, read on the forward strand.
ACTCTCACTCTCGGCACAGACCAGCTCACAAAGTTAAAACATACAGCCATTTCTCCCACACCAGAGCTCTAAGGGCTTAGAGCTCCTGCTGTTTCTGACCTTCCCTTGCCAGTGCTTTCACAGCCAAACATACACTAAGAATCTCCCCTTGCCTTGCCTCCCACCACTCCCAAGACACATTCGCAAGCTCATTCTCACTCGCGGCACAGACCAGCTCACAAACTTAAAACATACAGCCATTTCTCCCACACCAGAGCTCTAAGGGCTTAGAGCTCCTGCTGTTTCTGACCTTCCCTTACCAGTGCTTTCACAGCCAAACATACACTAAGAATCTCCCCTTGCCTTGCCTCGCACCACTCCCAAGACACATTCGCAAGCTCACTCTCACTCTCGGCACAGACCAGCTCACAAAGTTAAAACATACAGCCATTTCTCCCACACCAGAGCTCTAAGGGCTTAGAGCTCCTGCTGTTTCTGACCTTCCCTTGCCAGTGCTTTCACAGCCAAACATACACTAAGAATCTCCCCTTGCCTTGCCTCCCACCACTCCCAAGACACATTCGCAAGCTCACTCTCACTCGCGGCACAGACCAGCTCACAAAGTTATAACATACAGCCATGTTTCCCTCTTGATATTTCTAAGGACTTAATGCTCTTGCTGGTCCTCACCTTCCCTTGCCAGCACTTTCACACCCAGACAGACACTGCGGGTGTACTTTTGCCTTGCCTCCCAGCACTCTCAATACACATTCGCAAGCTCACTCTCACTCCGCACAGACCAGCTCACAAAGTGCAAACATGCAGCCATTTCTCCCACACCAGAGCTCTAAGGCCTAAGACCTGGTGCTGTATTCAACTGCCCTTCCCACCGCACTCACAGCCAGACACCCCCCTGGCATCTCCCCTTGCCTTGCCTCCCACCACTCCCAAGACACATTCGCAAGCTCCCTCTCACTCTCGGCACAGACCAGCTCACAAAGTTAAAACATACAGCCATTTCTCCCACACCAGAGCTCTAAGGCCTAAGAGCTGGTGCTGTTTCTGACCTTCCCTTGCCAGTGCTTTCACAGCCAAATATATATTAATAATCTCCCCTTGCCTTGCCTCGCACCACTCCCAAGACACATTCTCAAGCTCACTCTCACTCTCGGCACAGACCAGCTCACAAAGTTAAAACATACAGCCATTTCTCCCACACCAGAGCTCTAAGGGCTTAGAGCTCCTGCTGTTTCTGACCTTCCCTTGCCAGTGCTTTCACAGCCAAACATACACTAAGAATCTCCCCTTGCCTTGCCTCCCACCACTCCCAAGACACATTCTCAAGCTCCCTCTCACTCTCGGCACAGACCAGCTCACAAAGTTAAAACATACAGCCATTTCTCCCACACCAGAGCTCTAAGGGCTTAGAGCTCCTGCTGTTTCTGACCTTCCCTTGCCAGTGCTTTCACAGCCAAACATACACTAAGAATCTCCCCTTGCCTTGCCTCGCACCACTCCCAAGACACATTCTCAAGCTCCCTCTCACTCTCGGCACAGACCAGCTCACAAAGTTAAAACATACAGCCATTTCTCCCACACCAGAGCTCTAAGGGCTTAGAGCTCCTGCTGTTTCTGACCTTCCCTTGCCAGTGCTTTCACGGCCAAACATACACTAAAAATCTCCCCTTGCCTTGCCTCCCACCACTCCCAAGACACATTCTCAAGCTCCCTCTCACTCTCGGCACAGACCAGCTCACAAAGTTAAAACATACAGCCATTTCTCCCACACCAGAGCTCTAAGGCCTAAGAGCTGGTGCTGTTTCTGACCTTCCCTTGCCAGTGCTTTCACAGCCAAACATACACTAAGAATCTCCCCTTGCCTTGCCTCCCACCACTCCCAAGACACATTCGCAAGCTCCCTCTCACTCTCGGCACAGACCAGCTCACAAAGTTAAAACATACAGCCATTTCTCCCACACCAGAGCTCTAAGGGCTTAGAGCTCTTGCTGTTTCTGACCTTCCCTTGCCAGTGCTTTCACAGCCAAACATACACTAAGAATCTCCCCTTGCCTTGCCTCGCACCACTCCCAAGACACATTCTCAAGCTCACTCCCACTCTCGGCACAGACCAGCTCACAAAGTTAAAACATACAGCCATTTCTCCCACACCAGAGCTCTAAGGGCTTAGAGCTCCTGCTGTTTCTGACCTTCCCTTGCCAGTGCTTTCACAGCCAAACATACACTAAGAATCTCCCCTTGCCTTGCCTCCCAGCACTCTCAATACACATTCGCAAGCTCACTCTCACTCCGCACAGACCAGCTCACAAAGTGCAAACATGCAGCCATTTCTCCCACACCAGAGCTCTAAGGGCTTAGAGCTCCTGCTGTTTCTGACCTTCCCTTGCCAGTGCTTTCACAGCCAAACATACACTAAGAATCTCCCCTTGCCTTGCCTCCCACCACTCCCAAGACACATTCTCAAGCTCCCTCTCACTCTCGGCACAGACCAGCTCACAAAGTTAAAACATACAGCCATTTCTCCCACACCAGAGCTCTAAGGGCTTAGAGCTCCTGCTGTTTCTGACCTTCCCTTGCCAGTGCTTTCACAGCCAAACATACACTAAGAATCTCCCCTTGCCTTGCCTCCCACCACTCCCAAGACACATTCTCAAGCTCCCTCTCACTCTTGGCACAGACCAGCTCACAAAGTTAAAACATACAGCCATTTCTCCCACACCAGAGCTCTAAGGGCTTAGAGCTCTTGCTGTTTCTGACCTTCCCTTGCCAGTGCTTTCACAGCCAAACATACACTAAGAATCTCCCCTTGCCTTGCCTCGCACCACTCCCAAGACACATTCGCAAGCTCACTCTCACTCTCGGCACAGACCAGCTCACAAAGTTAAAACATACAGCCATTTCTCCCACACCAGAGCTCTAAGGCCTAAGAGCTGGTGCTGTTTCTGACCTTCCCTTGCCAGTGCTTTCACAGCCAAACATACACTAAGAATCTCCCCTTGCCTTGCCTCCCACCACTCCCAAGACACATTCGCAAGCTCCCTCTCACTCTCGGCACAGACCAGCTCACAAAGTTAAAACATACAGCCATTTCTCCCACACCAGAGCTCTAAGGCCTAAGAGCTGGTGCTGTTTCTGACCTTCCCTTGCCAGTGCTTTCACAGCCAAACATACACTAAGAATCTCCCCTTGCCTTGCCTCCCACCACTCCCAAGACACATTCGCAAGCTCCCTCTCACTCTCGGCACAGACCAGCTCACAAAGTTAAAACATACAGCCATGTTTCCCTCTTGATATTTCTAAGGGCTTAATGCTCTTGCTGGTCCTCACCTTCCCTTGCCAGCACTTTCACACCCAGACAGACACTGCGGATGTACTTTTGCCTTGCCTCCCAGCACTCTCAATACACATTCGCAAGCTCACTCTCACATTCGCACAGACCAGCTCACAAAGTGCAAACATGCAGCCATTTCTCCCACACCAGAGCTCTAAGGCCTAAGAGCTGGTGCTGTATTCAACTGCCCTTCCCACCGCACTCACAGCCAGACACCCCCCTGGCATCTCCCCTTGCCTTGCCTCCCACCACTCCCAAGACACATTCTCAAGCTCCCTCTCACTCTCGGCACAGACCAGCTCACAAAGTTAAATCATACAGCCATTTCTCCCACACCAGAGCTCTAAGGGCTTAGAGCTCCTGCTGTTTCTGACCTTCCCTTGCCAGTGCTTTCACAGCCAAACATACACTAAGAATCTCCCCTTGCCTTGCCTCCCACCACTCCCAAGACACATTCTCAAGCTCACTCTCACTCTCGGCACAGACCAGCTCACAAAGTTAAAACATACAGCCATTTCTCCCACACCAGAGCTCTAAGGGCTTAGAGCTCCTGCTGTTTCTGACCTTCCCTTGCCAGTGCTTTCACAGCCAAACATACACTAAGAATCTCCCCTTGCCTTGCCTCCCACCACTCCCAAGACACATTCTCAAGCTCCCTCTCACTCTCGGCACAGACCAGCTCACAAAGTTAAAACATACAGCCATTTCTCCCACACCAGAGCTCTAAGGGCTTAGAGCTCTTGCTGTTTCTGACCTTCCCTTGCCAGTGCTTTCACAGCCAAACATACACTAAGAATCTCCCCTTGCCTTGCCTCGCACCACTCCCAAGACACATTCGCAAGCTCACTCTCACTCGCGGCACAGACCAGCTCCCAAAGTTAAAACATACAGCCATGTTTCCCTCTTGATATTTCTAAGGACTTAATGCTCTTGCTGGTCCTCACCTTCCCTTGCCAGCACTTTCACACCCAGACAGACACTGCGGATGTACTTTTGCCTTGCCTCCCAGCACTCTCAATACACATTCGCAAGCTCACTCTCACTCCGCACAGACCAGCTCACAAAGTGCAAACATGCAGCCATTTCTCCCACACCAGAGCTCTAAGGCCTAAGAGCTGGTGCTGTATTCAACTGCCCTTCCCACCGCACTCACAGCCAGACACCCCCCTGGCATCTCCCCTTGCCTTGCCTCCCACCACTCCCAAGACACATTCTCAAGCTCCCTCTCACTCTCGGCACAGACCAGCTCACAAAGTTAAAACATACAGCCATTTCTCCCACACCAGAGCTCTAAGGGCTTAGAGCTCCTGCTGTTTCTGACCTTCCCTTGCCAGTGCTTTCACAGCCAAACATACACTAAGAATCTCCCCTTGCCTTGCCTCCCACCACTCCCAAGACACATTCTCAAGCTCCCTCTCACTCTTGGCACAGACCAGCTCACAAAGTTAAAACATACAGCCATTTCTCCCACACCAGAGCTCTAAGGGCTTAGAGCTCTTGCTGTTTCTGACCTTCCCTTGCCAGTGCTTTCACAGCCAAACATACACTAAGAATCTCCCCTTGCCTTGCCTCGCACCACTCCCAAGACACATTCGCAAGCTCACTCTCACTCTCGGCACAGACCAGCTCACAAAGTTAAAACATACAGCCATTTCTCCCACACCAGAGCTCTAAGGGCTTAGAGCTCCTGCTGTTTCTGACCTTCCCTTGCCAGTGCTTTCACAGCCAAACATACACTAAGAATCTCCCCTTGCCTTGCCTCCCACCACTCCCAAGACACATTCGCAAGCTCCCTCTCACTCTCGGCACAGACCAGCTCACAAAGTTAAAACATACAGCCATTTCTCCCACACCAGAGCTCTAAGGGCTTAGAGCTCCTGCTGTTTCTGACCTTCCCTTGCCAGTGCTTTCACAGCCAAACATACACTAAGAATCTCCCCTTGCCTTGCCTCCCACCACTCCCAAGACACATTCACAAGCTCACTCTCACTCGCGGCACAGACCAGCTCACAAAGTTAAAACATACAGCCATGTTTCCCTCTTTATATTTCTAAGGGCTTAATGCTCTTGCTGGTCCTCACCTTCCCTTGCCAGCACTTTCACACCCAGACAGACACTGCGGATGTACTTTTGCCTTGCCTCCCAGCACTCTCAATACACATTCGCAAGCTCACTCTCACATTCGCACAGACCAGCTCACAAAGTGCAAACATGCAGCCATTTCTCCCACACCAGAGCTCTAAGGCCTGAGAGCTGGTGCTGTATTCAACTGCCCTTCCCACCGCACTCACAGCCAGACACGCCCCTGGCATCTCCCCTTGCCTTGCCTCCCACCACTCCCAAGACACATTCTCAAGCTCACTCTCACTCTCGGCACAGACCAGCTCACAAAGTTAAAACATACAGCCATTTCTCCCACACCAGAGCTCTAAGGGCTTAGAGCTCCTGCTGTTTCTGACCTTCCCTTGCCAGTGCTTTCACAGCCAGACAGACACTAAAAATCTCCCCTTGCCTTGCCTCCCACCACTCCCAAGACACATTCTCAAGCTCCCTCTCACTCTCGGCACAGACCAGCTCACAAAGTTAAAACATACAGCCATTTCTCCCACACCAGAGCTCTAAGGCCTAAGAGCTGGTGCTGTTTCTGACCTTTCCTTGCCAGTGCTTTCACAGCCAAACATACACTAAGAATCTCCCCTTGCCTTGCCTCCCACCACTCCCAAGACACATTCTCAAGCTCCCTCTCACTCTTGGCACAGACCAGCTCACAAAGTTAAAACATACAGCCATTTCTCCCACACCAGAGCTCTAAGGGCTTAGAGCTCTTGCTGTTTCTGACCTTCCCTTGCCAGTGCTTTCACAGCCAAACATACACTAAGAATCTCCCCTTGCCTTGCCTCCCACCACTCCCAAGACACATTCGCAAGCTCACTCTCACTCTCGGCACAGACCAGCTCACAAAGTTAAAACATACAGCCATTTCTCCCACACCAGAGCTCTAAGGGCTTAGAGCTCCTGCTGTTTCTGACCTTCCCTTGCCAGTGCTTTCACAGCCAAACATACACTAAGAATCTCCCCTTGCCTTGCCTCCCACCACTCCCAAGACACATTCTCAAGCTCCCTCTCACTCTCGGCACAGACCAGCTCACAAAGTTAAAACATACAGCCATTTCTCCCACACCAGAGCTCTAAGGGCTTAGAGCTCCTGCTGTTTCTGACCTTCCCTTGCCAGTGCTTTCACAGCCAAACATACACTAAGAATCTCCCCTTGCCTTGCCTCCCACCACTCCCAAGACACATTCACAAGCTCACTCTCACTCGCGGCACAGACCAGCTCACAAAGTTAAAACATACAGCCATGTTTCCCTCTTGATATTTCTAAGGGCTTAATGCTCTTGCTGGTCCTCACCTTCCCTTGCCAGCACTTTCACACCCAGACAGACACTGCGGATGTACTTTTGCCTTGCCTCCCAGCACTCTCAATACACATTCGCAAGCTCACTCTCACATTCGCACAGACCAGCTCACAAAGTGCAAACATGCAGCCATTTCTCCCACACCAGAGCTCTAAGGCCTGAGAGCTGGTGCTGTATTCAACTGCCCTTCCCACCGCACTCACAGCCAGACACCCCCCTGGCATCTCCCCTTGCCTTGCCTCCCACCACTCCCAAGACACATTCTCAAGCTCCCTCTCACTCTCGGCACAGACCAGCTCACAAAGTTAAAACATACAGCCATTTCTCCCACACCAGAGCTCTAAGGGCTTAGAGCTCCTGCTGTTTCTGACCTTCCCTTGCCAGTGCTTTCACAGCCAAACATACACTAAGAATCTCCCCTTGCCTTGCCTCCCACCACTCCCAAGACACATTCTCAAGCTCCCTCTCACTCTTGGCACAGACCAGCTCACAAAGTTAAAACATACAGCCATTTCTCCCACACCAGAGCTCTAAGGCCGAAGAGCTTGTGCTGTTTCTGACCTTCCCTTGCCAGTGCTTTCACAGCCAAACATACACTAAGAATCTCCCCTTGCCTTGCCTCCCACCACTCCCAAGACACATTCGCAAGCTCACTCTCACTCTCGGCACAGACCAGCTCACAAAGTTAAAACATACAGCCATTTCTCCCACACCAGAGCTCTAAGGCCTAAGAGCTGGTGCTGTTTCTGACCTTCCCTTGCCAGTGCTTTCACAGCCAAACATACACTAAGAATCTCCCCTTGCCTTGCCTCCCACCACTCCCAAGACACATTCGCAAGCTCCCTCTCACTCTCGGCACAGACCAGCTCACAAAGTTAAAACATACAGCCATTTCTCCCACACCAGAGCTCTAAGGGCTTAGAGCTCCTGCTGTTTCTGACCTTCCCTTACCAGTGCTTTCACAGCCAAACATACACTAAGAATCTCCCCTTGCCTTGCCTCCCACCACTCCCAAGACACATTCGCAAGCTCACTCTCACTTGCGGCACAGACCAGCTCACAAAGTTAAAACATACAGCCATTTCTCCCACACCAGAGCTCTAAGGGCTTAGAGCTCTTGCTGTTTCTGACCTTCCCTTGCCAGTGCTTTCACAGCCAAACATACACTAAGAATCTCCCCTTGCCTTGCCTCCCACCACTCCCAAGACACATTCTCAAGCTCCCTCTCACTCTCGGCACAGACCAGCTCACAAAGTTAAAACATACAGCCATTTCTCCCACACCAGAGCTCTAAGGGCTTAGAGCTCTTGCTGTTTCTGACCTTCCCTTGCCAGTGCTTTCACAGCCAAACATACACTAAGAATCTCCCCTTGCCTTGCCTCGTACCACTCCCAAGACACATTCGCAAGCTCACTCTCACTCTCGGCACAGACCAGCTCACAAAGTTAAAACATACAGCCATTTCTCCCACACCAGAGCTCTAAGGGCTTAGAGCTCCTGCTGTTTCTGACCTTCCCTTGCCAGTGCTTTCACAGCCAAACATACACTAAGAATCTCCCCTTGCCTTGCCTCCCACCACTCCCAAGACACATTCGCAAGCTCCCTCTCACTCTCGGCACAGACCAGCTCCCAAAGTTAAAACATACAGCCATGTTTCCCTCTTTATATTTCTAAGGGCTTAATGCTCTTGCTGGTCCTCACCTTCCCTTGCCAGCACTTTCACACCCAGACAGACACTGCGGATGTACTTTTGCCTTGCCTCCCAGCACTCTCAATACACATTCGCAAGCTCACTCTCACTCCGCACAGACCAGCTCACAAAGTGCAAACATGCAGCCATTTCTCCCACACCAGAGCTCTAAGGCCTAAGAGCTGGTGCTGTATTCAACTGCCCTTCCCACCGCACTCACAGCCAGACACCCCCCTGGCATCTCCCCTTGCCTTGCCTCCCACCACTCCCAAGACACATTCTCAAGCTCCCTCTCACTCTCGGCACAGACCAGCTCACAAAGTTAAAACATACAGCCATTTCTCCCACACCAGAGCTCTAAGGGCTTAGAGCTCCTGCTGTTTCTGACCTTCCCTTGCCAGTGCTTTCACAGCCAAACATACACTAAGAATCTCCCCTTGCCTTGCCTCCCACCACTCCCAAGACACATTCTCAAGCTCCCTCTCACTCTTGGCACAGACCAGCTCACAAAGTTAAAACATACAGCCATTTCTCCCACACCAGAGCTCTAAGGGCTTAGAGCTCTTGCTGTTTCTGACCTTCCCTTGCCAGTGCTTTCACAGCCAAACATACACTAAGAATCTCCCCTTGCCTTGCCTCGCACCACTCCCAAGACACATTCGCAAGCTCACTCTCACTCTCGGCACAGACCAGCTCACAAAGTTAAAACATACAGCCATTTCTCCCACACCAGAGCTCTAAGGGCTTAGAGCTCCTGCTGTTTCTGACCTTCCCTTGCCAGTGCTTTCACAGCCAAACATACACTAAGAATCTCCCCTTGCCTTGCCTCCCACCACTCCCAAGACACATTCGCAAGCTCCCTCTCACTCTCGGCACAGACCAGCTCACAAAGTTAAAACATACAGCCATTTCTCCCACACCAGAGCTCTAAGGGCTTAGAGCTCCTGCTGTTTCTGACCTTCCCTTGCCAGTGCTTTCACAGCCAAACATACACTAAGAATCTCCCCTTGCCTTGCCTCCCACCACTCCCAAGACACATTCACAAGCTCACTCTCACTCGCGGCACAGACCAGCTCACAAAGTTAAAACATACAGCCATGTTTCCCTCTTTATATTTCTAAGGGCTTAATGCTCTTGCTGGTCCTCACCTTCCCTTGCCAGCACTTTCACACCCAGACAGACACTGCGGATGTACTTTTGCCTTGCCTCCCAGCACTCTCAATACACATTCGCAAGCTCACTCTCACATTCGCACAGACCAGCTCACAAAGTGCAAACATGCAGCCATTTCTCCCACACCAGAGCTCTAAGGCCTGAGAGCTGGTGCTGTATTCAACTGCCCTTCCCACCGCACTCACAGCCAGACACGCCCCTGGCATCTCCCATTGCCTTGCCTCCCACCACTCCCAAGACACATTCTCAAGCTCACTCTCACTCTCGGCACAGACCAGCTCACAAAGTTAAAACATACAGCCATTTCTCCCACACCAGAGCTCTAAGGGCTTAGAGCTCCTGCTGTTTCTGACCTTCCCTTGCCAGTGCTTTCACAGCCAGACAGACACTAAAAATCTCCCCTTGCCTTGCCTCCCACCACTCCCAAGACACATTCTCAAGCTCCCTCTCACTCTCGGCACAGACCAGCTCACAAAGTTAAAACATACAGCCATTTCTCCCACACCAGAGCTCTAAGGGCTTAGAGCTCCTGCTGTTTCTGACCTTCCCTTGCCAGTGCTTTCACAGCCAAACATACACTAAGAATCTCCCCTTGCCTTGCCTCCCACCACTCCCAAGACACATTCTCAAGCTCCCTCTCACTCTTGGCACAGACCAGCTCACAAAGTTAAAACATACAGCCATTTCTCCCACACCAGAGCTCTAAGGGCTTAGAGCTCTTGCTGTTTCTGACCTTCCCTTGCCAGTGCTTTCACAGCCAAACATACACTAAGAATCTCCCCTTGCCTTGCCTCCCACCACTCCCAAGACACATTCGCAAGCTCACTCTCACTCTCGGCACAGACCAGCTCACAAAGTTAAAACATACAGCCATTTCTCCCACACCAGAGCTCTAAGGGCTTAGAGCTCCTGCTGTTTCTGACCTTCCCTTGCCAGTGCTTTCACAGCCAAACATACACTAAGAATCTCCCCTTGCCTTGCCTCCCACCACTCCCAAGACACATTCTCAAGCTCCCTCTCACTCTCGGCACAGACCAGCTCACAAAGTTAAAACATACAGCCATTTCTCCCACACCAGAGCTCTAAGGGCTTAGAGCTCCTGCTGTTTCTGACCTTCCCTTGCCAGTGCTTTCACAGCCAAACATACACTAAGAATCTCCCCTTGCCTTGCCTCCCACCACTCCCAAGACACATTCACAAGCTCACTCTCACTCGCGGCACAGACCAGCTCACAAAGTTAAAACATACAGCCATGTTTCCCTCTTGATATTTCTAAGGGCTTAATGCTCTTGCTGGTCCTCACCTTCCCTTGCCAGCACTTTCACACCCAGACAGACACTGCGGATGTACTTTTGCCTTGCCTCCCAGCACTCTCAATACACATTCGCAAGCTCACTCTCACATTCGCACAGACCAGCTCACAAAGTGCAAACATGCAGCCATTTCTCCCACACCAGAGCTCTAAGGCCTGAGAGCTGGTGCTGTATTCAACTGCCCTTCCCACCGCACTCACAGCCAGACACCCCCCTGGCATCTCCCCTTGCCTTGCCTCCCACCACTCCCAAGACACATTCTCAAGCTCCCTCTCACTCTCGGCACAGACCAGCTCACAAAGTTAAAACATACAGCCATTTCTCCCACACCAGAGCTCTAAGGGCTTAGAGCTCCTGCTGTTTCTGACCTTCCCTTGCCAGTGCTTTCACAGCCAAACATACACTAAGAATCTCCCCTTGCCTTGCCTCCCACCACTCCCAAGACACATTCTCAAGCTCCCTCTCACTCTTGGCACAGACCAGCTCACAAAGTTAAAACATACAGCCATTTCTCCCACACCAGAGCTCTAAGGCCGAAGAGCTTGTGCTGTTTCTGACCTTCCCTTGCCAGTGCTTTCACAGCCAAACATACACTAAGAATCTCCCCTTGCCTTGCCTCCCACCACTCCCAAGACACATTCGCAAGCTCACTCTCACTCTCGGCACAGACCAGCTCACAAAGTTAAAACATACAGCCATTTCTCCCACACCAGAGCTCTAAGGCCTAAGAGCTGGTGCTGTTTCTGACCTTCCCTTGCCAGTGCTTTCACAGCCAAACATACACTAAGAATCTCCCCTTGCCTTGCCTCCCACCACTCCCAAGACACATTCGCAAGCTCCCTCTCACTCTCGGCACAGACCAGCTCACAAAGTTAAAACATACAGCCATTTCTCCCACACCAGAGCTCTAAGGGCTTAGAGCTCCTGCTGTTTCTGACCTTCCCTTACCAGTGCTTTCACAGCCAAACATACACTAAGAATCTCCCCTTGCCTTGCCTCCCACCACTCCCAAGACACATTCGCAAGCTCACTCTCACTTGCGGCACAGACCAGCTCACAAAGTTAAAACATACAGCCATTTCTCCCACACCAGAGCTCTAAGGGCTTAGAGCTCTTGCTGTTTCTGACCTTCCCTTGCCAGTGCTTTCACAGCCAAACATACACTAAGAATCTCCCCTTGCCTTGCCTCCCACCACTCCCAAGACACATTCTCAAGCTCCCTCTCACTCTTGGCACAGACCAGCTCACAAAGTTAAAACATACAGCCATTTCTCCCACACCAGAGCTCTAAGGGCTTAGAGCTCTTGCTGTTTCTGACCTTCCCTTGCCAGTGCTTTCACAGCCAAACATACACTAAGAATCTCCCCTTGCCTTGCCTCGTACCACTCCCAAGACACATTCGCAAGCTCACTCTCACTCTCGGCACAGACCAGCTCACAAAGTTAAAACATACAGCCATTTCTCCCACACCAGAGCTCTAAGGGCTTAGAGCTCCTGCTGTTTCTGACCTTCCCTTGCCAGTGCTTTCACAGCCAAACATACACTAAGAATCTCCCCTTGCCTTGCCTCCCACCACTCCCAAGACACATTCTCAAGCTCCCTCTCACTCTCGGCACAGACCAGCTCACAAAGTTAAAACATACAGCCATTTCTCCCACACCAGAGCTCTAAGGGCTTAGAGCTCCTGCTGTTTCTGACCTTCCCTTGCCAGTGCTTTCACAGCCAAACATACACTAAGAATCTCCCCTTGCCTTGCCTCCCACCACTCCCAAGACACATTCACAAGCTCACTCTCACTCGCGGCACAGACCAGCTCACAAAGTTAAAACATACAGCCATGTTTCCCTCTTTATATTTCTAAGGGCTTAATGCTCTTGCTGGTCCTCACCTTCCCTTGCCAGCACTTTCACACCCAGACAGACACTGCGGATGTACTTTTGCCTTGCCTCCCAGCACTCTCAATACACATTCGCAAGCTCACTCTCACATTCGCACAGACCAGCTCACAAAGTGCAAACATGCAGCCATTTCTCCCACACCAGAGCTCTAAGGCCTGAGAGCTGGTGCTGTATTCAACTGCCCTTCCCACCGCACTCACAGCCAGACACCCCCCTGGCATCTCCCCTTGCCTTGCCTCCCACCACTCCCAAGACACATTCTCAAGCTCACTCTCACTCTCGGCACAGACCAGCTCACAAAGTTAAAACATACAGCCATTTCTCCCACACCAGAGCTCTAAGGGCTTAGAGCTCCTGCTGTTTCTGACCTTCCCTTGCCAGTGCTTTCACAGCCAGACAGACACTAAAAATCTCCCCTTGCCTTGCCTCCCACCACTCCCAAGACACATTCTCAAGCTCCCTCTCACTCTCGGCACAGACCAGCTCACAAAGTTAAAACATACAGCCATTTCTCCCACACCAGAGCTCTAAGGGCTTAGAGCTCCTGCTGTTTCTGACCTTCCCTTGCCAGTGCTTTCACAGCCAAACATACACTAAGAATCTCCCCTTGCCTTGCCTCCCACCACTCCCAAGACACATTCGCAAGCTCCCTCTCACTCTCGGCACAGACCAGCTCACAAAGTTAAAACATACAGCCATTTCTCCCACACCAGAGCTCTAAGGCCTAAGAGCTCTTGCTGTTTCTGACCTTCCCTTGCCAGTGCTTTCACAGCCAAACATACTCTAAGAATCTCCCCTTGCCTTGCCTCCCACCACTCCCAAGACACATTCTCAAGCTCCCTCTCACTCTCGGCACAGACCAGCTCACAAAGTTAAAACATACAGCCATGTTTCCCTCTTAATATTTCTAAGGGCTTAATGCTCTTGCTGGTCCTCACCTTCCCTTGCCAGCACTTTCACACCCAGACAGACACTGCGGATGTACTTTTGCCTTGCCTCCCAGCACTCTCAATACACATTCGCAAGCTCACTCTCACTCTCGGCACAGACCAGCTCACAAAGTTAAAACATCCAGCCATTTCTCCCACACCAGAGCTCTAAGGGCTTAGAGCTCTTGCTGTTTCTGACCTTCCCTTGCCAGTGCTTTCACAGCCAAACATACACTAAGAATCTCCCCTTGCCTTGCCTCGCACCACTCCCAAGACACATTCGCAAGCTCACTCTCACTCGCGGCACAGACCAGCTCCCAAAGTTAAAACATACAGCCATGTTTCCCTCTTGATATTTCTAAGCACTTAATGCTCTTGCTGGTCCTCACCTTCCCTTGCCAGCACTTTCACACCCAGACAGACACTGCGGATGTACTTTTGCCTTGCCTCCCAGCACTCTCAATACACATTCGCAAGCTCACTCTCACTCCGCACAGACCAGCTCACAAAGTTAAAACATACAGCCATTTCTCCCACACCAGAGCTCTAAGGCCGAAGAGCTTGTGCTGTTTCTGACCTTCCCTTGCCAGTGCTTTCACAGCCAAACATACACTAAGAATCTCCCCTTGCCTTGCCTCCCACCACTCCCAAGACACATTCTCAAGCTCCCTCTCACTCTCGGCACAGACCAGCTCACAAAGTTAAAACATACAGCCATTTCTCCCACACCAGAGCTCTAAGGGCTTAGAGCTCCTGCTGTTTCTGACCTTCCCTTGCCAGTGCTTTCACAGCCAAACATACACTAAGAATCTCCCCTTGCCTTGCCTCCCACCACTCCCAAGACACATTCTCAAGCTCACTCTCACTCTCGGCACAGACCAGCTCACAAAGTTAAAACATACAGCCATTTCTCCCACACCAGAGCTCTAAGGGCTTAGAGCTCCTGCTGTTTCTGACCTTCCCTTGCCAGTGCTTTCACAGCCAAACATACACTAAGAATCTCCCCTTGCCTTGCCTCCCACCACTCCCAAGACACATTCGCAAGCTCCCTCTCACTCTCGGCACAGACCAGCTCACAAAGTTAAAACATACAGCCATTTCTCCCACACCAGAGCTCTAAGGCCGAAGAGCTTGTGCTGTTTCTGACCTTCCCTTGCCAGTGCTTTCACAGCCAAACATACATTAAGAATCTCCCCTTGCCTTGCCTCCCACCACTCCCAAGACACATTCTCAAGCTCACTCTCACTCTCGGCACAGACCAGCTCACAAAGTTAAAACATACAGCCATGTTTCCCTCTTAATATTTCTAAGGGCTTAATGCTCTTGCTGGTCCTCACCTTCCCTTGCCAGCACTTTCACACCCAGACAGACACTGCGGATGTACTTTTGCCTTGCCTCCCAGCACTCTCAATACACATTCGCAAGCTCACTCTCACTCTCGGCACAGACCAGCTCACAAAGTTAAAACATACAGCCATTTCTCCCACACCAGAGCTCTAAGGGCTTAGAGCTCTTGCTGTTTCTGACCTTCCCTTGCCAGTGCTTTCACAGCCAAACATACACTAAGAATCTCCCCTTGCCTTGCCTCCCACCACTCCCAAGACACATTCGCAAGCTCACTCTCACTCGCGGCACAGACCAGCTCACAAAGTTAAAACATACAGCCATGTTTCCCTCTTGATATTTCTAAGGACTTAATGCTCTTGCTGGTCCTCACCTTCCCTTGCCAGCACTTTCACACCCAGACAGACACTGCGGATGTACTTTTGCCTTGCCTCCCAGCACTCTCACTACACATTCGCAAGCTCACTCTCACTCCGCACAGACCAGCTCACAAAGTGCAAACATGCAGCCATTTCTCCCACACCAGAGCTCTAAGGCCTAAGAGCTGGTGCTGTATTCAACTGCCCTTCCCACCGCACTCACAGCCAGACACCCCCCTGGCATCTCCCCTTGCCTTGCCTCCCACCACTCCCAAGACACATTCTCAAGCTCCCTCTCACTCTCGGCACAGACCAGCTCACAAAGTTAAAACATACAGCCATTTCTCCCACACCAGAGCTCTAAGGGCTTAGAGCTCCTGCTGTTTCTGACCTTCCCTTGCCAGTGCTTTCACAGCCAGACAGACACTAAAAATCTCCCCTTGCCTTGCCTCCCACCACTCCCAAGACACATTCTCAAGCTCCCTCTCACTCTCGGCACAGACCAGCTCACAAAGTTAAAACATACAGCCATTTCTCCCACACCAGAGCTCTAAGGCCTAAGAGCTGGTGCTGTTTCTGACCTTCCCTTGCCAGTGCTTTCACAGCCAAACATACACTAAGAATCTCCCCTTGCCTTGCCTCCCACCACTCCCAAGACACATTCGCAAGCTCCCTCTCACTCTCGGCACAGACCAGCTCACAAAGTTAAAACATACAGCCATTTCTCCCACACCAGAGCTCTAAGGGCTTAGAGCTCCTGCTGTTTCTGACCTTCCCTTGCCAGTGCTTTCACAGCCAAACATACACTAAGAATCTCCCCTTGCCTTGCCTCCCACCACTCCCAAGACACATTCGCAAGCTCCCTCTCACTCTCGGCACAGACCAGCTCACAAAGTTAAAACATACAGCCATTTCTCCCACACCAGAGCTCTAAGGCCTAAGAGCTGGTGCTGTTTCTGACCTTCCCTTGCCAGTGCTTTCACAGCCAAACATACACTAAGAATCTCCCCTTGCCTTGCCTCCCACCACTCCCAAGACACATTCGCAAGCTCACTCTCACTCTCGGCACAGACCAGCTCACAAAGTTAAAACATACAGCCATGTTTCCCTCTTAATATTTCTAAGGGCTTAATGCTCTTGCTGGCCCTCACCTTCCCTTGCCAGCACTTTCACACCCAGACAGACACTGCGGATGTACTTTTGCCTTGCCTCCCAGCACTCTCAATACACATTCGCAAGCTCCCTCTCACTCTCGGCACAGACCAGCTCACAAAGTTAAAACATCCAGCCATTTCTCCCACACCAGAGCTCTAAGGGCTTAGAGCTCCTGCTGTTTCTGACCTTCCCTTGCCAGTGCTTTCACAGCCAAACATACACTAAGAATCTCCCCTTGCCTTGCCTCCCACCACTCCCAAGACACATTCGCAAGCTCACTCTCACTCGCGGCACAGACCAGCTCACAAAGTTAAAACATACAGCCATGTTTCCCTCTTGATATTTCTAAGGACTTAATGCTCTTGCTGGTCCTCACCTTCCCTTGCCAGCACTTTCACACCCAGACAGACACTGCGGATGTACTTTTGCCTTGCCTCCCAGCACTCTCAATACACATTCGCAAGCTCACTCTCACTCCGCACAGACCAGCTCACAAAGTGCAAACATGCAGCCATTTCTCCCACACCAGAGCTCTAAGGCCTAAGACCTGGTGCTGTATTCAACTGCCCTTCCCACCGCACTCACAGCCAGACACCCCCCTGGCATCTCCCCTTGCCTTGCCTCCCACCACTCCCAAGACACATTCTCAAGCTCCCTCTCACTCTCGGCACAGACCAGCTCACAAAGTTAAAACATCCAGCCATTTCTCCCACACCAGAGCTCTAAGGGCTTAGAGCTCTTGCTGTTTCTGACCTTCCCTTGCCAGTGCTTTCACAGCCAAACATACACTAAGAATCTCCCCTTGCCTTGCCTCCCACCACTCCCAAGACACATTCGCAAGCTCACTCTCACTCTCGGCACAGACCAGCTCACAAAGTTAAAACATACAGCCATTTCTCCCACACCAGAGCTCTAAGGGCTTAGAGCTCCTGCTGTTTCTGACCTTCCCTTGCCAGTGCTTTCACAGCCAAACATACACTAAGAATCTCCCCTTGCCTTGCCTCGCACCACTCCCAAGACACATTCTCAAGCTCACTCTCACTCGCGGCACAGACCAGCTCACAAAGTTAAAACATACAGCCATTTCTCCCACACCAGAGCTCTAAGGGCTTAGAGCTCCTGCTGTTTCTGACCTTCCCTTGCCAGTGCTTTCACAGCCAAACATACACTAAGAATCTCCCCTTGCCTTGCCTCCCACCACTCCCAAGACACATTCGCAAGCTCACTCTCACTCTCGGCACAGACCAGCTCACAAAGTTAAAACATACAGCCATTTCTCCCACACCAGAGCTCTAAGGGCTTAGAGCTCCTGCTGTTTCTGACCTTCCCTTACCAGTGCTTTCACAGCCAAACATACACTAAGAATCTCCCCTTGCCTTGCCTCGCACCACTCCCAAGACACATTCGCAAGCTCACTCTCACTCTCGGCACAGACCAGCTCACAAAGTTAAAACATACAGCCATTTCTCCCACACCAGAGCTCTAAGGGCTTAGAGCTCCTGCTGTTTCTGACCTTCCCTTGCCAGTGCTTTCACAGCCAAACATACACTAAGAATCTCCCCTTGCCTTGCCTCCCACCACTCCCAAGACACATTCACAAGCTCACTCTCACTCGCGGCACAGACCAGCTCACAAAGTTAAAACATACAGCCATGTTTCCCTCTTGATATTTCTAAGGGCTTAATGCTCTTGCTGGTCCTCACCTTCCCTTGCCAGCACTTTCACACCCAGACAGACACTGCGGATGTACTTTTGCCTTGCCTCCCAGCACTCTCAATACACATTCGCAAGCTCACTCTCACATTCGCACAGACCAGCTCACAAAGTGCAAACATGCAGCCATTTCTCCCACACCAGAGCTCTAAGGCCTGAGAGCTGGTGCTGTATTCAACTGCCCTTCCCACCGCACTCACAGCCAGACACGCCCCTGGCATCTCCCCTTGCCTTGCCTCCCACCACTCCCAAGACACATTCTCAAGCTCCCTCTCACTCTCGGCACAGACCAGCTCACAAAGTTAAAACATACAGCCATTTCTCCCACACCAGAGCTCTAAGGGCTTAGAGCTCCTGCTGTTTCTGACCTTCCCTTGCCAGTGCTTTCACAGCCAGACAGACACTAAAAATCTCCCCTTGCCTTGCCTCCCACCACTCCCAAGACACATTCTCAAGCTCCCTCTCACTCTCGGCACAGACCAGCTCACAAAGTTAAAACATACAGCCATTTCTCCCACACCAGAGCTCTAAGGGCTTAGAGCTCCTGCTGTTTCTGACCTTCCCTTGCCAGTGCTTTCACAGCCAAACATACACTAAGAATCTCCCCTTGCCTTGCCTCCCACCACTCCCAAGACACATTCTCAAGCTCCCTCTCACTCTTGGCACAGACCAGCTCACAAAGTTAAAACATACAGCCATTTCTCCCACACCAGAGCTCTAAGGGCTTAGAGCTCTTGCTGTTTCTGACCTTCCCTTGCCAGTGCTTTCACAGCCAAACATACACTAAGAATCTCCCCTTGCCTTGCCTCGCACCACTCCCAAGACACATTCGCAAGCTCACTCTCACTCTCGGCACAGACCAGCTCACAAAGTTAAAACATACAGCCATTTCTCCCACACCAGAGCTCTAAGGGCTTAGAGCTCCTGCTGTTTCTGACCTTCCCTTGCCAGTGCTTTCACAGCCAAACATACACTAAGAATCTCCCCTTGCCTTGCCTCCCACCACTCCCAAGACACATTCGCAAGCTCCCTCTCACTCTCGGCACAGACCAGCTCACAAAGTTAAAACATACAGCCATTTCTCCCACACCAGAGCTCTAAGGGCTTAGAGCTCCTGCTGTTTCTGACCTTCCCTTGCCAGTGCTTTCACAGCCAAACATACACTAAGAATCTCCCCTTGCCTTGCCTCCCACCACTCCCAAGACACATTCACAAGCTCACTCTCACTCGCGGCACAGACCAGCTCACAAAGTTAAAACATACAGCCATGTTTCCCTCTTGATATTTCTAAGGGCTTAATGCTCTTGCTGGTCCTCACCTTCCCTTGCCAGCACTTTCACACCCAGACAGACACTGCGGATGTACTTTTGCCTTGCCTCCCAGCACTCTCAATACACATTCGCAAGCTCACTCTCACATTCGCACAGACCAGCTCACAAAGTGCAAACATGCAGCCATTTCTCCCACACCAGAGCTCTAAGGCCTGAGAGCTGGTGCTGTATTCAACTGCCCTTCCCACCGCACTCACAGCCAGACACCCCCCTGGCATCTCCCCTTGCCTTGCCTCCCACCACTCCCAAGACACATTCTCAAGCTCCCTCTCACTCTCGGCACAGACCAGCTCACAAAGTTAAAACATACAGCCATTTCTCCCACACCAGAGCTCTAAGGGCTTAGAGCTCCTGCTGTTTCTGACCTTCCCTTGCCAGTGCTTTCACAGCCAAACATACACTAAGAATCTCCCCTTGCCTTGCCTCCCACCACTCCCAAGACACATTCTCAAGCTCCCTCTCACTCTTGGCACAGACCAGCTCACAAAGTTAAAACATACAGCCATTTCTCCCACACCAGAGCTCTAAGGCCGAAGAGCTTGTGCTGTTTCTGACCTTCCCTTGCCAGTGCTTTCACAGCCAAACATACACTAAGAATCTCCCCTTGCCTTGCCTCCCACCACTCCCAAGACACATTCGCAAGCTCACTCTCACTCTCGGCACAGACCAGCTCACAAAGTTAAAACATACAGCCATTTCTCCCACACCAGAGCTCTAAGGCCTAAGAGCTGGTGCTGTTTCTGACCTTCCCTTGCCAGTGCTTTCACAGCCAAACATACACTAAGAATCTCCCCTTGCCTTGCCTCCCACCACTCCCAAGACACATTCGCAAGCTCCCTCTCACTCTCGGCACAGACCAGCTCACAAAGTTAAAACATACAGCCATTTCTCCCACACCAGAGCTCTAAGGGCTTAGAGCTCCTGCTGTTTCTGACCTTCCCTTACCAGTGCTTTCACAGCCAAACATACACTAAGAATCTCCCCTTGCCTTGCCTCCCACCACTCCCAAGACACATTCGCAAGCTCACTCTCACTTGCGGCACAGACCAGCTCACAAAGTTAAAACATACAGCCATTTCTCCCACACCAGAGCTCTAAGGGCTTAGAGCTCGTGCTGTTTCTGACCTTCCCTTGCCAGTGCTTTCACAGCCAAACATACACTAAGAATCTCCCCTTGCCTTGCCTCCCACCACTCCCAAGACACATTCTCAAGCTCCCTCTCACTCTTGGCACAGACCAGCTCACAAAGTTAAAACATACAGCCATTTCTCCCACACCAGAGCTCTAAGGGCTTAGAGCTCTTGCTGTTTCTGACCTTCCCTTGCCAGTGCTTTCACAGCCAAACATACACTAAGAATCTCCCCTTGCCTTGCCTCGTACCACTCCCAAGACACATTCGCAAGCTCACTCTCACTCTCGGCACAGACCAGCTCACAAAGTTAAAACATACAGCCATTTCTCCCACACCAGAGCTCTAAGGGCTTAGAGCTCCTGCTGTTTCTGACCTTCCCTTGCCAGTGCTTTCACAGCCAAACATACACTAAGAATCTCCCCTTGCCTTGCCTCCCACCACTCCCAAGACACATTCGCAAGCTCCCTCTCACTCTCGGCACAGACCAGCTCACAAAGTTAAAACATACAGCCATTTCTCCCACACCAGAGCTCTAAGGGCTTAGAGCTCCTGCTGTTTCTGACCTTCCCTTGCCAGTGCTTTCACAGCCAAACATACACTAAGAATCTCCCCTTGCCTTGCCTCCCACCACTCCCAAGACACATTCACAAGCTCACTCTCACTCGCGGCACAGACCAGCTCACAAAGTTAAAACATACAGCCATGTTTCCCTCTTGATATTTCTAAGGGCTTAATGCTCTTGCTGGTCCTCACCTTCCCTTGCCAGCACTTTCACACCCAGACAGACACTGCGGATGTACTTTTGCCTTGCCTCCCAGCACTCTCAATACACATTCGCAAGCTCACTCTCACATTCGCACAGACCAGCTCACAAAGTGCAAACATGCAGCCATTTCTCCCACACCAGAGCTCTAAGGCCTGAGAGCTGGTGCTGTATTCAACTGCCCTTCCCACCGCACTCACAGCCAGACACCCCCCTGGCATCTCCCCTTGCCTTGCCTCCCACCACTCCCAAGACACATTCTCAAGCTCACTCTCACTCTCGGCACAGACCAGCTCACAAAGTTAAAACATACAGCCATTTCTCCCACACCAGAGCTCTAAGGGCTTAGAGCTCCTGCTGTTTCTGACCTTCCCTTGCCAGTGCTTTCACAGCCAGACAGACACTAAAAATCTCCCCTTGCCTTGCCTCCCACCACTCCCAAGACACATTCTCAAGCTCCCTCTCACTCTCGGCACAGACCAGCTCACAAAGTTAAAACATACAGCCATTTCTCCCACACCAGAGCTCTAAGGCCTAAGAGCTGGTGCTGTTTCTGACCTTCCCTTGCCAGTGCTTTCACAGCCAAACATACACTAAGAATCTCCCCTTGCCTTGCCTCCCACCACTCCCAAGACACATTCGCAAGCTCCCTCTCACTCTCGGCACAGACCAGCTCACAAAGTTAAAACATACAGCCATTTCTCCCACACCAGAGCTCTAAGGGCTTAGAGCTCCTGCTGTTTCTGACCTTCCCTTGCCAGTGCTTTCACAGCCAAACATACACTAAGAATCTCCCCTTGCCTTGCCTCCCACCACTCCCAAGACACATTCGCAAGCTCCCTCTCACTCTCGGCACAGACCAGCTCACAAAGTTAAAACATACAGCCATTTCTCCCACACCAGAGCTCTAAGGCCTAAGAGCTCTTGCTGTTTCTGACCTTCCCTTGCCAGTGCTTTCACAGCCAAACATACTCTAAGAATCTCCCCTTGCCTTGCCTCCCACCACTCCCAAGACACATTCGCAAGCTCCCTCTCACTCTCGGCACAGACCAGCTCACAAAGTTAAAACATACAGCCATGTTTCCCTCTTAATATTTCTAAGGGCTTAATGCTCTTGCTGGTCCTCACCTTCCCTTGCCAGCACTTTCACACCCAGACAGACACTGCGGATGTACTTTTGCCTTGCCTCCCAGCACTCTCAATACACATTCGCAAGCTCACTCTCACTCTCGGCACAGACCAGCTCACAAAGTTAAAACATCCAGCCATTTCTCCCACACCAGAGCTCTAAGGGCTTAGAGCTCTTGCTGTTTCTGACCTTCCCTTGCCAGTGCTTTCACAGCCAAACATACACTAAGAATCTCCCCTTGCCTTGCCTCGCACCACTCCCAAGACACATTCGCAAGCTCACTCTCACTCGCGGCACAGACCAGCTCCCAAAGTTAAAACATACAGCCATGTTTCCCTCTTGATATTTCTAAGCACTTAATGCTCTTGCTGGTCCTCACCTTCCCTTGCCAGCACTTTCACACCCAGACAGACACTGCGGATGTACTTTTGCCTTGCCTCCCAGCACTCTCACTACACATTCGCAAGCTCACTCTCACTCCGCACAGACCAGCTCACAAAGTTAAAACATACAGCCATTTCTCCCACACCAGAGCTCTAAGGCCGAAGAGCTTGTGCTGTTTCTGACCTTCCCTTGCCAGTGCTTTCACAGCCAAACATACACTAAGAATCTCCCCTTGCCTTGCCTCCCACCACTCCCAAGACACATTCGCAAGCTCACTCTCACTCTCGGCACAGACCAGCTCACAAAGTTAAAACATACAGCCATGTTTCCCTCTTGATATTTCTAAGGGCTTAATGCTCTTGCTGGTCCTCACCTTCCCTTGCCAGCACTTTCACACCCAGACAGACACTGCGGATGTACTTTTGCCTTGCCTCCCAGCACTCTCAATACACATTCGCAAGCTCACTCTCACATTCGCACAGACCAGCTCACAAAGTGCAAACATGCAGCCATTTCTCCCACAGCAGAGCTCTAAGGCCTAAGAGCTGGTGCTGTATTCAACTGCCCTTCCCACCGCACTCACAGCCAGACACCCCCCTGGCATCTCCCCTTGCCTTGCCTCCCACCACTCCCAAGACACATTCTCAAGCTCCCTCTCACTCTCGGCACAGACCAGCTCACAAAGTTAAATCATACAGCCATTTCTCCCACACCAGAGCTCTAAGGGCTTAGAGCTCCTGCTGTTTCTGACCTTCCCTTGCCAGTGCTTTCACAGCCAAACATATATTAATAATCTCCCCTTGCCTTGCCTCGCACCACTCCCAAGACACATTCGCAAGCTCACTCTCACTCTCGGCACAGACCAGCTCACAAAGTTAAAACATACAGCCATTTCTCCCACACCAGAGCTCTAAGGGCTTAGAGCTCCTGCTGTTTCTGACCTTCCCTTGCCAGTGCTTTCACAGCCAAACATACACTAAGAATCTCCCCTTGCCTTGCCTCCCACCACTCCCAAGACACATTCTCAAGCTCCCTCTCACTCTCGGCACAGACCAGCTCACAAAGTTAAAACATACAGCCATTTCTCCCACACCAGAGCTCTAAGGGCTTAGAGCTCCTGCTGTTTCTGACCTTCCCTTGCCAGTGCTTTCACAGCCAAACATACACTAAGAATCTCCCCTTGCCTTGCCTCCCACCACTCCCAAGACACATTCTCAAGCTCACTCTCACTCTCGGCACAGACCAGCTCACAAAGTTAAAACATACAGCCATTTCTCCCACACCAGAGCTCTAAGGGCTTAGAGCTCCTGCTGTTTCTGACCTTCCCTTGCCAGTGCTTTCACAGCCAAACATACACTAAGAATCTCCCCTTGCCTTGCCTCCCACCACTCCCAAGACACATTCACAAGCTCACTCTCACTCGCGGCACAGACCAGCTCACAAAGTTAAAACATACAGCCATGTTTCCCTCTTTATATTTCTAAGGGCTTAATGCTCTTGCTGGTCCTCACCTTCCCTTGCCAGCACTTTCACACCCAGACAGACACTGCGGATGTACTTTTGCCTTGCCTCCCAGCACTCTCAATACACATTCGCAAGCTCACTCTCACTCTTCGCACAGACCAGCTCACAAAGTGCAAACATGCAGCCATTTCTCCCACACCAGAGCTCTAAGGCCTGAGAGCTGGTGCTGTATTCAACTGCCCTTCCCACCGCACTCACAGCCAGACACCCCCCTGGCATCTCCCCTTGCCTTGCCTCCCACCACTCCCAAGACACATTCTCAAGCTCCCTCTCACTCTCGGCACAGACCAGCTCACAAAGTTAAAACATCCAGCCATTTCTCCCACACCAGAGCTCTAAGGGCTTAGAGCTCCTGCTGTTTCTGACCTTCCCTTGCCAGTGCTTTCACAGCCAAACATACACTAAGAATCTCCCCTTGCCTTGCCTCCCACCACTCCCAAGACACATTCGCAAGCTCCCTCTCACTCTCGGCACAGACCAGCTCACAAAGTTAAAACATACAGCCATTTCTCCCACACCAGAGCTCTAAGGGCTTAGAGCTCCTGCTGTTTCTGACCTTCCCTTGCCAGTGCTTTCACAGCCAAACATACACTAAGAATCTCCCCTTGCCTTGCCTCCCACCACTCCCAAGACACATTCGCAAGCTCCCTCTCACTCTCGGCACAGACCAGCTCACAAAGTTAAAACATACAGCCATTTCTCCCACACCAGAGCTCTAAGGGCTTAGAGCTCTTGCTGTTTCTGACCTTCCCTTGCCAGTGCTTTCACAGCCAAACATACACTAAGAATCTCCCCTTGCCTTGCCTCCCACCACTCCCAAGACACATTCTCAAGCTCACTCTCACTCTCGGCACAGACCAGCTCACAAAGTTAAAACATACAGCCATGTTTCCCTCTTAATATTTCTAAGGGCTTAATGCTCTTGCTGGTCCTCACCTTCCCTTGCCAGCACTTTCACACCCAGACAGACACTGCGGATGTACTTTTGCCTTGCCTCCCAGCACTCTCAATACACATTCGCAAGCTCACTCTCACTCTCGGCACAGACCAGCTCACAAAGTTAAAACATCCAGCCATTTCTCCCACACCAGAGCTCTAAGGGCTTAGAGCTCTTGCTGTTTCTGACCTTCCCTTGCCAGTGCTTTCACAGCCAAACATACACTAAGAATCTCCCCTTGCCTTGCCTCGCACCACTCCCAAGACACATTCGCAAGCTCACTCTCACTCGCGGCACAGACCAGCTCACAAAGTTAAAACATACAGCCATGTTTCCCTCTTGATATTTCTAAGGACTTAATGCTCTTGCTGGTCCTCACCTTCCCTTGCCAGCACTTTCACACCCAGACAGACACTGCGGATGTACTTTTGCCTTGCCTCCCAGCACTCTCACTACACATTCGCAAGCTCACTCTCACTCCGCACAGACCAGCTCACAAAGTGCAAACATGCAGCCATTTCTCCCACACCAGAGCTCTAAGGCCTAAGAGCTGGTGCTGTATTCAACTGCCCTTCCCACCGCACTCACAGCCAGACACCCCCCTGGCATCTCCCCTTGCCTTGCCTCCCACCACTCCCAAGACACATTCTCAAGCTCCCTCTCACTCTCGGCACAGACCAGCTCACAAAGTTAAAACATACAGCCATTTCTCCCACACCAGAGCTCTAAGGGCTTAGAGCTCCTGCTGTTTCTGACCTTCCCTTGCCAGTGCTTTCACAGCCAGACAGACACTAAAAATCTCCCCTTGCCTTGCCTCCCACCACTCCCAAGACACATTCTCAAGCTCCCTCTCACTCTCGGCACAGACCAGCTCACAAAGTTAAAACATACAGCCATTTCTCCCACACCAGAGCTCTAAGGCCTAAGAGCTGGTGCTGTTTCTGACCTTCCCTTGCCAGTGCTTTCACAGCCAAACATACACTAAGAATCTCCCCTTGCCTTGCCTCCCACCACTCCCAAGACACATTCGCAAGCTCCCTCTCACTCTCGGCACAGACCAGCTCACAAAGTTAAAACATACAGCCATTTCTCCCACACCAGAGCTCTAAGGGCTTAGAGCTCCTGCTGTTTCTGACCTTCCCTTGCCAGTGCTTTCACAGCCAAACATACACTAAGAATCTCCCCTTGCCTTGCCTCCCACCACTCCCAAGACACATTCGCAAGCTCCCTCTCACTCTCGGCACAGACCAGCTCACAAAGTTAAAACATACAGCCATTTCTCCCACACCAGAGCTCTAAGGGCTTAGAGCTCCTGCTGTTTCTGACCTTCCCTTGCCAGTGCTTTCACAGCCAAACATACACTAAGAATCTCCCCTTGCCTTGCCTCCCACCACTCCCAAGACACATTCGCAAGCTCACTCTCACTCTCGGCACAGACCAGCTCACAAAGTTAAAACATACAGCCATGTTTCCCTCTTAATATTTCTAAGGGCTTAATGCTCTTGCTGGTCCTCACCTTCCCTTGCCAGCACTTTCACACCCAGACAGACACTGCGGATGTACTTTTGCCTTGCCTCCCAGCACTCTCAATACACATTCGCAAGCTCACTCTCACTCTCGGCACAGACCAGCTCACAAAGTTAAAACATCCAGCCATTTCTCCCACACCAGAGCTCTAAGGGCTTAGAGCTCCTGCTGTTTCTGACCTTCCCTTGCCAGTGCTTTCACAGCCAAACATACACTAAGAATCTCCCCTTGCCTTGCCTCGCACCACTCCCAAGACACATTCTCAAGCTCACTCTCACTCGCGGCACAGACCAGCTCACAAAGTTAAAACATACAGCCATGTTTCCCTCTTGATATTTCTAAGGACTTAATGCTCTTGCTGGTCCTCACCTTCCCTTGCCAGCACTTTCACACCCAGACAGACACTGCGGATGTACTTTTGCCTTGCCTCCCAGCACTCTCACTACACATTCGCAAGCTCACTCTCACTCCGCACAGACCAGCTCACAAAGTGCAAACATGCAGCCATTTCTCCCACACCAGAGCTCTAAGGCCTAAGACCTGGTGCTGTATTCAACTGCCCTTCCCACCGCACTCACAGCCAGACACCCCCCTGGCATCTCCCCTTGCCTTGCCTCCCACCACTCCCAAGACACATTCTCAAGCTCCCTCTCACTCTCGGCACAGACCAGCTCACAAAGTTAAAACATACAGCCATTTCTCCCACACCAGAGCTCTAAGGGCTTAGAGCTCTTGCTGTTTCTGACCTTCCCTTGCCAGTGCTTTCACAGCCAAACATACACTAAGAATCTCCCCTTGCCTTGCCTCCCACCACTCCCAAGACACATTCGCAAGCTCACTCTCACTCTCGGCACAGACCAGCTCACAAAGTTAAAACATACAGCCATTTCTCCCACACCAGAGCTCTAAGGGCTTAGAGCTCCTGCTGTTTCTGACCTTCCCTTGCCAGTGCTTTCACAGCCAAACATACACTAAGAATCTCCCCTTGCCTTGCCTCGCACCACTCCCAAGACACATTCTCAAGCTCACTCTCACTCGCGGCACAGACCAGCTCACAAAGTTAAAACATACAGCCATTTCTCCCACACCAGAGCTCTAAGGGCTTAGAGCTCCTGCTGTTTCTGACCTTCCCTTGCCAGTGCTTTCACAGCCAAACATACACTAAGAATCTCCCCTTGCCTTGCCTCCCACCACTCCCAAGACACATTCGCAAGCTCACTCTCACTCGCGGCACAGACCAGCTCACAAAGTTAAAACATACAGCCATTTCTCCCACACCAGAGCTCTAAGGGCTTAGAGCTCCTGCTGTTTCTGACCTTCCCTTACCAGTGCTTTCACAGCCAAACATACACTAAGAATCTCCCCTTGCCTTGCCTCGCACCACTCCCAAGACACATTCGCAAGCTCACTCTCACTCTCGGCACAGACCAGCTCACAAAGTTAAAACATACAGCCATTTCTCCCACACCAGAGCTCTAAGGGCTTAGAGCTGGTGCTGTTTCTGACCTTCCCTTGCCAGTGCTTTCACAGCCAAACATACACTAAGAATCTCCCCTTGCCTTGCCTCCCACCACTCCCAAGACACATTCGCAAGCTCCCTCTCACTCTCGGCACAGACCAGCTCACAAAGTTAAAACATACAGCCATTTCTCCCACACCAGAGCTCTAAGGGCTTAGAGCTCCTGCTGTTTCTGACCTTCCCTTGCCAGTGCTTTCACAGCCAAACATACACTAAGAATCTCCCCTTGCCTTGCCTCCCACCACTCCCAAGACACATTCGCAAGCTCCCTCTCACTCTCGGCACAGACCAGCTCACAAAGTTAAAACATACAGCCATTTCTCCCACACCAGAGCTCTAAGGCCTAAGAGCTGGTGCTGTTTCTGACCTTCCCTTGCCAGTGCTTTCACAGCCAAACATACACTAAGAATCTCCCCTTGCCTTGCCTCCCACCACTCCCAAGACACATTCGCAAGCTCACTCTCACTCTCGGCACAGACCAGCTCACAAAGTTAAAACATACAGCCATGTTTCCCTCTTAATATTTCTAAGGGCTTAATGCTCTTGCTGGTCCTCACCTTCCCTTGCCAGCACTTTCACACCCAGACAGACACTGCGGATGTACTTTTGCCTTGCCTCCCAGCACTCTCAATACACATTCGCAAGCTCACTCTCACTCTCGGCACAGACCAGCTCACAAAGTGCAAACATGCAGCCATTTCTCCCACACCAGAGCTCTAAGGCCTAAGACCTGGTGCTGTATTCAACTGCCCTTCCCACCGCACTCACAGCCAGACACCCCCCTGGCATCTCCCCTTGCCTTGCCTCCCACCACTCCCAAGACACATTCTCAAGCTCCCTCTCACTCTCGGCACAGACCAGCTCACAAAGTTAAAACATACAGCCATTTCTCCCACACCAGAGCTCTAAGGGCTTAGAGCTCTTGCTGTTTCTGACCTTCCCTTGCCAGTGCTTTCACAGCCAAACATACACTAAGAATCTCCCCTTGCCTTGCCTCCCACCACTCCCAAGACACATTCGCAAGCTCACTCTCACTCTCGGCACAGACCAGCTCACAAAGTTAAAACATACAGCCATTTCTCCCACACCAGAGCTCTAAGGGCTTAGAGCTCCTGCTGTTTCTGACCTTCCCTTGCCAGTGCTTTCACAGCCAAACATACACTAAGAATCTCCCCTTGCCTTGCCTCGCACCACTCCCAAGACACATTCTCAAGCTCACTCTCACTCGCGGCACAGACCAGCTCACAAAGTTAAAACATACAGCCATTTCTCCCACACCAGAGCTCTAAGGGCTTAGAGCTCCTGCTGTTTCTGACCTTCCCTTGCCAGTGCTTTCACAGCCAAACATACACTAAGAATCTCCCCTTGCCTTGCCTCCCACCACTCCCAAGACACATTCGCAAGCTCACTCTCACTCGCGGCACAGACCAGCTCACAAAGTTAAAACATACAGCCATTTCTCCCACACCAGAGCTCTAAGGGCTTAGAGCTCCTGCTGTTTCTGACCTTCCCTTACCAGTGCTTTCACAGCCAAACATACACTAAGAATCTCCCCTTGCCTTGCCTCGCACCACTCCCAAGACACATTCGCAAGCTCACTCTCACTCTCGGCACAGACCAGCTCACAAAGTTAAAACATACAGCCATTTCTCCCACACCAGAGCTCTAAGGGCTTAGAGCTGGTGCTGTTTCTGACCTTCCCTTGCCAGTGCTTTCACAGCCAAACATACACTAAGAATCTCCCCTTGCCTTGCCTCCCACCACTCCCAAGACACATTCGCAAGCTCCCTCTCACTCTCGGCACAGACCAGCTCACAAAGTTAAAACATACAGCCATTTCTCCCACACCAGAGCTCTAAGGGCTTAGAGCTCCTGCTGTTTCTGACCTTCCCTTGCCAGTGCTTTCACAGCCAAACATACACTAAGAATCTCCCCTTGCCTTGCCTCCCACCACTCCCAAGACACATTCGCAAGCTCCCTCTCACTCTCGGCACAGACCAGCTCACAAAGTTAAAACATACAGCCATTTCTCCCACACCAGAGCTCTAAGGCCTAAGAGCTGGTGCTGTTTCTGACCTTCCCTTGCCAGTGCTTTCACAGCCAAACATACACTAAGAATCTCCCCTTGCCTTGCCTCCCACCACTCCCAAGACACATTCGCAAGCTCACTCTCACTCTCGGCACAGACCAGCTCACAAAGTTAAAACATACAGCCATGTTTCCCTCTTAATATTTCTAAGGGCTTAATGCTCTTGCTGGTCCTCACCTTCCCTTGCCAGCACTTTCACACCCAGACAGACACTGCGGATGTACTTTTGCCTTGCCTCCCAGCACTCTCAATACACATTCGCAAGCTCACTCTCACTCTCGGCACAGACCAGCTCACAAAGTTAAAACATCCAGCCATTTCTCCCACACCAGAGCTCTAAGGGCTTAGAGCTCCTGCTGTTTCTGACCTTCCCTTGCCAGTGCTTTCACAGCCAAACATACACTAAGAATCTCCCCTTGCCTTGCCTCCCACCACTCCCAAGACACATTCGCAAGCTCACTCTCACTCGCGGCACAGACCAGCTCACAAAGTTAAAACATACAGCCATGTTTCCCTCTTGATATTTCTAAGGACTTAATGCTCTTGCTGGTCCTCACCTTCCCTTGCCAGCACTTTCACACCCAGACAGACACTGCGGATGTACTTTTGCCTTGCCTCCCAGCACTCTCACTACACATTCGCAAGCTCACTCTCACTCCGCACAGACCAGCTCACAAAGTGCAAACATGCAGCCATTTCTCCCACACCAGAGCTCTAAGGCCTAAGACCTGGTGCTGTATTCAACTGCCCTTCCCACCGCACTCACAGCCAGACACCCCCCTGGCATCTCCCCTTGCCTTGCCTCCCACCACTCCCAAGACACATTCTCAAGCTCCCTCTCACTCTCGGCACAGACCAGCTCACAAAGTTAAAACATACAGCCATTTCTCCCACACCAGAGCTCTAAGGGCTTAGAGCTCTTGCTGTTTCTGACCTTCCCTTGCCAGTGCTTTCACAGCCAAACATACACTAAGAATCTCCCCTTGCCTTGCCTCCCACCACTCCCAAGACACATTCGCAAGCTCACTCTCACTCTCGGCACAGACCAGCTCACAAAGTTAAAACATACAGCCATTTCTCCCACACCAGAGCTCTAAGGGCTTAGAGCTCCTGCTGTTTCTGACCTTCCCTTGCCAGTGCTTTCACAGCCAAACATACACTAAGAATCTCCCCTTGCCTTGCCTCCCACCACTCCCAAGACACATTCTCAAGCTCACTCTCACTCGCGGCACAGACCAGCTCACAAAGTTAAAACATACAGCCATTTCTCCCACACCAGAGCTCTAAGGGCTTAGAGCTCCTGCTGTTTCTGACCTTCCCTTGCCAGTGCTTTCACAGCCAAACATACACTAAGAATCTCCCCTTGCCTTGCCTCCCACCACTCCCAAGACACATTCGCAAGCTCACTCTCACTCGCGGCACAGACCAGCTCACAAAGTTAAAACATACAGCCATTTCTCCCACACCAGAGCTCTAAGGGCTTAGAGCTCCTGCTGTTTCTGACCTTCCCTTGCCAGTGCTTTCACAGCCAAACATACACTAAGAATCTCCCCTTGCCTTGCCTCCCACCACTCCCAAGACACATTCGCAAGCTCACTCTCACTCTCGGCACAGACCAGCTCACAAAGTTAAAACATACAGCCATTTCTCCCACACCAGAGCTCTAAGGGCTTAGAGCTCCTGCTGTTTCTGACCTTCCCTTGCCAGTGCTTTCACAGCCAAACATACACTAAGAATCTCCCCTTGCCTTGCCTCCCACCACTCCCAAGACACATTCGCAAGCTCACTCTCACTCTCGGCACAGACCAGCTCACAAAGTTAAAACATACAGCCATGTTTCCCTCTTGATATTTCTAAGGACTTAATGCTCTTGCTGGTCCTCACCTTCCCTTGCCAGCACTTTCACACCCAGACAGACACTGCGGATGTACTTTTGCCTTGCCTCCCAGCACTCTCAATACACATTCGCAAGCTCACTCTCACTCTTCGCACAGACCAGCTCACAAAGTGCAAACATGCAGCCATTTCTCCCACACCAGAGCTCTAAGGCCTGAGAGCTGGTGCTGTATTCAACTGCCCTTCCCACCGCACTCACAGCCAGACACCCCCCTGGCATCTCCCCTTGCCTTGCCTCCCACCACTCCCAAGACACATTCGCAAGCTCCCTCTCACTCTCGGCACAGACCAGCTCACAAAGTTAAAACATACAGCCATTTCTCCCACACCAGAGCTCTAAGGCCTAAGAGCTGGTGCTGTTTCTGACCTTCCCTTGCCAGTGCTTTCACAGCCAAACATACACTAAGAATCTCCCCTTGCCTTGCCTCCCACCACTCCCAAGACACATTCGCAAGCTCCCTCTCACTCTCGGCACAGACCAGCTCACAAAGTTAAAACATACAGCCATGTTTCCCTCTTGATATTTCTAAGGGCTTAATGCTCTTGCTGGTCCTCACCTTCCCTTGCCAGCACTTTCACACCCAGACAGACACTGCGGATGTACTTTTGCCTTGCCTCCCAGCACTCTCAATACACATTCGCAAGCTCACTCTCACATTCGCACAGACCAGCTCACAAAGTGCAAACATGCAGCCATTTCTCCCACACCAGAGCTCTAAGGCCTAAGAGCTGGTGCTGTATTCAACTGCCCTTCCCACCGCACTCACAGCCAGACACCCCCCTGGCATCTCCCCTTGCCTTGCCTCCCACCACTCCCAAGACACATTCTCAAGCTCCCTCTCACTCTCGGCACAGACCAGCTCACAAAGTTAAATCATACAGCCATTTCTCCCACACCAGAGCTCTAAGGGCTTAGAGCTCCTGCTGTTTCTGACCTTCCCTTGCCAGTGCTTTCACAGCCAAACATACACTAAGAATCTCCCCTTGCCTTGCCTCCCACCACTCCCAAGACACATTCTCAAGCTCACTCTCACTCTCGGCACAGACCAGCTCACAAAGTTAAAACATACAGCCATTTCTCCCACACCAGAGCTCTAAGGGCTTAGAGCTCCTGCTGTTTCTGACCTTCCCTTGCCAGTGCTTTCACAGCCAAACATACACTAAGAATCTCCCCTTGCCTTGCCTCCCACCACTCCCAAGACACATTCTCAAGCTCCCTCTCACTCTCGGCACAGACCAGCTCACAAAGTTAAAACATACAGCCATTTCTCCCACACCAGAGCTCTAAGGGCTTAGAGCTCCTGCTGTTTCTGACCTTCCCTTGCCAGTGCTTTCACAGCCAAACATACACTAAGAATCTCCCCTTGCCTTGCCTCCCACCACTCCCAAGACACATTCGCAAGCTCACTCTCACTCGCGGCACAGACCAGCTCCCAAAGTTAAAACATACAGCCATGTTTCCCTCTTGATATTTCTAAGGACTTAATGCTCTTGCTGGTCCTCACCTTCCCTTGCCAGCACTTTCACACCCAGACAGACACTGCGGATGTACTTTTGCCTTGCCTCCCAGCACTCTCAATACACATTCGCAAGCTCACTCTCACTCCGCACAGACCAGCTCACAAAGTGCAAACATGCAGCCATTTCTCCCACACCAGAGCTCTAAGGCCTGAGAGCTGGTGCTGTATTCAACTGCCCTTCCCACCGCACTCACAGCCAGACACCCCCCTGGCATCTCCCCTTGCCTTGCCTCCCACCACTCCCAAGACACATTCTCAAGCTCCCTCTCACTCTCGGCACAGACCAGCTCACAAAGTTAAAACATACAGCCATTTCTCCCACACCAGAGCTCTAAGGGCTTAGAGCTCCTGCTGTTTCTGACCTTCCCTTGCCAGTGCTTTCACAGCCAAACATACACTAAGAATCTCCCCTTGCCTTGCCTCCCACCACTCCCAAGACACATTCGCAAGCTCCCTCTCACTCTTGGCACAGACCAGCTCACAAAGTTAAAACATACAGCCATTTCTCCCACACCAGAGCTCTAAGGGCTTAGAGCTCTTGCTGTTTCTGACCTTCCCTTGCCAGTGCTTTCACAGCCAAACATACACTAAGAATCTCCCCTTGCCTTGCCTCGCACCACTCCCAAGACACATTCGCAAGCTCCCTCTCACTCTCGGCACAGACCAGCTCACAAAGTTAAAACATACAGCCATTTCTCCCACACCAGAGCTCTAAGGGCTTAGAGCTCCTGCTGTTTCTGACCTTCCCTTGCCAGTGCTTTCACAGCCAAACATACACTAAGAATCTCCCCTTGCCTTGCCTCCCACCACTCCCAAGACACATTCGCAAGCTCCCTCTCACTCTCGGCACAGACCAGCTCACAAAGTTAAAACATACAGCCATTTCTCCCACACCAGAGCTCTAAGGGCTTAGAGCTCCTGCTGTTTCTGACCTTCCCTTGCCAGTGCTTTCACAGCCAAACATACACTAAGAATCTCCCCTTGCCTTGCCTCCCACCACTCCCAAGACACATTCGCAAGCTCCCTCTCACTCTCGGCACAGACCAGCTCACAAAGTTAAAACATACAGCCATTTCTCCCACACCAGAGCTCTAAGGCCTAAGAGCTGGTGCTGTTTCTGACCTTCCCTTGCCAGTGCTTTCACAGCCAAACATACACTAAGAATCTCCCCTTGCCTTGCCTCCCACCACTCCCAAGACACATTCTCAAGCTCACTCTCACTCTCGGCACAGACCAGCTCACAAAGTTAAAACATACAGCCATGTTTCCCTCTTAATATTTCTAAGGGCTTAATGCTCTTGCTGGTCCTCACCTTCCCTTGCCAGCACTTTCACACCCAGACAGACACTGCGGATGTACTTTTGCCTTGCCTCCCAGCACTCTCAATACACATTCGCAAGCTCACTCTCACTCTCGGCACAGACCAGCTCACAAAGTTAAAACATCCAGCCATTTCTCCCACACCAGAGCTCTAAGGGCTTAGAGCTCTTGCTGTTTCTGACCTTCCCTTGCCAGTGCTTTCACAGCCAAACATACACTAAGAATCTCCCCTTGCCTTGCCTCCCACCACTCCCAAGACACATTCGCAAGCTCCCTCTCACTCTCGGCACAGACCAGCTCACAAAGTTAAAACATACAGCCATTTCTCCCACACCAGAGCTCTAAGGCCTAAGAGCTGGTGCTGTTTCTGACCTTCCCTTGCCAGTGCTTTCACAGCCAAACATACACTAAGAATCTCCCCTTGCCTTGCCTCCCACCACTCCCAAGACACATTCGCAAGCTCCCTCTCACTCTCGGCACAGACCAGCTCACAAAGTTAAAACATACAGCCATTTCTCCCACACCAGAGCTCTAAGGGCTTAGAGCTCCTGCTGTTTCTGACCTTCCCTTGCCAGTGCTTTCACAGCCAAACATACACTAAGAATCTCCCCTTGCCTTGCCTCCCACCACTCCCAAGACACATTCGCAAGCTCCCTCTCACTCTCGGCACAGACCAGCTCACAAAGTTAAAACATACAGCCATTTCTCCCACACCAGAGCTCTAAGGCCTAAGAGCTGGTGCTGTTTCTGACCTTCCCTTGCCAGTGCTTTCACAGCCAAACATACACTAAGAATCTCCCCTTGCCTTGCCTCCCACCACTCCCAAGACACATTCGCAAGCTCACTCTCACTCTCGGCACAGACCAGCTCACAAAGTTAAAACATACAGCCATGTTTCCCTCTTAATATTTCTAAGGGCTTAATGCTCTTGCTGGTCCTCACCTTCCCTTGCCAGCACTTTCACACCCAGACAGACACTGCGGATGTACTTTTGCCTTGCCTCCCAGCACTCTCAATACACATTCGCAAGCTCACTCTCACTCTCGGCACAGACCAGCTCACAAAGTTAAAACATCCAGCCATTTCTCCCACACCAGAGCTCTAAGGGCTTAGAGCTCCTGCTGTTTCTGACCTTCCCTTGCCAGTGCTTTCACAGCCAAACATACACTAAGAATCTCCCCTTGCCTTGCCTCCCACCACTCCCAAGACACATTCGCAAGCTCACTCTCACTCGCGGCACAGACCAGCTCACAAAGTTAAAACATACAGCCATGTTTCCCTCTTGATATTTCTAAGGACTTAATGCTCTTGCTGGTCCTCACCTTCCCTTGCCAGCACTTTCACACCCAGACAGACACTGCGGATGTACTTTTGCCTTGCCTCCCAGCACTCTCACTACACATTCGCAAGCTCACTCTCACTCCGCACAGACCAGCTCACAAAGTGCAAACATGCAGCCATTTCTCCCACACCAGAGCTCTAAGGCCTAAGACCTGGTGCTGTATTCAACTGCCCTTCCCACCGCACTCACAGCCAGACACCCCCCTGGCATCTCCCCTTGCCTTGCCTCCCACCACTCCCAAGACACATTCTCAAGCTCCCTCTCACTCTCGGCACAGACCAGCTCACAAAGTTAAAACATCCAGCCATTTCTCCCACACCAGAGCTCTAAGGGCTTAGAGCTCTTGCTGTTTCTGACCTTCCCTTGCCAGTGCTTTCACAGCCAAACATACACTAAGAATCTCCCCTTGCCTTGCCTCGCACCACTCCCAAGACACATTCGCAAGCTCACTCTCACTCTCGGCACAGACCAGCTCACAAAGTTAAAACATACAGCCATTTCTCCCACACCAGAGCTCTAAGGGCTTAGAGCTCCTGCTGTTTCTGACCTTCCCTTGCCAGTGCTTTCACAGCCAAACATACACTAAGAATCTCCCCTTGCGTTGCCTCGCACCACTCCCAAGACACATTCTCAAGCTCACTCTCACTCGCGGCACAGACCAGCTCACAAAGTTAAAACATACAGCCATTTCTCCCACACCAGAGCTCTAAGGGCTTAGAGCTCCTGCTGTTTCTGACCTTCCCTTGCCAGTGCTTTCACAGCCAAACATACACTAAGAATCTCCCCTTGCCTTGCCTCCCACCACTCCCAAGACACATTCGCAAGCTCACTCTCACTCGCGGCACAGACCAGCTCACAAAGTTAAAACATACAGCCATTTCTCCCACACCAGAGCTCTAAGGGCTTAGAGCTCCTGCTGTTTCTGACCTTCCCTTACCAGTGCTTTCACAGCCAAACATACACTAAGAATCTCCCCTTGCCTTGCCTCGCACCACTCCCAAGACACATTCGCAAGCTCCCTCTCACTCTCGGCACAGACCAGCTCACAAAGTTAAAACATACAGCCATTTCTCCCACACCAGAGCTCTAAGGGCTTAGAGCTCCTGCTGTTTCTGACCTTCCCTTGCCAGTGCTTTCACAGCCAAACATACACTAAGAATCTCCCCTTGCCTTGCCTCCCACCACTCCCAAGACACATTCGCAAGCTCCCTCTCACTCTCGGCACAGACCAGCTCACAAAGTTAAAACATACAGCCATGTTTCCCTCTTGATATTTCTAAGGACTTAATGCTCTTGCTGGTCCTCACCTTCCCTTGCCAGCACTTTCACACCCAGACAGACACTGCGGATGTACTTTTGCCTTGCCTCCCAGCACTCTCAATACACATTCGCAAGCTCACTCTCACTCTTCGCACAGACCAGCTCACAAAGTGCAAACATGCAGCCATTTCTCCCACACCAGAGCTCTAAGGCCTGAGAGCTGGTGCTGTATTCAACTGCCCTTCCCACCGCACTCACAGCCAGACACCCCCCTGGCATCTCCCCTTGCCTTGCCTCCCACCACTCCCAAGACACATTCGCAAGCTCCCTCTCACTCTCGGCACAGACCAGCTCACAAAGTTAAAACATACAGCCATTTCTCCCACACCAGAGCTCTAAGGCCTAAGAGCTGGTGCTGTTTCTGACCTTCCCTTGCCAGTGCTTTCACAGCCAAACATACACTAAGAATCTCCCCTTGCCTTGCCTCCCACCACTCCCAAGACACATTCGCAAGCTCACTCTCACTCTCGGCACAGACCAGCTCACAAAGTTAAAACATACAGCCATGTTTCCCTCTTGATATTTCTAAGGGCTTAATGCTCTTGCTGGTCCTCACCTTCCCTTGCCAGCACTTTCACACCCAGACAGACACTGCGGATGTACTTTTGCCTTGCCTCCCAGCACTCTCAATACACATTCGAAAGCTCACTCTCACATTCGCACAGACCAGCTCACAAAGTGCAAACATGCAGCCATTTCTCCCACACCAGAGCTCTAAGGCCTAAGAGCTGGTGCTGTATTCAACTGCCCTTCCCACCGCACTCACAGCCAGACACCCCCCTGGCATCTCCCCTTGCCTTGCCTCCCACCACTCCCAAGACACATTCTCAAGCTCCCTCTCACTCTCGGCACAGACCAGCTCACAAAGTTAAATCATACAGCCATTTCTCCCACACCAGAGCTCTAAGGGCTTAGAGCTCCTGCTGTTTCTGACCTTCCCTTGCCAGTGCTTTCACAGCCAAACATACACTAAGAATCTCCCCTTGCCTTGCCTCCCACCACTCCCAAGACACATTCGCAAGCTCCCTCTCACTCTTGGCACAGACCAGCTCACAAAGTTAAAACATACAGCCATTTCTCCCACACCAGAGCTCTAAGGGCTTAGAGCTCTTGCTGTTTCTGACCTTCCCTTGCCAGTGCTTTCACAGCCAAACATACACTAAGAATCTCCCCTTGCCTTGCCTCGCACCACTCCCAAGACACATTCGCAAGCTCCCTCTCACTCTCGGCACAGACCAGCTCACAAAGTTAAAACATACAGCCATTTCTCCCACACCAGAGCTCTAAGGGCTTAGAGCTCCTGCTGTTTCTGACCTTCCCTTGCCAGTGCTTTCACAGCCAAACATACACTAAGAATCTCCCCTTGCCTTGCCTCCCACCACTCCCAAGACACATTCGCAAGCTCCCTCTCACTCTCGGCACAGACCAGCTCACAAAGTTAAAACATACAGCCATTTCTCCCACACCAGAGCTCTAAGGGCTTAGAGCTCCTGCTGTTTCTGACCTTCCCTTGCCAGTGCTTTCACAGCCAAACATACACTAAGAATCTCCCCTTGCCTTGCCTCCCACCACTCCCAAGACACATTCGCAAGCTCCCTCTCACTCTCGGCACAGACCAGCTCACAAAGTTAAAACATACAGCCATTTCTCCCACACCAGAGCTCTAAGGCCTAAGAGCTGGTGCTGTTTCTGACCTTCCCTTGCCAGTGCTTTCACAGCCAAACATACACTAAGAATCTCCCCTTGCCTTGCCTCCCACCACTCCCAAGACACATTCTCAAGCTCACTCTCACTCTCGGCACAGACCAGCTCACAAAGTTAAAACATACAGCCATGTTTCCCTCTTAATATTTCTAAGGGCTTAATGCTCTTGCTGGTCCTCACCTTCCCTTGCCAGCACTTTCACACCCAGACAGACACTGCGGATGTACTTTTGCCTTGCCTCCCAGCACTCTCAATACACATTCGCAAGCTCACTCTCACTCTCGGCACAGACCAGCTCACAAAGTTAAAACATCCAGCCATTTCTCCCACACCAGAGCTCTAAGGGCTTAGAGCTCTTGCTGTTTCTGACCTTCCCTTGCCAGTGCTTTCACAGCCAAACATACACTAAGAATCTCCCCTTGCCTTGCCTCCCACCACTCCCAAGACACATTCGCAAGCTCCCTCTCACTCTCGGCACAGACCAGCTCACAAAGTTAAAACATACAGCCATTTCTCCCACACCAGAGCTCTAAGGCCTAAGAGCTGGTGCTGTTTCTGACCTTCCCTTGCCAGTGCTTTCACAGCCAAACATACACTAAGAATCTCCCCTTGCCTTGCCTCCCACCACTCCCAAGACACATTCGCAAGCTCCCTCTCACTCTCGGCACAGACCAGCTCACAAAGTTAAAACATACAGCCATTTCTCCCACACCAGAGCTCTAAGGGCTTAGAGCTCCTGCTGTTTCTGACCTTCCCTTGCCAGTGCTTTCACAGCCAAACATACACTAAGAATCTCCCCTTGCCTTGCCTCCCACCACTCCCAAGACACATTCGCAAGCTCCCTCTCACTCTCGGCACAGACCAGCTCACAAAGTTAAAACATACAGCCATTTCTCCCACACCAGAGCTCTAAGGCCTAAGAGCTGGTGCTGTTTCTGACCTTCCCTTGCCAGTGCTTTCACAGCCAAACATACACTAAGAATCTCCCCTTGCCTTGCCTCCCACCACTCCCAAGACACATTCGCAAGCTCACTCTCACTCTCGGCACAGACCAGCTCACAAAGTTAAAACATACAGCCATGTTTCCCTCTTAATATTTCTAAGGGCTTAATGCTCTTGCTGGTCCTCACCTTCCCTTGCCAGCACTTTCACACCCAGACAGACACTGCGGATGTACTTTTGCCTTGCCTCCCAGCACTCTCAATACACATTCGCAAGCTCACTCTCACTCTCGGCACAGACCAGCTCACAAAGTTAAAACATCCAGCCATTTCTCCCACACCAGAGCTCTAAGGGCTTAGAGCTCCTGCTGTTTCTGACCTTCCCTTGCCAGTGCTTTCACAGCCAAACATACACTAAGAATCTCCCCTTGCCTTGCCTCCCACCACTCCCAAGACACATTCGCAAGCTCACTCTCACTCGCGGCACAGACCAGCTCACAAAGTTAAAACATACAGCCATGTTTCCCTCTTGATATTTCTAAGGACTTAATGCTCTTGCTGGTCCTCACCTTCCCTTGCCAGCACTTTCACACCCAGACAGACACTGCGGATGTACTTTTGCCTTGCCTCCCAGCACTCTCACTACACATTCGCAAGCTCACTCTCACTCCGCACAGACCAGCTCACAAAGTGCAAACATGCAGCCATTTCTCCCACACCAGAGCTCTAAGGCCTAAGACCTGGTGCTGTATTCAACTGCCCTTCCCACCGCACTCACAGCCAGACACCCCCCTGGCATCTCCCCTTGCCTTGCCTCCCACCACTCCCAAGACACATTCTCAAGCTCCCTCTCACTCTCGGCACAGACCAGCTCACAAAGTTAAAACATCCAGCCATTTCTCCCACACCAGAGCTCTAAGGGCTTAGAGCTCTTGCTGTTTCTGACCTTCCCTTGCCAGTGCTTTCACAGCCAAACATACACTAAGAATCTCCCCTTGCCTTGCCTCGCACCACTCCCAAGACACATTCGCAAGCTCACTCTCACTCTCGGCACAGACCAGCTCACAAAGTTAAAACATACAGCCATTTCTCCCACACCAGAGCTCTAAGGGCTTAGAGCTCCTGCTGTTTCTGACCTTCCCTTGCCAGTGCTTTCACAGCCAAACATACACTAAGAATCTCCCCTTGCGTTGCCTCGCACCACTCCCAAGACACATTCTCAAGCTCACTCTCACTCGCGGCACAGACCAGCTCACAAAGTTAAAACATACAGCCATTTCTCCCACACCAGAGCTCTAAGGGCTTAGAGCTCCTGCTGTTTCTGACCTTCCCTTGCCAGTGCTTTCACAGCCAAACATACACTAAGAATCTCCCCTTGCCTTGCCTCCCACCACTCCCAAGACACATTCGCAAGCTCACTCTCACTCGCGGCACAGACCAGCTCACAAAGTTAAAACATACAGCCATTTCTCCCACACCAGAGCTCTAAGGGCTTAGAGCTCCTGCTGTTTCTGACCTTCCCTTACCAGTGCTTTCACAGCCAAACATACACTAAGAATCTCCCCTTGCCTTGCCTCGCACCACTCCCAAGACACATTCTCAAGCTCCCTCTCACTCTCGGCACAGACCAGCTCACAAAGTTAAAACATACAGCCATTTCTCCCACACCAGAGCTCTAAGGGCTTAGAGCTCCTGCTGTTTCTGACCTTCCCTTGCCAGTGCTTTCACAGCCAAACATACACTAAGAATCTCCCCTTGCCTTGCCTCCCACCACTCCCAAGACACATTCGCAAGCTCCCTCTCACTCTCGGCACAGACCAGCTCACAAAGTTAAAACATACAGCCATGTTTCCCTCTTGATATTTCTAAGGACTTAATGCTCTTGCTGGTCCTCACCTTCCCTTGCCAGCACTTTCACACCCAGACAGACACTGCGGATGTACTTTTGCCTTGCCTCCCAGCACTCTCAATACACATTCGCAAGCTCACTCTC
This sequence comes from Pelecanus crispus, assembly GCF_030463565.1. Lineage (NCBI taxonomy): Eukaryota > Metazoa > Chordata > Aves > Pelecaniformes > Pelecanidae > Pelecanus > Pelecanus crispus. Next base: position 24,469,881 of record NC_134650.1, read on the forward strand.
ACTCTTCGCACAGACCAGCTCACAAAGTGCAAACATGCAGCCATTTCTCCCACACCAGAGCTCTAAGGCCTGAGAGCTGGTGCTGTATTCAACTGCCCTTCCCACCGCACTCACAGCCAGACACCCCCCTGGCATCTCCCCTTGCCTTGCCTCCCACCACTCCCAAGACACATTCGCAAGCTCCCTCTCACTCTCGGCACAGACCAGCTCACAAAGTTAAAACATACAGCCATTTCTCCCACACCAGAGCTCTAAGGCCTAAGAGCTGGTGCTGTTTCTGACCTTCCCTTGCCAGTGCTTTCACAGCCAAACATACACTAAGAATCTCCCCTTGCCTTGCCTCCCACCACTCCCAAGACACATTCGCAAGCTCACTCTCACTCTCGGCACAGACCAGCTCACAAAGTTAAAACATACAGCCATGTTTCCCTCTTGATATTTCTAAGGGCTTAATGCTCTTGCTGGTCCTCACCTTCCCTTGCCAGCACTTTCACACCCAGACAGACACTGCGGATGTACTTTTGCCTTGCCTCCCAGCACTCTCAATACACATTCGAAAGCTCACTCTCACATTCGCACAGACCAGCTCACAAAGTGCAAACATGCAGCCATTTCTCCCACACCAGAGCTCTAAGGCCTAAGAGCTGGTGCTGTATTCAACTGCCCTTCCCACCGCACTCACAGCCAGACACCCCCCTGGCATCTCCCCTTGCCTTGCCTCCCACCACTCCCAAGACACATTCTCAAGCTCCCTCTCACTCTCGGCACAGACCAGCTCACAAAGTTAAATCATACAGCCATTTCTCCCACACCAGAGCTCTAAGGGCTTAGAGCTCCTGCTGTTTCTGACCTTCCCTTGCCAGTGCTTTCACAGCCAAACATACACTAAGAATCTCCCCTTGCCTTGCCTCCCACCACTCCCAAGACACATTCTCAAGCTCACTCTCACTCTCGGCACAGACCAGCTCACAAAGTTAAAACATACAGCCATTTCTCCCACACCAGAGCTCTAAGGGCTTAGAGCTCCTGCTGTTTCTGACCTTCCCTTGCCAGTGCTTTCACAGCCAAACATACACTAAGAATCTCCCCTTGCCTTGCCTCCCACCACTCCCAAGACACATTCTCAAGCTCCCTCTCACTCTCGGCACAGACCAGCTCACAAAGTTAAAACATACAGCCATTTCTCCCACACCAGAGCTCTAAGGGCTTAGAGCTCTTGCTGTTTCTGACCTTCCCTTGCCAGTGCTTTCACAGCCAAACATACACTAAGAATCTCCCCTTGCCTTGCCTCGCACCACTCCCAAGACACATTCGCAAGCTCACTCTCACTCGCGGCACAGACCAGCTCCCAAAGTTAAAACATACAGCCATGTTTCCCTCTTGATATTTCTAAGGACTTAATGCTCTTGCTGGTCCTCACCTTCCCTTGCCAGCACTTTCACACCCAGACAGACACTGCGGATGTACTTTTGCCTTGCCTCCCAGCACTCTCAATACACATTCGCAAGCTCACTCTCACTCCGCACAGACCAGCTCACAAAGTGCAAACATGCAGCCATTTCTCCCACACCAGAGCTCTAAGGCCTAAGACCTGGTGCTGTATTCAACTGCCCTTCCCACCGCACTCACAACCAGACACCCCCCTGGCATCTCCCCTTGCCTTGCCTCCCACCACTCCCAAGACACATTCTCAAGCTCCCTCTCACTCTCGGCACAGACCAGCTCACAAAGTTAAAACATACAGCCATTTCTCCCACACCAGAGCTCTAAGGGCTTAGAGCTCCTGCTGTTTCTGACCTTCCCTTGCCAGTGCTTTCACAGCCAAACATACACTAAGAATCTCCCCTTGCCTTGCCTCCCACCACTCCCAAGACACATTCTCAAGCTCCCTCTCACTCTTGGCACAGACCAGCTCACAAAGTTAAAACATACAGCCATTTCTCCCACACCAGAGCTCTAAGGGCTTAGAGCTCTTGCTGTTTCTGACCTTCCCTTGCCAGTGCTTTCACAGCCAAACATACACTAAGAATCTCCCCTTGCCTTGCCTCGCACCACTCCCAAGACACATTCGCAAGCTCACTCTCACTCTCGGCACAGACCAGCTCACAAAGTTAAAACATACAGCCATTTCTCCCACACCAGAGCTCTAAGGGCTTAGAGCTCCTGCTGTTTCTGACCTTCCCTTGCCAGTGCTTTCACAGCCAAACATACACTAAGAATCTCCCCTTGCCTTGCCTCCCACCACTCCCAAGACACATTCGCAAGCTCCCTCTCACTCTCGGCACAGACCAGCTCACAAAGTTAAAACATACAGCCATTTCTCCCACACCAGAGCTCTAAGGGCTTAGAGCTCCTGCTGTTTCTGACCTTCCCTTGCCAGTGCTTTCACAGCCAAACATACACTAAGAATCTCCCCTTGCCTTGCCTCCCACCACTCCCAAGACACATTCACAAGCTCACTCTCACTCGCGGCACAGACCAGCTCACAAAGTTAAAACATACAGCCATGTTTCCCTCTTGATATTTCTAAGGGCTTAATGCTCTTGCTGGTCCTCACCTTCCCTTGCCAGCACTTTCACACCCAGACAGACACTGCGGATGTACTTTTGCCTTGCCTCCCAGCACTCTCAATACACATTCGCAAGCTCACTCTCACATTCGCACAGACCAGCTCACAAAGTGCAAACATGCAGCCATTTCTCCCACACCAGAGCTCTAAGGCCTGAGAGCTGGTGCTGTATTCAACTGCCCTTCCCACCGCACTCACAGCCAGACACGCCCCTGGCATCTCCCCTTGCCTTGCCTCCCACCACTCCCAAGACACATTCTCAAGCTCACTCTCACTCTCGGCACAGACCAGCTCACAAAGTTAAAACATACAGCCATTTCTCCCACACCAGAGCTCTAAGGGCTTAGAGCTCCTGCTGTTTCTGACCTTCCCTTGCCAGTGCTTTCACAGCCAGACAGACACTAAAAATCTCCCCTTGCCTTGCCTCCCACCACTCCCAAGACACATTCTCAAGCTCCCTCTCACTCTCGGCACAGACCAGCTCACAAAGTTAAAACATACAGCCATTTCTCCCACACCAGAGCTCTAAGGCCTAAGAGCTGGTGCTGTTTCTGACCTTCCCTTGCCAGTGCTTTCACAGCCAAACATACACTAAGAATCTCCCCTTGCCTTGCCTCCCACCACTCCCAAGACACATTCGCAAGCTCCCTCTCACTCTCGGCACAGACCAGCTCACAAAGTTAAAACATACAGCCATTTCTCCCACACCAGAGCTCTAAGGGCTTAGAGCTCCTGCTGTTTCTGACCTTCCCTTGCCAGTGCTTTCACAGCCAAACATACACTAAGAATCTCCCCTTGCCTTGCCTCCCACCACTCCCAAGACACATTCGCAAGCTCCCTCTCACTCTCGGCACAGACCAGCTCACAAAGTTAAAACATACAGCCATTTCTCCCACACCAGAGCTCTAAGGCCTAAGAGCTGGTGCTGTTTCTGACCTTCCCTTGCCAGTGCTTTCACAGCCAAACATACACTAAGAATCTCCCCTTGCCTTGCCTCCCACCACTCCCAAGACACATTCTCAAGCTCACTCTCACTCTCGGCACAGACCAGCTCACAAAGTTAAAACATACAGCCATGTTTCCCTCTTAATATTTCTAAGGGCTTAATGCTCTTGCTGGTCCTCACCTTCCCTTGCCAGCACTTTCACACCCAGACAGACACTGCGGATGTACTTTTGCCTTGCCTCCCAGCACTCTCAATACACATTCGCAAGCTCACTCTCACTCTCGGCACAGACCAGCTCACAAAGTTAAAACATCCAGCCATTTCTCCCACACCAGAGCTCTAAGGGCTTAGAGCTCTTGCTGTTTCTGACCTTCCCTTGCCAGTGCTTTCACAGCCAAACATACACTAAGAATCTCCCCTTGCCTTGCCTCCCACCACTCCCAAGACACATTCTCAAGCTCCCTCTCACTCTCGGCACAGACCAGCTCACAAAGTTAAAACATACAGCCATTTCTCCCACACCAGAGCTCTAAGGGCTTAGAGCTCTTGCTGTTTCTGACCTTCCCTTGCCAGTGCTTTCACAGCCAAACATACACTAAGAATCTCCCCTTGCCTTGCCTCGCACCACTCCCAAGACACATTCGCAAGCTCACTCTCACTCGCGGCACAGACCAGCTCCCAAAGTTAAAACATACAGCCATGTTTCCCTCTTGATATTTCTAAGGACTTAATGCTCTTGCTGGTCCTCACCTTCCCTTGCCAGCACTTTCACACCCAGACAGACACTGCGGATGTACTTTTGCCTTGCCTCCCAGCACTCTCAATACACATTCGCAAGCTCACTCTCACTCCGCACAGACCAGCTCACAAAGTGCAAACATGCAGCCATTTCTCCCACACCAGAGCTCTAAGGCCTAAGAGCTGGTGCTGTATTCAACTGCCCTTCCCACCGCACTCACAGCCAGACACCCCCCTGGCATCTCCCCTTGCCTTGCCTCCCACCACTCCCAAGACACATTCTCAAGCTCCCTCTCACTCTCGGCACAGACCAGCTCACAAAGTTAAAACATACAGCCATTTCTCCCACACCAGAGCTCTAAGGGCTTAGAGCTCCTGCTGTTTCTGACCTTCCCTTGCCAGTGCTTTCACAGCCAAACATACACTAAGAATCTCCCCTTGCCTTGCCTCCCACCACTCCCAAGACACATTCTCAAGCTCCCTCTCACTCTTGGCACAGACCAGCTCACAAAGTTAAAACATACAGCCATTTCTCCCACACCAGAGCTCTAAGGGCTTAGAGCTCTTGCTGTTTCTGACCTTCCCTTGCCAGTGCTTTCACAGCCAAACATACACTAAGAATCTCCCCTTGCCTTGCCTCGCACCACTCCCAAGACACATTCGCAAGCTCACTCTCACTCTCGGCACAGACCAGCTCACAAAGTTAAAACATACAGCCATTTCTCCCACACCAGAGCTCTAAGGGCTTAGAGCTCCTGCTGTTTCTGACCTTCCCTTGCCAGTGCTTTCACAGCCAAACATACACTAAGAATCTCCCCTTGCCTTGCCTCCCACCACTCCCAAGACACATTCGCAAGCTCCCTCTCACTCTCGGCACAGACCAGCTCACAAAGTTAAAACATACAGCCATTTCTCCCACACCAGAGCTCTAAGGGCTTAGAGCTCCTGCTGTTTCTGACCTTCCCTTGCCAGTGCTTTTACAGCCAGACAGACACTAAAAATCTCCCCTTGCCTTGCCTCCCACCACTCCCAAGACACATTCTCAAGCTCCCTCTCACTCTCGGCACAGACCAGCTCACAAAGTTAAAACATACAGCCATTTCTCCCACACCAGAGCTCTAAGGCCTAAGAGCTGGTGCTGTTTCTGACCTTCCCTTGCCAGTGCTTTCACAGCCAAACATACACTAAGAATCTCCCCTTGCCTTGCCTCCCACCACTCCCAAGACACATTCGCAAGCTCCCTCTCACTCTCGGCACAGACCAGCTCACAAAGTTAAAACATACAGCCATTTCTCCCACACCAGAGCTCTAAGGCCTAAGAGCTGGTGCTGTTTCTGACCTTCCCTTGCCAGTGCTTTCACAGCCAAACATACACTAAGAATCTCCCCTTGCCTTGCCTCCCACCACTCCCAAGACACATTCTCAAGCTCACTCTCACTCTCGGCACAGACCAGCTCACAAAGTTAAAACATACAGCCATGTTTCCCTCTTAATATTTCTAAGGGCTTAATGCTCTTGCTGGTCCTCACCTTCCCTTGCCAGCACTTTCACACCCAGACAGACACTGCGGATGTACTTTTGCCTTGCCTCCCAGCACTCTCAATACACATTCGCAAGCTCACTCTCACTCTCGGCACAGACCAGCTCACAAAGTTAAAACATCCAGCCATTTCTCCCACACCAGAGCTCTAAGGGCTTAGAGCTCTTGCTGTTTCTGACCTTCCCTTGCCAGTGCTTTCACAGCCAAACATACACTAAGAATCTCCCCTTGCCTTGCCTCCCACCACTCCCAAGACACATTCGCAAGCTCCCTCTCACTCTCGGCACAGACCAGCTCACAAAGTTAAAACATACAGCCATTTCTCCCACACCAGAGCTCTAAGGCCTAAGAGCTGGTGCTGTTTCTGACCTTCCCTTGCCAGTGCTTTCACAGCCAAACATACACTAAGAATCTCCCCTTGCCTTGCCTCCCACCACTCCCAAGACACATTCGCAAGCTCCCTCTCACTCTCGGCACAGACCAGCTCACAAAGTTAAAACATACAGCCATTTCTCCCACACCAGAGCTCTAAGGGCTTAGAGCTCCTGCTGTTTCTGACCTTCCCTTGCCAGTGCTTTCACAGCCAAACATACACTAAGAATCTCCCCTTGCCTTGCCTCCCACCACTCCCAAGACACATTCGCAAGCTCCCTCTCACTCTCGGCACAGACCAGCTCACAAAGTTAAAACATACAGCCATTTCTCCCACACCAGAGCTCTAAGGCCTAAGAGCTGGTGCTGTTTCTGACCTTCCCTTGCCAGTGCTTTCACAGCCAAACATACACTAAGAATCTCCCCTTGCCTTGCCTCCCACCACTCCCAAGACACATTCGCAAGCTCCCTCTCACTCTCGGCACAGACCAGCTCACAAAGTTAAAACATACAGCCATGTTTCCCTCTTAATATTTCTAAGGGCTTAATGCTCTTGCTGGTCCTCACCTTCCCTTGCCAGCACTTTCACACCCAGACAGACACTGCGGATGTACTTTTGCCTTGCCTCCCAGCACTCTCAATACACATTCGCAAGCTCACTCTCACTCTCGGCACAGACCAGCTCACAAAGTTAAAACATCCAGCCATTTCTCCCACACCAGAGCTCTAAGGGCTTAGAGCTCCTGCTGTTTCTGACCTTCCCTTGCCAGTGCTTTCACAGCCAAACATACACTAAGAATCTCCCCTTGCCTTGCCTCCCACCACTCCCAAGACACATTCGCAAGCTCACTCTCACTCGCGGCACAGACCAGCTCACAAAGTTAAAACATACAGCCATGTTTCCCTCTTGATATTTCTAAGGACTTAATGCTCTTGCTGGTCCTCACCTTCCCTTGCCAGCACTTTCACACCCAGACAGACACTGCGGATGTACTTTTGCCTTGCCTCCCAGCACTCTCACTACACATTCGCAAGCTCACTCTCACTCCGCACAGACCAGCTCACAAAGTGCAAACATGCAGCCATTTCTCCCACACCAGAGCTCTAAGGCCTAAGACCTGGTGATGTATTCAACTGCCCTTCCCACCGCACTCACAGCCAGACACCCCCCTGGCATCTCCCCTTGCCTTGCCTCCCACCACTCCCAAGACACATTCTCAAGCTCCCTCTCACTCTCGGCACAGACCAGCTCACAAAGTTAAAACATCCAGCCATTTCTCCCACACCAGAGCTCTAAGGGCTTAGAGCTCTTGCTGTTTCTGACCTTCCCTTGCCAGTGCTTTCACAGCCAAACATACACTAAGAATCTCCCCTTGCCTTGCCTCGCACCACTCCCAAGACACATTCGCAAGCTCACTCTCACTCTCGGCACAGACCAGCTCACAAAGTTAAAACATACAGCCATTTCTCCCACACCAGAGCTCTAAGGGCTTAGAGCTCCTGCTGTTTCTGACCTTCCCTTGCCAGTGCTTTCACAGCCAAACATACACTAAGAATCTCCCCTTGCGTTGCCTCGCACCACTCCCAAGACACATTCTCAAGCTCACTCTCACTCGCGGCACAGACCAGCTCACAAAGTTAAAACATACAGCCATTTCTCCCACACCAGAGCTCTAAGGGCTTAGAGCTCCTGCTGTTTCTGACCTTCCCTTGCCAGTGCTTTCACAGCCAAACATACACTAAGAATCTCCCCTTGCCTTGCCTCCCACCACTCCCAAGACACATTCGCAAGCTCACTCTCACTCGCGGCACAGACCAGCTCACAAAGTTAAAACATACAGCCATTTCTCCCACACCAGAGCTCTAAGGGCTTAGAGCTCCTGCTGTTTCTGACCTTCCCTTACCAGTGCTTTCACAGCCAAACATACACTAAGAATCTCCCCTTGCCTTGCCTCGCACCACTCCCAAGACACATTCTCAAGCTCACTCTCACTCTCGGCACAGACCAGCTCACAAAGTTAAAACATACAGCCATTTCTCCCACACCAGAGCTCTAAGGGCTTAGAGCTCCTGCTGTTTCTGACCTTCCCTTGCCAGTGCTTTCACAGCCAAACATACACTAAGAATCTCCCCTTGCCTTGCCTCCCACCACTCCCAAGACACATTCGCAAGCTCCCTCTCACTCTCGGCACAGACCAGCTCACAAAGTTAAAACATACAGCCATGTTTCCCTCTTGATATTTCTAAGGACTTAATGCTCTTGCTGGTCCTCACCTTCCCTTGCCAGCACTTTCACACCCAGACAGACACTGCGGATGTACTTTTGCCTTGCCTCCCAGCACTCTCAATACACATTCGCAAGCTCACTCTCACTCTTCGCACAGACCAGCTCACAAAGTGCAAACATGCAGCCATTTCTCCCACACCAGAGCTCTAAGGCCTGAGAGCTGGTGCTGTATTCAACTGCCCTTCCCACCGCACTCACAGCCAGACACCCCCCTGGCATCTCCCCTTGCCTTGCCTCCCACCACTCCCAAGACACATTCGCAAGCTCCCTCTCACTCTCGGCACAGACCAGCTCACAAAGTTAAAACATACAGCCATTTCTCCCACACCAGAGCTCTAAGGCCTAAGAGCTGGTGCTGTTTCTGACCTTCCCTTGCCAGTGCTTTCACAGCCAAACATACACTAAGAATCTCCCCTTGCCTTGCCTCCCACCACTCCCAAGACACATTCGCAAGCTCCCTCTCACTCTCGGCACAGACCAGCTCACAAAGTTAAAACATACAGCCATGTTTCCCTCTTGATATTTCTAAGGGCTTAATGCTCTTGCTGGTCCTCACCTTCCCTTGCCAGCACTTTCACACCCAGACAGACACTGCGGATGTACTTTTGCCTTGCCTCCCAGCACTCTCAATACACATTCGCAAGCTCACTCTCACATTCGCACAGACCAGCTCACAAAGTGCAAACATGCAGCCATTTCTCCCACACCAGAGCTCTAAGGCCTAAGAGCTGGTGCTGTATTCAACTGCCCTTCCCACCGCACTCACAGCCAGACACCCCCCTGGCATCTCCCCTTGCCTTGCCTCCCACCACTCCCAAGACACATTCTCAAGCTCCCTCTCACTCTCGGCACAGACCAGCTCACAAAGTTAAATCATACAGCCATTTCTCCCACACCAGAGCTCTAAGGGCTTAGAGCTCCTGCTGTTTCTGACCTTCCCTTGCCAGTGCTTTCACAGCCAAACATACACTAAGAATCTCCCCTTGCCTTGCCTCCCACCACTCCCAAGACACATTCTCAAGCTCACTCTCACTCTCGGCACAGACCAGCTCACAAAGTTAAAACATACAGCCATTTCTCCCACACCAGAGCTCTAAGGGCTTAGAGCTCCTGCTGTTTCTGACCTTCCCTTGCCAGTGCTTTCACAGCCAAACATACACTAAGAATCTCCCCTTGCCTTGCCTCCCACCACTCCCAAGACACATTCTCAAGCTCCCTCTCACTCTCGGCACAGACCAGCTCACAAAGTTAAAACATACAGCCATTTCTCCCACACCAGAGCTCTAAGGGCTTAGAGCTCTTGCTGTTTCTGACCTTCCCTTGCCAGTGCTTTCACAGCCAAACATACACTAAGAATCTCCCCTTGCCTTGCCTCGCACCACTCCCAAGACACATTCGCAAGCTCACTCTCACTCGCGGCACAGACCAGCTCCCAAAGTTAAAACATACAGCCATGTTTCCCTCTTGATATTTCTAAGGACTTAATGCTCTTGCTGGTCCTCACCTTCCCTTGCCAGCACTTTCACACCCAGACAGACACTGCGGATGTACTTTTGCCTTGCCTCCCAGCACTCTCAATACACATTCGCAAGCTCACTCTCACTCCGCACAGACCAGCTCACAAAGTGCAAACATGCAGCCATTTCTCCCACACCAGAGCTCTAAGGCCTAAGACCTGGTGCTGTATTCAACTGCCCTTCCCACCGCACTCACAACCAGACACCCCCCTGGCATCTCCCCTTGCCTTGCCTCCCACCACTCCCAAGACACATTCTCAAGCTCCCTCTCACTCTCGGCACAGACCAGCTCACAAAGTTAAAACATACAGCCATTTCTCCCACACCAGAGCTCTAAGGGCTTAGAGCTCCTGCTGTTTCTGACCTTCCCTTGCCAGTGCTTTCACAGCCAAACATACACTAAGAATCTCCCCTTGCCTTGCCTCCCACCACTCCCAAGACACATTCTCAAGCTCCCTCTCACTCTTGGCACAGACCAGCTCACAAAGTTAAAACATACAGCCATTTCTCCCACACCAGAGCTCTAAGGGCTTAGAGCTCTTGCTGTTTCTGACCTTCCCTTGCCAGTGCTTTCACAGCCAAACATACACTAAGAATCTCCCCTTGCCTTGCCTCGCACCACTCCCAAGACACATTCGCAAGCTCACTCTCACTCTCGGCACAGACCAGCTCACAAAGTTAAAACATACAGCCATTTCTCCCACACCAGAGCTCTAAGGGCTTAGAGCTCTTGCTGTTTCTGACCTTCCCTTGCCAGTGCTTTCACAGCCAAACATACACTAAGAATCTCCCCTTGCCTTGCCTCCCACCACTCCCAAGACACATTCGCAAGCTCCCTCTCACTCTCGGCACAGACCAGCTCACAAAGTTAAAACATACAGCCATTTCTCCCACACCAGAGCTCTAAGGGCTTAGAGCTCCTGCTGTTTCTGACCTTCCCTTGCCAGTGCTTTCACAGCCAAACATACACTAAGAATCTCCCCTTGCCTTGCCTCCCACCACTCCCAAGACACATTCGCAAGCTCCCTCTCACTCTCGGCACAGACCAGCTCACAAAGTTAAAACATACAGCCATTTCTCCCACACCAGAGCTCTAAGGCCTAAGAGCTGGTGCTGTTTCTGACCTTCCCTTGCCAGTGCTTTCACAGCCAAACATACACTAAGAATCTCCCCTTGCCTTGCCTCCCACCACTCCCAAGACACATTCTCAAGCTCACTCTCACTCTCGGCACAGACCAGCTCACAAAGTTAAAACATACAGCCATGTTTCCCTCTTAATATTTCTAAGGGCTTAATGCTCTTGCTGGTCCTCACCTTCCCTTGCCAGCACTTTCACACCCAGACAGACACTGCGGATGTACTTTTGCCTTGCCTCCCAGCACTCTCAATACACATTCGCAAGCTCACTCTCACTCTCGGCACAGACCAGCTCACAAAGTTAAAACATCCAGCCATTTCTCCCACACCAGAGCTCTAAGGGCTTAGAGCTCTTGCTGTTTCTGACCTTCCCTTGCCAGTGCTTTCACAGCCAAACATACACTAAGAATCTCCCCTTGCCTTGCCTCCCACCACTCCCAAGACACATTCGCAAGCTCCCTCTCACTCTCGGCACAGACCAGCTCCCAAAGTTAAAACATACAGCCATGTTTCCCTCTTGATATTTCTAAGGACTTAATGCTCTTGCTGGTCCTCACCTTCCCTTGCCAGCACTTTCACACCCAGACAGACACTGCGGGTGTACTTTTGCCTTGCCTCCCAGCACTCTCACTACACATTCGCAAGCTCACTCTCACTCCGCACAGACCAGCTCACAAAGTGCAAACATGCAGCCATTTCTCCCACACCAGAGCTCTAAGGCCTAAGAGCTGGTGCTGTATTCAACTGCCCTTCCCACCGCACTCACAGCCAGACACCCCCCTGGCATCTCCCCTTGCCTTGCCTCCCACCACTCCCAAGACACATTCTCAAGCTCCCTCTCACTCTCGGCACAGACCAGCTCACAAAGTTAAAACATACAGCCATTTCTCCCACACCAGAGCTCTAAGGCCTAAGAGCTGGTGCTGTTTCTGACCTTCCCTTGCCAGTGCTTTCACAGCCAAACATACACTAAGAATCTCCCCTTGCCTTGCCTCCCACCACTCCCAAGACACATTCGCAAGCTCCCTCTCACTCTCGGCACAGACCAGCTCACAAAGTTAAAACATACAGCCATTTCTCCCACACCAGAGCTCTAAGGCCTAAGAGCTGGTGCTGTTTCTGACCTTCCCTTGCCAGTGCTTTCACAGCCAAACATACACTAAGAATCTCCCCTTGCCTTGCCTCCCACCACTCCCAAGACACATTCGCAAGCTCCCTCTCACTCTCGGCACAGACCAGCTCACAAAGTTAAAACATACAGCCATGTTTCCCTCTTGATATTTCTAAGGGCTTAATGCTCTTGCTGGTCCTCACCTTCCCTTGCCAGCACTTTCACACCCAGACAGACACTGCGGATGTACTTTTGCCTTGCCTCCCAGCACTCTCAATACACATTCGAAAGCTCACTCTCACATTCGCACAGACCAGCTCACAAAGTGCAAACATGCAGCCATTTCTCCCACACCAGAGCTCTAAGGCCTAAGAGCTGGTGCTGTATTCAACTGCCCTTCCCACCGCACTCACAGCCAGACACCCCCCTGGCATCTCCCCTTGCCTTGCCTCCCACCACTCCCAAGACACATTCTCAAGCTCCCTCTCACTCTCGGCACAGACCAGCTCACAAAGTTAAATCATACAGCCATTTCTCCCACACCAGAGCTCTAAGGGCTTAGAGCTCCTGCTGTTTCTGACCTTCCCTTGCCAGTGCTTTCACAGCCAAACATACACTAAGAATCTCCCCTTGCCTTGCCTCCCACCACTCCCAAGACACATTCTCAAGCTCACTCTCACTCTCGGCACAGACCAGCTCACAAAGTTAAAACATACAGCCATTTCTCCCACACCAGAGCTCTAAGGGCTTAGAGCTCCTGCTGTTTCTGACCTTCCCTTGCCAGTGCTTTCACAGCCAAACATACACTAAGAATCTCCCCTTGCCTTGCCTCGCACCACTCCCAAGACACATTCGCAAGCTCACTCTCACTCTTGGCACAGACCAGCTCACAAAGTTAAAACATACAGCCATTTCTCCCACACCAGAGCTCTAAGGGCTTAGAGCTCCTGCTGTTTCTGACCTTCCCTTGCCAGTGCTTTCACAGCCAAACATACACTAAGAATCTCCCCTTGCCTTGCCTCCCACCACTCCCAAGACACATTCGCAAGCTCCCTCTCACTCTCGGCACAGACCAGCTCACAAAGTTAAAACATACAGCCATTTCTCCCACACCAGAGCTCTAAGGGCTTAGAGCTCCTGCTGTTTCTGACCTTCCCTTGCCAGTGCTTTTACAGCCAGACAGACACTAAAAATCTCCCCTTGCCTTGCCTCCCACCACTCCCAAGACACATTCTCAAGCTCCCTCTCACTCTCGGCACAGACCAGCTCACAAAGTTAAAACATACAGCCATTTCTCCCACACCAGAGCTCTAAGGCCTAAGAGCTGGTGCTGTTTCTGACCTTCCCTTGCCAGTGCTTTCACAGCCAAACATACACTAAGAATCTCCCCTTGCCTTGCCTCCCACCACTCCCAAGACACATTCGCAAGCTCCCTCTCACTCTCGGCACAGACCAGCTCACAAAGTTAAAACATACAGCCATTTCTCCCACACCAGAGCTCTAAGGCCTAAGAGCTGGTGCTGTTTCTGACCTTCCCTTGCCAGTGCTTTCACAGCCAAACATACACTAAGAATCTCCCCTTGCCTTGCCTCCCACCACTCCCAAGACACATTCTCAAGCTCACTCTCACTCTCGGCACAGACCAGCTCACAAAGTTAAAACATACAGCCATGTTTCCCTCTTTATATTTCTAAGGGCTTAATGCTCTTGCTGGTCCTCACCTTCCCTTGCCAGCACTTTCACACCCAGACAGACACTGCGGATGTACTTTTGCCTTGCCTCCCAGCACTCTCAATACACATTCGCAAGCTCACTCTCACTCTCGGCACAGACCAGCTCACAAAGTTAAAACATCCAGCCATTTCTCCCACACCAGAGCTCTAAGGGCTTAGAGCTCTTGCTGTTTCTGACCTTCCCTTGCCAGTGCTTTCACAGCCAAACATACACTAAGAATCTCCCCTTGCCTTGCCTCCCACCACTCCCAAGACACATTCGCAAGCTCCCTCTCACTCTCGGCACAGACCAGCTCCCAAAGTTAAAACATACAGCCATGTTTCCCTCTTGATATTTCTAAGGACTTAATGCTCTTGCTGGTCCTCACCTTCCCTTGCCAGCACTTTCACACCCAGACAGACACTGCGGGTGTACTTTTGCCTTGCCTCCCAGCACTCTCACTACACATTCGCAAGCTCACTCTCACTCCGCACAGACCAGCTCACAAAGTGCAAACATGCAGCCATTTCTCCCACACCAGAGCTCTAAGGCCTAAGAGCTGGTGCTGTATTCAACTGCCCTTCCCACCGCACTCACAGCCAGACACCCCCCTGGCATCTCCCCTTGCCTTGCCTCCCACCACTCCCAAGACACATTCTCAAGCTCCCTCTCACTCTCGGCACAGACCAGCTCACAAAGTTAAAACATACAGCCATTTCTCCCACACCAGAGCTCTAAGGCCTAAGAGCTGGTGCTGTTTCTGACCTTCCCTTGCCAGTGCTTTCACAGCCAAACATACACTAAGAATCTCCCCTTGCCTTGCCTCCCACCACTCCCAAGACACATTCGCAAGCTCCCTCTCACTCTTGGCACAGACCAGCTCACAAAGTTAAAACATACAGCCATTTCTCCCACACCAGAGCTCTAAGGCCGAAGAGCTGGTGCTGTTTCTGACCTTCCCTTGCCAGTGCTTTCACAGCCAAACATACACTAAGAATCTCCCCTTGCCTTGCCTCCCACCACTCCCAAGACACATTCGCAAGCTCACTCTCACTCTCGGCACAGACCAGCTCACAAAGTTAAAACATACAGCCATTTCTCCCACACCAGAGCTCTAAGGGCTTAGAGCTCCTGCTGTTTCTGACCTTCCCTTACCAGTGCTTTCACAGCCAAACATACACTAAGAATCTCCCCTTGCCTTGCCTCCCACCACTCCCAAGACACATTCGCAAGCTCACTCTCACTCTCGGCACAGACCAGCTCACAAAGTTAAAACATACAGCCATTTCTCCCACACCAGAGCTCTAAGGGCTTAGAGCTCCTGCTGTTTCTGACCTTCCCTTGCCAGTGCTTTCACAGCCAAACATACACTAAGAATCTCCCCTTGCCTTGCCTCCCACCACTCCCAAGACACATTCGCAAGCTCATTCTCACTCGCGGCACAGACCAGCTCACAAACTTAAAACATACAGCCATTTCTCCCACACCAGAGCTCTAAGGGCTTAGAGCTCCTGCTGTTTCTGACCTTCCCTTACCAGTGCTTTCACAGCCAAACATACACTAAGAATCTCCCCTTGCCTTGCCTCGCACCACTCCCAAGACACATTCGCAAGCTCACTCTCACTCTCGGCACAGACCAGCTCACAAAGTTAAAACATACAGCCATTTCTCCCACACCAGAGCTCTAAGGGCTTAGAGCTCCTGCTGTTTCTGACCTTCCCTTGCCAGTGCTTTCACAGCCAAACATACACTAAGAATCTCCCCTTGCCTTGCCTCCCACCACTCCCAAGACACATTCGCAAGCTCACTCTCACTCGCGGCACAGACCAGCTCACAAAGTTATAACATACAGCCATGTTTCCCTCTTGATATTTCTAAGGACTTAATGCTCTTGCTGGTCCTCACCTTCCCTTGCCAGCACTTTCACACCCAGACAGACACTGCGGGTGTACTTTTGCCTTGCCTCCCAGCACTCTCAATACACATTCGCAAGCTCACTCTCACTCCGCACAGACCAGCTCACAAAGTGCAAACATGCAGCCATTTCTCCCACACCAGAGCTCTAAGGCCTAAGACCTGGTGCTGTATTCAACTGCCCTTCCCACCGCACTCACAGCCAGACACCCCCCTGGCATCTCCCCTTGCCTTGCCTCCCACCACTCCCAAGACACATTCGCAAGCTCCCTCTCACTCTCGGCACAGACCAGCTCACAAAGTTAAAACATACAGCCATTTCTCCCACACCAGAGCTCTAAGGCCTAAGAGCTGGTGCTGTTTCTGACCTTCCCTTGCCAGTGCTTTCACAGCCAAATATATATTAATAATCTCCCCTTGCCTTGCCTCGCACCACTCCCAAGACACATTCTCAAGCTCACTCTCACTCTCGGCACAGACCAGCTCACAAAGTTAAAACATACAGCCATTTCTCCCACACCAGAGCTCTAAGGGCTTAGAGCTCCTGCTGTTTCTGACCTTCCCTTGCCAGTGCTTTCACAGCCAAACATACACTAAGAATCTCCCCTTGCCTTGCCTCCCACCACTCCCAAGACACATTCTCAAGCTCCCTCTCACTCTCGGCACAGACCAGCTCACAAAGTTAAAACATACAGCCATTTCTCCCACACCAGAGCTCTAAGGGCTTAGAGCTCCTGCTGTTTCTGACCTTCCCTTGCCAGTGCTTTCACAGCCAAACATACACTAAGAATCTCCCCTTGCCTTGCCTCGCACCACTCCCAAGACACATTCTCAAGCTCCCTCTCACTCTCGGCACAGACCAGCTCACAAAGTTAAAACATACAGCCATTTCTCCCACACCAGAGCTCTAAGGGCTTAGAGCTCCTGCTGTTTCTGACCTTCCCTTGCCAGTGCTTTCACGGCCAAACATACACTAAAAATCTCCCCTTGCCTTGCCTCCCACCACTCCCAAGACACATTCTCAAGCTCCCTCTCACTCTCGGCACAGACCAGCTCACAAAGTTAAAACATACAGCCATTTCTCCCACACCAGAGCTCTAAGGCCTAAGAGCTGGTGCTGTTTCTGACCTTCCCTTGCCAGTGCTTTCACAGCCAAACATACACTAAGAATCTCCCCTTGCCTTGCCTCCCACCACTCCCAAGACACATTCGCAAGCTCCCTCTCACTCTCGGCACAGACCAGCTCACAAAGTTAAAACATACAGCCATTTCTCCCACACCAGAGCTCTAAGGGCTTAGAGCTCTTGCTGTTTCTGACCTTCCCTTGCCAGTGCTTTCACAGCCAAACATACACTAAGAATCTCCCCTTGCCTTGCCTCGCACCACTCCCAAGACACATTCTCAAGCTCACTCCCACTCTCGGCACAGACCAGCTCACAAAGTTAAAACATACAGCCATTTCTCCCACACCAGAGCTCTAAGGGCTTAGAGCTCCTGCTGTTTCTGACCTTCCCTTGCCAGTGCTTTCACAGCCAAACATACACTAAGAATCTCCCCTTGCCTTGCCTCCCAGCACTCTCAATACACATTCGCAAGCTCACTCTCACTCCGCACAGACCAGCTCACAAAGTGCAAACATGCAGCCATTTCTCCCACACCAGAGCTCTAAGGGCTTAGAGCTCCTGCTGTTTCTGACCTTCCCTTGCCAGTGCTTTCACAGCCAAACATACACTAAGAATCTCCCCTTGCCTTGCCTCCCACCACTCCCAAGACACATTCTCAAGCTCCCTCTCACTCTCGGCACAGACCAGCTCACAAAGTTAAAACATACAGCCATTTCTCCCACACCAGAGCTCTAAGGGCTTAGAGCTCCTGCTGTTTCTGACCTTCCCTTGCCAGTGCTTTCACAGCCAAACATACACTAAGAATCTCCCCTTGCCTTGCCTCCCACCACTCCCAAGACACATTCTCAAGCTCCCTCTCACTCTTGGCACAGACCAGCTCACAAAGTTAAAACATACAGCCATTTCTCCCACACCAGAGCTCTAAGGGCTTAGAGCTCTTGCTGTTTCTGACCTTCCCTTGCCAGTGCTTTCACAGCCAAACATACACTAAGAATCTCCCCTTGCCTTGCCTCGCACCACTCCCAAGACACATTCTCAAGCTCACTCTCACTCTCGGCACAGACCAGCTCACAAAGTTAAAACATACAGCCATTTCTCCCACACCAGAGCTCTAAGGCCTAAGAGCTGGTGCTGTTTCTGACCTTCCCTTGCCAGTGCTTTCACAGCCAAACATACACTAAGAATCTCCCCTTGCCTTGCCTCCCACCACTCCCAAGACACATTCGCAAGCTCCCTCTCACTCTCGGCACAGACCAGCTCACAAAGTTAAAACATACAGCCATTTCTCCCACACCAGAGCTCTAAGGCCTAAGAGCTGGTGCTGTTTCTGACCTTCCCTTGCCAGTGCTTTCACAGCCAAACATACACTAAGAATCTCCCCTTGCCTTGCCTCCCACCACTCCCAAGACACATTCGCAAGCTCCCTCTCACTCTCGGCACAGACCAGCTCACAAAGTTAAAACATACAGCCATGTTTCCCTCTTGATATTTCTAAGGGCTTAATGCTCTTGCTGGTCCTCACCTTCCCTTGCCAGCACTTTCACACCCAGACAGACACTGCGGATGTACTTTTGCCTTGCCTCCCAGCACTCTCAATACACATTCGCAAGCTCACTCTCACATTCGCACAGACCAGCTCACAAAGTGCAAACATGCAGCCATTTCTCCCACACCAGAGCTCTAAGGCCTAAGAGCTGGTGCTGTATTCAACTGCCCTTCCCACCGCACTCACAGCCAGACACCCCCCTGGCATCTCCCCTTGCCTTGCCTCCCACCACTCCCAAGACACATTCTCAAGCTCCCTCTCACTCTCGGCACAGACCAGCTCACAAAGTTAAATCATACAGCCATTTCTCCCACACCAGAGCTCTAAGGGCTTAGAGCTCCTGCTGTTTCTGACCTTCCCTTGCCAGTGCTTTCACAGCCAAACATACACTAAGAATCTCCCCTTGCCTTGCCTCCCACCACTCCCAAGACACATTCTCAAGCTCACTCTCACTCTCGGCACAGACCAGCTCACAAAGTTAAAACATACAGCCATTTCTCCCACACCAGAGCTCTAAGGGCTTAGAGCTCCTGCTGTTTCTGACCTTCCCTTGCCAGTGCTTTCACAGCCAAACATACACTAAGAATCTCCCCTTGCCTTGCCTCCCACCACTCCCAAGACACATTCTCAAGCTCCCTCTCACTCTCGGCACAGACCAGCTCACAAAGTTAAAACATACAGCCATTTCTCCCACACCAGAGCTCTAAGGGCTTAGAGCTCTTGCTGTTTCTGACCTTCCCTTGCCAGTGCTTTCACAGCCAAACATACACTAAGAATCTCCCCTTGCCTTGCCTCGCACCACTCCCAAGACACATTCGCAAGCTCACTCTCACTCGCGGCACAGACCAGCTCCCAAAGTTAAAACATACAGCCATGTTTCCCTCTTGATATTTCTAAGGACTTAATGCTCTTGCTGGTCCTCACCTTCCCTTGCCAGCACTTTCACACCCAGACAGACACTGCGGATGTACTTTTGCCTTGCCTCCCAGCACTCTCAATACACATTCGCAAGCTCACTCTCACTCCGCACAGACCAGCTCACAAAGTGCAAACATGCAGCCATTTCTCCCACACCAGAGCTCTAAGGCCTAAGAGCTGGTGCTGTATTCAACTGCCCTTCCCACCGCACTCACAGCCAGACACCCCCCTGGCATCTCCCCTTGCCTTGCCTCCCACCACTCCCAAGACACATTCTCAAGCTCCCTCTCACTCTCGGCACAGACCAGCTCACAAAGTTAAAACATACAGCCATTTCTCCCACACCAGAGCTCTAAGGGCTTAGAGCTCCTGCTGTTTCTGACCTTCCCTTGCCAGTGCTTTCACAGCCAAACATACACTAAGAATCTCCCCTTGCCTTGCCTCCCACCACTCCCAAGACACATTCTCAAGCTCCCTCTCACTCTTGGCACAGACCAGCTCACAAAGTTAAAACATACAGCCATTTCTCCCACACCAGAGCTCTAAGGGCTTAGAGCTCTTGCTGTTTCTGACCTTCCCTTGCCAGTGCTTTCACAGCCAAACATACACTAAGAATCTCCCCTTGCCTTGCCTCGCACCACTCCCAAGACACATTCGCAAGCTCACTCTCACTCTCGGCACAGACCAGCTCACAAAGTTAAAACATACAGCCATTTCTCCCACACCAGAGCTCTAAGGGCTTAGAGCTCCTGCTGTTTCTGACCTTCCCTTGCCAGTGCTTTCACAGCCAAACATACACTAAGAATCTCCCCTTGCCTTGCCTCCCACCACTCCCAAGACACATTCGCAAGCTCCCTCTCACTCTCGGCACAGACCAGCTCACAAAGTTAAAACATACAGCCATTTCTCCCACACCAGAGCTCTAAGGGCTTAGAGCTCCTGCTGTTTCTGACCTTCCCTTGCCAGTGCTTTCACAGCCAAACATACACTAAGAATCTCCCCTTGCCTTGCCTCCCACCACTCCCAAGACACATTCACAAGCTCACTCTCACTCGCGGCACAGACCAGCTCACAAAGTTAAAACATACAGCCATGTTTCCCTCTTTATATTTCTAAGGGCTTAATGCTCTTGCTGGTCCTCACCTTCCCTTGCCAGCACTTTCACACCCAGACAGACACTGCGGATGTACTTTTGCCTTGCCTCCCAGCACTCTCAATACACATTCGCAAGCTCACTCTCACATTCGCACAGACCAGCTCACAAAGTGCAAACATGCAGCCATTTCTCCCACACCAGAGCTCTAAGGCCTGAGAGCTGGTGCTGTATTCAACTGCCCTTCCCACCGCACTCACAGCCAGACACGCCCCTGGCATCTCCCCTTGCCTTGCCTCCCACCACTCCCAAGACACATTCTCAAGCTCACTCTCACTCTCGGCACAGACCAGCTCACAAAGTTAAAACATACAGCCATTTCTCCCACACCAGAGCTCTAAGGGCTTAGAGCTCCTGCTGTTTCTGACCTTCCCTTGCCAGTGCTTTCACAGCCAGACAGACACTAAAAATCTCCCCTTGCCTTGCCTCCCACCACTCCCAAGACACATTCTCAAGCTCCCTCTCACTCTCGGCACAGACCAGCTCACAAAGTTAAAACATACAGCCATTTCTCCCACACCAGAGCTCTAAGGCCTAAGAGCTGGTGCTGTTTCTGACCTTTCCTTGCCAGTGCTTTCACAGCCAAACATACACTAAGAATCTCCCCTTGCCTTGCCTCCCACCACTCCCAAGACACATTCGCAAGCTCCCTCTCACTCTCGGCACAGACCAGCTCACAAAGTTAAAACATACAGCCATTTCTCCCACACCAGAGTTCTAAGGGCTTAGAGCTCCTGCTGTTTCTGACCTTCCCTTGCCAGTGCTTTCACAGCCAAACATACACTAAGAATCTCCCCTTGCCTTGCCTCCCACCACTCCCAAGACACATTCGCAAGCTCCCTCTCACTCTCGGCACAGACCAGCTCACAAAGTTAAAACATACAGCCATTTCTCCCACACCAGAGCTCTAAGGCCTAAGAGCTGGTGCTGTTTCTGACCTTCCCTTGCCAGTGCTTTCACAGCCAAACATACACTAAGAATCTCCCCTTGCCTTGCCTCCCACCACTCCCAAGACACATTCTCAAGCTCACTCTCACTCTCGGCACAGACCAGCTCACAAAGTTAAAACATACAGCCATGTTTCCCTCTTAATATTTCTAAGGGCTTAATGCTCTTGCTGGTCCTCACCTTCCCTTGCCAGCACTTTCACACCCAGACAGACACTGCGGATGTACTTTTGCCTTGCCTCCCAGCACTCTCAATACACATTCGCAAGCTCACTCTCACTCTCGGCACAGACCAGCTCACAAAGTTAAAACATCCAGCCATTTCTCCCACACCAGAGCTCTAAGGGCTTAGAGCTCTTGCTGTTTCTGACCTTCCCTTGCCAGTGCTTTCACAGCCAAACATACACTAAGAATCTCCCCTTGCCTTGCCTCCCACCACTCCCAAGACACATTCGCAAGCTCCCTCTCACTCTCGGCACAGACCAGCTCCCAAAGTTAAAACATACAGCCATGTTTCCCTCTTGATATTTCTAAGGACTTAATGCTCTTGCTGGTCCTCACCTTCCCTTGCCAGCACTTTCACACCCAGACAGACACTGCGGGTGTACTTTTGCCTTGCCTCCCAGCACTCTCACTACACATTCGCAAGCTCACTCTCACTCCGCACAGACCAGCTCACAAAGTGCAAACATGCAGCCATTTCTCCCACACCAGAGCTCTAAGGCCTAAGAGCTGGTGCTGTATTCAACTGCCCTTCCCACCGCACTCACAGCCAGACACCCCCCTGGCATCTCCCCTTGCCTTGCCTCCCACCACTCCCAAGACACATTCTCAAGCTCCCTCTCACTCTCGGCACAGACCAGCTCACAAAGTTAAAACATACAGCCATTTCTCCCACACCAGAGCTCTAAGGCCTAAGAGCTGGTGCTGTTTCTGACCTTCCCTTGCCAGTGCTTTCACAGCCAAACATACACTAAGAATCTCCCCTTGCCTTGCCTCCCACCACTCCCAAGACACATTCGCAAGCTCCCTCTCACTCTCGGCACAGACCAGCTCACAAAGTTAAAACATACAGCCATTTCTCCCACACCAGAGCTCTAAGGCCGAAGAGCTTGTGCTGTTTCTGACCTTCCCTTGCCAGTGCTTTCACAGCCAAACATACACTAAGAATCTCCCCTTGCCTTGCCTCCCACCACTCCCAAGACACATTCGCAAGCTCACTCTCACTCTCGGCACAGACCAGCTCACAAAGTTAAAACATACAGCCATTTCTCCCACACCAGAGCTCTAAGGGCTTAGAGCTCCTGCTGTTTCTGACCTTCCCTTACCAGTGCTTTCACAGCCAAACATACACTAAGAATCTCCCCTTGCCTTGCCTCCCACCACTCCCAAGACACATTCGCAAGCTCACTCTCACTCTCGGCACAGACCAGCTCACAAAGTTAAAACATACAGCCATTTCTCCCACACCAGAGCTCTAAGGGCTTAGAGCTCCTGCTGTTTCTGACCTTCCCTTGCCAGTGCTTTCACAGCCAAACATACACTAAGAATCTCCCCTTGCCTTGCCTCCCACCACTCCCAAGACACATTCGCAAGCTCACTCTCACTCGCGGCACAGACCAGCTCACAAACTTAAAACATACAGCCATTTCTCCCACACCAGAGCTCTAAGGGCTTAGAGCTCCTGCTGTTTCTGACCTTCCCTTACCAGTGCTTTCACAGCCAAACATACACTAAGAATCTCCCCTTGCCTTGCCTCGCACCACTCCCAAGACACATTCGCAAGCTCACTCTCACTCTCGGCACAGACCAGCTCACAAAGTTAAAACATACAGCCATTTCTCCCACACCAGAGCTCTAAGGGCTTAGAGCTCCTGCTGTTTCTGACCTTCCCTTGCCAGTGCTTTCACAGCCAAACATACACTAAGAATCTCCCCTTGCCTTGCCTCCCACCACTCCCAAGACACATTCGCAAGCTCACTCTCACTCGCGGCACAGACCAGCTCACAAAGTTATAACATACAGCCATGTTTCCCTCTTGATATTTCTAAGGACTTAATGCTCTTGCTGGTCCTCACCTTCCCTTGCCAGCACTTTCACACCCAGACAGACACTGCGGGTGTACTTTTGCCTTGCCTCCCAGCACTCTCAATACACATTCGCAAGCTCACTCTCACTCCGCACAGACCAGCTCACAAAGTGCAAACATGCAGCCATTTCTCCCACACCAGAGCTCTAAGGCCTAAGACCTGGTGCTGTATTCAACTGCCCTTCCCACCGCACTCACAGCCAGACACCCCCCTGGCATCTCCCCTTGCCTTGCCTCCCACCACTCCCAAGACACATTCGCAAGCTCCCTCTCACTCTCGGCACAGACCAGCTCACAAAGTTAAAACATACAGCCATTTCTCCCACACCAGAGCTCTAAGGCCTAAGAGCTGGTGCTGTTTCTGACCTTCCCTTGCCAGTGCTTTCACAGCCAAATATATATTAATAATCTCCCCTTGCCTTGCCTCGCACCACTCCCAAGACACATTCTCAAGCTCACTCTCACTCTCGGCACAGACCAGCTCACAAAGTTAAAACATACAGCCATTTCTCCCACACCAGAGCTCTAAGGGCTTAGAGCTCCTGCTGTTTCTGACCTTCCCTTGCCAGTGCTTTCACAGCCAAACATACACTAAGAATCTCCCCTTGCCTTGCCTCCCACCACTCCCAAGACACATTCTCAAGCTCCCTCTCACTCTCGGCACAGACCAGCTCACAAAGTTAAAACATACAGCCATTTCTCCCACACCAGAGCTCTAAGGGCTTAGAGCTCCTGCTGTTTCTGACCTTCCCTTGCCAGTGCTTTCACAGCCAAACATACACTAAGAATCTCCCCTTGCCTTGCCTCGCACCACTCCCAAGACACATTCTCAAGCTCCCTCTCACTCTCGGCACAGACCAGCTCACAAAGTTAAAACATACAGCCATTTCTCCCACACCAGAGCTCTAAGGGCTTAGAGCTCCTGCTGTTTCTGACCTTCCCTTGCCAGTGCTTTCACGGCCAAACATACACTAAAAATCTCCCCTTGCCTTGCCTCCCACCACTCCCAAGACACATTCTCAAGCTCCCTCTCACTCTCGGCACAGACCAGCTCACAAAGTTAAAACATACAGCCATTTCTCCCACACCAGAGCTCTAAGGCCTAAGAGCTGGTGCTGTTTCTGACCTTCCCTTGCCAGTGCTTTCACAGCCAAACATACACTAAGAATCTCCCCTTGCCTTGCCTCCCACCACTCCCAAGACACATTCGCAAGCTCCCTCTCACTCTCGGCACAGACCAGCTCACAAAGTTAAAACATACAGCCATTTCTCCCACACCAGAGCTCTAAGGGCTTAGAGCTCTTGCTGTTTCTGACCTTCCCTTGCCAGTGCTTTCACAGCCAAACATACACTAAGAATCTCCCCTTGCCTTGCCTCGCACCACTCCCAAGACACATTCTCAAGCTCACTCCCACTCTCGGCACAGACCAGCTCACAAAGTTAAAACATACAGCCATTTCTCCCACACCAGAGCTCTAAGGGCTTAGAGCTCCTGCTGTTTCTGACCTTCCCTTGCCAGTGCTTTCACAGCCAAACATACACTAAGAATCTCCCCTTGCCTTGCCTCCCAGCACTCTCAATACACATTCGCAAGCTCACTCTCACTCCGCACAGACCAGCTCACAAAGTGCAAACATGCAGCCATTTCTCCCACACCAGAGCTCTAAGGGCTTAGAGCTCCTGCTGTTTCTGACCTTCCCTTGCCAGTGCTTTCACAGCCAAACATACACTAAGAATCTCCCCTTGCCTTGCCTCCCACCACTCCCAAGACACATTCTCAAGCTCCCTCTCACTCTCGGCACAGACCAGCTCACAAAGTTAAAACATACAGCCATTTCTCCCACACCAGAGCTCTAAGGGCTTAGAGCTCCTGCTGTTTCTGACCTTCCCTTGCCAGTGCTTTCACAGCCAAACATACACTAAGAATCTCCCCTTGCCTTGCCTCCCACCACTCCCAAGACACATTCTCAAGCTCACTCTCACTCTCGGCACAGACCAGCTCACAAAGTTAAAACATACAGCCATTTCTCCCACACCAGAGCTCTAAGGGCTTAGAGCTCTTGCTGTTTCTGACCTTCCCTTGCCAGTGCTTTCACAGCCAAACATACACTAAGAATCTCCCCTTGCCTTGCCTCGCACCACTCCCAAGACACATTCGCAAGCTCACTCTCACTCTCGGCACAGACCAGCTCACAAAGTTAAAACATACAGCCATTTCTCCCACACCAGAGCTCTAAGGGCTTAGAGCTCCTGCTGTTTCTGACCTTCCCTTGCCAGTGCTTTCACAGCCAAACATACACTAAGAATCTCCCCTTGCCTTGCCTCCCACCACTCCCAAGACACATTCGCAAGCTCCCTCTCACTCTCGGCACAGACCAGCTCACAAAGTTAAAACATACAGCCATTTCTCCCACACCAGAGCTCTAAGGGCTTAGAGCTCCTGCTGTTTCTGACCTTCCCTTGCCAGTGCTTTCACAGCCAAACATACACTAAGAATCTCCCCTTGCCTTGCCTCCCACCACTCCCAAGACACATTCACAAGCTCACTCTCACTCGCGGCACAGACCAGCTCACAAAGTTAAAACATACAGCCATGTTTCCCTCTTTATATTTCTAAGGGCTTAATGCTCTTGCTGGTCCTCACCTTCCCTTGCCAGCACTTTCACACCCAGACAGACACTGCGGATGTACTTTTGCCTTGCCTCCCAGCACTCTCAATACACATTCGCAAGCTCACTCTCACATTCGCACAGACCAGCTCACAAAGTGCAAACATGCAGCCATTTCTCCCACACCAGAGCTCTAAGGCCTGAGAGCTGGTGCTGTATTCAACTGCCCTTCCCACCGCACTCACAGCCAGACACGCCCCTGGCATCTCCCCTTGCCTTGCCTCCCACCACTCCCAAGACACATTCTCAAGCTCACTCTCACTCTCGGCACAGACCAGCTCACAAAGTTAAAACATACAGCCATTTCTCCCACACCAGAGCTCTAAGGCCTAAGAGCTGGTGCTGTTTCTGACCTTCCCTTGCCAGTGCTTTCACAGCCAAACATACACTAAGAATCTCCCCTTGCCTTGCCTCCCACCACTCCCAAGACACATTCGCAAGCTCCCTCTCACTCTCGGCACAGACCAGCTCACAAAGTTAAAACATACAGCCATTTCTCCCACACCAGAGCTCTAAGGCCTAAGAGCTGGTGCTGTTTCTGACCTTCCCTTGCCAGTGCTTTCACAGCCAAACATACACTAAGAATCTCCCCTTGCCTTGCCTCCCACCACTCCCAAGACACATTCTCAAGCTCACTCTCACTCTCGGCACAGACCAGCTCACAAAGTTAAAACATACAGCCATTTCTCCCACACCAGAGCTCTAAGGGCTTAGAGCTCCTGCTGTTTCTGACCTTCCCTTGCCAGTGCTTTCACAGCCAAACATACACTAAGAATCTCCCCTTGCCTTGCCTCGCACCACTCCCAAGACACATTCTCAAGCTCCCTCTCACTCTCGGCACAGACCAGCTCACAAAGTTAAAACATACAGCCATTTCTCCCACACCAGAGTTCTAAGGGCTTAGAGCTCCTGCTGTTTCTGACCTTCCCTTGCCAGTGCTTTCACAGCCAAACATACACTAAGAATCTCCCCTTGCCTTGCCTCCCACCACTCCCAAGACACATTCGCAAGCTCCCTCTCACTCTCGGCACAGACCAGCTCACAAAGTTAAAACATACAGCCATTTCTCCCACACCAGAGCTCTAAGGCCTAAGAGCTGGTGCTGTTTCTGACCTTCCCTTGCCAGTGCTTTCACAGCCAAACATACACTAAGAATCTCCCCTTGCCTTGCCTCCCACCACTCCCAAGACACATTCTCAAGCTCCCTCTCACTCTCGGCACAGACCAGCTCACAAAGTTAAAACATACAGCCATTTCTCCCACACCAGAGCTCTAAGGGCTTAGAGCTCCTGCTGTTTCTGACCTTCCCTTGCCAGTGCTTTCACAGCCAAACATACACTAAGAATCTCCCCTTGCCTTGCCTCGCACCACTCCCAAGACACATTCTCAAGCTCCCTCTCACTCTCGGCACAGACCAGCTCACAAAGTTAAAACATACAGCCATTTCTCCCACACCAGAGTTCTAAGGGCTTAGAGCTCCTGCTGTTTCTGACCTTCCCTTGCCAGTGCTTTCACAGCCAAACATACACTAAGAATCTCCCCTTGCCTTGCCTCCCACCACTCCCAAGACACATTCTCAAGCTCCCTCTCACTCTCGGCACAGACCAGCTCACAAAGTTAAAACATACAGCCATTTCTCCCACACCAGAGCTCTAAGGGCTTAGAGCTCCTGCTGTTTCTGACCTTCCCTTGCCAGTGCTTTCACAGCCAAACATACACTAAGAATCTCCCCTTGCCTTGCCTCCCACCACTCCCAAGACACATTCTCAAGCTCACTCTCACTCTCGGCACAGACCAGCTCACAAAGTTAAAACATACAGCCATTTCTCCCACACCAGAGCTCTAAGGGCTTAGAGCTCCTGCTGTTTCTGACCTTCCCTTGCCAGTGCTTTCACAGCCAAACATACACTAAGAATCTCCCCTTGCCTTGCCTCGCACCACTCCCAAGACACATTCTCAAGCTCCCTCTCACTCTCGGCACAGACCAGCTCACAAAGTTAAAACATACAGCCATTTCTCCCACACCAGAGTTCTAAGGGCTTAGAGCTCCTGCTGTTTCTGACCTTCCCTTGCCAGTGCTTTCACAGCCAAACATACACTAAGAATCTCCCCTTGCCTTGCCTCCCACCACTCCCAAGACACATTCGCAAGCTCCCTCTCACTCTCGGCACAGACCAGCTCACAAAGTTAAAACATACAGCCATTTCTCCCACACCAGAGCTCTAAGGCCTAAGAGCTGGTGCTGTTTCTGACCTTCCCTTGCCAGTGCTTTCACAGCCAAACATACACTAAGAATCTCCCCTTGCCTTGCCTCCCACCACTCCCAAGACACATTCTCAAGCTCCCTCTCACTCTCGGCACAGACCAGCTCACAAAGTTAAAACATACAGCCATTTCTCCCACACCAGAGCTCTAAGGGCTTAGAGCTCCTGCTGTTTCTGACCTTCCCTTGCCAGTGCTTTCACAGCCAAACATACACTAAGAATCTCCCCTTGCCTTGCCTCCCACCACTCCCAAGACACATTCTCAAGCTCCCTCTCACTCTCGGCACAGACCAGCTCACAAAGTTAAAACATACAGCCATTTCTCCCACACCAGAGCTCTAAGGGCTTAGAGCTCCTGCTGTTTCTGACCTTCCCTTGCCAGTGCTTTCACAGCCAAACATACACTAAGAATCTCCCCTTGCCTTGCCTCGCACCACTCCCAAGACACATTCTCAAGCTCCCTCTCACTCTCGGCACAGACCAGCTCACAAAGTTAAAACATACAGCCATTTCTCCCACACCAGAGTTCTAAGGGCTTAGAGCTCCTGCTGTTTCTGACCTTCCCTTGCCAGTGCTTTCACAGCCAAACATACACTAAGAATCTCCCCTTGCCTTGCCTCCCACCACTCCCAAGACACATTCGCAAGCTCCCTCTCACTCTCGGCACAGACCAGCTCACAAAGTTAAAACATACAGCCATTTCTCCCACACCAGAGCTCTAAGGCCTAAGAGCTGGTGCTGTTTCTGACCTTCCCTTGCCAGTGCTTTCACAGCCAAACATACACTAAGAATCTCCCCTTGCCTTGCCTCCCACCACTCCCAAGACACATTCTCAAGCTCCCTCTCACTCTCGGCACAGACCAGCTCACAAAGTTAAAACATACAGCCATTTCTCCCACACCAGAGCTCTAAGGGCTTAGAGCTCCTGCTGTTTCTGACCTTCCCTTGCCAGTGCTTTCACAGCCAAACATACACTAAGAATCTCCCCTTGCCTTGCCTCCCACCACTCCCAAGACACATTCTCAAGCTCCCTCTCACTCTCGGCACAGACCAGCTCACAAAGTTAAAACATACAGCCATTTCTCCCACACCAGAGCTCTAAGGGCTTAGAGCTCCTGCTGTTTCTGACCTTCCCTTGCCAGTGCTTTCACAGCCAAACATACACTAAGAATCTCCCCTTGCCTTGCCTCGCACCACTCCCAAGACACATTCTCAAGCTCCCTCTCACTCTCGGCACAGACCAGCTCACAAAGTTAAAACATACAGCCATTTCTCCCACACCAGAGTTCTAAGGGCTTAGAGCTCCTGCTGTTTCTGACCTTCCCTTGCCAGTGCTTTCACAGCCAAACATACACTAAGAATCTCCCCTTGCCTTGCCTCCCACCACTCCCAAGACACATTCGCAAGCTCCCTCTCACTCTCGGCACAGACCAGCTCACAAAGTTAAAACATACAGCCATTTCTCCCACACCAGAGCTCTAAGGCCTAAGAGCTGGTGCTGTTTCTGACCTTCCCTTGCCAGTGCTTTCACAGCCAAACATACACTAAGAATCTCCCCTTGCCTTGCCTCCCACCACTCCCAAGACACATTCTCAAGCTCCCTCTCACTCTCGGCACAGACCAGCTCACAAAGTTAAAACATACAGCCATTTCTCCCACACCAGAGCTCTAAGGGCTTAGAGCTCCTGCTGTTTCTGACCTTCCCTTGCCAGTGCTTTCACAGCCAAACATACACTAAGAATCTCCCCTTGCCTTGCCTCCCACCACTCCCAAGACACATTCTCAAGCTCCCTCTCACTCTCGGCACAGACCAGCTCACAAAGTTAAAACATACAGCCATTTCTCCCACACCAGAGCTCTAAGGGCTTAGAGCTCCTGCTGTTTCTGACCTTCCCTTGCCAGTGCTTTCACAGCCAAACATACACTAAGAATCTCCCCTTGCCTTGCCTCGCACCACTCCCAAGACACATTCTCAAGCTCCCTCTCACTCTCGGCACAGACCAGCTCACAAAGTTAAAACATACAGCCATTTCTCCCACACCAGAGTTCTAAGGGCTTAGAGCTCCTGCTGTTTCTGACCTTCCCTTGCCAGTGCTTTCACAGCCAAACATACACTAAGAATCTCCCCTTGCCTTGCCTCCCACCACTCCCAAGACACATTCGCAAGCTCCCTCTCACTCTCGGCACAGACCAGCTCACAAAGTTAAAACATACAGCCATTTCTCCCACACCAGAGCTCTAAGGCCTAAGAGCTGGTGCTGTTTCTGACCTTCCCTTGCCAGTGCTTTCACAGCCAAACATACACTAAGAATCTCCCCTTGCCTTGCCTCCCACCACTCCCAAGACACATTCTCAAGCTCACTCTCACTCTCGGCACAGACCAGCTCACAAAGTTAAAACATACAGCCATGTTTCCCTCTTAATATTTCTAAGGGCTTAATGCTCTTGCTGGTCCTCACCTTCCCTTGCCAGCACTTTCACACCCAGACAGACACTGCGGATGTACTTTTGCCTTGCCTCCCAGCACTCTCAATACACATTCGCAAGCTCACTCTCACTCTCGGCACAGACCAGCTCACAAAGTTAAAACATCCAGCCATTTCTCCCACACCAGAGCTCTAAGGGCTTAGAGCTCTT
Source organism: Pelecanus crispus (assembly GCF_030463565.1). Lineage (NCBI taxonomy): Eukaryota > Metazoa > Chordata > Aves > Pelecaniformes > Pelecanidae > Pelecanus > Pelecanus crispus. The sequence goes on from NC_134650.1 coordinate 24,501,072, forward strand.
GCTGTTTCTGACCTTCCCTTGCCAGTGCTTTCACAGCCAAACATACACTAAGAATCTCCCCTTGCCTTGCCTCCCACCACTCCCAAGACACATTCGCAAGCTCCCTCTCACTCTCGGCACAGACCAGCTCCCAAAGTTAAAACATACAGCCATGTTTCCCTCTTGATATTTCTAAGGACTTAATGCTCTTGCTGGTCCTCACCTTCCCTTGCCAGCACTTTCACACCCAGACAGACACTGCGGGTGTACTTTTGCCTTGCCTCCCAGCACTCTCACTACACATTCGCAAGCTCACTCTCACTCCGCACAGACCAGCTCACAAAGTGCAAACATGCAGCCATTTCTCCCACACCAGAGCTCTAAGGCCTAAGAGCTGGTGCTGTATTCAACTGCCCTTCCCACCGCACTCACAGCCAGACACCCCCCTGGCATCTCCCCTTGCCTTGCCTCCCACCACTCCCAAGACACATTCTCAAGCTCCCTCTCACTCTCGGCACAGACCAGCTCACAAAGTTAAAACATACAGCCATTTCTCCCACACCAGAGCTCTAAGGCCTAAGAGCTGGTGCTGTTTCTGACCTTCCCTTGCCAGTGCTTTCACAGCCAAACATACACTAAGAATCTCCCCTTGCCTTGCCTCCCACCACTCCCAAGACACATTCGCAAGCTCCCTCTCACTCTCGGCACAGACCAGCTCACAAAGTTAAAACATACAGCCATTTCTCCCACACCAGAGCTCTAAGGCCGAAGAGCTTGTGCTGTTTCTGACCTTCCCTTGCCAGTGCTTTCACAGCCAAACATACACTAAGAATCTCCCCTTGCCTTGCCTCCCACCACTCCCAAGACACATTCGCAAGCTCACTCTCACTCTCGGCACAGACCAGCTCACAAAGTTAAAACATACAGCCATTTCTCCCACACCAGAGCTCTAAGGGCTTAGAGCTCCTGCTGTTTCTGACCTTCCCTTACCAGTGCTTTCACAGCCAAACATACACTAAGAATCTCCCCTTGCCTTGCCTCCCACCACTCCCAAGACACATTCGCAAGCTCCCTCTCACTCTCGGCACAGACCAGCTCACAAAGTTAAAACATACAGCCATTTCTCCCACACCAGAGCTCTAAGGGCTTAGAGCTCCTGCTGTTTCTGACCTTCCCTTGCCAGTGCTTTCACAGCCAAACATACACTAAGAATCTCCCCTTGCCTTGCCTCCCACCACTCCCAAGACACATTCGCAAGCTCCCTCTCACTCTCGGCACAGACCAGCTCACAAACTTAAAACATACAGCCATTTCTCCCACACCAGAGCTCTAAGGGCTTAGAGCTCCTGCTGTTTCTGACCTTCCCTTACCAGTGCTTTCACAGCCAAACATACACTAAGAATCTCCCCTTGCCTTGCCTCGCACCACTCCCAAGACACATTCGCAAGCTCACTCTCACTCTCGGCACAGACCAGCTCACAAAGTTAAAACATACAGCCATTTCTCCCACACCAGAGCTCTAAGGGCTTAGAGCTCCTGCTGTTTCTGACCTTCCCTTGCCAGTGCTTTCACAGCCAAACATACACTAAGAATCTCCCCTTGCCTTGCCTCCCACCACTCCCAAGACACATTCGCAAGCTCACTCTCACTCGCGGCACAGACCAGCTCACAAAGTTATAACATACAGCCATGTTTCCCTCTTGATATTTCTAAGGACTTAATGCTCTTGCTGGTCCTCACCTTCCCTTGCCAGCACTTTCACACCCAGACAGACACTGCGGGTGTACTTTTGCCTTGCCTCCCAGCACTCTCAATACACATTCGCAAGCTCACTCTCACTCCGCACAGACCAGCTCACAAAGTGCAAACATGCAGCCATTTCTCCCACACCAGAGCTCTAAGGCCTAAGACCTGGTGCTGTATTCAACTGCCCTTCCCACCGCACTCACAGCCAGACACCCCCCTGGCATCTCCCCTTGCCTTGCCTCCCACCACTCCCAAGACACATTCGCAAGCTCCCTCTCACTCTCGGCACAGACCAGCTCACAAAGTTAAAACATACAGCCATTTCTCCCACACCAGAGCTCTAAGGCCTAAGAGCTGGTGCTGTTTCTGACCTTCCCTTGCCAGTGCTTTCACAGCCAAATATATATTAATAATCTCCCCTTGCCTTGCCTCGCACCACTCCCAAGACACATTCTCAAGCTCACTCTCACTCTCGGCACAGACCAGCTCACAAAGTTAAAACATACAGCCATTTCTCCCACACCAGAGCTCTAAGGGCTTAGAGCTCCTGCTGTTTCTGACCTTCCCTTGCCAGTGCTTTCACAGCCAAACATACACTAAGAATCTCCCCTTGCCTTGCCTCCCACCACTCCCAAGACACATTCTCAAGCTCCCTCTCACTCTCGGCACAGACCAGCTCACAAAGTTAAAACATACAGCCATTTCTCCCACACCAGAGCTCTAAGGGCTTAGAGCTCCTGCTGTTTCTGACCTTCCCTTGCCAGTGCTTTCACAGCCAAACATACACTAAGAATCTCCCCTTGCCTTGCCTCCCACCACTCCCAAGACACATTCTCAAGCTCCCTCTCACTCTCGGCACAGACCAGCTCACAAAGTTAAAACATACAGCCATTTCTCCCACACCAGAGCTCTAAGGGCTTAGAGCTCCTGCTGTTTCTGACCTTCCCTTGCCAGTGCTTTCACAGCCAAACATACACTAAGAATCTCCCCTTGCCTTGCCTCGCACCACTCCCAAGACACATTCTCAAGCTCCCTCTCACTCTCGGCACAGACCAGCTCACAAAGTTAAAACATACAGCCATTTCTCCCACACCAGAGTTCTAAGGGCTTAGAGCTCCTGCTGTTTCTGACCTTCCCTTGCCAGTGCTTTCACAGCCAAACATACACTAAGAATCTCCCCTTGCCTTGCCTCCCACCACTCCCAAGACACATTCGCAAGCTCCCTCTCACTCTCGGCACAGACCAGCTCACAAAGTTAAAACATACAGCCATTTCTCCCACACCAGAGCTCTAAGGCCTAAGAGCTGGTGCTGTTTCTGACCTTCCCTTGCCAGTGCTTTCACAGCCAAACATACACTAAGAATCTCCCCTTGCCTTGCCTCCCACCACTCCCAAGACACATTCTCAAGCTCACTCTCACTCTCGGCACAGACCAGCTCACAAAGTTAAAACATACAGCCATGTTTCCCTCTTAATATTTCTAAGGGCTTAATGCTCTTGCTGGTCCTCACCTTCCCTTGCCAGCACTTTCACACCCAGACAGACACTGCGGATGTACTTTTGCCTTGCCTCCCAGCACTCTCAATACACATTCGCAAGCTCACTCTCACTCTCGGCACAGACCAGCTCACAAAGTTAAAACATCCAGCCATTTCTCCCACACCAGAGCTCTAAGGGCTTAGAGCTCTTGCTGTTTCTGACCTTCCCTTGCCAGTGCTTTCACAGCCAAACATACACTAAGAATCTCCCCTTGCCTTGCCTCCCACCACTCCCAAGACACATTCGCAAGCTCCCTCTCACTCTCGGCACAGACCAGCTCCCAAAGTTAAAACATACAGCCATGTTTCCCTCTTGATATTTCTAAGGACTTAATGCTCTTGCTGGTCCTCACCTTCCCTTGCCAGCACTTTCACACCCAGACAGACACTGCGGGTGTACTTTTGCCTTGCCTCCCAGCACTCTCACTACACATTCGCAAGCTCACTCTCACTCCGCACAGACCAGCTCACAAAGTGCAAACATGCAGCCATTTCTCCCACACCAGAGCTCTAAGGCCTAAGAGCTGGTGCTGTATTCAACTGCCCTTCCCACCGCACTCACAGCCAGACACCCCCCTGGCATCTCCCCTTGCCTTGCCTCCCACCACTCCCAAGACACATTCTCAAGCTCCCTCTCACTCTCGGCACAGACCAGCTCACAAAGTTAAAACATACAGCCATTTCTCCCACACCAGAGCTCTAAGGCCTAAGAGCTGGTGCTGTTTCTGACCTTCCCTTGCCAGTGCTTTCACAGCCAAACATACACTAAGAATCTCCCCTTGCCTTGCCTCCCACCACTCCCAAGACACATTCGCAAGCTCCCTCTCACTCTCGGCACAGACCAGCTCACAAAGTTAAAACATACAGCCATTTCTCCCACACCAGAGCTCTAAGGCCGAAGAGCTTGTGCTGTTTCTGACCTTCCCTTGCCAGTGCTTTCACAGCCAAACATACACTAAGAATCTCCCCTTGCCTTGCCTCCCACCACTCCCAAGACACATTCGCAAGCTCACTCTCACTCTCGGCACAGACCAGCTCACAAAGTTAAAACATACAGCCATTTCTCCCACACCAGAGCTCTAAGGGCTTAGAGCTCCTGCTGTTTCTGACCTTCCCTTACCAGTGCTTTCACAGCCAAACATACACTAAGAATCTCCCCTTGCCTTGCCTCCCACCACTCCCAAGACACATTCGCAAGCTCACTCTCACTCTCGGCACAGACCAGCTCACAAAGTTAAAACATACAGCCATTTCTCCCACACCAGAGCTCTAAGGGCTTAGAGCTCCTGCTGTTTCTGACCTTCCCTTGCCAGTGCTTTCACAGCCAAACATACACTAAGAATCTCCCCTTGCCTTGCCTCCCACCACTCCCAAGACACATTCGCAAGCTCACTCTCACTCGCGGCACAGACCAGCTCACAAAGTTATAACATACAGCCATGTTTCCCTCTTGATATTTCTAAGGACTTAATGCTCTTGCTGGTCCTCACCTTCCCTTGCCAGCACTTTCACACCCAGACAGACACTGCGGGTGTACTTTTGCCTTGCCTCCCAGCACTCTCAATACACATTCGCAAGCTCACTCTCACTCCGCACAGACCAGCTCACAAAGTGCAAACATGCAGCCATTTCTCCCACACCAGAGCTCTAAGGCCTAAGACCTGGTGCTGTATTCAACTGCCCTTCCCACCGCACTCACAGCCAGACACCCCCCTGGCATCTCCCCTTGCCTTGCCTCCCACCACTCCCAAGACACATTCGCAAGCTCCCTCTCACTCTCGGCACAGACCAGCTCACAAAGTTAAAACATACAGCCATTTCTCCCACACCAGAGCTCTAAGGCCTAAGAGCTGGTGCTGTTTCTGACCTTCCCTTGCCAGTGCTTTCACAGCCAAATATATATTAATAATCTCCCCTTGCCTTGCCTCGCACCACTCCCAAGACACATTCTCAAGCTCACTCTCACTCTCGGCACAGACCAGCTCACAAAGTTAAAACATACAGCCATTTCTCCCACACCAGAGCTCTAAGGGCTTAGAGCTCCTGCTGTTTCTGACCTTCCCTTGCCAGTGCTTTCACAGCCAAACATACACTAAGAATCTCCCCTTGCCTTGCCTCCCACCACTCCCAAGACACATTCTCAAGCTCCCTCTCACTCTCGGCACAGACCAGCTCACAAAGTTAAAACATACAGCCATTTCTCCCACACCAGAGCTCTAAGGGCTTAGAGCTCCTGCTGTTTCTGACCTTCCCTTGCCAGTGCTTTCACAGCCAAACATACACTAAGAATCTCCCCTTGCCTTGCCTCGCACCACTCCCAAGACACATTCTCAAGCTCCCTCTCACTCTCGGCACAGACCAGCTCACAAAGTTAAAACATACAGCCATTTCTCCCACACCAGAGCTCTAAGGGCTTAGAGCTCCTGCTGTTTCTGACCTTCCCTTGCCAGTGCTTTCACGGCCAAACATACACTAAAAATCTCCCCTTGCCTTGCCTCCCACCACTCCCAAGACACATTCTCAAGCTCCCTCTCACTCTCGGCACAGACCAGCTCACAAAGTTAAAACATACAGCCATTTCTCCCACACCAGAGCTCTAAGGCCTAAGAGCTGGTGCTGTTTCTGACCTTCCCTTGCCAGTGCTTTCACAGCCAAACATACACTAAGAATCTCCCCTTGCCTTGCCTCCCACCACTCCCAAGACACATTCGCAAGCTCCCTCTCACTCTCGGCACAGACCAGCTCACAAAGTTAAAACATACAGCCATTTCTCCCACACCAGAGCTCTAAGGGCTTAGAGCTCTTGCTGTTTCTGACCTTCCCTTGCCAGTGCTTTCACAGCCAAACATACACTAAGAATCTCCCCTTGCCTTGCCTCGCACCACTCCCAAGACACATTCTCAAGCTCACTCCCACTCTCGGCACAGACCAGCTCACAAAGTTAAAACATACAGCCATTTCTCCCACACCAGAGCTCTAAGGGCTTAGAGCTCCTGCTGTTTCTGACCTTCCCTTGCCAGTGCTTTCACAGCCAAACATACACTAAGAATCTCCCCTTGCCTTGCCTCCCAGCACTCTCAATACACATTCGCAAGCTCACTCTCACTCCGCACAGACCAGCTCACAAAGTGCAAACATGCAGCCATTTCTCCCACACCAGAGCTCTAAGGGCTTAGAGCTCCTGCTGTTTCTGACCTTCCCTTGCCAGTGCTTTCACAGCCAAACATACACTAAGAATCTCCCCTTGCCTTGCCTCCCACCACTCCCAAGACACATTCTCAAGCTCCCTCTCACTCTCGGCACAGACCAGCTCACAAAGTTAAAACATACAGCCATTTCTCCCACACCAGAGCTCTAAGGGCTTAGAGCTCCTGCTGTTTCTGACCTTCCCTTGCCAGTGCTTTCACAGCCAAACATACACTAAGAATCTCCCCTTGCCTTGCCTCCCACCACTCCCAAGACACATTCTCAAGCTCACTCTCACTCTCGGCACAGACCAGCTCACAAAGTTAAAACATACAGCCATTTCTCCCACACCAGAGCTCTAAGGGCTTAGAGCTCTTGCTGTTTCTGACCTTCCCTTGCCAGTGCTTTCACAGCCAAACATACACTAAGAATCTCCCCTTGCCTTGCCTCGCACCACTCCCAAGACACATTCGCAAGCTCACTCTCACTCTCGGCACAGACCAGCTCACAAAGTTAAAACATACAGCCATTTCTCCCACACCAGAGCTCTAAGGGCTTAGAGCTCCTGCTGTTTCTGACCTTCCCTTGCCAGTGCTTTCACAGCCAAACATACACTAAGAATCTCCCCTTGCCTTGCCTCCCACCACTCCCAAGACACATTCGCAAGCTCCCTCTCACTCTCGGCACAGACCAGCTCACAAAGTTAAAACATACAGCCATTTCTCCCACACCAGAGCTCTAAGGGCTTAGAGCTCCTGCTGTTTCTGACCTTCCCTTGCCAGTGCTTTCACAGCCAAACATACACTAAGAATCTCCCCTTGCCTTGCCTCCCACCACTCCCAAGACACATTCACAAGCTCACTCTCACTCGCGGCACAGACCAGCTCACAAAGTTAAAACATACAGCCATGTTTCCCTCTTTATATTTCTAAGGGCTTAATGCTCTTGCTGGTCCTCACCTTCCCTTGCCAGCACTTTCACACCCAGACAGACACTGCGGATGTACTTTTGCCTTGCCTCCCAGCACTCTCAATACACATTCGCAAGCTCACTCTCACATTCGCACAGACCAGCTCACAAAGTGCAAACATGCAGCCATTTCTCCCACACCAGAGCTCTAAGGCCTGAGAGCTGGTGCTGTATTCAACTGCCCTTCCCACCGCACTCACAGCCAGACACGCCCCTGGCATCTCCCCTTGCCTTGCCTCCCACCACTCCCAAGACACATTCTCAAGCTCACTCTCACTCTCGGCACAGACCAGCTCACAAAGTTAAAACATCCAGCCATTTCTCCCACACCAGAGCTCTAAGGGCTTAGAGCTCCTGCTGTTTCTGACCTTCCCTTGCCAGTGCTTTCACAGCCAGACAGACACTAAAAATCTCCCCTTGCCTTGCCTCCCACCACTCCCAAGACACATTCTCAAGCTCCCTCTCACTCTCGGCACAGACCAGCTCACAAAGTTAAAACATACAGCCATTTCTCCCACACCAGAGCTCTAAGGCCTAAGAGCTGGTGCTGTTTCTGACCTTCCCTTGCCAGTGCTTTCACAGCCAAACATACACTAAGAATCTCCCCTTGCCTTGCCTCCCACCACTCCCAAGACACATTCGCAAGCTCCCTCTCACTCTCGGCACAGACCAGCTCACAAAGTTAAAACATACAGCCATTTCTCCCACACCAGAGCTCTAAGGGCTTAGAGCTCCTGCTGTTTCTGACCTTCCCTTGCCAGTGCTTTCACAGCCAAACATACACTAAGAATCTCCCCTTGCCTTGCCTCCCACCACTCCCAAGACACATTCGCAAGCTCCCTCTCACTCTCGGCACAGACCAGCTCACAAAGTTAAAACATACAGCCATTTCTCCCACACCAGAGCTCTAAGGGCTTAGAGCTCCTGCTGTTTCTGACCTTCCCTTGCCAGTGCTTTCACAGCCAAACATACACTAAGAATCTCCCCTTGCCTTGCCTCCCACCACTCCCAAGACACATTCTCAAGCTCCCTCTCACTCTCGGCACAGACCAGCTCACAAAGTTAAAACATACAGCCATGTTTCCCTCTTAATATTTCTAAGGGCTTAATGCTCTTGCTGGTCCTCACCTTCCCTTGCCAGCACTTTCACACCCAGACAGACACTGCGGATGTACTTTTGCCTTGCCTCCCAGCACTCTCAATACACATTCGCAAGCTCACTCTCACTCTCGGCACAGACCAGCTCACAAAGTTAAAACATCCAGCCATTTCTCCCACACCAGAGCTCTAAGGGCTTAGAGCTCTTGCTGTTTCTGACCTTCCCTTGCCAGTGCTTTCACAGCCAAACATACACTAAGAATCTCCCCTTGCCTTGCCTCCCACCACTCCCAAGACACATTCGCAAGCTCACTCTCACTCTCGGCACAGACCAGCTCCCAAAGTTAAAACATACAGCCATGTTTCCCTCTTGATATTTCTAAGGACTTAATGCTCTTGCTGGTCCTCACCTTCCCTTGCCAGCACTTTCACACCCAGACAGACACTGCGGGTGTACTTTTGCCTTGCCTCCCAGCACTCTCACTACACATTCGCAAGCTCACTCTCACTCCGCACAGACCAGCTCACAAAGTGCAAACATGCAGCCATTTCTCCCACACCAGAGCTCTAAGGCCTAAGAGCTGGTGCTGTATTCAACTGCCCTTCCCACCGCACTCACAGCCAGACACCCCCCTGGCATCTCCCCTTGCCTTGCCTCCCACCACTCCCAAGACACATTCTCAAGCTCCCTCTCACTCTCGGCACAGACCAGCTCACAAAGTTAAAACATACAGCCATTTCTCCCACACCAGAGCTCTAAGGCCTAAGAGCTGGTGCTGTTTCTGACCTTCCCTTGCCAGTGCTTTCACAGCCAAACATACACTAAGAATCTCCCCTTGCCTTGCCTCCCACCACTCCCAAGACACATTCGCAAGCTCCCTCTCACTCTTGGCACAGACCAGCTCACAAAGTTAAAACATACAGCCATTTCTCCCACACCAGAGCTCTAAGGCCGAAGAGCTTGTGCTGTTTCTGACCTTCCCTTGCCAGTGCTTTCACAGCCAAACATACACTAAGAATCTCCCCTTGCCTTGCCTCCCACCACTCCCAAGACACATTCGCAAGCTCACTCTCACTCGCGGCACAGACCAGCTCACAAACTTAAAACATACAGCCATTTCTCCCACACCAGAGCTCTAAGGGCTTAGAGCTCCTGCTGTTTCTGACCTTCCCTTACCAGTGCTTTCACAGCCAAACATACACTAAGAATCTCCCCTTGCCTTGCCTCGCACCACTCCCAAGACACATTCGCAAGCTCACTCTCACTCTCGGCACAGACCAGCTCACAAAGTTAAAACATACAGCCATTTCTCCCACACCAGAGCTCTAAGGGCTTAGAGCTCCTGCTGTTTCTGACCTTCCCTTGCCAGTGCTTTCACAGCCAAACATACACTAAGAATCTCCCCTTGCCTTGCCTCCCACCACTCCCAAGACACATTCGCAAGCTCACTCTCACTCGCGGCACAGACCAGCTCACAAAGTTATAACATACAGCCATGTTTCCCTCTTGATATTTCTAAGGACTTAATGCTCTTGCTGGTCCTCACCTTCCCTTGCCAGCACTTTCACACCCAGACAGACACTGCGGGTGTACTTTTGCCTTGCCTCCCAGCACTCTCACTACACATTCGCAAGCTCACTCTCACTCCGCACAGACCAGCTCACAAAGTGCAAACATGCAGCCATTTCTCCCACACCAGAGCTCTAAGGCCTAAGACCTGGTGCTGTATTCAACTGCCCTTCCCACCGCACTCACAGCCAGACACCCCCCTGGCATCTCCCCTTGCCTTGCCTCCCACCACTCCCAAGACACATTCGCAAGCTCCCTCTCACTCTCGGCACAGACCAGCTCACAAAGTTAAAACATACAGCCATTTCTCCCACACCAGAGCTCTAAGGCCTAAGAGCTGGTGCTGTTTCTGACCTTCCCTTGCCAGTGCTTTCACAGCCAAATATATATTAATAATCTCCCCTTGCCTTGCCTCGCACCACTCCCAAGACACATTCTCAAGCTCACTCTCACTCTCGGCACAGACCAGCTCACAAAGTTAAAACATACAGCCATTTCTCCCACACCAGAGCTCTAAGGGCTTAGAGCTCCTGCTGTTTCTGACCTTCCCTTGCCAGTGCTTTCACAGCCAAACATACACTAAGAATCTCCCCTTGCCTTGCCTCCCACCACTCCCAAGACACATTCTCAAGCTCCCTCTCACTCTCGGCACAGACCAGCTCACAAAGTTAAAACATACAGCCATTTCTCCCACACCAGAGCTCTAAGGGCTTAGAGCTCCTGCTGTTTCTGACCTTCCCTTGCCAGTGCTTTCACAGCCAAACATACACTAAGAATCTCCCCTTGCCTTGCCTCGCACCACTCCCAAGACACATTCTCAAGCTCCCTCTCACTCTCGGCACAGACCAGCTCACAAAGTTAAAACATACAGCCATTTCTCCCACACCAGAGCTCTAAGGGCTTAGAGCTCCTGCTGTTTCTGACCTTCCCTTGCCAGTGCTTTCACGGCCAAACATACACTAAAAATCTCCCCTTGCCTTGCCTCCCACCACTCCCAAGACACATTCTCAAGCTCCCTCTCACTCTCGGCACAGACCAGCTCACAAAGTTAAAACATACAGCCATTTCTCCCACACCAGAGCTCTAAGGCCTAAGAGCTGGTGCTGTTTCTGACCTTCCCTTGCCAGTGCTTTCACAGCCAAACATACACTAAGAATCTCCCCTTGCCTTGCCTCCCACCACTCCCAAGACACATTCGCAAGCTCCCTCTCACTCTCGGCACAGACCAGCTCACAAAGTTAAAACATACAGCCATTTCTCCCACACCAGAGCTCTAAGGGCTTAGAGCTCTTGCTGTTTCTGACCTTCCCTTGCCAGTGCTTTCACAGCCAAACATACACTAAGAATCTCCCCTTGCCTTGCCTCGCACCACTCCCAAGACACATTCTCAAGCTCACTCCCACTCTCGGCACAGACCAGCTCACAAAGTTAAAACATACAGCCATTTCTCCCACACCAGAGCTCTAAGGGCTTAGAGCTCCTGCTGTTTCTGACCTTCCCTTGCCAGTGCTTTCACAGCCAAACATACACTAAGAATCTCCCCTTGCCTTGCCTCCCAGCACTCTCAATACACATTCGCAAGCTCACTCTCACTCCGCACAGACCAGCTCACAAAGTGCAAACATGCAGCCATTTCTCCCACACCAGAGCTCTAAGGGCTTAGAGCTCCTGCTGTTTCTGACCTTCCCTTGCCAGTGCTTTCACAGCCAAACATACACTAAGAATCTCCCCTTGCCTTGCCTCCCACCACTCCCAAGACACATTCTCAAGCTCCCTCTCACTCTCGGCACAGACCAGCTCACAAAGTTAAAACATACAGCCATTTCTCCCACACCAGAGCTCTAAGGGCTTAGAGCTCCTGCTGTTTCTGACCTTCCCTTGCCAGTGCTTTCACAGCCAAACATACACTAAGAATCTCCCCTTGCCTTGCCTCCCACCACTCCCAAGACACATTCACAAGCTCACTCTCACTCTCGGCACAGACCAGCTCACAAAGTTAAAACATACAGCCATGTTTCCCTCTTAATATTTCTAAGGGCTTAATGCTCTTGCTGGTCCTAACCTTCCCTTGCCAGCACTTTCACACCCAGACAGACACTGCGGATGTACTTTTGCCTTGCCTCCCAGCACTCTCAATACACATTCGCAAGCTCACTCTCACTCTCGGCACAGACCAGCTCACAAAGTTAAAACATCCAGCCATTTCTCCCACACCAGAGCTCTAAGGGCTTAGAGCTCTTGCTGTTTCTGACCTTCCCTTGCCAGTGCTTTCACAGCCAAACATACACTAAGAATCTCCCCTTGCCTTGCCTCGCACCACTCCCAAGACACATTCGCAAGCTCCCTCTCACTCTCGGCACAGACCAGCTCACAAAGTTAAAACATACAGCCATGTTTCCCTCTTAATATTTCTAAGGACTTAATGCTCTTGCTGGTCCTCACCTTCCCTTGCCAGCACTTTCACACCCAGACAGACACTGCGGATGTACTTTTGCCTTGCCTCCCAGCACTCTCACTACACATTCGCAAGCTCACTCTCACTCCGCACAGACCAGCTCACAAAGTGCAAACATGCAGCCATTTCTCCCACACCAGAGCTCTAAGGCCTAAGACCTGGTGCTGTATTCAACTGCCCTTCCCACCGCACTCACAGCCAGACACCCCCCTGGCATCTCCCCTTGCCTTGCCTCCCACCACTCCCAAGACACATTCTCAAGCTCCCTCTCACTCTCGGCACAGACCAGCTCACAAAGTTAAAACATACAGCCATTTCTCCCACACCAGAGCTCTAAGGGCTTAGAGCTCCTGCTGTTTCTGACCTTCCCTTGCCAGTGCTTTCACAGCCAAACATACACTAAGAATCTCCCCTTGCCTTGCCTCCCACCACTCCCAAGACACATTCTCAAGCTCCCTCTCACTCTTGGCACAGACCAGCTCACAAAGTTAAAACATACAGCCATTTCTCCCACACCAGAGCTCTAAGGGCTTAGAGCTCCTGCTGTTTCTGACCTTCCCTTGCCAGTGCTTTCACAGCCAAACATACACTAAGAATCTCCCCTTGCCTTGCCTCCCACCACTCCCAAGACACATTCGCAAGCTCACTCTCACTCTCGGCACAGACCAGCTCACAAAGTTAAAACATACAGCCATTTCTCCCACACCAGAGCTCTAAGGCCTAAGAGCTGGTGCTGTTTCTGACCTTCCCTTGCCAGTGCTTTCACAGCCAAACATACACTAAGAATCTCCCCTTGCCTTGCCTCGCACCACTCCCAAGACACATTCGCAAGCTCACTCGCACTCGCGGCACAGACCAGCTCACAAAGTTAAAACATACAGCCATGTTTCCCTCTTAATATTTCTAAGGGCTTAATGCTCTTGCTGGTCCTCACCTTCCCTTGCCAGCACTTTCACACCCAGACAGACACTGCGGATGTACTTTTGCCTTGCCTCCCAGCACTCTCAATACACATTCGCAAGCTCACTCTCACTCTCGGCACAGACCAGCTCACAAAGTTAAAACATCCAGCCATTTCTCCCACACCAGAGCTCTAAGGCCTAAGACCTGGTGCTGTATTCAACTGCCCTTCCCACCGCACTCACAGCCAGACACCCCCCTGGCATCTCCCCTTGCCTTGCCTCCCACCACTCCCAAGACACATTCGCAAGCTCACTCTCACTCTCGGCACAGACCAGCTCACAAAGTTAAAACATACAGCCATTTCTCCCACACCAGAGCTCTAAGGGCTTAGAGCTCCTGCTGTTTCTGACCTTCCCTTACCAGTGCTTTCACAGCCAAACATACACTAAGAATCTCCCCTTGCCTTGCCTCCCACCACTCCCAAGACACATTCGCAAGCTCCCTCTCACTCTTGGCACAGACCAGCTCACAAAGTTAAAACATACAGCCATTTCTCCCACACCAGAGCTCTAAGGGCTTAGAGCTCCTGCTGTTTCTGACCTTCCCTTGCCAGTGCTTTCACAGCCAAACATACACTAAGAATCTCCCCTTGCCTTGCCTCCCACCACTCCCAAGACACATTCGCAAGCTCACTCTCACTCTCGGCACAGACCAGCTCACAAAGTTAAAACATACAGCCATTTCTCCCACACCAGAGCTCTAAGGCCTAAGAGCTGGTGCTGTTTCTGACCTTCCCTTGCCAGTGCTTTCACAGCCAAACATACACTAAGAATCTCCCCTTGCCTTGCCTCCCACCACTCCCAAGACACATTCGCAAGCTCACTCTCACTCGCGGCACAGACCAGCTCACAAAGTTAAAACATACAGCCATTTCTCCCACACCAGAGCTCTAAGGGCTTAGAGCTCCTGCTGTTTCTGACCTTCCCTTACCAGTGCTTTCACAGCCAGACATACACTAAGAATCTCCCCTTGCCTTGCCTCCCACCACTCCCAAGACACATTCGCAAGCTCACTCTCACTCTCGGCACAGACCAGCTCACAAAGTTAAAACATACAGCCATTTCTCCCACACCAGAGCTCTAAGGGCTTAGAGCTCCTGCTGTTTCTGACCTTCCCTTGCCAGTGCTTTCACAGCCAAACATACACTAAGAATCTCCCCTTGCCTTGCCTCCCACCACTCCCAAGACACATTCGCAAGCTCACTCTCACTCGCGGCACAGACCAGCTCACAAAGTTAAAACATACAGCCATTTCTCCCACACCAGAGCTCTAAGGGCTTAGAGCTCCTGCTGTTTCTGACCTTCCCTTACCAGTGCTTTCACAGCCAAACATACACTAAGAATCTCCCCTTGCCTTGCCTCCCACCACTCCCAAGACACATTCTCAAGCTCACTCTCACTCTCGGCACAGACCAGCTCACAAAGTTAAAACATACAGCCATGTTTCCCTCTTGATATTTCTAAGGGCTTAATGCTCTTGCTGGTCCTCACCTTCCCTTGCCAGCACTTTCACACCCAGACAGACACTGCGGATGTACTTTTGCCTTGCCTCCCAGCACTCTCACTACACATTCGCAAGCTCACTCTCACATTCGCACAGACCAGCTCACAAAGTGCAAACATGCAGCCATTTCTCCCACACCAGAGCTCTAAGGCCTAAGAGCTGGTGCTGTATTCAACTGCCCTTCCCACCGCACTCACAGCCAGACACCCCCCTGGCATCTCCCCTTGCCTTGCCTCCCACCACTCCCAAGACACATTCGCAAGCTCACTCTCACTCTCGGCACAGACCAGCTCACAAAGTTAAATCATACAGCCATTTCTCCCACACCAGAGCTCTAAGGGCTTAGAGCTCCTGCTGTTTCTGACCTTCCCTTGCCAGTGCTTTCACAGCCAAATATATATTAATAATCTCCCCTTGCCTTGCCTCGCACCACTCCCAAGACACATTCTCAAGCTCACTCTCACTCTCGGCACAGACCAGCTCACAAAGTTAAAACATACAGCCATTTCTCCCACACCAGAGCTCTAAGGGCTTAGAGCTCCTGCTGTTTCTGACCTTCCCTTGCCAGTGCTTTCACAGCCAAACATACACTAAGAATCTCCCCTTGCCTTGCCTCCCACCACTCCCAAGACACATTCTCAAGCTCCCTCTCACTCTCGGCACAGACCAGCTCACAAAGTTAAAACATACAGCCATTTCTCCCACACCAGAGCTCTAAGGGCTTAGAGCTCCTGCTGTTTCTGACCTTCCCTTGCCAGTGCTTTCACAGCCAAACATACACTAAGAATCTCCCCTTGCCTTGCCTCGCACCACTCCCAAGACACATTCTCAAGCTCCCTCTCACTCTCGGCACAGACCAGCTCACAAAGTTAAAACATACAGCCATTTCTCCCACACCAGAGCTCTAAGGGCTTAGAGCTCCTGCTGTTTCTGACCTTCCCTTGCCAGTGCTTTCACGGCCAAACATACACTAAAAATCTCCCCTTGCCTTGCCTCCCACCACTCCCAAGACACATTCTCAAGCTCCCTCTCACTCTCGGCACAGACCAGCTCACAAAGTTAAAACATACAGCCATTTCTCCCACACCAGAGCTCTAAGGCCTAAGAGCTGGTGCTGTTTCTGACCTTCCCTTGCCAGTGCTTTCACAGCCAAACATACACTAAGAATCTCCCCTTGCCTTGCCTCCCACCACTCCCAAGACACATTCTCCAGCTCCCTCTCACTCTCGGCACAGACCAGCTCACAAAGTTAAAACATACAGCCATTTCTCCCACACCAGAGCTCTAAGGGCTTAGAGCTCTTGCTGTTTCTGACCTTCCCTTGCCAGTGCTTTCACAGCCAAACATACACTAAGAATCTCCCCTTGCCTTGCCTCGCACCACTCCCAAGACACATTCTCAAGCTCACTCCCACTCTCGGCACAGACCAGCTCACAAAGTTAAAACATACAGCCATTTCTCCCACACCAGAGCTCTAAGGGCTTAGAGCTCCTGCTGTTTCTGACCTTCCCTTGCCAGTGCTTTCACAGCCAAACATACACTAAGAATCTCCCCTTGCCTTGCCTCCCACCACTCCCAAGACACATTCTCAAGCTCCCTCTCACTCTCGGCACAGACCAGCTCACAAAGTTAAAACATACAGCCATTTCTCCCACACCAGAGCTCTAAGGGCTTAGAGCTCCTGCTGTTTCTGACCTTCCCTTGCCAGTGCTTTCACAGCCAAACATACACTAAGAATCTCCCCTTGCCTTGCCTCCCACCACTCCCAAGACACATTCTCAAGCTCCCTCTCACTCTCGGCACAGACCAGCTCACAAAGTTAAAACATACAGCCATTTCTCCCACACCAGAGCTCTAAGGGCTTAGAGCTCCTGCTGTTTCTGACCTTCCCTTGCCAGTGCTTTCACAGCCAAACATACACTAAGAATCTCCCCTTGCCTTGCCTCCCACCACTCCCAAGACACATTCACAAGCTCACTCTCACTCTCGGCACAGACCAGCTCACAAAGTTAAAACATACAGCCATGTTTCCCTCTTAATATTTCTAAGGGCTTAATGCTCTTGCTGGTCCTAACCTTCCCTTGCCAGCACTTTCACACCCAGACAGACACTGCGGATGTACTTTTGCCTTGCCTCCCAGCACTCTCACTACACATTCGCAAGCTCACTCTCACTCCGCACAGACCAGCTCACAAAGTGCAAACATGCAGCCATTTCTCCCACACCAGAGCTCTAAGGCCTAAGAGCTGGTGCTGTATTCAACTGCCCTTCCCACCGCACTCACAGCCAGACACCCCCCTGGCATCTCCCCTTGCCTTGCCTCCCACCACTCCCAAGACACATTCGCAAGCTCCCTCTCACTCTCGGCACAGACCAGCTCACAAAGTTAAAACATACAGCCATTTCTCCCACACCAGAGCTCTAAGGGCTTAGAGCTCCTGCTGTTTCTGACCTTCCCTTACCAGTGCTTTCACAGCCAAACATACACTAAGAATCTCCCCTTGCCTTGCCTCCCACCACTCCCAAGACACATTCGCAAGCTCCCTCTCACTCTTGGCACAGACCAGCTCACAAAGTTAAAACATACAGCCATTTCTCCCACACCAGAGCTCTAAGGCCGAAGAGCTCCTGCTGTTTCTGACCTTCCCTTGCCAGTGCTTTCACAGCCAAACATACACTAAGAATCTCCCCTTGCCTTGCCTCCCACCACTCCCAAGACACATTCGCAAGCTCACTCTCACTCTCGGCACAGACCAGCTCACAAAGTTAAAACATACAGCCATTTCTCCCACACCAGAGCTCTAAGGGCTTAGAGCTCCTGCTGTTTCTGACCTTCCCTTACCAGTGCTTTCACAGCCAGACAGACACTAAGAATCTCCCCTTGCCTTGCCTCCCACCACTCCCAAGACACATTCTCCAGCTCCCTCTCACTCTCGGCACAGACCAGCTCACAAAGTTAAAACATACAGCCATTTCTCCCACACCAGAGCTCTAAGGGCTTAGAGCTCTTGCTGTTTCTGACCTTCCCTTGCCAGTGCTTTCACAGCCAAACATACACTAAGAATCTCCCCTTGCCTTGCCTCGCACCACTCCCAAGACACATTCGCAAGCTCACTCCCACTCTCGGCACAGACCAGCTCACAAAGTTAAAACATACAGCCATTTCTCCCACACCAGAGCTCTAAGGGCTTAGAGCTCCTGCTGTTTCTGACCTTCCCTTGCCAGTGCTTTCACAGCCAAACATACACTAAGAATCTCCCCTTGCCTTGCCTCCCACCACTCCCAAGACACATTCGCAAGCTCCCTCTCACTCTCGGCACAGACCAGCTCACAAAGTTAAAACATACAGCCATTTCTCCCACACCAGAGCTCTAAGGGCTTAGAGCTCCTGCTGTTTCTGACCTTCCCTTGCCAGTGCTTTCACAGCCAAACATACACTAAGAATCTCCCCTTGCCTTGCCTCCCACCACTCCCAAGACACATTCTCAAGCTCCCTCTCACTCTCGGCACAGACCAGCTCACAAAGTTAAAACATACAGCCATTTCTCCCACACCAGAGCTCTAAGGGCTTAGAGCTCCTGCTGTTTCTGACCTTCCCTTGCCAGTGCTTTCACAGCCAAACATACACTAAGAATCTCCCCTTGCCTTGCCTCCCACCACTCCCAAGACACATTCACAAGCTCACTCTCACTCTCGGCACAGACCAGCTCACAAAGTTAAAACATACAGCCATGTTTCCCTCTTAATATTTCTAAGGGCTTAATGCTCTTGCTGGTCCTAACCTTCCCTTGCCAGCACTTTCACACCCAGACAGACACTGCGGATGTACTTTTGCCTTGCCTCCCAGCACTCTCACTACACATTCGCAAGCTCACTCTCACTCCGCACAGACCAGCTCACAAAGTGCAAACATGCAGCCATTTCTCCCACACCAGAGCTCTAAGGCCTAAGAGCTGGTGCTGTATTCAACTGCCCTTCCCACCGCACTCACAGCCAGACACCCCCCTGGCATCTCCCCTTGCCTTGCCTCCCACCACTCCCAAGACACATTCGCAAGCTCCCTCTCACTCTCGGCACAGACCAGCTCACAAAGTTAAAACATACAGCCATTTCTCCCACACCAGAGCTCTAAGGGCTTAGAGCTCCTGCTGTTTCTGACCTTCCCTTGCCAGTGCTTTCACAGCCAAACATACACTAAGAATCTCCCCTTGCCTTGCCTCCCACCACTCCCAAGACACATTCTCAAGCTCCCTCTCACTCTTGGCACAGACCAGCTCACAAAGTTAAAACATACAGCCATTTCTCCCACACCAGAGCTCTAAGGGCTTAGAGCTCCTGCTGTTTCTGACCTTCCCTTGCCAGTGCTTTCACAGCCAAACATACACTAAGAATCTCCCCTTGCCTTGCCTCCCACCACTCCCAAGACACATTCGCAAGCTCCCTCTCACTCTCGGCACAGACCAGCTCACAAAGTTAAAACATACAGCCATTTCTCCCACACCAGAGCTCTAAGGGCTTAGAGCTCCTGCTGTTTCTGACCTTCCCTTGCCAGTGCTTTCACAGCCAAACATACACTAAGAATCTCCCCTTGCCTTGCCTCCCACCACTCCCAAGACACATTCGCAAGCTCACTCTCACTCTCGGCACAGACCAGCTCACAAAGTTAAAACATACAGCCATTTCTCCCACACCAGAGCTCTAAGGGCTTAGAGCTCCTGCTGTTTCTGACCTTCCCTTGCCAGTGCTTTCACAGCCAAACATACACTAAGAATCTCCCCTTGCCTTGCCTCCCACCACTCCCAAGACACATTCTCAAGCTCCCTCTCACTCTTGGCACAGACCAGCTCACAAAGTTAAAACATACAGCCATTTCTCCCACACCAGAGCTCTAAGGGCTTAGAGCTCCTGCTGTTTCTGACCTTCCCTTGCCAGTGCTTTCACAGCCAAACATACACTAAGAATCTCCCCTTGCCTTGCCTCCCACCACTCCCAAGACACATTCGCAAGCTCCCTCTCACTCTCGGCACAGACCAGCTCACAAAGTTAAAACATACAGCCATTTCTCCCACACCAGAGCTCTAAGGCCTAAGAGCTGGTGCTGTTTCTGACCTTCCCTTGCCAGTGCTTTCACAGCCAAACATACACTAAGAATCTCCCCTTGCCTTGCCTCGCACCACTCCCAAGACACATTCGCAAGCTCACTCTCACTCTCGGCACAGACCAGCTCACAAAGTTAAAACATACAGCCATGTTTCCCTCTTAATATTTCTAAGGGCTTAATGCTCTTGCTGGTCCTCACCTTCCCTTGCCAGCACTTTCACACCCAGACAGACACTGCGGATGTACTTTTGCCTTGCCTCCCAGCACTCTCAATACACATTCGCAAGCTCACTCTCACTCTCGGCACAGACCAGCTCACAAAGTTAAAACATCCAGCCATTTCTCCCACACCAGAGCTCTAACGCCTAAGACCTGGTGCTGTATTCAACTGCCCTTCCCACCGCACTCACAGCCAGACACCCCCCTGGCATCTCCCCTTGCCTTGCCTCCCACCACTCCCAAGACACATTCTCAAGCTCCCTCTCACTCTCGGCACATACCAGCTCACAAAGTTAAAACATACAGCCATTTCTCCCACACCAGAGCTCTAAGGGCTTAGAGCTCCTGCTGTTTCTGACCTTCCCTTGCCAGTGCTTTCACAGCCAAACATACACTAAGAATCTCCCCTTGCCTTGCCTCCCACCACTCCCAAGACACATTCTCAAGCTCCCTCTCACTCTTGGCACAGACCAGCTCACAAAGTTAAAACATACAGCCATTTCTCCCACACCAGAGCTCTAAGGCCGAAGAGCTCCTGCTGTTTCTGACCTTCCCTTGCCAGTGCTTTCACAGCCAAACATACACTAAGAATCTCCCCTTGCCTTGCCTCCCACCACTCCCAAGACACATTCTCAAGCTCCCTCTCACTCTCGGCACAGACCAGCTCACAAAGTTAAAACATACAGCCATTTCTCCCACACCAGAGCTCTAAGGCCGAAGAGCTTGTGCTGTTTCTGACCTTCCCTTGCCAGTGCTTTCACAGCCAAACATACACTAAGAATCTCCCCTTGCCTTGCCTCCCACCACTCCCAAGACACATTCGCAAGCTCCCTCTCACTCGCGGCACAGACCAGCTCACAAAGTTAAAACATACAGCCATTTCTCCCACACCAGAGCTCTAAGGGCTTAGAGCTCCTGCTGTTTCTGACCTTCCCTTACCAGTGCTTTCACAGCCAGACATACACTAAGAATCTCCCCTTGCCTTGCCTCCCACCACTCCCAAGACACATTCGCAAGCTCACTCTCACTTGCGGCACAGACCAGCTCACAAAGTTAAAACATACAGCCATTTCTCCCACACCAGAGCTCTAAGGGCTTAGAGCTCCTGCTGTTTCTGACCTTCCCTTGCCAGTGCTTTCACAGCCAAACATACACTAAGAATCTCCCCTTGCCTTGCCTCCCACCACTCCCAAGACACATTCGCAAGCTCACTCTCACTCGCGGCACAGACCAGCTCACAAAGTTAAAACATAGAGCCATTTCTCCCACACCAGAGCTCTAAGGGCTTAGAGCTCCTGCTGTTTCTGACCTTCCCTTACCAGTGCTTTCACAGCCAAACATACACTAAGAATCTCCCCTTGCCTTGCCTCCCACCACTCCCAAGACACATTCGCAAGCTCACTCTCACTTGCGGCACAGACCAGCTCACAAAGTTAAAACATACAGCCATTTCTCCCACACCAGAGCTCTAAGGGCTTAGAGCTCCTGCTGTTTCTGACCTTCCCTTGCCAGTGCTTTCACAGCCAAACATACACTAAGAATCTCCCCTTGCCTTGCCTCCCACCACTCCCAAGACACATTCGCAAGCTCACTCTCACTCGCGGCACAGACCAGCTCACAAAGTTAAAACATACAGCCATGTTTCCCTCTTGATATTTCTAAGGACTTAATGCTCTTGCTGGTCCTCACCTTCCCTTGCCAGCACTTTCACACCCAGACAGACACTGCGGGTGTACTTTTGCCTTGCCTCCCAGCACTCTCACTACACATTCGCAAGCTCACTCTCACTCCGCACAGACCAGCTCACAAAGTGCAAACATGCAGCCATTTCTCCCACACCAGAGCTCTAAGGCCTAAGAGCTGGTGCTGTATTCAACTGCCCTTCCCACCGCACTCACAGCCAGACACCCCCCTGGCATCTCCCCTTGCCTTGCCTCCCACCACTCCCAAGACACATTCTCAAGCTCCCTCTCACTCTCGGCACAGACCAGCTCACAAAGTTAAAACATACAGCCATTTCTCCCACACCAGAGCTCTAAGGCCTAAGAGCTGGTGCTGTTTCTGACCTTCCCTTGCCAGTGCTTTCACAGCCAAACATACACTAAGAATCTCCCCTTGCCTTGCCTCCCACCACTCCCAAGACACATTCTCAAGCTCACTCTCACTCTCGGCACAGACCAGCTCACAAAGTTAAAACATACAGCCATGTTTCCCTCTTGATATTTCTAAGGGCTTAATGCTCTTGCTGGTCCTCACCTTCCCTTGCCAGCACTTTCACACCCAGACAGACACTGCGGATGTACTTTTGCCTTGCCTCCCAGCACTCTCAATACACATTCGCAAGCTCACTCTCACATTCGCACAGACCAGCTCACAAAGTGCAAACATGCAGCCATTTCTCCCACACCAGAGCTCTAAGGCCTAAGAGCTGGTGCTGTATTCAACTGCCCTTCCCACCGCACTCACAGCCAGACACCCCCCTGGCATCTCCCCTTGCCTTGCCTCCCACCACTCCCAAGACACATTCTCAAGCTCCCTCTCACTCTCGGCACAGACCAGCTCACAAAGTTAAAACATAGAGCCATTTCTCCCACACCAGAGCTCTAAGGGCTTAGAGCTCCTGCTGTTTCTGACCTTCCCTTGCCAGTGCTTTCACAGCCAAACATACACTAAGAATCTCCCCTTGCCTTGCCTCCCACCACTCCCAAGACACATTCGCAAGCTCCCTCTCACTCTCGGCACAGACCAGCTCACAAAGTTAAAACATACAGCCATTTCTCCCACACCAGAGCTCTAAGGGCTTAGAGCTCCTGCTGTTTCTGACCTTCCCTTGCCAGTGCTTTCACGGCCAAACATACACTAAAAATCTCCCCTTGCCTTGCCTCCCACCACTCCCAAGACACATTCTCAAGCTCCCTCTCACTCTCGGCACAGACCAGCTCACAAAGTTAAAACATACAGCCATTTCTCCCACACCAGAGCTCTAAGGCCTAAGAGCTGGTGCTGTTTCTGACCTTCCCTTGCCAGTGCTTTCACAGCCAAACATACACTAAGAATCTCCCCTTGCCTTGCCTCCCACCACTCCCAAGACACATTCTCAAGCTCCCTCTCACTCTCGGCACAGACCAGCTCACAAAGTTAAAACATACAGCCATTTCTCCCACACCAGAGCTCTAAGGCCTAAGAGCTCTTGCTGTTTCTGACCTTCCCTTGCCAGTGCTTTCACAGCCAAACATACACTAAGAATCTCCCCTTGCCTTGCCTCGCACCACTCCCAAGACACATTCGCAAGCTCCCTCTCACTCTCGGCACAGACCAGCTCACAAAGTTAAAACATACAGCCATTTCTCCCACACCAGAGCTCTAAGGGCTTAGAGCTCCTGCTGTTTCTGACCTTCCCTTGCCAGTGCTTTCACAGCCAAACATACACTAAGAATCTCCCCTTGCCTTGCCTCCCACCACTCCCAAGACACATTCTCAAGCTCACTCTCACTCTCGGCACAGACCAGCTCACAAAGTTAAAACATACAGCCATTTCTCCCACACCAGAGCTCTAAGGGCTTAGAGCTCCTGCTGTTTCTGACCTTCCCTTGCCAGTGCTTTCACAGCCAAACATACACTAAGAATCTCCCCTTGCCTTGCCTCCCACCACTCCCAAGACACATTCTCAAGCTCCCTCTCACTCTCGGCACAGACCAGCTCACAAAGTTAAAACATACAGCCATTTCTCCCACACCAGAGCTCTAAGGGCTTAGAGCTCTTGCTGTTTCTGACCTTCCCTTGCCAGTGCTTTCACAGCCAAACATACACTAAGAATCTCCCCTTGCCTTGCCTCCCACCACTCCCAAGACACATTCTCAAGCTCCCTCTCACTCTCGGCACAGACCAGCTCACAAAGTTAAAACATACAGCCATTTCTCCCACACCAGAGCTCTAAGGCCTAAGAGCTGGTGCTGTTTCTGACCTTCCCTTGCCAGTGCTTTCACAGCCAAACATACACTAAGAATCTCCCCTTGCCTTGCCTCCCACCACTCCCAAGACACATTCTCCAGCTCCCTCTCACTCTCGGCACAGACCAGCTCACAAAGTTAAAACATACAGCCATTTCTCCCACACCAGAGCTCTAAGGCCTAAGAGCTCTTGCTGTTTCTGACCTTCCCTTGCCAGTGCTTTCACAGCCAAACATACACTAAGAATCTCCCCTTGCCTTGCCTCCCACCACTCCCAAGACACATTCTCAAGCTCCCTCTCACTCTCGGCACAGACCAGATCACAAAGTTAAAACATACAGCCATTTCTCCCACACCAGAGCTCTAAGGGCTTAGAGCTCCTGCTGTTTCTGACCTTCCCTTGCCAGTGCTTTCACAGCCAAACATACACTAAGAATCTCCCCTTGCCTTGCCTCGCACCACTCCCAAGACACATTCGCAAGCTCACTCTCACTCGCGGCACAGACCAGCTCACAAAGTTAAAACATAAAGCCATGTTTCCCTCTTAATATTTCTAAGGACTTAATGCTCTTTCTGGTCCTCACCTTCCCTTGCCAAACCTTTCACACCCAGACAGACACTGCGGATGTACTTTTGCCTTGCCTCCCAGCACTCTCAATACACATTTGCAAGCTCACTCTCACTCCGCACAGACCAGCTCACAAAGTGCAAACATGCAGCCATTTCTCCCACACCAGAGCTCTAAGGCCTAAGAGCTGGTGCTGTATTCAACTGCCCTTCCCACCGCACTCACAGCCAGACACCCCCCTGGCATCTCCCCTTGCCTTGCCTCCCACCACTCCCAAGACACATTCTCAAGCTCACTCTCACTCTCGGCACAGACCAGCTCACAAAGTTAAAACCTCCAGCCATTTCTCCCACACCAGAGCTCTAAGGGCTTAGAGCTCCTGCTGTTTCTGACCTTCCCTTGCCAGTGCTTTCACAGCCAAACATACACTAAGAATCTCCCCTTGCCTTGCCTCCCACCACTCCCAAGACACATTCGCAAGCTCACTCTCACTCTCGGCACAGACCAGCTCACAAAGTTAAAACATACAGCCATTTCTCCCACACCAGAGCTCTAAGGGCTTAGAGCTCCTGCTGTTTCTGACCTTCCCTTGCCAGTGCTTTCACAGCCAAACATACACTAAGAATCTCCCCTTGCCTTGCCTCCCACCACTCCCAATGGCAAGGCAAGGTGAAGGAGCAGCCAGAACTGTCCGGTGCCGGCGCTGTTGGCGTGGGAGAAGGAGCTGGACGTTTGCAGCGTCGGAGCAGGGCTCTGCCGGTCGCGCACAGCGGCGCTCCGTCCTTGCTCAACTGCGAACGCTGCCAGCGCTCGCTCTCACCACCGGCAGAGCCCTGCTCCGACGCTGCAGGCCTCCAGCTCGTTCTCCCACAGCGAAGGTACCAGCACGGAAAGCTCGCGCTCTTCCTCACCTTCCTTTGCCAGCGCTTTCCTAGCGACACACGCGCGCACAGAGGTGAAGCGCGCTTGCTCCTCCTCCGCGCACTCTGAACACGCAGTCTCGGGCTCACTCAACTCACGGCACGCCTCGGCTCCCAAAGGGCCAACGTCCGAGCCGCTTCTCCCACAGCAAAGGAGATAGCACACGGAAAGCTGCCGCTCCTCACCACCGCTTTCGCAGCCAAACACACGCTGCGGCTGCGTGCGTGCCCGCCCAGCCCCGAACCCTGCCCAGCGCTCTGTCTTCACTGTCCCGACGGGCAGAGCCCTGCTGCCACCCTGCAGGCGTCCGGCGGGTTGTTCTGCCACGGCAAAGGCGAAAGCCCTTGCTGCCCTCGGGCTTCGCTTGCCACTTCAGTGACAGCCAAATACACGCTGGGGCTCCGAGCTTGCCCAGCTCCTACAACTGCCCAGCACTCTGTCTCCCTGTCCCCCATCGGCGGAGCCCTGCCGCGGCACCGCCACCGTGCGGCGCTTCCTCCCACAGCGAAGGCGCGCGCGCTGAAAGCTCTTGCTGCTCCCTCGCCGCCCCGTGCCGGCGCTTTGGCAGAACTAAGGCATGAGAAGAAGGGCTGGCAGAAACTGCCCGACGTTTTCGCTTGGGCAGCTAGTCTGCGCCGAGAGTGCGAGTGAGCTGGAGAGCGTGTCTTGGGCGTGCTGGGGGGCAAGGCAAGGGCAAGATTCCCCAGCGCGCGTTCAGCCGCGAAAGCGCTGCGAAGGGAAGGGGAGGGACGGCAGGAGCGCCAAGCCTGTACGCCTATCGTGCGGCGAAGTCGCCGGTCGTCTGCACTCGGGGAGCCGCTCGCTGCCGAGGGTGGGGGCGCGCTTCATTCGGAAGGTGTACTCGAAGTGCCTGGAGGAAAGGCAAGTGCAGTTCACCGTTGCGCGTTGCGCTGCGAAAGCGCTGGCAAGGCAAGGTGAAGGAGCAGCCAGAACTGTCCGGTGCCGGCGCTGTTGGCGTGGGAGAAGGAGCTGGACGTTTGCGGCGTCGGAGCAGGGCTCTGCCGGTCGCGCACAGCGGCGCTCCGTCCTTGCTCAACTGCGAACGCTGCCAGCGCTCGCTCTCACCACCGGCAGAGCCCTGCTCCGACGCTGCAGGCCTCCAGCTCGTTCTCCCACAGCGAAGGTACCAGCACGGAAAGCTCGCGCTCTTCCTCACCTTCCTTTGCCAGCGCTTTCCTAGCGACACACGCGCGCACAGAGGTGAAGCGCGCTTGCTCCTCCTCCGCGCACTCTGAACACGCAGTCTCGGGCTCACTCAACTCACGGCACGCCTCGGCTCCCAAAGGGCCAACGTCCGAGCCGCTTCTCCCACCGCAAAGGAGACAGCACACGGAAAGCTGCCGCTCCTCACCACCGCTTTCGCAGCCAAACACACGCTGCGGCTGCGTGCGTGCCCGCCCAGCCCCGAACCCTGCCCAGCGCTCTGTCTTCACTGTCCCGACGGGCAGAGCCCTGCTGCCACCCTGCAGGCGTCCGGCGGGTTGTTCTGCCACGGCAAAGGCGAAAGCCCTTGCTGCCCTCGGGCTTCGCTTGCCACTTCAGTGACAGCCAAATACACGCTGGGGCTCCCAGCTTGCCCAGCTCCTACAACTGCCCAGCACTCTGTCTCCCTGTCCCCCATCGGCGGAGCCCTGCCGCGGCACCGCCACCGTGCGGCGCTTCCTCCCACAGCGAAGGCGCGCGCGCTGAAAGCTCTTGCTGCTCCCTCGCCGCCCCGTGCCGGCGCTTTGGCAGAACTAAGGCATGAGAAGAAGGGCTGGCAGAAACTGCCCGACGTTTTCGCTTGGGCAGCTAGTCTGCGCCGAGAGTGCGAGTGAGCTGGAGAGCGTGTCTTGGGCGTGCTGGGGGGCAAGGCAAGGGCAAGATTCCCCAGCGCGCGTTCAGCCGCGAAAGCGCTGCGAAGGGAAGGGGAGGGACGGCAGGAGCGCCAAGCCTGTACGCCTATCGTGCGGCGAAGTCGCCGGTCGTCTGCACTCGGGGAGCCGCTCGCTGCCGAGGGTGGGGGCGCGCTTCATTCGGAAGGTGTACTCGAAGTGCCTGGAGGAAAGGCAAGTGCAGTTCACCGTTGCGCGTTGCGCTGCGAAAGCGCTGGCAAGGCAAGGTGAAGGAGCAGCCAGAACTGTCCGGTGCCGGCGCTGTTGGCGTGGGAGAAGGAGCTGGACGTTTGCGGCGTCGGAGCAGGGCTCTGCCGGTCGCGCACAGCGGCGCTCCGTCCTTGCTCAACTGCGAACGCTGCCAGCGCTCGCTCTCACCACCGGCAGAGCCCTGCTCCGACGCTGCAGGCCTCCAGCTCGTTCTCCCACAGCGAAGGTACCAGCACGGAAAGCTCGCGCTCTTCCTCACCTTCCTTTGCCAGCGCTTTCCTAGCGACACACGCGCGCACAGAGGTGAAGCGCGCTTGCTCCTCCTCCGCGCACTCTGAACACGCAGTCTCGGGCTCACTCAACTCACGGCACGCCTCGGCTCCCAAAGGGCCAACGTCCGAGCCGCTTCTCCCACCGCAAAGGAGACAGCACACGGAAAGCTGCCGCTCCTCACCACCGCTTTCGCAGCCAAACACACGCTGCGGCTGCGTGCGTGCCCGCCCAGCCCCGAACCCTGCCCAGCGCTCTGTCTTCACTGTCCCGACGGGCAGAGCCCTGCTGCCACCCTGCAGGCGTCCGGCGGGTTGTTCTGCCACGGCAAAGGCGAAAGCCCTTGCTGCCCTCGGGCTTCGCTTGCCACTTCAGTGACAGCCAAATACACGCTGGGGCTCCGAGCTTGCCCAGCTCCTACAACTGCCAGCACTCTGTCTCCCTGTCCCCCATCGGCGGAGCCCTGCCGCGGCACCGCCACCGTGCGGCGCTTCCTCCCACAGCGAAGGCGCGCGCGCTGAAAGCTCTTGCTGCTCCCTCGCCGCCCCGTGCCGGCGCTTTGGCAGAACTAAGGCATGAGAAGAAGGGCTGGCAGAAACTGCCCGACGTTTTCGCTTGGGCAGCTAGTCTGCGCCGAGAGTGCGAGTGAGCTGGAGAGCGTGTCTTGGGCGTGCTGGGGGGCAAGGCAAGGGCAAGATTCCCCAGCGCGCGTTCAGCCGCGAAAGCGCTGCGAAGGGAAGGGGAGGGACGGCAGGAGCGCCAAGCCTGTACGCCTATCGTGCGGCGAAGTCGCCGGTCGTCTGCACTCGGGGAGCCGCTCGCTGCCGAGGGTGGGGGCGCGCTTCATTCGGAAGGTGTACTCGAAGTGCCTGGAGGAAAGGCAAGTGCAGTTCACCGTTGCGCGTTGCGCTGCGAAAGCGCTGGCAAGGCAAGGTGAAGGAGCAGCCAGAACTGTCCGGTGCCGGCGCTGTTGGCGTGGGAGAAGGAGCTGGACGTTTGCGGCGTCGGAGCAGGGCTCTGCCGGTCGCGCACAGCGGCGCTCCGTCCTTGCTCAACTGCGAACGCTGCCAGCGCTCGCTCTCACCACCGGCAGAGCCCTGCTCCGACGCTGCAGGCCTCCAGCTCGTTCTCCCACAGCGAAGGTACCAGCACGGAAAGCTCGCGCTCTTCCTCACCTTCCTTTGCCAGCGCTTTCCTAGCGACACACGCGCGCACAGAGGTGAAGCGCGCTTGCTCCTCCTCCGCGCACTCTGAACACGCAGTCTCGGGCTCACTCAACTCACGGCACGCCTCGGCTCCCAAAGGGCCAACGTCCGAGCCGCTTCTCCCACAGCAAAGGAGACAGCACACGGAAAGCTGCCGCTCCTCACCACCGCTTTCGCAGCCAAACACACGCTGCGGCTGCGTGCGTGCCCGCCCAGCCCCGAACCCTGCCCAGCGCTCTGTCTTCACTGTCCCGACGGGCAGAGCCCTGCTGCCACCCTGCAGGCGTCCGGCGGGTTGTTCTGCCACGGCAAAGGCGAAAGCCCTTGCTGCCCTCGGGCTTCGCTTGCCACTTCAGTGACAGCCAAATACACGCTGGGGCTCCGAGCTTGCCCAGCTCCTACAACTGCCAGCACTCTGTCTCCCTGTCCCCCATCGGCGGAGCCCTGCCGCGGCACCGCCACCGTGCGGCGCTTCCTCCCACAGCGAAGGCGCGCGCGCTGAAAGCTCTTGCTGCTCCCTCGCCGCCCCGTGCCGGCGCTTTGGCAGAACTAAGGCATGAGAAGAAGGGCTGGCAGAAACTGCCCGACGTTTTCGCTTGGGCAGCTAGTCTGCGCCGAGAGTGCGAGTGAGCTGGAGAGCGTGTCTTGGGCGTGCTGGGGGGCAAGGCAAGGGCAAGATTCCCCAGCGCGCGTTCAGCCGCGAAAGCGCTGCGAAGGGAAGGGGAGGGACGGCAGGAGCGCCAAGCCTGTACGCCTATCGTGCGGCGAAGTCGCCGGTCGTCTGCACTCGGGGAGCCGCTCGCTGCCGAGGGTGGGGGCGCGCTTCATTCGGAAGGTGTACTCGAAGTGCCTGGAGGAAAGGCAAGTGCAGTTCACCGTTGCGCGTTGCGCTGCGAAAGCGCTGGCAAGGCAAGGTGAAGGAGCAGCCAGAACTGTCCGGTGCCGGCGCTGTTGGCGTGGGAGAAGGAGCTGGACGTTTGCGGCGTCGGAGCAGGGCTCTGCCGGTCGCGCACAGCGGCGCTCCGTCCTTGCTCAACTGCGAACGCTGCCAGCGCTCGCTCTCACCACCGGCAGAGCCCTGCTCCGACGCTGCAGGCCTCCAGCTCGTTCTCCCACAGCGAAGGTACCAGCACGGAAAGCTCGCGCTCTTCCTCACCTTCCTTTGCCAGCGCTTTCCTAGCGACACACGCGCGCACAGAGGTGAAGCGCGCTTGCTCCTCCTCCGCGCACTCTGAACACGCAGTCTCGGGCTCACTCAACTCACGGCACGCCTCGGCTCCCAAAGGGCCAACGTCCGAGCCGCTTCTCCCACCGCAAAGGAGACAGCACACGGAAAGCTGCCGCTCCTCACCACCGCTTTCGCAGCCAAACACACGCTGCGGCTGCGTGCGTGCCCGCCCAGCCCCGAACCCTGCCCAGCGCTCTGTCTTCACTGTCCCGACGGGCAGAGCCCTGCTGCCACCCTGCAGGCGTCCGGCGGGTTGTTCTGCCACGGCAAAGGCGAAAGCCCTTGCTGCCCTCGGGCTTCGCTTGCCACTTCAGTGACAGCCAAATACACGCTGGGGCTCCGAGCTTGCCCAGCTCCTACAACTGCCCAGCACTCTGTCTCCCTGTCCCCCATCGGCGGAGCCCTGCCGCGGCACCGCCACCGTGCGGCGCTTCCTCCCACAGCGAAGGCGCGCGCGCTGAAAGCTCTTGCTGCTCCCTCGCCGCCCCGTGCCGGCGCTTTGGCAGAACTAAGGCATGAGAAGAAGGGCTGGCAGAAACTGCCCGACGTTTTCGCTTGGGCAGCTAGTCTGCGCCGAGAGTGCGAGTGAGCTGGAGAGCGTGTCTTGGGCGTGCTGGGGGGCAAGGCAAGGGCAAGATTCCCCAGCGCGCGTTCAGCCGCGAAAGCGCTGCGAAGGGAAGGGGAGGGACGGCAGGAGCGCCAAGCCTGTACGCCTATCGTGCGGCGAAGTCGCCGGTCGTCTGCACTCGGGGAGCCGCTCGCTGCCGAGGGTGGGGGCGCGCTTCATTCGGAAGGTGTACTCGAAGTGCCTGGAGGAAAGGCAAGTGCAGTTCACCGTTGCGCGTTGCGCTGCGAAAGCGCTGGCAAGGCAAGGTGAAGGAGCAGCCAGAACTGTCCGGTGCCGGCGCTGTTGGCGTGGGAGAAGGAGCTGGACGTTTGCGGCGTCGGAGCAGGGCTCTGCCGGTCGCGCACAGCGGCGCTCCGTCCTTGCTCAACTGCGAACGCTGCCAGCGCTCGCTCTCACCACCGGCAGAGCCCTGCTCCGACGCTGCAGGCCTCCAGCTCGTTCTCCCACAGCGAAGGTACCAGCACGGAAAGCTCGCGCTCTTCCTCACCTTCCTTTGCCAGCGCTTTCCTAGCGACACACGCGCGCACAGAGGTGAAGCGCGCTTGCTCCTCCTCCGCGCACTCTGAACACGCAGTCTCGGGCTCACTCAACTCACGGCACGCCTCGGCTCCCAAAGGGCCAACGTCCGAGCCGCTTCTCCCACCGCAAAGGAGACAGCACACGGAAAGCTGCCGCTCCTCACCACCGCTTTCGCAGCCAAACACACGCTGCGGCTGCGTGCGTGCCCGCCCAGCCCCGAACCCTGCCCAGCGCTCTGTCTTCACTGTCCCGACGGGCAGAGCCCTGCTGCCACCCTGCAGGCGTCCGGCGGGTTGTTCTGCCACGGCAAAGGCGAAAGCCCTTGCTGCCCTCGGGCTTCGCTTGCCACTTCAGTGACAGCCAAATACACGCTGGGGCTCCCAGCTTGCCCAGCTCCTACAACTGCCCAGCACTCTGTCTCCCTGTCCCCCATCGGCGGAGCCCTGCCGCGGCACCGCCACCGTGCGGCGCTTCCTCCCACAGCGAAGGCGCGCGCGCTGAAAGCTCTTGCTGCTCCCTCGCCGCCCCGTGCCGGCGCTTTGGCAGAACTAAGGCATGAGAAGAAGGGCTGGCAGAAACTGCCCGACGTTTTCGCTTGGGCAGCTAGTCTGCGCCGAGAGTGCGAGTGAGCTGGAGAGCGTGTCTTGGGCGTGCTGGGGGGCAAGGCAAGGGCAAGATTCCCCAGCGCGCGTTCAGCCGCGAAAGCGCTGCGAAGGGAAGGGGAGGGACGGCAGGAGCGCCAAGCCTGTACGCCTATCGTGCGGCGAAGTCGCCGGTCGTCTGCACTCGGGGAGCCGCTCGCTGCCGAGGGTGGGGGCGCGCTTCATTCGGAAGGTGTACTCGAAGTGCCTGGAGGAAAGGCAAGTGCAGTTCACCGTTGCGCGTTGCGCTGCGAAAGCGCTGGCAAGGCAAGGTGAAGGAGCAGCCAGAACTGTCCGGTGCCGGCGCTGTTGGCGTGGGAGAAGGAGCTGGACGTTTGCGGCGTCGGAGCAGGGCTCTGCCGGTCGCGCACAGCGGCGCTCCGTCCTTGCTCAACTGCGAACGCTGCCAGCGCTCGCTCTCACCACCGGCAGAGCCCTGCTCCGACGCTGCAGGCCTCCAGCTCGTTCTCCCACAGCGAAGGTACCAGCACGGAAAGCTCGCGCTCTTCCTCACCTTCCTTTGCCAGCGCTTTCCTAGCGACACACGCGCGCACAGAGGTGAAGCGCGCTTGCTCCTCCTCCGCGCACTCTGAACACGCAGTCTCGGGCTCACTCAACTCACGGCACGCCTCGGCTCCCAAAGGGCCAACGTCCGAGCCGCTTCTCCCACAGCAAAGGAGACAGCACACGGAAAGCTGCCGCTCCTCACCACCGCTTTCGCAGCCAAACACACGCTGCGGCTGCGTGCGTGCCCGCCCAGCCCCGAACCCTGCCCAGCGCTCTGTCTTCACTGTCCCGACGGGCAGAGCCCTGCTGCCACCCTGCAGGCGTCCGGCGGGTTGTTCTGCCACGGCAAAGGCGAAAGCCCTTGCTGCCCTCGGGCTTCGCTTGCCACTTCAGTGACAGCCAAATACACGCTGGGGCTCCAAGCTTGCCCAGCTCCTACAACTGCCCAGCACTCTGTCTCCCTGTCCCCCATCGGCGGAGCCCTGCCGCGGTACCGCCACCGTGCGGCGCTTCCTCCCACAGCGAAGGCGCGCGCGCTGAAAGCTCTTGCTGCTCCCTCGCCGCCCCGTGCCGGCGCTTTGGCAGAACTAAGGCATGAGAAGAAGGGCTGGCAGAAACTGCCCGACGTTTTCGCTTGGGCAGCTAGTCTGCGCCAAGAGTGCGAGTGAGCTGGAGAGCGTGTCTTGGGCGTGCTGGGGGGCAAGGCAAGGGCAAGATTCCCCAGCGCGCGTTCAGCCGCGAAAGCGCTGCGAAGGGAAGGGGAGGGACGGCAGGAGCGCCAAGCCTGTACGCCTATCGTGCGGCGAAGTCGCCGGTCGTCTGCACTCGGGGAGCCGCTCGCTGCCGAGGGTGGGGGCGCGCTTCATTCGGAAGGTGTACTCGAAGTGCCTGGAGGAAAGGCAAGTGCAGTTCACCGTTGCGCGTTGCGCTGCGAAAGCGCTGGCAAGGCAAGGTGAAGGAGCAGCCAGAACTGTCCGGTGCCGGCGCTGTTGGCGTGGGAGAAGGAGCTGGACGTTTGCGGCGTCGGAGCAGGGCTCTGCCGGTCGCGCACAGCGGCGCTCCGTCCTTGCTCAACTGCGAACGCTGCCAGCGCTCGCTCTCACCACCGGCAGAGCCCTGCTCCGACGCTGCAGGCCTCCAGCTCGTTCTCCCACAGCGAAGGTACCAGCACGGAAAGCTCGCGCTCTTCCTCACCTTCCTTTGCCAGCGCTTTCCTAGCGACACACGCGCGCACAGAGGTGAAGCGCGCTTGCTCCTCCTCCGCGCACTCTGAACACGCAGTCTCGGGCTCACTCAACTCACGGCACGCCTCGGCTCCCAAAGGGCCAACGTCCGAGCCGCTTCTCCCACCGCAAAGGAGACAGCACACGGAAAGCTGCCGCTCCTCACCACCGCTTTCGCAGCCAAACACACGCTGCGGCTGCGTGCGTGCCCGCCCAGCCCCGAACCCTGCCCAGCGCTCTGTCTTCACTGTCCCGACGGGCAGAGCCCTGCTGCCACCCTGCAGGCGTCCGGCGGGTTGTTCTGCCACGGCAAAGGCGAAAGCCCTTGCTGCCCTCGGGCTTCGCTTGCCACTTCAGTGACAGCCAAATACACGCTGGGGCTCCGAGCTTGCCCAGCTCCTACAACTGCCCAGCACTCTGTCTCCCTGTCCCCCATCGGCGGAGCCCTGCCGCGGCACCGCCACCGTGCGGCGCTTCCTCCCACAGCGAAGGCGCGCGCGCTGAAAGCTCTTGCTGCTCCCTCGCCGCCCCGTGCCGGCGCTTTGGCAGAACTAAGGCATGAGAAGAAGGGCTGGCAGAAACTGCCCGACGTTTTCGCTTGGGCAGCTAGTCTGCGCCGAGAGTGCGAGTGAGCTGGAGAGCGTGTCTTGGGCGTGCTGGGGGGCAAGGCAAGGGCAAGATTCCCCAGCGCGCGTTCAGCCGCGAAAGCGCTGCGAAGGGAAGGGGAGGGACGGCAGGAGCGCCAAGCCTGTACGCCTATCGTGCGGCGAAGTCGCCGGTCGTCTGCACTCGGGGAGCCGCTCGCTGCCGAGGGTGGGGGCGCGCTTCATTCGGAAGGTGTACTCGAAGTGCCTGGAGGAAAGGCAAGTGCAGTTCACCGTTGCGCGTTGCGCTGCGAAAGCGCTGGCAAGGCAAGGTGAAGGAGCAGCCAGAACTGTCCGGTGCCGGCGCTGTTGGCGTGGGAGAAGGAGCTGGACGTTTGCGGCGTCGGAGCAGGGCTCTGCCGGTCGCGCACAGCGGCGCTCCGTCCTTGCTCAACTGCGAACGCTGCCAGCGCTCGCTCTCACCACCGGCAGAGCCCTGCTCCGACGCTGCAGGCCTCCAGCTCGTTCTCCCACAGCGAAGGTACCAGCACGGAAAGCTCGCGCTCTTCCTCACCTTCCTTTGCCAGCGCTTTCCTAGCGACACACGCGCGCACAGAGGTGAAGCGCGCTTGCTCCTCCTCCGCGCACTCTGAACACGCAGTCTCGGGCTCACTCAACTCACGGCACGCCTCGGCTCCCAAAGGGCCAACGTCCGAGCCGCTTCTCCCACAGCAAAGGAGACAGCACACGGAAAGCTGCCGCTCCTCACCACCGCTTTCGCAGCCAAACACACGCTGCGGCTGCGTGCGTGCCCGCCCAGCCCCGAACCCTGCCCAGCGCTCTGTCTTCACTGTCCCGACGGGCAGAGCCCTGCTGCCACCCTGCAGGCGTCCGGCGGGTTGTTCTGCCACGGCAAAGGCGAAAGCCCTTGCTGCCCTCGGGCTTCGCTTGCCACTTCAGTGACAGCCAAATACACGCTGGGGCTCCCAGCTTGCCCAGCTCCTACAACTGCCAGCACTCTGTCTCCCTGTCCCCCATCGGCGGAGCCCTGCCGCGGCACCGCCACCGTGCGGCGCTTCCTCCCACAGCGAAGGCGCGCGCGCTGAAAGCTCTTGCTGCTCCCTCGCCGCCCCGTGCCGGCGCTTTGGCAGAACTAAGGCATGAGAAGAAGGGCTGGCAGAAACTGCCCGACGTTTTCGCTTGGGCAGCTAGTCTGCGCCGAGAGTGCGAGTGAGCTGGAGAGCATGTCTTGGGCGTGCTGGGGGGCAAGGCAAGGGCAAGATTCCCCAGCGCGCGTTCAGCCGCGAAAGCGCTGCGAAGGGAAGGGGAGGGACGGCAGGAGCGCCAAGCCTGTACGCCTATCGTGCGGCGAAGTCGCCGGTCGTCTGCACTCGGGGAGCCGCTCGCTGCCGAGGGTGGGGGCGCGCTTCATTCGGAAGGTGTACTCGAAGTGCCTGGAGGAAAGGCAAGTGCAGTTCACCGTTGCGCGTTGCGCTGCGAAAGCGCTGGCAAGGCAAGGTGAAGGAGCAGCCAGAACTGTCCGGTGCCGGCGCTGTTGGCGTGGGAGAAGGAGCTGGACGTTTGCGGCGTCGGAGCAGGGCTCTGCCGGTCGCGCACAGCGGCGCTCCGTCCTTGCTCAACTGCGAACGCTGCCAGCGCTCGCTCTCACCACCGGCAGAGCCCTGCTCCGACGCTGCAGGCCTCCAGCTCGTTCTCCCACAGCGAAGGTACCAGCACGGAAAGCTCGCGCTCTTCCTCACCTTCCTTTGCCAGCGCTTTCCTAGCGACACACGCGCGCACAGAGGTGAAGCGCGCTTGCTCCTCCTCCGCGCACTCTGAACACGCAGTCTCGGGCTCACTCAACTCACGGCACGCCTCGGCTCCCAAAGGGCCAACGTCCGAGCCGCTTCTCCCACCGCAAAGGAGACAGCACACGGAAAGCTGCCGCTCCTCACCACCGCTTTCGCAGCCAAACACACGCTGCGGCTGCGTGCGTGCCCGCCCAGCCCCGAACCCTGCCCAGCGCTCTGTCTTCACTGTCCCGACGGGCAGAGCCCTGCTGCCACCCTGCAGGCGTCCGGCGGGTTGTTCTGCCACGGCAAAGGCGAAAGCCCTTGCTGCCCTCGGGCTTCGCTTGCCACTTCAGTGACAGCCAAATACACGCTGGGGCTCCGAGCTTGCCCAGCTCCTACAACTGCCCAGCACTCTGTCTCCCTGTCCCCCATCGGCGGAGCCCTGCCGCGGCACCGCCACCGTGCGGCGCTTCCTCCCACAGCGAAGGCGCGCGCGCTGAAAGCTCTTGCTGCTCCCTCGCCGCCCCGTGCCGGCGCTTTGGCAGAACTAAGGCATGAGAAGAAGGGCTGGCAGAAACTGCCCGACGTTTTCGCTTGGGCAGCTAGTCTGCGCCGAGAGTGCGAGTGAGCTGGAGAGCGTGTCTTGGGCGTGCTGGGGGGCAAGGCAAGGGCAAGATTCCCCAGCGCGCGTTCAGCCGCGAAAGCGCTGCGAAGGGAAGGGGAGGGACGGCAGGAGCGCCAAGCCTGTACGCCTATCGTGCGGCGAAGTCGCCGGTCGTCTGCACTCGGGGAGCCGCTCGCTGCCGAGGGTGGGGGCGCGCTTCATTCGGAAGGTGTACTCGAAGTGCCTGGAGGAAAGGCAAGTGCAGTTCACCGTTGCGCGTTGCGCTGCGAAAGCGCTGGCAAGGCAAGGTGAAGGAGCAGCCAGAACTGTCCGGTGCCGGCGCTGTTGGCGTGGGAGAAGGAGCTGGACGTTTGCGGCGTCGGAGCAGGGCTCTGCCGGTCGCGCACAGCGGCGCTCCGTCCTTGCTCAACTGCGAACGCTGCCAGCGCTCGCTCTCACCACCGGCAGAGCCCTGCTCCGACGCTGCAGGCCTCCAGCTCGTTCTCCCACAGCGAAGGTACCAGCACGGAAAGCTCGCGCTCTTCCTCACCTTCCTTTGCCAGCGCTTTCCTAGCGACACACGCGCGCACAGAGGTGAAGCGCGCTTGCTCCTCCTCCGCGCACTCTGAACACGCAGTCTCAGGCTCACTCAACTCACGGCACGCCTCGGCTCCCAAAGGGCCAACGTCCGAGCCGCTTCTCCCACCGCAAAGGAGACAGCACACGGAAAGCTGCCGCTCCTCACCACCGCTTTCGCAGCCAAACACACGCTGCGGCTGCGTGCGTGCCCGCCCAGCCCCGAACCCTGCCCAGCGCTCTGTCTTCACTGTCCCGACCGGCAGAGCCCTGCTGCCACCCTGCAGGCGTCCGGCGGGTTGTTCTGCCACGGCAAAGGCGAAAGCCCTTGCTGCCCTCGGGCTTCGCTTGCCACTTCAGTGACAGCCAAATACACGCTGGGGCTCCGAGCTTGCCCAGCTCCTACAACTGCCAGCACTCTGTCTCCCTGTCCCCCATCGGCGGAGCCCTGCCGCGGCACCGCCACCGTGCGGCGCTTCCTCCCACAGCGAAGGCGCGCGCGCTGAAAGCTCTTGCTGCTCCCTCGCCGCCCCGTGCCGGCGCTTTGGCAGAACTAAGGCATGAGAAGAAGGGCTGGCAGAAACTGCCCGACGTTTTCGCTTGGGCAGGTAGTCTGCGCCGAGAGTGCGAGTGAGCTGGAGAGCGTGTCTTGGGCGTGCTGGGGGGCAAGGCAAGGGCAAGATTCCCCAGCGCGCGTTCAGCCGCGAAAGCGCTGCGAAGGGAAGGGGAGGGACGGCAGGAGCGCCAAGCCTGTACGCCTATCGTGCGGCGAAGTCGCCGGTCGTCTGCACTCGGGGAGCCGCTCGCTGCCGAGGGTGGGGGCGCGCTTCATTCGGAAGGTGTACTCGAAGTGCCTGGAGGAAAGGCAAGTGCAGTTCACCGTTGCGCGTTGCGCTGCGAAAGCGCTGGCAAGGCAAGGTGAAGGAGCAGCCAGAACTGTCCGGTGCCGGCGCTGTTGGCGTGGGAGAAGGAGCTGGACGTTTGCGGCGTCGGAGCAGGGCTCTGCCGGTCGCGCACAGCGGCGCTCCGTCCTTGCTCAACTGCGAACGCTGCCAGCGCTCGCTCTCACCACCGGCAGAGCCCTGCTCCGACGCTGCAGGCCTCCAGCTCGTTCTCCCACAGCGAAGGTACCAGCACGGAAAGCTCGCGCTCTTCCTCACCTTCCTTTGCCAGCGCTTTCCTAGCGACACACGCGCGCACAGAGGTGAAGCGCGCTTGCTCCTCCTCCGCGCACTCTGAACACGCAGTCTCGGGCTCACTCAACTCACGGCACGCCTCGGCTCCCAAAGGGCCAACGTCCGAGCCGCTTCTCCCACCGCAAAGGAGACAGCACACGGAAAGCTGCCGCTCCTCACCACCGCTTTCGCAGCCAAACACACGCTGCGGCTGCGTGCGTGCCCGCCCAGCCCCGAACCCTGCCCAGCGCTCTGTCTTCACTGTCCCGACGGGCAGAGCCCTGCTGCCACCCTGCAGGCGTCCGGCGGGTTGTTCTGCCACGGCAAAGGCGAAAGCCCTTGCTGCCCTCGGGCTTCGCTTGCCACTTCAGTGACAGCCAAATACACGCTGGGGCTCCGAGCTTGCCCAGCTCCTACAACTGCCCAGCACTCTGTCTCCCTGTCCCCCATCGGCGGAGCCCTGCCGCGGCACCGCCACCGTGCGGCGCTTCCTCCCACAGCGAAGGCGCGCGCGCTGAAAGCTCTTGCTGCTCCCTCGCCGCCCCGTGCCGGCGCTTTGGCAGAACTAAGGCATGAGAAGAAGGGCTGGCAGAAACTGCCCGACGTTTTCGCTTGGGCAGGTAGTCTGCGCCGAGAGTGCGAGTGAGCTGGAGAGCGTGTCTTGGGCGTGCTGGGGGGCAAGGCAAGGGCAAGATTCCCCAGCGCGCGTTCAGCCGCGAAAGCGCTGCGAAGGGAAGGGGAGGGACGGCAGGAGCGCCAAGCCTGTACGCCTATCGTGCGGCGAAGTCGCCGGTCGTCTGCACTCGGGGAGCCGCTCGCTGCCGAGGGTGGGGGCGCGCTTCATTCGGAAGGTGTACTCGAAGTGCCTGGAGGAAAGGCAAGTGCAGTTCACCGTTGCGCGTTGCGCTGCGAAAGCGCTGGCAAGGCAAGGTGAAGGAGCAGCCAGAACTGTCCGGTGCCGGCGCTGTTGGCGTGGGAGAAGGAGCTGGACGTTTGCGGCGTCGGAGCAGGGCTCTGCCGGTCGCGCACAGCGGCGCTCCGTCCTTGCTCAACTGCGAACGCTGCCAGCGCTCGCTCTCACCACCGGCAGAGCCCTGCTCCGACGCTGCAGGCCTCCAGCTCGTTCTCCCACAGCGAAGGTACCAGCACGGAAAGCTCGCGCTCTTCCTCACCTTCCTTTGCCAGCGCTTTCCTAGCGACACACGCGCGCACAGAGGTGAAGCGCGCTTGCTCCTCCTCCGCGCACTCTGAACACGCAGTCTCGGGCTCACTCAACTCACGGCACGCCTCGGCTCCCAAAGGGCCAACGTCCGAGCCGCTTCTCCCACCGCAAAGGAGACAGCACACGGAAAGCTGCCGCTCCTCACCACCGCTTTCGCAGCCAAACACACGCTGCGGCTGCGTGCGTGCCCGCCCAGCCCCGAACCCTGCCCAGCGCTCTGTCTTCACTGTCCCGACGGGCAGAGCCCTGCTGCCACCCTGCAGGCGTCCGGCGGGTTGTTCTGCCACGGCAAAGGCGAAAGCCCTTGCTGCCCTCGGGCTTCGCTTGCCACTTCAGTGACAGCCAAATACACGCTGGGGCTCCGAGCTTGCCCAGCTCCTACAACTGCCCAGCACTCTGTCTCCCTGTCCCACATCGGCGGAGCCCTGCCGCGGCACCGCCACCGTGCGGCGCTTCCTCCCACAGCGAAGGCGCGCGCGCTGAAAGCTCTTGCTGCTCCCTCGCCGCCCCGTGCCGGCGCTTTGGCAGAACTAAGGCATGAGAAGAAGGGCTGGCAGAAACTGCCCGACGTTTTCGCTTGGGCAGCTAGTCTGCGCCGAGAGTGCGAGTGAGCTGGAGAGCGTGTCTTGGGCGTGCTGGGGGGCAAGGCAAGGGCAAGATTCCCCAGCGCGCGTTCAGCCGCGAAAGCGCTGCGAAGGGAAGGGGAGGGACGGCAGGAGCGCCAAGCCTGTACGCCTATCGTGCGGCGAAGTCGCCGGTCGTCTGCACTCGGGGAGCCGCTCGCTGCCGAGGGTGGGGGCGCGCTTCATTCGGAAGGTGTACTCGAAGTGCCTGGAGGAAAGGCAAGTGCAGTTCACCGTTGCGCGTTGCGCTGCGAAAGCGCTGGCAAGGCAAGGTGAAGGAGCAGCCAGAACTGTCCGGTGCCGGCGCTGTTGGCGTGGGAGAAGGAGCTGGACGTTTGCGGCGTCGGAGCAGGGCTCTGCCGGTCGCGCACAGCGGCGCTCCGTCCTTGCTCAACTGCGAACGCTGCCAGCGCTCGCTCTCACCACCGGCAGAGCCCTGCTCCGACGCTGCAGGCCTCCAGCTCGTTCTCCCACAGCGAAGGTACCAGCACGGAAAGCTCGCGCTCTTCCTCACCTTCCTTTGCCAGCGCTTTCCTAGCGACACACGCGCGCACAGAGGTGAAGCGCGCTTGCTCCTCCTCCGCGCACTCTGAACACGCAGTCTCGGGCTCACTCAACTCACGGCACGCCTCGGCTCCCAAAGGGCCAACGTCCGAGCCGCTTCTCCCACCGCAAAGGAGACAGCACACGGAAAGCTGCCGCTCCTCACCACCGCTTTCGCAGCCAAACACACGCTGCGGCTGCGTGCGTGCCCGCCCAGCCCCGAACCCTGCCCAGCGCTCTGTCTTCACTGTCCCGACCGGCAGAGCCCTGCTGCCACCCTGCAGGCGTCCGGCGGGTTGTTCTGCCACGGCAAAGGCGAAAGCCCTTGCTGCCCTCGGGCTTCGCTTGCCACTTCAGTGACAGCCAAATACACGCTGGGGCTCCAAGCTTGCCCAGCTCCTACAACTGCCCAGCACTCTGTCTCCCTGTCCCCCATCGGCGGAGCCCTGCCGCGGCACCGCCACCGTGCGGCGCTTCCTCCCACAGCGAAGGCGCGCGCGCTGAAAGCTCTTGCTGCTCCCTCGCCGCCCCGTGCCGGCGCTTTGGCAGAACTAAGGCATGAGAAGAAGGGCTGGCAGAAACTGCCCGACGTTTTCGCTTGGGCAGCTAGTCTGCGCCGAGAGTGCGAGTGAGCTGGAGAGCGTGTCTTGGGCGTGCTGGGGGGCAAGGCAAGGGCAAGATTCCCCAGCGCGCGTTCAGCCGCGAAAGCGCTGCGAAGGGAAGGGGAGGGACGGCAGGAGCGCCAAGCCTGTACGCCTATCGTGCGGCGAAGTCGCCGGTCGTCTGCACTCGGGGAGCCGCTCGCTGCCGAGGGTGGGGGCGCGCTTCATTCGGAAGGTGTACTCGAAGTGCCTGGAGGAAAGGCAAGTGCAGTTCACCGTTGCGCGTTGCGCTGCGAAAGCGCTGGCAAGGCAAGGTGAAGGAGCAGCCAGAACTGTCCGGTGCCGGCGCTGTTGGCGTGGGAGAAGGAGCTGGACGTTTGCGGCGTCGGAGCAGGGCTCTGCCGGTCGCGCACAGCGGCGCTCCGTCCTTGCTCAACTGCGAACGCTGCCAGCGCTCGCTCTCACCACCGGCAGAGCCCTGCTCCGACGCTGCAGGCCTCCAGCTCGTTCTCCCACAGCGAAGGTACCAGCACGGAAAGCTCGCGCTCTTCCTCACCTTCCTTTGCCAGCGCTTTCCTAGCGACACACGCGCGCACAGAGGTGAAGCGCGCTTGCTCCTCCT
The DNA here is from genome assembly GCF_030463565.1 of Pelecanus crispus. NCBI lineage: Eukaryota > Metazoa > Chordata > Aves > Pelecaniformes > Pelecanidae > Pelecanus > Pelecanus crispus. The sequence goes on from NC_134650.1 coordinate 24,543,507, forward strand.
CCGCGCACTCTGAACACGCAGTCTCGGGCTCACTCAACTCACGGCACGCCTCGGCTCCCAAAGGGCCAACGTCCGAGCCGCTTCTCCCACCGCAAAGGAGACAGCACACGGAAAGCTGCCGCTCCTCACCACCGCTTTCGCAGCCAAACACACGCTGCGGCTGCGTGCGTGCCCGCCCAGCCCCGAACCCTGCCCAGCGCTCTGTCTTCACTGTCCCGACGGGCAGAGCCCTGCTGCCACCCTGCAGGCGTCCGGCGGGTTGTTCTGCCACGGCAAAGGCGAAAGCCCTTGCTGCCCTCGGGCTTCGCTTGCCACTTCAGTGACAGCCAAATACACGCTGGGGCTCCCAGCTTGCCCAGCTCCTACAACTGCCCAGCACTCTGTCTCCCTGTCCCCCATCGGCGGAGCCCTGCCGCGGCACCGCCACCGTGCGGCGCTTCCTCCCACAGCGAAGGCGCGCGCGCTGAAAGCTCTTGCTGCTCCCTCGCCGCCCCGTGCCGGCGCTTTGGCAGAACTAAGGCATGAGAAGAAGGGCTGGCAGAAACTGCCCGACGTTTTCGCTTGGGCAGCTAGTCTGCGCCGAGAGTGCGAGTGAGCTGGAGAGCGTGTCTTGGGCGTGCTGGGGGGCAAGGCAAGGGCAAGATTCCCCAGCGCGCGTTCAGCCGCGAAAGCGCTGCGAAGGGAAGGGGAGGGACGGCAGGAGCGCCAAGCCTGTACGCCTATCGTGCGGCGAAGTCGCCGGTCGTCTGCACTCGGGGAGCCGCTCGCTGCCGAGGGTGGGGGCGCGCTTCATTCGGAAGGTGTACTCGAAGTGCCTGGAGGAAAGGCAAGTGCAGTTCACCGTTGCGCGTTGCGCTGCGAAAGCGCTGGCAAGGCAAGGTGAAGGAGCAGCCAGAACTGTCCGGTGCCGGCGCTGTTGGCGTGGGAGAAGGAGCTGGACGTTTGCGGCGTCGGAGCAGGGCTCTGCCGGTCGCGCACAGCGGCGCTCCGTCCTTGCTCAACTGCGAACGCTGCCAGCGCTCGCTCTCACCACCGGCAGAGCCCTGCTCCGACGCTGCAGGCCTCCAGCTCGTTCTCCCACAGCGAAGGTACCAGCACGGAAAGCTCGCGCTCTTCCTCACCTTCCTTTGCCAGCGCTTTCCTAGCGACACACGCGCGCACAGAGGTGAAGCGCGCTTGCTCCTCCTCCGCGCACTCTGAACACGCAGTCTCGGGCTCACTCAACTCACGGCACGCCTCGGCTCCCAAAGGGCCAACGTCCGAGCCGCTTCTCCCACCGCAAAGGAGACAGCACACGGAAAGCTGCCGCTCCTCACCACCGCTTTCGCAGCCAAACACACGCTGCGGCTGCGTGCGTGCCCGCCCAGCCCCGAACCCTGCCCAGCGCTCTGTCTTCACTGTCCCGACGGGCAGAGCCCTGCTGCCACCCTGCAGGCGTCCGGCGGGTTGTTCTGCCACGGCAAAGGCGAAAGCCCTTGCTGCCCTCGGGCTTCGCTTGCCACTTCAGTGACAGCCAAATACACGCTGGGGCTCCGAGCTTGCCCAGCTCCTACAACTGCCCAGCACTCTGTCTCCCTGTCCCCCATCGGCGGAGCCCTGCCGCGGCACCGCCACCGTGCGGCGCTTCCTCCCACAGCGAAGGCGCGCGCGCTGAAAGCTCTTGCTGCTCCCTCGCCGCCCCGTGCCGGCGCTTTGGCAGAACTAAGGCATGAGAAGAAGGGCTGGCAGAAACTGCCCGACGTTTTCGCTTGGGCAGCTAGTCTGCGCCGAGAGTGCGAGTGAGCTGGAGAGCGTGTCTTGGGCGTGCTGGGGGGCAAGGCAAGGGCAAGATTCCCCAGCGCGCGTTCAGCCGCGAAAGCGCTGCGAAGGGAAGGGGAGGGACGGCAGGAGCGCCAAGCCTGTACGCCTATCGTGCGGCGAAGTCGCCGGTCGTCTGCACTCGGGGAGCCGCTCGCTGCCGAGGGTGGGGGCGCGCTTCATTCGGAAGGTGTACTCGAAGTGCCTGGAGGAAAGGCAAGTGCAGTTCACCGTTGCGCGTTGCGCTGCGAAAGCGCTGGCAAGGCAAGGTGAAGGAGCAGCCAGAACTGTCCGGTGCCGGCGCTGTTGGCGTGGGAGAAGGAGCTGGACGTTTGCGGCGTCGGAGCAGGGCTCTGCCGGTCGCGCACAGCGGCGCTCCGTCCTTGCTCAACTGCGAACGCTGCCAGCGCTCGCTCTCACCACCGGCAGAGCCCTGCTCCGACGCTGCAGGCCTCCAGCTCGTTCTCCCACAGCGAAGGTACCAGCACGGAAAGCTCGCGCTCTTCCTCACCTTCCTTTGCCAGCGCTTTCCTAGCGACACACGCGCGCACAGAGGTGAAGCGCGCTTGCTCCTCCTCCGCGCACTCTGAACACGCAGTCTCGGGCTCACTCAACTCACGGCACGCCTCGGCTCCCAAAGGGCCAACGTCCGAGCCGCTTCTCCCACCGCAAAGGAGACAGCACACGGAAAGCTGCCGCTCCTCACCACCGCTTTCGCAGCCAAACACACGCTGCGGCTGCGTGCGTGCCCGCCCAGCCCCGAACCCTGCCCAGCGCTCTGTCTTCACTGTCCCGACGGGCAGAGCCCTGCTGCCACCCTGCAGGCGTCCGGCGGGTTGTTCTGCCACGGCAAAGGCGAAAGCCCTTGCTGCCCTCGGGCTTCGCTTGCCACTTCAGTGACAGCCAAATACACGCTGGGGCTCCGAGCTTGCCCAGCTCCTACAACTGCCCAGCACTCTGTCTCCCTGTCCCCCATCGGCGGAGCCCTGCCGCGGCACCGCCACCGTGCGGCGCTTCCTCCCACAGCGAAGGCGCGCGCGCTGAAAGCTCTTGCTGCTCCCTCGCCGCCCCGTGCCGGCGCTTTGGCAGAACTAAGGCATGAGAAGAAGGGCTGGCAGAAACTGCCCGACGTTTTCGCTTGGGCAGCTAGTCTGCGCCGAGAGTGCGAGTGAGCTGGAGAGCGTGTCTTGGGCGTGCTGGGGGGCAAGGCAAGGGCAAGATTCCCCAGCGCGCGTTCAGCCGCGAAAGCGCTGCGAAGGGAAGGGGAGGGACGGCAGGAGCGCCAAGCCTGTACGCCTATCGTGCGGCGAAGTCGCCGGTCGTCTGCACTCGGGGAGCCGCTCGCTGCCGAGGGTGGGGGCGCGCTTCATTCGGAAGGTGTACTCGAAGTGCCTGGAGGAAAGGCAAGTGCAGTTCACCGTTGCGCGTTGCGCTGCGAAAGCGCTGGCAAGGCAAGGTGAAGGAGCAGCCAGAACTGTCCGGTGCCGGCGCTGTTGGCGTGGGAGAAGGAGCTGGACGTTTGCGGCGTCGGAGCAGGGCTCTGCCGGTCGCGCACAGCGGCGCTCCGTCCTTGCTCAACTGCGAACGCTGCCAGCGCTCGCTCTCACCACCGGCAGAGCCCTGCTCCGACGCTGCAGGCCTCCAGCTCGTTCTCCCACAGCGAAGGTACCAGCACGGAAAGCTCGCGCTCTTCCTCACCTTCCTTTGCCAGCGCTTTCCTAGCGACACACGCGCGCACAGAGGTGAAGCGCGCTTGCTCCTCCTCCGCGCACTCTGAACACGCAGTCTCGGGCTCACTCAACTCACGGCACGCCTCGGCTCCCAAAGGGCCAACGTCCGAGCCGCTTCTCCCACCGCAAAGGAGACAGCACACGGAAAGCTGCCGCTCCTCACCACCGCTTTCGCAGCCAAACACACGCTGCGGCTGCGTGCGTGCCCGCCCAGCCCCGAACCCTGCCCAGCGCTCTGTCTTCACTGTCCCGACGGGCAGAGCCCTGCTGCCACCCTGCAGGCGTCCGGCGGGTTGTTCTGCCACGGCAAAGGCGAAAGCCCTTGCTGCCCTCGGGCTTCGCTTGCCACTTCAGTGACAGCCAAATACACGCTGGGGCTCCGAGCTTGCCCAGCTCCTACAACTGCCCAGCACTCTGTCTCCCTGTCCCCCATCGGCGGAGCCCTGCCGCGGCACCGCCACCGTGCGGCGCTTCCTCCCACAGCGAAGGCGCGCGCGCTGAAAGCTCTTGCTGCTGCCTCGCCGCCCCGTGCCGGCGCTTTGGCAGAACTAAGGCATGAGAAGAAGGGCTGGCAGAAACTGCCCGACGTTTTCGCTTGGGCAGCTAGTCTGCGCCGAGAGTGCGAGTGAGCTGGAGAGCGTGTCTTGGGCGTGCTGGGGGGCAAGGCAAGGGCAAGATTCCCCAGCGCGCGTTCAGCCGCGAAAGCGCTGCGAAGGGAAGGGGAGGGACGGCAGGAGCGCCAAGCCTGTACGCCTATCGTGCGGCGAAGTCGCCGGTCGTCTGCACTCGGGGAGCCGCTCGCTGCCGAGGGTGGGGGCGCGCTTCATTCGGAAGGTGTACTCGAAGTGCCTGGAGGAAAGGCAAGTGCAGTTCACCGTTGCGCGTTGCGCTGCGAAAGCGCTGGCAAGGCAAGGTGAAGGAGCAGCCAGAACTGTCCGGTGCCGGCGCTGTTGGCGTGGGAGAAGGAGCTGGACGTTTGCGGCGTCGGAGCAGGGCTCTGCCGGTCGCGCACAGCGGCGCTCCGTCCTTGCTCAACTGCGAACGCTGCCAGCGCTCGCTCTCACCACCGGCAGAGCCCTGCTCCGACGCTGCAGGCCTCCAGCTCGTTCTCCCACAGCGAAGGTACCAGCACGGAAAGCTCGCGCTCTTCCTCACCTTCCTTTGCCAGCGCTTTCCTAGCGACACACGCGCGCACAGAGGTGAAGCGCGCTTGCTCCTCCTCCGCGCACTCTGAACACGCAGTCTCGGGCTCACTCAACTCACGGCACGCCTCGGCTCCCAAAGGGCCAACGTCCGAGCCGCTTCTCCCACCGCAAAGGAGACAGCACACGGAAAGCTGCCGCTCCTCACCACCGCTTTCGCAGCCAAACACACGCTGCGGCTGCGTGCGTGCCCGCCCAGCCCCGAACCCTGCCCAGCGCTCTGTCTTCACTGTCCCGACGGGCAGAGCCCTGCTGCCACCCTGCAGGCGTCCGGCGGGTTGTTCTGCCACGGCAAAGGCGAAAGCCCTTGCTGCCCTCGGGCTTCGCTTGCCACTTCAGTGACAGCCAAATACACGCTGGGGCTCCGAGCTTGCCCAGCTCCTACAACTGCCCAGCACTCTGTCTCCCTGTCCCCCATCGGCGGAGCCCTGCCGCGGCACCGCCACCGTGCGGCGCTTCCTCCCACAGCGAAGGCGCGCGCGCTGAAAGCTCTTGCTGCTCCCTCGCCGCCCCGTGCCGGCGCTTTGGCAGAACTAAGGCATGAGAAGAAGGGCTGGCAGAAACTGCCCGACGTTTTCGCTTGGGCAGCTAGTCTGCGCCGAGAGTGCGAGTGAGCTGGAGAGCGTGTCTTGGGCGTGCTGGGGGGCAAGGCAAGGGCAAGATTCCCCAGCGCGCGTTCAGCCGCGAAAGCGCTGCGAAGGGAAGGGGAGGGACGGCAGGAGCGCCAAGCCTGTACGCCTATCGTGCGGCGAAGTCGCCGGTCGTCTGCACTCGGGGAGCCGCTCGCTGCCGAGGGTGGGGGCGCGCTTCATTCAGAAGGTGTACTCGAAGTGCCTGGAGGAAAGGCAAGTGCAGTTCACCGTTGCGCGTTGCGCTGCGAAAGCGCTGGCAAGGCAAGGTGAAGGAGCAGCCAGAACTGTCCGGTGCCGGCGCTGTTGGCGTGGGAGAAGGAGCTGGACGTTTGCGGCGTCGGAGCAGGGCTCTGCCGGTCGCGCACAGCGGCGCTCCGTCCTTGCTCAACTGCGAACGCTGCCAGCGCTCGCTCTCACCACCGGCAGAGCCCTGCTCCGACGCTGCAGGCCTCCAGCTCGTTCTCCCACAGCGAAGGTACCAGCACGGAAAGCTCGCGCTCTTCCTCACCTTCCTTTGCCAGCGCTTTCCTAGCGACACACGCGCGCACAGAGGTGAAGCGCGCTTGCTCCTCCTCCGCGCACTCTGAACACGCAGTCTCGGGCTCACTCAACTCACGGCACGCCTCGGCTCCCAAAGGGCCAACGTCCGAGCCGCTTCTCCCACCGCAAAGGAGACAGCACACGGAAAGCTGCCGCTCCTCACCACCGCTTTCGCAGCCAAACACACGCTGCGGCTGCGTGCGTGCCCGCCCAGCCCCGAACCCTGCCCAGCGCTCTGTCGTCACTGTCCCGACCGGCAGAGCCCTGCTGCCACCCTGCAGGCGTCCGGCGGGTTGTTCTGCCACGGCAAAGGCGAAAGCCCTTGCTGCCCTCGGGCTTCGCTTGCCACTTCAGTGACAGCCAAATACACGCTGGGGCTCCGAGCTTGCCCAGCTCCTACAACTGCCCAGCACTCTGTCTCCCTGTCCCCCATCGGCGGAGCCCTGCCGCGGCACCGCCACCGTGCGGCGCTTCCTCCCACAGCGAAGGCGCGCGCGCTGAAAGCTCTTGCTGCTCCCTCGCCGCCCCGTGCCGGCGCTTTGGCAGAACTAAGGCATGAGAAGAAGGGCTGGCAGAAACTGCCCGACGTTTTCGCTTGGGCAGCTAGTCTGCGCCGAGAGTGCGAGTGAGCTGGAGAGCGTGTCTTGGGCGTGCTGGGGGGCAAGGCAAGGGCAAGATTCCCCAGCGCGCGTTCAGCCGCGAAAGCGCTGCGAAGGGAAGGGGAGGGACGGCAGGAGCGCCAAGCCTGTACGCCTATCGTGCGGCGAAGTCGCCGGTCGTCTGCACTCGGGGAGCCGCTCGCTGCCGAGGGTGGGGGCGCGCTTCATTCGGAAGGTGTACTCGAAGTGCCTGGAGGAAAGGCAAGTGCAGTTCACCGTTGCGCGTTGCGCTGCGAAAGCGCTGGCAAGGCAAGGTGAAGGAGCAGCCAGAACTGTCCGGTGCCGGCGCTGTTGGCGTGGGAGAAGGAGCTGGACGTTTGCGGCGTCGGAGCAGGGCTCTGCCGGTCGCGCACAGCGGCGCTCCGTCCTTGCTCAACTGCGAACGCTGCCAGCGCTCGCTCTCACCACCGGCAGAGCCCTGCTCCGACGCTGCAGGCCTCCAGCTCGTTCTCCCACAGCGAAGGTACCAGCACGGAAAGCTCGCGCTCTTCCTCACCTTCCTTTGCCAGCGCTTTCCTAGCGACACACGCGCGCACAGAGGTGAAGCGCGCTTGCTCCTCCTCCGCGCACTCTGAACACGCAGTCTCGGGCTCACTCAACTCACGGCACGCCTCGGCTCCCAAAGGGCCAACGTCCGAGCCGCTTCTCCCACCGCAAAGGAGACAGCACACGGAAAGCTGCCGCTCCTCACCACCGCTTTCGCAGCCAAACACACGCTGCGGCTGCGTGCGTGCCCGCCCAGCCCCGAACCCTGCCCAGCGCTCTGTCTTCACTGTCCCGACGGGCAGAGCCCTGCTGCCACCCTGCAGGCGTCCGGCGGGTTGTTCTGCCACGGCAAAGGCGAAAGCCCTTGCTGCCCTCGGGCTTCGCTTGCCACTTCAGTGACAGCCAAATACACGCTGGGGCTCCGAGCTTGCCCAGCTCCTACAACTGCCCAGCACTCTGTCTCCCTGTCCCCCATCGGCGGAGCCCTGCCGCGGCACCGCCACCGTGCGGCGCTTCCTCCCACAGCGAAGGCGCGCGCGCTGAAAGCTCTTGCTGCTCCCTCGCCGCCCCGTGCCGGCGCTTTGGCAGAACTAAGGCATGAGAAGAAGGGCTGGCAGAAACTGCCCGACGTTTTCGCTTGGGCAGCTAGTCTGCGCCGAGAGTGCGAGTGAGCTGGAGAGCGTGTCTTGGGCGTGCTGGGGGGCAAGGCAAGGGCAAGATTCCCCAGCGCGCGTTCAGCCGCGAAAGCGCTGCGAAGGGAAGGGGAGGGACGGCAGGAGCGCCAAGCCTGTACGCCTATCGTGCGGCGAAGTCGCCGGTCGTCTGCACTCGGGGAGCCGCTCGCTGCCGAGGGTGGGGGCGCGCTTCATTCGGAAGGTGTACTCGAAGTGCCTGGAGGAAAGGCAAGTGCAGTTCACCGTTGCGCGTTGCGCTGCGAAAGCGCTGGCAAGGCAAGGTGAAGGAGCAGCCAGAACTGTCCGGTGCCGGCGCTGTTGGCGTGGGAGAAGGAGCTGGACGTTTGCGGCGTCGGAGCAGGGCTCTGCCGGTCGCGCACAGCGGCGCTCCGTCCTTGCTCAACTGCGAACGCTGCCAGCGCTCGCTCTCACCACCGGCAGAGCCCTGCTCCGACGCTGCAGGCCTCCAGCTCGTTCTCCCACAGCGAAGGTACCAGCACGGAAAGCTCGCGCTCTTCCTCACCTTCCTTTGCCAGCGCTTTCCTAGCGACACACGCGCGCACAGAGGTGAAGCGCGCTTGCTCCTCCTCCGCGCACTCTGAACACGCAGTCTCGGGCTCACTCAACTCACGGCACGCCTCGGCTCCCAAAGGGCCAACGTCCGAGCCGCTTCTCCCACCGCAAAGGAGACAGCACACGGAAAGCTGCCGCTCCTCACCACCGCTTTCGCAGCCAAACACACGCTGCGGCTGCGTGCGTGCCCGCCCAGCCCCGAACCCTGCCCAGCGCTCTGTCTTCACTGTCCCGACCGGCAGAGCCCTGCTGCCACCCTGCAGGCGTCCGGCGGGTTGTTCTGCCACGGCAAAGGCGAAAGCCCTTGCTGCCCTCGGGCTTCGCTTGCCACTTCAGTGACAGCCAAATACACGCTGGGGCTCCGAGCTTGCCCAGCTCCTACAACTGCCCAGCACTCTGTCTCCCTGTCCCCCATCGGCGGAGCCCTGCCGCGGCACCGCCACCGTGCGGCGCTTCCTCCCACAGCGAAGGCGCGCGCGCTGAAAGCTCTTGCTGCTCCCTCGCCGCCCCGTGCCGGCGCTTTGGCAGAACTAAGGCATGAGAAGAAGGGCTGGCAGAAACTGCCCGACGTTTTCGCTTGGGCAGCTAGTCTGCGCCGAGAGTGCGAGTGAGCTGGAGAGCGTGTCTTGGGCGTGCTGGGGGGCAAGGCAAGGGCAAGATTCCCCAGCGCGCGTTCAGCCGCGAAAGCGCTGCGAAGGGAAGGGGAGGGACGGCAGGAGCGCCAAGCCTGTACGCCTATCGTGCGGCGAAGTCGCCGGTCGTCTGCACTCGGGGAGCCGCTCGCTGCCGAGGGTGGGGGCGCGCTTCATTCGGAAGGTGTACTCGAAGTGCCTGGAGGAAAGGCAAGTGCAGTTCACCGTTGCGCGTTGCGCTGCGAAAGCGCTGGCAAGGCAAGGTGAAGGAGCAGCCAGAACTGTCCGGTGCCGGCGCTGTTGGCGTGGGAGAAGGAGCTGGACGTTTGCGGCGTCGGAGCAGGGCTCTGCCGGTCGCGCACAGCGGCGCTCCGTCCTTGCTCAACTGCGAACGCTGCCAGCGCTCGCTCTCACCACCGGCAGAGCCCTGCTCCGACGCTGCAGGCCTCCAGCTCGTTCTCCCACAGCGAAGGTACCAGCACGGAAAGCTCGCGCTCTTCCTCACCTTCCTTTGCCAGCGCTTTCCTAGCGACACACGCGCGCACAGAGGTGAAGCGCGCTTGCTCCTCCTCCGCGCACTCTGAACACGCAGTCTCGGGCTCACTCAACTCACGGCACGCCTCGGCTCCCAAAGGGCCAACGTCCGAGCCGCTTCTCCCACCGCAAAGGAGACAGCACACGGAAAGCTGCCGCTCCTCACCACCGCTTTCGCAGCCAAACACACGCTGCGGCTGCGTGCGTGCCCGCCCAGCCCCGAACCCTGCCCAGCGCTCTGTCTTCACTGTCCCGACGGGCAGAGCCCTGCTGCCACCCTGCAGGCGTCCGGCGGGTTGTTCTGCCACGGCAAAGGCGAAAGCCCTTGCTGCCCTCGGGCTTCGCTTGCCACTTCAGTGACAGCCAAATACACGCTGGGGCTCCGAGCTTGCCCAGCTCCTACAACTGCCCAGCACTCTGTCTCCCTGTCCCCCATCGGCGGAGCCCTGCCGCGGCACCGCCACCGTGCGGCGCTTCCTCCCACAGCGAAGGCGCGCGCGCTGAAAGCTCTTGCTGCTGCCTCGCCGCCCCGTGCCGGCGCTTTGGCAGAACTAAGGCATGAGAAGAAGGGCTGGCAGAAACTGCCCGACGTTTTCGCTTGGGCAGCTAGTCTGCGCCGAGAGTGCGAGTGAGCTGGAGAGCGTGTCTTGGGCGTGCTGGGGGGCAAGGCAAGGGCAAGATTCCCCAGCGCGCGTTCAGCCGCGAAAGCGCTGCGAAGGGAAGGGGAGGGACGGCAGGAGCGCCAAGCCTGTACGCCTATCGTGCGGCGAAGTCGCCGGTCGTCTGCACTCGGGGAGCCGCTCGCTGCCGAGGGTGGGGGCGCGCTTCATTCGGAAGGTGTACTCGAAGTGCCTGGAGGAAAGGCAAGTGCAGTTCACCGTTGCGCGTTGCGCTGCGAAAGCGCTGGCAAGGCAAGGTGAAGGAGCAGCCAGAACTGTCCGGTGCCGGCGCTGTTGGCGTGGGAGAAGGAGCTGGACGTTTGCGGCGTCGGAGCAGGGCTCTGCCGGTCGCGCACAGCGGCGCTCCGTCCTTGCTCAACTGCGAACGCTGCCAGCGCTCGCTCTCACCACCGGCAGAGCCCTGCTCCGACGCTGCAGGCCTCCAGCTCGTTCTCCCACAGCGAAGGTACCAGCACGGAAAGCTCGCGCTCTTCCTCACCTTCCTTTGCCAGCGCTTTCCTAGCGACACACGCGCGCACAGAGGTGAAGCGCGCTTGCTCCTCCTCCGCGCACTCTGAACACGCAGTCTCGGGCTCACTCAACTCACGGCACGCCTCGGCTCCCAAAGGGCCAACGTCCGAGCCGCTTCTCCCACCGCAAAGGAGACAGCACACGGAAAGCTGCCGCTCCTCACCACCGCTTTCGCAGCCAAACACACGCTGCGGCTGCGTGCGTGCCCGCCCAGCCCCGAACCCTGCCCAGCGCTCTGTCGTCACTGTCCCGACGGGCAGAGCCCTGCTGCCACCCTGCAGGCGTCCGGCGGGTTGTTCTGCCACGGCAAAGGCGAAAGCCCTTGCTGCCCTCGGGCTTCGCTTGCCACTTCAGTGACAGCCAAATACACGCTGGGGCTCCCAGCTTGCCCAGCTCCTACAACTGCCCAGCACTCTGTCTCCCTGTCCCCCATCGGCGGAGCCCTGCCGCGGCACCGCCACCGTGCGGCGCTTCCTCCCACAGCGAAGGCGCGCGCGCTGAAAGCTCTTGCTGCTCCCTCGCCGCCCCGTGCCGGCGCTTTGGCAGAACTAAGGCATGAGAAGAAGGGCTGGCAGAAACTGCCCGACGTTTTCGCTTGGGCAGCTAGTCTGCGCCGAGAGTGCGAGTGAGCTGGAGAGCGTGTCTTGGGCGTGCTGGGGGGCAAGGCAAGGGCAAGATTCCCCAGCGCGCGTTCAGCCGCGAAAGCGCTGCGAAGGGAAGGGGAGGGACGGCAGGAGCGCCAAGCCTGTACGCCTATCGTGCGGCGAAGTCGCCGGTCGTCTGCACTCGGGGAGCCGCTCGCTGCCGAGGGTGGGGGCGCGCTTCATTCGGAAGGTGTACTCGAAGTGCCTGGAGGAAAGGCAAGTGCAGTTCACCGTTGCGCGTTGCGCTGCGAAAGCGCTGGCAAGGCAAGGTGAAGGAGCAGCCAGAACTGTCCGGTGCCGGCGCTGTTGGCGTGGGAGAAGGAGCTGGACGTTTGCGGCGTCGGAGCAGGGCTCTGCCGGTCGCGCACAGCGGCGCTCCGTCCTTGCTCAACTGCGAACGCTGCCAGCGCTCGCTCTCACCACCGGCAGAGCCCTGCTCCGACGCTGCAGGCCTCCAGCTCGTTCTCCCACAGCGAAGGTACCAGCACGGAAAGCTCGCGCTCTTCCTCACCTTCCTTTGCCAGCGCTTTCCTAGCGACACACGCGCGCACAGAGGTGAAGCGCGCTTGCTCCTCCTCCGCGCACTCTGAACACGCAGTCTCGGGCTCACTCAACTCACGGCACGCCTCGGCTCCCAAAGGGCCAACGTCCGAGCCGCTTCTCCCACCGCAAAGGAGACAGCACACGGAAAGCTGCCGCTCCTCACCACCGCTTTCGCAGCCAAACACACGCTGCGGCTGCGTGCGTGCCCGCCCAGCCCCGAACCCTGCCCAGCGCTCTGTCTTCACTGTCCCGACGGGCAGAGCCCTGCTGCCACCCTGCAGGCGTCCGGCGGGTTGTTCTGCCACGGCAAAGGCGAAAGCCCTTGCTGCCCTCGGGCTTCGCTTGCCACTTCAGTGACAGCCAAATACACGCTGGGGCTCCCAGCTTGCCCAGCTCCTACAACTGCCCAGCACTCTGTCTCCCTGTCCCCCATCGGCGGAGCCCTGCCGCGGCACCGCCACCGTGCGGCGCTTCCTCCCACAGCGAAGGCGCGCGCGCTGAAAGCTCTTGCTGCTCCCTCGCCGCCCCGTGCCGGCGCTTTGGCAGAACTAAGGCATGAGAAGAAGGGCTGGCAGAAACTGCCCGACGTTTTCGCTTGGGCAGCTAGTCTGCGCCGAGAGTGCGAGTGAGCTGGAGAGCGTGTCTTGGGCGTGCTGGGGGGCAAGGCAAGGGCAAGATTCCCCAGCGCGCGTTCAGCCGCGAAAGCGCTGCGAAGGGAAGGGGAGGGACGGCAGGAGCGCCAAGCCTGTACGCCTATCGTGCGGCGAAGTCGCCGGTCGTCTGCACTCGGGGAGCCGCTCGCTGCCGAGGGTGGGGGCGCGCTTCATTCGGAAGGTGTACTCGAAGTGCCTGGAGGAAAGGCAAGTGCAGTTCACCGTTGCGCGTTGCGCTGCGAAAGCGCTGGCAAGGCAAGGTGAAGGAGCAGCCAGAACTGTCCGGTGCCGGCGCTGTTGGCGTGGGAGAAGGAGCTGGACGTTTGCGGCGTCGGAGCAGGGCTCTGCCGGTCGCGCACAGCGGCGCTCCGTCCTTGCTCAACTGCGAACGCTGCCAGCGCTCGCTCTCACCACCGGCAGAGCCCTGCTCCGACGCTGCAGGCCTCCAGCTCGTTCTCCCACAGCGAAGGTACCAGCACGGAAAGCTCGCGCTCTTCCTCACCTTCCTTTGCCAGCGCTTTCCTAGCGACACACGCGCGCACAGAGGTGAAGCGCGCTTGCTCCTCCTCCGCGCACTCTGAACACGCAGTCTCAGGCTCACTCAACTCACGGCACGCCTCGGCTCCCAAAGGGCCAACGTCCGAGCCGCTTCTCCCACCGCAAAGGAGACAGCACACGGAAAGCTGCCGCTCCTCACCACCGCTTTCGCAGCCAAACACACGCTGCGGCTGCGTGCGTGCCCGCCCAGCCCCGAACCCTGCCCAGCGCTCTGTCTTCACTGTCCCGACCGGCAGAGCCCTGCTGCCACCCTGCAGGCGTCCGGCGGGTTGTTCTGCCACGGCAAAGGCGAAAGCCCTTGCTGCCCTCGGGCTTCGCTTGCCACTTCAGTGACAGCCAAATACACGCTGGGGCTCCGAGCTTGCCCAGCTCCTACAACTGCCAGCACTCTGTCTCCCTGTCCCCCATCGGCGGAGCCCTGCCGCGGCACCGCCACCGTGCGGCGCTTCCTCCCACAGCGAAGGCGCGCGCGCTGAAAGCTCTTGCTGCTCCCTCGCCGCCCCGTGCCGGCGCTTTGGCAGAACTAAGGCATGAGAAGAAGGGCTGGCAGAAACTGCCCGACGTTTTCGCTTGGGCAGCTAGTCTGCGCCGAGAGTGCGAGTGAGCTGGAGAGCGTGTCTTGGGCGTGCTGGGGGGCAAGGCAAGGGCAAGATTCCCCAGCGCGCGTTCAGCCGCGAAAGCGCTGCGAAGGGAAGGGGAGGGACGGCAGGAGCGCCAAGCCTGTACGCCTATCGTGCGGCGAAGTCGCCGGTCGTCTGCACTCGGGGAGCCGCTCGCTGCCGAGGGTGGGGGCGCGCTTCATTCGGAAGGTGTACTCGAAGTGCCTGGAGGAAAGGCAAGTGCAGTTCACCGTTGCGCGTTGCGCTGCGAAAGCGCTGGCAAGGCAAGGTGAAGGAGCAGCCAGAACTGTCCGGTGCCGGCGCTGTTGGCGTGGGAGAAGGAGCTGGACGTTTGCGGCGTCGGAGCAGGGCTCTGCCGGTCGCGCACAGCGGCGCTCCGTCCTTGCTCAACTGCGAACGCTGCCAGCGCTCGCTCTCACCACCGGCAGAGCCCTGCTCCGACGCTGCAGGCCTCCAGCTCGTTCTCCCACAGCGAAGGTACCAGCACGGAAAGCTCGCGCTCTTCCTCACCTTCCTTTGCCAGCGCTTTCCTAGCGACACACGCGCGCACAGAGGTGAAGCGCGCTTGCTCCTCCTCCGCGCACTCTGAACACGCAGTCTCGGGCTCACTCAACTCACGGCACGCCTCGGCTCCCAAAGGGCCAACGTCCGAGCCGCTTCTCCCACCGCAAAGGAGACAGCACACGGAAAGCTGCCGCTCCTCACCACCGCTTTCGCAGCCAAACACACGCTGCGGCTGCGTGCGTGCCCGCCCAGCCCCGAACCCTGCCCAGCGCTCTGTCTTCACTGTCCCGACGGGCAGAGCCCTGCTGCCACCCTGCAGGCGTCCGGCGGGTTGTTCTGCCACGGCAAAGGCGAAAGCCCTTGCTGCCCTCGGGCTTCGCTTGCCACTTCAGTGACAGCCAAATACACGCTGGGGCTCCGAGCTTGCCCAGCTCCTACAACTGCCAGCACTCTGTCTCCCTGTCCCCCATCGGCGGAGCCCTGCCGCGGCACCGCCACCGTGCGGCGCTTCCTCCCACAGCGAAGGCGCGCGCGCTGAAAGCTCTTGCTGCTCCCTCGCCGCCCCGTGCCGGCGCTTTGGCAGAACTAAGGCATGAGAAGAAGGGCTGGCAGAAACTGCCCGACGTTTTCGCTTGGGCAGGTAGTCTGCGCCGAGAGTGCGAGTGAGCTGGAGAGCGTGTCTTGGGCGTGCTGGGGGGCAAGGCAAGGGCAAGATTCCCCAGCGCGCGTTCAGCCGCGAAAGCGCTGCGAAGGGAAGGGGAGGGACGGCAGGAGCGCCAAGCCTGTACGCCTATCGTGCGGCGAAGTCGCCGGTCGTCTGCACTCGGGGAGCCGCTCGCTGCCGAGGGTGGGGGCGCGCTTCATTCGGAAGGTGTACTCGAAGTGCCTGGAGGAAAGGCAAGTGCAGTTCACCGTTGCGCGTTGCGCTGCGAAAGCGCTGGCAAGGCAAGGTGAAGGAGCAGCCAGAACTGTCCGGTGCCGGCGCTGTTGGCGTGGGAGAAGGAGCTGGACGTTTGCGGCGTCGGAGCAGGGCTCTGCCGGTCGCGCACAGCGGCGCTCCGTCCTTGCTCAACTGCGAACGCTGCCAGCGCTCGCTCTCACCACCGGCAGAGCCCTGCTCCGACGCTGCAGGCCTCCAGCTCGTTCTCCCACAGCGAAGGTACCAGCACGGAAAGCTCGCGCTCTTCCTCACCTTCCTTTGCCAGCGCTTTCCTAGCGACACACGCGCGCACAGAGGTGAAGCGCGCTTGCTCCTCCTCCGCGCACTCTGAACACGCAGTCTCGGGCTCACTCAACTCACGGCACGCCTCGGCTCCCAAAGGGCCAACGTCCGAGCCGCTTCTCCCACCGCAAAGGAGACAGCACACGGAAAGCTGCCGCTCCTCACCACCGCTTTCGCAGCCAAACACACGCTGCGGCTGCGTGCGTGCCCGCCCAGCCCCGAACCCTGCCCAGCGCTCTGTCTTCACTGTCCCGACGGGCAGAGCCCTGCTGCCACCCTGCAGGCGTCCGGCGGGTTGTTCTGCCACGGCAAAGGCGAAAGCCCTTGCTGCCCTCGGGCTTCGCTTGCCACTTCAGTGACAGCCAAATACACGCTGGGGCTCCGAGCTTGCCCAGCTCCTACAACTGCCCAGCACTCTGTCTCCCTGTCCCCCATCGGCGGAGCCCTGCCGCGGCACCGCCACCGTGCGGCGCTTCCTCCCACAGCGAAGGCGCGCGCGCTGAAAGCTCTTGCTGCTCCCTCGCCGCCCCGTGCCGGCGCTTTGGCAGAACTAAGGCATGAGAAGAAGGGCTGGCAGAAACTGCCCGACGTTTTCGCTTGGGCAGCTAGTCTGCGCCGAGAGTGCGAGTGAGCTGGAGAGCGTGTCTTGGGCGTGCTGGGGGGCAAGGCAAGGGCAAGATTCCCCAGCGCGCGTTCAGCCGCGAAAGCGCTGCGAAGGGAAGGGGAGGGACGGCAGGAGCGCCAAGCCTGTACGCCTATCGTGCGGCGAAGTCGCCGGTCGTCTGCACTCGGGGAGCCGCTCGCTGCCGAGGGTGGGGGCGCGCTTCATTCGGAAGGTGTACTCGAAGTGCCTGGAGGAAAGGCAAGTGCAGTTCACCGTTGCGCGTTGCGCTGCGAAAGCGCTGGCAAGGCAAGGTGAAGGAGCAGCCAGAACTGTCCGGTGCCGGCGCTGTTGGCGTGGGAGAAGGAGCTGGACGTTTGCGGCGTCGGAGCAGGGCTCTGCCGGTCGCGCACAGCGGCGCTCCGTCCTTGCTCAACTGCGAACGCTGCCAGCGCTCGCTCTCACCACCGGCAGAGCCCTGCTCCGACGCTGCAGGCCTCCAGCTCGTTCTCCCACAGCGAAGGTACCAGCACGGAAAGCTCGCGCTCTTCCTCACCTTCCTTTGCCAGCGCTTTCCTAGCGACACACGCGCGCACAGAGGTGAAGCGCGCTTGCTCCTCCTCCGCGCACTCTGAACACGCAGTCTCGGGCTCACTCAACTCACGGCACGCCTCGGCTCCCAAAGGGCCAACGTCCGAGCCGCTTCTCCCACCGCAAAGGAGACAGCACACGGAAAGCTGCCGCTCCTCACCACCGCTTTCGCAGCCAAACACACGCTGCGGCTGCGTGCGTGCCCGCCCAGCCCCGAACCCTGCCCAGCGCTCTGTCTTCACTGTCCCGACGGGCAGAGCCCTGCTGCCACCCTGCAGGCGTCCGGCGGGTTGTTCTGCCACGGCAAAGGCGAAAGCCCTTGCTGCCCTCGGGCTTCGCTTGCCACTTCAGTGACAGCCAAATACACGCTGGGGCTCCGAGCTTGCCCAGCTCCTACAACTGCCCAGCACTCTGTCTCCCTGTCCCCCATCGGCGGAGCCCTGCCGCGGCACCGCCACCGTGCGGCGCTTCCTCCCACAGCGAAGGCGCGCGCGCTGAAAGCTCTTGCTGCTCCCTCGCCGCCCCGTGCCGGCGCTTTGGCAGAACTAAGGCATGAGAAGAAGGGCTGGCAGAAACTGCCCGACGTTTTCGCTTGGGCAGCTAGTCTGCGCCGAGAGTGCGAGTGAGCTGGAGAGCGTGTCTTGGGCGTGCTGGGGGGCAAGGCAAGGGCAAGATTCCCCAGCGCGCGTTCAGCCGCGAAAGCGCTGCGAAGGGAAGGGGAGGGACGGCAGGAGCGCCAAGCCTGTACGCCTATCGTGCGGCGAAGTCGACGGTCGTCTGCACTCGGGGAGCCGCTCGCTGCCGAGGGTGGGGGCGCGCTTCATTCGGAAGGTGTACTCGAAGTGCCTGGAGGAAAGGCAAGTGCAGTTCACCGTTGCGCGTTGCGCTGCGAAAGCGCTGGCAAGGCAAGGTGAAGGAGCAGCCAGAACTGTCCGGTGCCGGCGCTGTTGGCGTGGGAGAAGGAGCTGGACGTTTGCGGCGTCGGAGCAGGGCTCTGCCGGTCGCGCACAGCGGCGCTCCGTCCTTGCTCAACTGCGAACGCTGCCAGCGCTCGCTCTCACCACCGGCAGAGCCCTGCTCCGACGCTGCAGGCCTCCAGCTCGTTCTCCCACAGCGAAGGTACCAGCACGGAAAGCTCGCGCTCTTCCTCACCTTCCTTTGCCAGCGCTTTCCTAGCGACACACGCGCGCACAGAGGTGAAGCGCGCTTGCTCCTCCTCCGCGCACTCTGAACACGCAGTCTCGGGCTCACTCAACTCACGGCACGCCTCGGCTCCCAAAGGGCCAACGTCCGAGCCGCTTCTCCCACCGCAAAGGAGACAGCACACGGAAAGCTGCCGCTCCTCACCACCGCTTTCGCAGCCAAACACACGCTGCGGCTGCGTGCGTGCCCGCCCAGCCCCGAACCCTGCCCAGCGCTCTGTCTTCACTGTCCCGACCGGCAGAGCCCTGCTGCCACCCTGCAGGCGTCCGGCGGGTTGTTCTGCCACGGCAAAGGCGAAAGCCCTTGCTGCCCTCGGGCTTCGCTTGCCACTTCAGTGACAGCCAAATACACGCTGGGGCTCCAAGCTTGCCCAGCTCCTACAACTGCCCAGCACTCTGTCTCCCTGTCCCCCATCGGCGGAGCCCTGCCGCGGCACCGCCACCGTGCGGCGCTTCCTCCCACAGCGAAGGCGCGCGCGCTGAAAGCTCTTGCTGCTCCCTCGCCGCCCCGTGCCGGCGCTTTGGCAGAACTAAGGCATGAGAAGAAGGGCTGGCAGAAACTGCCCGACGTTTTCGCTTGGGCAGCTAGTCTGCGCCGAGAGTGCGAGTGAGCTGGAGAGCGTGTCTTGGGCGTGCTGGGGGGCAAGGCAAGGGCAAGATTCCCCAGCGCGCGTTCAGCCGCGAAAGCGCTGCGAAGGGAAGGGGAGGGACGGCAGGAGCGCCAAGCCTGTACGCCTATCGTGCGGCGAAGTCGCCGGTCGTCTGCACTCGGGGAGCCGCTCGCTGCCGAGGGTGGGGGCGCGCTTCATTCGGAAGGTGTACTCGAAGTGCCTGGAGGAAAGGCAAGTGCAGTTCACCGTTGCGCGTTGCGCTGCGAAAGCGCTGGCAAGGCAAGGTGAAGGAGCAGCCAGAACTGTCCGGTGCCGGCGCTGTTGGCGTGGGAGAAGGAGCTGGACGTTTGCGGCGTCGGAGCAGGGCTCTGCCGGTCGCGCACAGCGGCGCTCCGTCCTTGCTCAACTGCGAACGCTGCCAGCGCTCGCTCTCACCACCGGCAGAGCCCTGCTCCGACGCTGCAGGCCTCCAGCTCGTTCTCCCACAGCGAAGGTACCAGCACGGAAAGCTCGCGCTCTTCCTCACCTTCCTTTGCCAGCGCTTTCCTAGCGACACACGCGCGCACAGAGGTGAAGCGCGCTTGCTCCTCCTCCGCGCACTCTGAACACGCAGTCTCGGGCTCACTCAACTCACGGCACGCCTCGGCTCCCAAAGGGCCAACGTCCGAGCCGCTTCTCCCACCGCAAAGGAGACAGCACACGGAAAGCTGCCGCTCCTCACCACCGCTTTCGCAGCCAAACACACGCTGCGGCTGCGTGCGTGCCCGCCCAGCCCCGAACCCTGCCCAGCGCTCTGTCGTCACTGTCCCGACGGGCAGAGCCCTGCTGCCACCCTGCAGGCGTCCGGCGGGTTGTTCTGCCACGGCAAAGGCGAAAGCCCTTGCTGCCCTCGGGCTTCGCTTGCCACTTCAGTGACAGCCAAATACACGCTGGGGCTCCCAGCTTGCCCAGCTCCTACAACTGCCCAGCACTCTGTCTCCCTGTCCCCCATCGGCGGAGCCCTGCCGCGGCACCGCCACCGTGCGGCGCTTCCTCCCACAGCGAAGGCGCGCGCGCTGAAAGCTCTTGCTGCTCCCTCGCCGCCCCGTGCCGGCGCTTTGGCAGAACTAAGGCATGAGAAGAAGGGCTGGCAGAAACTGCCCGACGTTTTCGCTTGGGCAGCTAGTCTGCGCCGAGAGTGCGAGTGAGCTGGAGAGCGTGTCTTGGGCGTGCTGGGGGGCAAGGCAAGGGCAAGATTCCCCAGCGCGCGTTCAGCCGCGAAAGCGCTGCGAAGGGAAGGGGAGGGACGGCAGGAGCGCCAAGCCTGTACGCCTATCGTGCGGCGAAGTCGCCGGTCGTCTGCACTCGGGGAGCCGCTCGCTGCCGAGGGTGGGGGCGCGCTTCATTCGGAAGGTGTACTCGAAGTGCCTGGAGGAAAGGCAAGTGCAGTTCACCGTTGCGCGTTGCGCTGCGAAAGCGCTGGCAAGGCAAGGTGAAGGAGCAGCCAGAACTGTCCGGTGCCGGCGCTGTTGGCGTGGGAGAAGGAGCTGGACGTTTGCGGCGTCGGAGCAGGGCTCTGCCGGTCGCGCACAGCGGCGCTCCGTCCTTGCTCAACTGCGAACGCTGCCAGCGCTCGCTCTCACCACCGGCAGAGCCCTGCTCCGACGCTGCAGGCCTCCAGCTCGTTCTCCCACAGCGAAGGTACCAGCACGGAAAGCTCGCGCTCTTCCTCACCTTCCTTTGCCAGCGCTTTCCTAGCGACACACGCGCGCACAGAGGTGAAGCGCGCTTGCTCCTCCTCCGCGCACTCTGAACACGCAGTCTCGGGCTCACTCAACTCACGGCACGCCTCGGCTCCCAAAGGGCCAACGTCCGAGCCGCTTCTCCCACCGCAAAGGAGACAGCACACGGAAAGCTGCCGCTCCTCACCACCGCTTTCGCAGCCAAACACACGCTGCGGCTGCGTGCGTGCCCGCCCAGCCCCGAACCCTGCCCAGCGCTCTGTCTTCACTGTCCCGACGGGCAGAGCCCTGCTGCCACCCTGCAGGCGTCCGGCGGGTTGTTCTGCCACGGCAAAGGCGAAAGCCCTTGCTGCCCTCGGGCTTCGCTTGCCACTTCAGTGACAGCCAAATACACGCTGGGGCTCCGAGCTTGCCCAGCTCCTACAACTGCCAGCACTCTGTCTCCCTGTCCCCCATCGGCGGAGCCCTGCCGCGGCACCGCCACCGTGCGGCGCTTCCTCCCACAGCGAAGGCGCGCGCGCTGAAAGCTCTTGCTGCTCCCTCGCCGCCCCGTGCCGGCGCTTTGGCAGAACTAAGGCATGAGAAGAAGGGCTGGCAGAAACTGCCCGACGTTTTCGCTTGGGCAGCTAGTCTGCGCCGAGAGTGCGAGTGAGCTGGAGAGCGTGTCTTGGGCGTGCTGGGGGGCAAGGCAAGGGCAAGATTCCCCAGCGCGCGTTCAGCCGCGAAAGCGCTGCGAAGGGAAGGGGAGGGACGGCAGGAGCGCCAAGCCTGTACGCCTATCGTGCGGCGAAGTCGCCGGTCGTCTGCACTCGGGGAGCCGCTCGCTGCCGAGGGTGGGGGCGCGCTTCATTCGGAAGGTGTACTCGAAGTGCCTGGAGGAAAGGCAAGTGCAGTTCACCGTTGCGCGTTGCGCTGCGAAAGCGCTGGCAAGGCAAGGTGAAGGAGCAGCCAGAACTGTCCGGTGCCGGCGCTGTTGGCGTGGGAGAAGGAGCTGGACGTTTGCGGCGTCGGAGCAGGGCTCTGCCGGTCGCGCACAGCGGCGCTCCGTCCTTGCTCAACTGCGAACGCTGCCAGCGCTCGCTCTCACCACCGGCAGAGCCCTGCTCCGACGCTGCAGGCCTCCAGCTCGTTCTCCCACAGCGAAGGTACCAGCACGGAAAGCTCGCGCTCTTCCTCACCTTCCTTTGCCAGCGCTTTCCTAGCGACACACGCGCGCACAGAGGTGAAGCGCGCTTGCTCCTCCTCCGCGCACTCTGAACACGCAGTCTCGGGCTCACTCAACTCACGGCACGCCTCGGCTCCCAAAGGGCCAACGTCCGAGCCGCTTCTCCCACCGCAAAGGAGACAGCACACGGAAAGCTGCCGCTCCTCACCACCGCTTTCGCAGCCAAACACACGCTGCGGCTGCGTGCGTGCCCGCCCAGCCCCGAACCCTGCCCAGCGCTCTGTCGTCACTGTCCCGACGGGCAGAGCCCTGCTGCCACCCTGCAGGCGTCCGGCGGGTTGTTCTGCCACGGCAAAGGCGAAAGCCCTTGCTGCCCTCGGGCTTCGCTTGCCACTTCAGTGACAGCCAAATACACGCTGGGGCTCCCAGCTTGCCCAGCTCCTACAACTGCCCAGCACTCTGTCTCCCTGTCCCCCATCGGCGGAGCCCTGCCGCGGCACCGCCACCGTGCGGCGCTTCCTCCCACAGCGAAGGCGCGCGCGCTGAAAGCTCTTGCTGCTCCCTCGCCGCCCCGTGCCGGCGCTTTGGCAGAACTAAGGCATGAGAAGAAGGGCTGGCAGAAACTGCCCGACGTTTTCGCTTGGGCAGCTAGTCTGCGCCGAGAGTGCGAGTGAGCTGGAGAGCGTGTCTTGGGCGTGCTGGGGGGCAAGGCAAGGGCAAGATTCCCCAGCGCGCGTTCAGCCGCGAAAGCGCTGCGAAGGGAAGGGGAGGGACGGCAGGAGCGCCAAGCCTGTACGCCTATCGTGCGGCGAAGTCGCCGGTCGTCTGCACTCGGGGAGCCGCTCGCTGCCGAGGGTGGGGGCGCGCTTCATTCGGAAGGTGTACTCGAAGTGCCTGGAGGAAAGGCAAGTGCAGTTCACCGTTGCGCGTTGCGCTGCGAAAGCGCTGGCAAGGCAAGGTGAAGGAGCAGCCAGAACTGTCCGGTGCCGGCGCTGTTGGCGTGGGAGAAGGAGCTGGACGTTTGCGGCGTCGGAGCAGGGCTCTGCCGGTCGCGCACAGCGGCGCTCCGTCCTTGCTCAACTGCGAACGCTGCCAGCGCTCGCTCTCACCACCGGCAGAGCCCTGCTCCGACGCTGCAGGCCTCCAGCTCGTTCTCCCACAGCGAAGGTACCAGCACGGAAAGCTCGCGCTCTTCCTCACCTTCCTTTGCCAGCGCTTTCCTAGCGACACACGCGCGCACAGAGGTGAAGCGCGCTTGCTCCTCCTCCGCGCACTCTGAACACGCAGTCTCGGGCTCACTCAACTCACGGCACGCCTCGGCTCCCAAAGGGCCAACGTCCGAGCCGCTTCTCCCACCGCAAAGGAGACAGCACACGGAAAGCTGCCGCTCCTCACCACCGCTTTCGCAGCCAAACACACGCTGCGGCTGCGTGCGTGCCCGCCCAGCCCCGAACCCTGCCCAGCGCTCTGTCGTCACTGTCCCGACGGGCAGAGCCCTGCTGCCACCCTGCAGGCGTCCGGCGGGTTGTTCTGCCACGGCAAAGGCGAAAGCCCTTGCTGCCCTCGGGCTTCGCTTGCCACTTCAGTGACAGCCAAATACACGCTGGGGCTCCCAGCTTGCCCAGCTCCTACAACTGCCCAGCACTCTGTCTCCCTGTCCCCCATCGGCGGAGCCCTGCCGCGGCACCGCCACCGTGCGGCGCTTCCTCCCACAGCGAAGGCGCGCGCGCTGAAAGCTCTTGCTGCTCCCTCGCCGCCCCGTGCCGGCGCTTTGGCAGAACTAAGGCATGAGAAGAAGGGCTGGCAGAAACTGCCCGACGTTTTCGCTTGGGCAGCTAGTCTGCGCCGAGAGTGCGAGTGAGCTGGAGAGCGTGTCTTGGGCGTGCTGGGGGGCAAGGCAAGGGCAAGATTCCCCAGCGCGCGTTCAGCCGCGAAAGCGCTGCGAAGGGAAGGGGAGGGACGGCAGGAGCGCCAAGCCTGTACGCCTATCGTGCGGCGAAGTCGCCGGTCGTCTGCACTCGGGGAGCCGCTCGCTGCCGAGGGTGGGGGCGCGCTTCATTCGGAAGGTGTACTCGAAGTGCCTGGAGGAAAGGCAAGTGCAGTTCACCGTTGCGCGTTGCGCTGCGAAAGCGCTGGCAAGGCAAGGTGAAGGAGCAGCCAGAACTGTCCGGTGCCGGCGCTGTTGGCGTGGGAGAAGGAGCTGGACGTTTGCGGCGTCGGAGCAGGGCTCTGCCGGTCGCGCACAGCGGCGCTCCGTCCTTGCTCAACTGCGAACGCTGCCAGCGCTCGCTCTCACCACCGGCAGAGCCCTGCTCCGACGCTGCAGGCCTCCAGCTCGTTCTCCCACAGCGAAGGTACCAGCACGGAAAGCTCGCGCTCTTCCTCACCTTCCTTTGCCAGCGCTTTCCTAGCGACACACGCGCGCACAGAGGTGAAGCGCGCTTGCTCCTCCTCCGCGCACTCTGAACACGCAGTCTCGGGCTCACTCAACTCACGGCACGCCTCGGCTCCCAAAGGGCCAACGTCCGAGCCGCTTCTCCCACCGCAAAGGAGACAGCACACGGAAAGCTGCCGCTCCTCACCACCGCTTTCGCAGCCAAACACACGCTGCGGCTGCGTGCGTGCCCGCCCAGCCCCGAACCCTGCCCAGCGCTCTGTCGTCACTGTCCCGACGGGCAGAGCCCTGCTGCCACCCTGCAGGCGTCCGGCGGGTTGTTCTGCCACGGCAAAGGCGAAAGCCCTTGCTGCCCTCGGGCTTCGCTTGCCACTTCAGTGACAGCCAAATACACGCTGGGGCTCCGAGCTTGCCCAGCTCCTACAACTGCCCAGCACTCTGTCTCCCTGTCCCCCATCGGCGGAGCCCTGCCGCGGCACCGCCACCGTGCGGCGCTTCCTCCCACAGCGAAGGCGCGCGCGCTGAAAGCTCTTGCTGCTCCCTCGCCGCCCCGTGCCGGCGCTTTGGCAGAACTAAGGCATGAGAAGAAGGGCTGGCAGAAACTGCCCGACGTTTTCGCTTGGGCAGCTAGTCTGCGCCGAGAGTGCGAGTGAGCTGGAGAGCGTGTCTTGGGCGTGCTGGGGGGCAAGGCAAGGGCAAGATTCCCCAGCGCGCGTTCAGCCGCGAAAGCGCTGCGAAGGGAAGGGGAGGGACGGCAGGAGCGCCAAGCCTGTACGCCTATCGTGCGGCGAAGTCGCCGGTCGTCTGCACTCGGGGAGCCGCTCGCTGCCGAGGGTGGGGGCGCGCTTCATTCGGAAGGTGTACTCGAAGTGCCTGGAGGAAAGGCAAGTGCAGTTCACCGTTGCGCGTTGCGCTGCGAAAGCGCTGGCAAGGCAAGGTGAAGGAGCAGCCAGAACTGTCCGGTGCCGGCGCTGTTGGCGTGGGAGAAGGAGCTGGACGTTTGCGGCGTCGGAGCAGGGCTCTGCCGGTCGCGCACAGCGGCGCTCCGTCCTTGCTCAACTGCGAACGCTGCCAGCGCTCGCTCTCACCACCGGCAGAGCCCTGCTCCGACGCTGCAGGCCTCCAGCTCGTTCTCCCACAGCGAAGGTACCAGCACGGAAAGCTCGCGCTCTTCCTCACCTTCCTTTGCCAGCGCTTTCCTAGCGACACACGCGCGCACAGAGGTGAAGCGCGCTTGCTCCTCCTCCGCGCACTCTGAACACGCAGTCTCGGGCTCACTCAACTCACGGCACGCCTCGGCTCCCAAAGGGCCAACGTCCGAGCCGCTTCTCCCACCGCAAAGGAGACAGCACACGGAAAGCTGCCGCTCCTCACCACCGCTTTCGCAGCCAAACACACGCTGCGGCTGCGTGCGTGCCCGCCCAGCCCCGAACCCTGCCCAGCGCTCTGTCTTCACTGTCCCGACGGGCAGAGCCCTGCTGCCACCCTGCAGGCGTCCGGCGGGTTGTTCTGCCACGGCAAAGGCGAAAGCCCTTGCTGCCCTCGGGCTTCGCTTGCCACTTCAGTGACAGCCAAATACACGCTGGGGCTCCCAGCTTGCCCAGCTCCTACAACTGCCCAGCACTCTGTCTCCCTGTCCCCCATCGGCGGAGCCCTGCCGCGGCACCGCCACCGTGCGGCGCTTCCTCCCACAGCGAAGGCGCGCGCGCTGAAAGCTCTTGCTGCTCCCTCGCCGCCCCGTGCCGGCGCTTTGGCAGAACTAAGGCATGAGAAGAAGGGCTGGCAGAAACTGCCCGACGTTTTCGCTTGGGCAGCTAGTCTGCGCCGAGAGTGCGAGTGAGCTGGAGAGCGTGTCTTGGGCGTGCTGGGGGGCAAGGCAAGGGCAAGATTCCCCAGCGCGCGTTCAGCCGCGAAAGCGCTGCGAAGGGAAGGGGAGGGACGGCAGGAGCGCCAAGCCTGTACGCCTATCGTGCGGCGAAGTCGCCGGTCGTCTGCACTCGGGGAGCCGCTCGCTGCCGAGGGTGGGGGCGCGCTTCATTCGGAAGGTGTACTCGAAGTGCCTGGAGGAAAGGCAAGTGCAGTTCACCGTTGCGCGTTGCGCTGCGAAAGCGCTGGCAAGGCAAGGTGAAGGAGCAGCCAGAACTGTCCGGTGCCGGCGCTGTTGGCGTGGGAGAAGGAGCTGGACGTTTGCGGCGTCGGAGCAGGGCTCTGCCGGTCGCGCACAGCGGCGCTCCGTCCTTGCTCAACTGCGAACGCTGCCAGCGCTCGCTCTCACCACCGGCAGAGCCCTGCTCCGACGCTGCAGGCCTCCAGCTCGTTCTCCCACAGCGAAGGTACCAGCACGGAAAGCTCGCGCTCTTCCTCACCTTCCTTTGCCAGCGCTTTCCTAGCGACACACGCGCGCACAGAGGTGAAGCGCGCTTGCTCCTCCTCCGCGCACTCTGAACACGCAGTCTCGGGCTCACTCAACTCACGGCACGCCTCGGCTCCCAAAGGGCCAACGTCCGAGCCGCTTCTCCCACCGCAAAGGAGACAGCACACGGAAAGCTGCCGCTCCTCACCACCGCTTTCGCAGCCAAACACACGCTGCGGCTGCGTGCGTGCCCGCCCAGCCCCGAACCCTGCCCAGCGCTCTGTCTTCACTGTCCCGACGGGCAGAGCCCTGCTGCCACCCTGCAGGCGTCCGGCGGGTTGTTCTGCCACGGCAAAGGCGAAAGCCCTTGCTGCCCTCGGGCTTCGCTTGCCACTTCAGTGACAGCCAAATACACGCTGGGGCTCCGAGCTTGCCCAGCTCCTACAACTGCCAGCACTCTGTCTCCCTGTCCCCCATCGGCGGAGCCCTGCCGCGGCACCGCCACCGTGCGGCGCTTCCTCCCACAGCGAAGGCGCGCGCGCTGAAAGCTCTTGCTGCTCCCTCGCCGCCCCGTGCCGGCGCTTTGGCAGAACTAAGGCATGAGAAGAAGGGCTGGCAGAAACTGCCCGACGTTTTCGCTTGGGCAGCTAGTCTGCGCCGAGAGTGCGAGTGAGCTGGAGAGCGTGTCTTGGGCGTGCTGGGGGGCAAGGCAAGGGCAAGATTCCCCAGCGCGCGTTCAGCCGCGAAAGCGCTGCGAAGGGAAGGGGAGGGACGGCAGGAGCGCCAAGCCTGTACGCCTATCGTGCGGCGAAGTCGCCGGTCGTCTGCACTCGGGGAGCCGCTCGCTGCCGAGGGTGGGGGCGCGCTTCATTCGGAAGGTGTACTCGAAGTGCCTGGAGGAAAGGCAAGTGCAGTTCACCGTTGCGCGTTGCGCTGCGAAAGCGCTGGCAAGGCAAGGTGAAGGAGCAGCCAGAACTGTCCGGTGCCGGCGCTGTTGGCGTGGGAGAAGGAGCTGGACGTTTGCGGCGTCGGAGCAGGGCTCTGCCGGTCGCGCACAGCGGCGCTCCGTCCTTGCTCAACTGCGAACGCTGCCAGCGCTCGCTCTCACCACCGGCAGAGCCCTGCTCCGACGCTGCAGGCCTCCAGCTCGTTCTCCCACAGCGAAGGTACCAGCACGGAAAGCTCGCGCTCTTCCTCACCTTCCTTTGCCAGCGCTTTCCTAGCGACACACGCGCGCACAGAGGTGAAGCGCGCTTGCTCCTCCTCCGCGCACTCTGAACACGCAGTCTCGGGCTCACTCAACTCACGGCACGCCTCGGCTCCCAAAGGGCCAACGTCCGAGCCGCTTCTCCCACCGCAAAGGAGACAGCACACGGAAAGCTGCCGCTCCTCACCACCGCTTTCGCAGCCAAACACACGCTGCGGCTGCGTGCGTGCCCGCCCAGCCCCGAACCCTGCCCAGCGCTCTGTCTTCACTGTCCCGACGGGCAGAGCCCTGCTGCCACCCTGCAGGCGTCCGGCGGGTTGTTCTGCCACGGCAAAGGCGAAAGCCCTTGCTGCCCTCGGGCTTCGCTTGCCACTTCAGTGACAGCCAAATACACGCTGGGGCTCCCAGCTTGCCCAGCTCCTACAACTGCCCAGCACTCTGTCTCCCTGTCCCCCATCGGCGGAGCCCTGCCGCGGCACCGCCACCGTGCGGCGCTTCCTCCCACAGCGAAGGCGCGCGCGCTGAAAGCTCTTGCTGCTCCCTCGCCGCCCCGTGCCGGCGCTTTGGCAGAACTAAGGCATGAGAAGAAGGGCTGGCAGAAACTGCCCGACGTTTTCGCTTGGGCAGCTAGTCTGCGCCGAGAGTGCGAGTGAGCTGGAGAGCGTGTCTTGGGCGTGCTGGGGGGCAAGGCAAGGGCAAGATTCCCCAGCGCGCGTTCAGCCGCGAAAGCGCTGCGAAGGGAAGGGGAGGGACGGCAGGAGCGCCAAGCCTGTACGCCTATCGTGCGGCGAAGTCGCCGGTCGTCTGCACTCGGGGAGCCGCTCGCTGCCGAGGGTGGGGGCGCGCTTCATTCGGAAGGTGTACTCGAAGTGCCTGGAGGAAAGGCAAGTGCAGTTCACCGTTGCGCGTTGCGCTGCGAAAGCGCTGGCAAGGCAAGGTGAAGGAGCAGCCAGAACTGTCCGGTGCCGGCGCTGTTGGCGTGGGAGAAGGAGCTGGACGTTTGCGGCGTCGGAGCAGGGCTCTGCCGGTCGCGCACAGCGGCGCTCCGTCCTTGCTCAACTGCGAACGCTGCCAGCGCTCGCTCTCACCACCGGCAGAGCCCTGCTCCGACGCTGCAGGCCTCCAGCTCGTTCTCCCACAGCGAAGGTACCAGCACGGAAAGCTCGCGCTCTTCCTCACCTTCCTTTGCCAGCGCTTTCCTAGCGACACACGCGCGCACAGAGGTGAAGCGCGCTTGCTCCTCCTCCGCGCACTCTGAACACGCAGTCTCGGGCTCACTCAACTCACGGCACGCCTCGGCTCCCAAAGGGCCAACGTCCGAGCCGCTTCTCCCACCGCAAAGGAGACAGCACACGGAAAGCTGCCGCTCCTCACCACCGCTTTCGCAGCCAAACACACGCTGCGGCTGCGTGCGTGCCCGCCCAGCCCCGAACCCTGCCCAGCGCTCTGTCGTCACTGTCCCGACGGGCAGAGCCCTGCTGCCACCCTGCAGGCGTCCGGCGGGTTGTTCTGCCACGGCAAAGGCGAAAGCCCTTGCTGCCCTCGGGCTTCGCTTGCCACTTCAGTGACAGCCAAATACACGCTGGGGCTCCGAGCTTGCCCAGCTCCTACAACTGCCCAGCACTCTGTCTCCCTGTCCCCCATCGGCGGAGCCCTGCCGCGGCACCGCCACCGTGCGGCGCTTCCTCCCACAGCGAAGGCGCGCGCGCTGAAAGCTCTTGCTGCTCCCTCGCCGCCCCGTGCCGGCGCTTTGGCAGAACTAAGGCATGAGAAGAAGGGCTGGCAGAAACTGCCCGACGTTTTCGCTTGGGCAGCTAGTCTGCGCCGAGAGTGCGAGTGAGCTGGAGAGCGTGTCTTGGGCGTGCTGGGGGGCAAGGCAAGGGCAAGATTCCCCAGCGCGCGTTCAGCCGCGAAAGCGCTGCGAAGGGAAGGGGAGGGACGGCAGGAGCGCCAAGCCTGTACGCCTATCGTGCGGCGAAGTCGCCGGTCGTCTGCACTCGGGGAGCCGCTCGCTGCCGAGGGTGGGGGCGCGCTTCATTCGGAAGGTGTACTCGAAGTGCCTGGAGGAAAGGCAAGTGCAGTTCACCGTTGCGCGTTGCGCTGCGAAAGCGCTGGCAAGGCAAGGTGAAGGAGCAGCCAGAACTGTCCGGTGCCGGCGCTGTTGGCGTGGGAGAAGGAGCTGGACGTTTGCGGCGTCGGAGCAGGGCTCTGCCGGTCGCGCACAGCGGCGCTCCGTCCTTGCTCAACTGCGAACGCTGCCAGCGCTCGCTCTCACCACCGGCAGAGCCCTGCTCCGACGCTGCAGGCCTCCAGCTCGTTCTCCCACAGCGAAGGTACCAGCACGGAAAGCTCGCGCTCTTCCTCACCTTCCTTTGCCAGCGCTTTCCTAGCGACACACGCGCGCACAGAGGTGAAGCGCGCTTGCTCCTCCTCCGCGCACTCTGAACACGCAGTCTCGGGCTCACTCAACTCACGGCACGCCTCGGCTCCCAAAGGGCCAACGTCCGAGCCGCTTCTCCCACCGCAAAGGAGACAGCACACGGAAAGCTGCCGCTCCTCACCACCGCTTTCGCAGCCAAACACACGCTGCGGCTGCGTGCGTGCCCGCCCAGCCCCGAACCCTGCCCAGCGCTCTGTCGTCACTGTCCCGACGGGCAGAGCCCTGCTGCCACCCTGCAGGCGTCCGGCGGGTTGTTCTGCCACGGCAAAGGCGAAAGCCCTTGCTGCCCTCGGGCTTCGCTTGCCACTTCAGTGACAGCCAAATACACGCTGGGGCTCCGAGCTTGCCCAGCTCCTACAACTGCCCAGCACTCTGTCTCCCTGTCCCCCATCGGCGGAGCCCTGCCGCGGCACCGCCACCGTGCGGCGCTTCCTCCCACAGCGAAGGCGCGCGCGCTGAAAGCTCTTGCTGCTCCCTCGCCGCCCCGTGCCGGCGCTTTGGCAGAACTAAGGCATGAGAAGAAGGGCTGGCAGAAACTGCCCGACGTTTTCGCTTGGGCAGCTAGTCTGCGCCGAGAGTGCGAGTGAGCTGGAGAGCGTGTCTTGGGCGTGCTGGGGGGCAAGGCAAGGGCAAGATTCCCCAGCGCGCGTTCAGCCGCGAAAGCGCTGCGAAGGGAAGGGGAGGGACGGCAGGAGCGCCAAGCCTGTACGCCTATCGTGCGGCGAAGTCGCCGGTCGTCTGCACTCGGGGAGCCGCTCGCTGCCGAGGGTGGGGGCGCGCTTCATTCGGAAGGTGTACTCGAAGTGCCTGGAGGAAAGGCAAGTGCAGTTCACCGTTGCGCGTTGCGCTGCGAAAGCGCTGGCAAGGCAAGGTGAAGGAGCAGCCAGAACTGTCCGGTGCCGGCGCTGTTGGCGTGGGAGAAGGAGCTGGACGTTTGCGGCGTCGGAGCAGGGCTCTGCCGGTCGCGCACAGCGGCGCTCCGTCCTTGCTCAACTGCGAACGCTGCCAGCGCTCGCTCTCACCACCGGCAGAGCCCTGCTCCGACGCTGCAGGCCTCCAGCTCGTTCTCCCACAGCGAAGGTACCAGCACGGAAAGCTCGCGCTCTTCCTCACCTTCCTTTGCCAGCGCTTTCCTAGCGACACACGCGCGCACAGAGGTGAAGCGCGCTTGCTCCTCCTCCGCGCACTCTGAACACGC
Source organism: Pelecanus crispus (assembly GCF_030463565.1). Lineage (NCBI taxonomy): Eukaryota > Metazoa > Chordata > Aves > Pelecaniformes > Pelecanidae > Pelecanus > Pelecanus crispus. Next base: position 24,574,384 of record NC_134650.1, read on the forward strand.
AGTCTCGGGCTCACTCAACTCACGGCACGCCTCGGCTCCCAAAGGGCCAACGTCCGAGCCGCTTCTCCCACCGCAAAGGAGACAGCACACGGAAAGCTGCCGCTCCTCACCACCGCTTTCGCAGCCAAACACACGCTGCGGCTGCGTGCGTGCCCGCCCAGCCCCGAACCCTGCCCAGCGCTCTGTCTTCACTGTCCCGACGGGCAGAGCCCTGCTGCCACCCTGCAGGCGTCCGGCGGGTTGTTCTGCCACGGCAAAGGCGAAAGCCCTTGCTGCCCTCGGGCTTCGCTTGCCACTTCAGTGACAGCCAAATACACGCTGGGGCTCCGAGCTTGCCCAGCTCCTACAACTGCCCAGCACTCTGTCTCCCTGTCCCCCATCGGCGGAGCCCTGCCGCGGCACCGCCACCGTGCGGCGCTTCCTCCCACAGCGAAGGCGCGCGCGCTGAAAGCTCTTGCTGCTCCCTCGCCGCCCCGTGCCGGCGCTTTGGCAGAACTAAGGCATGAGAAGAAGGGCTGGCAGAAACTGCCCGACGTTTTCGCTTGGGCAGCTAGTCTGCGCCGAGAGTGCGAGTGAGCTGGAGAGCGTGTCTTGGGCGTGCTGGGGGGCAAGGCAAGGGCAAGATTCCCCAGCGCGCGTTCAGCCGCGAAAGCGCTGCGAAGGGAAGGGGAGGGACGGCAGGAGCGCCAAGCCTGTACGCCTATCGTGCGGCGAAGTCGCCGGTCGTCTGCACTCGGGGAGCCGCTCGCTGCCGAGGGTGGGGGCGCGCTTCATTCGGAAGGTGTACTCGAAGTGCCTGGAGGAAAGGCAAGTGCAGTTCACCGTTGCGCGTTGCGCTGCGAAAGCGCTGGCAAGGCAAGGTGAAGGAGCAGCCAGAACTGTCCGGTGCCGGCGCTGTTGGCGTGGGAGAAGGAGCTGGACGTTTGCGGCGTCGGAGCAGGGCTCTGCCGGTCGCGCACAGCGGCGCTCCGTCCTTGCTCAACTGCGAACGCTGCCAGCGCTCGCTCTCACCACCGGCAGAGCCCTGCTCCGACGCTGCAGGCCTCCAGCTCGTTCTCCCACAGCGAAGGTACCAGCACGGAAAGCTCGCGCTCTTCCTCACCTTCCTTTGCCAGCGCTTTCCTAGCGACACACGCGCGCACAGAGGTGAAGCGCGCTTGCTCCTCCTCCGCGCACTCTGAACACGCAGTCTCGGGCTCACTCAACTCACGGCACGCCTCGGCTCCCAAAGGGCCAACGTCCGAGCCGCTTCTCCCACCGCAAAGGAGACAGCACACGGAAAGCTGCCGCTCCTCACCACCGCTTTCGCAGCCAAACACACGCTGCAGCTGCGTGCGTGCCCGCCCAGCCCCGAACCCTGCCCAGCGCTCTGTCTTCACTGTCCCGACGGGCAGAGCCCTGCTGCCACCCTGCAGGCGTCCGGCGGGTTGTTCTGCCACGGCAAAGGCGAAAGCCCTTGCTGCCCTCGGGCTTCGCTTGCCACTTCAGTGACAGCCAAATACACGCTGGGGCTCCGAGCTTGCCCAGCTCCTACAACTGCCCAGCACTCTGTCTCCCTGTCCCCCATCGGCGGAGCCCTGCCGCGGCACCGCCACCGTGCGGCGCTTCCTCCCACAGCGAAGGCGCGCGCGCTGAAAGCTCTTGCTGCTCCCTCGCCGCCCCGTGCCGGCGCTTTGGCAGAACTAAGGCATGAGAAGAAGGGCTGGCAGAAACTGCCCGACGTTTTCGCTTGGGCAGCTAGTCTGCGCCGAGAGTGCGAGTGAGCTGGAGAGCGTGTCTTGGGCGTGCTGGGGGGCAAGGCAAGGGCAAGATTCCCCAGCGCGCGTTCAGCCGCGAAAGCGCTGCGAAGGGAAGGGGAGGGACGGCAGGAGCGCCAAGCCTGTACGCCTATCGTGCGGCGAAGTCGCCGGTCGTCTGCACTCGGGGAGCCGCTCGCTGCCGAGGGTGGGGGCGCGCTTCATTCGGAAGGTGTACTCGAAGTGCCTGGAGGAAAGGCAAGTGCAGTTCACCGTTGCGCGTTGCGCTGCGAAAGCGCTGGCAAGGCAAGGTGAAGGAGCAGCCAGAACTGTCCGGTGCCGGCGCTGTTGGCGTGGGAGAAGGAGCTGGACGTTTGCGGCGTCGGAGCAGGGCTCTGCCGGTCGCGCACAGCGGCGCTCCGTCCTTGCTCAACTGCGAACGCTGCCAGCGCTCGCTCTCACCACCGGCAGAGCCCTGCTCCGACGCTGCAGGCCTCCAGCTCGTTCTCCCACAGCGAAGGTACCAGCACGGAAAGCTCGCGCTCTTCCTCACCTTCCTTTGCCAGCGCTTTCCTAGCGACACACGCGCGCACAGAGGTGAAGCGCGCTTGCTCCTCCTCCGCGCACTCTGAACACGCAGTCTCGGGCTCACTCAACTCACGGCACGCCTCGGCTCCCAAAGGGCCAACGTCCGAGCCGCTTCTCCCACCGCAAAGGAGACAGCACACGGAAAGCTGCCGCTCCTCACCACCGCTTTCGCAGCCAAACACACGCTGCGGCTGCGTGCGTGCCCGCCCAGCCCCGAACCCTGCCCAGCGCTCTGTCTTCACTGTCCCGACGGGCAGAGCCCTGCTGCCACCCTGCAGGCGTCCGGCGGGTTGTTCTGCCACGGCAAAGGCGAAAGCCCTTGCTGCCCTCGGGCTTCGCTTGCCACTTCAGTGACAGCCAAATACACGCTGGGGCTCCGAGCTTGCCCAGCTCCTACAACTGCCCAGCACTCTGTCTCCCTGTCCCCCATCGGCGGAGCCCTGCCGCGGCACCGCCACCGTGCGGCGCTTCCTCCCACAGCGAAGGCGCGCGCGCTGAAAGCTCTTGCTGCTCCCTCGCCGCCCCGTGCCGGCGCTTTGGCAGAACTAAGGCATGAGAAGAAGGGCTGGCAGAAACTGCCCGACGTTTTCGCTTGGGCAGCTAGTCTGCGCCGAGAGTGCGAGTGAGCTGGAGAGCGTGTCTTGGGCGTGCTGGGGGGCAAGGCAAGGGCAAGATTCCCCAGCGCGCGTTCAGCCGCGAAAGCGCTGCGAAGGGAAGGGGAGGGACGGCAGGAGCGCCAAGCCTGTACGCCTATCGTGCGGCGAAGTCGCCGGTCGTCTGCACTCGGGGAGCCGCTCGCTGCCGAGGGTGGGGGCGCGCTTCATTCGGAAGGTGTACTCGAAGTGCCTGGAGGAAAGGCAAGTGCAGTTCACCGTTGCGCGTTGCGCTGCGAAAGCGCTGGCAAGGCAAGGTGAAGGAGCAGCCAGAACTGTCCGGTGCCGGCGCTGTTGGCGTGGGAGAAGGAGCTGGACGTTTGCGGCGTCGGAGCAGGGCTCTGCCGGTCGCGCACAGCGGCGCTCCGTCCTTGCTCAACTGCGAACGCTGCCAGCGCTCGCTCTCACCACCGGCAGAGCCCTGCTCCGACGCTGCAGGCCTCCAGCTCGTTCTCCCACAGCGAAGGTACCAGCACGGAAAGCTCGCGCTCTTCCTCACCTTCCTTTGCCAGCGCTTTCCTAGCGACACACGCGCGCACAGAGGTGAAGCGCGCTTGCTCCTCCTCCGCGCACTCTGAACACGCAGTCTCGGGCTCACTCAACTCACGGCACGCCTCGGCTCCCAAAGGGCCAACGTCCGAGCCGCTTCTCCCACCGCAAAGGAGACAGCACACGGAAAGCTGCCGCTCCTCACCACCGCTTTCGCAGCCAAACACACGCTGCGGCTGCGTGCGTGCCCGCCCAGCCCCGAACCCTGCCCAGCGCTCTGTCTTCACTGTCCCGACGGGCAGAGCCCTGCTGCCACCCTGCAGGCGTCCGGCGGGTTGTTCTGCCACGGCAAAGGCGAAAGCCCTTGCTGCCCTCGGGCTTCGCTTGCCACTTCAGTGACAGCCAAATACACGCTGGGGCTCCCAGCTTGCCCAGCTCCTACAACTGCCAGCACTCTGTCTCCCTGTCCCCCATCGGCGGAGCCCTGCCGCGGCACCGCCACCGTGCGGCGCTTCCTCCCACAGCGAAGGCGCGCGCGCTGAAAGCTCTTGCTGCTCCCTCGCCGCCCCGTGCCGGCGCTTTGGCAGAACTAAGGCATGAGAAGAAGGGCTGGCAGAAACTGCCCGACGTTTTCGCTTGGGCAGCTAGTCTGCGCCGAGAGTGCGAGTGAGCTGGAGAGCGTGTCTTGGGCGTGCTGGGGGGCAAGGCAAGGGCAAGATTCCCCAGCGCGCGTTCAGCCGCGAAAGCGCTGCGAAGGGAAGGGGAGGGACGGCAGGAGCGCCAAGCCTGTACGCCTATCGTGCGGCGAAGTCGCCGGTCGTCTGCACTCGGGGAGCCGCTCGCTGCCGAGGGTGGGGGCGCGCTTCATTCGGAAGGTGTACTCGAAGTGCCTGGAGGAAAGGCAAGTGCAGTTCACCGTTGCGCGTTGCGCTGCGAAAGCGCTGGCAAGGCAAGGTGAAGGAGCAGCCAGAACTGTCCGGTGCCGGCGCTGTTGGCGTGGGAGAAGGAGCTGGACGTTTGCGGCGTCGGAGCAGGGCTCTGCCGGTCGCGCACAGCGGCGCTCCGTCCTTGCTCAACTGCGAACGCTGCCAGCGCTCGCTCTCACCACCGGCAGAGCCCTGCTCCGACGCTGCAGGCCTCCAGCTCGTTCTCCCACAGCGAAGGTACCAGCACGGAAAGCTCGCGCTCTTCCTCACCTTCCTTTGCCAGCGCTTTCCTAGCGACACACGCGCGCACAGAGGTGAAGCGCGCTTGCTCCTCCTCCGCGCACTCTGAACACGCAGTCTCGGGCTCACTCAACTCACGGCACGCCTCGGCTCCCAAAGGGCCAACGTCCGAGCCGCTTCTCCCACCGCAAAGGAGACAGCACACGGAAAGCTGCCGCTCCTCACCACCGCTTTCGCAGCCAAACACACGCTGCGGCTGCGTGCGTGCCCGCCCAGCCCCGAACCCTGCCCAGCGCTCTGTCTTCACTGTCCCGACGGGCAGAGCCCTGCTGCCACCCTGCAGGCGTCCGGCGGGTTGTTCTGCCACGGCAAAGGCGAAAGCCCTTGCTGCCCTCGGGCTTCGCTTGCCACTTCAGTGACAGCCAAATACACGCTGGGGCTCCGAGCTTGCCCAGCTCCTACAACTGCCCAGCACTCTGTCTCCCTGTCCCCCATCGGCGGAGCCCTGCCGCGGCACCGCCACCGTGCGGCGCTTCCTCCCACAGCGAAGGCGCGCGCGCTGAAAGCTCTTGCTGCTCCCTCGCCGCCCCGTGCCGGCGCTTTGGCAGAACTAAGGCATGAGAAGAAGGGCTGGCAGAAACTGCCCGACGTTTTCGCTTGGGCAGCTAGTCTGCGCCGAGAGTGCGAGTGAGCTGGAGAGCGTGTCTTGGGCGTGCTGGGGGGCAAGGCAAGGGCAAGATTCCCCAGCGCGCGTTCAGCCGCGAAAGCGCTGCGAAGGGAAGGGGAGGGACGGCAGGAGCGCCAAGCCTGTACGCCTATCGTGCGGCGAAGTCGCCGGTCGTCTGCACTCGGGGAGCCGCTCGCTGCCGAGGGTGGGGGCGCGCTTCATTCGGAAGGTGTACTCGAAGTGCCTGGAGGAAAGGCAAGTGCAGTTCACCGTTGCGCGTTGCGCTGCGAAAGCGCTGGCAAGGCAAGGTGAAGGAGCAGCCAGAACTGTCCGGTGCCGGCGCTGTTGGCGTGGGAGAAGGAGCTGGACGTTTGCGGCGTCGGAGCAGGGCTCTGCCGGTCGCGCACAGCGGCGCTCCGTCCTTGCTCAACTGCGAACGCTGCCAGCGCTCGCTCTCACCACCGGCAGAGCCCTGCTCCGACGCTGCAGGCCTCCAGCTCGTTCTCCCACAGCGAAGGTACCAGCACGGAAAGCTCGCGCTCTTCCTCACCTTCCTTTGCCAGCGCTTTCCTAGCGACACACGCGCGCACAGAGGTGAAGCGCGCTTGCTCCTCCTCCGCGCACTCTGAACACGCAGTCTCGGGCTCACTCAACTCACGGCACGCCTCGGCTCCCAAAGGGCCAACGTCCGAGCCGCTTCTCCCACAGCAAAGGAGACAGCACACGGAAAGCTGCCGCTCCTCACCACCGCTTTCGCAGCCAAACACACGCTGCGGCTGCGTGCGTGCCCGCCCAGCCCCGAACCCTGCCCAGCGCTCTGTCGTCACTGTCCCGACGGGCAGAGCCCTGCTGCCACCCTGCAGGCGTCCGGCGGGTTGTTCTGCCACGGCAAAGGCGAAAGCCCTCGCTGCCCTCGGGCTTCGCTTGCCACTTCAGTGACAGCCAAATACACGCTGGGGCTCCGAGCTTGCCCAGCTCCTACAACTGCCCAGCACTCTGTCTCCCTGTCCCCCATCGGCGGAGCCCTGCCGCGGCACCGCCACCGTGCGGCGCTTCCTCCCACAGCGAAGGCGCGCGCGCTGAAAGCTCTTGCTGCTCCCTCGCCGCCCCGTGCCGGCGCTTTGGCAGAACTAAGGCATGAGAAGAAGGGCTGGCAGAAACTGCCCGACGTTTTCGCTTGGGCAGCTAGTCTGCGCCGAGAGTGCGAGTGAGCTGGAGAGCGTGTCTTGGGCGTGCTGGGGGGCAAGGCAAGGGCAAGATTCCCCAGCGCGCGTTCAGCCGCGAAAGCGCTGCGAAGGGAAGGGGAGGGACGGCAGGAGCGCCAAGCCTGTACGCCTATCGTGCGGCGAAGTCGCCGGTCGTCTGCACTCGGGGAGCCGCTCGCTGCCGAGGGTGGGGGCGCGCTTCATTCGGAAGGTGTACTCGAAGTGCCTGGAGGAAAGGCAAGTGCAGTTCACCGTTGCGCGTTGCGCTGCGAAAGCGCTGGCAAGGCAAGGTGAAGGAGCAGCCAGAACTGTCCGGTGCCGGCGCTGTTGGCGTGGGAGAAGGAGCTGGACGTTTGCGGCGTCGGAGCAGGGCTCTGCCGGTCGCGCACAGCGGCGCTCCGTCCTTGCTCAACTGCGAACGCTGCCAGCGCTCGCTCTCACCACCGGCAGAGCCCTGCTCCGACGCTGCAGGCCTCCAGCTCGTTCTCCCACAGCGAAGGTACCAGCACGGAAAGCTCGCGCTCTTCCTCACCTTCCTTTGCCAGCGCTTTCCTAGCGACACACGCGCGCACAGAGGTGAAGCGCGCTTGCTCCTCCTCCGCGCACTCTGAACACGCAGTCTCGGGCTCACTCAACTCACGGCACGCCTCGGCTCCCAAAGGGCCAACGTCCGAGCCGCTTCTCCCACCGCAAAGGAGACAGCACACGGAAAGCTGCCGCTCCTCACCACCGCTTTCGCAGCCAAACACACGCTGCGGCTGCGTGCGTGCCCGCCCAGCCCCGAACCCTGCCCAGCGCTCTGTCTTCACTGTCCCGACGGGCAGAGCCCTGCTGCCACCCTGCAGGCGTCCGGCGGGTTGTTCTGCCACGGCAAAGGCGAAAGCCCTTGCTGCCCTCGGGCTTCGCTTGCCACTTCAGTGACAGCCAAATACACGCTGGGGCTCCCAGCTTGCCCAGCTCCTACAACTGCCCAGCACTCTGTCTCCCTGTCCCCCATCGGCGGAGCCCTGCCGCGGCACCGCCACCGTGCGGCGCTTCCTCCCACAGCGAAGGCGCGCGCGCTGAAAGCTCTTGCTGCTCCCTCGCCGCCCCGTGCCGGCGCTTTGGCAGAACTAAGGCATGAGAAGAAGGGCTGGCAGAAACTGCCCGACGTTTTCGCTTGGGCAGCTAGTCTGCGCCGAGAGTGCGAGTGAGCTGGAGAGCGTGTCTTGGGCGTGCTGGGGGGCAAGGCAAGGGCAAGATTCCCCAGCGCGCGTTCAGCCGCGAAAGCGCTGCGAAGGGAAGGGGAGGGACGGCAGGAGCGCCAAGCCTGTACGCCTATCGTGCGGCGAAGTCGCCGGTCGTCTGCACTCGGGGAGCCGCTCGCTGCCGAGGGTGGGGGCGCGCTTCATTCGGAAGGTGTACTCGAAGTGCCTGGAGGAAAGGCAAGTGCAGTTCACCGTTGCGCGTTGCGCTGCGAAAGCGCTGGCAAGGCAAGGTGAAGGAGCAGCCAGAACTGTCCGGTGCCGGCGCTGTTGGCGTGGGAGAAGGAGCTGGACGTTTGCGGCGTCGGAGCAGGGCTCTGCCGGTCGCGCACAGCGGCGCTCCGTCCTTGCTCAACTGCGAACGCTGCCAGCGCTCGCTCTCACCACCGGCAGAGCCCTGCTCCGACGCTGCAGGCCTCCAGCTCGTTCTCCCACAGCGAAGGTACCAGCACGGAAAGCTCGCGCTCTTCCTCACCTTCCTTTGCCAGCGCTTTCCTAGCGACACACGCGCGCACAGAGGTGAAGCGCGCTTGCTCCTCCTCCGCGCACTCTGAACACGCAGTCTCGGGCTCACTCAACTCACGGCACGCCTCGGCTCCCAAAGGGCCAACGTCCGAGCCGCTTCTCCCACCGCAAAGGAGACAGCACACGGAAAGCTGCCGCTCCTCACCACCGCTTTCGCAGCCAAACACACGCTGCGGCTGCGTGCGTGCCCGCCCAGCCCCGAACCCTGCCCAGCGCTCTGTCTTCACTGTCCCGACGGGCAGAGCCCTGCTGCCACCCTGCAGGCGTCCGGCGGGTTGTTCTGCCACGGCAAAGGCGAAAGCCCTTGCTGCCCTCGGGCTTCGCTTGCCACTTCAGTGACAGCCAAATACACGCTGGGGCTCCCAGCTTGCCCAGCTCCTACAACTGCCCAGCACTCTGTCTCCCTGTCCCCCATCGGCGGAGCCCTGCCGCGGCACCGCCACCGTGCGGCGCTTCCTCCCACAGCGAAGGCGCGCGCGCTGAAAGCTCTTGCTGCTCCCTCGCCGCCCCGTGCCGGCGCTTTGGCAGAACTAAGGCATGAGAAGAAGGGCTGGCAGAAACTGCCCGACGTTTTCGCTTGGGCAGCTAGTCTGCGCCGAGAGTGCGAGTGAGCTGGAGAGCGTGTCTTGGGCGTGCTGGGGGGCAAGGCAAGGGCAAGATTCCCCAGCGCGCGTTCAGCCGCGAAAGCGCTGCGAAGGGAAGGGGAGGGACGGCAGGAGCGCCAAGCCTGTACGCCTATCGTGCGGCGAAGTCGCCGGTCGTCTGCACTCGGGGAGCCGCTCGCTGCCGAGGGTGGGGGCGCGCTTCATTCGGAAGGTGTACTCGAAGTGCCTGGAGGAAAGGCAAGTGCAGTTCACCGTTGCGCGTTGCGCTGCGAAAGCGCTGGCAAGGCAAGGTGAAGGAGCAGCCAGAACTGTCCGGTGCCGGCGCTGTTGGCGTGGGAGAAGGAGCTGGACGTTTGCGGCGTCGGAGCAGGGCTCTGCCGGTCGCGCACAGCGGCGCTCCGTCCTTGCTCAACTGCGAACGCTGCCAGCGCTCGCTCTCACCACCGGCAGAGCCCTGCTCCGACGCTGCAGGCCTCCAGCTCGTTCTCCCACAGCGAAGGTACCAGCACGGAAAGCTCGCGCTCTTCCTCACCTTCCTTTGCCAGCGCTTTCCTAGCGACACACGCGCGCACAGAGGTGAAGCGCGCTTGCTCCTCCTCCGCGCACTCTGAACACGCAGTCTCGGGCTCACTCAACTCACGGCACGCCTCGGCTCCCAAAGGGCCAACGTCCGAGCCGCTTCTCCCACCGCAAAGGAGACAGCACACGGAAAGCTGCCGCTCCTCACCACCGCTTTCGCAGCCAAACACACGCTGCGGCTGCGTGCGTGCCCGCCCAGCCCCGAACCCTGCCCAGCGCTCTGTCGTCACTGTCCCGACGGGCAGAGCCCTGCTGCCACCCTGCAGGCGTCCGGCGGGTTGTTCTGCCACGGCAAAGGCGAAAGCCCTTGCTGCCCTCGGGCTTCGCTTGCCACTTCAGTGACAGCCAAATACACGCTGGGGCTCCCAGCTTGCCCAGCTCCTACAACTGCCCAGCACTCTGTCTCCCTGTCCCCCATCGGCGGAGCCCTGCCGCGGCACCGCCACCGTGCGGCGCTTCCTCCCACAGCGAAGGCGCGCGCGCTGAAAGCTCTTGCTGCTCCCTCGCCGCCCCGTGCCGGCGCTTTGGCAGAACTAAGGCATGAGAAGAAGGGCTGGCAGAAACTGCCCGACGTTTTCGCTTGGGCAGCTAGTCTGCGCCGAGAGTGCGAGTGAGCTGGAGAGCGTGTCTTGGGCGTGCTGGGGGGCAAGGCAAGGGCAAGATTCCCCAGCGCGCGTTCAGCCGCGAAAGCGCTGCGAAGGGAAGGGGAGGGACGGCAGGAGCGCCAAGCCTGTACGCCTATCGTGCGGCGAAGTCGCCGGTCGTCTGCACTCGGGGAGCCGCTCGCTGCCGAGGGTGGGGGCGCGCTTCATTCGGAAGGTGTACTCGAAGTGCCTGGAGGAAAGGCAAGTGCAGTTCACCGTTGCGCGTTGCGCTGCGAAAGCGCTGGCAAGGCAAGGTGAAGGAGCAGCCAGAACTGTCCGGTGCCGGCGCTGTTGGCGTGGGAGAAGGAGCTGGACGTTTGCGGCGTCGGAGCAGGGCTCTGCCGGTCGCGCACAGCGGCGCTCCGTCCTTGCTCAACTGCGAACGCTGCCAGCGCTCGCTCTCACCACCGGCAGAGCCCTGCTCCGACGCTGCAGGCCTCCAGCTCGTTCTCCCACAGCGAAGGTACCAGCACGGAAAGCTCGCGCTCTTCCTCACCTTCCTTTGCCAGCGCTTTCCTAGCGACACACGCGCGCACAGAGGTGAAGCGCGCTTGCTCCTCCTCCGCGCACTCTGAACACGCAGTCTCGGGCTCACTCAACTCACGGCACGCCTCGGCTCCCAAAGGGCCAACGTCCGAGCCGCTTCTCCCACCGCAAAGGAGACAGCACACGGAAAGCTGCCGCTCCTCACCACCGCTTTCGCAGCCAAACACACGCTGCGGCTGCGTGCGTGCCCGCCCAGCCCCGAACCCTGCCCAGCGCTCTGTCTTCACTGTCCCGACGGGCAGAGCCCTGCTGCCACCCTGCAGGCGTCCGGCGGGTTGTTCTGCCACGGCAAAGGCGAAAGCCCTTGCTGCCCTCGGGCTTCGCTTGCCACTTCAGTGACAGCCAAATACACGCTGGGGCTCCCAGCTTGCCCAGCTCCTACAACTGCCCAGCACTCTGTCTCCCTGTCCCCCATCGGCGGAGCCCTGCCGCGGCACCGCCACCGTGCGGCGCTTCCTCCCACAGCGAAGGCGCGCGCGCTGAAAGCTCTTGCTGCTCCCTCGCCGCCCCGTGCCGGCGCTTTGGCAGAACTAAGGCATGAGAAGAAGGGCTGGCAGAAACTGCCCGACGTTTTCGCTTGGGCAGCTAGTCTGCGCCGAGAGTGCGAGTGAGCTGGAGAGCGTGTCTTGGGCGTGCTGGGGGGCAAGGCAAGGGCAAGATTCCCCAGCGCGCGTTCAGCCGCGAAAGCGCTGCGAAGGGAAGGGGAGGGACGGCAGGAGCGCCAAGCCTGTACGCCTATCGTGCGGCGAAGTCGCCGGTCGTCTGCACTCGGGGAGCCGCTCGCTGCCGAGGGTGGGGGCGCGCTTCATTCGGAAGGTGTACTCGAAGTGCCTGGAGGAAAGGCAAGTGCAGTTCACCGTTGCGCGTTGCGCTGCGAAAGCGCTGGCAAGGCAAGGTGAAGGAGCAGCCAGAACTGTCCGGTGCCGGCGCTGTTGGCGTGGGAGAAGGAGCTGGACGTTTGCGGCGTCGGAGCAGGGCTCTGCCGGTCGCGCACAGCGGCGCTCCGTCCTTGCTCAACTGCGAACGCTGCCAGCGCTCGCTCTCACCACCGGCAGAGCCCTGCTCCGACGCTGCAGGCCTCCAGCTCGTTCTCCCACAGCGAAGGTACCAGCACGGAAAGCTCGCGCTCTTCCTCACCTTCCTTTGCCAGCGCTTTCCTAGCGACACACGCGCGCACAGAGGTGAAGCGCGCTTGCTCCTCCTCCGCGCACTCTGAACACGCAGTCTCGGGCTCACTCAACTCACGGCACGCCTCGGCTCCCAAAGGGCCAACGTCCGAGCCGCTTCTCCCACAGCAAAGGAGACAGCACACGGAAAGCTGCCGCTCCTCACCACCGCTTTCGCAGCCAAACACACGCTGCGGCTGCGTGCGTGCCCGCCCAGCCCCGAACCCTGCCCAGCGCTCTGTCTTCACTGTCCCGACCGGCAGAGCCCTGCTGCCACCCTGCAGGCGTCCGGCGGGTTGTTCTGCCACGGCAAAGGCGAAAGCCCTTGCTGCCCTCGGGCTTCGCTTGCCACTTCAGTGACAGCCAAATACACGCTGGGGCTCCGAGCTTGCCCAGCTCCTACAACTGCCAGCACTCTGTCTCCCTGTCCCCCATCGGCGGAGCCCTGCCGCGGCACCGCCACCGTGCGGCGCTTCCTCCCACAGCGAAGGCGCGCGCGCTGAAAGCTCTTGCTGCTCCCTCGCCGCCCCGTGCCGGCGCTTTGGCAGAACTAAGGCATGAGAAGAAGGGCTGGCAGAAACTGCCCGACGTTTTCGCTTGGGCAGCTAGTCTGCGCCGAGAGTGCGAGTGAGCTGGAGAGCGTGTCTTGGGCGTGCTGGGGGGCAAGGCAAGGGCAAGATTCCCCAGCGCGCGTTCAGCCGCGAAAGCGCTGCGAAGGGAAGGGGAGGGACGGCAGGAGCGCCAAGCCTGTACGCCTATCGTGCGGCGAAGTCGCCGGTCGTCTGCACTCGGGGAGCCGCTCGCTGCCGAGGGTGGGGGCGCGCTTCATTCGGAAGGTGTACTCGAAGTGCCTGGAGGAAAGGCAAGTGCAGTTCACCGTTGCGCGTTGCGCTGCGAAAGCGCTGGCAAGGCAAGGTGAAGGAGCAGCCAGAACTGTCCGGTGCCGGCGCTGTTGGCGTGGGAGAAGGAGCTGGACGTTTGCGGCGTCGGAGCAGGGCTCTGCCGGTCGCGCACAGCGGCGCTCCGTCCTTGCTCAACTGCGAACGCTGCCAGCGCTCGCTCTCACCACCGGCAGAGCCCTGCTCCGACGCTGCAGGCCTCCAGCTCGTTCTCCCACAGCGAAGGTACCAGCACGGAAAGCTCGCGCTCTTCCTCACCTTCCTTTGCCAGCGCTTTCCTAGCGACACACGCGCGCACAGAGGTGAAGCGCGCTTGCTCCTCCTCCGCGCACTCTGAACACGCAGTCTCGGGCTCACTCAACTCACGGCACGCCTCGGCTCCCAAAGGGCCAACGTCCGAGCCGCTTCTCCCACCGCAAAGGAGACAGCACACGGAAAGCTGCCGCTCCTCACCACCGCTTTCGCAGCCAAACACACGCTGCGGCTGCGTGCGTGCCCGCCCAGCCCCGAACCCTGCCCAGCGCTCTGTCTTCACTGTCCCGACCGGCAGAGCCCTGCTGCCACCCTGCAGGCGTCCGGCGGGTTGTTCTGCCACGGCAAAGGCGAAAGCCCTTGCTGCCCTCGGGCTTCGCTTGCCACTTCAGTGACAGCCAAATACACGCTGGGGCTCCGAGCTTGCCCAGCTCCTACAACTGCCAGCACTCTGTCTCCCTGTCCCCCATCGGCGGAGCCCTGCCGCGGCACCGCCACCGTGCGGCGCTTCCTCCCACAGCGAAGGCGCGCGCGCTGAAAGCTCTTGCTGCTCCCTCGCCGCCCCGTGCCGGCGCTTTGGCAGAACTAAGGCATGAGAAGAAGGGCTGGCAGAAACTGCCCGACGTTTTCGCTTGGGCAGCTAGTCTGCGCCGAGAGTGTGAGTGAGCTGGAGAGCGTGTCTTGGGCGTGCTGGGGGGCAAGGCAAGGGCAAGATTCCCCAGCGCGCGTTCAGCCGCGAAAGCGCTGCGAAGGGAAGGGGAGGGACGGCAGGAGCGCCAAGCCTGTACGCCTATCGTGCGGCGAAGTCGCCGGTCGTCTGCACTCGGGGAGCCGCTCGCTGCCGAGGGTGGGGGCGCGCTTCATTCGGAAGGTGTACTCGAAGTGCCTGGAGGAAAGGCAAGTGCAGTTCACCGTTGCGCGTTGCGCTGCGAAAGCGCTGGCAAGGCAAGGTGAAGGAGCAGCCAGAACTGTCCGGTGCCGGCGCTGTTGGCGTGGGAGAAGGAGCTGGACGTTTGCGGCGTCGGAGCAGGGCTCTGCCGGTCGCGCACAGCGGCGCTCCGTCCTTGCTCAACTGCGAACGCTGCCAGCGCTCGCTCTCACCACCGGCAGAGCCCTGCTCCGACGCTGCAGGCCTCCAGCTCGTTCTCCCACAGCGAAGGTACCAGCACGGAAAGCTCGCGCTCTTCCTCACCTTCCTTTGCCAGCGCTTTCCTAGCGACACACGCGCGCACAGAGGTGAAGCGCGCTTGCTCCTCCTCCGCGCACTCTGAACACGCAGTCTCGGGCTCACTCAACTCACGGCACGCCTCGGCTCCCAAAGGGCCAACGTCCGAGCCGCTTCTCCCACCGCAAAGGAGACAGCACACGGAAAGCTGCCGCTCCTCACCACCGCTTTCGCAGCCAAACACACGCTGCGGCTGCGTGCGTGCCCGCCCAGCCCCGAACCCTGCCCAGCGCTCTGTCTTCACTGTCCCGACGGGCAGAGCCCTGCTGCCACCCTGCAGGCGTCCGGCGGGTTGTTCTGCCACGGCAAAGGCGAAAGCCCTTGCTGCCCTCGGGCTTCGCTTGCCACTTCAGTGACAGCCAAATACACGCTGGGGCTCCGAGCTTGCCCAGCTCCTACAACTGCCCAGCACTCTGTCTCCCTGTCCCCCATCGGCGGAGCCCTGCCGCGGCACCGCCACCGTGCGGCGCTTCCTCCCACAGCGAAGGCGCGCGCGCTGAAAGCTCTTGCTGCTCCCTCACCGCCCCGTGCCGGCGCTTTGGCAGAACTAAGGCATGAGAAGAAGGGCTGGCAGAAACTGCCCGACGTTTTCGCTTGGGCAGCTAGTCTGCGCCGAGAGTGCGAGTGAGCTGGAGAGCGTGTCTTGGGCGTGCTGGGGGGCAAGGCAAGGGCAAGATTCCCCAGCGCGCGTTCAGCCGCGAAAGCGCTGCGAAGGGAAGGGGAGGGACGGCAGGAGCGCCAAGCCTGTACGCCTATCGTGCGGCGAAGTCGCCGGTCGTCTGCACTCGGGGAGCCGCTCGCTGCCGAGGGTGGGGGCGCGCTTCATTCGGAAGGTGTACTCGAAGTGCCTGGAGGAAAGGCAAGTGCAGTTCACCGTTGCGCGTTGCGCTGCGAAAGCGCTGGCAAGGCAAGGTGAAGGAGCAGCCAGAACTGTCCGGTGCCGGCGCTGTTGGCGTGGGAGAAGGAGCTGGACGTTTGCGGCGTCGGAGCAGGGCTCTGCCGGTCGCGCACAGCGGCGCTCCGTCCTTGCTCAACTGCGAACGCTGCCAGCGCTCGCTCTCACCACCGGCAGAGCCCTGCTCCGACGCTGCAGGCCTCCAGCTCGTTCTCCCACAGCGAAGGTACCAGCACGGAAAGCTCGCGCTCTTCCTCACCTTCCTTTGCCAGCGCTTTCCTAGCGACACACGCGCGCACAGAGGTGAAGCGCGCTTGCTCCTCCTCCGCGCACTCTGAACACGCAGTCTCGGGCTCACTCAACTCACGGCACGCCTCGGCTCCCAAAGGGCCAACGTCCGAGCCGCTTCTCCCACCGCAAAGGAGACAGCACACGGAAAGCTGCCGCTCCTCACCACCGCTTTCGCAGCCAAACACACGCTGCGGCTGCGTGCGTGCCCGCCCAGCCCCGAACCCTGCCCAGCGCTCTGTCGTCACTGTCCCGACGGGCAGAGCCCTGCTGCCACCCTGCAGGCGTCCGGCGGGTTGTTCTGCCACGGCAAAGGCGAAAGCCCTTGCTGCCCTCGGGCTTCGCTTGCCACTTCAGTGACAGCCAAATACACGCTGGGGCTCCCAGCTTGCCCAGCTCCTACAACTGCCCAGCACTCTGTCTCCCTGTCCCCCATCGGCGGAGCCCTGCCGCGGCACCGCCACCGTGCGGCGCTTCCTCCCACAGCGAAGGCGCGCGCGCTGAAAGCTCTTGCTGCTCCCTCGCCGCCCCGTGCCGGCGCTTTGGCAGAACTAAGGCATGAGAAGAAGGGCTGGCAGAAACTGCCCGACGTTTTCGCTTGGGCAGCTAGTCTGCGCCGAGAGTGCGAGTGAGCTGGAGAGCGTGTCTTGGGCGTGCTGGGGGGCAAGGCAAGGGCAAGATTCCCCAGCGCGCGTTCAGCCGCGAAAGCGCTGCGAAGGGAAGGGGAGGGACGGCAGGAGCGCCAAGCCTGTACGCCTATCGTGCGGCGAAGTCGCCGGTCGTCTGCACTCGGGGAGCCGCTCGCTGCCGAGGGTGGGGGCGCGCTTCATTCGGAAGGTGTACTCGAAGTGCCTGGAGGAAAGGCAAGTGCAGTTCACCGTTGCGCGTTGCGCTGCGAAAGCGCTGGCAAGGCAAGGTGAAGGAGCAGCCAGAACTGTCCGGTGCCGGCGCTGTTGGCGTGGGAGAAGGAGCTGGACGTTTGCGGCGTCGGAGCAGGGCTCTGCCGGTCGCGCACAGCGGCGCTCCGTCCTTGCTCAACTGCGAACGCTGCCAGCGCTCGCTCTCACCACCGGCAGAGCCCTGCTCCGACGCTGCAGGCCTCCAGCTCGTTCTCCCACAGCGAAGGTACCAGCACGGAAAGCTCGCGCTCTTCCTCACCTTCCTTTGCCAGCGCTTTCCTAGCGACACACGCGCGCACAGAGGTGAAGCGCGCTTGCTCCTCCTCCGCGCACTCTGAACACGCAGTCTCGGGCTCACTCAACTCACGGCACGCCTCGGCTCCCAAAGGGCCAACGTCCGAGCCGCTTCTCCCACCGCAAAGGAGACAGCACACGGAAAGCTGCCGCTCCTCACCACCGCTTTCGCAGCCAAACACACGCTGCGGCTGCGTGCGTGCCCGCCCAGCCCCGAACCCTGCCCAGCGCTCTGTCTTCACTGTCCCGACGGGCAGAGCCCTGCTGCCACCCTGCAGGCGTCCGGCGGGTTGTTCTGCCACGGCAAAGGCGAAAGCCCTTGCTGCCCTCGGGCTTCGCTTGCCACTTCAGTGACAGCCAAATACACGCTGGGGCTCCCAGCTTGCCCAGCTCCTACAACTGCCCAGCACTCTGTCTCCCTGTCCCCCATCGGCGGAGCCCTGCCGCGGCACCGCCACCGTGCGGCGCTTCCTCCCACAGCGAAGGCGCGCGCGCTGAAAGCTCTTGCTGCTCCCTCGCCGCCCCGTGCCGGCGCTTTGGCAGAACTAAGGCATGAGAAGAAGGGCTGGCAGAAACTGCCCGACGTTTTCGCTTGGGCAGCTAGTCTGCGCCGAGAGTGCGAGTGAGCTGGAGAGCGTGTCTTGGGCGTGCTGGGGGGCAAGGCAAGGGCAAGATTCCCCAGCGCGCGTTCAGCCGCGAAAGCGCTGCGAAGGGAAGGGGAGGGACGGCAGGAGCGCCAAGCCTGTACGCCTATCGTGCGGCGAAGTCGCCGGTCGTCTGCACTCGGGGAGCCGCTCGCTGCCGAGGGTGGGGGCGCGCTTCATTCGGAAGGTGTACTCGAAGTGCCTGGAGGAAAGGCAAGTGCAGTTCACCGTTGCGCGTTGCGCTGCGAAAGCGCTGGCAAGGCAAGGTGAAGGAGCAGCCAGAACTGTCCGGTGCCGGCGCTGTTGGCGTGGGAGAAGGAGCTGGACGTTTGCGGCGTCGGAGCAGGGCTCTGCCGGTCGCGCACAGCGGCGCTCCGTCCTTGCTCAACTGCGAACGCTGCCAGCGCTCGCTCTCACCACCGGCAGAGCCCTGCTCCGACGCTGCAGGCCTCCAGCTCGTTCTCCCACAGCGAAGGTACCAGCACGGAAAGCTCGCGCTCTTCCTCACCTTCCTTTGCCAGCGCTTTCCTAGCGACACACGCGCGCACAGAGGTGAAGCGCGCTTGCTCCTCCTCCGCGCACTCTGAACACGCAGTCTCGGGCTCACTCAACTCACGGCACGCCTCGGCTCCCAAAGGGCCAACGTCCGAGCCGCTTCTCCCACAGCAAAGGAGACAGCACACGGAAAGCTGCCGCTCCTCACCACCGCTTTCGCAGCCAAACACACGCTGCGGCTGCGTGCGTGCCCGCCCAGCCCCGAACCCTGCCCAGCGCTCTGTCTTCACTGTCCCGACCGGCAGAGCCCTGCTGCCACCCTGCAGGCGTCCGGCGGGTTGTTCTGCCACGGCAAAGGCGAAAGCCCTTGCTGCCCTCGGGCTTCGCTTGCCACTTCAGTGACAGCCAAATACACGCTGGGGCTCCGAGCTTGCCCAGCTCCTACAACTGCCAGCACTCTGTCTCCCTGTCCCCCATCGGCGGAGCCCTGCCGCGGCACCGCCACCGTGCGGCGCTTCCTCCCACAGCGAAGGCGCGCGCGCTGAAAGCTCTTGCTGCTCCCTCGCCGCCCCGTGCCGGCGCTTTGGCAGAACTAAGGCATGAGAAGAAGGGCTGGCAGAAACTGCCCGACGTTTTCGCTTGGGCAGCTAGTCTGCGCCGAGAGTGCGAGTGAGCTGGAGAGCGTGTCTTGGGCGTGCTGGGGGGCAAGGCAAGGGCAAGATTCCCCAGCGCGCGTTCAGCCGCGAAAGCGCTGCGAAGGGAAGGGGAGGGACGGCAGGAGCGCCAAGCCTGTACGCCTATCGTGCGGCGAAGTCGCCGGTCGTCTGCACTCGGGGAGCCGCTCGCTGCCGAGGGTGGGGGCGCGCTTCATTCGGAAGGTGTACTCGAAGTGCCTGGAGGAAAGGCAAGTGCAGTTCACCGTTGCGCGTTGCGCTGCGAAAGCGCTGGCAAGGCAAGGTGAAGGAGCAGCCAGAACTGTCCGGTGCCGGCGCTGTTGGCGTGGGAGAAGGAGCTGGACGTTTGCGGCGTCGGAGCAGGGCTCTGCCGGTCGCGCACAGCGGCGCTCCGTCCTTGCTCAACTGCGAACGCTGCCAGCGCTCGCTCTCACCACCGGCAGAGCCCTGCTCCGACGCTGCAGGCCTCCAGCTCGTTCTCCCACAGCGAAGGTACCAGCACGGAAAGCTCGCGCTCTTCCTCACCTTCCTTTGCCAGCGCTTTCCTAGCGACACACGCGCGCACAGAGGTGAAGCGCGCTTGCTCCTCCTCCGCGCACTCTGAACACGCAGTCTCGGGCTCACTCAACTCACGGCACGCCTCGGCTCCCAAAGGGCCAACGTCCGAGCCGCTTCTCCCACCGCAAAGGAGACAGCACACGGAAAGCTGCCGCTCCTCACCACCGCTTTCGCAGCCAAACACACGCTGCGGCTGCGTGCGTGCCCGCCCAGCCCCGAACCCTGCCCAGCGCTCTGTCTTCACTGTCCCGACCGGCAGAGCCCTGCTGCCACCCTGCAGGCGTCCGGCGGGTTGTTCTGCCACGGCAAAGGCGAAAGCCCTTGCTGCCCTCGGGCTTCGCTTGCCACTTCAGTGACAGCCAAATACACGCTGGGGCTCCGAGCTTGCCCAGCTCCTACAACTGCCAGCACTCTGTCTCCCTGTCCCCCATCGGCGGAGCCCTGCCGCGGCACCGCCACCGTGCGGCGCTTCCTCCCACAGCGAAGGCGCGCGCGCTGAAAGCTCTTGCTGCTCCCTCGCCGCCCCGTGCCGGCGCTTTGGCAGAACTAAGGCATGAGAAGAAGGGCTGGCAGAAACTGCCCGACGTTTTCGCTTGGGCAGCTAGTCTGCGCCGAGAGTGTGAGTGAGCTGGAGAGCGTGTCTTGGGCGTGCTGGGGGGCAAGGCAAGGGCAAGATTCCCCAGCGCGCGTTCAGCCGCGAAAGCGCTGCGAAGGGAAGGGGAGGGACGGCAGGAGCGCCAAGCCTGTACGCCTATCGTGCGGCGAAGTCGCCGGTCGTCTGCACTCGGGGAGCCGCTCGCTGCCGAGGGTGGGGGCGCGCTTCATTCGGAAGGTGTACTCGAAGTGCCTGGAGGAAAGGCAAGTGCAGTTCACCGTTGCGCGTTGCGCTGCGAAAGCGCTGGCAAGGCAAGGTGAAGGAGCAGCCAGAACTGTCCGGTGCCGGCGCTGTTGGCGTGGGAGAAGGAGCTGGACGTTTGCGGCGTCGGAGCAGGGCTCTGCCGGTCGCGCACAGCGGCGCTCCGTCCTTGCTCAACTGCGAACGCTGCCAGCGCTCGCTCTCACCACCGGCAGAGCCCTGCTCCGACGCTGCAGGCCTCCAGCTCGTTCTCCCACAGCGAAGGTACCAGCACGGAAAGCTCGCGCTCTTCCTCACCTTCCTTTGCCAGCGCTTTCCTAGCGACACACGCGCGCACAGAGGTGAAGCGCGCTTGCTCCTCCTCCGCGCACTCTGAACACGCAGTCTCGGGCTCACTCAACTCACGGCACGCCTCGGCTCCCAAAGGGCCAACGTCCGAGCCGCTTCTCCCACCGCAAAGGAGACAGCACACGGAAAGCTGCCGCTCCTCACCACCGCTTTCGCAGCCAAACACACGCTGCGGCTGCGTGCGTGCCCGCCCAGCCCCGAACCCTGCCCAGCGCTCTGTCTTCACTGTCCCGACGGGCAGAGCCCTGCTGCCACCCTGCAGGCGTCCGGCGGGTTGTTCTGCCACGGCAAAGGCGAAAGCCCTTGCTGCCCTCGGGCTTCGCTTGCCACTTCAGTGACAGCCAAATACACGCTGGGGCTCCGAGCTTGCCCAGCTCCTACAACTGCCCAGCACTCTGTCTCCCTGTCCCCCATCGGCGGAGCCCTGCCGCGGCACCGCCACCGTGCGGCGCTTCCTCCCACAGCGAAGGCGCGCGCGCTGAAAGCTCTTGCTGCTCCCTCACCGCCCCGTGCCGGCGCTTTGGCAGAACTAAGGCATGAGAAGAAGGGCTGGCAGAAACTGCCCGACGTTTTCGCTTGGGCAGCTAGTCTGCGCCGAGAGTGCGAGTGAGCTGGAGAGCGTGTCTTGGGCGTGCTGGGGGGCAAGGCAAGGGCAAGATTCCCCAGCGCGCGTTCAGCCGCGAAAGCGCTGCGAAGGGAAGGGGAGGGACGGCAGGAGCGCCAAGCCTGTACGCCTATCGTGCGGCGAAGTCGCCGGTCGTCTGCACTCGGGGAGCCGCTCGCTGCCGAGGGTGGGGGCGCGCTTCATTCGGAAGGTGTACTCGAAGTGCCTGGAGGAAAGGCAAGTGCAGTTCACCGTTGCGCGTTGCGCTGCGAAAGCGCTGGCAAGGCAAGGTGAAGGAGCAGCCAGAACTGTCCGGTGCCGGCGCTGTTGGCGTGGGAGAAGGAGCTGGACGTTTGCGGCGTCGGAGCAGGGCTCTGCCGGTCGCGCACAGCGGCGCTCCGTCCTTGCTCAACTGCGAACGCTGCCAGCGCTCGCTCTCACCACCGGCAGAGCCCTGCTCCGACGCTGCAGGCCTCCAGCTCGTTCTCCCACAGCGAAGGTACCAGCACGGAAAGCTCGCGCTCTTCCTCACCTTCCTTTGCCAGCGCTTTCCTAGCGACACACGCGCGCACAGAGGTGAAGCGCGCTTGCTCCTCCTCCGCGCACTCTGAACACGCAGTCTCGGGCTCACTCAACTCACGGCACGCCTCGGCTCCCAAAGGGCCAACGTCCGAGCCGCTTCTCCCACAGCAAAGGAGACAGCACACGGAAAGCTGCCGCTCCTCACCACCGCTTTCGCAGCCAAACACACGCTGCGGCTGCGTGCGTGCCCGCCCAGCCCCGAACCCTGCCCAGCGCTCTGTCTTCACTGTCCCGACGGGCAGAGCCCTGCTGCCACCCTGCAGGCGTCCGGCGGGTTGTTCTGCCACGGCAAAGGCGAAAGCCCTTGCTGCCCTCGGGCTTCGCTTGCCACTTCAGTGACAGCCAAATACACGCTGGGGCTCCAAGCTTGCCCAGCTCCTACAACTGCCCAGCACTCTGTCTCCCTGTCCCCCATCGGCGGAGCCCTGCCGCGGCACCGCCACCGTGCGGCGCTTCCTCCCACAGCGAAGGCGCGCGCGCTGAAAGCTCTTGCTGCTCCCTCGCCGCCCCGTGCCGGCGCTTTGGCAGAACTAAGGCATGAGAAGAAGGGCTGGCAGAAACTGCCCGACGTTTTCGCTTGGGCAGCTAGTCTGCGCCGAGAGTGCGAGTGAGCTGGAGAGCGTGTCTTGGGCGTGCTGGGGGGCAAGGCAAGGGCAAGATTCCCCAGCGCGCGTTCAGCCGCGAAAGCGCTGCGAAGGGAAGGGGAGGGACGGCAGGAGCGCCAAGCCTGTACGCCTATCGTGCGGCGAAGTCGCCGGTCGTCTGCACTCGGGGAGCCGCTCGCTGCCGAGGGTGGGGGCGCGCTTCATTCGGAAGGTGTACTCGAAGTGCCTGGAGGAAAGGCAAGTGCAGTTCACCGTTGCGCGTTGCGCTGCGAAAGCGCTGGCAAGGCAAGGTGAAGGAGCAGCCAGAACTGTCCGGTGCCGGCGCTGTTGGCGTGGGAGAAGGAGCTGGACGTTTGCGGCGTCGGAGCAGGGCTCTGCCGGTCGCGCACAGCGGCGCTCCGTCCTTGCTCAACTGCGAACGCTGCCAGCGCTCGCTCTCACCACCGGCAGAGCCCTGCTCCGACGCTGCAGGCCTCCAGCTCGTTCTCCCACAGCGAAGGTACCAGCACGGAAAGCTCGCGCTCTTCCTCACCTTCCTTTGCCAGCGCTTTCCTAGCGACACACGCGCGCACAGAGGTGAAGCGCGCTTGCTCCTCCTCCGCGCACTCTGAACACGCAGTCTCGGGCTCACTCAACTCACGGCACGCCTCGGCTCCCAAAGGGCCAACGTCCGAGCCGCTTCTCCCACAGCAAAGGAGACAGCACACGGAAAGCTGCCGCTCCTCACCACCGCTTTCGCAGCCAAACACACGCTGCGGCTGCGTGCGTGCCCGCCCAGCCCCGAACCCTGCCCAGCGCTCTGTCTTCACTGTCCCGACGGGCAGAGCCCTGCTGCCACCCTGCAGGCGTCCGGCGGGTTGTTCTGCCACGGCAAAGGCGAAAGCCCTTGCTGCCCTCGGGCTTCGCTTGCCACTTCAGTGACAGCCAAATACACGCTGGGGCTCCAAGCTTGCCCAGCTCCTACAACTGCCCAGCACTCTGTCTCCCTGTCCCCCATCGGCGGAGCCCTGCCGCGGCACCGCCACCGTGCGGCGCTTCCTCCCACAGCGAAGGCGCGCGCGCTGAAAGCTCTTGCTGCTCCCTCGCCGCCCCGTGCCGGCGCTTTGGCAGAACTAAGGCATGAGAAGAAGGGCTGGCAGAAACTGCCCGACGTTTTCGCTTGGGCAGCTAGTCTGCGCCGAGAGTGCGAGTGAGCTGGAGAGCGTGTCTTGGGCGTGCTGGGGGGCAAGGCAAGGGCAAGATTCCCCAGCGCGCGTTCAGCCGCGAAAGCGCTGCGAAGGGAAGGGGAGGGACGGCAGGAGCGCCAAGCCTGTACGCCTATCGTGCGGCGAAGTCGCCGGTCGTCTGCACTCGGGGAGCCGCTCGCTGCCGAGGGTGGGGGCGCGCTTCATTCAGAAGGTGTACTCGAAGTGCCTGGAGGAAAGGCAAGTGCAGTTCACCGTTGCGCGTTGCGCTGCGAAAGCGCTGGCAAGGCAAGGTGAAGGAGCAGCCAGAACTGTCCGGTGCCGGCGCTGTTGGCGTGGGAGAAGGAGCTGGACGTTTGCGGCGTCGGAGCAGGGCTCTGCCGGTCGCGCACAGCGGCGCTCCGTCCTTGCTCAACTGCGAACGCTGCCAGCGCTCGCTCTCACCACCGGCAGAGCCCTGCTCCGACGCTGCAGGCCTCCAGCTCGTTCTCCCACAGCGAAGGTACCAGCACGGAAAGCTCGCGCTCTTCCTCACCTTCCTTTGCCAGCGCTTTCCTAGCGACACACGCGCGCACAGAGGTGAAGCGCGCTTGCTCCTCCTCCGCGCACTCTGAACACGCAGTCTCGGGCTCACTCAACTCACGGCACGCCTCGGCTCCCAAAGGGCCAACGTCCGAGCCGCTTCTCCCACCGCAAAGGAGACAGCACACGGAAAGCTGCCGCTCCTCACCACTGCTTTCGCAGCCAAACACACGCTGCGGCTGCGTGCGTGCCCGCCCAGCCCCGAACCCTGCCCAGCGCTCTGTCTTCACTGTCCCGACGGGCAGAGCCCTGCTGCCACCCTGCAGGCGTCCGGCGGGTTGTTCTGCCACGGCAAAGGCGAAAGCCCTTGCTGCCCTCGGGCTTCGCTTGCCACTTCAGTGACAGCCAAATACACGCTGGGGCTCCGAGCTTGCCCAGCTCCTACAACTGCCCAGCACTCTGTCTCCCTGTCCCCCATCGGCGGAGCCCTGCCGCGGCACCGCCACCGTGCGGCGCTTCCTCCCACAGCGAAGGCGCGCGCGCTGAAAGCTCTTGCTGCTCCCTCGCCGCCCCGTGCCGGCGCTTTGGCAGAACTAAGGCATGAGAAGAAGGGCTGGCAGAAACTGCCCGACGTTTTCGCTTGGGCAGCTAGTCTGCGCCGAGAGTGCGAGTGAGCTGGAGAGCGTGTCTTGGGCGTGCTGGGGGGCAAGGCAAGGGCAAGATTCCCCAGCGCGCGTTCAGCCGCGAAAGCGCTGCGAAGGGAAGGGGAGGGACGGCAGGAGCGCCAAGCCTGTACGCCTATCGTGCGGCGAAGTCGCCGGTCGTCTGCACTCGGGGAGCCGCTCGCTGCCGAGGGTGGGGGCGCGCTTCATTCGGAAGGTGTACTCGAAGTGCCTGGAGGAAAGGCAAGTGCAGTTCACCGTTGCGCGTTGCGCTGCGAAAGCGCTGGCAAGGCAAGGTGAAGGAGCAGCCAGAACTGTCCGGTGCCGGCGCTGTTGGCGTGGGAGAAGGAGCTGGACGTTTGCGGCGTCGGAGCAGGGCTCTGCCGGTCGCGCACAGCGGCGCTCCGTCCTTGCTCAACTGCGAACGCTGCCAGCGCTCGCTCTCACCACCGGCAGAGCCCTGCTCCGACGCTGCAGGCCTCCAGCTCGTTCTCCCACAGCGAAGGTACCAGCACGGAAAGCTCGCGCTCTTCCTCACCTTCCTTTGCCAGCGCTTTCCTAGCGACACACGCGCGCACAGAGGTGAAGCGCGCTTGCTCCTCCTCCGCGCACTCTGAACACGCAGTCTCGGGCTCACTCAACTCACGGCACGCCTCGGCTCCCAAAGGGCCAACGTCCGAGCCGCTTCTCCCACCGCAAAGGAGACAGCACACGGAAAGCTGCCGCTCCTCACCACCGCTTTCGCAGCCAAACACACGCTGCGGCTGCGTGCGTGCCCGCCCAGCCCCGAACCCTGCCCAGCGCTCTGTCTTCACTGTCCCGACGGGCAGAGCCCTGCTGCCACCCTGCAGGCGTCCGGCGGGTTGTTCTGCCACGGCAAAGGCGAAAGCCCTTGCTGCCCTCGGGCTTCGCTTGCCACTTCAGTGACAGCCAAATACACGCTGGGGCTCCCAGCTTGCCCAGCTCCTACAACTGCCCAGCACTCTGTCTCCCTGTCCCCCATCGGCGGAGCCCTGCCGCGGCACCGCCACCGTGCGGCGCTTCCTCCCACAGCGAAGGCGCGCGCGCTGAAAGCTCTTGCTGCTCCCTCGCCGCCCCGTGCCGGCGCTTTGGCAGAACTAAGGCATGAGAAGAAGGGCTGGCAGAAACTGCCCGACGTTTTCGCTTGGGCAGCTAGTCTGCGCCGAGAGTGCGAGTGAGCTGGAGAGCGTGTCTTGGGCGTGCTGGGGGGCAAGGCAAGGGCAAGATTCCCCAGCGCGCGTTCAGCCGCGAAAGCGCTGCGAAGGGAAGGGGAGGGACGGCAGGAGCGCCAAGCCTGTACGCCTATCGTGCGGCGAAGTCGCCGGTCGTCTGCACTCGGGGAGCCGCTCGCTGCCGAGGGTGGGGGCGCGCTTCATTCGGAAGGTGTACTCGAAGTGCCTGGAGGAAAGGCAAGTGCAGTTCACCGTTGCGCGTTGCGCTGCGAAAGCGCTGGCAAGGCAAGGTGAAGGAGCAGCCAGAACTGTCCGGTGCCGGCGCTGTTGGCGTGGGAGAAGGAGCTGGACGTTTGCGGCGTCGGAGCAGGGCTCTGCCGGTCGCGCACAGCGGCGCTCCGTCCTTGCTCAACTGCGAACGCTGCCAGCGCTCGCTCTCACCACCGGCAGAGCCCTGCTCCGACGCTGCAGGCCTCCAGCTCGTTCTCCCACAGCGAAGGTACCAGCACGGAAAGCTCGCGCTCTTCCTCACCTTCCTTTGCCAGCGCTTTCCTAGCGACACACGCGCGCACAGAGGTGAAGCGCGCTTGCTCCTCCTCCGCGCACTCTGAACACGCAGTCTCGGGCTCACTCAACTCACGGCACGCCTCGGCTCCCAAAGGGCCAACGTCCGAGCCGCTTCTCCCACCGCAAAGGAGACAGCACACGGAAAGCTGCCGCTCCTCACCACCGCTTTCGCAGCCAAACACACGCTGCGGCTGCGTGCGTGCCCGCCCAGCCCCGAACCCTGCCCAGCGCTCTGTCTTCACTGTCCCGACGGGCAGAGCCCTGCTGCCACCCTGCAGGCGTCCGGCGGGTTGTTCTGCCACGGCAAAGGCGAAAGCCCTTGCTGCCCTCGGGCTTCGCTTGCCACTTCAGTGACAGCCAAATACACGCTGGGGCTCCGAGCTTGCCCAGCTCCTACAACTGCCCAGCACTCTGTCTCCCTGTCCCCCATCGGCGGAGCCCTGCCGCGGCACCGCCACCGTGCGGCGCTTCCTCCCACAGCGAAGGCGCGCGCGCTGAAAGCTCTTGCTGCTCCCTCGCCGCCCCGTGCCGGCGCTTTGGCAGAACTAAGGCATGAGAAGAAGGGCTGGCAGAAACTGCCCGACGTTTTCGCTTGGGCAGCTAGTCTGCGCCGAGAGTGCGAGTGAGCTGGAGAGCGTGTCTTGGGCGTGCTGGGGGGCAAGGCAAGGGCAAGATTCCCCAGCGCGCGTTCAGCCGCGAAAGCGCTGCGAAGGGAAGGGGAGGGACGGCAGGAGCGCCAAGCCTGTACGCCTATCGTGCGGCGAAGTCGCCGGTCGTCTGCACTCGGGGAGCCGCTCGCTGCCGAGGGTGGGGGCGCGCTTCATTCGGAAGGTGTACTCGAAGTGCCTGGAGGAAAGGCAAGTGCAGTTCACCGTTGCGCGTTGCGCTGCGAAAGCGCTGGCAAGGCAAGGTGAAGGAGCAGCCAGAACTGTCCGGTGCCGGCGCTGTTGGCGTGGGAGAAGGAGCTGGACGTTTGCGGCGTCGGAGCAGGGCTCTGCCGGTCGCGCACAGCGGCGCTCCGTCCTTGCTCAACTGCGAACGCTGCCAGCGCTCGCTCTCACCACCGGCAGAGCCCTGCTCCGACGCTGCAGGCCTCCAGCTCGTTCTCCCACAGCGAAGGTACCAGCACGGAAAGCTCGCGCTCTTCCTCACCTTCCTTTGCCAGCGCTTTCCTAGCGACACACGCGCGCACAGAGGTGAAGCGCGCTTGCTCCTCCTCCGCGCACTCTGAACACGCAGTCTCGGGCTCACTCAACTCACGGCACGCCTCGGCTCCCAAAGGGCCAACGTCCGAGCCGCTTCTCCCACCGCAAAGGAGACAGCACACGGAAAGCTGCCGCTCCTCACCACCGCTTTCGCAGCCAAACACACGCTGCGGCTGCGTGCGTGCCCGCCCAGCCCCGAACCCTGCCCAGCGCTCTGTCTTCACTGTCCCGACGGGCAGAGCCCTGCTGCCACCCTGCAGGCGTCCGGCGGGTTGTTCTGCCACGGCAAAGGCGAAAGCCCTTGCTGCCCTCGGGCTTCGCTTGCCACTTCAGTGACAGCCAAATACACGCTGGGGCTCCCAGCTTGCCCAGCTCCTACAACTGCCCAGCACTCTGTCTCCCTGTCCCCCATCGGCGGAGCCCTGCCGCGGCACCGCCACCGTGCGGCGCTTCCTCCCACAGCGAAGGCGCGCGCGCTGAAAGCTCTTGCTGCTCCCTCGCCGCCCCGTGCCGGCGCTTTGGCAGAACTAAGGCATGAGAAGAAGGGCTGGCAGAAACTGCCCGACGTTTTCGCTTGGGCAGCTAGTCTGCGCCGAGAGTGCGAGTGAGCTGGAGAGCGTGTCTTGGGCGTGCTGGGGGGCAAGGCAAGGGCAAGATTCCCCAGCGCGCGTTCAGCTGCGAAAGCGCTGCGAAGGGAAGGGGAGGGACGGCAGGAGCGCCAAGCCTGTACGCCTATCGTGCGGCGAAGTCGCCGGTCGTCTGCACTCGGGGAGCCGCTCGCTGCCGAGGGTGGGGGCGCGCTTCATTCGGAAGGTGTACTCGAAGTGCCTGGAGGAAAGGCAAGTGCAGTTCACCGTTGCGCGTTGCGCTGCGAAAGCGCTGGCAAGGCAAGGTGAAGGAGCAGCCAGAACTGTCCGGTGCCGGCGCTGTTGGCGTGGGAGAAGGAGCTGGACGTTTGCGGCGTCGGAGCAGGGCTCTGCCGGTCGCGCACAGCGGCGCTCCGTCCTTGCTCAACTGCGAACGCTGCCAGCGCTCGCTCTCACCACCGGCAGAGCCCTGCTCCGACGCTGCAGGCCTCCAGCTCGTTCTCCCACAGCGAAGGTACCAGCACGGAAAGCTCGCGCTCTTCCTCACCTTCCTTTGCCAGCGCTTTCCTAGCGACACACGCGCGCACAGAGGTGAAGCGCGCTTGCTCCTCCTCCGCGCACTCTGAACACGCAGTCTCGGGCTCACTCAACTCACGGCACGCCTCGGCTCCCAAAGGGCCAACGTCCGAGCCGCTTCTCCCACCGCAAAGGAGACAGCACACGGAAAGCTGCCGCTCCTCACCACCGCTTTCGCAGCCAAACACACGCTGCGGCTGCGTGCGTGCCCGCCCAGCCCCGAACCCTGCCCAGCGCTCTGTCTTCACTGTCCCGACGGGCAGAGCCCTGCTGCCACCCTGCAGGCGTCCGGCGGGTTGTTCTGCCACGGCAAAGGCGAAAGCCCTTGCTGCCCTCGGGCTTCGCTTGCCACTTCAGTGACAGCCAAATACACGCTGGGGCTCCGAGCTTGCCCAGCTCCTACAACTGCCAGCACTCTGTCTCCCTGTCCCCCATCGGCGGAGCCCTGCCGCGGCACCGCCACCGTGCGGCGCTTCCTCCCACAGCGAAGGCGCGCGCGCTGAAAGCTCTTGCTGCTCCCTCGCCGCCCCGTGCCGGCGCTTTGGCAGAACTAAGGCATGAGAAGAAGGGCTGGCAGAAACTGCCCGACGTTTTCGCTTGGGCAGCTAGTCTGCGCCGAGAGTGCGAGTGAGCTGGAGAGCGTGTCTTGGGCGTGCTGGGGGGCAAGGCAAGGGCAAGATTCCCCAGCGCGCGTTCAGCCGCGAAAGCGCTGCGAAGGGAAGGGGAGGGACGGCAGGAGCGCCAAGCCTGTACGCCTATCGTGCGGCGAAGTCGCCGGTCGTCTGCACTCGGGGAGCCGCTCGCTGCCGAGGGTGGGGGCGCGCTTCATTCGGAAGGTGTACTCGAAGTGCCTGGAGGAAAGGCAAGTGCAGTTCACCGTTGCGCGTTGCGCTGCGAAAGCGCTGGCAAGGCAAGGTGAAGGAGCAGCCAGAACTGTCCGGTGCCGGCGCTGTTGGCGTGGGAGAAGGAGCTGGACGTTTGCGGCGTCGGAGCAGGGCTCTGCCGGTCGCGCACAGCGGCGCTCCGTCCTTGCTCAACTGCGAACGCTGCCAGCGCTCGCTCTCACCACCGGCAGAGCCCTGCTCCGACGCTGCAGGCCTCCAGCTCGTTCTCCCACAGCGAAGGTACCAGCACGGAAAGCTCGCGCTCTTCCTCACCTTCCTTTGCCAGCGCTTTCCTAGCGACACACGCGCGCACAGAGGTGAAGCGCGCTTGCTCCTCCTCCGCGCACTCTGAACACGCAGTCTCGGGCTCACTCAACTCACGGCACGCCTCGGCTCCCAAAGGGCCAACGTCCGAGCCGCTTCTCCCACCGCAAAGGAGACAGCACACGGAAAGCTGCCGCTCCTCACCACCGCTTTCGCAGCCAAACACACGCTGCGGCTGCGTGCGTGCCCGCCCAGCCCCGAACCCTGCCCAGCGCTCTGTCTTCACTGTCCCGACGGGCAGAGCCCTGCTGCCACCCTGCAGGCGTCCGGCGGGTTGTTCTGCCACGGCAAAGGCGAAAGCCCTTGCTGCCCTCGGGCTTCGCTTGCCACTTCAGTGACAGCCAAATACACGCTGGGGCTCCGAGCTTGCCCAGCTCCTACAACTGCCCAGCACTCTGTCTCCCTGTCCCCCATCGGCGGAGCCCTGCCGCGGCACCGCCACCGTGCGGCGCTTCCTCCCACAGCGAAGGCGCGCGCGCTGAAAGCTCTTGCTGCTCCCTCGCCGCCCCGTGCCGGCGCTTTGGCAGAACTAAGGCATGAGAAGAAGGGCTGGCAGAAACTGCCCGACGTTTTCGCTTGGGCAGCTAGTCTGCGCCGAGAGTGCGAGTGAGCTGGAGAGCGTGTCTTGGGCGTGCTGGGGGGCAAGGCAAGGGCAAGATTCCCCAGCGCGCGTTCAGCCGCGAAAGCGCTGCGAAGGGAAGGGGAGGGACGGCAGGAGCGCCAAGCCTGTACGCCTATCGTGCGGCGAAGTCGCCGGTCGTCTGCACTCGGGGAGCCGCTCGCTGCCGAGGGTGGGGGCGCGCTTCATTCGGAAGGTGTACTCGAAGTGCCTGGAGGAAAGGCAAGTGCAGTTCACCGTTGCGCGTTGCGCTGCGAAAGCGCTGGCAAGGCAAGGTGAAGGAGCAGCCAGAACTGTCCGGTGCCGGCGCTGTTGGCGTGGGAGAAGGAGCTGGACGTTTGCGGCGTCGGAGCAGGGCTCTGCCGGTCGCGCACAGCGGCGCTCCGTCCTTGCTCAACTGCGAACGCTGCCAGCGCTCGCTCTCACCACCGGCAGAGCCCTGCTCCGACGCTGCAGGCCTCCAGCTCGTTCTCCCACAGCGAAGGTACCAGCACGGAAAGCTCGCGCTCTTCCTCACCTTCCTTTGCCAGCGCTTTCCTAGCGACACACGCGCGCACAGAGGTGAAGCGCGCTTGCTCCTCCTCCGCGCACTCTGAACACGCAGTCTCGGGCTCACTCAACTCACGGCACGCCTCGGCTCCCAAAGGGCCAACGTCCGAGCCGCTTCTCCCACCGCAAAGGAGACAGCACACGGAAAGCTGCCGCTCCTCACCACCGCTTTCGCAGCCAAACACACGCTGCGGCTGCGTGCGTGCCCGCCCAGCCCCGAACCCTGCCCAGCGCTCTGTCGTCACTGTCCCGACCGGCAGAGCCCTGCTGCCACCCTGCAGGCGTCCGGCGGGTTGTTCTGCCACGGCAAAGGCGAAAGCCCTTGCTGCCCTCGGGCTTCGCTTGCCACTTCAGTGACAGCCAAATACACGCTGGGGCTCCCAGCTTGCCCAGCTCCTACAACTGCCAGCACTCTGTCTCCCTGTCCCCCATCGGCGGAGCCCTGCCGCGGCACCGCCACCGTGCGGCGCTTCCTCCCACAGCGAAGGCGCGCGCGCTGAAAGCTCTTGCTGCTCCCTCGCCGCCCCGTGCCGGCGCTTTGGCAGAACTAAGGCATGAGAAGAAGGGCTGGCAGAAACTGCCCGACGTTTTCGCTTGGGCAGCTAGTCTGCGCCGAGAGTGCGAGTGAGCTGGAGAGCGTGTCTTGGGCGTGCTGGGGGGCAAGGCAAGGGCAAGATTCCCCAGCGCGCGTTCAGCCGCGAAAGCGCTGCGAAGGGAAGGGGAGGGACGGCAGGAGCGCCAAGCCTGTACGCCTATCGTGCGGCGAAGTCGCCGGTCGTCTGCACTCGGGGAGCCGCTCGCTGCCGAGGGTGGGGGCGCGCTTCATTCGGAAGGTGTACTCGAAGTGCCTGGAGGAAAGGCAAGTGCAGTTCACCGTTGCGCGTTGCGCTGCGAAAGCGCTGGCAAGGCAAGGTGAAGGAGCAGCCAGAACTGTCCGGTGCCGGCGCTGTTGGCGTGGGAGAAGGAGCTGGACGTTTGCGGCGTCGGAGCAGGGCTCTGCCGGTCGCGCACAGCGGCGCTCCGTCCTTGCTCAACTGCGAACGCTGCCAGCGCTCGCTCTCACCACCGGCAGAGCCCTGCTCCGACGCTGCAGGCCTCCAGCTCGTTCTCCCACAGCGAAGGTACCAGCACGGAAAGCTCGCGCTCTTCCTCACCTTCCTTTGCCAGCGCTTTCCTAGCGACACACGCGCGCACAGAGGTGAAGCGCGCTTGCTCCTCCTCCGCGCACTCTGAACACGCAGTCTCGGGCTCACTCAACTCACGGCACGCCTCGGCTCCCAAAGGGCCAACGTCCGAGCCGCTTCTCCCACCGCAAAGGAGACAGCACACGGAAAGCTGCCGCTCCTCACCACCGCTTTCGCAGCCAAACACACGCTGCGGCTGCGTGCGTGCCCGCCCAGCCCCGAACCCTGCCCAGCGCTCTGTCTTCACTGTCCCGACGGGCAGAGCCCTGCTGCCACCCTGCAGGCGTCCGGCGGGTTGTTCTGCCACGGCAAAGGCGAAAGCCCTTGCTGCCCTCGGGCTTCGCTTGCCACTTCAGTGACAGCCAAATACACGCTGGGGCTCCCAGCTTGCCCAGCTCCTACAACTGCCAGCACTCTGTCTCCCTGTCCCCCATCGGCGGAGCCCTGCCGCGGCACCGCCACCGTGCGGCGCTTCCTCCCACAGCGAAGGCGCGCGCGCTGAAAGCTCTTGCTGCTGCCTCGCCGCCCCGTGCCGGCGCTTTGGCAGAACTAAGGCATGAGAAGAAGGGCTGGCAGAAACTGCCCGACGTTTTCGCTTGGGCAGCTAGTCTGCGCCGAGAGTGCGAGTGAGCTGGAGAGCGTGTCTTGGGCGTGCTGGGGGGCAAGGCAAGGGCAAGATTCCCCAGCGCGCGTTCAGCCGCGAAAGCGCTGCGAAGGGAAGGGGAGGGACGGCAGGAGCGCCAAGCCTGTACGCCTATCGTGCGGCGAAGTCGCCGGTCGTCTGCACTCGGGGAGCCGCTCGCTGCCGAGGGTGGGGGCGCGCTTCATTCGGAAGGTGTACTCGAAGTGCCTGGAGGAAAGGCAAGTGCAGTTCACCGTTGCGCGTTGCGCTGCGAAAGCGCTGGCAAGGCAAGGTGAAGGAGCAGCCAGAACTGTCCGGTGCCGGCGCTGTTGGCGTGGGAGAAGGAGCTGGACGTTTGCGGCGTCGGAGCAGGGCTCTGCCGGTCGCGCACAGCGGCGCTCCGTCCTTGCTCAACTGCGAACGCTGCCAGCGCTCGCTCTCACCACCGGCAGAGCCCTGCTCCGACGCTGCAGGCCTCCAGCTCGTTCTCCCACAGCGAAGGTACCAGCACGGAAAGCTCGCGCTCTTCCTCACCTTCCTTTGCCAGCGCTTTCCTAGCGACACACGCGCGCACAGAGGTGAAGCGCGCTTGCTCCTCCTCCGCGCACTCTGAACACGCAGTCTCGGGCTCACTCAACTCACGGCACGCCTCGGCTCCCAAAGGGCCAACGTCCGAGCCGCTTCTCCCACCGCAAAGGAGACAGCACACGGAAAGCTGCCGCTCCTCACCACCGCTTTCGCAGCCAAACACACGCTGCGGCTGCGTGCGTGCCCGCCCAGCCCCGAACCCTGCCCAGCGCTCTGTCGTCACTGTCCCGACCGGCAGAGCCCTGCTGCCACCCTGCAGGCGTCCGGCGGGTTGTTCTGCCACGGCAAAGGCGAAAGCCCTTGCTGCCCTCGGGCTTCGCTTGCCACTTCAGTGACAGCCAAATACACGCTGGGGCTCCGAGCTTGCCCAGCTCCTACAACTGCCAGCACTCTGTCTCCCTGTCCCCCATCGGCGGAGCCCTGCCGCGGCACCGCCACCATGCGGCGCTTCCTCCCACAGCGAAGGCGCGCGCGCTGAAAGCTCTTGCTGCTCCCTCGCCGCCCCGTGCCGGCGCTTTGGCAGAACTAAGGC
Source organism: Pelecanus crispus (assembly GCF_030463565.1). Taxonomy (NCBI): domain Eukaryota; kingdom Metazoa; phylum Chordata; class Aves; order Pelecaniformes; family Pelecanidae; genus Pelecanus; species Pelecanus crispus. The sequence continues at coordinate 24,608,113 of NC_134650.1, forward strand.
ATGAGAAGAAGGGCTGGCAGAAACTGCCCGACGTTTTCGCTTGGGCAGCTAGTCTGCGCCGAGAGTGCGAGTGAGCTGGAGAGCGTGTCTTGGGCGTGCTGGGGGGCAAGGCAAGGGCAAGATTCCCCAGCGCGCGTTCAGCCGCGAAAGCGCTGCGAAGGGAAGGGGAGGGACGGCAGGAGCGCCAAACCTGTACGCCTATCGTGCGGCGAAGTCGCCGGTCGTCTGCACTCGGGGAGCCGCTCGCTGCCGAGGGTGGGGGCGCGCTTCATTCGGAAGGTGTACTCGAAGTGCCTGGAGGAAAGGCAAGTGCAGTTCACCGTTGCGCGTTGCGCTGCGAAAGCGCTGGCAAGGCAAGGTGAAGGAGCAGCCAGAACTGTCCGGTGCCGGCGCTGTTGGCGTGGGAGAAGGAGCTGGACGTTTGCGGCGTCGGAGCAGGGCTCTGCCGGTCGCGCACAGTGGCGCTCCGTCCTTGCTCAACTGCGAACGCTGCCAGCGCTCGCTCTCACCACCGGCAGAGCCCTGCTCCGACGCTGCAGGCCTCCAGCTCGTTCTCCCACAGCGAAGGTACCAGCACGGAAAGCTCGCGCTCTTCCTCACCTTCCTTTGCCAGCGCTTTCCTAGCGACACACGCGCGCACAGAGGTGAAGCGCGCTTGCTCCTCCTCCGCGCACTCTGAACACGCAGTCTCGGGCTCACTCAACTCACGGCACGCCTCGGCTCCCAAAGGGCCAACGTCCGAGCCGCTTCTCCCACAGCAAAGGAGACAGCACACGGAAAGCTGCCGCTCCTCACCACCGCTTTCGCAGCCAAACACACGCTGCGGCTGCGTGCGTGCCCGCCCAGCCCCGAACCCTGCCCAGCGCTCTGTCTTCACTGTCCCGACCGGCAGAGCCCTGCTGCCACCCTGCAGGCGTCCGGCGGGTTGTTCTGCCACGGCAAAGGCGAAAGCCCTTGCTGCCCTCGGGCTTCGCTTGCCACTTCAGTGACAGCCAAATACACGCTGGGGCTCCCAGCTTGCCCAGCTCCTACAACTGCCAGCACTCTGTCTCCCTGTCCCCCATCGGCGGAGCCCTGCCGCGGCACCGCCACCGTGCGGCGCTTCCTCCCACAGCGAAGGCGCGCGCGCTGAAAGCTCTTGCTGCTCCCTCGCCGCCCCGTGCCGGCGCTTTGGCAGAACTAAGGCATGAGAAGAAGGGCTGGCAGAAACTGCCCGACGTTTTCGCTTGGGCAGCTAGTCTGCGCCGAGAGTGCGAGTGAGCTGGAGAGCGTGTCTTGGGCGTGCTGGGGGGCAAGGCAAGGGCAAGATTCCCCAGCGCGCGTTCAGCCGCGAAAGCGCTGCGAAGGGAAGGGGAGGGACGGCAGGAGCGCCAAGCCTGTACGCCTATCGTGCGGCGAAGTCGCCGGTCGTCTGCACTCGGGGAGCCGCTCGCTGCCGAGGGTGGGGGCGCGCTTCATTCGGAAGGTGTACTCGAAGTGCCTGGAGGAAAGGCAAGTGCAGTTCACCGTTGCGCGTTGCGCTGCGAAAGCGCTGGCAAGGCAAGGTGAAGGAGCAGCCAGAACTGTCCGGTGCCGGCGCTGTTGGCGTGGGAGAAGGAGCTGGACGTTTGCGGCGTCGGAGCAGGGCTCTGCCGGTCGCGCACAGCGGCGCTCCGTCCTTGCTCAACTGCGAACGCTGCCAGCGCTCGCTCTCACCACCGGCAGAGCCCTGCTCCGACGCTGCAGGCCTCCAGCTCGTTCTCCCACAGCGAAGGTACCAGCACGGAAAGCTCGCGCTCTTCCTCACCTTCCTTTGCCAGCGCTTTCCTAGCGACACACGCGCGCACAGAGGTGAAGCGCGCTTGCTCCTCCTCCGCGCACTCTGAACACGCAGTCTCGGGCTCACTCAACTCACGGCACGCCTCGGCTCCCAAAGGGCCAACGTCCGAGCCGCTTCTCCCACCGCAAAGGAGACAGCACACGGAAAGCTGCCGCTCCTCACCACCGCTTTCGCAGCCAAACACACGCTGCGGCTGCGTGCGTGCCCGCCCAGCCCCGAACCCTGCCCAGCGCTCTGTCTTCACTGTCCCGACGGGCAGAGCCCTGCTGCCACCCTGCAGGCGTCCGGCGGGTTGTTCTGCCACGGCAAAGGCGAAAGCCCTTGCTGCCCTCGGGCTTCGCTTGCCACTTCAGTGACAGCCAAATACACGCTGGGGCTCCCAGCTTGCCCAGCTCCTACAACTGCCCAGCACTCTGTCTCCCTGTCCCCCATCGGCGGAGCCCTGCCGCGGCACCGCCACCGTGCGGCGCTTCCTCCCACAGCGAAGGCGCGCGCGCTGAAAGCTCTTGCTGCTCCCTCGCCGCCCCGTGCCGGCGCTTTGGCAGAACTAAGGCATGAGAAGAAGGGCTGGCAGAAACTGCCCGACGTTTTCGCTTGGGCAGCTAGTCTGCGCCGAGAGTGCGAGTGAGCTGGAGAGCGTGTCTTGGGCGTGCTGGGGGGCAAGGCAAGGGCAAGATTCCCCAGCGCGCGTTCAGCCGCGAAAGCGCTGCGAAGGGAAGGGGAGGGACGGCAGGAGCGCCAAGCCTGTACGCCTATCGTGCGGCGAAGTCGCCGGTCGTCTGCACTCGGGGAGCCGCTCGCTGCCGAGGGTGGGGGCGCGCTTCATTCGGAAGGTGTACTCGAAGTGCCTGGAGGAAAGGCAAGTGCAGTTCACCGTTGCGCGTTGCGCTGCGAAAGCGCTGGCAAGGCAAGGTGAAGGAGCAGCCAGAACTGTCCGGTGCCGGCGCTGTTGGCGTGGGAGAAGGAGCTGGACGTTTGCGGCGTCGGAGCAGGGCTCTGCCGGTCGCGCACAGCGGCGCTCCGTCCTTGCTCAACTGCGAACGCTGCCAGCGCTCGCTCTCACCACCGGCAGAGCCCTGCTCCGACGCTGCAGGCCTCCAGCTCGTTCTCCCACAGCGAAGGTACCAGCACGGAAAGCTCGCGCTCTTCCTCACCTTCCTTTGCCAGCGCTTTCCTAGCGACACACGCGCGCACAGAGGTGAAGCGCGCTTGCTCCTCCTCCGCGCACTCTGAACACGCAGTCTCGGGCTCACTCAACTCACGGCACGCCTCGGCTCCCAAAGGGCCAACGTCCGAGCCGCTTCTCCCACCGCAAAGGAGACAGCACACGGAAAGCTGCCGCTCCTCACCACCGCTTTCGCAGCCAAACACACGCTGCGGCTGTGTGCGTGCCCGCCCAGCCCCGAACCCTGCCCAGCGCTCTGTCTTCACTGTCCCGACCGGCAGAGCCCTGCTGCCACCCTGCAGGCGTCCGGCGGGTTGTTCTGCCACGGCAAAGGCGAAAGCCCTTGCTGCCCTCGGGCTTCGCTTGCCACTTCAGTGACAGCCAAATACACGCTGGGGCTCCGAGCTTGCCCAGCTCCTACAACTGCCAGCACTCTGTCTCCCTGTCCCCCATCGGCGGAGCCCTGCCGCGGCACCGCCACCGTGCGGCGCTTCCTCCCACAGCGAAGGCGCGCGCGCTGAAAGCTCTTGCTGCTCCCTCGCCGCCCCGTGCCGGCGCTTTGGCAGAACTAAGGCATGAGAAGAAGGGCTGGCAGAAACTGCCCGACGTTTTCGCTTGGGCAGCTAGTCTGCGCCGAGAGTGCGAGTGAGCTGGAGAGCGTGTCTTGGGCGTGCTGGGGGGCAAGGCAAGGGCAAGATTCCCCAGCGCGCGTTCAGCCGCGAAAGCGCTGCGAAGGGAAGGGGAGGGACGGCAGGAGCGCCAAGCCTGTACGCCTATCGTGCGGCGAAGTCGCCGGTCGTCTGCACTCGGGGAGCCGCTCGCTGCCGAGGGTGGGGGCGCGCTTCATTCGGAAGGTGTACTCGAAGTGCCTGGAGGAAAGGCAAGTGCAGTTCACCGTTGCGCGTTGCGCTGCGAAAGCGCTGGCAAGGCAAGGTGAAGGAGCAGCCAGAACTGTCCGGTGCCGGCGCTGTTGGCGTGGGAGAAGGAGCTGGACGTTTGCGGCGTCGGAGCAGGGCTCTGCCGGTCGCGCACAGTGGCGCTCCGTCCTTGCTCAACTGCGAACGCTGCCAGCGCTCGCTCTCACCACCGGCAGAGCCCTGCTCCGACGCTGCAGGCCTCCAGCTCGTTCTCCCACAGCGAAGGTACCAGCACGGAAAGCTCGCGCTCTTCCTCACCTTCCTTTGCCAGCGCTTTCCTAGCGACACACGCGCGCACAGAGGTGAAGCGCGCTTGCTCCTCCTCCGCGCACTCTGAACACGCAGTCTCGGGCTCACTCAACTCACGGCACGCCTCGGCTCCCAAAGGGCCAACGTCCGAGCCGCTTCTCCCACCGCAAAGGAGACAGCACACGGAAAGCTGCCGCTCCTCACCACCGCTTTCGCAGCCAAACACACGCTGCGGCTGCGTGCGTGCCCGCCCAGCCCCGAACCCTGCCCAGCGCTCTGTCTTCACTGTCCCGACCGGCAGAGCCCTGCTGCCACCCTGCAGGCGTCCGGCGGGTTGTTCTGCCACGGCAAAGGCGAAAGCCCTTGCTGCCCTCGGGCTTCGCTTGCCACTTCAGTGACAGCCAAATACACGCTGGGGCTCCCAGCTTGCCCAGCTCCTACAACTGCCAGCACTCTGTCTCCCTGTCCCCCATCGGCGGAGCCCTGCCGCGGCACCGCCACCGTGCGGCGCTTCCTCCCACAGCGAAGGCGCGCGCGCTGAAAGCTCTTGCTGCTCCCTCGCCGCCCCGTGCCGGCGCTTTGGCAGAACTAAGGCATGAGAAGAAGGGCTGGCAGAAACTGCCCGACGTTTTCGCTTGGGCAGCTAGTCTGCGCCGAGAGTGCGAGTGAGCTGGAGAGCGTGTCTTGGGCGTGCTGGGGGGCAAGGCAAGGGCAAGATTCCCCAGCGCGCGTTCAGCCGCGAAAGCGCTGCGAAGGGAAGGGGAGGGACGGCAGGAGCGCCAAGCCTGTACGCCTATCGTGCGGCGAAGTCGCCGGTCGTCTGCACTCGGGGAGCCGCTCGCTGCCGAGGGTGGGGGCGCGCTTCATTCGGAAGGTGTACTCGAAGTGCCTGGAGGAAAGGCAAGTGCAGTTCACCGTTGCGCGTTGCGCTGCGAAAGCGCTGGCAAGGCAAGGTGAAGGAGCAGCCAGAACTGTCCGGTGCCGGCGCTGTTGGCGTGGGAGAAGGAGCTGGACGTTTGCGGCGTCGGAGCAGGGCTCTGCCGGTCGCGCACAGCGGCGCTCCGTCCTTGCTCAACTGCGAACGCTGCCAGCGCTCGCTCTCACCACCGGCAGAGCCCTGCTCCGACGCTGCAGGCCTCCAGCTCGTTCTCCCACAGCGAAGGTACCAGCACGGAAAGCTCGCGCTCTTCCTCACCTTCCTTTGCCAGCGCTTTCCTAGCGACACACGCGCGCACAGAGGTGAAGCGCGCTTGCTCCTCCTCCGCGCACTCTGAACACGCAGTCTCGGGCTCACTCAACTCACGGCACGCCTCGGCTCCCAAAGGGCCAACGTCCGAGCCGCTTCTCCCACCGCAAAGGAGACAGCACACGGAAAGCTGCCGCTCCTCACCACCGCTTTCGCAGCCAAACACACGCTGCGGCTGCGTGCGTGCCCGCCCAGCCCCGAACCCTGCCCAGCGCTCTGTCTTCACTGTCCCGACGGGCAGAGCCCTGCTGCCACCCTGCAGGCGTCCGGCGGGTTGTTCTGCCACGGCAAAGGCGAAAGCCCTTGCTGCCCTCGGGCTTCGCTTGCCACTTCAGTGACAGCCAAATACACGCTGGGGCTCCCAGCTTGCCCAGCTCCTACAACTGCCCAGCACTCTGTCTCCCTGTCCCCCATCGGCGGAGCCCTGCCGCGGCACCGCCACCGTGCGGCGCTTCCTCCCACAGCGAAGGCGCGCGCGCTGAAAGCTCTTGCTGCTCCCTCGCCGCCCCGTGCCGGCGCTTTGGCAGAACTAAGGCATGAGAAGAAGGGCTGGCAGAAACTGCCCGACGTTTTCGCTTGGGCAGCTAGTCTGCGCCGAGAGTGCGAGTGAGCTGGAGAGCGTGTCTTGGGCGTGCTGGGGGGCAAGGCAAGGGCAAGATTCCCCAGCGCGCGTTCAGCCGCGAAAGCGCTGCGAAGGGAAGGGGAGGGACGGCAGGAGCGCCAAGCCTGTACGCCTATCGTGCGGCGAAGTCGCCGGTCGTCTGCACTCGGGGAGCCGCTCGCTGCCGAGGGTGGGGGCGCGCTTCATTCGGAAGGTGTACTCGAAGTGCCTGGAGGAAAGGCAAGTGCAGTTCACCGTTGCGCGTTGCGCTGCGAAAGCGCTGGCAAGGCAAGGTGAAGGAGCAGCCAGAACTGTCCGGTGCCGGCGCTGTTGGCGTGGGAGAAGGAGCTGGACGTTTGCGGCGTCGGAGCAGGGCTCTGCCGGTCGCGCACAGCGGCGCTCCGTCCTTGCTCAACTGCGAACGCTGCCAGCGCTCGCTCTCACCACCGGCAGAGCCCTGCTCCGACGCTGCAGGCCTCCAGCTCGTTCTCCCACAGCGAAGGTACCAGCACGGAAAGCTCGCGCTCTTCCTCACCTTCCTTTGCCAGCGCTTTCCTAGCGACACACGCGCGCACAGAGGTGAAGCGCGCTTGCTCCTCCTCCGCGCACTCTGAACACGCAGTCTCGGGCTCACTCAACTCACGGCACGCCTCGGCTCCCAAAGGGCCAACGTCCGAGCCGCTTCTCCCACCGCAAAGGAGACAGCACACGGAAAGCTGCCGCTCCTCACCACCGCTTTCGCAGCCAAACACACGCTGCGGCTGTGTGCGTGCCCGCCCAGCCCCGAACCCTGCCCAGCGCTCTGTCTTCACTGTCCCGACCGGCAGAGCCCTGCTGCCACCCTGCAGGCGTCCGGCGGGTTGTTCTGCCACGGCAAAGGCGAAAGCCCTTGCTGCCCTCGGGCTTCGCTTGCCACTTCAGTGACAGCCAAATACACGCTGGGGCTCCGAGCTTGCCCAGCTCCTACAACTGCCAGCACTCTGTCTCCCTGTCCCCCATCGGCGGAGCCCTGCCGCGGCACCGCCACCGTGCGGCGCTTCCTCCCACAGCGAAGGCGCGCGCGCTGAAAGCTCTTGCTGCTCCCTCGCCGCCCCGTGCCGGCGCTTTGGCAGAACTAAGGCATGAGAAGAAGGGCTGGCAGAAACTGCCCGACGTTTTCGCTTGGGCAGCTAGTCTGCGCCGAGAGTGCGAGTGAGCTGGAGAGCGTGTCTTGGGCGTGCTGGGGGGCAAGGCAAGGGCAAGATTCCCCAGCGCGCGTTCAGCCGCGAAAGCGCTGCGAAGGGAAGGGGAGGGACGGCAGGAGCGCCAAGCCTGTACGCCTATCGTGCGGCGAAGTCGCCGGTCGTCTGCACTCGGGGAGCCGCTCGCTGCCGAGGGTGGGGGCGCGCTTCATTCGGAAGGTGTACTCGAAGTGCCTGGAGGAAAGGCAAGTGCAGTTCACCGTTGCGCGTTGCGCTGCGAAAGCGCTGGCAAGGCAAGGTGAAGGAGCAGCCAGAACTGTCCGGTGCCGGCGCTGTTGGCGTGGGAGAAGGAGCTGGACGTTTGCGGCGTCGGAGCAGGGCTCTGCCGGTCGCGCACAGCGGCGCTCCGTCCTTGCTCAACTGCGAACGCTGCCAGCGCTCGCTCTCACCACCGGCAGAGCCCTGCTCCGACGCTGCAGGCCTCCAGCTCGTTCTCCCACAGCGAAGGTACCAGCACGGAAAGCTCGCGCTCTTCCTCACCTTCCTTTGCCAGCGCTTTCCTAGCGACACACGCGCGCACAGAGGTGAAGCGCGCTTGCTCCTCCTCCGCGCACTCTGAACACGCAGTCTCGGGCTCACTCAACTCACGGCACGCCTCGGCTCCCAAAGGGCCAACGTCCGAGCCGCTTCTCCCACAGCAAAGGAGACAGCACACGGAAAGCTGCCGCTCCTCACCACCGCTTTCGCAGCCAAACACACGCTGCGGCTGCGTGCGTGCCCGCCCAGCCCCGAACCCTGCCCAGCGCTCTGTCTTCACTGTCCCGACCGGCAGAGCCCTGCTGCCACCCTGCAGGCGTCCGGCGGGTTGTTCTGCCACGGCAAAGGCGAAAGCCCTTGCTGCCCTCGGGCTTCGCTTGCCACTTCAGTGACAGCCAAATACACGCTGGGGCTCCCAGCTTGCCCAGCTCCTACAACTGCCAGCACTCTGTCTCCCTGTCCCCCATCGGCGGAGCCCTGCCGCGGCACCGCCACCGTGCGGCGCTTCCTCCCACAGCGAAGGCGCGCGCGCTGAAAGCTCTTGCTGCTCCCTCGCCGCCCCGTGCCGGCGCTTTGGCAGAACTAAGGCATGAGAAGAAGGGCTGGCAGAAACTGCCCGACGTTTTCGCTTGGGCAGCTAGTCTGCGCCGAGAGTGCGAGTGAGCTGGAGAGCGTGTCTTGGGCGTGCTGGGGGGCAAGGCAAGGGCAAGATTCCCCAGCGCGCGTTCAGCCGCGAAAGCGCTGCGAAGGGAAGGGGAGGGACGGCAGGAGCGCCAAGCCTGTACGCCTATCGTGCGGCGAAGTCGCCGGTCGTCTGCACTCGGGGAGCCGCTCGCTGCCGAGGGTGGGGGCGCGCTTCATTCGGAAGGTGTACTCGAAGTGCCTGGAGGAAAGGCAAGTGCAGTTCACCGTTGCGCGTTGCGCTGCGAAAGCGCTGGCAAGGCAAGGTGAAGGAGCAGCCAGAACTGTCCGGTGCCGGCGCTGTTGGCGTGGGAGAAGGAGCTGGACGTTTGCGGCGTCGGAGCAGGGCTCTGCCGGTCGCGCACAGCGGCGCTCCGTCCTTGCTCAACTGCGAACGCTGCCAGCGCTCGCTCTCACCACCGGCAGAGCCCTGCTCCGACGCTGCAGGCCTCCAGCTCGTTCTCCCACAGCGAAGGTACCAGCACGGAAAGCTCGCGCTCTTCCTCACCTTCCTTTGCCAGCGCTTTCCTAGCGACACACGCGCGCACAGAGGTGAAGCGCGCTTGCTCCTCCTCCGCGCACTCTGAACACGCAGTCTCGGGCTCACTCAACTCACGGCACGCCTCGGCTCCCAAAGGGCCAACGTCCGAGCCGCTTCTCCCACCGCAAAGGAGACAGCACACGGAAAGCTGCCGCTCCTCACCACCGCTTTCGCAGCCAAACACACGCTGCGGCTGCGTGCGTGCCCGCCCAGCCCCGAACCCTGCCCAGCGCTCTGTCTTCACTGTCCCGACGGGCAGAGCCCTGCTGCCACCCTGCAGGCGTCCGGCGGGTTGTTCTGCCACGGCAAAGGCGAAAGCCCTTGCTGCCCTCGGGCTTCGCTTGCCACTTCAGTGACAGCCAAATACACGCTGGGGCTCCCAGCTTGCCCAGCTCCTACAACTGCCCAGCACTCTGTCTCCCTGTCCCCCATCGGCGGAGCCCTGCCGCGGCACCGCCACCGTGCGGCGCTTCCTCCCACAGCGAAGGCGCGCGCGCTGAAAGCTCTTGCTGCTCCCTCGCCGCCCCGTGCCGGCGCTTTGGCAGAACTAAGGCATGAGAAGAAGGGCTGGCAGAAACTGCCCGACGTTTTCGCTTGGGCAGCTAGTCTGCGCCGAGAGTGCGAGTGAGCTGGAGAGCGTGTCTTGGGCGTGCTGGGGGGCAAGGCAAGGGCAAGATTCCCCAGCGCGCGTTCAGCCGCGAAAGCGCTGCGAAGGGAAGGGGAGGGACGGCAGGAGCGCCAAGCCTGTACGCCTATCGTGCGGCGAAGTCGCCGGTCGTCTGCACTCGGGGAGCCGCTCGCTGCCGAGGGTGGGGGCGCGCTTCATTCGGAAGGTGTACTCGAAGTGCCTGGAGGAAAGGCAAGTGCAGTTCACCGTTGCGCGTTGCGCTGCGAAAGCGCTGGCAAGGCAAGGTGAAGGAGCAGCCAGAACTGTCCGGTGCCGGCGCTGTTGGCGTGGGAGAAGGAGCTGGACGTTTGCGGCGTCGGAGCAGGGCTCTGCCGGTCGCGCACAGCGGCGCTCCGTCCTTGCTCAACTGCGAACGCTGCCAGCGCTCGCTCTCACCACCGGCAGAGCCCTGCTCCGACGCTGCAGGCCTCCAGCTCGTTCTCCCACAGCGAAGGTACCAGCACGGAAAGCTCGCGCTCTTCCTCACCTTCCTTTGCCAGCGCTTTCCTAGCGACACACGCGCGCACAGAGGTGAAGCGCGCTTGCTCCTCCTCCGCGCACTCTGAACACGCAGTCTCGGGCTCACTCAACTCACGGCACGCCTCGGCTCCCAAAGGGCCAACGTCCGAGCCGCTTCTCCCACAGCAAAGGAGACAGCACACGGAAAGCTGCCGCTCCTCACCACCGCTTTCGCAGCCAAACACACGCTGCGGCTGCGTGCGTGCCCGCCCAGCCCCGAACCCTGCCCAGCGCTCTGTCTTCACTGTCCCGACCGGCAGAGCCCTGCTGCCACCCTGCAGGCGTCCGGCGGGTTGTTCTGCCACGGCAAAGGCGAAAGCCCTTGCTGCCCTCGGGCTTCGCTTGCCACTTCAGTGACAGCCAAATACACGCTGGGGCTCCCAGCTTGCCCAGCTCCTACAACTGCCAGCACTCTGTCTCCCTGTCCCCCATCGGCGGAGCCCTGCCGCGGCACCGCCACCGTGCGGCGCTTCCTCCCACAGCGAAGGCGCGCGCGCTGAAAGCTCTTGCTGCTCCCTCGCCGCCCCGTGCCGGCGCTTTGGCAGAACTAAGGCATGAGAAGAAGGGCTGGCAGAAACTGCCCGACGTTTTCGCTTGGGCAGCTAGTCTGCGCCGAGAGTGCGAGTGAGCTGGAGAGCGTGTCTTGGGCGTGCTGGGGGGCAAGGCAAGGGCAAGATTCCCCAGCGCGCGTTCAGCCGCGAAAGCGCTGCGAAGGGAAGGGGAGGGACGGCAGGAGCGCCAAGCCTGTACGCCTATCGTGCGGCGAAGTCGCCGGTCGTCTGCACTCGGGGAGCCGCTCGCTGCCGAGGGTGGGGGCGCGCTTCATTCGGAAGGTGTACTCGAAGTGCCTGGAGGAAAGGCAAGTGCAGTTCACCGTTGCGCGTTGCGCTGCGAAAGCGCTGGCAAGGCAAGGTGAAGGAGCAGGCAGAACTGTCCGGTGCCGGCGCTGTTGGCGTGGGAGAAGGAGCTGGACGTTTGCGGCGTCGGAGCAGGGCTCTGCCGGTCGCGCACAGCGGCGCTCCGTCCTTGCTCAACTGCGAACGCTGCCAGCGCTCGCTCTCACCACCGGCAGAGCCCTGCTCCGACGCTGCAGGCCTCCAGCTCGTTCTCCCACAGCGAAGGTACCAGCACGGAAAGCTCGCGCTCTTCCTCACCTTCCTTTGCCAGCGCTTTCCTAGCGACACACGCGCGCACAGAGGTGAAGCGCGCTTGCTCCTCCTCCGCGCACTCTGAACACGCAGTCTCGGGCTCACTCAACTCACGGCACGCCTCGGCTCCCAAAGGGCCAACGTCCGAGCCGCTTCTCCCACAGCAAAGGAGACAGCACACGGAAAGCTGCCGCTCCTCACCACCGCTTTCGCAGCCAAACACACGCTGCGGCTGCGTGCGTGCCCGCCCAGCCCCGAACCCTGCCCAGCGCTCTGTCTTCACTGTCCCGACCGGCAGAGCCCTGCTGCCACCCTGCAGGCGTCCGGCGGGTTGTTCTGCCACGGCAAAGGCGAAAGCCCTTGCTGCCCTCGGGCTTCGCTTGCCACTTCAGTGACAGCCAAATACACGCTGGGGCTCCCAGCTTGCCCAGCTCCTACAACTGCCAGCACTCTGTCTCCCTGTCCCCCATCGGCGGAGCCCTGCCGCGGCACCGCCACCGTGCGGCGCTTCCTCCCACAGCGAAGGCGCGCGCGCTGAAAGCTCTTGCTGCTCCCTCGCCGCCCCGTGCCGGCGCTTTGGCAGAACTAAGGCATGAGAAGAAGGGCTGGCAGAAACTGCCCGACGTTTTCGCTTGGGCAGCTAGTCTGCGCCGAGAGTGCGAGTGAGCTGGAGAGCGTGTCTTGGGCGTGCTGGGGGGCAAGGCAAGGGCAAGATTCCCCAGCGCGCGTTCAGCCGCGAAAGCGCTGCGAAGGGAAGGGGAGGGACGGCAGGAGCGCCAAGCCTGTACGCCTATCGTGCGGCGAAGTCGCCGGTCGTCTGCACTCGGGGAGCCGCTCGCTGCCGAGGGTGGGGGCGCGCTTCATTCGGAAGGTGTACTCGAAGTGCCTGGAGGAAAGGCAAGTGCAGTTCACCGTTGCGCGTTGCGCTGCGAAAGCGCTGGCAAGGCAAGGTGAAGGAGCAGCCAGAACTGTCCGGTGCCGGCGCTGTTGGCGTGGGAGAAGGAGCTGGACGTTTGCGGCGTCGGAGCAGGGCTCTGCCGGTCGCGCACAGCGGCGCTCCGTCCTTGCTCAACTGCGAACGCTGCCAGCGCTCGCTCTCACCACCGGCAGAGCCCTGCTCCGACGCTGCAGGCCTCCAGCTCGTTCTCCCACAGCGAAGGTACCAGCACGGAAAGCTCGCGCTCTTCCTCACCTTCCTTTGCCAGCGCTTTCCTAGCGACACACGCGCGCACAGAGGTGAAGCGCGCTTGCTCCTCCTCCGCGCACTCTGAACACGCAGTCTCGGGCTCACTCAACTCACGGCACGCCTCGGCTCCCAAAGGGCCAACGTCCGAGCCGCTTCTCCCACCGCAAAGGAGACAGCACACGGAAAGCTGCCGCTCCTCACCACCGCTTTCGCAGCCAAACACACGCTGCGGCTGCGTGCGTGCCCGCCCAGCCCCGAACCCTGCCCAGCGCTCTGTCTTCACTGTCCCGACGGGCAGAGCCCTGCTGCCACCCTGCAGGCGTCCGGCGGGTTGTTCTGCCACGGCAAAGGCGAAAGCCCTTGCTGCCCTCGGGCTTCGCTTGCCACTTCAGTGACAGCCAAATACACGCTGGGGCTCCCAGCTTGCCCAGCTCCTACAACTGCCCAGCACTCTGTCTCCCTGTCCCCCATCGGCGGAGCCCTGCCGCGGCACCGCCACCGTGCGGCGCTTCCTCCCACAGCGAAGGCGCGCGCGCTGAAAGCTCTTGCTGCTCCCTCGCCGCCCCGTGCCGGCGCTTTGGCAGAACTAAGGCATGAGAAGAAGGGCTGGCAGAAACTGCCCGACGTTTTCGCTTGGGCAGCTAGTCTGCGCCGAGAGTGCGAGTGAGCTGGAGAGCGTGTCTTGGGCGTGCTGGGGGGCAAGGCAAGGGCAAGATTCCCCAGCGCGCGTTCAGCCGCGAAAGCGCTGCGAAGGGAAGGGGAGGGACGGCAGGAGCGCCAAGCCTGTACGCCTATCGTGCGGCGAAGTCGCCGGTCGTCTGCACTCGGGGAGCCGCTCGCTGCCGAGGGTGGGGGCGCGCTTCATTCGGAAGGTGTACTCGAAGTGCCTGGAGGAAAGGCAAGTGCAGTTCACCGTTGCGCGTTGCGCTGCGAAAGCGCTGGCAAGGCAAGGTGAAGGAGCAGCCAGAACTGTCCGGTGCCGGCGCTGTTGGCGTGGGAGAAGGAGCTGGACGTTTGCGGCGTCGGAGCAGGGCTCTGCCGGTCGCGCACAGCGGCGCTCCGTCCTTGCTCAACTGCGAACGCTGCCAGCGCTCGCTCTCACCACCGGCAGAGCCCTGCTCCGACGCTGCAGGCCTCCAGCTCGTTCTCCCACAGCGAAGGTACCAGCACGGAAAGCTCGCGCTCTTCCTCACCTTCCTTTGCCAGCGCTTTCCTAGCGACACACGCGCGCACAGAGGTGAAGCGCGCTTGCTCCTCCTCCGCGCACTCTGAACACGCAGTCTCGGGCTCACTCAACTCACGGCACGCCTCGGCTCCCAAAGGGCCAACGTCCGAGCCGCTTCTCCCACCGCAAAGGAGACAGCACACGGAAAGCTGCCGCTCCTCACCACCGCTTTCGCAGCCAAACACACGCTGCGGCTGCGTGCGTGCCCGCCCAGCCCCGAACCCTGCCCAGCGCTCTGTCGTCACTGTCCCGACCGGCAGAGCCCTGCTGCCACCCTGCAGGCGTCCGGCGGGTTGTTCTGCCACGGCAAAGGCGAAAGCCCTTGCTGCCCTCGGGCTTCGCTTGCCACTTCAGTGACAGCCAAATACACGCTGGGGCTCCGAGCTTGCCCAGCTCCTACAACTGCCAGCACTCTGTCTCCCTGTCCCCCATCGGCGGAGCCCTGCCGCGGCACCGCCACCGTGCGGCGCTTCCTCCCACAGCGAAGGCGCGCGCGCTGAAAGCTCTTGCTGCTCCCTCGCCGCCCCGTGCCGGCGCTTTGGCAGAACTAAGGCATGAGAAGAAGGGCTGGCAGAAACTGCCCGACGTTTTCGCTTGGGCAGCTAGTCTGCGCCGAGAGTGCGAGTGAGCTGGAGAGCGTGTCTTGGGCGTGCTGGGGGGCAAGGCAAGGGCAAGATTCCCCAGCGCGCGTTCAGCCGCGAAAGCGCTGCGAAGGGAAGGGGAGGGACGGCAGGAGCGCCAAGCCTGTACGCCTATCGTGCGGCGAAGTCGCCGGTCGTCTGCACTCGGGGAGCCGCTCGCTGCCGAGGGTGGGGGCGCGCTTCATTCGGAAGGTGTACTCGAAGTGCCTGGAGGAAAGGCAAGTGCAGTTCACCGTTGCGCGTTGCGCTGCGAAAGCGCTGGCAAGGCAAGGTGAAGGAGCAGCCAGAACTGTCCGGTGCCGGCGCTGTTGGCGTGGGAGAAGGAGCTGGACGTTTGCGGCGTCGGAGCAGGGCTCTGCCGGTCGCGCACAGCGGCGCTCCGTCCTTGCTCAACTGCGAACGCTGCCAGCGCTCGCTCTCACCACCGGCAGAGCCCTGCTCCGACGCTGCAGGCCTCCAGCTCGTTCTCCCACAGCGAAGGTACCAGCACGGAAAGCTCGCGCTCTTCCTCACCTTCCTTTGCCAGCGCTTTCCTAGCGACACACGCGCGCACAGAGGTGAAGCGCGCTTGCTCCTCCTCCGCGCACTCTGAACACGCAGTCTCGGGCTCACTCAACTCACGGCACGCCTCGGCTCCCAAAGGGCCAACGTCCGAGCCGCTTCTCCCACAGCAAAGGAGACAGCACACGGAAAGCTGCCGCTCCTCACCACCGCTTTCGCAGCCAAACACACGCTGCGGCTGCGTGCGTGCCCGCCCAGCCCCGAACCCTGCCCAGCGCTCTGTCGTCACTGTCCCGACCGGCAGAGCCCTGCTGCCACCCTGCAGGCGTCCGGCGGGTTGTTCTGCCACGGCAAAGGCGAAAGCCCTTGCTGCCCTCGGGCTTCGCTTGCCACTTCAGTGACAGCCAAATACACGCTGGGGCTCCCAGCTTGCCCAGCTCCTACAACTGCCAGCACTCTGTCTCCCTGTCCCCCATCGGCGGAGCCCTGCCGCGGCACCGCCACCGTGCGGCGCTTCCTCCCACAGCGAAGGCGCGCGCGCTGAAAGCTCTTGCTGCTCCCTCGCCGCCCCGTGCCGGCGCTTTGGCAGAACTAAGGCATGAGAAGAAGGGCTGGCAGAAACTGCCCGACGTTTTCGCTTGGGCAGCTAGTCTGCGCCGAGAGTGCGAGTGAGCTGGAGAGCGTGTCTTGGGCGTGCTGGGGGGCAAGGCAAGGGCAAGATTCCCCAGCGCGCGTTCAGCCGCGAAAGCGCTGCGAAGGGAAGGGGAGGGACGGCAGGAGCGCCAAGCCTGTACGCCTATCGTGCGGCGAAGTCGCCGGTCGTCTGCACTCGGGGAGCCGCTCGCTGCCGAGGGTGGGGGCGCGCTTCATTCGGAAGGTGTACTCGAAGTGCCTGGAGGAAAGGCAAGTGCAGTTCACCGTTGCGCGTTGCGCTGCGAAAGCGCTGGCAAGGCAAGGTGAAGGAGCAGCCAGAACTGTCCGGTGCCGGCGCTGTTGGCGTGGGAGAAGGAGCTGGACGTTTGCGGCGTCGGAGCAGGGCTCTGCCGGTCGCGCACAGCGGCGCTCCGTCCTTGCTCAACTGCGAACGCTGCCAGCGCTCGCTCTCACCACCGGCAGAGCCCTGCTCCGACGCTGCAGGCCTCCAGCTCGTTCTCCCACAGCGAAGGTACCAGCACGGAAAGCTCGCGCTCTTCCTCACCTTCCTTTGCCAGCGCTTTCCTAGCGACACACGCGCGCACAGAGGTGAAGCGCGCTTGCTCCTCCTCCGCGCACTCTGAACACGCAGTCTCGGGCTCACTCAACTCACGGCACGCCTCGGCTCCCAAAGGGCCAACGTCCGAGCCGCTTCTCCCACAGCAAAGGAGACAGCACACGGAAAGCTGCCGCTCCTCACCACCGCTTTCGCAGCCAAACACACGCTGCGGCTGCGTGCGTGCCCGCCCAGCCCCGAACCCTGCCCAGCGCTCTGTCGTCACTGTCCCGACCGGCAGAGCCCTGCTGCCACCCTGCAGGCGTCCGGCGGGTTGTTCTGCCACGGCAAAGGCGAAAGCCCTTGCTGCCCTCGGGCTTCGCTTGCCACTTCAGTGACAGCCAAATACACGCTGGGGCTCCGAGCTTGCCCAGCTCCTACAACTGCCAGCACTCTGTCTCCCTGTCCCCCATCGGCGGAGCCCTGCCGCGGCACCGCCACCGTGCGGCGCTTCCTCCCACAGCGAAGGCGCGCGCGCTGAAAGCTCTTGCTGCTCCCTCGCCGCCCCGTGCCGGCGCTTTGGCAGAACTAAGGCATGAGAAGAAGGGCTGGCAGAAACTGCCCGACGTTTTCGCTTGGGCAGCTAGTCTGCGCCGAGAGTGCGAGTGAGCTGGAGAGCGTGTCTTGGGCGTGCTGGGGGGCAAGGCAAGGGCAAGATTCCCCAGCGCGCGTTCAGCCGCGAAAGCGCTGCGAAGGGAAGGGGAGGGACGGCAGGAGCGCCAAGCCTGTACGCCTATCGTGCGGCGAAGTCGCCGGTCGTCTGCACTCGGGGAGCCGCTCGCTGCCGAGGGTGGGGGCGCGCTTCATTCGGAAGGTGTACTCGAAGTGCCTGGAGGAAAGGCAAGTGCAGTTCACCGTTGCGCGTTGCGCTGCGAAAGCGCTGGCAAGGCAAGGTGAAGGAGCAGCCAGAACTGTCCGGTGCCGGCGCTGTTGGCGTGGGAGAAGGAGCTGGACGTTTGCGGCGTCGGAGCAGGGCTCTGCCGGTCGCGCACAGCGGCGCTCCGTCCTTGCTCAACTGCGAACGCTGCCAGCGCTCGCTCTCACCACCGGCAGAGCCCTGCTCCGACGCTGCAGGCCTCCAGCTCGTTCTCCCACAGCGAAGGTACCAGCACGGAAAGCTCGCGCTCTTCCTCACCTTCCTTTGCCAGCGCTTTCCTAGCGACACACGCGCGCACAGAGGTGAAGCGCGCTTGCTCCTCCTCCGCGCACTCTGAACACGCAGTCTCGGGCTCACTCAACTCACGGCACGCCTCGGCTCCCAAAGGGCCAACGTCCGAGCCGCTTCTCCCACCGCAAAGGAGACAGCACACGGAAAGCTGCCGCTCCTCACCACCGCTTTCGCAGCCAAACACACGCTGCGGCTGCGTGCGTGCCCGCCCAGCCCCGAACCCTGCCCAGCGCTCTGTCGTCACTGTCCCGACGGGCAGAGCCCTGCTGCCACCCTGCAGGCGTCCGGCGGGTTGTTCTGCCACGGCAAAGGCGAAAGCCCTTGCTGCCCTCGGGCTTCGCTTGCCACTTCAGTGACAGCCAAATACACGCTGGGGCTCCCAGCTTGCCCAGCTCCTACAACTGCCAGCACTCTGTCTCCCTGTCCCCCATCGGCGGAGCCCTGCCGCGGCACCGCCACCGTGCGGCGCTTCCTCCCACAGCGAAGGCGCGCGCGCTGAAAGCTCTTGCTGCTCCCTCGCCGCCCCGTGCCGGCGCTTTGGCAGAACTAAGGCATGAGAAGAAGGGCTGGCAGAAACTGCCCGACGTTTTCGCTTGGGCAGCTAGTCTGCGCCGAGAGTGCGAGTGAGCTGGAGAGCGTGTCTTGGGCGTGCTGGGGGGCAAGGCAAGGGCAAGATTCCCCAGCGCGCGTTCAGCCGCGAAAGCGCTGCGAAGGGAAGGGGAGGGACGGCAGGAGCGCCAAGCCTGTACGCCTATCGTGCGGCGAAGTCGCCGGTCGTCTGCACTCGGGGAGCCGCTCGCTGCCGAGGGTGGGGGCGCGCTTCATTCGGAAGGTGTACTCGAAGTGCCTGGAGGAAAGGCAAGTGCAGTTCACCGTTGCGCGTTGCGCTGCGAAAGCGCTGGCAAGGCAAGGTGAAGGAGCAGCCAGAACTGTCCGGTGCCGGCGCTGTTGGCGTGGGAGAAGGAGCTGGACGTTTGCGGCGTCGGAGCAGGGCTCTGCCGGTCGCGCACAGCGGCGCTCCGTCCTTGCTCAACTGCGAACGCTGCCAGCGCTCGCTCTCACCACCGGCAGAGCCCTGCTCCGACGCTGCAGGCCTCCAGCTCGTTCTCCCACAGCGAAGGTACCAGCACGGAAAGCTCGCGCTCTTCCTCACCTTCCTTTGCCAGCGCTTTCCTAGCGACACACGCGCGCACAGAGGTGAAGCGCGCTTGCTCCTCCTCCGCGCACTCTGAACACGCAGTCTCGGGCTCACTCAACTCACGGCACGCCTCGGCTCCCAAAGGGCCAACGTCCGAGCCGCTTCTCCCACCGCAAAGGAGACAGCACACGGAAAGCTGCCGCTCCTCACCACCGCTTTCGCAGCCAAACACACGCTGCGGCTGCGTGCGTGCCCGCCCAGCCCCGAACCCTGCCCAGCGCTCTGTCTTCACTGTCCCGACGGGCAGAGCCCTGCTGCCACCCTGCAGGCGTCCGGCGGGTTGTTCTGCCACGGCAAAGGCGAAAGCCCTTGCTGCCCTCGGGCTTCGCTTGCCACTTCAGTGACAGCCAAATACACGCTGGGGCTCCCAGCTTGCCCAGCTCCTACAACTGCCAGCACTCTGTCTCCCTGTCCCCCATCGGCGGAGCCCTGCCGCGGCACCGCCACCGTGCGGCGCTTCCTCCCACAGCGAAGGCGCGCGCGCTGAAAGCTCTTGCTGCTCCCTCGCCGCCCCGTGCCGGCGCTTTGGCAGAACTAAGGCATGAGAAGAAGGGCTGGCAGAAACTGCCCGACGTTTTCGCTTGGGCAGCTAGTCTGCGCCGAGAGTGCGAGTGAGCTGGAGAGCGTGTCTTGGGCGTGCTGGGGGGCAAGGCAAGGGCAAGATTCCCCAGCGCGCGTTCAGCCGCGAAAGCGCTGCGAAGGGAAGGGGAGGGACGGCAGGAGCGCCAAGCCTGTACGCCTATCGTGCGGCGAAGTCGCCGGTCGTCTGCACTCGGGGAGCCGCTCGCTGCCGAGGGTGGGGGCGCGCTTCATTCGGAAGGTGTACTCGAAGTGCCTGGAGGAAAGGCAAGTGCAGTTCACCGTTGCGCGTTGCGCTGCGAAAGCGCTGGCAAGGCAAGGTGAAGGAGCAGCCAGAACTGTCCGGTGCCGGCGCTGTTGGCGTGGGAGAAGGAGCTGGACGTTTGCGGCGTCGGAGCAGGGCTCTGCCGGTCGCGCACAGCGGCGCTCCGTCCTTGCTCAACTGCGAACGCTGCCAGCGCTCGCTCTCACCACCGGCAGAGCCCTGCTCCGACGCTGCAGGCCTCCAGCTCGTTCTCCCACAGCGAAGGTACCAGCACGGAAAGCTCGCGCTCTTCCTCACCTTCCTTTGCCAGCGCTTTCCTAGCGACACACGCGCGCACAGAGGTGAAGCGCGCTTGCTCCTCCTCCGCGCACTCTGAACACGCAGTCTCGGGCTCACTCAACTCACGGCACGCCTCGGCTCCCAAAGGGCCAACGTCCGAGCCGCTTCTCCCACAGCAAAGGAGACAGCACACGGAAAGCTGCCGCTCCTCACCACCGCTTTCGCAGCCAAACACACGCTGCGGCTGCGTGCGTGCCCGCCCAGCCCCGAACCCTGCCCAGCGCTCTGTCGTCACTGTCCCGACCGGCAGAGCCCTGCTGCCACCCTGCAGGCGTCCGGCGGGTTGTTCTGCCACGGCAAAGGCGAAAGCCCTTGCTGCCCTCGGGCTTCGCTTGCCACTTCAGTGACAGCCAAATACACGCTGGGGCTCCGAGCTTGCCCAGCTCCTACAACTGCCAGCACTCTGTCTCCCTGTCCCCCATCGGCGGAGCCCTGCCGCGGCACCGCCACCGTGCGGCGCTTCCTCCCACAGCGAAGGCGCGCGCGCTGAAAGCTCTTGCTGCTCCCTCGCCGCCCCGTGCCGGCGCTTTGGCAGAACTAAGGCATGAGAAGAAGGGCTGGCAGAAACTGCCCGACGTTTTCGCTTGGGCAGCTAGTCTGCGCCGAGAGTGCGAGTGAGCTGGAGAGCGTGTCTTGGGCGTGCTGGGGGGCAAGGCAAGGGCAAGATTCCCCAGCGCGCGTTCAGCCGCGAAAGCGCTGCGAAGGGAAGGGGAGGGACGGCAGGAGCGCCAAGCCTGTACGCCTATCGTGCGGCGAAGTCGCCGGTCGTCTGCACTCGGGGAGCCGCTCGCTGCCGAGGGTGGGGGCGCGCTTCATTCGGAAGGTGTACTCGAAGTGCCTGGAGGAAAGGCAAGTGCAGTTCACCGTTGCGCGTTGCGCTGCGAAAGCGCTGGCAAGGCAAGGTGAAGGAGCAGCCAGAACTGTCCGGTGCCGGCGCTGTTGGCGTGGGAGAAGGAGCTGGACGTTTGCGGCGTCGGAGCAGGGCTCTGCCGGTCGCGCACAGCGGCGCTCCGTCCTTGCTCAACTGCGAACGCTGCCAGCGCTCGCTCTCACCACCGGCAGAGCCCTGCTCCGACGCTGCAGGCCTCCAGCTCGTTCTCCCACAGCGAAGGTACCAGCACGGAAAGCTCGCGCTCTTCCTCACCTTCCTTTGCCAGCGCTTTCCTAGCGACACACGCGCGCACAGAGGTGAAGCGCGCTTGCTCCTCCTCCGCGCACTCTGAACACGCAGTCTCGGGCTCACTCAACTCACGGCACGCCTCGGCTCCCAAAGGGCCAACGTCCGAGCCGCTTCTCCCACAGCAAAGGAGACAGCACACGGAAAGCTGCCGCTCCTCACCACCGCTTTCGCAGCCAAACACACGCTGCGGCTGCGTGCGTGCCCGCCCAGCCCCGAACCCTGCCCAGCGCTCTGTCGTCACTGTCCCGACCGGCAGAGCCCTGCTGCCACCCTGCAGGCGTCCGGCGGGTTGTTCTGCCACGGCAAAGGCGAAAGCCCTTGCTGCCCTCGGGCTTCGCTTGCCACTTCAGTGACAGCCAAATACACGCTGGGGCTCCCAGCTTGCCCAGCTCCTACAACTGCCAGCACTCTGTCTCCCTGTCCCCCATCGGCGGAGCCCTGCCGCGGCACCGCCACCGTGCGGCGCTTCCTCCCACAGCGAAGGCGCGCGCGCTGAAAGCTCTTGCTGCTCCCTCGCCGCCCCGTGCCGGCGCTTTGGCAGAACTAAGGCATGAGAAGAAGGGCTGGCAGAAACTGCCCGACGTTTTCGCTTGGGCAGCTAGTCTGCGCCGAGAGTGCGAGTGAGCTGGAGAGCGTGTCTTGGGCGTGCTGGGGGGCAAGGCAAGGGCAAGATTCCCCAGCGCGCGTTCAGCCGCGAAAGCGCTGCGAAGGGAAGGGGAGGGACGGCAGGAGCGCCAAGCCTGTACGCCTATCGTGCGGCGAAGTCGCCGGTCGTCTGCACTCGGGGAGCCGCTCGCTGCCGAGGGTGGGGGCGCGCTTCATTCGGAAGGTGTACTCGAAGTGCCTGGAGGAAAGGCAAGTGCAGTTCACCGTTGCGCGTTGCGCTGCGAAAGCGCTGGCAAGGCAAGGTGAAGGAGCAGCCAGAACTGTCCGGTGCCGGCGCTGTTGGCGTGGGAGAAGGAGCTGGACGTTTGCGGCGTCGGAGCAGGGCTCTGCCGGTCGCGCACAGCGGCGCTCCGTCCTTGCTCAACTGCGAACGCTGCCAGCGCTCGCTCTCACCACCGGCAGAGCCCTGCTCCGACGCTGCAGGCCTCCAGCTCGTTCTCCCACAGCGAAGGTACCAGCACGGAAAGCTCGCGCTCTTCCTCACCTTCCTTTGCCAGCGCTTTCCTAGCGACACACGCGCGCACAGAGGTGAAGCGCGCTTGCTCCTCCTCCGCGCACTCTGAACACGCAGTCTCGGGCTCACTCAACTCACGGCACGCCTCGGCTCCCAAAGGGCCAACGTCCGAGCCGCTTCTCCCACAGCAAAGGAGACAGCACACGGAAAGCTGCCGCTCCTCACCACCGCTTTCGCAGCCAAACACACGCTGCGGCTGCGTGCGTGCCCGCCCAGCCCCGAACCCTGCCCAGCGCTCTGTCGTCACTGTCCCGACCGGCAGAGCCCTGCTGCCACCCTGCAGGCGTCCGGCGGGTTGTTCTGCCACGGCAAAGGCGAAAGCCCTTGCTGCCCTCGGGCTTCGCTTGCCACTTCAGTGACAGCCAAATACACGCTGGGGCTCCCAGCTTGCCCAGCTCCTACAACTGCCAGCACTCTGTCTCCCTGTCCCCCATCGGCGGAGCCCTGCCGCGGCACCGCCACCGTGCGGCGCTTCCTCCCACAGCGAAGGCGCGCGCGCTGAAAGCTCTTGCTGCTCCCTCGCCGCCCCGTGCCGGCGCTTTGGCAGAACTAAGGCATGAGAAGAAGGGCTGGCAGAAACTGCCCGACGTTTTCGCTTGGGCAGCTAGTCTGCGCCGAGAGTGCGAGTGAGCTGGAGAGCGTGTCTTGGGCGTGCTGGGGGGCAAGGCAAGGGCAAGATTCCCCAGCGCGCGTTCAGCCGCGAAAGCGCTGCGAAGGGAAGGGGAGGGACGGCAGGAGCGCCAAGCCTGTACGCCTATCGTGCGGCGAAGTCGCCGGTCGTCTGCACTCGGGGAGCCGCTCGCTGCCGAGGGTGGGGGCGCGCTTCATTCGGAAGGTGTACTCGAAGTGCCTGGAGGAAAGGCAAGTGCAGTTCACCGTTGCGCGTTGCGCTGCGAAAGCGCTGGCAAGGCAAGGTGAAGGAGCAGCCAGAACTGTCCGGTGCCGGCGCTGTTGGCGTGGGAGAAGGAGCTGGACGTTTGCGGCGTCGGAGCAGGGCTCTGCCGGTCGCGCACAGCGGCGCTCCGTCCTTGCTCAACTGCGAACGCTGCCAGCGCTCGCTCTCACCACCGGCAGAGCCCTGCTCCGACGCTGCAGGCCTCCAGCTCGTTCTCCCACAGCGAAGGTACCAGCACGGAAAGCTCGCGCTCTTCCTCACCTTCCTTTGCCAGCGCTTTCCTAGCGACACACGCGCGCACAGAGGTGAAGCGCGCTTGCTCCTCCTCCGCGCACTCTGAACACGCAGTCTCGGGCTCACTCAACTCACGGCACGCCTCGGCTCCCAAAGGGCCAACGTCCGAGCCGCTTCTCCCACCGCAAAGGAGACAGCACACGGAAAGCTGCCGCTCCTCACCACCGCTTTCGCAGCCAAACACACGCTGCGGCTGCGTGCGTGCCCGCCCAGCCCCGAACCCTGCCCAGCGCTCTGTCTTCACTGTCCCGACGGGCAGAGCCCTGCTGCCACCCTGCAGGCGTCCGGCGGGTTGTTCTGCCACGGCAAAGGCGAAAGCCCTTGCTGCCCTCGGGCTTCGCTTGCCACTTCAGTGACAGCCAAATACACGCTGGGGCTCCCAGCTTGCCCAGCTCCTACAACTGCCAGCACTCTGTCTCCCTGTCCCCCATCGGCGGAGCCCTGCCGCGGCACCGCCACCGTGCGGCGCTTCCTCCCACAGCGAAGGCGCGCGCGCTGAAAGCTCTTGCTGCTCCCTCGCCGCCCCGTGCCGGCGCTTTGGCAGAACTAAGGCATGAGAAGAAGGGCTGGCAGAAACTGCCCGACGTTTTCGCTTGGGCAGCTAGTCTGCGCCGAGAGTGCGAGTGAGCTGGAGAGCGTGTCTTGGGCGTGCTGGGGGGCAAGGCAAGGGCAAGATTCCCCAGCGCGCGTTCAGCCGCGAAAGCGCTGCGAAGGGAAGGGGAGGGACGGCAGGAGCGCCAAGCCTGTACGCCTATCGTGCGGCGAAGTCGCCGGTCGTCTGCACTCGGGGAGCCGCTCGCTGCCGAGGGTGGGGGCGCGCTTCATTCGGAAGGTGTACTCGAAGTGCCTGGAGGAAAGGCAAGTGCAGTTCACCGTTGCGCGTTGCGCTGCGAAAGCGCTGGCAAGGCAAGGTGAAGGAGCAGCCAGAACTGTCCGGTGCCGGCGCTGTTGGCGTGGGAGAAGGAGCTGGACGTTTGCGGCGTCGGAGCAGGGCTCTGCCGGTCGCGCACAGCGGCGCTCCGTCCTTGCTCAACTGCGAACGCTGCCAGCGCTCGCTCTCACCACCGGCAGAGCCCTGCTCCGACGCTGCAGGCCTCCAGCTCGTTCTCCCACAGCGAAGGTACCAGCACGGAAAGCTCGCGCTCTTCCTCACCTTCCTTTGCCAGCGCTTTCCTAGCGACACACGCGCGCACAGAGGTGAAGCGCGCTTGCTCCTCCTCCGCGCACTCTGAACACGCAGTCTCGGGCTCACTCAACTCACGGCACGCCTCGGCTCCCAAAGGGCCAACGTCCGAGCCGCTTCTCCCACAGCAAAGGAGACAGCACACGGAAAGCTGCCGCTCCTCACCACCGCTTTCGCAGCCAAACACACGCTGCGGCTGCGTGCGTGCCCGCCCAGCCCCGAACCCTGCCCAGCGCTCTGTCGTCACTGTCCCGACCGGCAGAGCCCTGCTGCCACCCTGCAGGCGTCCGGCGGGTTGTTCTGCCACGGCAAAGGCGAAAGCCCTTGCTGCCCTCGGGCTTCGCTTGCCACTTCAGTGACAGCCAAATACACGCTGGGGCTCCGAGCTTGCCCAGCTCCTACAACTGCCCAGCACTCTGTCTCCCTGTCCCCCATCGGCGGAGCCCTGCCGCGGCACCGCCACCGTGCGGCGCTTCCTCCCACAGCGAAGGCGCGCGCGCTGAAAGCTCTTGCTGCTCCCTCGCCGCCCCGTGCCGGCGCTTTGGCAGAACTAAGGCATGAGAAGAAGGGCTGGCAGAAACTGCCCGACGTTTTCGCTTGGGCAGCTAGTCTGCGCCGAGAGTGCGAGTGAGCTGGAGAGCGTGTCTTGGGCGTGCTGGGGGGCAAGGCAAGGGCAAGATTCCCCAGCGCGCGTTCAGCCGCGAAAGCGCTGCGAAGGGAAGGGGAGGGACGGCAGGAGCGCCAAGCCTGTACGCCTATCGTGCGGCGAAGTCGCCGGTCGTCTGCACTCGGGGAGCCGCTCGCTGCCGAGGGTGGGGGCGCGCTTCATTCGGAAGGTGTACTCGAAGTGCCTGGAGGAAAGGCAAGTGCAGTTCACCGTTGCGCGTTGCGCTGCGAAAGCGCTGGCAAGGCAAGGTGAAGGAGCAGCCAGAACTGTCCGGTGCCGGCGCTGTTGGCGTGGGAGAAGGAGCTGGACGTTTGCGGCGTCGGAGCAGGGCTCTGCCGGTCGCGCACAGCGGCGCTCCGTCCTTGCTCAACTGCGAACGCTGCCAGCGCTCGCTCTCACCACCGGCAGAGCCCTGCTCCGACGCTGCAGGCCTCCAGCTCGTTCTCCCACAGCGAAGGTACCAGCACGGAAAGCTCGCGCTCTTCCTCACCTTCCTTTGCCAGCGCTTTCCTAGCGACACACGCGCGCACAGAGGTGAAGCGCGCTTGCTCCTCCTCCGCGCACTCTGAACACGCAGTCTCGGGCTCACTCAACTCACGGCACGCCTCGGCTCCCAAAGGGCCAACGTCCGAGCCGCTTCTCCCACAGCAAAGGAGACAGCACACGGAAAGCTGCCGCTCCTCACCACCGCTTTCGCAGCCAAACACACGCTGCGGCTGCGTGCGTGCCCGCCCAGCCCCGAACCCTGCCCAGCGCTCTGTCGTCACTGTCCCGACCGGCAGAGCCCTGCTGCCACCCTGCAGGCGTCCGGCGGGTTGTTCTGCCACGGCAAAGGCGAAAGCCCTTGCTGCCCTCGGGCTTCGCTTGCCACTTCAGTGACAGCCAAATACACGCTGGGGCTCCCAGCTTGCCCAGCTCCTACAACTGCCAGCACTCTGTCTCCCTGTCCCCCATCGGCGGAGCCCTGCCGCGGCACCGCCACCGTGCGGCGCTTCCTCCCACAGCGAAGGCGCGCGCGCTGAAAGCTCTTGCTGCTCCCTCGCCGCCCCGTGCCGGCGCTTTGGCAGAACTAAGGCATGAGAAGAAGGGCTGGCAGAAACTGCCCGACGTTTTCGCTTGGGCAGCTAGTCTGCGCCGAGAGTGCGAGTGAGCTGGAGAGCGTGTCTTGGGCGTGCTGGGGGGCAAGGCAAGGGCAAGATTCCCCAGCGCGCGTTCAGCCGCGAAAGCGCTGCGAAGGGAAGGGGAGGGACGGCAGGAGCGCCAAGCCTGTACGCCTATCGTGCGGCGAAGTCGCCGGTCGTCTGCACTCGGGGAGCCGCTCGCTGCCGAGGGTGGGGGCGCGCTTCATTCGGAAGGTGTACTCGAAGTGCCTGGAGGAAAGGCAAGTGCAGTTCACCGTTGCGCGTTGC
Source organism: Pelecanus crispus (assembly GCF_030463565.1). Lineage (NCBI taxonomy): Eukaryota > Metazoa > Chordata > Aves > Pelecaniformes > Pelecanidae > Pelecanus > Pelecanus crispus. The sequence continues at coordinate 24,634,543 of NC_134650.1, forward strand.
GCTGCGAAAGCGCTGGCAAGGCAAGGTGAAGGAGCAGCCAGAACTGTCCGGTGCCGGCGCTGTTGGCGTGGGAGAAGGAGCTGGACGTTTGCGGCGTCGGAGCAGGGCTCTGCCGGTCGCGCACAGCGGCGCTCCGTCCTTGCTCAACTGCGAACGCTGCCAGCGCTCGCTCTCACCACCGGCAGAGCCCTGCTCCGACGCTGCAGGCCTCCAGCTCGTTCTCCCACAGCGAAGGTACCAGCACGGAAAGCTCGCGCTCTTCCTCACCTTCCTTTGCCAGCGCTTTCCTAGCGACACACGCGCGCACAGAGGTGAAGCGCGCTTGCTCCTCCTCCGCGCACTCTGAACACGCAGTCTCGGGCTCACTCAACTCACGGCACGCCTCGGCTCCCAAAGGGCCAACGTCCGAGCCGCTTCTCCCACAGCAAAGGAGACAGCACACGGAAAGCTGCCGCTCCTCACCACCGCTTTCGCAGCCAAACACACGCTGCGGCTGCGTGCGTGCCCGCCCAGCCCCGAACCCTGCCCAGCGCTCTGTCGTCACTGTCCCGACCGGCAGAGCCCTGCTGCCACCCTGCAGGCGTCCGGCGGGTTGTTCTGCCACGGCAAAGGCGAAAGCCCTTGCTGCCCTCGGGCTTCGCTTGCCACTTCAGTGACAGCCAAATACACGCTGGGGCTCCCAGCTTGCCCAGCTCCTACAACTGCCAGCACTCTGTCTCCCTGTCCCCCATCGGCGGAGCCCTGCCGCGGCACCGCCACCGTGCGGCGCTTCCTCCCACAGCGAAGGCGCGCGCGCTGAAAGCTCTTGCTGCTCCCTCGCCGCCCCGTGCCGGCGCTTTGGCAGAACTAAGGCATGAGAAGAAGGGCTGGCAGAAACTGCCCGACGTTTTCGCTTGGGCAGCTAGTCTGCGCCGAGAGTGCGAGTGAGCTGGAGAGCGTGTCTTGGGCGTGCTGGGGGGCAAGGCAAGGGCAAGATTCCCCAGCGCGCGTTCAGCCGCGAAAGCGCTGCGAAGGGAAGGGGAGGGACGGCAGGAGCGCCAAGCCTGTACGCCTATCGTGCGGCGAAGTCGCCGGTCGTCTGCACTCGGGGAGCCGCTCGCTGCCGAGGGTGGGGGCGCGCTTCATTCGGAAGGTGTACTCGAAGTGCCTGGAGGAAAGGCAAGTGCAGTTCACCGTTGCGCGTTGCGCTGCGAAAGCGCTGGCAAGGCAAGGTGAAGGAGCAGCCAGAACTGTCCGGTGCCGGCGCTGTTGGCGTGGGAGAAGGAGCTGGACGTTTGCGGCGTCGGAGCAGGGCTCTGCCGGTCGCGCACAGCGGCGCTCCGTCCTTGCTCAACTGCGAACGCTGCCAGCGCTCGCTCTCACCACCGGCAGAGCCCTGCTCCGACGCTGGCAGGCCTCCAGCTCGTTCTCCCACAGCGAAGGTACCAGCACGGAAAGCTCGCGCTCTTCCTCACCTTCCTTTGCCAGCGCTTTCCTAGCGACACTCACGCGCGCACAGAGGTGAAGCGCGCTTGCTCCTCCCTCCGCGCACTCTGAACACGCAGTCTCGGGCTCACTCAACTCACGGCACGCCTCGGCTCCCAAAGGGCCAACGTCCGAGCCGCTTCTCCCACAGCAAAGGAGACAGCACACGGAAAGCTGCCGCTCCTCACCACCCGCTTTCGCAGCCAAACACACGCTGCGGCTGCGTGCGTGCCCGCCCAGCCCCGAACCCTGCCCAGCGCTCTGTCTTCACTGTCCCGACGGCAGAGCCCTGCTGCCACCCTGCAGGCGTCCGGCGGGTTGTTCTGCCACGGCAAAGGCGAAAGCCCTTGCTGCCCTCGGGCTTCGCTTGCCACTTCAGTGACAGCCAAATACACGCTGGGGCTCCCAGCTTGCCCAGCTCCTACAACTGCCAGCACTCTGTCTCCCTGTCCCCCATCGGCGGAGCCCTGCCGCGGCACCGCCACCGTGCGGCGCTTCCTCCCACAGCGAAGGCGCGCGCGCTGAAAGCTCTTGCTGCTCCCTCGCCGCCCCGTGCCGGCGCTTTGGCAGAACTAAGGCATGAGAAGAAGGGCTGGCAGAAACTGCCCGACGTTTTCGCTTGGGCAGCTAGTCTGCGCCGAGAGTGCGAGTGAGCTGGAGAGCGTGTCTTGGGCGTGCTGGGGGGGCAAGGGCAAGGGCAAGATTCCCAGCGCGCGTTCAGCCGCGAAAGCGCTGCGAAGGGAAGGGGAGGGACGGCAGGAGCGCCAAGCCTGTACGCCTATCGTGCGGCGAAGTCGCCGGTCGTCTGCACTCGGGGAGCCGCTCGCTGCCGAGGGTGGGGGGCGCGCTTCATTCGGAAGGTGTACTCGAAGTGCCTGGAGGAAAGGCAAGTGCAGTTCACCGTTGCGCGTTGCGCTGCGAAAGCGCTGGCAAGGCAAGGTGAAGGAGCAGCCAGAACTGTCCGGTGCCGGCGCTGTTGGCGTGGGAGAAGGAGCTGGACGTTTGCGGCGTCGGAGCAGGGCTCTGCCGGTCGCGCACAGCGGCGCTCCGTCCTTGCTCAACTGCGAACGCTGCCAGCGCTCGCTCTCACCACCGGCAGAGCCCTGCTCCGACGCTGCAGGCCTCCAGCTCGTTCTCCCACAGCGAAGGTACCAGCACGGAAAGCTCTGCGCTCTTCCTCACCTTCCTTTGCCAGCGCTTTCCTAGCGACACACGCGCGCACAGAGGTGAAGCGCGCTTGCTCCTCCTCCGCGCACTCTGAACACGCAGTCTCGGGCTCACTCAACTCACGGCACGCCTCGGCTCCCAAAGGGCCAACGTCCGAGCCGCTTCTCCCACCGCAAAGGAGACAGGCACACGGAAAGCTGCCGCTCCTCACCACCGCTTTCGCAGCCAAAACACACGCTGCGGCTGCGTGCGTGCCCGCCCAGCCCCGAACCCTGCCCAGCGCTCTGTCGTCACTGTCCCGACGGGCAGAGCCCTGCTGCCACCCTGCAGGCGTCCGGCGGGTTGTTCTGCCACGGCAAAGGCGAAAGCCCTTGCTGCCCTCGGGCTTCGCTTGCCACTTCAGTGACAGCCAAATACACGCTGGGGCTCCGAGCTTGCCCAGCTCCTACAACTGCCAGCACTCTGTCTCCCTGTCCCCCATCGGCGGAGCCCTGCCGCGGCACCGCCACCGTGCGGCGCTTCCTCCCACAGCGAAGGCGCGTGCGCTGAAAGCTCTTGCTGCTCCCTCGCCGCCCCGTGCCGGCGCTTTGGCAGAACTAAGGCATGAGAAGAAGGGCTGGCAGAAACTGCCCGACGTTTTCGCTTGGGCAGCTAGTCTGCGCCGAGAGTGCGAGTGAGCTGGAGAGCGTGTCTTGGGCGTGCTGGGGGGCAAGGCAAGGGCAAGATTCCCCAGCGCGCGTTCAGCCGCGAAAGCGCTGCGAAGGGAAGGGGAGGGACGGCAGGAGCGCCAAGCCTGTACGCCTATCGTGCGGCGAAGTCGCCGGTCGTCTGCACTCGGGGAGCCGCTCGCTGCCGAGGGTGGGGGCGCGCTTCATTCGGAAGGTGTACTCGAAGTGCCTGGAGGAAAGGCAAGTGCAGTTCACCGTTGCGCGTTGCGCTGCGAAAGCGCTGGCAAGGCAAGGTGAAGGAGCAGCCAGAACTGTCCGGTGCCGGCGCTGTTGGCGTGGGAGAAGGAGCTGGACGTTTGCGGCGTCGGAGCAGGGCTCTGCCGGTCGCGCACAGCGGCGCTCCGTCCTTGCTCAACTGCGAACGCTGCCAGCGCTCGCTCTCACCACCGGCAGAGCCCTGCTCCGACGCTGCAGGCCTCCAGCTCGTTCTCCCACAGCGAAGGTACCAGCACGGAAAGCTCGCGCTCTTCCTCACCTTCCTTTGCCAGCGCTTTCCTAGCGACACACGCGCGCACAGAGGTGAAGCGCGCTTGCTCCTCCTCCGCGCACTCTGAACACGCAGTCTCGGGCTCACTCAACTCACGGCACGCCTCGGCTCCCAAAGGGCCAACGTCCGAGCCGCTTCTCCCACCGCAAAGGAGACAGCACACGGAAAGCTGCCGCTCCTCACCACCGCTTTCGCAGCCAAACACACGCTGCGGCTGCGTGCGTGCCCGCCCAGCCCCGAACCCTGCCCAGAGCTCTGTCTTCACTGTCCCGACCGGCAGAGCCCTGCTGCCACCCTGCAGGCGTCCGGCGGGTTGTTCTGCCACGGCAAAGGCGAAAGCCCTTGCTGCCCTCGGGCTTCGCTTGCCACTTCAGTGACAGCCAAATACACGCTGGGGCTCCCAGCTTGCCCAGCTCCTACAACTGCCAGCACTCTGTCTCCCTGTCCCCCATCGGCGGAGCCCTGCCGCGGCACCGCCACCGTGCGGCGCTTCCTCCCACAGCGAAGGCGCGCGCGCTGAAAGCTCTTGCTGCTGCCTCGCCGCCCCGTGCCGGCGCTTTGGCAGAACTAAGGCATGAGAAGAAGGGCTGGCAGAAACTGCCCGACGTTTTCGCTTGGGCAGCTAGTCTGCGCCGAGAGTGCGAGTGAGCTGGAGAGCGTGTCTTGGGCGTGCTGGGGGGCAAGGCAAGGGCAAGATTCCCCAGCGCGCGTTCAGCCGCGAAAGCGCTGCGAAGGGAAGGGGAGGGACGGCAGGAGCGCCAAGCCTGTACGCCTATCGTGCGGCGAAGTCGCCGGTCGTCTGCACTCGGGGAGCCGCTCGCTGCCGAGGGTGGGGGCGCGCTTCATTCGGAAGGTGTACTCGAAGTGCCTGGAGGAAAGGCAAGTGCAGTTCACCGTTGCGCGTTGCGCTGCGAAAGCGCTGGCAAGGCAAGGTGAAGGAGCAGCCAGAACTGTCCGGTGCCGGCGCTGTTGGCGTGGGAGAAGGAGCTGGACGTTTGCGGCGTCGGAGCAGGGCTCTGCCGGTCGCGCACAGCGGCGCTCCGTCCTTGCTCAACTGCGAACGCTGCCAGCGCTCGCTCTCACCACCGGCAGAGCCCTGCTCCGACGCTGCAGGCCTCCAGCTCGTTCTCCCACAGCGAAGGTACCAGCACGGAAAGCTCGCGCTCTTCCTCACCTTCCTTTGCCAGCGCTTTCCTAGCGACACACGCGCGCACAGAGGTGAAGCGCGCTTGCTCCTCCTCCGCGCACTCTGAACACGCAGTCTCGGGCTCACTCAACTCACGGCACGCCTCGGCTCCCAAAGGGCCAACGTCCGAGCCGCTTCTCCCACAGCAAAGGAGACAGCACACGGAAAGCTGCCGCTCCTCACCACCGCTTTCACAGCCAAACACACGCTGCGGCTGCGTGCGTGCCCGCCCAGCCCCGAACCCTGCCGTCACGACAGAACCCTGCCGGCACGGTGCGGCGAGGGAGCAGCAAGAGCTTTCAGCGCGCCGCGCCTTCGCTGTGGGAGGAAGCGCCGCACGGTGGCGGTGCCGCGGCAGGGCTCCGCCGATGGGGGACAGGGAGACAGAGTGCTGGCAGTTGTAGGAGCTGGGCAAGCTCGGAGCCCCAGCGTGTATTTGGCTGTCACTGAAGTGGCAAGCGAAGCCCGAGGGCAGCAAGGGCTTTCGCCTTTGCCGTGGCAGAACAACCCGCCGGACGCCTGCAGGGTGGCAGCAGGGCTCTGCCCGTCGGGACAGTGACGACAGAGCGCTGGGCAGGGTTCGGGGCTGGGCGGGCACGCACGCAGCCGCAGCGTGTGTTTGGCTGCGAAAGCGGTGGTGAGGAGCGGCAGCTTTCCGTGTGCTGTCTCCTTTGCTGTGGGAGAAGCGGCTCGGACGTTGGCCCTTTGGGAGCCGAGGCGTGCCGTGAGTTGAGTGAGCCCGAGACTGCGTGTTCAGAGTGCGCGGAGGAGGAGCAAGCGCGCTTCACCTCTGTGCGCGCGTGTGTCGCTAGGAAAGCGCTGGCAAAGGAAGGTGAGGAAGAGCGCGAGCTTTCCGTGCTGGTACCTTCGCTGTGGGAGAACGAGCTGGAGGCCTGCAGCGTCGGAGCAGGGCTCTGCCGGTGGTGAGAGCGAGCGCTGGCAGCGTTCGCAGTTGAGCAAGGACGGAGCGCCGCTGTGCGCGACCGGCAGAGCCCTGCTCCGACGCTGCAAACGTCCAGCTCCTTCTCCCACGCCAACAGCGCCGGCACCGGACAGTTCTGGCTGCTCCTTCACCTTGCCTTGCCAGCGCTTTCGCAGCGCAACGCGCAACGGTGAACTGCACTTGCCTTTCCTCCAGGCACTTCGAGTACACCTTCCGAATGAAGCGCGCCCCCACCCTCGGCAGCGAGCGGCTCCCCGAGTGCAGACGACCGGCGACTTCGCCGCACGATAGGCGTACAGGCTTGGCGCTCCTGCCGTCCCTCCCCTTCCCTTCGCAGCGCTTTCGCGGCTGAACGCGCGCTGGGGAATCTTGCCCTTGCCTTGCCCCCCAGCACGCCCAAGACACGCTCTCCAGCTCACTCGCACTCTCGGCGCAGACTAGCTGCCCAAGCGAAAACGTCGGGCAGTTTCTGCCAGCCCTTCTTCTCATGCCTTAGTTCTGCCAAAGCGCCGGCACGGGGCGGCGAGGGAGCAGCAAGAGCTTTCAGCGCGCGCGCCTTCGCTGTGGGAGGAAGCGCCGCACGGTGGCGGTGCCGCGGCAGGGCTCCGCCGATGGGGGACAGGGAGACAGAGTGCTGGCAGTTGTAGGAGCTGGGCAAGCTGGGAGCCCCAGCGTGTATTTGGCTGTCACTGAAGTGGCAAGCGAAGCCCGAGGGCAGCAAGGGCTTTCGCCTTTGCCGTGGCAGAACAACCCGCCGGACGCCTGCAGGGTGGCAGCAGGGCTCTGCCGGTCGGGACAGTGAAGACAGAGCGCTGGGCAGGGTTCGGGGCTGGGCGGGCACGCACGCAGCCGCAGCGTGTGTTTGGCTGCGAAAGCGGTGGTGAGGAGCGGCAGCTTTCCGTGTGCTGTCTCCTTTGCTGTGGGAGAAGCGGCTCGGACGTTGGCCCTTTGGGAGCCGAGGCGTGCCGTGAGTTGAGTGAGCCCGAGACTGCGTGTTCAGAGTGCGCGGAGGAGGAGCAAGCGCGCTTCACCTCTGTGCGCGCGTGTGTCGCTAGGAAAGCGCTGGCAAAGGAAGGTGAGGAAGAGCGCGAGCTTTCCGTGCTGGTACCTTCGCTGTGGGAGAACGAGCTGGAGGCCTGCAGCGTCGGAGCAGGGCTCTGCCGGTGGTGAGAGCGAGCGCTGGCAGCGTTCGCAGTTGAGCAAGGACGGAGCGCCGCTGTGCGCGACCGGCAGAGCCCTGCTCCGACGCCGCAAACGTCCAGCTCCTTCTCCCACGCCAACAGCGCCGGCACCGGACAGTTCTGGCTGCTCCTTCACCTTGCCTTGCCAGCGCTTTCGCAGCGCAACGCGCAACGGTGAACTGCACTTGCCTTTCCTCCAGGCACTTCGAGTACACCTTCCGAATGAAGCGCGCCCCCACCCTCGGCAGCGAGCGGCTCCCCGAGTGCAGACGACCGGCGACTTCGCCGCACGATAGGCGTACAGGCTTGGCGCTCCTGCCGTCCCTCCCCTTCCCTTCGCAGCGCTTTCGCGGCTGAACGCGCGCTGGGGAATCTTGCCCTTGCCTTGCCCCCCAGCACGCCCAAGACACGCTCTCCAGCTCACTCGCACTCTCGGCGCAGACTAGCTGCCCAAGCGAAAACGTCGGGCAGTTTCTGCCAGCCCTTCTTCTCATGCCTTAGTTCTGCCAAAGCGCCGGCACGGGGCGGCGAGGGAGCAGCAAGAGCTTTCAGCGCACGCGCCTTCGCTGTGGGAGGAAGCGCCGCATGGTGGCGGTGCCGCGGCAGGGCTCCGCCGATGGGGGACAGGGAGACAGAGTGCTGGCAGTTGTAGGAGCTGGGCAAGCTGGGAGCCCCAGCGTGTATTTGGCTGTCACTGAAGTGGCAAGCGAAGCCCGAGGGCAGCAAGGGCTTTCGCCTTTGCCGTGGCAGAACAACCCGCCGGACGCCTGCAGGGTGGCAGCAGGGCTCTGCCCGTCGGGACAGTGAAGACAGAGCGCTGGGCAGGGTTCGGGGCTGGGCGGGCACGCACGCAGCCGCAGCGTGTGTTTGGCTGCGAAAGCGGTGGTGAGGAGCGGCAGCTTTCCGTGTGCTGTCTCCTTTGCTGTGGGAGAAGCGGCTCGGACGTTGGCCCTTTGGGAGCCGAGGCGTGCCGTGAGTTGAGTGAGCCCGAGACTGCGTGTTCAGAGTGCGCGGAGGAGGAGCAAGCGCGCTTCACCTCTGTGCGCGCGTGTGTCGCTAGGAAAGCGCTGGCAAAGGAAGGTGAGGAAGAGCGCGAGCTTTCCGTGCTGGTACCTTCGCTGTGGGAGAACGAGCTGGAGGCCTGCAGCGTCGGAGCAGGGCTCTGCTGGTGGTGAGAGCGAGCGCTGGCAGCGTTCGCAGTTGAGCAAGGACGGAGCGCCGCTGTGCGCGACCGGCAGAGCCCTGCTCCGACGCCGCAAACGTCCAGCTCCTTCTCCCACGCCAACAGCGCCGGCACCGGACAGTTCTGGCTGCTCCTTCACCTTGCCTTGCCAGCGCTTTCGCAGCGCAACGCGCAACGGTGAACTGCACTTGCCTTTCCTCCAGGCACTTCGAGTACACCTTCCGAATGAAGCGCGCCCCCACCCTCGGCAGCGAGCGGCTCCCCGAGTGCAGACGACCGGCGACTTCGCCGCACGATAGGCGTACAGGCTTGGCGCTCCTGCCGTCCCTCCCCTTCCCTTCGCAGCGCTTTCGCGGCTGAACGCGCGCTGGGGAATCTTGCCCTTGCCTTGCCCCCCAGCACGCCCAAGACACGCTCTCCAGCTCACTCGCACTCTCGGCGCAGACTAGCTGCCCAAGCGAAAACGTCGGGCAGTTTCTGCCAGCCCTTCTTCTCATGCCTTAGTTCTGCCAAAGCGCCGGCACGGGGCGGCGAGGGAGCAGCAAGAGCTTTCAGCGCGCGCGCCTTCGCTGTGGGAGGAAGCGCCGCACGGTGGCGGTGCCGCGGCAGGGCTCCGCCGATGGGGGACAGGGAGACAGAGTGCTGGCAGTTGTAGGAGCTGGGCAAGCTCGGAGCCCCAGCGTGTATTTGGCTGTCACTGAAGTGGCAAGCGAAGCCCGAGGGCAGCAAGGGCTTTCGCCTTTGCCGTGGCAGAACAACCCGCCGGACGCCTGCAGGGTGGCAGCAGGGCTCTGCCGGTCGGGACAGTGAAGACAGAGCGCTGGGCAGGGTTCGGGGCTGGGCGGGCACGCACGCAGCCGCAGCGTGTGTTTGGCTGCGAAAGCGGTGGTGAGGAGCGGCAGCTTTCCGTGTGCTGTCTCCTTTGCGGTGGGAGAAGCGGCTCGGACGTTGGCCCTTTGGGAGCCGAGGCGTGCCGTGAGTTGAGTGAGCCTGAGACTGCGTGTTCAGAGTGCGCGGAGGAGGAGCAAGCGCGCTTCACCTCTGTGCGCGCGTGTGTCGCTAGGAAAGCGCTGGCAAAGGAAGGTGAGGAAGAGCGCGAGCTTTCCGTGCTGGTACCTTCGCTGTGGGAGAACGAGCTGGAGGCCTGCAGCGTCGGAGCAGGGCTCTGCCGGTGGTGAGAGCGAGCGCTGGCAGCGTTCGCAGTTGAGCAAGGACGGAGCGCCGCTGTGCGCGACCGGCAGAGCCCTGCTCCGACGCCGCAAACGTCCAGCTCCTTCTCCCACGCCAACAGCGCCGGCACCGGACAGTTCTGGCTGCTCCTTCACCTTGCCTTGCCAGCGCTTTCGCAGCGCAACGCGCAACGGTGAACTGCACTTGCCTTTCCTCCAGGCACTTCGAGTACACCTTCCGAATGAAGCGCGCCCCCACCCTCGGCAGCGAGCGGCTCCCCGAGTGCAGACGACCGGCGACTTCGCCGCACGATAGGCGTACAGGCTTGGCGCTCCTGCCGTCCCTCCCCTTCCCTTCGCAGCGCTTTCGCGGCTGAACGCGCGCTGGGGAATCTTGCCCTTGCCTTGCCCCCCAGCACGCCCAAGACACGCTCTCCAGCTCACTCGCACTCTCGGCGCAGACTAGCTGCCCAAGCGAAAACGTCGGGCAGTTTCTGCCAGCCCTTCTTCTCATGCCTTAGTTCTGCCAAAGCGCCGGCACGGGGCGGCGAGGGAGCAGCAAGAGCTTTCAGCGCGCGCGCCTTCGCTGTGGGAGGAAGCGCCGCACGGTGGCGGTGCCGCGGCAGGGCTCCGCCGATGGGGGACAGGGAGACAGAGTGCTGGCAGTTGTAGGAGCTGGGCAAGCTCGGAGCCCCAGCGTGTATTTGGCTGTCACTGAAGTGGCAAGCGAAGCCCGAGGGCAGCAAGGGCTTTCGCCTTTGCCGTGGCAGAACAACCCGCCGGACGCCTGCAGGGTGGCAGCAGGGCTCTGCCGGTCGGGACAGTGAAGACAGAGCGCTGGGCAGGGTTCGGGGCTGGGCGGGCACGCACGCAGCCGCAGCGTGTGTTTGGCTGCGAAAGCGGTGGTGAGGAGCGGCAGCTTTCCGTGTGCTGTCTCCTTTGCTGTGGGAGAAGCGGCTCGGACGTTGGCCCTTTGGGAGCCGAGGCGTGCCGTGAGTTGAGTGAGCCCGAGACTGCGTGTTCAGAGTGCGCGGAGGAGGAGCAAGCGCGCTTCACCTCTGTGCGCGCGTGTGTCGCTAGGAAAGCGCTGGCAAAGGAAGGTGAGGAAGAGCGCGAGCTTTCCGTGCTGGTACCTTCGCTGTGGGAGAACGAGCTGGAGGCCTGCAGCGTCGGAGCAGGGCTCTGCCGGTGGTGAGAGCGAGCGCTGGCAGCGTTCGCAGTTGAGCAAGGACGGAGCGCCGCTGTGCGCGACCGGCAGAGCCCTGCTCCGACGCCGCAAACGTCCAGCTCCTTCTCCCACGCCAACAGCGCCGGCACCGGACAGTTCTGGCTGCTCCTTCACCTTGCCTTGCCAGCGCTTTCGCAGCGCAACGCGCAACGGTGAACTGCACTTGCCTTTCCTCCAGGCACTTCGAGTACACCTTCCGAATGAAGCGCGCCCCCACCCTCGGCAGCGAGCGGCTCCCCGAGTGCAGACGACCGGCGACTTCGCCGCACGATAGGCGTACAGGCTTGGCGCTCCTGCCGTCCCTCCCCTTCCCTTCGCAGCGCTTTCGCGGCTGAACGCGCGCTGGGGAATCTTGCCCTTGCCTTGCCCCCCAGCACGCCCAAGACACGCTCTCCAGCTCACTCGCACTCTCGGCGCAGACTAGCTGCCCAAGCGAAAACGTCGGGCAGTTTCTGCCAGCCCTTCTTCTCATGCCTTAGTTCTGCCAAAGCGCCGGCACGGGGCGGCGAGGCAGCAGCAAGAGCTTTCAGCGCGCGCGCCTTCGCTGTGGGAGGAAGCGCCGCACGGTGGCGGTGCCGCGGCAGGGCTCCGCCGATGGGGGACAGGGAGACAGAGTGCTGGCAGTTGTAGGAGCTGGGCAAGCTGGGAGCCCCAGCGTGTATTTGGCTGTCACTGAAGTGGCAAGCGAAGCCCGAGGGCAGCAAGGGCTTTCGCCTTTGCCGTGGCAGAACAACCCGCCGGACGCCTGCAGGGTGGCAGCAGGGCTCTGCCCGTCGGGACAGTGAAGACAGAGCGCTGGGCAGGGTTCGGGGCTGGGCGGGCACGCACGCAGCCGCAGCGTGTGTTTGGCTGCGAAAGCGGTGGTGAGGAGCGGCAGCTTTCCGTGTGCTGTCTCCTTTGCGGTGGGAGAAGCGGCTCGGACGTTGGCCCTTTGGGAGCCGAGGCGTGCCGTGAGTTGAGTGAGCCCGAGACTGCGTGTTCAGAGTGCGCGGAGGAGGAGCAAGCGCGCTTCACCTCTGTGCGCGCGTGTGTCGCTAGGAAAGCGCTGGCAAAGGAAGGTGAGGAAGAGCGCGAGCTTTCCGTGCTGGTACCTTCGCTGTGGGAGAACGAGCTGGAGGCCTGCAGCGTCGGAGCAGGGCTCTGCCGGTGGTGAGAGCGAGCGCTGGCAGCGTTCGCAGTTGAGCAAGGACGGAGCGCCGCTGTGCGCGACCGGCAGAGCCCTGCTCCGACGCCGCAAACGTCCAGCTCCTTCTCCCACGCCAACAGCGCCGGCACCGGACAGTTCTGGCTGCTCCTTCACCTTGCCTTGCCAGCGCTTTCGCAGCGCAACGCGCAACGGTGAACTGCACTTGCCTTTCCTCCAGGCACTTCGAGTACACCTTCCGAATGAAGCGCGCCCCCACCCTCGGCAGCGAGCGGCTCCCCGAGTGCAGACGACCGGCGACTTCGCCGCACGATAGGCGTACAGGCTTGGCGCTCCTGCCGTCCCTCCCCTTCCCTTCGCAGCGCTTTCGCGGCTGAACGCGCGCTGGGGAATCTTGCCCTTGCCTTGCCCCCCAGCACGCCCAAGACACGCTCTCCAGCTCACTCGCACTCTCGGCGCAGACTAGCTGCCCAAGCGAAAACGTCGGGCAGTTTCTGCCAGCCCTTCTTCTCATGCCTTAGTTCTGCCAAAGCGCCGGCACGGGGCGGCGAGGGAGCAGCAAGAGCTTTCAGCGCGCGCGCCTTCGCTGTGGGAGGAAGCGCCGCACGGTGGCGGTGCCGCGGCAGGGCTCCGCCGATGGGGGACAGGGAGACAGAGTGCTGGCAGTTGTAGGAGCTGGGCAAGCTCGGAGCCCCAGCGTGTATTTGGCTGTCACTGAAGTGGCAAGCGAAGCCCGAGGGCAGCAAGGGCTTTCGCCTTTGCCGTGGCAGAACAACCCGCCGGACGCCTGCAGGGTGGCAGCAGGGCTCTGCCCGTCGGGACAGTGAAGACAGAGCGCTGGGCAGGGTTCGGGGCTGGGCGGGCACGCACGCAGCCGCAGCGTGTGTTTGGCTGCGAAAGCGGTGGTGAGGAGCGGCAGCTTTCCGTGTGCTGTCTCCTTTGCTGTGGGAGAAGCGGCTCGGACGTTGGCCCTTTGGGAGCCGAGGCGTGCCGTGAGTTGAGTGAGCCCGAGACTGCGTGTTCAGAGTGCGCGGAGGAGGAGCAAGCGCGCTTCACCTCTGTGCGCGCGTGTGTCGCTAGGAAAGCGCTGGCAAAGGAAGGTGAGGAAGAGCGCGAGCTTTCCGTGCTGGTACCTTCGCTGTGGGAGAACGAGCTGGAGGCCTGCAGCGTCGGAGCAGGGCTCTGCCGGTGGTGAGAGCGAGCGCTGGCAGCGTTCGCAGTTGAGCAAGGACGGAGCGCCGCTGTGCGCGACCGGCAGAGCCCTGCTCCGACGCCGCAAACGTCCAGCTCCTTCTCCCACGCCAACAGCGCCGGCACCGGACAGTTCTGGCTGCTCCTTCACCTTGCCTTGCCAGCGCTTTCGCAGCGCAACGCGCAACGGTGAACTGCACTTGCCTTTCCTCCAGGCACTTCGAGTACACCTTCCGAATGAAGCGCGCCCCCACCCTCGGCAGCGAGCGGCTCCCCGAGTGCAGACGACCGGCGACTTCGCCGCACGATAGGCGTACAGGCTTGGCGCTCCTGCCGTCCCTCCCCTTCCCTTCGCAGCGCTTTCGCGGCTGAACGCGCGCTGGGGAATCTTGCCCTTGCCTTGCCCCCCAGCACGCCCAAGACACGCTCTCCAGCTCACTCGCACTCTCGGCGCAGACTAGCTGCCCAAGCGAAAACGTCGGGCAGTTTCTGCCAGCCCTTCTTCTCATGCCTTAGTTCTGCCAAAGCGCCGGCACGGGGCGGCGAGGCAGCAGCAAGAGCTTTCAGCGCGCGCGCCTTCGCTGTGGGAGGAAGCGCCGCACGGTGGCGGTGCCGCGGCAGGGCTCCGCCGATGGGGGACAGGGAGACAGAGTGCTGGCAGTTGTAGGAGCTGGGCAAGCTCGGAGCCCCAGCGTGTATTTGGCTGTCACTGAAGTGGCAAGCGAAGCCCGAGGGCAGCAAGGGCTTTCGCCTTTGCCGTGGCAGAACAACCCGCCGGACGCCTGCAGGGTGGCAGCAGGGCTCTGCCCGTCGGGACAGTGACGACAGAGCGCTGGGCAGGGTTCGGGGCTGGGCGGGCACGCACGCAGCCGCAGCGTGTGTTTGGCTGCGAAAGCGGTGGTGAGGAGCGGCAGCTTTCCGTGTGCTGTCTCCTTTGCTGTGGGAGAAGCGGCTCGGACGTTGGCCCTTTGGGAGCCGAGGCGTGCCGTGAGTTGAGTGAGCCCGAGACTGCGTGTTCAGAGTGCGCGGAGGAGGAGCAAGCGCGCTTCACCTCTGTGCGCGCGTGTGTCGCTAGGAAAGCGCTGGCAAAGGAAGGTGAGGAAGAGCGCGAGCTTTCCGTGCTGGTACCTTCGCTGTGGGAGAACGAGCTGGAGGCCTGCAGCGTCGGAGCAGGGCTCTGCCGGTGGTGAGAGCGAGCGCTGGCAGCGTTCGCAGTTGAGCAAGGACGGAGCGCCGCTGTGCGCGACCGGCAGAGCCCTGCTCCGACGCCGCAAACGTCCAGCTCCTTCTCCCACGCCAACAGCGCCGGCACCGGACAGTTCTGGCTGCTCCTTCACCTTGCCTTGCCAGCGCTTTCGCAGCGCAACGCGCAACGGTGAACTGCACTTGCCTTTCCTCCAGGCACTTCGAGTACACCTTCCGAATGAAGCGCGCCCCCACCCTCGGCAGCGAGCGGCTCCCCGAGTGCAGACGACCGGCGACTTCGCCGCACGATAGGCGTACAGGCTTGGCGCTCCTGCCGTCCCTCCCCTTCCCTTCGCAGCGCTTTCGCGGCTGAACGCGCGCTGGGGAATCTTGCCCTTGCCTTGCCCCCCAGCACGCCCAAGACACGCTCTCCAGCTCACTCGCACTCTCGGCGCAGACTAGCTGCCCAAGCGAAAACGTCGGGCAGTTTCTGCCAGCCCTTCTTCTCATGCCTTAGTTCTGCCAAAGCGCCGGCACGGGGCGGCGAGGGAGCAGCAAGAGCTTTCAGCGCGCGCGCCTTCGCTGTGGGAGGAAGCGCCGCACGGTGGCGGTGCCGCGGCAGGGCTCCGCCGATGGGGGACAGGGAGACAGAGTGCTGGCAGTTGTAGGAGCTGGGCAAGCTCGGAGCCCCAGCGTGTATTTGGCTGTCACTGAAGTGGCAAGCGAAGCCCGAGGGCAGCAAGGGCTTTCGCCTTTGCCGTGGCAGAACAACCCGCCGGACGCCTGCAGGGTGGCAGCAGGGCTCTGCCCGTCGGGACAGTGAAGACAGAGCGCTGGGCAGGGTTCGGGGCTGGGCGGGCACGCACGCAGCCGCAGCGTGTGTTTGGCTGCGAAAGCGGTGGTGAGGAGCGGCAGCTTTCCGTGTGCTGTCTCCTTTGCTGTGGGAGAAGCGGCTCGGACGTTGGCCCTTTGGGAGCCGAGGCGTGCCGTGAGTTGAGTGAGCCCGAGACTGCGTGTTCAGAGTGCGCGGAGGAGGAGCAAGCGCGCTTCACCTCTGTGCGCGCGTGTGTCGCTAGGAAAGCGCTGGCAAAGGAAGGTGAGGAAGAGCGCGAGCTTTCCGTGCTGGTACCTTCGCTGTGGGAGAACGAGCTGGAGGCCTGCAGCGTCGGAGCAGGGCTCTGCCGGTGGTGAGAGCGAGCGCTGGCAGCGTTCGCAGTTGAGCAAGGACGGAGCGCCGCTGTGCGCGACCGGCAGAGCCCTGCTCCGACGCCGCAAACGTCCAGCTCCTTCTCCCACGCCAACAGCGCCGGCACCGGACAGTTCTGGCTGCTCCTTCACCTTGCCTTGCCAGCGCTTTCGCAGCGCAACGCGCAACGGTGAACTGCACTTGCCTTTCCTCCAGGCACTTCGAGTACACCTTCCGAATGAAGCGCGCCCCCACCCTCGGCAGCGAGCGGCTCCCCGAGTGCAGACGACCGGCGACTTCGCCGCACGATAGGCGTACAGGCTTGGCGCTCCTGCCGTCCCTCCCCTTCCCTTCGCAGCGCTTTCGCGGCTGAACGCGCGCTGGGGAATCTTGCCCTTGCCTTGCCCCCCAGCACGCCCAAGACACGCTCTCCAGCTCACTCGCACTCTCGGCGCAGACTAGCTGCCCAAGCGAAAACGTCGGGCAGTTTCTGCCAGCCCTTCTTCTCATGCCTTAGTTCTGCCAAAGCGCCGGCACGGGGCGGCGAGGCAGCAGCAAGAGCTTTCAGCGCGCGCGCCTTCGCTGTGGGAGGAAGCGCCGCACGGTGGCGGTGCCGCGGCAGGGCTCCGCCGATGGGGGACAGGGAGACAGAGTGCTGGCAGTTGTAGGAGCTGGGCAAGCTCGGAGCCCCAGCGTGTATTTGGCTGTCACTGAAGTGGCAAGCGAAGCCCGAGGGCAGCAAGGGCTTTCGCCTTTGCCGTGGCAGAACAACCCGCCGGACGCCTGCAGGGTGGCAGCAGGGCTCTGCCCGTCGGGACAGTGACGACAGAGCGCTGGGCAGGGTTCGGGGCTGGGCGGGCACGCACGCAGCCGCAGCGTGTGTTTGGCTGCGAAAGCGGTGGTGAGGAGCGGCAGCTTTCCGTGTGCTGTCTCCTTTGCGGTGGGAGAAGCGGCTCGGACGTTGGCCCTTTGGGAGCCGAGGCGTGCCGTGAGTTGAGTGAGCCCGAGACTGCGTGTTCAGAGTGCGCGGAGGAGGAGCAAGCGCGCTTCACCTCTGTGCGCGCGTGTGTCGCTAGGAAAGCGCTGGCAAAGGAAGGTGAGGAAGAGCGCGAGCTTTCCGTGCTGGTACCTTCGCTGTGGGAGAACGAGCTGGAGGCCTGCAGCGTCGGAGCAGGGCTCTGCCGGTGGTGAGAGCGAGCGCTGGCAGCGTTCGCAGTTGAGCAAGGACGGAGCGCCGCTGTGCGCGACCGGCAGAGCCCTGCTCCGACGCCGCAAACGTCCAGCTCCTTCTCCCACGCCAACAGCGCCGGCACCGGACAGTTCTGGCTGCTCCTTCACCTTGCCTTGCCAGCGCTTTCGCAGCGCAACGCGCAACGGTGAACTGCACTTGCCTTTCCTCCAGGCACTTCGAGTACACCTTCCGAATGAAGCGCGCCCCCACCCTCGGCAGCGAGCGGCTCCCCGAGTGCAGACGACCGGCGACTTCGCCGCACGATAGGCGTACAGGCTTGGCGCTCCTGCCGTCCCTCCCCTTCCCTTCGCAGCGCTTTCGCGGCTGAACGCGCGCTGGGGAATCTTGCCCTTGCCTTGCCCCCCAGCACGCCCAAGACACGCTCTCCAGCTCACTCGCACTCTCGGCGCAGACTAGCTGCCCAAGCGAAAACGTCGGGCAGTTTCTGCCAGCCCTTCTTCTCATGCCTTAGTTCTGCCAAAGCGCCGGCACGGGGCGGCGAGGCAGCAGCAAGAGCTTTCAGCGCGCGCGCCTTCGCTGTGGGAGGAAGCGCCGCACGGTGGCGGTGCCGCGGCAGGGCTCCGCCGATGGGGGACAGGGAGACAGAGTGCTGGCAGTTGTAGGAGCTGGGCAAGCTCGGAGCCCCAGCGTGTATTTGGCTGTCACTGAAGTGGCAAGCGAAGCCCGAGGGCAGCAAGGGCTTTCGCCTTTGCCGTGGCAGAACAACCCGCCGGACGCCTGCAGGGTGGCAGCAGGGCTCTGCCCGTCGGGACAGTGAAGACAGAGCGCTGGGCAGGGTTCGGGGCTGGGCGGGCACGCACGCAGCCGCAGCGTGTGTTTGGCTGCGAAAGCGGTGGTGAGGAGCGGCAGCTTTCCGTGTGCTGTCTCCTTTGCTGTGGGAGAAGCGGCTCGGACGTTGGCCCTTTGGGAGCCGAGGCGTGCCGTGAGTTGAGTGAGCCCGAGACTGCGTGTTCAGAGTGCGCGGAGGAGGAGCAAGCGCGCTTCACCTCTGTGCGCGCGTGTGTCGCTAGGAAAGCGCTGGCAAAGGAAGGTGAGGAAGAGCGCGAGCTTTCCGTGCTGGTACCTTCGCTGTGGGAGAACGAGCTGGAGGCCTGCAGCGTCGGAGCAGGGCTCTGCCGGTGGTGAGAGCGAGCGCTGGCAGCGTTCGCAGTTGAGCAAGGACGGAGCGCCGCTGTGCGCGACCGGCAGAGCCCTGCTCCGACGCCGCAAACGTCCAGCTCCTTCTCCCACGCCAACAGCGCCGGCACCGGACAGTTCTGGCTGCTCCTTCACCTTGCCTTGCCAGCGCTTTCGCAGCGCAACGCGCAACGGTGAACTGCACTTGCCTTTCCTCCAGGCACTTCGAGTACACCTTCCGAATGAAGCGCGCCCCCACCCTCGGCAGCGAGCGGCTCCCCGAGTGCAGACGACCGGCGACTTCGCCGCACGATAGGCGTACAGGCTTGGCGCTCCTGCCGTCCCTCCCCTTCCCTTCGCAGCGCTTTCGCGGCTGAACGCGCGCTGGGGAATCTTGCCCTTGCCTTGCCCCCCAGCACGCCCAAGACACGCTCTCCAGCTCACTCGCACTCTCGGCGCAGACTAGCTGCCCAAGCGAAAACGTCGGGCAGTTTCTGCCAGCCCTTCTTCTCATGCCTTAGTTCTGCCAAAGCGCCGGCACGGGGCGGCGAGGGAGCAGCAAGAGCTTTCAGCGCGCGCGCCTTCGCTGTGGGAGGAAGCGCCGCACGGTGGCGGTGCCGCGGCAGGGCTCCGCCGATGGGGGACAGGGAGACAGAGTGCTGGCAGTTGTAGGAGCTGGGCAAGCTCGGAGCCCCAGCGTGTATTTGGCTGTCACTGAAGTGGCAAGCGAAGCCCGAGGGCAGCAAGGGCTTTCGCCTTTGCCGTGGCAGAACAACCCGCCGGACGCCTGCAGGGTGGAAGCAGGGCTCTGCCCGTCGGGACAGTGAAGACAGAGCGCTGGGCAGGGTTCGGGGCTGGGCGGGCACGCACGCAGCCGCAGCGTGTGTTTGGCTGCGAAAGCGGTGGTGAGGAGCGGCAGCTTTCCGTGTGCTGTCTCCTTTGCGGTGGGAGAAGCGGCTCGGACGTTGGCCCTTTGGGAGCTGAGGCGTGCCGTGAGTTGAGTGAGCCCGAGACTGCGTGTTCAGAGTGCGCGGAGGAGGAGCAAGCGCGCTTCACCTCTGTGCGCGCGTGTGTCGCTAGGAAAGCGCTGGCAAAGGAAGGTGAGGAAGAGCGCGAGCTTTCCGTGCTGGTACCTTCGCTGTGGGAGAACGAGCTGGAGGCCTGCAGCGTCGGAGCAGGGCTCTGCCGGTGGTGAGAGCGAGCGCTGGCAGCGTTCGCAGTTGAGCAAGGACGGAGCGCCGCTGTGCGCGACCGGCAGAGCCCTGCTCCGACGCCGCAAACGTCCAGCTCCTTCTCCCACGCCAACAGCGCCGGCACCGGACAGTTCTGGCTGCTCCTTCACCTTGCCTTGCCAGCGCTTTCGCAGCGCAACGCGCAACGGTGAACTGCACTTGCCTTTCCTCCAGGCACTTCGAGTACACCTTCCGAATGAAGCGCGCCCCCACCCTCGGCAGCGAGCGGCTCCCCGAGTGCAGACGACCGGCGACTTCGCCGCACGATAGGCGTACAGGCTTGGCGCTCCTGCCGTCCCTCCCCTTCCCTTCGCAGCGCTTTCGCGGCTGAACGCGCGCTGGGGAATCTTGCCCTTGCCTTGCCCCCCAGCACGCCCAAGACACGCTCTCCAGCTCACTCGCACTCTCGGCGCAGACTAGCTGCCCAAGCGAAAACGTCGGGCAGTTTCTGCCAGCCCTTCTTCTCATGCCTTAGTTCTGCCAAAGCGCCGGCACGGGGCGGCGAGGGAGCAGCAAGAGCTTTCAGCGCGCGCGCCTTCGCTGTGGGAGGAAGCGCCGCACGGTGGCGGTGCCGCGGCAGGGCTCCGCCGATGGGGGACAGGGAGACAGAGTGCTGGCAGTTGTAGGAGCTGGGCAAGCTCGGAGCCCCAGCGTGTATTTGGCTGTCACTGAAGTGGCAAGCGAAGCCCGAGGGCAGCAAGGGCTTTCGCCTTTGCCGTGGCAGAACAACCCGCCGGACGCCTGCAGGGTGGCAGCAGGGCTCTGCCCGTCGGGACAGTGAAGACAGAGCGCTGGGCAGGGTTCGGGGCTGGGCGGGCACGCACGCAGCCGCAGCGTGTGTTTGGCTGCGAAAGCGGTGGTGAGGAGCGGCAGCTTTCCGTGTGCTGTCTCCTTTGCGGTGGGAGAAGCGGCTCGGACGTTGGCCCTTTGGGAGCCGAGGCGTGCCGTGAGTTGAGTGAGCCCGAGACTGCGTGTTCAGAGTGCGCGGAGGAGGAGCAAGCGCGCTTCACCTCTGTGCGCGCGTGTGTCGCTAGGAAAGCGCTGGCAAAGGAAGGTGAGGAAGAGCGCGAGCTTTCCGTGCTGGTACCTTCGCTGTGGGAGAACGAGCTGGAGGCCTGCAGCGTCGGAGCAGGGCTCTGCCGGTGGTGAGAGCGAGCGCTGGCAGCGTTCGCAGTTGAGCAAGGACGGAGCGCCGCTGTGCGCGACCGGCAGAGCCCTGCTCCGACGCCGCAAACGTCCAGCTCCTTCTCCCACGCCAACAGCGCCGGCACCGGACAGTTCTGGCTGCTCCTTCACCTTGCCTTGCCAGCGCTTTCGCAGCGCAACGCGCAACGGTGAACTGCACTTGCCTTTCCTCCAGGCACTTCGAGTACACCTTCCGAATGAAGCGCGCCCCCACCCTCGGCAGCGAGCGGCTCCCCGAGTGCAGACGACCGGCGACTTCGCCGCACGATAGGCGTACAGGCTTGGCGCTCCTGCCGTCCCTCCCCTTCCCTTCGCAGCGCTTTCGCGGCTGAACGCGCGCTGGGGAATCTTGCCCTTGCCTTGCCCCCCAGCACGCCCAAGACACGCTCTCCAGCTCACTCGCACTCTCGGCGCAGACTAGCTGCCCAAGCGAAAACGTCGGGCAGTTTCTGCCAGCCCTTCTTCTCATGCCTTAGTTCTGCCAAAGCGCCGGCACGGGGCGGCGAGGCAGCAGCAAGAGCTTTCAGCGCGCGCGCCTTCGCTGTGGGAGGAAGCGCCGCACGGTGGCGGTGCCGCGGCAGGGCTCCGCCGATGGGGGACAGGGAGACAGAGTGCTGGCAGTTGTAGGAGCTGGGCAAGCTCGGAGCCCCAGCGTGTATTTGGCTGTCACTGAAGTGGCAAGCGAAGCCCGAGGGCAGCAAGGGCTTTCGCCTTTGCCGTGGCAGAACAACCCGCCGGACGCCTGCAGGGTGGCAGCAGGGCTCTGCCCGTCGGGACAGTGACGACAGAGCGCTGGGCAGGGTTCGGGGCTGGGCGGGCACGCACGCAGCCGCAGCGTGTGTTTGGCTGCGAAAGCGGTGGTGAGGAGCGGCAGCTTTCCGTGTGCTGTCTCCTTTGCTGTGGGAGAAGCGGCTCGGACGTTGGCCCTTTGGGAGCCGAGGCGTGCCGTGAGTTGAGTGAGCCCGAGACTGCGTGTTCAGAGTGCGCGGAGGAGGAGCAAGCGCGCTTCACCTCTGTGCGCGCGTGTCGCTAGGAAAGCGCTGGCAAAGGAAGGTGAGGAAGAGCGCGAGCTTTCCGTGCTGGTACCTTCGCTGTGGGAGAACGAGCTGGAGGCCTGCAGCGTCGGAGCAGGGCTCTGCCGGTGGTGAGAGCGAGCGCTGGCAGCGTTCGCAGTTGAGCAAGGACGGAGCGCCGCTGTGCGCGACCGGCAGAGCCCTGCTCCGACGCTGCAAACGTCCAGCTCCTTCTCCCACGCCAACAGCGCCGGCACCGGACAGTTCTGGCTGCTCCTTCACCTTGCCTTGCCAGCGCTTTCGCAGCGCAACGCGCAACGGTGAACTGCACTTGCCTTTCCTCCAGGCACTTCGAGTACACCTTCCGAATGAAGCGCGCCCCCACCCTCGGCAGCGAGCGGCTCCCCGAGTGCAGACGACCGGCGACTTCGCCGCACGATAGGCGTACAGGCTTGGCGCTCCTGCCGTCCCTCCCCTTCCCTTCGCAGCGCTTTCGCGGCTGAACGCGCGCTGGGGAATCTTGCCCTTGCCTTGCCCCCCAGCACGCCCAAGACACGCTCTCCAGCTCACTCGCACTCTCGGCGCAGACTAGCTGCCCAAGCGAAAACGTCGGGCAGTTTCTGCCAGCCCTTCTTCTCATGCCTTAGTTCTGCCAAAGCGCCGGCACGGGGCGGCGAGGCAGCAGCAAGAGCTTTCAGCGCGCGCGCCTTCGCTGTGGGAGGAAGCGCCGCACGGTGGCGGTGCCGCGGCAGGGCTCCGCCGATGGGGGACAGGGAGACAGAGTGCTGGCAGTTGTAGGAGCTGGGCAAGCTCGGAGCCCCAGCGTGTATTTGGCTGTCACTGAAGTGGCAAGCGAAGCCCGAGGGCAGCAAGGGCTTTCGCCTTTGCCGTGGCAGAACAACCCGCCGGACGCCTGCAGGGTGGCAGCAGGGCTCTGCCCGTCGGGACAGTGACGACAGAGCGCTGGGCAGGGTTCGGGGCTGGGCGGGCACGCACGCAGCCGCAGCGTGTGTTTGGCTGCGAAAGCGGTGGTGAGGAGCGGCAGCTTTCCGTGTGCTGTCTCCTTTGCTGTGGGAGAAGCGGCTCGGACGTTGGCCCTTTGGGAGCCGAGGCGTGCCGTGAGTTGAGTGAGCCCGAGACTGCGTGTTCAGAGTGCGCGGAGGAGGAGCAAGCGCGCTTCACCTCTGTGCGCGCGTGTGTCGCTAGGAAAGCGCTGGCAAAGGAAGGTGAGGAAGAGCGCGAGCTTTCCGTGCTGGTACCTTCGCTGTGGGAGAACGAGCTGGAGGCCTGCAGCGTCGGAGCAGGGCTCTGCCGGTGGTGAGAGCGAGCGCTGGCAGCGTTCGCAGTTGAGCAAGGACGGAGCGCCGCTGTGCGCGACCGGCAGAGCCCTGCTCCGACGCCGCAAACGTCCAGCTCCTTCTCCCACGCCAACAGCGCCGGCACCGGACAGTTCTGGCTGCTCCTTCACCTTGCCTTGCCAGCGCTTTCGCAGCGCAACGCGCAACGGTGAACTGCACTTGCCTTTCCTCCAGGCACTTCGAGTACACCTTCCGAATGAAGCACGCCCCCACCCTCGGCAGCGAGCGGCTCCCCGAGTGCAGACGACCGGCGACTTCGCCGCACGATAGGCGTACAGGCTTGGCGCTCCTGCCGTCCCTCCCCTTCCCTTCGCAGCGCTTTCGCGGCTGAACGCGCGCTGGGGAATCTTGCCCTTGCCTTGCCCCCCAGCACGCCCAAGACACGCTCTCCAGCTCACTCGCACTCTCGGCGCAGACTAGCTGCCCAAGCGAAAACGTCGGGCAGTTTCTGCCAGCCCTTCTTCTCATGCCTTAGTTCTGCCAAAGCGCCGGCACGGGGCGGCGAGGCAGCAGCAAGAGCTTTCAGCGCGCGCGCCTTCGCTGTGGGAGGAAGCGCCGCACGGTGGCGGTGCCGCGGCAGGGCTCCGCCGATGGGGGACAGGGAGACAGAGTGCTGGCAGTTGTAGGAGCTGGGCAAGCTCGGAGCCCCAGCGTGTATTTGGCTGTCACTGAAGTGGCAAGCGAAGCCCGAGGGCAGCAAGGGCTTTCGCCTTTGCCGTGGCAGAACAACCCGCCGGACGCCTGCAGGGTGGCAGCAGGGCTCTGCCGGTCGGGACAGTGACGACAGAGCGCTGGGCAGGGTTCGGGGCTGGGCGGGCACGCACGCAGCCGCAGCGTGTGTTTGGCTGCGAAAGCGGTGGTGAGGAGCGGCAGCTTTCCGTGTGCTGTCTCCTTTGCGGTGGGAGAAGCGGCTCGGACGTTGGCCCTTTGGGAGCCGAGGCGTGCCGTGAGTTGAGTGAGCCCGAGACTGCGTGTTCAGAGTGCGCGGAGGAGGAGCAAGCGCGCTTCACCTCTGTGCGCGCGTGTGTCGCTAGGAAAGCGCTGGCAAAGGAAGGTGAGGAAGAGCGCGAGCTTTCCGTGCTGGTACCTTCGCTGTGGGAGAACGAGCTGGAGGCCTGCAGCGTCGGAGCAGGGCTCTGCCGGTGGTGAGAGCGAGCGCTGGCAGCGTTCGCAGTTGAGCAAGGACGGAGCGCCGCTGTGCGCGACCGGCAGAGCCCTGCTCCGACGCCGCAAACGTCCAGCTCCTTCTCCCACGCCAACAGCGCCGGCACCGGACAGTTCTGCCTGCTCCTTCACCTTGCCTTGCCAGCGCTTTCGCAGCGCAACGCGCAACGGTGAACTGCACTTGCCTTTCCTCCAGGCACTTCGAGTACACCTTCCGAATGAAGCGCGCCCCCACCCTCGGCAGCGAGCGGCTCCCCGAGTGCAGACGACCGGCGACTTCGCCGCACGATAGGCGTACAGGCTTGGCGCTCCTGCCGTCCCTCCCCTTCCCTTCGCAGCGCTTTCGCGGCTGAACGCGCGCTGGGGAATCTTGCCCTTGCCTTGCCCCCCAGCACGCCCAAGACACGCTCTCCAGCTCACTCGCACTCTCGGCGCAGACTAGCTGCCCAAGCGAAAACGTCGGGCAGTTTCTGCCAGCCCTTCTTCTCATGCCTTAGTTCTGCCAAAGCGCCGGCACGGGGCGGCGAGGCAGCAGCAAGAGCTTTCAGCGCGCGCGCCTTCGCTGTGGGAGGAAGCGCCGCACGGTGGCGGTGCCGCGGCAGGGCTCCGCCGATGGGGGACAGGGAGACAGAGTGCTGGCAGTTGTAGGAGCTGGGCAAGCTCGGAGCCCCAGCGTGTATTTGGCTGTCACTGAAGTGGCAAGCGAAGCCCGAGGGCAGCAAGGGCTTTCGCCTTTGCCGTGGCAGAACAACCCGCCGGACGCCTGCAGGGTGGCAGCAGGGCTCTGCCCGTCGGGACAGTGAAGACAGAGCGCTGGGCAGGGTTCGGGGCTGGGCGGGCACGCACGCAGCCGCAGCGTGTGTTTGGCTGCGAAAGCGGTGGTGAGGAGCGGCAGCTTTCCGTGTGCTGTCTCCTTTGCGGTGGGAGAAGCGGCTCGGACGTTGGCCCTTTGGGAGCCGAGGCGTGCCGTGAGTTGAGTGAGCCCGAGACTGCGTGTTCAGAGTGCGCGGAGGAGGAGCAAGCGCGCTTCACCTCTGTGCGCGCGTGTGTCGCTAGGAAAGCGCTGGCAAAGGAAGGTGAGGAAGAGCGCGAGCTTTCCGTGCTGGTACCTTCGCTGTGGGAGAACGAGCTGGAGGCCTGCAGCGTCGGAGCAGGGCTCTGCCGGTGGTGAGAGCGAGCGCTGGCAGCGTTCGCAGTTGAGCAAGGACGGAGCGCCGCTGTGCGCGACCGGCAGAGCCCTGCTCCGACGCCGCAAACGTCCAGCTCCTTCTCCCACGCCAACAGCGCCGGCACCGGACAGTTCTGGCTGCTCCTTCACCTTGCCTTGCCAGCGCTTTCGCAGCGCAACGCGCAACGGTGAACTGCACTTGCCTTTCCTCCAGGCACTTCGAGTACACCTTCCGAATGAAGCGCGCCCCCACCCTCGGCAGCGAGCGGCTCCCCGAGTGCAGACGACCGGCGACTTCGCCGCACGATAGGCGTACAGGCTTGGCGCTCCTGCCGTCCCTCCCCTTCCCTTCGCAGCGCTTTCGCGGCTGAACGCGCGCTGGGGAATCTTGCCCTTGCCTTGCCCCCCAGCACGCCCAAGACACGCTCTCCAGCTCACTCGCACTCTCGGCGCAGACTAGCTGCCCAAGCGAAAACGTCGGGCAGTTTCTGCCAGCCCTTCTTCTCATGCCTTAGTTCTGCCAAAGCGCCGGCACGGGGCGGCGAGGGAGCAGCAAGAGCTTTCAGCGCGCGCGCCTTCGCTGTGGGAGGAAGCGCCGCACGGTGGCGGTGCCGCGGCAGGGCTCCGCCGATGGGGGACAGGGAGACAGAGTGCTGGCAGTTGTAGGAGCTGGGCAAGCTCGGAGCCCCAGCGTGTATTTGGCTGTCACTGAAGTGGCAAGCGAAGCCCGAGGGCAGCAAGGGCTTTCGCCTTTGCCGTGGCA
The DNA here is from genome assembly GCF_030463565.1 of Pelecanus crispus. Lineage (NCBI taxonomy): Eukaryota > Metazoa > Chordata > Aves > Pelecaniformes > Pelecanidae > Pelecanus > Pelecanus crispus. The sequence goes on from NC_134650.1 coordinate 24,660,236, forward strand.
GAACAACCCGCCGGACGCCTGCAGGGTGGAAGCAGGGCTCTGCCCGTCGGGACAGTGAAGACAGAGCGCTGGGCAGGGTTCGGGGCTGGGCGGGCACGCACGCAGCCGCAGCGTGTGTTTGGCTGCGAAAGCGGTGGTGAGGAGCGGCAGCTTTCCGTGTGCTGTCTCCTTTGCGGTGGGAGAAGCGGCTCGGACGTTGGCCCTTTGGGAGCTGAGGCGTGCCGTGAGTTGAGTGAGCCCGAGACTGCGTGTTCAGAGTGCGCGGAGGAGGAGCAAGCGCGCTTCACCTCTGTGCGCGCGTGTGTCGCTAGGAAAGCGCTGGCAAAGGAAGGTGAGGAAGAGCGCGAGCTTTCCGTGCTGGTACCTTCGCTGTGGGAGAACGAGCTGGAGGCCTGCAGCGTCGGAGCAGGGCTCTGCCGGTGGTGAGAGCGAGCGCTGGCAGCGTTCGCAGTTGAGCAAGGACGGAGCGCCGCTGTGCGCGACCGGCAGAGCCCTGCTCCGACGCCGCAAACGTCCAGCTCCTTCTCCCACGCCAACAGCGCCGGCACCGGACAGTTCTGGCTGCTCCTTCACCTTGCCTTGCCAGCGCTTTCGCAGCGCAACGCGCAACGGTGAACTGCACTTGCCTTTCCTCCAGGCACTTCGAGTACACCTTCCGAATGAAGCGCGCCCCCACCCTCGGCAGCGAGCGGCTCCCCGAGTGCAGACGACCGGCGACTTCGCCGCACGATAGGCGTACAGGCTTGGCGCTCCTGCCGTCCCTCCCCTTCCCTTCGCAGCGCTTTCGCGGCTGAACGCGCGCTGGGGAATCTTGCCCTTGCCTTGCCCCCCAGCACGCCCAAGACACGCTCTCCAGCTCACTCGCACTCTCGGCGCAGACTAGCTGCCCAAGCGAAAACGTCGGGCAGTTTCTGCCAGCCCTTCTTCTCATGCCTTAGTTCTGCCAAAGCGCCGGCACGGGGCGGCGAGGGAGCAGCAAGAGCTTTCAGCGCGCGCGCCTTCGCTGTGGGAGGAAGCGCCGCACGGTGGCGGTGCCGCGGCAGGGCTCCGCCGATGGGGGACAGGGAGACAGAGTGCTGGCAGTTGTAGGAGCTGGGCAAGCTCGGAGCCCCAGCGTGTATTTGGCTGTCACTGAAGTGGCAAGCGAAGCCCGAGGGCAGCAAGGGCTTTCGCCTTTGCCGTGGCAGAACAACCCGCCGGACGCCTGCAGGGTGGCAGCAGGGCTCTGCCCGTCGGGACAGTGAAGACAGAGCGCTGGGCAGGGTTCGGGGCTGGGCGGGCACGCACGCAGCCGCAGCGTGTGTTTGGCTGCGAAAGCGGTGGTGAGGAGCGGCAGCTTTCCGTGTGCTGTCTCCTTTGCTGTGGGAGAAGCGGCTCGGACGTTGGCCCTTTGGGAGCCGAGGCGTGCCGTGAGTTGAGTGAGCCCGAGACTGCGTGTTCAGAGTGCGCGGAGGAGGAGCAAGCGCGCTTCACCTCTGTGCGCGCGTGTGTCGCTAGGAAAGCGCTGGCAAAGGAAGGTGAGGAAGAGCGCGAGCTTTCCGTGCTGGTACCTTCGCTGTGGGAGAACGAGCTGGAGGCCTGCAGCGTCGGAGCAGGGCTCTGCCGGTGGTGAGAGCGAGCGCTGGCAGCGTTCGCAGTTGAGCAAGGACGGAGCGCCGCTGTGCGCGACCGGCAGAGCCCTGCTCCGACGCCGCAAACGTCCAGCTCCTTCTCCCACGCCAACAGCGCCGGCACCGGACAGTTCTGGCTGCTCCTTCACCTTGCCTTGCCAGCGCTTTCGCAGCGCAACGCGCAACGGTGAACTGCACTTGCCTTTCCTCCAGGCACTTCGAGTACACCTTCCGAATGAAGCGCGCCCCCACCCTCGGCAGCGAGCGGCTCCCCGAGTGCAGACGACCGGCGACTTCGCCGCACGATAGGCGTACAGGCTTGGCGCTCCTGCCGTCCCTCCCCTTCCCTTCGCAGCGCTTTCGCGGCTGAACGCGCGCTGGGGAATCTTGCCCTTGCCTTGCCCCCCAGCACGCCCAAGACACGCTCTCCAGCTCACTCGCACTCTCGGCGCAGACTAGCTGCCCAAGCGAAAACGTCGGGCAGTTTCTGCCAGCCCTTCTTCTCATGCCTTAGTTCTGCCAAAGCGCCGGCACGGGGCGGCGAGGCAGCAGCAAGAGCTTTCAGCGCGCGCGCCTTCGCTGTGGGAGGAAGCGCCGCACGGTGGCGGTGCCGCGGCAGGGCTCCGCCGATGGGGGACAGGGAGACAGAGTGCTGGCAGTTGTAGGAGCTGGGCAAGCTGGGAGCCCCAGCGTGTATTTGGCTGTCACTGAAGTGGCAAGCGAAGCCCGAGGGCAGCAAGGGCTTTCGCCTTTGCCGTGGCAGAACAACCCGCCGGACGCCTGCAGGGTGGCAGCAGGGCTCTGCCCGTCGGGACAGTGAAGACAGAGCGCTGGGCAGGGTTCGGGGCTGGGCGGGCACGCACGCAGCCGCAGCGTGTGTTTGGCTGCGAAAGCGGTGGTGAGGAGCGGCAGCTTTCCGTGTGCTGTCTCCTTTGCGGTGGGAGAAGCGGCTCGGACGTTGGCCCTTTGGGAGCCGAGGCGTGCCGTGAGTTGAGTGAGCCCGAGACTGCGTGTTCAGAGTGCGCGGAGGAGGAGCAAGCGCGCTTCACCTCTGTGCGCGCGTGTGTCGCTAGGAAAGCGCTGGCAAAGGAAGGTGAGGAAGAGCGCGAGCTTTCCGTGCTGGTACCTTCGCTGTGGGAGAACGAGCTGGAGGCCTGCAGCGTCGGAGCAGGGCTCTGCCGGTGGTGAGAGCGAGCGCTGGCAGCGTTCGCAGTTGAGCAAGGACGGAGCGCCGCTGTGCGCGACCGGCAGAGCCCTGCTCCGACGCCGCAAACGTCCAGCTCCTTCTCCCACGCCAACAGCGCCGGCACCGGACAGTTCTGGCTGCTCCTTCACCTTGCCTTGCCAGCGCTTTCGCAGCGCAACGCGCAACGGTGAACTGCACTTGCCTTTCCTCCAGGCACTTCGAGTACACCTTCCGAATGAAGCGCGCCCCCACCCTCGGCAGCGAGCGGCTCCCCGAGTGCAGACGACCGGCGACTTCGCCGCACGATAGGCGTACAGGCTTGGCGCTCCTGCCGTCCCTCCCCTTCCCTTCGCAGCGCTTTCGCGGCTGAACGCGCGCTGGGGAATCTTGCCCTTGCCTTGCCCCCCAGCACGCCCAAGACACGCTCTCCAGCTCACTCGCACTCTCGGCGCAGACTAGCTGCCCAAGCGAAAACGTCGGGCAGTTTCTGCCAGCCCTTCTTCTCATGCCTTAGTTCTGCCAAAGCGCCGGCACGGGGCGGCGAGGCAGCAGCAAGAGCTTTCAGCGCGCGCGCCTTCGCTGTGGGAGGAAGCGCCGCACGGTGGCGGTGCCGCGGCAGGGCTCCGCCGATGGGGGACAGGGAGACAGAGTGCTGGGCAGTTGTAGGAGCTGGGCAAGCTCGGAGCCCCAGCGTGTATTTGGCTGTCACTGAAGTGGCAAGCGAAGCCCGAGGGCAGCAAGGGCTTTCGCCTTTGCCGTGGCAGAACAACCCGCCGGACGCCTGCAGGGTGGCAGCAGGGCTCTGCCCGTCGGGACAGTGACGACAGAGCGCTGGGCAGGGTTCGGGGCTGGGCGGGCACGCACGCAGCCACAGCGTGTGTTTGGCTGCGAAAGCGGTGGTGAGGAGCGGCAGCTTTCCGTGTGCTGTCTCCTTTGCTGTGGGAGAAGCGGCTCGGACGTTGGCCCTTTGGGAGCCGAGGCGTGCCGTGAGTTGAGTGAGCCCGAGACTGCGTGTTCAGAGTGCGCGGAGGAGGAGCAAGCGCGCTTCACCTCTGTGCGCGCGTGTGTCGCTAGGAAAGCGCTGGCAAAGGAAGGTGAGGAAGAGCGCGAGCTTTCCGTGCTGGTACCTTCGCTGTGGGAGAACGAGCTGGAGGCCTGCAGCGTCGGAGCAGGGCTCTGCCGGTGGTGAGAGCGAGCGCTGGCAGCGTTCGCAGTTGAGCAAGGACGGAGCGCCGCTGTGCGCGACCGGCAGAGCCCTGCTCCGACGCCGCAAACGTCCAGCTCCTTCTCCCACGCCAACAGCGCCGGCACCGGACAGTTCTGGCTGCTCCTTCACCTTGCCTTGCCAGCGCTTTCGCAGCGCAACGCGCAACGGTGAACTGCACTTGCCTTTCCTCCAGGCACTTCGAGTACACCTTCCGAATGAAGCGCGCCCCCCACCCTCGGCAGCGAGCGGCTCCCCGAGTGCAGACGACCGGCGACTTCGCCGCACGATAGGCGTACAGGCTTGGCGCTCCTGCCGTCCCTCCCCTTCCCTTCGCAGCGCTTTCGCGGCTGAACGCGCGCTGGGGAATCTTGCCCTTGCCTTGCCCCCCAGCACGCCCAAGACACGCTCTCCAGCTCACTCGCACTCTCGGCGCAGACTAGCTGCCCAAGCGAAAACGTCGGGCAGTTTCTGCCAGCCCTTCTTCTCATGCCTTAGTTCTGCCAAAGCGCCGGCACGGGGCGGCGAGGCAGCAGCAAGAGCTTTCAGCGCGCGCGCCTTCGCTGTGGGAGGAAGCGCCGCACGGTGGCGGTGCCGCGGCAGGGCTCCGCCGATGGGGGACAGGGAGACAGAGTGCTGGCAGTTGTAGGAGCTGGGCAAGCTCGGAGCCCCAGCGTGTATTTGGCTGTCACTGAAGTGGCAAGCGAAGCCCGAGGGCAGCAAGGGCTTTCGCCTTTGCCGTGGCAGAACAACCCGCCGGACGCCTGCAGGGTGGCAGCAGGGCTCTGCCCGTCGGGACAGTGACGACAGAGCGCTGGGCAGGGTTCGGGGCTGGGCGGGCACGCACGCAGCCGCAGCGTGTGTTTGGCTGCGAAAGCGGTGGTGAGGAGCGGCAGCTTTCCGTGTGCTGTCTCCTTTGCTGTGGGAGAAGCGGCTCGGACGTTGGCCCTTTGGGAGCCGAGGCGTGCCGTGAGTTGAGTGAGCCCGAGACTGCGTGTTCAGAGTGCGCGGAGGAGGAGCAAGCGCGCTTCACCTCTGTGCGCGCGTGTGTCGCTAGGAAAGCGCTGGCAAAGGAAGGTGAGGAAGAGCGCGAGCTTTCCGTGCTGGTACCTTCGCTGTGGGAGAACGAGCTGGAGGCCTGCAGCGTCGGAGCAGGGCTCTGCCGGTGGTGAGAGCGAGCGCTGGCAGCGTTCGCAGTTGAGCAAGGACGGAGCGCCGCTGTGCGCGACCGGCAGAGCCCTGCTCCGACGCCGCAAACGTCCAGCTCCTTCTCCCACGCCAACAGCGCCGGCACCGGACAGTTCTGGCTGCTCCTTCACCTTGCCTTGCCAGCGCTTTCGCAGCGCAACGCGCAACGGTGAACTGCACTTGCCTTTCCTCCAGGCACTTCGAGTACACCTTCCGAATGAAGCGCGCCCCCACCCTCGGCAGCGAGCGGCTCCCCGAGTGCAGACGACCGGCGACTTCGCCGCACGATAGGCGTACAGGCTTGGCGCTCCTGCCGTCCCTCCCCTTCCCTTCGCAGCGCTTTCGCGGCTGAACGCGCGCTGGGGAATCTTGCCCTTGCCTTGCCCCCCAGCACGCCCAAGACACGCTCTCCAGCTCACTCGCACTCTCGGCGCAGACTAGCTGCCCAAGCGAAAACGTCGGGCAGTTTCTGCCAGCCCTTCTTCTCATGCCTTAGTTCTGCCAAAGCGCCGGCACGGGGCGGCGAGGGAGCAGCAAGAGCTTTCAGCGCGCGCGCCTTCGCTGTGGGAGGAAGCGCCGCACGGTGGCGGTGCCGCGGCAGGGCTCCGCCGATGGGGGACAGGGAGACAGAGTGCTGGCAGTTGTAGGAGCTGGGCAAGCTCGGAGCCCCAGCGTGTATTTGGCTGTCACTGAAGTGGCAAGCGAAGCCCGAGGGCAGCAAGGGCTTTCGCCTTTGCCGTGGCAGAACAACCCGCCGGACGCCTGCAGGGTGGCAGCAGGGCTCTGCCCGTCGGGACAGTGACGACAGAGCGCTGGGCAGGGTTCGGGGCTGGGCGGGCACGCACGCAGCCGCAGCGTGTGTTTGGCTGCGAAAGCGGTGGTGAGGAGCGGCAGCTTTCCGTGTGCTGTCTCCTTTGCTGTGGGAGAAGCGGCTCGGACGTTGGCCCTTTGGGAGCCGAGGCGTGCCGTGAGTTGAGTGAGCCCGAGACTGCGTGTTCAGAGTGCGCGGAGGAGGAGCAAGCGCGCTTCACCTCTGTGCGCGCGTGTGTCGCTAGGAAAGCGCTGGCAAAGGAAGGTGAGGAAGAGCGCGAGCTTTCCGTGCTGGTACCTTCGCTGTGGGAGAACGAGCTGGAGGCCTGCAGCGTCGGAGCAGGGCTCTGCCGGTGGTGAGAGCGAGCGCTGGCAGCGTTCGCAGTTGAGCAAGGACGGAGCGCCGCTGTGCGCGACCGGCAGAGCCCTGCTCCGACGCCGCAAACGTCCAGCTCCTTCTCCCACGCCAACAGCGCCGGCACCGGACAGTTCTGGCTGCTCCTTCACCTTGCCTTGCCAGCGCTTTCGCAGCGCAACGCGCAACGGTGAACTGCACTTGCCTTTCCTCCAGGCACTTCGAGTACACCTTCCGAATGAAGCGCGCCCCCACCCTCGGCAGCGAGCGGCTCCCCGAGTGCAGACGACCGGCGACTTCGCCGCACGATAGGCGTACAGGCTTGGCGCTCCTGCCGTCCCTCCCCTTCCCTTCGCAGCGCTTTCGCGGCTGAACGCGCGCTGGGGAATCTTGCCCTTGCCTTGCCCCCCAGCACGCCCAAGACACGCTCTCCAGCTCACTCGCACTCTCGGCGCAGACTAGCTGCCCAAGCGAAAACGTCGGGCAGTTTCTGCCAGCCCTTCTTCTCATGCCTTAGTTCTGCCAAAGCGCCGGCACGGGGCGGCGAGGGAGCAGCAAGAGCTTTCAGCGCGCGCGCCTTCGCTGTGGGAGGAAGCGCCGCACGGTGGCGGTGCCGCGGCAGGGCTCCGCCGATGGGGGACAGGGAGACAGAGTGCTGGGCAGTTGTAGGAGCTGGGCAAGCTCGGAGCCCCAGCGTGTATTTGGCTGTCACTGAAGTGGCAAGCGAAGCCCGAGGGCAGCAAGGGCTTTCGCCTTTGCCGTGGCAGAACAACCCGCCGGACGCCTGCAGGGTGGCAGCAGGGCTCTGCCCGTCGGGACAGTGACGACAGAGCGCTGGGCAGGGTTCGGGGCTGGGCGGGCACGCACGCAGCCGCAGCGTGTGTTTGGCTGCGAAAGCGGTGGTGAGGAGCGGCAGCTTTCCGTGTGCTGTCTCCTTTGCGGTGGGAGAAGCGGCTCGGACGTTGGCCCTTTGGGAGCCGAGGCGTGCCGTGAGTTGAGTGAGCCCGAGACTGCGTGTTCAGAGTGCGCGGAGGAGGAGCAAGCGCGCTTCACCTCTGTGCGCGCGTGTGTCGCTAGGAAAGCGCTGGCAAAGGAAGGTGAGGAAGAGCGCGAGCTTTCCGTGCTGGTACCTTCGCTGTGGGAGAACGAGCTGGAGGCCTGCAGCGTCGGAGCAGGGCTCTGCCGGTGGTGAGAGCGAGCGCTGGCAGCGTTCGCAGTTGAGCAAGGACGGAGCGCCGCTGTGCGCGACCGGCAGAGCCCTGCTCCGACGCCGCAAACGTCCAGCTCCTTCTCCCACGCCAACAGCGCCGGCACCGGACAGTTCTGGCTGCTCCTTCACCTTGCCTTGCCAGCGCTTTCGCAGCGCAACGCGCAACGGTGAACTGCACTTGCCTTTCCTCCAGGCACTTCGAGTACACCTTCCGAATGAAGCGCGCCCCCACCCTCGGCAGCGAGCGGCTCCCCGAGTGCAGACGACCGGCGACTTCGCCGCACGATAGGCGTACAGGCTTGGCGCTCCTGCCGTCCCTCCCCTTCCCTTCGCAGCGCTTTCGCGGCTGAACGCGCGCTGGGGAATCTTGCCCTTGCCTTGCCCCCCAGCACGCCCAAGACACGCTCTCCAGCTCACTCGCACTCTCGGCGCAGACTAGCTGCCCAAGCGAAAACGTCGGGCAGTTTCTGCCAGCCCTTCTTCTCATGCCTTAGTTCTGCCAAAGCGCCGGCACGGGGCGGCGAGGCAGCAGCAAGAGCTTTCAGCGCGCGCGCCTTCGCTGTGGGAGGAAGCGCCGCACGGTGGCGGTGCCGCGGCAGGGCTCCGCCGATGGGGGACAGGGAGACAGAGTGCTGGCAGTTGTAGGAGCTGGGCAAGCTCGGAGCCCCAGCGTGTATTTGGCTGTCACTGAAGTGGCAAGCGAAGCCCGAGGGCAGCAAGGGCTTTCGCCTTTGCCGTGGCAGAACAACCCGCCGGACGCCTGCAGGGTGGCAGCAGGGCTCTGCCCGTCGGGACAGTGAAGACAGAGCGCTGGGCAGGGTTCGGGGCTGGGCGGGCACGCACGCAGCCGCAGCGTGTGTTTGGCTGCGAAAGCGGTGGTGAGGAGCGGCAGCTTTCCGTGTGCTGTCTCCTTTGCTGTGGGAGAAGCGGCTCGGACGTTGGCCCTTTGGGAGCCGAGGCGTGCCGTGAGTTGAGTGAGCCCGAGACTGCGTGTTCAGAGTGCGCGGAGGAGGAGCAAGCGCGCTTCACCTCTGTGCGCGCGTGTGTCGCTAGGAAAGCGCTGGCAAAGGAAGGTGAGGAAGAGCGCGAGCTTTCCGTGCTGGTACCTTCGCTGTGGGAGAACGAGCTGGAGGCCTGCAGCGTCGGAGCAGGGCTCTGCCGGTGGTGAGAGCGAGCGCTGGCAGCGTTCGCAGTTGAGCAAGGACGGAGCGCCGCTGTGCGCGACCGGCAGAGCCCTGCTCCGACGCCGCAAACGTCCAGCTCCTTCTCCCACGCCAACAGCGCCGGCACCGGACAGTTCTGGCTGCTCCTTCACCTTGCCTTGCCAGCGCTTTCGCAGCGCAACGCGCAACGGTGAACTGCACTTGCCTTTCCTCCAGGCACTTCGAGTACACCTTCCGAATGAAGCGCGCCCCCACCCTCGGCAGCGAGCGGCTCCCCGAGTGCAGACGACCGGCGACTTCGCCGCACGATAGGCGTACAGGCTTGGCGCTCCTGCCGTCCCTCCCCTTCCCTTCGCAGCGCTTTCGCGGCTGAACGCGCGCTGGGGAATCTTGCCCTTGCCTTGCCCCCCAGCACGCCCAAGACACGCTCTCCAGCTCACTCGCACTCTCGGCGCAGACTAGCTGCCCAAGCGAAAACGTCGGGCAGTTTCTGCCAGCCCTTCTTCTCATGCCTTAGTTCTGCCAAAGCGCCGGCACGGGGCGGCGAGGGAGCAGCAAGAGCTTTCAGCGCGCGCGCCTTCGCTGTGGGAGGAAGCGCCGCACGGTGGCGGTGCCGCGGCAGGGCTCCGCCGATGGGGGACAGGGAGACAGAGTGCTGGGCAGTTGTAGGAGCTGGGCAAGCTCGGAGCCCCAGCGTGTATTTGGCTGTCACTGAAGTGGCAAGCGAAGCCCGAGGGCAGCAAGGGCTTTCGCCTTTGCCGTGGCAGAACAACCCGCCGGACGCCTGCAGGGTGGAAGCAGGGCTCTGCCCGTCGGGACAGTGACGACAGAGCGCTGGGCAGGGTTCGGGGCTGGGCGGGCACGCACGCAGCCGCAGCGTGTGTTTGGCTGCGAAAGCGGTGGTGAGGAGCGGCAGCTTTCCGTGTGCTGTCTCCTTTGCGGTGGGAGAAGCGGCTCGGACGTTGGCCCTTTGGGAGCCGAGGCGTGCCGTGAGTTGAGTGAGCCCGAGACTGCGTGTTCAGAGTGCGCGGAGGAGGAGCAAGCGCGCTTCACCTCTGTGCGCGCGTGTGTCGCTAGGAAAGCGCTGGCAAAGGAAGGTGAGGAAGAGCGCGAGCTTTCCGTGCTGGTACCTTCGCTGTGGGAGAACGAGCTGGAGGCCTGCAGCGTCGGAGCAGGGCTCTGCCGGTGGTGAGAGCGAGCGCTGGCAGCGTTCGCAGTTGAGCAAGGACGGAGCGCCGCTGTGCGCGACCGGCAGAGCCCTGCTCCGACGCCGCAAACGTCCAGCTCCTTCTCCCACGCCAACAGCGCCGGCACCGGACAGTTCTGGCTGCTCCTTCACCTTGCCTTGCCAGCGCTTTCGCAGCGCAACGCGCAACGGTGAACTGCACTTGCCTTTCCTCCAGGCACTTCGAGTACACCTTCCGAATGAAGCGCGCCCCCACCCTCGGCAGCGAGCGGCTCCCCGAGTGCAGACGACCGGCGACTTCGCCGCACGATAGGCGTACAGGCTTGGCGCTCCTGCCGTCCCTCCCCTTCCCTTCGCAGCGCTTTCGCGGCTGAACGCGCGCTGGGGAATCTTGCCCTTGCCTTGCCCCCCAGCACGCCCAAGACACGCTCTCCAGCTCACTCGCACTCTCGGCGCAGACTAGCTGCCCAAGCGAAAACGTCGGGCAGTTTCTGCCAGCCCTTCTTCTCATGCCTTAGTTCTGCCAAAGCGCCGGCACGGGGCGGCGAGGGAGCAGCAAGAGCTTTCAGCGCGCGCGCCTTCGCTGTGGGAGGAAGCGCCGCACGGTGGCGGTGCCGCGGCAGGGCTCCGCCGATGGGGGACAGGGAGACAGAGTGCTGGGCAGTTGTAGGAGCTGGGCAAGCTCGGAGCCCCAGCGTGTATTTGGCTGTCACTGAAGTGGCAAGCGAAGCCCGAGGGCAGCAAGGGCTTTCGCCTTTGCCGTGGCAGAACAACCCGCCGGACGCCTGCAGGGTGGCAGCAGGGCTCTGCCCGTCGGGACAGTGACGACAGAGCGCTGGGCAGGGTTCGGGGCTGGGCGGGCACGCACGCAGCCGCAGCGTGTGTTTGGCTGCGAAAGCGGTGGTGAGGAGCGGCAGCTTTCCGTGTGCTGTCTCCTTTGCGGTGGGAGAAGCGGCTCGGACGTTGGCCCTTTGGGAGCCGAGGCGTGCCGTGAGTTGAGTGAGCCCGAGACTGCGTGTTCAGAGTGCGCGGAGGAGGAGCAAGCGCGCTTCACCTCTGTGCGCGCGTGTGTCGCTAGGAAAGCGCTGGCAAAGGAAGGTGAGGAAGAGCGCGAGCTTTCCGTGCTGGTACCTTCGCTGTGGGAGAACGAGCTGGAGGCCTGCAGCGTCGGAGCAGGGCTCTGCCGGTGGTGAGAGCGAGCGCTGGCAGCGTTCGCAGTTGAGCAAGGACGGAGCGCCGCTGTGCGCGACCGGCAGAGCCCTGCTCCGACGCCGCAAACGTCCAGCTCCTTCTCCCACGCCAACAGCGCCGGCACCGGACAGTTCTGGCTGCTCCTTCACCTTGCCTTGCCAGCGCTTTCGCAGCGCAACGCGCAACGGTGAACTGCACTTGCCTTTCCTCCAGGCACTTCGAGTACACCTTCCGAATGAAGCGCGCCCCCACCCTCGGCAGCGAGCGGCTCCCCGAGTGCAGACGACCGGCGACTTCGCCGCACGATAGGCGTACAGGCTTGGCGCTCCTGCCGTCCCTCCCCTTCCCTTCGCAGCGCTTTCGCGGCTGAACGCGCGCTGGGGAATCTTGCCCTTGCCTTGCCCCCCAGCACGCCCAAGACACGCTCTCCAGCTCACTCGCACTCTCGGCGCAGACTAGCTGCCCAAGCGAAAACGTCGGGCAGTTTCTGCCAGCCCTTCTTCTCATGCCTTAGTTCTGCCAAAGCGCCGGCACGGGGCGGCGAGGCAGCAGCAAGAGCTTTCAGCGCGCGCGCCTTCGCTGTGGGAGGAAGCGCCGCACGGTGGCGGTGCCGCGGCAGGGCTCCGCCGATGGGGGACAGGGAGACAGAGTGCTGGGCAGTTGTAGGAGCTGGGCAAGCTCGGAGCCCCAGCGTGTATTTGGCTGTCACTGAAGTGGCAAGCGAAGCCCGAGGGCAGCAAGGGCTTTCGCCTTTGCCGTGGCAGAACAACCCGCCGGACGCCTGCAGGGTGGCAGCAGGGCTCTGCCCGTCGGGACAGTGACGACAGAGCGCTGGGCAGGGTTCGGGGCTGGGCGGGCACGCACGCAGCCGCAGCGTGTGTTTGGCTGCGAAAGCGGTGGTGAGGAGCGGCAGCTTTCCGTGTGCTGTCTCCTTTGCTGTGGGAGAAGCGGCTCGGACGTTGGCCCTTTGGGAGCCGAGGCGTGCCGTGAGTTGAGTGAGCCCGAGACTGCGTGTTCAGAGTGCGCGGAGGAGGAGCAAGCGCGCTTCACCTCTGTGCGCGCGTGTGTCGCTAGGAAAGCGCTGGCAAAGGAAGGTGAGGAAGAGCGCGAGCTTTCCGTGCTGGTACCTTCGCTGTGGGAGAACGAGCTGGAGGCCTGCAGCGTCGGAGCAGGGCTCTGCCGGTGGTGAGAGCGAGCGCTGGCAGCGTTCGCAGTTGAGCAAGGACGGAGCGCCGCTGTGCGCGACCGGCAGAGCCCTGCTCCGACGCCGCAAACGTCCAGCTCCTTCTCCCACGCCAACAGCGCCGGCACCGGACAGTTCTGGCTGCTCCTTCACCTTGCCTTGCCAGCGCTTTCGCAGCGCAACGCGCAACGGTGAACTGCACTTGCCTTTCCTCCAGGCACTTCGAGTACACCTTCCGAATGAAGCGCGCCCCCACCCTCGGCAGCGAGCGGCTCCCCGAGTGCAGACGACCGGCGACTTCGCCGCACGATAGGCGTACAGGCTTGGCGCTCCTGCCGTCCCTCCCCTTCCCTTCGCAGCGCTTTCGCGGCTGAACGCGCGCTGGGGAATCTTGCCCTTGCCTTGCCCCCCAGCACGCCCAAGACACGCTCTCCAGCTCACTCGCACTCTCGGCGCAGACTAGCTGCCCAAGCGAAAACGTCGGGCAGTTTCTGCCAGCCCTTCTTCTCATGCCTTAGTTCTGCCAAAGCGCCGGCACGGGGCGGCGAGGCAGCAGCAAGAGCTTTCAGCGCGCGCGCCTTCGCTGTGGGAGGAAGCGCCGCACGGTGGCGGTGCCGCGGCAGGGCTCCGCCGATGGGGGACAGGGAGACAGAGTGCTGGGCAGTTGTAGGAGCTGGGCAAGCTCGGAGCCCCAGCGTGTATTTGGCTGTCACTGAAGTGGCAAGCGAAGCCCGAGGGCAGCAAGGGCTTTCGCCTTTGCCGTGGCAGAACAACCCGCCGGACGCCTGCAGGGTGGCAGCAGGGCTCTGCCCGTCGGGACAGTGACGACAGAGCGCTGGGCAGGGTTCGGGGCTGGGCGGGCACGCACGCAGCCGCAGCGTGTGTTTGGCTGCGAAAGCGGTGGTGAGGAGCGGCAGCTTTCCGTGTGCTGTCTCCTTTGCTGTGGGAGAAGCGGCTCGGACGTTGGCCCTTTGGGAGCCGAGGCGTGCCGTGAGTTGAGTGAGCCCGAGACTGCGTGTTCAGAGTGCGCGGAGGAGGAGCAAGCGCGCTTCACCTCTGTGCGCGCGTGTGTCGCTAGGAAAGCGCTGGCAAAGGAAGGTGAGGAAGAGCGCGAGCTTTCCGTGCTGGTACCTTCGCTGTGGGAGAACGAGCTGGAGGCCTGCAGCGTCGGAGCAGGGCTCTGCCGGTGGTGAGAGCGAGCGCTGGCAGCGTTCGCAGTTGAGCAAGGACGGAGCGCCGCTGTGCGCGACCGGCAGAGCCCTGCTCCGACGCCGCAAACGTCCAGCTCCTTCTCCCACGCCAACAGCGCCGGCACCGGACAGTTCTGGCTGCTCCTTCACCTTGCCTTGCCAGCGCTTTCGCAGCGCAACGCGCAACGGTGAACTGCACTTGCCTTTCCTCCAGGCACTTCGAGTACACCTTCCGAATGAAGCACGCCCCCACCCTCGGCAGCGAGCGGCTCCCCGAGTGCAGACGACCGGCGACTTCGCCGCACGATAGGCGTACAGGCTTGGCGCTCCTGCCGTCCCTCCCCTTCCCTTCGCAGCGCTTTCGCGGCTGAACGCGCGCTGGGGAATCTTGCCCTTGCCTTGCCCCCCAGCACGCCCAAGACACGCTCTCCAGCTCACTCGCACTCTCGGCGCAGACTAGCTGCCCAAGCGAAAACGTCGGGCAGTTTCTGCCAGCCCTTCTTCTCATGCCTTAGTTCTGCCAAAGCGCCGGCACGGGGCGGCGAGGGAGCAGCAAGAGCTTTCAGCGCGCGCGCCTTCGCTGTGGGAGGAAGCGCCGCACGGTGGCGGTGCCACGGCAGGGCTCCGCCGATGGGGGACAGGGAGACAGAGTGCTGGGCAGTTGTAGGAGCTGGGCAAGCTCGGAGCCCCAGCGTGTATTTGGCTGTCACTGAAGTGGCAAGCGAAGCCCGAGGGCAGCAAGGGCTTTCGCCTTTGCCGTGGCAGAACAACCCGCCGGACGCCTGCAGGGTGGCAGCAGGGCTCTGCCGGTCGGGACAGTGACGACAGAGCGCTGGGCAGGGTTCGGGGCTGGGCGGGCACGCACGCAGCCGCAGCGTGTGTTTGGCTGCGAAAGCGGTGGTGAGGAGCGGCAGCTTTCCGTGTGCTGTCTCCTTTGCTGTGGGAGAAGCGGCTCGGACGTTGGCCCTTTGGGAGCCGAGGCGTGCCGTGAGTTGAGTGAGCCCGAGACTGCGTGTTCAGAGTGCGCGGAGGAGGAGCAAGCGCGCTTCACCTCTGTGCGCGCGTGTGTCGCTAGGAAAGCGCTGGCAAAGGAAGGTGAGGAAGAGCGCGAGCTTTCCGTGCTGGTACCTTCGCTGTGGGAGAACGAGCTGGAGGCCTGCAGCGTCGGAGCAGGGCTCTGCCGGTGGTGAGAGTGAGCGCTGGCAGCGTTCGCAGTTGAGCAAGGACGGAGCGCCGCTGTGCGCGACCGGCAGAGCCCTGCTCCGACGCTGCAAATGTCCAGCTCCTTCTCCCACGCCAACAGCGCCGGCACCGGACAGTTCTGGCTGCTCCTTCACCTTGCCTTGCCAGCGCTTTCGCAGCGCAACGCGCAACGGTGAACTGCACTTGCCTTTCCTCCAGGCACTTCGAGTACACCTTCCGAATGAAGCGCGCCCCCACCCTCGGCAGCGAGCGGCTCCCCGAGTGCAGACGACCGGCGACTTCGCCGCACGATAGGCGTACAGGCTTGGCGCTCCTGCCGTCCCTCCCCTTCCCTTCGCAGCGCTTTCGCGGCTGAACGCGCGCTGGGGAATCTTGCCCTTGCCTTGCCCCCCAGCACGCCCAAGACACGCTCTCCAGCTCACTCGCACTCTCGGCGCAGACTAGCTGCCCAAGCGAAAACGTCGGGCAGTTTCTGCCAGCCCTTCTTCTCATGCCTTAGTTCTGCCAAAGCGCCGGCACGGGGCGGCGAGGCAGCAGCAAGAGCTTTCAGCGCGCGCGCCTTCGCTGTGGGAGGAAGCGCCGCACGGTGGCGGTGCCGCGGCAGGGCTCCGCCGATGGGGGACAGGGAGACAGAGTGCTGGGCAGTTGTAGGAGCTGGGCAAGCTCGGAGCCCCAGCGTGTATTTGGCTGTCACTGAAGTGGCAAGCGAAGCCCGAGGGCAGCAAGGGCTTTCGCCTTTGCCGTGGCAGAACAACCCGCCGGACGCCTGCAGGGTGGCAGCAGGGCTCTGCCCGTCGGGACAGTGACGACAGAGCGCTGGGCAGGGTTCGGGGCTGGGCGGGCACGCACGCAGCCGCAGCGTGTGTTTGGCTGCGAAAGCGGTGGTGAGGAGCGGCAGCTTTCCGTGTGCTGTCTCCTTTGCTGTGGGAGAAGCGGCTCGGACGTTGGCCCTTTGGGAGCCGAGGCGTGCCGTGAGTTGAGTGAGCCCGAGACTGCGTGTTCAGAGTGCGCGGAGGAGGAGCAAGCGCGCTTCACCTCTGTGCGCGCGTGTGTCGCTAGGAAAGCGCTGGCAAAGGAAGGTGAGGAAGAGCGCGAGCTTTCCGTGCTGGTACCTTCGCTGTGGGAGAACGAGCTGGAGGCCTGCAGCGTCGGAGCAGGGCTCTGCCGGTGGTGAGAGCGAGCGCTGGCAGCGTTCGCAGTTGAGCAAGGACGGAGCGCCGCTGTGCGCGACCGGCAGAGCCCTGCTCCGACGCTGCAAACGTCCAGCTCCTTCTCCCACGCCAACAGCGCCGGCACCGGACAGTTCTGGCTGCTCCTTCACCTTGCCTTGCCAGCGCTTTCGCAGCGCAACGCGCAACGGTGAACTGCACTTGCCTTTCCTCCAGGCACTTCGAGTACACCTTCCGAATGAAGCGCGCCCCCACCCTCGGCAGCGAGCGGCTCCCCGAGTGCAGACGACCGGCGACTTCGCCGCACGATAGGCGTACAGGCTTGGCGCTCCTGCCGTCCCTCCCCTTCCCTTCGCAGCGCTTTCGCGGCTGAACGCGCGCTGGGGAATCTTGCCCTTGCCTTGCCCCCCAGCACGCCCAAGACACGCTCTCCAGCTCACTCGCACTCTCGGCGCAGACTAGCTGCCCAAGCGAAAACGTCGGGCAGTTTCTGCCAGCCCTTCTTCTCATGCCTTAGTTCTGCCAAAGCGCCGGCACGGGGCGGCGAGGGAGCAGCAAGAGCTTTCAGCGCGCGCGCCTTCGCTGTGGGAGGAAGCGCCGCACGGTGGCGGTGCCACGGCAGGGCTCCGCCGATGGGGGACAGGGAGACAGAGTGCTGGGCAGTTGTAGGAGCTGGGCAAGCTCGGAGCCCCAGCGTGTATTTGGCTGTCACTGAAGTGGCAAGCGAAGCCCGAGGGCAGCAAGGGCTTTCGCCTTTGCCGTGGCAGAACAACCCGCCGGACGCCTGCAGGGTGGCAGCAGGGCTCTGCCGGTCGGGACAGTGACGACAGAGCGCTGGGCAGGGTTCGGGGCTGGGCGGGCACGCACGCAGCCGCAGCGTGTGTTTGGCTGCGAAAGCGGTGGTGAGGAGCGGCAGCTTTCCGTGTGCTGTCTCCTTTGCTGTGGGAGAAGCGGCTCGGACGTTGGCCCTTTGGGAGCCGAGGCGTGCCGTGAGTTGAGTGAGCCCGAGACTGCGTGTTCAGAGTGCGCGGAGGAGGAGCAAGCGCGCTTCACCTCTGTGCGCGCGTGTGTCGCTAGGAAAGCGCTGGCAAAGGAAGGTGAGGAAGAGCGCGAGCTTTCCGTGCTGGTACCTTCGCTGTGGGAGAACGAGCTGGAGGCCTGCAGCGTCGGAGCAGGGCTCTGCCGGTGGTGAGAGTGAGCGCTGGCAGCGTTCGCAGTTGAGCAAGGACGGAGCGCCGCTGTGCGCGACCGGCAGAGCCCTGCTCCGACGCTGCAAATGTCCAGCTCCTTCTCCCACGCCAACAGCGCCGGCACCGGACAGTTCTGGCTGCTCCTTCACCTTGCCTTGCCAGCGCTTTCGCAGCGCAACGCGCAACGGTGAACTGCACTTGCCTTTCCTCCAGGCACTTCGAGTACACCTTCCGAATGAAGCGCGCCCCCACCCTCGGCAGCGAGCGGCTCCCCGAGTGCAGACGACCGGCGACTTCGCCGCACGATAGGCGTACAGGCTTGGCGCTCCTGCCGTCCCTCCCCTTCCCTTCGCAGCGCTTTCGCGGCTGAACGCGCGCTGGGGAATCTTGCCCTTGCCTTGCCCCCCAGCACGCCCAAGACACGCTCTCCAGCTCACTCGCACTCTCGGCGCAGACTAGCTGCCCAAGCGAAAACGTCGGGCAGTTTCTGCCAGCCCTTCTTCTCATGCCTTAGTTCTGCCAAAGCGCCGGCACGGGGCGGCGAGGCAGCAGCAAGAGCTTTCAGCGCGCGCGCCTTCGCTGTGGGAGGAAGCGCCGCACGGTGGCGGTGCCGCGGCAGGGCTCCGCCGATGGGGGACAGGGAGACAGAGTGCTGGGCAGTTGTAGGAGCTGGGCAAGCTCGGAGCCCCAGCGTGTATTTGGCTGTCACTGAAGTGGCAAGCGAAGCCCGAGGGCAGCAAGGGCTTTCGCCTTTGCCGTGGCAGAACAACCCGCCGGACGCCTGCAGGGTGGCAGCAGGGCTCTGCCCGTCGGGACAGTGAAGACAGAGCGCTGGGCAGGGTTCGGGGCTGGGCGGGCACGCACGCAGCCGCAGCGTGTGTTTGGCTGCGAAAGCGGTGGTGAGGAGCGGCAGCTTTCCGTGTGCTGTCTCCTTTGCGGTGGGAGAAGCGGCTCGGACGTTGGCCCTTTGGGAGCCGAGGCGTGCCGTGAGTTGAGTGAGCCCGAGACTGCGTGTTCAGAGTGCGCGGAGGAGGAGCAAGCGCGCTTCACCTCTGTGCGCGCGTGTGTCGCTAGGAAAGCGCTGGCAAAGGAAGGTGAGGAAGAGCGCGAGCTTTCCGTGCTGGTACCTTCGCTGTGGGAGAACGAGCTGGAGGCCTGCAGCGTCGGAGCAGGGCTCTGCCGGTGGTGAGAGCGAGCGCTGGCAGCGTTCGCAGTTGAGCAAGGACGGAGCGCCGCTGTGCGCGACCGGCAGAGCCCTGCTCCGACGCTGCAAACGTCCAGCTCCTTCTCCCACGCCAACAGCGCCGGCACCGGACAGTTCTGGCTGCTCCTTCACCTTGCCTTGCCAGCGCTTTCGCAGCGCAACGCGCAACGGTGAACTGCACTTGCCTTTCCTCCAGGCACTTCGAGTACACCTTCCGAATGAAGCGCGCCCCCACCCTCGGCAGCGAGCGGCTCCCCGAGTGCAGACGACCGGCGACTTCGCCGCACGATAGGCGTACAGGCTTGGCGCTCCTGCCGTCCCTCCCCTTCCCTTCGCAGCGCTTTCGCGGCTGAACGCGCGCTGGGGAATCTTGCCCTTGCCTTGCCCCCCAGCACGCCCAAGACACGCTCTCCAGCTCACTCGCACTCTCGGCGCAGACTAGCTGCCCAAGCGAAAACGTCGGGCAGTTTCTGCCAGCCCTTCTTCTCATGCCTTAGTTCTGCCAAAGCGCCGGCACGGGGCGGCGAGGCAGCAGCAAGAGCTTTCAGCGCGCGCGCCTTCGCTGTGGGAGGAAGCGCCGCACGGTGGCGGTGCCGCGGCAGGGCTCCGCCGATGGGGGACAGGGAGACAGAGTGCTGGGCAGTTGTAGGAGCTGGGCAAGCTCGGAGCCCCAGCGTGTATTTGGCTGTCACTGAAGTGGCAAGCGAAGCCCGAGGGCAGCAAGGGCTTTCGCCTTTGCCGTGGCAGAACAACCCGCCGGACGCCTGCAGGGTGGCAGCAGGGCTCTGCCCGTCGGGACAGTGACGACAGAGCGCTGGGCAGGGTTCGGGGCTGGGCGGGCACGCACGCAGCCGCAGCGTGTGTTTGGCTGCGAAAGCGGTGGTGAGGAGCGGCAGCTTTCCGTGTGCTGTCTCCTTTGCTGTGGGAGAAGCGGCTCGGACGTTGGCCCTTTGGGAGCCGAGGCGTGCCGTGAGTTGAGTGAGCCCGAGACTGCGTGTTCAGAGTGCGCGGAGGAGGAGCAAGCGCGCTTCACCTCTGTGCGCGCGTGTGTCGCTAGGAAAGCGCTGGCAAAGGAAGGTGAGGAAGAGCGCGAGCTTTCCGTGCTGGTACCTTCGCTGTGGGAGAACGAGCTGGAGGCCTGCAGCGTCGGAGCAGGGCTCTGCCGGTGGTGAGAGCGAGCGCTGGCAGCGTTCGCAGTTGAGCAAGGACGGAGCGCCGCTGTGCGCGACCGGCAGAGCCCTGCTCCGACGCTGCAAACGTCCAGCTCCTTCTCCCACGCCAACAGCGCCGGCACCGGACAGTTCTGGCTGCTCCTTCACCTTGCCTTGCCAGCGCTTTCGCAGCGCAACGCGCAACGGTGAACTGCACTTGCCTTTCCTCCAGGCACTTCGAGTACACCTTCCGAATGAAGCGCGCCCCCACCCTCGGCAGCGAGCGGCTCCCCGAGTGCAGACGACCGGCGACTTCGCCGCACGATAGGCGTACAGGCTTGGCGCTCCTGCCGTCCCTCCCCTTCCCTTCGCAGCGCTTTCGCGGCTGAACGCGCGCTGGGGAATCTTGCCCTTGCCTTGCCCCCCAGCACGCCCAAGACACGCTCTCCAGCTCACTCGCACTCTCGGCGCAGACTAGCTGCCCAAGCGAAAACGTCGGGCAGTTTCTGCCAGCCCTTCTTCTCATGCCTTAGTTCTGCCAAAGCGCCGGCACGGGGCGGCGAGGCAGCAGCAAGAGCTTTCAGCGCGCGCGCCTTCGCTGTGGGAGGAAGCGCCGCACGGTGGCGGTGCCGCGGCAGGGCTCCGCCGATGGGGGACAGGGAGACAGAGTGCTGGGCAGTTGTAGGAGCTGGGCAAGCTCGGAGCCCCAGCGTGTATTTGGCTGTCACTGAAGTGGCAAGCGAAGCCCGAGGGCAGCAAGGGCTTTCGCCTTTGCCGTGGCAGAACAACCCGCCGGACGCCTGCAGGGTGGCAGCAGGGCTCTGCCCGTCGGGACAGTGACGACAGAGCGCTGGGCAGGGTTCGGGGCTGGGCGGGCACGCACGCAGCCGCAGCGTGTGTTTGGCTGCGAAAGCGGTGGTGAGGAGCGGCAGCTTTCCGTGTGCTGTCTCCTTTGCGGTGGGAGAAGCGGCTCGGACGTTGGCCCTTTGGGAGCCGAGGCGTGCCGTGAGTTGAGTGAGCCCGAGACTGCGTGTTCAGAGTGCGCGGAGGAGGAGCAAGCGCGCTTCACCTCTGTGCGCGCGTGTGTCGCTAGGAAAGCGCTGGCAAAGGAAGGTGAGGAAGAGCGCGAGCTTTCCGTGCTGGTACCTTCGCTGTGGGAGAACGAGCTGGAGGCCTGCAGCGTCGGAGCAGGGCTCTGCCGGTGGTGAGAGCGAGCGCTGGCAGCGTTCGCAGTTGAGCAAGGACGGAGCGCCGCTGTGCGCGACCGGCAGAGCCCTGCTCCGACGCTGCAAACGTCCAGCTCCTTCTCCCACGCCAACAGCGCCGGCACCGGACAGTTCTGGCTGCTCCTTCACCTTGCCTTGCCAGCGCTTTCGCAGCGCAACGCGCAACGGTGAACTGCACTTGCCTTTCCTCCAGGCACTTCGAGTACACCTTCCGAATGAAGCGCGCCCCCACCCTCGGCAGCGAGCGGCTCCCCGAGTGCAGACGACCGGCGACTTCGCCGCACGATAGGCGTACAGGCTTGGCGCTCCTGCCGTCCCTCCCCTTCCCTTCGCAGCGCTTTCGCGGCTGAACGCGCGCTGGGGAATCTTGCCCTTGCCTTGCCCCCCAGCACGCCCAAGACACGCTCTCCAGCTCACTCGCACTCTCGGCGCAGACTAGCTGCCCAAGCGAAAACGTCGGGCAGTTTCTGCCAGCCCTTCTTCTCATGCCTTAGTTCTGCCAAAGCGCCGGCACGGGGCGGCGAGGCAGCAGCAAGAGCTTTCAGCGCGCGCGCCTTCGCTGTGGGAGGAAGCGCCGCACGGTGGCGGTGCCGCGGCAGGGCTCCGCCGATGGGGGACAGGGAGACAGAGTGCTGGGCAGTTGTAGGAGCTGGGCAAGCTCGGAGCCCCAGCGTGTATTTGGCTGTCACTGAAGTGGCAAGCGAAGCCCGAGGGCAGCAAGGGCTTTCGCCTTTGCCGTGGCAGAACAACCCGCCGGACGCCTGCAGGGTGGCAGCAGGGCTCTGCCCGTCGGGACAGTGACGACAGAGCGCTGGGCAGGGTTCGGGGCTGGGCGGGCACGCACGCAGCCGCAGCGTGTGTTTGGCTGCGAAAGCGGTGGTGAGGAGCGGCAGCTTTCCGTGTGCTGTCTCCTTTGCTGTGGGAGAAGCGGCTCGGACGTTGGCCCTTTGGGAGCCGAGGCGTGCCGTGAGTTGAGTGAGCCCGAGACTGCGTGTTCAGAGTGCGCGGAGGAGGAGCAAGCGCGCTTCACCTCTGTGCGCGCGTGTGTCGCTAGGAAAGCGCTGGCAAAGGAAGGTGAGGAAGAGCGCGAGCTTTCCGTGCTGGTACCTTCGCTGTGGGAGAACGAGCTGGAGGCCTGCAGCGTCGGAGCAGGGCTCTGCCGGTGGTGAGAGCGAGTGCTGGCAGCGTTCGCAGTTGAGCAAGGACGGAGCGCCGCTGTGCGCGACCGGCAGAGCCCTGCTCCGACGCTGCAAACGTCCAGCTCCTTCTCCCACGCCAACAGCGCCGGCACCGGACAGTTCTGCCTGCTCCTTCACCTTGCCTTGCCAGCGCTTTCGCAGCGCAACGCGCAACGGTGAACTGCACTTGCCTTTCCTCCAGGCACTTCGAGTACACCTTCCGAATGAAGCGCGCCCCCACCCTCGGCAGCGAGCGGCTCCCCGAGTGCAGACGACCGGCGACTTCACCGCACGATAGGCGTACAGGCTTGGCGCTCCTGCCGTCCCTCCCCTTCCCTTCGCAGCGCTTTCGCGGCTGAACGCGCGCTGGGGAATCTTGCCCTTGCCTTGCCCCCCAGCACGCCCAAGACACGCTCTCCAGCTCACTCGCACTCTCGGCGCAGACTAGCTGCCCAAGCGAAAACGTCGGGCAGTTTCTGCCAGCCCTTCTTCTCATGCCTTAGTTCTGCCAAAGCGCCGGCACGGGGCGGCGAGGGAGCAGCAAGAGCTTTCAGCGCGCGCGCCTTCGCTGTGGGAGGAAGCGCCGCACGGTGGCGGTGCCGCGGCAGGGCTCCGCCGATGGGGGACAGGGAGACAGAGTGCTGGGCAGTTGTAGGAGCTGGGCAAGCTCGGAGCCCCAGCGTGTATTTGGCTGTCACTGAAGTGGCAAGCGAAGCCCGAGGGCAGCAAGGGCTTTCGCCTTTGCTGTGGCAGAACAACCCGCCGGACGCCTGCAGGGTGGCAGCAGGGCTCTGCCGGTCGGGACAGTGACGACAGAGCGCTGGGCAGGGTTCGGGGCTGGGCGGGCACGCACGCAGCCACAGCGTGTGTTTGGCTGCGAAAGCGGTGGTGAGGAGCGGCAGCTTTCCGTGTGCTGTCTCCTTTGCTGTGGGAGAAGCGGCTCGGACGTTGGCCCTTTGGGAGCCGAGGCGTGCCGTGAGTTGAGTGAGCCCGAGACTGCGTGTTCAGAGTGCGCGGAGGAGGAGCAAGCGCGCTTCACCTCTGTGCGCGCGTGTGTCGCTAGGAAAGCGCTGGCAAAGGAAGGTGAGGAAGAGCGCGAGCTTTCCGTGCTGGTACCTTCGCTGTGGGAGAACGAGCTGGAGGCCTGCAGCGTCGGAGCAGGGCTCTGCCGGTGGTGAGAGCGAGCGCTGGCAGCGTTCGCAGTTGAGCAAGGACGGAGCGCCGCTGTGCGCGACCGGCAGAGCCCTGCTCCGACGCTGCAAACGTCCAGCTCCTTCTCCCACGCCAACAGCGCCGGCACCGGACAGTTCTGGCTGCTCCTTCACCTTGCCTTGCCAGCGCTTTCGCAGCGCAACGCGCAACGGTGAACTGCACTTGCCTTTCCTCCAGGCACTTCGAGTACACCTTCCGAATGAAGCGCGCCCCCACCCTCGGCAGCGAGCGGCTCCCCGAGTGCAGACGACCGGCGACTTCGCCGCACGATAGGCGTACAGGCTTGGCGCTCCTGCCGTCCCTCCCCTTCCCTTCGCAGCGCTTTCGCGGCTGAACGCGCGCTGGGGAATCTTGCCCTTGCCTTGCCCCCCAGCACGCCCAAGACACGCTCTCCAGCTCACTCGCACTCTCGGCGCAGACTAGCTGCCCAAGCGAAAACGTCGGGCAGTTTCTGCCAGCCCTTCTTCTCATGCCTTAGTTCTGCCAAAGCGCCGGCACGGGGCGGCGAGGCAGCAGCAAGAGCTTTCAGCGCGCGCGCCTTCGCTGTGGGAGGAAGCGCCGCACGGTGGCGGTGCCGCGGCAGGGCTCCGCCGATGGGGGACAGGGAGACAGAGTGCTGGGCAGTTGTAGGAGCTGGGCAAGCTCGGAGCCCCAGCGTGTATTTGGCTGTCACTGAAGTGGCAAGCGAAGCCCGAGGGCAGCAAGGGCTTTCGCCTTTGCCGTGGCAGAACAACCCGCCGGACGCCTGCAGGGTGGCAGCAGGGCTCTGCCCGTCGGGACAGTGAAGACAGAGCGCTGGGCAGGGTTCGGGGCTGGGCGGGCACGCACGCAGCCGCAGCGTGTGTTTGGCTGCGAAAGCGGTGGTGAGGAGCGGCAGCTTTCCGTGTGCTGTCTCCTTTGCTGTGGGAGAAGCGGCTCGGACGTTGGCCCTTTGGGAGCCGAGGCGTGCCGTGAGTTGAGTGAGCCCGAGACTGCGTGTTCAGAGTGCGCGGAGGAGGAGCAAGCGCGCTTCACCTCTGTGCGCGCGTGTGTCGCTAGGAAAGCGCTGGCAAAGGAAGGTGAGGAAGAGCGCGAGCTTTCCGTGCTGGTACCTTCGCTGTGGGAGAACGAGCTGGAGGCCTGCAGCGTCGGAGCAGGGCTCTGCCGGTGGTGAGAGCGAGCGCTGGCAGCGTTCGCAGTTGAGCAAGGACGGAGCGCCGCTGTGCGCGACCGGCAGAGCCCTGCTCCGACGCTGCAAACGTCCAGCTCCTTCTCCCACGCCAACAGCGCCGGCACCGGACAGTTCTGGCTGCTCCTTCACCTTGCCTTGCCAGCGCTTTCGCAGCGCAACGCGCAACGGTGAACTGCACTTGCCTTTCCTCCAGGCACTTCGAGTACACCTTCCGAATGAAGCGCGCCCCCACCCTCGGCAGCGAGCGGCTCCCCGAGTGCAGACGACCGGCGACTTCACCGCACGATAGGCGTACAGGCTTGGCGCTCCTGCCGTCCCTCCCCTTCCCTTCGCAGCGCTTTCGCGGCTGAACGCGCGCTGGGGAATCTTGCCCTTGCCTTGCCCCCCAGCACGCCCAAGACACGCTCTCCAGCTCACTCGCACTCTCGGCGCAGACTAGCTGCCCAAGCGAAAACGTCGGGCAGTTTCTGCCAGCCCTTCTTCTCATGCCTTAGTTCTGCCAAAGCGCCGGCACGGGGCGGCGAGGGAGCAGCAAGAGCTTTCAGCGCGCGCGCCTTCGCTGTGGGAGGAAGCGCCGCACGGTGGCGGTGCCGCGGCAGGGCTCCGCCGATGGGGGACAGGGAGACAGAGTGCTGGGCAGTTGTAGGAGCTGGGCAAGCTCGGAGCCCCAGCGTGTATTTGGCTGTCACTGAAGTGGCAAGCGAAGCCCGAGGGCAGCAAGGGCTTTCGCCTTTGCCGTGGCAGAACAACCCGCCGGACGCCTGCAGGGTGGCAGCAGGGCTCTGCCCGTCGGGACAGTGAAGACAGAGCGCTGGGCAGGGTTCGGGGCTGGGCGGGCACGCACGCAGCCGCAGCGTGTGTTTGGCTGCGAAAGCGGTGGTGAGGAGCGGCAGCTTTCCGTGTGCTGTCTCCTTTGCGGTGGGAGAAGCGGCTCGGACGTTGGCCCTTTGGGAGCCGAGGCGTGCCGTGAGTTGAGTGAGCCCGAGACTGCGTGTTCAGAGTGCGCGGAGGAGGAGCAAGCGCGCTTCACCTCTGTGCGCGCGTGTGTCGCTAGGAAAGCGCTGGCAAAGGAAGGTGAGGAAGAGCGCGAGCTTTCCGTGCTGGTACCTTCGCTGTGGGAGAACGAGCTGGAGGCCTGCAGCGTCGGAGCAGGGCTCTGCCGGTGGTGAGAGCGAGCGCTGGCAGCGTTCGCAGTTGAGCAAGGACGGAGCGCCGCTGTGCGCGACCGGCAGAGCCCTGCTCCGACGCCGCAAACGTCCAGCTCCTTCTCCCACGCCAACAGCGCCGGCACCGGACAGTTCTGGCTGCTCCTTCACCTTGCCTTGCCAGCGCTTTCGCAGCGCAACGCGCAACGGTGAACTGCACTTGCCTTTCCTCCAGGCACTTCGAGTACACCTTCCGAATGAAGCGCGCCCCCACCCTCGGCAGCGAGCGGCTCCCCGAGTGCAGACGACCGGCGACTTCGCCGCACGATAGGCGTACAGGCTTGGCGCTCCTGCCGTCCCTCCCCTTCCCTTCGCAGCGCTTTCGCGGCTGAACGCGCGCTGGGGAATCTTGCCCTTGCCTTGCCCCCCAGCACGCCCAAGACACGCTCTCCAGCTCACTCGCACTCTCGGCGCAGACTAGCTGCCCAAGCGAAAACGTCGGGCAGTTTCTGCCAGCCCTTCTTCTCATGCCTTAGTTCTGCCAAAGCGCCGGCACGGGGCGGCGAGGGAGCAGCAAGAGCTTTCAGCGCGCGCGCCTTCGCTGTGGGAGGAAGCGCCGCACGGTGGCGGTGCCGCGGCAGGGCTCCGCCGATGGGGGACAGGGAGACAGAGTGCTGGCAGTTGTAGGAGCTGGGCAAGCTCGGAGCCCCAGCGTGTATTTGGCTGTCACTGAAGTGGCAAGCGAAGCCCGAGGGCAGCAAGGGCTTTCGCCTTTGCCGTGGCAGAACAACCCGCCAGACGCCTGCAGGGTGGCAGCAGGGCTCTGCCCGTCGGGACAGTGAAGACAGAGCGCTGGGCAGGGTTCGGGGCTGGGCGGGCACGCACGCAGCCGCAGCGTGTGTTTGGCTGCGAAAGCGGTGGTGAGGAGCGGCAGCTTTCCGTGTGCTGTCTCCTTTGCTGTGGGAGAAGCGGCTCGGACGTTGGCCCTTTGGGAGCCGAGGCGTGCCGTGAGTTGAGTGAGCCCGAGACTGCGTGTTCAGAGTGCGCGGAGGAGGAGCAAGCGCGCTTCACCTCTGTGCGCGCGTGTGTCGCTAGGAAAGCGCTGGCAAAGGAAGGTGAGGAAGAGCGCGAGCTTTCCGTGCTGGTACCTTCGCTGTGGGAGAACGAGCTGGAGGCCTGCAGCGTCGGAGCAGGGCTCTGCCGGTGGTGAGAGCGAGCGCTGGCAGCGTTCGCAGTTGAGCAAGGACGGAGCGCCGCTGTGCGCGACCGGCAGAGCCCTGCTCCGACGCCGCAAACGTCCAGCTCCTTCTCCCACGCCAACAGCGCCGGCACCGGACAGTTCTGGCTGCTCCTTCACCTTGCCTTGCCAGCGCTTTCGCAGCGCAACGCGCAACGGTGAACTGCACTTGCCTTTCCTCCAGGCACTTCGAGTACACCTTCCGAATGAAGCGCGCCCCCACCCTCGGCAGCGAGCGGCTCCCCGAGTGCAGACGACCGGCGACTTCGCCGCACGATAGGCGTACAGGCTTGGCGCTCCTGCCGTCCCTCCCC
This sequence comes from Pelecanus crispus, assembly GCF_030463565.1. NCBI lineage: Eukaryota > Metazoa > Chordata > Aves > Pelecaniformes > Pelecanidae > Pelecanus > Pelecanus crispus. Next base: position 24,687,112 of record NC_134650.1, read on the forward strand.
TTCCCTTCGCAGCGCTTTCGCGGCTGAACGCGCGCTGGGGAATCTTGCCCTTGCCTTGCCCCCCAGCACGCCCAAGACACGCTCTCCAGCTCACTCGCACTCTCGGCGCAGACTAGCTGCCCAAGCGAAAACGTCGGGCAGTTTCTGCCAGCCCTTCTTCTCATGCCTTAGTTCTGCCAAAGCGCCGGCACGGGGCGGCGAGGGAGCAGCAAGAGCTTTCAGCGCGCGCGCCTTCGCTGTGGGAGGAAGCGCCGCACGGTGGCGGTGCCGCGGCAGGGCTCCGCCGATGGGGGACAGGGAGACAGAGTGCTGGCAGTTGTAGGAGCTGGGCAAGCTCGGAGCCCCAGCGTGTATTTGGCTGTCACTGAAGTGGCAAGCGAAGCCCGAGGGCAGCAAGGGCTTTCGCCTTTGCCGTGGCAGAACAACCCGCCGGACGCCTGCAGGGTGGCAGCAGGGCTCTGCCCGTCGGGACAGTGACGACAGAGCGCTGGGCAGGGTTCGGGGCTGGGCGGGCACGCACGCAGCCGCAGCGTGTGTTTGGCTGCGAAAGCGGTGGTGAGGAGCGGCAGCTTTCCGTGTGCTGTCTCCTTTGCTGTGGGAGAAGCGGCTCGGACGTTGGCCCTTTGGGAGCCGAGGCGTGCCGTGAGTTGAGTGAGCCCGAGACTGCGTGTTCAGAGTGCGCGGAGGAGGAGCAAGCGCGCTTCACCTCTGTGCGCGCGTGTGTCGCTAGGAAAGCGCTGGCAAAGGAAGGTGAGGAAGAGCGCGAGCTTTCCGTGCTGGTACCTTCGCTGTGGGAGAACGAGCTGGAGGCCTGCAGCGTCGGAGCAGGGCTCTGCCGGTGGTGAGAGCGAGCGCTGGCAGCGTTCGCAGTTGAGCAAGGACGGAGCGCCGCTGTGCGCGACCGGCAGAGCCCTGCTCCGACGCCGCAAACGTCCAGCTCCTTCTCCCACGCCAACAGCGCCGGCACCGGACAGTTCTGGCTGCTCCTTCACCTTGCCTTGCCAGCGCTTTCGCAGCGCAACGCGCAACGGTGAACTGCACTTGCCTTTCCTCCAGGCACTTCGAGTACACCTTCCGAATGAAGCGCGCCCCCACCCTCGGCAGCGAGCGGCTCCCCGAGTGCAGACGACCGGCGACTTCGCCGCACGATAGGCGTACAGGCTTGGCGCTCCTGCCGTCCCTCCCCTTCCCTTCGCAGCGCTTTCGCGGCTGAACGCGCGCTGGGGAATCTTGCCCTTGCCTTGCCCCCCAGCACGCCCAAGACACGCTCTCCAGCTCACTCGCACTCTCGGCGCAGACTAGCTGCCCAAGCGAAAACGTCGGGCAGTTTCTGCCAGCCCTTCTTCTCATGCCTTAGTTCTGCCAAAGCGCCGGCACGGGGCGGCGAGGGAGCAGCAAGAGCTTTCAGCGCGCGCGCCTTCGCTGTGGGAGGAAGCGCCGCACGGTGGCGGTGCCGCGGCAGGGCTCCGCCGATGGGGGACAGGGAGACAGAGTGCTGGCAGTTGTAGGAGCTGGGCAAGCTCGGAGCCCCAGCGTGTATTTGGCTGTCACTGAAGTGGCAAGCGAAGCCCGAGGGCAGCAAGGGCTTTCGCCTTTGCCGTGGCAGAACAACCCGCCGGACGCCTGCAGGGTGGCAGCAGGGCTCTGCCCGTCGGGACAGTGAAGACAGAGCGCTGGGCAGGGTTCGGGGCTGGGCGGGCACGCACGCAGCCGCAGCGTGTGTTTGGCTGCGAAAGCGGTGGTGAGGAGCGGCAGCTTTCCGTGTGCTGTCTCCTTTGCTGTGGGAGAAGCGGCTCGGACGTTGGCCCTTTGGGAGCCGAGGCGTGCCGTGAGTTGAGTGAGCCCGAGACTGCGTGTTCAGAGTGCGCGGAGGAGGAGCAAGCGCGCTTCACCTCTGTGCGCGCGTGTGTCGCTAGGAAAGCGCTGGCAAAGGAAGGTGAGGAAGAGCGCGAGCTTTCCGTGCTGGTACCTTCGCTGTGGGAGAACGAGCTGGAGGCCTGCAGCGTCGGAGCAGGGCTCTGCCGGTGGTGAGAGCGAGCGCTGGCAGCGTTCGCAGTTGAGCAAGGACGGAGCGCCGCTGTGCGCGACCGGCAGAGCCCTGCTCCGACGCCGCAAACGTCCAGCTCCTTCTCCCACGCCAACAGCGCCGGCACCGGACAGTTCTGGCTGCTCCTTCACCTTGCCTTGCCAGCGCTTTCGCAGCGCAACGCGCAACGGTGAACTGCACTTGCCTTTCCTCCAGGCACTTCGAGTACACCTTCCGAATGAAGCGCGCCCCCACCCTCGGCAGCGAGCGGCTCCCCGAGTGCAGACGACCGGCGACTTCGCCGCACGATAGGCGTACAGGCTTGGCGCTCCTGCCGTCCCTCCCCTTCCCTTCGCAGCGCTTTCGCGGCTGAACGCGCGCTGGGGAATCTTGCCCTTGCCTTGCCCCCCAGCACGCCCAAGACACGCTCTCCAGCTCACTCGCACTCTCGGCGCAGACTAGCTGCCCAAGCGAAAACGTCGGGCAGTTTCTGCCAGCCCTTCTTCTCATGCCTTAGTTCTGCCAAAGCGCCGGCACGGGGCGGCGAGGCAGCAGCAAGAGCTTTCAGCGCGCGCGCCTTCGCTGTGGGAGGAAGCGCCGCACGGTGGCGGTGCCGCGGCAGGGCTCCGCCGATGGGGGACAGGGAGACAGAGTGCTGGCAGTTGTAGGAGCTGGGCAAGCTCGGAGCCCCAGCGTGTATTTGGCTGTCACTGAAGTGGCAAGCGAAGCCCGAGGGCAGCAAGGGCTTTCGCCTTTGCCGTGGCAGAACAACCCGCCGGACGCCTGCAGGGTGGCAGCAGGGCTCTGCCGGTCGGGACAGTGACGACAGAGCGCTGGGCAGGGTTCGGGGCTGGGCGGGCACGCACGCAGCCGCAGCGTGTGTTTGGCTGCGAAAGCGGTGGTGAGGAGCGGCAGCTTTCCGTGTGCTGTCTCCTTTGCGGTGGGAGAAGCGGCTCGGACGTTGGCCCTTTGGGAGCCGAGGCGTGCCGTGAGTTGAGTGAGCCCGAGACTGCGTGTTCAGAGTGCGCGGAGGAGGAGCAAGCGCGCTTCACCTCTGTGCGCGCGTGTGTCGCTAGGAAAGCGCTGGCAAAGGAAGGTGAGGAAGAGCGCGAGCTTTCCGTGCTGGTACCTTCGCTGTGGGAGAACGAGCTGGAGGCCTGCAGCGTCGGAGCAGGGCTCTGCCGGTGGTGAGAGCGAGCGCTGGCAGCGTTCGCAGTTGAGCAAGGACGGAGCGCCGCTGTGCGCGACCGGCAGAGCCCTGCTCCGACGCCGCAAACGTCCAGCTCCTTCTCCCACGCCAACAGCGCCGGCACCGGACAGTTCTGGCTGCTCCTTCACCTTGCCTTGCCAGCGCTTTCGCAGCGCAACGCGCAACGGTGAACTGCACTTGCCTTTCCTCCAGGCACTTCGAGTACACCTTCCGAATGAAGCGCGCCCCCACCCTCGGCAGCGAGCGGCTCCCCGAGTGCAGACGACCGGCGACTTCGCCGCACGATAGGCGTACAGGCTTGGCGCTCCTGCCGTCCCTCCCCTTCCCTTCGCAGCGCTTTCGCGGCTGAACGCGCGCTGGGGAATCTTGCCCTTGCCTTGCCCCCCAGCACGCCCAAGACACGCTCTCCAGCTCACTCGCACTCTCGGCGCAGACTAGCTGCCCAAGCGAAAACGTCGGGCAGTTTCTGCCAGCCCTTCTTCTCATGCCTTAGTTCTGCCAAAGCGCCGGCACGGGGCGGCGAGGCAGCAGCAAGAGCTTTCAGCGCGCGCGCCTTCGCTGTGGGAGGAAGCGCCGCACGGTGGCGGTGCCGCGGCAGGGCTCCGCCGATGGGGGACAGGGAGACAGAGTGCTGGCAGTTGTAGGAGCTGGGCAAGCTCGGAGCCCCAGCGTGTATTTGGCTGTCACTGAAGTGGCAAGCGAAGCCCGAGGGCAGCAAGGGCTTTCGCCTTTGCCGTGGCAGAACAACCCGCCGGACGCCTGCAGGGTGGCAGCAGGGCTCTGCCCGTCGGGACAGTGAAGACAGAGCGCTGGGCAGGGTTCGGGGCTGGGCGGGCACGCACGCAGCCGCAGCGTGTGTTTGGCTGCGAAAGCGGTGGTGAGGAGCGGCAGCTTTCCGTGTGCTGTCTCCTTTGCTGTGGGAGAAGCGGCTCGGACGTTGGCCCTTTGGGAGCCGAGGCGTGCCGTGAGTTGAGTGAGCCCGAGACTGCGTGTTCAGAGTGCGCGGAGGAGGAGCAAGCGCGCTTCACCTCTGTGCGCGCGTGTGTCGCTAGGAAAGCGCTGGCAAAGGAAGGTGAGGAAGAGCGCGAGCTTTCCGTGCTGGTACCTTCGCTGTGGGAGAACGAGCTGGAGGCCTGCAGCGTCGGAGCAGGGCTCTGCCGGTGGTGAGAGCGAGCGCTGGCAGCGTTCGCAGTTGAGCAAGGACGGAGCGCCGCTGTGCGCGACCGGCAGAGCCCTGCTCCGACGCCGCAAACGTCCAGCTCCTTCTCCCACGCCAACAGCGCCGGCACCGGACAGTTCTGGCTGCTCCTTCACCTTGCCTTGCCAGCGCTTTCGCAGCGCAACGCGCAACGGTGAACTGCACTTGCCTTTCCTCCAGGCACTTCGAGTACACCTTCCGAATGAAGCGCGCCCCCACCCTCGGCAGCGAGCGGCTCCCCGAGTGCAGACGACCGGCGACTTCGCCGCACGATAGGCGTACAGGCTTGGCGCTCCTGCCGTCCCTCCCCTTCCCTTCGCAGCGCTTTCGCGGCTGAACGCGCGCTGGGGAATCTTGCCCTTGCCTTGCCCCCCAGCACGCCCAAGACACGCTCTCCAGCTCACTCGCACTCTCGGCGCAGACTAGCTGCCCAAGCGAAAACGTCGGGCAGTTTCTGCCAGCCCTTCTTCTCATGCCTTAGTTCTGCCAAAGCGCCGGCACGGGGCGGCGAGGCAGCAGCAAGAGCTTTCAGCGCGCGCGCCTTCGCTGTGGGAGGAAGCGCCGCACGGTGGCGGTGCCGCGGCAGGGCTCCGCCGATGGGGGACAGGGAGACAGAGTGCTGGCAGTTGTAGGAGCTGGGCAAGCTCGGAGCCCCAGCGTGTATTTGGCTGTCACTGAAGTGGCAAGCGAAGCCCGAGGGCAGCAAGGGCTTTCGCCTTTGCCGTGGCAGAACAACCCGCCGGACGCCTGCAGGGTGGAAGCAGGGCTCTGCCCGTCGGGACAGTGAAGACAGAGCGCTGGGCAGGGTTCGGGGCTGGGCGGGCACGCACGCAGCCGCAGCGTGTGTTTGGCTGCGAAAGCGGTGGTGAGGAGCGGCAGCTTTCCGTGTGCTGTCTCCTTTGCGGTGGGAGAAGCGGCTCGGACGTTGGCCCTTTGGGAGCTGAGGCGTGCCGTGAGTTGAGTGAGCCCGAGACTGCGTGTTCAGAGTGCGCGGAGGAGGAGCAAGCGCGCTTCACCTCTGTGCGCGCGTGTGTCGCTAGGAAAGCGCTGGCAAAGGAAGGTGAGGAAGAGCGCGAGCTTTCCGTGCTGGTACCTTCGCTGTGGGAGAACGAGCTGGAGGCCTGCAGCGTCGGAGCAGGGCTCTGCCGGTGGTGAGAGCGAGCGCTGGCAGCGTTCGCAGTTGAGCAAGGACGGAGCGCCGCTGTGCGCGACCGGCAGAGCCCTGCTCCGACGCCGCAAACGTCCAGCTCCTTCTCCCACGCCAACAGCGCCGGCACCGGACAGTTCTGGCTGCTCCTTCACCTTGCCTTGCCAGCGCTTTCGCAGCGCAACGCGCAACGGTGAACTGCACTTGCCTTTCCTCCAGGCACTTCGAGTACACCTTCCGAATGAAGCGCGCCCCCACCCTCGGCAGCGAGCGGCTCCCCGAGTGCAGACGACCGGCGACTTCGCCGCACGATAGGCGTACAGGCTTGGCGCTCCTGCCGTCCCTCCCCTTCCCTTCGCAGCGCTTTCGCGGCTGAACGCGCGCTGGGGAATCTTGCCCTTGCCTTGCCCCCCAGCACGCCCAAGACACGCTCTCCAGCTCACTCGCACTCTCGGCGCAGACTAGCTGCCCAAGCGAAAACGTCGGGCAGTTTCTGCCAGCCCTTCTTCTCATGCCTTAGTTCTGCCAAAGCGCCGGCACGGGGCGGCGAGGGAGCAGCAAGAGCTTTCAGCGCGCGCGCCTTCGCTGTGGGAGGAAGCGCCGCACGGTGGCGGTGCCGCGGCAGGGCTCCGCCGATGGGGGACAGGGAGACAGAGTGCTGGCAGTTGTAGGAGCTGGGCAAGCTCGGAGCCCCAGCGTGTATTTGGCTGTCACTGAAGTGGCAAGCGAAGCCCGAGGGCAGCAAGGGCTTTCGCCTTTGCCGTGGCAGAACAACCCGCCGGACGCCTGCAGGGTGGCAGCAGGGCTCTGCCCGTCGGGACAGTGAAGACAGAGCGCTGGGCAGGGTTCGGGGCTGGGCGGGCACGCACGCAGCCGCAGCGTGTGTTTGGCTGCGAAAGCGGTGGTGAGGAGCGGCAGCTTTCCGTGTGCTGTCTCCTTTGCGGTGGGAGAAGCGGCTCGGACGTTGGCCCTTTGGGAGCCGAGGCGTGCCGTGAGTTGAGTGAGCCCGAGACTGCGTGTTCAGAGTGCGCGGAGGAGGAGCAAGCGCGCTTCACCTCTGTGCGCGCGTGTGTCGCTAGGAAAGCGCTGGCAAAGGAAGGTGAGGAAGAGCGCGAGCTTTCCGTGCTGGTACCTTCGCTGTGGGAGAACGAGCTGGAGGCCTGCAGCGTCGGAGCAGGGCTCTGCCGGTGGTGAGAGCGAGCGCTGGCAGCGTTCGCAGTTGAGCAAGGACGGAGCGCCGCTGTGCGCGACCGGCAGAGCCCTGCTCCGACGCCGCAAACGTCCAGCTCCTTCTCCCACGCCAACAGCGCCGGCACCGGACAGTTCTGGCTGCTCCTTCACCTTGCCTTGCCAGCGCTTTCGCAGCGCAACGCGCAACGGTGAACTGCACTTGCCTTTCCTCCAGGCACTTCGAGTACACCTTCCGAATGAAGCGCGCCCCCACCCTCGGCAGCGAGCGGCTCCCCGAGTGCAGACGACCGGCGACTTCGCCGCACGATAGGCGTACAGGCTTGGCGCTCCTGCCGTCCCTCCCCTTCCCTTCGCAGCGCTTTCGCGGCTGAACGCGCGCTGGGGAATCTTGCCCTTGCCTTGCCCCCCAGCACGCCCAAGACACGCTCTCCAGCTCACTCGCACTCTCGGCGCAGACTAGCTGCCCAAGCGAAAACGTCGGGCAGTTTCTGCCAGCCCTTCTTCTCATGCCTTAGTTCTGCCAAAGCGCCGGCACGGGGCGGCGAGGCAGCAGCAAGAGCTTTCAGCGCGCGCGCCTTCGCTGTGGGAGGAAGCGCCGCACGGTGGCGGTGCCGCGGCAGGGCTCCGCCGATGGGGGACAGGGAGACAGAGTGCTGGCAGTTGTAGGAGCTGGGCAAGCTCGGAGCCCCAGCGTGTATTTGGCTGTCACTGAAGTGGCAAGCGAAGCCCGAGGGCAGCAAGGGCTTTCGCCTTTGCCGTGGCAGAACAACCCGCCGGACGCCTGCAGGGTGGCAGCAGGGCTCTGCCCGTCGGGACAGTGACGACAGAGCGCTGGGCAGGGTTCGGGGCTGGGCGGGCACGCACGCAGCCGCAGCGTGTGTTTGGCTGCGAAAGCGGTGGTGAGGAGCGGCAGCTTTCCGTGTGCTGTCTCCTTTGCTGTGGGAGAAGCGGCTCGGACGTTGGCCCTTTGGGAGCCGAGGCGTGCCGTGAGTTGAGTGAGCCCGAGACTGCGTGTTCAGAGTGCGCGGAGGAGGAGCAAGCGCGCTTCACCTCTGTGCGCGCGTGTCGCTAGGAAAGCGCTGGCAAAGGAAGGTGAGGAAGAGCGCGAGCTTTCCGTGCTGGTACCTTCGCTGTGGGAGAACGAGCTGGAGGCCTGCAGCGTCGGAGCAGGGCTCTGCCGGTGGTGAGAGCGAGCGCTGGCAGCGTTCGCAGTTGAGCAAGGACGGAGCGCCGCTGTGCGCGACCGGCAGAGCCCTGCTCCGACGCTGCAAACGTCCAGCTCCTTCTCCCACGCCAACAGCGCCGGCACCGGACAGTTCTGGCTGCTCCTTCACCTTGCCTTGCCAGCGCTTTCGCAGCGCAACGCGCAACGGTGAACTGCACTTGCCTTTCCTCCAGGCACTTCGAGTACACCTTCCGAATGAAGCGCGCCCCCACCCTCGGCAGCGAGCGGCTCCCCGAGTGCAGACGACCGGCGACTTCGCCGCACGATAGGCGTACAGGCTTGGCGCTCCTGCCGTCCCTCCCCTTCCCTTCGCAGCGCTTTCGCGGCTGAACGCGCGCTGGGGAATCTTGCCCTTGCCTTGCCCCCCAGCACGCCCAAGACACGCTCTCCAGCTCACTCGCACTCTCGGCGCAGACTAGCTGCCCAAGCGAAAACGTCGGGCAGTTTCTGCCAGCCCTTCTTCTCATGCCTTAGTTCTGCCAAAGCGCCGGCACGGGGCGGCGAGGCAGCAGCAAGAGCTTTCAGCGCGCGCGCCTTCGCTGTGGGAGGAAGCGCCGCACGGTGGCGGTGCCGCGGCAGGGCTCCGCCGATGGGGGACAGGGAGACAGAGTGCTGGGCAGTTGTAGGAGCTGGGCAAGCTCGGAGCCCCAGCGTGTATTTGGCTGTCACTGAAGTGGCAAGCGAAGCCCGAGGGCAGCAAGGGCTTTCGCCTTTGCCGTGGCAGAACAACCCGCCGGACGCCTGCAGGGTGGCAGCAGGGCTCTGCCCGTCGGGACAGTGACGACAGAGCGCTGGGCAGGGTTCGGGGCTGGGCGGGCACGCACGCAGCCGCAGCGTGTGTTTGGCTGCGAAAGCGGTGGTGAGGAGCGGCAGCTTTCCGTGTGCTGTCTCCTTTGCTGTGGGAGAAGCGGCTCGGACGTTGGCCCTTTGGGAGCCGAGGCGTGCCGTGAGTTGAGTGAGCCCGAGACTGCGTGTTCAGAGTGCGCGGAGGAGGAGCAAGCGCGCTTCACCTCTGTGCGCGCGTGTGTCGCTAGGAAAGCGCTGGCAAAGGAAGGTGAGGAAGAGCGCGAGCTTTCCGTGCTGGTACCTTCGCTGTGGGAGAACGAGCTGGAGGCCTGCAGCGTCGGAGCAGGGCTCTGCCGGTGGTGAGAGCGAGCGCTGGCAGCGTTCGCAGTTGAGCAAGGACGGAGCGCCGCTGTGCGCGACCGGCAGAGCCCTGCTCCGACGCCGCAAACGTCCAGCTCCTTCTCCCACGCCAACAGCGCCGGCACCGGACAGTTCTGGCTGCTCCTTCACCTTGCCTTGCCAGCGCTTTCGCAGCGCAACGCGCAACGGTGAACTGCACTTGCCTTTCCTCCAGGCACTTCGAGTACACCTTCCGAATGAAGCGCGCCCCCACCCTCGGCAGCGAGCGGCTCCCCGAGTGCAGACGACCGGCGACTTCGCCGCACGATAGGCGTACAGGCTTGGCGCTCCTGCCGTCCCTCCCCTTCCCTTCGCAGCGCTTTCGCGGCTGAACGCGCGCTGGGGAATCTTGCCCTTGCCTTGCCCCCCAGCACGCCCAAGACACGCTCTCCAGCTCACTCGCACTCTCGGCGCAGACTAGCTGCCCAAGCGAAAACGTCGGGCAGTTTCTGCCAGCCCTTCTTCTCATGCCTTAGTTCTGCCAAAGCGCCGGCACGGGGCGGCGAGGGAGCAGCAAGAGCTTTCAGCGCGCGCGCCTTCGCTGTGGGAGGAAGCGCCGCACGGTGGCGGTGCCGCGGCAGGGCTCCGCCGATGGGGGACAGGGAGACAGAGTGCTGGCAGTTGTAGGAGCTGGGCAAGCTCGGAGCCCCAGCGTGTATTTGGCTGTCACTGAAGTGGCAAGCGAAGCCCGAGGGCAGCAAGGGCTTTCGCCTTTGCCGTGGCAGAACAACCCGCCGGACGCCTGCAGGGTGGCAGCAGGGCTCTGCCCGTCGGGACAGTGACGACAGAGCGCTGGGCAGGGTTCGGGGCTGGGCGGGCACGCACGCAGCCACAGCGTGTGTTTGGCTGCGAAAGCGGTGGTGAGGAGCGGCAGCTTTCCGTGTGCTGTCTCCTTTGCTGTGGGAGAAGCGGCTCGGACGTTGGCCCTTTGGGAGCCGAGGCGTGCCGTGAGTTGAGTGAGCCCGAGACTGCGTGTTCAGAGTGCGCGGAGGAGGAGCAAGCGCGCTTCACCTCTGTGCGCGCGTGTGTCGCTAGGAAAGCGCTGGCAAAGGAAGGTGAGGAAGAGCGCGAGCTTTCCGTGCTGGTACCTTCGCTGTGGGAGAACGAGCTGGAGGCCTGCAGCGTCGGAGCAGGGCTCTGCCGGTGGTGAGAGCGAGCGCTGGCAGCGTTCGCAGTTGAGCAAGGACGGAGCGCCGCTGTGCGCGACCGGCAGAGCCCTGCTCCGACGCTGCAAACGTCCAGCTCCTTCTCCCACGCCAACAGCGCCGGCACCGGACAGTTCTGGCTGCTCCTTCACCTTGCCTTGCCAGCGCTTTCGCAGCGCAACGCGCAACGGTGAACTGCACTTGCCTTTCCTCCAGGCACTTCGAGTACACCTTCCGAATGAAGCGCGCCCCCACCCTCGGCAGCGAGCGGCTCCCCGAGTGCAGACGACCGGCGACTTCGCCGCACGATAGGCGTACAGGCTTGGCGCTCCTGCCGTCCCTCCCCTTCCCTTCGCAGCGCTTTCGCGGCTGAACGCGCGCTGGGGAATCTTGCCCTTGCCTTGCCCCCCAGCACGCCCAAGACACGCTCTCCAGCTCACTCGCACTCTCGGCGCAGACTAGCTGCCCAAGCGAAAACGTCGGGCAGTTTCTGCCAGCCCTTCTTCTCATGCCTTAGTTCTGCCAAAGCGCCGGCACGGGGCGGCGAGGGAGCAGCAAGAGCTTTCAGCGCGCGCGCCTTCGCTGTGGGAGGAAGCGCCGCACGGTGGCGGTGCCGCGGCAGGGCTCCGCCGATGGGGGACAGGGAGACAGAGTGCTGGGCAGTTGTAGGAGCTGGGCAAGCTCGGAGCCCCAGCGTGTATTTGGCTGTCACTGAAGTGGCAAGCGAAGCCCGAGGGCAGCAAGGGCTTTCGCCTTTGCCGTGGCAGAACAACCCGCCGGACGCCTGCAGGGTGGCAGCAGGGCTCTGCCCGTCGGGACAGTGACGACAGAGCGCTGGGCAGGGTTCGGGGCTGGGCGGGCACGCACGCAGCCGCAGCGTGTGTTTGGCTGCGAAAGCGGTGGTGAGGAGCGGCAGCTTTCCGTGTGCTGTCTCCTTTGCTGTGGGAGAAGCGGCTCGGACGTTGGCCCTTTGGGAGCCGAGGCGTGCCGTGAGTTGAGTGAGCCCGAGACTGCGTGTTCAGAGTGCGCGGAGGAGGAGCAAGCGCGCTTCACCTCTGTGCACGCGTGTGTCGCTAGGAAAGCGCTGGCAAAGGAAGGTGAGGAAGAGCGCGAGCTTTCCGTGCTGGTACCTTCGCTGTGGGAGAACGAGCTGGAGGCCTGCAGCGTCGGAGCAGGGCTCTGCCGGTGGTGAGAGCGAGCGCTGGCAGCGTTCGCAGTTGAGCAAGGACGGAGCGCCGCTGTGCGCGACCGGCAGAGCCCTGCTCCGACGCTGCAAACGTCCAGCTCCTTCTCCCACGCCAACAGCGCCGGCACCGGACAGTTCTGGCTGCTCCTTCACCTTGCCTTGCCAGCGCTTTCGCAGCGCAACGCGCAACGGTGAACTGCACTTGCCTTTCCTCCAGGCACTTCGAGTACACCTTCCGAATGAAGCGCGCCCCCACCCTCGGCAGCGAGCGGCTCCCCGAGTGCAGACGACCGGCGACTTCGCCGCACGATAGGCGTACAGGCTTGGCGCTCCTGCCGTCCCTCCCCTTCCCTTCGCAGCGCTTTCGCGGCTGAACGCGCGCTGGGGAATCTTGCCCTTGCCTTGCCCCCCAGCACGCCCAAGACACGCTCTCCAGCTCACTCGCACTCTCGGCGCAGACTAGCTGCCCAAGCGAAAACGTCGGGCAGTTTCTGCCAGCCCTTCTTCTCATGCCTTAGTTCTGCCAAAGCGCCGGCACGGGGCGGCGAGGCAGCAGCAAGAGCTTTCAGCGCGCGCGCCTTCGCTGTGGGAGGAAGCGCCGCACGGTGGCGGTGCCGCGGCAGGGCTCCGCCGATGGGGGACAGGGAGACAGAGTGCTGGCAGTTGTAGGAGCTGGGCAAGCTCGGAGCCCCAGCGTGTATTTGGCTGTCACTGAAGTGGCAAGCGAAGCCCGAGGGCAGCAAGGGCTTTCGCCTTTGCCGTGGCAGAACAACCCGCCGGACGCCTGCAGGGTGGCAGCAGGGCTCTGCCCGTCGGGACAGTGAAGACAGAGCGCTGGGCAGGGTTCGGGGCTGGGCGGGCACGCACGCAGCCGCAGCGTGTGTTTGGCTGCGAAAGCGGTGGTGAGGAGCGGCAGCTTTCCGTGTGCTGTCTCCTTTGCGGTGGGAGAAGCGGCTCGGACGTTGGCCCTTTGGGAGCCGAGGCGTGCCGTGAGTTGAGTGAGCCCGAGACTGCGTGTTCAGAGTGCGCGGAGGAGGAGCAAGCGCGCTTCACCTCTGTGCGCGCGTGTGTCGCTAGGAAAGCGCTGGCAAAGGAAGGTGAGGAAGAGCGCGAGCTTTCCGTGCTGGTACCTTCGCTGTGGGAGAACGAGCTGGAGGCCTGCAGCGTCGGAGCAGGGCTCTGCCGGTGGTGAGAGCGAGCGCTGGCAGCGTTCGCAGTTGAGCAAGGACGGAGCGCCGCTGTGCGCGACCGGCAGAGCCCTGCTCCGACGCCGCAAACGTCCAGCTCCTTCTCCCACGCCAACAGCGCCGGCACCGGACAGTTCTGGCTGCTCCTTCACCTTGCCTTGCCAGCGCTTTCGCAGCGCAACGCGCAACGGTGAACTGCACTTGCCTTTCCTCCAGGCACTTCGAGTACACCTTCCGAATGAAGCGCGCCCCCACCCTCGGCAGCGAGCGGCTCCCCGAGTGCAGACGACCGGCGACTTCGCCGCACGATAGGCGTACAGGCTTGGCGCTCCTGCCGTCCCTCCCCTTCCCTTCGCAGCGCTTTCGCGGCTGAACGCGCGCTGGGGAATCTTGCCCTTGCCTTGCCCCCCAGCACGCCCAAGACACGCTCTCCAGCTCACTCGCACTCTCGGCGCAGACTAGCTGCCCAAGCGAAAACGTCGGGCAGTTTCTGCCAGCCCTTCTTCTCATGCCTTAGTTCTGCCAAAGCGCCGGCACGGGGCGGCGAGGGAGCAGCAAGAGCTTTCAGCGCGCGCGCCTTCGCTGTGGGAGGAAGCGCCGCACGGTGGCGGTGCCGCGGCAGGGCTCCGCCGATGGGGGACAGGGAGACAGAGTGCTGGGCAGTTGTAGGAGCTGGGCAAGCTCGGAGCCCCAGCGTGTATTTGGCTGTCACTGAAGTGGCAAGCGAAGCCCGAGGGCAGCAAGGGCTTTCGCCTTTGCCGTGGCAGAACAACCCGCCGGACGCCTGCAGGGTGGCAGCAGGGCTCTGCCCGTCGGGACAGTGACGACAGAGCGCTGGGCAGGGTTCGGGGCTGGGCAGGCACGCACGCAGCCGCAGCGTGTGTTTGGCTGCGAAAGCGGTGGTGAGGAGCGGCAGCTTTCCGTGTGCTGTCTCCTTTGCTGTGGGAGAAGCGGCTCGGACGTTGGCCCTTTGGGAGCCGAGGCGTGCCGTGAGTTGAGTGAGCCCGAGACTGCGTGTTCAGAGTGCGCGGAGGAGGAGCAAGCGCGCTTCACCTCTGTGCGCGCGTGTGTCGCTAGGAAAGCGCTGGCAAAGGAAGGTGAGGAAGAGCGCGAGCTTTCCGTGCTGGTACCTTCGCTGTGGGAGAACGAGCTGGAGGCCTGCAGCGTCGGAGCAGGGCTCTGCCGGTGGTGAGAGCGAGCGCTGGCAGCGTTCGCAGTTGAGCAAGGACGGAGCGCCGCTGTGCGCGACCGGCAGAGCCCTGCTCCGACGCTGCAAACGTCCAGCTCCTTCTCCCACGCCAACAGCGCCGGCACCGGACAGTTCTGGCTGCTCCTTCACCTTGCCTTGCCAGCGCTTTCGCAGCGCAACGCGAAACGGTGAACTGCACTTGCCTTTCCTCCAGGCACTTCGAGTACACCTTCCGAATGAAGCGCGCCCCCACCCTCGGCAGCGAGCGGCTCCCCGAGTGCAGACGACCGGCGACTTCGCCGCACGATAGGCGTACAGGCTTGGCGCTCCTGCCGTCCCTCCCCTTCCCTTCGCAGCGCTTTCGCGGCTGAACGCGCGCTGGGGAATCTTGCCCTTGCCTTGCCCCCCAGCACGCCCAAGACACGCTCTCCAGCTCACTCGCACTCTCGGCGCAGACTAGCTGCCCAAGCGAAAACGTCGGGCAGTTTCTGCCAGCCCTTCTTCTCATGCCTTAGTTCTGCCAAAGCGCCGGCACGGGGCGGCGAGGGAGCAGCAAGAGCTTTCAGCGCGCGCGCCTTCGCTGTGGGAGGAAGCGCCGCACGGTGGCGGTGCCGCGGCAGGGCTCCGCCGATGGGGGACAGGGAGACAGAGTGCTGGGCAGTTGTAGGAGCTGGGCAAGCTCGGAGCCCCAGCGTGTATTTGGCTGTCACTGAAGTGGCAAGCGAAGCCCGAGGGCAGCAAGGGCTTTCGCCTTTGCCGTGGCAGAACAACCCGCCGGACGCCTGCAGGGTGGCAGCAGGGCTCTGCCCGTCGGGACAGTGAAGACAGAGCGCTGGGCAGGGTTCGGGGCTGGGCGGGCACGCACGCAGCCGCAGCGTGTGTTTGGCTGCGAAAGCGGTGGTGAGGAGCGGCAGCTTTCCGTGTGCTGTCTCCTTTGCTGTGGGAGAAGCGGCTCGGACGTTGGCCCTTTGGGAGCCGAGGCGTGCCGTGAGTTGAGTGAGCCCGAGACTGCGTGTTCAGAGTGCGCGGAGGAGGAGCAAGCGCGCTTCACCTCTGTGCGCGCGTGTGTCGCTAGGAAAGCGCTGGCAAAGGAAGGTGAGGAAGAGCGCGAGCTTTCCGTGCTGGTACCTTCGCTGTGGGAGAACGAGCTGGAGGCCTGCAGCGTCGGAGCAGGGCTCTGCCGGTGGTGAGAGCGAGCGCTGGCAGCGTTCGCAGTTGAGCAAGGACGGAGCGCCGCTGTGCGCGACCGGCAGAGCCCTGCTCCGACGCTGCAAACGTCCAGCTCCTTCTCCCACGCCAACAGCGCCGGCACCGGACAGTTCTGGCTGCTCCTTCACCTTGCCTTGCCAGCGCTTTCGCAGCGCAACGCGCAACGGTGAACTGCACTTGCCTTTCCTCCAGGCACTTCGAGTACACCTTCCGAATGAAGCGCGCCCCCACCCTCGGCAGCGAGCGGCTCCCCGAGTGCAGACGACCGGCGACTTCGCCGCACGATAGGCGTACAGGCTTGGCGCTCCTGCCGTCCCTCCCCTTCCCTTCGCAGCGCTTTCGCGGCTGAACGCGCGCTGGGGAATCTTGCCCTTGCCTTGCCCCCCAGCACGCCCAAGACACGCTCTCCAGCTCACTCGCACTCTCGGCGCAGACTAGCTGCCCAAGCGAAAACGTCGGGCAGTTTCTGCCAGCCCTTCTTCTCATGCCTTAGTTCTGCCAAAGCGCCGGCACGGGGCGGCGAGGGAGCAGCAAGAGCTTTCAGCGCGCGCGCCTTCGCTGTGGGAGGAAGCGCCGCACGGTGGCGGTGCCGCGGCAGGGCTCCGCCGATGGGGGACAGGGAGACAGAGTGCTGGGCAGTTGTAGGAGCTGGGCAAGCTCGGAGCCCCAGCGTGTATTTGGCTGTCACTGAAGTGGCAAGCGAAGCCCGAGGGCAGCAAGGGCTTTCGCCTTTGCCGTGGCAGAACAACCCGCCGGACGCCTGCAGGGTGGCAGCAGGGCTCTGCCCGTCGGGACAGTGACGACAGAGCGCTGGGCAGGGTTCGGGGCTGGGCGGGCACGCACGCAGCCGCAGCGTGTGTTTGGCTGCGAAAGCGGTGGTGAGGAGCGGCAGCTTTCCGTGTGCTGTCTCCTTTGCTGTGGGAGAAGCGGCTCGGACGTTGGCCCTTTGGGAGCCGAGGCGTGCCGTGAGTTGAGTGAGCCCGAGACTGCGTGTTCAGAGTGCGCGGAGGAGGAGCAAGCGCGCTTCACCTCTGTGCGCGCGTGTGTCGCTAGGAAAGCGCTGGCAAAGGAAGGTGAGGAAGAGCGCGAGCTTTCCGTGCTGGTACCTTCGCTGTGGGAGAACGAGCTGGAGGCCTGCAGCGTCGGAGCAGGGCTCTGCCGGTGGTGAGAGCGAGCGCTGGCAGCGTTCGCAGTTGAGCAAGGACGGAGCGCCGCTGTGCGCGACCGGCAGAGCCCTGCTCCGACGCCGCAAACGTCCAGCTCCTTCTCCCACGCCAACAGCGCCGGCACCGGACAGTTCTGGCTGCTCCTTCACCTTGCCTTGCCAGCGCTTTCGCAGCGCAACGCGCAACGGTGAACTGCACTTGCCTTTCCTCCAGGCACTTCGAGTACACCTTCCGAATGAAGCGCGCCCCCACCCTCGGCAGCGAGCGGCTCCCCGAGTGCAGACGACCGGCGACTTCGCCGCACGATAGGCGTACAGGCTTGGCGCTCCTGCCGTCCCTCCCCTTCCCTTCGCAGCGCTTTCGCGGCTGAACGCGCGCTGGGGAATCTTGCCCTTGCCTTGCCCCCCAGCACGCCCAAGACACGCTCTCCAGCTCACTCGCACTCTCGGCGCAGACTAGCTGCCCAAGCGAAAACGTCGGGCAGTTTCTGCCAGCCCTTCTTCTCATGCCTTAGTTCTGCCAAAGCGCCGGCACGGGGCGGCGAGGCAGCAGCAAGAGCTTTCAGCGCGCGCGCCTTCGCTGTGGGAGGAAGCGCCGCACGGTGGCGGTGCCGCGGCAGGGCTCCGCCGATGGGGGACAGGGAGACAGAGTGCTGGGCAGTTGTAGGAGCTGGGCAAGCTCGGAGCCCCAGCGTGTATTTGGCTGTCACTGAAGTGGCAAGCGAAGCCCGAGGGCAGCAAGGGCTTTCGCCTTTGCCGTGGCAGAACAACCCGCCGGACGCCTGCAGGGTGGCAGCAGGGCTCTGCCCGTCGGGACAGTGACGACAGAGCGCTGGGCAGGGTTCGGGGCTGGGCGGGCACGCACGCAGCCGCAGCGTGTGTTTGGCTGCGAAAGCGGTGGTGAGGAGCGGCAGCTTTCCGTGTGCTGTCTCCTTTGCTGTGGGAGAAGCGGCTCGGACGTTGGCCCTTTGGGAGCCGAGGCGTGCCGTGAGTTGAGTGAGCCCGAGACTGCGTGTTCAGAGTGCGCGGAGGAGGAGCAAGCGCGCTTCACCTCTGTGCGCGCGTGTGTCGCTAGGAAAGCGCTGGCAAAGGAAGGTGAGGAAGAGCGCGAGCTTTCCGTGCTGGTACCTTCGCTGTGGGAGAACGAGCTGGAGGCCTGCAGCGTCGGAGCAGGGCTCTGCCGGTGGTGAGAGCGAGCGCTGGCAGCGTTCGCAGTTGAGCAAGGACGGAGCGCCGCTGTGCGCGACCGGCAGAGCCCTGCTCCGACGCTGCAAACGTCCAGCTCCTTCTCCCACGCCAACAGCGCCGGCACCGGACAGTTCTGGCTGCTCCTTCACCTTGCCTTGCCAGCGCTTTCGCAGCGCAACGCGCAACGGTGAACTGCACTTGCCTTTCCTCCAGGCACTTCGAGTACACCTTCCGAATGAAGCGCGCCCCCACCCTCGGCAGCGAGCGGCTCCCCGAGTGCAGACGACCGGCGACTTCGCCGCACGATAGGCGTACAGGCTTGGCGCTCCTGCCGTCCCTCCCCTTCCCTTCGCAGCGCTTTCGCGGCTGAACGCGCGCTGGGGAATCTTGCCCTTGCCTTGCCCCCCAGCACGCCCAAGACACGCTCTCCAGCTCACTCGCACTCTCGGCGCAGACTAGCTGCCCAAGCGAAAACGTCGGGCAGTTTCTGCCAGCCCTTCTTCTCATGCCTTAGTTCTGCCAAAGCGCCGGCACGGGGCGGCGAGGGAGCAGCAAGAGCTTTCAGCGCGCGCGCCTTCGCTGTGGGAGGAAGCGCCGCACGGTGGCGGTGCCACGGCAGGGCTCCGCCGATGGGGGACAGGGAGACAGAGTGCTGGGCAGTTGTAGGAGCTGGGCAAGCTCGGAGCCCCAGCGTGTATTTGGCTGTCACTGAAGTGGCAAGCGAAGCCCGAGGGCAGCAAGGGCTTTCGCCTTTGCCGTGGCAGAACAACCCGCCGGACGCCTGCAGGGTGGCAGCAGGGCTCTGCCGGTCGGGACAGTGACGACAGAGCGCTGGGCAGGGTTCGGGGCTGGGCGGGCACGCACGCAGCCGCAGCGTGTGTTTGGCTGCGAAAGCGGTGGTGAGGAGCGGCAGCTTTCCGTGTGCTGTCTCCTTTGCTGTGGGAGAAGCGGCTCGGACGTTGGCCCTTTGGGAGCCGAGGCGTGCCGTGAGTTGAGTGAGCCCGAGACTGCGTGTTCAGAGTGCGCGGAGGAGGAGCAAGCGCGCTTCACCTCTGTGCGCGCGTGTGTCGCTAGGAAAGCGCTGGCAAAGGAAGGTGAGGAAGAGCGCGAGCTTTCCGTGCTGGTACCTTCGCTGTGGGAGAACGAGCTGGAGGCCTGCAGCGTCGGAGCAGGGCTCTGCCGGTGGTGAGAGTGAGCGCTGGCAGCGTTCGCAGTTGAGCAAGGACGGAGCGCCGCTGTGCGCGACCGGCAGAGCCCTGCTCCGACGCTGCAAATGTCCAGCTCCTTCTCCCACGCCAACAGCGCCGGCACCGGACAGTTCTGGCTGCTCCTTCACCTTGCCTTGCCAGCGCTTTCGCAGCGCAACGCGCAACGGTGAACTGCACTTGCCTTTCCTCCAGGCACTTCGAGTACACCTTCCGAATGAAGCGCGCCCCCACCCTCGGCAGCGAGCGGCTCCCCGAGTGCAGACGACCGGCGACTTCGCCGCACGATAGGCGTACAGGCTTGGCGCTCCTGCCGTCCCTCCCCTTCCCTTCGCAGCGCTTTCGCGGCTGAACGCGCGCTGGGGAATCTTGCCCTTGCCTTGCCCCCCAGCACGCCCAAGACACGCTCTCCAGCTCACTCGCACTCTCGGCGCAGACTAGCTGCCCAAGCGAAAACGTCGGGCAGTTTCTGCCAGCCCTTCTTCTCATGCCTTAGTTCTGCCAAAGCGCCGGCACGGGGCGGCGAGGCAGCAGCAAGAGCTTTCAGCGCGCGCGCCTTCGCTGTGGGAGGAAGCGCCGCACGGTGGCGGTGCCGCGGCAGGGCTCCGCCGATGGGGGACAGGGAGACAGAGTGCTGGGCAGTTGTAGGAGCTGGGCAAGCTCGGAGCCCCAGCGTGTATTTGGCTGTCACTGAAGTGGCAAGCGAAGCCCGAGGGCAGCAAGGGCTTTCGCCTTTGCCGTGGCAGAACAACCCGCCGGACGCCTGCAGGGTGGCAGCAGGGCTCTGCCCGTCGGGACAGTGAAGACAGAGCGCTGGGCAGGGTTCGGGGCTGGGCGGGCACGCACGCAGCCGCAGCGTGTGTTTGGCTGCGAAAGCGGTGGTGAGGAGCGGCAGCTTTCCGTGTGCTGTCTCCTTTGCGGTGGGAGAAGCGGCTCGGACGTTGGCCCTTTGGGAGCCGAGGCGTGCCGTGAGTTGAGTGAGCCCGAGACTGCGTGTTCAGAGTGCGCGGAGGAGGAGCAAGCGCGCTTCACCTCTGTGCGCGCGTGTGTCGCTAGGAAAGCGCTGGCAAAGGAAGGTGAGGAAGAGCGCGAGCTTTCCGTGCTGGTACCTTCGCTGTGGGAGAACGAGCTGGAGGCCTGCAGCGTCGGAGCAGGGCTCTGCCGGTGGTGAGAGCGAGCGCTGGCAGCGTTCGCAGTTGAGCAAGGACGGAGCGCCGCTGTGCGCGACCGGCAGAGCCCTGCTCCGACGCTGCAAACGTCCAGCTCCTTCTCCCACGCCAACAGCGCCGGCACCGGACAGTTCTGGCTGCTCCTTCACCTTGCCTTGCCAGCGCTTTCGCAGCGCAACGCGCAACGGTGAACTGCACTTGCCTTTCCTCCAGGCACTTCGAGTACACCTTCCGAATGAAGCGCGCCCCCACCCTCGGCAGCGAGCGGCTCCCCGAGTGCAGACGACCGGCGACTTCGCCGCACGATAGGCGTACAGGCTTGGCGCTCCTGCCGTCCCTCCCCTTCCCTTCGCAGCGCTTTCGCGGCTGAACGCGCGCTGGGGAATCTTGCCCTTGCCTTGCCCCCCAGCACGCCCAAGACACGCTCTCCAGCTCACTCGCACTCTCGGCGCAGACTAGCTGCCCAAGCGAAAACGTCGGGCAGTTTCTGCCAGCCCTTCTTCTCATGCCTTAGTTCTGCCAAAGCGCCGGCACGGGGCGGCGAGGCAGCAGCAAGAGCTTTCAGCGCGCGCGCCTTCGCTGTGGGAGGAAGCGCCGCACGGTGGCGGTGCCGCGGCAGGGCTCCGCCGATGGGGGACAGGGAGACAGAGTGCTGGGCAGTTGTAGGAGCTGGGCAAGCTCGGAGCCCCAGCGTGTATTTGGCTGTCACTGAAGTGGCAAGCGAAGCCCGAGGGCAGCAAGGGCTTTCGCCTTTGCCGTGGCAGAACAACCCGCCGGACGCCTGCAGGGTGGCAGCAGGGCTCTGCCCGTCGGGACAGTGACGACAGAGCGCTGGGCAGGGTTCGGGGCTGGGCGGGCACGCACGCAGCCGCAGCGTGTGTTTGGCTGCGAAAGCGGTGGTGAGGAGCGGCAGCTTTCCGTGTGCTGTCTCCTTTGCTGTGGGAGAAGCGGCTCGGACGTTGGCCCTTTGGGAGCCGAGGCGTGCCGTGAGTTGAGTGAGCCCGAGACTGCGTGTTCAGAGTGCGCGGAGGAGGAGCAAGCGCGCTTCACCTCTGTGCGCGCGTGTGTCGCTAGGAAAGCGCTGGCAAAGGAAGGTGAGGAAGAGCGCGAGCTTTCCGTGCTGGTACCTTCGCTGTGGGAGAACGAGCTGGAGGCCTGCAGCGTCGGAGCAGGGCTCTGCCGGTGGTGAGAGCGAGCGCTGGCAGCGTTCGCAGTTGAGCAAGGACGGAGCGCCGCTGTGCGCGACCGGCAGAGCCCTGCTCCGACGCTGCAAACGTCCAGCTCCTTCTCCCACGCCAACAGCGCCGGCACCGGACAGTTCTGGCTGCTCCTTCACCTTGCCTTGCCAGCGCTTTCGCAGCGCAACGCGCAACGGTGAACTGCACTTGCCTTTCCTCCAGGCACTTCGAGTACACCTTCCGAATGAAGCGCGCCCCCACCCTCGGCAGCGAGCGGCTCCCCGAGTGCAGACGACCGGCGACTTCGCCGCACGATAGGCGTACAGGCTTGGCGCTCCTGCCGTCCCTCCCCTTCCCTTCGCAGCGCTTTCGCGGCTGAACGCGCGCTGGGGAATCTTGCCCTTGCCTTGCCCCCCAGCACGCCCAAGACACGCTCTCCAGCTCACTCGCACTCTCGGCGCAGACTAGCTGCCCAAGCGAAAACGTCGGGCAGTTTCTGCCAGCCCTTCTTCTCATGCCTTAGTTCTGCCAAAGCGCCGGCACGGGGCGGCGAGGCAGCAGCAAGAGCTTTCAGCGCGCGCGCCTTCGCTGTGGGAGGAAGCGCCGCACGGTGGCGGTGCCGCGGCAGGGCTCCGCCGATGGGGGACAGGGAGACAGAGTGCTGGGCAGTTGTAGGAGCTGGGCAAGCTCGGAGCCCCAGCGTGTATTTGGCTGTCACTGAAGTGGCAAGCGAAGCCCGAGGGCAGCAAGGGCTTTCGCCTTTGCCGTGGCAGAACAACCCGCCGGACGCCTGCAGGGTGGCAGCAGGGCTCTGCCCGTCGGGACAGTGACGACAGAGCGCTGGGCAGGGTTCGGGGCTGGGCGGGCACGCACGCAGCCGCAGCGTGTGTTTGGCTGCGAAAGCGGTGGTGAGGAGCGGCAGCTTTCCGTGTGCTGTCTCCTTTGCTGTGGGAGAAGCGGCTCGGACGTTGGCCCTTTGGGAGCCGAGGCGTGCCGTGAGTTGAGTGAGCCCGAGACTGCGTGTTCAGAGTGCGCGGAGGAGGAGCAAGCGCGCTTCACCTCTGTGCGCGCGTGTGTCGCTAGGAAAGCGCTGGCAAAGGAAGGTGAGGAAGAGCGCGAGCTTTCCGTGCTGGTACCTTCGCTGTGGGAGAACGAGCTGGAGGCCTGCAGCGTCGGAGCAGGGCTCTGCCGGTGGTGAGAGCGAGCGCTGGCAGCGTTCGCAGTTGAGCAAGGACGGAGCGCCGCTGTGCGCGACCGGCAGAGCCCTGCTCCGACGCTGCAAACGTCCAGCTCCTTCTCCCACGCCAACAGCGCCGGCACCGGACAGTTCTGGCTGCTCCTTCACCTTGCCTTGCCAGCGCTTTCGCAGCGCAACGCGCAACGGTGAACTGCACTTGCCTTTCCTCCAGGCACTTCGAGTACACCTTCCGAATGAAGCGCGCCCCCACCCTCGGCAGCGAGCGGCTCCCCGAGTGCAGACGACCGGCGACTTCGCCGCACGATAGGCGTACAGGCTTGGCGCTCCTGCCGTCCCTCCCCTTCCCTTCGCAGCGCTTTCGCGGCTGAACGCGCGCTGGGGAATCTTGCCCTTGCCTTGCCCCCCAGCACGCCCAAGACACGCTCTCCAGCTCACTCGCACTCTCGGCGCAGACTAGCTGCCCAAGCGAAAACGTCGGGCAGTTTCTGCCAGCCCTTCTTCTCATGCCTTAGTTCTGCCAAAGCGCCGGCACGGGGCGGCGAGGCAGCAGCAAGAGCTTTCAGCGCGCGCGCCTTCGCTGTGGGAGGAAGCGCCGCACGGTGGCGGTGCCGCGGCAGGGCTCCGCCGATGGGGGACAGGGAGACAGAGTGCTGGGCAGTTGTAGGAGCTGGGCAAGCTCGGAGCCCCAGCGTGTATTTGGCTGTCACTGAAGTGGCAAGCGAAGCCCGAGGGCAGCAAGGGCTTTCGCCTTTGCCGTGGCAGAACAACCCGCCGGACGCCTGCAGGGTGGCAGCAGGGCTCTGCCCGTCGGGACAGTGACGACAGAGCGCTGGGCAGGGTTCGGGGCTGGGCGGGCACGCACGCAGCCGCAGCGTGTGTTTGGCTGCGAAAGCGGTGGTGAGGAGCGGCAGCTTTCCGTGTGCTGTCTCCTTTGCTGTGGGAGAAGCGGCTCGGACGTTGGCCCTTTGGGAGCCGAGGCGTGCCGTGAGTTGAGTGAGCCCGAGACTGCGTGTTCAGAGTGCGCGGAGGAGGAGCAAGCGCGCTTCACCTCTGTGCGCGCGTGTGTCGCTAGGAAAGCGCTGGCAAAGGAAGGTGAGGAAGAGCGCGAGCTTTCCGTGCTGGTACCTTCGCTGTGGGAGAACGAGCTGGAGGCCTGCAGCGTCGGAGCAGGGCTCTGCCGGTGGTGAGAGCGAGCGCTGGCAGCGTTCGCAGTTGAGCAAGGACGGAGCGCCGCTGTGCGCGACCGGCAGAGCCCTGCTCCGACGCTGCAAACGTCCAGCTCCTTCTCCCACGCCAACAGCGCCGGCACCGGACAGTTCTGGCTGCTCCTTCACCTTGCCTTGCCAGCGCTTTCGCAGCGCAACGCGCAACGGTGAACTGCACTTGCCTTTCCTCCAGGCACTTCGAGTACACCTTCCGAATGAAGCGCGCCCCCACCCTCGGCAGCGAGCGGCTCCCCGAGTGCAGACGACCGGCGACTTCGCCGCACGATAGGCGTACAGGCTTGGCGCTCCTGCCGTCCCTCCCCTTCCCTTCGCAGCGCTTTCGCGGCTGAACGCGCGCTGGGGAATCTTGCCCTTGCCTTGCCCCCCAGCACGCCCAAGACACGCTCTCCAGCTCACTCGCACTCTCGGCGCAGACTAGCTGCCCAAGCGAAAACGTCGGGCAGTTTCTGCCAGCCCTTCTTCTCATGCCTTAGTTCTGCCAAAGCGCCGGCACGGGGCGGCGAGGGAGCAGCAAGAGCTTTCAGCGCGCGCGCCTTCGCTGTGGGAGGAAGCGCCGCACGGTGGCGGTGCCGCGGCAGGGCTCCGCCGATGGGGGACAGGGAGACAGAGTGCTGGGCAGTTGTAGGAGCTGGGCAAGCTCGGAGCCCCAGCGTGTATTTGGCTGTCACTGAAGTGGCAAGCGAAGCCCGAGGGCAGCAAGGGCTTTCGCCTTTGCCGTGGCAGAACAACCCGCCGGACGCCTGCAGGGTGGCAGCAGGGCTCTGCCGGTCGGGACAGTGACGACAGAGCGCTGGGCAGGGTTCGGGGCTGGGCGGGCACGCACGCAGCCGCAGCGTGTGTTTGGCTGCGAAAGCGGTGGTGAGGAGCGGCAGCTTTCCGTGTGCTGTCTCCTTTGCTGTGGGAGAAGCGGCTCGGACGTTGGCCCTTTGGGAGCCGAGGCGTGCCGTGAGTTGAGTGAGCCCGAGACTGCGTGTTCAGAGTGCGCGGAGGAGGAGCAAGCGCGCTTCACCTCTGTGCGCGCGTGTGTCGCTAGGAAAGCGCTGGCAAAGGAAGGTGAGGAAGAGCGCGAGCTTTCCGTGCTGGTACCTTCGCTGTGGGAGAACGAGCTGGAGGCCTGCAGCGTCGGAGCAGGGCTCTGCCGGTGGTGAGAGTGAGCGCTGGCAGCGTTCGCAGTTGAGCAAGGACGGAGCGCCGCTGTGCGCGACCGGCAGAGCCCTGCTCCGACGCTGCAAATGTCCAGCTCCTTCTCCCACGCCAACAGCGCCGGCACCGGACAGTTCTGGCTGCTCCTTCACCTTGCCTTGCCAGCGCTTTCGCAGCGCAACGCGCAACGGTGAACTGCACTTGCCTTTCCTCCAGGCACTTCGAGTACACCTTCCGAATGAAGCGCGCCCCCACCCTCGGCAGCGAGCGGCTCCCCGAGTGCAGACGACCGGCGACTTCGCCGCACGATAGGCGTACAGGCTTGGCGCTCCTGCCGTCCCTCCCCTTCCCTTCGCAGCGCTTTCGCGGCTGAACGCGCGCTGGGGAATCTTGCCCTTGCCTTGCCCCCCAGCACGCCCAAGACACGCTCTCCAGCTCACTCGCACTCTCGGCGCAGACTAGCTGCCCAAGCGAAAACGTCGGGCAGTTTCTGCCAGCCCTTCTTCTCATGCCTTAGTTCTGCCAAAGCGCCGGCACGGGGCGGCGAGGCAGCAGCAAGAGCTTTCAGCGCGCGCGCCTTCGCTGTGGGAGGAAGCGCCGCACGGTGGCGGTGCCGCGGCAGGGCTCCGCCGATGGGGGACAGGGAGACAGAGTGCTGGGCAGTTGTAGGAGCTGGGCAAGCTCGGAGCCCCAGCGTGTATTTGGCTGTCACTGAAGTGGCAAGCGAAGCCCGAGGGCAGCAAGGGCTTTCGCCTTTGCCGTGGCAGAACAACCCGCCGGACGCCTGCAGGGTGGCAGCAGGGCTCTGCCCGTCGGGACAGTGAAGACAGAGCGCTGGGCAGGGTTCGGGGCTGGGCGGGCACGCACGCAGCCGCAGCGTGTGTTTGGCTGCGAAAGCGGTGGTGAGGAGCGGCAGCTTTCCGTGTGCTGTCTCCTTTGCGGTGGGAGAAGCGGCTCGGACGTTGGCCCTTTGGGAGCCGAGGCGTGCCGTGAGTTGAGTGAGCCCGAGACTGCGTGTTCAGAGTGCGCGGAGGAGGAGCAAGCGCGCTTCACCTCTGTGCGCGCGTGTGTCGCTAGGAAAGCGCTGGCAAAGGAAGGTGAGGAAGAGCGCGAGCTTTCCGTGCTGGTACCTTCGCTGTGGGAGAACGAGCTGGAGGCCTGCAGCGTCGGAGCAGGGCTCTGCCGGTGGTGAGAGCGAGCGCTGGCAGCGTTCGCAGTTGAGCAAGGACGGAGCGCCGCTGTGCGCGACCGGCAGAGCCCTGCTCCGACGCTGCAAACGTCCAGCTCCTTCTCCCACGCCAACAGCGCCGGCACCGGACAGTTCTGGCTGCTCCTTCACCTTGCCTTGCCAGCGCTTTCGCAGCGCAACGCGCAACGGTGAACTGCACTTGCCTTTCCTCCAGGCACTTCGAGTACACCTTCCGAATGAAGCGCGCCCCCACCCTCGGCAGCGAGCGGCTCCCCGAGTGCAGACGACCGGCGACTTCGCCGCACGATAGGCGTACAGGCTTGGCGCTCCTGCCGTCCCTCCCCTTCCCTTCGCAGCGCTTTCGCGGCTGAACGCGCGCTGGGGAATCTTGCCCTTGCCTTGCCCCCCAGCACGCCCAAGACACGCTCTCCAGCTCACTCGCACTCTCGGCGCAGACTAGCTGCCCAAGCGAAAACGTCGGGCAGTTTCTGCCAGCCCTTCTTCTCATGCCTTAGTTCTGCCAAAGCGCCGGCACGGGGCGGCGAGGCAGCAGCAAGAGCTTTCAGCGCGCGCGCCTTCGCTGTGGGAGGAAGCGCCGCACGGTGGCGGTGCCGCGGCAGGGCTCCGCCGATGGGGGACAGGGAGACAGAGTGCTGGGCAGTTGTAGGAGCTGGGCAAGCTCGGAGCCCCAGCGTGTATTTGGCTGTCACTGAAGTGGCAAGCGAAGCCCGAGGGCAGCAAGGGCTTTCGCCTTTGCCGTGGCAGAACAACCCGCCGGACGCCTGCAGGGTGGCAGCAGGGCTCTGCCCGTCGGGACAGTGACGACAGAGCGCTGGGCAGGGTTCGGGGCTGGGCGGGCACGCACGCAGCCGCAGCGTGTGTTTGGCTGCGAAAGCGGTGGTGAGGAGCGGCAGCTTTCCGTGTGCTGTCTCCTTTGCTGTGGGAGAAGCGGCTCGGACGTTGGCCCTTTGGGAGCCGAGGCGTGCCGTGAGTTGAGTGAGCCCGAGACTGCGTGTTCAGAGTGCGCGGAGGAGGAGCAAGCGCGCTTCACCTCTGTGCGCGCGTGTGTCGCTAGGAAAGCGCTGGCAAAGGAAGGTGAGGAAGAGCGCGAGCTTTCCGTGCTGGTACCTTCGCTGTGGGAGAACGAGCTGGAGGCCTGCAGCGTCGGAGCAGGGCTCTGCCGGTGGTGAGAGCGAGCGCTGGCAGCGTTCGCAGTTGAGCAAGGACGGAGCGCCGCTGTGCGCGACCGGCAGAGCCCTGCTCCGACGCTGCAAACGTCCAGCTCCTTCTCCCACGCCAACAGCGCCGGCACCGGACAGTTCTGGCTGCTCCTTCACCTTGCCTTGCCAGCGCTTTCGCAGCGCAACGCGCAACGGTGAACTGCACTTGCCTTTCCTCCAGGCACTTCGAGTACACCTTCCGAATGAAGCGCGCCCCCACCCTCGGCAGCGAGCGGCTCCCCGAGTGCAGACGACCGGCGACTTCGCCGCACGATAGGCGTACAGGCTTGGCGCTCCTGCCGTCCCTCCCCTTCCCTTCGCAGCGCTTTCGCGGCTGAACGCGCGCTGGGGAATCTTGCCCTTGCCTTGCCCCCCAGCACGCCCAAGACACGCTCTCCAGCTCACTCGCACTCTCGGCGCAGACTAGCTGCCCAAGCGAAAACGTCGGGCAGTTTCTGCCAGCCCTTCTTCTCATGCCTTAGTTCTGCCAAAGCGCCGGCACGGGGCGGCGAGGCAGCAGCAAGAGCTTTCAGCGCGCGCGCCTTCGCTGTGGGAGGAAGCGCCGCACGGTGGCGGTGCCGCGGCAGGGCTCCGCCGATGGGGGACAGGGAGACAGAGTGCTGGGCAGTTGTAGGAGCTGGGCAAGCTCGGAGCCCCAGCGTGTATTTGGCTGTCACTGAAGTGGCAAGCGAAGCCCGAGGGCAGCAAGGGCTTTCGCCTTTGCCGTGGCAGAACAACCCGCCGGACGCCTGCAGGGTGGCAGCAGGGCTCTGCCCGTCGGGACAGTGACGACAGAGCGCTGGGCAGGGTTCGGGGCTGGGCGGGCACGCACGCAGCCGCAGCGTGTGTTTGGCTGCGAAAGCGGTGGTGAGGAGCGGCAGCTTTCCGTGTGCTGTCTCCTTTGCTGTGGGAGAAGCGGCTCGGACGTTGGCCCTTTGGGAGCCGAGGCGTGCCGTGAGTTGAGTGAGCCCGAGACTGCGTGTTCAGAGTGCGCGGAGGAGGAGCAAGCGCGCTTCACCTCTGTGCGCGCGTGTGTCGCTAGGAAAGCGCTGGCAAAGGAAGGTGAGGAAGAGCGCGAGCTTTCCGTGCTGGTACCTTCGCTGTGGGAGAACGAGCTGGAGGCCTGCAGCGTCGGAGCAGGGCTCTGCCGGTGGTGAGAGCGAGCGCTGGCAGCGTTCGCAGTTGAGCAAGGACGGAGCGCCGCTGTGCGCGACCGGCAGAGCCCTGCTCCGACGCTGCAAACGTCCAGCTCCTTCTCCCACGCCAACAGCGCCGGCACCGGACAGTTCTGGCTGCTCCTTCACCTTGCCTTGCCAGCGCTTTCGCAGCGCAACGCGCAACGGTGAACTGCACTTGCCTTTCCTCCAGGCACTTCGAGTACACCTTCCGAATGAAGCGCGCCCCCACCCTCGGCAGCGAGCGGCTCCCCGAGTGCAGACGACCGGCGACTTCGCCGCACGATAGGCGTACAGGCTTGGCGCTCCTGCCGTCCCTCCCCTTCCCTTCGCAGCGCTTTCGCGGCTGAACGCGCGCTGGGGAATCTTGCCCTTGCCTTGCCCCCCAGCACGCCCAAGACACGCTCTCCAGCTCACTCGCACTCTCGGCGCAGACTAGCTGCCCAAGCGAAAACGTCGGGCAGTTTCTGCCAGCCCTTCTTCTCATGCCTTAGTTCTGCCAAAGCGCCGGCACGGGGCGGCGAGGCAGCAGCAAGAGCTTTCAGCGCGCGCGCCTTCGCTGTGGGAGGAAGCGCCGCACGGTGGCGGTGCCGCGGCAGGGCTCCGCCGATGGGGGACAGGGAGACAGAGTGCTGGGCAGTTGTAGGAGCTGGGCAAGCTCGGAGCCCCAGCGTGTATTTGGCTGTCACTGAAGTGGCAAGCGAAGCCCGAGGGCAGCAAGGGCTTTCGCCTTTGCCGTGGCAGAACAACCCGCCGGACGCCTGCAGGGTGGCAGCAGGGCTCTGCCCGTCGGGACAGTGACGACAGAGCGCTGGGCAGGGTTCGGGGCTGGGCGGGCACGCACGCAGCCGCAGCGTGTGTTTGGCTGCGAAAGCGGTGGTGAGGAGCGGCAGCTTTCCGTGTGCTGTCTCCTTTGCTGTGGGAGAAGCGGCTCGGACGTTGGCCCTTTGGGAGCCGAGGCGTGCCGTGAGTTGAGTGAGCCCGAGACTGCGTGTTCAGAGTGCGCGGAGGAGGAGCAAGCGCGCTTCACCTCTGTGCGCGCGTGTGTCGCTAGGAAAGCGCTGGCAAAGGAAGGTGAGGAAGAGCGCGAGCTTTCCGTGCTGGTACCTTCGCTGTGGGAGAACGAGCTGGAGGCCTGCAGCGTCGGAGCAGGGCTCTGCCGGTGGTGAGAGCGAGTGCTGGCAGCGTTCGCAGTTGAGCAAGGACGGAGCGCCGCTGTGCGCGACCGGCAGAGCCCTGCTCCGACGCTGCAAACGTCCAGCTCCTTCTCCCACGCCAACAGCGCCGGCACCGGACAGTTCTGCCTGCTCCTTCACCTTGCCTTGCCAGCGCTTTCGCAGCGCAACGCGCAACGGTGAACTGCACTTGCCTTTCCTCCAGGCACTTCGAGTACACCTTCCGAATGAAGCGCGCCCCCACCCTCGGCAGCGAGCGGCTCCCCGAGTGCAGACGACCGGCGACTTCACCGCACGATAGGCGTACAGGCTTGGCGCTCCTGCCGTCCCTCCCCTTCCCTTCGCAGCGCTTTCGCGGCTGAACGCGCGCTGGGGAATCTTGCCCTTGCCTTGCCCCCCAGCACGCCCAAGACACGCTCTCCAGCTCACTCGCACTCTCGGCGCAGACTAGCTGCCCAAGCGAAAACGTCGGGCAGTTTCTGCCAGCCCTTCTTCTCATGCCTTAGTTCTGCCAAAGCGCCGGCACGGGGCGGCGAGGGAGCAGCAAGAGCTTTCAGCGCGCGCGCCTTCGCTGTGGGAGGAAGCGCCGCACGGTGGCGGTGCCGCGGCAGGGCTCCGCCGATGGGGGACAGGGAGACAGAGTGCTGGGCAGTTGTAGGAGCTGGGCAAGCTCGGAGCCCCAGCGTGTATTTGGCTGTCACTGAAGTGGCAAGCGAAGCCCGAGGGCAGCAAGGGCTTTCGCCTTTGCTGTGGCAGAACAACCCGCCGGACGCCTGCAGGGTGGCAGCAGGGCTCTGCCGGTCGGGACAGTGACGACAGAGCGCTGGGCAGGGTTCGGGGCTGGGCGGGCACGCACGCAGCCACAGCGTGTGTTTGGCTGCGAAAGCGGTGGTGAGGAGCGGCAGCTTTCCGTGTGCTGTCTCCTTTGCTGTGGGAGAAGCGGCTCGGACGTTGGCCCTTTGGGAGCCGAGGCGTGCCGTGAGTTGAGTGAGCCCGAGACTGCGTGTTCAGAGTGCGCGGAGGAGGAGCAAGCGCGCTTCACCTCTGTGCGCGCGTGTGTCGCTAGGAAAGCGCTGGCAAAGGAAGGTGAGGAAGAGCGCGAGCTTTCCGTGCTGGTACCTTCGCTGTGGGAGAACGAGCTGGAGGCCTGCAGCGTCGGAGCAGGGCTCTGCCGGTGGTGAGAGCGAGCGCTGGCAGCGTTCGCAGTTGAGCAAGGACGGAGCGCCGCTGTGCGCGACCGGCAGAGCCCTGCTCCGACGCTGCAAACGTCCAGCTCCTTCTCCCACGCCAACAGCGCCGGCACCGGACAGTTCTGGCTGCTCCTTCACCTTGCCTTGCCAGCGCTTTCGCAGCGCAACGCGCAACGGTGAACTGCACTTGCCTTTCCTCCAGGCACTTCGAGTACACCTTCCGAATGAAGCGCGCCCCCACCCTCGGCAGCGAGCGGCTCCCCGAGTGCAGACGACCGGCGACTTCGCCGCACGATAGGCGTACAGGCTTGGCGCTCCTGCCGTCCCTCCCCTTCCCTTCGCAGCGCTTTCGCGGCTGAACGCGCGCTGGGGAATCTTGCCCTTGCCTTGCCCCCCAGCACGCCCAAGACACGCTCTCCAGCTCACTCGCACTCTCGGCGCAGACTAGCTGCCCAAGCGAAAACGTCGGGCAGTTTCTGCCAGCCCTTCTTCTCATGCCTTAGTTCTGCCAAAGCGCCGGCACGGGGCGGCGAGGCAGCAGCAAGAGCTTTCAGCGCGCGCGCCTTCGCTGTGGGAGGAAGCGCCGCACGGTGGCGGTGCCGCGGCAGGGCTCCGCCGATGGGGGACAGGGAGACAGAGTGCTGGGCAGTTGTAGGAGCTGGGCAAGCTCGGAGCCCCAGCGTGTATTTGGCTGTCACTGAAGTGGCAAGCGAAGCCCGAGGGCAGCAAGGGCTTTCGCCTTTGCCGTGGCAGAACAACCCGCCGGACGCCTGCAGGGTGGCAGCAGGGCTCTGCCCGTCGGGACAGTGAAGACAGAGCGCTGGGCAGGGTTCGGGGCTGGGCGGGCACGCACGCAGCCGCAGCGTGTGTTTGGCTGCGAAAGCGGTGGTGAGGAGCGGCAGCTTTCCGTGTGCTGTCTCCTTTGCTGTGGGAGAAGCGGCTCGGACGTTGGCCCTTTGGGAGCCGAGGCGTGCCGTGAGTTGAGTGAGCCCGAGACTGCGTGTTCAGAGTGCGCGGAGGAGGAGCAAGCGCGCTTCACCTCTGTGCGCGCGTGTGTCGCTAGGAAAGCGCTGGCAAAGGAAGGTGAGGAAGAGCGCGAGCTTTCCGTGCTGGTACCTTCGCTGTGGGAGAACGAGCTGGAGGCCTGCAGCGTCGGAGCAGGGCTCTGCCGGTGGTGAGAGCGAGCGCTGGCAGCGTTCGCAGTTGAGCAAGGACGGAGCGCCGCTGTGCGCGACCGGCAGAGCCCTGCTCCGACGCTGCAAACGTCCAGCTCCTTCTCCCACGCCAACAGCGCCGGCACCGGACAGTTCTGGCTGCTCCTTCACCTTGCCTTGCCAGCGCTTTCGCAGCGCAACGCGCAACGGTGAACTGCACTTGCCTTTCCTCCAGGCACTTCGAGTACACCTTCCGAATGAAGCGCGCCCCCACCCTCGGCAGCGAGCGGCTCCCCGAGTGCAGACGACCGGCGACTTCACCGCACGATAGGCGTACAGGCTTGGCGCTCCTGCCGTCCCTCCCCTTCCCTTCGCAGCGCTTTCGCGGCTGAACGCGCGCTGGGGAATCTTGCCCTTGCCTTGCCCCCCAGCACGCCCAAGACACGCTCTCCAGCTCACTCGCACTCTCGGCGCAGACTAGCTGCCCAAGCGAAAACGTCGGGCAGTTTCTGCCAGCCCTTCTTCTCATGCCTTAGTTCTGCCAAAGCGCCGGCACGGGGCGGCGAGGCAGCAGCAAGA
This sequence comes from Pelecanus crispus, assembly GCF_030463565.1. NCBI lineage: Eukaryota > Metazoa > Chordata > Aves > Pelecaniformes > Pelecanidae > Pelecanus > Pelecanus crispus. The sequence continues at coordinate 24,719,364 of NC_134650.1, forward strand.
GCTTTCAGCGCGCGCGCCTTCGCTGTGGGAGGAAGCGCCGCACGGTGGCGGTGCCGCGGCAGGGCTCCGCCGATGGGGGACAGGGAGACAGAGTGCTGGGCAGTTGTAGGAGCTGGGCAAGCTCGGAGCCCCAGCGTGTATTTGGCTGTCACTGAAGTGGCAAGCGAAGCCCGAGGGCAGCAAGGGCTTTCGCCTTTGCCGTGGCAGAACAACCCGCCGGACGCCTGCAGGGTGGCAGCAGGGCTCTGCCCGTCGGGACAGTGACGACAGAGCGCTGGGCAGGGTTCGGGGCTGGGCGGGCACGCACGCAGCCGCAGCGTGTGTTTGGCTGCGAAAGCGGTGGTGAGGAGCGGCAGCTTTCCGTGTGCTGTCTCCTTTGCTGTGGGAGAAGCGGCTCGGACGTTGGCCCTTTGGGAGCCGAGGCGTGCCGTGAGTTGAGTGAGCCCGAGACTGCGTGTTCAGAGTGCGCGGAGGAGGAGCAAGCGCGCTTCACCTCTGTGCGCGCGTGTGTCGCTAGGAAAGCGCTGGCAAAGGAAGGTGAGGAAGAGCGCGAGCTTTCCGTGCTGGTACCTTCGCTGTGGGAGAACGAGCTGGAGGCCTGCAGCGTCGGAGCAGGGCTCTGCCGGTGGTGAGAGTGAGCGCTGGCAGCGTTCGCAGTTGAGCAAGGACGGAGCGCCGCTGTGCGCGACCGGCAGAGCCCTGCTCCGACGCTGCAAATGTCCAGCTCCTTCTCCCACGCCAACAGCGCCGGCACCGGACAGTTCTGGCTGCTCCTTCACCTTGCCTTGCCAGCGCTTTCGCAGCGCAACGCGCAACGGTGAACTGCACTTGCCTTTCCTCCAGGCACTTCGAGTACACCTTCCGAATGAAGCGCGCCCCCACCCTCGGCAGCGAGCGGCTCCCCGAGTGCAGACGACCGGCGACTTCGCCGCACGATAGGCGTACAGGCTTGGCGCTCCTGCCGTCCCTCCCCTTCCCTTCGCAGCGCTTTCGCGGCTGAACGCGCGCTGGGGAATCTTGCCCTTGCCTTGCCCCCCAGCACGCCCAAGACACGCTCTCCAGCTCACTCGCACTCTCGGCGCAGACTAGCTGCCCAAGCGAAAACGTCGGGCAGTTTCTGCCAGCCCTTCTTCTCATGCCTTAGTTCTGCCAAAGCGCCGGCACGGGGCGGCGAGGCAGCAGCAAGAGCTTTCAGCGCGCGCGCCTTCGCTGTGGGAGGAAGCGCCGCACGGTGGCGGTGCCGCGGCAGGGCTCCGCCGATGGGGGACAGGGAGACAGAGTGCTGGGCAGTTGTAGGAGCTGGGCAAGCTCGGAGCCCCAGCGTGTATTTGGCTGTCACTGAAGTGGCAAGCGAAGCCCGAGGGCAGCAAGGGCTTTCGCCTTTGCCGTGGCAGAACAACCCGCCGGACGCCTGCAGGGTGGCAGCAGGGCTCTGCCCGTCGGGACAGTGACGACAGAGCGCTGGGCAGGGTTCGGGGCTGGGCGGGCACGCACGCAGCCGCAGCGTGTGTTTGGCTGCGAAAGCGGTGGTGAGGAGCGGCAGCTTTCCGTGTGCTGTCTCCTTTGCTGTGGGAGAAGCGGCTCGGACGTTGGCCCTTTGGGAGCCGAGGCGTGCCGTGAGTTGAGTGAGCCCGAGACTGCGTGTTCAGAGTGCGCGGAGGAGGAGCAAGCGCGCTTCACCTCTGTGCGCGCGTGTGTCGCTAGGAAAGCGCTGGCAAAGGAAGGTGAGGAAGAGCGCGAGCTTTCCGTGCTGGTACCTTCGCTGTGGGAGAACGAGCTGGAGGCCTGCAGCGTCGGAGCAGGGCTCTGCCGGTGGTGAGAGCGAGCGCTGGCAGCGTTCGCAGTTGAGCAAGGACGGAGCGCCGCTGTGCGCGACCGGCAGAGCCCTGCTCCGACGCCGCAAACGTCCAGCTCCTTCTCCCACGCCAACAGCGCCGGCACCGGACAGTTCTGGCTGCTCCTTCACCTTGCCTTGCCAGCGCTTTCGCAGCGCAACGCGCAACGGTGAACTGCACTTGCCTTTCCTCCAGGCACTTTGAGTACACCTTCCGAATGAAGCGCGCCCCCACCCTCGGCAGCGAGCGGCTCCCCGAGTGCAGACGACCGGCGACTTCGCCGCACGATAGGCGTACAGGCTTGGCGCTCCTGCCGTCCCTCCCCTTCCCTTCGCAGCGCTTTCGCGGCTGAACGCGCGCTGGGGAATCTTGCCCTTGCCTTGCCCCCCAGCACGCCCAAGACACGCTCTCCAGCTCACTCGCACTCTCGGCGCAGACTAGCTGCCCAAGCGAAAACGTCGGGCAGTTTCTGCCAGCCCTTCTTCTCATGCCTTAGTTCTGCCAAAGCGCCGGCACGGGGCGGCGAGGCAGCAGCAAGAGCTTTCAGCGCGCGCGCCTTCGCTGTGGGAGGAAGCGCCGCACGGTGGCGGTGCCGCGGCAGGGCTCCGCCGATGGGGGACAGGGAGACAGAGTGCTGGGCAGTTGTAGGAGCTGGGCAAGCTCGGAGCCCCAGCGTGTATTTGGCTGTCACTGAAGTGGCAAGCGAAGCCCGAGGGCAGCAAGGGCTTTCGCCTTTGCCGTGGCAGAACAACCCGCCGGACGCCTGCAGGGTGGCAGCAGGGCTCTGCCCGTCGGGACAGTGACGACAGAGCGCTGGGCAGGGTTCGGGGCTGGGCGGGCACGCACGCAGCCGCAGCGTGTGTTTGGCTGCGAAAGCGGTGGTGAGGAGCGGCAGCTTTCCGTGTGCTGTCTCCTTTGCTGTGGGAGAAGCGGCTCGGACGTTGGCCCTTTGGGAGCCGAGGCGTGCCGTGAGTTGAGTGAGCCCGAGACTGCGTGTTCAGAGTGCGCGGAGGAGGAGCAAGCGCGCTTCACCTCTGTGCGCGCGTGTGTCGCTAGGAAAGCGCTGGCAAAGGAAGGTGAGGAAGAGCGCGAGCTTTCCGTGCTGGTACCTTCGCTGTGGGAGAACGAGCTGGAGGCCTGCAGCGTCGGAGCAGGGCTCTGCCGGTGGTGAGAGCGAGCGCTGGCAGCGTTCGCAGTTGAGCAAGGACGGAGCGCCGCTGTGCGCGACCGGCAGAGCCCTGCTCCGACGCTGCAAACGTCCAGCTCCTTCTCCCACGCCAACAGCGCCGGCACCGGACAGTTCTGGCTGCTCCTTCACCTTGCCTTGCCAGCGCTTTCGCAGCACAACGCGCAACGGTGAACTGCACTTGCCTTTCCTCCAGGCACTTCGAGTACACCTTCCGAATGAAGCGCACCCCCACCCTCGGCAGCGAGCGGCTCCCCGAGTGCAGACGACCGGCGACTTCACCGCACGATAGGCGTACAGGCTTGGCGCTCCTGCCGTCCCTCCCCTTCCCTTCGCAGCGCTTTCGCGGCTGAACGCGCGCTGGGGAATCTTGCCCTTGCCTTGCCCCCCAGCACGCCCAAGACACGCTCTCCAGCTCACTCGCACTCTCGGCGCAGACTAGCTGCCCAAGCGAAAACGTCGGGCAGTTTCTGCCAGCCCTTCTTCTCATGCCTTAGTTCTGCCAAAGCGCCGGCACGGGGCGGCGAGGGAGCAGCAAGAGCTTTCAGCGCGCGCGCCTTCGCTGTGGGAGGAAGCGCCGCACGGTGGCGGTGCCGCGGCAGGGCTCCGCCGATGGGGGACAGGGAGACAGAGTGCTGGGCAGTTGTAGGAGCTGGGCAAGCTCGGAGCCCCAGCGTGTATTTGGCTGTCACTGAAGTGGCAAGCGAAGCCCGAGGGCAGCAAGGGCTTTCGCCTTTGCCGTGGCAGAACAACCCGCCGGACGCCTGCAGGGTGGCAGCAGGGCTCTGCCCGTCGGGACAGTGACGACAGAGCGCTGGGCAGGGTTCGGGGCTGGGCGGGCACGCACGCAGCCGCAGCGTGTGTTTGGCTGCGAAAGCGGTGGTGAGGAGCGGCAGCTTTCCGTGTGCTGTCTCCTTTGCTGTGGGAGAAGCGGCTCGGACGTTGGCCCTTTGGGAGCCGAGGCGTGCCGTGAGTTGAGTGAGCCCGAGACTGCGTGTTCAGAGTGCGCGGAGGAGGAGCAAGCGCGCTTCACCTCTGTGCGCGCGTGTGTCGCTAGGAAAGCACTGGCAAAGGAAGGTGAGGAAGAGCGCGAGCTTTCCGTGCTGGTACCTTCGCTGTGGGAGAACGAGCTGGAGGCCTGCAGCGTCGGAGCAGGGCTCTGCCGGTGGTGAGAGTGAGCGCTGGCAGCGTTCGCAGTTGAGCAAGGACGGAGCGCCGCTGTGCGCGACCGGCAGAGCCCTGCTCCGACGCTGCAAATGTCCAGCTCCTTCTCCCACGCCAACAGCGCCGGCACCGGACAGTTCTGCCTGCTCCTTCACCTTGCCTTGCCAGCGCTTTCGCAGCGCAACGCGCAACGGTGAACTGCACTTGCCTTTCCTCCAGGCACTTCGAGTACACCTTCCGAATGAAGCGCGCCCCCACCCTCGGCAGCGAGCGGCTCCCCGAGTGCAGACGACCGGCGACTTCGCCGCACGATAGGCGTACAGGCTTGGCGCTCCTGCCGTCCCTCCCCTTCCCTTCGCAGCGCTTTCGCGGCTGAACGCGCGCTGGGGAATCTTGCCCTTGCCTTGCCCCCCAGCACGCCCAAGACACGCTCTCCAGCTCACTCGCACTCTCGGCGCAGACTAGCTGCCCAAGCGAAAACGTCGGGCAGTTTCTGCCAGCCCTTCTTCTCATGCCTTAGTTCTGCCAAAGCGCCGGCACGGGGCGGCGAGGGAGCAGCAAGAGCTTTCAGCGCGCGCGCCTTCGCTGTGGGAGGAAGCGCCGCACGGTGGCGGTGCCGCGGCAGGGCTCCGCCGATGGGGGACAGGGAGACAGAGTGCTGGGCAGTTGTAGGAGCTGGGCAAGCTCGGAGCCCCAGCGTGTATTTGGCTGTCACTGAAGTGGCAAGCGAAGCCCGAGGGCAGCAAGGGCTTTCGCCTTTGCCGTGGCAGAACAACCCGCCGGACGCCTGCAGGGTGGCAGCAGGGCTCTGCCCGTCGGGACAGTGACGACAGAGCGCTGGGCAGGGTTCGGGGCTGGGCGGGCACGCACGCAGCCGCAGCGTGTGTTTGGCTGCGAAAGCGGTGGTGAGGAGCGGCAGCTTTCCGTGTGCTGTCTCCTTTGCTGTGGGAGAAGCGGCTCGGACGTTGGCCCTTTGGGAGCCGAGGCGTGCCGTGAGTTGAGTGAGCCCGAGACTGCGTGTTCAGAGTGCGCGGAGGAGGAGCAAGCGCGCTTCACCTCTGTGCGCGCGTGTGTCGCTAGGAAAGCGCTGGCAAAGGAAGGTGAGGAAGAGCGCGAGCTTTCCGTGCTGGTACCTTCGCTGTGGGAGAACGAGCTGGAGGCCTGCAGCGTCGGAGCAGGGCTCTGCCGGTGGTGAGAGCGAGCGCTGGCAGCGTTCGCAGTTGAGCAAGGACGGAGCGCCGCTGTGCGCGACCGGCAGAGCCCTGCTCCGACGCTGCAAACGTCCAGCTCCTTCTCCCACGCCAACAGCGCCGGCACCGGACAGTTCTGGCTGCTCCTTCACCTTGCCTTGCCAGCGCTTTCGCAGCGCAACGCGCAACGGTGAACTGCACTTGCCTTTCCTCCAGGCACTTCGAGTACACCTTCCGAATGAAGCGCACCCCCACCCTCGGCAGCGAGCGGCTCCCCGAGTGCAGACGACCGGCGACTTCACCGCACGATAGGCGTACAGGCTTGGCGCTCCTGCCGTCCCTCCCCTTCCCTTCGCAGCGCTTTCGCGGCTGAACGCGCGCTGGGGAATCTTGCCCTTGCCTTGCCCCCCAGCACGCCCAAGACACGCTCTCCAGCTCACTCGCACTCTCAGCGCAGACTAGCTGCCCAAGCGAAAACGTCGGGCAGTTTCTGCCAGCCCTTCTTCTCATGCCTTAGTTCTGCCAAAGCGCCGGCACGGGGCGGCGAGGCAGCAGCAAGAGCTTTCAGCGCGCGCGCCTTCGCTGTGGGAGGAAGCGCCGCACGGTGGCGGTGCCGCGGCAGGGCTCCGCCGATGGGGGACAGGGAGACAGAGTGCTGGGCAGTTGTAGGAGCTGGGCAAGCTCGGAGCCCCAGCGTGTATTTGGCTGTCACTGAAGTGGCAAGCGAAGCCCGAGGGCAGCAAGGGCTTTCGCCTTTGCCGTGGCAGAACAACCCGCCGGACGCCTGCAGGGTGGCAGCAGGGCTCTGCCCGTCGGGACAGTGACGACAGAGCGCTGGGCAGGGTTCGGGGCTGGGCGGGCACGCACGCAGCCGCAGCGTGTGTTTGGCTGCGAAAGCGGTGGTGAGGAGCGGCAGCTTTCCGTGTGCTGTCTCCTTTGCTGTGGGAGAAGCGGCTCGGACGTTGGCCCTTTGGGAGCCGAGGCGTGCCGTGAGTTGAGTGAGCCCGAGACTGCGTGTTCAGAGTGCGCGGAGGAGGAGCAAGCGCGCTTCACCTCTGTGCGCGCGTGTGTCGCTAGGAAAGCGCTGGCAAAGGAAGGTGAGGAAGAGCGCGAGCTTTCCGTGCTGGTACCTTCGCTGTGGGAGAACGAGCTGGAGGCCTGCAGCGTCGGAGCAGGGCTCTGCCGGTGGTGAGAGCGAGCGCTGGCAGCGTTCGCAGTTGAGCAAGGACGGAGCGCCGCTGTGCGCGACCGGCAGAGCCCTGCTCCGACGCTGCAAACGTCCAGCTCCTTCTCCCACGCCAACAGCGCCGGCACCGGACAGTTCTGGCTGCTCCTTCACCTTGCCTTGCCAGCGCTTTCGCAGCGCAACGCGCAACGGTGAACTGCACTTGCCTTTCCTCCAGGCACTTCGAGTACACCTTCCGAATGAAGCGCACCCCCACCCTCGGCAGCGAGCGGCTCCCCGAGTGCAGACGACCGGCGACTTCGCCGCACGATAGGCGTACAGGCTTGGCGCTCCTGCCGTCCCTCCCCTTCCCTTCGCAGCGCTTTCGCGGCTGAACGCGCGCTGGGGAATCTTGCCCTTGCCTTGCCCCCCAGCACGCCCAAGACACGCTCTCCAGCTCACTCGCACTCTCGGCGCAGACTAGCTGCCCAAGCGAAAACGTCGGGCAGTTTCTGCCAGCCCTTCTTCTCATGCCTTAGTTCTGCCAAAGCGCCGGCACGGGGCGGCGAGGCAGCAGCAAGAGCTTTCAGCGCGCGCGCCTTCGCTGTGGGAGGAAGCGCCGCACGGTGGCGGTGCCGCGGCAGGGCTCCGCCGATGGGGGACAGGGAGACAGAGTGCTGGCAGTTGTAGGAGCTGGGCAAGCTCGGAGCCCCAGCGTGTATTTGGCTGTCACTGAAGTGGCAAGCGAAGCCCGAGGGCAGCAAGGGCTTTCGCCTTTGCCGTGGCAGAACAACCCGCCGGACGCCTGCAGGGTGGCAGCAGGGCTCTGCCCGTCGGGACAGTGACGACAGAGCGCTGGGCAGGGTTCGGGGCTGGGCGGGCACGCACGCAGCCGCAGCGTGTGTTTGGCTGCGAAAGCGGTGGTGAGGAGCGGCAGCTTTCCGTGTGCTGTCTCCTTTGCGGTGGGAGAAGCGGCTCGGACGTTGGCCCTTTGGGAGCCGAGGCGTGCCGTGAGTTGAGTGAGCCCGAGACTGCGTGTTCAGAGTGCGCGGAGGAGGAGCAAGCGCGCTTCACCTCTGTGCGCGCGTGTGTCGCTAGGAAAGCGCTGGCAAAGGAAGGTGAGGAAGAGCGCGAGCTTTCCGTGCTGGTACCTTCGCTGTGGGAGAACGAGCTGGAGGCCTGCAGCGTCGGAGCAGGGCTCTGCCGGTGGTGAGAGCGAGCGCTGGCAGCGTTCGCAGTTGAGCAAGGACGGAGCGCCGCTGTGCGCGACCGGCAGAGCCCTGCTCCGACGCTGCAAACGTCCAGCTCCTTCTCCCACGCCAACAGCGCCGGCACCGGACAGTTCTGGCTGCTCCTTCACCTTGCCTTGCCAGCGCTTTCGCAGCGCAACGCGCAACGGTGAACTGCACTTGCCTTTCCTCCAGGCACTTCGAGTACACCTTCCGAATGAAGCGCGCCCCCACCCTCGGCAGCGAGCGGCTCCCCGAGTGCAGACGACCGGCGACTTCGCCGCACGATAGGCGTACAGGCTTGGCGCTCCTGCCGTCCCTCCCCTTCCCTTCGCAGCGCTTTCGCGGCTGAACGCGCGCTGGGGAATCTTGCCCTTGCCTTGCCCCCCAGCACGCCCAAGACACGCTCTCCAGCTCACTCGCACTCTCGGCGCAGACTAGCTGCCCAAGCGAAAACGTCGGGCAGTTTCTGCCAGCCCTTCTTCTCATGCCTTAGTTCTGCCAAAGCGCCGGCACGGGGCGGCGAGGGAGCAGCAAGAGCTTTCAGCGCGCGCGCCTTCGCTGTGGGAGGAAGCGCCGCACGGTGGCGGTGCCGCGGCAGGGCTCCGCCGATGGGGGACAGGGAGACAGAGTGCTGGGCAGTTGTAGGAGCTGGGCAAGCTCGGAGCCCCAGCGTGTATTTGGCTGTCACTGAAGTGGCAAGCGAAGCCCGAGGGCAGCAAGGGCTTTCGCCTTTGCCGTGGCAGAACAACCCGCCGGACGCCTGCAGGGTGGCAGCAGGGCTCTGCCCGTCGGGACAGTGACGACAGAGCGCTGGGCAGGGTTCGGGGCTGGGCGGGCACGCACGCAGCCGCAGCGTGTGTTTGGCTGCGAAAGCGGTGGTGAGGAGCGGCAGCTTTCCGTGTGCTGTCTCCTTTGCTGTGGGAGAAGCGGCTCGGACGTTGGCCCTTTGGGAGCCGAGGCGTGCCGTGAGTTGAGTGAGCCCGAGACTGCGTGTTCAGAGTGCGCGGAGGAGGAGCAAGCGCGCTTCACCTCTGTGCGCGCGTGTGTCGCTAGGAAAGCGCTGGCAAAGGAAGGTGAGGAAGAGCGCGAGCTTTCCGTGCTGGTACCTTCGCTGTGGGAGAACGAGCTGGAGGCCTGCAGCGTCGGAGCAGGGCTCTGCCGGTGGTGAGAGCGAGCGCTGGCAGCGTTCGCAGTTGAGCAAGGACGGAGCGCCGCTGTGCGCGACCGGCAGAGCCCTGCTCCGACGCCGCAAACGTCCAGCTCCTTCTCCCACGCCAACAGCGCCGGCACCGGACAGTTCTGGCTGCTCCTTCACCTTGCCTTGCCAGCGCTTTCGCAGCGCAACGCGCAACGGTGAACTGCACTTGCCTTTCCTCCAGGCACTTTGAGTACACCTTCCGAATGAAGCGCGCCCCCACCCTCGGCAGCGAGCGGCTCCCCGAGTGCAGACGACCGGCGACTTCGCCGCACGATAGGCGTACAGGCTTGGCGCTCCTGCCGTCCCTCCCCTTCCCTTCGCAGCGCTTTCGCGGCTGAACGCGCGCTGGGGAATCTTGCCCTTGCCTTGCCCCCCAGCACGCCCAAGACACGCTCTCCAGCTCACTCGCACTCTCGGCGCAGACTAGCTGCCCAAGCGAAAACGTCGGGCAGTTTCTGCCAGCCCTTCTTCTCATGCCTTAGTTCTGCCAAAGCGCCGGCACGGGGCGGCGAGGCAGCAGCAAGAGCTTTCAGCGCGCGCGCCTTCGCTGTGGGAGGAAGCGCCGCACGGTGGCGGTGCCGCGGCAGGGCTCCGCCGATGGGGGACAGGGAGACAGAGTGCTGGGCAGTTGTAGGAGCTGGGCAAGCTCGGAGCCCCAGCGTGTATTTGGCTGTCACTGAAGTGGCAAGCGAAGCCCGAGGGCAGCAAGGGCTTTCGCCTTTGCCGTGGCAGAACAACCCGCCGGACGCCTGCAGGGTGGCAGCAGGGCTCTGCCCGTCGGGACAGTGACGACAGAGCGCTGGGCAGGGTTCGGGGCTGGGCGGGCACGCACGCAGCCGCAGCGTGTGTTTGGCTGCGAAAGCGGTGGTGAGGAGCGGCAGCTTTCCGTGTGCTGTCTCCTTTGCTGTGGGAGAAGCGGCTCGGACGTTGGCCCTTTGGGAGCCGAGGCGTGCCGTGAGTTGAGTGAGCCCGAGACTGCGTGTTCAGAGTGCGCGGAGGAGGAGCAAGCGCGCTTCACCTCTGTGCGCGCGTGTGTCGCTAGGAAAGCGCTGGCAAAGGAAGGTGAGGAAGAGCGCGAGCTTTCCGTGCTGGTACCTTCGCTGTGGGAGAATGAGCTGGAGGCCTGCAGCGTCGGAGCAGGGCTCTGCCGGTGGTGAGAGCGAGCGCTGGCAGCGTTCGCAGTTGAGCAAGGACGGAGCGCCGCTGTGCGCGACCGGCAGAGCCCTGCTCCGACGCTGCAAACGTCCAGCTCCTTCTCCCACGCCAACAGCGCCGGCACCGGACAGTTCTGCCTGCTCCTTCACCTTGCCTTGCCAGCGCTTTCGCAGCGCAACGCGCAACGGTGAACTGCACTTGCCTTTCCTCCAGGCACTTCGAGTACACCTTCCGAATGAAGCGCGCCCCCACCCTCGGCAGCGAGCGGCTCCCCGAGTGCAGACGACCGGCGACTTCGCCGCACGATAGGCGTACAGGCTTGGCGCTCCTGCCGTCCCTCCCCTTCCCTTCGCAGCGCTTTCGCGGCTGAACGCGCGCTGGGGAATCTTGCCCTTGCCTTGCCCCCCAGCACGCCCAAGACACGCTCTCCAGCTCACTCGCACTCTCGGCGCAGACTAGCTGCCCAAGCGAAAACGTCGGGCAGTTTCTGCCAGCCCTTCTTCTCATGCCTTAGTTCTGCCAAAGCGCCGGCACGGGGCGGCGAGGCAGCAGCAAGAGCTTTCAGCGCGCGCGCCTTCGCTGTGGGAGGAAGCGCCGCACGGTGGCGGTGCCGCGGCAGGGCTCCGCCGATGGGGGACAGGGAGACAGAGTGCTGGGCAGTTGTAGGAGCTGGGCAAGCTCGGAGCCCCAGCGTGTATTTGGCTGTCACTGAAGTGGCAAGCGAAGCCCGAGGGCAGCGAGGGCTTTCGCCTTTGCCGTGGCAGAACAACCCGCCGGACGCCTGCAGGGTGGCAGCAGGGCTCTGCCGGTCGGGACAGTGACGACAGAGCGCTGGGCAGGGTTCGGGGCTGGGCGGGCACGCACGCAGCCGCAGCGTGTGTTTGGCTGCGAAAGCGGTGGTGAGGAGCGGCAGCTTTCCGTGTGCTGTCTCCTTTGCTGTGGGAGAAGCGGCTCGGACGTTGGCCCTTTGGGAGCCGAGGCGTGCCGTGAGTTGAGTGAGCCCGAGACTGCGTGTTCAGAGTGCGCGGAGGAGGAGCAAGCGCGCTTCACCTCTGTGCGCGCGTGTGTCGCTAGGAAAGCGCTGGCAAAGGAAGGTGAGGAAGAGCGCGAGCTTTCCGTGCTGGTACCTTCGCTGTGGGAGAACGAGCTGGAGGCCTGCAGCGTCGGAGCAGGGCTCTGCCGGTGGTGAGAGCGAGCGCTGGCAGCGTTCGCAGTTGAGCAAGGACGGAGCGCCGCTGTGCGCGACCGGCAGAGCCCTGCTCCGACGCTGCAAACGTCCAGCTCCTTCTCCCACGCCAACAGCGCCGGCACCGGACAGTTCTGGCTGCTCCTTCACCTTGCCTTGCCAGCGCTTTCGCAGCGCAACGCGCAACGGTGAACTGCACTTGCCTTTCCTCCAGGCACTTCGAGTACACCTTCCGAATGAAGCGCACCCCCACCCTCGGCAGCGAGCGGCTCCCCGAGTGCAGACGACCGGCGACTTCACCGCACGATAGGCGTACAGGCTTGGCGCTCCTGCCGTCCCTCCCCTTCCCTTCGCAGCGCTTTCGCGGCTGAACGCGCGCTGGGGAATCTTGCCCTTGCCTTGCCCCCCAGCACGCCCAAGACACGCTCTCCAGCTCACTCGCACTCTCAGCGCAGACTAGCTGCCCAAGCGAAAACGTCGGGCAGTTTCTGCCAGCCCTTCTTCTCATGCCTTAGTTCTGCCAAAGCGCCGGCACGGGGCGGCGAGGCAGCAGCAAGAGCTTTCAGCGCGCGCGCCTTCGCTGTGGGAGGAAGCGCCGCACGGTGGCGGTGCCGCGGCAGGGCTCCGCCGATGGGGGACAGGGAGACAGAGTGCTGGGCAGTTGTAGGAGCTGGGCAAGCTCGGAGCCCCAGCGTGTATTTGGCTGTCACTGAAGTGGCAAGCGAAGCCCGAGGGCAGCAAGGGCTTTCGCCTTTGCCGTGGCAGAACAACCCGCCGGACGCCTGCAGGGTGGCAGCAGGGCTCTGCCCGTCGGGACAGTGACGACAGAGCGCTGGGCAGGGTTCGGGGCTGGGCGGGCACGCACGCAGCCGCAGCGTGTGTTTGGCTGCGAAAGCGGTGGTGAGGAGCGGCAGCTTTCCGTGTGCTGTCTCCTTTGCTGTGGGAGAAGCGGCTCGGACGTTGGCCCTTTGGGAGCCGAGGCGTGCCGTGAGTTGAGTGAGCCCGAGACTGCGTGTTCAGAGTGCGCGGAGGAGGAGCAAGCGCGCTTCACCTCTGTGCGCGCGTGTGTCGCTAGGAAAGCGCTGGCAAAGGAAGGTGAGGAAGAGCGCGAGCTTTCCGTGCTGGTACCTTCGCTGTGGGAGAACGAGCTGGAGGCCTGCAGCGTCGGAGCAGGGCTCTGCCGGTGGTGAGAGCGAGCGCTGGCAGCGTTCGCAGTTGAGCAAGGACGGAGCGCCGCTGTGCGCGACCGGCAGAGCCCTGCTCCGACGCTGCAAATGTCCAGCTCCTTCTCCCACGCCAACAGCGCCGGCACCGGACAGTTCTGGCTGCTCCTTCACCTTGCCTTGCCAGCGCTTTCGCAGCGCAACGCGCAACGGTGAACTGCACTTGCCTTTCCTCCAGGCACTTCGAGTACACCTTCCGAATGAAGCGCACCCCCACCCTCGGCAGCGAGCGGCTCCCCGAGTGCAGACGACCGGCGACTTCGCCGCACGATAGGCGTACAGGCTTGGCGCTCCTGCCGTCCCTCCCCTTCCCTTCGCAGCGCTTTCGCGGCTGAACGCGCGCTGGGGAATCTTGCCCTTGCCTTGCCCCCCAGCACGCCCAAGACACGCTCTCCAGCTCACTCGCACTCTCGGCGCAGACTAGCTGCCCAAGCGAAAACGTCGGGCAGTTTCTGCCAGCCCTTCTTCTCATGCCTTAGTTCTGCCAAAGCGCCGGCACGGGGCGGCGAGGCAGCAGCAAGAGCTTTCAGCGCGCGCGCCTTCGCTGTGGGAGGAAGCGCCGCACGGTGGCGGTGCCGCGGCAGGGCTCCGCCGATGGGGGACAGGGAGACAGAGTGCTGGCAGTTGTAGGAGCTGGGCAAGCTCGGAGCCCCAGCGTGTATTTGGCTGTCACTGAAGTGGCAAGCGAAGCCCGAGGGCAGCAAGGGCTTTCGCCTTTGCCGTGGCAGAACAACCCGCCGGACGCCTGCAGGGTGGCAGCAGGGCTCTGCCCGTCGGGACAGTGACGACAGAGCGCTGGGCAGGGTTCGGGGCTGGGCGGGCACGCACGCAGCCGCAGCGTGTGTTTGGCTGCGAAAGCGGTGGTGAGGAGCGGCAGCTTTCCGTGTGCTGTCTCCTTTGCGGTGGGAGAAGCGGCTCGGACGTTGGCCCTTTGGGAGCCGAGGCGTGCCGTGAGTTGAGTGAGCCCGAGACTGCGTGTTCAGAGTGCGCGGAGGAGGAGCAAGCGCGCTTCACCTCTGTGCGCGCGTGTGTCGCTAGGAAAGCGCTGGCAAAGGAAGGTGAGGAAGAGCGCGAGCTTTCCGTGCTGGTACCTTCGCTGTGGGAGAACGAGCTGGAGGCCTGCAGCGTCGGAGCAGGGCTCTGCCGGTGGTGAGAGCGAGCGCTGGCAGCGTTCGCAGTTGAGCAAGGACGGAGCGCCGCTGTGCGCGACCGGCAGAGCCCTGCTCCGACGCTGCAAACGTCCAGCTCCTTCTCCCACGCCAACAGCGCCGGCACCGGACAGTTCTGGCTGCTCCTTCACCTTGCCTTGCCAGCGCTTTCGCAGCGCAACGCGCAACGGTGAACTGCACTTGCCTTTCCTCCAGGCACTTCGAGTACACCTTCCGAATGAAGCGCGCCCCCACCCTCGGCAGCGAGCGGCTCCCCGAGTGCAGACGACCGGCGACTTCGCCGCACGATAGGCGTACAGGCTTGGCGCTCCTGCCGTCCCTCCCCTTCCCTTCGCAGCGCTTTCGCGGCTGAACGCGCGCTGGGGAATCTTGCCCTTGCCTTGCCCCCCAGCACGCCCAAGACACGCTCTCCAGCTCACTCGCACTCTCGGCGCAGACTAGCTGCCCAAGCGAAAACGTCGGGCAGTTTCTGCCAGCCCTTCTTCTCATGCCTTAGTTCTGCCAAAGCGCCGGCACGGGGCGGCGAGGGAGCAGCAAGAGCTTTCAGCGCGCGCGCCTTCGCTGTGGGAGGAAGCGCCGCACGGTGGCGGTGCCGCGGCAGGGCTCCGCCGATGGGGGACAGGGAGACAGAGTGCTGGGCAGTTGTAGGAGCTGGGCAAGCTCGGAGCCCCAGCGTGTATTTGGCTGTCACTGAAGTGGCAAGCGAAGCCCGAGGGCAGCAAGGGCTTTCGCCTTTGCCGTGGCAGAACAACCCGCCGGACGCCTGCAGGGTGGCAGCAGGGCTCTGCCCGTCGGGACAGTGACGACAGAGCGCTGGGCAGGGTTCGGGGCTGGGCGGGCACGCACGCAGCCGCAGCGTGTGTTTGGCTGCGAAAGCGGTGGTGAGGAGCGGCAGCTTTCCGTGTGCTGTCTCCTTTGCTGTGGGAGAAGCGGCTCGGACGTTGGCCCTTTGGGAGCCGAGGCGTGCCGTGAGTTGAGTGAGCCCGAGACTGCGTGTTCAGAGTGCGCGGAGGAGGAGCAAGCGCGCTTCACCTCTGTGCGCGCGTGTGTCGCTAGGAAAGCGCTGGCAAAGGAAGGTGAGGAAGAGCGCGAGCTTTCCGTGCTGGTACCTTCGCTGTGGGAGAACGAGCTGGAGGCCTGCAGCGTCGGAGCAGGGCTCTGCCGGTGGTGAGAGCGAGCGCTGGCAGCGTTCGCAGTTGAGCAAGGACGGAGCGCCGCTGTGCGCGACCGGCAGAGCCCTGCTCCGACGCCGCAAACGTCCAGCTCCTTCTCCCACGCCAACAGCGCCGGCACCGGACAGTTCTGGCTGCTCCTTCACCTTGCCTTGCCAGCGCTTTCGCAGCGCAACGCGCAACGGTGAACTGCACTTGCCTTTCCTCCAGGCACTTCGAGTACACCTTCCGAATGAAGCGCGCCCCCACCCTCGGCAGCGAGCGGCTCCCCGAGTGCAGACGACCGGCGACTTCGCCGCACGATAGGCGTACAGGCTTGGCGCTCCTGCCGTCCCTCCCCTTCCCTTCGCAGCGCTTTCGCGGCTGAACGCGCGCTGGGGAATCTTGCCCTTGCCTTGCCCCCCAGCACGCCCAAGACACGCTCTCCAGCTCACTCGCACTCTCGGCGCAGACTAGCTGCCCAAGCGAAAACGTCGGGCAGTTTCTGCCAGCCCTTCTTCTCATGCCTTAGTTCTGCCAAAGCGCCGGCACGGGGCGGCGAGGCAGCAGCAAGAGCTTTCAGCGCGCGCGCCTTCGCTGTGGGAGGAAGCGCCGCACGGTGGCGGTGCCGCGGCAGGGCTCCGCCGATGGGGGACAGGGAGACAGAGTGCTGGGCAGTTGTAGGAGCTGGGCAAGCTCGGAGCCCCAGCGTGTATTTGGCTGTCACTGAAGTGGCAAGCGAAGCCCGAGGGCAGCAAGGGCTTTCGCCTTTGCCGTGGCAGAACAACCCGCCGGACGCCTGCAGGGTGGCAGCAGGGCTCTGCCCGTCGGGACAGTGACGACAGAGCGCTGGGCAGGGTTCGGGGCTGGGCGGGCACGCACGCAGCCGCAGCGTGTGTTTGGCTGCGAAAGCGGTGGTGAGGAGCGGCAGCTTTCCGTGTGCTGTCTCCTTTGCTGTGGGAGAAGCGGCTCGGACGTTGGCCCTTTGGGAGCCGAGGCGTGCCGTGAGTTGAGTGAGCCCGAGACTGCGTGTTCAGAGTGCGCGGAGGAGGAGCAAGCGCGCTTCACCTCTGTGCGCGCGTGTGTCGCTAGGAAAGCGCTGGCAAAGGAAGGTGAGGAAGAGCGCGAGCTTTCCGTGCTGGTACCTTCGCTGTGGGAGAACGAGCTGGAGGCCTGCAGCGTCGGAGCAGGGCTCTGCCGGTGGTGAGAGCGAGCGCTGGCAGCGTTCGCAGTTGAGCAAGGACGGAGCGCCGCTGTGCGCGACCGGCAGAGCCCTGCTCCGACGCTGCAAACGTCCAGCTCCTTCTCCCACGCCAACAGCGCCGGCACCGGACAGTTCTGCCTGCTCCTTCACCTTGCCTTGCCAGCGCTTTCGCAGCGCAACGCGCAACGGTGAACTGCACTTGCCTTTCCTCCAGGCACTTCGAGTACACCTTCCGAATGAAGCGCGCCCCCACCCTCGGCAGCGAGCGGCTCCCCGAGTGCAGACGACCGGCGACTTCGCCGCACGATAGGCGTACAGGCTTGGCGCTCCTGCCGTCCCTCCCCTTCCCTTCGCAGCGCTTTCGCGGCTGAACGCGCGCTGGGGAATCTTGCCCTTGCCTTGCCCCCCAGCACGCCCAAGACACGCTCTCCAGCTCACTCGCACTCTCGGCGCAGACTAGCTGCCCAAGCGAAAACGTCGGGCAGTTTCTGCCAGCCCTTCTTCTCATGCCTTAGTTCTGCCAAAGCGCCGGCACGGGGCGGCGAGGCAGCAGCAAGAGCTTTCAGCGCGCGCGCCTTCGCTGTGGGAGGAAGCGCCGCACGGTGGCGGTGCCGCGGCAGGGCTCCGCCGATGGGGGACAGGGAGACAGAGTGCTGGGCAGTTGTAGGAGCTGGGCAAGCTCGGAGCCCCAGCGTGTATTTGGCTGTCACTGAAGTGGCAAGCGAAGCCCGAGGGCAGCGAGGGCTTTCGCCTTTGCCGTGGCAGAACAACCCGCCGGACGCCTGCAGGGTGGCAGCAGGGCTCTGCCCGTCGGGACAGTGACGACAGAGCGCTGGGCAGGGTTCGGGGCTGGGCGGGCACGCACGCAGCCGCAGCGTGTGTTTGGCTGCGAAAGCGGTGGTGAGGAGCGGCAGCTTTCCGTGTGCTGTCTCCTTTGCTGTGGGAGAAGCGGCTCGGACGTTGGCCCTTTGGGAGCCGAGGCGTGCCGTGAGTTGAGTGAGCCCGAGACTGCGTGTTCAGAGTGCGCGGAGGAGGAGCAAGCGCGCTTCACCTCTGTGCGCGCGTGTGTCGCTAGGAAAGCGCTGGCAAAGGAAGGTGAGGAAGAGCGCGAGCTTTCCGTGCTGGTACCTTCGCTGTGGGAGAACGAGCTGGAGGCCTGCAGCGTCGGAGCAGGGCTCTGCCGGTGGTGAGAGCGAGCGCTGGCAGCGTTCGCAGTTGAGCAAGGACGGAGCGCCGCTGTGCGCGACCGGCAGAGCCCTGCTCCGACGCTGCAAACGTCCAGCTCCTTCTCCCACGCCAACAGCGCCGGCACCGGACAGTTCTGGCTGCTCCTTCACCTTGCCTTGCCAGCGCTTTCGCAGCGCAACGCGCAACGGTGAACTGCACTTGCCTTTCCTCCAGGCACTTCGAGTACACCTTCCGAATGAAGCGCACCCCCACCCTCGGCAGCGAGCGGCTCCCCGAGTGCAGACGACCGGCGACTTCACCGCACGATAGGCGTACAGGCTTGGCGCTCCTGCCGTCCCTCCCCTTCCCTTCGCAGCGCTTTCGCGGCTGAACGCGCGCTGGGGAATCTTGCCCTTGCCTTGCCCCCCAGCACGCCCAAGACACGCTCTCCAGCTCACTCGCACTCTCAGCGCAGACTAGCTGCCCAAGCGAAAACGTCGGGCAGTTTCTGCCAGCCCTTCTTCTCATGCCTTAGTTCTGCCAAAGCGCCGGCACGGGGCGGCGAGGCAGCAGCAAGAGCTTTCAGCGCGCGCGCCTTCGCTGTGGGAGGAAGCGCCGCACGGTGGCGGTGCCGCGGCAGGGCTCCGCCGATGGGGGACAGGGAGACAGAGTGCTGGGCAGTTGTAGGAGCTGGGCAAGCTCGGAGCCCCAGCGTGTATTTGGCTGTCACTGAAGTGGCAAGCGAAGCCCGAGGGCAGCAAGGGCTTTCGCCTTTGCCGTGGCAGAACAACCCGCCGGACGCCTGCAGGGTGGCAGCAGGGCTCTGCCCGTCGGGACAGTGACGACAGAGCGCTGGGCAGGGTTCGGGGCTGGGCGGGCACGCACGCAGCCGCAGCGTGTGTTTGGCTGCGAAAGCGGTGGTGAGGAGCGGCAGCTTTCCGTGTGCTGTCTCCTTTGCTGTGGGAGAAGCGGCTCGGACGTTGGCCCTTTGGGAGCCGAGGCGTGCCGTGAGTTGAGTGAGCCCGAGACTGCGTGTTCAGAGTGCGCGGAGGAGGAGCAAGCGCGCTTCACCTCTGTGCGCGCGTGTGTCGCTAGGAAAGCGCTGGCAAAGGAAGGTGAGGAAGAGCGCGAGCTTTCCGTGCTGGTACCTTCGCTGTGGGAGAACGAGCTGGAGGCCTGCAGCGTCGGAGCAGGGCTCTGCCGGTGGTGAGAGCGAGCGCTGGCAGCGTTCGCAGTTGAGCAAGGACGGAGCGCCGCTGTGCGCGACCGGCAGAGCCCTGCTCCGACGCTGCAAATGTCCAGCTCCTTCTCCCACGCCAACAGCGCCGGCACCGGACAGTTCTGGCTGCTCCTTCACCTTGCCTTGCCAGCGCTTTCGCAGCGCAACGCGCAACGGTGAACTGCACTTGCCTTTCCTCCAGGCACTTCGAGTACACCTTCCGAATGAAGCGCACCCCCACCCTCGGCAGCGAGCGGCTCCCCGAGTGCAGACGACCGGCGACTTCGCCGCACGATAGGCGTACAGGCTTGGCGCTCCTGCCGTCCCTCCCCTTCCCTTCGCAGCGCTTTCGCGGCTGAACGCGCGCTGGGGAATCTTGCCCTTGCCTTGCCCCCCAGCACGCCCAAGACACGCTCTCCAGCTCACTCGCACTCTCGGCGCAGACTAGCTGCCCAAGCGAAAACGTCGGGCAGTTTCTGCCAGCCCTTCTTCTCATGCCTTAGTTCTGCCAAAGCGCCGGCACGGGGCGGCGAGGCAGCAGCAAGAGCTTTCAGCGCGCGCGCCTTCGCTGTGGGAGGAAGCGCCGCACGGTGGCGGTGCCGCGGCAGGGCTCCGCCGATGGGGGACAGGGAGACAGAGTGCTGGCAGTTGTAGGAGCTGGGCAAGCTCGGAGCCCCAGCGTGTATTTGGCTGTCACTGAAGTGGCAAGCGAAGCCCGAGGGCAGCAAGGGCTTTCGCCTTTGCCGTGGCAGAACAACCCGCCGGACGCCTGCAGGGTGGCAGCAGGGCTCTGCCCGTCGGGACAGTGACGACAGAGCGCTGGGCAGGGTTCGGGGCTGGGCGGGCACGCACGCAGCCGCAGCGTGTGTTTGGCTGCGAAAGCGGTGGTGAGGAGCGGCAGCTTTCCGTGTGCTGTCTCCTTTGCGGTGGGAGAAGCGGCTCGGACGTTGGCCCTTTGGGAGCCGAGGCGTGCCGTGAGTTGAGTGAGCCCGAGACTGCGTGTTCAGAGTGCGCGGAGGAGGAGCAAGCGCGCTTCACCTCTGTGCGCGCGTGTGTCGCTAGGAAAGCGCTGGCAAAGGAAGGTGAGGAAGAGCGCGAGCTTTCCGTGCTGGTACCTTCGCTGTGGGAGAACGAGCTGGAGGCCTGCAGCGTCGGAGCAGGGCTCTGCCGGTGGTGAGAGCGAGCGCTGGCAGCGTTCGCAGTTGAGCAAGGACGGAGCGCCGCTGTGCGCGACCGGCAGAGCCCTGCTCCGACGCTGCAAACGTCCAGCTCCTTCTCCCACGCCAACAGCGCCGGCACCGGACAGTTCTGGCTGCTCCTTCACCTTGCCTTGCCAGCGCTTTCGCAGCGCAACGCGCAACGGTGAACTGCACTTGCCTTTCCTCCAGGCACTTCGAGTACACCTTCCGAATGAAGCGCGCCCCCACCCTCGGCAGCGAGCGGCTCCCCGAGTGCAGACGACCGGCGACTTCGCCGCACGATAGGCGTACAGGCTTGGCGCTCCTGCCGTCCCTCCCCTTCCCTTCGCAGCGCTTTCGCGGCTGAACGCGCGCTGGGGAATCTTGCCCTTGCCTTGCCCCCCAGCACGCCCAAGACACGCTCTCCAGCTCACTCGCACTCTCGGCGCAGACTAGCTGCCCAAGCGAAAACGTCGGGCAGTTTCTGCCAGCCCTTCTTCTCATGCCTTAGTTCTGCCAAAGCGCCGGCACGGGGCGGCGAGGCAGCAGCAAGAGCTTTCAGCGCGCGCGCCTTCGCTGTGGGAGGAAGCGCCGCACGGTGGCGGTGCCGCGGCAGGGCTCCGCCGATGGGGGACAGGGAGACAGAGTGCTGGGCAGTTGTAGGAGCTGGGCAAGCTCGGAGCCCCAGCGTGTATTTGGCTGTCACTGAAGTGGCAAGCGAAGCCCGAGGGCAGCAAGGGCTTTCGCCTTTGCCGTGGCAGAACAACCCGCCGGACGCCTGCAGGGTGGCAGCAGGGCTCTGCCCGTCGGGACAGTGACGACAGAGCGCTGGGCAGGGTTCGGGGCTGGGCGGGCACGCACGCAGCCGCAGCGTGTGTTTGGCTGCGAAAGCGGTGGTGAGGAGCGGCAGCTTTCCGTGTGCTGTCTCCTTTGCTGTGGGAGAAGCGGCTCGGACGTTGGCCCTTTGGGAGCCGAGGCGTGCCGTGAGTTGAGTGAGCCCGAGACTGCGTGTTCAGAGTGCGCGGAGGAGGAGCAAGCGCGCTTCACCTCTGTGCGCGCGTGTGTCGCTAGGAAAGCGCTGGCAAAGGAAGGTGAGGAAGAGCGCGAGCTTTCCGTGCTGGTACCTTCGCTGTGGGAGAACGAGCTGGAGGCCTGCAGCGTCGGAGCAGGGCTCTGCCGGTGGTGAGAGCGAGCGCTGGCAGCGTTCGCAGTTGAGCAAGGACGGAGCGCCGCTGTGCGCGACCGGCAGAGCCCTGCTCCGACGCCGCAAACGTCCAGCTCCTTCTCCCACGCCAACAGCGCCGGCACCGGACAGTTCTGGCTGCTCCTTCACCTTGCCTTGCCAGCGCTTTCGCAGCGCAACGCGCAACGGTGAACTGCACTTGCCTTTCCTCCAGGCACTTCGAGTACACCTTCCGAATGAAGCGCGCCCCCACCCTCGGCAGCGAGCGGCTCCCCGAGTGCAGACGACCGGCGACTTCGCCGCACGATAGGCGTACAGGCTTGGCGCTCCTGCCGTCCCTCCCCTTCCCTTCGCAGCGCTTTCGCGGCTGAACGCGCGCTGGGGAATCTTGCCCTTGCCTTGCCCCCCAGCACGCCCAAGACACGCTCTCCAGCTCACTCGCACTCTCGGCGCAGACTAGCTGCCCAAGCGAAAACGTCGGGCAGTTTCTGCCAGCCCTTCTTCTCATGCCTTAGTTCTGCCAAAGCGCCGGCACGGGGCGGCGAGGCAGCAGCAAGAGCTTTCAGCGCGCGCGCCTTCGCTGTGGGAGGAAGCGCCGCACGGTGGCGGTGCCGCGGCAGGGCTCCGCCGATGGGGGACAGGGAGACAGAGTGCTGGGCAGTTGTAGGAGCTGGGCAAGCTCGGAGCCCCAGCGTGTATTTGGCTGTCACTGAAGTGGCAAGCGAAGCCCGAGGGCAGCGAGGGCTTTCGCCTTTGCCGTGGCAGAACAACCCGCCGGACGCCTGCAGGGTGGCAGCAGGGCTCTGCCCGTCGGGACAGTGACGACAGAGCGCTGGGCAGGGTTCGGGGCTGGGCGGGCACGCACGCAGCCGCAGCGTGTGTTTGGCTGCGAAAGCGGTGGTGAGGAGCGGCAGCTTTCCGTGTGCTGTCTCCTTTGCTGTGGGAGAAGCGGCTCGGACGTTGGCCCTTTGGGAGCCGAGGCGTGCCGTGAGTTGAGTGAGCCCGAGACTGCGTGTTCAGAGTGCGCGGAGGAGGAGCAAGCGCGCTTCACCTCTGTGCGCGCGTGTGTCGCTAGGAAAGCGCTGGCAAAGGAAGGTGAGGAAGAGCGCGAGCTTTCCGTGCTGGTACCTTCGCTGTGGGAGAACGAGCTGGAGGCCTGCAGCGTCGGAGCAGGGCTCTGCCGGTGGTGAGAGCGAGCGCTGGCAGCGTTCGCAGTTGAGCAAGGACGGAGCGCCGCTGTGCGCGACCGGCAGAGCCCTGCTCCGACGCTGCAAACGTCCAGCTCCTTCTCCCACGCCAACAGCGCCGGCACCGGACAGTTCTGCCTGCTCCTTCACCTTGCCTTGCCAGCGCTTTCGCAGCGCAACGCGCAACGGTGAACTGCACTTGCCTTTCCTCCAGGCACTTCGAGTACACCTTCCGAATGAAGCGCGCCCCCACCCTCGGCAGCGAGCGGCTCCCCGAGTGCAGACGACCGGCGACTTCGCCGCACGATAGGCGTACAGGCTTGGCGCTCCTGCCGTCCCTCCCCTTCCCTTCGCAGCGCTTTCGCGGCTGAACGCGCGCTGGGGAATCTTGCCCTTGCCTTGCCCCCCAGCACGCCCAAGACACGCTCTCCAGCTCACTCGCACTCTCGGCGCAGACTAGCTGCCCAAGCGAAAACGTCGGGCAGTTTCTGCCAGCCCTTCTTCTCATGCCTTAGTTCTGCCAAAGCGCCGGCACGGGGCGGCGAGGCAGCAGCAAGAGCTTTCAGCGCGCGCGCCTTCGCTGTGGGAGGAAGCGCCGCACGGTGGCGGTGCCGCGGCAGGGCTCCGCCGATGGGGGACAGGGAGACAGAGTGCTGGGCAGTTGTAGGAGCTGGGCAAGCTCGGAGCCCCAGCGTGTATTTGGCTGTCACTGAAGTGGCAAGCGAAGCCCGAGGGCAGCGAGGGCTTTCGCCTTTGCCGTGGCAGAACAACCCGCCGGACGCCTGCAGGGTGGCAGCAGGGCTCTGCCGGTCGGGACAGTGACGACAGAGCGCTGGGCAGGGTTCGGGGCTGGGCGGGCACGCACGCAGCCGCAGCGTGTGTTTGGCTGCGAAAGCGGTGGTGAGGAGCGGCAGCTTTCCGTGTGCTGTCTCCTTTGCTGTGGGAGAAGCGGCTCGGACGTTGGCCCTTTGGGAGCCGAGGCGTGCCGTGAGTTGAGTGAGCCCGAGACTGCGTGTTCAGAGTGCGCGGAGGAGGAGCAAGCGCGCTTCACCTCTGTGCGCGCGTGTGTCGCTAGGAAAGCGCTGGCAAAGGAAGGTGAGGAAGAGCGCGAGCTTTCCGTGCTGGTACCTTCGCTGTGGGAGAACGAGCTGGAGGCCTGCAGCGTCGGAGCAGGGCTCTGCCGGTGGTGAGAGCGAGCGCTGGCAGCGTTCGCAGTTGAGCAAGGACGGAGCGCCGCTGTGCGCGACCGGCAGAGCCCTGCTCCGACGCTGCAAATGTCCAGCTCCTTCTCCCACGCCAACAGCGCCGGCACCGGACAGTTCTGGCTGCTCCTTCACCTTGCCTTGCCAGCGCTTTCGCAGCGCAACGCGCAACGGTGAACTGCACTTGCCTTTCCTCCAGGCACTTCGAGTACACCTTCCGAATGAAGCGCACCCCTACCCTCGGCAGCGAGCGGCTCCCCGAGTGCAGACGACCGGCGACTTCGCCGCACGATAGGCGTACAGGCTTGGCGCTCCTGCCGTCCCTCCCCTTCCCTTCGCAGCGCTTTCGCGGCTGAACGCGCGCTGGGGAATCTTGCCCTTGCCTTGCCCCCCAGCACGCCCAAGACACGCTCTCCAGCTCACTCGCACTCTCGGCGCAGACTAGCTGCCCAAGCGAAAACGTCGGGCAGTTTCTGCCAGCCCTTCTTCTCATGCCTTAGTTCTGCCAAAGCGCCGGCACGGGGCGGCGAGGGAGCAGCAAGAGCTTTCAGCGCGCGCGCCTTCGCTGTGGGAGGAAGCGCCGCACGGTGGCGGTGCCGCGGCAGGGCTCCGCCGATGGGGGACAGGGAGACAGAGTGCTGGGCAGTTGTAGGAGCTGGGCAAGCTCGGAGCCCCAGCGTGTATTTGGCTGTCACTGAAGTGGCAAGCGAAGCCCGAGGGCAGCGAGGGCTTTCGCCTTTGCCGTGGCAGAACAACCCGCCGGACGCCTGCAGGGTGGCAGCAGGGCTCTGCCCGTCGGGACAGTGACGACAGAGCGCTGGGCAGGGTTCGGGGCTGGGCGGGCACGCACGCAGCCGCAGCGTGTGTTTGGCTGCGAAAGCGGTGGTGAGGAGCGGCAGCTTTCCGTGTGCTGTCTCCTTTGCTGTGGGAGAAGCGGCTCGGACGTTGGCCCTTTGGGAGCCGAGGCGTGCCGTGAGTTGAGTGAGCCCGAGACTGCGTGTTCAGAGTGCGCGGAGGAGGAGCAAGCGCGCTTCACCTCTGTGCGCGCGTGTGTCGCTAGGAAAGCGCTGGCAAAGGAAGGTGAGGAAGAGCGCGAGCTTTCCGTGCTGGTACCTTCGCTGTGGGAGAACGAGCTGGAGGCCTGCAGCGTCGGAGCAGGGCTCTGCCGGTGGTGAGAGCGAGCGCTGGCAGCGTTCGCAGTTGAGCAAGGACGGAGCGCCGCTGTGCGCGACCGGCAGAGCCCTGCTCCGACGCCGCAAACGTCCAGCTCCTTCTCCCACGCCAACAGCGCCGGCACCGGACAGTTCTGGCTGCTCCTTCACCTTGCCTTGCCAGCGCTTTCGCAGCGCAACGCGCAACGGTGAACTGCACTTGCCTTTCCTCCAGGCACTTCGAGTACACCTTCCGAATGAAGCGCGCCCCCACCCTCGGCAGCGAGCGGCTCCCCGAGTGCAGACGACCGGCGACTTCGCCGCACGATAGGCGTACAGGCTTGGCGCTCCTGCCGTCCCTCCCCTTCCCTTCGCAGCGCTTTCGCGGCTGAACGCGCGCTGGGGAATCTTGCCCTTGCCTTGCCCCCCAGCACGCCCAAGACACGCTCTCCAGCTCACTCGCACTCTCGGCGCAGACTAGCTGCCCAAGCGAAAACGTCGGGCAGTTTCTGCCAGCCCTTCTTCTCATGCCTTAGTTCTGCCAAAGCGCCGGCACGGGGCGGCGAGGGAGCAGCAAGAGCTTTCAGCGCGCGCGCCTTCGCTGTGGGAGGAAGCGCCGCACGGTGGCGGTGTCGCGGCAGGGCTCCGCCGATGGGGGACAGGGAGACAGAGTGCTGGGCAGTTGTAGGAGCTGGGCAAGCTGGGAGCCCCAGCGTGTATTTGGCTGTCACTGAAGTGGCAAGCGAAGCCCGAGGGCAGCAAGGGCTTTCGCCTTTGCCGTGGCAGAACAACCCGCCGGACGCCTGCAGGGTGGCAGCAGGGCTCTGCCCGTCGGGACAGTGACGACAGAGCGCTGGGCAGGGTTCGGGGCTGGGCGGGCACGCACGCAGCCGCAGCGTGTGTTTGGCTGCGAAAGCGGTGGTGAGGAGCGGCAGCTTTCCGTGTGCTGTCTCCTTTGCTGTGGGAGAAGCGGCTCGGACGTTGGCCCTTTGGGAGCCGAGGCGTGCCGTGAGTTGAGTGAGCCCGAGACTGCGTGTTCAGAGTGCGCGGAGGAGGAGCAAGCGCGCTTCACCTCTGTGCGCGCGTGTGTCGCTAGGAAAGCGCTGGCAAAGGAAGGTGAGGAAGAGCGCGAGCTTTCCGTGCTGGTACCTTCACTGTGGGAGAACGAGCTGGAGGCCTGCAGCGTCGGAGCAGGGCTCTGCCGGTGGTGAGAGCGAGCGCTGGCAGCGTTCGCAGTTGAGCAAGGACGGAGCGCCGCTGTGCGCGACCGGCAGAGCCCTGCTCCGACGCTGCAAACGTCCAGCTCCTTCTCCCACGCCAACAGCGCCGGCACCGGACAGTTCTGCCTGCTCCTTCACCTTGCCTTGCCAGCGCTTTCGCAGCGCAACGCGCAACGGTGAACTGCACTTGCCTTTCCTCCAGGCACTTCGAGTACACCTTCCGAATGAAGCGCGCCCCCACCCTCGGCAGCGAGCGGCTCCCCGAGTGCAGACGACCGGCGACTTCGCCGCACGATAGGCGTACAGGCTTGGCGCTCCTGCCGTCCCTCCCCTTCCCTTCGCAGCGCTTTCGCGGCTGAACGCGCGCTGGGGAATCTTGCCCTTGCCTTGCCCCCCAGCACGCCCAAGACACGCTCTCCAGCTCACTCGCACTCTCGGCGCAGACTAGCTGCCCAAGCGAAAACGTCGGGCAGTTTCTGCCAGCCCATTCTTCTCATGCCTTAGTTCTGCCAAAGCGCCGGCACGGGGCGGCGAGGGAGCAGCAAGAGCTTTCAGCGCGCGCGCCTTCGCTGTGGGAGGAAGCGCCGCACGGTGGCGGTGCCGCGGCAGGGCTCCGCCGATGGGGGACAGGGAGACAGAGTGCTGGGCAGTTGTAGGAGCTGGGCAAGCTCGGAGCCCCAGCGTGTATTTGGCTGTCACTGAAGTGGCAAGCGAAGCCCGAGGGCAGCAAGGGCTTTCGCCTTTGCCGTGGCAGAACAACCCGCCGGACGCCTGCAGGGTGGCAGCAGGGCTCTGCCCGTCGGGACAGTGACGACAGAGCGCTGGGCAGGGTTCGGGGCTGGGCGGGCACGCACGCAGCCGCAGCGTGTGTTTGGCTGCGAAAGCGGTGGTGAGGAGCGGCAGCTTTCCGTGTGCTGTCTCCTTTGCTGTGGGAGAAGCGGCTCGGACGTTGGCCCTTTGGGAGCCGAGGCGTGCCGTGAGTTGAGTGAGCCCGAGACTGCGTGTTCAGAGTGCGCGGAGGAGGAGCAAGCGCGCTTCACCTCTGTGCGCGCGTGTGTCGCTAGGAAAGCGCTGGCAAAGGAAGGTGAGGAAGAGCGCGAGCTTTCCGTGCTGGTACCTTCGCTGTGGGAGAACGAGCTGGAGGCCTGCAGCGTCGGAGCAGGGCTCTGCCGGTGGTGAGAGCGAGCGCTGGCAGCGTTCGCAGTTGAGCAAGGACGGAGCGCCGCTGTGCGCGACCGGCAGAGCCCTGCTCCGACGCTGCAAACGTCCAGCTCCTTCTCCCACGCCAACAGCGCCGGCACCGGACAGTTCTGGCTGCTCCTTCACCTTGCCTTGCCAGCGCTTTCGCAGCGCAACGCGCAACGGTGAACTGCACTTGCCTTTCCTCCAGGCACTTCGAGTACACCTTCCGAATGAAGCGCGCCCCCACCCTCGGCAGCGAGCGGCTCCCCGAGTGCAGACGACCGGCGACTTCGCCGCACGATAGGCGTACAGGCTTGGCGCTCCTGCCGTCCCTCCCCTTCCCTTCGCAGCGCTTTCGCGGCTGAACGCGCGCTGGGGAATCTTGCCCTTGCCTTGCCCCCCAGCACGCCCAAGACACGCTCTCCAGCTCACTCGCACTCTCGGCGCAGACTAGCTGCCCAAGCGAAAACGTCGGGCAGTTTCTGCCAGCCCTTCTTCTCATGCCTTAGTTCTGCCAAAGCGCCGGCACGGGGCGGCGAGGGAGCAGCAAGAGCTTTCAGCGCGCGCGCCTTCGCTGTGGGAGGAAGCGCCGCACGGTGGCGGTGCCGCGGCAGGGCTCCGCCGATGGGGGACAGGGAGACAGAGTGCTGGGCAGTTGTAGGAGCTGGGCAAGCTCGGAGCCCCAGCGTGTATTTGGCTGTCACTGAAGTGGCAAGCGAAGCCCGAGGGCAGCAAGGGCTTTCGCCTTTGCCGTGGCAGAACAACCCGCCGGACGCCTGCAGGGTGGCAGCAGGGCTCTGCCCGTCGGGACAGTGACGACAGAGCGCTGGGCAGGGTTCGGGGCTGGGCGGGCACGCACGCAGCCGCAGCGTGTGTTTGGCTGCGAAAGCGGTGGTGAGGAGCGGCAGCTTTCCGTGTGCTGTCTCCTTTGCTGTGGGAGAAGCGGCTCGGACGTTGGCCCTTTGGGAGCCGAGGCGTGCCGTGAGTTGAGTGAGCCCGAGACTGCGTGTTCAGAGTGCGCGGAGGAGGAGCAAGCGCGCTTCACCTCTGTGCGCGCGTGTGTCGCTAGGAAAGCGCTGGCAAAGGAAGGTGAGGAAGAGCGCGAGCTTTCCGTGCTGGTACCTTCGCTGTGGGAGAACGAGCTGGAGGCCTGCAGCGTCGGAGCAGGGCTCTGCCGGTGGTGAGAGCGAGCGCTGGCAGCGTTCGCAGTTGAGCAAGGACGGAGCGCCGCTGTGCGCGACCGGCAGAGCCCTGCTCCGACGCTGCAAATGTCCAGCTCCTTCTCCCACGCCAACAGCGCCGGCACCGGACAGTTCTGGCTGCTCCTTCACCTTGCCTTGCCAGCGCTTTCGCAGCGCAACGCGCAACGGTGAACTGCACTTGCCTTTCCTCCAGGCACTTCGAGTACACCTTCCGAATGAAGCGCACCCCCACCCTCGGCAGCGAGCGGCTCCCCGAGTGCAGACGACCGGCGACTTCGCCGCACGATAGGCGTACAGGCTTGGCGCTCCTGCCGTCCCTCCCCTTCCCTTCGCAGCGCTTTCGCGGCTGAACGCGCGCTGGGGAATCTTGCCCTTGCCTTGCCCCCCAGCACGCCCAAGACACGCTCTCCAGCTCACTCGCACTCTCGGCGCAGACTAGCTGCCCAAGCGAAAACGTCGGGCAGTTTCTGCCAGCCCTTCTTCTCATGCCTTAGTTCTGCCAAAGCGCCGGCACGGGGCGGCGAGGCAGCAGCAAGAGCTTTCAGCGCGCGCGCCTTCGCTGTGGGAGGAAGCGCCGCACGGTGGCGGTGCCGCGGCAGGGCTCCGCCGATGGGGGACAGGGAGACAGAGTGCTGGCAGTTGTAGGAGCTGGGCAAGCTCGGAGCCCCAGCGTGTATTTGGCTGTCACTGAAGTGGCAAGCGAAGCCCGAGGGCAGCAAGGGCTTTCGCCTTTGCCGTGGCAGAACAACCCGCCGGACGCCTGCAGGGTGGCAGCAGGGCTCTGCCCGTCGGGACAGTGACGACAGAGCGCTGGGCAGGGTTCGGGGCTGGGCGGGCACGCACGCAGCCGCAGCGTGTGTTTGGCTGCGAAAGCGGTGGTGAGGAGCGGCAGCTTTCCGTGTGCTGTCTCCTTTGCGGTGGGAGAAGCGGCTCGGACGTTGGCCCTTTGGGAGCCGAGGCGTGCCGTGAGTTGAGTGAGCCCGAGACTGCGTGTTCAGAGTGCGCGGAGGAGGAGCAAGCGCGCTTCACCTCTGTGCGCGCGTGTGTCGCTAGGAAAGCGCTGGCAAAGGAAGGTGAGGAAGAGCGCGAGCTTTCCGTGCTGGTACCTTCGCTGTGGGAGAACGAGCTGGAGGCCTGCAGCGTCGGAGCAGGGCTCTGCCGGTGGTGAGAGCGAGCGCTGGCAGCGTTCGCAGTTGAGCAAGGACGGAGCGCCGCTGTGCGCGACCGGCAGAGCCCTGCTCCGACGCTGCAAACGTCCAGCTCCTTCTCCCACGCCAACAGCGCCGGCACCGGACAGTTCTGGCTGCTCCTTCACCTTGCCTTGCCAGCGCTTTCGCAGCGCAACGCGCAACGGTGAACTGCACTTGCCTTTCCTCCAGGCACTTCGAGTACACCTTCCGAATGAAGCGCGCCCCCACCCTCGGCAGCGAGCGGCTCCCCGAGTGCAGACGACCGGCGACTTCGCCGCACGATAGGCGTACAGGCTTGGCGCTCCTGCCGTCCCTCCCCTTCCCTTCGCAGCGCTTTCGCGGCTGAACGCGCGCTGGGGAATCTTGCCCTTGCCTTGCCCCCCAGCACGCCCAAGACACGCTCTCCAGCTCACTCGCACTCTCGGCGCAGACTAGCTGCCCAAGCGAAAACGTCGGGCAGTTTCTGCCAGCCCTTCTTCTCATGCCTTAGTTCTGCCAAAGCGCCGGCACGGGGCGGCGAGGGAGCAGCAAGAGCTTTCAGCGCGCGCGCCTTCGCTGTGGGAGGAAGCGCCGCACGGTGGCGGTGCCGCGGCAGGGCTCCGCCGATGGGGGACAGGGAGACAGAGTGCTGGGCAGTTGTAGGAGCTGGGCAAGCTCGGAGCCCCAGCGTGTATTTGGCTGTCACTGAAGTGGCAAGCGAAGCCCGAGGGCAGCAAGGGCTTTCGCCTTTGCCGTGGCAGAACAACCCGCCGGACGCCTGCAGGGTGGCAGCAGGGCTCTGCCCGTCGGGACAGTGACGACAGAGCGCTGGGCAGGGTTCGGGGCTGGGCGGGCACGCACGCAGCCGCAGCGTGTGTTTGGCTGCGAAAGCGGTGGTGAGGAGCGGCAGCTTTCCGTGTGCTGTCTCCTTTGCTGTGGGAGAAGCGGCTCGGACGTTGGCCCTTTGGGAGCCGAGGCGTGCCGTGAGTTGAGTGAGCCCGAGACTGCGTGTTCAGAGTGCGCGGAGGAGGAGCAAGCGCGCTTCACCTCTGTGCGCGCGTGTGTCGCTAGGAAAGCGCTGGCAAAGGAAGGTGAGGAAGAGCGCGAGCTTTCCGTGCTGGTACCTTCGCTGTGGGAGAACGAGCTGGAGGCCTGCAGCGTCGGAGCAGGGCTCTGCCGGTGGTGAGAGCGAGCGCTGGCAGCGTTCGCAGTTGAGCAAGGACGGAGCGCCGCTGTGCGCGACCGGCAGAGCCCTGCTCCGACGCCGCAAACGTCCAGCTCCTTCTCCCACGCCAACAGCGCCGGCACCGGACAGTTCTGGCTGCTCCTTCACCTTGCCTTGCCAGCGCTTTCGCAGCGCAACGCGCAACGGTGAACTGCACTTGCCTTTCCTCCAGGCACTTCGAGTACACCTTCCGAATGAAGCGCGCCCCCACCCTCGGCAGCGAGCGGCTCCCCGAGTGCAGACGACCGGCGACTTCGCCGCACGATAGGCGTACAGGCTTGGCGCTCCTGCCGTCCCTCCCCTTCCCTTCGCAGCGCTTTCGCGGCTGAACGCGCGCTGGGGAATCTTGCCCTTGCCTTGCCCCCCAGCACGCCCAAGACACGCTCTCCAGCTCACTCGCACTCTCGGCGCAGACTAGCTGCCCAAGCGAAAACGTCGGGCAGTTTCTGCCAGCCCTTCTTCTCATGCCTTAGTTCTGCCAAAGCGCCGGCACGGGGCGGCGAGGCAGCAGCAAGAGCTTTCAGCGCGCGCGCCTTCGCTGTGGGAGGAAGCGCCGCACGGTGGCGGTGCCGCGGCAGGGCTCCGCCGATGGGGGACAGGGAGACAGAGTGCTGGGCAGTTGTAGGAGCTGGGCAAGCTGGGAGCCCCAGCGTGTATTTGGCTGTCACTGAAGTGGCAAGCGAAGCCCGAGGGCAGCAAGGGCTTTCGCCTTTGCCGTGGCAGAACAACCCGCCGGACGCCTGCAGGGTGGCAGCAGGGCTCTGCCCGTCGGGACAGTGACGACAGAGCGCTGGGCAGGGTTCGGGGCTGGGCGGGCACGCACGCAGCCGCAGCGTGTGTTTGGCTGCGAAAGCGGTGGTGAGGAGCGGCAGCTTTCCGTGTGCTGTCTCCTTTGCTGTGGGAGAAGCGGCTCGGACGTTGGCCCTTTGGGAGCCGAGGCGTGCCGTGAGTTGAGTGAGCCCGAGACTGCGTGTTCAGAGTGCGCGGAGGAGGAGCAAGCGCGCTTCACCTCTGTGCGCGCGTGTGTCGCTAGGAAAGCGCTGGCAAAGGAAGGTGAGGAAGAGCGCGAGCTTTCCGTGCTGGTACCTTCGCTGTGGGAGAACGAGCTGGAGGCCTGCAGCGTCGGAGCAGGGCTCTGCCGGTGGTGAGAGCGAGCGCTGGCAGCGTTCGCAGTTGAGCAAGGACGGAGCGCCGCTGTGCGCGACCGGCAGAGCCCTGCTCCGACGCTGCAAACGTCCAGCTCCTTCTCCCACGCCAACAGCGCCGGCACCGGACAGTTCTGCCTGCTCCTTCACCTTGCCTTGCCAGCGCTTTCGCAGCGCAACGCGCAACGGTGAACTGCACTTGCCTTTCCTCCAGGCACTTCGAGTACACCTTCCGAATGAAGCGCGCCCCCACCCTCGGCAGCGAGCGGCTCCCCGAGTGCAGACGACCGGCGACTTCGCCGCACGATAGGCGTACAGGCTTGGCGCTCCTGCCGTCCCTCCCCTTCCCTTCGCAGCGCTTTCGCGGCTGAACGCGCGCTGGGGAATCTTGCCCTTGCCTTGCCCCCCAGCACGCCCAAGACACGCTCTCCAGCTCACTCGCACTCTCGGCGCAGACTAGCTGCCCAAGCGAAAACGTCGGGCAGTTTCTGCCAGCCCTTCTTCTCATGCCTTAGTTCTGCCAAAGCGCCGGCACGGGGCGGCGAGGCAGCAGCAAGAGCTTTCAGCGCGCGCGCCTTCGCTGTGGGAGGAAGCGCCGCACGGTGGCGGTGCCGCGGCAGGGCTCCGCCGATGGGGGACAGGGAGACAGAGTGCTGGGCAGTTGTAGGAGCTGGGCAAGCTCGGAGCCCCAGCGTGTATTTGGCTGTCACTGAAGTGGCAAGCGAAGCCCGAGGGCAGCGAGGGCTTTCGCCTTTGCCGTGGCAGAACAACCCGCCGGACGCCTGCAGGGTGGCAGCAGGGCTCTGCCGGTCGGGACAGTGACGACAGAGCGCTGGGCAGGGTTCGGGGCTGGGCGGGCACGCACGCAGCCGCAGCGTGTGTTTGGCTGCGAAAGCGGTGGTGAGGAGCGGCAGCTTTCCGTGTGCTGTCTCCTTTGCTGTGGGAGAAGCGGCTCGGACGTTGGCCCTTTGGGAGCCGAGGCGTGCCGTGAGTTGAGTGAGCCCGAGACTGCGTGTTCAGAGTGCGCGGAGGAGGAGCAAGCGCGCTTCACCTCTGTGCGCGCGTGTGTCGCTAGGAAAGCGCTGGCAAAGGAAGGTGAGGAAGAGCGCGAGCTTTCCGTGCTGGTACCTTCGCTGTGGGAGAACGAGCTGGAGGCCTGCAGCGTCGGAGCAGGGCTCTGCCGGTGGTGAGAGCGAGCGCTGGCAGCGTTCGCAGTTGAGCAAGGACGGAGCGCCGCTGTGCGCGACCGGCAGAGCCCTGCTCCGACGCTGCAAATGTCCAGCTCCTTCTCCCACGCCAACAGCGCCGGCACCGGACAGTTCTGGCTGCTCCTTCACCTTGCCTTGCCAGCGCTTTCGCAGCGCAACGCGCAACGGTGAACTGCACTTGCCTTTCCTCCAGGCACTTCGAGTACACCTTCCGAATGAAGCGCACCCCTACCCTCGGCAGCGAGCGGCTCCCCGAGTGCAGACGACCGGCGACTTCGCCGCACGATAGGCGTACAGGCTTGGCGCTCCTGCCGTCCCTCCCCTTCCCTTCGCAGCGCTTTCGCGGCTGAACGCGCGCTGGGGAATCTTGCCCTTGCCTTGCCCCCCAGCACGCCCAAGACACGCTCTCCAGCTCACTCGCACTCTCGGCGCAGACTAGCTGCCCAAGCGAAAACGTCGGGCAGTTTCTGCCAGCCCTTCTTCTCATGCCTTAGTTCTGCCAAAGCGCCGGCACGGGGCGGCGAGGCAGCAGCAAGAGCTTTCAGCGCGCGCGCCTTCGCTGTGGGAGGAAGCGCCGCACGGTGGCGGTGCCGCGGCAGGGCTCCGCCGATGGGGGACAGGGAGACAGAGTGCTGGGCAGTTGTAGGAGCTGGGCAAGCTCGGAGCCCCAGCGTGTATTTGGCTGTCACTGAAGTGGCAAGCGAAGCCCGAGGGCAGCGAGGGCTTTCGCCTTTGCCGTGGCAGAACAACCCGCCGGACGCCTGCAGGGTGGCAGCAGGGCTCTGCCCGTCGGGACAGTGACGACAGAGCGCTGGGCAGGGTTCGGGGCTGGGCGGGCACGCACGCAGCCGCAGCGTGTGTTTGGCTGCGAAAGCGGTGGTGAGGAGCGGCAGCTTTCCGTGTGCTGTCTCCTTTGCTGTGGGAGAAGCGGCTCGGACGTTGGCCCTTTGGGAGCCGAGGCGTGCCGTGAGTTGAGTGAGCCCGAGACTGCGTGTTCAGAGTGCGCGGAGGAGGAGCAAGCGCGCTTCACCTCTGTGCGCGCGTGTGTCGCTAGGAAAGCGCTGGCAAAGGAAGGTGAGGAAGAGCGCGAGCTTTCCGTGCTGGTACCTTCGCTGTGGGAGAACGAGCTGGAGGCCTGCAGCGTCGGAGCAGGGCTCTGCCGGTGGTGAGAGCGAGCGCTGGCAGCGTTCGCAGTTGAGCAAGGACGGAGCGCCGCTGTGCGCGACCGGCAGAGCCCTGCTCCGACGCCGCAAACGTCCAGCTCCTTCTCCCACGCCAACAGCGCCGGCACCGGACAGTTCTGGCTGCTCCTTCACCTTGCCTTGCCAGCGCTTTCGCAGCGCAACGCGCAACGGTGAACTGCACTTGCCTTTCCTCCAGGCACTTCGAGTACACCTTCCGAATGAAGCGCGCCCCCACCCTCGGCAGCGAGCGGCTCCCCGAGTGCAGACGACCGGCGACTTCGCCGCACGATAGGCGTACAGGCTTGGCGCTCCTGCCGTCCCTCCCCTTCCCTTCGCAGCGCTTTCGCGGCTGAACGCGCGCTGGGGAATCTTGCCCTTGCCTTGCCCCCCAGCACGCCCAAGACACGCTCTCCAGCTCACTCGCACTCTCGGCGCAGACTAGCTGCCCAAGCGAAAACGTCGGGCAGTTTCTGCCAGCCCTTCTTCTCATGCCTTAGTTCTGCCAAAGCGCCGGCACGGGGCGGCGAGGGAGCAGCAAGAGCTTTCAGCGCGCGCGCCTTCGCTGTGGGAGGAAGCGCCGCACGGTGGCGGTGTCGCGGCAGGGCTCCGCCGATGGGGGACAGGGAGACAGAGTGCTGGGCAGTTGTAGGAGCTGGGCAAGCTGGGAGCCCCAGCGTGTATTTGGCTGTCACTGAAGTGGCAAGCGAAGCCCGAGGGCAGCAAGGGCTTTCGCCTTTGCCGTGGCAGAACAACCCGCCGGACGCCTGCAGGGTGGCAGCAGGGCTCTGCCCGTCGGGACAGTGACGACAGAGCGCTGGGCAGGGTTCGGGGCTGGGCGGGCACGCACGCAGCCGCAGCGTGTGTTTGGCTGCGAAAGCGGTGGTGAGGAGCGGCAGCTTTCCGTGTGCTGTCTCCTTTGCTGTGGGAGAAGCGGCTCGGACGTTGGCCCTTTGGGAGCCGAGGCGTGCCGTGAGTTGAGTGAGCCCGAGACTGCGTGTTCAGAGTGCGCGGAGGAGGAGCAAGC
The DNA here is from genome assembly GCF_030463565.1 of Pelecanus crispus. Taxonomy (NCBI): domain Eukaryota; kingdom Metazoa; phylum Chordata; class Aves; order Pelecaniformes; family Pelecanidae; genus Pelecanus; species Pelecanus crispus. Next base: position 24,754,268 of record NC_134650.1, read on the forward strand.
GCGCTTCACCTCTGTGCGCGCGTGTGTCGCTAGGAAAGCGCTGGCAAAGGAAGGTGAGGAAGAGCGCGAGCTTTCCGTGCTGGTACCTTCACTGTGGGAGAACGAGCTGGAGGCCTGCAGCGTCGGAGCAGGGCTCTGCCGGTGGTGAGAGCGAGCGCTGGCAGCGTTCGCAGTTGAGCAAGGACGGAGCGCCGCTGTGCGCGACCGGCAGAGCCCTGCTCCGACGCTGCAAACGTCCAGCTCCTTCTCCCACGCCAACAGCGCCGGCACCGGACAGTTCTGCCTGCTCCTTCACCTTGCCTTGCCAGCGCTTTCGCAGCGCAACGCGCAACGGTGAACTGCACTTGCCTTTCCTCCAGGCACTTCGAGTACACCTTCCGAATGAAGCGCGCCCCCACCCTCGGCAGCGAGCGGCTCCCCGAGTGCAGACGACCGGCGACTTCGCCGCACGATAGGCGTACAGGCTTGGCGCTCCTGCCGTCCCTCCCCTTCCCTTCGCAGCGCTTTCGCGGCTGAACGCGCGCTGGGGAATCTTGCCCTTGCCTTGCCCCCCAGCACGCCCAAGACACGCTCTCCAGCTCACTCGCACTCTCGGCGCAGACTAGCTGCCCAAGCGAAAACGTCGGGCAGTTTCTGCCAGCCCATTCTTCTCATGCCTTAGTTCTGCCAAAGCGCCGGCACGGGGCGGCGAGGGAGCAGCAAGAGCTTTCAGCGCGCGCGCCTTCGCTGTGGGAGGAAGCGCCGCACGGTGGCGGTGCCGCGGCAGGGCTCCGCCGATGGGGGACAGGGAGACAGAGTGCTGGGCAGTTGTAGGAGCTGGGCAAGCTCGGAGCCCCAGCGTGTATTTGGCTGTCACTGAAGTGGCAAGCGAAGCCCGAGGGCAGCAAGGGCTTTCGCCTTTGCTGTGGCAGAACAACCCGCCGGACGCCTGCAGGGTGGCAGCAGGGCTCTGCCGGTCGGGACAGTGACGACAGAGCGCTGGGCAGGGTTCGGGGCTGGGCGGGCACGCACGCAGCCGCAGCGTGTGTTTGGCTGCGAAAGCGGTGGTGAGGAGCGGCAGCTTTCCGTGTGCTGTCTCCTTTGCTGTGGGAGAAGCGGCTCGGACGTTGGCCCTTTGGGAGCCGAGGCGTGCCGTGAGTTGAGTGAGCCCGAGACTGCGTGTTCAGAGTGCGCGGAGGAGGAGCAAGCGCGCTTCACCTCTGTGCGCGCGTGTGTCGCTAGGAAAGCGCTGGCAAAGGAAGGTGAGGAAGAGCGCGAGCTTTCCGTGCTGGTACCTTCGCTGTGGGAGAACGAGCTGGAGGCCTGCAGCGTCGGAGCAGGGCTCTGCCGGTGGTGAGAGCGAGCGCTGGCAGCGTTCGCAGTTGAGCAAGGACGGAGCGCCGCTGTGCGCGACCGGCAGAGCCCTGCTCCGACGCTGCAAACGTCCAGCTCCTTCTCCCACGCCAACAGCGCCGGCACCGGACAGTTCTGGCTGCTCCTTCACCTTGCCTTGCCAGCGCTTTCGCAGCGCAACGCGCAACGGTGAACTGCACTTGCCTTTCCTCCAGGCACTTCGAGTACACCTTCCGAATGAAGCGCGCCCCCACCCTCGGCAGCGAGCGGCTCCCCGAGTGCAGACGACCGGCGACTTCGCCGCACGATAGGCGTACAGGCTTGGCGCTCCTGCCGTCCCTCCCCTTCCCTTCGCAGCGCTTTCGCGGCTGAACGCGCGCTGGGGAATCTTGCCCTTGCCTTGCCCCCCAGCACGCCCAAGACACGCTCTCCAGCTCACTCGCACTCTCGGCGCAGACTAGCTGCCCAAGCGAAAACGTCGGGCAGTTTCTGCCAGCCCTTCTTCTCATGCCTTAGTTCTGCCAAAGCGCCGGCACGGGGCGGCGAGGCAGCAGCAAGAGCTTTCAGCGCGCGCGCCTTCGCTGTGGGAGGAAGCGCCGCACGGTGGCGGTGCCGCGGCAGGGCTCCGCCGATGGGGGACAGGGAGACAGAGTGCTGGGCAGTTGTAGGAGCTGGGCAAGCTCGGAGCCCCAGCGTGTATTTGGCTGTCACTGAAGTGGCAAGCGAAGCCCGAGGGCAGCAAGGGCTTTCGCCTTTGCCGTGGCAGAACAACCCGCCGGACGCCTGCAGGGTGGCAGCAGGGCTCTGCCCGTCGGGACAGTGACGACAGAGCGCTGGGCAGGGTTCGGGGCTGGGCGGGCATGCACGCAGCCGCAGCGTGTGTTTGGCTGCGAAAGCGGTGGTGAGGAGCGGCAGCTTTCCGTGTGCTGTCTCCTTTGCTGTGGGAGAAGCGGCTCGGACGTTGGCCCTTTGGGAGCCGAGGCGTGCCGTGAGTTGAGTGAGCCCGAGACTGCGTGTTCAGAGTGCGCGGAGGAGGAGCAAGCGCGCTTCACCTCTGTGCGCGCGTGTGTCGCTAGGAAAGCGCTGGCAAAGGAAGGTGAGGAAGAGCGCGAGCTTTCCGTGCTGGTACCTTCGCTGTGGGAGAACGAGCTGGAGGCCTGCAGCGTCGGAGCAGGGCTCTGCCGGTGGTGAGAGCGAGCGCTGGCAGCGTTCGCAGTTGAGCAAGGACGGAGCGCCGCTGTGCGCGACCGGCAGAGCCCTGCTCCGACGCTGCAAACGTCCAGCTCCTTCTCCCACGCCAACAGCGCCGGCACCGGACAGTTCTGGCTGCTCCTTCACCTTGCCTTGCCAGCGCTTTCGCAGCGCAACGCGCAACGGTGAACTGCACTTGCCTTTCCTCCAGGCACTTCGAGTACACCTTCCGAATGAAGCGCACCCCCACCCTCGGCAGCGAGCGGCTCCCCGAGTGCAGACGACCGGCGACTTCACCGCACGATAGGCGTACAGGCTTGGCGCTCCTGCCGTCCCTCCCCTTCCCTTCGCAGCGCTTTCGCGGCTGAACGCGCGCTGGGGAATCTTGCCCTTGCCTTGCCCCCCAGCACGCCCAAGACACGCTCTCCAGCTCACTCGCACTCTCGGCGCAGACTAGCTGCCCAAGCGAAAACGTCGGGCAGTTTCTGCCAGCCCTTCTTCTCATGCCTTAGTTCTGCCAAAGCGCCGGCACGGGGCGGCGAGGGAGCAGCAAGAGCTTTCAGCGCGCGCGCCTTCGCTGTGGGAGGAAGCGCCGCACGGTGGCGGTGCCGCGGCAGGGCTCCGCCGATGGGGGACAGGGAGACAGAGTGCTGGGCAGTTGTAGGAGCTGGGCAAGCTCGGAGCCCCAGCGTGTATTTGGCTGTCACTGAAGTGGCAAGCGAAGCCCGAGGGCAGCAAGGGCTTTCGCCTTTGCCGTGGCAGAACAACCCGCCGGACGCCTGCAGGGTGGCAGCAGGGCTCTGCCCGTCGGGACAGTGACGACAGAGCGCTGGGCAGGGTTCGGGGCTGGGCGGGCACGCACGCAGCCGCAGCGTGTGTTTGGCTGCGAAAGCGGTGGTGAGGAGCGGCAGCTTTCCGTGTGCTGTCTCCTTTGCGGTGGGAGAAGCGGCTCGGACGTTGGCCCTTTGGGAGCCGAGGCGTGCCGTGAGTTGAGTGAGCCCGAGACTGCGTGTTCAGAGTGCGCGGAGGAGGAGCAAGCGCGCTTCACCTCTGTGCGCGCGTGTGTCGCTAGGAAAGCGCTGGCAAAGGAAGGTGAGGAAGAGCGCGAGCTTTCCGTGCTGGTACCTTCGCTGTGGGAGAACGAGCTGGAGGCCTGCAGCGTCGGAGCAGGGCTCTGCCGGTGGTGAGAGTGAGCGCTGGCAGCGTTCGCAGTTGAGCAAGGACGGAGCGCCGCTGTGCGCGACCGGCAGAGCCCTGCTCCGACGCTGCAAACGTCCAGCTCCTTCTCCCACGCCAACAGCGCCGGCACCGGACAGTTCTGGCTGCTCCTTCACCTTGCCTTGCCAGCGCTTTCGCAGCGCAACGCGCAACGGTGAACTGCACTTGCCTTTCCTCCAGGCACTTCGAGTACACCTTCCGAATGAAGCGCGCCCCCACCCTCGGCAGCGAGCGGCTCCCCGAGTGCAGACGACCGGCGACTTCGCCGCACGATAGGCGTACAGGCTTGGCGCTCCTGCCGTCCCTCCCCTTCCCTTCGCAGCGCTTTCGCGGCTGAACGCGCGCTGGGGAATCTTGCCCTTGCCTTGCCCCCCAGCACGCCCAAGACACGCTCTCCAGCTCACTCGCACTCTCGGCGCAGACTAGCTGCCCAAGCGAAAACGTCGGGCAGTTTCTGCCAGCCCTTCTTCTCATGCCTTAGTTCTGCCAAAGCGCCGGCACGGGGCGGCGAGGGAGCAGCAAGAGCTTTCAGCGCGCGCGCCTTCGCTGTGGGAGGAAGCGCCGCACGGTGGCGGTGCCGCGGCAGGGCTCCGCCGATGGGGGACAGGGAGACAGAGTGCTGGCAGTTGTAGGAGCTGGGCAAGCTCGGAGCCCCAGCGTGTATTTGGCTGTCACTGAAGTGGCAAGTGAAGCCCGAGGGCAGCAAGGGCTTTCGCCTTTGCCGTGGCAGAACAACCCGCCGGACGCCTGCAGGGTGGCAGCAGGGCTCTGCCCGTCGGGACAGTGAAGACAGAGCGCTGGGCAGGGTTCGGGGCTGGGCGGGCACGCACGCAGCCGCAGCGTGTGTTTGGCTGCGAAAGCGGTGGTGAGGAGCGGCAGCTTTCCGTGTGCTGTCTCCTTTGCGGTGGGAGAAGCGGCTCGGACGTTGGCCCTTTGGGAGCCGAGGCGTGCCGTGAGTTGAGTGAGCCCGAGACTGCGTGTTCAGAGTGCGCGGAGGAGGAGCAAGCGCGCTTCACCTCTGTGCGCGCGTGTGTCGCTAGGAAAGCGCTGGCAAAGGAAGGTGAGGAAGAGCGCGAGCTTTCCGTGCTGGTACCTTCGCTGTGGGAGAACGAGCTGGAGGCCTGCAGCGTTGGAGCAGGGCTCTGCCGGTGGTGAGAGCGAGCGCTGGCAGCGTTCGCAGTTGAGCAAGGACGGAGCGCCGCTGTGCGCGACCGGCAGAGCCCTGCTCCGACGCCGCAAACGTCCAGCTCCTTCTCCCACGCCAACAGCGCCGGCACCGGACAGTTCTGGCTGCTCCTTCACCTTGCCTTGCCAGCGCTTTCGCAGCGCAACGCGCAACGGTGAACTGCACTTGCCTTTCCTCCAGGCACTTCGAGTACACCTTCCGAATGAAGCACGCCCCCACCCTCGGCAGCGAGCGGCTCCCCGAGTGCAGACGACCGGCGACTTCGCCGCACGATAGGCGTACAGGCTTGGCGCTCCTGCCGTCCCTCCCCTTCCCTTCGCAGCGCTTTCGCGGCTGAACGCGCGCTGGGGAATCTTGCCCTTGCCTTGCCCCCCAGCACGCCCAAGACACGCTCTCCAGCTCACTCGCACTCTCGGCGCAGACTAGCTGCCCAAGCGAAAACGTCGGGCAGTTTCTGCCAGCCCTTCTTCTCATGCCTTAGTTCTGCCAAAGCGCCGGCACGGGGCGGCGAGGGAGCAGCAAGAGCTTTCAGCGCGCGCGCCTTCGCTGTGGGAGGAAGCGCCGCACGGTGGCGGTGCCGCGGCAGGGCTCCGCCGATGGGGGACAGGGAGACAGAGTGCTGGGCAGTTGTAGGAGCTGGGCAAGCTCGGAGCCCCAGCGTGTATTTGGCTGTCACTGAAGTGGCAAGCGAAGCCCGAGGGCAGCAAGGGCTTTCGCCTTTGCCGTGGCAGAACAACCCGCCGGACGCCTGCAGGGTGGCAGCAGGGCTCTGCCCGTCGGGACAGTGACGACAGAGCGCTGGGCAGGGTTCGGGGCTGGGCGGGCACGCACGCAGCCGCAGCGTGTGTTTGGCTGCGAAAGCGGTGGTGAGGAGCGGCAGCTTTCCGTGTGCTGTCTCCTTTGCTGTGGGAGAAGCGGCTCGGACGTTGGCCCTTTGGGAGCCGAGGCGTGCCGTGAGTTGAGTGAGCCCGAGACTGCGTGTTCAGAGTGCGCGGAGGAGGAGCAAGCGCGCTTCACCTCTGTGCGCGCGTGTGTCGCTAGGAAAGCGCTGGCAAAGGAAGGTGAGGAAGAGCGCGAGCTTTCCGTGCTGGTACCTTCGCTGTGGGAGAACGAGCTGGAGGCCTGCAGCGTCGGAGCAGGGCTCTGCCGGTGGTGAGAGTGAGCGCTGGCAGCGTTCGCAGTTGAGCAAGGACGGAGCGCCGCTGTGCGCGACCGGCAGAGCCCTGCTCCGACGCTGCAAATGTCCAGCTCCTTCTCCCACGCCAACAGCGCCGGCACCGGACAGTTCTGGCTGCTCCTTCACCTTGCCTTGCCAGCGCTTTCGCAGCGCAACGCGCAACGGTGAACTGCACTTGCCTTTCCTCCAGGCACTTCGAGTACACCTTCCGAATGAAGCGCGCCCCCACCCTCGGCAGCGAGCGGCTCCCCGAGTGCAGACGACCGGCGACTTCGCCGCACGATAGGCGTACAGGCTTGGCGCTCCTGCCGTCCCTCCCCTTCCCTTCGCAGCGCTTTCGCGGCTGAACGCGCGCTGGGGAATCTTGCCCTTGCCTTGCCCCCCAGCACGCCCAAGACACGCTCTCCAGCTCACTCGCACTCTCGGCGCAGACTAGCTGCCCAAGCGAAAACGTCGGGCAGTTTCTGCCAGCCCTTCTTCTCATGCCTTAGTTCTGCCAAAGCGCCGGCACGGGGCGGCGAGGGAGCAGCAAGAGCTTTCAGCGCGCGCGCCTTCGCTGTGGGAGGAAGCGCCGCACGGTGGCGGTGCCGCGGCAGGGCTCCGCCGATGGGGGACAGGGAGACAGAGTGCTGGGCAGTTGTAGGAGCTGGGCAAGCTCGGAGCCCCAGCGTGTATTTGGCTGTCACTGAAGTGGCAAGCGAAGCCCGAGGGCAGCAAGGGCTTTCGCCTTTGCCGTGGCAGAACAACCCGCCGGACGCCTGCAGGGTGGCAGCAGGGCTCTGCCCGTCGGGACAGTGACGACAGAGCGCTGGGCAGGGTTCGGGGCTGGGCGGGCACGCACGCAGCCGCAGCGTGTGTTTGGCTGCGAAAGCGGTGGTGAGGAGCGGCAGCTTTCCGTGTGCTGTCTCCTTTGCTGTGGGAGAAGCGGCTCGGACGTTGGCCCTTTGGGAGCCGAGGCGTGCCGTGAGTTGAGTGAGCCCGAGACTGCGTGTTCAGAGTGCGCGGAGGAGGAGCAAGCGCGCTTCACCTCTGTGCGCGCGTGTGTCGCTAGGAAAGCGCTGGCAAAGGAAGGTGAGGAAGAGCGCGAGCTTTCCGTGCTGGTACCTTCGCTGTGGGAGAATGAGCTGGAGGCCTGCAGCGTCGGAGCAGGGCTCTGCCGGTGGTGAGAGCGAGCGCTGGCAGCGTTCGCAGTTGAGCAAGGACGGAGCGCCGCTGTGCGCGACCGGCAGAGCCCTGCTCCGACGCCGCAAACGTCCAGCTCCTTCTCCCACGCCAACAGCGCCGGCACCGGACAGTTCTGGCTGCTCCTTCACCTTGCCTTGCCAGCGCTTTCGCAGCGCAACGCGCAACGGTGAACTGCACTTGCCTTTCCTCCAGGCACTTCGAGTACACCTTCCGAATGAAGCGCGCCCCCACCCTCGGCAGCGAGCGGCTCCCCGAGTGCAGACGACCGGCGACTTCGCCGCACGATAGGCGTACAGGCTTGGCGCTCCTGCCGTCCCTCCCCTTCCCTTCGCAGCGCTTTCGCGGCTGAACGCGCGCTGGGGAATCTTGCCCTTGCCTTGCCCCCCAGCACGCCCAAGACACGCTCTCCAGCTCACTCGCACTCTCGGCGCAGACTAGCTGCCCAAGCGAAAACGTCGGGCAGTTTCTGCCAGCCCTTCTTCTCATGCCTTAGTTCTGCCAAAGCGCCGGCACGGGGCGGCGAGGGAGCAGCAAGAGCTTTCAGCGCGCGCGCCTTCGCTGTGGGAGGAAGCGCCGCACGGTGGCGGTGCCGCGGCAGGGCTCCGCCGATGGGGGACAGGGAGACAGAGTGCTGGGCAGTTGTAGGAGCTGGGCAAGCTGGGAGCCCCAGCGTGTATTTGGCTGTCACTGAAGTGGCAAGCGAAGCCCGAGGGCAGCAAGGGCTTTCGCCTTTGCCGTGGCAGAACAACCCGCCGGACGCCTGCAGGGTGGCAGCAGGGCTCTGCCCGTCGGGACAGTGACGACAGAGCGCTGGGCAGGGTTCGGGGCTGGGCGGGCACGCACGCAGCCGCAGCGTGTGTTTGGCTGCGAAAGCGGTGGTGAGGAGCGGCAGCTTTCCGTGTGCTGTCTCCTTTGCTGTGGGAGAAGCGGCTCGGACGTTGGCCCTTTGGGAGCCGAGGCGTGCCGTGAGTTGAGTGAGCCCGAGACTGCGTGTTCAGAGTGCGCGGAGGAGGAGCAAGCGCGCTTCACCTCTGTGCGCGCGTGTGTCGCTAGGAAAGCGCTGGCAAAGGAAGGTGAGGAAGAGCGCGAGCTTTCCGTGCTGGTACCTTCGCTGTGGGAGAACGAGCTGGAGGCCTGCAGCGTCGGAGCAGGGCTCTGCCGGTGGTGAGAGCGAGCGCTGGCAGCGTTTGCAGTTGAGCAAGGACGGAGCGCCGCTGTGCGCGACCGGCAGAGCCCTGCTCCGACGCTGCAAACGTCCAGCTCGCTCTCCCACATCAATAGCGATTTCTCCTACAGCAAAGGTGGCGGCAGGGAAAGCCCTTGCCGCTCCTTACCTGCTATTGGGTGTTGTTTTTGAGCCAAACGCACGGTGGCGCTCCGTGCTTGCTTGTCTCCTAACACTGCCAGAACTCTGTGTCACTGTAACGGCAGGCAGAGCCCTGCTGCGACACTCCTAACGTCCAGCGATTTCTCCTATAGTAAAGATGATAGCACGGACAGCTCTCGCTCTTTTTCACCTTCCCTTGCCAGCACTTTCACAGCCAAACACACTCTGGGGATCTGCCCTTGCCTTGACTCCCAGCACTCCCACTACACACAGATTCTCAAGCTCACACTCTCTCTCTCGGCAGAGTGCAGTTCCCAAAGTACAAATGTCCGGCACTTTCTCCCACATCATTGCTATAGGGCTAATGGGTTTTGCTGCTATGCACCTTCCCTTGCAAGTGATTTCACAGCCAAACACACACTCAGGATCTGCCCTTACCTTGCCTCCCAGCACTCCCAGTATATATTCTTAAGCTCACTCTCACTCTCAGCAGAGATCAGCTCCCAATTTGCAAACGTCTAGTGATTTCTCCCACACCAAAGGCCTAAGTGCTTAGAGCTCTTGCTGGTCCTCACCTACCCTTGCCAGCACTTTCACAGCCAAACACACTCTGGGGATCTGCCCTTGCCTTGCCTCCCAGCACTCCCAATACACACATATTCTCAAGCTCAGTCTCACTCTCAGCTAGACAACTGCAACATTTCAGTAGGGGTCTGCTGATCCTGAGAGAGATAAAGAGAGAGTGTGGGGACCGTATAGGAGGTAATGTTATGTTAGAGGGCCAGTGGTTGTGGGGCTGTGAAAGCTCATCCAAAAGGATGTCAGGGCCAGCAGCAGCATTAAGCCCTTACACCTCTTGCGCTGGAGAAATCCCCCAATATTTTTAATATTTCAGTAGGGCTGTGCTGAATCTGATAGAGAAAGAGAGACAGAGAGAGTATCAGGACCATATAGGAGGTAATGCAATGGCAGAGTGCCAGTGTTTGTGGGTCTGTGAAAGTTCAGCCAAGGAAAGGTGAGGCCCAGCAACAGCATTAAGACCTTTCATCTATGGTGTGTGTGAAAACAGTCAACGTTTGTAACACTTCAGTAGGGCTGTGCCGACCCTGATAGAGAAACGGAGACAGAGAGAGTGTGGGGACCATATAGGAGGTAAGGCAATGGCAGAGCGGCAGTGTTTGTGGGGCTGTAAAAGCCCAGCCAAGGGAAGGTGAGGACCAGCAACGGCATTAAGCCCTTACACCTATGGTGTGGGAGAAATCCCTCAACATTTGCAGTATTTCAGTAGGCCTGTACCAATCATGAGTGAAATGGAGAGAGAGAGTGTTGGGACCGTATAGGAGGTAAGGCCATTGCAGAGCCCCGGTTTTTGTGCAGCTGTGAAAGCTCAGCCAAGGGAAGGTGAGGGCCAGCAACAGCATTAAGCCCTTACACCTATGTTGTGGGAGAAAACCCTCAACAAACCCCATCACATACAAAAGCAGTCCTCAGGGAGCGCGAGTGACCAGGAGTGCGGAGAACAGGACAGGCAAACAAGGCGTGGTGCATCAGAAGGGCATGACGCATCAGTTTGTGCAGCAGAGCAGGCAGAGCGGGCAGGGAAGACAAAGTCTCTCTCCTAGCTCAAGACATAGGTTCAGAAAGTTCAGCTGGTGAGAGGGAGCCTAACTATGGCCATGGTATCCACCCAGCAGAAGGCTATATCCTCTGCACTAGCCAGTGGATAGTATCTGTATCAACCCAGACTGAGCTCCCAGGAAAACACACAGCCGTCCAGGTCTCCAGCTGCAGGGAGTGCCACCAGCTTGCACTGGAGACAGATGGCAGTAGAGGGAACAGCTGTGTACAGTGTGATCAAGTGGACTATCTACTTGGCCTGGTGGCAGAGCTAAGAAAGGAAGTAGATAGGCTACGGAGCATCAGGGAGTCTAAGCAAGAGATAGACTGGTGGAACCATGCTCTGACCTCCCAGAAACCTGAAGAGGGACAGCCACCAGAAGAAGCCTGTGATCAAAGGGTTCCAGTATCCTCCCCCCACGAGGATATAGGCAGGGTCTTAAAGGGAAGCAGCGAGTGGAAACAAGTCCACAATTGGGACAGCAAACGAACCCTTTCCTTGCCCACCACAACTCCCCAGGTGCCTCTGCACAATAGGTATGAGGCTCTAGATATGGAGGACCAGTCAGTGGATGATGTGGGTGTTGATCCATCTACACCAGTGGAGTCACCAAGACCAGAAAGACCTATCCCCCCCATATTACTACCACCTCCACAAGGAAGAAAAGAAGGGTCATAGTTGTAGAAGACCCCCTTCTGAGGGGAACGGAGGGTCCAATATGCCAGGCAGACATAGGGAAGTGTAAGAAATCAAACAAGGAAGGGAAGAGACCAGCATGGCTGAGTCGAGACATGCTGGTCAAACTAAAGTGCAAGAGGGAACTGCACAGGCAGTGGAAGCAGGGACAGGTATTCTGGGAAGAGTACAGGGAAGCTGCCCGGTTTTGTAGGGAGGGGGTCAGGAAGGCCAAGGCACAGCTGGAGCTGAATTTCCCTCCTAAAGGGAAGTCTGCTGCCTCCCAGGAGCCCGGGTCAGAGATATCACTAGGAGACTTCCCAGTCTGGTATGGCCTTTGGACTACTACCTATTACTTCTCTTCCACATCGGTGACAATGAAGTTGCAGTACGTAGCCCAAGGGTGATTAAAAGAGACTTCAGGGCCTTAGGACTGAGTGAGGGAATCTGGGGCACAGGTTATTTTTAACTCCCTCCTTCCAGTTGTGGGCAGTGACATTGGAAGGAACAGACGGACCCAATCTATTAATACATGGGTCCGTGGCTGGTGCCACTGTCACAACTTTGGGTTTTTTGACAAAGGGATGGCCTACACGGCACCAGGCTTGCTGGTATCAAATAGGAACCACCTTTCTCAAAGGGGACAGAGCGTCTTTGCTCAGGAGCTTGCAGGGCTCATTGACAGGGCTTTAAACTAGATGTGAAGTGGGAGGGGGAACATATCAGGCTTGCCTGTAACAAGCTGTGGAATGGTACACAATGGTTAGAGGGACAGGGTGCTACTATGAGCCCTCAGCCTGTTGCCCAGAGGCATGCTGGGGACACTGCAGGACAGTTGAAGTCTTGTGGAGATGAGCTGGGCGCTCGTGAGGTAGTAGGAGCCAACAAGGAAACCTCTGTGAAACACCTCAAGGGAAACAAGGGATTTGTTTGAAGGTGACACGGCCAACAGCCCAGATGAAATGCCTCTACACGAACACACACAGCATGGGGAACAAACAGGAGGATTTGGAAGCTACTGTGCTACTAGAAAGCTATGACCTGATTGCCATAACTGAAACTTGGTGGGACGAATCCCATGACTAGAATGTGGCAATCAATGGCTACAGGCTGTTCAGAAGGGACAGGTGAGGAAGGCAGGGTGGAGGCGTTGCCCTCTACATAAAGAAATCGATACAGTGTGAAGAGCTGTCCCTGAAGAATAGCCACAAGCAGGTCGAAAGCTTATGGGTAAGAATCAGAGACAGAGGCAACAAAGGGAACCTGGTGGTTGGTGTCTACTACAGGCACCTGATCAAGGTGAGCCTACTGATGAAGCCTTCTTCCTCCAGCTCCAGGAGGCTTCGCACTTGCAGACTCTCATCCTACTGGGGGACTTCAACCACCCTGACGTTTGCTGGAAAAGCAACATGGCAAGCTGTAGGCAATCCAGGAGGTTCCTAGAATGCATTGAGGATAACTTCCTAAGCCGGGTAATAGACACCCCTACCCGAGGGGGTGCAATACTGGACCTGATGGTCACCAATGCAAGTGAGCTCATCAGTGACGTGAAGACTGGAGGCAGCCTGGGCTGCAGTGATCATGCATTGGTGGAGTTCACACTCCTGAGGGACATGGGAAAAGCGAGGAGTATAATCAGGACCCTAAATTTTAGAAAAGCAAAATTCCAGCTCTTCAAGGAGTTAGTCAGAAAGACCCCCTGGGAAACGGTCCTCAGGGACAGGGGAACAGAAAAGAGCTGGCAGATTTTTAAGGACACCTTCCACAAAGCACAAGAGCTCTCAGTCCCCAGGTGTAAGAAATCAGACAAGGAAGGGAAGAGACCAGCATGGCTGAGTCAAGACATGCTGGTCAAACTAAAGAACAAGAGGGAACTGCACAGGCAGTGGAAGCAGGGACAGGTATTCTGGGAAGAGTACAGGGAAGCTGCCCGGTTTTGTAGGGATGGGGTCAGGAAGGCCAAGGCACAGCTGGAGCTGAATTTGGCAAGGGATGTAAAGAATAACAAGAAGGGCTTCTACAGGTATGTCAACCAGAAAAGGAAGGTTAAAGAAAGTGTACACCCGCCCCGATGAACAAGAATGGTGACCTTGTATCAACAGACGAGGTACTCAGCTGAGGTACTCAACAACTTTTTTGCCTCAGTCTTCACCGGCAACCTCTCTCCTCTCCCCTCCTGAGTCAATGGACTGCAAGATGGGGACCAGGGTGGTAAAGCCCCTCCCACTGTAAGGGAAGATCAGGTTCGAGACCATCTGAGGAACCTGAATGTACACAAGTCTATGGGACCTGATGAGATGCACCCCAGAGTCCTGAGGGAATTGGTTGGTGTAGTTGCCAAGCCACTCTCCATAATATTTGAAAAGTCATGGCAATCAGCTGAAACCCCTGGTGACTGGAAGAAGGGAAACATTGTGCCCTTTTTTAAAAAGGGAAGAAAGGAGGACCCTGGGAACTACCGACCTGTCAGCCTCACCTCTGTGCCTGGGAAGATCATAGAACAGATCCTCCTAGAAGCTATGCTCAAGCACATGGAAGACAGGGAGGTGATTCGAGACAGCCAGCATGGCTTCACCAAGGGCAAGTCCTGCCTGACTAACCTAGCGGCTTTCTATGAAGGAGTGGACTGCATCAGTAGACAAGGGAAAAGCAATGGATGTCATCTATTTGGACTTCTGTAAAGCCTTCGACCCAGCCCCCCACAACATGCTTCCCTCTAAATTAGGGAGATACGGATTTGACGGGTGGACTGTTCGGTGGATAAAGAATTGGTTGGATGGTCACATCCAGAGGGTAGTGGTCAACGGCTCAATGTCCACATGGAGACCGGTGACAAGTGGAATCCCTCAGGGGTCCGTACTGGGACCAGTGCTGTTTAACATCTTCATCAGTCACATAGACAGTGGGATTGAAGTGCACCCTCAGCAAGTTTGCAGATGACACCAAGCTGAGTGGTGCAGTTGACACACCAGAAGGATGAGATGTCATCCAAAGGGACCTGGACAAGCTGGAGAGGTGGGCCTCTGTGAACCTCACGAGGTTCAACAAGGCCAAGTGCAAGGTCCTGCACCTGGGATGGGGAAACCTCCGATATCAACACAGGCTGGGGGATGAAGGGATTGAGAGCAGTCCTGCAGAGAAGGACTTGGGGGTACTGGTGGATGAAAAGCTGGACATGAGCCAACAATGTGCGCTTGCAGCCCAGAAAGCCAACTGTATTCAAAAGAAGCATGGCCAGCAGGTCAAGGGAGGTGATTCTGCTGCTCTACTCTGCTCTGGTGAGACCTCCCCTGGAGTACTGCATCCAGCTCTGGAGCCCTCAGCACAAGAAAGACATGAAAGTGTTGGAGCAGGTCCAGAAGAGGGCCACCAAAATGATCCAAGGGCTGGAATGCCTCTCCTACAAGGACAGGCTGAGAGAGTTGGGGTTGTTCAGCCTGGAGAAGAGAAGGCTGCAGGGAGACCTTATTGAGGCCTTTCAGTACTTAAAGGGGGCCTGTAGGAAAAATGGGGACAATCTTTTTAGCAAGGCCTGATGTGACAGGACCCTTGTAATGGTTTAAACTAAAGGAGGGTAGATTTAGACTGGATATAAGGAAGACATTTTTTACAATGAGAGTGGTGAGGCACTGGAACATGTTGCCCAGAGAGGTAGTGGAGGCCCCATCCCTAGAAACATTCAAGGTCAGGTTGGATGGGGTTCTGAGCAACCTGATCTAGTTTAAGGTGTCCCTGCTCACTGCTGGGGGGTTGGGCTAGATGATCTCTAAAGGTCCCTTCTAACCCAAAGCATTCTATGATTCTATGATGCGACACCATAGAACTTCCTGTGGTGGAGAGCACAGAGGGATGTAGAAAGGCTGAAAGTCCCCAACAGAGCCAAGGTCTTTGTCTCCTTGGCTATTGTCTCTGCCACTGATGCCTGTGACACCTTATCCTTACAGCACTAGGACTTCATTGCCTCCTTGCCTCCTCGCCACCCAGGAGCCTGGGAGCTGTGTAGCATAGTCTTGCACTTGGCATTGCACATCCCCACATCACACTGCCCCAGGAAGAGCCCTGAGCAATGTATGAGGGACAGGATCTCCCCTCCCAGGGGCTGGGGGTCAGGACTCAGCCCTCTGGCTTAATGTAACAAACACATCCTGTGTGCAGTTTTGGGCACCTGAAGAGGAGGACATCAAGCTATCAGTGTCCAGAGGAGGGTGACCAGGATGGTGAAAGGTCTCAAGGGCAAGACTTATGAGGAGCAGCTTGTTCAGCTTGGAGAAGACAAGGTTGAGGAGTGACCTCATTGAGGTCTTACACCTTCCTCATTGGGGTCAGCAGAGGGGGAGGTGCTGGTCTCTCTCTGGTGACCAGCGATAAGACACGAGGAAATGCAATGACACTGCATCAGGGGATGTTCAGATTGAACATTAGGAAAAGGTTCTTCACTGAGAGGGTGGTCAGTCACTGGAACAGGCTCCCCAGGGAAGTCGTCATGGCACCAAGCCTGTCAGAGTTCAAGGAGCATCTGGATGACACTCTTAGTCATATGGTTTATTTTTAGGTGATGAGCAGTGAGATGGACTTGATGATCCTTACGGTCCCTTCTAATTCAAGATATTCTATGATTCTATGATTCTACGATCCAGGTTCACTCAGTATCAGAGCCACCTTTACATTGCCTTTGCCTAGCTGTTATCACTGCCTCCAGTTCTCTGCTTTAATCAGCCTCCAGGGAGGATTTGTCAGTAATGGCCCTCAGTGGGACCCATTAATGCTCTCTGAAACTTTGGAGTATGCATCTGACTGACTTCTTGCAAGGTTTGTTCAACTTCCTCTCAGTATTTGAGGTGCTTGGACTCATCACTAAACCCACCAGAGGGGCCACTGAAATGCATTGGGCTAGTCCTCTGCTGTTGAGCTGGGCCAGGCTCCTGCAATGGAGGGATCTTATGGGAAGTGAGGAGCGCTGCAGAGAGACAGCTCTGCCTAGGAGCAGCTCCTCTGCAGAGTGCAGCAGGGCTCAGGGCACTGGATCTTTCAGGAGGACGCTTATAGTTTCCCTAGTGTAGAGGAGGAAGTAGAGGTATTCTGGAGCAGGGATTCCCTGCTGCACCTTCAGAGGGTCAGGGCATGACAGCTGCCTTCTCCTGGAGACAGCTGCAGGGATGTGAAGCCAGGTGTGCACCCAGGGGTGCCCAGGGCTGTCCTTCAGAGCAGGGTCTTTGCACCCCGGGGGGCTGTGTGCAAGGGCAGGGACTCTGACACCTGCCAAGGTCATCACTCAGCCTGCCTGGGGAGCTCCCCATGGCACTGTGGGGAGAAGCTGTGGGTTACAGAGAGACCCCCATCAGGGCAGGGTCCTTCTGCTGTCAAGAGGGTGCTGTGTGGGTCAGGGCTTCTCACAGCTCCAGATCACCTCCAGGACATTGCCAGGGGACTTTTGAAGAAGGACATCAAGGCAGCATTTAACTGAAAGGGAAAGAGCCTATGCCTTGATTTTTCTCCCCTTGGCTGGCTGGGTGGGCAGTGGGAGATTTATTTCTCCATTCTGGAGAAGGCATAGATACCCCAGT
Source organism: Pelecanus crispus (assembly GCF_030463565.1). Classification (NCBI taxonomy): domain Eukaryota; kingdom Metazoa; phylum Chordata; class Aves; order Pelecaniformes; family Pelecanidae; genus Pelecanus; species Pelecanus crispus. Next base: position 24,770,741 of record NC_134650.1, read on the forward strand.
TCTCATTAGGACTTGTCTGAGCTGGTCCTGAGCCCCTGCACACACAGAGATGCCCCTGGGCAGTGCCCTGCTGCCAGGAGGGGTCTGAGCACAGAGTGGGTGGAATGGGGTCTGTGAGCACTGACAGGGAGGAGACACATAGGGACAGAGAAACAGCTCCTGGTAGGGGCAGCGCCCGGCAGCAGCGACATGAGCAGAGAGGGAGGCGGAACTGCTCCCAGAAATGCTCTGGGAGGGGGCTTCAGGCACCTCCCTGCCATCCCCTGCAGTGGAGGTGCCTTCCTTGGAGAACCCCCAGTCTCCTCTCCCACCCAGCAGAGCCTCTGCCTTTAAGGACATAGACACTCAGTCACCTTCTCAGTAGCCTCACCAGGAGAAATTACCAAATACCTGACTCTCAGTCCCTGTCCTGCCTCGATCAGCAGCAGCACTGTGGCATTTCTTCCTTCCCCCCCTGCTGTCCCTCCTGCCCTTGTTCTAATCTTTAGATTCATTGGGGTGCCAGGGTGGGGTTCAGCTGCAGTGCAGAGACCAGCCCTGAGGGTCCTGCCATGCACAAATGTGTCCAAGGGAGTAAAGTGTCCAAATCCCCTCCTAATTTTTGCAGCTCTGGGCAATGCAAATGAGACAACTTGCGAGGCTTCTTAACTCGCAAGTTCTCTAATTCATTACTCACAACTGATAACTTGTGCACCTAGGAGTGTCTCTGAACTCGGGAATAAAACCCCTTAACACTTTCTGTATTAAGAAGCAGGCATTACTTTATTCGGTGCTGGGTGCAAGGTAGAATATTTCCACAAATCAAGCACACCTACTGAAGTTCATTTTGACATTTATACATGACAGTTAACACACCACACCTATCTAATACATAATCATGGCACTGACTGAGCATCCTCTTCTTCCATTGGTCTGTATGTTTTCCGCTTAATTTTAAAGCTACAGTGCAATTTTAATTCACTGTGCACACTCAAAAGGAATGCAGGGGGGTAGTCCTTTCATCCCTCAATTGAGTCCGTGGTTGCAATCCCCCCTGCCTGAATCACCTTTCCCTCAGTTACCATGCTTCGGCAATGGCCCGATTTCTCAGCATCTTCTGGGGCAAGATGTTCCCTTTTATCACTGCTGCCCTCACATTTGTGGCCTACCCTTATCTTCACAACCTTCTTTGTAGCAGGCTGTTTCCATTGTCAGTCCTTGAAGTTCTACAGATTTGTACTCTTTTGAGGAGGTACTCATTAGTGAGGCATGCATTGCTCATACCCTCTTATCAGGCCTAAGCATTATTTACTACCTTGATTATTCTAAAATTCTCAGGTGTTAGTTTCCACTCCTAACTGTGATCCTTTCTTAACTACTACTAACTCGTGCACTACTTCCATTTCATCCAAGAAAAATATATACATTTGTGGTAACAGTTACCTCATTCTGAAGTAGACGCCCAGAACAGAGACTTCAAAGCTACAAATTGTGCAGCCTTTTTCTCGCTGTCAACAGCAAGGAGACTCTTGGGTGACTTACTCAGATCTCTTTATTTTGATTTTTCTGAAGCAAAGTGAAATGAATCCCACCCTGGGTGTCTGTTCCCTGCTCTGCCCCACACATGCTTCTGACCGCCCTGCTGGTTTTTTCCCCCTTCTAGTCAGTCTCTTCAAGGCCAGCTTAAAAAGCCCTTCCATTTTCAAGAAGCTAGCTGGTTAATTTCTTCTGATGTCTCACAAGTATTTGGGTAGTCACATATTTTGAATGCATTAAAATAATTCATTTTGGTAGATATTGTGTAAGTCTAATGAAATCTCCAAACACATACTTAACTTGTAGGCACCTGATTAAGGCACAGTTATCAAATTGCCAGTGGTTCTTTCAGCAGTACTCTCTAAAATTGACTTGCACCAATACGCAGCTGCAGGAGATTTTCTGGAAGATACTGGTTTATTCTGCAGCAATGCCTTGGAATACAAGCTCCTGGCCAAATTCAAATACAAAAGGGAGCATAAGAGGGTGGAAGCAAGGACAGGTAACCTGGGAGGAATGCAGATGCATTGTCTGAGCATCCAGAGACAAAATTAGGAAAACTAAAGCCCAAATGGAATTGGATCTGGCCAGGCATGTCAAAGACAGCAAGAAGAGCTTCTATAAGTACACAGGAGACAAAAGGCAGACCAGGAAAAATGTGGGCTCATTGCTCAATGAGACGGGGGTCTGGTTACCCAGTACATGGAAAAAGCTGAGGTACTGAATGTCTTCTTTGCCTCAGTCTTTACTAGCAAGACCAGCTTTCAGGAATCCCAGGTCCCAGCGACCTGGGGAGTAAGTCTGGAGCAAGGAAGACGTACCCTTGGTGGAAAAGGATCAGATCTAAGCACACTAGACAACATATAAGTCAATGGGCCCTGGTGGAACATGCCCACGAGTGCTGAGAGAACTGGCTGATGTCTCCAAACACATACTTAACTTGTAGGCACCTGATTAAGGCACAGTTATCAAATTGCCAGTGGTTCTTTCAGCAGTACTCTCTAAAATTGACTTGCACCAATATGCAGCTGCAGGAGATTTTCTGGAAGATACTGGTTTATTCTGCAGCAATGCCTTGGAATACAAGCCCGAGAAAATATCCTCGAGGTGAGGATGTGTCTTTTTCTTTCATTTAGAAAACTTCTAAAATGTATACATTGATAAATGTTGTCTGTGGACAGTAGACTCTGCATTAGATTGTTTTAAACATCCACAGAGAGCACATATGGCCACATTGTAAATGTTGTAGCCTTAAACTACTTGGACATGAAATTGTGATAGAAGTGTTAACCAATAACTAGTGCTTTTGCCTTTATAATTAACTTTTGTGTTGTTATGCCAAAAGTATTCAGTCAGCTAACCTGTCAGAACCTACCTATGACAAGACCAAGATTTTTTGTGTGATCAGAATAAAAGATTTCTTTGGCTGGTAGAAAGTATTCAGTTCTGATTGTAAAATTTCAGATCATCTCATTAGACACTAAGCTTGTATTCTGAGAGGTACTGCATACGCCACAGTGATGGAAGAAATGGATGTGGATTTAGGCAACTTTGCGAAGAAATTCAAGAACCTCTCAAGAAAAGAGGTATGTGTTTTAATGCTAAGAATTTTAAGACTTGCCTCAGTATTTGTCACCAAAATGCCAAATTTCTTTGGTATCTGTTCTTTATTGCAAGGTTGTAGCTCATCAAAGTACATCTTATTCCTGTGTGATGCCAAAGCAGAACTCTGGGTGCAAGAAAATAGACCAAAAATGCAATAAAAAAATTGTAAAGGTCAGTGTTGCCTGTAGATCCCAGTACACCCCTCTCTAATGACAAAGTGTATTTTATTCAGACTTTCTTGGTGAAGTTGCTGAAGTCACTGGTATCTTCTCTGTTCTTGGGACACAAGAGGTTCTGTGATGCCTGGCTCTTTATGACGGAGGCATTAATTATATTTTTTTATTTACTTCACAATGTGACATCAATCCAGAATTCATTCATTCAATATAGTTATGAATTAAGTTCAAGTACAGTGGTTGGTTTATATTGTAAAACACTGGCCTTGATGTCCTGACTGACATTTAATAGCCGCTAAGCTGCTAACTCTTGAAGTCGAAAACGTGTATGGCAGTTTCTGACCACTCAGCTAGTTTTCAGTCATATGAAACAGTATTTATTCCCTCTCCCCCCTTTCCTCCATTTCCCTTCATTCTTCCCCTTCCCTCCCATGCCAAAATCCATGTTACCTCTTACTGTGATTTGTAATTGAAGGGATTAGGCTTGCAAAATAAAGGGGAAAAATAGGGGAGCAACAGTAATGGATATGTGAAGGAAAGATCATTATTTCATAACTGTACTCTTCTTTTCCTGTGAGAAGGGTGTGAAAGAACAAAGGGTTTCTTTCAGTTAAAATGCATTACATGGTGTGAAGTTTCCAAGTCTCACTGTCATGAGTGGGGATTTTGCCATTGACTTCACCCACATGCTTTGTGCAATATTCTGTGAATAGAAAGAATACAATTTTTTCTCCTTCAAATATTCCCTTAAAATGGTGTCTTCAGCTCTTCCCAACATGTATTTATCTTTTGAAGTTTACAGATTTATAAAAGTTTTGAAAAAGAGCTTGTCTCAAAAAGCTTTTCTACTGTTCATCGATATTAGTTCACGTAATAAGACAGTAATCAACTTGACTTAATAACCTTGCTTTGTACTAATGCTTCTGTGTTGGGTTTGCATGGCAAGGTTTTGATAGCAGGGGGGCTACAGGGGTGATTTCTGTGGGAAGATGCCAGAAGCTTCCCCCATGTCTGATAGAACCAGTGCCATCCGACTCAAGATGGACCTGCTGCTGGCCAAGGCCGAGCCAATCAACAGTGGTGGTAGTGCCTCTGTGATAACATATTTAAGAAGAGGAAAAAAACCTGCTGTGCAACAGTAGCTGGAAGAGAAGAGTGAGAGAATGTGAGAGAAACAGCCCTGCAGACACCAAGGTCAGTGAAGAAGGAGGGGGAGGAGGTGCTCCAGGTGCCAGAGCAGAGATTGTCCCGCAGCCCACAGGGAAGACCATGGTGAAGCAGGTTGTCACCCTGCAGCCCATGGACATCCACAGTGGGGCAGATATCCACCTGCAGCCCATGGAGGACCCCATGCTGTAGCAGATGGATGTACCTGAAGGAGGCTGTGGCCCCATGGAGAGCCCGTGCTGGAGCAGGCTCCTGGAAGGACCTGTGACCCCATGGAGAGGAGCCCATGCGGGAGCAGGTTTTCTGGCAGGACTTGAGATCCTGCAAGGGGACCTGCACTGGAGCACTCCATTCCTGAAGGACTGCACCCCGTGGAAAGGACCCATGCTGGAGCAGTTCATGAAGAGTTGCAGCCCGTGGGAAGGACCCACATTGGAGAAGTTTGTGGACGACTGTCTCCTGTGGGTGGAACCCCGTGCTGGAGTACGGGTAGAGTGTGAGGAGGAAGGAACGCCAGAGACAATGAGTAATGAACTGACCGCAACCCCCATTCCCTGTTCCCCTGCGCTGCTCGGGGTGAGCAGGTAGAGAAGTTGGGATTGAAGTTGAGCCCAGGAAGAAGGGAAGGGTGGGTGGAAGGTGTTTTAAGGTTTATTTTTATTTCTCATTATCCCACTCTGACCTTTGATTGGTAATAAATTAAAATTATTTTCCCCAAGTCAAGTCTGTTTTGTCTGTGATGGTAATTGCTGAGTGATCTCCCTGTCCTTACCTCGACCCAAGAGGCTTTTGTTATATTTTCTCTCCCCTGTCCAGTTGAGGACAGGGAGTGATAGAGCAGTTGGGTGGGCACCTAGCTCCCAGCCAAGGTCAACCCATTACAGCTTCCTATCCAAAGTAAGAATTTTCTGCTCATGAACTCTTGAAGGTGGTTGTTTTGTGAATGAATTTATATAGCTATCTCTTAAATATCTAATAGCAAATGGCCCCCATTAGCTTGCAATCCTTTCTCTAAACTTATGTAGGGAGACAGACAATGGTACTTTAGTTCCTTTGATCATTTCCCTTGTGAATCAAGAAAGATGAAGATGCTGGATTTGGAAGGAAGAACTGGTTTGCTATGGTTTGGATTACTTTTTCTGTTCTCTCTTTGTAGATGTGTCAAAAAGAAAACGTGGAAAGAACAAATCGTTTTCAGGTAGTATAACAAAGAGGAGGAGGAGTTTTCAATTTGATAAAGAGAATAAAGTTCCAGAAGACCACCAAGATGAAGTAGGGAATGGGGGAGAAGAGTTTCTGGGAAAACATGTGTCTTACATGGATCACAATGAAATAAAGTTCACACAGGACTCTTCCACAGAAGAAAGTGAAAATGTGCTTTGAGAATGACAGACAAATGGCAATGAAAATAAATCTGAGACAGGACATGAGAGAGAGAGACTTTTCTTTGATGTGGTTACATGTGCTTCTGAAAAGGAGAGTGCTAACCTTTCTGAATACTTAGAGCTAAGAAAGGAAAGTGAAATTTCTGATTACCAAATAACAGAAAGCTCTGAAGAGGGAGATTCTAATGGTAAGTGAAAGGTCCAGCAGGTCACTTAGCTCCTTTTTCTTAATGAAGAGGATTATGCTATTTATTAGCTTTCACCTTCTTTCAGTTCATTCTCTTACTTGATTTCTCTCTCTGTCACTGTAGATAGAGATTGTACTCCAGGTACAGGATAGTTAAGGGATATTGTATTCCAGATAAACAGAAATCCCAGCTTAAGAAATTTATGTCATTCCAGATAGGCTAGATGTTTTCTGGCAGAGCAGCAATGGATGATGACTGTGGAGAAAGCAATGGGAAGTCTCACAGCACCAGCTTCCCTGCTGACTGTGGATTACTATGGTCTCCAACTATGCCTAGTTTCAATTTTTTTTATACTGAAGTAGGACATTCTTTTGCAACATGTACAATTGCAAAGTCAGTCATCTGTTAAACAATGCACTTTAAAACAATTTATTGGCAAGAGATACAGGCTGTGAAATAATTCAACCTATAATGGACTATGACTGTTGTGTTTCCACACCTGGTGTAGACTGCTCTTCTTGCTTTTGGTGAACTAAATTGTAGACCAGATTCTATTCCTAATTTTTAGTTGAAAAGGCTTGTTGAATTTTAAAATAGCCCACTGACAACCTGCTAGTAGTGTTGGTTATTAATGTTGTCTTAACAGTTTTTATAATGGCTTTTAGTTCTTTTTTTATTTCGTTGGTTGGGGTTTTTTTTGCATGCTTTGATGTATTACAAACCTGAAAAGGACCTTTGTTTCTAGCAGTGGTAATTTTAAACCTGAAGTTAGTAGGTTGACATAAAGCTAATCATAGATAAAATACTAATACACTTTTCAGAAATTCTTTCAAAATCCAGTGTTATAATTTTACATTCATACTATTACAGCACAGTAAGGGTTTGCCAGTCCCTCCCAGGAGAAAGGAAGGGGTTATCCTGGGCTACAGCTGGAGAAATGGTTGAAAATGGGCCTAGCTGCAGGGGGTAAAAGAGGTTCCTCTGCATGAACTGGAGAGAGTTGAGCTATGCTGGGTTTATGCTAATTAGTCCAATTCTCTGATCTCTTCCTGTAGAAGAGGATTTCTGAGTTGCCAGTACTGAGCAGAAATCTTCCAGAGGAATCCATGGTCCAAGTCAGGCATTGCAAGGATGGAGTCAGTTTAGATGTGTTTGATATTCAGTCTTCGGATTCAAGCTCCTGGAACCCTTTTGCCTTGGAGATGCTTGCACCTGAGAACAGCTAAGACTCGGTCTGCCCCAGCAGCAGGAAGCCTCTTCTCTCAGGCACTGGCCATCTCAGTCTCTCCCTCCACACCTGATGGGAAGTGCGAGCGAATATGCTGCTTGGAGTGTGCAACAGTGAGGAGTACTGGGATTCAACGATGCCGTGCACAAAAATCATACCCTTCTCTCATCTAGCTTGAAAGGGGATTTATTTATGGTACCTCAGGGCCTGTGAGCTTTCATAACTTGAATGTTCATGCTTAAATGAAAAGTGGTTGGATTTCTTTGCTTTCTACTTCTTCCTTTAACTTCCAAAAAAACCCCTCTCCTCTTCTGAGTGCACTGTGCAAGTCAGTAAGGAGCAAGCTCTGCTGTATGAAGAGACAGGCTCTAACAACTGATCATTCAGAGTGCAGAAAATAACGTTTCCAGATGTGATTTGTGGAGCTTTTCAGGAATTGCCTCCTCCTCCTGACTGCTGAAACCCCTGCTTATATTGTCTCTCTAGCCTCCTCTTTGCTTTGGATGCCTCTGAAGCTGGAGGGTATAAAAAGACATTGTTATGATGGCAGCACATATCCTTTGCTCAATATTACTAACAATTGCATGTATCTACTGATTTGGTATTCTTTTTTTTATGAAGAAATAAACAGGGTTCTTAAGCTTTTGTTGGTGCTTATTGCTAGTTTGTCTTTTTTTCCTTATTAGGAAATGAGGAAAGAAAATTAAAAAAAGAGAACAAGACAGGCAAAATGCAATTTTTTGAAAACACAATTCCCCGTCTGTTGTGATGAAGCACGTGGGAGGGCCCATGGCTGTGGTGTCCTGTTCCACCAGCACCAGAGCCCCTGACCCTGAGCGCCCCAGTGGATCCAGCCAGGCCAGACGGACCATGTGGGACCCACTGCTGCCACAGCTGAGCCACAGCACCACAGAAAAACGTGCTCAGGAAAGGACCAAACCCCTGCACCCACCTGTGAGACAGGGTGAAAGGCCCCAGAGCATGCTGGGAGCCATCATCCTTCACCCTGCAGCATGTTGGGAGCTGTAGTCCCTACCCCAGCATCCAGGCAGGCCCATCCCTAGCTCTGTCTCCTAGCAAAGGAGGGCCAGGCTGGGCTGTCAGTCCTGGGCCATCTGGAGAGACCGTCCTCAGGGATACTCGGGTGTCTCTCCTGTGGGGCAGCTCCAGGGCTTGGACCCCAGGAGACAAGGAGGGGCACAGGAGCCAGAAATGAAGCCTGAGCTGTGGGAGCCTGAGCAGGACAGCTGCAGGGATGTGCAGCTGGGCCATGCCCCTAGGCCTGCCCAGGGCTGTCCTTCAGGCTGTGTCCCTGCACCTCAGGGTGCCTTGCATGCAGCAGAACCAGCTGCTTGCAGCGGGAGAGCAGCAGGCAGGGCAGGGACCTCCGCCAGGCAGGCTGGCAGCAGGGAGGGGGCCTCCAGCCCACCCCTGGGAGAGTGAGAGTTGGGGACCCATGGGGACAGCCTGGGGCTTGGCCCCATAGCGGGGAGCTGCTGGCCAGGAGTGGTAAGGAGCTCGGTCCTGCTGGAATTTGACACCCTTCCTCCTCCCAGCCCTTGGTGAGGTGGCCACAGGGAGCCTGGCGCACACTGGCCCCACTGCCTGGCTGATGACACCGGGTAAAGCTTGGCCCTGTCCTGTGGCCACAGTGCTCTGTGCAGCCCTGGCAGCTGCTGGGCCAACAATGGAATTTGGGGTCTGGCCAGTGCCATGGCACTGGCAAAAAGGACGTGTGAGGGGCAGGGGACAGCTGCTGCTGCTGTGGCGGAAGCAGGCCAGAACAGCCCTGCTGCCTAAAGGGCCAGGAGCCTGGCCCCAACAGCCCAGAGGAGGTGGGGCAGGGTGCCTGGGAGGTACAGGTCTTCCATCTCCTGCAGGGAAACTTCTCCCCTGACTCACAGGCATGGATGTTGTCACAGTCCAAACTGGGCTGCCCAGGGAGGATCATGGCGGTTCTGTGATTCTCTTGGGCTAAATTAAGGTGAAATGACACCAAACAATCAATTAAACACTTTATTGATGGAAAAAGACAACCTGAACTTGGAAAGCATACCAGCAGGCAACCCAAACTAGGAAGCGTGACAGTAGGCAACATGGGTTCTAATTGGAATACTTATAAGAACAAACGAAAAAGAAGGAGGGGGAGAGAGAGAGATATCACCACCCTTGGATCCCGTGATGTCGATGGTAAATGTGGCAATCCTCTGGTAGTGGGCATGCATGTGGCAATCCGCCAGTGGTGTGCATGCTGCTCTTGGAGCACAGGGTCTCCAGCTGCACCAGCAGTGCTGGCAGCACGTGGGAAAGGCAGGTCTGGAGCAGCAGCAGCATAGAGTCCTCGAAGTTGTGTCTTTTATAGGCTAGTCCCCTCCTCTAATCTCGCCCCCTTGAGGACTTATATGGTTCTTGTTCCAGAATGTTCTTCATCTTCATTGTGGGGGGTGGTTGCGAGGAGTCTTTTGGGTGGTTGTGAGCCCCTTCCTCAAATGAACTCTGTATGACCTCTGGACATAGGTGGTGAGTTGTAAGACACAGCAGAAGGAGGAGCTGCGCGTCCTCCAGCATGCCTTCCTGGCTCTGTGCCAATTGGCTTCTCACCTGTGGTGCTATGCAGACCCTAATTTGTCACTACAGAGACCTTAACTTGTCTTTATGCAGACCTTAACTTGTCTTGCCACAATGTTTGGGCCATTAACTCTTTCATTCTCTCACAGATGTGCGTGCCTGGAGCATGCTGGAGGTGGCCACCTCTAAACACCAGGACTAATGACGACCACCAGCTCGGCAGAGCACAGATTCCTTGTCATGCCCAGGGGGGTCTCAGGAAGGGCAGGTTGGGCTAAAGCTTCTCTCCTCTCCTCCAGGTTTTGCCGTCCAGCAGGGCAGCTGGTGCTTCTGTGGAAGGACCCAGTGGGTCAGGAGGTGCCGTACTGCCATGGGCTGCAGGAAAGTAAGTGTGACAGGCAGCTCTCAGGCAATCCTGATTCCTTCGGGGTCTGCCTTTTCCTTTTTGCCTTCTGCCTGCCTAAAGAAAGACCTTCCACAGTGGGTGAAAAAACACAGCTTCTTTTGGGGGAAAGCCAAACTTAAGGGTAAACTTCTACAACAGTATTGGGGCCAGGGTGCACTGAGGGTGAGCTGTCCTGTAGGCAGCAGCAGAGGCCAGCAATGATGCTGTCTGCTCAGCATGCTCAGGGCGCTCCCCATCTAAAGGACACCATGGCACTGGGCTGGTTGTTGCAACTTTAATCAAATGCAGCCACTTTCCTGAGGAGAGCTTCACCTCTCCCCAGCTTTGCAGGGCCAGCAGCACAGCGCATCCCGATGTTGGCTGTGCCTTTGGAGAGCTCAGTATCAGCAGGGCTGCCAGTGAACAGATTGAGGGCTCGCTGTCTTCCACCAAAGGCTGGAGGGCTGCAACAGGAAGAAACAGAGCAGATATGACAACTCTCTGCAGAGACACCCCCCTCCAGGCATCCCCTCCAGACCATGCCAGCTGCTGGAGAATACCCCAAATGCCCCTGTCATACTCCTCTGCCCCTGAAGCATTTCCCTGGAGCAGGGCAAAGCATGGCAGCACCCTGCCCAAGCTCTTTCCCCTGCCCCACCAGCCCCAGCACATGCAGCACTACCCCTATTCACTGTTGCAGATCTCCCTCAGCTTTTCTGAACTTCAGTCCCTCAGGTGCTGCCCTGCAAGCCCTAGGCACAGAGCTTGTCAGACCTCCTGCTCCCCAGCATGATCCCAGGGGGCCACATCCCCACCCCCACCCCCCACTGCAGACCCTCAAAGAGGCTGCTGGCCAAAAGTCTGGCCTCCATGGAGAGGGAACACAGAGCTCTGTTCTCAGGGAGGGCACTGAAAGCAGCAAGGGACCCTAGGGGCAGGAACCCCACTACAGGCTTTGCTCCAGCCTTTGAGAAAGCCTTGATGGATAGTGTAAGTCCAGCCGGAAGCTTAGCAGTGCTGTTTCTGCTGGAGTGGGTGTCAGCTCCTGGGACACTCAGATTGTTAATGAAGATGTTAAACAGGACTGGACCCAGTATTGACCCCTGGGGTACACCACTGGTTACTGGCCTCCAACTAGACTTCATACCGCTGATCACCACCCTCTGTGCACAGCCTTTGAGACAGTTTTCAAACCACCTCACTGTCTGCTTATCCAGCCTGTACATCAACAGCTTCTCTAGGAGGAAGGTCTTATGGGAGACAGTGTCAAAGGCCCTACTGAAATCCAGGTAGACAATATCCACTGCTCTTCCCTCAGTCATTTAATCGCAGAAGTTTATCAAGATGGTCAACCATGACTTTGCCTTGGTGAAGCCATGCTGACTACTCTTGATGATCTTCTCATCCCTTATATGCCTAGAAAAGGTTTCCAGGATTAGCTGCTTCCTCACCTCCCCAGGGATCAAGGTGAAGCTGACTGGCTTGTAGATCCCTGGGTCCTCCTTCTTGCCCTTCTGGAAGATGGGGGTGACCTTCCCCATCTTTGGACACTTCTCCCAGTCACCATGATCAATCAAAGATTGTTGACAGTGGCCTCTCAATGACATCAGCCAGTTCTCTCAGCACTCGTGGGCATGTTCCACCAGGGCCCATTGACTTATATGTTGTCTAGTGTGCTTAGATCTGATCCTTTTCCACCAAGGGTACGTCTTCCTTGCTCCAGACTTACTCCCCAGGTCGCTGGGACCTGGGATTCCTGAAAGCTGGTCTTGCTAGTAAAGACTGAGGCAAAGAAGACATTCAGTACCTCAGCTTTTTCCATGTACTGGGTAACCAGACCCCCGTCTCATTGAGCAATGAGCCCACATTTTTCCTGGTCTGCCTTTTGTCTCCTGTGTACTTATAGAAGCTCTTCTTGCTGTCTTTGACATGCCTGGCCAGATCCAATTCCATTTGGGCTTTAGTTTTCCTAATTTTGTCTCTGGATGCTCAGACAATGCATCTGCATTCCTCCCAGGTTACCTGTCCTTGCTTCCACCCTCTTATGCTCCCTTTTGTATTTGAATTTGGCCAGGAGCTTGTATTCCAAGGCATTGCTGCAGAATAAACCAGTATCTTCCAGAAAATCTCCTGCAGCTGCGTATTGGTGCAAGTCAATTTTAGAGAGTACTGCTGAAAGAACCACTGGCAATTTGATAACTGTGCCTTAATCAGGTGCCTACAAGTTAAGTATGTGTTTGGAGATTTCATTAGACTTACACAATATCTACCAAAATGAATTATTTTAATGCATTCAAAATATGTGACTACCCAAATACTTGTGAGACATCAGAAGAAATTAACCAGCTAGCTTCTTGAAAATGGAAGGGCTTTTTAAGCTGGCCTTGAAGAGACTGACTAGAAGGGGGAAAAAACCAGCAGGGCGGTCAGAAGCATGTGTGGGGCAGAGCAGGGAACAGACACCCAGGGTGGGATTCATTTCACTTTGCTTCAGAAAAATCAAAATAAAGAGATCTGAGTAAGTCACCCAAGAGTCTCCTTGCTGTTGACAGCGAGAAAAAGGCTGCACAATTTGTAGCTTTGTAGTCTCTGTTCTGGGCATCTACTTCAGAATGAGGTAACTGTACCCAGAGGGGCCCATTTCTTTCCTCTGACCATAAGAGGAGCCTAAGGACTCGTTTAGATGAAGACATCTCAAGGACATTCTTTGGATTGTTGTTGAGATTATTCACACCTCAAGATCCTAGAAGGAAAGGGAAAGACAAGTCAGCAGAAGCCAAGGGGAATGCAAGGGGCCCACATGTTCCCTAGTCTGTCTTTTGTTGCCAATGTACTGCAGGAAGCCCTTCTTGTTGTCTTTGACATCCCTGGCCCAATTCAGTCCATTTGGGCTTTAGCTCTCCTAAGTTCATCCGTAGGTGCTCAGACAATGCATCTGTATTTCTCCCAGGTTACCTGTCCTGGCATCTACCCTTTTGTGTTTGAGTTTGGACAGGAGCTCCTTCTTCATCCCCACAGGACTCCTGGCATTTTTGCGTAACTTCCTAGGATGGGCCTCTCTTGAGCTTGGAGGATGTGATCCTTGAATATGAAGCAGATTTCTTGGCCCCCCCTTGCCTCCAGGGCCTTATCCCATGGAACTCTTCCAAGCAGACCTTTAAAGAGGCCGAAGTCCACTTTCCGGAAGTCCAGGGTTGTGAGCTTGCTTTTCACCCTCCTCCTTGCCCTCAGGTTGCTGAGCTCCACCATCTCATGGTGGCTGCAGCCAAGGCTGCCTTTGATCTGCACATCACCAATGAGCCCCTCCTGGCTGTTCAGAATGAAGTCCAGCAGAGCACCTCTCCTTGTTGGCTCCTCTGTCACTTGGAGGAGGAATTTATCGTCACTGCACTGCAGGAACCTCTTAGATTGCTTATGTCCAGCTGTGTTGTCCCTTCAGCAGATATCAGGGTGGTTGAAGTTCCCGATGAGGACCAGAGCCTGTGAACATGAGGCTGCTTCTGTCTGCCTGTAGAAGGCCTGATCCACTTGTTCTTCCTGGCCTTTAGCAGACACCCAATATACCTGTCACTTTTGTCTGTCCTCTCTCTAACCCTAACCCATAAGCTGTCGGATCCTCATCCATCCCCAGGCAGAGCTCCATGTACTCCAGCTGCTCTTTCACATAAAAGGCAACTCCCCCTCCTCATCTGCCCTTGCTGTCCTTCCTAAAGAGCCCGTGTCCCTCTCTTGCAAGACTCCAGTCACAGGAGCCATCCCACCACATCTCCATGATACCAACAATGTCGTAGGCCTGGAACTGCACGTAGATCTCTCATTCCTCGTGTTTATTCCCCATGCTGCCTGCATTAACCTACAGGCACTTTAGAGAGGTACCTCAGCTTGTTGAGTTCCTGGAGGGAGTTTGGGGGATTTCTCCACCATGGTGCCTTGTAGGCACTTCCTTGCTTACAGCCACAACCAAGATATTTCAGGGGCAGCTAGAAGTAGACAGCAAAGCCACCCGATGCTGAATGAGCTGCCCCTCAGCTGCAGCTGCCTTCATGTGAGGTGTCCAGTCTCAGCTTGTCACCTGTGCTCCCCGCCCCACCAACAGCAAAGAACAGGAGCTTGGCAATGCAGCCTCCTGTGTCCCAGTGTCCCAGCGTCCTGGTCAGCAAAGCTGCCACTCATGCAGTCAGTCCACAGCCTTGGGGGGATCCTGTGGGAGGAAAGGGAGAGTCTGCAAGAAGGAGCGATGAGAATGAAGGAAAAGGTAAGAGACGGAACAATTAACACTTGACTTGGAAGTGTGGATCTGTGCAGAACTCCTGCTAGAACCAGCACTTTATAAATAAATGATGGAGAAGTTGTCTATAGATGATATATTCTGCATCGTACTTGTTCCTGGAAAAGATGATTCAGAACATTTCAAACCTACCATGAGGAGTCAGTTAAGAGCCCATCCCAAGGGAATGTAAGATGAGGTGCAACCTGTATAGTTCATGTAACCTCGATCAGCAATCCCCACAGCATGTCTCTGGGGTCCCTGGCAGAGCTGCTGCTTCTGCTGATGGCTGGATCCTGTGCCTATTGCAATGAGCCCAGCCATGGGACTGCCCCAGCAGCAGGACAGGGAGGGCAGGGGGAGGCAGGCAACAGGTGCCTGGGGCAGCCCTGGCCCACATGGGTGGGCTTCAAGGTGGTACCAGGGGAACAGGACCCTCATGGGGCCAGAGGAAAGCAGGGCATAAGGGTGCTCTGGGCTTGCAGCACCCACAGGAGAGCTGGGTGGGAATGTGGGGTGGCCTCATGGTGGAGGAGCAGCAAGGGAAAGGGGCAGGGACAAAATTCAAGGTTCCCCTTCCCCAAGGAGAAGGATAGGGAGGAAAGGGAGGTCAGGGCTGGCTGGGACTGATGGCAAGGCATGGGGGCCCCTGACTCCTCCCATCCCCAAGCATGTGGGAGCTGGGACCAGGTCCTTGGGGAGCTGATGGTCAAGCAAGGAGATGTGTGTTATCAGGGTCCCTGGGACAGCTGGGAAAAGGGGGACCCTTCCAGCACAGCTGATGGTCATGTATGTACCCATGACTGGGGGTCATCAGGAGAAGTCTGTCTGCATGGCAGCTTGACAGAGAGGCTGGGAATGGAGCCTGGCCCCAGCCAGGGCCATGCAGCACAAGTTCCCCTCCCTCAGCCTCAGGGATGCTGCAGTCCTGTCCTGGGATCACCCAGCTTCATACCAGGAGGAAGAAGAGGGAGGATATGTCCTGTCCCACTTGAGCCCCCTTCCATTTCAGACTGGGTGGCACCTGGCAGCTCAGGTGTCAGCACTGTTGCTGAGGGTGGCAGGAGGCTCAGGGCATCTCGCCTGGATCCAGCCCTCTCTGACATGCACCCTCAGAGCCCTGCATCCTGGCAGCATCTAAGTGTAAAGGTGCTAATTAACGCAAACCCCTCATTAATAACATCCTAACTCCCCCCCCCAGGTAGACCCCCCACACACACCTCAAAGGGAGGCTTCGCTGTCCCTCCAGCATCCCAAGCGTGGCTGTTGCCTCTTCATATCCTGCAGCAGCAGGTCCTTGCTCCTCTGTGGTCTTCATTCAGGTTGTCACGTGGCTGCTCTGCTCTCAGCAGCTCGGCTATCCCAGCTGCAGCTGCCCTGACACCACAGCTATGGTCTCCAGTCCTAGATCCAGGCAGAAGACACCCCATCCCAGCCCCACGAAGTCTGTCCCCCCCCAGATGAGGCTCACCCAGGCTGGGGGGGGGTGGGGGGGGGCCGGGCAGGGGGCAGCAGAGAGAGGGGCCCAAATAGATGTCCCTGCCAGAGAAGATCCCAAGACCAGGGGAGGGAGAGTCTAATGCTGGAAAGAGGGAAAGAGAGAGAGGGGGCAGGAGGGAGGCCCCCAAAACCAAAGCAGAAGGAGAGAAGGGTCAGCAAGGGAGAAGACTCAAGGCTGGAGCAGGACAGAGGAAGAAATGAAGGCAGGGAGACCAGCAGACCCCTCCAGCCAAATCAGCCAAGAAAGGCTCCCAGACTGCCTACCCACATCTCAGCTCAGTCTTAGAGGTTTGCATTCCCTCCTCACATGTCCAGGCTCTTCTCCACCCACCCCAGGCAACCATGCATGTGGACTACACAGTCTCTCTCCCTCCATGCCCTGGCTCTGGGACCCTCTTCAGGGACTCCAGTCTGGAGTACAAGGCAGACACTGACACACTGGAACAGGGACGAGGGATAGGATGCAGGGAGGGATCCTTCCCAGGGAGGGCTTCATGCACTTGGAAAGGCCTGTGGCCTGGGACATTCAGACCTTGATGGGGAGACAAACAGGGAGCCTTACACCCCTGTAAGAGGACAGGGAGGCTGGATCTCCCAAGGACCCTGCTCATCCCTAGAGTTGTGCAGCCATGGGTCTTTCCTTCCCCAGTGGGCACCCCTTGGATCCAACCAACCTCGTTGGGACACTACTGTCAGCTTTCCAGTCTCCATCCACTCCCAACATATGGGGCACTCTGCCTATGGCTGTCCCAAAGCCAAAGCACCCCATGGCTGCCCTCCGTGTGCATCCTGGGGTCCTGGGCTCTCCTAACGGTGTAGCCCCTGGTGGGGTTGGTGGCCAAGGTGTCCCCCTTGTCCTCCTGCCTGCCAGATCTCTGCAGGCAGGCCCAGGATGGGTTCACACCCATTTCCCTGCAGCACATTGAAAAAAGCACAGCAGGTTCTTAATGTCTTTATTAGTTTGTTGGGTTTTTTCCAACACAGTAAATACTCTCTACAGCAACAGGTTAGTTAAATCCGGTTTACATATTGCCATCTCGTGAGTGCTGCAGCCTTGATGCCGCTGTGACAAAACCAGGTTGCACTCAGACAGGAAAACGTGTTAAATTTTACTGTGACTGAGAAAAAAGGAAAACCAACAAAAATCAAAAGAACAAACCACCAGTGAAAACCAAACTGACCAACAAAACCAAGGTGAGAAACCAAAGGCAAGAATGGCCAGACCACCTCCAGGGGAACCACATGGCACTGCTTGGACAAGAATGCAAGGGCGAATGAACCCAAAAATGTCAGGGACCGGACAAACCCTTATATATATTATGTATAGGTATTTTTATATATAGATCATCTGGAAGGACACGCTGAGAAAACGAGAGATTGCAGCGGTATCTACAGTAAAAAGGAGCTACGTAGCTTTCAGAGTAACACCAAGAAGGAAGCACACAGCAGAACAAAGTGGGGGACAAATGGGGACACTGGTGTTTTGGGGTGGCTATTCAGTATGGGAGGGGCTAGGTGGGGCATGGGTCTTAGGGCCTAAAGCCCTCGTACACCCACTGGGAGCCCCACGACCCCTGTGCCCCTTGCTGGGGAGAGGGGACGGGGTCTGGCAGATGAGTGCTTTTGGGGACCTGGGTGGGACCTGCTCCCAGGGGGCTGGTTCTGCTCACCCAGATGATGGCACCCAGTGGGTCCTCTACAGGTCCCTGCTCAGGTTCCCCATGGACCACCTGAGCACCCATTGCCAGAGCCAGGGGCTCCCTCACCCCAGGTGCAGGAAGAGCTGGGTTCTGCTGCCTGTGGGATGGGCCAGGGATGGCAGCAGAGGCTGGGTGGCCGACAGCGGGGTTAAGTGATGACACGGCTCTCCATGACAAGCACAAGAGGCTGGATCCACCCAGAACCAGTGGCCAAATGGGGCCCTGCAGTTTCAGGGGAGCCAAGCCTTTGAGAGACACCCTGCTCAGTGCACAGACAGGATGCTGGGGGTGGGGTGCGTGGATTTTGGGGGCCATGGTGTGTCTGGTCAGGTCTGTGGGCAAAGCCATCCTGTGGGCGAAGCCAGACACTGGGGTGCTCCCCACATCCCATGGGTCACCCCACACTGCCAGCACCTTATGGTGATGCACCCTGTGGGGCAGAGGGTGCTGAGGGCTCCCCAGCGTTGCAGGGCGGGGAGTGTCTCATCTTATTGCTAATGGCTCCACTGTGGTGACACCTACAGGCTGTCGTGAAACTGGACCCTTCCAGGATTTGCCATGCAATGTCCCCAAACCCAGTGGCCTCTGAGCCCTGGCAGCCTCAGCCCAAGAGCTGGGAGTGGAACTGCCGGTGTGACAGGGACTGAGCAAGCCGGGGCATACAGCCCCGCTTCCCCCCTGGTGCGTTTGTGGTGGTAGGTGGTGATTGTCCTTCTTGCAACAAGGGACCAAGGAAGTGCCACCATGAGCAAGGGCATGGGCAGAGGCAGGGGGACCACCCTCCTGCCCCAATGGCTTCTGGAGCAGGGCTGAGCCCTCTCCCCCTGCCTGGGGGGCAGCGCTCAGGATACATGACCAGGGCAAGGGGACAATTTGGGGTGTAATTTCTCATAATGCTCAGCCAGCTCCAGGGCAGCAGGTCCTAGCTAGCTCTCCCCAGGGATGGCCGGCAGGGTGAAATGGGAGCTGCATCCCCAGCAAGGGCCCAGCGACCTTCTGGTGAGCGCTGCTCCCTGTCCGTGTTGTTCTTCTGGCTTGGCCAGCCATTGGTTGACCTTGGGAGACCAACCTACTTCCCGTGTCCTCTCCACAACCTGCTGTCCTGCCCCCAGCCTGCTGTCCTGCCCCATCCCACCATCCTGACCCCATCTCACCACCCTGCCCCTGCTCCCCCGTCCTGGCCCAGTCCCCCTGCCATTCACCCTCCCAAGCCAGGGCCAAGCCGATGCTAGGGAGGGTGAAGACTGATGCAGAACCATGTGTGCCTGCTGGGCAAAGCCAGGAGCCGGAGCTGGGAGGCAGTGAAGCGAAGCCCCTCTCCTTCTCTAGTACCAGACAAGGGGATGAAGCCAACAGCAAAGACGACAAATCGACCCCGAAGGAGCGAGGAGGGCCCTGGTGGAGGATGTCCATGGGGCGGGTGTGTGCTGGCGGATGCTGACGGATGGGAGATGGCTCTGGAGGAGATGTCGGCAGCAGGCGTGGACCTCAGCATGATACCTCCATGGTGTGGTTGATCTGCCTCATGGCCTCGGTGCTCTCCGAGTGGGTGCAGGCACGTGGGCGGGTGCCATCCACTGAGCTGGCACTGGTGAGGGAGGCCGTGCGGGAGCGTGCCAGGCGGGTCATGCTGGCGGATGGCACTGCACGGGCACAGAGAAACAGCTGGGGTGCTCAGCTCCCTCCAAAAGCCTGCAGGACCTGAGCCAACATTGCCTCATGCAAGCAAGGCTGCTGGTCCTGCTCCCTGATGTGAATGACCCTGGGCACAAGCTTGCAGCATGCAGTGCTGTGACAACATGAGCAGCTCCAGGCTGGGAAGGGACAGCAGGGCAGGGACGGGGCACCCTGGAGCAGGCTGCACATGGGGCACATCTCCCGGGCATGCAACCACTGGGCATGAGGCAGTGGGGACCCCTGGCTGCCACACTCTGGGGAAGGGGTGAGCAGGGATGGGAGCTCTCCCAGCTCCTCAGGGTGTGCAGGGAAAGTGACACCCTCCTCCAGCCAGGATGCACAATGGGCACAGCTCCTGGCCAGCTGGAGGAGGGCACAGTGGGCACCCTGCAGAGACTGTGCCCGCATGGGGGGGACTTCTCTGAAAGCCATTTCTAAGCCCCCAGCCCTGGCTCAGGGTGTCATCTCAGGCAAAGCAGAGCGAGGCAGAGGGCACCTGACTGGGAAGGGCCAGGCCTGCACCCAGGCTGCTCCCAAAGGTGCCCAGGCAGCTCAAGGGCACAGGCCAGGCGGGCACCATGCAGCAGCGGGCACAGGCTGAGCAGCACTGAGAGGTACCTGTGCCTCCACTCAGCCTCCGATCCTTCAGGTGGGCAACTGGCGGGTTGGAGCAGGAGAAGGGCAGGGAGGGCAGAGAGAGAGCGTCAGCTGTGCTGGCTGCTCCACGGGGCCAGGAGCCCCCGCCCAGCCCCATGTGTGCATGCACACACACAGACACACACGCATGTGCACATGGACCTGGAAACACACATGTGTACATGAACCTTCGCGTGCATGCACACAGACCTGCGCACACACATACACACACGTGCTCATGGACCTATATACACACATATGCACACAGGGTTCTGCACATGGACTCTGCACATCTGTGTGCACACACAGAACCCCTGCTTGTGCATGCCCACACACATAAGTGTGCATGCATGCACAGAGACCCTGTCCACATATGTATGTAGACACGGAGCCCTTGTACATGTCAGTGTGCACACAGAGCCTGCACACCCCACACCCCTATGAATACATGGATAGACATCTTGTACACCTGCACATACAACACCACAGATGCACATGCAGCTCTCCATCAGAATGGGCATGTGGGGGTGCCAGGCTCCTCTCCTGCGGGAGAGTCAGCACACACTCACACAGGTGTGCACACACACATGTGCACACACAGGCATGCGTCAGCCCCACGCCCAGCCCTGGCACTCACTGTAGCCCATGCCTTGCAGGAAGTACTTGAAGGCTTCAGTCAGCTTGCCGGGCTGCAGGGAAAGAGCAGGCTGAGTTGAGGCAGCACCGGGGCAGAGATCCCTGCTCATCCCCGAGCCACTTCCGGCAGCCCCTGCACAAGGCCCACTCTCAGCCCATCCCCTGCTAGCCAGGGACAGCACCAGTGCAAGTCTCAGGGACCAGTATACCCAGTTAACAGGGGAAATTGTGGGGGCTCACCTGTGTGACCTGGGGCAGCCCACCGGAGTCAGCCATCTGCAGAGAGAAGGTCCTCCTTAGTTTGGGAGGGTGCCTTTGCCACCCACCATGTCCCCTAGTACCCGCTGGCAGGATGCCACTGCTGGGGCCACCCTGCTCTCCCCACCCACCCCCAGCCCCATGGATGGGGACACCCTGCAACCCTGGGGCAGAGGGCAATGGGACACTTCAGGGGCAGCAGGGACCGCTCAGCTGCCCCTGCCACCTGCCTACCTTCAGGAAGGTGGTGTTGGTGGGATCCAGCTTGGAGTTACATTCCACCTGTGGGCGAGAGGGATGATATTAGCACCCTGGTGTGCCCTGAACCTGGCAGAAGTTGCCCATGGGTACCGCCACTGGCCCATGGCACCCCAAGTCGCACATCCCACCTCAGCCAGGTGGAGACAGGGTGCTAGGCAAGCCCTGGGCCCACAGAACCACCATCTCTTGCCATGGGACAGGGAGGACCTTCCTCCTGCAAGGCAGTGTCTGGGCAAGGGTAGGGGCTAGAAAGCGGGGAGGGGGGCTGGTGAGGCATCCTGTGTGTCACACATGTGTGTACAAGTACACAAGTGTGCTCATGTGCATATGTATAGACATACATGTGCTGGAGGAGGGGGGTGTGCATGCAGTTATGCCTTACACACAAATGTGGCCACCTGTACAGTTCCTGTGGCTGATGGTGCAAGCGTGGACAACCATGTGGGTGTGTGCAAGCACACGCATGTGCTAGCAGCTCTTTGGGTGCATGTGGCACGGGAGTGTGCCAAGTGTGCACGTGGAAGGGAAGGTGTGTATGAGAAAGGGGAGGTTTTCCAGGTGTGGCAACCAGGCACAGATGCATGTGCACACATGCCCACAACAAGCAGGTAGGTTTGCACATGAGCATGCTCCTGCTCACAGGCAGCGAACATGATCATGCCCACATGTGAGCACCATCTGCATGCCACCCTGCAGGCACTACACCATCACTCACCACCCCCTCTTCAGCAGGTGCATTGTCTCCAACCACCAGCATCACAGGGCAGCTGGAAATGAGAGGAGGAAGGGGCACAGTCAGGGCTTGGTCTGGGTGGACTCCACTGCCCTGGGGACCCCCCCCCCCCCCATGCCATGCTAGTGCGACTCTTACCACAGCGTCTTGGCATTGGGCACAGTCCCAGGCCGGCTGATGTCCAGGTCCCTGCGGCTGATGGAGGAGAAAGAGGGACAGTGTGAGGCCACGGGCAGGTGCTGCCACCAGTGCCATAGTGGAAGAGCTGGGGCACCACCAGCTCTGGGAAGCAGCACCCAGCCCCGCTGTGTGGATGGAGGACCCCACGGCCATCTATGCCGTGACCTGAGCAGAGCCTGCACCACAGGATGCAGCACCCATCAGAGTAGCAAGGCTCCCAACCCCCTGCACTCATGGGACAGCATCTCTGCCCCCTTCCCCAGGCCTGTGCCAGCACCCAGCACAGAAGGAGACCAGGGGACGTGCACCCACGGTCATAGGCTCTGGGACATGGCAAGGCTCTCGCACAGGTACCACCACTCCCACATCCCTGGCCAGCACCAGCAGCCAGCTTTGCACTGCTGCCTGCCTGCACCAGAGGGTGACGGCAGCACCCAACAGGCATCAGGGTTCCTATGGTGCCCTCAGGGCCACCCACCAGCACTGAAGCCCCTTGCCCTGGCACAGATGGGGGCAGCCCACTGGCAGGGCTGCCCGGGGTGCTCACCTGTTGTACATGTTGAGGAAGAGCTGGAGGTTGAACTGGTTCACCATGCTGCTGATCTGCTGCCGGTAACTCTGCACCAGCTCTGTGTTGTTCACCAGCTCTTCCTGTGCCAGCAGGGGATGGAGATCAGGGCAGGTGCTGCTAGGTGCCATGGAGACACCCTGCTCCCCCAGGCCTGCCCATGCTGTCCCAGCCAGCGGGGAAGAGGGGGGGGACACTGGCCAATGCAGCTGGGCATGACAGTGCTGCAGGCAGCACACCCAGGCAGGATGCAGGCATGAGTCACACACTCTTCAAGGTTAAGCCCCGGATCAATCAGGAGGGATACAGGCAGGGCTTGACCAACCCCATCCCTGGGCATGGGGCAGGTCCAGTAGCACTGAGGCACCTGGCAGGCAGGGCAGGGCACAGCCCGGGTGTCCCGGCTGGGATTCTGGGTAGGGGGATGGTGGCAGGGGGCCAGCAGGATGCACAGCCCTTACCTGGCTGAACAGGTGGGACAGGACAGTGTCTGGCAGTGTGCTGGTGAGACCAGAGAGCTGTGGAGGGAGCACAGGGAGTTAAGGCGCTGCCGTGGCTGGCTCCTGCCCCAGGGAGCCACCAGGGCCAGGACGGGGTGGCAGCAGGGGGGTCCTGCCTACCTTGGCAGCTGCCCAGTCAATCCAGCCTTTGCCATTGGGGTCAATGTTCATGAGAACCAGTCCTTCGACCAGGTCAGGGAAGATAAGCTGCAGTGAGCAAGAGGGACAATGCTCAGTGGGAAGGGGAGATGTGCCCAGGGCAGCCCCCCACCAGCACCACTGCCCACTGCACAGGCATTGCATGGGGCTGATGTGGCCCGGTCCCAGGAGCAATGGGAGACCTGTGGCAAGACTGCCCGGCCATGGCACTGCTGTCCCGTCCCCCCTGTCCCTCCAGGAGCCTTTGCAGCAGCACAGCCTACCCGGGGGTGTCATGTCCTTCTTTTCCCCATGCCCTGGGCTGGCAGCAGGTACAGGCAACTCAGGGCCAGCCCAGCCCAGCCCCAGGCTCACCGCAAACTTGGCCAGCACGTAGGCTCCTGCCCCAACACCAATCCCGATCACGTACTTGAACCTGGAAAGTGAAGAGGTGCATATGGGGGGTGTGTGTGGGCTCCAGCACAGGTTCCCTAGGGCACCCCTCCACCCACAGCACAGGGCAGAAGACGACATGCAGGGTGCCAACTTACAGGGACAACTCCCCCAGCCCCAAACACTTGCCTCCTTGCCCATCTCCCTGCCCAGCGCCCTCAGTCAGCAGCTGTGTAGGAGAGGCTGACTCACCCAAAATGCTGCACCACGCTGGGTAACATGGCAGCCAGCTGGTCCATGGATGGGTACTGGTACCTACAGCACAGGGAGGCACAGGATGGTGGTTATGGGATCCGCACAGAGTGGTAAGGCTGGGACAGGGCAACTGGACTGCCCAAAGTGGGCAGGGAAATGCCACCCACCTGCAAAGCACCCCATTGCCCACCTGGGCCAGTCAGCTGCCGTGGGCTTTGTCACGGTTCAGAGATACCTGCAGGCAGGGCATGACTGCCCAGACAGCAACAACCCAGCAGGCAGGGAGGTGACATCCCAGTGGGCATAGCAAGCCCCTGAAGCTGGCACCTACCCTTGAGGGAACTGTGAGGCTCCTGCCTGCTGGCCCGGCGCATCCACATGGCACACCACAAAGTGCTTCGTGATCTCCTGCATGTCATCGTAGTTGAAGAAGGTGTTGAAGCAAAGCTTGTCTGTCAAAGGGCAGGCAGGGATCAGAGACCAAATGCCCTGGCATGGGGGCCTGGTGGGCCAGGGGAGCATGGAGAGAGGTCTCCTGCCCTCCCACTGCCCTTCAACTGGGAGGTGACATGTCCTCCCATCCCCTTCCCTCCAGGCTCCTTGTCCCCACAGCAGAAACCAGACACTGTTAGCAAGGGCTGCATCCCTACTGGTGTTGGGAGGCATGGGGATGGACGGACACAGCCAGGAGGATAAGCAGTTTGGGGTGAGCCTTGTCTACTTGGTGGGATGGGACCAGGGGATGCAAAGCCCAGAGCTGCAGGACCACCTGGTGGGCAGCA
The DNA here is from genome assembly GCF_030463565.1 of Pelecanus crispus. Lineage (NCBI taxonomy): Eukaryota > Metazoa > Chordata > Aves > Pelecaniformes > Pelecanidae > Pelecanus > Pelecanus crispus. Next base: position 24,795,442 of record NC_134650.1, read on the forward strand.
GCATTAGCAGCCCAGGGTATTATTGACCCTATTCAAAATCCCCAGAAAGGGCTCAAGCAGACATGGGATTTGAGAAACAGCTGCAAATCTCCCTGCTTGGAAACAGTCAAAGAAACAGTCCAAGCGCTGCTGTGGACAGGCCACCACCATTGCAGTGGGATACAGCCATCATCGGGGTTTGGAGGGGTCCTGCCCCATAGCATCCATGCCAGGGCATCCCTCCCAAAATGGCGGGGCAAGGCAGGTTGTAAGGTCCATCACAACCAACATGACACATCCCTGGACACGAGAGTGCTGCTGTGATGGTGAGGCAGCTCACGTAGCATGCCAGTTCATCAGCCTCAGCCGCCAACAGAGGGGGACATACTTCTCCCCGCTCACAGGGCACCAGGCATCCTGGCTGAGCCAGGGGGCACAGCCCAGGGCAGTCGTCTGGGGTGCAGATCCAAGGCTGCAAGGCTTACAGAGAGAGCAGCATCCCCACATGCACAGGTTTGGGGTCCCTCCTTTCCCGCCCATCAGCATCCCTCCTTCCCTGCTATTCCCCATCTCCTTCAGCCCCCACTACACCCTGCCACCAGCTAGGTCCATGCTCTGAATACCAACAGGCCAGCGCCAGCAGCAGGGACCAACCCGGCATCCCCCATGTCCCATCCCTGCCCAGGCAGGGTGAGCAGACAGCCAGCACTGGGGTAGCCAAGCACTCCTGGCTGTGCCTAGCCCAGGCTTTGGGTTTGGCTGGGTAACCAAACCCTCCTGGTGCTTTCAGATGCCTGGGGAGACCCAATGCATCCTGGGGACCCTCCATGGGAGGAGGCAAAGGAGCTGAGCCAGGGGCTTTGGCCAATGTCCTGGTACCCCATGCAGCCCCAAGCTCACTCCTGCCTGCTCCTGCACCCCATGGCCCAGGGACCAGCACTCACGGTTGAGGCCCACATCATGGTATGTCAGGATGGCTGGGCGATTCCCCTTGGGTGAGCCCCGGATGACCACGTGCAGCAGCCCGTAGGGCGTCTCAATGTCATGTTCCTGGGGGAAGACCAGAGATGGGGTTATGCCTGCCTGCCCCAAGACATACTCTCCTGCCCCACCATCCCACCTCTCACCGCTGCTTCCCCAGGCAGCTGGGTCCCATGGGAGCACAAGGGAAAGAGGAGTAGCCATCCTGGGAAAAAACGCAGCTCTGGTCATCCTGGTGGTGGCAGAAGGCAGGACAAATCACATACAAATGCTTCCAGCCTCCACCAACTCCCTCGAAGGGAAGGGAAGGGAAGGGAAGGGAAGGGAAGGGAAGGGAAGGGAAGGGAAGGGAAGGGAAGGGAAGGGAAGGGAAGGGAAGGGAAGGGAAGGGAAGGGAAGGGAAGGGAAGGGAAGGGAAGGGAAGGGAAGGGAAGGGAAGGGAAGGGAAGACTTGGGATAGGATAACAGGATTTAGGATTGGACAGGTGTATCATGGGATGGGATCAAGGGATAGAGGTTTGGGATGGGATGGGATAGGATGGGATGGGATGATCCAAGAGGGCTTGGGAGAGGAGGATTGTGTGACAGGACAGGTGGACCACAGGATGGGACAGGAGATCTTTGAGGGCCTGAGACTGAGGGATCTTTGGCAACAGGGCGGGGCATCACAGAATTGCCCAGTTGGCCTGGATTCACTGTGCCTGGGACAAACAGGCACAGGTCAGACCCTGTACACCAGCCCAGGAAATGCTGCAGCCTGATCCCAAAATGACAGCTAAAGTAACTTCAAAATCCCTTGGTCTGAAATAGCTGTGCCTCCATACGGAGATCAGGACTGCCCCGTGCCTCAGGTTCCCTGGCTGGGAGGGCTCCAGCCTTGCCTTCACAGCCATCATCTCCAGCCAGCAAGGGAAACTGAGGCTCTGAGCCCAGGTGCTGGCCAAGGCATCACCTGGAGACAAGGAACCAGAGGTCCCCTCCAGATGCCCATGCCTGCTAGCCAGCCCACTGGCAGTGACCTTGAAGCTGGGATCTGGTGGGTGCAGGAGCATCACGCACTGAGCAGGGCCAGGCAGGGTATGCTGGCAGGGTGACCAACCAGCGCGGTTCCTCACTGCGGGTACTGGCAGCCCCATGGATGGGATGGCAGGAGGGGAGTGGGTAAATGGATGCTCTTGTGGTTGCATGCTGCCAAGGACTCTGAAGAACACGGGCCTCAGGTGGGAGGAAACACCTGAAGACAGGGTCTCCTCACTGCAGTGCCTCCCCTCACTGAGATCCACTGTCCCCAGGGGGACACAGCGCCTGAGGGCAGCTCAAGGATTCTGTGGAGACAATGCTCAGCTCCCCAAGGGCACCCCAAACCCAGCCCTCACCCACAGCTGTCCCTCCACTCCCTGGGGCTGTATCAGGCAGCAGGCAATGAGTGGAGACATCCCCCTGCAACAACATATAGGGAAACTGAGGCAGAGGAAGGCCCTGGCCCAAGGTCACAGAGCAGGAGGCATCCATGTGGTCTGATCCTGGACACAGGGCTGCCTCCTTGCCATCCCCATGCCCACAGTCCCCATCACAGCACCAACAGCTCAGCCTGCAATCCCACCCCAAAATCAGATGCCCAAGCTAGCGGCTCCTTCCTCAGCACTGCTACTCTCCCCCTGCTGCCTGCCAAGCCACACACATCCCTGCCCATGGTGCAGCCTCCACAGCATCGCTGGGTACCACAGCCCTGCCCTTTGCCATAAGGACGCTCAGTGTGGGGGAGAGGCTAGCGATGCAGGGGATGCAGGCAGCAAGAAGGGGGGGCACTGGCAACCCATGGCCCCAGCAAGGAGGGACACAGGGGTCACAGCACCTATAGGTGCCTGAGAGAGCCCCGCACTGTCCAGGTTACCCTCTCACCGCTGCAGTGCTCCCACCTCACTCGCCCCCCTCCACACCAGCTTGTTGCCATCGGGTGTTGTCGTTACCACAGAGCCTGGAAAGCATCCGAGGGATCGCTTCAAAACAGCAAGAGACCCTCTCCCTCTGCAACTCTGGGGGTGGGGAAGGGACAGCATGCCCCCCCATCAGCAGTCAGCCCCAGTGCAGCCCACAGCCGCTGTAGCTGTGCTTATTCACCCTTGGCCTCGGTGCAGCATCTCTGCTGGGCTTGGGGAGGACATGTTCAAGGACAATGAGTCCCCAAAGCCTGCGGCACTTCAGGGATGCGGCAGTGGGGCTGGGGGAAGGAAGGGCTCCCCAGCAGCAGGTCTCCCCCACACCAGCACCTGCCTGGCCCACACCAAGCCCTGCTGGGTACAAAGGTCCAGCCTGGGCAAACAGAGGGGTACTGGGGCAAAACTCCCTGGGAAGAGAGGGCAGCAAGCACAGGAACAATGGTACCTACCCCATCCCAGCACTCAGGCATGGTGAGGAACCAGGTGGACGAGGACGCGAGGGCAGGGTGGGCTGAGCACAGGATCCCGGTGTGGGGCACAGCGGTGCAGTGGGCTGGGGAGAAGCAGAGCTCTGCGCTGGCTCAGCCTCTTGCCTTGATTTATAGCAGAGCCTCAGCCCTGCGTTAAGCCCTCCCTCTCCCTTCCCCCTCGATGCGACGCACAGCCCCAGCAGGTTTGGCCTCCATTGCAGGCAAGCACTGCAATGGAGCCAGCACTCAGCCATTGGCTGCTGCAGGAATTATTCATGCTCCAATTGGCCCCAAATACCCTTGTTTATGAAGAAAAAATGCCTGGCACCATGCAGTACCTGCTCTATCTTCCCTCCTTAGGCAGACTGAGACAGGCAGGGGTGCCTGGACAGGGTTACACTTGCCCCCCTTGCAACACACACAGCATCACCATGACAGAGCCCAGCAATGCTTGCTTGCACCCATCACGTACACACATGTGGCTCTGGCCCCACGCAAGCATGCAGAATCATGCTTAAGCCTGCAGCTGCCCAGAACAAGGCCCTGAAGCAAGACCTACGCACCGGGAAGCACGCACAGACCCATGAACAGACATAGGTACATGCTAAACACACAGGAGAAGGATGCAGCAGGCATGCTCTGCATATGGACATGACCATACACAGGAACATGTACCAACACAGACACGAGGACCAGGCAAAACCATGTCCTCCCACATGTCTGTGCATGCAAACTTTGGAAAAATAAATACAATGACCCACGCTGAAGAATATCGACCCCACAAAATGCTTGTGCATACCACCACAGGCTGGCCCCTGTGTGTCTGCAGTGGCACATGGTCCTGTGCATGTATGTGCATGGTCATGTGCCTATAACACCTGCTGCATCCTTCTCCCATGTTCTTAGCATGTATGCCATCACTCATGCCTATGAATGACAATGACCTGCACACACAGAGAACCTTGTGCACATGTGCACAGAGGGACACACGCGTGTACACACATGAACACTGCCTGGATACCTGTGTTAAATTACCCAGCAGCATGGTCATCACACCTGCTGCAGGATGCTGGCATGCAGGGGATGTGCAGGATTTAGCCCCAACCTGGATGTCGACAGTGGCAGCTAATAAGGTAGGAGGAAAGACAACCCAGCAGAGCTGAGGGGTTGGGTCCTGTCCCTGGGCTGACACGTACTGTCTGCACGTGCACACATATGTGTATTCCTGTGTGCACATCGTGCAGGCAGATGGTTTCTGCCCTGATTCCAACGAGGCTTCATGAGAGGGCGAGTCTGTCTGCCTGCAGCTCGCACCTATGGATGGCCTCGTGCTGCCACAGCCCCAAAACCCCCCAGCAAGCTCTGGGTGCCATCCCCCTGCATCCTGCCTGGCCCTGCCCAGCCCAGTACTGCTGCCTGGCTCAGCACAACCAGCACCTAGCACGAAGCTGGGTAATCATGGATGGAGAAAGAGTCCTGTGGTCCCTCCAGCGCCTGCCCAAATGTGGCTGGCAAGCCACGTGCCAGTGCCGGACCAGGGCAGCATCCAGTAGGGACCCTCCAGCCTCCCTGCCCACCACAGGGATGCTCCATGCCAGCTGGAGCCTGCCTTCACCTCTGCATCATCCACACCCTGGCAGCTCGCTACAGATTGCTTCCACCATGCCCTGGCATGTACTGCAGCCATGGGCAGAGGGTGTCCAGCTGCCATCACCAGTACATGCACAGGCTTCCCCACATGGCAAAGCCCTATGTCCTTGGCTTCACCCAGCAGGCTTGTTCCTGTGGAGTCTCTGATGTCTAATAACAGGGCTGAGCCACTTTTCCCTGGGGACAGCCCTTTCCCTGACTTGGACAAATGATCACCCAGAGCTGGTGGGCAGCCACTGAAAGCAGCATCCTGCAAACAAGTCAGGGCTGGGCAGCTAGGGGGTCTGGACGTGGGAGAAAGGAAGGACAGACAGGCTGCAGGATGGCATCCACCTTGCCTCTACCAAAGAGGTTTTCCTCTGCGCTGCTTTGTCCTGCAGGGACCTCAGACCCAAGCCTGGAGAGATGCATCTCTGCTGACAAAGGACCACGTGTGAGAGGGAAGCCCAGCTCCCAGGTGGTTCCTGGCACAGGTACAAAGCTGTTCTCGGGTCTGGGTGCCATTTTTGCTTTCCTCGGCCCTGCTGCCTGTAGAGCCAAAGAGCACGCACAGCCACAACCCCCAGGAAAAAGCAAGAGATGCAGAGGGGCATGAGGAGGTGAAAAAAGACAGAAGGTGGCAAAAAAAAGGGGACAAGGGATGGAAAAGCTGAGGTGAAGTAAGGCATTAATCTAAAAGGGCAGCAGGGAGATAGGAAGGATGTGCAAGGCTTACTTGCATGGGTGATGCAAGACTGAGCGGACCAGCCCCAAAAGCCTGGGCACTGCTTTGGGTCTGCCAAAACAGGAACCTAGGCTCCCCTGCTCCTCTCCCAGGATGAATGAAATCCAGATTTATTTTATCCTTGCAGGTGCTGCTGTTTCAGTGCTGGACCCGACAGGGGTCAGCCAGCACCACCCAAGCCTGCCCTCCTGGGGGTTCCAGCCACTGGCAAAGCAGCAACATACAATCTGAAGTCAGTCACTGGTGTCCCCTGAGAGGGGGGATGCTTTGGGACAGGGACAGGCTATGAGCTGTGGTCCAGCAGCCCCACTACCCTCCCCTCCCATCTACCAGCAACCCGGGCTCTGCAGGGGGAGCCTGGTGTGGGATGAGCTTGGACAGAGGCGTGAGAGCAATGAAGACCAACATGGGAGCCAGGCACAAGCTGAGCCCCGAGGCCACATTGTGGGGCTCCTCTGAAGAGGCAAAACGGAGGCACAAGGTGGGCAGGTGCCAGCCAGGGCAGTGGAGTGGCCCTGCTCTCACAGAGAGGTGGGTGGTATGGGGGGGGCAATGCCCCAGCCCTCCAAAAAAGAAGAGTCTTTCAAACATCCTTATGTAAGTGGGGAGTTGGCATTGCCTGGGAAACCATTGCCATGGCAATGGTAGAGGGACTGGAAAAGCAGCTCGGCCCTCCTGAGAAGAAATCGCCTGTTTTAAAGAGGTTTAGTCCCCAGCCAGTCACCAAGTACCTGCCAGTGACGTCGAGCACCAGCACAGAGCATGCCTGGCAGCGACCCCGCCCCGTCCCCTCCTGCCGGGGACCACGATGGCCGTGTAGCCCCCATGCACAGACACTGACCAGGCACTGCGTCCCCATGGAAGGGGGCACAGCAATAGCCCTGCGTCCACTCAGCACCCCACAGCCTTCCTCAGCCGCAGGCTGCTGTCCCACGCAGAACACAGGGGTGGGGGGCACCCCCTTGTGGCTGGTCCTACCTTCCAGTCCGTGTCCACGGCAGAGAGGAAGACATCCGAATTCTCCTGGGGAGAGAAGGAGCCATTAGGGACAGACACATCCCCCACGCATTCCCCCGCTGTCCTTTACTCCCGCAGCGCCCTCCTCCTACCCAATACACAAAGCCCCCTGACACCACAAGCACCCAGAGAAGTGCTGGGTAGAGGGGGACACAATGCCCACACATGTGCACACATACACACACATCTACAATACCCACACATGTGCATGCACTGCCTGCACCTGTGCACACACACAAGTGTGTATTAGCATGTATGTGCAACATCTTCACTCGCATAATCACAGCAAGCCAGAACCCATGCTCAGCTATGCATGTTCATCGACACCAGCGCATGTCTGCACACACACATGCACTGAATCCCAACATACATGTGCCCTCAATACCAGCACATACACCCGCCCAAGCTCCCACTTAAGCACCCACGTCCTGGCAGCCCACATGCAGGAGCCGGAGCCAGTGCAGTCACTGGACTCACCAGCTCAGCATCCTGGCCCCGCAGCAGCGGCTTCTCCTCAGTGAAGGGCAGCTCATGCAGCCCCGCCATGGTCATCTCCTGCAGCAGCAGCCCTGCCCAGGGTGAGGGAGATGTCAGCACTCATGGGGACCTGCCCTTCGACCCAGTCCCCTGGAGCCTCCCAAGTCTCCTGCCCACGGGGGACGGGACCCAAATCAGCTTCATTCCACCCACCTACTGTGGGAGCTGGAAGCAGGCACAGGGCAGGCAGTGCCTAGAGGAGCTCAGGTCCCAGCTCCCACCCAGGTCCAGTTCTCCTAGTTAAGGACAGACCCATCTCCAGGGCATGGTCTTAGGCAAACTGGGAGACCAACCTGGTCTGTCCATACTGGTCTCCCCTGTAAGCACTCAACCCAGGGCAAGAACATCCCAATTCCCACCCCAGCTTCCAGCATCAGTCAGAGAGAGAAAAAACAATGTTTTGGCTGGTTTTAGGCTGCAGACAGATGTGGGTGGGACAGGGGAAGATCTCCATGCACAGCCAGAACGAGGGGTGATGTTTTTCAGCCATGCTGGGTGGCAGAGGGATGCTCCAAGCAGCAGGGGAGCAGAGAGACAGCCTGAAGTTTGTATTGCAATGATGTCAGAAAACCAAATGTGAAGCGTTTACTCCCAAACTCTTCTTGCCTACGAAGCAGGTGCTGTCCAGTTGGCAGCTCAGCCCCAGGGCTTGCAGGGACAGACTTCACCATGGAGCCACCACTCAGTAGAGGTGTGAGACTAGATGCTGCTGACCAGGCCACCAGAACTTCATACCTCCCCAGTGCAGGCATCTCCAAAAACACCCCCAAGCAGAAGCCCAGCTTCAAAAACAGAGGGGAGCAAAGGAATGCCTGCGCCCCCCAGCAGCTGGCTGCACACGGAAGGTGACAGACATGGGGGACATGGGGGACAATCCAGGCTCCCCTGTGTATAGATGGGGTGGGTAACTGGCAGGTCCTAGTGCAAGAGGATTATCTGCACTCAGGCAGGATCCAGACCTCAGGCATTTGCCTTTGCAGACTCCATTTCCACCCCTTCCTCAAGGCCAAGCCTTCGGACAAGTTGCTGCTGCTCCAAACAGGCCAGCACGGGTCTCACACCCCCTCCACTGGCTACCCACCCTTTGCAATCCCCCTGGGGATACCAGGGATGATATGGAGCCATGCTAGCACTGCAGCAGACAAAGACCCCGCTCCACCCACAGCCTCAGCCAAGCCTGCTCCATGCTTTGCCTACCTTCAAACCTGGGTCAGCCCAGATTGGCAATGCAGAAAGGCCAAGCAATGCCACAAGCATTGCAAGGCCACAAGGAATACAAGAGCTGATCCTAAACTCCCCTCCAAAGCTGGCTTTTGCTCATCTGACTGGGTTTTCCATTCAAAAACCAAGCAGGCTGTGCCACCTGGCTGCTTTCTGCAGACACCGCACTTTGCTTTGCTCCTTGGGGACCATCCAACAAACCAGAACTGTTTGGAGGGAGGTACAACCACTGTGAAGCCCCCCAAGAGTCTCAGGGTGCCCAGCGCCTGGGGTCTCCATGTCATCCCCTGCACGGAGGGTCCCGCTGCACTGGGGGCCATGCAAAACCCCAGTGTGGAGAGGTGACAACAGCCCCATAGAGAGGCACACGTCTGGGGCATGCTGCTCCAGGCTCAGCTGCTGCTGGCGAAATAGCTTTGCGCAAGGGGACAGCCCTCACCTGCAGCCCACCAGCACAGCCGAGACAATGCAGCCTGCAGAGCCACTGACCAAGCAACCCCACGATCCCCTGCGGTACAATCCCAGGGTTAAAAAATGGGAGGAAAATCAGCCTCACCGGTATCTGGGTCTGGAAGAGAGCAGGAGCATCCCACACTGACCATGCCAACCCACCATGTGGCTGCAAGCCCCAGGGCAGCTGGGAACAGCACTTAGTGTATGGTGAATGCCTTTATTAATTAAAGCCACCAGCTAACATGGGAGGGAGGGTGGCCAAGCAATGAGGAAAGGCCCCATGACCTTGCTTGCGTGGTGGGAGGAAAGCTGGGTCATGAGGGACGTGGCAGAGCCCTGCGCCAACCAGCATCCTCAGCACGGGATGGACAGTCACCTGAAGTGGTGCTGAGTGCAGGAACAGAGGAGGGATCAGTACATCAGGGAGTCCCATGGGTGCAACTGCCTGTGAGCAGAATCATGGCCATGCTGCCGGCTTCCTATGGATACTCTGCTTCCCATGCCACTGCACAGGTACCCTCATCCCTGCTCCCGTGAGTGCAGCAGTGGGGCTGTGGGCAGTGTCACCCAGCCCAGCTGGGCCACCGTCACTGCGGAGGGCTGGTGAGGAAGCCACAGCTCCGGGTCTCCTGGCCAAAACAACTCAGCTCCCATCACACACCACGGCAATGTGGCTGGCAGTGAGCCCTTTTTCCTCCAGCTTGCCCCAATGCTCCTGAACAGCACCCATCCCCAGGGTGCTGCCCCAAGCACACCCATCTCTGCTCCCACTCTGCTTTCCCAGTGTGGTGCCACCATTTCTTGGGCACAGCTGGGACACACCTCCTCCCTAATCCCAAATCAGTCCCAAAGCCAGTGCAACATTAGTGCTCTGTTTGGGACCAGTGCTCTGCCCCGCCGGGGCCCTGGCACTGCATGTATAGACAGGGACAGAAACAGCCATGCTGGCTTACCTTCCCCAGGGATCTGCAGCCAAGTGTTGGCTTATTAGAGGAGAACCAGCTCACGGCAAGGAAATACACTGTTGTTATTATTATCATCATCATCATGACAAGGCTGTGGGAAGGGGGTTACACTGGGCAGCATGTCTGGTTGGAAGGCAGGTGTCCCTCAGACAACGCACCAGCCTCATAGGGGTCTCCCCATAGACCACCTGGCATCCTGCCCTGGCGTGGACATGGTACCCATGGGATGTCTGTACGGATTCTCCGGGCTAACTGAGCAGTACGCAGACAGGGAAGCAAATCCGGAGGAGCAAGGGCTGGCACTGCCAGATGGTGAAGCCAGGGCGACCTCCAGCGAAGCAGGGAGAGCAAGGAAAGGAACCTGCAGCCCAGTCCAAGACATGGAAACATGCCCACAGCATCGCCCCCCTGTGCAGGACCACTGAGGACCTGCGATGGGGTGGAGGACAACCCCAGTGTGACACAGCCTGGGCCACCTCCTGCCCCGCTGGTGCAGGATAAACAACCATAGCTTGCTCTGCCCCCATGGAGGGGGCACAGGTCTGCACCCCAGCAGCCTAACAGTGTGGTCCAACTGGGAAGCGCAGGAGTGGGCAGACCACAGCGGGAGACCCATGAGGCCACCAATGCAGGGACTGAGTATCCTGGGCTCGGGGGGCGGGGGTGGCAATGGGGGGGGCTCTGTGGGGATGCAGGCTCTCTCGCAGTGGCTGGTTGCTAAGAGCAACCTCCTCCCCAGCCCCAGCCCAGGCAGCAGGGAGACTGCCAGGGGAGGCTGGCAGAAGAGCGGGTGCTGCAGGGATGCTCTGGCAGTCCCACAGGAACACCACCACCCCACCCCCCCGACCCCGGCTGTCTGGGTTTTGGCGGATCTCCGTGCCAGGAGGCTGCCGACTCAGTCCTCCCTGCGCCCCCCAGCACCACCAGGCTGGGCTTCCCTCGCTGCAGCCCTGGCACCTCCCTAGGCATCATTTCTCGTATCCCAAAAAGCATCGTTCCCCTACAGAAGCCCATACCTGGGGGACAAGAGGCAGGCGGCAGGGGGGCAGCCCCATCTTCTGAGCAGGGGCTGAAGGCTCTTCCCCCCCCACCCCGACCCCATCACCCCAGCGCCTTGCTCCTCCCAGCCTCGCCCCCCGTCCCCAGCACGCCCGGGGCGGCGGGAGCGGGGGCGGCCGGGCCGGGCCGTACCTGTCAGCAGCTCGATCTTGTGCCGGAGCACCTTCATGCCGGGGCGGCGGGTCCCGGCGCCGCCGGCGGGCGGGGCAGGGCGGAGGGAGGGGGCGGTGGCGAGCCCCGGCGCGGGGAGCGAGCGGAGCCGGAGCCGGTGCGAGGCGCGCAGGGCGGCGCAGGGGCGAGGCTGGGCACGGTCCCCGCCGGGCCGGTTCCTCCCCTCGCTGGGGCCGGAGGGGAGTGGACGGGGCCAGGAACGGGGCCGGCGCCGGGGGGCGCCAGGAGGACAATGGGCCCGGGCCGGGGCTGGGGGAGGAGGGGATTAAACGGGAGATGCAGCGCTGCAGGGGGGTTACACGGGACATGGAGCGCTTGCCGAGGGTTTACACGCGACATGGAGCCGTTAAGACCAAAGGGCCTGGGAGTATCCAGGAACAAGAATAAGGATGACAAGGGACCTGGGGGTCCTCTGGAGCACGGGGGTGCAGGTTCCCCTGAGCATAGGATGGTCATGGTCAAGGGGCTCAGGTGGTCCCAGGATAAGGGGGACCTGTGCAATGAGGGTCCCCACAGGGCCATAATGGTCTTGGAGTGCCAGGGAGTGAGGATGGTGATAGCCATAGTGTCTGAAGGATCACCCAGGAGTGGAGGCCATGGCTGGGGTGGTGATGACCCCCCCATATATTGATGCTGGGGATGTAGGGTGGCAGCTGTTTGGGGTAGGACAGGAGGTTGCAGGGTGGCTGTTTGGCTCAGGCAAAACTAAGGGCCCCACTGCCATAGGGGTGGAAGGGGGGGTTGGAGAGGGCCAGTCCCACAGTGGGGAAGATGCAGGGCCCTCATCTTCTGCATGAGGCATGGATGCTGGTGGTGCCTCCCTCTGCCCTGACTGTGATCCTGCATCGTCAGGGGCCACCAGTTCTGCAGGGCAGCCAGTCTGTGGAAGTTTGCCCACCACCGTTGTAATGGTGCCCAGGTTTCTAAAGGAGCTAGAGGCTCCCAAAGTAGCAGGGTATGAAGCAAGGCTATGTCCTGAATTGGGACAGCTGGTCCAGCGAGGACAGAGGGACCCAGCCTTGCCCTAGAGCAAGAATTGATTCCCATTTGCCTCCAAGCTGGGCAAGCCTGTCCTGCCACTGTTCCTTCCTCTGTACTTCTTTAGTATTACTTTAATTCATTTTTTCCACAGTTAGGGATGCAACAGCCTCCACTCCCAAGTTGCCTGAGGCAACCACACAGGACATGCCATTCAAAACCCAGAACTGGCCCTTACCAAAACACCCCCATGGGGAAACTGCTGAGGACCTATCACCTTCCCTCCATGGGCTTGGTTCCCCATTGAACCCAGCCCCACGATGCTCACCCGGGGGGACTCAGGCTGCTCCCCAGGGGCAGGGCTATTGTCTGGCTGGGTGTCTAGGCTATCACTCACTCCTCTTCCCCACTAGGCATTTCTTCCAGGAGAGTCCAGGCAAAACATTTCATATCTCCATTGCAAAGACAGTGTGCATGAGTCAGGGCCTGATGCTGCTTCATCCTGCATTTCAGTGCTATTTACTTGTCAGTGTGGGAAAGCCAAGGTTTCTTGTAGGACGCATGAGACTCAGGTTCTCCTAAGCCAAGAGGGGTCCATGCAAGATGCTATAAGAAGGTCAGGATTTGGGTGCTGGGATCTCGGAGACAACCTCTGCCCTGGAGGTCCTGGGAACCAGCTGGCAGCAGACCTAGGCTGGCCCTGGAAAGGAATTTCTTGGCCATCCCTGTAACCACCAGCCATGGGCCTTGGGAGCAGTGCTGGCATCTCAAGGGTGTTGAACCAGTGTCTTGTTAGCACCATACTCATCCAGAGATCCAAGTTTGCCCCCAACCCTAAATTCCCGGGTGCCCACGGGTTGCTCTCAGCACCTAGGATAAACCAGGCATTCCAGACCTCAGCCTCATCCACCCCTCAAGCCAGCCGCAGTGGCCAACACACCCCTGTGCTTCCTGGCACGTTTCATTGGTGGGCCATGGGGTGCCTTGAGAGCGGCCACAGGCAGCTCATTCTACAAATGCCTGCTGAGGACCTGGAGGAATGTCTGCTGATACAGACATTCATCTGCATCCCTGGTACGTCTGTTTTAACAGCTTGTCCCAGGCTTTTTGGATGGCAACCAGTTTTCAGCCAATTTCAGCCTCTCCTGCTGAGTCACTAGAAGCTCTGCATCCAGGCTGTGTTTGCCTTCTCACCTCGAAGGGAGAAAACACCCAGGATTTCAGGGAACACATGGACCCTTTAATCCCTCAACTAGGAGCCAGCCCAGCACCCAGAACTTCAATGTGGTCAGATCTTCCCTGCCTTGAGGGCTGTCTTTCACCCTCTTCTGCAGGTCCAGCAGTCAAGGGGTTTCCCCTGAACCGGTCAGGGATGAGATAGGGTCAGATTCAGCTCTTCCTGACATTGTGCAAATTTAAACCTCCTCCTCTCCCAATTGCCAAGGATTTCTACAGGAATGAATGATTTTCACACTGGGAATTTTAGATGGCTACCTTACCAAAGGAACAGGGCCACATGGCTGAAATAATTGCACAATTAATTAGGCCTGGGAAGAGTACAAGCACTCTGTGCTCTAAGCTGGAGGGACTGGGGTGTCACCCTCTATGGGGGTTCAGAAATTGCCTGCATGCAGAGCCATCCGCACCCTGAATTATGTGATTAAAGGGAAGTGAGGGAGTTTTACAGCATGGATTTTTCCACATTATTTTTCATTGTGCTTTTAATGCAGGTCAATGTGGCATTTTCCACATGGCTTTCCCTGTGCTTTTAGTTCAGCCATGCGACACTAAGCCAGCTGAACAGATGTCTAGCTCCAGAGATGGCATCAGGGAGGTCTCAGCCCCAGACAGGGCCTCCCCAGGACCTTGCTGGATGTTTGGGGATGCCACTTGCAGACTTGTGTCATCTCTTGGCATTTAGTCACATAGCCCTGATGCTCATTTCCAGGTGCTGCTGTGGCACTGGTGCTTCCCAAGGACCCGACGAGCCCTCTGCCTGGAGATGTTGGTGATGATGTTGAAGTTGGGCTGCAGCTATCTGAGGGATGTCCCATCCCTTGTGCTAAAGAGGGGGTATCGTGTTGGGGATATGTCAAGCACAGGGGATGTTCCCCAATGCCCAGGGCTCACCCAGAGAAGGGTATCCACCAAGTGCTGCCACAGCTGAACCCCTTGGTCTCTCCCAACTGGGCTTTGCTATGGTCTTCTAGGGCTGGGGCCAGATTGCCACCTTCTTTGTGCTGCCACACATATCAGAGCAGTTGGGTGGTGATGGACACAGGCTCAGGCTGGCCATCAGGCCAACTCCCCAAACCTTGGTCTGCCAAAGCAAGTGAGTCTGAGGGGACAAACTGAGCTCCGAATACAACCCGCAGTGAGCCGTCCCCCCATGCCACTCAGGGCTGGGGTCCCCACCTGTGCTGGCAGCCAGCCATCAGCCTCCCCAGCAGCACAGGGACTCCTGGCTGGGCTCCTGCAAAGCCCAAGCAGCCTGGGAGCCACCTTGTCTGTGCCACGGTGTGCCAGGTGCCCGCCCCAGTGGGACAGGAGTCAGAAGTGGGAAGAAGTTGGGTACTGCAGGGTCATAAGTGGCATATGAAAGGCTGCCAGAAGCACAGTGCTGCTAGCCAGACCCAAGCCTCTGCCCTGCTGCTGCAGGCTAGTAGGCTGGAGCAGAGCATGCTGTCCCACGGCCATTCACCCCCTTGTCCCCACCCAGACTCCATCGTCCCCCATGGTGAGCGGAGGGGCGGAGCCAGGCAGCAGGCAGCAGGAGATGCTATTTTAAGCCCCCTGGCTGGGAGCTGGACCCATCCACTCTGGCTGTTGTGGTGTTTCCCAAGGACACGCCCTAGCCAGCCAGCATAATTTTGCAAGCCCTCTCCTCCCCCTGTGCACGGGTTTACTCCTCCATCAGCAGCACAGATAATTTTCCATGGCCCTGCCAACGCCAGCAGCGGTGTGGGGAGCACAGGAAGGGCTGTTGTCACTGATGCAAAAGTGGCAGCTCCTTTCTGTGCCCCAGGTGGAGCCGCTCTGAGTCATGACTCTGTAGCTGGAGTGCAGTGGACAGCCAGGGACCTGTGGTCCCAGGCCCTGGGATGGATCTGGCTGACCCCATGTAGTGACATGGGCTGCAGATCCTCCCTGAAGCCCAGGGTTATGTGCAGGGGCGGGGACGGAGTTTTACACTGTCTACCTGTACCAAGCACCACTGCAAGCTGGAAGCATCCACATGAAGGTTTCACATATCTCCATGTAGGAGGTCTTCTTGTGGGATTTGTTGGTAGGGAAACTGAGGCACAGAGCAGCTGGGCCCAGGCAGAAGCTGCCAGGCTCACAAGCCTTATCCACAGGCAGCCTTACAAGCTGCTCCACTTTGACTGTGGTGTGGGAGAGAGCTGGGCATGTGGGTGGGGATGCTGCTGGGGCTCCAGAGCAAAACTCCAGCGAAAGCTCAGCTCCCAGCAGGGCCCCCTCTCTCTCCAAGAGTCACCTCTCTTGAACAAGACCAGCTTCAGAGCAATGGGCTGCCCTGCTAGCTGGAATCCCAGGCATTGGGGCTGCTTCAGCAGTCACACCTGCAAGTGGAGAGGCAGACGGGCCAGAACTGCTGAACCCAGCAATGCCACTGCTGGCAGAGAAGTGGCAGGACATGAGGCCCTGGGACCTTTCATTTCCCCCATCTCTGGAAGAAACCTGGAGACATTTCATGAAAAAGAGGGTAAAGGCCATAAAACTCTAACAAAAATGCTCCAGCATGGCCCTGTTCCTCCCCAAAGCTCCTGTTGCAAGGACCATGGTGCTATCTTGACCTGGCAGAGGCGAGCTGCGACACCCTACCCCACTGCCAGTACCTCCACACCCCTTGGCCACACTTCCCACAGCGGCAACCAGTGCTGGTGGTGCCACGAGGACCTGTCTGGTGGAGGACAGCTGGTGATGGATGGAGCCCGGAGCCAGCACTGGCAGAGAGCAATCATAGAGATCACCAGCAAGGGAAGCAGAAGTCTAAATCCAAGCTCTGAGGCAGGGCAGGGTTTGACACATGGCCGACAGATCTGGGGTGCATCCTGTGCTGCACACTGGGCTAATTTGGGGGCAGGAGGAGAAACAGCCGGGGGCAGATGTGCTGGCTGCCCATGTTGGCTGGGCAGGGGATCGGTGCAGTCGATGCGCCTGTATCAAAGGGTTTCACAGGCATTAGGTACCACCCCGAAGCACAGGCAGTCCAGTGACAATGCACAGAGGAGTCAGAGCTAAATTTAGCCTTGGTTGTGTGCAAGTGTTATGTTTTTATTGCTGCCCTTAAATAAAGGCAGTGTTTGGAGCATGTGGCTGCTGGCCCTGCCTTGCTCAGCCTTGGACCTTTGATGGGCTGTTTCGGTCAAGCTTTTCAAAAGGGGGAGAAACAAGGAGAATTAGCAGTTGGTGAGACATATCCCAAGGGCCTATTTCCAAAAATGCCCAGGAGCCCTCTCTCAGAAATCAGCAGTGCACACCACCAGTGTGAGAGGGTGACCTTGGTGGCCGTGGTGACGTGTTTGTGCAGATGCAGAAGTGTCTGCCAGGCAGAGCTGCTCCATGGGCATGGGACCACATGCTGTGGAGCCGTGACGGTAGCAAAGGGGCTACCAGGCTGGCTTGGGCTTGAAGCAGTGGTGCTGGATCACCAGCTGTTGGTGATGGGCCCCATGTTGCATCCCATTGCCTGCTCACCCTAGGGCAGGCACAATATGCCCCAGTCTTGTATACACAGGGCAGCAAAAGAATGACAGCAGGGCAATCGGATCTTGGACACCTCAAAAGAGACCACTCAAGCTCTGCCCAGAGCCCCCAGATTGATCCCAGAACTGCTGGGCTTTGTGCAGAACAAGGGGAGGCTGCAATGTGGCACTGCCCATGCATGAGCTCACAGCTTGGGCTGCAGGCAACATGCCGCTCTCCAGCCTAACACCACACATTTCACTGAAGCTGCCTGGGATGATGCAGTCCTGCAGGGAGCTCAACATCTCCCTGCAACTCATCCCACAAGCCCAGGATGGGGAGCATTGCCTCCATGACCTGGCACAGGGCAGAGATGCGCTGTGCCCTGTCTGCTCCCCCACCATACCACAAAGCATGCACTGGGACTGGCAGGCAGCCAGCACCCCACCCCCCACCCCGCCCCCCCAGCTGCCTCCTGCCCTCAGAACATGCGGCTACCAATAATTTTCCATCCTGGCTGTGGGCTCTGCCGTAACAAGATGTTCTCCTACCTTCCTCTAATAGGGCTGGGCCCCATTCAAGTTTCTTTGTTCATCAGACCCTCGGTCCCCTGCTTTGGCTGCTCGAGCGGCCCACCAGTTCTGCAGGACAGCTGCTCCTCTGAGCCCTGCTCCTCCCTGCATTCACAGCCCCTCTGCCTCAAGGAAACGGGAGGATTTTGTCCAAAAGTCAGGAAAAAAAAAAAGCCCAGCAACCCACCAAGAAAAATTCCCATGGCTCAGCTGGACTCTTAGGCCAGGAACAAGGCAGCCCCAGGGACTTTGCTGTCATCTGTTTCCAAAGTTGCCTCTGCATGGGCACCTCTGCCTGGAATTTAAGGTCTGGGTCCATCAGCTGTGTTGATCAGCCAAGCACGGCAGAGTGAAGTTGATTTACAGAGGGAGGTATCTGGCCCTGGAGCTCACTGTGCCCACAGCATGCATGCAGCACCGTGCTGCCTTGAATTCCCTTCTCCTTGTGATGAAGCTGCTCGACTCTGATCTCAGCTTAGGCATTGCCAGAGGGAGATATCCCCGCTCCTAAGTGAGCAGAAGGTAGAGAGGCAGGCCTTCCTCTTCCTCCTCCTCCTCCTCCTCCTCCACCCACACCAACTCAGCAGGGCCAATGCGACCAGGCATCACTCCAGCGCCTGCCATCACGGCTCCAGAGCCAGGTAGAGGATGCAGGAGTCCCTTGGGAGCCAGTGGTCACTCACGCTCCTGCCTCCATACAGAGGGGACAGCACATGGCTTTCCAGAGCAGGAGAGGATCAGATGCATCCGGCAGGAAGTGTGGATACAAACATCCCCTTGACTGCCCTAGGACAGCTTGTCCCAGGAGGGGCAGAGAGGAGGCTGAAGTATAAGTGCTGAGGGGATCTCTCTGCTGCTCTGCGCTCTGGGGAGCCCACTGCGGCCAGGGAGGAGCTGAGCATCCAAGAGTATCCATCTCAAAGTCTCAAACCACCTCCAGGAGCACCAGAACCTTGATCAAAATACGGGGAAACCACAGAAGGGTTCACCCATCTCCCTTGGATTTTACAGGCACCAAAGCGGGTGCAACCTCCACCCCCACTGCAGTGTGCCCCACCCCAACACCCCTTGGAGCTGCACCAGGGACAAAGAGAGAAAGGCACTCAAAGCAAAGGTGCAAAATGAAGGATGCTTAATGTGGCATCAAGATGTCTTGGCACCAGCAAACATGTTGTTTTGGTCAGGAGGTGCCTCAAAACATGTAGAGAGGCACCAGGAGAGACAGATAGTTACAGGAACAGGCCTGGCGCATGAAGAGTTATCCCACCACCAGGAGACACCTCTTCTGGAGGTGCTATTTCCCAGGTCCTCACCTGCAGAGCCCACCTGCAGACCCTCTGTGGTTTGCTGGGCTGCCAAGGCCTTTGGACCCACAGGCCAACCTCCTGCCCATCTCTCCTGAGCAGCCTCCTCCATCCCTCCCTGCCTCCTCCCAGCCACACAAACAGGCAGCAGCAGTGCCTGGCCCCACCATGCAACTTCTGTGACAGCCCCTTTTCAGAGCCAAGCCAGGCTTTAAATAAATACCTGTCAGCAGAGCAGAGCCGAGCTGTTCAGAGTGACTGCATGTGGGCAGATGGGTTTATCAAGTTGATAGGTGTGAGACAGAGCAGAGACAGAAGGGTCTCTCTCCTCAGAGGCCAGAGACTGGCACGTTCTTAAAGGCAGCATTAATCACAATTTTCAATTACACAGCACTCATCACAATGGAGCAAAGTTGCCCACTCTTACCTTCCCCTGGAGAGCGGGATAATGCCATTTCTGAGGGCTGGCTTCTCTGGCTGCAAGCTGCCCTGATGGTTTAAGGGGAAGGTGATGGAACGGGAAGACTCAATTGTTCTGAGTTTCCACAGTTCCCCAATCACCATCAGCTGCGTTTGGGGACAGAGGGGCCAAGCATGCATGGGCTGCACCTCTCTGCTGGCTGGTTGTGTGCAGCTCGGCTGAGAGGTGGGGAGTCGATCCCACTCCTGCCTGAGTACCAGGGAGCCTCACGAGCACATACCAAGGTCGCCTCATGGTGAGACCAGGACGTGCCAGCAGCTGAAGGCATTTGGGTCTTGAAATGCAGACCACTTTGCCAGGGGCGCAGAGGCCCTGGGGCTGGCAGGGCAGATTTTTTACAGCAGATTATATTTGGTTTCTAACATTGGAAAGATAAGAAGCAAGCTCAGGTGAGCCTGGCAACCCTCCTGGTGAGACAGCAAGATGCTGCTGATCTCTGCACAAGGCTGGATCTGGGTTCTGCCCTCTGTGCTCAAACTGCAGGGAGCCCTGGTAGGATGGGCACCCACATCTCTCCCTGGAAGGTGGCAGATGCCCATCGCCTGCAGTGGACACATCAGCAGGCTGCCCATGAAAATAAGCTGCTGTAGCTCAAACCTAAGCCTGGCCCGATACAGATGTCCCTGGAGCAGGGGCTCTCAGGGAGTCTTGCAGATGGCCACACCAGCCCTGGGTGGCTTTGGCGCTCCTTTGTTTGTGCAGGCAGAGATTGATCCAGGCGAGCCAAGCGCACTCTGTTTGCGCTGCCCAAAATCCCAGGACCTCACCAGCACATCCAAGATGGAGCCAGGCTTGGGCCTTGGCCCAGGCTCCTGGGTGTGTTGCAGAGCCAAGGAGGGGTTGTCACACAGGAGGGACAGCAAAGCCTTGTGCAAGACCAGCCGGGGAGTGAATTCCCTGTGCTTGGGTGGGGGAGGCTAGCAGGAGTGGAGCCAGCTCTGCCCTGAGGGCTTGGGGCTCCCTAAGGTCACAGTCAGGAAAAGAGAGGAGCCTGGAGCACAGGAAACACACCTGGGGTTTTCCAGGCATCAGCTTCTGTACTGGGGTGCCTGGGTCAGGAGGGGGATGCAGAGCAGCAGAGCAGCACACATAGGAAGGCCTCCAGCACAGCCATTCCTTGTCCGGGCAGGAGAAGGCATCTGGATGGGCCTGAGCAGCCAGCTGCAGCCCATCCTCCTTGCTCGTCCCAAAAGCCTTCACAGGAGCAGCCGAATACCCAGCTCCTCTTGCCTGCGCCCCACCAGCTCTGCCCCTGACCTTCTCCTTGGCCCACAGATGATCAATACCTCTAGCTCTGTGGGGATCCATCAATCCTAACGATTTCATCCTGCTTCTTGCTAATGCACTCTCTTGTTGTGCTGCATTTAAGCCATGGACCTGGCAGATGCTGGGGAGAGAGCAGAGGGCTGGCCAAAGGCACCATCACATGCTCTCCACCACAGAGGCAGGTCTTCAGCCCTTCTTCCCATGGCTCATGGCTCACTGGAGGACCATAAACCTTCCCATCTCAGCTCTCCAACTCCTTGGAAAGGCACATTCAGTATGTTCGAGTGCCTCAGCCAGGATTTTGGAGCTTTTAACCAAAACCCACCAATGTGTCCTCACGATCCCTCATTGCCTCTTTACTCAGCAACTCCTCCTCTCTGGAGAGCCTCCATCAAACTCCCTGTGCCTGTCTGGAGATGGGGGGACTCGACAATACCCTGACGCACCAATGATGGGAAGCAGGAGCCAACATTTCTAGAGTCCTTTTCTCAAGGCACCCAACTTTTAGCCAGGATGAAAGTGCAGGCACTTAGATAATGGTGGGGAGTTCAACATGCACCCGCCACGACTGATGCAGCTTCCCAGAGCTGTGGTGGGAACATGCTGCCACCCAGGTGTCAGGCTCCAGGGTGTGCCCTACTCTTACACCAGTATCAGACGGCAGCAGTGAGCACACCTGTGGAAGGTGCACCCAGGTAGAACTCCTCCACTTAGTGACAGAACTCTGGGAGGAGGTATCAGGGAGTGCGAGAAAGACTACTGTAACTGCAGCCTACCAGGCAGACAGGTCACATGATACGGAGGATTCCCTGTCCTCTCTCCACCTGGCTGAACACAATGACTTAAGGGATAGGGAGCATTCGTGACAAGTTCTTGCTCAGTGCAGCAGGCACGTCTCCTCTGCGACTGCCCCACCTTCCCAGGTGCCCTTGCATAATAGGTATGAGGCTCTGCAAATGGAACCGAACAATGACAAGGACAAGGGTTCATCTAGCTTGGAGGTGTCGCTGAGGTTAAGCTGGCCTATGCCCTGTGTCAAAACTGCTTCCATAAAGAAAAAAAGATGGGTCATTGTCATAGAAGACTCTCTCCTGAGGGCAACAGAAGGTCCAATATACAGACCAGACCCACTTCTTAGGAAGTCTGTCGCCTCCCTGGGGCCCAGGTTAAAGATGTGAAGAGAAAACTTCCTACCCTCATACAGCCGTCAGACTACTATCCACTATTGATTTTTCAGGTAGGAGGCAATGAAGTTGCAACAGGAAGTCCGAGGGGAATCAAGAAAGACACCAGGGCCTTGGGACGACTGCTTAAGGAATCAGGAGGACAGGTAGTGTTCTCCTCTATCCTTCCAGCTGCAGGGAATGATGAGGGAAGACACAGGAAGAGCCAGCAGATCGATACCTGGCTCCAAGCCTGGTGTCACGGCAGAATTTTGGGTTTTTTGATCATGGGTCGCTTTACATGACACCAGGTCTGCTGGCAACAGACAGGGTACACCTGTCTTAAAGGGGGAAAAGGAACCTTGCACAGCAGTTAGCAGGGCTCACTGAAAGAGCTTTAAACTAGATTCAAAGGGGGAAAGGGATAAAACCAGGCTCGCTAGAGATAAGTCTGGGGAAAACATGCCAATGTTTGAGGGACAGTATGCTAGCAAGGTCCTTCGGTCTGCCATCTCAATGGAGATCCATGCAGCCGCAAAGACACAAGGGGTATGGATGTGTTAGAAACCATGGAAGTGCCTGAGAATGGTCACATAGGAATTAGGGCTTCTCCCCCCGAAAATGTGGCAGGATCAATAGCCCAAGTGAATTGCGTCTACACCAATGCATGCAGCATGAGCTGCATATAAACAGGAGGAGCTGGAAGTCATTGCGCAGTGGGAAAACTATGATATAGTTGCCATCACGGAAACATGGTGAGATGACTTGCACAACTGGAGTGCTGCAATGGATGCCTATAGACTCTTTGGAAGGGATAGGCAAGGAAGGAGAGGTGGCGGGGTAGCACTGTATGTTAGGGAATGTTTTTTTATTGTCTAGAGCTTGATGATGGTGACCATAGGATTGAGTATTTATGGGTAAGAATCAGGGGCAAGGCCAACAAGGCATGTATCACAGTGGGAGTCTGTTATAGACGGCCCAACCAGGATGAAGAGGCAGACAAAATATCCTATAAGCAGCTGGGAGAAGTCTCACAATCGCTAGCCCTTGTTCTCATGGGGGACTTCAACCTACCAGATGTCTGCTAGAAATACAATACAGCGGAGAGGAAACAGTCTAGGAGGTTCCTGGAGTGTGTGGAAGATAACTTCCTGACACAGCTGGTGAGGGAGCCAACTAGGGAAGGCACCCCACTAGACCTGTTGTTTACAAACAGAGAAGGACTTGTGGGTGATGTAATGGTTGAAGGCCATTTTGGGTACAGAATCACAAAATGATAGAATTTTCGATTCTTGGAGAAGTAAGGAGTGGGGTCAGCAGAACGGCTGCCTTGGACTTCTGGAGGGCAGACTTTGGCCTGTTAAGGAGCCTGGTTGACAGAGTCCCTTGGGAGGCAGTCCTGAAGGGCAAAGGAGTCCAGGAAGGCTGGATGTTCTTCAATAAGGAAATCTTAAAGGTACAGGAGCAGGCCATCCCTATGTGCCAGCAGGGAAGAAAACTGGCCTGGCTGAACAGAGAGCTTTGGCTGGAACTCCAGGAAAAAAGGAGAGTTTATGACCTTTGGAAGAAGGGACAGGCAACTCAGGGGGACTACAAGAAAGTTGTCAGGCCATGCAGGGAGACAATTAGAAGGGCCAAAGCACAACTAGAGCTTAATTTGGCTACTGCCATAAAAGACAATAAAAGACGTTTCTATAAATACATTAACAACAAAAGGACGGCTAAGGAGAATCTCCGTCCTTTATTGGATGTGGGGGGAAACATAGTGACAAAGGCTGAGGAGAAAGCTGAGGTACTTAATGCCTTCTTTGCCTCAGTCTTTAATGGTAAGACCAGTTGTTCTTGGGGTACCCAGCTCCCTGAGCTGGAAGACAGGGATGAGGAACAGAATGAAGCCCCCATAATCCAAGGGGAAATGGTTAGCGACCTGCTACACCACTTAGACACACACAAATCTACAGGGCCAGATGGGATTCACCCAAGGGTACTGAGGGAGCTGGCAGAAGTGCTCACTGAGCCACTTTCAATCCTTTATCAGCATTCCTGGCTAACTGGGGAGGTCCCAGCTGACTGGAGGTTAGCAAATGTGACACCCATCTACAAGAAGGGCTGGAGGGCCGGAAGGAGGATCTGGGGAACTACAGGTCTGTCAGTCTGACCTCGGTGCTGGGCAATGTTATGGAGCAGATCATCCCGAGTGCCATCTCGTGCCATGTACAGGACAACCAGGTGATCAGGCCCAGTCAGCATGGGTTTATGAAAGGCAGGTGCTGCTTGACTAACCTGATCTCCCTCTGTGACAAGGTGATCTGCTTAGTGGACGAAGGAAAGGTTGTGCATGTTGTCTACCTGGATTCTAGTAAAGCCTTTGACACCGTCTCCCACAGCATTCTCCTGGAGAAACTGGCTGCTCATGGCTTGGACGGGCATACTCTTTGCTGGGTAAAAACTGGCTAGGTGGCTGTGCCCAAAGAGTTGTGGTGAATGGAGTCAAATCCAATTGGTGGCCGGTCACAAGTGGTGTTCCCCAGGGCTTGGTATTGGGGCCAGTTCTGTTTAATGTCTTTATCAATGATCTGTATGAGGGGATCAAGTGCAGTCTCAGTAAGTTTGCAGACGACACCAAGTTGGGTGGGAGTGTTGAACTGCTTGAGGGTAAGAAGGCTCTACAGAGGGATCTGGACAGGCTGGATTGATGGGCCAAGCTGTATGAGGGTCAACAAGGCTAAGTGCCGTGTCCTGCACTTGGGTCACAACAACTCCATGCAATGCTACAGGCTTGGGGAAGAGTGGCTGGAAAGCTTCCCGGCAGAAAAGGACCTCGGGGTGTTGGTCAACAGCCGGATGAATATGAGCCAGCAGTGTGCCCAGGTGGCCAAGAAGGCCAACAGGGTCCTGGCTTGTATCAGGAATAGTGGGGCTAGCAGGACCAGGGAAGTGATCATCCCCCTGTACTCAGCCCTGGTGAGGCTGCACCTCGAATACTGTGTTCAGTTTTGGGCCCCTCACTACAAGAAAGACACTGAGGTGCTGAAGCGTGTCCAAAGAGGGGCAACAAAGCTGGTGAAGGCTCTAGAGAACAAGTCTTATGAGGAGCATCTGAGGAAACTGGGGTTATTTAGCCTGGAGAAAAGGAGGCTCAGGGGAGACCTTACCGCTTTCTACAACTACCTGAAAGGAGGCTGAGGCAAGGTGAGTGTTGGTCTCTTTTCCCAAGTAACAAGCGATAGGATGAGAGGAAACGGCCTCAAGTTGCACCAGGGGAGGTTTTGATTGGATATTAAGAAAAATTTCTTCACAGAAAGGGTTGTCAAGCATTGGAACAGGCTGCCCATGGAAGTGGTTGAGTCCCCATCCCTGGAGGTATTTAAAAGACGTGTAGATGTGGTGCTTAGGGATATGGTTTAATGGTGGACTTGGTAGTGTTAGGTTAATGGTTAGACTTGATGATCTTAAAGGTCTTTTCCCACCTAAACGATTCTATCATTCTATGATTCTATGCCCCCCTGCCCTGCACAGAGCTGCCAGCCAGCCAGCCAGCCTGCAGGCCCAGCCCCTCCGGGTGGCCAGCCTGCTGCCCCTCCAGTCCCTACCATGCCTGCCTGAGCTGGAGACACTGAATTTCAGCAGCTTCCCATTAAGAGCAGCCTGGACCCCACCTGGCACCAGGAGCACTGCTGGGGTGCATGTGTGGGAGCACCAACCCAACCATGCAGCCCACACCTCCCTGCCTGCTCATCCTCTCCTTCCCTTTTTAGCCCCGTCTCTTACAGGGGAAGCACAAGACAAAACTAAGATGAAGTCACCAAACTGGTTTGGGGAGGGCTGGATACCCAGTGCTGTCTTGGCCTGTGCATCCTCCTAGCTCGGGGGCTTTAAATCCAATCCTTTTGTGTCAAACAGCTCTGGAAAGAGTGTTTTTCACCAGTGAGTGCCAAATACCCATTCAAACCCACTTCTCTTCCAGCCTCCACATCCTTCTGCGACAGGGTGTTGCACATCCCTGGGGCAAAAATCATCCTTGATGTTGCTGCTGCTGGCTGTATGACTGTACTGCTGTTTTACAGCTGGTCCTGGCAGAGCTTCTGGAGTCACGATCCTACATCCCTGGGGTGAACCAAACAAGGGGCTCTGCTCCAGCCTGGCACTGACCTTTGCTATGAATCCAGTCACATGCACCCCATCAATAACTAAATGCAAGATAACAAAATGACCCGTCACAGCCAATTAACATGCTGGGCTTAATCAGCTTGTCAGCTTTCAGGGTGGAAGTGAGGGGCCGGCTCCAGGCCAGAGGGACTGGGGAGAGGCAGGGTGAGGAGCCTGGTGGGTCACAGCCACCCCTGTCTGCTGGCTCCCTCAGCCAAGAGCTAGGAGCAGGAGGCTGATGTGGGTGCCTCCCTGGCAGCACACAAATGTGGCATCATCTCACTGGTGTGTGGACACCCCAGCCCCAGCCAGAGCCAGCAGAGAGGGATGGGCAGCTGCAGGGTAACTGGTGCAGAGACACCCCACGCAGGGCTTTAGCCCCAAGGCAGACCTGCTCATTAGGAGAGCAGCCAGCTACAACTGCCAAACCCAAAAGGGTTCCACTTAAAGCTGGGAGGGATCTCAATGTCTGTCATTGAGTGCCTCTCAATTAATTATCATTCTGCTGATTCTACAATTGAGGCGATTGCTAAGGAGATTAAATCCATCTCTGCCACAAAGCAGATGCTGTTCCCAAGGCCTGATTCACAGTGATTTTCCTTTCCCCATGCCATCCTGCCCTGCTGACTCAGCTGAAGCCCCAGGGTGCTGGGCACACCCTGACCAGCCAGGACTCAGTGGGCTCTGGGGGCAAGGGTGGGATCACTTTGCAGAGATGCTCAGGGGTTAAATGCCACTGTATGCCGAGGGAGGACCTCACTCGGAGGATGCTGGTGTAAATCCAGAGCAGTGCTCATCAGGGAAGCAGCGTGGCCATGAGGAGGCCTGGCCATCCAGGGAGGTGATGTTCACCCCATTCTGCCTGCATCAGCATGGGCAGGCTCAGAGCCGCGCAGCTAGAGCTGCATTTGTGCACCTGAGAGCCCAAACTGAAAGGAAAAATCACAGCTCAGCCTCCAGGCAGGGCTTGGTAAATCCACCATGACTGCAATAAACTCTGCTGATTTGGTGCAAACTTGGAGTAACGCTGCTGGTTTCACTGGAGCCAGCCCAGATTCACAGGAGCAGTACAACAGAGTACAGCCCTGCCCAAGAAAACACAGGCTGCACCTGGCTTGGCTTTGCTCCACTCCACCAGCACTCCTCAGGTCTCTACCAGCACAAGTGAGGGAGGATCTTCTCTGAAAGCCTTTGCAAAGGGTATGACTCCAACAGTTGTTCTCTTAATGATGATCAGGGCCTGTGCATGGCTCCCCTCCAAGCCCATGAGCCCTCCACTCCCTGACCCCAGCTGAAGAGCTGCCCCCCAGTAATAAAAGTGGCCGTTCAGCCACCCATGGACACAAAAAGCACTTAGGAAAGGGGCTGCAGGATCCATCAGCTCCCACTCCCCCAGGTGTCAATTAAATGCCTAAACAAACTGCAAATCTTGTATTTGTAAGTGAGGCAAAGGCAAGAAAGTTATCTTAAATCATTGCTGTGATGGGAGTCTGCCCACCAAGATACACCCGCCCTGAAGAGGACAGTCCCACAGCAAGAGAAATAGGTATATTTGAGGATTGTTTTGACGGTGCCTTGAAGCTTTACTGCTTCCTCCCAAGTGCATCAAAGTGCCCAGCTACAGGACTATGTTGTCATGTGTCCTGGTTTCAGCTGGGATAAATTTTCTTCCTAGTAGCTGACATAGTGCTGTGTTTTGGATTTAGTATGAAAATAATGCTGATAACACACTGATATTTTAGTTGTTGCTAAGTAGTGCTTACACTAGTCAAGGACTTTTTCAGCTTCCCATGCTCTGCCAGGTGCACAAGAAGCTGGGAGGGGGCACAGTCAAGACAGTTGATCCAAACTGACCAAAGGGCTATTCCATACCATATGACGTCATGCTCAGTATATAAACTAGGGAGAGTTGGCCGGGGGGCAGCAATCACTGCTGGGGAACTGGCTGGGTGTCGGTCAGCAGCTGGTGAGCAATTGCATTGTGCATCACTTATTTTGTATATTATTATTATCCCCTCCTTTTCTGTCCTATTAAACTGTCTTTATCTCAACCCATGAATTTTGCTTTTTTTCTGATTCTCTCCCCCATCCCACTGGGGTGGGGAGTGAGTGAATGGCTGTGTGGTGTTTAGCTGCCTACCTGTTTAAACCACAACATCATGTGGTCATCTCCTCACTCCCCTTTTGCTCTAACGCCTGAGAAAAAAAGCCACACTGCATCCTAAGCATTTGGCAGCTTCTTGGTCTGAAGTCAGGGAAGAATTTTCCTTTTATGTCCAGCAAAAACTTCCTGTTTGTGAGGGTTTGTCATAATCCTCCTTGTGCTTCTGCTTTACCTAGGGAGAACCCAGAGCCCTCAAGGGACCAACAGGACAGCTAGAGACAGGCCCAGCCTTATAAGCCACCCAAGCTGAGAGTGCAAGTTTTGCAACCTCTATTTGCTTTTTGCCACGTTTTTTGTATTGCAGCACCACAACGGAGATGGAACAGCACCATCACGACCCTCAGGAGGCATCTCCTTACCACTGCCCATTTCTAGGCACAGAGAAGTCTGGAGGGGGGGTAAGGCTGGGACTGTCTTTAGGGTTGCAGTTTCCTAAGTTCATCTGCAGGCAAACTGGGATTTCTTACGGTGAAACTATTTTAATCTGATCTTACAGGATCCCAGCATACAAAGAAGATGGCTTCCAAGCTTTAAAGCAATCTTCACCCTTGGGGTCCCCCCTCCATTTCGTAGGCTAATTGAAAGTAAAATGCTTTGAATGTGTAGTTGTCAACAAGAACCTGAGCCTGAAACAGGGGCAAGAGCAGTTCGCAATGCATTTGAGTGCCATGACTCAAGTACAGCTCTGATATCACAACATCAGGAATTAAAGACACACTCAGGAGAGAATACCAGTATGAAATGGGCTTGGTCTTGGGGTGCTGCTGTGCTCCTACACCTTCCAGTTGAAGCTGGGGAGAAGCAGGCCCCATGGTTTGTGTTTCCAAGGGGGCTGAGCTGATGAGCAGGGGAACCTCACCTGCCAGCTGCTTTCTCCCCGACTCCAGCGATGCCACATCCTGACACAGCAGGATGCAGTGCTGCAGCTGTGGCCCCACCCAGGAACTTGCACTGAGGCAGCCACATCCCTCACCTGCTCCATCAGCACAATGCGCTGTTCCCCTGCACCTAGACCTAGGCACAGCCAGACAGCACCCTGAGGCGGTACACACTGCACTCTGCAAACTTCATCTATGTCCCTACATGCTCCTTGCACCCCAAACCCTGCTCAGCCCAGGTGCTGCCCGTGCCTTGCCTGCAACCCAGCACCTAGAAGAAAAGTGGCTTCTACCCTAAAACACAAGGGATTTCTACCTTGCCACGGGGCTAGCTGGAAAACCTGAAGAAAGTGCATTTCCCCCAAAGTGTAGGGGAGCATTGTGAAGAGCCAGAGCTATACAGCTTTACAGACGCTAACAGAAGGCGAAAGACCACAGTATGTCCTGCCAGTCCAGATAGAAAGGATACTAAGGCTGCTGGCACTGCTTGGCACCCTGCCATGAGAAATAACTCTTCAAAAATAGAAGCATGCTAATCTCAGGAACCTGCTGGTATTGTCAATGACATTAATGAAGTGTTTTGAAAACCAGAACAAATGCCTTGGCTTTTTGGGGCTGTGCTGCCCCTTGTAATTTTCCACAACAGCTGAGGAATGGTCCAGCAGCAGCAGCATGCTGCTCTTCCTGCCGCTCTGGTCTCCTGCATGGACCCCCCCCAAGAGCAGCAGTGTGGAGTCAGCTCTGCCAGGCTCCCAGCAAGCCTGACACCTGTGCAGGAAAGCCTGGCCAGCCCTCAGCACTCAGGGAAGAAGAGGCTCCCATGAGCAATTTTCTCCATGAAGCAAAACCCACTAAGCATACTCAATGGAAACAGTGCCTGGGGGAGGTGGAAGATCACTGTCTTCCTCTTCCCTCTTGTCTTCAAGCCTTGTCTCAAGCCCCCTCTGGGTTCTTTTTCACTCCCTGAGGTCCCTCCCCAGCTCCTGCCTCCTCCTCCCCACACATCTCCAGCTCTCTTCACCCCAGTCTTTGGTCTCAGACAAACAATGCGATGGTGCACAGCCTGGCAGGGGTCCTGCATTTTATTTACTGAGATGTTACATTGTTTACAATCGTAAGTGGAGGCACTTCAGGACCCTTTCAAATGAAGGAGTACCACACTGAATGCTGACCTGCTTCCTGAGAGCCACCAGATACTCCCCCTCTCCCTGCCTGCTCTGCTTCCCATCGTCTCTTCCCACCTCTCGTCTCCTGCCCAAACAGACCCAAAGGGACCGCTGTGGCTGCCACCCCCTGCCTTACTCCATGCAGCTTCCCAGGCATGCTGTTCTCATGGCCAGATGCTTCCACAGCTACTGTGGGTGGCAACTTCTCCAAGGCTGCTTTTGTTGCTCTTTGGCAGCTAGAGGACCTCCCTCCAACAAGTTGTGGGGAAAAAGGGCAGATGCAACTTTACTTTTTTTCCCTGTCTCTCATTATCCTGACAAATTCATGAGGATATATTGTAGAAATGGGAACAGCCACAGGCAGAGCACAGCTCCATCCACTGTGGCCAGGGCCCACAGGATGGCAAATTTGTCCCTGGCAGAAGGGATCTGAATTTCTGGATGGTATGTGTTGAGCACTGGGCTCAGGCTGGCAGACAGAGAACAGACATGCAGATGACGTGCTGGTCTCTTTCCTTTCTGATCTCTGTGTATCACAGCCTTTAAACACACACACACTCAATCCTAGCTCCACTTCTCAGGCTTTCCAACTGAGGAACAAGCAAGTAGCACTTTGTGAAGGAGAAGGCAGCAGAAGCCAGGGCACTAACTCCTGCAACCTGCCCCTCCCCAGCCCACCGCAGTGCCACAGGCCCCCATGGGGCACTGACCACTCCAGCATGCGGCAAGTCCTGCACCTGCTCATGTTGTACCCAGCATGCTGCTTGCTCAGCACATTGCACATCGACTGAAGTGTCTGTCCATCTCCTCTTCTGCTACTCTTTCTTGGCAGCTTTCTCACCACTTCCCTTGTTACACAGCAATCAGCAATACTTAATTTTCATTGCGTCTGCCAATCATGACATCCACTCTTCTTGTATGCTCAAATCTAGGACAAAGTAGCGCAACCTAAACTCTGCTTTGAATCTCACTTGACTTGTGTTTTTGCCTGGCAGGTATAACAGAAAGTCACCTAGACACCTAGTTTGATCTCACAGGCCAAAATAGTGTTCTCACTACCTACAACTTAAAGCAATTACGGTAGGACCGGCACAAAACTAATGTCTTAAGGTCAGTGCCCCCTCTCCTGGCTGCTGACCAGCAGTGCATGCACAGGCCCTCCCACGTCACAGCCTTCCCGTGGTCATCTTTTCAAACTCCCCTAGAACTACTGGGAAAACCCGACGTGCACTTCAGCCAGCAGCAAAGAGGTTACTGCAGACCCTGGCAGAAAAGCAGCAAGATGGTGTCTCTAAAACTGGATAACACCAGGAGGGTATAAATTTCCAACCCGACCATGTGTCTAACGTAGGCTGAGATGACAATATTATTTGAGCAGAGACCCTGATTCATTGCAGAAGTACCTTAGTGCTGAAGACATTGGATTAATTTGTGCACATAGGGTCAGAGGACACGATAAACTACATAAAAACTCAATAAACTAGTAACATGTATGTTGAGCTCCCACCCCGGTGCAGTAGGTTGGCATCCTCTCCATAGCAATGTGTGCATGACATTAACAGGTTCACACCATCCTCAAGGTCCTGCTGACATGTCGGGTTTTGTTTCAGAACAAAGGTCATCAGGCTGTTCCCACACCCAAAAGCCCCCTGGGCCTAGATGTAAGAAGCAGCCCTCAGTCATCAACACTGCAGTAGAAGATACAACTCAAGGCAAGTACTCAGATGGTCTTCACCCAGAAGGCACTTTCAAGGGAAGCCCAAACTGGCACAGCTTCTTTTAAAAGCAGCACCTGCCTGCCACAGAATTGAATCACATTGCCTCGTCAGCACAAAACACAGAAAAGCATGTTACACCCACTGGACTTTGGCTCCCAAAGCCAGTCTTGCAAAGCAAAACCATCAGCCTAAGTTGGAAGTGTGCATGGCCTTCCCCTGTTACTCACTTGTGTGACGTGATGAAACCAGGGCAATCTGTTATCCTTCCACCAGTTTTTGTGCAAAGTCCCACTGACAATTCTGCTCAGCATTTAGTGCTCAGGCTGCCATCAACTCTAGTGAAAGCACTTCTGAGCAGGTAAGATCACGAAAACAGAGGAGACACATGGGCTTAGAACTGCACGCTCGGCCACTCTGCAGGTGCCAAGTGGCTCTTCAGGTAGGAGAAGGGCGGAGAGTGTGAAAAGCACTTACCTTATTCTTATAAGCTGTCAGATATGTGGCAGTCTTAAAGAAGCTTAGCAGTAAGGGTTTAATGGAACTGATCAAGGAAATCAGAGTGATTTCTGAAAAGGGGAATCTTTTAGCTCTGACAAGCACTTACCAAGTAAGCATCTGAACTCTGGCAGATGCAGCAGACCTGGGAAGATCTGGCTGGCATGTTTGCTGTAACAAAGATGCTGCCTACAGTCCAGAGGACAGAACAGACTCCTAATAAGGCAGTGTTACCTTTGTTTGTTCAAAAAGGAAATGAAGGCAAGGAACAGCTTTGAGTTGCCTCCTGCCAGGCAGAGGAAGCACTAGATGAACAGCTAGTTTTTTAAATAAAACCACAAACTCCTGAGCCATATGCTGTGCTACCAGACAATGTGTTTTATAAAAACTACATCTGGGGACAGAAGCAGCTCTGTGTGAAGAAAGCATTCACACTGTGCCTCTACTGATTACATCACATCTCTGTTAAGCAACTGGTTCAATTAAAATTTTGGATGAAGCTCTTGTAATAGCTGGTCACCAAAAAGTGGGTAGAAAAATCACCAATCAAGATCAGAAAGGCTTGTGCTCCTAACTCAGTTAGGTGCCACTGTTTCTCTCATAAAAATAATACGTGGTGTTGCAGAATGTTAGTTCTCAAAACATTTCTTGCTGCTGCTCCTCCTGGTTGCTGTTGGTCCAAATGACACCACCTATTGCTTTCGGGCTGGCAGAAGCAATCAACTGCTTCATTCTGCTGACTAAAAATAAATCAATACCAGAGAACAAACTAAGACATTGTTAAGGGCAAAGGAGACCAAGGAAGAAACATGAACATTTTGTGAAAGGGTAAGTTAAGTAGGCAAGAAAGTGTGGGTGTGCTGGCTGCAGAGTTATTTGTATTTAACTGGAGGGTCAACCCTCCATGGCTGCCTCACCAGCTCAAAAAAAATACATAGAAGAGAGAAACAAGAGGAGCTGACAGTTTTATGAGAAATTAATGTAAAACTTAGGTGAGGAAAGTTTTTCAGTTTCACTAACCATTCCAACAGCAATTCACCACCAGGAAGCTTGACTGTGTCTTCTGCTGTGTCAGTGAATGTCCAGCTCCAACTTTGTTCATCATGCATTACAGCCAGGCACGGGAACAGACTACTAAGGGAGGCTGTGGGTTCTCCTGCAGAGGCAGCTTCCAAAGGCCTGGCTGGACAAACATCATCTTGAGATGCATTAGACAGGGCTAATCATAGAATATCTCAAGTTGGAAGGGACCCGTAAGGATCATCAAGTCCAACTCCTCACATTGGGGGAAGGGCTGGGCCAGGTCAGCTCATACCTCTTTTCAAAAACAGGCCATTAAAACCCCAACAAATATTCTTATGTCAACACATAACTGATCAGCATCTCAATTCTTCCCTATTTTTAATTTGAATGCAATGAAAATCATTGTGGCAAGACTATAAAATGTGTCTATGGACTGCTTTCTCATAAACATCAGTAGTCCTCCACTTTAAAAGCTGAGGGACATGGGGAGAAATGACACTTAGAAGTCTTTTTCAGAGCTCTTTTGTATAGTTCTTTAATGAGGATTTATTGTGTCATTCTGAAAATACCCAAGTTCAAAATCCTCTAACTTACAGCTTGCTGCTGTGCAATCATAAAGGACAGTTCCTGTTCATAAAAAGTACAGAGCACTTTTTTGTTGTATTTCTGGACAGAAGCATTCCAGCCAGCAAAGAAAAAACAAAAAAAAGGAAAGAAAAAACCCCAACAGAATATCAAATCTAGTAACCAAATACTGTAATTTAAAATTACAGGATGAGATTTTTTTAAGGGTCTTACTGGTATTTATTCCTAAACACTCAGGGTTACTAAAAGTGACACTGCCTACTTACAAAAAACCTACTCACATTGAGGACTACTTCAGGGATTTTTTTTTCCCTCCCCATTCTGAAAGTAGCTGCACAAAATGCTGGCAAATGAGCAACCACCTGCTTGGATTTTGCACCCAGCAGTACAAAAGAAAAATGTTCTTACAAATGTAGGAAAATGTGTTTGGATAGTCACCAAAACCAGTCCAGAAATTGATGAACTAGTGATTTTGGTTATCAACCAACTAGATCTCAAAGCCACCATATCATTAAAATAATCCTCACTAAAACCTCATTAAAATTCCACCTCAATGTATAAGAAATGGGAAAAATTCAATGCAGTTTGTACCACATTTTTTTCCCACATCATTGGGGCTCTCCAAAGAATGGGGAACCTGGAAACAGCTGTTCCCAAAAGGTTGGAATGGGAACGGCAAGATGAAATACGAAGAATTACACTTTTTTCCAAACAGATCCAGTAAGGTATGTATCAATTTGGAAGATAAAGAATAATAAATATTAATTAGCCTTTTAGGAAATCCTCTCATACCCTTTCAGCCATGTAGCAAACACTTCAACTGCAAATCCTCAGGAGTGGTATGAGTAAGCTATAAAGCTATCCAGTGATGTGAGGCAATCTATTTTTCATACCCTTGCCATCTGCCTTTAAAATTTGCACTAGTCTAATCTGAAGATGTTATAGAGAAGAATTCCGATTAACGGACAGGGAGCCTGTCCTTACCCAAAGCCTATTCATCTTTCTCTTCTGTGACAGACAGACTTCAAGTCTCTCTGTGTCCCCCACTGCAGCTGCATGTTCTTCAGACTTTTAACCATCCATATCTGTGAACTTTCTTTTCCCATAATTCTGGATCAGACTGGAAGCTGTGATTTGAGAAGCCTGTCCCTTTTCCCAGCACTGGAAGTCATTCAGCCCTTTCTGGCCAGCTCGAAATAAGGCTCGCTCCAATTCATCCAGCCGAGCCACCAGCACTGATGTGTCCTCATTGTAGGCATTCTGAGAGGAGTCCATGATACGACGAAAACGGCTAATAAATGTCTAAAGAAGATAAGCAGAATTACTGACAGGTAACACAGAGGCTTCTTCAGCTCAAATGCTAGAGGCCTGAGCTTTCAAGACTGAAAAGCCAATGGTATAGGCTCTAGTTCACAACTAGTCAAGGGTCTGCACATAGTGTAGCACCTGCCACCCTTGGATACAAAGACAAACCATTTCCTGCCTGAGCTGGGAGAGTAAGTGCCTGGATGGGAAGCAAGCACGGAATTAGATTTTGGCTGCTTCCTAATGACAGGCTTGAGCAGATCACAGGGTATAACACAATTACGATCTATTCCATCTCACTTCACAAGACATCATTGCTTTAGAGTGGGTGGAATGAATCTCATGCCACAGCAGCTGCTGTAGGAACATACAAGCTGCAACTTGTGAATAGCCTGGAAATTAAGCCAAACCGCTACTGTAAAGCATTCAGTATGCTGAAAAAACACTTAACCACAAAAAAGCTCAAAAAACCCAAATCTACAACTAATAAATAACATTTTAAAAAGCTAAGCAACAAGACATATTTAAGGATTTTTATCTCCCTCCTTATCTTTGCTTTTGGGAATTAAAAAAGGTCAAAACTCTTTGAAAGCTGTGCTTTGTTATTTCAGAAGCTGATTTTAGAATCATCAGAACTGTAGTATTTGAGGGATTTATTTATGGAATAAATATATTATAAATTAATAACTCTCATTTGGGCTTTGTCACCAAATACTGGTACTTCACATTTATAGTTCCTGAGTATTGGGGGGGGGTGGTGGTGGTGTTTTGTTTATTTTTGAAGTCAGCACAACTCCCCTTGTTTGCTTTTACTAAAGAGAAAGCATGCTTTGATTTTTCTGTCAACAAGTTATGTGTACTAATGTGGCTTGTTTCTCAAGATGTCCATTAGCAGAAAGAGACAAGACAAGGAAAGGTGTGGTCACGCCCTCAATGCAGAAAGCAAGCTTTCAGTGGACAACTCCAAGAAAGGAGCAGCGCTTTAAAGCCTCTCTCCATCAGCCTTCATTTAAAGAATAGAGAAAGAAAAAAGTAAAAGGAGGGAAAAAAGCCAATAGCAACCATCCCAGACTACTTAGAGAGCTGGTTGAAGAAATCTCAGAGCTGTTAGTGGTTATATTTAAAAGTTCAAGGAGCACAGAAATCCAGAAACTGGGAAAGATGGCATCTATCTTAAAAGAGAAAGGGGAGATGGAGAGGGAGGAAGGAAGAGCCAGGGATTTATAAATCTATCAGTATCAATTCCTGGAAACATACTGGAACAGATAAACTATACCTAAACTTCTGCAAGAAAATAGAGAGAAGAGTAACAGCCAACATGGACTTGCCAAGAAGAAACTTTGAGAGATCAGCCTGGTTTCCTATTATGGCAGGATGCTAGGCCTTACAAAGGGAGGAAAAGCAGTACATAGATATCTGTCATGGGGCATTCTTCCAAGATTTAGCTAAACTGCCCACAGGTGGTCAGTAAAGACAATTACACATAGCTCCTGTCAGGAGGGAAGAACATATTGAGTGGAGTTCAACAGGGATCTATGTGGAACTGAGTACTGTTGGATATATTAATTTTTAAGCTTACTAAAGGAACAGAAGTTATGCTTATTAAACTAGCAAACAATATGCAGAAGGATGCTTGCAAGCATGTTGGGGAGCAGAACTCTTAATTCATAATGCTCCTGACAAATTAGAAAGATGGTGTGAAAACAATAGGATGTAGTTCAGCTGGGACTAACGTAAGGTTTTACATTAAGGCAGAAATAAGGAGCCATACAAATGCAGGAAGAGGAATGATTTTCTGCGTATGCAATCTGTACCATCTTACTGTGGACTGCAAACCAAACGTGTATCAATGTCACTCTATTGTGAAAAACAAGATGCTGCATCATGATGAGTGAAGAGCATCATGGCCTACAAAATTCACTAAGTAATCTTTTTGTTTTCATCAGCGCAAGTCCTGAGCAGGAGACTGTATGCTGTTCAGGGCACTGCACATCACAGTGGATGCAGATCAACTGGAAAGATACCAGCAGTGCACAATACGGACAATCAGAGGTTAGAAAGAATGACCCACAAAGAGATACCAAATGAATTCAGACTGTGGCAGGAAAGAAGAGAATAATCTGCCCTCAGTGTTTACTTTGTATGAGACAAACAGAACAAAGCTTGTATTGCTGCAAAGGAGCTTTAGTTTAGATGTTAGAGGAAACCTTCTAAGATTAGGGTGGCAAAGCACTGAAACAGACTGCTCAGAGCAGTGTGAAGTCTCATCATTACAGAGCTTTAAAAATAGGGTAAAAAAATAGAAATAATAGAGGGTGAATTAATTCTGCCTTGCAGCACGGGCACGATTAAATAATCTTACATCTCTAGTCCTGTTTTACAGGCTTTTATGAAATACCATATTTACAGTGTGGAAACTCCAAGCTAAAATTACAGTCCTGGATGCATACTTGAGGCTTCCACCACTAGACTGTGCAGTTGCCAAAAGGGCCATCCTACAGCTTGATCTAAAAAAATCCATATTCAATCCAGAAATCATTTGGATTAAACCAGGATATTTTTTCTGAAGAGTGCTGAACAGTTAGGAACAAGAGGAAGATGGAAAAATGTAAAACCAAATTTCAAGACTTAGTTCAGATACTTGCCTGCAGGATAGTCTGAGCTATCTCAGGATTCTCTGGATTGTCAAAATTCAGGACCTGGGAGCCAAATCTATAGTAGTATGGCCCCATTTTATGCAGATCAACAACATTGGCATCAGCGCTGAACACTGTCCTCCAGGCTTCCTTGTAAATCTTTGGCAATTCCACAGAAATTATTCTTCTTTTGCTGTCATGTAGACCTTTAGCAAGCCACAGAGGTATTTCCAGCTTTGATCCCTGCATGAATGAGAAAAAACAAAACTTGTCCTTGCCATGAAAACAGACGTAAAGCAACCCCAAAGACAGACAGTGAACTTTATTAACGAAGATCTAATATTACAAAAAGTCAATTTCATTTTCAGAACAGTCTACTGTAATCATAATATAAAACAGACACACTTTAGAGGCATTATTACTGCAAGACTCTGAAAGCAGATTTTTTTTTTAATTTATGTTGTATAATCCAATAATTATTAAAAACCAGGATTATGAAACACCAGGGAAAAAAACCGATGCAAAATGCATACAACAGAAGTAAAAATAACTTCTAAAAGTAGCTAGAAGCTAAAATTTCCTTGCAGTGACTCCAAAAATAGAGGGCCGCTGGGGCCTGGGACGCGCGAGATACCCGCGGCGCGGCAGCGAGCCCACGGGCCCTAGGGCTCACGCAGGAACAGGAGCGACGCCGCCACGGCGGGCACGCTCTGCCCCGGGCAGCGCCTGCCGAGGCACGGGAGGGAGGCGCGCACCTACAGCTCCCAGCGTCCCCCGCGCCTCCGCGCCAGCTGGCCACCCCATCCCGCCCCGCGCCGTGGCTGCTGGGAGTTGTAGTTCTTCCTTCTCCACCCGCCGGTTACCTCAGGGATCGAGTCGCCAGTGCCGGCCCCCTGGCCCAGCGCGAAGGCCAGGCGCGGCAGGGTGCTCTCGGCGCGGCCCGGCACCTTCTCCTGCGACATCAGGATGTCGTCCAGCGACAGGAAGTTCTCTTCCAGGCCCAGCCCGGGGCCCACAGGGAAATACGCCTCGGACATGGCCGGGCGAGCAGGCAACGGAGCGGCGCCGACGCCGGCGCCGGTACCTCAAGGCTCCCGCGGCGGCTCCCGCGCAGCCAGTCAAGCCCCTCCCGCCGCAGCCGGACAGCGCGCCGCTGCGCATGCGCCGTGGCACCGCCCGTCACTGCATTTCCACCCTGTGCCCGGCGGTGGGGTTTGCGTAGGCTCGGTGGCCCGGCGGGGCCTGGCGGCGGGGTTCTCCCTCGCAGCTGCACTGGCGCTGAGGCGGGTACCCTCGCGACCGCGCTGGGCCTGCCGCCTGGCGGCCCCAGGGCCCGGGCAGGCGCGCTGCCGAGCCAAGGGGAGGCCAGGCCTCAGGCCGCGGCAGCGGCTGCGAGGTGCCGAGCCCCAGGCCTGGCGCAGCCTTGTCCTGCCCATGCTGACGTTCCCTCCATGCAGCACGATGGCGGGTGTCCAGCGCCAGCAGTCTTTATAGCAAGGGACGGGTGTGGCAGCGGCTCCACCTTGCTTTCAGAGTGGGCCCTGGGCAGTTCCTTGCAGCTGCCATCCCCCTGGCATGCCAGCCTCCGCCTTGCAAGGCAGACCTCCAGAAAAGGGGTATCTCAAAGGCGTATCTTATCTAAATGCACGCACCAGGCTGAATTTGCAGCAGCGCAACCTGGGTGGTTGTTCCTTGACAACAGCATGCTCAGGTCATGGCCAGCGCTGCTGGCTGACAAAGTCCTGGTCCTCCAGGCAGAGCAGCAGTAAGGACCTGCTGGCCCACTACCTTGTCTGGCCCCTGAGAACAACTCTTCTGGCAGGCAGAGGGATTGCCTGTGGCTTAAATACATTTATCTGAACCTACAAGTTAGCTGTATGAAAAGCCAAGCAAATCATAGAATCATAGAATGCTTTGGGTTGGAAGGGCCCTTTAGAGATCATCTAGCCCAACCCCCCTGCAGTGAGCAGGGACACCTTTAACTAGATCAGGTTGCTCAGAGCCCCATCCAACCTGATCTTGAATGTTTCTAGGGATGGGGCCTCCACTACCTCTCTGGGCAACATGTTCCAGTGCCTCACCACCCTCATTGTAAAAAATTTTTGAAGTCTAAATCTAACACCCTTTAGTTTAAAACCATTACTCCTTGTCCTGTCACAACAGGCCTTACTAAAAAGATTGTCCCCATTTTTCCTACAGGCCCCCTTTAAGTACCGAAAGGCCTCAATAAGGTCTCCCCGCAGCCTTTTCCAGGCTGAACAACCCCAACTCTCTCAGCCTGTCCTCGTAGGAGAGGCGCTCCAGCCCTTGGATCATTTTTGTGGCCCTCTTCTGGACCTGCTCCAAACAGGTCCATGTCTTTCTTGTGCTGAGGGCTCCAGAGCTGGATGCAGTACTCCAGGGGAGGTCTCACCACAGCAGAGCAGAGCAGCAGAATCACCTCCCTCAACCTGCTGGCCATGCTTCTTTTGATACAGCCCAGGATACAGTTGGCTTTCTGGGCTGCAAGCGCACATTGTTGGCTCATGTTCAGCTTTTCATCCACCAGTACCCCCAAGTCCTTCTCCGCAGCAGGGCTGCTCTCAATCCCTTTATCCCCAAGCCTGTGTTGATATTGGGGCATATGCTGCTCATGTGGTTAATTATCCCCATGTTTCTTTTTGGCAGTTAAGGGCATGGGTCATCTTGCAGAGTACAAAATCAGACTGAGTGATGTGGCTGTGCTGAGTAGGCAGAAGTTGGTATTAATGAGCTGTGTATACCATGGATTTCAAAGTGAGGCTACATCCCAAAGTAATTTATTTTAGTGCTATAAAATAAGTACTGAGTCATATTTTGATGGCAGAATCAAATACCTTGTGCTAAATTCTAGGTTAGATTGTATAAGCATAAAAACAGTGGTTACCCCCATTTTTATCTGAATTTTACTTCATACTAGAACCTGACCTTGTGCTTTTCTTTTCTCATTGTTTTATTGTTTCAAATTAGTTCAGTTTTCATCACATTCAAGTTTTCTTGCTATTCCTTAAGCTGTATATGCTAAAAACATTACTCTTTCTATATACAGTGGTCTATAAAAAAAAGTTAAGTAATCTAATAAATATTTCAGTCTTTGTTCTGCTAAGGAAGAAAACCAAACAATTGAGCAGGGTTGAAACTCAGAGACCTGGCAATGTTCTTGAAAAATAATGACAGAGTTATTTATGGGGGCTTTGATGATTTGTTTAATGACATTTTCAGTCCATGACTAAGGCATAAGCCAATGCCTCTTCAATTATCTTTTAATTCTTATGACCTCAGCATTCTTTATGCTGTTGTTTGCTCAAGCTGAATCTATTGTGATTTGGTATTGTTTTGTCTTCATTAATTAGTATGCTGGTACTTTAATATCTTGATCAGTCAAAGCCATGCAAAAATGATCAAATTTGCACCAGTTTATTAACTCTTGCACTATTTTATTTCATACAAAGAAAAATAAAGCACAGGCAGTGGAGACTGAGACCTTAGGATGATGTACTTCTGTCACTTATGCATCCCTTATGTACTATGGCAGTATATGCTATAAAAATCCAGCCAACAAAGAAATGGCAAGCTTTTTGTGAACTGTGGCATGCTGGATTTGTGAAAATCTAATGCTGTTAATTTGTTAGAGAAGTATCAGAAACGGAGACCCAGGAGCAGAAGAAATGTATGCACGTCTGTTTGTCAATGTGATGCCCACACACTGCTGGTTTTAAAATGTCCCCTTTTTCCTATTATTCAGGTACATTAAATCCTGACAACAGCTGTAAGGGAAATGCATGCTCCTGAAAAGAGATTTCATGTAAAAGGTCATTTCTTGTAGAAGGCTGAATTTGTGTCTATGGTACAGAAAACAGACATTATATTAAAGTTAGTATTGTTAACTATTGTCCTGTGTTGTTTTCGTGGTTTTTTAATGAGAGATTAAGTCTTTCTGTTTGGAAACGAAATCCTTCTATCTGTGCACATGTTCCAAATAAGTTAGAGTGCAATTTCCAAAAGCTCGTTCTAAAGGGCAGTTCTGATAAAATTATAATTTGCTGAATTGGATTAGTAAAAATATTCCCTGCTTAATCAGGTTTAGGAAACAAATTTCTATGCTAAATATGAAAGCTTGCACTGTGAGTGAGAAGAGAGAACTGTGCAAATGGAATATGCTCTTTTTCTAGGGTGCAGAAGTAAGGCATCTGGAAAAAGAGGGAAGAAAACAGTGTTTCCCTATGTCCCAAGATGCTTCATCCTGTAGTATGTGATACTGAAATAAGGCACAGAGGTGCAGAAAGCCTAAGGTACTAGGCAAAGTTGAAAGAATACAAAGGGAAAGATGTTTACACTCACTGTAAAATCAGTTGAAGAATTGTTCTTTTGTGAGAATTTTAAAGAATGATGGGTTTGGCAGCCAAAATTATGTCACCCCTTTTTGTAGTATGTTTGCCCTCTCATCCTGAGAAAGTTACTAAGCAGGTTCCTATTCCTGAACACTTCTGTGTGAATCTTAGTTTAAAAATATGCATAATGAGCCCAGCATCCTATACCATATTATATTTTCATAAATATGATTTCAAGACCTTCCTGAAAGAAAAGGAATGTCCTGTGTCATAGCTGAGCCTGTTTGTACTTGAGGATTTGTAAACTGGAGACTTCATTCTCCTCCTGCATTTGTGTAAAGTCAAAACCCTTTATGTCATATGGAGCTACACTAGCAGAAGTAGTCTGAGAGGGGAATCAGACCCTGTAGCTTTACAGAGACAAAGAATAACAGAATCCCTCAATAATCAGCGTAAAGAAAGGAGCAAAAGTGTGTAAGAAGAAAGGCATATAGATATTGAGAGAAGGCAGTGGTGGAGCAAAAGAGGCAGGAGGTGAAGACATATGCCAAAAACTGAGTAATGACAGAGGAAAATATTACAGAAGTAAGTCTGAGCTGTGATGGGTAAAACCCAAATTACTTCCAGGTATGGTAGATGAATTGAGAGAATTGCAAAGTGGGAAAGAACGAAAACTTAGAAATCAAGGAACAGCTGTTATATTTCATCTATGTACTTCTTAAATCTTGAAGATTCAGCCAATTTAATATCTCAGATAAATTCAGGGAAGCGAAATTATGTTACCTGCTTCTTCTAGGGACTTTCATTTGGTCAGAGCATGCTGACGTCTGTGTTTTGCACAGTTGCTGAGATGTGTCACAACAGCATGTATATGTGATGTTATGACAGAGTCAGCTGATACTGTC
The DNA here is from genome assembly GCF_030463565.1 of Pelecanus crispus. Classification (NCBI taxonomy): domain Eukaryota; kingdom Metazoa; phylum Chordata; class Aves; order Pelecaniformes; family Pelecanidae; genus Pelecanus; species Pelecanus crispus. The sequence continues at coordinate 24,838,453 of NC_134650.1, forward strand.
ATCACGGGTAATTTAAATGACATTAAATACATGAACTAAGACAACTGGAAAAGCTGCAGGATGTTGATGGGAGCAGGAAGTACTACTCCCTGTGACCTCTCCTTACCTTACTTTTTAAGGGCAAAGTGAGAGAGGAATCATCAGTCTCTACATATTGGACTAAACCACAGCACAAACTAAGGCCTTTGTCCCCTCTTGCATAGAATCTCAGTTACCATATAGGATCATAGTATGACTTGCTTTTCTTATTTGTGTTTGTTATCAAGTAATCAGAAACACTGGCAGGAGTTTTGGCTGTCTTTAAGATCTCTAGATGAGACAACTGTCTTCAGTGGAGCCAGAATTGCACTGTCTAATCCTGACCAAAAGATCCTGAGTGCATGAGTAAAACTCAGGCATGTGGCGTGCACACTTCTGAGAGCGGAGCTTTCTGTTTTGTGGTGTCCAGCTGATAGAAGGCAACACATTGTAGCACATACCCTTCACCTACATCCCCGGGCTTTCTGATGCTACTTAGATCATTCCTTTCCCTCCTGGAACTTTCATTCAACAAATTTGCATTTCCTAATCAGTTAACTTGCCTGTGGCAGTGGGAGTTCTTATTTGTAAGTAATGCCCTACTGTATCTTTGATACAAGTTTTTGCAACCCCTTTGTTGTGCAAATACAGGTATGTAACAAACCAATTGGCTTCAGTAGGATGATCATAAGAGAGTTAAGTGCTATGTCATATGAGTAAATACTGCTCTCCAAGAGACAGATTCTGCAGTCCAGTACAACTTTATTTTTTTTGAAGGAAAAGGGGTAGCAGCACAGGTCAGTAGTTAAACCAAGGAGATAAACACTTTCCTCTTCAGTTTATCGGCAAATGTGGGAGATTCAGCAACAGTATTAACGATACACCATATTCATATTTACATCTCAAGCTATCATTCCTTTCCACATTGGAGGAAGAGAGGAAGATTGTGTCACATTTTGCAGATAGGAGAACAGCCATGGAAGAAGTGAAGGGATTTAGGGCAACCAAGCATCCTATGGGAGGAGTCTTCTGGCTTCCAGCTTCTAGCCAAGGGTCTCTTAGCCAGCAGGCAGCAATGTCAGCAGGGACTCTCCAAGCTTGTACAATGAATTTCAAAATCTTTTAAGCACCTACTAAAAAGGAGTATTGAATTTATAAGATAAACTGGATGCTATAACTGGTATTGGAAACAGCATTTTTGAAAACCAAAGTGAAAATAGAAGCATTTCTAGAACTCAACAGTATTTTTTTCCCAGTTGTCATTTACTGTGTGAATCTCTGTTATTATGTGAGAGTGGATTCAGCAATTTCCAAGACATTTTTAACCATTGTGTAGTTTTGCTGGTAAATGGAAAGTCACAGTTAAATCAGCAGCAGTCATTTGATGAAGGTTTCTTGTTTTACGGAGTGATGCCATGTTGCTAAAACTTTTTACGATTTAATATCAAGTAGGAATACTGCCAAAATTGTTGGTGCTTCTTTCATTTGGAGTTTCCCAGATGGCATTTTACTATTGTTTTTGTTTAGAATTGTGGGAAGATGGTAATTGTGTTAACTGCCTTCAGCAAGAAATTAAGGAAATTGCTGATTACTGCTCGGAATTGTATATCTGCAGAAAATTCAAAAGGGGTGAGATTTCTCAAACTTTTGGTATCTCAGGGTGACTGTGATGATGGGAATAGAAAACTCACATGTATTTTTATTTCATTCACATCCATTCACATGACGTGGATGAAAGAAAAGTACTGTGTTCATTCTTGAGGGGGACACCCTTTCCTACCTGTAAGGTACTCAAGCTGCTGAGCAAAACAATGAATCCTTTCCGCAGTATGAAACATTAAACATCAGCAATTTCCTTTTTCTTATGTTTCACCATTCACAGCAAATATCCTAGGGAGATGTTGGAAATTATGCTCGTCCAATTAAGTTGCATGCACTCCAACTCCATTCAGCAAAAGGCTGGTCAATGCCCAGAGACAAAAAACATCTAATAAATCAATCTTTGTGCACAAAAGAAAGCATTTTTTTTTTAAGAAATTACATAAAAACTAGAACCGACCTGTTTGAAAGGAAGATACGGGGGTCAGGTGCTATATGAACTTCACTTTCTACATGATGTTTGGCTTTTTTTCTGAGGTATTCAGGACATTTCCAGTAAAAGCAAGCTAAAATTTGCAAATTTTACCCCTGTAAAGAAAATAAAAGATTATTCAATTTCTTTCAGACTCAAATAAGCAATTGTAATATTTGACTACAGATATTTTTAATGTTTTTCTGTCTATATCCTGATAACCTTTTGCTTCATTCTAGGTTCTCACTCTTATTCATGTTACTCTGGAGAGTTTTATTAAGTGTGTGAGTTACTGAAAAGAAGGCAACATTGCTTATTTCTCAAGATCTAGAATAAGAGCTTGAATTCTGAATTGCAGGGAGAGTAGGTTCGTATCAACTCACTTATGTGTAATCAGTAAGCTACGAAAACATGAATGCTACCGATTTCTTCACTGCCTTCATTCACATTTCTTGTATCTGGGTTTTTTTTTCCCCCCTTTTATCTGCCATGTTGTCTCTACCAGTGACCCAGGATTCACTAGCTGGAGAGGATGGCAGTCATCTGCATTTTATGTTTTGAACTGCCTGTGCTCTTTAAACCATGGTTTCAGTGTTACCAGCATTACTCCAGCCCTTCATCCATCAGCATTAGATGAGCAGAATGCTGATATTTCAGGGTTCTTAGAAATAGAATCTCCCTTTGCTTTGTCAGAGTGTGAATGCTCCTTTTGGCCCATGGCTTGCTGTCTTTGGCCAGCAGAAATCTCTGAATACCTTAAATCTGATTGCATCTTGGCTGCTGCTTTTCATTTCTGGACTGTGGATATCTGGTCAGGCTGTCCACATTTTTGAGGCATGCTAGAATAGGAAAAGATCCAAACTGTTCCTCCTCTGATCACATATGGGAAGTGAAATCTAACAGCACCTTGCTGGAGCACACTGCATCATGTCAAAAAGTAGACAATCTTGTTCGTGGCTTGTGAAGAGGTTTTTTTCATCTTTCAGTGTGAAAAATGCTATAGAAATGTCACATTACACCTTTTACATACTGACAATTTGGCTAATATAATGTGATTATAGTCAGAATTAGCACACCAAAAATTCTGTGCCCCAGTGGGAAAGGCTACTAGTATAATAACAGCTAGGAGGCCCACGAGGAGCAGAGCAAAACCAGAGTTTCTTGCATTCCTGGCATCTTTGGGAGACAGAGAGGTAGCTGCTGTGAATGAGAGGAAACCATCTAAGAGGTGGGCTGATAGCAGCATTTTCTGAGCTGCTGAATGGATGCCTGTGGAGTCCTGCAGGATCCACCCTCTCTACCCACTATCACTTGCCAGACCAAGCAAGTGATCCCAGGTGGTGGGAGCTTGCAAAGTGTGTGGGGAGAGTTTGAGATACTAACCCCTGGAGTCAAAGGATTAAGGGGATGATGCTGTTCACTTTGAACATACAATCTGGAAGAAGTCCAGTGATTCATGGTGTGGGGGAATGTGAAGAAGAGACAAGACAGGCAGCTTGCATTGTCTGACAGTTGAGTGGCTCTGTAGTTCTGAGAACATCCTGTCACAGTGTATCCTCAAATCTGACAGCTTTTCTCTTTCAGGCATGGACTACTCTTTGATCCTATAAAGTTTATCTTGGTTTTCATGAAACAACCCTGTAAGTGGCCAGTGATATATCTCATTGTGGGTTAAGTCAGCAGTGTGCAGGTGTCATCAGCTAAATATCCAGGAATGTTATATTCAAAAGTGACAAAACCCCATGAGATATTTTAAAAGCAAATGTATTTGGACTTCTCTGGACTTTGTGGCTTGAACTCAGTGGCAGGCTTTATCGCACAAACCCAGATGTGGATTTTTGGCAGAGTTTTAACCTCTTCTAGGACAGACTGCCTATCTTTTGATTTTCTCATTTTCTTATAATCCTGTATTTACAAGCAGAGCTAGTAAAATAACAGAAAAGCACATTCAGTGGAGAAGGTTTGGCAAACCCAGAGTAATCTCATTGAGATGAGTGATGGTTTTAGACCTTATTTTCAAAATATGGAGTTCAAAAATCTATCTCCTTCTTACAGAGTTTCAGGGCCAAGTATCTCCATGGCATAAATAGATGTACATCCACTACAGAAAGTGCAGTTATATCCGTTCACCAATGGTGATTTTTTTTTTGTTGATAGCTTCTTTCAATATGACAATTAGCAGTCCTTAAAGAGATTGAAACCTTCTTTGATTGGTGCATCAATACAAATGCTTTGCTTTTCTTCTCTTTTGACTAATGGTCTTCATCCTGGAGCCTCTGAGTGCATTAAGTAACGTGTCGTATACATTTTAGTCTTTCCCTTGTGTCCTTTCTGAGACTTGTATGCAGTACAGAGTTGTTTCTGGTTTATTTCTAAATGCCCATGCTTCTATGGCTTTCTAGTAGAGATGTCAGACTGGACGATAGTAATATTTGCTTCAGGTGAAACATGATGGGGTTTGTGGTTCCTACCAAGTTCATTCCACAGACCAAGGCTTAGCTCTGCAACAGTTCTTAGATGCCTGACTCTGTTAGGAGGTAATTATCAGGGGGACATGAGGTGCCAAAGAGGGACTTCACAGTTCTGTAGCTATGGCTTATTGGTTTCCTGTACGGATGAGCTTTGTTCACGTGGTAGAAAATTTTGTTCCAAACAGAACCAAGTGAAGGAGATGAAAATCTCAACCAGGTGAGACCTGCTGGTGTGTCTCAACAGAGACAGTTCGGGCCAATGTCAGAATGGCTGGTGAACTGGGATGCACCTGCGAAATTCTTGGTGCACACAGAAGTTTTTTGCTCCTTTTCCACAATGGGTGGAAACCTTAGCATATCTGAGATGGTAATGATGTGAAATGTGTGAGTCAAACCTTGAAGATAAACGTCTAATGCAATTGCTTTAAATCGCAGCAGATTTTTTATAACATCCTTTGCATTCAAGCCTGCTTGCATTTGTGGCTAAAACAATGTTGATAATGCACCAGTGTTTCGGTTATTGCTGAATAGTGCTTGCACGGTGGCAAGGTTTTCTCTGCTCCCTCCTCTAGTGACTAGGCTGGGGGTGGGCAAGAGATGGGGGCAGGACATGGCTGGAACAGCTGACCAAAGGGATATTCCATACCATATGATATTGTGCTCAGTAATAAAAGCTCAGGGAAAGGAGGTGGAAGGGGGTGCATTTGCAGTCATGACGTTTGTCTTCTCAAGCAATGGTTACATGTGCTGAGACCCTGCTTCTCAGGCAGTGACTGGACATCTGCCTTCCGATGGGAAGTAGTGAATTAAGTCTTCTTTTTGCTTTTGCTTTCCCTATTAAACTTGATCCATTAGTCTTTTCACCTTCCTTCTATTTTCTCCCCATCCTGCAGGAGAGGGGAGTGAGCAAGAGGCTGGGTGGGTGTTTGGCTGCTGGCTGAGGTCAACCCATCACAAGCACTAGAAAATAGACACTTAGCTCCTGTTCCTAATAAACATTGGTCATCTTGTTTCCCTGCATGAAGTTACATTTTTATTGCAGAATGTTCCTCTACTTGTAAATTTTCCCTTGCATTCAGTTTCCTTCTGAATAATTTGCTGAGGAGATAATGTCATCATCACAGTTCGCTCTGACTGTCCAGATCAAAACAGTTAGTTGATTCTGCAAAGCTGATTAGGAACGACACCCTTAAAAACATTGAATTTAAATTAGCATTTAGGTTTCAGAGTTAATATCTCATGGAAACCCAGCTTTCTGAGATGTCAGAGAGATGGTATTGATTCTCTTCCCTAATTCAGCAGGCTGGTGCAAAAAGGTTTGAAGAGCCATTCCTGGCCTGCTCAGACAACTCTACAGGAGCAGTTTAAAATTGTATATTCATATAGATTCGCTGCCCAGTTTTTTCATCTGATGCCAATGAAAGCTACCTCATCCATAGAAAGTTCCTTACGAGAGAGGTCTGACCTCCCCAGGAGGATGGCTTAGCAGCTGGCTGTGAATATGCTTTGTCTTATTTGCAGTCTCATCATTTCACTGTGTCAGTTCTAGGTAACCTCTTCTGAGCCCATGGACTCAGAAGCTTCAGCTCCATAAATGCTCCCGACTTCTGCTCCCGACTTGCAGCAGCCTGATTGATGATCCGCAAAGAAGTTTTAGTTTGCTGTTGCTGACAGCAAGTTCAGCCTAGGCCAGCCTCTGAGCATACATACCAATGGTATCTTCACACCAGTGTATAATACAGTTATTTCTTGATGGTTTATTATTTCCTTCTTTTCAGCTTCTCTTTTGCTTGCTGCGAGGAGACCTTATTGCAACCTTCCAGTACTTAAAGGGGGCCTACAGGAAAGATGGGGAGAATCTTTTTAGCAAGGCCTGTTGTGACAGGACAAGGAATAAAGGATTTAAACTAAAGAAGAATAGATTTAGAATAGACATTAGAAAGAAATCTTTTACAATGAGGGTGGTGAAGCACTGGAACAGGTTGCCCAGAGAGGCGGTAGAGGCCCCATCCCTGGCAACATTCAAGGTGAGGTTGGATGGGGCTCTGAGCAACCTGATCTAGTTAAAGCTGTCCCTGCTCACTGCAGGGGGGTTGGGCTAGTTTATATACTGAGCATGAAGTCATATGGTATGGAATAGCCCTTTGGTCAGTTTGGATCAACTATTCTGGCTGTGCCCCCTCCCAGTTTCTTGTGCACCTGGCAGAGCATGGGAAGCTGAAAAGTCCTTGACTAGCATAAGCAGTACTCAGCAACAACTAAAAACATCGTCGTGTTATCAACATTCTTCTCCTACTAAATCCAAAACACAGCACTATGCCTGCTACTAGGAAGAAAATTAACTCTATCCCAGCCGAAACCAGGACACCTCTAAAGGTCCCTTCCAACCCAAAGCATTCTATGATTCTATGATTCTATGATTCTATGATTCTATGATTCCTGCAGTTTTTATAGAAAGGCATTTTAAAAAGGTGGGTGAACATCAGTTATTAATTGTGCTTGCTCTGTATAATGATGGGTATTTCTAGCAGAATTCATCCTTTTAATCCGACTCTTTGCCACATATACACTGAGGGAAACAAAATGCCTTTAAGATATCATATATTTGTAAAGAGCATTAGCAATGCAGTGAGGTAGATCAGCTTCACACGTTCATTTGAAGATTAGGATCTAAACGTAGATTTGTTCTCCAATGACAAGGGTTTTGTGCCCTCAATTTCAATAGCTGTTTCAATCCAAAACTACCATAGGGGTTAATGCAATGAGAAGGCTTTGATTTGGAGCCTGGGACTGAAGGATATATTAGAAGCTAGACCTCCAACCTTAGTGGAAATACATGGCAGAAATCCCCTGCATGCCTGTCTTTGGTTTCTGTCCAGCCCTTCTGTGAGCTCTTGATTTCACCAAATTCCCTTGATTTATGGCATGTTACTCATAAGGCCAAGCTGTCCCTGGATAATGTAAGAACATACCATTCGTGTCTTTTGTAGGTTCGTGGTGCTGAAAGCATACGCTTGGTGTTGCACCCTCTTAACTTGCTTTCACTGTAACATTCCCTGCTGTGATGGTCTGTAGAGTGAAAGCTATAACTCCGGGTGAGAGATTTGGTTTGGGCTAGAAGTGTTACCCTGATTTACCATCAGCCCAGCAGTACAATGGCAACATGTCCCAGAACTGATGTGATTGTCGCTGTAGAAGAGCTGCTGTACTATCTTTAACACTCAAAATTACAAAGCATTTAAAAGTATAAGGGGCAGACTTGCCAAGTAACTCTTGGGTAGCTTATGAGTGGGTCTTATGCAGCATGCAAAGCATAAGGGGTCAATTCTTGAAGGCATTCTGTTTTTCTGTATTAAGTGTAATAATCTCTGCCTCTTGTATATGTGTGTAGCCTCCGTCAGGGAAAATGGTAATGAGTTTGCATACCAAGGAGATACTAAATCATGATTCCCCTTCAGTAATGTATGTCAACAGAAGCCTTTGATGAATGCAGCTTCTTCTTAGTTAGATGCTTGAGCAGGAGATTATTAATCCATTTATCTCAAATTCTAATTGTACCATGAATTTCTTGCTGTTTTATGCCTAAGTTTATGATCATAGTTATCTTCCTAGAACTTTTACAGAGCCATACTCATAAATGAATGTATTTCTGGAAATTTGACTTGTTGTATTCTTATTTGTATTACTTTCCTCAATATGTGTGTCTGTAAATATTCTGAAAGCCTCACTCCATCAGCCAGGGGTATCCTGCAACATAACAATTAAGCAATTGCGGCTATATGCCATTTCCATAGTAGTGACATCTGACCTTTAAAAAAATTGATTTTGGCATCAGTAAGGGGAACTGGATGATTATCATGGCAAAGGCTGGTCTTTATGTACCAGAATTGCTGAGTGGGCATGATTTGGGGACCTGCCAGCTTTCAAATGCATGTTAAAACCATAAGCTTAGGTTGTGATAATAATGTATAATTAATTATTAATGATCCTATAGATATAAAAATCAGTCCTAGGAGATTCAGGGCAAGCCAATCCATTTGCTAAAAGAGCATGTAGTTGCCTGGATGACACACATTTGCCTGGATACAGCCAAGGATTGTTTGGAAAATATCCTCATAGCAGGCAGAAGCTTTTGTTTTTGTTTGGCATACTGAATTGGCCTAGTTGGCAATTCATGGTATATACTGCAATGGCTCCATCTGCTGAGACAACTCGTAAATCACTTGAAACTTCAGAAAGTTGCAACAAATGGGATTCATTCTTCTATCATCTGTGCTATTAATGCCCTCTGTGTTTCTATGTCTAGGGTGGGCTACTTAAGAATAGACTAAGAACATATTGCAGTGTCTTTGTGTGTATGTGTGCCCACACAACAGATGGATGAGATTGACAGGCACATGGCTGACATTCAGTCAAGTGGAATAATAAATAATAGTAAATGAAGTCACTTTCTCGGAGTGTCCCTGGTTTTTTATGGGCTGTTGTTTAGGGCTTGCTGTGTGCAAGCAAAGATTTAGTGGCACCATCTAAATTGTACAGTGATATCTGGGAAGAGAGAAAGGTATTAGAGTGAAGGATTTTTTTCTGCTGTGTTCTATGGTTTTAACTACCTGTACTGGCTGCTATTAAAAAATACAAAGAAACCCTACCACAGTTCCTATTCTAAATACAGTGGCAGGTGATATCTCTTCTGGCACCTATGGGCTCACATGTTGCCAAATGATTTCTTTTCAGTGGTGTTACTGATGTCCTAGCTGACAACATGTCCCAGTTGTCCTTTCCAGTACAGAGCATATTGCTCACTAAGGTCCCTGTATCTCACTGCTGAACAAATTCAGACTGGGATAAGGCTAACTGCTCCCATCCTTTCAGTTCTAGAAGGACACATCATGGCAGACACTGTATCTATGTTGACACGCAACTGGGCTGAGTTTAGTTCCAAGTATGTATAAAATAAAATTATACCTGCACAGCTGAGTGTCATTGCATCTCATTTTAGACAAGAGAATAATTTGTAGATGTCTAATTTGGATGCATCTGGCAGGCTGTATAAACAGAGATATCTGCTATCTGATTAGCAAACATAGAAGAGTTTCTTGCACTGTGTGCACTTGGGAAGCTGCAGTAATTTGGTGTGTTAGCTCCTGCTTCACTTCAATTTTTTTTCTCTCTTTTCTTTTAGTTGGAGGGCTGCTGACCCTGTTTGTGTTTCTCAGCATTACCCTGAAACTGTTCTCCTACTAACAGGTGAATCGATGGCATTGGGAGGGGAGCACTAAGTCTATCAGAGGAACTGCCAGGACACAGAATCAGGAGATCCCAGAACCCTTCTGGCAGTAGACATAAAAAATTATTATCTGTTTATGTGTGGGCTGAGCTCAGAACTGGGATTTCTGCACCCTGCAGTTTTCTGAACCCCTTCCAGTTCTGCCAAGGATGTAGTTTGTGACTTGGAGAAAGTCAGTTCTCTCTTTTTCAGTTTCCCTATCGGTAGAGAGAGCCTTTGGGCCATGCCTCACCAAGACTGGAAGGATTAATTAATTTGGACATTTCAAGGCATAAATTGCTATGTAGGGCTAGACCCTGCATCAGTGCATCAACGGGAGGTTTTACGATTGATTTGAGGGGAGGAGGACAGTGGTCCAAGTGCCTGCAAATGGACAAAACCCACAATGCTGGGGCAAGTTCATGCATAAATTCCTTCCCCTCTCTCCCCAAAATCTCTCTGTTTGCTTTTCTTATTAACTTAATAATATTCCTGATCAGTCTTCAGGCTCAATTTTCTCCTGAGCATTGTTTGTTCCCACCATTCTTTCTGGCAGAGCTGCTCTGCTTGAAAAACGCACTTTGATTCATTCTGTGCTCTTGACTTGGAACTAATAGGACTCATCCGACCTGGTGAGTCAGAGTAAGTCTTTCTGCATCTCTTCCATGTAGACTGAGTGAAGCAGAGGCTCTGTGGAAGACAGACATGGGATCATATAAGTAAAGATTTGGTAAGTGTATGCACAATATGCCTGATTCAAGCTGGATCACTAATTCAGTGTAAAAACATGCTTTTTTTGCCATGAAGGTGTAGCCTTAATGGGGAATAACAGCTAAAATTATTTCTGTTCCTCTCTACCTTTGACAAATTTGAAAGAAGTGTTAAGCTGATGCTCAGCTTTTTTTGAATACTACACTGCATGCTTCTTTTTAGTCAGTCTTATTTATTCTGCTTTTTAACCTCTCTCCTCCTCTTAGAACATATGTACACAATCTTGCAAGAAAATCCTGCTTTGTGGTTATACTACTAGTATTTTGTGAGGCACATAATCTCAAAGGGGAGATTTTTCATGACAGGATCTCCTTTTAAATTAGCCCAAGAATGATAGTGTCGGATCCAGGCTTCCCATATTGCCTGTGTGTGGCACTGAAGAAGTCATCTATGCCAGAAGCCAAAGAGATACCTAAGTGTCTAACTCACAGATGAAACCTTAGAGACAAGAGGAAAACATGGTGAGCAGGGGCTCATAGTCAAATGCCAAAACACAGTTAAACACAATTAAGAATTTGTGCAGCAGTCTGGCTATTCCTCTGTGCCCCATTTGTAAGAAGGGGACAGCAGTGTTGTCCTAATTCCCTGGTGAGTTAAGAACGTACACCAGTTAGAGGCTGTGGGTGCTCAGTCTGGGGTGGTGGAAGGGCCCACTGAATCCCAGAAGAGGGAGGGAAGGGATCCCTGACCCAGTTTGCTGGAGACTGCCAAAGGATCAAAGCAAAAGCAGAAGGGGATAAAATATTCATGCTTGTACGATCACCTTGACTTCATGAGAAGTTGACTGGTGCAGTATCAGCCATTCCTGGTTATGTAACATTGTTTGTGGCCTCACATTCACCTGATCCCTATGACCCCTTTTATGCTTTTTGTTCGCAGCAGAACATTCCAGCCATCGCTCCAGGAAGAAAGAAAGAGGGCAGTCAGAGCAGATCGTGTACCCAGTGAAACTGAAAGTAAAGGGTAGCTAACTATTTGTCCTTTTACAGCAGTTACCTCTCCTCTGTCAGCAGAACAGAATTTTTATAACAAATGCTACATCAAGTTGCTGAAACAGGCTAGCAAGTGGGTAGTTCCTGCTTCTGCCAAAGGAACAGCTATTGCTTTCATAGCCTCTTAGATGTGACATTATTCCTTCAAAATCAAACCTTTGTTGGAAATTACTTGGTTTTAGAAGTGACCTAAGATTGCCATCTTCAAGCTTGATGTTGTACATTTGACAGCACTTCAGTTATAAGAACTACTGCTGTTTCCTCCTGTCTGATCTTTTTTGTGTGTATGTGTCTTCACTAGGCAATGGAGGCATAGAAAAAAATTTGCAAATGGAAAGCATTTTTATAAAATCACAAGTGTTGGTGGCTAGTGAGTATTCCAGGACACATGAAGTTCCTGGAAACATTTTTGAACATGTTTTTGTATCATCCCTTTTTGGTGGCTGATAAAATTAATTTGTATCTTTGAAAAATCCCCTTACTTGGACTCCTTGGGTGTTGTGGAGCTTCTTGCGTTCTGAAAGTCAGGGTATTAGTTTAGGTTCCTAAACAATAGTCTAACATTAGATATCTATTTATTAAAAATCCCCAGACTTCATAATGAGTTTCACAGTCCTGCAAGTCAACAAGCAAGCCAGTCTGTTTTGTACAGGACTAGTAATAGTGCCTGCACACTGTACAGCTGTGCAAGAGTGCTCTTTGATCTACTGGTGCAGAGATAAGACCCTGCTAAGAGGATGTGTTTGCCTTAGAAGCTGTCCTTGATGGGTTCCCAGTTCCCCTCTCATTTATGAGAGTTAAGCTCTGTGTCTGCTAAATTCCACTGAACAAGCACCATATCAGCTTTTTAGCATACCTTACACATTGCAAAATGTTTTGTACTGAACGTGACAAGGCAGCAGTCAGGCAGTCCGGTTTACAAATGAAGTGAATTTTATCTGCCATGCAGTGCAATTTGGGTTTATGAGGCTCTTTCAGCTTTGTCCTTAGATCAAGGTTATAAATTTGATGAGTGCATGGGCACCTAGGTTATGCAAAAATAGAGAACAAATTCTTCACTGTCCCACCCTTTAATATCAAGAACATTTTCACTGACTTCAACAAGCCAGCAATCACCCTACGTCAATACAGTATAGATACTATTTTCTCTATTTGTGTCATTCCGTGTGACCCCATCAGTGTTGTGGTCCAGCACTTGGCATCATCTGCATCTCATTCTGTTTACTACCACATTATTAGAGATCTGAAGGGAAGCTTAAAGTCCCTATTCTTCTTTTTACATGAGGTTACCTTATGGTAGGGATTCAGTGATATGCTGGTCATGGTTCTGTGCAGTCACAAGAACCATGGGCTGGGAATGGTCTTCATAAAGCACAACGCTCTGCTTAAGATTGGTATATCTACAGGGGTCTCACCAACACGGTGACTCCCATCTATTTCCCAGCTACAGCTAGTGAAACCATGACAAGGTATGGTTTCTGAGCACTGATACAGCTCCCAGAACTCCACAGAACAAGCTGGGGTCTGAATGTTAGAGCAGATTGACTTTTCCCTAGACTTTATATGAGAAAATGATGTGGTGTTTCCCTTCTTTCCTCCCAGACTTTTACTACTTTCTGCTAGCCCCCACACTTTGCTACCACCTGAATTTCCCAAGAAATTCACACTGCAGACACAGCTGTATCATTAAGAGGCTCCTGGAAGTGGTAAGAAAATGACACTGCACTTAAACCTGTCAACTTCTGAGACTCTCCTTGGATAGTAACACTTCTTGTATTGAGCCATACCAAGGTTGACATTGCTTCCTTGGATGCTGACGTTACAATTGTGTGTCAAACATTGCCTTATCACACAGGCATATTTCTCCTGATATTTGACAAAAAACCAGGAAGCTATTTCTGATATTACAAAACTATTTTCTTAACTCTGCAGGGCCCTGGAGGAGTAAACAAATGTCCTACAGATTGTATGTGCACTCTGCTAAAAATGCAGCAATCACCAGCACTGTCTGCGGTTGCTTTCCTTGTGTCTAAGTGCAACGGTGATGCAATTATGCTGTGAAATAATGAAAATTTCAGACATCACACAGTGGTATTTTGGTCATTGTGGGGACTTCACACAGTCCTTTCTAATCACGCTCCCCTTTTTTAGGATATTTGAATGGAAGTTACTATTTGATCATCATGGATTAACCTTTAAAGGGGCTCTTGAAGGATCTGGCAATTTCATAGAGGTGATGTGAAGTGTGTGGGACTCTTTCACCTCCTGCCAATGACCCAGACCAAATTAAGCCCTCTAGTCTAGCAGCTCATCACAGATCCATTGGCACAGCCAGGCAAGGCTGAGCATAGTCCATTGTCAGTGCAGGCAACATGAATGGTGAATGCTCTGAAACACTGAGAGTGAGAAAAGTCCTTGCACTAAGATGTTGACATCTTGTGTTAGAGTGAGTGAAGTGCTGGGATGCGTGGAAGCCTCCAAGACCTTCACAGGATGGCTGCAGCATAAGCAATTTCAGTGTCAGTTAATTGCACTTGAAGACACTGTGGTGGTTGTGGTATCTAAACACAAAATAGATGGAGATACGGGGTGATGCCTCAGGACGTGGTGACTTTAGTGTGAGGGAATCAATGAAGGGCTTTGAAGTCTCTTCTTGTTTTCTTTGCAGATATTTCTCTTTCATCTCATGCTGGTGCTATTTCAACAGCTATTGCTTTGGGTTTTTTTTAATGTTAAAACCCGGGGATTCAGTTGTCACATATAACAAGGGCTGCTGGGATGCAGTTCTTAGCATCTAACATTACAGGAAAGTTATGGCTGACCTGCACCTCTTTGTTCTTCTAACTGCCTCTGCAACTACCTTAACGCTTATATACCGCAGAAGTGGCTCACTTTGTCATGTCTGTGCTTATCCTCATCTCCTTAAACACAGCAGCTACCCTACAGATGACGATTCCAGTGCCTACTCAGTGTAAAGAAAAGAAAGAGAAGACACTGAGATCAGGGGTGCTGCCTGTCTCATTTTATGGCCTGCTAGATGACCCTTTGCATCTCTTAGTCTAAGTTTTTTCTTCTCTGTGAAAGGCTGCAAGTTTTTAAGGTACTTTGGGATCTGTAGAAGAAAAGTTTTGTAGCTGTGTTAACATAAATAATTCTCTCCCATGCTTCTTATGGAAGTCTTCCAGTAACTGTCACCTGGCTTGTCAGGATCCCCTGCAGAATTTCTCCAGAACCCTTTCTGCCAGCAGCGTGGGCAGCTGAGAATAGTAAACGAATATTTGTTCAAAGATTTTTGGGGGTGCAAAGTATATTTTTCATTCCAGTATAAGTATGATACAGTTCTCATAAAGCCCTTGCTGTAAAAAAGCACTTAAAATAGCTATACCTGCAAGCCGTTTACCTCAGCTGGCAGCCTTTTTCACACAAGAGGATGTGCTGTGGATGCTCTTCTCCGTTAATACATCCCAACAGAACTTATTGGTGCCTTTCTGTCATGGGTAGAGAAGGCTGGAGGACTTTGTCCTGCTGCCAGTGGCCTGTCCCACTTACACCAGGAGGTTTCAGCGGTGAAGACTTTACAGCCATCCTTGGTGCTAAGGGAAAGAGACATCCATGGGTTATCTGCTGGCTGTTTGCCAGTGCCAATATCTCATCAGTCTATATGGGCTTAGAGCAGAAGAGGCTGCAGCTGTGTTTTCTCATCATAGCAGACACAAAATAATGAGTCACTTTACAGGGCCTTCCAATCAAAACTGTGTGTACGTTAATTGCTCTGTATTTTTTCTTTCAGTGCATTTTATCAAATATACATGAATCAGTGAAGCTTATAAATGTAAGCAAATAATGCCAGTTTATTTTCTTTAAGTATATTCTACTTCATGTCATTGCTAGAGGTAATGTTCTTGTCTGTTTTATTTATTTCTGCAGAAAATAGAGTTTGTCTTACAGAATACATCCTGAAATTAGCAGTAAGGTCAATCTACGTGCTTTTTGTTAAACAGATAATCTGATGTATGTTTGTTACAGAGTTCACCTTGCAACATAAAACAAAGGAGGCCAGGGAATGCACGCATGTTAGTTCTCTTCCCTTCTAAATACTGTCAAATACCATTCATTGCCCTTCATGTTAGCATTACTGAAATGCCTTCATACAAAATACCAGTATCAAAAACAGTGGATTTCATGGAGTCTCTGCTTAGTGTCTCTTGTGAGAATCATTACTTTGGGTAGGCTGTTTCATCAGTTTTGACAGTGGGGGGTTAATAAAAAGGGCTTGAAGAGGTATTGGTACTCTGCACTAGAAAGGCTTCTTTGGAGGAGAATGTTTTGCAGTATTTCTTATAATCTGCCCTGGAACTTAATTCCCTAGCTGGAGCGTATTTAATTTCCGGCTCTTCCCTGGCTTCTTTTTGGGCTGTTGTCTCCTGGAAGTGTAACTCTGGTGGTTTGGGGATCAAAATGCGATAGCTGATACAGCAGTATCATATGCATCATGATGATCCTAAGGAAGGAGACTTTAAACTGCCCTGTGTAAGCTGGGCAGTGGTAGGCTGTACTGGCTGGATCACATGCCCCACATTCACAGCCAGCTTCATGCAGTGCACAGCTAAGAAGAGAGGAACATACAGTCTGGACCGAGAAGAAGAAACAGCATTTCTTAGAGCTGGAGAGAAAATTCCAGCACTATTTAGCAGCCACGTCCCTTCTCCAAATACTTGTGCAGGAAGAACCATCTCATCCATGAGGGAACCATGTATGTTATTTTCCTCTTCCTTGTTTTTAGTCTGCCCACTTCAGTCATGTAATTTTCCCCGTGCAAAGCCTCTCAGCAGTTCCCCAGCTGCTGGCACCATTCTCCGTGGGTCTGCAACCATTACATGGTAATTTATGAACAAAGCTGCTGCTCAGGAGGAGTAAGCAATTTTCTGCTGTGCACCTCTAAACCCTAGTGACCTTTATGGCAGTTAATTGCCCTCCCAATCATTTGTATTATTTTAAGTGGACTTGGGCCCAGACTCAACAACCAATTTAATCTCTGAACTTCCTGCTGACATGAATGGACTGCAACATTCACATTGACTTTAGTGGGATTTGTCTCTTGTGGTTCATTCATTGCTCTTTTCTGGATCTGAACCTTTTCCATTCTATCCAACATGTATAGGGAATGAGTATAGCTCTGCCATCTCTGCTTGTTGCACAGTGGTCTTTGCACACCCTTCAGATTCTTAAATTCCATTGTATTTGTGAAAGAGTGTTAATAGCTAGGATTCTGCTTAGGGCCTAGCTTTGAAGGCATATAGGATGGCATTCAGACTGCATGCTCTGTGGGCTGCCAGACACTGACTGCTTACGTGGCAGCTTCCCCAGATAAGCCTCCGTCACCTGCTATCCCCATCGCAATGTGAAACACTAGTCACTGGGAGGACTAATTTATAGGTGGCCTGGATAGAGCCCTTACATGTTTGTCCTGACTCTTAACATATTTCCAGCTCTTACCCAGATGTGAAAACAAAAATAACTGGTACTGAAGGTTTGAAGTTTGCCTTGGAGGACTGTAGTTCTTCAATGAACAAGTCGTTAGAGATAGGACGAGAGGAAATGGGCTCAAGCTGCACCAGGTGACATTTAGATTGGATATTAGGAAAACTTTCTTCACGGAAAGGGTAGTCAAGCATTGGAACAGGCTTCCCAGAGAGGTGGTAGAGTCACCATCCCTGGAAGTGTTCAAAAAATGGGTAGACGTGGCACTTTGGCACATGGTTTAGTGGGCATGGTGGTGTTGGTTTGATGGTTGGACTGATGATCTTAGAGATCCTTTCCAATCCTAATGATTCCTAGTTTTTACTTTTATTATAAATAATCCAGCCACCAAGCCAGGAAACATGAAATTGCTACTCTACCCTTAATTGGTTTAGTGGTGGACTTGGTAATGTTAGGTTAATGGTTGGACTGGATGATCTTAAAGGTCTTTTCCAACCTAAACAATTCTATGATTCTATGATTCTAAGTCTTGTTAATCTTGGGGAAGCAGCTGCCACCATTGGCTTGTATGTTTTTACCCCACTACCTTGTACACCACTGTCAAGACATGAGAATTGATTTGTATTTTTGTGCCCTAATATGCAGGTGGGATTCAGCGGAGCTGACATTCTCATTATATATATTTTTTCGCAGGTAGGTTTAATCTGATTTCCTTTGCTTCTGCCTGCCTTTCAAGCTGTGCATGTGTAGTGAATCATAAGGTCAAGAAAATCCAGACCTCTCATTGAATGAAAGTTGAGCTAGGTGCTGTTGAGCCAGGTGCTGCTCTCTGCTGTATCCATAAGCGGCTTTTTTGAGAGCATAGTCAATGACAATGTCAGGCAAAAGAAGTGAGAGGACCTTGTTTCACATCAGTGTTTCTCTTACAGCATCTACCCAAGTGCATGTTTACTTTAACAGTGTAAAGTGCATCTTGACATTGCACCCTGGTGTGATTAGTTATTTTCTTTGCCCCAACACAATGCTTCAGCATACTCCAGAGTAGATTGTGATAGGAAAGATATCTAATGCTCTCTTTTCTGAGGGCTGTGAGGAGCAGTTTTTACCATTTGTTTCTTTCTTGAACTATTAGTCTTACAGCAAGTGTCTGGGAGATACTTTCTGTCTGCAATTTACCTACCTTTTTCCGTAGCTCTGTGTCAGTTTCTTCCTTTACTCTGCCTGAGACATGCAGCAGAAGACCCTGCCCAGTGTTGCAGTTTGATTTTACTGGGATTTTCCCCTTGTCTGAAGGATTTTCCTGCTCCCATGTTTCTGCTGAAAAACTAGGTGGTGTTTATCACTCTTCTAATTGTGGCAAGTTTTCAGTGTCTCCTTGTTTGCTTCCTTGCATTTTTGCAGCATTTAACCTATTAATTACATCTTTCACTATTTTTGTTTGTGCCAGGATATCACAGGATCTAAAGATGGCTGTTAGAGGTGTTTTCCAAATCGGTAGTTTGTCATGGCATTAGTCTCTCGTGTCTTAGAACATGTGCCTTGTGTTAAAAGTGCCCTTTCTGTCCCTGTGCTTTTTTTTTTTTTTTTTTTGCCAATGCCAAAAAGTTTCCCTGTTTAGCCTAGGAGCAGAAAATTGCAAAACTCTTCAGCGTATTCTTAGGAGATAGTAGGCATATCAACACAGTGAGGTGCAGACAATGACATGCCTGCCCCAACCATGCCCGAAGCCTGCCAGACATGCACCAGTTCCAGTTAATCCTGCATTACACAGCACTGAGCTCAAGCTAATGTCACCTCTTGGCTCAGACTGGCCCTAACTTCAAAGATTGCCCTGCTTTGGGTAGGACGCTGAGACCAGGGACCTCCAAATTATTCCATGATTCATTGCCACACTTACATGGCTGCATGACTCACAGACAGAAGGTGGCTTATGTACATGCTCAGATCATTATCTAAGCAGTCTCTCAAAAGAAGGTTAAAAAAATCACCCAGGTAATTCCAATCTGATCCAGAGATGTGTCAGGGGAATGACTGTGAAGCCTGAGTTTGAAGCCCAAAGGCCCAATACCTCCATTTGCTTTTCCTGTGAAACCATTTATAAAATGGGGTTTATAGTATTTCTTACATTCCCCTGCTTGTATCACCAATACTGGTGTACAAGTAGTATCTTTAGTCTTGTGTGTTCATGCTAGGAGAGTAATATTGGTATAGTTGATGATAAAATTAAAGTGTTACAACTTTTGTACGCAGGCACAGTTCAGGTTGATAATACTCACTGAAGGTAATGCTGTGTTTAATGCACTAGCATTTCTGGGCCAGATGCCCTGGGTAGATTTGTGTGCCGTTAACCAATTCACTTAATGAGGGCTTTCCTACTTAAAATAACAAATTGCACACACATTTGCCATCACCAAAGGGCATCCCCCCTCGCTGATGCCTGGACAAGGGGGCTGAGGAACATGAGCAGAGAGCAAAGCTATCTTAGTTAGGCTTGTTCCCTTAAGGGCTCTCTGTTTCTCGTGCTCTCAATTCCAAAATTATCTCATTACGCACCATAGACCCATATAGCTTTGCAATTTACTCTTAGTACCTTGCCCTCTATTGGTCTGTGGACTTATTTATATCTGAACCATTTTTATTTGTCATCTTTTATATTAATGTCATATTTAAAAGCTTCTTGTGGTGCTTGGCCTGCAAATGGATACATTAAATCATGCCAAGGTAAATCTCTCTATAAGAACAGTTGTTCTGTAAAGGGCATGTTTATATTAGAGTATATTCAAGTTGTGCTGAAGGAGTGGGATTGAACCAAAAGGGAAAGATTATTTTTATTTCCTGTTTCTCCTGTAAGTGGTAAATCATTTCGTGTGGCTTACTTTTTTTTTCATTGGTACTTTGACTCCTGCCTCAATTGCCTTGCAGAATTGCTGTGATTGGAGACTGGCAATTTTACCTAGACTGGTGGTAAGGTGTCTTTCACCTCTTGCAAAAAGAGTGTGTTGCTGCTTTGTTTGGAATAAGACTGCTAGGTGATGTGTTTTAGGTTTGTTAAGAACGGTAAATCAGTTTTCAAAGAAGAACACTGATTAGCTGGTACAGGTCTAATTTGACAGATCTCTAGCATGACTGAATGCTGTCTTAGAATTTAACAAGTCAGGTTCAGTGAGTAATACATGTTTGGCAAAAGCAATGTAAGGCTTTCAGAAAATAATACACTTTGTGTATCTCACATTTAGTATTGTCATTTACATTGTTGTGGAGAAGACAGTAACCATTACTGACAGGGTGACAATGACTTCATACCTATTGTGGTATAAATGACTGCAACTAATATGCATCATTCACATTGGGAGTAAGCATTAACTTTTGCTTTCACTACTGTTTTTCAGAAACAGACACTTGATTTACGCAAGTAAAAGAGCCAAAAATATCAAATCCTTACCTGTGTATGAGTGTATAATCCTGCATCTAATACTATTTTAGCCTCTCTTTCTTGGTTTCCATTAGCATCCCTATACAAGGAGATGGATCTGTGAAAAAAGGTGCCAGAAGACTCTAAATTAATTTTACAATTTTAGCCTTTGCTGGATTTTCTATTATGTGAGCACCTTTTTCAGTGCAATTGGCTAAGAAAAGCTAGACATCTTGGTATCACTAACAGATGACAAGGACTCAGCAGCTAAACAAAAATGAGTGTATGTCCAACTATTGATTCCTTGACTAGAGCTGAAGTCATTCAGAAGCCTGCTGTACTTCACATTGGGAAAAAACACTTCTGATATTGATAGAAGTTAAAAAAAAAGGTGAGACAACACTTTCTCAAAAATTCATTTTGGTTACCCTTGTTGTATGTTTGATTTTGAAATGTTTATTTAATTTTCAAGTGAACGGTTGTATCTTCTTTAAGGGTAGCTGAATTCATTATACTTTTATACTTTAGCTAGTAAAACCCCATTAATATATGTTAATGCTCTTTGCACATATATGCATAGACATATATATTTATATGTTCTTTAGATACATTTTTACCATATATATAACTAATTGTGCTATTGAAAAAAAAATTACAAAGTTAAATGTTGATGGCACAGAGGTTATAATGTGGGTTTCCACAGAGAACTGGAACATGTATTGACCTAAAAGGGAAACAGGATCTGCAATGCATTAAAGGAATGGGGTTTGACCTGAGAGAGAGAGAGAGAGATACATTTATATGGATATTCAGGTAAGACATGATGTTAATAAAGTTGATTTTGGTTTCTCAAGCAGTGTCACATTAGTCAAGAATACAGCCCTTTGCTTTCAAACTTCATTAAAGGATTGTAAAATGCATTCAAACATGTTAATACTTAATGTTGATATTGTAATATTACTTTATATGAAAAATAAAAGTCAGCTACACATGCAGCAGGTGATACATCAGGGCAGGGTGCAGGTCAGACCTGCCCCACTCCCTGATTGTGGTGGCAGTGGTACAGAGCAGGCACAGGACAGGAAAGCCTGTGCCAAGGCAGCACTGGCCAGTGGGATGCTGCACAGCACCTTTTAGGCTGTGTCATTGTTGTTCTCTCATTTTCCAAGGTGCAGTGAGGAGATTTTTGTTCTTGCCATATCCTCTAAGCCAAAAAGATATCAGATATTAGAGTGTCTGCTCTCTGGGGATGTTCGCTAATAAAGCGCTCTCCAGCTGGCTGTCAATGACTGATTCTTAAAAATAACCGAAACATAGGAGGTTACAGAATCCATTAACCCCAGGATGTGTTATTGTCCCTAGAACAACAGACATTTTTATGAGCTAAATTACAGCTTGACAACAATATATTTTAGAAAATATTGAATTGGGCCCTAAAAGTCATGAAGCTGGCTTAAAGTCATAGATTTTCTTTTTCAGCAGGTCTTAGATTTTTTAAAATATTCATCTGATATCTAATTCTTAACAATTTTTAAGTTTTCAAAAAGTACTAAGGTTTTTTTTTCCCCTACTGAACATGGCTCCAGAGCTGGGTCTTTAAGGAAGCCAGTAAATACTGCAAGATGAAAGCATGCCACTGTCTTCTAAATCCTGACTGTTAATTATGAAGACAGTATAACTTAAATGTAAGTTTCTGATACAGACACAGCATGTAAGAGAACTGCAAGATTACAGTCCCCAGAGTATAATCAGGAGGTGCTTTGTTTGAATGCTTCATCCTCTTTCACTGCTGAAAGAGTTGTCAAGAAGATGAAACCTGTATTTTGGCAGAGTCAATGACAAGGCAACATGTGCTGGTACCTCTCGTCTAGGAGATGTTTGTCACCTTGTCCAACCAACCATTCCAGTTCTCTCAGACTGCCACAGCTTTTAAAAGGTAAACCAGCACTGCTGTCATTTAAATTACAGGCTCTGAAACCTTCAGCCCAATGTTGTGCTCTGCAGCAACAGCACTGAACATGCATCACAGGTCAGGCACGCCATCAGCCAGGTGCGGAGGCTGCAAAGAGGCATTTCCTTTTGTCCTCCTGGGAAATACCTACATCTAGCAGCTAATCTCCAAAACACTTTCCAGCACCTGATTTTGCTGAAGTCTAAAGCTGCCGGTTTTTAAGGGCTTTCTCTTGGTACCCAGGACTTCAGTCATGCTTTCAAAACTAAGCCTGATATACTTTCATGACTGACAAGGACCAAAAATTATTTATCAGCTTTAAGTTAGGTGATTTACCACATCAACACTGTAGCTGTTATGCTGTGTTTGAGGTCATGGTCTCTAAACTCTAAATCTGAAAAAATATGGGATACTGCTATAGGAACACTGACATTCAAATTGGCGTGGTGTGCAACAAACAGCAAATGTTGCCTTCATTTCTGGCTTCAAGGCTGGCCGGGAATCCAGCATGCTTACAGGAAGATTTTCAGCTGTTCTGTGATAACCAGCCCACATGCAATTTGATTTTTAGTGCACCTTTACCTCACCCATGGGGAAGGATGTCCATCCGGTAGGATGGATGCATGTTTTCTCTGGAGCTGTGTAATAAAGCCTGGTTTTACTGCTCCTATTCTTGCAGGAACACAGACTCACTCTTGCAGTTGTGGTCCAGGTGGAATACCCCACCCCACAGGTGGCTAGACAGGTATGACACTGACTTCTGCACATTCCAGTTAATGTGCTCTGTCTTTGAAAGATGAAATACTGCTGCTGGGAAATCAATCACATTCATCATCATCATCATAATTTTTGAAGGAATAACTTGCTAGGGGTATGTCTGTCTGTCTCCTGTATGGCTCTGAAAGTTTGGCTGGCTTGAAATTTAACTCAGACACATTGTAATTAAACATTGACATTTGAAGTAATTAATGAGCAAGCTTTACATTTTAGCATAGCCTCAAAGTAACAGCAGGGTGCTGACAGAAATGAAATAACTTTGTTAATTTAAAAGCGTCAAAGTTTCTGTAAGCATGTGGTTTGTACTGCTGGGAACAAGCTCTTCAGAAATAACACTGTAGCCCCAGTAATTTAAATCTTGGCACTTCTTTAAGGAGGGATTGAAGAGGCGAGTCCCAGTGCCGGAAACTGAGGGCAGGAGTTAGTATTCCCCATCAGGAAATACATCTTACATCACCAGCTCTGCTCCTTCACCCCAAAATCTTGGGAAGGTCCAGGACACCCTGGCTGTGAGCATTTCCAGGAGCTGTCTACAAAGGAGGCAGATTCCAAACCACTGCTTAATATTTCAGCTGGAAACTGGATCTTATTTACATCTATAAATAGCCAGAATATGTGTCTTTCCATCAGTGCCTCTGGGAGGCTGTTCATTGTCACATGCAGATTCAGAAAGGTAAAGAATGATCATGTGTTTAGTCCAAAAGCCTCCAGGAGAGAGACACAGTCACCTGTCACCCAGTGACAGCCAGCAAGTGGGTACACAAGTGGATTGCTGCCGTTTTACTGCTTTAGCAGTGGTGAAAAGGCAGGAGTGTAAATACCGAGCCTTTTAAGTGAAGAGGTCAGGACTGGCATAATCTGTGATGCTCTGACAACAACTCACCCCCTGCAAAGTCACAAGCATTTTGTGGAGGACCCTTGTGTCAATCTTTTGGTGATAAGAGCTTTTGCTGAGCTTAGAAAAGTAGTTCATAAAATCAGGCTCCTGAGGCCAATAAATGGGAAGCCAAATAAATGGCCTCAGATATTTTCATGGCATCCAATAAGTACTCAGCGCTCATGAAAACCAGAAGCAAGTTGCTTGTTTTCAGTGCCCTCAGTATGGACGCAAGTCCATTTTTTTAAGCTCTCCTTCTCCTGTATTAATAGATTTCTGATGTGTGCAGAGTAAAAGATGCAAAGGAGGGGTTAAAACAGATCCTGTATCAAAGCACACAGGTCTGTGCAGCATGTGAAGGTTTAGACTTCATTTCAGGCAGCAGTTCAGAGCAGCCTCCTCCATCACTCGATGCCGAGGTCTTAGAAATGAACCATGTTTCCACAAGTCACCTAAGCTGTTGTGAAAGGTGTGTGCACTCATTTGTGTGTGCATTTGGAGCAACTCCTTCGGTTTTGGTGGGCTGATTGATACAAACTGCATTATCTTGCTCTGTGGGATTAATCCTGATGTTAATGACTAGTGGTGCACTGGGAAAAATTTATCAATCTTCTTCCAGTTTTTCTGTGCTTTGTAAACAGACACTTCTACAAGCCCTTACTGCATCACAGTTATGACAATTGGCAGGCCCAGCTGGCTGCATTCCTTCTCTTGGCGTGTTTCTGTGAAGTAGGCCTCAGTAGCAGCCATCCTGGTCACAACCATTCTCGTAAACTCACAGCTTTATGTGAAGTAGCTAAGATTTTGAGATTTGCTCTAGTTGCCTATAGATCCCAACCTAAGCTGGGTGCCATGTGCTGAGACTGGCATCTAGACAAAAGGAATAAGGTTTGGGGTTGTGAGTTAGCTAGCAAATGGTTTTAAATACTGATGTGACTTCTAGTGAGAGGAATCACATTGCAAAATAACACTCGAGTTTCACAGACGCATTAGATTAGCACTCCAGCGTTCTTGTATTAGCAGTGTTGAGTGGCCAGGTCCCCACTGCATTAGTAGCTTGAGTGCTTGCAGTTCTTGACGTTCTGCCCATGCTGACAATCTGCTAGCCTGTGTTCAAAGTAGGCTTTGGATTAAGCTACAGAGGTTAATGGTTAGAGGAGACACCCTTAGGTGACCTTTGAAGAAAATTTTTAGTTTCCCAGGACCTAGTGGGTGGGAAACAGCATGGAGTCAGTTAAAAGGTAAGTATGCCTGGGGGAAAGTGGCACTGCAGCAATTCAGGAACTGTGAATAGGCTGTGCCAGACTGCATCCCACTGCAAAGGATCTGGTACCCAACGGGCAGAGTTGTTTGTAAAAGTATCTGTGCGCTGCATCATAGCCCTGGCCAGCTTTATGTCACAGGCCATTAAGTATGACCCTGATTTGCAGTGTAAACCATTGCATTAGTCATTGGATGCTTTATCAGTCATTCATGTCTTTGGGCATCCTGCAGCTTTGCAGGTGGTAGAACAGCCCAGTTCCCACAGGGATTAGGGATATGTCACACCAGAAAGTTTAGGGAGCTCTCATATCCTCAAACTGATGAGGCAGGATAGCTGGATGTAGGCAGGGATGAAGGCAGAAACTGGAAGAGCCATCATTCTGCATGGCATCTCTTCCTCCTAGGACAGAAGAATTTGTAGCACGGATTACACCATCACTTAAACCAAGAGCATTGCTTTGTGACTTCCAACTATTGCTCTGGTGAAGCCCTGGGAAGCCAGTGGTGCCTCAAAACAAGCAGGGACTGCAGTGTTAAGGAGACTTCTCTTTGTATACTCCTGATCCTTGCTGTTTAGATCAAAGTGATGGGACCATCAGAAAAACAGATGAACAAAGCTGGAAAAATCATACTTGGGACAGATCTGTCTGGCCAGCTCAGTTTTGCTCCGCTTGGTGGGGACAGTGCCATAGACTGGTGGCCTGGCAGAAGCTGTGAATCTCGAGGCTTTCTTTCCTCTTTTGAATTCCTTTTAACTTAGGTTTCACTCCAATATGAAGAAAATCTGTAAATGAATTCCCACTATTATTGGGTCCTTCATGCTCACTCAACTACGCTCACCTGATATTGTACAGACCCAATACAAGACATGATCACACAGGACAGTGCATGTCAGACTCTTGATCTTGTCTTTTCCAGTATCCAATTGCCATCTCACTGATGACGTTCTGTTTTGGGATATTTACTGCTATGCTATCTCAGGTACAGGAAGATTGACATTAAAATGAGGAATCTACCAGCAAACATAAACCTATCAGGGTACTAATCACAGAGCTCTTGCTACTGTTGTTTTAATGGTATTTAACAATTAAAGTACAAAGATTGTCGTTTTAGGCTGGTAGTTAAAATTGTCGATTTTGATTTTCTGACATGGATAAAAGAGGCAAGACCACAAAGGATCGGTTTCAGGATGGAGTGCTCCATGGCAGTAATTCCTGCTGTGTTGCAAAGAGCATACTTCATTTCTGTCACAAAAACCAGCCAAGCATCTAGCATCCCTTGTTTGTAAGTCCATCAGAAAGGCACCTCCTCATTCTCTGGAGGCTTTTCCTAACATCTAGAGACACCAGAGATGTGAGAAAACATAAATCAGATCTTTCAGCCATTTATACCTGAACTTCCAGTCTCAGTGAGTGAGATCAGAGCTGGAAGGGTTTTCTAACCAGTCCAATCAGGGTGGACTAGGTCACCCGATCCACATTGAGCCTGCCACTAATTTGAAAGCTTCTGAGCATTGTCTGGGGGCAGATTTCCTCAGTTTCATGTCAAACAGCGATGATTTCTGAGTGCAAAACCTGTGGCCATCTGTAATCCTTCCCATCTAATCTCTTCCAGCCTTTAAAATAATTTCAAACTCTTTCTATTCCCACGATGCTTGTAAATTTGGCAGCTCTTGGGTCTGTGGGAAGGGAAAGACCCTTTCTTTCTCCTTTCTGTGCTAGCCTGGTAAGATTTCAGCATTAATGGGGGTTTTAATTGTTTTATTATGAAGCACACAGACACAGAGCCCTTTGGCAAGGGCACCTTTTAGTAATAAATTGAGTCATCATCCTTATAATAGAAAAGCTAATTCAGTATGGATCTGTCCTCCAGTTAAGGGCATGCACATCCCTGAGAGAATAGTATTACCAACTGACCAGACTTCTGCTAGTAACTGCTATTTGCTTTTCCTGACAGATCCCACTGTCCTGCCTGTGGAAATGGCTTTTTGATGGCTGCTACCATAACATGCTCGTGTGGCATCAGCCTGGTCCTGGGCCCTCCTCTAACAGTGCTGCTGTTCTTCCAGGACTGCTACATCATCCACTGCTAGAAGGACTCAGCTTGGAGACTGTTTGTCCTCTGACCTGCCCAGACCATAGTTGCCCTCCACTTTCTGCCTTCCTTTCTACACAAAACACAGCTGGCAATACAACCCCAGGTTTGAAGTACCCTTATCCTTAGTATGGAAGAATGTACTGAGGCTGTAAAACTCCCATCTGGCTACAGAGAGAAAAATAAAGAATTACAGGTTGGTGTCTGCCCATAGTGAATGTGAGGGAATCAAGCAGAGTTATGAGAGCTGCAAGGATCTCTCTAATGGTCACTTTTCATGTGTAAGTGCCTGAAGGGTGCCTGATACCTGAGCTGGTGTAAAGCCTCCCAGTGAAACATTAGCTCATTGACATGTGTAAGCAAATCTGAGCCAGCAAGGTGAGTGTATCCTGGATCAGCTCTTTGCACCATTGTTATAACATTGAACAAAGGCCTCCTCAGACACTTCCTCTTCTGCCTGGGCTTTCTTAATACCTTCCCTCTTTATTTGCTGCCCTCTGTTCTTATTGGGAGGGAGGGATTTCATGTGGGACAGGACTAGAAGAGATTTTAAGGGCCCACTGATTCCAGTGTCCTTCAAAAGGTATTGATCCAATTCACAAAATGCCTGTTGGGTCACTTAGTGCCCTCTCCATCACCAGGCTGCTCCCAGCAAACTCCCAGCCAAATAGCTCCACTGAGCTGCTACAGCCCGTGCACCAGGGCACCATGGGTCATGACAGGGAACAGTGCTCTGCCACAGCTGCTGCAGGCAACACCCTCAATTGTCTCCATGTGTGCTTTGATGAAAAAGCAAGGTTCCCATCCAGAGATGTATTCAAGCCATGGAGCTGGCTAAGCAAGCTGTGCAGCAGATCTCCTGTGCAATAGCTCTACTTGCCTGGAGTCATTCACCACTGGCCACACAGTCCCAGTCCACCTTCTCTGAGGATGGCAAACACCATCATCTCTGGGTGTTAGAGAGGTTTGCTCACGTGTGCTCACTATCTACTGAAATGAATTCAACCAAGAGGAACATGCTGGTGGCCTCATTCTGCCATGCATGCTGGTACCTGACTCATCCATGCCGCACATGCCTTTGCTATGGGACCCTCCATTGCAGTTGCTGCCTCAAGCACAGAACCAAAACCATCCATCACAGCATTGGAAGTCTTAGAGGATTACTCACAGGTGGTTAAAATCTTGCCTTGGAAACAAATATTACCTTGAAGATTTGTTTCCAAGGCAAGATTTGAACCACCTGTGGGTAATCCTCTAAGACTTGAAGGCACTAGCAGCCAAAAGTTGTTTTCTTGTGGAGTTCGTCAGCAAAGACAAGGTGCATTGTTCCTGCTGGGTACCCAGCCAGAAGGGCTGTCAGCAGAAGCCAGGAGTCAGAACCTTAGTGCTAAGGCCAGAAGCAAGGGGAGCAGTGTGATCTGGAAACACAAAAGGAGAAACACAAAGTGCCAAGGAGATGACTTAAGAGACATGTCATTGCACAACAAGGAACCAGGCTTGGGGAAGGAAGTGCCACTCTGACCTCAAACATCTCACTGTGCTTTGGTAACACAAGCTTTAATCAAAGTCTTTGTACTGGCAGTGTCACAAGTACCACACAGAATTTGTTTTTCTAGGTCGTAAACTGAATGAACGTGACTCAAAGGCTGTGAAGGTCATGCTGTACAGACTGGTTTGGCTGGGTTGGTATTTTACTGCAGTCAATAGTTTTTTATCAGATGCTTTTACTTGTTAAATTTTCTTTGGTAGTGGGAACAATCCAGCAAATAATATAAATGGTGGAGCACTAGGAGACACGCAGCCAAGGAGATTGCTTGTTTGGCTGGATCCCCTCCTGCACAAGGGAGGCTTTGTGCAAGCTCACAGAAGGCGCTGTGTTCAGCTTGCTGTGGGGAGAGCTGGAGGCAGGCTTTGGGCTTTGTCTCCATGCAGATTTAGGCTAGCTTTGTTAACCACGGGGCTTAAAACTCATTCGTTCTGAGGTTGCGGCCAGGCTGCTGGGAGGCTGCGGTTCCTCGCAAGAGGTGCCCATGTCCCAGCAGCAGTGGCAAGGAGGCAGCTGGTCCTTTGGGCAAAGGAAGAGGCTTGGGCTCACCTCGGGGAGAGTCCCATGCTGCCCATGAGAGCTGCCATGGGGGTCGTGCTTCTTTGACAGTGCTGACCTCCTGTGAGACCTGCAAAGTGGGAAGGGACTGGTGTCACCAAGCTGGCCGGCCCACAGCCCATGGGTCAAGGACATGGGCTGGTCATGGTTCCACCAGCACCTGGTCTGATGCTGTTTGGCTTTGACCCCTGTGGATCCAGATAACAAGAAATAAGTCAAGTCATGCTCACAGTGAGTCAGGTGCCAGGCACCTCCGGCTCAGGCAGTGTCGCTGTTAGCTGCCAGTGTCACTGTTGGAAACACTCTGTTTGCGGTGACACCAGCATCACATTGGAACAGCAAGTGATTGGGGACCAGCCTCGGAGTGGCATCCCCATGTGGAGGGCAGGGTGAAACCCATCTCTCAGAGACTTTTTCCTGGCTCTTGCAGGGTTAAATTGCCCCTTTTGCCACAAATCAACTAAAATGGGCCTTGGGATCATCAGCTGCCTTCCAGCTGATTTCCACAGCATTTCAAACACAACATCACAAGAGCCAGAGATAATACACATGAAAGACCCTTCTCAGTGGGACAGATAAGCACTAATAGAGTTTTATTTTTAAATAAATAAAAAAATATTTATTTTATTTTATTATTGCAGGTACACAGAGAGAGTACTGAATTTTCTACGTGCAGGATTGGCTATATCTAGGGAGCACAAGACAACCATGAAAAAAGCATTAAGGTTTCTCTGGGATGCCCCTGTCCTAACCATGCCATGGCATGGACCCTGCCCTTGCCAGTTCTGCATATAATAAACATGTATTCAGATGCTGGGAAGAAATCAGTTCAGCTAATGCTGCCCTAGTATGTATGCAGGTTTAACAAGCACTCAAACCTGGACTTCCCTCCAGCCTTCTCCCAGCCCTGTTTCCCTTCCCCTCAGCTGTCCTCATCCCCAGTACTGCAGAGGGCACCCAAAGGGTTGGTCTGGGCATGTGCATCCGCAGCAACTGCACGCCTTGCCAGGGAGAAGAGTGATCCCTGGATAACCTGCTGGGAGTGTGTCAGCCCTCCCAGAGCCCCAGTGCCTTTGCTTTTTGCCTCTTGCCAGCTCCTTTCACCTGTGGCTATTAATTAGTGCATACAAGGGGTACTGTAATTTCTCTTTCTCAACAATTTTCTCATCCTTGATTCAAAGAAGGAGTTTTCACATCCCTCATACCATCCCACCTTCTCTGTCCTGCTCTCCAAAGGCACACTTGGCCTTTCATGAGCTGGGAAGGGACTTCCTATCCCCACCAGGACCTCCCCATGGGAAAGCCCAGCCACAGGCAGCTGTAGCCTCGTGGTGCCCCTGTGACAGTTCCTGCTACTCTCCAGGTTCCCTAACCACCACTCCCATGCACCTTGAGGTCCTTCAGTTTTTTATAAATCCCCTTAAGCAGCACCAGAGCCCCTCCTGCTGCCCTTGCTTCTGCCTGCAAGTGGGACCAGGGTGGGCAGAGACCCCAGCAGGCACACAGAAAGGAAGCTCCTGGGCAAAACAGGCTGTCCCAGAGAAAAACCATCCAGCAGCATCCAGGGCAGAAGGAGCTGTTCCTCAGAGATCCTTTCTGTGCAGGCAGATGTGCTGCAAGAGCCTCCGACAACCCCCCCTCCACCCTGCAGGAATGCCAGCAGGGTCCTGCAAGCCGCAGCAGTGATGGTGAGCTCACAAAGCAGCTTGTGCCCACATCCTGCTGCCTGGGCACTGCAGCAGCATCAGGGTGCCGAGCAGCGGGGTGCAGCATGGGGCTAGCAGGGTATTGGCAGGGGCATGATGGAGCAGGCAGAGTGCAGCAGGATGAGGCCTGTGGCAGGGGGGTGGGAGCCAGGGAGCTGGGAATGGGCCCATTGGGTCTCCCTGTGTCCCTGCCTGCTGCCAGGGTGCTTGGGACATGCAGTGCCCACATACCAGGGTGAGGAATCGGCCCGGAGTGCTCAGCACGGGCACACCAAGTCCCTCTGGGCTGGCTGCCAGCTCACATCCAGCATGCCGTCTCCCCCTCTCCCTGCAGGTGGGCAGAGCAGGGGTCCCTGGCTCCCCAGCCCCAGCTCTTTGCCTGGCTGGGCAGTGCAAAGCCTCATGCTGCTGTGTGTCTGTGCCACCCCAGCGTCAGGTGAGAGAGGTGGCATGATCTGACCCTAAGGCACTGCACGCCATGCCACCAGCTCGGCCCAATGAGTGAGCAAGCCTGAGTGATGCTGGCATTAGTCCCAGGTGAGGTCAAAACTCGGGACAGCTGCAGCAAGGGACAAGGGGGTATCAGAGGGAAGAGGAGGACAGTGGGAGAGCATAGGGCCAGGCGCACCCAGCAACAGGCCCCCTGTCACCCTGTAGCCTGTGGGATCCAGGCCAGCCCATCTCCCTGGAGATCAGTGCAGGAGTCTGCGGCCACAGACCAGTTTCTGTGGGTGGTGGCACTGCAGGACATGCAGCGCAATGTCCTGGCCTTCGGCTCCATCCTGAGTGAGCACTGGACCCTCAACACTGCATCCAGCCTGCAGAGCAGGGCTGTGCCCTGCAAGGGGCCCTGCCTCACCCCGGGCAAGGCTTGGAAATCAGCAGGGAATAATACCACCTCCCAGTGCTCAGGAGGGTCTTGTCACTGCCCAGCAGCTGGGTGAGCATCCTTCAGTGAGAGTGGGGGCAGGCAGAGTTTGCCCCAGGCTTTTCCTTGCACCCAGTCCCCTCCATCCTCCTGCCACAGGCAGCAGGTGCTAGCCTTGCTCGGACTGAGTGCCATAAAGAGGTGATGGGAGGACCAGCCCCAGTATTTGATCAGCTAGCTCATCCCCCATGAGGACTTTGACAAGGTGACGCTCTACAACAACGTCACTCTGCTCAGGACAGCCGTCCCTCTGGAGTCCAGCAGTATTGTTCAGCCCTTCTGCTTCCCCCACGGGAGCCTCTCTGCCTCGGACCTCGTAAACTGCTGGGTCTAAGGCTGGATCCATCCCACTGCAGTTACCTGCAGCTCCTGCAGGGAAGAGCTCCCTCTGGCAGAGTGGAGAGCCGGCTTCCCGCTCCCTCCTGCCAACAGCCCCAGTGGGAGGAAGGGGAACAGCACTTGTCCTGGGAGGAAGAAGCACCCACTGGTCACCCATCCGTTTTCAGGAGGCCACGGGCTGCCCGGAGCCACAGGCTCACAGTGGTCCCTCAGCTAGGCAGGGGAAAGTGCTGAAGCAACTTCCTGATGATGCTCTCTGTGGTGGATGTGGCTCCCTGCCCGCTGAAAAGGATAGCTGCAACCACATGCTGCAGCCACAGGGACACCAACAAGTGGCAGGCTGTTTGGTAAGGGACAGAGCACCAACCCAGACCGGACAGACATGTAGCCAAACCGCCTCCTCCCTGTTCTGTTCTTCTCGTCTCTGACTACAGGCTGGGAGAGCAGCCAAAACACTTGTTGGGCTTCTCCTGCTTAGTCCTTACAGGAAAAGATCCCTTTCACAGAGCTTGCAAATAGCAGGCATGGGAGACTGTCTGAACATGTGACACCTGTCTCTGCATGAAATGCAGGGTGACCATCTCCCTGCAGGCCTGCAGGTGCTGCTCCTGGACCCTGGACCTCTCCTGCTGCCAGGGCCTCCGAGGGCCTTTGATGTGGCCAGGGTCAAAGATGCTCAGGAGGCAAAACCACAAGAGGTTCCTTGTGGTGTATACCAAAGGATCAAGCATGGGGCTGGGCTGATGGGGGCATGGGCAGCCACAGGGAGTGACACCAGTCACTTCATCTGGGGCACACAGGGACATCATCAGCCCAAAGGCAGCCAGCCCCCTGAATCAGTGGTGCTTTCCTGCCAGTGATGATAAAGGACCGAACTGCTGTGATCAACCCCCCTCTCACCCTGATGAAGTCCACAGCCACCAAGAGCGATGGCAGGAGGGATACTGCTGAGACACACCCTGCCTTTTTTGTCTCTGAAAAGGGTGATGCTGGCAACCCCATCATGTGCCAGATTAGAGGGACTGAGAAATGGGTCCTGAAAGACATTCTCAGTGAGGGTGGCATAAGATGCTACAGACTGTTCCTGTACACCCCAG
The DNA here is from genome assembly GCF_030463565.1 of Pelecanus crispus. Lineage (NCBI taxonomy): Eukaryota > Metazoa > Chordata > Aves > Pelecaniformes > Pelecanidae > Pelecanus > Pelecanus crispus. The sequence goes on from NC_134650.1 coordinate 24,872,071, forward strand.
TGTCCTACTACAGTGACTGGATCTTGGCCACCACTGAGAGGACAAGACCTCCCGCATTCCCCATGCTAGTCAGGGTGCAAGCTGATCTGCAGGCTCCACCCAAAGACTGGGAAGAGGCTTCCAGGCCAGCAGTGAGGATATTTCAGGAAGTTGGTTTGAACCCCAAGAACAGAAAGACAAACCTGAACTCATCTGAGGCTGGGCCATCTGAGCTGATTTATAACTCCTGCAGTGGAAAAGCATTTCCCATCTCCAAGGGACACTTACACTTGCCCCAGGTGCTTGGGAAAGGGATAACTGCTCCCTTCTTGCTATTTTGTTTCTTTAGGTAAATGAAGTATCCTTTTGCGATCAGAAAGTCTGCTTGGTTCATGCATGCCGTATTGAAATGATTTGCCCTATATGCTCACAGTGCAATCTTCTATTGTCAGTGCACGCTTGGAGATGTTGAACTCCCACGTCTCCCAGGGAATCCCATCTAGTTCCTCCTGCGCTAAGTGATCACCAGGGCTTGCCCAGAGAGAAACAACAGTTCCTGTGAACATGTCAGATTTGATGACCAGAGAATAACTGCTTATGATGATGGAGGGAGGAGGGAGCACCCAGAGCAGAGCTGGCTGACCTAGCAGGGCCTGCGGAGGGGCTAGGCAGCAGAGCCTGGTGGAAGCCAGCACATGCTGGGACAGACCAAAGAGATGGCCTCACAACACAGCCATGGATTTCTTTATTATTTCATGCAGAAGTGGTTTCACCTCACTGCAGCTTGCATGGTGCTACATTTACCCACTGGACAGCAAACTTCCCCACATGGTTGGCTCCTTCTGCAGCTTCCACTGCCCATCTTGCAGCATAAGACAAGCCTAGTGCTGGTTACCAGACATCTTGACCTGGTTCCATGCTCTGCAGTAGCTTTGCAAGGACATCTGCAAGAGGAGTAAGGAGAAGGCCTTAATATGTTCAGACAGCAGTGATATGTTGTGGAGAAAGCTGCAAGGCTGGAATCTAGCCTGGCCTGAACTGCTGTATTGCTTGACCCTTCATCCCCCACTGCTCCCACCTGAGATTGGTGCTTGCTGTGGCATGCTGAGGAGAGCTCCTGCAGGTCTACACCAGCTTTGGTTTCTCCCCTGAATGCCACAGGAAGCCTAGAGACCCCACAACACAACAGCACTGTATAGAAACCTACAGCACCTTGCATGGCAGCAGTTGGACATGCCCTGCCAGAGAGGGTCTGGCAAAGAAAACAGTTTTATAGCCTCACTCTTATCCCAGGGACAACTACAGGTTCCTTCTTTAGCCCCTTGAGCCCTTCCTGCTCTCCATCTCCCAGAGGCTGGCAGGACTCTGGGCACTGCTGCACAGACAGCATGCAAGCCAGAGCCTGGGTCTCCCAGTCAGGGGGAGCAGCTGGGTGAGAAGGGATCTGTTGGCGCAAAGACAGGCCTGCAGGCAGGCTGCCCACCAGCTCTGAGATAGCCACAGCTGGACCCCTATTTCTGAACTCACTGCACTGGCGCTGATGGGTCAAGGCCAAATCCACACAGTTCTAACCTCAGAGAAAGGCTGGACCACATAAGCCCTGTCCATTGCAGACTGGGGTACTGGGGAGCTAAGTGCTGGACAGGCGCAAGCCCAGAGCCTTCCCCATCCCAGCCACAGATAAGCCCATCTCTCCTCAAGGACGAGAGCAGGGTGTCAAGGTACAGGACCACACTATCTGTCCCATTGAACCCAGCTACTTCTCTCCCCACACTGCTGTGCACACAGCCATCCTGCACGGGGCAGGGATATGGACATGTCCTGCTACCTCCAGGCTTTGACTATGCTCCTCTGTGTTATCTCTCCATCTCCTCCGAGGCTGCAGGAGTTGGAGCAGGAGGAGAGTCAAAGATATTCTTGCAACTTCGCTATGAACTCATGTTTGGATCATGGGTAGCCTTTCCTTATAAGGGAATAGTCAAGATACAAATGAGTAAGAAATAAATTTAAGATCATCAAAGAGGACTACAAACACTGGGAATCCATCAAGGGCACTGGAAAAAGCTGGTGCAGGTTACATATAAAGAGACGGAAACATATCAAGCTGCCATACATCCCCTTCTTCCTACATAGACAACAGGTTTCAGTATAGCAACAGCCAGATGGTGCTGCCTGTCAAATTACAAGCTGTGTCCTTGCCTTGGCTTCCCTTCTGAGCTCAGTCATTAAAATCCAGCCTCTGTCCTCGGGGTAGGGAGTGATTGCTGCTCTGTAAACAGGAAGAGCCTTTGGCTCTGCCAGGCACCAGTGAAACACCCGCGCAAGAGCTCTCACATGGCTTCCCAGCAGGTCAGGAGCAAGCAATCTGGTCCCCACAGTGGCTGCAGGTGGACAGGCACAGATGTGGCTCCACCAGCGCCGAGCACATGACTGGCACATGTCTAGGCTCCTGCACACTCAGCCTGGTCTCACTCACCTCGGCAACTGCCACCTTCCTCTCCCAAGCCTTGAGGCTGTTTTCGAGGTCAGTAACAGCCATCTTCTTCTGCACGTAACTCAGTACAGGGGGGATGCTGTAGTCTGAGAGTTGCTTCCGCAGCTTCTGATTCACACTCTCAGCTTCAGCTCGTTGCTGCCGGAGGAATAGGGACAGAGGGCAAGGAAATCCCAGGGAAATGTCCCTCTGCCAGCTGTGGTTAGTCCTCCAGGGAAGCAGGCAGGCAGGATAAATTAAACCCCCGGCACTGCAGGGGAGCAGTGGGATGCATCCACTGGTGCCTCCATCCCTGCCAGGCAGCACTGCTAGGGAGCCCCTTGAATCCTCTTCCCAAAGCTGTGATGTCCCCCAGGGGCCATATGGCACTGGTATATGCCAGTGCCACTTCTCCCTGGGGTGTACACTGCTGATGAAAAGTTCAAGGAAACAGAATTTCAAGAAGCCAGTGGCAGGTCCCTGTGGAGCCAGGGCCAAAATCCACAACATGGCCTGTTCTGCAAACCTGCCAATGCTCACTGGCACCAGCAGGAGCCCTGGGTCTTGCCCATACCCAGAAAGGCACACAGGTATCCAGCTCATTGCTGGGTCTTGAATGGGCATCAGCATCCAACATACCACAAAAAGTACCTCAAAAGAGTCCTCCCAAGTGAAGTCTCAAGGCCTCCCAAATTGCTCTCTTACCTCCTCCACCAGAGCAGCTTCTCTTTCCATTTTCTCCAGCAGCTCCTTCCTCTGGGAGGTGTCTTTCATCAGAGATGTGGATGTTTCCATGGCATCCTGCAGCTTCCTCTGAAACATGAGAGTAGGACAGCATCAGGCGGTGCAGTGGCAGCTCCCAGCCACCTGCAAGACCACCCCTCTACTCCTCCAGCTTGGTCTCAGCTGGCGGTGCAGGAGCTCTGTGGCACCGCTCGTCCCCTGCAGAAGGCAGCATCATGCCCTGGTCATGCAGCTACTGCTTCATTATGTCCTCTGTGTCACAATGTAGCACAGCCCACAGCACAGCAGCCGGGGTTTAGGACTGACCCAGTCAGAATGGCTGATCAGAGAGAAGCAAATACGCCCGGCTGAGAAGCACTTTTCACTGATAAGAGCAGAGACTCAGAGTGATGGCTGCAGCTCATGACATCTTTTCAAATGTCACAGTTTATGTAAAAAATTTATTTTCCTGTGCAAGTCAGCACCAAAGTCCTTTCCTCCTGGAATTTTCTCCTGGGGTGTAAAATAACTGTGCTGCAAAGCATGAACCCCATTGTCAGGTTGCAGCCAAACATGAATGAGGGCATTGCTGCTATTGGTGTGCCGGGCAAACCTCCCAACCGAACTGCTAAGTCAGCGGGAAGGCAGAGAGGTGTTCGGCATCCTCTGACTGAGAAAGGGAAGGATGCAAGAGCTCATGTGTGACCCTCAGAAACAGAAGAAAGGCAAAACGAAGGTGCTGGGAGGTTCACTCACTCTGTAGAAGTTGAGGACTTGGACAGTCTTCCCTGAAGTCAGTTTTAGCTGCAGCAGCTCCTGGTTCTTCTCATCAATCTTCTCCTGGTACTGGGCATTTCTAACCTGCAGCTGCTGCAAACGGACCTCACAGAGTGTCTCTCCCATCTGCTCCTTCTGCAAACCCCAAGGAAGCAGAGCTGTAGGTTGCTGACCAAAGCTGCATCCCAAGTAAGAGAGTTTTGCTCTGTGGGGAAAGCAGACCTAAAGAACAGGGTCTGGCTGCAAACCTGGGGCTTGGAGAGAAATATGAGACACAGCATGCCAGTGAGCCTGTGCTCTGTGTCCTAGCTTAGAGGGTCTAAGCAGTGCAGACAGGTCCCCTCTGGTGAGGCTCCTGCCATGCCAGCAGCAGCCAGTCCCCAGGGAGTTGCTCTGATCCACCATACATCTTTTCCAGGGCACAAAGGGCATGAAGAGATCTGCCAGCTTCCACTCAGTGAGACTTCTGGTCTCATTCCATGCACACAGACATGTGCCAGGTCTGAACCTGGGCAGATGACAATGCCCTTTGAGAAAGGCAGCAAGGCCAGGAGCAAAGGAGGAAAGGGGAGGAGGAGGAGGGCCACACATCTCTACGCAGAGCCGGCCCTGCATCTGCACTGGGCTGTACTCCTTTTGTTCTTCAAGGGGCCATCTAATCCCTGCTTCTCCTCAACTGCTGCACGCACCTGCCTGAGCTGCTGCTGCAGCTTCTTCTTGTAACCCTTGAGCAAATAATTTTTTAAGCACAACTTCTCTCTCAGCAGATCCTAAAGAAAGACAAGAGATTATAGTGGAACAGCAGAGCCTGAAGAGCACCCAGACCCCACTCCTTATGGTGCAGTTCCTGTTCATCTCATCCACACTGCAGCCTTCGCTGCTGGCTTAGAAAAGTGCCCAGCAAGAAATGCTGCTCAGCATCACCCTGCCCCAAACGTGGGGGCATGGCCATGCAATTTCCCAGGCTCCGCTAGGGGCCCTGCATCATCTGTGCTTACAGCTGTGCTGCAGCTCAGCAGCCTGATGAGCACCTGGGCTACTCACTGACTGACAAGTTTGACAAGGGCTGTCCAAAGGGACTTGGTAAGGCAGTCTGAAAACATGATGTAGGCCACACAGGAGTATGGGAACTAGGATTTTCCCTAACCAACATACTTGTCAGATGACAGACCAGCCTCCAAATTTGATGCACTGACCCTCTGGCGGTTCTTCTCCTCCATGTATCTCAGCAGCTTCTCAGAAGCTATGATACTCCCTTTCTTGCTGGAGATGGTGTTGATGATGTCTTTCTCAAAGTCACTGATGGCTTTCTTAACATCAGTCCACCAAACATCTGCTTCTTCTATGACTGCCTGTAGAAATAAAGTCACATGACAGTCAAGAGGTGCTAACTTCCCTTACTCAAACAGCCTTGGGAACAGAGAATATTGGAAAGGACTAGGCATGCTCTCTGCTGGCGTTACTAGCATTTCTCCTGTGGGAGCACTGAGTTTTACCCTGTGCAGTTTGGGGCACATAGTGCAGGCTCACACAGCACTGCTACCTCATTGACTCAAAAAGAACAAGAAAAAAAATCTCTCACATGCCTGAGTTTCAACATCTGTCACTCCATCCTGACCTACAAACATTGCCAGCCTGACTAAGCCAACACGAGACAAAAATGACCACCCTTTGTTTACTGCATATGTCCTGACACAAAGGAGATTTTTCTTTCGAGTGTTAACTTGTTTGTCTCACACAGCAGATTTGAGCTTCTCTACCCAAAAATCTTCCCCTTGCCTGTATTATTATTAGTTCCTGCCATAATAAGATCCATCTTTAGAGACTGGGCACCTCTGATCTCTGTTGGTGTACTTGCCTTCAAGAAAGGGGTGAGGTGAGAGGACAGTTCTGGCTCCCACTCTCAGGACCACTCACAGCAATGCTCTGCTATGAACAGCCCTCACCAAGCAAGTCTGTCTCACTGCTTGAGGGATGATGGTACATTGAAAAAGGTGTGAAAAGTACCAAGACACCTTGGTGATCGTAAGGGTCCTGGAGAGCCATACCTTGAGGTTCTGCAAGGTCTGCTCTGAGTCCTCATTCATCCTCTGAATCTCATCCTTCATCTCAGTCAGCTCCCGCTCAGCCAGCTCACATTTCTGCTCTGCTGTCAGGCCTACAAAATAGTCCGTTGCACCATGCAACTTGGATTTGTACCTGCCACGTGTCTGCAACAACCAAGGAACAATGCAGATGCCATTAGAAAGCCAGCACTGGCCAACTGTTTCTGCATTTTCCTGTATTCAAAAAGAAAATAATCTCCATGGTCACATTAGTGGGATTCCAGCTTACAGCAAGGACAAGATGGCCTCTCCAGAGCAGATGTAACTCAGGGCCACACCTGGGCTGACCTCTGTCCTCTCATCCACCCACAAAACCCTCCTGTGCAAGCACTTTCAGTTCAATTCAACAGGCAAATCCAGGGCTAGAGGTTAAAGTCAATGTGACAGCTTCATGTAGGCAGGTAAAACATCTCTTCATAGTGAAGGTGCTAATTGTGTAGGACAGATGGGGTCTCCTACCACTGCCTGGGTCAGACATCCTGAGGAGCTGAGATTACTGCAGCACGGGCAGGCTGCACTATGCTCTTGGAAGAACTGACACCACTCAGGAGGAATTCCCAGTGCTGTGGGGACACAGCAAGGCAGGCATTGCTTTTCAGAGGGCAAGTGCCCACCTGGCCAACATAAAAGTTTCTAAAGGGTTAGTCGGGGACTAATGAGAAAGTGGCTACTTTGGACTCGGGCAAGCACTAAAACCCAGTGCAGGACACTAGCTGAAAGGAGCTCCACCACAAAGGGTCTAGAGCTTCTGTTCACTCTGTCTCTGGTGAAAAGGTTACTTTCAGGCCAGAAGGTAAAAATCTGCTCCAAAAGCCTGTTCACGGCTCCAGCAAGAAGGAAGAGAGCAACACACACTCAGTGGCGGTACCTGAGTGTGGATGCACACAGGTCTGAGCCCACCTGGACTTCCCCAGGAGGGAGGAGAGGAGCAGAGCCTCCTGTCACAGACCTGGCACGGCTTTGGGCACGTCTCCTGCTTTCTTGGCACCAGCCTCCCTGTTTGTTTAACTTCTACTTCAAATTATGCTGCGTGGGGGTTACCTCATTCCAGATCTCCCTGGCACTCGCTGTTCAGGAAGACACAGTGCTGTCACACAGGGAAGAGACAGCATCAGCTGGAGGAGGAGAAATGAGAAGGCAGCCTGGCCTTTACACTGAGTGCAGGAACAGCAAGGCAGCCCAAACTTTTACACCTACAAGACCAGCAGCACCTTTCTGCAAGCAGGTGTCTAAGTTAAGGGCTCATCACTGTGACGCCCAAGCGCAGAGGGCTGTTGGGGGACTTTCATCACATTTCAAACCAGGGAGCTTCCCTGCTGACTTCCTGTCAGATGAGCACTGAGATCGGGAGGTCAGAGGGGCTGCAGAGGGAGGAAGGGTCATGGCTCTGTGCCATAAGGTGGCAGCCAGACCAGAAAACCCAGTACCTGCAGCTGTGCAGCCACTGCCCTGGCTCCAGAGCAGTACCTGCATCAGCTCCGGTGGGGCATCGTGTGTCTCAGACAGCAGCTGAAGCGACGGGCCACACGGCTCCATCTTATGGTACCATTTCTCAAACATTTCCGCCTCAGTTCGGAGCAGGGCATTGGCGTGGCTGTGAGGAGGAGGGGATCGGGCTGAGCCCTTGGCCAAGCTACTCACCGAGTTGGTGAGCGGCTGAGCCAAAACAGGCGACCACAGGGCACAGCAGCCAACCTGAAAGGGGCGGGAGGGCCTGAGGTCACCCCAGCCAGGTCGCAGGGGCTCGGCCAGACCTGCTCCTTCCTGGACCTGAAGCAGCCGGCAGAGCCTAGGGCACCGGGTCCTCCTGGGGGTCTGGGGTGGGAGAGCAGGCAGCCTGCCTCCAGAGCCCGACCACGCTGAGGCGGTACCCGTGGCCCAGCCGGACCACCGCGGCCTCTGGGGATGGTGCCCAGCACGGGGGCAGCCAGGGGCACCCTACCCGGCCCTGCCCACCCTGGCCCGGCCCTGTGCTGCCTGGTCTGGCCCGGCCCTGCCGGGGCTTAAGGCCCTGCTGCGCCCCCAGGCCTGGCCTCTTGCAGCCCCCAGCAGGGCCCCGCAGCCCGAGGATCCCCATCCCCGCCCGGCCACCAGTACCGTGCCTCCCGCAGCTGCGCCCGGAGCTGCGCCAGCGGCAACACCGCCAGGCCCTGCTCCGCCATGGCTGTCTCCTGGCAACGTTGGGGGCGGCGCGCGCTGCCGGCAGGGCAGTGAGCAAGGGCACAGGAGGGGGCACGGGGAGACAGGTGGACACGGGACACGGAGGGATACGGGACACGGGGGGACATTGGGAACACAGGGACACATGGGGGAACACAGGGATGGGGGCGTGGGATACAGGGGCGACACAAAAACATTGGCAGATATGGGACATGACAGGACACAGGCCCCGGACATTGGACACGGGACATGGGGACACATGGGACACAGGGGGACATGGGGGCAGGGGGCATAGGGGACACGGGCACAGGGACGGGGCATGGGGACACTGGGGGACATGGGGGGAACACGGAGCACGGGTGGACACGGGACATAGGGTGCAGGATATGGGGACTCACAGGGACAGGGAGCATGGGGAGACATGGGCATGGGGTTATGGGGACACAGGAACAGGAGGTATGGGAGGACACAGGAGCACAGAGACAGGGGCCATGGGGACGTGGGTGGACATTGGACCTGGGGCACGGGTCATGGGACACGAGACATAGGGGGACAGGGGGAATAGGGGGACATGGGGACAGGGGGCACAGGACATGTGGGCACATGCGGACACAGGGACAGGGGGCATGCGGTGACACAGGGGCACAGAGACACACAGACACACATGGGGTCTCATACACACACACACGCTCATGCACATACATGTACACACACCTGGACACATGTGCACACACACATGCAGCCCAGGCCCTGCTTCCCTGCCCATGCGAGGATCCCAGGGGGGCCCTGCAGGCCTCCGGGGTGGGGGGAAGTTGCTGCTGGAAGGGCGTGGGGGGAGGCAGCCTCCCCGTGACACAGCTGGCCCCTGCCCAAGGGGCTACAGCTTGGGGGGGTCCCTGAGCCCTCAGCAAGGCATCTGCAGTGCAAACGCATCCGCGGGGGGAGTTGGCCAGAGCAACACAGGGGGGTGCGATGCTGAAGAGGCAACCCCGCTAGGCGGTCTCCTGGGGTGTGCATCGCTCCCACTCCTGTGGTGCCCCCTCCCAGAAGCTCCTGGTTGGGTGCTGCCTCCTGGCTCCTCCTCGCCAGACATGCCAGACAGGATCCCCTTGTTGCCCGGCGTAGATGAAGCCTCCGAAGGGGCGCGGGCAAACGCTGGCCCCCAGCTCACATTTGGCACGCACCTGCACCACAGTGAGGGTTTCTCTGCCTGTGACGCTGCAATCTTCCTCTTACAGACTCTGCTTTATCATGGTCTGGCTGTAAAACCAGGGGGAACTGTAGCACCATCCTGAAGGCAGCTGCCCCCAGAGGCATGTCTAATTTTAGGAGAGTTGTGAGGGTGTGGAGCATTGTTTCTAGGTGTCCTTGTGGCTGGATCCAGACCATGGCACACGAATGTGCTCTGACTTCCCTGTGCTAGATGCTCAGGACCAATGGTGGCAGATGGCAGCTGGACCTTTCTGGACAGGTTTGAAAAAAGTAGCAATAATAAAAACAGCTCACTAGCATTTCAAAGTAGGTAAAGCTTGGCAAACTTCACTGTAACTGCAAATAGGGCTTTTTGCTGTGGGAAGCACCAGGCAGCATGAGAAAACAGCAGGCACCCCTGGCTGCTGCAGCCGGGCAGCTGAGGCATCAGCTGGAGGAGCTAGCAGCACACCGGCTGGCTTTCCTGCCAGAAATCAGCCTGGCAAGCTGGTTTGGTAGCCTGCCTGTGTCCTGCTGGAAAGCGCTGAGGAAGATGTCACCAGTGATGGAACTGCTGACAACCCAGTGTACTTCACTGGGAAAATGATCCTTCAGAAAAATTTTAGCCAACTCAACGTTCAAGTGCCTATGCCCAAATAGCAGCACCCTGTGAAATGCAATCTCCCTTTTGATACAGGATTTTACCCTGGTCCCATGCAGAATTTACTGGGAGAGATGAATGTCTCAGCTGTGTAGTGGTGTAGCTCTAGTCGTCTCACTCTGCAAAAAAGCCATGTGCACATGCCAGTATCACAGCACCACCTTAAATGTGTAACTCAATGCCTTTGCATATGCTGCCATAAATTCTAGTTTATGCAAGGGCTGACTGCTTTGCTTATGCGTTTCTACATCTCCTCTAGGTCCCAGGTGATGATGTTCATCTTCACTCTGCAGTCCTGGTAGGAAGAGGCCAGTAAGCTGGACTCTGGATGCAGTAGACTTCCCCAAGAACAGTTGATTTTCCTCTCAGTTTGCTAGGACAGGTTTAGCAGGAGTGGCTGTCAAGCATCCCTTTTCTCTCCAGTGCCAAGTGCCCTGGCAGAGCAAGCATTTTGAACACATCCTCCTTGTTTTCCAGAGATCCTGTGAAAGTCTCACCTGGACTGCATTCAGTCAGGACCTAAACTATAAAATGATAAAATCTTGTTGGGTTTTCTCATCATTCAGTCTCAGGCATCTGGAAAGCTCACTGGGTTTTGTAGTGCACAGTTGACTCCATGTGCTTATCTTTTCAGGGATACTTTCCTTAGGTTTCCTCAAAGCCTCAAAGCCCAGCACTCACATCAGCTTTAGCCATGTGAATCGAAGACCCTGTGGGTCCTTTTCCTTTCTTAGCACCCAAAGGAAAAGAAAATAATCTCTCTATGTACTTCCATCAGGGAGAGCAGCCTAAGGTTTATCTCCTCTTTACCCAGTGTTGCTTTTCCCATTAATAGCAATACCAATACATGCAAAATCTACACACAGTTTGAAGGCTGCAACCTCACCTTGGTTTTGACTTGAAAGTGCACGCCTACAGAAAAGGAAGGACAGTGGTGGCCCTGTTATCTGATGGCTGGAAAGGCTCCTTGGCAGCCAGCATGAAATAGCCTGGAGCCAAGTCTAGTTTCCAGCTGAGCCTAAGCTGATATTTGGAGGCCAGCCAGGAGCAGTGCCAGAGTAAGACCAAGCAACCTGTGTCCCGAGCTCTGCTCATCACCTCATGGGCTGGTGACTGGTGCTGAGACCTGCCTGCACCTGGCTGGCATCAGCTTGGGGAAGGGCTGGAGTTGGCAGCTCCCCTGGGACTCACCAGGCACCAGGAGGTGAGGGTGTGAGGTGGGTTGAAAACAGGCCTAGAGGGTGGTGACACAAAGTCTAGTTGGAGGCCAGTCACTAGTGGTGTACCCCAGGGGTCAATACTGGGTCCAGTGCTGTTGGGAAGCAGCTTTTCTGAAAAGGACCTGGGGGCCCTGGTGAACACCAAGCTGAACATAAGCCAGCAATGTGCCCTTGCTGCAAAGAAGGTGAATGATCTCCTGGGCTCTGCATTAGGTAAAGCATTGCCAATCCAATCATCTTCATTAATGATCTGTATGATGGAGCAGTGTGCACACTCAGCAGGTTTGCAGATGACACCAAATAGGGAGGAGTGGCTGAGACTCCAGAGGGTCATGCTGCCATCCAGAGGGACTGGACAGGCTGGAGAAATAGGCTTACAGGGACCTCCCAAAGTTCTACTGAACAAGGAGACGTGCAAAGTCCTGCCCCTGGGGAACAACCCTAGGCACCAGTATACACTGGGGGCCACCCAGCTGGGAAGCAGCTTGGCTGAAAAGGACCTGAGGGTCTTGGCGGACACCAAGCTAAATATAAGCCGCAAACACTAATGGTGTCCTGGGCTGCGTTAGTCAAAATATTGCCAGGAGGTGGAGGGAGGGGATGCTTCCCCTCTGCTCAGCAATAGTGGGGCCACCCCCAGGGTGCTGTGTCCAGTGCTGGGCTCCTCAGTACAAGAGAGACAGGGACATACTGGGGAGATCCCAGCGAAGGGCCACAAAGATGAATGAGGGACTGGAGGGAGGGTGCAAAGAAGAGGGACCCAGGCTCTTCTCAGTGGTGCCCAGTGCCAGGACCAGAGGCAATGGGCACAAACTGAAACACAGGAGGTTCCCTCTGAACATCAGGAGACACTTTTTCACTGTGAGGGTGACTGAGCACTGGCACAGGTTGCCCAGGGAGGCTGTGGAGTCTCCATCCTTGGAGGTATTCAGAAGGTGTCTGGGCATGGCCCTGGGCAACTGACTCTGGGTGGTCCTGCTGGAGCAGAGGAGTTGGACCAGATGATCTGCAGAGGTGCTCCACCTCAACCAGCCTGTGGTTCTGTGAAGTCCCTGTAGAGGAACATGGAGCCTTTCCTCCATCCAAGGTCCCACCTTGGGGGTGACAAGAGGTGACGGGGTGACAGCGGGTAATGAGGGACTGTGACAGAGGCCGTGGCAGGTGATGATGGGGGTGGCAGTGTAACAGGGGACTGACCAGGGGTGTGACAGAACTGAGGTGGGGTGACAGGGGCCGCAGAGGTGACAGGGTCTGCAATAGGGTGTGAGAGGGTTATGAGGGTGTCAGGGTGTGACAGGGGTGTGACAGGGTGCGACAAAGCCCTCATGGAACAGGAGGAGGTTGGGTGGGTGACAGGGGATGGGGACAGTGTGGGTGATGGGGCCGTGGCGGATGACACGAGACGGGCTGAGGAGTGGTGACGGAGGCCTGACGGATGAGTGACGGTTGCGATGGTGGGGACGGGGCCGTGACGAGGCGTGACGGCAGCCACCCGGCGAGCGGGCGCCGAGGGGCCGAACCTCCGCGCCGCCGAGAGGCGCTGCGCGGCAGGCGGCTGGGCGGCGGCGGGCGGGCGCCGCTCGCGGCGGCGGCGGCGCCTTTTCCGGGTTGGCTGCGCGGCGCTCGGGGCCGGCGCAGGCTGCAGCCGCCGCCGCCGGCACCGGGCCCGGGCCTCGGCACGCTCCGCGCGGGCCCCGGGCCGGCCCCGCCCCGGCCCCGGCCCCACTCCCGCTCCGGTCTGGCCCTGCCACCGCCTGCCGCCGCCCTCCTGCGCGCCGCGCCCCGCCTCGCTGGCCTCCCGCGCCGGCCCCGCGCCCTCCTCCTCCTCCTGCAGCCGCCGCCTGGCGCCGCCATGCCCGGCCCGGCCGCCGGCAGCCGGGCGCGGGTGTACGCCGAGGTGAACAGCCTGAGGAGCCGCGAGTACTGGGACTACGAGGCGCACGTCCCGAGCTGGGGGTAAAGCGCCCCGCGGAGCCCCTCCCCCCCCCCGCCCCTTCCCCGGGCCACCGGCTGCCCCGCACTCTCCTGCGGGCTTCAGCCCGCGGGGAGGGTTCCCTGTCCGTCCGTGTGTCGTCGTCGTCCCGTCCCCCGTCCCCCCCTCCCAGTTTTGGGGTGTTCCCGGGGGACTGCGGGCGGCTGAGGAGGGGCTGGGAGACGGCCTCCCCCTCCGGCCTGCTGCCCTCTCATTATCCTCTCCCACCCTCCTCCTTCTCTCTTCTCTTGGTGCCCGTAGCAATCAGGACGACTACCAGCTGGTTCGCAAGCTCGGGCGAGGGAAGTACAGCGAGGTCTTTGAGGCCATCAACATCACCAACAATGAGAGGGTTGTCGTGAAGATCCTCAAGGTGAGTGTCCCATTGATGGCATAGGGGCTTACAGTGGCTGGAAGTGAGGGTGAGAGGAGCTGCATTGGCAGGGCCAAAGCACTGTTGGATCTTGTCGTTCACCCCAAAACTCTTGTTTTCTCATTAAGGACATTGAGACACTGGGTTTGGAAAGGGATTTGGTGTCCCACATGCTGTAGCGATGTTTTGATGTGTCCTGTCTAGCCTAGCTCTGGGCTGAGAGCTCCTCCGGAGGAGGAGAGCTGTGAGTCCTGACATTTGAACAGCGTTGTGTGTGCGGCCTGCATTTGGTAAATCATATCTGGCAGTGCCTGTCTGAAACAGCCCAGGGACTGCCATGTCAACAGGAATGCAAATCCTGGAGGGGGGAATCCTTCTCTTAATCTCTAGACAGCTGGCACATGGCCTTTTCAGAGCCAGGCTCTGGGATGCTCAGCAGTAGTAGGCAAAACTTTATATTCAGTTAGAGGATCTTACCTGGAAAAGAACTTCACCACAGGCAGGCCAAAAACACCATGGAAACTTTAAGAGACTGAAAGAGGCCATCTGAAGTTTGGCAACATCAGTGACCTGTATTCTGGTGTATTGGTTCTAGTGGGGTCAGGCCTTGGGGACCTTCATACAGCAGTAACAGGTTGTAGTTTGGGATGGCTGAACGCATGGGTTAGCCACTGCAGGGCACGCCTTACCATGTTTGGTGCTGAAGCAGCATGCTCATAGGGAGCTGAGGTAGCTGTCCTAGCAGCAATCTATGTTGGTGATCTGGGGGTAGGCAGAGGTGTTAAACAAATGAAAGGTTAGAGTTGAGGTCCTTTTGGTTTTGGCTTGGCTGACACTTGGGGCTGTCACTTGTTGGACCAGTAACATTTGTCCCTTGTTCCCCAAGAGCAAGTGGGAGCCAGTGTCTGACCATGGGTGTTCTAAGAATTTGGGCACACGTTGATCCACAGCGTGCAGAGGGGCTGAGCTTAATCTGCCCTTGCAGCCACTAAGACTAGCAGCTACCCAGAACACAGTCTCTCTGCAGGGCTGTAGCCTTAAGGCATTTGCTAGATCCACTCTGATGGTGTGGCTAGCTGTCTCACTTTGTCTTTGCTGATATTCCCACTTGCTCACTGCGCCTGCTTCCTTGGCTTCCTAGAGAACTTGTCATGGTTTGTCCAGGCACCACTCCTAGGCAAGGTGTGATCTCCTGTCTGCCTCTGGGAGGAGGTATGCACACCCCTGCTTCAGCTGCGGCCAAGGTGGTGGCCAAGTGAGCTGTTTGGGAGAGCCCCTGTGGCTAAGCTTGATGTCAGGGCAGAATGGTGAGGCTTTCATGCCCTCACCGAGCTGAGTTCCTCTGGCATGCTCTTTGGGCCTCCCCCTTGTTTGGATGCTTCATGTGGTTTTTGGGTTTTGTTTTTTTTAAGTAGGGGCAGGCAAGACTTTTTCCTATGAGAGAGTAGTCAAAGGTAGCCAGTGAAGAGCTGGATTTTACGGCAAGATAGCTTGTGGCTAGGCTGGGGAAACTGCACTTCTGCATGCTGCTCTGGAGCCCCTGATGGTCTCTTTAGGACTGCTGTGGTTTGTTGAGACCTTAGGTTTTGTCCCACATAGAAAGGCACCATGAGGCTGTGAAGAGACTGCAGGGAACGTCATCAGAAATCTTCCTCCTTGCCTTTTCCCAACCTAAACAGCCTCCCCCTGGAGTGATGCTCCTCTTGCTGTGGCAGCCAAACTCTGTCATGTCTAGGGAGCCTGTCAGCAGTGGACTCACAGTCAGCTGGCAAGAGTCATCTGAGGGCAGCTGGGTGCTCCTTTTCCTTGGGGCCTGAATGTGTTGCCTTAATGCCCTGCAAACAGGGGACTGGATTGTCCCAGATTTGAAGCGGATGGTGTTGCCACTAGTTCCCTGGCTCCCCCCGCTTGCATTAACATGCAGATGGCATTCCTGCGAGTGAGCAGGAAAAGCAGGAAGTCCAGATAAATAAAGATGAACTTTCTTCTCAGTGGAAAGTGGGTCAGTGAAAAGTGAGTTTCAGAGCACCATGTAGTGTATGTTATGAAAACCTGTGAAGTGTGGCAATAACATCACTCTGATCTGTGGAAAGTGCCTCTGGTTTCCTGTAGCTAGATGCAAACTTAATTGCAAATGTAATTACATGTATCTACAGTGGAACCCTAGTAAAGAGGCTGGGTGTCTCTGTTCCTCCTAATTCAGGCTGGATCCTGTGAAGTGGGAAATGCAACCACAAGTCTTCAGGTTTTTGTGTGGTTGTAGAGGTGCGACAAAAGGGAAGACTGTTGCTGGCTGATGGATGTGGCTGTTTAGCACAGTTACTCCTTTCTCTTTAAGGTTTTTTGAGAGTACAATTTATGTTATGTGTAAGAGTGATTTTTAGCAAGAGTCACTGTTTTAATATCTGCGCCTCATGGGAGGTGACTGGTGTCTCTTCCCAGCCTTGCTCTTTGAAGCAGCTTATTCTTACTGAGGTCAAGTTAGCATGTAGCAAGTATTTCCCCTGCCTTTTTTTCTCCCCTTCTTTGGTGTTGTGCTACCTGAACATCTTGTGCCCTCCTCCAGAAAGGTCAGGAAATTTTATCACCCTTTCTGTGATGCAGAACTGAGCCACAGAGATTTCCTGTGTGACTTTGGGCAAGTCCCTTAGCCTCAACAAAGCTTGAGACTAGAGCAGAGGTCCTAGTCTAGTGCTGCATGAACGAGATAACTGCTATTCCTCTTCTGGCAGCCACTTGCCTTGCTTGTTTAGCATTGGACAAGGCCAGGGAGCTAATGGCTCTGATTGGTATCACAGTGCCCCAGGCTTGCATAAAGCAAGGTGCCCCACTTCTCTGGCCAGTACCCAGCATTGCCTTTCTGTTCTGCTACCCCAAATGCAGGACCAGGCATAATCCTGCAGGAAAATGGGATGTGCTCATGCCACTAGTTGGGGTCATAACACGTGTCAGCAAAGGAGCAGAATTAAGATCATGAAGATGACTATAACATTACCATTTCCTGGGTCGAGTGCCTTTCTTTGCAGATATGATGCTTTTAATGTCAGTTTTTCCAGGAAAGTTCTGCAGCTCTTTTGGGAAAAAAAAGAAAAAAAAAAAAAGGCAAACGAAGCAAGCAGGTTGCTTCTCACTCCACTACAGCAAGACATCAGGATGCACAGTGTAGGACAGTGTGTGCAAAGCAGTGAGGCAGGAGCCCTGATTTGCCACACAGACATCCCCTTCCAAGCATCCTCCAAAAGCTTTTATCTTCAGAAGTGAGGCAGAAGGCAACTCTCCACCTATTCAGCCTGTTCAGGGAGCAAGATTCAGCAAAAAAAGCTGTGGGGCTGAAGTCATCTTGGTAGGTAGTAGAGGACCCTGCACTGTACTGACCTTCCTATGCACCACAGGTAGTAGGGCATGGAGTTAGCCAGCAGCTGTGCTCCTGCAGTCCCTAGCTGGTGTAGGAGGCTCTTGTGGGCCTTTTGATCTGGTTGGCCTTGGTACAGCTGTGGGCATGCTTCCTGCATGCTTAGGGGAGGGCCAAGCCAGGAAGAGGGAATGTGTGAACATGTCCAGTACGTGCTTTTGTGTTTTGCTTAAATTTGATGCTAAGGTTTGACTCCCAGGATGAGGTCTGACATTGCTCAGCATGTACAAAGAAAGTTTAAGACATCTTTGTTTCCAGTGAGTCATGTATCATCTACATCCAATGCAGGTATCTAAAGCACAGCTCTGCTCTTTCATATCTAACTACATAGACTTAGATTTTTGGTCAGTCTGCTGAGGTCAGTCTGCAAACTTTGTGCTGTCTCTTTGATGAACTTCTCATTTTGCTTTTCTGCTAATGCAGCTTCAAAGTGTCTGCCAGTCTCCTTGTGTGCCTTAAAAGTGAATCCTCCATTCTGGGGTGACAGTGTTCCTGGGGAATGTGAACAGCATTGCAAGTTGCCACTCTAAAAGCCAAAGATAAATTTTCTACATTGCTTGTAACTTCTGTGGGTGATTCTTTGTGGTGAGAATACTGCTGTTAAAATTACCTACAGTTATGGCTGTTGGTGAGCTTCAGATGTACCACAGCATCCTTCACAGCCAGTTCTTGTACTGATTACCACCATCTGGGTGTCCACTCAAGGCAGAGATTACAGCATCCGTATTGTCAGCTCTGTGCAGGAGTCCTCCTGCTTTCCTGATGCACGTATGTGTCTATGTACACTCTACTTGCCTGCAAAGCATTAAACCCATTACATAAAGAGACTCTTTTGTCTCCTTGTATGATTACAGTCTGATTACAGCACAACACGCAAACAGAGCTTAGGGGAAAAATGCAGTTATGAGGAGAGGGACCAGTGAAATGGAGGTTCTGCAGCAGTGATGAAATAGCCCCTTTCTCCTTTGGTGGCTTTTGTCCCTCTGCGCTGAGTCCATGAACTGGAACTTTCAACCATGTACGTGGTTTCACAAGTGCATTCTTGTTTGTTTGGCTTTGTTTTTCCCCTGTTCCCCCTTTTGGGCTGTGTGAACTCTCCAGAGTTGCTGCTCATACCAGGCACTGCTGCAGGGTCCTTCCAGTGTTGAACTCAAATTATCGCTCTAGTAGCTAGAGAACCATTTGGGGGAGGTAGCCCTGTGGCTCTGGTAGATTTTCTTCTGTCTCTAAAAAGCTTTAGAGCCTACATACATCAGCATGTTCTAGAGGGGGGCTGAAATGACTCCCATGCTGGTATGCAGAAGGGATTGCACAGGGAAGTACAAGTGCATGATGTTGGTCCCTCAGGCTGGAGCTGTTGACTGCATTGGTGACTTTCCACCAAAGCCATTCTATGCCTGCTCCTGGTAGCTATCTGTGTCTCTTGCTCCTCCTGCGTTTGCATGCACTGAATCAGCTCTCCCTGGCCCGCTTCCTCCTCTGGCAGTCTTGAAATGAGCCCTTTTGCAAGAGAGCCAGGTACACAGCTTTTCTCTTTTAAATGCCCTTTGCCCACACTGAGCTTGGCACTGTTGGCTGCTGGAGTCCAGCCTTGTTTGGAGCTGAGACCATCTGAGACGGTATTGGGTGTCTCACAGAGGCCTGGAGGTGCAGCTGATAACTCTTGTGGTAGTGTTCTAGCACCAAGGAACTGGTGAGGCTGCAGCTCCTGTGAGGAGGAGGATGAGTGAGGAGGATGAGTTATGGCACTGTGTCTGTTTGCAGTGGTCTAGGGCAGAGCCCGAATGAATGATTCTCATCCCTTGTAATGGTGGTGGGGGGGTGGGGGCTTGGTCCTTGTGTGTCAACCTTTTAGTTGACTGCAGAAGTCTTGATGTATCATGGGCAGTCCTGCAGCCCCAGAAGGGCTGTTTTGGGATGTACTATGGGGGGAGGAAAGGCATTCTGAAGTAAAGAACAGCACTGCCCTCAAAACATGTGCTGGTATGTTCTACTGAACTTAAATAAAAAAAGCAAAAGTGCTTTAGTAGTTTCAGGGTAGGTTTTTTTCCCTCTTTTCTAAAATTCATGAGCAGCTCGGGAAGGTTTGAATTCCTGTAATGGAAGTTGTAAGATGCAGACAACCAACAGAATATTAACACAAATGGGCTCCTTGATTTTGTAGCTCTTTTGAATACAATTATTTGGTTTCCCAGCTGATGTCTGGCAAAATAAGCACTGCTGCTCTGAAGCCAATCTTCCTATTGAGCAATTGGCATCAGCCTTTATAGGCTGATTATTGTGATCTTTTCAATAATACTTCCTAGAGACGAATGAGCTTCTAGTGCCAGCTTTTAAATGTTTAAAGCCTGTTATAAGGATGCTGCTTGAGCCTTTTGCTGGTCCTGGATCTTGTGTGTTGAGATTTTCCTGCTCATTCACTGGAAGCATCATGGTGTTTCTGGGCTATTCAGGTTTGGTGAGCAAAGAATAGATCTTTTTCTTTACAGGGTGGTGGAATAAATTACTTTAATTTCTTGCGGATTTGTATCTTTGGACTGCTAAACCTTCTCCCCTGCTGCACTAACCCAGTTCTTTTTCAGAGCACCTGCTGGGCAAAACCCAGCACCTTCTGTGATTCCTTCAGAGAATGTGTGCTCCTCAGCTGGCAGCGTATGTGTGCTGCCTGGCTGCCTGCTTTTTGGCTAATGTAAAATGATTTTTATGCTTTGGATGTAACTCGTATTTCACATGCCTTCCTGGTCACTACTTTTCTTTCTCAGTGTGGAAATGCACAGAGAACTTTGGATAATAAATTTATTTTCTCTCTTTGCTTGAATTCAAATGATGGGTCCCCAGGTTGTTGGGGAAGGCTGGAACTGAAGCATCTGACAGAAGAGTGTACTTTCTTTGCTTTAGAAACCAAGAAAAAAAGATGATTAACCAGGCAGCCATTTATTCGTTCAAGACAGGAAGTGATGGTTGCAGCCTTGTATTTAAAGGTTTATTTTAGCAAACAATGTTAATTTTCCCAGCTGGTGTTTGCTGCAGCTGGACTCCTTCCCTGCTTACAAGTTTACATGATCTTATGGAAAATGACCCAGGATCTGATCTCTTGGTCACAGAGAGGTGTCGTCTTCTGCGTCTACCTGACTGCAAAGCAACTACTTATCCCATGCCATTTCTCTCCTCAGCATTGCATGATGCTCCCCGATCTCTGGGCAAAGACAGCTGGGATAGTGCGGGCCACTGTCACTGCCTCTTCTGCCTGAGTTTCAAGTGGATTGAAGCACCCTCATGGGATCCTTCTGGTTGGTAGGGTGGGAAGCCTGCAGCAAAGGGTGGCCGGCTGGGACAGTTGAGTGAGAGCTGTCGGGTCCAGCAGAGACCATCCTTCTGTGGCTAGAGATCACCTTGTCCCTCTGCTCTGGGTGCTCAGTGTAGTGGACAGCCATGAGCTGTACCTTTTGACTCCACCGTCTACAGCCACCTCACTTCCAGTTTGCCTGAGAAAGGAAGCAATTTCCTGTGAAACTGGAAAACTGGCTTGTGCTAGACAGTCGTGTTGTTCTAAGGGTACTGCTGCAGTTGAAGTAATTAAACCCCTCCCAGTGTAGACATGGTTAGGCTGAGACATGTCTTTTAGCCTGGTTTCCTATGGAAACGAGCCTTATGCAGTCCTCCTGTCAGCCTTTCTCCCCCTCCTCCCCCCCCAGTAGTTTTTGCACTGGTTGGCCAATTTCAACCAAATGCGACAAAAGTCTCCAAGCCGTCAAGTATTTACAGATTTCACAGAGATAGGTGTTTGTATAGAGTAGAGGGACTCTGTCGGACCCTGCCTCAGAGGGAAAGGCTGCAATGAGGTTTTGACTTATACTGGTCACTGGAGAATCCCAGCATGGAGGAAAGCTTTGAAATGCCTCTGCCATGGGAACAGATGGAGTTGGAGTCTGCACCTGTATAAAACGTTGCCTTGCAAACACAGCCGGATCAAACTCAGGAGCAGTTAATTTTGTCTAGGTGCCTGCCCTATTCCTCTGCTGGAAATCCCCTTCCCAGGGCAGTGGGACTGAGCCATGTAGGAAAGACAGCCTGAAATGCTGCTGTTCATAGCCTGGTTTAATAAAATAGCCTTAAAGGGGTACTGTTAAAATACTCTGGCTGCAAGGGCTGGTGTTTTAGAAGCTATGCCTGCTGGGAGAGGCAGATGGTTGGAGGCCATAATAGCTTCAGTTAGTCCACATGTAATCCATGTGTGTTTGGAGTCAGCATCCTTGGAGAGACAGACTGGGCGACTCTGAGAGACAGCTGCAGTAACCCAGACTTAATCCTGGTGCTTGAAGGATGTGCTGCTGATTGCCTGTGGTTTCAGCAGTACTGGGATCTGGAGACAGGAGGGAAGTCAGCAGAGTTTCTGTGGTTGTGACCAGTTAGCTCCAGTGCAGTACTGGCCACGTGCTGGAGTGGTTTGCACCAAGGTGTTTGACTTGCTGGATCCAAGAGCCTGGGCTTGGAATCAGTTACTGGGCAAAAATTGAGCCCCAGTGATGTGTTCTTGGGTAGTAGACAGTGTTTGCAGTTGTGGCTGAAGCAATGGCATGGGACGTGTGGGTAGGAGGTGGCATGTGGCTGGGTAGGCTGGTAGGGTGAAAGCTATGCAGGTTGGGGTGGAGGCCAGCGGTTGCTACCGTTTTCTCCTGCAAATCTGAAGTGGGGAAATCCTCCATCCCCTGCATTGCTCTCTGAGGACACTTCCAGGCAATAGCTTTTCCTCTGAGATGACATTACTTCAGCCCATGGCATTTCTCCCCGCCTCATCCCTATTTACCTAGTGGTGGAAAACCCTGTCCTGACCACTGGCTGCAGGTGGGGAGACCACTGACTATGCACTGCTTACAACCCTGCAATGAGCAGGGATTCCCATACCCCTACCCTGCAAGGGCTTGCAGGGACCTTGCCTGGGCTCACAGCCCATGTGGAGGTAGTATAGCCATGTGCAGACAGCCTGGCCTGAGTTCTGTGCTACTGCAGCTTAGCCAGAAAACATGCAAACAGCGAGCGGCTTTTAACTCTCCCTCTTGCTGAGACAATGTTCACTGGAGCGTTTTCCCTTGGTGATGTCGGAGCTGTTGCTGATTATCTGCAGGCATTTCATTAAAAAAAGACCAACTTTCTTCTCTCCTTTTTTCCAAAAGTTGCTGGTTCTGTCTGCTCGTGTCTTTTAATAAGTGTGTTATGAGTAGGGGTAGATTTCTGGTGGAGATCACGCAGGGCATCATTTTCCCATCCTGAAAAAGGTGGAAACATGTGGAAGTGACTGGAAGACAACATCTTCTGCCCCAGTGGGAGTGGTGGTTGCTATGGAAGGAGAAATGTAGATCTCGGAGGGATATCCTCCCCTACCTACCTGATGCAAAAGGCCCTTGAAATAACTACAGTACAAAGGAAAAGGTATTTCAAAGTCGGCTTTGGGTCCTCTTGGCTGTGTTCAGGCACTGTTTCAGCTCCTGATCAGGTGCACGTTTTGCAGCAGAGAGGCTGTGATGCATGTCTGTCAGTAGCCAGGACATTCAGCGAGTGCCTTCAGGACAGCAGTGGCTCTGCTCCTTCTCTGAAGTTCCTTGGAGAACAGCTTGTGTGTGCATCTGCCTCGCTGGATGAGCAGAGTAACCAAATTGCATCCTCTAATTCCATCATGGCCTTCTGGTAAGATCCATGCATGTGGGCAACACAAGGGTGGTGTCTGTCCCTGTGCTGACATAAATGAAATTAGTCTGTAATGAAGCATCTTCCCCTCAGGTTCAGAAATGTAGCCCTCCCTTCTGCTCGTCCCCCTGCTCTGGCTGCTTCTCCCTGTCTGTCTAACCTTCCACCAGCTCCAGATGTGTCTGGGTACTGCCCCGGGGCTGTTGGTCACCCCTCCCCAGCAAACCCTGCCCCATGTCACTCCAGCTCTGGCTGACAGCTGCAGTGGCCTTGCTACCATTTTCCACAGTGGCTTTATGAGGTGCTGACACTCCCTGTGCCCGCATCAGTGTTATTTTTGGCACTTTGCTTCAGGCTGAGATGCTCATCTTTTGACTTGAAAGTCTAGCTCCTGCCTTTTAACTTGGAAGAGGAAAAGGGCAGGATTTGAATCTGAAGGTTTCAGCCACCTGAAGAGCCTAGAAAGACAGGATATTTTATCACTTATATAAACACTGTTTTTTCCCACTATATAAAAAGCTTCTGTTCCTTCTGTCTGCTTGCACATTCCTGTGAGAGGTCTGAAATCAGAGATTGCCTTGGATTTGACTGTAACAGGAGTGTGAGTTGCCCCATCAGCACTCTGCAGCCCAAGTGGAAGGCTGCAGCAGAGGTCAGGTGGCGAGCACAAGCTGTTGAGCTCTTGTGGCTCCTTGTCCTTCACATAGACATCTGATAACCTGTGTCGCTTTGGGTAGGGTGCCTCATACCTCTTTGCCATTCCCTGTTACTCCCCTCCTCACACACCAGACTCTGTGCCAGATGGTGAATGTTTTAGAAAGCTAAATGTCTGGAGAGGAGTGTTTTTCATCAGCAAACCTCACAGGTCAAGGGCTTCACCAGTCCCTGCAAGATGTCTCTGCATCTCTCTGCAATGGTACCAGTGGTGCAGGAGGGGATGTTCCAGCTCTTCAATGAATGGCTGCTATACTCAGTGACTCGCAACTGGTGATGCCTACACTGGTCACTAGCCAAGGCTCATTAAAAAAAGTCTCACCCCTTAGCTGCTCTAAGCTGTCTTTCCTTTCAAGTAGGCACAGAGTTAGAGTTGTCCTGGGAGTGGATGAGTTACAGAAATAATTGTTGATTTGTGTTGAAGTGAACTGCTGGATCAGCAGAGTGTAAAGGCTAACCCAGCCTCCAAGCCCCTGCCTTGGGAGCAGCTGTTCTTTGTCACTCTCTGCAGGGTGATGTCCAGAGAAAAGCTTACTTTGCAAAGGGAGTTCCTGGGACAGCACAGATTCGAGGAGGAGTCAAAAACTGTTTAAAATGTCTGTAGGCTTTAAAAATAATCATGGTATATGGATGTGATGGCATGCTGTGCAGTTGGGTCTGTGTTATTGGGGTGGTTGCAAAAGACGTGCACATAGGCATAGTAGCAGTGTCTGAGCTTACTAGAAATCTTGGTGTTGGAGATTCTCAGGTCATTCTTTCATTGCATTAAAGTACTCGTTGGGAAATGGGTTGGGATTAAGGAGTAAAAAACTGGCTTGTGCTGGTAAACAAAAGCTGAGATATGAGGTCCACCATGCTTGTCCTCTGCCTCTAAATGCATAACATAGAATGCATGTGCCGAGATTTTCCCATAGCAATCCAAGGTGCTTTTAACTACAGTTACTGGAGTCACAGTTATGTTTGTCTGGAGTGGTTTGATTTTCCCCTGATGAGTGGAAAGCTTTCACTGATAAGAGGGGAAATCCTAGTTCATGCAAGGTGTCTGCCTCCTCTTTGAAGTTAAAAATGTTCCCTTGCGAGGGTGGGAGCAGAGAGAGGAGATGAGGTGATGTGATCCAGTCAAAATCAGTGGCAAGAATCAGTGTTAATTTCTGAAAGGACTCTCACTTCTAATTTCTTTTGTCTATTTAAGCCAGTGAAGAAAAAGAAGATAAAACGTGAGGTTAAGATTCTGGAGAACCTACGTGGTGGCACCAACATCATTAATCTGATTGACACTGTCAAGGATCCAGTGGTAGGTGCCTGTGTGTTGCGGTGTGTGTAGTGGGCTTGCCTCCCCACCAGCTGCAGGCACAGGGCAGGCACTGCTGCATGACTTCTGCTCTCAGCTTGGGTTAGGTGCTGCCTGTGCCTTTGTGCCAGCCAGGGACGAGCAGTGTCCAGCTCATCAGGGTCTCCTGAGGTGGGTTGGTTTGGATGAGCTCATGTTTCTCTCCATGTTCCCCAGACTCTTTTACACACCTTCTGTGTCTCTGCGCGTTTCCCATGGCTGATGGGGGAGAAGTTCTGTAGCCTGACAAATTTTCTGTAAGAAAGCAGAGCCTGTAGCCTTCCAGCTTCTGTCTGGCATCTGGAACATAAGTATCTGCCAGGGCAATTGGATATTAAGCACTTTTCATCCTTCTGGTTGCTGTCCTGCACGGTGACCATATCCTTTGTCTGCATTGCCACGATTACCCCATTCTCAGGAAGTTTTCTCTGACTAGCAGCTGGCTGAGGTCTGTGACTCCCAGCCTGCTGGCAGCCATGGAAAGGAAATGACCCTGCTGTAGTGTTGGCAGTCCTGGCTGACCTTCCTCCTGCGATGGGATGTGAAGCCTTAGCCCCTGGTGACACCTTTTGCCTTGCCCAGTGCTGTCTCTGCTCCGTGGCTTGGGGAGGAGCAGCACTGGCCAAAATGCAGTGTTGGTGCTTGCTGCGTGGGGTATCAGCAGAGCTTGCCTCTGCCTACTGCGGGAGCAGGGCTGTGTTTCTGTTGCTGTACTGTTCTGCCCGCTCTCCGCAGTGAAGGTTGAGCAAGAAGCATAAGCTTTCTCAGGTCTCTTGGAGCAAAGAAAGGTCAAGAGGGTGATTTAAACCATGACACTCTCTCTCTCTCTCTCTCTCTCTTGCAGTCAAAGACCCCTGCTCTGGTGTTTGAGTACATCAATAACACAGATTTTAAGGTGAGTCTGCCTGAGCGTGGAGGGGGGAGGTTCCCATTTCTGTTATGAGTGCTGTGATCTTGGGTTGTCAGACACCCGTCGAGAGCTATGGGGGGAGTTTGGAGTTTCACCTACGTCAGCTTCACCTTCCTTTCCCCATGTAAATCAGAAACCTGTAAATAGGCTCTAGGTGAGAAGAAAATGCTTGTGTGCTGAACATCCTCCCAGCTTTGAGGAGTAAGTTCAACAGGTTAGATATTCTTACTCCCCTCTCAATTTAGTAATTACTGCTGTGCTAGATATTCAGCCCAAGTTAAGCCCTGTGCTGTGATGCTCTATTTACAGTAGTGCAGTTGATGGAGCAGGTGACACTGATTTGTGCTGGAATCCTTCGGACGTGGGGACTGTGGGGTGACAGAGGCTGGAGAGCATGTTTCCCACTGCCAGTGGGCCTGATAGTGGGGGACTGAGCAGTCTCGAATACATCTTAAGAGCTTTTCTGCTTACCAGAGGCTGCAGCATATTCTTCTGATTTGTGGGGAGCTCCAAGTGGTATTACTGCTTCCCAAAATGGGCATCCTTCTGTCTGAGTGCAGCTATGACTGCCTGTGCTACTGAAATGCTTCTGGCTGACAGCAGCAAGCTGGTACACAAAAGGGAGACATAATTAGCAACCACACCTATTTTAATGGTATCTTTGCTTCCCCCATGTGAATCTTTACCCTAAGTCATTAAGTCAGTGGTGGAGAATTAATTGAGCAGTTGACATTAGAAAGCCAGCAGTCATCCCCTCCTGTGCTGTTCAGCAATCTCTTTCATTCCATGTTACGGGACAGTACTTTTTTTCCTTCTGTCTGTGCCAGAGCATTATGTAGGTACACACCTTGTAGAATGCAGCTTCAGCAGATAGACCAAACACCCAGAGAAGGTCCCTGGGTTGGTGTTGATGGAAAGGAGGCAGTTTGTCAGCTGGCCCACGGACTGTCTCACCTGCAGCCCTGCACACTGTGAGGCAGCACATGTTGTTTCTATCCCTTTGGATAGACCAACCTTTGGGGTTGGTCTGGCAAGCTGAATCCTGCTGGGTTGGGACCCTGCGCATAGCCAGAGCTGCAGCCATGCTGGCGGCGGTAGTCTTAGTGCTATTTAATCTCATGTAGAGACTTAATGCAGAGGCTGGAGTGGTAACTTGGAGCAACATCTGCCCTGACAGCTCTGGGCAGGGAGATGAGTGTTGCCTCCATCAAGTAAACAGCCATGAGAGGAGTGCTATGTGGTGACCTTTCAGGGCTAATTAAAGCAGGCTTGGTTTGTCTGGGCTTCATTGACATCAGCTGGCTGTTCCAGTGTCACATGTATGTTAGGAATGTGCCCCTTAGAGGAAAAAATTATCAAAGATACTGCCCAGTAACTGAAATATGTTCACGAAGTAGAGCATTAAGTAGCAACTTGAGGCTGGCAGCCAATAGGGAATCTTAACTGAAAAATGCAGGGCTTGGAGTACGTGGTAGGTCAGCTGTCCCAGCCATGCTGAGAGCTGTCGCAGGCACTGTTGCAGCCAGTAAGGCAACATTGGTCTGGCCACAGCAGAAGTAATAGTGCTCAGCTCTGGCTGTTGCATTAGAAACAACTATATGAGTTTGCAGCAGATAATTTCTAGGCTCCTAGGAGAAAGCTTGGCTCCTTGAGGAAGTCCAGATTCACAGCTGTACAAGTCCAAGACAGAAAGTATTGATGCTTTCAGTGCTGATTGGTACAAGGTAGGAATAACTTGTCTTGGGAATGCAAGCATGTACCCCAGGGCATCCAGTATGGCTGTTCATGTTCAGAGCTTATTTGTAACCTGAATTTCACTAGCTATGTATGGGGCGTGTGGGTTATTTGAGCTACGCTCCCATGAGCTCTGCTGCTTATTTGGGTAGGTTCTTGGGGCCACAGCTAACTGGCAGATTACAGAGCTGCTGCTACTCACTGCTACC
Source organism: Pelecanus crispus (assembly GCF_030463565.1). NCBI lineage: Eukaryota > Metazoa > Chordata > Aves > Pelecaniformes > Pelecanidae > Pelecanus > Pelecanus crispus. Next base: position 24,899,699 of record NC_134650.1, read on the forward strand.
TGTGGATATCTTCTTCTATACAGAGGCTCCCAAGCTGTCTCTTCCCTTGCTCTGAAGTGCCTTTGCCAAGCAGAAAGCACACAGAATAGATGAGACCACTTGTGTTGGAGGTCTTGGCTTGCCCTATACCTCTATACATGAAGCAGCTGGAGCGCACCCAGTCATTGTCCCCTCTCCTCCACAGTTCTGATCTCCCCAGGCAGCCAAATTCTGTAGGAGTTAAGTGCCACATGAGCTAATCCTGGTGACAGGGACCTCTTTTCTTTGTTCTGAGGTGGCTGATGATCTGCCCATCTCTGCATTGACTTCTGGATTCAGCAGTACTGATGAGTACCATGCATCTCACTGGCAAATCACCTTCAGGGTGCATGAGGGTTCCCAGGGCAGCTTGTGTACAGCAGGTGGTTGCTGACCACTTTACAGGATTGCATTTTTCTCCATCCTGTTGGCAGTAGTTGCTCACAAGTTTGGATGTGTCCTCGGTTGTCTCCTTTCTGGCAGTTTCTTTCCTTCAACATTATTATTTTTTGCTTAATGGTAATACTTTCACCCCTTTGCCCATTCAAATGGCAGGACACAATTCATGTCCATGCACCCATGAAAATGGCTGCTGGGTTTCCTCAGCTTTCTATGCATAGGCAGAAGCTGCAGTTCTGTGGGGCCTAAGCCATGGCTGTGGATGATTTCAGATCAGAAGCACAAGCTTGTATTCCACACAGTTTGGCTATTTTTAAATGACGGTATAAACAGGAGACTTAGGTGATACCTCCCTAGAGCTGATTACATTTTCTTAAATTACCCAGCTGGGTCCCTTCTGAATTTGACAGCTCTGTACTCACAGGGATCATGAGTTGGAACTAGACTAAATGAATATTCTGCTGTGTGAGGATGGCAGCTTGTGTGTGGGGCTAGTGTTTCTCTTCAGACCTGCTGTATTACTTGCCATCTGTGAGCACTCAAGCTACCCACAGTCATCTGCCTTAAATGATACCTGTGCTGCAGAGCCATGCAGTCAATTGAGTAACTGTCAGTGAAATTAATGTCTTTTGCGAATTGGTTTCAAACTAGAAATGAGATGCCTGTCCTTCAACCACTGTTAGCTGTCACATACTTTGTGTAGTCTGCAAGCATACCTGGTACTGTGCCTTTCATCGTCCCAAAGAGGCAAGTCCCTTGGGAAAGAAGGGGGCAGAGCCAGGTCTCCAGGAGCAGTGATGGGTTGGGTTTGCTATTTCATTATTAAAACGCACTAGCAGGTTTGCAGCTGAAGAGGAGGAGATAGGCAAGAAAGGTGAGCAATGAAAGGTTGCTTCAGGATGTTGGAGTTGTGGGGACAGAGGGCTTTTGAGTCAGATCTTCCACTTTGCATGCACCTTGGTGAATTTTCAGGCCAAGTTGCTGTGAGGGAAGTGTGTGCCTGTGTTTTATCCTTGTACATCCAACATGAGTTTAAAAAATAGTTGTTGCCCTGCATAGGCTATGCAGAAGTATGAAAGATTCTCCTCCCTTGCATGGCTGCCAAGGCCAGGATGCTTTGGCAGCTGTTTCCTTTTCTTTTGCTGTTGCCTGTCCTGCACCCCAAACCAGTGTCTCTCTCCTGTCAGCTCCTTGCAGCCACCCTGTTGCTTTGCAGATGCTGCTTCCAGCACATAGCCAGCTGTGTTGCTCACTCAAGGGACAAGAGTAAGTGTTTAATTCCTGTCAGCCCCGTGGAGAGGGGAAGCATGTCTGTGCCTCCTTGGGCACTAATGGGATTAGTTTACAATTGGTTACCTGGTGTGTGCCAAAATATCACCAAAAGCTGGAGAGAGGTGGAGGCTGCCGGTGGGTGAGTTTGGCCTTTCCTCTTGCTCTGTATAGAGAAAGGAGACCAGCCCAGGTCTCTGACACCTTGTGCAATCCTGAGTGCTGGCAACTAGCTGAGCAGATGTTTGAGCTGGGTTTGAGTGATCACCACAGTGATGTTTCTGATAGTTTTACTCCAAAGAGGCAGCTGTAAGAGCAGAGCATGGGACAAGTCTGCAAATAAGGTGTCTGCTCTCTCCTGCTAGGCTGGGCAAATGGAATTTGGAGCCCACTGTCAAAGCCTTCTTGGGGCAGCTGCTGTGTGGGACCCACTTGCAGTGGAAACCTTGGCTCTATCCTTCAAAGCCTTCTGCGTTCACTGGCTGCCTGCAGTGGGACTGAGCACGCTCCTGCAGGGACTGTTCTCCGCAGCAAGTGGAGATTGGACTCTGCGAGCCACACTGTTGGCCTTAGCACAGCAAGAGGGTCATAGCTGCTGGCTTTCACAGACAGCTCTTCTAGGGAAGTCTGTTGAAAGCTGGTTGCCCAACGACTGCCTCTGCTGAAGGCTATGAGTCAGAGAAGCAACAGCATCATGGCCTGAGAAGAAAGGCATTGGTGACCTCCCTTCCATCCCCTCCCTGCTTACAGGCAGTGAGAGGCAGAGGAGCCAGGGAATGGGGAAAATGGGGTCTAGTCTTGTTCTGCCACTGCCTCTCCTGCCCTCCTCCTTCCCCAGGTGCACTGATATTGCCAGGCAAAGTTGAACAGGGTGGTGATTCCCAGAAAGATGTGTTTTAAGCATCTCTGGCCCCCCGTAGTGTTTGTTACCTAAGCAAGCCATTTAAACAAACTCCTGAAAGGGCTCAGCTGTCCTCTGCTGGCCCTGGGTCATGCACAGAGCCACGCACAACTGAGTCAGGAAATCTATCCCTGCTGTAGCTTGTGGCTATGTCTTTTTTGATCCCTGCTCACTTGTCTGCTTCAGTGGGTTGCTCCGAAGCATTAAGATCATCCCAGCTCATGAGAATACAATGCAACTTGTGTCCTGGAGGCTGTTAAAGCTCTGTGTAAGTGACACTTGTATGTTGTCAGATGATTTCCAAGAGCAGTACTGGGGTGGTGGGAGGGTGGTGGGACTGTTTGGAGCTGGCCCTAACTGAGGCAGGATCCTGAGGATCTCAGCATGGGCCTGGAGGGGATCCGGGGCCAGAGCTGCTTTCTTGGAACGTGAATTTCAATCCCTCACTCTGGGATTTTTCCGGAAGCTGCCAAGTGGTGCCTGTGATGGGCAGCTGGTTCCAGTGCTGATGCAATCACTGATTTGATGGAGCTGTGAGATGATCCTTGTTTGGTAGAAAGGGCAGAGGAGGTCTGGTCCTGCTGCTGCCCTGTGAATGTCCTTCCTTGCCCTGCCCTGGCATCTTGCCTTGCTTTCCATGGACGAGAGCACAGCCCAATGGGGTCAGCCTGCCACCACTGCCAATGACAGATACAGAGCAGAAGGTAAATTTGGGGCCGGTTGTGACCTGGTGTGGGAGCAGCAGGATGATGAATTCTCCAGTGATGGTGCTGGTGGCATGGTGCAGGTAAAAGTGCACCCTGGATCTTTGTCACTTCTGCATGAGTAGCCACAGAAGGACACAGAGGGCAGGAGGGTGGCGAATGTGTGCTGGCAACAAGCACTTCCCTGAGACTCTGAGCTGTGCTGTCTTTGGCCCCACAAGCATTTCTGTACTTTTGAGCTGCATTAGCCTTTATCATGGGATCAAGGAGAGCTTCTGCGGCTCTGAGGCTGTCTCTACCCTTTGTGTTTCCCCACCCCATGCTTCTTTAGGTTAATGTTTTCCTCTCCCTGCCCCACCTTGAGCACTTGGAGGCTTTGCCCATGTGTTCCCAGCCTGCCTGCTCTGAATGCTGTTTTCCATGTTGTCAAGTCACTGTGATGACTTCGCATGTGAACAGAGTCAAGATCATCTGTGCCAACTCCAGCATGCTCTGAAGGGCACTTGCTGTCTTCTCCTTGGACAGACAGCCTGCCTGTCTCCTGCTGGAAAGAAGTCGTGGCAGGTCTGAATGATCCCAGTAGCATTTCACAGAAGCACTTGCCTCCTTTCTGGATTTCCTAGCTTGTAGCCCTGGCAGGTCTGAGACCAGGACAGTCCTTGGGAGTGACAGCATTCACAGGGGACCTGGAATGGGGTCAGTGATTGGAGGCAGGTGGGGTGCAGGAAACAAGACTAATCCAAATCTGGAGTATTTATTTTTGTTTCTCTCTTCCCCCCCCCCCCCCAATCTGTTTCAGCAACTGTACCAGATCCTGACAGACTTTGATATTCGGTTTTATATGTATGAGCTGCTGAAGGTGAGTGGCATTGCATATGGCAGTCTGGATGGGGAGACCAGGAATGAGAGAGGCAGTAGTAGGGCTCACAGGGCAGCACTACTAAGTGGTTACTTCTCTCATGTTCAATGCACAATCCATGTCTCATAACCTGGGAAGGTTTGGGAAGAGATCTGGTTACCTGGCTTGTTGCTGTGAGGTATTACAGCCAAACTGGGGACCTTTGGTCACCTCCAAAGCGTCTCTGATTCTCTGGGGTCTGTTCTTTCCCCGTGAAGCATTTGTGATTGTTAGTGGCCAGGTAGGGCTGTGCTTGGTCTCCCTGTGTCTCTAGCACTGTTGGGCTGCTGTGAGGAAAATCAGCTCCCTCCCAGCTAGACCCAGTACAAGCACCAAGAGGCATTTGCCGGGCTGGGGAACTGGGGACTCTTTAGCACACTAGGGAGAGTGGAAGAGAGGGATTACCAGCTCCAGGCTATCTTCTGCTGCAGTATTCAGATGCAATCCCAGAAGGTGACTTCTGCCTACTTGGTCTTAGACCCCTCTGTCTCTGGTGGGGGATCTAGGACATTTCAAGAACAAGCTGGCCAGCTTGGTGCCCTCTGGTCACAGAACCCCATGGATGTGGTCTTGGGGAACAAAGCTTCTGGTTATGCTGGCTGTTACATGTTAATACAACACTGGTATTTTCCTTTGAGACCTCCCAGCCAAAGCTTTCCCTGCCCCTCTGACAAAGGGCAAGGAGTGCCCTAAATACCTCCTCTGAACTAGCCTAGCTTGCACCTCCCAATGGAAATGCTCACAGAGCCATATGGCAGATCTCTGAGGTCTGCTGCACTACCTCTCTGGGGTCTCTGGCTGCAGAACATGGGAGTCAGGGCGTTAGGGAGAGCTTACAGGTTTTGGCTGATCCCAGGGCTGTTCTGTGCTGACCTGCTGGAGCAGCAGCTTGGCTGTGTCAGGTCCTAGCAGGGCCTCGGGACTTCTGGGCTGGCACTTTGCAAATCCCCTGCTTCTGGAAATGAGCAGGACAGACTAGGGAAAGCCCTTTGTGCTCCAGGACTTGGGAACTGCAGGAGACTTCCTGAAATAGATCTAGTGAGCTTGAGGGAGGCTTTCTTCTCTGCATCCCCAAGCTTGCTGCACCTGTCTACAAGGGAAAGACCTTCCTACTGAAGGTTGGAGGGAGCCTGAGGCAGCCCAGGATTAGGGTGGGAGGGGTGATGAGGTTTAGATGATCCAGCCTTGGGACAAGCAAGGCACTAGAACAGCTTCATCCCTGGAAGCAGTTTGCCCAACCTGTTGTAGATCTCCTGTAATGGAGATCCCAGGACCACCGTTTGCTGTGACTCCTCTTGGCTGTGAGGCCACATGCCATTGCAGGGATATTCCCCGAGGCCTTGCTGTGATGGAAGCTGTTGCCTCCTATGCTTCCCACTGTGGCAGGGGCTGAAGGACAGTGTTACTTCCCTGGCACTGGTGTCTTGGATGTTGAATGATTGCAGGCGGTACCCTCCTTCTGTGCTGCTGGAGATCTTGGAGCATCTGATAGATGTTGATGGATGGATCTCCCTCCACCTTGGAGATGAGAAAACAACATTCTCACCCCCTTGCTCAAGGGAACGGTTGTGGGGGGAAGTCCTGCAAGGTCACAGAGCTGGAGACCTTATGTGTGCTCCTGCCTTCGAGCTTTAAGCGGCATCACCCTTCCTCATGTGCTATCATCTGCCTTTTTTTAAGTGCAGGTTTGGCTTAAATGAGCAGGGCAGAGGTGACTTTCTAGCTTAAGTGTGTTTTGGGCACAGGTGGAAAGCTGTACTGGAAGGCCATAACACTGTATGCATGTAAGAATCATCCCCTTCTGGGGAAGACAGTGTGACCTAGGACGCACAGGGCTACCCAGGTTGGAGCATTGGGCTTGTCACCAGGTGGGACACCTCTCTTGCACTGTGTTCTTCAAAGACCATGCAGGGAATATGGTTCCAGGACCTGTGACTGCAGCAGGACAAGAGATCAATACAGTCTTATTGCCAGCTTGTCACTTCATCATGGGCAGCATAAGAGCTGAAAATGCCAGTTTCTTGTGCCAGGGTTGCAGCACTTCCTTTGGACAGGGCACTCTTGCTCCTGGCCAAGAACTGTTATATTGTTAATGCTGTGCCTGTGGTTACAGACATATCTAATATATGTGCCTGTGTCTGCCAGGCCCTGGATTACTGTCACAGCATGGGGATCATGCACAGGGACGTCAAACCCCACAACGTCATGATAGACCACCAACAGAAAAAGGTACTGTGGCACCAGGGCTTACGAGCAGGGTTTTTCCAGGGAAACTTGACATTTCCTCTGCCGCCTCTGTGCCCGTAGCCTGGGCAGCTGTATTTACCCCTTTAACCTTTCTTTACCAGCTTCCCTCCACTTGTGCCTGCATCAGGAGATGGCCAAAGTCCCACTGGGGAGCGTGGCAGTGGGAGTGCATGGCTTGGAGTTTGCTTTTCCTCCCAGCCACCACGCTGGGTTTCTTTGAGAGGAGCAGGTCTGCGCTGTTAATCTCCACCTGGGGAGGTGTGGTAGTAGGGTGTAGAGGCCCTGGGCAGAAGAAGGGTGGCCTTGTCTGAAATATATGTGGATATTTTTACCTAGGGAACGTAAGCTCCTCCTGTAGTACAGCCTGCTTGTCCTGCAGTGGCTTCCTCACTTCTGGGACATGCTAGTTAGGTCACAGGAAATGTTTTTACCCAGCTCGCTACCATGGAAATGGGCAGCACAGGGAGCTTCCCCACACCATCACGGTACTTGTACCTCATCAGGTGCTGTGTGTACCTGTTTCCCCAGGGACCTGGGATTTGCAGCAGCAAATTAGTTGCTGGTCCACAGGTCTCTCCCTGTCAATCAGTGGTGGCTGTACAGGCAAGGCAAGGTTTATAAGGAGGGGGAAATCTCTTACTAGACCCACCGTCCTTCAGTAACACGGCAGGTTGTCCATCCCTGCTGGGGAGGAGTACGTGGTCTACCTTGCAGGATGTGGTGGACCCCTTCCTACCTTGTTTCCTGCTCTCAGCCCCCAATTAAAATGAACACTGCCTTCAGCCCAGCCCCTCTAAACAGCAGGATAAAACAGCTGGCTTTTGCCTGTTCCCTAGTACGCAGTGACCTGTCTGCTGTGGCTGGTGGTGCTGATAAGGAGCCAGTTGCCCAGCAGTAACAGTGTACTTGGACTCAGGAGGCAGAGGAGCTCTCTAAGCTGAGCTTTGCCCCACCAGCTGGTGATAGGGGGAAGGGAAGAGCCTGACCAAAGCACTGCTGAGAGCATCTCCTGTCCTCAGTGCACCTCTCTGCATCCTGGGCTTCATGCTTGCATCACAGGATTGAGAGGTTTGGCCAACATGGTTTCACCTAACTGGCTTATACTGAGGCTCCTGACTCTGTGTCTCTTTATCGCATGTTCAGCTGCGGCTCATAGACTGGGGTCTAGCCGAATTCTACCATCCAGCTCAGGAATATAATGTCCGTGTGGCCTCTAGGTACTTCAAAGGACCGGAGCTCCTTGTGGACTACCAAGTAAGAGTCTGCCTTCTACTTGTTAGCCAGTGATACCACTTGCGGTTGCACTTTGGCCACCTTTGGGTTGTCTGGTTTTGCCTGCCAGGGCATTGCCTGGGTTGGAAAGAGGCTGGCTGTGAAGTGAAGAGGCTGAGGTTGCCTGTGTGGTTGGGGAACTGGGCCATGGTGAGCATGCCTTTTCTGACAGCTTCTCCTTTTCCCCTCAGATGTATGACTACAGTTTAGACATGTGGAGTTTAGGCTGTATGCTGGCAAGCATGATCTTCCGAAAGGAGCCCTTCTTCCACGGCCAGGACAATTATGACCAAGTAAAGACTTTGCTACCTGGCTTATTTCATGAGACATTTGTCACTGCCTCATCTCTGTGTGTATAGTGGGGAGGTTCTGGGGATCGGACCACCAGGCTGGGAGGAAGTTGCTATGTGCTTAGTTAAGCCATCTAGAATTACGCTTCGCTGCCTCGTGTAGGAGACTTGTTTTCTGCACGTCATAAAAACAAGTTTGAAGGGAGATACTCCTTCCATCTGGGATGTTTCCAGAAGGAGAGCTCTTAGATTTGGGCAGCTCTGCCTCTGCAGAAGAGTGGTGGCCTGCCCTTCTGCTCTCTCTCAACATGCCTTTTATTCCAGCTGGTTCGCATCGCAAAGGTCCTGGGCACAGATGAGCTGTATGGGTATCTCAAGAAGTACCACATAGAACTGGACCCGCACTTCAATGATATCCTGGGCCAGTAAGTGGAGAAGTGAAATGCAGCCTTTTTTCCTTGTAACGCAGAGAGGGAGATAAACTAATGTCCATCCCCTTGAAGGACTCTCAGCAAAGGCCTGCTTTGGTCTTCTGGGTCACAGTGCTGCTTGCAGGCCTCCCGTCTGACTGCTCATGTCATCTCAGGAGGTCACTGAAACGCAGGCTCTTTCCGTTTGCCTCTCCCCTGATCCATGAGCTGTCCCCTGTTTCTTCCTTCTCCTGATCATTGACATCCTAGAAGTGGAGATGTAGACACTGGAGTTAAGTGTGGGCTGAGGGGCTCAGAATCTCCCAGTTGAGGTTTCTGAAAAGGATGAGAGGTAGATGGGATAGCAAGGACAGCTTCTGTGAGGCTGGCTGGCAAGCCGGAGCACTTCTGGTCCCAAGGGTGTCACCCTGCCTGCTGCATGCTGTTGTCTAGTCCCTGTAGACAGAAGGGAATGTGCAATATTGTGCCTTTCCCAGGAGTAGGACATCCACACAATTGTGTACCTAAAGAAGAGGGTTTTCCTCCTTCAGTAAGTGCTTACTGAGCAGTAGCTTGTGCAAGAAAGAGCTGTAGGCAGTGTCTGTCGCAGCCATCTCTTCTCAGAAGTGGATAGTGGCAGGTGATTCCTCTGGGTACTGCTGTGCTGGTCAGAGCTGGGCAGTGACAGCTCGTCCCTTTGCAGGCATTCTCGGAAGCGCTGGGAGAATTTCATTCACAGTGAGAACAGACACCTGGTCAGTCCTGAAGTCCTAGACCTCCTGGACAAGCTCCTGCGATATGACCATCAACAGAGGCTGACTGCCAAGGAGGCAATGGAGCACCCCTATTTCTGTGAGTCTGTGGAGAAGCTGGGGCCAGCTGGGATGGAGAGGGGTCTTGGGTTGTGGGGGAAAATTTTGGCTCCCCACTCTGCAAAAGCCTTAGCAGCTGTGTGGGTTTTGAGGGCAGTTTCTCCGGAAAGGTTTGGCAGGGTGGAGCTTCCACTTTATTAAATGTTGTTTCCCCTTCCTGCCTGGTCTGTCTTGTGCAGATCCAGTGGTGAAGGAGCAGTCCCAGCCCAGCTCAGAAAACGCTGTGCTCTCCAGTGGCCTGACAACAGCACGATGAAGACTGGAAAATGACGGGTAATTCAAGATGTTTACAAATAAAAGCAAAACCTTCGGTCACACAGTGAAGGGAAAAGAACCAAGGACCCCCCATTCTTCCCCTCCCCTTTATACTTGGCAGAAATCTAACCTTGGGGGGGTCATAAACCTCAGTTCCTCTCTGGTGGTTGTGGTTAATGTAACTCTAACCCTGTGGTACCAAAGCCCTGGGCAAATGGTCTTGCAAGAGCTAAACATGTAGTGATATCCCCAGGGCTCAACACAACTGATTCTGGTTCACATCTCTATGAATCCTTCTCTTCCTTCTCAGTCCAGCCTTCCGCGTCACACTGGTGGGGACAAATTGGTCGTTCCACCATCAGCCCTTAGCATGCCTCTTTCTAAACATGCCTTTCTGACTTGTAGACTCTGGATGAACCAAATTCAGGCTGGGGGTCAGCAGGTACAACTCTGTTTTGAGGTCCAAGTCCTACTGCTCACTCTGGGCTTGAATTTGGCCCTTGAATTCCAGTTTCAATTGCGAATGCCGGGGCAGTTGGGGGGAGGGGGGAGTTTCAACAAAAAACAGCCCACAGCATCTCAGGATTGGTTTGGAGCATTAAAATGAAGGCACTGATCAGAGTTGCTGGGGAGAGGTGAGATTCCCCCCTCCAGGTGTGTTTGACAAAGGCTCGCTCTGAGAAGAAACTCAATAGACCTGCTTTGGAAACTTGTGAATGTGAGGGCTGCTCTTGTGGCAGGAGCGGGGAGGGACTATCCAGACTTTCCCACTGAGCTCAGGAAAGTCAGTGTTGCAAGACTTCTTGTGATAGGTGTGCAACCACGTACCTCATGACGTGGCTCCCATGAGAATTCGTGCCAGACAGACTTATGCCAGAGCACAGCTCTGGAGCGGTTCAATCCAGCACCGCGGGATGGAGGAGTGGAGAGGAGGCCAGGGAGGAGAGCACAGGGAGGAAGAAGGATCAGCAAACAGCGGTGTGGTCTGTCAGGGATTGGGCTGTGCAGCTACTGATCCAGGACTTGGGATCCCATGTAGTGTTTCAACAAAGTCAGCTGTTTGTTGAATTCTGGGGTGCTGATCCTGTTGCGGGGGGTGGGGGGTTTGTCTTGCGGGTTCTTTCATCAGATCCCTCGATGGCTTTATAGCCCCACAATTCACAGTTGCCTCCTCTACTTGTTCTGTGTGTAACTTCATCAAGTGGTTCTGGTGACATTCAAACCTAGAAGCTGGAGATAGTGTTTTCCCACCAGCACCTAAACACAGAATTTCCTTCTGCGGCATTGTCGAAATAGTTAATTTTTTATAAGGTTGCAATGTTTCTATTTGAAACATCTGTTTACATTCCATATACCAATAAAGTTCTATTGGCATCGATAGCAGGTCAATCCATTTGTATAATTCACTGAAACCAATAAATATCTATATATCTGAACGTCTGCCGTCTCAAATCTATCGGGTAGCTAGAAAAAGTGAGAGCTGAAGGCATTGCCTCCTTGAGGAGGTCAGGCTGGCTCTTCCAGCCCCTCTTGTCTGAGTATTTTGGGATCTCTTAGTCCTTGGTTGCAGTTCTTCATGCTGTCAGCCCAGAGAGTTTCACTGTGGCAGATTGTCTCTGCTTCCGTGGGGCCACAGAGGAGGTGCAAGGTTTTGGGTACACAGCATGGGAGTCAGCTCTTGTGGTACATTGGACTCAAACAGCCTGTGCCTGAGGTAGTGGTCTCAGTCTGCCTGTTACATGGCTGGTCAGATAAGAAGTCACCAATTCATTTCTGGAAGTTGGGGGTTCTCCACTTGCATACCCCCATGCTTGTCTCCTCAGCCTGGGTGGATGGCTTTTTTTAAAGCCATCAGGGAGTAGCTCTTCTTTCCTCCCACCCTGGGATGCAACCAGTGCGTGAGCTCAGTTATCGGTGTCTGGGCTGAGGAGCCGCCTGTGGTGTTGCTGACATGCCACATGGCCCTCACTAATGTTAACTCTCCTGCAGATGCTGCTGAAGGCTTTGGCAAGTGTTTCCAGCCCTCTGTCCTTCCATCTGTCTGACCTACAGGCTGCCTGGCCTGAGAGGCGTGGGGGTCTCTTTTGCTCTTTAGCTGTGCGAATACCAGCAGGGTTGGTTTGGGGTTTTAATATCAATTGCTGAATTGATTTTAAACATGTATTGAATTGTTCCATTGAGAAGAGGCGGGAGTGGATGTTTCTCATGGCCTGTACAAGTTGCTACGGGGGAAACTTGTCCATTTTCCAGCTCTTGTGTGTTGTCATTCCTAGCTCCCGGAGAGCCAAGGCAGAAGAGGGGTGGGGGAGAAGAATGGGTTCAGCGTGGGAATTTTGATAGGTGAAAAATGTTGATTGTTGTATATATGAGTGCTTGACAGTGTCCAAACCTGATGGTGGATTTTCAAGGTGGTGCTTTGGGAAGTATCAGTTCTGTAAACCTGAGTCAGAAATTCTTTCCTGGTACCCTCAAGCAGAGGAAGAGAGATGTTCTTCCTAGTGAGTGAAATGGTTAAATGGCTTTCCCTGGTTCTGGTAACCAGAGACGCTGGAACAACCTGCCCCGTATCTCCCCCTATCCTTACCCCAGCTCTAGAGTAGGTTGAGCTGTGACAGATTTATCCAGGAGGGAAACATGGCAGCTGAGCAAGTGTAGCCTGGGAGCAAGGAGGATGTTGAGTCTCCTGATCCCAGGACGGTGTGGACACCTGGCTGCAGCTTGGGCCAATTTCTCTCCACGACCATCAGCCCTTCCAGCACTTGGAGCAGGAAACGCTGCTCTCCTCTGGACCTTAGCAAAGTGTTGTCCTGCCTGTAGAGACAGCCAGGAGCTGGAGAAGACAGTGTCTTGTCCTTAGGAAGGAAGGAGGCTGAGGAACATGCATCTTCATATGCTTTCTCCTGGAGAAAGTTGGGAGAGTCCTGGTGCATGTCTTGGCCTTTCAGCTGGCCTGGCCCCAGCTTTCTAGCAGAGGTAGAGTGCAGGTTTGGCTGAGTGCCTTGTAAGAGGAAAGGCTCAAAACCAGAACCACAGCAGCCATTGAGGGATGCGGTAGGAGAGGGATGCAGTAAGCAACTTCCCTAGCTTCTCCACGCCTGTTGCAAGTGTGCTGTGGCATGATGGAAGTATTTAGCAGGACTAGAGGAGATGTTTGCGGCAGTGGAGGGGGACTTAACACAGGAGGTTGGGGAGAAAAAAGTCCAAACTTGTGTCCATCTGCCCATGAAAGCATTGGTTTGCTGGACTGCGTCTCTCCCTTGCCTTGCTCAGCCCTGCCTTCCCCTCTCACCCTGCCACCCCTTCTAAAGCCGGCTGAGGATCCCCCGCTGTCCCCACATCCAGAGGGACATGGAGGGTGCAGCTGAGCCTGGCTGGGAGCAGGATATGGGGCAGTGTGCCCAGCCATTTCCTTATCACCTGGGGCCCAAGGAGCTCTTGTGTCGAACTGACAGTGCCGTGTGACGCTCACTTCCCTCCTCCCATCTCTCCTCAGGTCTGATGCTGTTGCTCCCAATTTTCCATAAGCAGAATGAGAACCAAATCAAACATCCTATCAGCATGTGTAAAGTGACAGCAGACAGACAGCACGGTGTGGGCAGGGCTGAGAGCAGGGCAGCATGCCTGGCTGGATGGCACTCGCCTCTTTACGCAGCCCTTCGAGTGTTAAAGGTTCTTCTGCCTTTGGTTCCTTGTTGAGTTCTTCCTGACCCAGAAAGCGTGGAAATGTGAAGGGTGTGCAAAGCAGTTGTTGTTGTAGTTGTTCCTTCCTCCGTTCTGGCTGTTCCCTGCCAACCTCTGACAGACCATAGCTAGCCAGCTTGTGCCCTGTCTCTGCTGGGGCATGGGGGTGGCGGGGGATGTAGTATCAACATGGACAGTTCTATATTATAATTAAAAGAATTCTATATTGTTGAATAAAAGTTTTAAAAGAAGCTTACGTGGAGGAGTATTCAGTGGGGAGGGAGCTGTGGGGCAGGACCAGCCACACTGGAGGATGCTGGCAGCAGGAGCCTGTGCCCTGCTAGGACAGGCTGGGCGAGGAGAGCAGGAGGAACTAGTTGTACAAAATCACTGCGGACAGAGGCAAAGGAGTCACCTGCCATCTTTGGGGGTGTCCCTCCTTAGGCCCCCACACTCTTATGAAGGTGCCCGCCTGGATGGCGGTGTTGTGCTAATGCTCGTACCTGCTTTTCCCAGCCTGTGGGACATGGGCATGGCTCTGTCTCTACACCCCAGGAGCTCCAATCTCTTTCTTGGGCTGAGACTCTCCTCCTCCTCCCCAGCATGATCACTGCAAAGCCCTGAGCCTGGAGCTCCTGCCTGTGGGCCTCTGCATCGCAGGAGTTCCCCTACAGATGTGGTTCTTCACCAGCAGCTCTTGGCAGAGCCTGGCTGCAATGCTGGTGGTTGTCCAAGCTGTGCTCTGGTCTTAGATGTTAACGGACCACTTGAAACTCTGGTCTAAAAACCTCCAGCTGGACTCTGTATGACTATACACGATCATTTCTCTTCTGTTGTCCCATTCCTTCACTGCCCATGTGTTTTTCCCTATACAGTTTTCCCCTATACTGAAGCTGCCGAGGTTAAGGGTACCTCTGAGACAAGGCTCTTGACTGGGAAAGATAGACCTGTTGCCAGTCCCTAGGGAGGGGAGCTCGGGTAAGGTGAGCCGTGGGCTCCTGCCAGCACAAAACCACATGGTGCTACTCTCACCCAGCCCTGGACAGTGGCTGAAGTGGAAATGCAGGAGTGAGTCCTCACACAAAGCCTGTGAGTGGTACAGGTGGAAATTTGCCAACACTGTCCTCATGCATCACACCTGGAGATGTGCCAATGTGTGGCCAGATGTGGACATGGACATCAGGTAAGTTCAAACTCCTAGTGCTGTAAGGCAAGGGGACTTGGCCCATTGCTGAGGGAGGCATGGTATAATGATAGCCCTGTTGTATGCAGCACTGTGCTGATCTCTGGTGCCAAAATTCAGCAAGACACTTTTTTGGCTGGTATAGATCTGGCCAGTGGTGAGAGCCTGGGAAGAGCCCATGGCAGAGTCCACCTAAGGTCCACATGTGCTGGGCAGAAGCAGCGGTGCAAGCATACACTAAACTGAGGTCCCTGCAGCATGGTGGCACATTCAAATACTGTTGCTACCTCATCCATCCCTCTCCTGATATTGTTGGGGCATGCCCCCCATTCCCGCCTGCTGCAGTCCAGGTCATCTCCAAGTCAACAGCTTGTCTTTAAAGGATGCTTTCAATAACTTTTTTTTTTTAACTGTTGCTCGTCAGAAATAAACTCTTCTTTGCCCGCCAATTTTTTGTCTTCAGTTTCTCAAGAGTCAGAAAGGTTATGTTCATTCTCACCCCTTGGTCCACCATGACATCCATTGTATGGTGGTCCCACCAAGGCAGCGTGCCCTGCTTCCATGACTTTCTCTGCCAAAGAGCTCCAGCACATGCTGGCACTGTCTCCTTCTGCACCCACTGATGTTTACGCTCCCCTGTTCTCTTCTGATCCCTTGCTCAGCAGCAGCCCAGCTTCCTCCTCCTGCGCTGCTTGGAGTTCAGCCAGCATGTGCTCCAAAGCCTTCATCCAGGTTTCCTCAGCGCCCAAAGCCACTTTTGCACCTTGCCTCCCCTTTTACGTGGTGGCTATGGATATCCTGCACAATTCCCTTTTTGGTTTCCTCATTACAGCTGCTCTTCATCTAGTCCTGCTCCCATAGGAAAGTCCAGGCTGGGAGAGACAGCTGGAGTCACCTGGGCAAATCCCAGGGTCTCACACTCCTTGCAGAAGTCATTGCTTTGTTCTCGTTTTTGCCACATAGTGAGGACTTTCGGCTCACAAAGGTACTGCCTGAATCCAGTTCTGGTTTTACTGGTCCAAGCACTGTCCTTTCATCTGGCCCACTGGGCCATGCAGCCAGCCCTAGGCATCTGCTCTTCAGCGATGGCTTAAGCTGAGAGGGCAATGGTCCAGGCTAGGATTTCCCAGGCTGTGAACCTGGACTGTGTGCTCCAAGGCAAGCACAGACTTGGTGATACTGGAGAGAGCTGCTATGTTTTGCTCTAGTAACTACACCCAGCAATGTGAAACTTCAGAAGAGCAATGTTTCAGGAGCTTCCTAAAGATCTCATTCCTCTGAAGGCATCAGATTGCTGGGAACTCTGAAGGGCAGGAAATGCTTTAGTGAACAGTTATTTCTGGAGCAGGCAAACTCTGCTCACTTCTTGAACAGATTATGCTCTTAGGATGGGCCTTTTCCTCCACTGTTCCCCAAAATCCAATCCCTATACACCCTGGGAATTGGGAACAGGGGTGATGTAACATGTCAACATCTTCCTAGGGATCTTCCAGGTGGATAATGTCAGTGTGTGAGTCTCATTGAAACACATCTCCCAGAGGCCTCTTTCTGAATACCAGCTTAAACTATTAATATGTGTTAACATCTCATTAGGTTTCTCTGTTTCTGCCCTTTCCTTTAGCCTGCACATGCCTGGGTAGGGAGGAGAGGCAATAGGTTTTATTTTTTGTTAAAATTCATTGAGAAACAGGGACAATTTGAAACCACAACATATTTCCATGCAGATCACTTGCAGCAAAACATGACATTAAAATGGTAAGTGGAGAGCATGTGAATGAGCAGGCTGTTCAGGAATGGCAGCTGGATATTTGTCCCAGTTGTCTCTTACCATCTGACTAAGGGAACAAGTTATTTAAATGTGCCATATAAAGTGTACTGTAACCCACTGACTGAATATAGCTGATGATTTCTAAATAATGCCTTGCTTTTTGTGTGCTCCACTTGTTTGTGCAAAGAATTGTAAATGAAGGAGAAAGTGCTGCTAGCCCAGGTGCTGTGAGGGACTCTGCGTTTGGGACAGTCAAGAGCATTTGTAGCCCAGGGAGAGACAAGCACAACTAGCAGACAACATTGTGGTTGTCAGCGTGATTTGGATGGGGCATTAGTTAGCAACAAGAGCTACGCAGGGGCCTGGAGTTAAACTGCAGGACCATAAAGCTGATGCAGGATGGTAATTATTATGCTGTTTAGTGTCTGTACCTTGAAAATAGATGCTACGGCTGTTATTACAGCAGGAAGAAATGTAATATATTTCAGTTTCAAAATGTAATTTCTAGCCCAAACTGTTCCTGTTAAGCCTCTTCAGCTGCGCAAGGTCCTGCCTATACTCAAAAGCATTTTCACACCAGTAAAGCTGTACATCAGCGCCCCCCCACCTTATATCGTCAAGGTACTACATCTTATCCTGGCTCAAAAAGAAAAAAAAGTTTCTCTGCAGTCGTGCAGTAAGAGGAAAGGGTTGTTGCTGGCACAGTTATCTCAGAGCACAAAGATGAACACACTTCAATAGCTAAAGCTTTCTACTGGAGGTTAGGCCAGAGCTGAAAGCAATAACAATTTAAAAGGAGTAAGTAAACAGCATGAAAAATTAGGGTTGTACAGTGTACTCTGCCACTTCTTGCTCATGCTCAGATAAGGGCTGCCTCTGAAGATGAACTGGGTTTGGCTCGTGTCCCTGTGCCACAGAGATTTCCTGGACAAATAAACGGTCCCTTGGCAGCCAGGCAGCACACACAGCAGGGATAGGGCTCTGCCCACCTGTGTGCTCTTGTGCAAGGAGTTTTGTGAATCCTGATTGCAGAGGGTTTCACCGACCGGTATCAGCAAAGAGCAGAAGCACCATTTTGGCTTGAGCAGTGGCAGCTGGTGGAGGGGAGGGAGAGAGAGTGTGTACAGCCACATCAGATCATCTGTTTCTCACACCCATGGGAAGCTACTTTGGTTTCTTGACTTTGGGAAAGTTTTTTTGAGAGTTTCATTCCTCAGGCACCCTTATTTGCTTGAGCAAATACATTCGTGCTTGGTACTGCACACACTGAGCTGGGTACCCCTACAGATGCTGGTGGTGGCTGGAGCTGACACAGCCCTCTCTAACCCCAGGCAGTGTCTGCTCACCTCCCAACAGTGCGCACTGCAGTCCCTTGGTGGTTATGCGGTATTCCTGGGCCCGGGGGTTGGTGCTTCTCCAGGAGGGCAAGGATGCCTCTTGCCATTAATCCAAAAATCCAGATCTCCACATGGGCACAAATCAGCTCCTTCCTGCTCAAACAAGCCAGGTGGCTGGAGCTGCTGCCCCTCTCCCCTGGGAGGAGACCCTCACACAGCGCTGGTGTCCCTGCATGGCTTAGAGCATCAAGTAGAAGCTGGAGGTATTGCATTCATGGTACTGCTGTGTTTGAGAGCTTTCCTGCACCTTCTTCCTACTGATCTGCCTCATGATGGGTATCTCTG
Source organism: Pelecanus crispus (assembly GCF_030463565.1). Classification (NCBI taxonomy): domain Eukaryota; kingdom Metazoa; phylum Chordata; class Aves; order Pelecaniformes; family Pelecanidae; genus Pelecanus; species Pelecanus crispus. Next base: position 24,917,548 of record NC_134650.1, read on the forward strand.
GTGTCAGTGAGTGCAGAATCTGGCCTGTTTCCACATGGAGATAGAGCAGTTCTGGCCTGAAATGCTGTCTGAGGAAATGTCACAGAAAGCATGACGCAGGACTGGGACAACCTCCCGCACTGGCTGATGTGCAGGAGGCTCCTCTGGAAAGCACGGATTTGCAGACATTGCAGTGGTTTCTGACCTAATGAGGCAGCAGCCTCTGGCACCAGTGCATCCCTGTTAGTGCTGCATCAGCACATGGCAGAAACATAGACCTCTGAGCACATGGCTGCAGCCAGCTGCAGCCTGGGTGGGTGGCATCAGAGGGCTGAGAATTGGCTTGGTGGAGGGTAGGACATGCTCACTGCCATTGTGTGACCAAAACACCCTTCCCTTCCACTCCCATCAAAGGTGTTTGCCTTTACCTTGGCCACAGAGGTACAGGAAAGGGCCTGGCCATGTCTTGGAAGACCCTAGTCAGGAAATGGCTTGGGAGTGACAGGAGCTGCTTTCCGGTACTCATCCTTAGTGCTACCCAAAAACGCAGGTCCACAGACACAGGGCTAAGCTGTGAGCATTTATCACTTGTGCTTTAATGGAGCTGTTGGCATTAATAGTCATGCAGGATTTCCAATGTGTACCTGCCGATGCGCACAGGCTGCTCCAAGCAGCACCAGGATTGGGATGGATGGATGTCACCTGCTGGGGCAAGTGAAGCTTGGGAACTTGGGAGCAAGATTGGAGCTAAGGGAAGCAGCAAAGGGGAGCAAACACTGTCTGGACACTCCGGTCTTGTAAAACCAGCTCAGAGAGAAACAGAAGCCCCTAGGAAGAAACAGCAGAGCCCAAACTGAGAAATGCTCCATGAGCAAAGTGCGTTGTTGGAAATATAAAACCAAAGCATCCTGATGGTTGTGAATCGCAGGGGGAGTATTGGGACATCTTAAAAATGTACCCACCTAAGTTCGAAGTGTTCAGTAGACGTAGTACTAGCCATTTCATTAGCTACAGTGGACTGGTCATGGCTGTATAGCCTTGAATGGTCTTGGCTTCAGTAATGTGCTTTGCTGAGCAAATGAGGAAACGGCAGAGAGTCAGTACTTGTGTCACTGCTGCCCAGTGAGACCTTCAGGGCTGGTGGAAGCCCTGGCACTCGGTAGCTCAGGGCCCTGCCCAAGCTGGGGCTTCACCGCATTGAGGATTTCCCTGCTGGCCAGGATCTATTCAGGAGGGTGTCCAGCGCTGTGGCCACACCACACCCACCTGCCCTGCAGCCTGAGCCACCAGGACACCCTCATTATGCCCTTCTGGGCTGGGACAGCGGCCTGACAGAGGCCGGCCCTGACAGGGATCCCCTCCCAGGCACCTGGCCCACCGGTGGGCGGGAAACCCCAAAGCCGGTTGCGGCCGGCGCTTTGGCAACCAGCACCGCCGCCGGGTCCGAGAGGCAGAGCCAGGGAGGGCGGGCGGGCAATGGCGTGTGCCTCAGCCCTCAGCAGGGCCGTGCCCGCCGCCGCTCAACGCCGGTGGCCAGGCACAAGAGCCCGGCAGGACAGTACCGACCAGTGCCTGCCCCGCAGGGCCGCACCGCAGACATCCGGAGAGGGCCTCGCCCTCCACGCCCGCCCCCGGCCCTCTCCCGTCCCTCCGCTCCGGCCCCGCCCATCCCCGTTGCCATGGCAGCACGCGCTCACACAACACCTCGTCCCTCAGTGGCAGCCGGAAGTAGATCCGACCGCAGCCTGGAGGCGCGGAAAGTAGTTCCCTGGTGGTGGTGGCGGCGGCGGCGGCGCCGCGACCCGGAAGCGTGGGGCAGAGGTACGGGAGGAGCGGAGGGATCTGCGGGACTCGCTGTGTCCTAGCGCAGAGCGGCGGCCCCGGCCCCGGCCCCGGCCCCGGCAGAGCGGCGCCCGGCCCGGCCCGGCCCGCCGCGGCCTCGGCATGTTCAAGAACACGTTCCAGAGCGGGTTCCTTTCGGTGCTGTACAGCATTGGCAGCAAGCCTCTCCAGATCTGGGACAAGAAGGTGAGACGGAGCCAGGGGAGCAGAGCGGCCGCTCGCCTCAGCCTCCTGGGGCTGCGCGGGGCCGCCTCCGTCCCGGCGTGGCGAGACGAGGGCCCGCGGCCTACCAGGAAGCAGCCGGTAGGGCCTGGGCATCTGTGGGGCTGCTCTTGTCACACCGCCGGTGCCTGAGCTGCCCGTGGCAGGTTACCGGCACCCCTCCAGGTTGTTTTTGGGTTTGTTTTGGGGTTTTTTTTTTTTTTGAGGGAAATATGTTCTTATAAAAGTATCTTCTTTTCTGTGTTTGCTGAGCAGCAGAGCCCCCTGGGCAGGGGAGCCGGCCAGCCCGATGTCAGGAGATGCAGGACTGCAAGAGGCTACAAAAAATGTCAAATGCTGGAAATAAGCAGCAGAAAACAAACCGACCTTTCGCCACATATGGCAGCTTCCCCACAGTAGCTGGATGTAACTGAGATAGGGGTCTTCTCTTGCATGTGACCAATTTTTTAAACAGGCTTGCTAAAGGTATTTAAAGGTAGGCTGTGTGGCAGCTTTTAGGGTGTACAGGAAGTCATGAAGGTTTCATCTGTTTGTTTTTCCTTCGTGTTTCTAGAGTCGTTCTGTTGAGGGTTCCCAGCGTTCTCCTGGGTATCTTGCATCAGGGAGCCCTTATCAGGAAGTTTGGAGGTGTTGAGACCTGTTGCTTCCTCCTGTTTACAAACGGGAGTTTGTTGCTACCTAAAAGTGTAATGTTGCTACCTAAAAGTGATTCTGCAAAATGCTTGTTATACTCGCTGAGAGCAGGCTCCCCTCTTTGAGGTTATGACGTGTATTCAGTTACTTGTGCTTGAAACTAACCTGAATTTCTTGTGGTTTCAGCAGGAATGAAAGCCTTCAAGGCAGTTCAGCAGACAGCAGTGTTGTTTGACCTCAGTGGGCTCACGTGAGCATTTACAAGTCGTGGGATGGGGGACGGGCAGTGCACACCCATCCCATTTCTCATCAATGGGAATGCACCCATGCAGCTCTGCGAAGAACTGGATTGCCTCGCATAGCTTGGCTGTGTGCATGTGCCTGCATTAGGGGTTTTGCACAAATATTCATCACTTTAAAAAAGGATCGGCAGCTTATTTGGATGGTGGAGGACAAGATGCATTAAAGACTCTTAGACAAAGGGAGGTAGCATGCCTCCAGAGTGGATAAAGCCATGAACAGTCTGGGCTGGTGCTGCTTGGAGGCAGAGGTTGGACTGGAGACCTCCTGAGGTACCTTCCAATGTGAACCATCCTGTGCATGGTGATACCATTGCAATCGTGCAGCTTGTGGGGTGGCCAGCAGGAACTCCACTTGCAGGGTGGACATAAGCAGTGGTCCATTCGGGTGCAATAGTCGCTGGATTGGCCAGAAAAGACTGATGAAAAATTAGCACTGCTGTTCCCAAGAACAGCAGCTGGGTGTGCAGGCTGTTTCCATCGCCTGCTGTAGGGCTTGTACGTGGTTGGGCTCCTCTGGCGCTGCCCGGTGGCAGCAGCCCTGCATAAGGACCCTGCGTGAGCAGCAGGGCTGTGTGCGGGTGCTCTTTCTCGCTTAGAGGTCTGTCTGTCCTGAGGAAGCATGGCCCACTTGGGTGAGCTTGTTGTGAGGACTGCCCTGCTCACAAAGGTGTGGCATTGAAACCAGAGTGGGTTTTCTGACTTCTTTTCCTGTGGATATCAGCATCGCTCACTCTTTCACCTTGCTTTTCCATTTAAAAAGTTGGGGTGGTGGGTTTGCTGATCTGACACCCTTGGTGTGTTTGCAGCAGCAGGAGGCAAAGGGTGGCACTTCGAACATCTCACTGCCTTGGAGCTGAGAAAGAGGAGTCCCTAAGGTTTTTACTCCACCGCACATGGGTGTCATCTCCCCTGTTCAACCCCTTCAGAAAAATCCTGCTCATGCTGCTGACTTGCGTGTTGGGCGGTGCAAAGGCTGTGTGAACTTAGAGCGTGGGGGAAGTGCCACTGATGGTTTGGGTGCTGATGGCCTGCTGCAAGCAGAGAGGCTGGTGCTAAGTTGCTGATGAAGCCTCTCTGGCTCAATGCAAGAACCTGCCAGGCCTGCAGCAGAGGGGCAGGCTGGCTTCTGGCTTGGGCAGCACATTCAAGAAGTGAGTAAATGTCCAGAAACGGTGAAGGATTTTTCCAGTGGGTTTAGTTATTTATTTATGGGAAAATACTGATCTGTCCAAACCCAGACATTCCAGGAATGTTCCAGCTCTGGCATTGCCGCAGGAGGGGGCTAGGGTTGGGGTTTCTGGAAGCAGGGAAAGCAACCAAAACTTTGCAATAAGTGATCGCTGCTCTCTTCAGGGTGCATGAAATGCATATGTAGTTTTGGTGAGAATTGGAAATAAGGGATTTGATGTTCTGCTATGTCCTAGGTGAATGCCCTGATTACTGGATTCATTGTCCTAATGTGAACTGTCTTATCTTTGGAAAAAGTACCAGCAGATAGTGATTTTTTTTTTTTTTTTTTGGTAGATCTTAAGGAATCTCAAGCTTTTGTGACATGGGGAAAACCATTTCTTGTTTGGCCCTAGTAGGATGCTTGTGCTGATGGAGACAGTGTGAAGTAGAGGCTTCTTCATGTGATGTAGGTGTAGAAATGGGGTACTGGAAGACTTTCCTTGTTGTGAGCATTTGTAACCTCCCTCTAAGTAGTAGGATATAGTCCTTCCCTTCTCTCCCTTCTCCCTCAAGGGCTGTGGGTAAGCTCTGGGCAGGCATTGGCAGCAAACCCTGCCAAGCCCAATCTGTCCTGGCCAGCAGCATACTGTCCCGGGGGACTCTGGGAGGACTGATGTGTCCAGGCCTTGGGAAGAGCATGGTGATTGTCCCACCGTCCCTGCAGGCAGAGGTTCCTCCTTCAGCCTTGTCCACAGAGAGCTGGTAACTGCTGGGCTGTGCTTGCTTCTCCTGCCTTCCAGTGCATGTGCCTGGTTTGGAGACCTGTTTGCAAGGTGTTTTCTGTTTGCCTTCCAGCACTTCATTGTTCAGAGTTCTCTGTTTATTCCTGCAGCATCCTGCCACCATGGTCCCCCTGCCACTGCATGGATACATGCTGACCAGTCTCCAGGGGACTCACTGATGCTTTTCTGCAGATTAAATGGGAATGGTTTGATGAAACTTGTCAAACCTATCAATCCTCTCGCTAATTTCTCCATATTCCTTCTGCTGGCGTGTTGATGTGGAATATCGTTAGCAATTTCAAATGCTGTTGGGAGGACGCGAGGTCAGCTAGCATTCAGTACCTGTCTGAATGTCAAATGTGTCCTCTGCCACCAGGTTGCAGATAACAATTTCCCTGATGAACGTGGCCAGGATCAAGTCCCTGTGAACGCTGTGGTGGGGTCCTCTCTTGCAGTCCTTCTCTGACTCATTAGTCTGGGGACCCTCCTTTGCTTCTCTCGCACAGCATCCTTGTCCGGGTTGCCCCAGATCTCTGCATCTCAAATACAGCAGTCCTGTGCTGCTCACTCCTCCTCCCCAAACCTGTGTGCACCAGACACTACAGCAGATCCAGGTAGCTTCTGCTTTTGCCTCTTGTTTTGCCCCCTCTCCCTTCCTGGGGGAGGGAGGTGGCACAAGGGCCTCGTGCCTGTTCTGGACCCACCACTAGCTTTGAGAAGTGCTGGCCTGTCCTGAGGTGAGGGTGTACCCGTGCCTATGGTAGTCTGGGTGATGGTACCGGCCTTGTTTCAGCTTGCTGTTGCTGGCACAAGCCCATCACCTAATGACGGGTTGGCTGGCAACGATGCAGGAGCAAGCCTCCAGAGGTCGGCCTCGGACCATGGCATCCCATCCGCCAGTGGGTGAGCGCCTGGGCCTGAGGAGGATTGCTCCTTGCTGCTTTTCCTCTGGTCTTTGTTATGTTTGACTAGTGTTGCTAGCAGCAACAGCAGCATCAAGAAATATATATGTTCAGACACAACTATCTGTGAAGCTGCTGCTCCCTCCAGACCTTGTGAGACTTGAGGACTGCATCTACAAAAAAAGCTTTTTCAGTTTGTCTTTAGACAGCAGGTAACTCCCCAGTTATCCTGATTCAGAGGATATTAGGCATTTGAAAAACTTTTATTTTTTAAGAGTGCTATTACCCTTTTTTCCAGCTTCAAAAATCCAACTTCTTAGGCTTAAGATGGCTAGAAAATATTGGCCAAGTAGAAATGTGGAGTGTTTTGTTTAGATTTCTAAAATTCTCTGAAGCCTTCTCTTTCTGAGCTTCCATGAGGGAGGGGAAAGCCCCTGAAGACTGGGAGCTCTTGCTGAGTAGCCAGTGCAAGCACAGCAGGACCATCTCTCCTGCCCTGTGCTGCACAGAGCTGGTGGCTGTGCTTTATGGAGCCAGAGGTTGCTTCTTGGGCTGTGCAAGCCCATTGGGAAGGGACCGCCAGAGCTGGTGGAGGAAGAGTAGTGCTCCTCTGGCTGTGACCAAAATGTGTCCTCCATCAGGGAGGTGCTCCCTGAGGCAGGCAGGAGCTCAGCCTCTGGCAGGGAGCTGGGCTCTGGAGTGAGCCGAGGGGTCAAGTTGGGGCATTTGGCACTACCACGTCACAGAGGGCAGCACTTTGAGCCGCCATTGGTGGTGAGCACTCCTGAATGCAGCCTTATCTTACCAAAATGGTGAGACTGCTTGGACTTCTGATCCAGCTGGTGCTGGATGTCATGATTGGAATATCTGTGTGTCTGTACTACCAGCACTGGCTGCAAGCACATGCAGACAGGCTGGCTTTTGTGTGGAAGGGTGCCTGTGCAGCCTGTCTCCCTGCAGCTCACAAAAACTTATACTGAGCTAGGTAGGACTGGGAAGAAGGGCTGTGCCGCAGTCTGGCCCTGTTTTGTACTTATGTCCTCTCTTCTCTGCTGTCTTTCATTCTGGTTTTGGCAATGCTGAGGAAGAAGAGTTGCTTGTCATTGTCCCTGTAATCTGGGGAAGGAAGGCCTTCACAGGCTAAGGAAGGAACCTGGTTGCAGATGGAAACTCTGCTGACTAATTGGTTTAAAGCATGCTTAGCTGTTTTCTCTGTTACTGTCCTCTCCAGAGAAGCCCAAACCTGAACCTTCTCCCCTCTGTGGAGCCATAAGCTACCCTTGGTGAAAGCTGTCTTATGTGGTGTGGAGGCAGGCTTTGTTGTGCTCTACTGTCACCTGCTTAGGCAGGATTGTTTCCCGCTGTTAAGTCTACATGCTGTATCGCTGTGGCTTCCAGGATTTAATTTCCCATATGCCAATTGCTGCTTCAAATACAGAGAGGCACATCTTGTGCAGTTGGTTTCTCCTGAACAAAACTATAAATCCACTGGAGTTGCATTTGATGCAAAGGAGAAATACAGTTATCTTGTAAGGATCCTCTCTCTGAGTTTAATGTTTTCTGGAAGTATCTGTGCGGGCTTGAAGCAGAGTTAAGAGCAGCCTGCCAGGGTGAGCTGCACTCTCATGCTTATCAGCAGCAGCTGGGTGATCCAGGCTGAGGTTTCGTGAAACTGCTTAGTGCAGAGACAGGCCAGGGGGGTGGGCTGCTCCCAGAGCTTATCTCTTTCTTCCAGCAAATGTGTGCAACATCACCCAGGTACATCCCTCTGAAGAAATGAACTCTGAAGATGAACTGCTAAAGCTGTAAATTACTTTGTAGCTCATGACTGGAACCATCCCATTAGAAGCTTAATGTATCCTATATATTAGCAGCGGTGATAGGTGCTAGAGAAACTAATTCATGGAGCCGGAAGGAGCATTGCAATTCACTGATCTGGCATTGGGGAAGAGGAGAGGGTTTAATTTGCAAAAGTGCCTTTTAAATGGAGATAAATTTGATGGGAAGTGAGCTGCTTCATTAAAAAAAATAAATCCTTAGACCTTGGGATTCAGCCATGTTGCTTGTGGAGAAAAATGAATTTGTGTTGGCTCCTGGTTCCAGCCCTGGCTTCCCTGAGCTCTGTGGGGAGCTGACTGCATCTGAATAGCCAAATCCCTGCGCTCCTCAGCAGAGCAGATGATGGCTCTGCACTTGCATGTGCTGCAATTATGAAGAATTTTAACCAAGCTCTCATCTAGTCCTGCTCTTCCACATAGGCAGTCAGCCATGCCAAGCAACAGAGACTAAGACGCCTTGGTGACCGGTGGCTGGCTGGTGGCTCGCTTTGCTTGCCTCTGTATTGCTTGTACTTGTTTTTACCCCTTATTCCGCTTAGTTTGATCGTGCTCTGACACTTCTTTCTTTGTTTATTTGGGCCTCTAACATGAGGCCTGAGTCACTTGTGTTCACTGTAGCCTATTTTGATAGATCGAAGTCCTGCACTCGGTGTCTGTGCAGCATGCTGGGCCATAAACTCTTGCTTGGAGTCCTGGCACTCTGGGGCGGTGATCAAAGCCTTGGAAACAGAGATGCACAGGACAATAGGAGCCAAGTGAATGTAGATGGGTCCTTCTGGGATCTTTTTTCCCCCTCTCAATGGAGCTGTGGGAGCCTCTTGTTTCCCTCTCAAGTAACATCTGTGCTGTCTGCCCCACTTTTCTTCCAGGTGCGCAATGGCCACATCAAGCGAATCACTGACAATGACATTCAGTCACTGGTGCTGGAGATCGAAGGAACTAATGTGAGGTAGGAGAAGGCATCTTCTTTTGCCCTAGTGTGCACTGGGGGCTTGGCCCTGGAGCAGAGTGAAAGATGTTGGTGCCCAGCAGACATCTCCTTCAGACTCTACGGCAATCTCTTTGTCAATAAATTGAAGAATATGATCTGGGGTCAGATCACTGATACCCCTCTGTGGCACTGTACGGTGCTTTTCCCTGGGCATGCTTGTAGAGCCCTCTGTCATCCTCAATAGGGCTAAGGGATGAAAAATAAAAATAACGTCCCATTATTTTTCCATCACCTGGGGAAAAAAGCTGTATTTGATACTCGGTCCCCAGTCAGTACTGCCAGTTACTGAGAAAGCAGCACTGCCTTCTGCATCTTTTATTGTCTTAGGCCTGCTCTGCTGCTCTTCCCACATGACAGCTGCTCTCCCAACAGCAGGAAGATCAAAGGGAGATTTATGAGGGGAATTGCTTATGGTGCTTCACTTAGCAACCTTGTCTCCATCGACTGGGGAGAGAAACACCAGCTCCATGCCATGAGTGGGTTCAGAGTCTCCAAGGCTTCTCCAGGGGTGATTCAGAGCAGGGCGCTCCTTATAAGGGCAGCAGAGGCTCCTCTCCTGCAGCCAGGCTAAGCCAATGCTTCTCTTCCTCCCAAGATGTGTTGATGCAGAACTTGCCAGGCATGACGTGTACTTCTAGGTCTCATGACCTCTGTTTTCCCAGCCATATAGAGCACACAGGGCCTCTGCTGTGCTCTTGAGGGCTCTACCTGTTCAGTCAAGGGTAGGAGGAGGTTGTGTTAAGAAACAGTGCTGACATGGCCTTGAAACTGGGGAGATGAAGCTGTCCAGGAAGGACTTTTATGCCCTGGATGAGAAAGGTGGGATTTGAAATGCGTTCTTTGGGCCTTTTATCTTGTTCTCCCTACAGCTACCTCTGAAACTCTCCCTCCTGTTGCAGGAAGCTCTGGTTGTTGTTGAGATCTTGTGATCACAGCTGTCTTTTTCTGCCTGTCCTCCAAGACTGCATTAGGTCAAGGGAGAGTTGGGACTTGGGCTGTGTGCTTTGTGCCGTGTGAGATCCTAAAGCATTTTTCTGTCCCTCTCAGTACCACGTACATCACATGCCCTGCTGACCCAAAAAAGACCCTGGGCATCAAACTACCTTTCCTAGTGATGATCATCAAGAACCTGAAGAAATACTTCACTTTTGAAGTGCAGGTGAGGAGCATGCAGTGGGGAGGCTGCTCCAGGGACCAGTGAGGAAGGTGCCAGGGAGCCCGCAGTCTTATGTTGGAGCTTGTCCTGGGCAGCATGTGGTCCCCAAAACAGTTTTGCTTTCTTGGCCCTGTCATGTGTCAGGTCTTCTATGGGGGCATCAGTCAGCTCACAAACGCATTGTTGCTATTCCTGAAAATGGGTGTGTTTCCTGTGTTAAAAATACTTCTGCTGTGAAATGGAGGGGTGGGAGTAGGAGAGCCCTCTCCGAGACAGGTAAAGCCTGAGTCCAGAACACCTGCTGTCTTGGGGAGCTGGGGGGCCCTGATGCCTGGGTCAGCAGCCTTCCTTCCTTGCCCCAGGTGCTGGATGATAAGAATGTACGCCGGCGTTTCCGGGCGAGTAACTACCAGAGCACGACTCGGGTGAAGCCCTTCATCTGCACCATGCCCATGCGGCTGGACGATGGCTGGAACCAAATCCAGTTCAACCTGTCAGACTTCACGCGCCGGGCTTATGGGACAAATTACATCGAGACCCTGAGAGTTCAGGTGAGAAGCAGGCATGTCCTGCCCACAGAAACCTATGGTTGGTAGTCTTCCTGCAGGCTGGGACAGCCTTGCTGTAGGTTGGGAATCCACGTTTAGCCCTGACTGGTTCCTTTGCCAGTCCTGCTCTTTGCAGAGCACTGCAGGAGGGGAGCAAAGGCCTGACTGAGGCAGCAGAGGTCTTGGTGCTGCCTCACTTCACTGGACTAAATTGGTATGGGCTAGACTACTAGCCCATTTCCATCTTGTTTTTCTTGCTGACTATTGGTTAGGGTGAGAATTGCAGCCCACCTGAAGTTCTCTGCAGCGTGCCATGCATCCTGCTGGATGGAGGTCTGCTGGGAATTAGCTGTGTGCTGCCTTACTGTCCAGACGCGCCAGACACTGACTGGCCAAGTGGGAGCTTGGCTGGTAAAGACCCAGGGTGTCATGGTCCATACATATCCCTGGTCAAGCTTGTTTCCTAGTGCAGGTGGAGTGACCCTGCCTTCACAAAGCCCCTTGAACCAGAGCTGATGCAGCATTTGTTCTTGCTGCGGACATGAAACTTCCTCCATAGGGATTCATGTTTGCTGCGTCCAGTGACATGCGTTATTTTGAGGAATGCCTCTGTGCGGAGCATGCCTGTTCCTTAGTATGATGGGACTGCTGCAGTTTCTTGTGGAGTTGCTGAGATGAGCAGGCAGTCAGTGGAAAAGTCTGCCTTCTCACATACCCATGAGGGAGACTGGAGCTACTCCTTTGCTGCCAGCTGATAGTGGAGGCAGCACAGACTAGACAGTCTCATTCCTGACCTCAGGGAGGCCTTGAAGAGGGAATGTTAAAAATGCAGCAAGCTGAGGCTGAGAGTGTTCTGGCAAATGCTGATACCAGTGGAGAAGCAGAGGTGGGTTCACAGTAAAGAACCCTCTAAGCAACTAAGGCACATCTCAGTTTGCAGAGATGCCAGAGCTTGGCCAAATCCTTTGAGCCAGCTTGCATCACTGGAGAGAGCATCTAACACAAAGCAGAGGGCATGGGCCAATGTCTCTTCTCTGATGCTCTGTCAGATTCAGAGAGAGGCAGCGAGGTCTCTTCTCCAACTGCTGAGCCAAGGAATCCAGGCTGCTGCATGACAGAAAAGCTGGACATGGAAAGAGAATATGGAAAATGGACTGACTCTCTTTTGACTCTCAGATCCACGCCAACTGTCGCATCCGACGGGTGTACTTCTCTGACCGGCTCTACTCAGAGGATGAGCTCCCAGCTGAGTTCAAGCTGTATCTGCCCGTCCAGAACAAGGCCAAGGTGAGCTAGCCGTGGGCAAGGAGGGTGGGAGCAGCAGCTGGGCCAGGCTAGCGTTCCTCTTCCTGCTGCTTTCACAATCCAGAGTTTCTTCTAGCAGCAGAGCTCTTAGCAGCTCTGGCTGTCAGCCAGGGAGCACCCTCACTGTTGCCAGGGTGAGCAGTCTGTTGGGGGTGCCTTGTGCATTGGCAAGAAAGCTACTGAGCATGGAAGTCGTCGTTCCCATCTAGGAGTAGGGTGAGCTGTGCAGCTGCTCCCCATGTCCTTCCTGTTTGTGTTGAAGGACTCTGGGCAGGGTGGCAGCCTCCTGGCATCTCTCCAGAGCTTTCACCCATGACTCAGCACGGTGGTTTTGCTCTTCAGAGCTAGCTGCAGCTCCACACTTGTCTTCCAGGAGAGATGCTGTTTGTGTCCCTCTGGCCCAAATTTACCCCTCTCTGATCTTTTCCGGGCCCAGTGCAGATGGTGGTGCTATGAGGTGGGAAGGTGACAGGCAAGGTTGTGGCTGCCTAGCAGGAGGAGATGCCAAGATCTGCTCTTAGGGTGACGGGAGCAGAGTCCCTGGCATATTGGCAGCAGTCTTAAGGCTTCTGAGGAAGCACCTTCTTTGCCAGGGCCAGCCTGTCCCAGTGCAGATGCTTCTTTTAGCAGGGGCAAAATTTCAAGGAGCTGAGGGAGGATGGTGGGTGCTGATCTTAGTGGGAGGCAGAAGGCAGTGCTAACAGTAGGTAACACCTCTGGGGAACCTGTCATTGCCTTCTGGGCTGTAGCAGCCTCCCAGGGTGTCTGGGGAATGCTTGGAGCCCTCCCAGTACAGTTGTCTTGGTGCTGCTGAGTCTAATAAGTGTCTCCTTTCTTCTCCCTGCTCTGTCCAGCAATAACACCATGTTGGGAAGAGATGCGAAAAATGTCTGGGGTCAGTAGGAAAACAAAAGCAGGTGGAAGAGAAGGCCCTGCTGAGACCAAGTTTTAGATCAGCTCACCTTGCCTAGGGTAACTTTGATTCATCTGGTATCCCTCTTCTGGACAGGACACAATTAACCATGTAACAGGTCTGGGACTATGTTGTTGGTGCATGAGTTGTACAGAATCAGTTTTCCTAGCTGTTCCTAAAGTGCTGAGCTTGAACACTGCAAGTGGCCTGATAGGTGCTCTTGTGTTGTACAGAGTTGCTCAAAGTGGCCACTGTGCCTCCAAAGAGGGGATTCAGCAGGAATTACGGGGTTAAGTGTGCCCTCTTAAAGATACCAATTTTATTTTTTCTTTCCTTGTTTTTCATCTCTTATTTTATATATGCTCTAAATATGGATGTAATACTCTTGGAAAATTATTAAACATTTGACTCTGTAAGTCTGCTTCTGGCTTCTTCCTCCTTTGATGGATCCTTTAATTTGCACATGTTAGTGCTTCAGAAAGTGCTGAAGAATTTCTTTAGGAGCCCAGAAGTTAGAATTTGCCTCTGAATTTGACTTTTGATTGGCAGCCTCACTATTTAAGGGATAGCACAGACGTGAACAACAGCAATCTGGATAGAGGAAAAATAGTCAAGTTTCCATAAAGGAGACAGGATCTGTCTCCAGTCTATAAGGTTTGTGGTACTCTACCTGTGACAAAAACTCATGCTATTCACTTTTAGTACATGAAAATGGGTTTTTCATTCCCTTCTTGAAGCTGTTTTCCCAGCAGTGACAAATTGGTCTTACCTGCCTGCTAGGGCACATCTGTGTTCACTGTGTAGTTAAACAACTTGCTCCAGCTCTCAACCAAGCCTTTAGCAGCTACTTATAGCAAGAGGCACACAATAGCCGCCCAGCTGCCAAATTGTCCCTTTCCCCAGGGATCAAAGGGGAGGTTTAGCAAAGCAGTGTAACAGGAGCGGAAGTCTTTTCCTGTGCTGAAGCTGCCCTTCCCTGCCTCAAACCAATCTGCCTTTGTTGTGGAAAGGCTTGTGGACGGGAGGCTGCAGACCTTTGCCAGTAACAGAGAGTCTGGAGTAGCTGATACCTTTCCTCCCTGGGGCCAAGTCCCCCACAGCTACTCGGGTGGGTTAGTACCTAAGGCAGGTACTGATCCTTCCCTGGTGTTGGGCTGTGCAGTGAATTGGGAAGACTTCACTTTCATTATTGTTCCATAAAACAAAGCTGGTCTCTCCCAGGAGGAGAGCCTGTTGGGGAACATCTGCCCCAGATTCTGGGTTTAATCCTGATCACTGACTCTCCACCTGGTTTAAAGGTTTGGCATGTCTGTGCACCCTCATGGTCAGCAGCTCCTCTGTATGGACCCTACTTTACCTCTGGCCAGCTTTCAGGACACCTATAATGCAGCTGCCTTATTTGTACCTTTAAAGCTAGTGGGCCTTGAACATGCTGCCATGTGGTGCTGGACTGCACCTGCAGAAGGCTTCTGGAGAAGACCTTTCCAATTTTTATAGCAGCTGAATAGCTTGGTAGCTCTGAGCCAAGGCAAGGAAGCCCACATGGGAAGGCACCGTCCATCTTGCTTTGACATCTGTCAAGGCTTGGCTGGACTTGAGATTTGTTAAGTGGAATTGCATTGTATTGTGTGCCTTAATAAAGTCCATGACGAGTCTTTCCTGCCATGTTTGCAAAGCTTGCCAGGGCTGGGGGAGCTCCTGAGGGAATCCATCAAACCCCAGCAGGGTAAACCATGCATCCTTTCCCACAAGCCTTTGCTCATGAGCCTGTGTTTTTGGCAGTCATTGGCGGCCAAGCACTCACCAGGAGCTGCTGCCTTTCCTTGCCCTGCTGGGTCCCATGCTGGAGTTGTCCCTTGTCCTTGAGGAGTCAGGTTTGCTCTGAGTGAGTGACCTTAATGCGTTAAGAGGGGCTGGGCTCCCCAGGGCCATGAGCTGGCTGCCAGTTCCTGCCTGACCTCTAGGACCTGTGCCAGTGGATTTGCTGGAATAAGCTCCCAGTCGCAAACCCTTACATCCATGTGGACCCTCTGTGTATTTTTTTAATATGAAACAAAATACTGAATCTTCCTGTTTACGTGCTGCACAAAGTGGAGCATTATCAGATACTGGTTCTTTCCTTTAGGGCCTGATGGTGGTGGATTTACACAGTGTTCTTCAAAAATCTTCCTCTTCTAATCCCCCTTTCCCATCCAAACTTTAACCATCTTGCTGAAGGTGAGTGAAGTTTGGATGCTCTCCCTGCAGGAGAAGAGGATGCTGCTGGCAGATAGACCAAAATGTCCCAGGCATCCTGTCAGCAGTCATTTCCTACAGTAAATGTGCACCAGCAAAACTCCTGCGATAAAGTGCTCAGCTTCTTACTGCTTTGGTTATGGCTCTTGACGTGGCTCGGACACAACGTCCTCCTACATGGAGAGAGTGGAGGAAGGCAGGAAGAATGTGGATGCAGAGATGAGAGTCTGCCCTGAGGACGGTTACCAC
Source organism: Pelecanus crispus (assembly GCF_030463565.1). Classification (NCBI taxonomy): domain Eukaryota; kingdom Metazoa; phylum Chordata; class Aves; order Pelecaniformes; family Pelecanidae; genus Pelecanus; species Pelecanus crispus. The sequence continues at coordinate 24,932,615 of NC_134650.1, forward strand.
CTGTGTGTTCCCAGGACAGCCCCAGGATGGTGTGAGGGGTAAGCAGAGGGGGAGTCCTGGTTCAGCGCAGGCAGCCTGTGGAGAATAGGTCTTAAATAGGTCTTAAATATCTCCTCGTTCATCCTTCTGTGGGTGGCCTGCTCCTTCCTTCCTGCTTAAGTCCTTATTGCAGTTCATGTCTAGTGGGAGAGAAAGGAATCTTTCTTCGCAGGGAGCCCTGGATTCAACCCAGGGCAGAGCGGGACCTGCCTGAAGATGAGTTTTCCTTGCCTCTGCTGGCTTTTCACCTTCCTTTTCCACTGGCTGTGGCAAGGTCCTGCACTTGGGTGCTTTGATCAGGACCTAAGTGCTCAGAGCCTGTTTTCTACATCAAAGGCAAAGTTTCCCTTTGAAATCTTGGCCACTGAAGGATGTTGAGTGCATGGGCTGCAGCACCTTGGAGTAAGGGACGGGAGAGCAACCCTCCCCAGGTTGGGCCAGGGAGCAGACATGCTCGGACCAAGCTGGAGCAGCTGGCAGTCACTGTGTGGTGTGAGCGAAGGCTGGGACATCCCTTGGCTCCCGTCACTTTGCCTGGGCAGGCGGCAGGGGAAGCAGACAACAAGATTTTCTTGGAAAGCTTTCTGTCCATTTGCTCTGCTGCTGGGGCAGAAGCAGTCCAGGTGAGAGTCTGGCCCTGTGGAGTGGCAGGACACTGGTGCAGGCTTCTGTCCTTGTCTGTGTCTTTGTCTCCTTCCTATAAGTGGATCCTGACACAAGGCACAGAGCTCTGATCATGGAGGTGATATGCAGGAATCAAAAAAATCGGTGCCAAACTCTGGTCCTTGCCCTCTCTGCCTCCAGTTCTGGATCTCCCTGGATGTCTTGGGCCAAATGTTGTCATCTTTGTGGATGGATTACACCTCTAGGGTGATGCTAATCCTCTGCAACTGCTGTCTAGTGTGGGGAGGACAGTGCTGGAGGCAAGATTTGAGTTTTGCCATTGGCAACCCCCCAGGAAAAATGAGTGACCGTACTGGGGACTTTGGCCACTTCTGCACACAGGGAGAGTTGATCTTCCAGCCCTGTTGGCGCCTGTGGGAATGGTGAGAGCTTCCCCTGGCAGGCTGCAAAATGGGACCACCCAAGCAAGATTTTATTTGGATGACAGGGTGGCTGTGTGCCCTGAGAGCTACCCTGGGATGTGATGAGGAAAGCCTTGGAGCCACTAGAGGCGAGAAGACGATGGATGCTAAGTTGTGCTGAAAGCAGACCATCTGCTCTACTGTCACCTCGTATGTTGCCCCTGTGGCCCCAGAAATTACTTTCTTCCCCATGAGATGAATGGTCTGGCACCACAGGGAGGGAGCGGAGTTGGTGGCTGCAGGGTGGGTGTGAGGGTAGCATGAGCAGCACACACGTATGCCAAGCTCAGTGTGGTGCATCTCACCCACAGCAGGGCTGTGCTGGCACTGACCCCTGCCCAGACAGCACCCAGAGCCTCTGTCCTGCCTGCAGTGTGCACAGGCAGCAGGTTGAACACCTCCCAGGGCCCTGCAGCTCTTCCCTCCGCCCCAGCATTTTTTCCTCCAGCCTTGAGGCTGGCTGGTTGCTGCTCGGCATATCCTGGCCCCAGTTCTTCCTCTGCTGATCCTGGCTTCCTCTCTGCTTTCCGGCTCTTCTCCTCAGTGGTGCACAGGGGATCATGCCCTGGCTTGCAGAGGAAGCGGAGGAAGCACAGTTTCTCCTGTGATGGTGCCAAGCAGGCAGAGAAAGCCCCTGCCATCCCTGGTCACCAGGGACACCATCAACACTCCAGCAGTGTGTGGAGCCCCATCCCGCAGCAGCCAGCACTGCCCTGGCACAGCAGGGCCTGGAGGATGCTGAACTCGTGGGGTCTTTTCCAGGTCAGGCTTCTCCAGCCTATTTCTGGGAAGCTGGGAGTTGCCTGGTGGGGGTGGATCCTGGCAGAGCTGCCTGGTGCCTGCCAGGGCCAGGCTGAGCAGAACTTGCGCTCCCCTGAGCCACCAAAAGCCCTGTCCCTTGCAGCAGGCACATCCCTGCCCTTCCTAGGGTCTTTCATCTGTGGGTGGCCAGACATTGAGCCAACCCTGCTGTGGGCATGAAGGGCAGAGCGGGACCCTCCAGCAAAGAGCCCTGCTGAAATGCTGGGCTTTGTCTGATGGGGTCCCTTGCTTCTGTCCATGAGTGTTTCCAGATGGCCCCAGGCTCCTGGCACCAGCTCTGCTGCAGCATCCGGGGAGAAGCGGGAGAGGGTGGGACGTGATGTCCCAGCTCACTGAACCTGGGTAGCCTGGGCCTCTGCTCCCAGCGCTGCTAATTCCCCCTGGGCAATTGTCCCACCCTGAATCAGCAAGGAGCCCCTGCCATGGCAGGGCACCCCGGGAAGAGGCTGCTGCAAGCCTCTGGCCCTGGGCATTGTTGGCTGGCTCAGCTGGCCTTTCCTGTGAGCCAGGCATCTCTCCACGTACCAGGCTTTGGGGTCCCCACCCCTGCATCCCACTGAGCCCTCAGCACCCCCAGGAGAGAGGGGAAACACAGCTGACGTGGGAAATAACTCTGTTGTCGGAAATGCATCTACCATGTGAAGCGCATCTAGTGTGGGAAATGCATCTGCCGTGGGAAATGCATCTGTGCCTGTCTCTGAAGCTGCCTTTGTGGGGGTGGAGAGCGGCAAATCCCAGCCACACTTTCCTCTTGCCTTGTCTTTTGGCCAGGTTCATGCCTTTTGATAGCTCCCTGTGCCATTTTGGCCCTGGTTTGGGGCAGGCTGGGGTGCTGGGCTGCCCTGCAGCAGGGCTCCTGATCCAGCAGAGCTGTGGGTCCTCCCACAGAGGACCCATGCAAGCACAAATCTGGGTGAAATGATCAAAAACAAACTGAAAGGAGTTAAAAGCCAAGGAATGTGACCCAGCACGGCCTGGCTGATGGAATACAACAGCTCGGAGCCACTTGAAGAGGTTGTTGGGTTTCTCACACACACACACTTCTTCAGGGTTTTTCTGTCCCCCAATTTTGGCTTCTTGCTTGGCTGCAGTGATATGCTGAGTCTAAACCAAGTGTGTTTCCCAGGGAATCAGATAATGGCTGGGAATCGTTGCCCAGCGTGGGCAGGGATGGAGGCCAGGGCAGGAGACAGGTGGCCCAGGCCATGGGGTCCCCCCCACCCCCAGCACTGGCAGCCCCAGGAAAGCGGGACAAGAGCCAGCATCAGTCCTTCCCTTTTAAAGCAATTAGTGGCAGACAAGTGGTGGGGCAGCTAGGGGTAATTTAGTGCCAGGAAGTGCCTGCAGATGAGTCTTGGGCACTTAGCCAGCAGCTCTGGGTCCTGGGGAGGGGGAAAGATGGCGGAGGGGGGGGGCACGCACAAAGGTTTCATCTCCACCCATGAAGGGGGGATCCCCTCCCGCCAGGGCTGGCAGAGTGGGGATGGGGGCAGAGGGACAGCTGGAGCCCCAAGGAGCAGGAAGCAGGTCGGGGCAGGTTAACACTCCCTGCACCAAGGCCTGTGTCAGAGCCACCAGCCCTGTGGGGAAACAGGGCATGCATGCTGTCTGGGTGCTGGTCCCGTGAGTCCAGTCCCACAGAGAGACACCCCCTTGCCCCCGCAACTCCATAGGGTCATCTCCACAGGGATGGGTCAGATCCACACAATCCCCTGCCCCGCATGGCCTGCCTCCCCACCAGTGTATTAACTGTGCCAGGCCTCTGCTGTGCACCCTGAGGCTGCCCAGGCTGCACCTGTGGCTCCTGAGCAAACCCAGTCCTGGCTCGCCACCCTAATGAGCATCACCAGTAAAGGCAGGGAAGCTGCTATCTCCACCACCACCGCATGCTGCCTCTGCCGCCCTCTCTGGTTTGATTTTCCTTCCCATTAAAGGCTGAGCAACATTTTTCCCTGGATTAAGCCAATTTCCTACCCCCCCCAGCTCTAATCTTTCCCACTACTATTTCCCCCATCTCTGCAGCAGTTGATGACGACTCCTGCTTTCCTCTGCCCAGACAGCAGCAGAGACAGGATATGGCCACCCCCTTCCCCCCAGGAAACATGCTGGGGCCACATGGGGACAGGGAGCGGAAGCACCCAGTAAACCAGCTCCAGGAGGGACCATGCACTGTCCCCCAGCTGCCGCGGCCACTGGCCCCTGACTGGGGAAGGGAGGTGGCCACCCCAGGGCTGGAGCACGGTCCTGGCCAGGGGAGAACAAGGCATGCTGTGTTCCCGGCGAGGCCATCACTGCTGCCGTGGGAGCTGGTGAAAGGCAGCTCTGTCTGCTGCTGGAGGCTGGGGGGGCATTGCTTTTGCTGCCCCCGCGCCCTGAAAATGGTTGCCCCCAGGCAGGGGCCACTGCGGGGACACCACCAGCCATGCTGGCCCCTTCCCCACCTCCCCCGGCATGGCACCCAGCCCCCCTAGGCACCAGGCAGGGTAGCACCCATGGGCAAACCCCCATTACCACAAAGTCTGCCAAACCTCACACAGGACAGCCCGCGTGGCTCCTGCTCCCATCCCACTGCAGAAAGAACACCACCACGGCCCTCTACGCACCCAACCCATTTAATACACGTACAAGGCGGCTGTGCCCACTGCCCCGCCCATGGGACTGTGTCCCCCCAAGGGCTTCACCCCAGTAGCGGCAGGGTCTGGGCTGAGCTGAGCCCACAGGGGGCGTTGCAAAGGTGGTGTCTCCCCCATCGTGTTATCTTTAGGCACCAAATCCCTGTATCCCCGCGATTCAACAGGATACATGGCTGTGAGCTTGGCCTTCCCTTCCCCTTGCGCCTCCCTGCCATTATAGATGCCAGCAGCTGAGACCTGCCAGGTCACAGCACTCATGAGCAGCCCCCAACCTGCTCACCACCCCATGTGGCACAGGCACAGCTCAGCAGGTTCACGCGGGAGGAAGGCACCCCACTGGGCCCCCTTGGGAGAGGCGGGTGCGACACGATGGGTGGCAACCTGAGGGTCACAGCCAGGGCAGGGAGGGGGCAGGTGCTGGGAAGCAGGCAGGGTCTGGACGTCCTCCCACCCCCTCCCTTCCACCCCCCCACCACCACCATACTCTGGTCCCAGCCTGGCTGCTCTGGAGGGGCTGGGGGCGGGGGTGGGGTGGGCATTCCCCCTTTTCTGAGGCTGGAGTCATCAAGCAACAATGGGGCAAGAGGGATCAAGGCGATGGGGAGGGACAAGAGGAGGGGGGCTCAGGTCCATCATTAGCACCATGGTGGTGAGGGCAGTTTGGGGAGGGAAACAGGGTCAGACCCACTCCTGCAAGGAGCGCTTGCAGTACAAGAGCATTCGGGGCGCACCCTTCCGCTGCATCTGGACGATGACATAGATGAGCCCAAGGATGCAGAGCAGCAGCACCAGCAGCACCAGCACCATGATGACGCTCATGGTGCGCGTGTACTCGTCAATCTGCACCACCACGTCCACATCCCTGCCCGGCTGGTGGTCACCCTCGCCGTAATCCTCCTCATCTTCCTCCTCCTCCTCCTCCTCCTCCTCCTCACCTTCAACCTGCCCGTCCTCATCAGGGTTGAAGGGGGGTTGGTCCCCATCAGGCCAGCGGGGATGGGGGTCCGGGACCAGCTCTGTGTGACAGCCCATAAAGTCCCGTAGGATGGATTTGGGATAACCTGGCTCCGTCTTGAGCCGCTCGTTGTCGAATTTCCAGTACTTTGTACCTCTGTAGAAGTAGGTGGAGGCTGGGGAGGGAGAAGATGGAGGCAATGGAAGCACCCCATAACCTGGGCACCCCTGCAGGTACCCAGGACAGCAGGTTTTGCTCCAGGACCAGTGAAACCCTTCAGAAAGGGCTTCACCACTAACTCCCAGGCACCCTCCCGGCCTCCATCCCATGTGGCCAAGCAACCAGAGGGGTGACCCCATCCCCTCTGGTTCCCCACCACCACCCAGCCCTCTTCTCCTCTACTTACAGGCATCTGGGCTGAGGAAGGCACCCTTGGGTGAGGGAGGGATGCCCACCCAGACAGAGATGGGCTTCGGGTACCCAGGGTCCACCAAGCGGGTGTCTTCATTAAAGCGCCAGTATCTGGGGAAGGGATGTGGTGAGCAGGTGAGGAGCACGGGCGTCTCCACCACCCACCATGCCCACCCCTGCCAGGGGCCAGGAGGTGGCAGAGCAGGGAGGAGGACCCCAGAGCCACTCACCTGTCCCCACGGAAGAAGAAGGTGTGCCCTGTGGGTTCCCACCAGATGGCTGTGTCGATGCTGTCATAGGGGATGCCCTGCCCGTAGGTGACCAGGGGCTGCGGGTACCCGGGCTCCAGGTTGGCTTCTCGGAAGAGCCAGTACTGGTCACCTGGAGGGGGAGGAGATGGAGAAGAGGGGTGAGGTGGCAATGCCCAGCTGTTGCAGCAGGTGCATATGTGGATAGGGATGGGGGTACAATGCCTGCAGCCATCCCGTCCCTTTGGGATCAGGCAGCAGCCCTGGCTGGGGAGGTAGATCAGGATGGAATGAAGCCAACCAGCTCTCAGGAGCTTGGGGGGGCACTGGGGTCCCCCCTGCAACTTGGCCCTCCCACCCAGCTTCCCTGCTCACCTTTAAAGAAGACAAACCTCCCATCATGCCTCTCGTAGGCGGCATCGATTTCCCCAGGGAGGCCCCGCCAGAAGTGCCCAATGGGCATGGGGTAGTTGTCCAGCACCCGGTTGTGCCGGACCCTCCAGAACCACCGGCCCTGATGGGAAACAGGGTGTTGGTAGAGGATGCGGGGGACACAGGGACACAGTCGCAGTGCCAGGCATTTCACTGGGGGATCCTCCCACCCAGGGACCCACCACATCCCCAGGGAAGGGGCAGGAGGGAATCCCGGCAGGTACCTTGAATACAAACATCTCCCCACGCAGCACCGCCACCGTATCAAAGTTCCCATCACAGATGTCAGGGCCATACTGGTCAGGTCGGTCTGGGCTGCCAGGTTTGGGGGGTCGCTCCGGTTTCCCTGGGGGGGGCAGTTTAGGGGGTCTCTGGTCTGGCCTGCCAGGTCTCTGGGGTGTCACAGTTGGCAAAGGCTTGGTGGGCTGAGGGTGCCCGTCCACGGTACCTGGATCGGGTGGGCGAGAGAAGGGATGGGGTGATTCAGACCAGCAGCACCTGTGCCTGTTTCCCCACGCACGTGCCCAGCATCCCACCTCTGGGCTGATCCCCCACCCAGCTCCTCACCGTACAGCTGCTGGATGCCCCTGAGGTCATCCTCGGGCAGCTGGAAGTTCTCCGTGTCCATCCACTGGTAGAAAGGGGCCATGATAGCGCTGGGGTTGCTGGAGTGCTCCAAGCCCAGAGAGTGCCCCAGCTCATGCACGGCCACCAAGAAAAGGTTGTTCCCTGCAGGGAAAGGGACCATCAACAAGACAGGGGACATGACACATGGGGTGGGTCCTTGGCCCCAACACCCTGCAATAAGGGTGCTCCGGTGGGAGCTGCCTGCATCACCCATGGTGGAGCTGCTCTCCCTGCCACTCCTGCCCATGCCAGTGCATTCCCCTGCTTTCAAACCCAGGGGCCCACCAGGCTCCTCTGGTTGCCTTCACGACCTCCTTCACCCTCAACTCACCAGACACATCTGTGTTCTCCAGGGTCCAGGGCTCATCCGAGTCAAAATGCGTGTCCCCCCCCATGCCAGGACCAGGAAAATAGGCATGAGCCAAAAACCCCCCGATGCCGTCAAAGGGGGAGCTGTCTCCATGAAAGCCAGAGGCGAAGAGCACCATGATGTCGGCCTCCTTCTTCCGCTTCTGCCGGATGTCCTCGTAGGGCACCTCCCGGAAAACCAGCGGTGTGGCTTGCTCCCACACCCGGAAAGCTCGGCGGACAGCCTCATACGAGTGGTACCGACCCAGCTTCTCTGTGTAGTTTTGGATGCTGGGGGTAGAGAGCTCACTGCGGATGGCCTGGGACAGCACTTGCTCCCTGAGGGGGTCCATGGCTCTCCATGGGCTGGGGGGTGGGAAGCCCTGGAGATGCTGGGTACCTGAAAGTGAGATGGCTCTGGCTCCAGCGCCGCCCTGTCAGCGCATACCGCTTCCGCCGCATGTTGGACTTCATCTGCACCCCAAACTGGTCCGGGACCCCGCAGCGGGGACGTTTCATCCACCTGCCAGGAGGGCATCAAGCCAGGGCTCAGCCCACTGCAGCCAAGGTCCCTGAGGGGTTACGGCAGCCGTGGACAGCGAGGGAGGTGTCCTGGCTGCAGGGGTGCAGCCCCCAAAAGGGGAGATGCAGCTCTCATGGGAGATAGCACCCATATTTCCACATGCAGGCAGAGCTCCAGGGCTGGCAAGCAAAGCCAAAGAGCCAGGGAGCAGAGCTGCCTTCTGCTAGAGCAAGAGGAGATGGAGGAAACTCACGCCTTGGTCTCCTCATCCAGGACGCCAGTGACGGTGATGCCATAAAACTTCTGCATCTCAGTGAGGGCCGAGGAGAAGGTCTGAGCCGAGCGCATGGTAGACATCTGCCGGCTGGGCTGTGGCAGGTAGCCATAGAGCCTCAGCCATGCCTGTGCCAGGGAGAGACAAGTGTGGGGCCATGGGTGGGGAACAGCCTGATGGGGGAACCTGGAGCTCCCTGGAGAGATGCAGCTCCTTGAGATCCCAGCAGGGCAGGATCTGGCCCACTGCCCGCTGCCACCCCAGCCCTATGGGCTGTCTGTGCCAGCTGCCAAGGGCAAATGCCATACCCAGGCAGGCAGGGCAGGCAGCACAGGCAAGCCAGAGCACGCGGGCAGCCGTTTGGGAGGCAGTGAACAGAGCCCCAGCCCTGCCCCACAAAGAGAGCGTGGGATCCTCCAATCTCAGGGGGCTGTTGGCCACCCTGACCCCAGGGAGAAGGAAGGTGGCATGGGGCCAGCCTGCCTGCGGGCTGCCTGTCTCCCCATCTTCCTCTGGAGGTGTCCCCCGGGAGCTGCAGGCAGACATGGGGCCAGCCCCACCCGCCAGCAGCCCGGGACCCCCACCCCAGCCTCCACCCACAAAGGGGCTCCTGTCCTGCAGGTCAGCAGCCCCCCGGGGTGCCCAGCAGTGGCTGGGGGCAAGGACAAGTGGCCCCTGGGTGGCTGCCGGCCCTGCAGAGGGGCAGTGGGCATGAGGGGGTGCGCCAGGTCTCTTCCTGCACCAGCTTCCACCTCTTTTTTTTTTTAATTACTTTAATTTTTTTTTCCTTTTAATTATTACTTTTAATTTTTGTATTTTATTTTTTTAATTTTAATTTTTTTCCTTTAAATTTTCATTTTCTAATTTTTGGGTTTTAATTTTTAATTTAAAAAACTTTTTCTTTTTTCTAAATTCCTTTTCATTTTTTTCATTTTCTAACATTTTTCATTTTCTAATTTTTTAAAAAAAAACTGGTTTCATGTTTTGATTTTGCAAAATTGTTAATCTTTTAGTAATTTTTTTACCACTCCCGCACCTAAGGCAGGGTGGCAAAGCAGTGACTTTATCAAAGGCCCTTTCACCCCCTCCCCCGCCGCGACCTCCCGTGGGCACAAAGCGTTTCCTCTCCCCCGCCGGCTGCTGCCTGCCGCCCCCCGGGAGCGAGCCGGACCCCGCCCCCGCCTGCTCCCTGCCCGCACTGCCTGCCCTTGGCAGGGCGCGGGCCGCGGCAGGCAGCGCCAGCGGCCGCAGGTGCAGGCAGTGCAGGCAGAGTGTCCTAGGGGAGGCCCCCCAGCAGCGCCCCGCGCCCCCAGCTCACCTCTGCGTTGATATCCTCGCCCGCCGCCACCGCCCCCACCAGCAGCACCAGCAGCACCAGCAACGGCTGGGGGCGCCCGCCCACCCGCAGGGCCCCGCCCGCCCAGCAGGGGGCGCCGCGACCTCCTGCCATACCGGGCCGCGCCGCCGCCGCCGGTTCGCGGCTGCCGCCGGGCCGCGCCGGGCCGGGTCGGGCCGAGCGCGGCGGTGTCGGAGCTACGCCGCCCTCATGGCCCGGGGCCGGGCCGCCGCGGGGGGCTGCGCACGGTGCATGGGCGGCGCTGCCAGGCGCGGCCCGCCGCCTCCCAGCCCGCCTTTGTGCGTGGGATCAGGCCAGCGGCGCACGGCACATAGGCGGCCGGCTCGGCTCGGCTCCCCTGCCCTGCGCACCGGGAGCAGCGGAGCGAAGCGGGACTGACGGACGCGGCAGCAGCAGCGCCGCTCGGCTCGGCGGGGAGTGGGCGGGGCGGGGCCGGGCTGAGGGGCGGGGTTGCGGCGACGAGGGGCGGAGCCGTGGCGCCCTCACACCGACACACACACACGCACACCCCACATCCCTCCTCCCCCCCACACACGCACACCCTACATCCCTCCTCCCCCCCACACACGCACACCGACACACGCAAGCACACCGACACACGCACGCACACACACTCCCCCCGACACCTGCTCACACGGGTGTGCACAGCCAGAGCCACGGCCCGGCACACACAGGCAGCCAGAGCAGGCCCTGCCTGCCCCCGTGCACACCCTGCCTGCCACACCTGCCCACTCACACCCACCACCTCGGGCTGCGTCGGTAGCTGCTCATCCCCGGACTTTGTCCCCACAGCCCTGCCACCGAGGCTGGCTCTTTCCCCCATCCCTAAAGCCAGGAGTGGAGTCCCTGACACCTGCCAGAGTTACAAAACAGGGCGATGTGCCCTGCCAGGGAGGAGTAGGGCCACTGTCTGAGCATTAACCTGGCACTGCTGGTCTCAGACTATGGAGAAACTGGTTATCCCAGAGCCAGTTTCACTGGAAGTCCCCAGGAGCTAAATATATCTATGTTTTGTTTTCCCTTCCTCAAAAGAAAACTTGGGGTGTAATCACATGCCTTATCGTGCAGATATACCAGAAACTAACTGGCTACAGACTTAACAGCATTTTGTTAAGGATTTTGAAAACCGGCTATCATACAGGTGTTGGCAGACATCATGACCTGTGCTGAGGTGCTCCCACAGGCACAAAGCCCCCAAGCTCTCTCGTGCGCCAGGACAGGCAGCACAGCACCAAGCTCACAGAAGCACTTGCAGGCATCACCTCGTCTGAAGTCTGTAGGAGCTGGGCATGTCTGAAAGGGAACAGCTGAAATATACCACAGAAACAATTTTATGACACGAGGAGACAGATTTTTACTGCTCAGAAGTCCCACAGTCTTTCATCAGACAGACGTGGAATAAAAGATTCAGGGCAGCACATTGGCATCCTGCTCCAAATACCTGAAAGGCTGCAGCTGAACACCCCGCAGGAACAAAAGGATTAAAACGCAGCTTCTCCCAAGGGACAAAGTCCAGCCCGGCGTCCCCAAGGTCATCATGGCACTGGGTGTGCTGTTCCCTCGGGGAAAAAGCATGGAGCCTGGGCAGGAGCTGCCACTCCTTGCCTCACCCGTGGGCGCTGCCCTTCCAGCTCAGGCAAAAGCTGACACTGCCCTCTCTTGGGCTCACCCACACATGGCAGCAAGCTTCTCAGGAGAAGCAGCCCACCAAAAAGGTCCTGGGCTTATGGCACGCACAATCTTAAACCAAAGCTCTTTTTTTAGACCCAGCCTGGAGCACTGAAACACAAGGGGTTTCCAACTTCTCCCTTCCAGATTTAGTCTTTTGTGCCTTGGCAAAAGGATCAGATACTGAAATTTCTCTATAGATGCAGCAGCAGTGTGAGAGGGACACAGAACACGACCCAGGAACTTGTCCAAGCTGGCTTACAGTAGGGAGATGCCCTGGTGAGAGAGTCCAGCTCCATAGCCTTGCCTCTTGCTACTCAAAGCATGCTCAGAGCCTCCTGACAGTCAGGCAGTGCTATTTCCAACCGTGCAAGACACTCTCCCTTTAGCAATAGCTTCTCACGCTACCTTCTTCCTCCTTCCCATAAGGCATTGATGGCTTTTATAAAGATTTTTTTCTTTTTTTAAAAAAATCAGGAAAATTAGTGACCATGGGATGGCTGGAACCACTGGTGCTGACTGCAGCACATACAGCAGCAAGAAAGAAATCTGCTACAAACACACATTTCTTCAGCCAGCAACTCAAATTTGGAAGTAGCCCAACCTGAGGCCACAAACACCCCAGAGATGCTGAGAAGGCAAAGAGCATGGGAGGTGCGTGACAGCCCTCACCACTCAGAGCTGCACTGGAGAACAGTCCTTGTTTGAACATCAGGGTCTTCGAGGCGCTGAAATGCACAGCCCCACCGGCCCCTACTTCAAGGGGAAGGAGAAGCACTTGTTCCCCGACTTGCAGCGGATTTGCTCCCATTGGACACGCAGCAGGAGCGCCGAGTCCTCAAACCCATCCACAATGTCCTAGAAAACAGATGCAGGAGTCAGTACCAGGAGGGTGGATCTGCCAGAGGAAGAAGTCAGCAGCTCCCTCTCTGAACCAAGTCAGAGACAAGGCCGCTTGTGGCTGGAAGCCTCTGACTTCCCTCTGGAGGGTGATTTAACTCACTCCCCCCCCCCAAAAGCTTCTCTTCTTTCAACCCAGTGAAGTTTGTCTTGCTCAGCGAAGAGAATTTCCCACTCTCTGCCGTCGGCAGGGAGACATGGCTGGATACCAGCTCTGCTCTTCCTGGGCTCTCCACACTGAGTGGGGACACACCTGGAGCTCCCGCAGACACTGCCCTTCCAGCCTTCCAGACAGGTCCCCGACGCACCAGGCCAAGCTGATATGGAATGATGGTTCCTGAAGACAAAACAGGGATCAGATTGTGAGGGCTAAAGGAGGCTTTGCTCAATGCACGAACCCACAGTGGGAGATCTGGTGTGATGCTGCCCTGCCTGGGATCACAGAGGTAGGAGGATCCCAAAGCTGGGAGCCCTCTCTACCAGCTCAACAGCTGCAAAGCTGATATGGACAGTGCTGCAGGCGAGATGAGTCCCAGACTCCCCACCCCAGCCTTTTTGGACACCAGTGGGCAAGGCTGCCTGGTTCCCAGCCCCACTGTGGTCAACTGCAGAAGATCTTCCAACTGGACAGAGAACCCCTCACAGACTGTCCTGGAGCAGGTAGGTGGGTCACTTCTGAATAACCCACAAGAGCTCCCTGCTCAGCCGTGGAGACAGAGAAATCAGGGTTTAGCCCTTCAAAATCCAAAACCTGTCCCCAAAGCTAGCACCAAGCAAAGCAGCTGGATCGATGCTGCAGGGAACTGCCCAAGGAAGAGGCACAAGCATTCTCCTCAGTCCCACAGTGCTCACCCTAAGCCCATTCTATCCTAGGACAATCCTGCTTCCATGCACAGCGGGGCAGCGACCATGATGTATGGTCTGGCCCTTTGCCCGGGAAACCCAATTCTCAAGAGGCGACCAGACAGTTAACATCCTTACTCTACTACACAGGTGTCCTGTTTTTGGCTGGGATAGAGTTAATTTTCTTCCTAGCAGCTGATATAGTGCTGTGTTTTGGGTTTAGTATGAGAATAATGTTGATAACACACTGATGTTTTAGTTGTTGCTCAGTAGTGTTTACACTACTCAAGGACTTTTCAGCTTCTCATGCGCTACCAACTGAGAAGGCTGGAGGTGCACAAGAAGCTGGGAGGGAGCACAGCCAGGACAGCTGACCCAAACTGGCCAAAGGGATATTCCATACCATATGGCATCATGCTCAGTATATAACCTAGGAGAAAGTTGGCCGGGGGCCACTGGTGGGAACTGGCTGGGCGGGTGGGTGGTGAGCAATTGCATTGTGCATCAATTATTGTGCATCATTTATTTTGTATATTCTTTTATCATTATTATTATTTATTTTTCCCCTTCCTTTTCTGTCCTATTAAACTGTCTTTATCTCAACCCATGAATCTTACTTTTTTTCTTCCCAATTCTCTCCCCCATCCCACTGAGGGGGGCAGGTAGTGCACAAACAGCTGTATGGTGTTTAGCTGCCTGCTGGCTTAAACCACGACAACAGGATGTGATACAGAAGCTATAGACTTGCACTAGTCCCATTCTCAACAAGGTCATGTTCAGGGTGTTAAGTATGACCATCACTGACCAGCCCAGAGGAGACCATTTCAAAGTCTAACCTCCCTGTTTATTTGGGGTGAACATTTCACGGACCTCTCACAAGGAACCAGCCAGCATCTCTGGACCAACAGGGAAGTAAGTAGGAGACCCCTCACCTTGTAGAACGTGGGAAGGTCAAATTCCTCCAGAACTCTGTCCACCTCCGAAACCAGCTCCAGCAGCTGGAAATGCCCAGCAGAGACCTCCAAGCCAATAAAGGTCCTAAAGAAAGACAAGGAGAGTCAGCAAGCAGGCTTTCATGCTGCAGAAAGCACAGACATAAGCATACTTAGCCCTACATTCCTACTGGGCAAATTCCCTACCCCCTAACAAAAGATAATTTGAGGAATGCTAGGTTTAAGCATTAAAGGACACCAAACATCTTCTGCAGAAAACCAGAAATGAAGACATGGTAGCAGGGAGAAGCAGGACTGGATGATATACCATGTAGATTTACTAGATTAACTGAGCACCTTTTGAGACATGAAAACTCATTTTCTAGGCAAAAGATGCACTCGATGGGTATGTCAGCAGAGTGGCGCTGTGCAGGAGCTGCGTTGAAAAAGCGGAAGTTGCCGGAGGGGTTTTATGGTGGGAGAGGAAGTGGGGAACGGAAGTACCAAGCTGGAGAGCCGTGACAAAGAGGTACCTCCTCAAGGACTGTCTGGATGTCGCCTTCTAGACTCCAGAAGGGGAGGGGAAGACTAAGTCTCAGCCAGGATCCACTTCACCTCGCCCATGACTATCGTGGGCTGCCACTCCTGCTAGATTCAGCAACTTTTTACAACTTTAATCACCTTTGCTTTGACATTTAAACCACTTAATTGCATTCAGTTGGAATCGGGCTTCTGAGCTGACACCCAGGAGAATTAGCACCGTCTAAGCTATTTCTCTCCAGCTCTTGGAAGACCTGCACTACAATTTCACGACTGGCATTGCTGCCGAAAGAGGTGGCCCCTGGCTCTGCTTGCCCTAGGCTGCTCATGCTGACACGAGGGTTTGCAAAACCACAGAACAAAACAGATGGGAGATGGCAGTGAATGCAGCTGCCTCCTTCAGCTGCTGTGAAACCATAGCATGAATCTAACCCCAGCAGAAAGGCCTGCCTCAGATCATGTTGTAAACGGATCTCTTCAGCAGACTGGAATCTTGCAGTCTGAAGTTGAACCACCTCTAACAAGACCAACAGCTTGCAGAGAATCAGCACTGAAGCTAAAAATTTGTGCAAGTGGCTGGGGAAAGGTGTGAAACCTCTGGAGACAAGGTGATCACATACAGCCCTATCACATGGCTCAGCCCAGTCACTGTGGGACAGGCAGGGTGAGGCTTCCCGTCCACCCAGCACCTTGCCCAGCATTACCCCCAGGCAGGCAGGCTGCCCCACTGCTCGCTCACCTGGTTTTGTTCTGGTTGGTGTAAACCTTCACTTGGTCAGCCACACAGAAGAACCTGAAATAAGAAAGATCCTGTTTCAGCTAATAGGAAAAAAAAAGAAAAGAAAAAAAAGGAAGATGGGAAGGGGACAGGATTTCTACCAAGCTGTGGAAAGATAAAGGCAAATACATGTCATGATTGGACCGAATCAGTGCAAGCAGAACCTTTCTGGGCTCAAATTAATCCACTCCCCCCTGGATTCAAGCCCTCCAAAGCTCGGACGGTGACAGAAGCCTGAAGCAGCTGATGCTCAGCAGGTGCCTGAACCAGATGTAAGCAATGAAACCACCTGTGGCTTATGGGATGGCACAGCTCCGGCCTCATCCTTGAAAGCCAAAACCTGACTTGGCTGGTGCTAGATCCCGAGGCAGAGAGGAAAACTCCTCAGGGTTTTACTAATGCAGCACCAGCTCCCAGAGGTGACTTAGGGTGCGGACGCTGGTGAAACAGAGACCCCAAGGGAGAGGGAAGGGTGTGAGGAGTGCTCTTCCGGGGCTCTGCCATCCCTACCTGTTGAAGGAGGCCAGGCGCTCCTTGAGGGAGTGGACAAAGGGGTCTATCCAGTGGTACCGCAGCACCACACACTGTGAGAGGCTGAGGTGGAACTCCTCCATAGCAGCCAGCGAGGAGACGTAGGTGCGAGCGCGGGAGACCAGGAGTTCCAGCAGCTCCAGGAATTCCTCCTGGACACTGTCTGCGGGGCAGCACGGTCAGAGCCCGGTCCGTCCCTGGAGCATCGGCTGCAGCACCCCACGGGGGGACAGGCAGGTCCCCCACGGCTCCCGTCCCCACCACTCACCGGCTGACGCTGGAGGCTCTTCGGGCCTCACCCAGCTGGGCTCCGTCCCACCCTCCCCTCCCGGTCCCGTCCCGGCCCGCCGTTACCTACAGGGCAGGTAGACGTGGGTGGCCCAGCTGCCTCGCTCGTGGGGGAAGCCGCGAATGCGGCCGCCGTGCCGGGAGCTGTCGTCACTAACGGCCTCCTCCGGCTCCGGATCGCCCGGCAGGCCGGCGGGGACGGGCAGGCGGAGACGGCCGGCGCTGCAGAGACCAGGGAGGAGCATGAGGAGCAGGAAGACCACACGTTCCTCACCCGGCCTCGCTCGCTCCCGCCGCCCCCTCGCGCGAAGGGCCCGTCCCACCGCACCCACCTGGCCTGAGGGGGGTCCTGCGCGCTGCCGCCCCGGCGCCCGCCTTCCTCCTCCTCCTCCGAGCTGCTGTACCCCACCAGCGCCGTCCTCATGGCTGGCCCGGCCTTGCCGGCGCCCGCCGGGTCCTACCGGGACGCTACTGGCGGTGCCGGTGTCGGCGGCGGGGGCGCTGTTGTCGGCGTGGCCCGGCAGGGGGCAGCCGCCGCGGCCCGCCCCGCCCCGCCTCCTCCTCCGCCGCCGCCGGCCCGGCCCGGCCCGCTCCGCTCACTCCCGCACCCCGCGACGGCCGCCCGCCCACCTCCGCCACCGGCGCCCCCTTCCCTTCCCCTCCTCCCTGCTCCCGCCGCAACGCCAGCGCGGGGCTTGGGCGGAGCGCGCAGGCCGCGGCCCCGCCGGCGGCGAGCGGGCTGACAGGGGCCTCCCGCCGCAGGTGAGGGGCCCGGCCGCCGCCGCCGCCCTTTGTGTGGGCCTCGCCGGGGCGGGGGCGGCCCCAGCCGGGCACGGACCCCTGCACCCCACCGCGGGGCCTCCCGGCGCGGCGGCGACGGTGAAGGCCTCGGGGCGCCGTCACCGCGTTTGACCGCAGGCCGGCGGGGCCGGAGGAGCCGTCCCATGGGGAGAGGCGAGCGGCGGGACGGGCCTCACCGCGGGCTGTGGCGGCGGCGGCTAGCTTCCGAGCTCCCCGGCCGCCCCCGCACCCCGCGGCCCCACTGCGGCTCTCCCTGACGCGGCCTCGGCCCGGCTGTGAGAGGCCCGGACAGCGGGGAGCCAGGGGGAGGTGGGAGTCGGACCGGATCATGCTGGAGTGGGCCGTGCTGTGGGCTGCTTCTCCAGTTTGAAAGTACCTCTGCTTTCCTGTCTTCTCTCCTTAAATGGTTGTCGCTTCCCACCTCCCACGGAGGGATGAGTTAGGCTCGGAGCTGGCGCCAACTCAGGTACCCGTGCAGAGCCGTCGGTAAGCCAAGGTTGGTATTTCTTATTCTTCCCTGCTGGGGGGATGCAAGCTTCCTCTCCCCATTAGGCTGGATGGTCTGGGATGCCATCACTGTTGGGTTGCTCCTGCCATGGTTAAAGTTGCCTGTGGGAGAAGGTGTAGTGCTGAAGTTTTGTATCCCATCGAGCTCGGGTGCTAGGTATCATAACTGCGAGCCCTCCCTTCGTGTCTACACCTAGTCAAGGTGAACTGCATAGGAGAAAGGAAATCCTGTGTACTGGCAGGGCTGCAATGGCACCTCTGGGCATTTTACTGCCCAAAATTGTGTCGGCTGACAAAATAATGCAGTGTCCCCATAGGCAGAAGCGCAGTCCAGCGCTGGCAAAGCTGTGGGGTACAATCCAGTCTCAGCTGAGCACAGGGGGAGGTGGGGATGCTGGGAAGTGGGTTTCTCATGCTCCTTATCACCTAGTTTTAAATACAGCAAACACCTTCCTGGAAGACCAAGGTTTTACTTACCATGGGTGAGCACTGGTGGTTTGATGCAGAAATGCATCCCTGCTCTTGCAGGGTTAGGGGCTTGTGGCTCAGGAGCGCTAGCTGCTGCTTCTTGCCAAGGCCTGGACCATTCCTCTCTCTTGAGGTGTGTTGGCACTGCTGCTACCTGCTGCTCAGTGGCGGGTTTTACTCTTCTCTAAGTTGATATCAGGTTTTACTGGACATCTCTAGAAAGACTGGAACTTTTCAGTGAGCAAAACCCTTGTGGTGCTCTATAGTAAAGGCCAGGTAGCACCTCTGGTGTAGGTTGTTTGGCTCCAGTGTGCTTTTATTCCATAGTTTGGTAGGAGGTTCAGCTGAGCCATTGCTTTAACGCTTCTTTTATCTTCACAGAGAGCGCTGTGCCCGATACCTGCGGGTTCTGTGTTTTGTCTGCAGATGGGATAATGTTGAGGGCAAACCTTCCCCTGAGCTCTCTGGCTTTTCTTAGTCTACAAGTGCTGCCCAGAGAGGGAGCAATCTCTTACATACATCCTTTGGGTAATGTGCCCAATACCTGAGCTGCAGGAGGAGCAGAACTGCCTCACTGGGGTGTTTCAGCTGGGGTGGGATCAGCTTGGGATCTGCCTTGCTATGTGTAAAATCTAACCCAGTAGCTTCTTGATTGCACAGCATTTGGCGTACCTCAGCTTGTGCAGAGACCGATGTTCTCAGCCAGTGCCCCCAGCAGGGCTAGAAGATCCAGCGACTGACAGCGTGTGGGGTAACAGCTGAGCTGACTGGGACCTGGGCAGTTGTGCAGCCTCTTGTGAGAGCACACCGCTCAAGTGTGTGTCTAGCTGTGGCCAGGCAGAGCCTGACCCTTTCCAGGCTGAGCACGCCTTGTCCCAGGCGCTTCACACAGCAGCAAGGGGGGCTCCAGTTCTGGTTAGCTCACCCACAATGGCTTCCTGGGAGCTTTGCAGGCATGCAGGAGAGTTTTCAAAGTGAGCCGTGTGGGGAGGTTGACCAGAGAGTTGCCTGTCTTTCCTCTGAGGCCTGACATGAGCTGTCTTCTTCCTTGCAGAGAGAACTGTTCCCTGGGCTGCATCCCTCACCCTTCCCAAATGTGAGCACATCGCAGCCAGCACTGAGAAGGGCCTCCTCTTGTCTTCAAGGCACTTGCTTCTGCCTCCTCCTGTTCTTTTGCCCAAAAAAGAAAAAGCCAAACCAAACCAGTCCACAAAGAACTTATGCTGATCTAAGGAGGAGGCTGTGGAGTCTCAGTCACCTCTTTGCCTCCCAAGATCCTGGCTGTGGGCTGGATTTTCTGTCCTCGACTTCAGGGGATCAGCTACAGGGAATCAGGATCTTGGATACTTCTGATTTTTGTTTTTACTTGAACCCTTTCAACCAAGAAGCTGAAGCTGTCACTGCTAAAGTCCTGGTTTTTTTTCCCAAGCATGTCCGAAAGCTGGCAGCAGCAACAGCAGCAACCACAGCAGCCGCCACCACCACAGCAGCACCACGCTGGGGCAGCTGCCCTCCCAGAGCACTCCATCCCACCCAGCGCTGCTGACAACCCCTTGGGCTGTGCCGTCTATGGCATCCTGCTCCAGCCAGACCCTGGTCTGCAGCACCACCAGCACGCCCCCATCCAGGGTGGAGAGCCGTCCCACAAATGTGGTGTGTGTGGCCATGACCTCGCTCACCTCTCCAACCCCCATGAGCACCAGTGCTTGCCAGGCCATGACCGCTCTTTCCAGTGTACCCAGTGCCTGAAGATCTTCCACCAGGCCACCGACCTTCTCGAACACCAGTGCATCCAGGTGGAGCAGAAGCCCTTCGTGTGCGGTGTCTGCAAGATGGGCTTCTCCCTCCTGACCTCACTGGCGCAGCACCACAATGTCCACAACGGCAATGCCATGAAGTGCTCTATCTGTGAGAAGACCTACAAGCCTCCTGAGGCAGAG
Organism: Pelecanus crispus; assembly: GCF_030463565.1. Classification (NCBI taxonomy): domain Eukaryota; kingdom Metazoa; phylum Chordata; class Aves; order Pelecaniformes; family Pelecanidae; genus Pelecanus; species Pelecanus crispus. The sequence goes on from NC_134650.1 coordinate 24,952,565, forward strand.
CATTCACAGCCTCCCGACCCCTCGGAAAAGCCCTACAGCTGCTCTATCTGTCAGAAAACCTTCAAGCACCTCTCGGAGCTGTCCCGGCACGAGCGCATCCACACAGGTGAGAAGCCGTACAAGTGCACGCTGTGCGACAAGAGCTTTAGCCAGTCGTCCCACCTGGTGCACCACAAACGGACGCACAGCTCAGAGCGGCCCTACAAGTGCACAGTGTGCGAGAAGACCTTCAAGCACCGCTCCCACCTGGTGCGCCACATGTATGCGCACTCTGGGGAGCACCTCTTCAAGTGCAACATCTGTGAGCTACACTTCAAGGAGTCATCGGAGCTGCTGCAGCACCCCTGCACGCCCAGCGGGGAACGGCCCTTCCGCTGTGGTGAGTGCCAAAAGGCCTTCAAGCGTCCCTCGGACCTGCGGCAGCACGAGCGCACACACAGCGAGGAGCGGCCCTTCAAGTGTGACCTCTGCCAGATGAGCTTCAAGCAGCAGTACGCGCTCATGCGTCATCGCCGAACGCATAAGGCTGAGGAGCCCTTCAAGTGCAACCTGTGTGAGAAGGGCTTTGTGCAGCCCTCGCACTTGGTGTACCACCAGCATGTGCATGGCATAGAAAACCTCTTCAAGTGCAACGTGTGCCAGAAAGGCTTCAACCAGTCCTCAGAGCTGCTGCGGCACAAGTGTGTGCAGAATGCAGAGCGGCCCTTCAAGTGCGCAGTGTGCAACAAGTCCTACAAGCGGGCCTCGGCTCTGCAGAAGCACCAGCTGGCCCATTGCGCTGAGAAGCCGCTCAAGTGCACGCTCTGCGAGAGACGTTTCTTCTCCTCCTCTGAGTTTGTGCAGCACCGCTGCGACCCGGCCCGTGAGAAGCCCCTCAAGTGCCCCGACTGTGAAAAGCGGTTCAAGTACGCCTCGGACCTGCAGCGCCACCGGCGTGTGCACACGGGTGAGAAGCCCTACAAGTGCCCCTCCTGTGAGAAGGCCTTCAAGCAGCGCGAGCACCTCAACAAGCACCACAGTGTGCACGCCCGGGAGCAGCAGTACAAGTGCATGTGGTGCGGGGAGCGGTTCCTGGACTTGGGCCTGCTGCAGGAGCACAGTGTCCAGCACACGGCTGAGGGCGCCTACCAGGTGGCTGCCTGCTTGCCGTGAGCTCCCTGACCCTCAGCAGCTTTCAGCTTGCATGTGACACTCCTGAGCCTTGGCCTCCCCCCTCCTCGGTTATAGACAGCCTCCAGGGAGTTTCGGGGAAAGGGGAGGTATGGTGTGACGGATAATGTGAAAAGCTCGAAGGGGTGAAGAGGAAAGGAGGGAGGTGGGGAGAGGAAATGTTGTCTGTAGGTGCCTGGCGTCCCCTGGACTGTAGTTCATGCTGCACCTGCAGTTCCAGTGCTGGGAGCTCAGCTGCCCACTGCAGGCACCAGCCCTTTGCGTGTGGCCTCTTTCCCCTGCCCTGTTTGGTGGGGTTGGTGGGGAGGGCAGGGTAGCTCTCCTCCTGGAGAGGGCTCAGGAGCAAGGCAGAACCAGCCCTCTCCTCCCGGGGTGCATTGCTCGGTGAGGAAGTAGCAGGTTTCTGCTGCTGGGATCTCCCAGCTTTCTTGGTCCAAGCGCAGCTGAGAGGACCATTTCAGATTGTTACGTTGATTGACTGCCCCAGCCTCCCCTGCTCTCTCTCTTTCTGGAGCACAGAAAGGGGAAAGCCATGGGGCTGCACAGCTCCAAAAAGCACTTTGGCATTGCTGCTTTTGCAGTCACTGGCTGTCACACTCTGCAAGGGTTCTGAGCGAGCCTGCCTGCCCCTTGTCCCTGCCAGCAGCACGGGGAAGAGTAGCAAGTGCTGTGCCGCTACTGGAGAGCGTGGCGAAGACGGCCTCCGTGCCCTACTTCTGCCTGAGAGCCTGGCGTTTAAGAGCTGCGTCCTGAGGGACCTAGCTCTCCCGCCAAGACTTACCTCTAGCCACCAGGACCCTTCCCTCTTTGCACCACTTGGGCCATTAGCGTACTTCCAGGGGTGTCAGGCAAAGGGCAGTCCCAGCAGCTCGAACACTAAAGGGTGAGGCAAACACTACTTTGGAGATGTTATCGTCACCAGTGGTAACCCACGCTGTGCGCCGGGGGCTTGGTGTCTGATTTGCTGGGGAGAACCAGAGCAAGCCAGGAGAATCCTTTCTGGCCTGCAGGCTTGGCTCCATGGGGAGGGGTAGGTCAGCAGCGGGTAAAGGAGGAGTGTATTTTTTTCCCATCTTGCAGGAGTCCTGCTTTACCCCTTTACTCTTTCTTTACCTCTTCTTTATTTTTCAGGTTTTGCACAGTTCTTGTAAACATCACTTAAAAATAAATTTCCCCTAGCAAGGTCAATGCAGCCTCAGGTGTTTTCCTCTGCAGGATTTTGTTGGCTTCTCATAACCAAGAGACCCGTTACATGCTAGTTAGATGCCCCGGAGGTTGAAGGCGTGCTTACTGGATTGCCCACCAGCCTTCCCCTCTCTGTCTTTGGATATATTAAGATGCTAAATATCCATCTGTGGAGATATTCAAGCCCTGGCTGGACACGGTCCTGGACAACCTGCTGTAGCTGACCCTGCTCAAGCAGGGGGTTGGATAGATAATCTGCAGAGGTCCCTGCCAGCATCAGCAATTCTGTGATCTTGGCTGGCCCTCATATGAGGTAGGAGTGTTGTGATGAGCTGTAATTAATGAACAGCAGCCAGTAAGTTGCCCATGTGCTGCACAGGTGATTAGGACAAGTTTAATAAATGTTGTCCATGGCAAGTATAGACAGATTAACCTTGCAGAGAGTTGGGCTGTGCCTGTTTTGCTGGTAGGGAATGCTCATCTAAAAGGTGGAGAAAGGCTTTAATTTCCATTTCCAGCACGGTGAGGGGGAATGGGGTGTGTTTTCTGGGACTGGGACAGTTCAGTGACAGGTCTGATCCTGGGGCTGAGTCTTCTTCATGTGCAGCTCTAAGGAGGTTAAAGCAGAATTTGCTCTCTGCTGCTCAAGGAAGAGGGACTGATAGTTATCTTACTTCATGCTGCCTCAAAGATGTAGAACTTCCTACCAAGTTTTCTTTCTTTTTCTTTTTTTTTTTTTGTTTTTTTTAAAGCAGTTTGTTAATATTCATTAAAAATACTGTATAGTTTAACTTGATGTCATACTGGATCTTTAAAAAAAAAAAGAGATGTGATAACTTTGATTTTTAAAGAGCTCTTTGGTTCTAGGTAGCTGGTTTTTGCTGTTTAATATGTAGTAAATTCAGTGTATGCTTTACTGTAGGAGTAAAAATGAGGAGTAAAACCAAGGAAAGCTAATCCTGTATTTACAGAAGGGCTTGGTGGTGTCAGAGGCTGTGAGCATGGGACTTGGGCCAGCTGGGGAGTGCAGCACCCACCTGAACCCTCTCTTTGTTCCTGCCTCAGGCCATGGTTAGCTCTGCTCTTGCCTGAGGCAGCCCGGCACAGCTGCCGCAGGTCCCAGGGGTTCAGCGGTCACCCTGACTGCTTGAGCATGGCACCAGCAGCCAGGATCAGTGCCTAGAGCTGGGAACTTGAAGAGAGGCTCATCTTTAGTAAGAGGAGAGTGTGAAATGGAGGCTGCTGGAGCCTCTGGGGACTTTTGTGGGTGTATTTCTTTCTGGGGCAGCTGCTGGCTAGAGGAGGGGTTTGGAGAAGTCATTAGTGTTGGCCCCCAAATGGCTGTGCCCTCCTCTCTTCCCTTCCCAGGGGCCCAGGTAGCTGGACAGCCTCAGGTGCTTGGGTCAGAGGAGGATTGCGGTGGGCCCTAGACACAGCTTCACACCATGAGCTGGTCATGGAGCTGCTGGATCAAGTCCCGTTGGTACCAGCTGGGCCCAGGAACTGTTGGCGAGCGTTTCCCTCCTGCTGAACTGGTGGGAAAGTCCTTGGTGTCCCAGCAAGGAGCTCCAGCTCCGCTTAGGATGTGGAAACAGCCAAGCAATGTCCTGGGCAGAGAGAGCATCATCAGGGCTGTGCACTCAGGGGCCTGTGCCTGGGTGAGAGGGGATGCTGTGGGGAGCTTGATGGGGATGAGTCCAGGTCCAGGTTGTTAGCTGGTGCCTGTGAGTAGGTGCCTCCAAGTTTTGAAAACATCTTGGTGCAGCATTAGAGCATCATTAAGTAGGACTGACTGTGGGCCCATGATGACTTGGTCTCTTTGTCTTGTTTGCTGCCCTGCAACAGCCCAAATCCAGTAGAAGCCCATGGTGGCTTCTGCCAGACCTCAGTGCTGGCAGATGGAGGACCTGTGTGGAGCGGGTGGCTGAGCAGTTGCTGAGAGACTCGGGTGTATTTTTGTAGGGAGATTGTCTAGTTGGAAGCAGCTGTGTTGCATACAGGTGGGCTGGGGGAGCAGGTCAATCTCCATTGCTGTGCCTTTGGGTCATGTTTTGTACCATGAGGTGAGAGGTGATGGAAATATCTGGAGGCACAAGAGTGTCAGGAGCGCAGTGCTGGGAGGCAGGGGCTGGCCTAGGAGGCTGTTGTCTGCTGGGCATCACACTGTGAAGGGCTCTCTGCTACCTGCTGGTGTTTTCTTTTCGAACCAAAGAGCAGTTGCAGTCAAAGCCTCTTGGGAGTAAAACATGTTTCTACTCTGTACCTGTGTTGTACTTCGCTTCTGACATTTATTTCAAGAGACTTTCAGGCTTCTTCATGCTGCCTCTACCTGGCCTCTCGCATCACTCATCGCCCCCCAGCACCCAAGAGAGTCACCATGCTGGATGGTGTTGTGTCAGCCTCATGACAAGTGCTCACATGTGTCTTCAAGACCTGGTTGCCAGACAGCCTGAGGATGCTCTGTAGGGCTGGAGTAGGGGATGGTCCCTCCCAAAGTGTTGTTCTCTTCAGCAGGCAGCTTGAGCATAGGATGCCACTGGGGAGGCGGTGGGGAGGGTTAGGTTGACCAAAGGCAGTGTGGATGTTGTCCAGGAGATAAATCCTGCTCTCTAGGGCTGCTGTTCCTCTGGCTTCCTGGGTCCAGGAAGAAGGTAGTCTGTTACTTGGGCTTTTTTCCAATCTTCACTTCCCCTCACTCTACTTACAGGATGCCTTTATCTGTGTCTCAGCCCCTTCCCCTCCACAGCTATTTTGCTTATACTTTTATAAGACTTTCTAGGCTCCTTTGCCCTTTGTTCAGTTCTTTATTTGTAAGCAGTGGTTTGGTTTTCATCTTTTTCAATTTTGCTGCTCCCCGCTCCCCGCCGCAAATTCTTCTCCCAGGCTGGATCCAGGTGATGCCAAAACACTGATGATGAGGTCAGATGTTTGGGACCTGAATCTTGCTGGAATCCAGTGGGTGCTTCTGGTCCTTCCCCCATGATGTCGTCCGTCTCTGGGCATGGGCGATGCCTGTGGCCTGGCAGCTTGGCTCAGCCTGGGTGATGTCCATGGTACAGCTGGTTCTGGCAAGCAAGTCCGAGCCAGAACCAGGAGCCAGAGCAGAGCTGTAGGAAACAGGCACTGGAGTAAGAGTGGCCATTTCCACGGTGGGTCCCTTTGCCATGTCTCCAAGACTGGGGGTTAAATCAGTGAAGGGCTGTCAGATGTTTCTGGGGAAAAGTCATGGCACTGGGTTGGAGCTGGACCACTCAGTTCCCCTGGGAGTGCCTGCAGAGTGGCTGTGTGCATCAGGCAGGTGGCTGAGCTTAGTTAGCTGTGGCATGGGCACCCCTGGGGCCACGGGTATGCCCAGGTGGCCCTGCCAGCTCTCTGGGGAGCAGGTGGCATCCCTGCGATCTGGGTGAGATGTGCGTACTCTGATCTTGGGGCCCACGTGCTGGAGTGGGGAGCGAGGGGGAAAGCATCCTCTGACAGTGGTTTGGGACCATCTCTGGGTGCTCAAGCCTGACCTTGCGCTGTTAGGAGGGAGGAGAGCACTTTTTACACTTCTCTTGGGTATTTACCATCAAGTCCAGGCTGCAGCCAGAGCCTGGCTATTAATAATAAGCAAAAAACCATTGTTCTTCAGAGTTTGAGTTTTCCTCTGTTGGGTGGTGGGTTCACATGCGGGAAGGTTCCTGCACACGCAGGCATAATGCTGAGATGCAGTAGTGGCAGGCCAGCAAGTTTTGGGGATGGCAGCTCTCCCCCAGGCCCTGGTGAGTCCGGCTTCTCCCCAGCTACCAGGCTCCCTCTGCAGCATCTCCCAGCAGCTGCCTCCACTGCTTTCTGGACATGGAGATGCTGCTCTCGCAGCATGCCCAGGATGTTCGGCAGGGAGAGCAGGACTGCAGGTGGGAGCTGGACCATGGGCTTGTCTCCAAATGCCTCTGAGCCGTGGATCCAAGGGACTTCATGGCCGTTGAGGTTCTTGGGCTCCTCCTAACCTGTGCTCGTGCCTCCAGCAGAGTTCCCAGAGCCATGGGAAGTTGTGGCCAAGGATGATGAGGTTTGTGTGGCTTGCAGTGCCTTTAACACTGCTTTCCATGTGTTTCTAAGATGATACTTCATGTATGTGTGTATATAAGTTGTATTAACACACCCTGCTCTTCTGTGTGAATGTCAAATCGTTTTGCTTTACTAATAAATTTATAGTTATTTATACCTTCCTGTGGATGTGTAAGATTTCTAGAGCAGAGGCCGTGTGCTTGGTACTGCCTCCCCTATCTGTCTTTGTGCTCTGTCTGACTCTGCTTGATTTCTGGCCCCCCCCTCCATGTTTTCTTTCTTTCCCCTGACCTTTTTTTGATGGAGAAATGGTGGTTCATCTGCCTGGTAACCAAAAGTCAAGATGCAGGGTACGGGCAGGCTCCTGGGGCCGAAAGCAAAAGCAGGCGGAGTCTGCAATGTGGTTGTGCCCCTTGCTGGAGGTGGACTGCTCCTTCCCCAGAGCACAGCTTGCTTCTGGGGCTTCAGGGCAGAAGCAAGCAGGATTCTCTGCCTGCCAGAAAGGAGTAGCTGTTCAGGATGCAGAAGCTGATGCATGTTGTGCTCCAAGGACCCCAGCCCCACGCACAACTGTTTCAGCTTTCCCAGAGGTTTTTTTTGCATCCCCCCCCATCCTGTGATAGCAAGAGAGGAACCCACTACCTGCAGACAACCTGACTTGCTCCATCCTGCACCCAGGCCAGGTGACGTGTGTTTGTCTCTGGATCACTGAGAAAATGCTTCTGGCTGAAGGTTTGGGAAGGGGAAGTGATGGGAAACTGAGGCAAGAGTGGGGATAGCCCTTGCCCAAGGTCCCATGTCAATGTCTCAGCATCCCTTCTCGGCAGGCTGATCCATTCAGAGCTCCTTAAATTACAGCAGAGAGGTGCTCGGAAGGAGAAGGAAGGGTGTCCATGTCTCAGGGAAGGGACAGGACCCCCTTCCCCTTTGCTGACGCTGATACTGGATCACTGGTCCCTCCGTAGCAGCTGTGCTGAATCTCAGGAGAGCATTAGTGCCACCAAGCAGGATCATGCCCAGTGGCAGAAAGGCAATACCTTTCACAGCTGCCCTAATTTCTTATCCCTGGCTGGATGATTTCCATGGGAAGTTGAAAAGTTAAACTGCAGCCGATAGCTGTGCCCATGTTTGAACTTTGCAGTTTGAGGAAATACTCCCTATCCTCAGGGCAGGTAAGCAAACTGCATTGGCACCACCGGTGCTTTACATGGGCTTTTACTTTCTTGTCTTTGATTTCCCTAAATCACAGCAAAGCTGCATAATTTTTGCGCACGCTGGAGTCCAGGCTCTGGCTGGGGGAGGACCAGGAGCAGTTGGTGGGAGCAGCGTCCTCTTGGCACCTTATTAAGAGCCTCTTCAGATCTGGTTGCTTTTCCAGAAGACCTTACCTACTTGGCAGCTGTTTTCCATGCAGGTATCATCACCTTGCCTTACTCCACGAATGTAAAAGCTAGGGATGCAAACAAAAGGACAGCAGAAGTGGATGGAAAGTAGTTCTCCATCAAATGTGCCAGGAGTGCTGGCAGCATTGCCCAGGTGAGGAGCAGAACCTTCCCCTTCCCCCCTGGGGTTCCTCCTGGGCATTCGCTTGCAGAAATAAGTTGAAGACCTTTGTAGACGGGTCTGGCTTGAAGACGAAGTGTCTGCAGAGTGTCCTTGGAGGAAATGCAGGTTTAGCCATCAGCAGATGCTGCTTTTTTTGACCCCTCGCTGCAGGATTTCAGAAGACTGAGCCTGCAAAAGTCCACTTGAAACTGTCCCTGCATCACTTTGCTCTTTCAGGCAGCGCTGTCTTCTCAGGTGGGACCTGGGCAGCCTCCTGCGAGGTGGGACCTGGGCCAGGCTGTACCCCGAGGAGTGCAGGATTCGGGCCTGTGCTGCTTCCACTGCTGATCCTGTTGTGGGGGCAACAAGTTGTTTTATCGCTGCACCTGTCCGGGAGCCACCACTCCTCCCCAGGATCTTGCTGTTGGGCCCACCACGGCTTGCTCCCTTTGCAAGGGTGATTTTTCATGGTGATCCAGGGTTTTCAGGGCATTATACAGCAGCCCCCGTGCCCTGCTTTCAGAGCCGAGTCTCCTATGCCACCCCCAGCCCTGGCACAGAGGTCAGCATCTGTCCTGCAGCGAGGAGCAGAGTTGTTTGCCCCTCTTTGTGGAGGCATGCATTTAGGGCAGCTGAAGTTTCCAACAGATTAAACTGAGATTATTTTTTGGGTGCTGGAGCATCTCCTGCCCCAGCACTCAGCACTTCCTGGACCCTGCAGCCTGGTGATGGAGGCAGCATCCAGGTGGTGGCCATCTCCAGGCTCATCCCACTTCCTGGTGCAGGCTGGGCCAGGGGAGGAACGGCGGTGGCCCATCCACTCCATGTGACAATGGCACACGCATATGGGGCTTTGGTGCATTCGGGGACACAGCTTGCCTCGCTCACCCCTTGGCACCACTGGCCGGGGGCTGCGCAAGGGCTGGAGGTAGCATGAGCGGCTGGGAAGGCGAAGGGACATGCAGGGGCGACCCTGATCCCATCACGTTGTGGGGACTGGAGGTTTGTGAGCAGGTGCTGTGCCAGCTGTGGGCTGGGGGTCTGAGCCCACCCCAAGGAAGGGGAAACTGGGATGATCGGGGCTGTCTGGTCCAGGGTGGGAGCCCTGAGCTCCTCTCCTGGCCACTGTGGAGGGTTCACTGCTGATTCCTGCTCGGGCAGACACAGTTCTGCCAGCTGGAGTTGCAGGGAGCAAAGTGAGGAGAGCTGAGGCTGGGTCATGGCTTTGGTAGCTGTGAGGCCTGGGAGAGTGTGGCAAGTTTCTGCCTTTAAAATTAGTGGCCAATGCTGAGCTGTAAGCAGTCATTACTCTGCTTCAGAGTGAACAGTATCTCAGAAATACAGGGATACCTTTTGGTCAGCTTCCCCAGGCCTGGCAGGTGGGAAATGAGGTGCAATTTGGAAGACCACTGCTCTGTGCCTCAGTTTCCCTAGCTGTGAGCCAAAGCTGCAGAGGTGCTGGGCTGGGACCAGGCACGATGGGTACTTGTTGCTTGACAGGCTAGGGACACCTGTGGGGCCAGGGAAGGAGGAATCATGCCAGGGGGCTCTGGTCAAAGACAGAAGCTGGGGCTGGACGTCAAGCAGTGGAGCTGTGTCAGTACCAGGATTCTGGGGTGTGACCGTGACTGAGATTAGGGGCAATGGGGAAGGCTGGCAGTCATGCAGAGCCAGAAGTAAATGGATCAAGCAGCAATTGGCAGGCTCAGCAAGGAGAGGCTTAGTTCAACCTGGCACAGATTTGCTGCCTCCTGCCCCAGATCCTTCGGGGTTGGGGCAGAGCCACGGGTAGAGCATCCTCAGGCACATCACCCTTGCATTGCCCGATGGGGTTTCAGCAGCCCCACTACTGCTCATCTGTGCATCCCTGCACCCACCTGCACCTGGATGAGACAACAGCCTTCCCCGTAGCACTGCTGGGCTCCGAACCTGGCTGGTGAGTGCCTGGGGTAGTTTGGTGGCTCCAGGGATTTTGAGGATGCTCAAATCTACTTGATTTTGGGGTTTTCTTTGCACTATCCCACGCCAAAACCAAGCTGGCTGCTGGGAGGTGGGGCATTCAGGACAGCTGGGTGCTGGTAATCCCATTTGCGGGCAGTGCTGGACTAATCCTTGTAGAACCCTGAGCGGATTGGAGTAGGTCTGGGGGTCAGTGGCAAGCTGCAGTGGCCAAGGGAGCCTGCACATCCTGGGGGTGGCTTCCCAGGGAGGCAGCGGTGAGTGTGCAGGGGTAAGTGGCAATAATGGAGGCAAAGGGATGCAGCTGGGGTTTCTGCGGGCCACCTCTGCATATCACAGGAGGTTTGGTGCTCTGAAACAGAGCCGGAGGGTGAGCCACAGTGGGGTGCAGGTCCATGGTGGGGGAGCAATGGAGCAGCTCCATGGGGAGTGATGCAGCAAGGGTGACAGAGCTGGGTGATGTGGAGGGGTTTGATCTGATGCTGGAGGGGAGGGAAAGGTCACGGTGCTCCCTGCTGTGAATGGGGGTGGCGGGTCTGCACCCCACTTCTTGCTCTCCAAAGCTGGGGCTCTTGCCTGCTGGCGCAAGCCCCACAGAGCTGGCACAACAGGTTCTGGCACTGGCTGGTGCCTGCAACATGGGGGAATTGCATGTGGCTGCCTGTTCTTCAGTGCCATTGCAGGCAAATCCTGGCTGCTTATTCCTATTTCTTCCAGCAACTAGTTTTTTGGGGACCCACAAACGTTTCTGCCCCTCTCATGTTTGGATGTGGAGGAGGAAAGGCCCTGGCCCTCCACTTTCCTTCCTGCGCCAAGGACAGGCTTAAGCTCCAGGCTTTTATAGCTGCGCAAGCTTAAGTTGAGGGAGGAGGAGACCTTGGCTGTCACAGGGGGCTCACTCCAGCCCCAGGGGGCTTTCTCTGGGCTTGTGTGGGCTCAGTGGTGTACGTTGGCCCTGGGTTTCTCTGGGACCTGTGAAGGTCCTGAAGCATGGGTGGAAATGCTGCTGTGCCTCATAGCACTGCCATGTTTTCCTTGCTACTCCTGGGGCATTTACAGCTCCTTAATCCCTTATACACAGTGGGAGGTAAAAGGCAATTTCTTAATTGGTTTCTGATCATCAGGTCTCCTGGGAGGTGTTTTACAGCCACCCTGTCCAGCTTTAGGGACATGGGGGTCTCCAGGAGAGCTGAGCCTGCCTGTGGTGTGCCAGAGGCTGCAAGTGCCACATGGGGTGATGCTTCAGCCACATCCAAACTCAGCTCCTGGGCTTGCACAAGGCAGTGGCAAGCAAAGAGCACGTCACCTCAGCCGGGAACCTCAGCTCATTAAGATTTAAAATGCCAGGCTTTGGACAGCCCCTGATGAATCGCCTTGTGGGATTTGAAGGTGTTCTGCATGCCCGAAAACTGAGTGGGGGGTTAATGCAAAGAGCCCGGCTCTGAGTGACTTCCAGCCTATAACCTGCTTCATATGTGGGACTGGGGTCATGTGTTAACCTAGGATCAAAACTCCAGTGCAGTCTCCTGGCTGGAGACTCCATCTCCCAGATGGAGCTCAGGGATCTGCTTTCTCTTGCCCTTTGTGGGTGTCTCCTGTGAGCAGCAGCATGGGAGCTGCCCAAGATGCTCCTGAGCCCCTCATTGAGCAGAGTGGGGTGTCTTGGGAGGGGCATTTTGGGCAAAGCAGGGCTCCTTGGAAGGGCAGCAGCAGAAGACATTCCCCTGTTTTGGCTGGGCGAGACCCCCCAGCCCTTGTCCTGTACCCAAGCATGGGAATGGGCAGCATCGCTTGGCTTGCTGGTGCTGCATCCCAGCCTGGAGTCGCACTGAGAAGGGATGGGGGGGACCCAAAAAGACTGATCAAACAGAGCTTGAATAGATGAATCCCTGCTCTGCAACATCTTATTTTTACCTACCCCATCAACATCTCAGCAGCCACAGTAAGTCAGCGCTGGTTGCCTTTGCTGCCTTCCCCAGGGCCCAAGGCAGGTGCCTGCCCCAGCGGCCACCATGGCCCTGGGCTGTGACTGAAAGGTGATGGAGCAGAGCTGTTTCCTAGGGGCAGAAAAAGTTGATACGTGTGTTAGGGTGTGAACTTGCCCATAAACAAATTCTGCTCGAATTACCATTGTTTTTCATCCCTCGAATAAAAAATGAGGGGGAGAGTAGAAGACCCATCACAGTTTCTGTGATCTATCTGCTATGGCTTCATGAGCTCTTCTCCTTGTGCAACACTATCTATGAAGTGTTGTGCAAAAGAAACCCTAAATGAGCAGTTACATTTAGGAAAATCAAGTTTAACTGGGCCTGCGAGCTTAAAATAGAAGGCATCAGAGTTTGAGCTGGGTTTGGTCTGGCTGTGCTGCAGTGCTGCATTTCCCAAGCAGGATGTGCAAAACAGAAGGACACCAAGGACCTTTTTGGCTTGCCCTGAGGACAGCGTGAGTAACCGATGCACCCGCTATTCTGTGGGGAACGTGCACCACTGCTGCTGACCTCTTGCCAGCCAGAGACACCTCCTCACTACCTGCAGGTGGCAGGATGCTGAGCTGGATCGAGCGGGTGGTTCCCCAGCCCCCAGTGCTCCATCTGACAGAGGAGACCCCACTGGCCCCGTTGCAGGACCCAGAGCCAGCTAAGGTGAGTGGAGAGCCAATTTGGGAGGTACGAGGGACCCTGCAAGCATGGTGGAGAGATGCCTCTGTGTCCAGCCCCAGCACTGCAGCACCCAGGGATGCTCTGCAGCATCCCCGGGAAGGATGGGGGCCAGGATGCATCCACCCTCCCGAGCTGCTGGGAGGCAGTAGGAAGGATGGGAGGTCCCTGGGGTTTGCAGCCACCTTTGAGTGGGGAACACTGTCCCCTGCGCCTCACTCTGTGACACCTTCTGCCTTTTATCCTGAAGGCACTGACAGGAAAGGCTGGTGGCCCTGGGGATGCTGCTGACTGTGCATGTACCGAGGGTAAGGCCCCACGGCAGGGGGATGCGCCGGCTTGGGCAGCAGATCAGCATTCCTTTACCACCTGGTACCCCTCCTGCCCAGCACACTGGGGGCTGGCAGACCAGTGATGGGAGCTTTCCTTTTTTTCCTGCTGCCACTGAAGAAATGGAAAAGAAGGTGGGATCTGTAGTCCCTGAGGACCCAGGCTTTGTGTTTGAGAGGTATTGCTTTTGCACCCTCCAGCATGCAACACGGTTTGCTTGGGTTTTCACTTCTGGTCAGGGGCTGGATGCCTGGGATGGGGGGTCCCAGCCTGACTCACCCCCTTCCCTGGCAGTGTGGGGAACAGTGTGCTCTCCTGGCTCTCCCAAGGGCTGGAGAAGGTGATTCCCCAGCCAGTCCCAGCCCCAGGGACACTGCAGGCACTCGTGAAGAGCTTCGAGACAAGCATCGACATTTCCGATCAGGTAGGTGACAGATCTGCGCAATGGTCTGGTATATTTGGAGTTCTAGCTCTTTTTTCCTTTTCTTCTTTTTTTTTTTTTTTTCCCTTCCTATCGCTCTCCCAGTGCTAACTTGGGAGCACTAACTCTGCCCTGCATGGGCTTCTGCCTTCACCCATCCTGGAGAAATGGCAGGTTTGCTTACCCTGCCCAGCAGGATGAGGCCTTCTGGCTGCCGGGCAAGGTGATAATCTGTTTGGTTTTTCAGACGGAGGTCCAGATCCTCAGGGACGAGGAAGAGGATGCTCTGGGTAAGGAGAGCCAGGAGCCTGCAGCTTACAGCATCCCAGGGGCCTTTCTGGGACTCTCACATCCCACCTTCCTGGTCGGTGATGCTGGCACTATTGTCCCCTTGAGCCGGCTGATGGGGGGACCAGGAGCCTCCAGCAGTGCAGGTCTCAGCTCTCCCCCATCCCCATGGCATTACTCTCCTTGCAGACATAACCCCCTTCGATCCAGAGGAGGATGAGCTGGACAGCTGCAAGCCCGAGGCCAGCTCAGATACCATCATGGAGGAGTGGTGGGTCCCTGGGGAGGCTGGCAGGGCAACGTAGGAGGGCAGGAGGGATGCAGCACAAGCTCCCTGACCGTGGTGCGTTTCCCTGCAGGGCAGGAGCACGGGTGCTCAGCTGGCTGGTGCAGGGCTTTGAGAGGATGGTGCCACAGCTGGAGATGCTGAAAAAGCCAGAGGTGAGCACCATCTGGCTGGAGGACACCAAGGGGCTGCCAGGCAGAGGTGACAGCAGAGTGGGCTCCCTGTCCTCATCCTTCCACACACCCTGGCTGGGACCCTGGGGAGGAAAACCCCAGGGGAATTCAGCAGAGCAAAAGAGAGACCTCAGGGTGCTGTCCCGGTGCTCCCCATCCTGGCCACATGCTGGGGGGACCCTCCATTTGGGACCCACTGATGCCAGCAGCGCTGGGGTCTGGGTTTAGTGGTCCTTGTCAATGAAATGGGGCCAAAACCACAGTGAAGGGTGTGTGAGGCTGTGTATGTGCGTCCCCTTGGGGTGGGGGATGTGCCTGCCCAGGGTGATGGGGGGCTGCAGGCAGTGATTTGCCACATCCATCCATCCCTCTGTCCCTCTGCAGCCAGAGCCAAAGGAGCAGAAGTGTGAAGCTGCAATGGGAGGTGAGTGACCCCCCTTCCCTGGGTGGCCCTTTCCGAGGGGACATTCTGCCTTTGAGAACTTGGGTGCAGGCAGGCACCAGTGCTGGGCCTGCCCTCCATCCCCATGCCCTGGGGTACTGACTGTGCTGGAAGGGGTGAGCACACTGGGTCCGGCAGCACGGCACTGCCCCTCCACCATGTCTGTCCCCAAACCGCCCATGTCCTCATCCCAGGCTGGGTCCTCAGGGGAGAAGCTGCCACAGAGGTCCGCCAAGCCTGTCCCTCTGTGGGAGGTGACCCTTCCTTGCTTGCTCCCCTTTCCCAACAATTTATAAGATGACTGCTGCATCGCCTATCCCCCTTCTCCTTCTGAATAAACCTGAGCAGGCACAAAAGGGACTAAAACACGGGCAAAGTCAACAAGCATCGTTTCAGCTGCCCAGAGCATCCCAGGTGCAGTAGAGCATGCAGTGGCCAAGGGGCAGCTGGATCCAGTGGTCACCCTCATCCCTAGGTCCCTGGCTGGGGACAGCAGCAGGTAACCACAGTGGCAACTTCTGCGTGGGTACCGTGGCCAGAGGGATGGCTGCTGTGGGAGCAAAGGCTTCAGCAGCCAGGTCTAACAGTGGTTTCTGGTCACCAGGATGTTTGCCTGGTTGGTCCAGGGGCTGGAGAAGATGATGCCACAGCCGGTGACCAGGG
Source organism: Pelecanus crispus (assembly GCF_030463565.1). Taxonomy (NCBI): domain Eukaryota; kingdom Metazoa; phylum Chordata; class Aves; order Pelecaniformes; family Pelecanidae; genus Pelecanus; species Pelecanus crispus. The sequence goes on from NC_134650.1 coordinate 24,967,734, forward strand.
ACAAGCAGGACACACAGGTATACTGTCTGCTGGATAGGCAAAGGGCATGTGAATGCCATGTCCCCAGCAGAGAGGGCATCCCTTGTCATGCAGATGCCACCAGATCAGTGCTGGGACCCCCTGTGATTTGGGCTGTCACCCAGCTCCTTCAAGAAAACAGTTCCCCACAACCTGCTTAGCTGATGAAAGCCAAGATTTGGCTTCTAAACAGTGTGAGAGACCACAGAGTGTGCTTTCTTTACTGTTTCCTTGCCTTTCTGTACAGCACTGGGTGGTGTCCAGGCCCTGGAATCTCACCCAGGTGTGGTCCAGCTCTAAGGAGAAGCAGCAGCAGCTTTACACGCTCTCCTCTCTTTTGCTTGCACCCAGGCGAGCTCACTGATGTGCTCCTGCCTTTTACCATCATGCGTGGGGATGCTTGTGCCCACGGCCAAGCCATCCAACATGCCCTGAGAAATCACATGGGCTATTTAGGGTCAAAGGGCCATGTTTACTGAAAATGCGGCATTTAGGGTAAAAATCTGGGTTTACTGAAAATGGGCAACGTCTCATGTTTCCCCTTTCCTCCTGGCAGGGAGTGGCCATAGCAACCTCGAGTCTTGTGGAAGCAAGTAAGTGGTTGCTCCATCTCACTGTGCCGGTTAGCTTGCCAAGGTCAGAAAGGTTATTGGGAAGTGGGGCCACTGGCGGCTTTTATCCTCTGGTCTGCCGTGGGGTGCCAGCTCAGGAGCCCCTGAAACCCCTGGGGGAAGCCATGAGAAGCTGTTGCTGCCTGAAAACTGGGAACAGATCCGGAGTTGTGGTGCGGGCTTGGTAAAACTCAGGCCGTGGGAGTCTTCAAGTGTAGCATCCCACATCCTTGGGTCCCAGGTTTTGAGGTTAGTGCCAATATCAAGGTCTGTCCTCGAGCTGTGCCGGAGGATGTTTGCCAAGCTGGTGGGATTTGATCAAAGGATTACAAGGGAATTCAAACCTTCATCACCCCCTTTGGCATGTTTGCTGCCAAGCTGGAGTGTGTTTGCTGAGCCTCGTGTGAGATGCCTAGGGAAAACAAAATCCTGGGATTAGATGTGTTAGATGTGAGTCTGCATAGTTGTAGAAAAACATTGTGGGGTTCACACCGCTGCTTGCCTGCCTGTGGAGGGGATCAAGCGCCAGCTCTGTGGGCAGACGGGCTTGGCTCCCCCCACCAGCCACGTTGTGGGACGGTGAGCAAAATGGGGAGCCTGGCTGGGAGCCACGGCTGCCTCCACAGATGGACTAGCAGGGGAGATGTCACACAGCTCCATGCAAGTGCTGTCCTCAGGAAGGAGTGGTTGGTTGGGCTGTGGGAGCTGCTGATGGGAGCAGGGACCCGCCACAGCACACAGAGGCTGTGCATCCCTCCAGGGATATGCTGGGAGGTTGCCCCTGCCAAGCCAGCAGACACTTGGTGGGATCTCGGAGCAGGAAATCCTGCAGGGAGGCATTTCTCTGCATGTTTGTACAAACTGGAGACCTGAGCACTGCTGTGAACCTTGGAAGGAGGCAAAGCCAGTGGGATGCTGCTGCATGTGCAGGGCAGTCGCACCCTTTGTGCACAGCTGGCTTGCGTTACAGCTCGCTTTGGTGCCTTGAGGCATCTCAAGGTCACTTAATCTGCCTGAGAAAGGGAGTGATTGGGTCGAGCAGATCTGCCCTGGCACCAAACTGCCAGCATGCTCATTAATGTTTTCCTTCTCCTTTTGTTTCAGGGGGCAAAGGGGCTTAGCGCCTCTGAAACAAACGGAAAACAGACAGTGGCAAGCCAGCCCTTCCCACAACCAAATGAGACCAACCTGAGGAGAAAGTGCAGCTGGGGAGGAAAAGCAAAGGGGAATCTGCAAATAGTCTCTAGCTCCTTCCTAGCCAGGGTGGTGGGGACCCGAGGCTGGTGCAGGGATGCTGGCTGTGTGTCCCCAGTCCCAGGGCTGTCCCATTCTGGCTCCCTCTTGGCTCCAGAAACCGGAGCTATTGGTTTTGCAGGATGATGTCTATGAGATGGGAGCTATAATTTGTAGGAAGATAGAAAAGCATCACTCAGGACACCTTGGAGGCAGAAAGCCTCTTGCTGCAGCCTCCCAGCACTCATGGCCCTCTCAACCCCACCCGCCGGCATCTGAATATTCACCCCTAAGACCTCCAGCTGAAGCTCACAGGCTTCTTTTAGTCGACTTCTGCCTCCAAGGTGTAACATTATAAAGCTCTTTAAGCTCTTGTCAGCTTCTTATTGCTTTTCTTCCATTAACTGAGTGTTTTCTCCCAGCAAGTGGAAAGGGCTCTGGTTTGCAGCAGCAAATGCAGGTAGGTGAGGTTAATCTCTAGATGAATAGGCAGGGGTTAATCGTTAAAAGCCTTTGCCTAGGCTCTCTTTATAGGATAACTTACCCCAAACTCTCCTTGCCCCCAACTACAACTGCTTCCTCCCAAAGCTCACAGCTCTGCAGATGCAGCACTAACTGCAGTGGCAGGAGTGTCCTGGCAGGGAAGGTGTGTACAGACACCCAGAGGTGTGCAGGCAGGCATAGCCAATGCAGGCACACTGAGCTGGATAGGGTGAGAGTCCCCACATGCCAGAATTTTAGTACAGACCTTAGAATCACAGAATGGTTTGGGTTCGGAGGGACCTTTGAAAATGTTCTGGTCCAACCCCCCTGCAATGGTCAGGGGCATCTTCCACTAGATCAGGTTGTTCAAAGTCCCATCCAACCTGACCTTGAACACTTCCAATGATGGGACATTCACAGCTTCTCTTGGCAACCTGTTTAGTGTCTCACCACTCTTATTGTACAATATTTCTTCCTTACGTCCAGCCTAAATCTACTGTGTCTCAGTTTAAAACCATTGCCCCTTGTCTTGTCACTACAGGCCTTGGTAAAAAGTCTTTCTCCATCTTTTGTATAAACCCCCTTGATATATCAAAAGGCCATGATAGGGTCTCCCACCATCTCATTGCATCTGTTTAGGATGATCTAGGCAGCCATAACAATAAGTCATGAGCCAAGCAACCACCCTAAGCCCCATCCACTGTGTTTATAATAAACCCTGCTGGTACTAGGCTACAATTTTAGTATTTGCCACATTTTCATATGATGTATCCAAAGCTGTGGTGTGTTCTAAAAGCCAGCTTCCTGATTGCTGTCCTGTGTTTTAATTAACAGAGATCTAGAGGGAATGGGCTAAAGGCAGGACGGGCACTGTGGGATGGGTGAATATGGCACAGAGCCAAGCGTGGGTGGGTTTCCTGCCTTTCTGTATTTGAATTTGCATGCTTCCCATTAGCTTTGCTGCAGACATGTAAGTTTTGTTGTCAGGCAGACCTCAAAATAAAGTGGTTTTACAGTATGCAGATACGCTTCCTCCTCCTCCTCCTGTTTCTCTGGTGTGTGCCTGACATGGTAGGATGGGTACCCCTGGGACATGGAGAGGGCTGATCATATGTCAGACTCATGCTCTTCACTTTGCAGCTGGTCTGACAACCTTGTTGGTAACCTGCCATGGGTTTTCCCCCAGCAATGGTGGGAAGTGGTGGGCCATGTGGGATGCTTCCTACGCCATGCCCAGGGGAGTGTTAAGAGTAGACACGGTGTGGTGCTTGGAGCATTCCAACATGAGCTCTGGGTTGAGTCTTGTTCTGCAAAACCAGGGCCCTCAGGCTGTGCTAGTGCAGCGTTTTGCTTGGGGTTTGCAAGGGGAAAGGCTTTGGGCTTTTGCCACAGCTGCTTCTGTTTGCAAGGAGAGCCAAAATGTGGCCTGGAGACAGGCTGAGTCGTCTGGTGGAGGCTGCTATGTGCATAGGGAAGCCAACAGGCATCTGTATGCAAAGGGTTATAGTTTTCATAGGGCTTTGCCTGCACTTGGCACAAAATGTTGAATTTTCTTCCTTCTGGCAAAACTGCCCAAGGTATCCATCCAGCACAGCTCGGAGGGACTGGGGCTGCACAGAGGTACATCAGTCCTGGCATGCAGCAGCACCACTGCATCAAGCAGCTGTTGTAACATGCAGCTAAAACAGGGGATCTGCCCTGGCCCTACCCCTGGCCTCTCGAAAACACGGTACTCTCACTTCATCACTTCCCTTTCCCCGTTCCAATTTCAGTTCATATTGTCCCTGGGGAACCTGAGGAGACTGACCTCATCCTGAAGGAGATCGATGATTACTGGACTAACGAAGCCACATGCAAGATGATGGCCTGGGATCATGAGACTGAGCTGGTGGCAGATGCTCATCCCCTTCCCCCCATACAGGAGGAACCTCGAGAAGAAGAAAGCAGGTAGGCGAAGGGAGATGCTGTTGATGGGCAGCTCTGCATGCTCTCCGGCCACCAGTGGCCATGGGATGGGATGAGCACGTTCCTGGGCATCCCTCCTTGCCAGCGCTGGTGGTGGAGCTGGCAGTGGGCAGCTGAGGTGCACGTTTCCAAAGAGCGGGGGCACCAGAAGGACCCAAAAGGTTTTGTCATCAATGCCTTTCCTGGTGTTGAGATTTGGGTTGGGCAGGCAGTGGCAGAGCCATGAATGCAATGCTTTATGTTGCCCTGCAGAGGGCAGATGAAGGAGGCTCTGCTCAGGCTTCCTGTAAGTAGATTTTGGCCCTAAGGCAAGAGGGTTTGGACCTCGTGCCTCTCAACTGCGCATTCAGCTGTCATGACATTTGGAAATGGTAGTCTTCTCTATATAATTCATTCTGCTTCTTCCAAAAGAAACCCCTGCTGAGGTCCTCCTGAGGGCTGGACAATGCATTCAGAGCCGGGAGCAGGCTGTGTTGCAGCAGGGGGATGAGAGGTGTCCATGCACACTCCCAAAGGGTTTGGGAGCCCCCCAAAATGCTCATAGCACACTTGTAGGGGAGGGCAAGTACAGCAGTCCCTGCCTCTGACATGGGCGATGCTTGAGTGCACTAAACACAAGAGATGCCACATTCACTCAGCAGAGCTCTCTTCTGCTCAGCCAGAAAACACTGGACATGTTATAAAAATACTTTTCAGATTTTTTTCCCCTTAGTATACAAGTCTGAGAACTGTGGGCAGCAAGCACATCCTGTCCAGGAGGGAGGATTTCATTAATTTTGGTCAAAATCAGTAACAAGTGACCTCTAAGCACATCCTCTCCCTCTGGTGCAAGGAGAATTTGAAGGCTCTAGGACTCTGGGTTTGTGTTCCCAAACTTTTTCCCATCCTTCCTCCCACCCCATTGAGGCCACAGACACTAATGGGCTGTGAAATAGCATATGCCTTGTGTCCAAGCACGTTTTCCCCAGGATGCTGGCTGGGGGATGGAGGGAGAGCATCTCTGGCCAAAGGGAGCGTGTAGACTTGGCAGTGCTTCTCTTGTGAGGTTCAGACATGCTTTTTGGATTTCACCTAATGAGTTTTTCCTTTTCAGGCTGTGGTTGTGCTCCCTGAGTGCTGCTGAGGAGGAGGAGGAAGAGGAAAAGGAGGAGGAGGGGGAGGAAGAGGAGGAGAAGAAAGAGGAGGAGGTGGAGGAGAGTGCAGGGTGAGTGGCTCCTATTGCCTTTATGGCTTTGTTGGAAATGAGCATGAACGCAATTGTTTCAGCTGCATTCACATGCCGGAGAGGCTGAAACACCCGTGGACAAGCGAGCTCCTCTTGTCAGAGCGGAGCTCCCCAGCCTGGTGTTTGGGAGGCATGCATTCAGGAGGGACGCTTTCGCAAACCGGCTCACCCCAGGGCTCGCTGCTGACGTGGCACCTGGTGACAGGCGAGTGTCTCCTGGTGACATGGGCTCCATCTCCATCGTGGCTGCCCATAGCAACCGCAGCCCCTGGTCATCCTCTCTCATGGGGGCCGGTGGCTTCGCCAAGCAGGAGCCCTGGCTTGTGCCTTCATCAGGAGCTGGGAGCACCCAGCTCCTGGAGAGGGTCCATGTTATTTAAAAACATATCCATTAATTCAGGGCAGTCGGAATTATTATGAGTATCACAGAGCTGAATTTAAAGACAGGATTATGTGTTGTACCTGCAAATGCTACTTAATACAAGGAGGTATGATTTTACATTTTTTCCTGTTGTGGAAAACAGACAGGTTATTGTCAGCTGTTGTAGGTGGTGGCTTTGGATTCAATGGTATTTAGAAAAATCTTTCTGCTTGGTTTAGTGGCTTGCTCTGATTTCATGTGAGATAAACATTTAGAGATTAATTACCTAGTGCTATAATATTCTCTGTTAATTCCTCTGAAGTAGCTAGATTTTCAGGAAGAAGCTGAAAACACATGATTATTCACTGTTAAACCCATATCATTTTATTTCATCAAAATCTGTTCCTGGAGCTCTACTATAGAAACCTGAGCTTCAGTTTTTGGGTGAATGAGATACTGCTCCATCCTTCAGTGTGTTTGTCTGTTTATGGGAAAAGAGAGACCTCAACAGGTTTTCTAGATTAGGATGAAAAGACTTGAGATTGTTTTTGAAGGAAGCCTAATTAAAAAAAAAGGTGGGGGGGATTATTAAAAATAATTTTAAAAAAGACCTTGGAAAACAACAGTTTTTCAAGACATGGAGATAAAAGAGAAAAAGCAGCCACTGCTTGTTACATACAACTTCTGACTTAGGACATGCCAAGGATGCGGAAAGATGTTTTCAGTTTTCATGCATTTAGCTGCCTTAAAATTTTTCATTATCCCAAATCCCTGCTTTGCGTCTCTTGCCAGGAAAGAGCAAATTGGGAGATAAGTGCCCAGAACAACATGACGAGGCTTTTTTTTTTTTCAGTTGTAAAGTTGCATTAAACCAATACAATTAATCTTGTGAGCCCCCTTTGTCAGAATGGTGGAGCTGAGTCTGTGTTTGCTGCTGAAGGAAAATGAGAATTATGTGTCTTGAAGAGGCAAACGTGGGATTTGGATGGTGCTTGAAGGGCAGGCCTGCCTGGAAATTAGGCTGTCAGCTTTTTATTTGGCAAATTTTAATTATATGAGAAATTATTATGCACAGGAGGAGAAACATATTGCCTGTATCTTTCTGCATATGCAATTTTTGCTATGTATATGCAATGCCCTGCATTATTTATGCACCTCTCACCTGGTCTCCCACGTAGTATTTTTTCCAAGCCTTTTCTAAACTAAGCAGCAATTTTTTTTGTACTGCTACTGTATAAAACTAAGACTTCTGTGGTATTGTTCGCCTGCAAATGGGGCTTGCAGAGCAGCTGGAGGAGCAGTGCTCCCTGAAACTGGGGCAGCCATGCATCATCCCCATTCACCTGATGCTCCCCCATTGACGTGATGCCCCCCATCTGCAACGTGCCCAACCTCAGAAAGGGCAAAAGTGAGCTCAGGTGCTTGTCTTTGCTTGATCTGTACCATCCAGACCCCTGCTCTGGTCACCTTGTCTCACCGCTGACGAGGGTGAGGATGAAGTCTACTTTGCAGAGGAGGCCCTCGGGTTTGAGCAGCTGGAAGAAGCTGAGATAAGTGATCTTGAAGGTGGTTTTGTACAGGTATGGCGTTGTCCCTGCTTGGGCTCAGGTCTGCAATAAGCTCTTGCTGCCCAGCGCATGCTGGGGGTTCAGAGTTTGTCCTGGGGGGGACACAATGCCCTGGTGAGGAGCAGGGACTGAGAGGGGAACTGGAAATGTTTCCCACCGGGATGTCCCCATCTCTGAACCTGAGACAGCAGCAGTAGCTGTGCACTAAGGGAGGGATGCTTTCACCCTAAAATGTTGGCACTGAACAACAAGCTGAGAGGCTGGTGAAAGGTCAGGGGATATGGGGCACCCAATCAAGCTGCAAAGTCTGCTGTTTTACTTACAGAACAGGTCTTTCTCTCCTTAAAATGGCTTTTTTCATTTTGAAGGTGGAAGAGGAGACAGCTGAAGCTGCTGAAACTGATGCCAAAGGTATAATATATAGCAGCATAATGTCAAATTAGGATGAACCGAAGCAGGCAAAGTGATGTCCAGCAAGGGGAAAAAGCAGCTTCTTCCTCCCAACTGCTCACTGTCAGGGAGCAGGCAGCTGAGTTTTCTGTAGCGTGGGCCTGCGTGAGCAGTTGGGGCATTTCTCTAGCCTAAAGCATCCCGTGGGCACGATGTGATGGCAATATTGTCATCAGCTGGAGCCAGCTCTGAAAGGCTGGTGCTAACGCAGTACTTAGTCTTGTTGATAAAGCAATCTCTGATGTGAAATAGGAGTGAGTTTCTCCTTCAACTGAAGAATGTAGGGGGGGGGGATAAAAAGGGTTTTCTCTACCTCTTTGCTTAATTTGGGAAATAACTACTGGCATAAAGTGCGTTTTAATATAACCTTTTGTAACAGTTAACAGGTTGGTAATGAAACTTAGGTGGTGAGCTCCCATCACAGCCTGAGTGAGCAAAGGCAGGTCTTGGCATAACTCCACCGACGTCGGGGAGTTGCATTGCAGAAGGGATGACTTGACCTAAGCCCTGGTACAGGCTGGAGATTCCTCTGCTCATGCAGCCCTTGCAGAGCACCCCAGTCTTGCAGCAGCCCTAGAAAAACACGTGGTAGGATGCTCACCACCACTGTCCTGTGCTACCAACATCTGTGAGTGGTGGGCAGCAACAAAAACCCCAGGAGCCCTGCATTTCTCTGTGCTGACATAACCATCCCGTGTCAAACCACTCTGTGTTTTCTTGCAGCTTCAGATGCCTTGTCCTTTGCTTGAAGCACCTAGGCGCCTAGCAGCATGTCCAAGTGTGCCCGAGACATTGAGCTAGATTGGCTGGTGCATGACAAGCCGCTCGATGGCAGGGATGCCTCCCCTCCTGGTCATGGCGTGCTAGAGCAGCTCCCCAATGTCCCCAGCTACCAAGCCACCGCTGCCTCCCGCATCCCCATCCTTGTCGCCAGCAAGCCAAAGGCGGGACTTGTCAACCCTAATTTTTGCAATGAGGAGCAATCCTGCCTAGGTATTAGAGATGTTGGCTTTCGTGACGGACTTGCGTAGCTTGAGGGGGGGCCAAGGGGTTATTCCTGGAGTAGTTGCTTTTTGGGGAATAAATAAATAAAAGCATGCTTCATGTTGCAGCACAGAGGCTAGGGAACAAAATTCATGTTTTTTCTTCTTCCTTCTCATCACTATGTGCTTTTCTAGCTAACCCCTAGAGACTGTTTACAAATATCTGTAAATTATATGCTATATATTTTGACCTGCTTGGCCAAAAACTCTCCCAAAGAGCCTGCAGGCAGAGGGTTAAATAACTACTGCACACTCAGTTTTCTCCTTAGCATTTGTGCAACCCACTCATACTAAGACGACAGTAGGTTTGCTGTTCAGTTTTCTGCCTTTTAACCCAGAAGTACAAATTATGTTTCTGTAGCTTTGCTTTGCTTTGTTTTTAACCAGCAAGCCAAATTCTGCTGTTTTTCCTTACATGCAATGGGATTTTAAATTTGCAACCCAAACAGGCCTTTTCTCTGTGATTTGATCAAACCATGCTCTGATCCACTGGTTCCACATCAGTGTGGGACAGGAGGGGACGCATGGTGTCTTTCAGACATGTGAACCCTCCCTTACAAGAAATCCTGCAGAAACTCATTGCACTTTGTTACATAGCTAAGAAAAAGGATGACACTTCACAGCCCGGCCGGCTGCAGCGTCTAGCCAAAATAGCCCCTGGTGCTATTTCTCCCTTGGGCCATTGGCATTTCTGTTTACTCACTATAAACATCCAACCTTCCTGCCTCTAACCTTGCTTATGGCAGGAAGCAGTTGTTACCACTGCAAAAGAGAGAGGCCATAAGTGTTTATTTACATAGTGCCTTATTCTGCATGAAAAGCAGTAATTTGGAGCTTGTATAATCCATATGTTTTATGTTCAGAAGACCCAGGAGATCTTCTAGACCCTGGGAGATACGTTTGCAGCTGGAAATCCTGGGTTCCTGCAGGTGGTAATCCTTGCCTCCATCAACTTCCGAACCATGGGAACCCAGCACTTGCACAGAGTAGTTGCAATCACTGCAAGCTGAGAAAGCAGAAGGGAAGCAGGTGGCCCTTTTTATAGTGTTAAAAACTAGGCAAAAAAGAGAAAGAAATGCTCCAAGCCATTAGGAGAAAGAAGTGCCAGGTGAGAAGGGAATGGAGGGAAAAAGAAGGTTCTTCCAGCATGCTATGGGGTTTGGGGACAGCTCTGCAGAGACAATGGGACTTGGGGATTCATCCTGGCTTCAGGCCAGGCCCTGTGCCCCTCTCACCTGCAATTATTGTCCTTCTCCATGGGCCAGGCAGTTACCCGACTGTGGACATCAAGGATGTGGACACCGGAGGCAATGGTCTGGAGAACGATGGTACCCACTTACTGGTGCCCGCTGCTGGTGCTCCCAACATGCTGGCAGTGCCTGGCATGGTGCCAGCATCCCCCAGGTACGGCTCTGCCCAGGCAGTCCCTGGCTCCCAGGGTCCTCACCCCCTGATGGTGCCGGTACAGGAAAATTTATTCAACCGTACAGAGCAACTTGTTTCTGGCAGCTTTGGACAGTGAGCTGGGGTGATGTGTGTGTGGCGGGTGTCACCCTGTGTAAGACAGGAGAGATGGCAAAAACCTTGCCTCTTGTTTGCGTTTTTTAGTTAAATGGTTAAATTTTGTTTAAAGCTTTTGGGGGCTGGGACAGCCCTGTCTGTTGTGTCCCCCTGGAGATGGGCTCAATCCCCAGGCGGTGGTCAGATCCCATTTGTCTGTTGTCCCACACATCTGTGCTTCCAAATTTGGAGCATGGTGGTCTGTGTGCTGGATAACAGGCCTTCATCATGCAACCCAACAATTTTCTTCCTGCTTTTTTGCTGAAAGGGTTTGCAGCATCTCTGCCCTTGGTTTGTGCCTTTGGATCAAGGATGCTTGCAGGGGAAAGATTAAAACTGAGCTTTAAAATTGAGGTTGGAGGAAGCCAATGTGTTTTTTTGGTTGTTGTTGGGGTTTCTTTGAGGCTCATTCTTGCAGAGGATTAAAAATAAAAACCAAGGTGGTTTTTTTTCTGTGCTGAAAACCAGGTGTTATAGTCATCCTCAATAGTTTGGATCTTTTAGTAAACAAGCTCCTGGAGGACTTGAAAATAAAATGGCAAAAATGCCCATAATCCAGTCTGTTTAATAGCTTTTTAAACTGGGAAAGCAGAGCCTGAGGAGCCATATGAAATACCTGTGGTGCAAATACTGACAGTGTTAAGAGGCCAGTTATTTAAAGCCTGCTGAATCTCACTGCCTTTTTTCTATTAGCCCAGCAATGAAAATTGTCTTGTGACAAGCTTGTCGCTGGAGAGCAGTTGAGGCTCACATCCTCAGTCACAGAGCGCTCAGGATCAGTCTGGGGAAACGCCTTTGGCAGTTGTTGCTCAGGATGCGTTTTTCTCTCTTAGGTTAATGAACAGCACAGGTTATTTTTCTGAGACAGAAAAGTCCACGTTTTCCAATCCCATCAGCAGGCACAGCAGCTCTTGCTGTGCCCCGTGCCTGGTGTGGTGTGCCCATCCCAGCTCTCCCCAGCAGGGTGCAGAGGCTTTTCTGCAGCTCTCTCCTTAGCAGCATCTGCAGTTTGTCCTGGGAGGTCTCCCAAAAGGCACAGGGTGCCTCTGCTTGGGCACCTGATTCAAGGTCTCTCTGTTCTTGTAAATAACTGCCTCTGACCTTATTCCTTGAGATTATTTCCCATCACGAGAATATTTAAAGTCTAAGTTTGTCCTTCTCTCCTTGCACAGCAGATGAGGCTGTGTAGCTCCCCTCTCCCTGGGACTTGTGACTTTGCTGCAGATGTTCATCCATCTTTGAATCAGGGTTGAGGTGCTGGGCTTTCTCTTATGCCTTCAACCAACATAGAAAATGGACAACAATTCAGATTAACACCCATATCATGCATCACAGCACATCTTGGGCATCTTTGGAGCCCAGGATCTGGCAATCCAAAGGCACAACCTTTGTTTACTTAGATCCACTTATCTATGTACGATTCTGTCCCCACCATTATTTTTTATCAAGTGTTTTATCAAGACCTTCTTGCGGCCCTTCAATATATAAGGGGGGGCCCTTATAAGAAAGACAGAGAAAGACTTTTTACCAGGGCCTGTAGTGACAGGACAAGAGGACATGGTTTTAAAATGGAAGAGGGGTAGGTTTAGATTGAACATAAGCAAGAAATATTTTATGGTGAGGGTGGTGAGAAACAGGAACAGGTTGCCCAGAGAAGTTGTGGATGCCCCATCATTGGAAGTGTTCAAGGTCAGGTTGGATGGGGCTTTGAGCAACCTGATCTAGTGGAAGATGTCCCTGCCCATGGCAGGGGGGTTGGACTAGATGATCTCCAAAGATCTCTTCCAACCCAAATCATTCTGTGATCCTATGGTTCCCCAGTAGAGACATTTTTTGGAGCACATCAGTTTTCTCATGCTATTTTCTACCAATTTCTTAAAGCAGGTTGTATATTTGCAGTTACATGTATGAGTATATGAATCTTTCTGCCATGTCTCCAGGTAGCATCTCTCAAGACAATGCTGGAGGTCCCTTGGTAGAGCTAGAGATTTTTAAAAGCAGGCAACTACTATTTCACTACATAAAGAAATAAAATTTCATCATTCTCAACCAGAAGGGAAATGCTCAGCTCCAGGTGGTGTTTTCGGAGGAAGAGGACATCAACTCTGCATTGAGCAATCATCCAGTTATCCTAAGTCACTTCTATCGACCACAGTCTTGAGATTTTTTCCTACATGGGCCTGTGAAGGATTAGGGTTAACATTTAGACAGTTATGAAAGACTCGCCGCAAACAAGACACATGTTTTCTAACTGGTGCCTGGAAACAGGCTCTTGCAGGTGATAAATATCAAGATACACCTGACAGTGCTGTATGGGCAGGGCCCTTTATAAGGGACCCTGCGCATCCCGCATTGCTCCAGGCAGGCACAGGACAGCCTGGTGGTTATGGCCGCAGTTTTCCAAGGGCATTGAAAATGGAGCAATGTTTAGGCTGCAACAGGGTCTTCCATCACAGCTGGCTGTTCAGTGGATGGTTGCATGGTGGCTGGTGCTGCAGAGCTACCTGAGCATAGCTGGAGGCTTCGCTTCTGGGCAGCATCAGAGCAGTGACCCACGGTCCACACCAATGGCCAAGCCCAGGCAGTGGCTGCTGGTCTCATGTTGCTTACCCTATAGGTTTATTTAGGCAATTGTGCTCTCCACCTGGTCTCTTGAGGTGGCAATTTACATTTTTATTGCTTGTATTCAAATTCTTTCATACTTGGCTTCCTGCATTTGTGCAAGGGAGTTTGTGAGTTCTTTGTGCCTGTGCTGCACACTTCTACTTCTCAATTTATTTACTAGTAATTTATTTATTTATTTATTTATTTATTTATTCTTTCACCTTTAGCTTTTACTTGGTCTACATACACTCCTCCTCTTCACTAGCTATGCATCTCTTGTGTTGCTTCATATCGTAGTAGATACAGTTTGAAGTCTTCATGCATCAGTGGAAAAAAAAATCTAGTTTTTAGTACCATTCTGACCAGCAGTCTGGAAGTCCTGTCCCCAAAAATGTCCCCTGCAGCTGGACTGTATCAAAGGACTGAATGTTTTCCAGGGGATTATCATCCAGGTTCCCTTTTTTCCCACAGATGACTGAGAAGCCTCTAGACCTGCCAGGGTTTTGGACTTAGGGTTGCACATACATGAGCTTCTCCATGGGGCTTAATGTAACGTCCCAGGTTCCCTCTGAGCCCTTCATCCACCAGTTTCCAAAACTGGCTGAAGTTTGTGTTGCTTTTTGGGTCACTCCTGCTCCTTCTCACATCTGTGTCTGCTGGGAACGAGGGTGAACTGCCGGCACCACAGAACACTGAGGGATGTTTCCTGTGCCTCTGGATTTACAGCTTTCCTGGGGACCTTTATCTCCTATCTTTCCAAGGGCATCCATTAATCTGAAACAAAAAGAGGCATTTTTTCCCAGATGGATGCTGACACACAAAGCTTTGCATGTACTCGGAAGGGTGACCACACGAGCTCTGCGGCCTGTGGGTAGTCATGCCACTGGCAAAGAGCAGGGATGGCGATACCGTCTCTGCAGGGTCCCCCTTACAAAGCAAGCGGCCATTGGTCTGTCCATGTAGGCATCTTGGGCCTCCTCATGGAAGAGGATGGGCAATGGGGCAGCGCAGTGCCCCGAGGGGGCAGCAAGCAGGGGAAGGGCAGCTGGAGAATGGTGAGAGGTGATGGATGTTGTCCTAATGACATCAATGGACATTGGCAGAACTATTTCTCCAAACTGATGTGGTTTTGGGAACCTCTTCATCCACATCTGAGGGTACTTTAACAGGGGTGTTGGTGGTTTTCCTCTGCCCCTACACTGTGCATTGGGGAATTAAGGTTTGTTGGTCTTGTTCATCTGCTCCCCTTCCCAGCAGGGCATGCCTGAGAGCCAGCAAGGCTGGAGGAGGGTGAGTTCATCACATTTGGCTTGCTTCAGGAAACTTGCGATGGCAGGACGACCTCCCTCAGCGTCCTGCTTGCTCCCGCTCAACATGCAGCACCGACTCATTTTGCACCAGGGTCAGTGAAATCCTGGCTAATTTAGAGCAACAGCTGTGGTGGCAGAAGACAATTTCTTTGTCGCAGTTAAAACTCTGGACTTGACTGAAGGTTTGCGAACCAGGTTTTTGCCATGATTATCATCTTCATATTTAGATCTCTTTCTGCCACGTTACTTGCCCACAGGTAAGGAAGTTGTCCCAGAAACCCTTCTGTGCCAGAGGGAGCCACCAGCTGCATTAGGACACATCTTCTAGGAAGACATCAGCTGCCACTGGCTCAGCATCACCGGGACAGTGTTTATAGTGCTCCCCTTGAACCTGGAGCCATTCTTCTTGGCTGTTGCAGTTTGCACTTGGCTTTGCAGGTGTCAGCAGCCATTAGAGGGTCAATGTTATGTACCCACTGCTCTACAATTTACTCTTTATCTCAGAGGTTTATGGTGCTATGGAGCCAGCTCAGAGCCAGGTGGTGTCCCCAGTACCCTCTCTTCTTTCCAAATTTCACTTTCTTGCTCCACCTTACTGGTATTGCATTTTCCTTGCCTGCCTCTCAAAGTGCAGTGGCATGATGGGGACAAGCATGGAGAGGTGCCTGCCCTCCATGCATCTTGCCAGGTGCCCAAAATGGGTCGCAAAATGGGCCAGGTGGCTGCACACCTGTGCAGCCGTTTGCTCAGTTGTGCCTAGGAAGGAACAGAGCTTTAGCAGCAAAGGAGCAGGGTGGTTTGTTCCTATTGACTTCAGGCAATGTGAAAAATTGGGGGAAAACTGACCCTGGTAGGAGAAGGGGAAGTGGAAACAGATGAAACCTAGGAGGAGGAGGAGGGAGAGGAGCTGGCTGAGGACAGGGGACAAGCTGAGCCTCAGTCACTGTGTTTGTGTCTGCAGGAGGAAGCTGTTGGCCCCAGCAGATGGTCTGGACATGGGACCGGTGAGCCAGTCCCCCACCCGAGCGCTGCTGGGCTGGGACAAGGAGCAGAGGGAAAGGTGCGTGGTGGAACAAAGGGCGTCTGGATCAGCCAAGCTCCCACGGGTTCAGATCTTGGGGCTCGGGTAGAAATAGCAAAGATCCTAGAAGTGCTGGGATACTGAAGGGAGAAAGAGCCGTGCCCACAGTGGGTCTAGCACTGTGTGACAAGTAATGCACCCCCTGTCCAAAAAAAATTATCACAATGCTCCCTGGAGCAGAAACCGTTCTCTTGTTTTTCCTGTATCCAGGTAGAAATATTCTAGACTAGACTTAGACTAGGTTTAACCACAGAGAAGATGCACCTTTGATCTACATATGCTATAGCACTATGGGGACACCTTGTTGTTACTGATTGTGGAGAAATAACCTTTTTCTTCCATGTAGGAAGTGAGCACAAGCTGTGCATCATGCACCCCAGGTCCTGGTTTCCCTTCAGCCCCAGGGGACAACCTTGGAGGGAGCTGCCCTCCCTGGGAGGCAAGGTCTTGGGGAGGGTCTGCATGTCTACATGGTGCAGGATTTTGCCTTCTTCCTGGGCAGAAATCATTGTGCCAATCATCACAATGAACCAGCCTGGAGCTACAGCAAATGAGGTTTTTTTGTCCTCCCTCGTAGTAATGCTTCTCAGTCACGCTAGGCAGAGCATCCTGGTCTGAATCCAACCTAGTTTTAATAAAGAGGCTGAAAAGAGACAATATAGTTTATAAATTCAATGGTTTGGTGCACATTTTCACCCCACAGTTCTTCCAAAATCTTCTCCCAAGCACATGCAATCCAGCCTGTGATCTTGGTGCTTCCCAAGTCCCTCTGAGGGCATCTCACACCCCGGAGCAAGGATGAGGCTCAGGCTGGTGCTGCTTGATGGTATTTTACTGAAACCACCTTAACTTGTGTTCCTCTGATTACACAATAGCCAAATAAATATCGGTAAATCCTAATTCAGGATCCTGTAGGTTAGAAAATGGGTCATGAACCTGCCCTTGGGCTTTGCTATCTGCATGAAATAGCTGATGGTCTTCTCACAGCCTGTCCGAGCCCATTGGTTCAGCCACGAGCCTGAGCAGCACCATCATCAACAACCGGCTCCAGGAGCTGGTGAAACTCTTCAAAGAGAGGACCGAAAAGGTGAAGGAGAAGCTAGCCAACCCTGAAGTCACCTCGGATGATGAGAGCCCTGCAGCATGTGAGTTCAAGTGGGACTGGGAGCATTTAACTGCTGGGTCCACACACATGCTGTGTTTTCAGGGAGACAGCTGCTTTATTAACAATTTAAAGTCCTTAAAACAAATTGACCTAAGATGATTTTCTGCCCTTTAAAATAACTGTGTGGCCTCTCCCAGCACCTACCAAGCCAGCACCTGTGACAGCACTGGTGCCTCCCCCAGGAGGGGAGCTGGAGGGGATCAAGCCGGCAGATGAGCACTACTGTGAGATGCTGTGCTGCACATTCAAGTACCAGCCCTGGCTGGACCACCTGAAAAACTACCAGTTCCCCAGCAGCATCGACCCGCTCACCAGTGAGTGATGGAGCATGGCCATGCGCCCAAGCTGGGGGCAAGCTGGTGGGACCGGGGGAGAGTGGGAGGGGAGGAGGTGTAAAGGATGAGACCTTGTAGAGAAAGGAGGACAAGTAAGGAAGGAGCAACTTGGCTTACACCTGTCTACTAAAAAGACAGAGCTTTAAATTCCCCTGCAAGGCACAGGATTTCCTCAATACTTCCCAATAGTTGTGGGTGTCAGGAGCACGACCAGGCAGAGAAGGGGCAGCCGCTTTCTGCTTTTCAGGACTTTTAGTGGGTAAACGCTCTCCCTGTGGTGTGGACACACCAAATAAAAATAAAAATCATAAAAGAAAAATCCACTGTCTGGTGGACACCCCTCAAGAACCCAGCTCCTTCCTTAGTCTTTGCTATTTTACAGCTGTTTCAAAGTCCCCAGGCTTGGGCAGCCAGCCATTGGCTCAGCACAGCCTCAAGGGGAAAAAAGCAAAGCAAGAAATTTGGTATTGTGGGAGCAAACCTAGTATAACCAGCAAAGTTAGGAAAGGCTTTCTGATAAAAAGCAATGTGCTCTGCAACCAGTGGTATTCACTTTGCATCTAGAGCCCAGGTCACTTGCAATTAAATGCTATCGATAAGAGACCTCCTGCAGGTTTCCTCCTTACACTCAGGGCAGGGCAGGGGATTTAAAACCCATTTGCTTAACAGCTTCACACGGACAAAGGATGTGTACCCAGCTAATCGTGGTGTGGTTCTCTGTGTGCAGACCTGATGTACGTGCTGTGGCTGTTCTTCGTTGTCATGGCCTGGAACTGGAACTGCTGGTTGATCCCTGTCCGCTGGGCTTTCCCCTACCAGACACCAGCAAACATCCACTGCTGGCTGCTTGTGGACTACCTCTGTGACCTCGTCTATCTGCTGGATATCCTCATCTTTCAGACCCGGCTGCAGTTTATCCAGGGGGGAGACATAATAGTGAGTGGCAGTGTGCTGCATCCCACCTCTGGGGACCGGCTGTGGGGACCTGCCATCCCCATCACCCTGAGGGGCATGGATGGAGCTGATCACTGATCTCTGAATTGAGCTCTCCAAGCTCTCTCACCATGTCTGTGGCCACTCTTGGAGGACTGCAAGCACCTCTCCTACCAGGTAGCGGATAGGCTGGCAGTCTTTATGTCTGCCCAAACACACGTGTTTTTCCCCTAAAGTCAATACCAGCCCATCTAGAAAGCATGTGGTCCATGGTGGCCCTGTTCCTGGGTAGGGATGCTCCACAGGGCAGTCCTGCCAGCCGTGCAGTGAGGTGCATGCTGACCAGCCCCGGTGCAGCTGTACGCTGCTAACCATGAGCAGACAGCATAGTAAACTCTGGGTTTAATTTTCAGGAGCACAGCTAGGCAGAATGCATTAGTGATATGACAAAAGCAATTGCAATCTGAATGCATAGATGATGCATCTGAGATAAGTGAAAGCCCTTGATTTAATTTCCATATTCAATTAAATAAGCTGTGAAAAAACCTTGAGAGTACTGCCTTCCCATTGAACATGCAAATGCTCAGACAGGGAGGTTTCTCCTGTAAACTCTGATTTTTGTGGCACTGGCACTGCAATGTGCTTTCTCTGGGATGCAAAACAAGCACAAGGTGTCCCGAGATAGGATAGGAAGATGGCATATGGCCAGGCCTCCTTCTGCTCCTTTTGTTCTGCTCCCCTTCCCAGGCACAAAGGGAGCATCTTGCCTGTTGTGGTGCAGAAGAGGAAAGCCAGGCATGACCATGTTGGCCATGACTTTCCCTTCTGTAAGCAATGATCAATATTCCTCTCTCTCTCCCTCCTATTCCCAACCAGACAGATAAAAAGGCCATGAAAGACAACTACCTGCGATCACAACGCTTTAAGGTTCGACATAATTTTATTTATTAATCTGAGTCTTCAATCTGAACCACAGCTTGCAGCTTCACCGCAACACGCCTGCAGGTCCCCACAGAGGTTTCTCTCTTTGTGTGGATTTCAGATGGATGTGGTGTGCCTCCTGCCCTTGGATTTCTTCTATTTCAAAGTCGGTGTCAACCCACTCCTGCGTTTTCCTCGCTGTCTGAAGGTGAGTTGGAGCTTACAAAATCAGGCAGAACACCAGTTGCAGTGGATGTGAAGGAGTCCCATGCTAGCTGGGGTAAGCTGTGGCTTGCTAGACTCATCAGTGATGACAAGAGGATTGTAAAATGGATGGGAAGTCTCGTCCTGAAGGCTTTGCAGGGCTGTTGGTCAAACACTTCATTTCAATCCTAAAACACGCTCACATTTGAATAGAAGGGCATTTATAGATGGAGCCAAACCTGTCTGTGGCAATTCATGCTGCAGAGGGGCTGCAGGAGGGAAATGGAGGGGGAGTGGGTTTTATGGGCATGTAACTCTCCTGGTGGGGGCCGCAGGAAGCTGGAGCACCCTGCTTTCCTTCTCCTCCCAGTACATGGCCTTCTTTGAGTTCAACAACCGCCTGGAAGCTATCCTGAGCAAGGCGTACATCTACAGGTGAGGGGAATGGAGGGAGGGAGAGAGTGTGGAGTTGCTGTTTGCTACTGGGGAGGAAGGTTCACTTTGGTGTGCACCCATTCTGGCTCTCTGATTTATTTTTCCACTGTCCCTGGACTGGCTGACATGGGTGTTGTCTGATGCAGGTGGCATTTGGGGGTCCTGGAGCCTGCGTGGGTAGGATCACCTCTTGCTGACCCAGTGGGGACAGGGGCGCTGGTGGTGAAGAGGAACCACCAGTGGATAAGCTGCTTTTTCTGGCACTTCTAGAGCTGCAGGGCTGCAGGAGGGAGCAGTGGGGCTGCACATTTGGGTGCTCTGTGGTTCCTGCATTGGCAGGACCTGCATGGTCAGCACTCATCTCATCGCTTCAGATCTCCTTGTGATGCCGGGGGGGATCTGATGTGTTTCTCCCAGCAGACACCATATCACCTCCCTTCCTGCTCTCTCCTTTTTTTTTTTTCAGAGTGATCCGGACAACTGCCTATTTACTGTACAGCTTGCATGTGAACTCCTGCCTCTATTACTGGGCATCAGCCTACGAAGGACTGGGCTCTACCACCTGGGTCTACGATGGGGAAGGAAACAGGTACAAGCCAGGGCTTGGGTCCTTATGTAGCACAGCTTGCTGTGATGGGCTGGAGCAAGAAGGAAGGTATTAGGATGCAGCTGAGTTCATAAAGAACCCTGAAGCAAAGGGTTGGAGTGCCAGGAGAAGATGAAGAGCCAGGGAGTATGATGGGGAGAGGAGAGATGGGATGTGCAGTAATATACAGTGCTGCAAGATGAGGAGGCTGCAGCTGGGCTGAGGTGGAAGGCAATGGCAGGTCAAAGAGGCTGAAAAACTGGGAATCTGGTGCTGGGAAACAAGGAAACACTTCCTAACTGAGCAGGATAGCGGTGTGAGCCCCGTTTCAGTTTGCGTTGACTTGCTGCCAGGTCGGGATGGAGGCTTGAAGCTGTGCTTGGAGATGGGGGGCTGTGCTTTGAACCTAAGGGCTTGATGCAGCATAGCACACCCATGTGACAGGCCCCTTGGATCAGCCCAGCACCCTCATTCCCAGGGACAGTGGCCACCCGTCCCCTTGCTGTGGCATTTCCAAGATACATGTGCTAAATGTTCATTGCACTGTCAGTGATGGATGCCACAGGGAGAGCACCTGGCTTGCAAGCTTGAATGCTGCCTCGTAGCAAATGCCCACAACTGCAAGTTGTACAACATGGGCAAAATAAAATACTGAGTAACATTTAACTAATTTAGCACCATGCAGTAAATGAGAGTTTCCTGGAAAAAGACATGGGCAAGGGCACTAAAGACTTACTGTAGAGGTGTGGGTGTAGGTGGGGACAAGTGACTGTCACCCAGGCAGGCTTAGTCAGGTGTTGCCTTTCCTTTGAGCACTCAGCTTCCTATGTTAATTTTGCTGCTGTGTAGTTATTTTCTGTGATACACATATCTGTGTCTATCTCTAGGTGTAACTATAACATCCAAGGGGTTGCCCAAGAACAGTGAATCAAGAATTCAGCTGACATCTCCTGAGTCCCATGCCAACAATTTGCTCACAAACACATTTTTCCCTAACTACTTCTAAAAGTGTAAATGTTGCTGAAAATATGTTGCTGCTTTATAGTAGTGGGGCTGAAATAAGCAGAAAATGGGAGTAGCCAGAGCAGCTGAGCATCCCACGCAGACCTTTCTGGAGGGTCTATAGCACCCTATAGAATCTCCAGAAGCACTTGCAGGTGTGGTGGGGAATCTGCAGCCCCTTAATTTTCCCTTCATCACCCATAATCACTCTCAGCAGTCTCTGGCTTGCCATGGCCAGAGGATGTGAGCTTGGTACCGAGGGGTGAAACAGGCCTTCAAGCCAGAAATGCATTCAAAGCCGCCTCTTCTTCTCCTCCCAGCTACATCCGCTGCTACTACTGGGCAGTCAAAACCCTCATCACCATCGGGGGCCTGCCAGACCCCAAGACCCTGTTTGAGATCGTCTTTCAGCTGCTGAACTACTTCATGGGCGTCTTTGCTTTCTCTGTCATGATAGGGCAGGTGAGCAGGAGTCACAGGGGTTCCCAGCCTCAGGTGGGGAATGTTTCAGTGGGGCTGGTCCACAGGTTTGTATCTCCAGCTTTGTTTTCCCAGTGCAAAGACCTGCTCTGCACTGGTGGAAGACAAAAAGGATTTGGCAGATGCTGTTAGGACTCAGCATATGTGCTCTAGACTGCTTAACTTGCATGATGGATAAGCAACAGAAATTAAAACACCTCTTTCACCCCTTCCTCCCATTTAGATGAGAGATGTGGTCGGTGCTGCTACTGCAGGGCAAACTTACTATCGGAGCTGCATGGACAGTACCATTAAATACATGAACTTCTACAAAATCCCCAAAACTGTTCAGAACCGGGTGAAAACATGGTATGAGTACACGTGGCATTCACAAGGCATGCTAGGTGAGATCCAACTGCTCCAAGGGTCGACACTTGCACCACATGCGCCACATGCACCACTTGCACCACAGCTGTTGCTCTGCAGAGCTGAAACATTACTGTCAAATAGCACTACAGTTTTGGGGTGGGGCATGGCTTATTTTAGTCTTTGCTATATGGGCTTGTTTGTCCACCAATAGAGTATATAGACTGCCACCAGGTTGCAGCACCTTGGTGACTCGGCATCACTCACAGCGTGCCAAGTCCAGCATCCCACCTGCCAGTTCTTGGGGAGAGGGCAGTGACTGACAATCGTTGGCCAGAGCGTGTCCAACAGCAAACCCACTAGCTCACCCTTACCAGTAAATCATCAGGCAGGACCTCTGTGCCCACTCTCATGGCCAAGAAACATCCTGGCTTGGGCTTACTGGTCTGTCTCTGAGAGCTGTCAGGGCAGGGATAATGCAAAGGGTGGCTCTCCATCACCCACTGGCTTTAGACCTGCAGGTTGCTGGGTGGGTAGAGGCTGAAGGAGACCCTTCTGGGTGAGCTGGTTCCTGCCCTCTTCCACCAGAGGCTGCTTTCCCACTGCCTACACCAAGGACACGCTCTCAGATCAAGTGCTGGAAACAGCCAGTTTTCTGCTTTGTCTCACAGATGAGTCAGAGCTGCTGGTGCAGCTGCCAGACAAGATGAGGCTGGATATCGCTATCGATGTGAACTACAACATCGTGAGCAAAGTGGCCCTCTTCCAGGTATCCTCTGTGGGCGTGGGTCCTGGCCGGTGGAGCCTGGCATTCCAGTGCAGAATAACGGCACTGTTGGCTCTGTTTTGGCTCAGGGCTGCGACAGGCAGATGATCTTCGATATGCTGAAACGGCTCAGATCGGTGGTCTACTTGCCTAATGACTACGTTTGTAAGAAGGTAATCAGGTGCTTGGGTGCCCTTCCATCCCTGGTGTCATGGCCAGGCTGTGCAGGGCACTAGGAGCAATGCAGAGGGAGAAAGCCAGGCCTGGCCCATCACTGTGGCATCTAGCCGCTTCACAGGGAGAGAATTCAGAGCAAAAACATGCTTGGTTGCAGCTGGTCTTGTGCAAAGACTGACCTCTTCTGCTGCATCCATGAACAGCAGGAGAGATGGGAAGAGCCTGCAGAGCTAGAGGAGACTTTGGGATGCTTAGATGAGGACGCTTAGGAGTGAGCACCATCAGCTCAAAGCGTTTTGAGAGCTTGGAGAGGGCAGTATGGTCATGGGGGTTTCCAGCAAGACACAGGTTAGGGCATCCATAAGGTCTCCCTGTTTCTGGGCACCCCACACAGCACCCATCTACATTGCAGGGAGAAATCGGCCGTGAGATGTACATTATTCAGGCAGGACAAGTGCAGGTGCTGGGTGGACCTGATGGCAAAACCGTGCTGGTGACTCTGAAAGCCGGATCTGTGTTTGGAGAAATAAGGTGAGTGAAACATTACCAGGGAGCCAGGGAAATACAGCTTGCAGGTTGTGGGGCGAGGAGGGTGGCAGGTGAGGACATCAGCAACACCCTAATTAATCTTTGTGATTGAGAGCCACAAACACTGACCAGTGTCTGCTACACAAATTACAGCTCTTTTTATTGCAGTTTTTCCACTATTTTTGTCATTGTGCTGTTTTCTGCTTGGGGAGCTAGTGACAGTAAGCAGAGGTATATGGAGGGGTGGCAAAATGAATAAGAAAAGATGTTTTACTAAAACAGTCTCCTAGCTGTTAATCTGCCCATTTCATGGGCATGTGAAGTCCTGTACCAATTTGTAACACAGTGATAGAGTTTGCCTCCCTATAGCCCAGCAGACACTAGAGTGATGTAAAATGCAATATTTAAACCTTCAAAAAGGCAAATAATTTTTTTATATAGCGTGCCATGCCAATGTTTCTCATAATTTGTTAAAAATTGTGCTTGGAAAATTTCATCAGGGGTGAAAATTAAACTCCGAGTCCTCTGAAAGAG
Source organism: Pelecanus crispus (assembly GCF_030463565.1). Lineage (NCBI taxonomy): Eukaryota > Metazoa > Chordata > Aves > Pelecaniformes > Pelecanidae > Pelecanus > Pelecanus crispus. Next base: position 24,991,657 of record NC_134650.1, read on the forward strand.
AGAGATGAGGGGACACAATGGGAAAAGGGAGATTCTAAATTACAAACGTTGTGCTGAGCCCATTAATAACAGTGTTAATGTCTTGCCGTGTCTCTCTCAGCTTGCTGGCGGCAGGAGGGGGAAATCGCCGAACAGCAAATGTCATAGCTCATGGCTTTGCTAACCTCTTCATTTTGGATAAGAAGGACTTGAACGAGATTTTGGTTCATTATCCGGAGTCTCAGAAGCTGCTGCGTAAAAAGGCCAAGTGCGTGTCAGGCTGCTGCTTTCTAGCCTGTGGGGTTTTAAAAAAAAGCAGAGTACAGGTTTCAAGATCGCAGGGAGATTTCTCGCTGTGTGAAGCACTGGGAAAAGTCCTGCTGCAGGCACCAGGCATTAGGCATATGTCCCTGGACAAGAGCCAGGCTGGAGCTGCAGTGCTTCAGCAGAAGGCACCCATCCCTCATCACCTGGCTGGTGAGACTGGAGATGCCCAGAGCCAGCCTAGCCCTGCTGCAAAACTTTGCCACTAAAAGCGGGTGCAACTCTGGATCAAAGATGGCCAAAGCGTATTCATTTAAAAATCTATTAAAATATTCACTTTAGTTTTTAGCATTACTTAGATTTGTTATTCTGTCCTTCCTGAGGTGTAAAAAATCCCTGTCCTTTTAAAGTCTGCATTTTCTGCATTATAAAATCCAGCTAATATAACATGTCCCTGGACTGAAGTCATCTCTCCTTTTCCTTGCTGTAGAAAAATGCTGAAAAACAACAATAAACCCAAAGATGAGAAGGGAGCACCTGGAGACCCACTGATCATCCCCCCGAAAGCTGACACCCCGAAGCTCTTCCAGGCTGCCCTGGCTGCCACAGGGAGGATGGGGGGCAAAGGGCCACTGGCGCAGCTCCGGTGGAGGCTGAAGGAGCTGAAGGCGATGCAGGCGATGCAGGTCAGTGTGGGGAGGATGGCAGTTTGGCTTTGCTTCCTTAGACACCGAGTTGCTGCTCTCCCCAACCAGCTCCAGAGACTGTCATTAAGGTGCCTTAAAGCAGTGAGCTCAGGTCATTGGGGTCTGACGTAGCACGGGCAAACAGGAAGGGGTGGTCCAGCATCTCCCACATGACCTTGGGAGGCTGCATCATTGTCCCACAGGGTTTGTTTTGCAACACAAAAGGGAAATACATTGACTTTTTGCCCAGCTATGCTAAGCCTGAGAACAGTTTCTCACTGGGCTTATAGCCACAGATGAACAGCTCTTCTGTGCCACAGAGACAGAGCCACTCATAATTAATCAATGTGCTGGCGGGACAGAGGGTGATGCTGGCGTCTGGCATCCGGAGGCCAGTCAATACTTGCAAAGCTTTCATAGTGTGGTCGGGGCAAAGGCCCACAGCAGCAGGCATGCCATCCTGCCAGCTCTGCATGAGCTGCAGTGAAATCACCCTTGCTTTTTTGTCATGAGCAACGGTAAAAGAAAATGGCCCTGCTCTTCTTTTTTTTTTTTTTTCTTCCCCATCCAAGTGTCTCTACTGAACTTGTAAAAAAGGTCATATCTCCATGCAGACCTTGTTGTTACTCTTCCCACCATGGAGTTATGCAGACTATCACATCCAGACATGTAAAGCAGCTGATAGGGAGCATGTGGTGGCCTTGAGGCTGGGTAAATATCCAGGGAGACACCGAGCATAACAGCGTTTCTGCAGTCCTTCACAAAAGCACGACGAGGCTTCACACAATGCGGTGCTTAACACTAACTAATAACCAGTTAAAGGCAGCAGTGAACAGTGGCACTGCATGCTCTGTACAGTCGTGGCAGCAAGACCCATTGTTCGGAGGGTGCACGTATTAGAAGCTAACCCCACTAATGAGGTTAGCAGGACCCTGTTAGAAGGACATCCCTCTCCATGGCATGTCCATAGGTGAGGTTTCTGAGGCTCCTGTCTAAAGGAGTCTTTAGGACAGGGCAGTCCGGGGCTGTCACTTCTGCCAAGCTTTTGCCAAGATCAACCCCTCCAGAGGCTTCAGGAGCAAAACAAGAGCTGGTGCAGGAAGTGTGAGTGTTGCACTCAACTCTATGCACTTCTCTCAAGATGTGCAGGATATAATCCAGCTGCCCTTCTCACAGCCGTCATCTTTGGTGGCAAGCTGATATCCCAATGATGAGGTCTGGTGTGGTGAAACTCGGCAAAACGCCTGCCTGGCTTTGCACAGCACAGACGCTGTGGTTGAGGGTAGTGGACAAGGGTCTGCTAAGGTTGATTTTCCCTTTTTTTTTTTTTTTGAATCACAGGGTTCCAGCTTCAGTCCGATCCCACTGAAATCACCAGTGCACCAGAGATCACCTGTCGCCTCCCACAAAGCACGCACCCACCTGGAAGAAGAAATATTCTCAAAATCTTCTGATAGTTTAGTCACCATTCGTGTCATTTCTACAGCCCAAGAAGATGAAGAAATCCTTGCTGCTGAGATTTCAGAAAAAGAAGAAGAAAAAGAAGAGAAATGAAAAACAAGCAGGTCCTGGGGCAGGAGTAGGACGCAGGCAAATGCCTGGGGTAGAAGCTTTTTGTCATTAACAATTTCCATGCAGTGGCTGTAGGCTTCGCTAAGTGCTGCGGGTAGGATCTGCTTTTCTTTTCTGTCTAGACCTTCACTTACTGTTGACAAACACTTCTGCCATATGATCCAGAACCAAACAAGGTTTCCGTGCTCTGGAGATCTATTTTTATTGAGCATCTTTATGAATATTCCCACTAAATCTCAGGCCAGCCTTCTTGCTTTGAAATCCAGCCTTACAGAGAGGGAGCCCTGAAGAAATTGCTTTTTATGGCTCTGGATGGTTAATGAGTGTTCAGATAAAGCATGAAGAGTTATTGACCTCTGACAGCTGAGTCACCACTTGTCCAGAAACATCCAGGGAAAAAAACCAATGAGGTTTCTCTGTTGGGCTCAAGGTTGTCAGCAGCAGCTTGAGAGTGACTCATCAAAAAAGGATGTGGACTATGGTTACAAGCCAAGCACAGACCAAAACACGCTGTCATGAGAAGGCCGAAGTCCATCCTGGTCTGCATTGACTGCAAGATGCTTGCAGGGTCCCTGCGTGGTGCCAAGACCACCTTGGGTTTGCTGCTGGGAAGAGGAGTTCCTGTCAGCTGTCCATCCTGGGGAGGTGCTGGGCTTTCCATCGCTGGTGGCTGTTATGGATAGATTTGATGAGGACCTTTCAGGGATGGAGAAGCACAATCCTGGATGAGATGTTCCAGGAGATCCCTTCCAGCCCTGGGTTTCCATGGGTGCACCAACCTGCCACTGCTGGAGGGACAATCCAAGGGCAGGAAGGGAGAAGCTGTGTTGGTTTCCAGCTGGGACGGGAAAAAGAAATGCAGTAAGTACTCTCTTCTCTCAGCCAGTGTTTCAGAGTCAGGCCAGAGTCCACAGTGTACAAAAAAGTGTGACCAAGCATGCAGGTGGTCCCCTGAGCTCATTGCTGGAACTCGGTGACCTGCCACATTTCCAGCAGCCAATTTCCAGCCCCTTTCGGTCACTCTTCCCCTGGAGAAGCCACTCTGGTCTTGCTCATCACTGCAACAAGGTGCTTGTGATGGTGCTCTCCCAGCCATGCTGGGACCAGGTGCTGAATGGGAAGCAGAATGCCTGGTCAGCAGCCAGCATGCTCAGCTGATGGCTCGAGGTGTCCAATCTTCCTCCAGCACCACCTGTTCCTCATCTTCCTCAAACCCAGCACCAACTGGACCAAGCTGCTGGTGAGCTGAGAGGTGGTGAGAAGCGCTGGGCAAGACTGTGCCAGATGAGACAATGCAGACCCTCCCCAAGGCTTCGGCTGGCCAGGTCTCCAGGCACCGCTGACTCCATCAAGTGGAGCCAGTTTCCATCCTCTGAAGGAAAAGCTGGGGCAGGTTTTGCTGCAGGGAGCAGCCTGGGAGCCACAGCCGAGGGACTTTTCAGGTGTTCAGCAAATACTGTGAGCAGTGCTGCAGGTTTCACAGGTCTGGCCGTGAGATGGCCAGGCTGTTCGTGAAGGGTGTCAGCATCGGCGTCGCCCCTGTACGTGGGTGATCCCTCTTCCCATCAGCAGCCTGGAGCTGATCTTCACCTCCTACGGGGTCTTCTTATTTTGTTGCATTTTTTCCCTCTATTGCAAAATAGATGGGTTTCTGTGGCAGAAAACCCAGAATACATGTTAGTGTTAATTAATGATGGCTTGGTCTCTTTTAAAAAATTTAATGAGCTCAAATATACCGCAGGAGGGTCTGAAGTCACCACTGCCCTTAACATTGCAGGGGAAAACCTGGACTCACCCAAACCTCCCTAAATATTTCTCATCCTCAGTCATTTGCAAGTGGTTTCCTGCTGGGTAGAAGGTTTCAGTGGGGAGTGCAAAGTATTTTTTTTTTTTTCACTATATAAATATTTATATAATCAAAGCCGGAAACATGCAACAGTCAAACTGGGGTTCTAATTTGCTGCTATGATTTGAGGTGGTTTAGAAAAAGCATTTAAACAAATAGTGGGCTGTAATGGCTTTCATAGTTCACTACATCTACAATAAACACCATGTAGATTACCGTTCATCTGCTGTGGATTTATTTCAAAATTCTAGTTGTTTTCCATCTTTTTGCTGAATGATGCACCAACAGAGCCAGGCAAGTCCCCATGCGCAGTTCACATATTTTCCAATAAGCTTTTTAGAGGCTCAGAGGTCACGTAATACTAGTAGTAGAATTGTAATATTTTTTTAATCACCAGAAGGAGGGAAAAATCTTTCTTAAATGGCAAATTCTTGTGTAAAGATCTTAGTTTTCAACATGCAGCATTAGGTGGTGATGGATACATCACTGGTAATTCTGGAACCACAGGGAGATTTGAAGTTATCCTCCTCTGAGGTCTGTTTACGGCTTTGGTTCTTTAGAGAGATTATTCTCCAGGTAATAATTAAGGTCAAGGTAGGGTTGGGCTTACAAGCTGGGTTGGAGAGTTGAGCTCAGATTTATTTGCTGTGCAGGACTATTTAGAAATGACAGGTGGGCTAAGGAGATGGGTAGCTCATTTAGTGCCTCTTGTTTTGGGGGTTGCCATAAATTGGCTTTCTGCTGAATTTTGTAATTCCATTCATTTACCGGTCTTGCTGTATTTGCATTGGGCTCCCTTTGCATTGGTTCCTGTTAAATACCTTGCAGTGTACACTTATCACAGGTCTGTTCCTTCCACTGCCATTGCAATGTTCCTGATGGATTTGGTAATGCTCCATGTACCTTTCCTGCATTTCTTACTAGCTTTTGCTCATTCTGCTTTGATGTTCTTAAGTGTTGGATCGATCCGATATGAGATCCTCTAATAATATTAATGCAGTATTTGGGGGATCTTGCTGGGCAGTTGCTTATTGCCAGTCCAACACCCTGGAAATTCTGCATTGGAGTCTTCTTCCTGACTTATATTTCTGATTAACAGATTTCTCAGAGGTTCATAGCCATAGAAACCAGGTTTTCTTGCCACGATATTTTAGCTGTTGCTGCTTTTGAGTGAAATACGTGGAACAGATAACTGCTGAGGGAAGAAGCAGAGCTTGCTGTTGTTGGATCTGTATGAATGTGTTAGGTTTTGCCTCACTATCACAAGTAGTATTTCTACTGGAGGCTTTATGTATACTGTTTTAATATATAAATACTTTTATATAAAGAGAGATACTTTTTAATATATCTAGGTATACTTTTTATACTGGAGAAGTATTCATATTCCTTGTGGCCTGTGCTGTCATGTCTTTCAGAAAAGTGATACTGATTTAATGTGCTGTATGAAGTTAGAGAAGACAAATGTCTCTGAAAAAAAAAAAAAAAACAAACAGCTTAGAAAAGGAATAGTATAATCCACCATAGACATCTGACTGTGGAGGAAGTTGTTTTCCTCTGGATAGAAACAGGGCAGGTAGCTTCTCTGTATTTATAGTCAAAGCTATCTTTTAAAAAGATTAAGTGCAATTGCAGGTTAATCACTGATAAGGTTATAATGAAAGTAAAACCAAATAAGCAAGTTTGGGGATTAGACTCAGGTCTAGAAAGAAATTGCAGGATAAATGCAAGCCCAGTTGAATGGTGTTTAATTAGAAAGCTTGAAATAAAATTAAGCACTTGAACCTTGAAATCTGGAGACCTTAACCAGCAGGACATGCTCCTAATTCTGGGAACAGTCTATAAACCACTTTTTCTGCCTATATATATCTTTTCCGTTGTGTAGATCTGCTTTGAGTCATGGTTGCAATTAAATCCCCCTGAATCCCTTTTACCTTCCTCTAAAATGGAGCTAATACAAGTCTTTTTTCTCTGCCCTGAGCACACAGCTCATTTTAAGTGCAGTAATTGTCCCACTGGAGTTAACACCTTGAAAAAAAAGCCAGACCACCATTTGGGAAGGGGTCATACTGAGGTACACAAGCTGACAGGTGCCCACATCAACATTTATTAACTGGAGCTCAGGCTTAGCTCAGGCTGGATGACATTTTTCCTTTTCTCATTCTTTCCTCACTTACCCATTCTTATTTTGGGATGAAACTTTCCAACTTTGGTTCATGCCCTAGGGTGAATGTCTTAGGGAGATCTGAGCAATATCCAGTGAGTTGGGTTTGAGTCATCTGAAGAAGTGAAGCCTAGATACCTACATTATTTCATGCATTTTCTTCTGCTTTTAAAAGTCACTTGATGCATGAGAAGAGCTGGAAGTCAAACAGTTAAAGTCTAAACACTGTTTTCTTGGATAAATTGGAAGGCATTTTGGGGGAAATGTAGACAACTGGAGAAGTGAGATAAATCAGGTTGTGGGCATGCTATGGGGCAGCTAGGAGACATCCCGGCCAGCTCAGGGCTGCAAGATCCAGGGGATGGCATGGCCTGATGTACTTCACATGTTTTGCAGATGCTCGCTTTGCAAGGTTGAGCTCACCCAGATGCCACTGCTGCCTTTCCAGCTTTAACTGTTCAGAAGTGGTGGGTTGGGTCTGCCTCCATGCAGCAGGACCATTGCTGCAGTGCCTGTGTGAGCATCCTTTTGCATTCTGGAACCTCCCATATGTCCCAGCCCATGGATCTCCCCATGGATGGTCTGAATTCACTCCAGGGTGAGCATCACGTGGGCCATACTGTGCCGCTCTGTCTTAGCAATAACCAGAGGAATGAAGACAGCCAGACTAGTTACTCATTCTAGATAAGAGGCTCTTTTGTGCTGTAGAAATACCAATATCACATGAAAATCTCTCTGCTGCCATGGTTACTAGACACCATCATAGCCACTGGCGAGACAGGACTCAGCATTGACAGGGCCTCTGGTCTGCCCTTTGCAAGGGGAAACTCCAGCCATAAAACCTATGCTATACTGCAAAAAGAAGGGGAGATGCCTGTGAGGGCTGCCTAACCCTCCCCAGGGTGAGCTGGCCACATCTTGCATTATGATGCTCAGAGCTTGTTGTGTACAGTGTCTCTGCCCTGTCACTGGGCATTAGGCTCTGGGTTTTATAAATTCCTCGCTAATAACCTGAAATATTATTTTAAAAGTGAGAAAATGGTGCTGTGACCTGGGCGAGCAGAGATCGGCTCTGTCCCGTTTCCTGTTTTTCTGGCATTTAAGAATGACTTGACCTCTTGGCGCTCTCGCTTTTTACACTAACATGCTTCTAATTAAAGTGCTTCCCTGAACACTAATTAGGGCGGTTTTCCTTTTGTAAATTAACCTGATACGATCTGTGTGTCTTGGCAGACGCCCTCTGGAGCAGGAACCAAGGTCTTTGCATTTGATCACTGTTTATTTTGTAAATCTCCCCTGTTTTACTGTTCTTGGCTTCCTTCTAGAAAGTGCTTGCAGGTGGAGGTTAATGGAAGGGAAACAGGCCTTTCCAGCTTGTCTGCCTCAAGAAACAGAGGCAAGTTTTTGGTGCTACAGGGGCCTTCTGGCCGATGTGGGTTGATGGGGTGGTGTGGGCACACAGGAGTACTTTCCTCTGAGCTCCTTCCCATCCCAACCCAGCATCCTCATGCAGTGTGTGGTGGAGTGGGTCTGCAAGGAAAGGCACTGCCTGAGCCAACCTTTTAACAGGTGATGGAAAAAAAAAAATCAATTAACACACTCATTCTGTGCAATTAAACCACTTTGACTATAGCCAATGCTCAGAGCAGCAGACCCGAGCCACCCCAAACCCATCTAAATCTGGATGTCTGTGGAGGGAGGGAAGTCCACCTGTCTGCCAGTGCTACTAAATAGGTTGTGTGAGCAATTTGCCCAGGACCAATGGTGCTCAGGAGGGGATGGACTTTAATCGACTCTCATTTTCTTAATGCACTGGCAGATGGGAGCAGAGAGGACACTGCTTTCTCTGTCTCCGGTCATGGATGGGGCAGAGCCACCAGCGGTTTGTGCAGGCTGAGAAATTTGGTGGCAAAGGTGACGCTGGGTGCAGAAAGCCATTCTCTGCCTTTGCGTGCTGGGGAGGCTGGCAGCTAGTGGAACATCCAGGCGCGATCCTGCCACCCTGGCTTTGCATCAGCCACTGGGACCCTTCTGGGACTGGGCAACATTATGGACCATCTTTACAAAAGCATTTACTGGTCCTTAACAAGGGAAGAGGAGAACTGTTGGGGGCTTCACCCAGGGACCCCTGAGACTGGGATGGAGTTGACAAAGCCCCTAATGAAAAGGCAATGATTTTTCAGTGCCTGTGTGCCAGCCGCTTGGCACCATGTGTGGAAAAGTGCAGTGAAGCATCCCACCCCAGAGAGCTGCTGCCAGCATTGGCCATGCCAGCATGGCCGCACCAGCCCGGATTGCTCCCCCTGTCCCAGGGAGGCTTGTGGCAGGGGTCCACACAGGCAAATCCAGAGCTTGGCACAGCTTCCCGGGCTGTGTGGAGCCATGCATGCATTGTGTGCACTGGCAGGACTGTCAGTGCAGGGCTGGAGCAAGGGGAGCAGCAAGAGAACCGGGATGCAGGCTGCAGAGAGCATCCCTGCCTGTGGCAAGGAGGGTGAGTGCCACAGCCTCAGGGAGTATTTCTGCCGACCCACAGGCACCGTGCAGAGACTGGCCTGTGGAGGAGGATGCTTCCGAAAAATGTGCCCAGGAGCAGGGTTGGCCTGGATGGGCCTGCAGGTGAGAGCAGTGGGATGGGGCTGGGGGGCAAGCAGGGCAGAGTCTGCATCAAAAGCAAAGGCTGGGGATGAAAACCAGCAAAATGCTTGTGGATTGAAGTAGTTTTCATGAAACATGCCCAGATGTTTGCACACAGGTTCTGTATTTCTTCTGCCACTGTTTCCCAAAGGGTTAATGAAGCAGCACTTTTTGTCTGGTGGGCTGAAGATGAAGACAGCTGAATAGAGATGTGAGAGCCCCAGTCCCACCTCGCCTGGGATGCTGAGCACCCTGGCTGTGCCTTGGCCCCACCTCATGTACCATTTCTTTCTCTATCTCATCCCTATTTTTCCACCTGACACTTCTCTGTGATCCCCAAATAGACCTGAAAGCCCAGGAAGGTTTGCATGAATAAAAGCAGTGAGCTGGCAGTTATTCCATGTCAGTCTGCATAAAACCTCCTGCCTGGTCCTCCTGCCAGATTTTCCTTAATGTCTCCTCATTTTTCCAGTTGTGAGTGATTGCTCAAGGGATATCCTGGCAAAGAGGACTCGGGTTCACCCTTCACATCCTGCTCATCTCTAAGGCATATGCATAAGAATATGGGTGTGGGTCTGCTCCTCTTCATAAAGACAAATTAAATCTGCTTATACAGGCAGCAGAGCCAAAGCATGTGACTGTTTAATATTCATTGGGCGTAGACATAAAAGTTTTCTTTTCTAAAATAGCCTTGCACAGCGCCATGCTGCTCCGTTTTCCCTAAACCTTAGCAGGAGGCTAGAATTAAGCATTTCCTTTGATTGTCTCCACAGCTTCCACTGGCTTAGCTGAGAAGTAGAAGACCCTCGCTGGATGTAAAACCTGCTTTGAGGACAGATCCCAGCACTTTATTTTCAGTTTTCAATACAGTTTCAATACAGTTTTCAATTCTGTAGTCTTCTGTGACAGAATTATATCTTTGAAGCACTAACACGGGAATAAGAAATTTTGCTTTTGTTTTGAAACAGGATGAGTTTCTGTGGTAGTTGTGCATCTATCTGTGTGTTAAGTTTTAAGAGGAAAAAACAGTTTTCCCTGTACATTTTTGGCAGCTAGATTCATGGATCTCTTTGGCGACTCTTCCTATTAATTGAGTGCAGTTTTCTTCACCATGTCAATTATACCTTAGAAGAAAAAATTGAGAATATGGTCCTAGTTGCATACACGATAATTAAATCACCATGAAATATGTTTCAGTAAGGTAAACTTGAAAGACCCCAGCCTTTTTCCTTGTTAAGTGGGAAGCTGAGACAGTACAGGGCAGGCTGGCATGCTCCAGCTCAGGGAAGATAACAGCAGGGAAGACATCACCTGGCAGCGCACGGAGGCAGTGGGAGCATCCCTGTGGCACTGGGGAAACAGGGGCCTCGGATGCAGATGGGCACCTGGGTATGGCTGAGCTGGAGCACCCCTGGACTGTGACCAAGGGGCTCTGCTGATGCCCACCTGGGAGCTGGCACAGGCACCGCTGCTGCAGGGCTCCGAGCTGCATCACCGGTGCAAACGTAGGGACATCCATTATATATAACAGGTGTCAATAATGCATGGGAGGATAACGTTTCCATTCCGCTGGAGGACTTCTGGTATCAAAGCTGCAGAGCGGTGGTGGTACAGCATCCTGCACACGCTGGTGCTGAGACATGGTGGGACAAGTGGAGCCCACTGAACATCCCTAGGGCACATTTAAAATCTATAGGTGACAGAGTGTGCCAAAGACCTGGTGGACCAGCACGGCTGTGCCCGTGCTGGGGTGGACTCACAATGGAATTTTGCAGACAGCTCGATATCGAGCAAAGTTGGTTAGCAGGAAGGCTATTTAATTCCATTGGAGAAAATCCCACTTTGTTTGCACTTCCATCTCTGTGTCAAGTGCAGCTTCTGTGTTGCAGTCAGGATGCAGCTGAGCCCGTCTCATGGATTACCTGCTGTCACAGTATTTTCCTTTACACGGGTGCATTTACTTTATGACTACAGGGGTATTTCCCTCTTCCCTGTAGACGCTCTTACTGATTTACCTGTGCCCATGCCTAAACTAGCTGGTTATTATTAGTGAGCCCTGCATTCCTCCAGCACTCCTGGCACAGCATGGCCACTTACATCAGCCCCCAAACTCCCCTAAATTGTTCAGAATTACTGCTTTTGCTTCATTTCTTCTCCAAAGACAAGCACACTTCAGAGGCCACTAAAAATAAACAGGTTTGCTGAGAACTGAATGTATGTTTTAAAGGAGATGGCTTTTGCCTGTGCAGAGGAAAGCCTAACCCTGTCTTTGCACACTCTGTTACTGGTGTCACCCAGCCAGGGTAAGGGGGTCGGTGGCACCGCAGGGGGCTTGGCTTCAAGGAGAAAATGAGCAGCAGAAGTAGCAAAACTGAAAAAAATCCCAATTGCCCACCTGCATCTTCTATCTTCATTTTTTATTTATTTATTTAATTGTATGTATTTTTTAAATTTATTATTATTTATTTATTTAAAAAGAATTGCAGAAAGCACACAAGGTCCTCAGCGGAGGGTCCCAAGGATGCCCTGTGAGCCTTGGCCAGGAGACCACCAGTGGACTCCTGCCAGAGCAGGAGCTCCAGGATCTCCTGCTTGGGATGCAGCGATCTTTCCAGTACAGCCTTAATTTTTATTTGCTGGATAAAATGTTCCAGATGGAATTTGCTTGGTATCAAGCTGCCCCCTCACTGGGTCCACTCAAACCAGCATGGGCATCCCCAGTCAACAGGGCAGTTTTAGCCTTGGCCGGGGCACCTCATGCTTATTCTTAGCCTTGTTTCTAAGAAGCACTTTATAAGCAGGAGCCCGTATTGGTTGATGCCATGAAACATTAATGACTTAGCAGGTGAGCTGCAGTCCTCCTGCAGAGCAGCTCACAGCTCCTCAGCAGGCAGGGTGGCACAGGATGAGCCCAGTGGTGCTTTGCTTAGAGGAAGCACAAGCATTAAAGCCAAACCCAAGTCATACCTGAAGCCAGCTGAAAAATATGACAAAGAGAAAAGGTAGGTAAAAGGGAGACACGGGGGCTGAAGTTTTGGTTAGATAGCTCTGCAATGCAGTCTGAGGCAGGAAATTTGGAGTGGTGGAAGAGCCACCCATCTGATGGCTGCTACATCTTGCACTGCCCTCCCCTGACTGTGTGCAGAGTAGAGTTTTTCTCTACCTGAATACAGCAGGCTGAAAAAGATGTTGCTTTTGTCATTTGCTTGATATATAGGAGATTTGCATGTGGGGACACAAGCAGAGCTGAGCTGTGGTGTGCAGCAGCTCCCAGCCTGACCAGCCAGCTCCTAAGCTCTGGACCGGCTCCATGCTGCCCTGAGCTGCTCCCTACCACCCTGGCAGTCCAAACGTGGCCTAACTAGCTCATGGGGTTTGTCCAGGGAGTCTGAGCCGAGAAGCTGTGGAGCCCCCTGGCACCATACAAAGCTGCTGCTGAGGCCAGGAGCATCCTGATGTGTCAGATTTAGGCAGCGATCTTTGCAACACCCCTTCCCAGTTCCCGCTCTCCACCCAGCTCAATGCAATCCTATCTCAAGGATCAGAGCCTCTGGGTTGAATTAATTCAGTCATGAACTTTAAAATGAGTATTAAATTTCCCAGGAGCATGCTAAGACTTAATTAAAACTCCTATCTTTGCACAAAATGGCAATGTAGGAATGCAGGGGGTTCATTCCTGCTTTGGTAAGCATTTCATGTTGGCTTGGCAAACTGTGCCTCAGCAATGCTGAGAAATCCCCTCACCTCCTCAAGGAGGAGCAAAATTAGAATAATGGGCTAGGTTATAATTAATTGTGCTCTTAGGACACATTCTTACAATGTCCAGTGCTTCTAGTGGGAATTTTCTACAGAGAGCATCCCAATATGCAGGAGGCTTCAGGTGTGCTCCTGCCTACATTCCTGGACTACGTTATTGGGTTGCTCGAAGCGAGAGGAGGGGGAGTTGAATTTTTGCTGGAATTTGGGGGATCTTTTAGCCATCTTACAGATGTACATTAAATATTTGCTTGGGGCAGAACAAATGCTTAATGTAAAAGGCCCTGCTCAGTGATGTGTTTTGATTGCTGGAGCTTCCCTTCACCCAAGTAAAAGGAGAATTAGCCTGCCTGCCGTAACAGCATCACAACAGCCATGCTTTTCAGCCATAGAAAAGGCTGGACTAAAAGCAAAGAGCTAAACCCACACCAGGATCACAGTCCCCCAGCAGTGTGCCCTGTGGCAGGCCAGTGCGGCCCATGCTGTCTGCGGAAGGCAGCTGAGTTTTAGCACTGATGGTCATTGATATATTGAGCCTTCCCACTACCTGCTGGGCATTCACAGGAGGGTGCCACCAGCAGCAAGCCCTGCCGGTTGCTGCCTTTTCTCTGCCTGCCTTCAAAGCAGCGTTTCTAAAAATACTTTCAGCAATGTCGTCAGCCAGTGCTTGCTCAGGTCACTGGGATGCAACATCCAAGAAAAGGAGGACCGAAGCGTCACTGGGGGACCAGGCTGAGATTATCCCAACCAGCACAGGTGAATCCCTGCAGAGAAGGGGGTACAAGCAGGGTAGCCACTGCCTGCACAGGCTCCCATGGTGCCCTGCTGACTGCAGCCCCCCAGCCCATCCAAGTGGGCATCCCCTGGGATTTACAGCACTCCCTTGAGCTAAATAGCATTGCAGCCAAGGGAAACAGAGCTGGTACCTGGCCACCAGCATGCATCCAATCCTAAATAACCCCACTTCTGGATCCCTGGGGATCCTGTCCCTGGTGTGCTGGGATTGCTGGAAAGCCATGCCATCCTTGCCAAAAATCAGCCCTGTAGCTTGGAGGGGTGGGGTTTTTAATCATAGGATCATAGAATTGTTTAGGTTGGAAAAGACCTTTAAGATCATCAGGTCCAACCGTTAACTTAACATTACCAAGTCCACTGCTAAACCATGTCCCTAAGCACCACATCTACATGACTTTTAAATACCTCCAGGGATGGGGACTCAACTACTTACCTGGGCAGCCTGTTCCGCTGCTTGACAACCCTTTCTGTGAAGAAATTTTCCTTAGTATCCAATGTAAACCTCCCCTGGCACAACTTGAGGCCATTTCCTCTTGTCCAATTGCTTGTTACTTTGGAGACCAACACTCACCTTGCCTCAATCCTCCTTTCAGGTAGTTGTAGAGAGTGATAAGGTCTCCCCTCAGCCTCCTTTTCTCTAGGCTAAACAACCCCAGTTCCCTCAGATGCTCCTCATAAGACTTGTCCTCTAAAGCCTTCACCAGCTTTGTTGCCCCTCTTTGGACACGCTTCAACACCTCAATGTCTTTCTTGTAGTGAGGGGCCCAAAACTGAACACAGTATTCGAGGTGCAGCCTCACCAGGGCTGAGTACAGGGGGACAATCACCTCCCTGCTCCTGCTGGCCCCACTATTCCTGATACAAGCCAGGACCCTGTTGGCCTTCTTGGCCACCTGGGCACACTGCTGGCTCATGTTCAGCCAGCTGTCAACCAACACACCCAGGTCCTTTTCTGACGGGCAGCTTTCCAGCCACTCTTCCCCAAGCCTGTAGTGTTGCATGGGGTTGTTGTGACTGAAGTGCAAGACCCGGCACTTGGCCTTGTTAAACCTCATACAGCTGGCCTCGGCCCATCGATCTAGCCTGTCCAGATCCCTCTGTAGAGCCTTCTTACCCTCAAGCAGTTCAACACTCCCACCCAACTTGGTGTCGGCTGCAAACTTATTGAGGCTGTACTCGACCCCCTCGTCCAGATCATCGATAAAGACATTAAACAGAACTGGCCCCAATACCGAGCCCTGGGGAACACCACTTGTGACCGGCCACCAATTGGATTTAGCTTCATTCACCACAACTCTTTGGGCACAGCCACCCAGCCAGTTTTTAACCCAGTGAAAAATATGCCCGTACAAGCCATGAGCAGCTGGTTTCTCCAGGAGAATGCTGTGGGACATGGTGTCAAAGGCTTTACTAAAGTCTAGGTAGACAACATGCACAGCCTTTCCCTCATCCACTAAGCAGGTCACCTTGTCACAGAGGGAGATCAGGTTAGTCAAGCAGCACCTGCCTGTCATAAACCCATGCTGACTGGGCCTGATCACCTGGTTGTCCTGTACGTGGCACGTGATGGCACTCGGGATGAATCTGCTCCATAACATTGCCCAGCACCGAGGTCAGACTGACAAGCCTGTTAATGCTCACAGGTGACAATTTGAATATGGCTGTTAGCACAAAACCCCTTCCGCATCTCGGATTTTGCTCTATGCTTATTTATTAAGTTATTTTTCTAAACTGGGGAATTCACACATATGCCTGGTTAATTTAGATTTATTTGATGTAATTGATACAATTTATGTACATTGCATAATTGCAATACCATTAAAAACCTGAAGCATTCAAAAGCCAGGAAATTATTTACCGGTTAAAGTAATTTACATAAGCATTTATTTTACTCTTACAGCTCGTAAATGAAGTCAGTGATGATATGGCATTACAGTTGCTATCAGAAAGTAGAAAGTAACTTTATGTGTGTCAATATTATCACCAAACCAGGTGAAGGAGCTGCACAAATAATAGGATATTTATGCAAATCAGCACAACTGCTTAGGGCCTCTAGGGGTACGTATACTTTTTTGTATATAGGCATGCACACACATATCCATCCACGCCGAGGGCTCTGTGCTGGGAACACCAATAAACCTCAGCTGAATCAAAGGGGAGGTGCCGCTTTGCAGAGGCTGGGAGGTTTTCGCTGGGTTTTTTTCTGTTGTGCTGGCTGCAGCAGGAAGGCAGCTGCAGCGCAGCAGGGGAGGCAGCTGCCAGGCCAGGATGGCATTTGCTTCTCAGGGTTGAGGTGCTGTGCCTCGGGCGGATGGCATGGGGACATGGAGGTGACCCTTCCCTGCCCCTTTCCCTGGGGTGAGTGGCTGGAGTGGCTTGTCCCCCTGGCTAGTGACTCCCCATCACCCCCCATCCATGGAGCTGGCTTGTGACAGGGGATGGGGTGGCATGTCCTGGGGTGTGTCTCTGAGGAATCCCAAGAGGGAGATGCTGGGATGAAAGGACAAGGCTGAATCCTGCTCCACACTTGGCCAGGAGTGAGCAAAAGGCTGTGACTGACCGCAGCAGGGTGGGAGGTGGAGGACCCCTGGCCAGAGCGGAGTACAGCCCGGTGGCAGGCAGCGCCTTGTCCTTCCCAGCCCCACAGGGCTGGCACCAAACCTGCATCTCCCAAGGGACTGTCACCCCTGCATCCCCAAACCTGTGCAGGACCCATGCACCCCACGGGTCAGCTCGATGTCAGGTGTGTGGATGTGAGCCATCAGCACGGGGCACCCACCACCACCATGGATGCCCAGTTAAGTTTTGTTGTGGGAAATATCTGGTACTGCCAGTTAATTACCATGAACAAGTCATGAGTAACTTGTGTCACCCAAACTAGCCATTAACATAACGATTGTATGTGCAATACACAGGTAGATACAAATCACACCCTAAAAATGCATATAAATTTTATTTAAAGCAGAACTTCTTATTACCTTTCTGACACTAGGGCCTTTAGAGAGGTCTTGGGGCACGTTGTGTTGTTTTCTTCATGCCCACAGGTTAGAAACAGGTTGTTTTCCCCATGAAATCTGGGTCTCCAGGCCCTCACGAGCCTGGGGTGCTAGCCATCATTGGTGCCAGCAGATGCACCCGTGTTTGGGAGCAGTGGAGACATGGTGGAGGGTGAGGGCATGGTTTGTCACCTCTGGTCCTCCGCATGTGGGTCACCAGCACCACGGTCACCTTCTTGGTGGTGCTGGTGGCTCTGTCCCCATCGTCCCCCAGGGAAGAGCACCGCAGCTGCAGCTGTGCCGGGCTTTGGTGCTGGAGGAGAGGGGCAGGAGTACCCCAGAGCTATGCCGGGAGTGGTGCGCAGGCAGAATGGGAGTACACTGGGGGTCCCCAAAGAGCACTGTGACTGGGGTGGGAAGGGCCAGGGACACACCGGAGGTACCAGGGTCAGACCAGGAGGCCCCAGGGCTCTGACAAGGGGTAGGCAAGGGAGTACGGGGGGACCGGGACGCCCTGGGAAGGGCCGGGGACACACCGGGGCTCCCCTGAGCTCCCCAGGGCTCCGGGCAGAGGGGCTGGGGGTGCACCGCGGACGCACCAGGAGCTCCCGGGGGCCGGGCCGGTCCGTACCCCCGGAGCCCCGTGCCCGCCGGGGCCGGCGCCGCTCGGTGCGGGGGGGTTGGGAGGGGAGCCCCGCCTCCGCCGACCGTCGGGGGGGGGGGGGGGGGGGGGGTCGGTCGAGAGTTTCCATGGCAACGAGAGCGGGGCGGAGCTCGGCGTTTCCGTTACTGAAGTGCCCGGGCGGGCGGGGACGGGGATGGGCTGGGGCTGGCGCCGGCTGCCCTGCCGCTGCCGCCGACCCGCGCCCGGTGAGTGGCCCCGCGGGGGCGGCACCGGCACTGCCGGAGGGGGCGAGCCCGGCTGGACCGGACTGCACCGGACCGGACCGGGGCTCCTTTTGTCTGAGGGGGCTGGGGGGCGCCCGACACGGAGCACCCGGGGCGGCCGCGAGAGCACGGTTCCCCGTTAGCGTGCAGCGGACGGTGCCGCCGGGACCGGCATCGGGATCGGGATCGGCACTGGGACCGGCGGGGCGCGGAGCGGGGCGGGGCGTTGCCGGGCTTCTGCGCACCGGGACCGGCACCGGCATCGGGGGGGGGGGGGGGGGGGGGGGGCGGGGCGGGGCTGCGACTCCTGCGCGCCGGGATAGGGACCGGGACCGGGACCGGGACCGCCCCGCCCGCCCGGAGCCGCCCCCCCCGGGGCCGCCGGCGCCACCGCGGCCGCCAGTTGGGAGAGCAAGGGACCCCCGCGGCGGGCGGGGCGGCAGCCGGGGCTCCGCGACCCCTTCCCCCACCGACGCACCCCCGGTCCTGGCGCTGCGCTGCGGTGCCCGCCCGGCTCCGGGCCGCGGGCAGGGGGCGACGGCGGCTGCCCGGCCCGGGGATGTTGCTGCCCTGGGCTGCCCGCGGTCCTGGAGTTAATAAATAAATAAATAACCCCCAACTCGCAGTTAGGAGGAGCCTGGAAAGGCTTCAGCAATGAGTAAATTAATTACAGGCACGGTTTATGTCACATCCGCCGGGAGCACGGAGGGAGCCCGGGGCTTTCGGCACCCCGGCCCCGGGAGTGAAATTGGGATTGATGCAATTTTCCGCAGGATTTGGGAGTCGTGGGCAGTATTGCCGTTGTGGTTTGTTCCCGCACGGCCCCCTGGGCTTTCGTGGCTGGAAACCGAAGCAGGCTGAGATGTCTTTCCTTGCGCTTATCCGTAGAGGTGTCGCTGTGCACGGGACCCCCATGCCATGATCACATCCCACAAAACCTGGGATCTAGGATCCGTGCCCTCCACAAGAGCTGCCTGGAAGACACAGGACCTTCCCCCAGACGGTGAGTACGGCACAGTGGCTTGTCCTTTTCCCTTGGGGCTCAACTTGCCATGCTCACGCCCTTGCTCACGCTTGGGGAAGGAGAGGCTGGGAACAGGCCAGCCTGCATTTTTCACATTTCTTTCCGGATGAAGCTCGGGATTTGAGAAACGTAGACTCAGAAGTGGGCACAAAGCAGTAGGCAGCCAGCGGGGTGAGCAGAGAGGGCTGCCTCCATCTCCCTCCTGGCCCTTCCAAGCAGGAAGTTTAGGAAGAAAGCTTAAAATTCAACATGTAAGAAAGAAAACGGAGCGATACGGATGGCAGGGAAGACACGAGGCCCTCACTTCTCCCTGTCCTCGGCTCTGTGGAAGGGCTCCTTATCTCTCCCCGGTGCACAGACCCCATAGGTGAGTTTAGTCTAGGGCTTTTCTCTGCGGTGGCTGAACTGTGTTGCAGGCAGGCGGTGGCTGCTTGCCCCAACCTGCAGCCGCTTGTCGGGTAACAGTCCTTCCCACTTTCCTTGCCAGTGGTGCTGGATGGGTTTCAGCAATAGGGGAGGCTGAACCCCCCCCATTTGGGCTTTTTTTGCTGTTGGCTTCAGTGTTCACCATCCGTATGTGCTGGCAGCTGCTTATCTGGGCACTGCTTCTTCCCCAGCATTTGGGCCAGCCCAGCCGAATGCTGGTCAGCATCAAAGCCTCCAAAATGAGGATTTTTCAGTGCTTCCTTTACCCAGCGGCTGCCACTGCCCATACCAGGATGGGGAATTCATCACCTATTATCTGGGTATTCACCAGTGCTTTGGAAACACTTGATTTTCACTGTGCACGCAAAATGTTATGGCTAATTACAGGCTGAGAAGAAGTCCAGAGCGATAGACTTTGTTGGGGCATGTCTCCCTCCAGGTGCTGCTTCTGTCTCTGGCCCAAGTGTCTCCAGATGATTTTAGGGGAAAAAAACTGCATTAGTGGGGTTTTGTTTGTGAGTTGTTGATTTTTTTCCTGCCTGCCAGAGAAGCCATTTGGCTGCCCATGGTGGTGGCAGCACTTGTGGCAGGCAGGTGGGAAGGGGGCACAGGGTCCCCAGGCAGGTCCTGTTGGGATGTAGCCCTCACCAGCTGCTTTTCCCATGGCAGAGGAGGACACAGCCATGGGAAAAAGCTCCTCAAGATGCTGTTTTCCTTCTGTGCGGCTCAGAAGGGCAGGGAACTGCTGCCCTGTCTGCTTTTGGGTTTGGCTACATGACAAATAAAGGAAATATTTGGGGTCACTGTGGAGGGAGGTGACGCCGGCAGAGTCCGTCCATCCGGTTTCAGTGATGCAAGCCAGCTTTGGCAGCTTTTCCAAGATGGGATCACAGGAAGCGGAGCAGCTGGGCGAAGGGCAGGGGTGGGATATCCCCAGTGGGGGGATGGATCTGGTCCTGCAGAGGACAGACAGATGCTACACCCTGAATTCTCATTACTAGTCACTGGCAACCAGTCTCCACCCCCTGAAGGGCTAATTTTTCTAATTAACATAATTAGCATTTTTAATAAAACTCATGCACCATCTCCGCTGCACCAGTGCGGTGGCAGCAGCAGGGAGGAGGTGGGTTTGCTGAGCAAGACTGAAAGCTGTGTCCGTCCTGGGCTCTCAGGTTGATGCAGTGATGCTTTTTGCTCCATCTCAGGCTGTGGGCAGGACACGCTCATCACTGGGAGCGGAGTGGGTGCTTCTCCCCAGGTTCCTCTGCTGCCTGCACTAGTTCACCATAAAATCCTCAGTGTGAGCTGGCTGGACGCTGCAAACCCTTGTGGGCTCTGCCTGGCTCTCCAGGTGAGGAGCGCTGAGCTGGCCATGGCTTGGGTGGGGAGGGCATTTTTGGGGTGGTGGGAAGGATGCCCTGCACCCTGCTGAGCCATCCTTCAGTGGGAGCTGACTGGTCCCCCCCATCACTGCAGCAGGTTTTCTCCTTGACCCCAGCGTCACGTGCCTTGAGCAGAGCTGCTGCCTGGGTGGGGAGGGAAGAGCATCTCTGTAAAGTCAGAAGACATCAAAAATTGCTGGAGAATAGCCTGGAATAACATTTTCTGGATCACTTCTGGGTCATGTAGGCAGGAGAGCTCAAGGCAGAAGAGTGATAAGAAAATGCAGCCCCGTGAGACGGTGTTTGCCAGTGGGATGGAGGAGGAAGAGGAGGAGAAAGGCTACCGTGGCCAGGGACAGTGTCAGGACACCATGTACTGGTGTTGCTGCCACCAGTTCATTCTGGGCTTCAGGCAAATCATTTAAATTCCCCTTCTTTGAAAGGAAGGAAAACACCTTCTTATCTCACACCAGCCTTGATGAATTCCCTCCAGCAAAACCCTCCCAGAATCTCAAATGTAGAGGCACTGCAGATGCACAGCTTCTCCAGGAGGATGCTGCTGCCACCTCCTTCCAAATTACTCTCAGAAATATTTGGTGTGTACTGAGGGTTCACCCCTCTCCCGGGATGAGATGGGTTTCCTCAGCATCGCTGGCCCATGGGATGATGCCATGGGCTCCGAGATAAGCTATAAGTAAGAAAAGGCACTTTTGAGTGGGGCAGGGAGCAATTCTGTGAGCTTGGACAATCGGCAGATGAGCTTTCCAAAAGCACCCATGCCATAGGGCTTTTTTAAATGAATTAAAAAAACAGATTTATTTTTTCCCTGCAAGCCAGTGGTAGACATGATAGATACAGAAATTTGGGACCTTCTCTATATTCCTTTCCCTCCTTCCAGATCTCTTCTCTATTTCTTTTCAGAGCTGTGCTCCCATCCCACAGGGCATGGCATTACCTGAGCCACAGCCCACCAGTGAGCAACTTCATGTTCAACCCTGCCTGCAAGCCAGGGTCTTTTTTTTTAAGGCCATAAAGATAAAAATAGGTAATATTCAGTATAACTGCATGACCAAGCTGAGGGAAGGAGTGGGGAGAACTAAACACATGATAAATTCATCGTGGCAGCTTCCCAATACCATAATCCCTCAGAGGGAGGGTCCCACTGTCCTGTCCTCTGCAACCTCCTCCCTGCTCGCTCCTCCTGGCCAGCCTGGTGAAATGCCAGCTGCCAGCACTGTGTCCACTATGATGTGCACGCTCGCTGCATCTCAGCTCTCCATCATGTTTTTTCTCGTGGACACAGGCCCTGTGGGAGACGGCAGGTGAGTGGCAGGAGGAGAGCTGGCACCAGGCCCAAACACCAGCCACAGAGGAGCCACCAGCATCCCCCTGCAAGCCAGCAGGTGCCACACCGGTGCAGGCAGCCTCCACTATGAACCTGGAGAAAGCAGGTAAGGGGGAAGCCGGGATGCAGTGGCGGGCGCTCAGGAAGAGAGATGCAATGGGAGCATTGCAATGAGCGCCCAGTACCTGCCGGTGGGTAAAGGGGGGGACCTCTCCTCTTTTGGGATGCACATAGACATGTGGCTGCACTCACTGAGGTGGATGGGGTTTCAGTAGAGATCAAACACCAGCCAGCTGTCATGTGACGCCAGGCAACCAATGAATTATTTAACCAGGTGAACAGAGCAGGTGAGCACCAGCAAACCCACCACTCTTTCCTCCCTCTTAAGGAAAATGTACCGTTTGTGGAAACACTTGCAGCATGTGGGGCTGCGCTGGGGCAGGTGCATCCCTGTGGTTTCCCCTCTTTTTCTGTCAGGACCAAATTGTCCAGGCTTGTTGGGGTGCATCCCAGGAGCTGCTCCTGGCATGGTCCCTTGCTGCATCCCTGAGCAGCTCCCAGTGCAAGGCAGCTGGTGGGAAGTGACAGGAGGAAGGGAGTCTGTGTGGCAGTGGTAACAGGGCAGAGCTGTGGAAATGGCTGCCTTTCCAAATGGGTTTCAAAGTATTCTGGAAAACAGGAGGGTTAGTGTGCCGTGCCTGCCGTACTCAGACCCTGCGTCACCACCAGTGTGTCTGCCTGGTGGTAGATGTAATGCAGGTCTGTCTGGCATCTCCTCTCCCAAGAATGCTCTTGCAGGAGGAAGGTGTTGGAGCAAGGGGTGCGTTATCCATGTGGGATCACACCTTCCCGGCAGTTTGACTTGTAGCCAGGTGTCATGGCTTTGAACCCAGCTCTGCTTTTGGTCCCAGCTCAGGATTAGTGTGGATGATGTGTGCAGACACGCAGTGTTTCCACAGAAGCCCTGCTGCCTCCTGTAATCTTGTCTTATCCCTGCACACTCCCCAAGGGGCAAGAGCTGGAATTCCTGTTAACTTCAGGAGTTTTGGGGTGGGTTTTGCATGTGTTGGGTTTAAAGGAAACATCACAGTCCCCTGCCTGAGCTGGGCTGAGCTTTCGGCATGGAAAGAAAGAAAAGCCAGCGCCCATCGGCACTGTTTCAGGGTATCTAGCCCAAGGCAGGAAGACAAAATCTGGCAATCACTTCTGCAAACATTGCCAGATAAGCCCCATGGCATGCAGTCAACAGCAGAGCCGTGGTTTGGTCCCAGCATTTTATTTTTTTGCCTACTCTGCTGGCTCTTTAACTCCTTTTAAAGGTAGAAAGTCTGATTCACAGACAAAAAAAAGTCTTGTTTCTTGTATTCAGGATGTTTCCCATAAAGCAGGCAGTATCTGCCTGCAGGCAGCAAAGCAATTCCCAGCATCGCCTCGTGCCTTTAAAACCTCAGGTTTCTGGTGTCAGCGGATGAAATCCATGGCAAGTAGGGAGGGGCACCAGGCAGCCAGGATCCTGGCCACTGGTTCTTCTGCCATGGTGCCTCATCCCCACATCGGGAATGAGTCAGGCCAGCTCATTGCTTCTTGGGAACTACCAAATCATTTAGGGATTCATTTGGTAGGCTCTGATGTATGGCCAGGTTGGCTTCTGTCAGCACCACTGGCTCTATTAACACGCAGAAAACTATGTTTAAAATAATATAGAAAGCCAAATGCGCAAGGATTAGGCAATACGGCCATTCAGGGTACCCATATAATTTTAATTTGGCTTCCATTATATTTGCATGTAATGGTGCAGTCTTTAATAACATGATCACATACTGGTTTTCCACCAGCACCTGCTCATTCAGGAAAAAGGATGGCGGGATGAATCAGAGCGCCGCGGTGAAGGCGGTTGTTATCTGAGTGAGGCGGCAGCATCTTGGGGTGTGATGGTGCTGGGTCATGGCGTGTTGGCGTGGGCAGGCACTCTGTGTTACAGCCTGGGATGCTCTGCTGGCATCAGCAAATCCCTTCAGCTCCCACCCCCCACAGCCCACCTCACCCAGCCAGACCCCCACCGTTAGCCCAGCCAGCCATGGTCAGCACCGTGATGCTCGGGATGCACCTCCTGGCATGTCACTGCTCTCCATGGGACTTCTGCAAGTCCCTCTTCATGCCGTCCCAGCTCCACCACAAGCCCCTGGGGATCCTTCCCATAGCTGGCATCCTGGTCCCCAGCGGGGTGGCTGGATCCTGACTGGCTTCATCTTTGCTCCCACTGTAGGAGGGAGACTCTGCGGTGGGAAACGTGCCAGCCTGCCGGTGGCCCGGCCCTTCCCAGTGATCCAGAAGGTGATGGCCTCCATGGCACATCTGCAGGAGGAGAAGTTGCGGCTGCAGGAAGAGCTGCTGGGGCTGCAGGAGAAGCTTGCTGCCCGGGAGAACGACGAGCTCTCACGCTCTCTCCAGCTACAAGGCCAGGTACAGCAGGGATGGGGACATGAGGGGGGTCCGTTGGGGTCTCCAGCTTCAGGCTGTGGCTTGACCAGAGCTCCATGGCTTGCAGTTAGTAAGAGGCATGCTTGGAAGGAGCGTAGGACCTCGATCGTGGACCATCTTCTCCGCTCAGGTGTGTGGGGACGATCTGGGAGCCAGGTGCTCCTGAGCACTGTGTCCCACTGGCTTCAGCTGCGCCTCCTTCGGGATGTTTGCAGCTCGCCGATTGACCTTATGGTGACACTGCGATAATGCTGACAAGGGCACACGGATCCTTGGATGTGACGCGGCTGAGAGGGCTTTGGGCGTCGGGGTTGGAGCCCTGCAGCAATCGTCCATTCTTCCAGCACAGGAATGCCGCCACAGGATAAGCTTGTTAGACCGACCCAACAGATTAATTTTAGTGACTTCCAAGAGTCAGGAGGTGCAAAGTGAATGTGAAGGCACAGAGTTGTCTGCTGAAGGGGAGAGCATTTTGGCCACCGTGACCAGAACCGCCCCAAAAACCATCTCCTGCGCCAGTGCTGACGCATTCTCAGTGCAAGGACTTGGGTCTTGCAAGGGAGATTGAAATTCCAGCTGCTCATAAAGGGATTTGCATGTGGTTGTTGTGGAAGCTGTTACAGTCAGGTTCTGCTTGTTCCACGGGTGTCAAAAAGGTGGAGGTAATTGTCCTGCATTTGTTTGGCATACTGTGTGTGACACAAGTGTGAGTGCCAGCAGGATCTAGCCCCACACTGGCCAGTTCGGCAGCAAGTGCAGCCGATGCTTGCCAGAGCAAAGCGCAGACCCAAACTTCCAAAGCTTGGGGATGGCCGGGCCACGGCTCGAGCCGGATCCGGCTGCCAAGGAGTCCCTGTCACCTCTGGAGAGCAGGATGCAGCTGGAGATGCCCAAGCAGGTAGGGGATGGAGGTACATCCACATTACCAGGTGCCACTGGCACAGGGAGCGGTGGGCAGGCTCCGGCATGCGCCTTGGCCCGCCAGGGTGGTGACTTCCCTGTAACAAGCCGTGACTGTCTTCTTGGTCCCTTGCCTCTTTTAAAAATACTTTAAAAAAAATCTCTTAATAATCTACCTTACTGAATATGTAAATGGGATTTTCCCACTCAAGCATGAGGCTGGTGCGCTCAGCGTGCGCTTGGCACACGCTCAGCCCCATGGCTGGCCAGAGGAGCCCTGCTGCAGTGGAAGCGGAGTTCCCAACTCTGGCAGGGAGCAGCCGCCTTCCCCAGCTCGTGGCTGTAAGCACGTGGAGCTCACCTGCAGAACCCCTGGCTGCGCCCTGCCAAGCGTGCGGGACTGCACAGGAGGTGCTGCCTGCTGCATTGCCATCTCTGCAAGGGCGTGGCTTAATAACTTACCATAATTAATTACAGCACCATGTCAGCACATCTGCATTTGTGCTGTTCACAATCAGCAGTTCCTAAATTATGGTCCACAGAGGCTCAGTTGCTTAGAAAAAGCTGGTTATTGGGATGGGGCAATAGCCTGCTGCATCCAGATGAGGGGTTTGGCAGTGCAGTGGCTTCGCAGCACAGGGAAACTGGGAGCCAGACTGGGATCTAGGGGATGGTGGCGAAGGACGCAGACAGGTCTGGCTCTCTCCAGGGTAAGTTTTGGGGAGACGGTGATGCTTGCCCAGCGGCCATCCATATTTGGGCACAGGGACAAGGCACAGAGCAGGTGGGCAACCCCCATAAAAATAAAACTGGCATTGCCAACGTTAACTTGAATAAATGCAGACATATTTTTTGGGGAGCCTCGCTGGCTCCTGCAGTGGGGAGGAAACGAGACAGGAACTGATGGTCCCTGCCCCCAAAAAATTGAGGACTTCTGAAAGCCACCTGGTTTGGGAGGAGGGCAGCCTGGTCCCCATGAGATGGGAAGATGCCAGATAGGGGTGGCTGGGGAGCATCCTCCCATCCAACTTGGACACATGGACTTCTCAAAGAGCTCCTGCTCCCTCTTTCACCCAAGATAACTTTCCTAGAAAGAAAAATAGAGAAGGCAAAGCAAAGCTGTGTTGCAAGGGCAGAATGAGGCACTTCTGGCTCTTTAAACACAATTACGGGTAGGTTTGGTTTTTTCCTTCTCTGAAGATGATGCTATTTTTTTTTTAATAATGGTTTCTGCTAATGCTCAACATGGACAAATTATACCCATGGCTGAACAAGGTCAAAGCAGGCCTTTCATTAACACTCGTTTTAATCAGCTCATGTGAATCAAGCGCTCAGAGCAAGGTGGAAAATTAAGGTGTAATGAAGGTGTGAGCCAGACTGGACGTCGGTGGCTGGGGTGGCACCACAGGGTCTCCTCCGAAAGCTGCTGAGATGCCTCCTGGTTAACCTTGCCTGTGTTGACAGGTTGAAACTCTGAAGGCAAAGCTCCTGGAGCAGGCGCAGGAGATCGGCCGGCTGCGCTCAGAGCTGGTGAGCTGCCACCGGGGTTGGGCTGAGCCACCCTTGCCCCAAGGAATGCCAGAGCTGTGCATCCCAGAGGAGGAAGGGGGCATGTGGGGAGGGCATAGAAGGATTAAAACCTCCCAGGGCTGCAGTTTGGACCCTGTGAGCCAAGAAAGAGACATTGAGGGATGAAAGTTTGTGGGATTTTCTGTCCAATGCAATGTCATGATCAGTGGCTCTGGGGTGCAGCAGGCAAAGGCTCCCTGGCACCATCACACTGCGGATGAAAGCCCCTCTGAGGACTGTGGCTCCCCTGGGGGCAGCAGGCGGGGGCTCCCCAGGTGCAGAAGAATGGGGGCTCCCCAATATGGCAGGCTGGGATGTCCCAGGGTGTGGCAGGGTGGGGGCTCCCTGTGCACAGTGGAGGCTCTCTGACATGATAGGCTGGGGCTCCTAGAGTGCCACAGGCTGGGGGCTCCCCCAGTGCTGCAGACTGGGGACTCCCTGAGTGTGGCAGGCTGGGGGTCCCCAGCATAGCAGGCTGGGGGCTCCCCTGAGAGCAGCAGGCAGGTGCTCCCCTGGGGGTGGCAGGCTGGGGCTCCCCAGGGTGCATCAGGCTTCCATCCCCTCCTGTTGGCAGGGTGGCACGGACGCAGAGAAGCACCGGGACCTGCTGGTGGCTGAGAACGAGCGCTTGCGGCAAGAGATGAAGGCGTGCGAGGGGGAGCTGCGGGAGCTGCGGCAGCAGCAGCAGGCACCATGCCGGGACTGTGCCCACCTCCAGGTGAGTCACTGGCAGTGGCCGTGGTGGCAGCAGGGTGATGGGCATCCATGGGTGATGCGGCGTTGGCTGTGCTGTTTCGGGGCCAGGAGAATGCTGGGCTGCAGGAGCAGCTGTCCCAGCTGCAGCAGGAGGCGGAGGAGACGCGGGCCAAGCTAGCGGAGCTGGACCTGGAGGTGCAGCAGAAGACGAACCGCTTGGCTGAGGTGGAGCTGCGGCTCAAGGACTCCCTGGCTGAGAGAGCTGAGGAGGAGGAGCGGCTCAGCCGGCGGCTGCGGGACAGCCAGGAGACCATTGCCAGCCTCAGGTCCCAGCCCCAGCAGATAAAGGTGAGCACCATGGGGCTCTCTGTCTCTGCTGGCTGGGCAAGGCGAGCTGGGCTGGGTGCCCTGCAAGTGCCACCCGTCCCCCTCCCCTGGGCACATCAACACAGCACCATGATTTTGTAAATTAGCCCTGCCAGGCCAATGCGGGCTCCATCCTGGGCCCCCCGGGTGCTGCTTCCCCAGTACACCCCATGTCTGGGTGCTTTTCCCCCCAGTACATCATCAAGACAGTGGAGGTGGAGTCAGCCAAGGTGAAGCAAGCCCTGTGTGAGAGCCAGTCCCGAAACCAGTACCTGCAGGAGCAGGTGGGGATGCAGAGGCAGGTGCTGAAGGAGATGGAGCAGCAGCTGCAGAGCTCCCAAAAGACAGCGGCTCAGCTCCGTGCTCAGGTCCAAGAGCAATGGGTGTAAAGCAGAAATCACTCCACCTGGCTCTACCGCGGTTCCTGCCTGTGCAGTGCTCGCCAGGCGATGCGGTATGGCATCAGGTGGTCACCAGCTCAGCATTACCCCACCTGTTCCTCTCCCAGATCATGATGTACGAGACCGAGCTGGAGCGAGCCCACGGGCAGATGCTGGAGGAGATGCAAGCCATGGAGGAGGAGAAGAACCGTGCCATCGAAGAGGCATTTTCCCGCGCCCAAGTGGAGATGAAGGCAGTGCATGAAAACCTGGCAGGTCAGGAGGGGGCGGGGGGCTTGCAGGGTCACCAGCTGGTGTTGGGGGGGTCGTGCCACTTGCCCCTCATCCCTCTTTATGCCTACAGGCGTCCGGACCAACCTGCTGACGCTGCAGCCAGCGCTGCGCACCCTCACCCACGACTACAACAGCCTGAAGCGTCAGGTCCGCGACTTCCCCCTGCTCCTCCAGCAGACCCTGCAGAGTGCCAGGGACGAGGTGAGCCCCCCAGAACCACCACCTCAGCTCTTCCCCATGCAGAGTGGAGTTGCTGAGGGGGTCGCTGAGTTGCTGCTCTCCATCCTCCCCCCAGATCAGCCAGGCCATTGAGGATGTGCATAGCACCAACCGGGAGCTGCTGCGCAAGTACCGGCGGGAGCTGCAGCTCCGCAAGAAGTGTCACAATGAGCTGGTGCGGCTGAGAGGTGTGTGGGGGCAGTGGTGGGTCCCATCACAGGACAGTATGTCCCTCAGAGGGGGCAGCAAGGACAGGGGACCATCATCCCCCTGCACCCTAGCACCATGGTTTGGGTGCTCCGCATCCCCATAAGATGCTTGGGTTGGCAATGGGATGCTTTGGTCAGCAGCAGGGTACAGCGTTCAGCCTGCCTGGTGTTTGACAGTGACTGGGGGTGGCAGCAGGATGCACCGAGGCTGACACCATCTCTGCATCCCCCCGCCCAAGGAAACATCCGTGTTTTCGGGCGAGTCCGCCCCATCATGAAGGAGGATGGCGAGGGCCCAGAGGCAGCCAATGTGGTGACCTTTGATGCCGATGATGATGCCATCCTGCACCTCCTGCACAAGGGGAAGCAGGTGTCCTTCGAGCTGGATAAGATCTTCCCCCCACAAGCATCCCAGGAGGAGGTAGGTGCTGCCATCCCACAGGGACAGAAACACTGCTGGTGTGATGGGGGGATGCAGCCACCTTCTCCTGATGCTCCCTGGTCCCCCCCTAGGTGTTTCAGGAGGTTCAAGCCCTGGTCACCTCCTGCATTGATGGCTACAACGTCTGCATCTTTGCTTATGGGCAGACAGGGGCAGGAAAAACCTACACGATGGAGGTGAATTTGCCTGGCTTTGCTTCCCTCTTCTTCCTTGGCTTCCCATCCCATGGTGCCCAGTCTCAGCACCCTCGCTAAATCAGGCTGGTGGCCAGCTTGGACCTCAGTGATAGTCATTGCTGCTGCCAAGGGGTTTGCGAAACCCTCAGCAAGACACCCTGGGCTTTGCTCCTGCTCAGGAAAAATGCAGAATAAAATGCAAGAGAGTGTTTCCCCCCCCCCCTCCATTTCTCACCCTAAGGGAACAGCAGCAAACCCAGGGATCAACCAGCGGGCCTTGCAGCTCCTCTTCTCCGAGGTGCGGAGCAAAGCGGCTGACTGGGACTATGCCATCAGTGTCAGCGCTGCCGAGATTTACAACGAGGCACTTAGGTACGGAGGGGGGTGGGGGGAAGCTTTCTGGTGGGGTGAGTGGAGCTGCTCTCCTCCCTGTCCCACCAGCCCTGCCTTGGCCACGCAGCTTGTTCCCAGGACCATGGACACTGGATTTAGCTGTGCAAGAATTTATTTTTAATGTTTTTTTTTGATGCACGCTGCCCTTTCAAAGCATTCTCCCTCGAGCTCCATTACTTATACAGGCTCCCAGCCCTGCCATCGGTCCCACTCCCCTGACCCTGATGCAGCAGCTGGGGCATCCCCCTCTCCTCCCTGCCACTGCCTTCCTGGACATTATATTTAGAAATTACTAACTGGTAGCATAAGAAATATTTTCCTCCCCTGCCCAGCCGCAGGCAGGAGGAGCTGGGAGAAGGCTGGGAGCACATCCCTGTGGATAATGGGGACCGGGAATGGCAATAAAGAGCAGGGATGGGAGTGTGGTCTGGGTTGAGTGGGAGCAGGCACATGGGCAGCTGATGGGAGTCAGAGGGTAAAGGTCTATACATAGGATGTGCAGCATCACCAGGAGGAGAGGGCTGCTCTGGCAGCCTTGGCACGCAGCCCTGCACTGCGGTGGGGATGCTGTGCTGGAGGGGAGCTGGTGCCCATCATCCCCCCAGGGTGGGGATGTTGACGAGTACCCCTTTGCCCAGGGACTTGCTGGGGAAGGAGCCGCAGGAGAAGCTGGAGATCAAGCTGTGCCCTGACGGCAGCGGGCAGCTCTACGTGCCTGGACTGACCGAGTTCAGGGTGCAGAGCGTGGAGGACATCAACAAGGTGCAAGGAGATGGGGGGCAGCGGGAGCAGCAGGGTGGCACTGGGAGAGCGATGAACTGCGGGGGGGGGGTGGTGGTGTCTCTGGTGCATGATCCCTGAAGTCAGGAGTATTTCTGAAGCACTGGGAGCGACAGAGACCAAAATAGGTCCCCGGGTGCGATGCGACGGTCACTGTCCCATGGAGTGAGCCTCAGGGTGTTAAATATAAAAGCATGGGGCCCAGGTGGCTCCCAGGGGATTAGCAGGATGCCGGCTGTCACTGCAGTGCCCTGCCTGTCACCCTCTTCCTTCAGTCTGTCACCCAGGCTGAGACCTGACAGCAGTCATCACCCTGATTGACCAGGCACCTTGTAACTCAGGTTACATCCCCAGGGATTCCCCGGTCATGGGATGGGTTGTGGTGGGTTTGGGGCATGCTGGCCTCACCCCCCACCTCCCACGGCTCCCTCAGGTCTTCGAGTTCGGCCACGTCAATCGGGCGACAGAGTGCACCAACCTGAATGAGCACAGCTCCCGCTCCCATGCCCTCCTCATCGTCACTGTCCGCGGCCTTGACCGCAGCACTGGGCTCCGCACCACAGGTGCGTGCCACGTGGCAAGCCCCTCATCGGGGCATCTGAGCCACGGCAACCCCCCCAAGGTGCATGGGGCCGGGCGCTGATGCCAGCTGGGGGGGTTTGGCTCTGTGTCCCCAGGGAAGCTGAACCTGGTGGACCTGGCAGGATCAGAGCGGGTCGGGCGGTCAGGTGCTGAGGGCAGCCGGCTCCGCGAGGCACAGCACATCAACAAGTCCCTCTCAGCACTGGGCGACGTCATTTATGCCCTGCGCTCCCGGCAGGGCCACGTGCCCTTCCGCAACTCCAAGCTGACCTACCTGCTGCAGGACTCACTCAGCGGTGACAGCAAGACCCTCATGATGGTGCAGGTAGGGCCGGGCATCCAGCACCTGTCACCATCCCCGTGGCCAGTTGGTACAGTTTTTGGGATGGGTTTGGTCCCTGCTCACCCCCAGTGCTGAGGGAGGCTAGGACCAGGAGACTGGGCTTGCACATGGGGACATCCTCCAGTCTCCAACTGCAGTACCAGGGTAGCTCTGCCCCCATCTCTGCACCCCAGACAAGGAGGAGGGATGGGGGATGAACTTGGAGGTCCACAATCCTGCCCTCCATGCCTGCACATGGATGTAGTGCTTATGGGCATGGTTTCCTTGCATGCTGGCATCTCCCCGTCCCTCTCTTGCTGGGAGGATTTTTTTTTTTTATGCTCTGGCAGCTGCTCCATCCCTGCCCTGTGACTCACACCCCTGGCTGCCTGCACCCACACTGAGCCCGCTTAGGGGTAGTCCGAGCCCCAGCCACCTGCTGCAGCTTTTCCTGGCTGGACCTCACACCATGGCAGTTGGTGACAGGGGATCCAGCTGGCTCAGACACTGGGCCAGGTGCGGGTGGATGGGGGCTATCCTGGGAGTGGCAGGTTAATAATATCATGCTGGCCTGGCACCAGCATGTTTGCTGGGGCAGGGGAGCCCTGGGGGGGGTGTGCAGGCAGCCGGCAGAATCACTTTCTGCTCCTGCCTGACCACAGGTCTCCCCTGCTGAGAAAAACACCAGCGAGACACTGTGCTCCCTGAAGTTTGCTGAGAGGGTTCGCTCCGTGGAGCTGGGGCCTGTCTCCCGCAAGGCTGAGCTGGCCTCCTGGCCCAGCCAGGAGCAGCTGGAGGTAACTGAGGGGCTGCCCTTCCTCTTCACCCGGGGGGGGGGGTGGGGGTGTGGGGTGGGGGGGGGGGGTGTCTGGGTGTGTGTGTGGGGGGGGGTGTCTGGGTGTGTGTGTGTGTGTCTGTGTGTGCCCCCCCCCCCCCCGGTTTTGCCCCCATGCATGGGCCCCAGGGCTGTTTGCTGGGCATCTCCCTGGAGCTGCTTCTGTTGGGGAGCATCACCCAGCAGGACGTGGGCTGTCCCCAAGCAGCAGCATCCAGCTGACGCTGACGCCTTGGCTCTTCCAAGCCCTGCTTTGCAGCAGCCCTGTGGTATCCCCAGAGCATATGTGGACACCACTACCCAGGCAGGCACGATCTGCCCACAAGCCCAACCCTTCCCTCTGGGGACTGGCCTGTGCTGACCCTGGGGCCGTGCCCCATCTCCCCGCAGGGTGACTTGCCGGGGACTGCAGCACCCTTTGGCCGGGGCCACGCATCCCCCAGCCCAGGGCAGATCTCCAGCCGCACCGCCTCCATCCGCAGGAAGCTCCAGACCTCAGGTGGGTGGTGGGGCACCGTGGCCCTGCTCTGCACCCCGGGTGCCTGGTTGGGATCTCTTCATCAGAGGAGGCTCCCACCACCAGCCTCATCCCAGCCAGATACTGGCAGGCAAAGCCTGCATGGGGGAGCTAGCTGATTTGTAATCAGCTCATTAACTAATGGCTAAATAGCCATCAGAAGCCTCGTTGGCATTTCCCCAAGAGCACCCTGGTGCAAAGCCGCTGCCAGCAGCTCGGAGTGCATGGGGGGAGAGATGCTGCAGAGCAGTGACAGTGCCCCTGGGCTGAACCTCTCTCCCTTTTGATTTCAGCCTGAATTAGGGGCAGCCACAGCTGCCAGGTGAGTGCCTGCGGCCAGGAGCTGGTGGAGGGCTCTGCTTCAGCCCCGCTTCCCAGGCAGGGGTGCCAGGCTGTGCCACTCATAGGGATGCTCAACACAGCACTCACTGAAATGCCGACAGATGGGGCTGGGGCAGTGATGACCGTGCCCCCTGCCTGGTGTGACCCATGCATGTCTCCCCCCAGGGAAGCTGAGGCCAGTCCCCGTGTGACAAGTGCCAGCTCTGGCACCAAACCCACTGCAGGACCTGGCCCCTCACGGTGCTACAGAGAGCCAGCTGCTGGAAGACATGAAGGCTTTGGTACCATTTCCTTGCCCACCAGGAGCCATGACCAGAGGGTTAATAGCACCTCTCACCATGAGCAGCACGGGGCCAGGGTCTCCCAGCAGCCAGACCCCCATCTCAGGGTGGGGGACAGCAGCGCTGGGCATGGATCTGCCCCCTTGGATGCTCAGCTCTGTGACTTTTTATTTTTGCTGGACGGATGTTTTTAGCCAGAGTGGGGAGCTGCTGGGTGCTCCCTCCACCTCTCCAGCTTTGTTTTTACAACAGTAGAGGTATCTGGCTGTAGGGGTGGCTCAGAGCTAGGCGAGCCCCTGGACATGTCTCTGCTACCCCCCCACAGGACCAGCTCCCCCAAGACTGCATCCAGGCTGCCGGATGTCTTTGAAAGTAGCACTTCCTCCATTTTAAGCCAGAAAAAATCCCAGCAGCTCCTTTCCCCTTAGGTTTCTCAAGCCCTGTTGTTGCATGCAGGTGCCCCAGTGCCATGCATGAGCAGAGCTGCCATTCATTGTGGTGCCAGTGCTGCCAGGGCCCCGGCACCAGCTGCCCCAGCACAGAGAGAGGGCAGTTGCAGGGCTGCCCATGTTACACAGCACCAGAGTGGATTTAGCAGTCTCAAATGAAGGTACTGTAGTTATTTACCAGTTGTCTTGACAAAAGAGATCACAGTGTGGTCGAGATGAAAGTGTTTGAAATATTTATACCCTGTTTACATGGTCTTGGACTGGAAAACAAGTAGAAAACAAACAGCCCAAAGAGGCTGTGCCTTATGTGTCAGGACAGCGACTGGCAGCGGGGTTGGGGGAGACAGCACTGCCCCCTGCACCTCTGCGCACCCACCCATGGGTACACTTCCTCCTTCTGCAAATAACCGACTGATTGCACTGATGGCTCCTTCCCACCCCAGCCCTCTCCTCTCACTCTTCCACAGCATATTCTATTTAAGAAAAAAAAAAAAAGGGGGGAAAAAATAAATTTAGCCTTTTGTAAGATTAGATGTTTCTATGTATTTTAATAATTTTTAAAAAATCATGTTTTGTAACAAAACTTATTTTAAATAAACTGTTAAAGCCAATCCTCATGTGCTGCTGTTATTTCCTTGCAGCAGGTTTGAGCCCTGCTCAGGGCAGGTGGTCCCTCCTGCACCATTTCCACAGCATCTCCCCCACAGCTGGAAAAGCCCATTAAACCCCTCCTCTTGCAGCTGTCTCTGGGCAAGCCTGGCAGGGCAGCCCCCCAGACTGCAGCTATCGGGCTCCCTTAATTAGCAGGACATTGAGTTAAACCTTAAGCAAGCCCCAGCACTGCAGCATCTTACGCCATCTCATGCTTCTCACAGTTCTGTGGGCTGTTCAGGGCTAGAGGCAAGAGGCTGGTAGAGCCTTTTCACGTTTCATTCAGGTCCAGACATCGGATTATCACCAGAGAGCCCCTAGGTGAGGCAGCAATCAGCTGCAGTGCAGGCAGGACATGCACCATGAGTTCCTTGGTGCTCAAAGCAGGCAGCATCTTCAGCCCCAGTCGTGCTGTCCTGCGATGGTACATTGCCAGGGCCTCTTGCTGTGTGAGCCACCATCAGAGCCACCTCCTCCAGAGCCATGGAGCAGAGCAGGACGCTCCACTTTGTTCCTAAAACTTGACTGTTTAGACAAAGTATCAGTGAGGTAGGTATTGGCTTTAGGTTTCCTGCTGGCCCCACCATACACACCTGAAAGTCTCCTACATCCCCAAACATCAGCACCTGGCTCAAGAGCTCACAGAAAACCACATAGACAAAGCACTGCACACGTGTGTGCCACTACATTGAGATCTGCTGGAGATCAGGTGGGGAGATCTGCATCAGGCCAGGGAAAGGACAAGCCACAAACAATGACACTGCTCTTTGGGCTGGGAACTACCCAGCATAGTGAAGCCTCCCCCAGGGTTTCAGCAAGCCACATGGTGAGTGCTGTCGCTCACCATCTCTCCGACTTGCTCACTGCAGCCTCTCAGCAGGAAGGGTGAGAATGGCCAGCTTCCCCATGGGACAGGCAGGGAAAAGAGCCCTGCTTTCCCTGGATGCTCACAGCAGCCATGCTAAGGGTGAACAGTACTTCAAGAGATTCAGACATTTAAACAAAACTTTTTTAAAAAGTTACAAATCTTTTAATAAAATTCATTATAAGTTAGTTTCCCGGAGAACAGGCTCCAGTGTATAAAATGGGAGACAGGCTGGGAGGAGCAGGGGAAGCACCAACAGGAACCTCTTTCCCCACCAGAAAGAAGAGGGACAGAAAGGTTCTGACAGACATGGGGGGGGGGGGGGGGAGGTGGGGGGGTGGGGGGGTGTGTGTGTGAGACACCTCTAAGGGTGGTCCAGTAATACAGAAAGACATTAGTCCATGTCCCTCTGTTCCTCCACCCTCCCAAATCCCTACCCCTAAAGGCAAACACATAAAGTCCTGTTTAAGTCACATATTTTAACAGATCCAGGCAGACCTCAGTTCCCAGCAACAGTCTGAAGATAATAATCTTCTGTGGCCCAGGGTGCCAGCAGGGATTTCTGAGAAGACAAGAGAGAGCCTTCTCTAGGTACAGGTCCTTGAGACTACACCAGGCATGGTGTCATGGTGTCCTGGCTCATGTCTGATGAAGCAAGCCAAAGGGGCCAGTCCCACATGGCAGTTGAAGTCCCTTCTGCAGGGAAAGGGCACTCCACCCCACAGCAGGCTTTTGTGGGGTGGATGCTGCAGTCCTCAGTGCATTGCACAAAGAGAGTGAGGCCAGCCAGCCCCAGCCCACAGAGCCAAGCGACAAGAACCAACAGCACACATGGGTGAAGGACGGGTGATAGCACGTTCGGAGCCCTCCCATCAGGGAAAGGCCAGCACACAGAGACAGAGCAGCTGAGAGCTTAATGTTGAGATAAAGAGCTGAAATGAAGCTGCTTCTCTACAGGGGTTTTGCAGGGCCCTCTGCAAGCCAGGTCCTCTCACACAGCACAGGCATCTCTCCACTCAGGTCCTCCATTCAGCCTGGGACTGGATGACACTGGGGCTGGGCAGGTGACCAGCCAGCTAGATTCCACTTCCCTGCTGTGCTGTGGGGGGGGAGGATGGACACACAGAGAGAGGTGAAATCCAGCCAAATGAAGAGCAGAGGGGAGCTTGGCCACCTGTGTTTGCACATGAGGAGGCGGCAGCTATCACTCCAGGACAGCCATGAGGAGATGCAGTTCCCGAAAGGCACTACCATGGCGGCCACTGAGCCCAGACTTGTTCTTGACAACGTTGCTGATGTTTTTCAGCTGCTTGTAGCACAGCTTGCATTTATGAAGCCTGCAAAAACAACAGACAGCAGATACACAGCAATGAATGCTCAGCTGCTTAAGAGACGTGCTTGTTCCTGTAGTGCCAAAGATGCAACTCGGGCAGAAAAGAAAACATAAGCCCTGCAAATGGCCTGGAAGAGGCTGAAACATGAGCATGGCTTGCCAGAAACACCATGTATTCAGCCCATGTCCTGCTGACACAGGAGAATGGCATCTACCTAAGGGCTCTTTCACTCCTCTTTTCCCCTTTGGCAGTAAAGTCCAGGGAGGAAGGAGACGCTGGTTTTGGGGCAGGGGCAATTCTCAGAACAGAGCTATCCTGTGAATGAACTGGAAATCCAGGGCCCAGCTAACAACTCATGTGTCTTGTGAGGTAGAGGGTGAAGCCACAGGGTGGTTTTACTCCTGACATGCTCACACTTTGTTTAGGTATTACTCAGTACACAGTGACAGAGGGAAAAGCACTCCTTGGTCTTTTTCTCAGAGCAGGAGGGTTTCATGTTTGCAGACAAAAGGGAAGGCAAGCCCAGTCTAGTATCAAAGCCTCGATGGCGAAGAGCAAAGCTCACCCAAGAGAAAGGCTGGTTCAAAAAGGGAGCAAGTGGAGGTGAGTAAATGCCTTACCTTTCCTCTCTGGTGATGTCCACTCCAACAGAAGGTGGTGCAGCAAGGATGTCTGTAATCAGTGGCAGGAATCTCTGGAGAATGAGTTTCAGGGAGGTGCAGCCAGTCTGCACGTAACTGAAAGACAAACAGAATCAGGTCCCACTTGACTTTCACTCCTCTCCTACCAGCACAAAGCCCTCACTCACATCCAGTCACTGGAGACAATCTACTCAAATGACCCCGCCTCCACCACCTGTAATCTGGTCTTGGTTCAAGTCAAGACTGACAAAGTGAGCCTTTTCAAAAGGTCCTGGCATATACCCTGCTAAGTGGTACCTTTCTGCTCAAGAGCAGACATGTCCTGCTGAGGGGACTTGGCAGGAGCCTCTCTTCTGGTAGGAAGGAAGGGCAGAAACTCCATCTTAAGAGAGGCTGCATTTTTTGCCACCTAACGATGAGGTTTAAGTGACCTCAAGGCTGTTGCGGGACTTCATTCCCCTTGTCCAAAGTCAACAGTTTCATTCCCATCAGTCCACAGAGTCCACTTGTTCTACATTGATTTGACCGCTCCTGGCTGCCAGAACTGCCTTCAATCCAACACACCTATGCCAAATCTCAATATCCTGCTCTTGCTCATGCACACTTTCCATATCTTTTCCCACACACATTTGGCAACTCTACTGCTCTTTTCCAGGTGTTGTATTGGCATTATACTGTACCTGCTGTGATTTTTCAGGATTTTCTTTCAGCTACAAAATACCCAGTGGAGCTCTCCTATGAATATCCACACCTTGTCCCCCAACCACACCACGTTCTTGGAGCCTCACCTTTCATATTTACTTTGGAGTAGTTTCTCTATCTGTGGCAGGACTATAGTACACAAATCCAGCTTCCAGAGAGACCTGGAAAGAAAAGGACACATTCTAAGACCAGAGACTGAGGCTTTACAAGGCTGAGTCAACACAAATAATGCTTTCTGGCAAAAAAGCCCAGACAGTGGCACTCAAGTTTACTGAGCAAGTTCACTGACTCCCCCTTGTGATAGAACGTTGCAGGTTCTGACATATTTTACTGACTCAGCAGAATCACTTTATGAAGCCCTAAGACTTCGATTTCCTTGCGAGACATCATTTGCCTACAGAAAAGGCCCCATACAACTCCAGCAGTTACTGGCACTGCAGACTTAAAGATCTGACTACAACATATACATTTCACACTGCCATGGCCCACTGGACACAATGCAGGTAGAATGCAGCACTCCTAACACCAGCCAGATGGCTCTTGGGTATCCCATGGGCAGCCCCCATCCAGGACTCACGCTTTTTGGTTGACAATGTTCAAGAGGTCCACGACAACAGACAGATCGTTGATCGCCACTGCAGAGTCCACGGAGTTCTGAGAGAAAAGGGGAAGAAATCAGCTATTGCACAGCTCAAACTGGCTAGATTAAAGCAATTAATATCAAGTGCCGCTCTTCAAAAACAAGGCGGAGGAAACATGGAGTTGGCTAGTGAAGAGAAGATAACTCTTGTATCAAAATGTTTTCTCCATGTTTCTTTGTGATCATTCAACTGCAGGTGGGACACAGCAGCACTCTGTGGTGCACTCCTGTGGACGAACACTGTGAGACCCTGCATATTGTGTAAGAGGCAGAAGCGGCCCCAGACAAGCCAAAAGAGCTGTTCAGTTGCTTCCCTCATAAGCCTCAAGTATCTACACACAGAATCATAGAATGCTTTGGGTTGGAAGGGACCTTTAGAGATCATCTAGCCCAACCCCCCTGCAGTGAGCAGGGACACCTTTAACTAGATCAGGTTGCTCACAGCCCCAGCCAACCTGACCTTGGATGTTTCTAGGGATGGGGCCTCCACTACCTCTCTGGGCAACATGTTCCAGTGCCTCACCACCCTCATTGTAAAAAATGTCTTCCTCATATCCAGTCTAAATCTATCCTCCTTGCCTTGATGTCACCGGAGCTCCATACAGCCCGCACGGTGTCCAGATTCTTGTGGCGGCTGGTGAGTACCACACACATGGTCTCGTGGCCTTTCCTGATCTGGGACATGGCTTCCTCATCCACGAGCTCAGTCTGGCTTTGGTTTTTCACAGCCTGAAAGTACAGACACCAATGGAGGAGCGGCAACAGGGCAGGATGGGACTGAAGGGTAGGAGCTTTCTCTGGCCTAGGTGAGAGCTAATTTTGGTGTATGGAGGGACAGGAAATACCGACTTGCTTGCAGATTGTTTTATAAACATTTTGAAATGTAAACACTCAATTTGTTCTGATTTCAGCTACTTCCCTTTTACCTCTTTTACTGTGTCAATCCCAAACATGTTTGAAGCTTTGGAAAAACGCTCAAAATTCAAAAAAGTTAATTAAAAGTAATCTTTCAAAACCAGTATGTTTTGATGAAGAAATGTTTTCATGCAAACTCTGTTTTTTATGTGAAATGTTCATCTGAAATCAACAAATTTTATTACAAAGCATAAATCTTACACAATTTATTAGATTCTCAATTTGATTCCTGCCCACACCACGCTGGAATCTCTCTTCCTCTGCTCACATTTAGAGTTTGGGATCACGAGGATGCTCTGTTCCTTCTCCCTTTTTGGGACAGGGACCCTCCTGAGTGAGGCCAAGAGGCCTCCAAGATGCAAGAGGGAAAGACTCTTGAAATAATTATGTATGTGTCATGGCAGACACCAATTTTCTAAATGAATCACTGTCTAGCATGTGGAATTGTTCAGTGTCTGTCTCATCCCTTGCTTTGATAACACATTATTCGTGAGCATGGATCAACACTGCTGTGTTCACAGCAGCCTGCTGTCAATTGCAATGGGGGCTGGGTCCAGCAACCCTGAGGTGCTAATTCCACAGGAACTGCAAGTCAAAGCAGTTGGGAGGCAGAAGGTAACATGTTGTCATTCAGTACTGAGGACTGCAGGCTGCAGAAAGCACCTAAGACACTCTTCTGCACCTCAGAGAACCCCCTTTCTGATGCCACCCAACACAGACACTGGCTGGAAACTTTCGTCCAGAGACACTTACTGGTAGAAAGTCAGAGGCCTTCAGGCCAATGGGCTCATTCCTGGCTGCAGGAATCACTGACGGCTCTGTTCTGGTCAAAGGAGTTGAGGAGGCAATAGGTGGCCTCTGAACTGGATCAGGCTACAGGAGAAATTGGGATAAAAGCTCTAGCAGCAACAATCTGGCCCTAGTCTGATACCCTTTTTCCTGACCCGCTTTCCTCTTACAGCAAGGTCCTAATGCAGAAGTAGTTTACAATTTGCTAGCATGGTTTAAGAGGCAATAAAGTATCTGTCAGATACACATCAAGATGCAATTAAGATTTGCAAAGAACATGGAGATGCCCCAGCAGAAGTGCCAAGTGCTGTCGTTATCAGCATCTAAAATTAGGGCAACGGGCCGTGGCCAGCCTGAAGGAAAAGAGAGAATTCTAAAGAAGCCAGTATAAGCATCCTGGCCCATTGGCTGCTTGCAATTTTGGATACAAAATAGACTCAGTTCAAGCACTTGCAGAAATCTGGCACTCGGTTCCCTTCAGAGTGCCCCCATTTTGAGATGCAAGGAGAAACACTACTGCAAGTGCGAGAAGCAAACAAAAGCAATAGAGCCATTGCCTGTGGGAGGCTTGGCCTTCGATTCTACTGCTCAGGCAAGACACAGGGCAGGACAAAGACTGGAGCTGCACTTTTACTGCTCTTCAGTAAAAGAATCAGCTTGATTAGAAATTGTAAAGTCTCCAGCACTCACATATCTTTCACAGTGGGAGCATGAACAGCTATTAACAGATCATACAGTACATACAAGTTCTTGCTTTGGCAGCGGGGTCTGGACATTTGCAGCTTGGCTGGACTTCACTGCTTCCTTTGCAGTTACGGGCTCTACCAAGATGGAAGAAAGTGGGAAAGCAGAAACTGATTACTCCTTTAAAGAGAAACTGTGAGCAAAGGTTCTGTATAGCTAGACTACAAGTAGTTGTTTCTGCAGACATGCAGCTCTCCCTCTTTTGAGGGCCATTAACACCATTCCCACCAAGGGGTCATTTTCATACTCACCATCCTCAGGAGGGGCTGGAAAGGGCTCATTGTTTTGAGGAGGAGTTCGACCTACAGAAAGAGGGAGAAAAAATAAACAAACGAAGGAGCATCCACGGCTACAGATTAGTGATAGGTCAACCTTGGAGCTGGGAGATCTCCAACAACTCCACAGATTAGGGCAATCAGTGATACAGCAAGCAGAGTTGCCTCCTTCAGACCTTGACATTATTGTTGAGTTTAGGCTTTCAGCCTTCACGGATGAGAGGGACAAAACTGACCCATGTAGTTCATTGCTGCTGTAGAAGTGTGAAGCACAAGAAAAGGTGCTGTCACAACAAATTATATTAAAAAAAATTCACCTCCCGCTAAATTGATTTACATAAGTAAATCAAAATAATGACTAGTAATTCCTTAGAGTATCTAATTTTTCTCATTTACATAATGCCTCCTAAACAACAATCTCTGCTTTAAAAAAAAAAAAAACAAAACAAAACATTTTGCCTTTCATTCTTCAGTGTAGGCTGCTGATTTTAGACATACCAAAATTCTAAGTTAATAAAGATCCTGTAACACAGTAGTCCTTTATAATCAGGACAGGAAGACAGCATGCTTACAGTGGAGCTCTGGATTCTGAGCCAGGCGTTGACCAGACGTCACTGCACCCTAGTAAAGGTGCCACCTTCCAGCAGTTCACCAACATGAACTAACTAAACTCTACCAATCACAGGTGAAGCCTCTATTATAGTAAGCCAAAGCTCAGCTCTACTGAAAACCAGTTTAGCGCCTACAGCTCTAATCCAAACAACACTCAAAAGCACAATAAACCCTGGTACTGACAGATAGCATTCTTGGGCTGGAAGATCTCATTGTAATCCTCTGGGTTCTGGATCTCAGCCTTTGATTCCTTCTCAT
Organism: Pelecanus crispus; assembly: GCF_030463565.1. Lineage (NCBI taxonomy): Eukaryota > Metazoa > Chordata > Aves > Pelecaniformes > Pelecanidae > Pelecanus > Pelecanus crispus. The sequence continues at coordinate 25,034,073 of NC_134650.1, forward strand.
CCCGGTCATCCTCACTGCTGGGACTGCGCCTCTCACTCTCTGAACTGTGTTTCACTCTGCTGTGGAAAGAAATGCTGTCAAGGGCAAGTTATATGGATTCTGTCAGAGAGAGTGAGCACTAAGCTCCTTGTACATTTCCTTAAAAATCTTGAAATTCAACAAGCCAGCAGATTCCCTTACCTTTGTGGCTTGCTGCAGCTAGTTGAGGGCCTGTCATAGATGCGGCGAAGGGAGGACCCCGTGGGGGCAGGCAGCACAAGAGGCTCATCGTCCCTGATCAGCCCATGAGGAATGGAACACGACTTTGTGACTCTGCTGAGATCCACAACAAAGGAAGAGACCGTGCTTTGCGCAAAGGAAACTCCTATCTGCAGAGGCAAAAGATCAAGGTAATTCACCAGGGAGCAGGGCACATGCCAGCCTTTTTGAGAACAGGCATGATGGAGTAACCCTGAGCGACCATGCCTGAGAATTTCTCAGTTCAGTGCTTTAGTTTTTTCAGTTTGAAGCTGCCAATGTTTTATGAAAGGTTATGATAAAACTTTTTCCAAGCATAGTTTCTAAATACTGGTCAAACCAAGCCCCAGTTCTTTCCTCCAGAAGCCAAAAGAGAGACGAAGCAGAGCACGAGGCTGCTGAAAGCAAAAGCACACAAGCTCTCTAAGTGCTGGGCATACTGCAAGCCCTGGTGACTTACGGTCAGACATAAGCTTAAAGGTCAGAAGGCCTGCAAGGAGGCAGGAGAATTTTATCTTGTGTTTTGCAGCCACCTCCCCCACTCCTCAGGAGCAGTGGCTTACCAGCTGATTGTTGCAGATAGATAAGTCAGCTACTTTTCCCCAGTTCACTGAGACCACATCAAAACAGCGCTCTGGCTCCCAGCCGTACACATGCAGCAAATCCTGGAAGCCACTATACAAGCAGCAGCCATCTGGGTTGAAGAGCACACACCTGGGAGGAAGGCAGGTGGAGAATTACGCACAGCTTCCCAACCTTGCTCTGTCCCACAAGGACCCTAGGGCTGTACCCCTGACTTCATTGAACACCTCCAGCCCTGTTTCTAACGATGAACCTACCGATCTGGCGTTCACCTGTGCAGCATCTCTGACAGCCCAAACTTCTCCCCAGTAAAGTCTCTCTTTCAGGAAATCCTCCCCTCATCCCCACTTTAGTCTCTGTCTAGTACACTGCAGTAGGAATTTAATATACCTGACAGGAGTAGCCTCCTCTTCAATACAGCTCACAACCTGAAATTTCTCCAAGTCCCAGAACCGAACAGTCCTGTACACACACGAAACAGAACAAATATCATTGCTCATCCCTCTAGAAATCTGCTGTAGGATCCAGTATTGGAATAATATGCTAATAGCTAGAATGACTTTCACTCTTGTGCACATATGATGAACCTACACAGAAGGCTAGTCTAGCTAAGATCCGTGAATCCAGCCACAGACGTTTAGAGGCTCTAGATATGAATAGGTATTTAGAGATGACCCAGAGCTAAGAGGACACCCTGCTAGCTGAGCAGTACTGCTCACTGTTCAGATGGGATGTCAGTTGGCTTAGTGAGATGCTTGAGGCTATCGCATTGTTTTCTAGTGTGGTAGAAGGGGCCATCAATTTTGGATGAGAAGGCAAGATCTCCATGTTCTGCACGTCACAGATGTAACATGCTGCTGGCTAGACATCAGGCTCTTGCAATGGCAGGTTTGAATTGTGTGACATTCCTATTTACCACGTCCCTAAAAGGAAGGGCATCAGGAAAGGGAACCAACATACACAATTCCCTTCTTTCTCCCTCCCCTTATGTACCTGTCAGAGCTGCCAGAAGCCAAAAGGTATTCATTGGGATGGAATTCAACAACGTTTACTGGGCCAGTATGTCCTGTAAACTCAAACATTATCTTCCCAGCAGCCAGATCCCACAGCTGGAAGAAAGAAAGAACAGAGAGACTCTTTAAAAGATTTAATGTTAGAGAATTCCAATACACTTCCGATTTCCTTGTACTGGCAACTTTTTTTTTCTGGCATTCTCTTTTAAATTTTCTATTTAATTTGACCCCTAGAAGTTTCTGGGTTATATTTAGAGACTGGGATAAAATACAGCAGTTGCACCTTTCCCCACAGATTGTATCTCAAAAGCAAACAAACAAAAATCCAAAAGCTCTGAATCCCTTAGCAATTCATTCTTCCTGTGCTCTAGCCTCTACTGAACAATCCAGAGTGAAATGACTGATCAGATTTCATGTGAAGCTGAAAACAAAAATCAGTCCCTCGTGCACATTCCTCCATACCACATCTGAAACAACTGAAGTCACTGCTTCAGTCAATACTTTTCTGAATTCCTTCTCTTGCTCCTCTCAGTCCTGACAGCAATTTTCAGACTGATAATCATGTGTGTCGTGGTTTAGCCCCAGCCAGCAACTAAGCACCATGCAGCCGCTCACTCACTCCACTTTCCCCAATGCGATGGGGGAGAGAATCAGAGGAGTAAGAGCGAGAAAAACTCCTGGGTTGAGATAAGAACAGTTTAATAATTGAAATAAAGTAAAATAGTAATGATAATAATAACAATACAATCATGATAATAATAATAATAATAATAGACGAAGCAAGTGATGCACAATGCAATTGCTCACCACCTGCTGACCGATACCCAGACAGTTCCCAAGCAGCAATCGCAGCTCCCTGGCCAACCCCCCCCAGTTTATATACTGAGCATGACGTCATATGGTATGGAATAGCCCCTTGGTCAGTTTGCATCAACTATTCTGGCTGTAATGTGTATGATAACACACTCCTACTGAATTAACTGAACAGAGCCAGAAATTGGTATAGTGAAACAATGTGCTGTGGACAACTCATTCTGTAACGTTTACCAAGACAACTGAGGCCAATGTTCAGGTATCACAACTCTACCACCATCAAAACTTGATCTTTCATGTGCATAGTGCCAACATGTCTGTTGGATAAGTGCATTTCAAAGCATGCAGCTCCTTTCTACGTGTTGTGTGCCACTGGACATGATCCTCAAACAGACTGGTCCCTGCAAAGCCACAGGGCTCAGCCAGCTGCCTAATGAACTACAGGTGTTTATGAGTGAGTGCTGGTAATGCCTGGTAAAAAGACAATCCCAGCATTCCTATGTGCCACAAGCACATAAGGCGAGTGTCACAATAAATTACCTTTACAGTGTGATCATCAGCAGCAGAGGCTAACCATTTCCCATCAGGACTAAAGCGGAGACATCGAACTGCTTCTGTGTGACCCTGAAATGAGAAAAACAAATAGTACTTTTTTCCCCTTCTTTTAGAGGCACTTCTGGCTTTTGTCTTTCAATCCTAGACAATATAATAAAATAAAGTAACTGTTTCACAGAGTCCACAGCTCGCAGAACACTAAACACTACAGTCAAGAGCTATACCCATCCACACTAAATGCTTGTAATCGCTCTCATCTAGACATTTCTGGTATCAGTTTAAGTATGGTAAATACAGATCTGGCTTAATTTAGTATGAATCAATTTTAAATTATACAGATTATTGGTGGTCAGATAGAAGTGCTGCGCCATTAAGTTGGTTTCTAAATGAAATTAATATACAGCAAGTTCTTTGGGTAGAAAAAGGCCCAAAGAATAGAACCATCTCAGTGCAGCAGGGACTTGCATGGCAATATCAGTCACAGTATAAAGAAACACTCATGGATGCTCTCCATCCCCCACTGAAGCCAACCAGACTATAGTACATTAACTCCTATGTTATCCATTTCATATTCACATACAGTTCACAGAGGCCTGCGGAGGTTTGCCAGGCCACTTCACAAATCGTGCAGATCTTATTTTCATACTGGAAAACTAGGAAGTTAATTATACGTGAGCAAGTCTTAAAGTGCTTATAAGTCCTTGATAGAAATCTTTCTCCCCTCTTTGCCTGAAAACTAATGAAGCATTTTACCTTGTACCTGAAGACACAGCCTTTTCTTCTTACATCCCAGAGCTACAGGGAAGAAAAGCAAACAAAAGATATGCTCAGAGCAGTGTGTGGGGAGCCCAAGAGTCCTGTCAGAACAAGAGCTCTCCCCGTCACCAAGCTGATAGACACTGCAGAATGAAAACACTGAAGGGGCTGTTGAACTCCTGTTTGCTTCAGGGGTGTTTCCTAACCTAATTTCCCAAGTGAGAATCACTTCTGTAAGGTATTTTTTACTATAGAAGCTCAGTTCCTACAGTCAAATACCAGCCTAATGAAGCAGATGCAATCCACAGCAATCACAACATCTGTGCTTGCTGACGCCAGGTCTCAGCTGGCACCTTACTTGGAGCCACATTCCACACAGAGGAGTCACTCACAAGCTACCACTGTGAAAATACATGCATGAATTTCACAAGCATTTGCAAATACACCTGCCTACACACATGGAAATGATGATGTACAGCATCTACCAACAGCTTGGCACAAACCATGTTCGGGCACTCTTCAAAACAAAGATACTGCAAGTAAAGAGGGCAATCTCTAGGGGAAGCTGGGTTTTACCTTAATGTTTGTGTCCAAAGAGCCAGATGCCACAAAGCTTCCAAAAGGATGGAAATCAAGACTGCAGATATTCGCTTTGTGACCAAGTAAGGTACGAAGAACTGGAGAAAGGAGCAGCAGAGCAGGGAGAAGGAACAAGGAGCAAATATTTAGTCACTCATTTCCCCCAGACACCATGCAGATGTTTAGCCATACTATCCTCACCATTTAACACATGCTAATACAACATACATTAGACATGCTACATATTGTTTATTCATCTGTATACATTATTTGATGAAAATGTTTCTGACTTTAGCCTTGCAATGCAACAAAACAGCAATAGAGGGATCATGTTCAATGATCCTAATGAAAGTCCTGTCCTTAGGTGTGGAAACTATGAATAAAACTCCAAAGGTCTCCATTCTGAAAATAAAGAAAAAAGTCACACTTTGAGGCAGGTGTCAGGCATCGTATCTTTCCACTTGCTACAAAGAGAGCAAAAGGGGGCGGGCAGACAGTTTAGCCAGGAATTGAAAAGGACATTTGATTGCCTACATCATTCACCTTGCAGCTATTAGACAGACCCTTTCTCAGGACTCTGCACCCCCATCTGAGCGCAAGCCTGACTTCTACCTCTACGGTTCCGAAATTCGCCCTGGACTCCTTCAATTGCCCCTTGCAAGAAGCATCCCAAAGACCAGGAAAGGATGCTTAGGAAGCATGAGACAAAGAAAGGATCACAGTGTTTCAGCAAGTCATCAACCAAGTAACACCCATTGTAATTCTGGAAACCAGAAAGGACCAGCAGAACTGGTACACCGTATCTCTGAAAACAGAGACAAATGCAGAACTCAACTTTGAGGAAGAAAAATTGCTCAGATAATAACAAGGGCAATCTCTCTTCTTCATCTGTCATCTGGCAGAGTCTGATGGCTCTTGAGCCAGACCTGGAGTGGTCATTTGCACAGACACTGGCTCATAGGTCTCCTAATAAATTCAGCCAGATCATTTACACTCCACTGGTAGAGCCAAACTATTTTATAACTGAACTGATTCTAACCGTCTGAATGACAAAAGTGCTTTTTATTATTTATGCCACCTGCTGCTTGCCTTCTTAGCTCAGCTGGTATAAGTCTATTTTCATTACACATTCTTTCTATGAACAAGTAGCAACCTATAAGAAATGTTCAGTCATTTTATGGTATTCCTGCTGGAATGCACTGAAGTGATTCATGATACCTTTGCAAACTTGTTTTAGGATTTGAGAAAAACACAGTAAACAAAGCATGACTCAACAGTTGGCCTTTAAAGGATCAGAGCTCGATGAGTTCATCACTTTTACGATTTATTGAAAATTAGGTCTTTGTCTATTTATATGCCCATGCAAGAGCAGAAGAGGAGAAAAATCACTTGAGGAAAAAAAGAAAAGTTAGAACCTAAGAATGAGAACAAGAAGTCAGCAAGCAAGGGATTCCTGGACTTGTGCAGAACCTAATATACTTAAAACTTCCAATCTGATTTTAGATCCTTTTATTAGGGTTGACAATTTTAAGCTGAGACACTGAATACAAATTCTGTATGCCTAGTTACTCTATGCATGCATGGAACCTGATCTGGAATACCGTTTTCACCACACTCAGGTCAAAACCTAGAAACTAGTTCCTCAAATCAGTCTCCACAATACACATACAAACTTCTGCTCGAGCATGCATACACAGCTCTACAGTCTCAGAAGGAAGTGCATAAAAGCACTCTAAGAGGGATGGAAATTAAGATGAAAGCAATGCCAGGCTCCTGTTCTTTCTTAAGTTGGGAACCTTCTGGGTCAGCATAGATATAAGCATAACGATATTCCAAAAAGCATGCATTCACAGAAGTGAACACTCATGGAAACATACTTTTGGCAGCTTCCAGGTCCCAAACTCGAATGGACCCTGACTGGGACCCTGCAACAATGAGTTCCTCATTCGTATTGATCTGCAGGCTCTCAATGGGTGTTGTATGGCCTGTCAAGCTCTGCAAAGAAAACCAAAAAAGAGTCACAATCAACAGCTACTGACACAGCCCTGTCCACAATGGTATGTTTCATACTCGATTGGTAACTTAAGTATTTAGCCATGAGTTGGGGCCACCTGGTTGTGCCACTAATCCTTGCTCTTCATCAGCTACCAGTATGGTAGAGCACCCTAAAGACCATCAGTGCATATAGCACTGTGCACGTATCTTCCACCTTATCCCACTTTCTGGGGCACACTGACTAATTTTTAAAGGATGCATCAACAAAGACATGGGTAGTTAAACATTAGGTGTGGATGCCCAGACAAGGTTGACACATGCTTACATTATAAAAATTATGCTGTGCAAGCACAATAGCACTGTGTTTGCTCTAAATGGGTCACGTAAGTGTCATGAACTGGTTACAAAATCAAAGCAGGAGCAAAAGCAGGACTACTTTGAAACCTTCACATAAGCAAGGAGCCATATGTTGCTGCCAGCAATGGATGTCACACTGATAACATGGTGCTATTACTGAAGTATTAACTTGAGGCATAAGGTAGTAATTCACATGTATGCAGTTCCTTTCAACTTTGAGCATCTAAAAGCTTCCAAATTACATTAAGTATTTTGAAAAGGTCAGTATTTAATTAAAATACATGAATATTTAAAACGAGCCCTAGAAAACCAATACCGCTATTGCAGACTTTTTGCTTGTCAATTAAGCAATATTCTAGGCTTTACTCCATCCTCAAACAGGTCTTTTTAATAGCTAACCTAGCTCTGTGCCTCCCACACATGTACAGAGGCTGGCAATGCCAGTTGAAAGCTGTCTGTTCTGATGGGGCTTTCTTAGGATTTCACATGCAGCTGAAATCCTCTACATAGTCTACAGCTGCAACTGTCACTGCTTAGTGAGAAACAGAGCTCAAACTTGAACCAAGTCACAATGCTACTTGAAAAGTTCATCTTCTTCCTCTTCCCCAACACGTAAACTTCTGGAATCCTAACAATATAAACACTAAAGATGAATTTCAGAGGACAAAATATACAGCACAACCCCAAAAATCAAGATTCTTTTGATATACAAGGATGGCACAAGTCTTCAGCAGCTCCAGTCAGTCCCTGCCACTCAGAAACACCAGCTTCTAACATCTGTGGTTCCCAGGAAGCGCAGGAGAGCTACAGCTCTCTGCTCCCACAGAAAGGGTACGGAGGTATTTAGTCCTTCAACCTTCTTCTCGTGGAAGGCAATACTCTGTTTTCAAACTACTGTCATGCCACCACCAAGAGCCTGGAAAGGCACAGCTTAACTACACTATGCAAGCAGCACAGCACTGCCAAAGAGAAGCACCTCCTTTTGCACCCATTTCAATCTCTTTATACTTGACCTCAGTAAATGAGTGGAAAAATAAAAGTAGACATATTCTCCTTTTAGCCTTTTTGACCCTACTTTCCTGATTTCTTCCTCACAAGGTTCATACTGGCTAGAGAAATGCCTTCCATAACACAACATTATTGTGGTGTTAATTAAACAAGTGACAAGGGACACTTGCTAAAGATGGTTTTCCACAACACTCGCTCAAAGCAAAAGCTATGCAAGATAGACATCTGTTAAATATAGTTATAGTGCGCTTTAGTGATTACTACTGGGGTAACCCTACTCTTTCGAACACGCTGCACCCAGCGTTACTCTTCCCCAGCCTACAGGCAAGTTAGCACACTATTCTGACAAACTTTGTGCTGACAGTTAGTGACTGTGGGAACGCATCCTGCTGGAGATGTTTCCTGCTGTGAGGGCAAACTCCAGGGTATAAAATTAGCCCCTGTAGCTTGCACTATAAAACTAGCTGATCTTGTACACAACTCTGCTTTTAAATTACCTGTAGCCTGGTAACAGAAGGCATAATATTCATTATCTGAGCAAGCACTGGCCCAGCTGAAGCAGCCATCCATCCCAGGTTCTCTCTGGAGCAGTGGTCTCACCAGTTACCAAATTCTGTCCCTATCTTTAGCTAGAATCCAGTCACCCAGCTTTGCATTGTTAAACTCTATTCACAAGTTTCACAGGCTACAAACTCAACAATCTTTTCCCTCATTCCCCACCCTCCATACCTCAGAATTAATATTCCCATCCCCCAAAAGTTGAAAACAGGCCTCTTCTTACCATGATGCAGTTGGGCTTGTTAACTGACCATATGTTGACCCGACAGTCATCTCCTCCAGTTGCCAGCAGCCGGCCTGAACTTTTCCCCAGGACTAGCGAGGATACATTGCTGCTGTGAGCTGTGATGTCTTCTGCACAAAACAAAGCAAACGGTTATTACGGACTATTATAACAATTTTCCAAGCCATCCCTCCCAGAGGACTAAAAAAAAAAAATATTCTTCCTCCAGAAAAACTTTGCAGTTTCCACTGGACAAGCTGCAGCAGCCCACAGTTCAGATAAGAAGTCACACTGTTATCTTGCTTGAAACAGTCCTTCTTGGCTCTGCCTGCTGTACCTAAGGCATTTGCTGACCAAGCTTCACAACTCCAACGCTCATGTGACTTACAAAAGCCTCTTCTCTCATTATCCAGCAGCTCACTAGCTTTTAAAGATTTGCTCAACTGTGGCGACCTGCTCACAGAAGCTGCTTTACCTTCTGCACCCAGGTGGGTGTCCGTAAGCTGAGCTGTCTGAGAAGCTGCAATAATACGCAGCAGCCAGAGTCATCTAGTGAAAGGCCCTGTAATCCTGTTCTAGAAAGCAGCAGCAGCAGACTGTCCAATCTGAGAGGAACTGGCAGATTAGCAGTACAGTTTGTTACCTTACACAGAAAAAAAGTCAGACTCAGCAGCAGGGATAGGTGGAGCTCCCTTCTCTGAGCTTTGGCAGAGGCTTTGCTATGTTCCCACTATGTAACACAGGTGAAACTTAGCAATGCAAAGTGTGACATTGTGACAAAGGAAGGATAAATATATATCCAAAAGTGCACAAAAGAACAAATGCGATTGATACTAAAAGACTGTTAAAAAACTGGGGGCTGAGGTGAAGCTCTGACACAGAGGGGACTTCACAAAGACAGAACTCCAAGGAAGCTTCATCGTAAAGAAACAAGTTCGGGGCAAAAGAGAAACCATCTAAGCATCTTTGCTTAGACATCTGATTTTCACAGTGGATTTTTAAATCCACTCAAATTTTTGGCAGGGACTTTTGGCAGATGTATTTACCCATTTCTTCCTCCTACAGTTCTCTTCTTTGAAAGTTCACGGGATTTGCATGCTTAATAGTTATGAAACTTTTTTGTAAAAAGGCTAGGTAGCAATCAATTCAGCTTTCATTCGGATCGTTTTGGTGGGAGGAGCAATTTGATCACTTTACACGCAACACTAATCCAAAAGGATATTAGACAGCTGTGATAATAATTACAGGTACTTTGATCTCAAGCTCCCAGAGTGCTTTTTTGAAAGCAAAACTGCGCAACTTTCACTTTAGCTGGAGAAACACCTTTCAAATTACAAAGGTAACTGGACCATACATTACAGAGAAGGGCAAAACTGAAAAGAATGCTTGTGTTGTGTTGAAAGACCAATCTTCCATAAGACAATGCTAAAATAAAGTGTGTATGTATACACAGACTTGAAGTAACAAACAGTACAATTAATATTAATAGACCAACTCACTAGTTAAAATTGAAAGGAGAGATGCTGAGCATTGCTGCTGAAATGAGCACGTCAGCAGCTCCACTTTTTCCCTCCTCTTGATTTCATTCTTAATAATATATTGTAAGTTTAAAAGTCATTGCTGAAGCATTCAGCCTTCTGTTCCTAAAAGCCAGGTTATAACCTGATGCCAGCCTTGGCCAGATAGCATCATCCTCTCCCTTGGTGAAATGCTAATTTCCTTAAATCCACAAACTTTTTTTTTTTTTTAAATGGAGTATTCATCACCAGATACCACCCACCAGCTCAGTAATACTAAGCTCCTAATTAGTATCGCTGAAACATTTCTAATATTCAGAACGCTTCTTGCTCTAAAGAGGATGTTAAGATGGGGCAGAGCCTAGCAAAAATGAAGATCAAGAACTTCTGCCCACTTAAAAGAGAACGGAGATTGATTGATTTCCAGCTTTTCCTATAACTGGAGTTTCAGAGATGGAATGAAAACATAGCAAACTTGCTTTCTGCTGAAGATATGAAATTACCAAGTCGATTATCTCAGCTCCCTTAATGTGTTACCAGTCAAGGAGACCATATTTCTACTAGCCAATTTCTAGACCTCAAATCACTGGTCTAAAGCCTGCACTTCTGAACAACCAATCACTTCCCATTGTTTCTAAGCATTCCTCAACAGTCCCAATGACATTACTCATCAGTGACCAGTAGAGCAGCTAGAAACTGCTTCTGTTTAAAGTAACTGTTTTCTGCTCCTTCTGTGGAAAAATAATGGATATAAAAGTGGCAGATTCTTACTGTCCCTTGCAAGGCAATTTCAAGAGAATACATACAGGCCCTGCAAAGATCACCTCATCCCTCCTGCAGCAAAGACCTCAGTGCACCTTCAAGTAAGCAGCAGTGAAGGACAACCCCGAACAGGCTAACCTGACACCAAGGGAAGGTTGGTGCAGCCTGGGCTCTGAAGGGGGTTTCCATCACTCCCTTGATTGTTCTTGTACTACATGAGAGTCATGTGGGGTTAGCTAGAAATTTAGGATAGCATTACAGCAACTAATCAGAAAAAATACAGGCCATGACCCTTTGAAAATAGCAATGGCAAGGCTCTATGCTATTCTGCTATGCTGCTATGTTTTCAAAAAGGATTTCTAGGCATTAAAAATTCCCGTCAGCAACTTGGAAAGAGGGCCAGGGCACCCACACCCAAGACAAGGATTAGCTGGTTCCTATCACAAACTGCCTCTTCCATCCCGCTTCCAGCTGGGGAAACTCCTCTGCCTTCCTCGGGAGGGCAGCCCGACGACACTCACGCAGCTTCCACGCCGTCTTAGTGGTGAAGGCCACGGCCATGGCTCAGCACGGCGCCTCTCCGACGGGCAGGGCAGAAGCGCCTTCTTCCCCCCAGCGAGGCTCTGCCGCCTGGCCCTGCCTGGGCCGCCTCTCCACCGGCGCGTCCTACCGCTGCCGGGCCATCCACTCGAGCTTCCCCGGGACCTACTCCTCACCCGCGTCCCCGCAGCGCCGCCCTGGAGGCAAAAAAAACCACACGCCGGGGTTACGGCGACGCCCGCGCTACACTGGGCCGGGGAGCGGGAAGGCCGCGCCGAGGCGGCGGGCAGGGGGCGGGGGGGCCTAGCCCGTCACCCAGCTCGGCAACAGCGCGGGGCGAGGCCTCACCACTGATGACCATCACAGTAGCGACGGGCCAGCGGAGAGCCCCGCAGGCAGTGCCGGGGGGCGGGCTGGAAGCGCTCCTCGGGCCGCCGCAGCCTCACCGGGCGATGAGGAGCAGCGGGCGGCACCTGGAGCTGCCGAGAGGGACACTTGAACGTTGGGTGGCGGCGGTGCTCGGCAGGGCCGGCCCGGCCACCTCGGCTCTACCTGCGGCGACACCAGACCTCCGCCCCCCAAGCTGTGCTGCCGCCTGACAACCGGCCCCTCACGACAAACCTCGGCTGCGCTACGTCCCGCCTCCGCCCGGCCGCCGCCAATCAGAGCCAGCCCCCCGCGCAATCCCCAACATGGCTGAACGCCGCCGCGCCGAGCCGGATGGTTGCCCGGTTTCCATAGGACGCTCGGCCAATAGGAGCTGGGGGGGGCGGTTGCCTTAGTGACCGCAGAGCAGCTGGCCATTCGTAATGCAGCTTCTTGGCGGAGCCTTTCAAGCACAGCCAATAAGGAGGGTGGCGCGCTGACACTGCGGGGCCGCCATTTTGCGGCGCGGTGGGGCGGAGCTGGACCACCCTGAGGGGTGGTGTTGGAGAGCGGGGCTGGGTGCTGCCGTTTATCGGCCCGTGGGGAGGCTGTTACGGCCCCTTAGCCTGCAGCTTCTGTGGGGACAGCCGAGAGGTCCTTCCCCAGCCTTCTACCTCAGGGCCCGCCGGCGGCCGAGGCGGTTGTGCCCCTGGCTTGTGGCCAGTGTGTCTCCAGGAGGCGATTCCCCTCGCCGGGTGTCACGGGCACAGCCTTGGCGGGAGCAAGGTTCCCCCCTTCTGTGTCTTTTTGCCAGGCAACACTGGCACCAGCTCCTCTTACTCTTGCTACCCGCGGCGAGTCAGGCCCACTGGGGCCTCGGGTCGTTTTTCCTCCTGGCGGAGCCTTGCTGGGCGCTCTCACAGCCTGGCTGAGATGGAGTCACACTACTTAACACTCTCCTCCCTGTCTCTGAATCCAATTAGTCCATCAAAAGAGGAAATCAAATTAGTTTGATGCTAGTCCTTGATAATATGTATTAGCTGATTTTCTGGCAGCTGCTATGTCCTAGTGCCTGTAAAAGGATTTTTAAATTAATTTGTTCTGGTGTCTTTTCTGATACTCAACAAACATTGATGAGTTCATAACCACAGGCTTGCTTGCTCCTTCTTTTCTTTTTCTGTCTAGAGACCTTAGGGTTTCCTTTCTCCCCAGTTCCCTGAGGTCCCTCAGTCCTTCAGCAGTTCATGGTCCTTGTGATTTGCAAACTGGGCTAGTTACTGAAATTCCTCATGTTCCTTTTCAGTAGTGGGTTGTTACTGGAATACCTCTCTATCTCAAAGAGCAAGCTGTTCTGAGCTTTCTCCTTTCCTGACCTGTTTCTATCTGTGCTATGTCGCCACATTAGCCAAGTGTTGACAGAGGGATGCAGAGCTGTCAGAAAAGTGTTGTGTGAAATAGGCTGCTGCTGGTGTTGAATGACTTGGAACACAATGTACTGTCGTGAACCATCTCAAAGCTCCAAAACTGAGAGCTGAGAGGCCCGGGCAGACCCAGGGATTTGCTGTGGTGGGTGTCAAAATGCTGCAACCATCTCCCACAGGAGATGCTGAATTCTTTGCTCTCCATTTCTGAGCCCAAAATGGAGTGCATCCTTCAAGCAACACCTAAATGGGCGCTCTATAACAGTAATTTGGTATACTTTCATGACCTAGGATATTCAGTTTAGCCATAATGAGCTAATGGTGGCTTTTGGTTTTAACATTGTGTTCACCTCTTAAAATGTAACAGAAACAACACAAGAGAAAATGACTGTTGCAGTAAAATAGGCAGTCGGGGGGGGGGGGGTGTTTCTCTGTAAAAGCCCTTTAGTGTATCCATTACACTTAAAATGGACAGCTACCATAAACCAAGAAGTTTAATCTACTCTGGTTCATGTTGTATTTCAGGTGTAATGTCTCTTATTCTGCTGTACCACAGCAAAATAAGTTTCTGCCTTCCCCTAGCTGCAATCAGTCTTTGTTGAAGGTGATCATTAGAGGTTGTTCCTTGAAGACTGTAGCTGTTGGGAACTGTTGATAGAACCACCATAGGTGTCCATGGTGCCTAATGTACTATAGGTGACATCAGAAATTGTTTCCTAGCAGGCTCAGGGACTTACATAAATACCAATACATGGCACACAGATTGTCTTCCATTTGTGGATCTCGGGGAATGATTATTAACCAAAATACTTGATTACCTTAAAATTTCTTGGATTTGGAATGCTTTTTGGATTTCTCTTGACTTTTTACCCTGTCTGCCAATATTTGTGAACAGTGAGTGGAGACATTCAAAGAGAAAAATTAAGATGTTAAAATCCAAAGTTTGTCAATTTGAGTATTAGTCTTTGCTGAGTTTTGTAGTTAATAGATAGCTCTAAATGAGGTCAATGAATTTTTGTATTTGTGGTGAACTCACAAGTTCAAAATCTTTGCTTGTGCTACTTGTAAAGCCAAATTATAAATTTGTTAAAATACTATTATGTTGGAAAAGAACCAGTATTCCCAAATAATCCTGCTCCTGATGTCAGCAGCTAGGGAGCAGTGTTGGGGAAGAAAAGCTCTGCAGTACAGTGTGCATAATTTGTAGCAACTTCTGAAGCAGACCTTAAAGCTAAGGTCTTATTCAGACTTCAGTCTCAAACATGATGGATTTGCATGAGAAGACAATTGATGTAATTGTAGATGGGCCTTAAAAGAGGGAAAAGAAAAAGACAGTGGAATGCTACAAGTTCATTAAAATCTCCATGAATCTGACGATGATGAAAGATTTACTGCAGGCAAGTAGGAAAACCTTTCCATGGTTTTTTCAGGCTGCTTCTAACAGGCTTCAGCACTGATTTCCAGTGTCTGGTGTGAAGGAATAAAGAAATCAGGCATGACCAAGGTGCTCAGCTAGGCGAGGATCCTTGCGCAGCTTCTCTTCAAGAGCAAGGTATTTCTGTGGTGCCATCTGCTTTTCCCTAGAACAAGAAGGGGGATATCAGAGGAAAACTGCAGCAGGACATCGAGTAGAATATTTTACAGAAAAGCTTCAGTGCTGAGTTCCTGGGGGACTGACTTGTAGACCTCCCCTGGGCGCAGTACTCAAGCAGTCATTCCTAATACCTGTTGAGCCTTAGCACTAGAATGTGGATATGGAACATGGTTTCAGAGTAACGGGCAAGGAAGTCATCCTCCTCCTCTGCGCTGAGCTGATTCTGGTTTTCCTGAAACCACTGGTCCTTCTTGTGCAGCTCTTCCACCGCCTGTTGGGGGAGCAAGTAACCAGAAGTCAGGGTAATAGGAGAGCAAGGAGCCAAGGCACACAAAAGTGCAACTCTAAGTTCAGGGTGCTGAGAGGAAGGAAGCCACAAATCGGAGCTGGTTTATTTTCATGGGAGGCAATAAGTTTGAGATGAGGTCTCCCAGAACAAGAAAACGAAGGGAATCAAAACATGTGGAACAGCAAGAGGCAGCAAAACTTGAATGCGTTGCCTCACTACAGTCAAGAAGCACTGGAGAACCAAATCAGCTCTGATTGAGATAGGGACTAAATTTCACCCTGGAGCTATTTTGTTCTTTGATCTCACAAGCTAACAACAAAAACATATATATACACACACACACACACACACAGAGACATGTTTATGGCTCTCTTAAAGTAATCAAAGGAGGTTTGTTTCTTGCCTGCTGTCACAATGAGATGTGTGTTACCCTCCTGCCAGTACAGAAGAGACTCCAGTGACAACACATCCTGGAGCAAGGCTGGGAATACCTTGTCAAAGCGAGCCTGGATGATGTTAGCTTTATCAATGAGACGATGCTTAAAATCAGTCAGGCAGTTATCTCTGACACAAAGGGCCTGTCCCTTGGTCATTTTCTCTCTATGGCCAGTTTGAATAAGAAACGGTGCTAGGTAATCCAGATCCTGTTCCTCTTGTCCTGGGAGCTCATCCTCCATTGTGTTCTTCTGGAGGGGAAAGGACAGAAAGAGTCACAGTCCCATCTACCCATTTCCCCAAACACTGTGTGATAAGGCAAAATACAAGCAAAGGCCAAAACTCCTTCCTCCCTAGAGAGGACATAATGTTTCTTTTTCCTATAGTTTGATCAAAACTACTGCTTTGCATTAGCTTTGCATGCCAACCCTCTCCCAATGTGTTTTTTATTCTGTAGTTTATTTTCTATCATCCTTTTTAACATTTCTCGTAATTTCGCTGATTGTAGAGACGTCTCTTACACAAAACGTGTTATCCACTGAGGTGCAGGAAGGACTCTACAAAATGCATTTGTATTTGCACAGAAAGAGATTAGGACAGGGTATTCTGAGTACACCAGCTCGTAGGCTGGCAAATAGCTGGTTCTTGCATCTTTGCCCCTGCTTGTGTTTCACTCCAGAAGTTTGGCATGTAAAACCTAATGTCACCTTTTATAACCTCTCTATTCAGGAAAGCTCAATCTAAAAACCATTCACAAGGAGCATCCTGGGGATCTTGAAAAATTGCAAGTAATTACTCTTGAATCTTTTTGCATTTGTCCAGAACATTCATAAGGTATTAATTCCTCAACAGAGATCCTGGAACAAAATTGGCTTTGCAAATAATAATGAAAATGAAGAAGACAACTGATTGATATCATACAAAGAAGTGCATATTTGCCTAACAAAATGAGCCCTGGCTAGAAAGATGCAGCTTGGAATCCATTATCATACTCCCCCCATAGTCCCTATTATCAACTAATCCTTGTTAATTATTTTATTAACTGAAGAAAATAAAACAATAATCTTTCTTGGTGATGCAAGTTTTTTCAGAAAGCCAGAAGGTCATAGAATGATTATGTTATATTTCTATGGGAAGTCAATTGAAGCTGTGCTGACGTACCTGCTAGGGATTTGGCCCAGTATATTTTTATGATACTAAAAGCTCTTCAGAGATAATTCCTCAGGCAGAAAAAGCTTGTTCTGGATTTCTTTGTGTACATGTAATAAATACTGGGATTAATGAAGTCTACGTACCATGGCTTCATACTGTTGTCTTCTCTTTTCATTCCTCTCTGTATTATAAATTGAAATTGACAATTTAATGGCAGTTTCTTCATTCTCACGGATCTTCAAAATATTTAACACCTGCCAAAAAAATCAGAAGACCCCTCAGCTTTCCCACAGAATGACAGTACTTTTACATGCTTGCCCTGCTAACAGAGTGCATGCTGCATACAAGAACTGTAGCATAAGGCTAAACATAGAAGATCTATACAAATATGTTCATATCCTGCTGATAGAGCAAGCCGTTAGTGGTCTTATTTTTAGAATGCTGTTCTGTATGAAATTCTTGAACACAATTATTGATAAGAAAGCTCGTCTGTTAAGACGAGCTGTTCTGTTAAGAAAGCTCGTCTGGAGTCATAGTCGTGCCACTACTTTTGAAACTGCACTGATAGCTTTGTCTTATTTCTTTGTCTTAACAGGATGTACAGCACAAGCAATGTAAATATTTTGTCTGTTAATAGATCAAGACTGAGAAATTTGGCAAGGCAGTTCATGAGGTCACAGTGAACTAGCTTCAAATTTCTGGAAAAAAAAATAAAAGGACTTTTGCAATCTTGTTCTTAATTATTCCTAGTATTCTGTGCTAATATAGTTGAGCATTCCGTCTCCAGCTCCTTCAGGGGTCCCTCTTCCTCACAAAAACATTTAAAAAGAAATAAAATCATAGAATGCTTTGGGTTAGAAGGGACCTTTAGAGATCATCTAGCCCAACCCCCCTGCAGTGAGCAGGGACACCTTTAACTAGATCAGGTTGCTCACAGCCCCAGCCAACCTGACCTTGAATGTTTCTAGGGATGCGGCCTCCACTACCTCGCTGGGCAACATGTTCCAGTGCCTCACCACTCTCATTGTAAAAAATCTCTTCCTTATATCCAGTCTAAATCTACCCTCCTTTAGTTTAAAACCATTACAAGGGTCTTGTCACAACAGGCCTTGCTAAAAAGGTTGTCCCCATCTTTCCTACAGACCCCCTTTAAGTACTGAAAGGCCTCAATAAGGTCTCTCCACAGCCTTCTCTTCTCCAGGCTGAACAACCCCAACTCTCTCAGCCTGGCCTCATAGCAGAGGTGCTCCAGCCCTTGGATCATTTTGGTGGCCCTCCTCTGGACCTGCTCCAACAGGTCCATGTCTTTCTTGTGCTGAGGGCTCCAGAGCTGGACGCAGTACTCCAGATGAGGTCTCACCAGAGCAGAGCAGAGCAGCAGAATCACCTCCCTCAACCTGCTGGCCACGCTTCTTTTGATGCAGCCCAGGATTCAGTTGGCCTTCTGGGCTGCAAGCGCACATTGTTGGCTCATATCCAGCTTTTCATCCACCAGTACCCCCAAGTCCTTCTCTGCAGGGCTGCTCTCAATCTCTTCATCCCCCAGCCTGTGTTGATATCGGAGGTTTCCCCATCCCAGGTGCAGGACCTTGCACTTGGCCTTGTTGAACCTCATGAGGTTCACACAGGCCCACCTCTCCAGCTTGTCCAAGTCCCTTTGAATGACATCTCGTCCTTCTGGCATGTCAACTGCACCACTCAGCTTGGTGTTGTCTGCAAACTTGCTGAGGGTGCACTCAATCCCACTGTCTATGTCATTGATGAAGATATTAAACAGCACTGGTCCCAGTACGGACCTTTGAGGGACACCACTTGTTACTGGTCTCCATGTGGACATTGAGCTGTTGACCACTACCTGCTGGATGCAACCATCCAAGCAATTCCTTATCCACCAAACAGTCCACCCATCAAATCCATATCTCCCCAAATCCAATAGCTTTGCCTCCATCGGCTAGAACGTGGATTTGTTACACCGGTCACAGTGTGATTAGCAGTACAAGAAATGTATTTTATGAAGTATTTCTCTACAGTTGCTCCCACAAAAAGTCAATTCAATGTTTTGGATAGAACTTCCTGGAAATGCCTAGCAACTAGATACAATATTACATAAATATTACATAAAATATCCTTTCTTTTTGGTCTCATTCCCAGGCAAAAGGCAGATACGTTTCTAGATGCCCCAGTTCATATGCTGTCTTTTGCTCTGTGAAACTGTCTTCCTCCCAGAGAATGAAGAGTAAGAGCAGGAGCTGGAAAGTGTGTGACTCTCCATGAATATGTTAAAGCTACATCTTTACTGAACAATGACTGGTTTGCAAGCTTGATAATTCAGCATGAAGACCAGCTTTGTGACACCAGAGTTTTATTTTTATCACAGTTTATGCTGAGGATGATTTGGCAACTAGTCAACTGAAATCATTTCCATGCCTGACCAACTTTGACAACAGTGTGGACACCTCCCTGTTACCTCTGCTTCAGATTGCCAGACTTGTTGCTTCAGCTGCTTCTCTTCCTCTGTTAGCTCCTGCAACAATTTGTACAGATGCAGCAGCTTCTTGTCTTTCTCAGAGGACCCTGCCTGGAAGCAGATAAGCTAGTGAAAGACAGTAGCACTCTCTGGGTGCACGGGACCAGGTACTCCGTCAACAGAAATTGGCACAATTCTGTTATAGTCAATATAGCAACACCGATTTCCACATTGAAACATCTAACCCATGGTCAACAGTTTATTAGACTTCATTTCAATTTTGAATCCATCAGTAATGTGAGCCAGGTGGCACATCTTGCACTTTGCTGATGCTGCTGTTACTTGTTTGGAATGGGTTTTGCAGGGTTAGAGGTGAAAGGATGGCACTCCAGCAATTGCATTCTGTGTATTCTCCCCAATGGGAAATAGAAGCTTTAAAAAAATGTGCATAACATTAAAAAATCCTGTATTTGCAATCTCTCTTTGATGTTCCTAAGTGTAATTGTGCAGCATCACTGCAGAATTTACTGGCAGACTTCTGGCCCCGGTTACAGACTCACATCAGTGATGTTAGTGGAGTGGCCCCTCCACCCCGAATGAGAGAATTTGGCTTAATGACAGCACTCCACTTTTTTTTGGAATATCTTTTATTTAAGGCTATCTATCTATTGTCAATGCATTAAGCCTCAGCATCTTGCTCTGCATCTGCAGGGTAAACTCTGGGAGATTTAAGCAATGATGTGACCCAAGAAGTCCATGGCAGAATTGGAGCTAGAACGCAGGATGTCTGCTTCTGCTCCTCTGCTGTAGTCTCTTCTTCAAGAGAGAAGGGCAGAGGAAATTTCAGCTTCCCTGCCATGAATCTGCAGGACTGAGCCCAACAGTTGCTGAACCAGCATCTTGTGAGATCCCAGTGGCTGTCTACACTGCCTGTGTCTACACTGCCTGATGACCAAGTCTGGGAAGATAAACTCAGGCATGGCTAGAGCAAGCCTTTCACACTAAACTATGCCCTGCATGCCGAGACACTTCCAGCCTGGTAGTGCATGTCTGGGGGTGTTCATTTTGTCAGCCTGGAGGCTGTCTGTGAGGGAGGTGTGCAGATGGAGCAGAGGGGCAGCATAGAGTATGTCATGCCTGTAGTTCTTCCACTGACATTTCACCTTTCTTTTGTGTCTTGTGATCCAGAAAAACTTCAAGATATAAGTAGTTTTTCTCCATACCTGGTATGTGATGCACATCTCTGGGGTCATGATGATGTCATTTCCTTTCCCATCCCTCTCTGCTGCTTTGAAGAAATCCTTCTTTGAAGCAGTAATGTATTTATCCTTGAGATGATATGTCAGATTGATCATTTCCTCTGTGATCAGAAAGATACGTTCTGCTACATCTTCATCAGCAGGCTTTTCTAGGTTTCTGTGGAAACACTCCTTGATTTGCTAATGAGGGGTGAAAAGAAAAAGATGGAAGCAGGTTAGACAACACAGAAAACTGGCGAGATTTGCAGAGTTGGGTAAAAACCCAAGGTAAAAATTGGGCTTTTCTGCCTGGACTACAATGGCATCTCTTGGCCCATGGTCTTACTGTTCCCAAGGGAAAAAAGCACAAAGCTGCTTAAAGCAATACAGAAGTTTTCATTTGTGGAGCTGAGTATGCTCTCCAAGCTCAAAGTTAGTTTGGGATACATCCCTGCCTGAGGGAACTTCAGGAAGCAAGGTATTTTGGAGCACAACAAAGTTTCCCACATTCCCCAACATAGGGAAGGAAATGGGTTTTGGACCAGCATGTTGGGTGCTGGTCCAAAGGCAGGCCACTGCATGCCTCTGTCTTGGCAGGTGAAGTGTCTGAGCCATACTACCAGATGTTGGATTTCCTCCCTCCTTCTGTTCTCCAAATCAGACCTGACTAGAGGAACAGGTAGATTACCTGCTTGTAACAAATCAGAGTGATGGGATATTTCATCAAGAACCTAAAATGTTATTAATTTGGGGTCAGAACATGAAATCATTTGACTAGTCTTGTGAAAATTTCATTCCAAAGTCATAGTCAAGCTTTTTTTCTTTCCTCTGACACATGTTTTCAAAGTCTTAGTTTCCTAGTTTCATTCTAGCTCCTTAATGCAGTTCATGACAACTGGTCACACTGTAGCTTTCTGCCAGACAAGCAACTGTGAGACAGAGGCGCTGAACAAGGCTTGGACATCTCGTCTGGAGTTTTGCCTTGGCTGTGCCCACTGAAAATGAACCTAGGCAGTATGTTTTGCATAGTATAAATATCACAGTGACAGATATTTTTCTGTTCCTGCCTTGGCCGTACCACTATAGGCCTGGAGTTAATGTCAGTTCTGGTGCCAGCCAAGTGTATTTTCTTCCCTCTTTTGCCAAACTCCACATGCCGGACATGCAGGAAGTCATCCCGCCCCACAAAGTACTCTATCATCTCGTTAGCATTTTCAATGCGTTTCTGGAGGCCATCAACTCGTGCTTCATTGTAAAACTCCATCGTATGTTCAGTCTCTGGTTCCAGCGATGTATAGGTGTGAGCTAAGGACATAAGAGAGATTGCATAGGTTTTCAGAGTTAGCAACCATAATACGGTGAACACAAGTGTGTCCAGAGGAAGTCTCATTTTCTTCAGCAGCCAGTAAGTCAAATGTACATAAGAGTGTAAGAAGGGAATATCATCTCCTCACTGCTGTGTACCAATATGCCATGGCCTAAGGACAGAAGGCTAGCTTTGCAGGGCCACTGCCCTCCTTACACAGTAAGGCAGTGGTGAGTGGAGCCTGGATCCTGCTCTTCCCAAACCAGGAACAGGCACAGCCTCTTTGGGGAAGTGCTGTTTTAGCAACAGATCTGATGCAGGACTTTCTCTCCCACAGCTGCACAACACAGAGACCAAACATAATCCTGAAGAGAAAGTTTCTACTTCTATCACCTCTACGGATAAAAGTAAATTACATCACCCTGTATATGTGATAGGTATGTATTTTTCTGCTGTTATGCTGGGGGGGAGCACTGTCCAGGACTGAAAGCCAGCAACCCAACAATTCTCTACTCTCCACTGGAGACCATATTATTTATGTAGGCGATTCATCCCACAAGTTTGCCACCCCCCAACTTTGGGCTTTTTCCACTGCTAGAAGGGATTCACATAAAGTCCCATCAGCTGCAGTGGCTGCCCAGATGGGCTGGAATACCTTTAAGACCAAGGAGGTGTCCTGGGCTGAAGTACTCTTTGGTCAGCTGTGTTTGTTTATTCACTTCTCTCATATCCAACATGTCTTCTCGGTTTTTGAACCACTCCCTCACCTCTACTACTTCAGTACCTGGCAGGAGACAAACGGTTTCACAACCTTACATCACTCTGTTGGAGATGGTAAGATTCATCTGATCAGCTCTCAGTGTCTGTGCACGTGCCCTGTGCTCCCGATACAGCCAAAGCAGACATCGTATAGTCACTGGAATATGGCCCTGTGCACAGGGGCATTTTGTAGATGAATCCTAATCTACATTGGAGTAGATTACTTACGCCTTAAGAGGGTTTATTCCTCTCCATCAACAAGAACTGAAGTAATCAGCTCAGGGGAAAAGGTGGCATGGTGGATGGCTGCGGTTAGGCAAGAGAAATTCCATCCCAAATACTTAATGATAGTGTCAGGAGTGAAGAGAAATGAGATAGGGGCATTACACTATGCAAGAGGGCTGAGGATAGGACACTGTTAAGTCCAGTTAGGAATCTGCATGGTTTCTTGGACCAGCTGTTGAAGAATAATGCTTTGGAGTACAGAAATATCCACAGTCTGTAGCTGCCCCTTTCTATGGCTCCTGTCGACACCAATGGGAATAGCGATACTATTGGATCAAATCAAACCAGCCTTCCATTTCTTTGAAGACCGAAAATCCAAGCAGCTGACCTGTGACACTGAACAGCCTCACCACTGGAAACTCTCACAGGAACCTCTACCAATGCTGGAAAGTTCTGGGGCTTGACAGACAGTGAGTGTGATTAAGTGTTTGAAGAAGTGGTAGATAAGTCCTCCACAAATGTGAAAGGAGGATGAGAAAGCATAAGAGAGACTGGCAGAAAGTGGACTGCCTCCCCCCTTCCCATCAGCACACCCCAGGCTGTGTTTGCTCAGTGCATGAAGTGTGTTCACTCATCCCTCTTACAGTCTAAGTCTGCGTAGATGGTGAGACGTTTCACTAGCCCATTTCCATTCAGGTACGGTGCCCATTTCTCCAGTTTTGCTTTCTTGTACAGGATCACCTTCCTCCCCTGGGAACAGCGTTTCTCAAACTCTGCAGTGGGCAAGAGAGGTGTCAGAAAAATTGACTCCCTTGTACTCAGCCCAAGGAAAAAGAATTCAAGACGGAGAAAACCATGGTCTAAGGGAAACCACGCATTTACTGATTGCGTTCAGCTGCCAGTAAAGCTATTCAGACACTGCCTGTTGTGCTTTAATGTTATAATAGTGTAATAACTCTTTTCTCTCCCAAAGCAGATATTTGATAATGCAGGGGCAGGATCTTGTGCATAGCAGTAACAGAAAGTCCATCCCAGGCAAAATCATTCAGCTGGGGGGGGGGGGGGGGGGGGGGGGCACAGGGAAGAGGGGGAAGGGGGCGGGTAATGGGAGACTGCAGGCAGGGTCCCACCCAGGATGAGACAGTGCACCGACGGCAGGTATTTAAACCAATAGTTGTTGCTGCCTTCATCTACTGCACTTCACTGCTGTACCTTGTCCATCCTGAAGAGAGAACTCGAGTGAGATAAACAAATGTCCCAAATCCACTAAAAGGTTAGCTGGAGGACAAGCAAAAGGCAAAGGAAGAATACATACCTCTGGGAGATATCTGAATTGGGGCTACCCACGATGGTGGCATGTCAAAACTCATGTCTTCCTCCTCCTTTTCCTGCTAAAACATAAGCAGAGATTTGCATTTTTGGCAGCTCTCTTACTGTGCCAGGAGGCATTTTGGTTCTAGAGAATGCTCATGTGAGGCTGTGCTGGTCCAGGGAACACGGTGGCACAGTTATGAGAGCTGTGTTGGTCACACACAAGCTGTGTTGGTCACACACAGCCTGAGGACAGAGGCAAGCAGCACACTGCAGTTTACGTGGAAGGAGAGCTTTATTGCATCCCCACCCTCTTACTAGCACACCCCTACTCAAGCTTAATGAAATGATCTTATGGCTAACACTCATGCTGGATAGGGGATGAATGTGACAATCGTCATTCAAACTAATGACCAAGCTTGTTTTATGCAGACCATGGAGGGCACTTTGCTCCCTGCTTATGGGCACAGGCTGAGGAGAGTAGATAACAGGAGGGAACATACTGTTATTGGCATTCCTCCATCCTGCTGTGCTGGTGCAATGCCTGCTTTATCATGTTGTGTTCTCCCACCAGGACAACATACCATTTTTTGCTTCCAGTACACAGCATTTTTTGGTATATTAGAGTACATAACATTACTTCTACATCTGGTTGGCAACTCCACCTAGCAGCCAGGAGAGTAGGGTGCTGACCAGCAGAGAAAGAGTGTCCAGAAAAAAATTCAGTTTGGATTGTAATTTTTTAATTATTTAATCCCAAAGGCCAATGCACTGGAGATCTACACAGATCCCTAGCCACTTAGAACCAGGAGTACCACTTGGGGTCCTGCTTCAAGAAGCATCAGAACTATTCAAGACTGAGAAGGAATCTGAAGTGCCAACCAAAACCTAGCTAGAGCAATAGTGATCTGACCTGGGGAGGGCAGCAGACAGGCAGACATGTGCGGGCCTACAAACACACCAGTTGGATACAGCATCCCCACTGCACAAAGGCCATCATTTGGGTCACTCACCATATCATCCGTGTCCCTGTCAGATAACTCCTTTTCCTCCTCAGCATCTGGGAGCAGCTGAAGAGGCTTGTTGCTCTTCGAAAGCATAATCTCCCAGCAGATAGCATCACCCAAGTCAAAGATGAGATCCTATGCCATTGAGAAGAAACCCACTTAATACAGGGCAGTCTCAAGGGCCTGACAAGAGAAGAAACCCAGTTAAACTACAGGGCAGTCTCAAGGGCCTGACACTAAACTGAACGCTGCTCCTGCATATCTGTGGTGCTCTGGACCTGGCTGGGTCTCAGAGAGTTAAAGGATTCCAGACAAACCCTGGATCTCAGTGAGGTGGGCTCATTGGACCCTTGGCTGGCTGGTGGGACCCCAAAGACTGCCCCCATGCCCTCTAGGGCTGCAGACCCCTTTCCTCATGGTGCCTCTGCCACAGATAAGAGGAAGTTGCTGGAAATGCTTCTGCCTTCTTCCTCAGGGCATGCATGGCCCCAAAGTCATTCACATGGGCCTAAAATTGCTCTAACTCAGACCCTCACCTCCCAGACTTTGTATCAGCTGGGTAGTAGCTAGGGTGTGGGAAGAGCCTAATCAAGATCTTTCCTGCCTTGAGCCATGCCTGACAGGCTCAAAACATCCTCTGCCTTGAGCTGTTGTTTGAGAGAATGAGTATCCAGCCAGCCTTAAAAGCTGATATTCTAGGGGTTTAATAGGTGTGATCCGTATTTGCTAGTTCAGGGTCTGGGATGTCCTGGAGTAGTTCCAGAGTCTATGTAAACAGAGCAACATGACCAGAGCCAACACAGGGAATGGTTAAGTGGAAACTGGGATCACCACTGATCTTGGACTTCCCCAGGACTCAGGTTAGCCCAACTGTCCCTCCCAGGCATAGGGCGCTTAAGGGCTTGTTACCTTGCAGCCGTTCCAGCAGTCCTGCATGTTCACCCAGTAGTTCCTGTGGTTCCAGACGCTCTCAATCCCAAGGAAGTGCTCATCCATGGTGCTGTGGCTGTTTCCCGTGAAGGGGTTGATGAAGAAGGTCTCGGGAACCCCCCTCTTCCCAGACAGAACCAAAACCCATGCATGCACCCGTAAGCCATACAAAGGGTCACACTTGGGCTTTTCCACTTCCTGCAGCACAGAGGACAGAGCAATAATTATTGCCATTTTATTGCCACTTTAGTTCAATCCAATGGCAATCTTACTCTCTCTTCTGCCCACTTCTAAAGATCTCCAGTCCCTTATCACTCTTCAGAGGAGTGAGGTAGTACATACCCAGTACATATTCCCGTGCCAGTACACACTGTGTTCCCAGAGGCCAAGTGCTCATGGCCATGATCAGGGTTGTGTCATACTGCATGGTGGAGGGTGGTGAGCTCCTTTCTTTGGTCAGCCATTAGCTGTGTCTCAGCTCTTGCTCCTAGAGTTTACAGTGAGGTGGACCTCACTAACTTACCGTGACCTTTTCCTCTTCTCTTTCGTTGTTCTTTTGAGCAGCTTCAGTTTCTGCCACCTTCTTGGCCTCCTGCTGAAGCTCAAACTTGCTCTGCAAGTCTGGTGGGGGCTTAACTCTATACTTGTTGGATGACTTCTTCATCCCCTCTTTTGGTACCTGCCTCTGCAAAAGCAGGGTATTGCTGTGAAATCCAGCAGAGATCAAGAGAAGGGAGAAAATGTATGGCTTACAGGTACCACCCAGTTCTCAACCTTGGCACTTTGCACTACTGGACCTGATGAGCAGGAATTCAGTGAAGCCAAAGAGGCCTCCTAAGGAACTGTGGAAATCACTCAGAAGATCCCTTTGGTGAGGTCCCTGCTTTGTACAGACTGAAAGCCAGTGTACACCTGAAGCTGTTCCCCCTAGCTCAGCTCTGGAGGTCACTGAAAATGAACAGGCTGAGCATGCATGCTGGGCTCCTCCCTGCTCACTCACTGCAGGTCTCACCTGCGGCTTCCTGAGCAGTGGGCAGAGCTCCAGAGTCTCATCCAGGGTGCACATCTCACGGGTGGCATACCCGTGCACGCAGTAGGCATCATACCCGGCTCCGATCAGCATGGAGCACAGCAGCACGCTGAAGTCAAAGCAGTTCCCTCGCTGGTATTTCAGGATTGTGGTTGGGGAATAGAGTGAACTGGGCTTGAAAGAGAGAGATGCATGTTCGCAGTGAAGCTGAAACACTCACCAGGCAGAGAGCAGGAGAGAGAGGGGGCATTACCCATATCCCTGGGCTCTGCACCCATAGAAAATCTGTTATATAGAATTCCTGTATAAGCCACAGAACCCTGAAGTCCCCTCCAAAGTGATCTGGGGAAATTCTGACCCCAAATCTGGTGACAAATTTAACCATAGGGAGAGATGGGCAGGACAAGCTCATCAAACTACTGAAAACCTAATGCTAACTACAACTCTGGAGTGGGCCTAACCTCCATCTCTAGCTGGTCTGTCTGCAGCGTTTCAAAGCAAAAGACCCATAAGCCAAATTATAGTTCAAAGGAGGGAACATACTCCCTTCTGGCCCTCACTCTTGAGCAAGCAAAGGGATCGATATGTACGTACTGCATATTTACCTAGTCTACTCCCAGATCTCAGACATCACCTTCGGTCATCAAGGCAGTCTCCATCTGCTAAATGGAGATACTTTCTTTGTGGTCGCAAAGTGCCAGAGTTCCTGTTGAACCCTGGGACTCCTGGGACATACTTGGTCAGCATGGAGCTGTCAAGTTCCATGTACAGTGTTTGGGGCACTTTGCAGGGCATCAGCAGTCCTCGCTAGCAAAGAGCGTGCTCCCTTTGCCTTCGCTGATTCACACCAGCCAAGAACTTGCCCCAACTCAGACATCATCCCTTCTTGCCAGTCTAGAAATCTCCCTTTAGCCACCCCAAAATATCCCTAAAATTGGGATAGAAATGTCTAAAGCCCCTAAAAATAGGTCACTGAGGTCAAGCATCTTCTCCTATCTCCTATAGGCTATATATGCTCCTTTGTTCCAAGGCATCTTGGTCTTTGGAGGGAAACCATGTCAGCCATTGCAACCTACAGCAGACTGGCTGGTCATCTGGGGTGACTGAGAGCAGGGACAGGCCCAGTCTTGTAGAAACGGTGCTTAATTGCTTGACAGGTACAACACTGTACATGTACTGGGACTACGGGTCCAAAGAGAGCACACAGGGCCTGGGCAAATCAGGGGGTTGCCTAAGTAATGAGGGGATGATGGAGGGGTCAAAGACCTTTGTAATCCCAGCCACTGAGATTACAGCCACACACACTGTCCTGCTGAGAGGCCCTTCTGTCACCTCCGTTATGGGGCTGTTTCTGATGGGACTGCAGCCCCTTTCTTACCGGTGTGATAGGGGACTTGAGGGGCTCCATGGTGAGGTAATCAGAGACAAAGCTGGCACAGCTATCCCAGTGGTACAGCTCTGTATAATGCAGCAGGGTTGGCCTTACCGTTGTGCTCACAAACTTCTGTAGGGCAACAAGAGGATTTTGGTTAACCAACAGATGCCTGGCAGAGTCTTCTGTCCAAAGCCATCCTCAGACCACCCCTGGATGTTGCAGCTCACATCCAGGACCTCCCTAGAGCATATCAACAGCATCAGTAACCCTTCTCACCTGTTCCGAGATGGAAATTGCATGGTGTTGAGAGGCCATCTGCTTGTCTGTGGCTAAAACTTCAAACTCATCTCAGACACATTACAGATGCAAGCCAATTCTTCTCTTAGTTTTCAAGCAACAAGATAAATAGCTACTGCCCTTTCCAGCTTTTACATCCTCCAGCATTTTTTGCCTTTTATGTTAATGATATAATAGATGTTGGAGAAAGCTGGTCCAAAGTATCAATTCCAGATGCCTGGGGGATCATCAGGTCCAGAACTAGACAACAGTTGTGCAGCTTGGGCCCAGTCCTAAACAAAACCAGGCCACAAACTTCCACATTTACTTCCTTCCCTGTAACTTCCACAAAGTTGGGAATAAGACCTAGCTCTGGATCCAGACTCCATATCTGTGACTAAGCCTGAGCCTTATCTATTTCATGTGTTTCTTTTACATTCCTTTATGTTTCTGTGGTCTTTCCTGTTTCCTAACCATCATGCTACAGGGTACCACCACCATGTGTGTGGTACAACACGCTTATGGATTTGGACAGCTGGGGTGTTCCCAGGGTGCTGTGTCCCTGCTCAAGGTGCTGTGGGCACAGCAAGGAAGCTCCCATTCCCTTTGGCCAGGAGGGAGGGCAGGAAGGGCTGCTGTCCCTCCCCAGCATTTGGCACTACGGAAGCCAAGTGTCCCCTGTGCTGTGGCTCAGCCCCACACCACCCCATACCTCCATGCCACACTCGTTGACGGGGTGGAGGAAGAGCGGCTTGCGGTCAGGGCAGAGGTGAGTGTACTGCTGGAGGAAATGGTCAGCAACATGCAGCAGCTTCTTTTCCTTCAGGGAATTTGTCTTGTATGAGGACGGTAACTGGGACGTGTCAACAGAGCTCCAGTCAAAATCACTTCCAGGGCAGGAGGAGGCAGAGAGACACAGGTAATAAGCCGGGAGCAATTTGGGCAAGATGACCTGCTATCAAAACATGGCAGGGGCTCCCTGTTTCCCAGGGAAAAAACAGGGATCATATCCAAGGACATGATTTTGACATAGCCAAGCTTCTCTGGAGCGATGGCAAGCCAACATATACCCAGAGGCTCAGGGGATCTTTATATAGAGTCATGATACAGCAGCAAATGACTGTACAATGAAGTGAGTTATCATCTTACACGTGCCCACTCTTGGACAAACACACCAGGCATGTGTGTTTGTGTGCAAGGGGACCACACGTACCAACCACACATGTGTAATCTCCCTGTGGACCCCAAAGGGACCGTCTCTGCTCAGCCCAGTAACTGACAGACACATGTGACTTATGCATACCCATCACTTGGGATGCAGACTTGCTCCATGGACACCTTTGTCTCCAAGTCCTGGAGTTTAGCACTGATCTCCAAAGACTTCAGCTCTTCTTCTCTTTGCTCCTCTTCCTTCTCCTCCTCCAAGGCCTCCATTCTGCCTCCTCCCATGCACTACAGAAATGCACGCACCAGGATGAATTCAGGGGCGGGACCCAGATATATGGCAACACAGAACCACTCACACTCTGGCCGCACTGATTTAGTACATGAGCACAGCTGAGGCAGCCAGAAGCATGACTCCCATTTCTGCAACAGTAAAGGGTGAGCACTGAATTTGAGTTTGGGCTGGGCTTGGTAAGCAAGTGGCTGCATGTTCCTGGGCCTCCCCGAGCGTGGGAGAGACTGCAGAACAGGGGGAGCCTGGCTTGGCAGGGCACAGCACATTCCCACATTCAGTCTTACATCATGGTGCATCGTGTCTCCTGTGCCTTTGTCAATGCTGCGTCCTCCGTCCTGCCTGTGGTGCTGCCGGCTGGAAAGCAGCTCCAGAAATCCACCGGGTACCTGTCAATAGCCTATGCCAGAGCCTGCAGGCTGTGCTGAGCCTGGCCGACTGCTCAGGGGCCTTGAAGGGAGGGGGACGTTTTGCAGCAGAGTCAGCAACCTCCAAGGACAGAGGGCTGTTTATATTATTTATTTACATCTCAGGGAGGTTCGGGCCTGTTTGTTTCCCCCTCTTTGCGGTCAGGCTGACCCCATGAGGAGCAGACAGTGAGAGGGAGGCACAGACCTGGCACTGGGGGACCAGGGGGCAGCGGTATGGGGGGGTGTCCCGGGGCCCAGCACTGCTCCCCGGCCTCTGCACCACCCCGCACAGTCTCCCGCCCCTGCCGCCCCTTCAGGCCCACGGCTCTCAACAACAGCCAGGCTGCAGCTACTTCTCCCCTGCCCTCCCGCCCCCTCCTCCGGCCTCACCGCCTCGGCCACACCGCTGCTGCCGGACCCGCGCACCATGGCAACGCCTGCCGCAGAGGCGGCGTGGGGCCGTGGCGGGGGCCTGCGGCCTCTCCCGAGCTTCCCCCCAGTCTACCCCAGGGCCTAACGCTGCTTCCCCCCCGGGGCCTACCCCCAGCCTCCCCCAGGGCCTACTGCTGCTTCCCCTCTAGGGCCACCCCCCAGTCTACATTGAGGCCTACCCCAGCCTCCCCTCTGGGTCCTGCCCCAGCCCCTCCCAGAGCCTCTCCCCTGCCTACCCTCAGGGCCCCCCGCCCCAGGCTTCTTGCCACCCCGGGCAGGCCACAGGCCAGCCATAGGTCACCCCTAGGCTGCCGCCAGGACAGCCCCGGGGGCTCCTTAGGTGCCCATCCCACACCCCCTCAGCTGCCCCAGCCCTCCCCCCCACTGGCCTGAGCATCTCCCTGGCTGAAAGCTCCTCACACTCACCCCTGTGCTGCCCGGGGAGAAGGTGCATTTCTGGTGGCAGCCCCCTCTTATCCGGAATATTTTGGGGTGAAATGAGGGGGAAGCAGCCAATCCCTGCCCACCAGGACAGCTTTGCCACCAGCCCCTCAGAGACCACAAGGCTCACAAGTTTTACTCTCTTTAAAAACAAACAAACAAACAAACCAACCAAAAACCAAAAAGCCCCCCCCCCCCCCCCCCCCCCGTTTCTCATCCTTTTTGTTTGTTGCTTTCTAAGCCTGCAGGCTGCACTGCCTTTGCATCTCTAAGCAAGTCTGTGCAAGTTTCTCTCCCAGTTACTTGCTTTGTAAAATACATAATGGAAACCAGACATTCTCACCTAAAAGCTGGCAGCAGGGGATAGTAGGAAGCCTTTTTTTTTTTTTTTTTTTTTTTTTAATTGGTAGTTCATTAGGCTGTAAGCAGGGTCAGGTGCTAAACACTGTTGTTTTCTGTTTTTCGTTGTGGTTAGGAAAAAACCTGTGTGGATGGATGTTCACATTTGCTGCTATGTTATGGTGACTGTAGCAATTAAGCTCTGAGGATGCATAGAGTATAGTCAATATATATCAAGGAGCATCACTTTGAGTGATTACTGCTATTTGCAGCTGGTTATTGTTTCCCAAACAAAGCATGATAGGACCAAGTCCTCATCCCTCCATCTCTCACCACTACTTCTCACCCGATCTTAGATGTCAGAAGTCGTTAAAAAAACAGCCGAAGCAAATGTATGTTGTGGTTGCGAAACCATGTGTATTCGGTACATGCAGTTATCTGACCTTCGTGTGTGCTGCTGTGGTATCTGTTGTTATTGCTGCATCAAAAGCAGGTACCACAAAATCAGTTGGATCCACAAAACCCCAGATTCCTGGGGATTTTGCAGATACTCCCCCTGTCTGGGATCCCATCAGGGCCATGAATTGGGTCAGTGTTCACAAGCCATCAGCTAATCGGAAGGGCCATCTGTGCCGGAGGATGGACTTTCGCAGAGTCCTTTCCTCCCCAGCCACTGCTGAAGGATGCTAAGCTGGCTCTTGTGCAATCATGGAGGCAGTGTGTTTGCATGGGGGAGAAGGATGAGCTGCTGGAAGGCAATATAAGGCACTCAGCGGAGAGCATGAGAGTGATATGGGGCAGTGGTGGGTGGAGGAGCATTGAGTGGCCTGGCAATGGTAAGTGGGTTGAGAACAAGGTGAGAGCTTGATGCTGGTGGGACCTCTCAGGACTGCTGCAGTAAGCAAGGAGCAGAGCAGGGAATAAACCCTCCTCACCTGGAGGTCCAGCAGTCACAGCCGCTTGGGGTCGAGCAGAGGGGGTATGCAATGTGGTGTCAGACCAGAGTGGGGCTTTTGGCACTGGCTTTGCCCCACTCTCAGTGCACCTGCAGGGCAGAGGGGTGGCAGAGCATCGGTCCAGCCGCTGGCCCCTGCTGACTCATATCTGCATCTCTGGTAACGAGACTCCAGTGTCCAGGGCTCATCCAGCACCGTGCCATTAATTTTCCTAAAGAAATCCATTATCTGTACCAACAGGGGAGATTGACTTAATCTGCGGCTTTGTAGCATTAATTTTAATTGTGTTTAAGGCTTTGGGTTTTTTTTTTATCCCATTGTCTCCTTGTTATGGATATGGGTTAATGGAAAAGCAAGGATTCTTTTGCAAATCCTAACTCTTCAAAAAAGCTGTCATGGGAAGAGGGAAATTCCTTTCCTCTTGGGGGAGTCTGGACTGATGCCTCAGCTGTGCAGTTTTAGTCAAAGTGCCTGTTCTTACTGAAATGTGGCTTTATCATTGCCAGCACATCCCTGCAGTCTGAGGTCTGGTTTCTCCCACCTGCTCTTTCTGGAATAGCTACCTAAATTCAGGATGGTATTTGACCCTTGTGTTAGCCTGGCAGGGTGGTGAGGAGGCGTTGCTGATTTGTCCCTTTGGTATAGCAAATGACTTTTTGACATTGAACCTAGAGTTTTTGGAGGAAATACAGTACAGAAATTATTGCACCCATGCTTGAGGGTTGACTCTGTCTGAATGACTGCAAACATCACCAGCGATCATGCTAAAAACCCAAGTTACCCAGAGCCTGCTTGTTTTTACAGGAAAGGACTATGAGATGTTTGCTGCTGGTCTCTGCCCTCTGCCTGGCTGGCTGCAAAGACAACAAGAGTGAGTCTCCCTGTACACTGTCCCTGCTGGGTCACAGACAGGTAGTATGGAAAGGAGAGGTCAAACCCTCACCTGATCCATGTCCAGGTTCCTCATTCAGGGCACTGCTGAAGGCTGCTAAGGGGGGACAACAGAGCAGGGCTCAGGGCAGGCAGGAACTGGGGTGCAAGAGCCAGAAAAATAGGCAGAAACCTCAGGCTCCCCATCCCAGCCACATACAGTACATAACCCGTGGAGATGGGCAGAGGTGCTGTGACGTGCCACCACTCTCCTTGCTAGCTGGTGGCAGGCTCCATAGCTCTAATCCAGATTGTGGCCATGCTGAGGAGGTCTCTCAGGCTGTCAGTCACAACCTTCCAGGCAAGCTGAAGTGGCAGGTTCTTCCTCAAATGTGCTTGCTCTGGCTCTAGGCAAGGATTTCAGACCTTGCAAGCTGTGCAGGGCTTCACGCCTTGGGGCAAGTTCACTCTTACGTGTCTCATAGGGGAGATAT
This sequence comes from Pelecanus crispus, assembly GCF_030463565.1. Lineage (NCBI taxonomy): Eukaryota > Metazoa > Chordata > Aves > Pelecaniformes > Pelecanidae > Pelecanus > Pelecanus crispus. The sequence continues at coordinate 25,068,147 of NC_134650.1, forward strand.
TCTTACTGCGTTTCAGCTTATTTGCCTTTCCTTTCCTGCAGGTGAGCTGGCAAGTACACGTGGCCTGAGGCAAGGGGTTACCCTCCGTCTCAAGAGGAGCCTGGGTGCCTGCCTGCCAAGCCCATGCCAGCACCAGGGGGACTGCCAGGTGATGGAGGACAGACCAGTTTGCAGCTGCAAACCAGGCTTCACAGGGGCGTTCTGCCAAGGTAGGGCTGGCAGTGCTGGTGAACCCTCCCCAGTCTGTCCACAGGCACCAGAGGAAAGGGTGATGGGCACGGTGCATTGGTATTACCACTGCTCTCCACTGCAGGCTCCAGGAGCACGTCCCAGCTCCTGGTTCAGGTGCATTCCCCATCACCACCACTGCATCCTGACTACATGTTGGTACAAGACCCAGTCACAGGCCATTTCCTTCCTCCCCAAAAGTCTTAATTCCTGTATGAAGGAAACCTTGGCTGTCAAGAAGCGGTACTGTGGAGTAGCCATGTCAGGGCAGTAGGGCATGCTGCAGAGCACAGCTGCCTTACAGTGTTGGCACAACCACATGGACTCTAGCACAGCTACAGTGAAGGCTCCTTACAGACACTGGCCAAAAACTACGTCTTGTTCATCAGAAAGAGAGGATCACTGCCCCTGTCTGGTGCCCTTGGCAGACTGCAGTGATTCTGTGGACACCCCTCGAAAGAGGCTAGACCCACAACATCTGCCTTTGATATCTTGAGCTTAAGGACTGTGTGTGTTCAGAGTAGTGGCAGCCATGGACTTGAACATGTCTTAGGCAACCAGTAGAAAATGACAGACCCACATTAACTTCTGTGCTTTCCCAAAGGTTTGTCTTTGGCCCAGTGTCTCTGAAGAGCCCTACCAGCAGCCTCCAACAAGGCTGGGATGAGGGTCTGTGGGATGAGCTTGGTGGGACTGTGCCATTCCATAGCTGACCTAGGGCTCCTTCAGGCCTCTTCCTTATTGCTATTGCAGACGGCTTTTTCCCCCAGATGTGGTACTGAAGTTGGCCTGCGAGGAAGAGCACATGAAGATAATGGTGAGGAAGGAGGTGTTTGAACTCTTGAAAATCCCTCGGGAGCTTGTCCACTTGAAGAACCAGGCATGCAAGGTCTCAGAAAGGAAAGAAGAGGGCAAGCTGTTTTTTGCAGCCACTCTCACAGGTGAAAACCACACTGCCTGTGGATCAGTAATTCAGGTGAGGATCCAGCAGAGCCTCTCTGCATAGCTCTAAAGCAATGAGAAGAGCAGACATGCTGAGTGGGGACAGCAAGCGGAAGCCCCAGGGTCTTTCCCTTTTATATTTGGGTGCTGTAAAGTTCTCGTTCCCCTTGGAAGGCTTCCCTGGGGGCTGTCAGAAAGCTCTTCTGCCTCCACCAAACCCCTGCTGACAGTACATCTTGTCTTATTCAGCACAACATGGAAGTCTCGGTGTGCTCTTTACTAGCTGATAACAGCCCTTGGCTTTCTGGCAGTGTCCTCTGAGCTCTGCAGCCCTGGCTATAGCCCCGTGGTCCCTCACTTGATTCATGGGTCAGGGAGGGTGCAGAGGAACCGGTGCTCCAGCTCTGCATGGCACAGGAGGGCCCTCACCTGTGGTCACTATGCTGACTCCTGCATACGCCAGTGATGGTTGCCAGTAGCCCCTGGACACAGGGCTTGAGCAAAAAACCCAGCAGATATCCAGGAGGCCTGGAGCAGCTATAGCTGAGTTGCACCATCTGATCTGGAGCTTGGAACTCTGTGTATGGACTTAGACATGGTCTGGAGACTTGATTTCTGTGTCGTTCCAGCAAAACAGCTCCCACGTGTTGTACTCCAATGTCATTGAGTCAGAGCGGGAAGCGCGCAGGGGTGTGATTTCCCGGAGTTTTCAGCTGGAGGTGCATTTCTCCTGCATCTACGCCTACGAGCAGGTGGTGAAACTGCCCTTCGCTCTCACTGCTGTTGACAAGTGAGTGGTCCCTCTTCACCTTGCTGCTGACATGGTATCTGTGAGTTTATGGAAAAATAGATGCCTTCGATGAGGTGATCTGCAAAGGCCATAGGGAGCCACTAGGGAGCTCTGAGAGCAATGCCACATCAGGGTGCCTCCCTTTCTCTTACTAACATAGTTTTTCAACACAAGGTTTTGGCCTGGGACAGAGCCAAATTGGGGCACACACAATCTACCTTTCTCCTATCTCCACTGCTTGAAACCAACTAGCCAAAAAATAAGGGGTGGGAACTGGAAGATGACCCCACCAGGCCCCTGTGGAGGTGCAGGTTAGGACCCCCTGGGTTGCCTTTCTCGTAGCCCTCACTGGCCAGCAAGTCAGTGGGAGCCCCTGGAGCTCCTTGCCTCTGTCCACACATGGTGTGGATGTACCAGCCGAGAGGCAGCTCAGAGCCTGGCTCTCAGGAGGCTTCACCCAGGAGCAGAGGCACGTCCAGATTCAGTGCACCTGTGCCAGTGGCCTGACTTGTGCTATGTCCTTCCTGCCTTCTCGTTCTGCTCGTGAGCTCTCCTCCTCTCCTCACAGGCTGGTGCAGTTCGTGGTTAAAGAAGGACACTTCAACGTCAGCATGAGACTGTACAAGACTCCCTCTTACCTCCAGCCCTATCACCTGCTGACCACAGCTGTCCCCATCACAGACACGCTCTATGTCCTGCTGAAGATAGAAGGACAGCACCAGCTCAAGTACTTCCTGCTGAGCATTGAGGACTGCTGGGCCACACCAAGCACGGATCCCTACCAGGATGTGCAGCACAAGCTTATTGAGAAGGGGTGAGTGGAGTGACCCTACAGCATCCGGTCTCCTTGCACCATGAGCACAGTTGTGTCTCTTTGCTAAGGACAGGTTGCCGTGAGGGAGCAATGAGCAATGACACCATCACTGCTCATAGGTGGAACCTGTGGTGGCCATCATCATTGAGTAGGTGGAACAGCCCCATAGATGAGTCCCCTAACTGCCATGAATTGAGCCCCCTCTCCTGACCCTGCTCTTCTGCCAATAGTGCTGCCTTCCCTCTAGCATCATTCCTGGTCATCTGGGGAGGCAAAGGGCAAGGAGGGGAGAGGGGAGACCTTCCTGGGATGTGCACAGAGGTATCTGCTGAAGAGCTTGCATTAGAGGTGGCTGCAGCCAAGCTAAAGCCAGTAACATGGATATCCAGGAAGTGGGAGCCACAGCCAGGGTCACTCCACCCCTGCAGAGCAGCTGTGGCCCCACAGAGCAAGACATGAGCCAGCTCCTGTGCTGGTGGCAGCTCCTCCCTGACCTGGGCACAACACAGGGTGCCAAGGAAAGGCATGCCCACCGGCACCGAGACAGAAATAGTCCTGTTCAGCAAAGCTTGGGGGCTGCACCTGGTCCCTGTGTGCTCTGGTGTCCCAGGCTGGGACGTTCCCCCTTCTTTGCCACCTGCTGACTCAGCCATCATGTCCCAGGTGTCCCCACGATGAGACAGTGACATACCTGAATGCCATTGGAGAGAGCACTACTGCCAAGTTCAGCTTCCAGATGTTTCAGTTCGTTGGTTACCCCGAGGTGTTCCTGCACTGCCGTGTCCGGCTCTGTCTCCCCGACAGCCTGGAGCCCTGTGCCACGGTGAGCTCTCCCAGTGGTCTGCACCATGCCCTGGCTGGGCAGAGGGACCTCCCTTCCCTTGGCCTGCTGTTTGGAGAAGGGGTTCTGCTCTGGTTTTGGATGCCTAAGCACAATAAACACCTCCCAGCAGCAGGAGCTCACCCCGGTGCCCTGAACTAAAGGTACAAGGGCTTGAACCCACCAGAGACCTCCTTTTCCTCTTCCCTCTGTCTGTTGGGAATTTGCAGGAGGAGAGGTTGGACTTGGGGAGGAGCAGGCTAAGGTCCTTCAGGAACCAGCTCCTCTCATGCTTTGGGGTCTTGACTGGTCCCAGGCTGCAGCCCCAACTGTGCCTCTGCCAGGGGGAGACCACCAGGACAGCTTTTGCCCCCCAGAGCAGGCTTCTCCCCTGCCCTCTGGTCCCATCACCTTTCCCTTGGCTTTGTTGACAGCAATGCCCCAGGCACTGGAGGAGCAAACGGGCGCTGGCAGATGACTACAATAAGATTGTCTCCTATGGGCCCATCCACTTGCTGGCTGCTCCTTCCTTGGGAGCAGAGACCCACCATTCCAGGACTGACCAACAGGACCTGGGGGGTATGTATGTCGCTCCAGGGAGGGCAGGAGCAGCTCACAGACCCTTGCAACTCTATAGGCAATGCCAGGTTATTAAAAAGGGCTGCTAAAATCACTGCCCTGCACAGAAGTGTGGAGTCTTTCAGGTGTCATGGCTATGCACAGTGTGATCCACAAGCCAAACCAGCACAGAGAGGTTAGCTCTGCATGAGTGGCTCTGTACCAGGCGTGGATCGGGCTGAGCAGGGGAACTGGGTGGGAAGGGACCAGGAGCCAGAAGGCTGTCAGTGCAGCACCCCAGGTGAGGAAGGTTGGGTTTCCACAATGCCAGACCTCTGCATCAACCCAGCAAGGCAGGCTGTTTCTGAGCACTGAGGTCAATCCAGGAGATCCAAGCAGTGGCCCAGGACCAGGGCTGGGGGCAAGCCCACCTACTGCATAGCTCAGACCAGGCATGAATGCTGTGCTAAATGGAACCCCTGAGCAGCGGGTGTGGGTGGAGGCCCCAGGTGAGGCCAGTTGGGGTGACTGAGTCCTGTTAGTGCCCTCAGGGCCCCGAAGCACCCCCAGCTCTGGCGGCTCTTACCTTTCACAGGAGATGACCTCCCCTGAATCTGCCCCTGGCCAGGAGATACCATGCCAGGGCTCAGCATTGGCTTGGGGGACCCAGATGTGTAACCAACCTTTGTCCTCTTTGCCAGGACCCAACCCATGGCTCCCCGGGGCCCTCATCCTGCTGTGTGCACTTGGTGTGCTCACTGTGGCTGCTGTGGCTGTCAGCACGAGGCGGCAAACTGTGTAGAAAACAGCTGTTTCCAAATAAATGTGACAATAGCAGGGAGGCTCTTGCCTGTGTCTTTACAGGGGTTATTTGGGAAGGAGGCAATGGTTGGATGCAAATAGTGCTTGAAGGACGAGTCACATCAGAGTGTTTCTGTTCCCTGTAGCATCCCTAGGACCTTCTCATCCCCTCCTGGCCCGCACTCTCTAGACTCAAAACATACGCAGGAAAGTTGGTGTGTAGGAGCATCTCTGGCATAAAATGCTGCTGTGCTCTGCAGGATCCAGCTGCAGCAAGCCCTGCCTCTGGGCTTGGCCTAGAGATTGCAGAGAGCAGAGGGAGTAACTGGATTTTTTGCCCAGAGTCTTCCTTACCCTGGGCAGATGCTTGATTTTGGCAGGGGTAGACCCCACTGCACAGAGCAGGGGACCGAGGCATTTCTAAAATGGTCTCATTTACAGAGAATGAATTTCCAGAAACCTGGAGTGCAGGAGAGGGATGGGAGTTTTCTTCCTCCTGCTTTCCTCCTCCCCAGAGAGTCACCCAGGTGCATGGGGAGATGGAGGTACCCACACTAGATACTTGTCCACCAAAGCTAGACTTTGCATGGTTCTGTGTGATGCAGATGCAGCATTAGCAGAGAAAGGGCTGCTCTGTGCGTGCACGCGCGTGCATGTGTACGTACACCTATCCATACAGATTTCTTCCTTCTGGATGATGACAAATTGCCAGCAAGATTTTTGCCCATCAACACATTATTAATATAAAGCAAATAACAAACAATATTGTAAGCATCAAAGACTAAATCCATAGTGCTCAGACAGCCAGCAGAGATCTAATACTAAAACATAGATAAGGAGAAGATATATTTTCCCTGTGAGGGGGCTGTGTGTGTACATTCAGCTGAAGCACAGTGTCCTTGCAGAAATCATTGCTGGCCCCAGAGGGTGTTTTGCAGGACGGACACGCAGCAGATCCCTGCCCGAAGAGCTTGTCCCTGGTCCATTTGGAGAGCATGTATTGCAAAGCAGCTTGTGGGATTTCTCTTTTTTTGCTAATTCCCAGACCTGAACCTCCAGAGTCTGGGCTGGAGCAAGTCAATCTTCCCACCTCCAACAGCAGGAAAACCCACTGCTGGGCTGGTCCAGCACAAAAAGCCATCTCTAGCGAAGAGGGGGATGGCTTCATCCTGGCTGAAGGCAGGTGGTTCGTGGGCTCCCTCCTCACCCGCACAAGAGCCCCTGGGGAATGAGATCAGGGGCACTTCAAGACCATGGGGGAGCTGCAGTCTGAAGGGACTTTGGCAGAAGGGACATCTCCAGAGCTCCTTGCCCAAGGCAGGCCACTAGGAACAAAAGGGCTGAAGCAAAGAGCCTTGATGGATCATGCCCACTGAAGGCTAAACTGAGGCATGGTAAACTGAGCCCTCATCCTCCGTGGGGAAGCTGCATCCATCAGGATTGAAGCTTGCTCTCAGTGGGTGCACATACAGGCAGGGAGGGAGGTCTAGCCAGTCCTGGGAGACTGTGGTGATTTTGCCATGTCTGATGATGTGGGAGAGGGACCCAGCAGTCTCTTTCATCTTCGGATAGTAGAGGATGACCAGCCAGATGAATATGAAGATTCCTGCAGGGAAAGGAAGGCAGAAACTCAGCAGGAGATGGTGGGAAGCATCCTGCTGGGATGCTGCCAGCACTTCCCTGCCACTTCCAGGGGGTTCCCCCAGCTTGCTCCTGCTCCTGTATGAGGGTCTCCCCATGCTTCACATGAGCCATTTGGCTGGGACATGCCCTGGGTGGATAATGTGCCTGTTCCTCTGCTAAGGAATGGCTGCCTTGGAGGAAAACCACCCCCAGTGAAGCAGATGTGGTTGGGAGCCATGACCAGCTCCACACCGGTGGCTGGGACCAGCTGCTTGACATACCCTGCCGAAGGGAAGGGCATGACAGTGCTGGGAAGATTCTGGTGCCTTGGGATCCCTGGTCAACCCACTGCCAGGCTGGCTCCTGCCTCCTCCATCTTCCCCATCTGAGCCCAGGGAGCCCAGCTCAGAGCCAGCCCTGACCTTGGAGAGAGTTGAGGATGGTGAAGAGGTAGAGCATGGGTGCAGAGGAGGTGCCATGGGTGAGGAATGCTAGGGCCCAGGTGGCTCCCAGCAGGCAGAAGAGTGCCACCGCCACCAGGGCCACCTTCCAGGCCTTGCGGTCTCCCTGCACTGCCCCCATGCCCTGCAGGCAGCAGCTCTTCTGAGTCACCACCCCAAAGACAGCCATGTTGAAGAGGAAGATGAGGCTGAAGTAGCCACAGTTGGTGATGTAGTGGACCAGGAGATGTTTGGAATTAATCCAGCACCTGAAAAGAGACAACCGTGGTGCCTCCAGTGGCTCTGCTAGCCCTGGCAGCACTCCCATGAGCCTCCCCAGGAGGATGTGTTCAGGGATGCAGGGACACTCTTCTGCTGGTGGGGTTTTCCAAGGCCAGGGTGAAGCACAGTGCTTCACAGTGGTGCGGATCCACTGCCTTTGTGTGGCTCAGCTGGAAGGGAGCCTGGGGTGGCTCCAGGTGGACCTTGGATGTCCCTCCATGACCTGGAGGCCTGCAGGCATGACCAAGGAGGCTCGGCACAAGAGGTGGTGGTCGTTACCACAGCTGTAGCTGCTGTGTTGTAATCACAATTAGGGAAGCAGAAGCACAGCATAAAGCCGAGCAGGATGGGTGCAACCCCCCACCACTGCTCCCAGAAGGACCAGGTTACCACTCCCTGTGCCAAAGGGCCACCTAAGCCCTGTGGGCGGTCATGCACGCACAGGTGGGCTATGACCTGGTGGTCTGTGGTCTGGATCCTGTATTCTCCGTAGCTGCCGATGACTCCTGCCACCCCCACCACAAGAGTGGGGAAGCCTGGAAGAACAAGGGAGATACATGGAGGAGACCAGAAAGGCAAGTGATGGGCAAGGTGGTCAGCTTGGGGTCTCTGCATGTCCTTGGATGTGCTGATCTCAGGGAAGATGGGTCTTAGGGGCCCGCTGAGGTTGCACAAGTGCTGGGGGCACAACAGTTGCTGCTGGGACATGATGTGGAGAGGGAAGGACAGTGCTGGGTGGCAGGGCTCAAAGTGTCCCCTAACCTCTCTGTGGGATCATCTTCTCTGGTGACCCCCAAGGTGCCATGGAGGGCTGGCAATGGGGGAATGAAGACCCCCAAGGACATCACCTGCTCAATGAGCAGGAGGCTGGTCCCCAGGGGGATGAAGGATGCCTGTGGGTGCTGCTCTGAATTTGGTGCATCGAGCCCGTCTAATACACTTCTGAGCCCTGACCACAGCATTTGGAAGAGCTGTGGGCAGGATGGGGGCTTGCTCACTCTCTGCCCATCACTGCATCACCCTGTTCCCCCTCTGTTTGTAACCCACTGCCCCCCTCTGCCCCCAGCTCTTGCCCAGGTTGGTGGTGCTCACCCCAGCCCATCAGGCACAGCTTCTCCAGGTAGTGGTGGATGTAGGTGCCGAGGACCTTGACAAAGAGGAGGTAGAGGTGACAGCCCTCCAGCACCGTCCAGGTGAAGCAGCAGAGCAGGAAGTAGTGGGTGAGCCCCCCCAGGACCTTGCAGGTCCCCAGCTGGGTCCCACTGGAGAGCCCGATGTTGAGCAGGAAGGCCAGGTTGAGGAGGAGCAGGCTGCCCACCAGGTTCACGTGCAGCCCCAGGTTGATTTGGAGGGTTTCCTCAGACCTGAACCTGCACCTGAGCGTCCCATAGGGAGCAGAAAAGGCAGGCATCACAGCTGAGTGGGGCCTCATGCCGTGTCACAGCAGGTTCATGCAGAGGCACTGGAATTGCCCCACATCTCTCCCACTCCCAGCCTGATTAGTCCCCAGGGAGCTGCTGGCACATCCTACCTTAAGAAGATGCAGAAGGCGATGGTGAAGATGGAGAAAGCCATGGCTACCCCGCAGCCAACGGTGGCAACAGCCATCAAGGCTTGTGCCGTGGACCCATCCAAAGCTGGATTCTGCCAAATGCGCACATTGGGTTAGACAGGCCCTGGACCAACCTAGAAAACCTGACTGCAGCTACCAGAGCCATGGGGCTGATAACCCTGGTGAGCTGCTGTGGGGACCCCACACAAGCCCTGGTCTGTCCCCCCAGAAGGTCTTTGGGGGGAACAGGGCAGTGGTGGCACAGAGGAGATGCTTCCTCTGGTGGGGTGAGGGATGAGTTGAAGGCTATGGTGGGCCACCATGAGCACCCTCCTGGGAGCCTCTACCAGGGGACGGGACCCCAAGCCTCACTGCTCCAGACCCTGCACCAGGCTGGGGGCCATTTCCACCCTGTACTTGCTCTGCTGAGCTGCTGCTGCCCTCCTGAGCTGGGGCTGGGCTTGATTTTGGGACCTGGGCTTGCCTGGGACCAGCTATAACTGTTCCCATGCAGCTACTTGTGACACCCAAGGGGCCACCAAGGTGGGGCAGGCAGCACAGCCGGGGTACAAGCAGGAGCTGTGGAGAGTGGGATTGTCACCAGGAGGAGGGTGAAGAAGGTGAGATGGTCACAGGAGCAGACTGTCCTCTTGTCCCTGGGCTGCGTGACGCATCCACTGCTTCTCCAGCCTCCTACCTGCCCTGCAACAGGTGTAGGGTGTTGGCCATGAGCGCTGGGCACAGCAGCCATGCCCGGCCCCATGCCTGGCCCTGGTGAGGACCATACCTTTGCTGGGATCCCAGAAGACACATTGCGGGGTGACACCCTGCAAGGGAGGAAAGCAGTGTCAGCCACAGTGAGGGGCACCAGAGGAGGGATGGAAGGAGGGCACAGCTGACTTACATGGGGCAGCTGCCCATGGTTGAAGGTGAATTTCACAGGGTCCCGCAGCCCAGAAATGCTTGTCTCTCCCACCGTGATGCCCACCACGGTGTCATCCAGGACCTGCCCTGTCTGGTTGACCTCCTGCTTGGGGGCAATGCTGCCTGAGCTGAGCCGGCAGGTAGTGAGTGCCAGCAGCCAGAGGGATGTCAGCAATGCCACCTTGTACCTTGAACATGCCAAGCTGCTGGATGTTGAGGACCGTCACCACTACATGTGCTGTCCGGCTGCTCAGGGACCAGAATACTTCCCTGGGGAGCTGGATTTTGCCTGCCGCCTTCTCCGTCATGTTCATCATCCTGGGGCCCTGTGGTGGCAAACAGTGGTGGGGCATTGCTGACAGTGTCACCTCTCTGCTTGAGGCCCACCAATCTTGCTCCAGGCAGAAATTCAGCCCTGCCCGGGTGGGTTTTGCTCAGCAACATTGGCAGGAGCCCCAAGGGCAGAAGGGGAGAACCTCATCCCCAGTACCCAGCAGCAAAGGGGCTGGGCTTGGAGAAGCTCCCAGGAGAGCCCCAACCCACCATCACCACATGGGATGTGGTTTCCTGTGACATCCAGAGAATGGGAAAGCCAGGGGGTGAGCAGGAGTTGCAAGGTCCCACACGTTACTCCTCCTCCTCTTCTTCCCCCTCCCCCTGACTACCTGCCTGCTGCTGGGATGGCTCCTTGGGGATGGCTCTTCCCCCACAAGCACCATTTCATGTGACGCGTTGCCAAGGGATGCTAAAGCTGACGTGCATCCATGATGCAACCGTGGAGCAGGGTGGAGGAAGAGCATGCCATGGCATGCCAAGCCCCAGGGCAGGGGCCAAGTGATGCTTGGAAGGCATGGGGCCTTCCAAGCGAGGGAGAGGGGTGCATCTCACCTCTGTGGGGGAAAACGTGATGAGGACATCATGGGTGACAGCCCTGCTGACGTTCAAGAGCAGCACCTTCAGCCCGGCCAGCCTGCTGTGCAGCACTGGCCCCACCGACTGCAGCAGCCTGCAGAGAGGGAGGGCTGTGGGACCAGTGGATGTGGGGGGCTGAGCCCCCAAACCTGCCATGGCCACCCCTCCCTACTACCTGAGCCAGCGGTCCCGCAGGCAGGTGCAAGCGGGGCTGCTGGAGCGCTCCAGCTCTGGGCAGCGCCGGGGCAAGTCAAGGCTGAGCGTCCCATTGCCTTGCTCCTCTGACTCCACCATGTCGCAGCACCAGTGGTACCTGTCACCCCGCCTCAGGGCTGGGGAGGAGAGCAAGGTGACCGCTGGGCACTGTGGCACTGGGCAGGCACCAGGGCGAGGGCAGGGATGGAGGGGACCACTCACCGGCACAGCTCTCCTGTCCTCCAGCAGCATCTGGAAGAAGAGCGCATGGGGAAATGAGGGAAACCCTCAAAATCTAGGGTCAGTCCTCCCCCTGCCCGAAGGGGAAGGGGGAGGCAGGAGAATCTGGCAGCTGCCAGGTTCAAAAGGAGCAGCCCTACAGTTACATGGGCTTCAAAAAGCAACTGGACAGCCATACCAGGGCAGGTAAAAGCAAAGCCACCATGCCTGTGTTGACATGTCCCTGTGTCTAGCCCTCCCAGGGTGGCTCACAGAAGAGACCCTGGTCTGCTGGTCTCAGATTTTAAAATAGCCCCCAGCAGCAAACCCCGCTGCTCTGCTCACCTCTGCCAGCTCTCTGCACATCCCAAGGTGGACACACCCTCCTGGCCCAGCCACATTTTGTGGTGAAACCCCACCACAGTCTTTGGGTCAATACTTTCCCATGGGAAAATGTACCTCCCAAGCCCATGCACACCCGAAGCTGGGGGTGCCTGCGTCCCCCTCATCCGCCACTCACCGGGCAGCACCAGGAGCAGCAGGAAGGTGCCCAGGAGCAGGTTCATGCTGCTTTGTGGGGTCTCCTGGCCACCCCCAGCCATCCCACAATGCTCTGCTCCCCTTGTCACGGCAACTCTGCACCTCCCTGGGCTCCCCCAGGGCTTGTGGCTGCTCCTGAGGCAATGGCTGTGTCCTCATTTCCCTTCTGCAAACCTTTCGTGCCTTCCTGTGGGTTAGCAAATGACCTTCTGCCCCACCTCACAGCAACAGTGATAACCATCAGAGCCACGTCGTTTCCCCCTTGGCTGCTTCCCCCAGCTGACTCAGGGCTTTTTTCCTTCCCCTTCTCCCCCACATCCTGCCAAATCCTTGGCCAATGCCCTCCACCAGCCCAGCAACATGTCAGGGCGTCCCTCTCCCAAACTAGGTATGCCGCCATGCACCACCACAAGCTGCCAGGGGTGAAACATCCCCTTCCCGGAAAGGTCCCTCTGCCCTGGCAGGGAGCTGGGAACTGGGCAGAGGGGTATCAGCTGCAAGCAGACCATCATCCAGAAGGGGTTGGGAGATGCAGTACTGCGTTTGCAAGTGGCACATCAAGGAGATCCATGGTCTCCATGGCCTCGCAGCCACGGAGGGAGGCAATTCCCATCCTGTGAAGCCTCCCTCTTCAGATTCCCATCTTCTGCCAGCCTCCCTCTTCAATGGGTAGTGACAGTCCCTGGAGACTGCAGCAGCTTCCCAAGCTGTGGCATCCCCCTCCATCACCCCGACCTCTATGGCACCAGGCTGCCTGTGCTCCGCTGGGAGCACCATTAGTGGTCGCAGCTCGTCAGGATCCTATGGGGTGAAATGCCAGGTCCTGCCCCGGGGATGGGACAACCCCAGCTGAGAGACAGATCTCATTAGAGAGCCTGAGAATGTGCCCAGCAGAGAGACCCCAGTGAGCCACGCTCCAAGCAGAAACAATTTTAATGGGCACAAGTCTGGTGTGCAGGCACGCTCATTAAACTTCTACACCATCCAAAAATATACATTCAACAAAATAACAAAAATAGACTATTTCAGCTGCTAAAGGGTGTCACAGGAGCAGTGTTATTCTGTCTTCACTGGGGAAGGACCCTCTCAGTGACCACCAGCAAGGGCTGAAGATGGGGCCTCTCCCACCCATCATCCATGGCCTCAGGGCATGGGAGGGGACGTCCAGAGGCACTGGAGACCCTGTCCCTTCCCCTTCTGCTTTCTTGCAGCCCTCATTGCCCAGGCAAGCATCCCTCCCTCCTGACCCAAGGATGGCAAGCTGAGGGGTGCTCTGCTGCCCAGCGGAATGTGGTGGGTGGGAAAATTGGGGAGGGGGCTGGCAAGAGGTGAGGGGTGGCTGGCCCCACTGGGGGTCCCTGGGCTCCTAGCAGCCCTATGAGGCAGGTGCAGTAGCAAAGTAGACAGTGTTGGTCCTTCCCACAGCTGTCCTCTGCGCAGGGAGCCCTGGCACGGTACAGTGGGGCCATTGCGGGGCTCAGCTGAGGTGGCTCTGGCTGCTGTTGGGCTGCAGTTTGACGCTGTCAGAGCTGCTTTGCAAGTCAGGGGACTTTCTTGCCTGCAGCACCATGGTCCAGTACCAGAGGAAGATGAGGAAACCTGGGACAGGAGGGAGGAATCATAGAGTCATTTAGGTTGGAAAAGACCTTTAAGATCATCAAGTCCAACCATAAACCTAACACTGCCAAGTCCACCACTAAACCATGTCCTTAAGCACCACGTCTACATGTCTTTTAAATACCTCCAGGGATGGTGACTCAACCACTTCCCTGGGCAGCCTGTTCCAGTGCTTGATAACCCTTTCAGTGAAGAAATTTTTCCTAACATCCAGTCTAAACCTCTCCTGGCACAACTTGAGGCCATTTCCTCTTGTCCTATCACTTGTTACTTGAGAAAAGAGACCGACACCCAAAGGGAAGGAAGGGTGGGTGAAACCCCTCTAAGGACCAACAGCAGTTGAGAGCGAGCCAGCCAGCCTGCCAGGGATAGCTCCTCTTGTACCCCATCACCACCCCACCAATACCCCATGAAAGCCCCAGTGCCCTTCAGAGGAAGCCCAGCATCCCAGGCTTACCTTGGAGGGAGTTGATGATGGTGAAGATGTAGAGGGAGACAAGGCGGAAGACACCGGAGGTGAAGGAGAAGAAGACCAGTGCCCAGGGGATGCCCAGCAGGGTGCTCAGCCCAAAGAGGGCTAGGACATGTTTGAGCTTGTGGCCTTTCTTGTTCTGCCGGAGGATCTCCCGGACCATGGCCCCCAGCATGACTGAGTTAAAGAGGAACACCAGGCTGAACAAACCCAGGTTCACAACATTATGGATCAGGGGGCTCGTGATCCAGCATCTGGAGGCAAGAGAAAGGGCAGAGAGTTATGCTGTGTTGTCCTACAGGGACATGAGTTGGAGGGGTTGGGGGAAGCACGAAGGTGTGGTGCAAACCCAGCACCCAGCTTAGTTAAACAGGATCCCCCACCACCACCCTGCACAAAGCCCTAGAAAAGCCACAGAGGGACTAAGGAAAGTCTGTAGGACACAGTGAAGGTTTAGCCAGTTGGCTTCATCGAAGACCAGGGACCAGGCAACCCATTTCCCATGACTTACATGGTTGCGTTGGTGGATTTGCCACCAACAGATTCATACACAGGAATGGAGAAGGGGCCATAGTTCGTCCAGCTAGCCAGGAAGATGAGCACCACACAGAAGAAGGGGAGTCCTGGGTGGCAAGAACAGAGTGAAGCAGCCGCCCTAGTCCCGAGCCCTCAGTCATTCTGGAAGGATTTGTTGCCCTTTTCTCCCCATATAGAGTACAAACCAATGTCATCCCTCCCAAGGGGGAACCAAGGATGGAGCACGCAACAAGGATGCCTGGCGTAAGCCCTGGCCTGGGAGCAAGCTGTGCTGCACCAACCCCAGCTGGGGGTTTCCCAGGGTTGTGGAACTTTAGGTGACAAAAAATCATGAAATCTTCCTACCATGGCCTCCTGCCCAAAGCATGGCAGAGATGTGTGGGTGCTTCCTGCACCAAGCCCATGTCCCTGGACTGTCCTGGATGTTTCTTTCAGAAAGAGAGGATCCCATTACTATTTAAATACCCCAAGCAGTGGCTCTCACATGCCTCCCTTGCTGGGTGACCCCTAGGGTGACCCACCCTTGCTCTAGCACCACCTTCTGCTTTCAGCCACCGAGTCTCCTTCTCCACCAAGTCTCTCGACAGAGAGACCCCTCTGCTCTCAGACATCTGCTCCCCCACAGCTACGTCTCCATCCCCATCCAGGCACCATAGATAGTGGGAAAGACCTACTTGGGTGCCCCTCCGCCCCCATTGCCCATGCCCTCAGGGCATCTCTGCCTCCCTCATGCTCACCCCAGCCCACCAGGCAGAGCTGGAGGAGGAAGTGGTCATGGTAGGCGTTGAAGACTTCAATCACAAGCCGGTAGAGGTTGTAGCCCTCAATGCCCATCCAAGTGAGGCAGCTCAGGAGGGAGAAGTGCAGGAACAGCCCCCCAGCTCTGCAGACAGCCTCACTGCTGCTGGAAGCCAAGTGCTCTGAGATGAGGAAGGTGACGTCCAGGAGGAAGATGGCACCCAGCAGGTTCATGTGGATGTGCATGCTCGTGATCTGGTCTCGCTGCTTGCTTCTGGAGAAGCGAGGAGGGGGGGACACCTCACCACCATGCCTGGCCAGTATCCTTGGTGTTCCGCACTACCTCATAGCTCCGCATGGGGCAACTCACCCCCACCAGAAGAGCCAGGAGACCCTCTGGTGGTGTCAGGGGCTGAGAGCCTAACTCCATGGACCCATTGCATGTGCAAATTCAGGTCCCTGCAGCTGACCCTGCATTTCATCTAGGCAATGGGGGGTAGGGAGCGACATCATTTCAGCTCTGAATCATCCACATAGGATCACTGACATGACTCAGGAGAAGACACTCATGTTCTCCACCGGGCCCTTGAAAAGATATTTGCAGGCTTCTGCTTGCCGGATACATAACAACAACCAAGCTGATTTTCCAAAATCATTGAAAACAGCTGGTGGTTTTGAGTGCCCTGCGGGACATCTGACCAAGGGGGTGGTTTCTGAGAGGAGAACTCTGCTTTCTTCAAGCATGGCTCCTTCACCATGCTTCTTGCCAGACCACCAACTGTGTTTGGAGAGCTTGCGCCTACCCAGGTGTAGTGGCAATGGACAGGATGCAGATGGGGAGCATGCGGTGACCTCTCAGACCGTACCTGAAGTAGAGGAAGAAGATGGTGCAAATGGATGCCAAAGCTGAGATCAGGCAGCCAATGTAGGTTATGATACTCAGGTAATCCCTGTGTATGTAGGAGATCTCCGGGGAAGATACCTGAGGAGAAGGAGGAATGAGAGACAGTGAGGAAAAACAGCTGGTGGGAATGATGTAGAGAGCTGCGGGAAGGCGCTACCCACCATCAGCACGGCAAAGTAGGTGAGATGGTTGCATCTGCAGTCTGTCTGGCTGCCCCCCATCACTGTTGTACAACCATAGCTGTCCCAGCTCCCAGTGCTGGCTGCACAAGAGAAAGGGAGAGCGTCTGGTGAGCAGCAGGAACATCTGCTTTGGGTTTGTGGATCTTTGGGGCAAGGTGTCCATGGTAGGGGGGAGGACAAAAGTAGGGGTCCCAGCTTGCCTCAAGCCAAGCACACAGAGTCAGATAGCACCCTCAGCACCAGAACCCATCCCTAGGGAGGGAGAAAGCTCTTAGGTTAGCTATGGAGGGGAAAACCTGAAATCAACCCCATGGGAAAGGTCTATGGATCTGGAGCAAGGAAGGCAGGTGCAGAGCAACTTCTACTCCTACCAGCAGGTCTGTGGTATCCTGCAAAAGGAGCAAAGGCAACGCCTGGCTTCACACCCAAGTGCAGGAGCACTTACCAGTGGTGTCCTCCTGCCAGAAGACGCACAGTACAGTCACATTCCTCTGCAATGACAAAACCACAGGCCCTGATCAGGATGCAGCTGTGGATTTGTTGCCTGACCAGCACATTTGATAGGGAAGAACAAGGATCAGGAGGCGAGACAGTCTCAGGAGACAAACCGTCCCATACCATGGGAGCGGGCTCCAGGCAGAGACTGTTCTCTTGGCAGCTTGTGGAGCAGATACTTCCTCCAGGTCCCCTTTTTCAAACGAGGGGTTCAGCTTTGAACAGGCGCCTGATAGGGGCATGAATGAGTCAAGGAGTTGTTAACTCAAAGTGTCCCCCAGCCCTGGAGATTGTGCTGAAGGCGACACATCTGCAAAGCAGCATCTCTTGGACAGGAGCAGGCAGTGCACACAGTGAAACCATGATCATGATACAGCCCCAGAAGATGCAGCAGACCCTGTACAGGCAGGCCAAGGACATAGACCTGCTGGACTGTGACCACTCTCTAAGCTGGCAGGGTCTGAGCCCTTCTTGTCCTTCCACTCCTGGTGGGACCAGGTTCAATGAGGCTGTTTCCCCACCTACCGGCAGCTGGTCATGGAAGAAAGTGAGGACCACTGGATCGGAGAGGTTGGCCACCACTGTGTCCACCAGGGAGATGCTGATCACCTTGTCACCCAGGATGTGGCTGCTGTTTTCATCCTGTGGGAGAAGAGGAGGCAATGGCACCACAGGAAGGGATTGCTGCTGGGCATGAAGTGGGTGAGAGTCCCCAAGAAGGAGGTCCCATGCCTCTTTCCCTGTCAAGCTTCTAGCTCATCTTTGAAGCACCTTCTCTGAGCGAGCACCAGCACCCTGGTCTGGGCAGCATCCCTGCTACCCTGTACCACTGGAGCCCCCAGCACGGGCAGGGACACCCCACCATGCCACGCGTGTGGGCATTACCTGGAACATGGTCTGGCTGTTGATGTCCATGAGGAGCACCCTGTGCTCCACCACCTCCTCGCTCTCCTTTGCCATCACAAACAGACTGCTCGGCAGGTCCACTGCGAACCCATGGACCTCTCCACCCTCCTGCAAGGAGAGATGCATCAGGAGAGAGGCTGGGAGAGGATACTGGTGGACCAAGACCATCAGGGCAGGCTGCCCAGGACCAACCTCTCTTTGGGAAGCAAAGGCCAGGTGCTGAGGAGCCCGAGTGGGCTGCACCCTCAGGACAGTTGCGTGCACAGTGGCCTTCCCGAAGGTCTGATTCTGCCCTTCAAGCTCCACCTTGGCCAGTGTCTTCTCTAGCTCCCTGAGTTTGCTGTCAGGGAAGGGGTACAGTGAGCAGGACGCAGCGGGCATCGCACCGGCAGCAGTGGGAATGGCACAAGCCGGGAACTCACTGCCGAAGCATCCATGGCTCCGTGGCTCCTGTGGCCGGCCCCAAGGGCTGGGTGATGAGGCTGTCCAAGGCAGTGAGCTGCTCCTCCACGTCTTGCTCCCAGACGGGCATGCTCTCTGGAGAGGCTGACAGGCACATGAAAGGAAATGCTGTGAGATGCACAGGCAGAGCCAGCTTCCCTGTGCCCTGAACCAACCAGGCACAGCCCTGATGGGAACAGAAAGCAGAGGGCTTCAAGGCAACCCTAAGCCCAGGGATCTGACAGAAACCCCAACCCAGAGGGCTTCTCCTGCTGCCCAGAGCTTGGCTCCCACCAAGGCCATCAGCACCAGGCTGGCTGAGGCTAGCTAGGTGCCTAGCAGTGCAGACGGGACCCTTGGAGACCTCTGCTAAGCCCACAATTTCCCAGGATTTTTAGGGGGAAAAACACTTGAAAATCTCCATCTTCCTCTTTAGGGAGCCTGGGTACCAGGGGCTGCCTCTGTGCTGCTTCAAGCAAACCTATGTCCTCTTAGAATCATAGAATCGTTTAGGTTGGAAAAGACCTTTAAGATCATCCAGTCCAACCATTAACCTACACTACCAAGTCTACTCTAAGCCAATCAAGGGTAGACTGGACTAAACCATGTCCCAAAGTGCCACATCTACCCGTTTTTTGAACACTTCCAGGGATGGTGACTCCACCACCTCTCTGGGCAGCCTGTTCCAATTCTTGACCACCCTTTCTGTAACGAAATTTTTCCTAATATCCAACCTAAACCTCCCCTGGCGCAGCTTAAGCCCATTTCCTCTCGTCCTATCGCTAAACCATCACCCTTTAGCTGTGTCTTCACATCATCATGCTGTAGCACATCTGGGACATCACCAATGCTCTACCGATGGCTACAGAATGGGCTGGGGATGAAACAAACCCTTTATTTCATTAAAATAACATTGAATTGCCTTTACCGGGGAAGGAATATTCAGATGCACTGTCAAGGGAGGTGTTCTTCCCACCCTTTGAGATGTAGGACACATTGAAGATGGAGATGTTGGTTCTTTCAGTCTTCTGACTCTCCTTCCCCCAGGTGATGCTGCTGGATGGGTCCCCACCCAGAAGGAAGCTCTGCTTCCCATACGCCAGCCTCAGGGTCCTGTTCGCCTTGAACCAGTAGATGCAGAAGCGGTACCTGCCCAAAGCAGGGGGCAAGCTGTACTGGTAGTAAGAGTTTCTCCTGTTTGGCAAAAATGGCCTTTTTATTATCAGCGCCTGGGCTGTGTTCTCGATGGAGATGGTGGCAGGGCCATGCTCATAGATGATAGAGCTGTTCTGAGTCTGGTTTCTGTCACCGCAGAATCGGAAGTCCTCTTCCTGGCGGCCGCTGGCTCCCACCCCTGTGTTGCACAAGCACACAGAGATGCTGGTTCAGCCAGAGGGGCAGGCATCCCTGGCAAACACCGCACCCCCGCAGCAGCCATCGCACATGGCACACCAGGCTCTCTGCCCCAGACATCCTGACCCTGTCCTGGATGAGCTGCGTGATGTCAGCCACCTCCCTGACATCCCCATGGCCATGCTGGGAGAGTTTTCCAGGGAGCTGAGGCTCGTGGGGTGCCAGGACTTCCCATCTCTTGGTGCCACCCTCTCCCAGGTGCTACCACCCGCATCGGCACAGACCGACAGAGGAGCTTTCCATCTCCAGAAGGGATGGATGGAGACCATCTCCTTACTCTGGAAAAGACCCATCCTGCCCCAGAGACCCCACCAGAGTCACATCAGCCCATGAGATATTTCATGTCTGTGGAAGCCATGGCTGCAAACTCCCCTCGGTGCCCCCCAGGCAATTTTTTGGGGCTGCCAGTTACATCCAGCAGCCCAAACCTGGCCCAGGGCAGGATGTGGCTGGGGACAGCCTACCTTGGAGGGGGGAGAGAAGGAGCAGAAGGAGGACCTTCATCCCGGGCAGCTCTCTGCTTTAGCTTGGCCTCCTGGCAGAGCCTGGAAGGGTACAAAGAAAAGGGGCCACATGAGTATTTAGGTATCACCCATACCATGGGGTCAGGTGATGGAGAGCAAAGGCTGTGCCGGTGGGACACCAGCCGGTGTCACAGCTGGCTCCCCAGTGCCTCTGCCACCAGGAGGAACCATGAGCACCAGGCATTCTGCCCGGCTGCAGGCTGGAAGGGTGGGGGAGGCCAGCAGCTGGGTCCCCAGGCTTTCGGCACAGGGAGGGTGCCCCACTGCCCTCGCACAGGCACCAACCGCCAACAATTCATCAAAGGAGGGGGGTCCCCTCTTCTGCTCCCTGCTTCACATCTCGGTTAGGGCCTTGGCTTCTTATCGCGAGTGATAGGAACAGAAGGAAACAGCAGTTTCCTAATTTGCCAGCCCTAAAATTATTTTCTTGGGTGCTTTCAGCTCCTGCGGATTAGCCAAGGAGCTGGGCACATTGCAAACCACTCCGTCATTTCAGCCTGGCAGAAATGGGCTCTCCTGGGCTCGCCCCGGCAATGCTGACGCAGCAACCACAGCTGCCAAAACCACTTCTGCCCTTCGCGACCAGCCAGGTAACGTTCTCCACACCCCCTTTCCCCATCCCTTCATCCTGCACTCTGCTTCACCGCCCTTTTCTTTGTCTTTATATGCAGCCAGGGCTCCTGTAACCTGCACCCAGGCCAGCACCAAGCACCCTAGGGTGCTGCTGTACACACGTGCTCCACCCAGCCACAGCCTTCACACCTGCAGCCCTTCCCATCACACTTTCCGTCTTCCCCGCACCATGAACTGCATCTCCAACACTGCTGGGATGCACCGAGCTTTGCCTCTTCCTTGTCCTGCTGTCACCCCAGCGATGGGTCAAGGCTGGTGGGACCTATCATACCAGGGTCCAGCAACCAGCAGGAGCACCCCCAGGGTGGGACAGCATCATCAGGGGCTGCTGGACCAGCTGGCAGAGCCAATGCTTGCCAATGCCCAAAGCCAAGCTGGCATCTGGTTTGCCACCACTGCATCCCACTAATGTGCTGCTCTCAAAGCATCCTCCTTTAAATCCACTGAGTGGCCAAATCCTGGTTTGTGTGCTGCAAGCGGGTGCCAGGGCACCCACCAGCATCACCTGCAAAGGCTCATCAGCTCTCCCAGGCACTCAGGGGTCGTCAGATGGGGATGCTGGGGGAAAACCGCTTGCTTGAAAACTCGGTGTCCCTGATAGCAGGTTTCTCCCACCAGCATGGCTTTCTCCCAGAAGTTTCTCCAGCCAGCACGGATCCAGGGCACATCCTGCACCAGCACAGGCCGCTTGCCATCCCTCCCCATCTGCTTCTTGCAGCAGTTTATCACTGGAAGACAGGGGCTTTGGGTGTTAATTAACCTGCTGCCATGGGTATAATTGAGTGTGGCACTAATGAGGCTCCCTGGTGTGGGCTGAGAGGGTGCAGCACAGGCACGACTTGACAGCAGTAACTGGATGTGGACGGGGCTGGCATCCAAGTGCCTTGCCGCACACTTGGGAATCATGCACGTGTATCCGAAATGCATGGATCCGGGGTGGCAAAATGCCGGTGGCAATGGGAAACACCTGGATCGCTTAAAAGCAATGGAGCGGCACACAAATGCCAACCATGGCATGATAGCACAGAGCCGGTGTGGCGGGAAAGCAGCCCCTCCAGGGCTTCAGCCCATCCCACTACACTGGCTCCACTGGGGTTTTATTGGGGTGGTCAGAGGACAGGATCAGCCCCTTTCAGCCATTACTCAACCGGGACCAGAAATCCCTGCGGGGATGTGGGTGGGGGAGCTGGTATTTCCCCTCCAAGCCCTATATGGTCCGGCTTGCCCCGGCGCCAATTGCTGTTTCCTGAGCTGAACAATAGCAAGAGAAAATCCCCTGAAAATGGTTTCACAGCGGGAAAATGTGGTTCCCGTCTGTGCCAGTGATAAGCAGCACTGGAGGGAGCCGGATGCACTGAGCCCACACCGGGGCTGGACCCTGCCCCATCATCTTCCCATTCCTGGGTGGCAGTGGGGACGTGTGGCATCACTGCCCCTAGGTACCTGTGGCAATGCCGTGTGTCCTCACTGCCACTGGGGCATCTCCCCAGTGTCACCTGTCTTCAAAAGCCCTGTGCTATTGCGGTGACCAAGCAGAGAACCCCTTCGGCACCAACCCTACCTCCACTCCCTCATCCCCAAGGCAGGATGGCTTTACCCGCTGCCCCAGCCGGAGCCTGGAGGCTGAGCTCCTCCAAGAACAGTAACACATAGAAAAACTCCTTGTTTGGCCCCAAAATCAGCCAGATGATGTAAAAAGAGGTGGTGGGGACACCACCGGGGCTACACAGTCTGGACCAGGCTCCCTCACCACTGGCACAGAGGGAGGCTCAGCCTCAGGCATCACATTGTACCCTCCCACTAAAAGAACATGCTGATCTCTGAAAGAAAAGCCAAGGAAAAATATTGCGGTCTCTAAACCTGGAGGCAAATGGGAAAAAAACCCTAAAAAAGCCTGGTGTTTACAACCACCTTACTGCTCTCTGGGTGACTTGGCATTAAGCTTTTGGAGGTGGCATGTGGCTTTTGGACATGACATTTTTCCTGAGGAGAAGGGAAGATGTTCTGATGCCTCAAACAAACACTGGAAACAGGGAGATCCAGGAGCTTTTATCTCTGTTTTCCTTCCAGGTCCATTAGAAAAATAAGCCGGTGCTCTGTTCCTCAAGATGCTAACAAGCCCTCAGCTCATCACCTGCAGTCTGTTACCCAGGTAAGGACTCAGGGACCGGATGGGAAAACTGAGGCATGGAAAGGCAAGCCAGGACGGGCTCCCCAAGATGCAGAACAGCTTTGTATGACCAGCCTCCATTGTAGGGACCATAGACGATGTGGCCTGGGGCTGGAGCTGCCCAAGGAGGCAGCTACCCTGGCGGTGACCCCCCTGTGGAGGGGATGCCCCAGTGTCTGTCACCCGGGTGCTTCACAAAGTGCCCTTGTCCTTGGCCAGTGGCCCGTGCACGCAGGGGTCAGCCCGCACATTATTCACAGCATTGGCATGTGAGCCTTTCCCGTCACCAGTGGGTGGCAGGGTCCAACCCGGCGCGTTTGTTAATGCCCCGAGGAGCTGAGCGGCAGCTGCACCATGCTGGCAGCCTGGCTGTGCCAAGCCTGTGCTGCGGGATTAGCTTTTCCTGGGCCATGGGGCTGCACACAACACCCAGCACCTGCGAGCTGAGCTTTGCTGACAAGACAAAACCAAACTTAATAAAGATTCCCATGGGAGCGGCACAGCTCCCTGCCAGATACATCCTTCACCAGCCACTGGCAACCATCCCTTCCCAAGCAGGCATGGAGAGAGCTGAGGGAAGGCTGGTACAGGCAGACCAACTGTGTCTGAGGCTCTCGAGATGGAGGTTTTGCTTGAAGCTGGGTCATAACATTCAAAATTTTAAAAAATTTCCATTTCCTAAAAAACACCACAGACAGAAATATTGCAGCAAACTAAACCAGTGCTTCCTCCAGTGCCTGGGCAACACGGCACCCGACTCAGTGGCATGCAAAGCTTGCAGCTTTGGCAGGGGCTGCAAATGGTCTGTGAAGGACCAAGTATGCCTGCGGCGAATTCAGGGCTGCCATGAAATGGGAACGAAGCAGTTGGTGCAGGTTGTCCTCCCCTGGCACCCTGCGCCACGTCACCGGCCTTGGGGGTAACAGACAGCTGTCCTTATGGCACACTCCCACCACTCAGCCTTCTTTGGGAGAAACCCCTTGGCCTCCTCCTGCAGGTCAGATTGTACCTTCCCTCCACCCAAGCCACCCCCCTGGGTTTTAAATGGCTTCCAAAACACCGTCTCCTCCCAGGTCTTGTCCCCCTCTGCATGAGCAAAGTCCCCATCACCTGCCCATGCCATGGGTGCCGGGGAATGGAGGTATGGGGCAGTGCAGAGCAGCCCAGGACCACCCCCAAATCAGGCTCCCAGGCATTTGGGGTTTGGCATGGGAAGCAGCCAACCTGGAGCCCAGTGAGGGTGAACCTGGTCCCAGTGAGCTTTCCTGGCTGCAGAAAAGCCAAGCACAGCCGGGGCGAAGGCTGCAGCACCCGAGGAGCCAGGTAAGAGGCCACGGATCCCTGCCAAACCCCAGCTTGTCAGCGAGCTAATAGGAAAGGAGTTGGTGGGTCGGAGCCCTCCCAAAAAACAGGCGCCAGCAGGCTGCCGCCCAGCTGGTACCACATGGGCGCTGGCATGCTGGGAGCCACCCGGCCCGCTGTCTGCAAACCCTGCAGCACCATGTCCCTCCGACACCCATGGGTGCCACTGCAAGGTGCGGGGACGGCCAGTCCCGGGAATCCCCCACACAGTTGCTTGCAAACCTGTTGTTCTGTGAATAGCAGCCCCCAGGCCATGGGATTAAGATCTGGACTGCAACCAAGTATGCAGCATTTTTAGGCCTTGGCTTAATTCATGTGGGAGCTGCAAACCCAGCAACGAGCATGGCAAAACCCACTGTGACTGTGGTCCTGGGTTTAAAGAATTTGCTGCCCGCCCCCCCATCTATGAAACACTCCTGGCTCCCCACTGGCAGTGGACCTTGGGGGGGGGGGTTACTGCAGCCCTCAGACTGTGAAATGAGCTTTGGCTGCCTTCCTTCCTCAACAGCCATTCAGACTTGCTGCCAGGAGGTTATTCCAGGAGACTTCATTTCAGTCCTCCAGCTGGCCTCACTGGGTTTTGCTGGTCCCTGTGGAGGTAGTTCCGGCAGCTTGTGGGCAGGGAGGACCCAGACATCCCACATCCCACAGCGGCGTGCCAGGACTGGCAGCAGCAAGCTGAGATGTTGCAGGAGGAACCCCTCCAACAGGCATTTTAGGGGAGGGAGATCACCCTGTCGAGACATGCTGGCAGTCCCGTGGGGATGCTGCACACTCCGCCAGGAGGGAGGAGGAGGAGGAGGAATGGGGCACACTGGTGGTTCCCCTGGGGTGGGAAGCAACAGCCACACGCAGGGCCCAGCCTGGTGGCGGGGGCTTCGCAGGGCTCAGCTGTGCCGCCAGCAGCAGCCAGGAGCAGCTGGCCCTGGGTGGCTCAGGGGACTTTGTGGCTCTGTGGCCCAGGAATTCAGCATAGCTCTGGGGCAGGGGCAAGAGGCAGCAGAGCAGGCAAAGACAAATCCCATTTAGCCAGGATGCAGGCTTCACCAGATAACTCACACCTTGGCCACAAGCAGAGACCCCTGGTCCCTGCCCGGATGGATATGTCGCACCCACCACTCAGGCGCAGGGAGGCAAAATGTCCCCATACCTACCAGAGCAGGGTGCTTCCCAAAGCCCCCCATGGAGCACCCCTTAGCTCTGTCCAGACAGGCTGCTCCCTGCCCCACCAGCCAACTGAGCACCCCAGGGTGCTGCCCAATGGCACCAGTCCCAGCCACGCAGAGCCCCAGTGCCCTCCCAGTCCTGCTGGGCTAGCCTCAGGGGGTGACAGATGCCCAGGGCCATGGCGGTCCCCTGGCCGGGGCACCTGCACCCAGCGGGTGCCTCCAGCCCCCGTCGCCTCCCCGCCCGCACCGAGGACCCCGAAGCACCTCCTCCCAGTATCCCCAGTAAGGCCGTGCCAGTCAGCGCCCCTAACCGTGGCCTTTGGGACCCCGAAAGCAAACACCGGACCGCACCGCTCTGCCTCCCTCCCCCGCCTGGCTCAGCCGCTCCCCGCCGCCCCCAATACCTGTGCCCGGGTCGGGCTGGGCGCGCTGCCTCGGCTCGGCTCGGCTCGCCTCGGCTCGGCTCGGCACCTTGCAGCTCGGCTCGGCTGTGCTAGTTGCGGTGCAGCGGGACAAACGGTCCCGCCCCGCCCCGTTCCCTCGGGCAGGCGGTGACTCAGCGGGGCGGGACCGGGACAGGTCGCGCCGCACCGACCCCTCCGAGACCCTCCGGGATCGCTGCGGGGGCCCTCGGTCACGGCACCTGCCCGGCTCTGCCCAGCCCGGCCCGGCTCGGCTCGACTCAGCCTGGCTCTGCCTGGGAGCACCGGGCTGGAAGCACCGGGCTGCATTACTCCGCCTGGCAGGGACGGGGACCGGGACCGGGACCGGGACCGGGACCAGGACCGGCACCGACACCAGGACCGGCCTCGGATCGGGGATGGGCTGGAGTTCCACTGCTGGGGACAGCCCAGAGCCGGGGGTGTCCTATCCCGCCGCCCTTCAGCTCCAGGCTGGCGGGCATCCAGAGGAGGGAAGGAGCTGGGCGGCTGCACGCCTGGCTGCAAATGGGATTAAGGAATAACAATTAATGGGGAAAGCAGCCGGGACGGAGTGTCCCTGTGAACCCTGTCCTGCTCCCCGCAGGAAACAAGGGGGGCAAGAAGCAGGGCAAGGAGCCCAGGCCCCGAACCGGGAGGGAGCTGGGGAGGGGGTCCCCCATGCCCCCCATGGCACATCGCTGGAGGAGGTGGGCTGCAATGTTGGGTGCAGAGCCTGGATGCGACCCGTCACCCCCAGCCAGGGCATGTGGCTCCCACCACCCATCCCAAGGCCAGAGATGGGCACCCTGCCCCTCGCCCTCAGGACCCCGTGCCGGTGGTGGGACCTGAGGCTGGAAGCGTCCATGGCAGCAACTGGTGCTGCAGGAGCAGACAAAGCCACTGCCAAGCAGTGCCCACATCCAGCCACAGCAGCCCTTTGTGTGCCCTGAAAAACAGCCGGGCGGGAGAAAGCCGGGGCTGCCGTGAGCCAGAGGGAGGAGGGCGGGGAGGGCTCCAGGAAGTGCCCTGGGTAAATAGTTGCTCTTGCAGATATTTTCAATGGCTTGAATGAGACTTTTCATTCTGCTGGGGGAAGGGTGGAAACAACCTGCCGCTCTGGCAGGGAATGCAATGGAGATAAAAGGTGGCTGCAGCACCAGAGTGCCATGGCTGCGCTGGGACTCCACACACACTCGCATCGCCCCCCAGCTTGGTTTAATTTCCAGCTCCAAGCCTGAATTTCCCCAGCTTCCACAGGAAGGGGCTCCCATGGGAAGCGGCTCACGAGGCCTCAGGCGGCCAGACCATGGCTAATGTGGATGTCTTTGATGCCAAACCATCCCCATGCCACAGGGAGCAGGGCTGGCTCCGAAACACACTCTCACAGCAGCTGGAGCCGCAGGAGCATCACAGCAAGCCAAGCCTCCCGCTGTGGGTCATCCTGACCGGCTCCTTTGGGAAATGCTGTAAATCCGCCTCCTGGGAATAATGCTGCTAAACCCAGCAGCAGCTCCTGCACAATCAGGCCCTCCTGAAGCAGGGGGGATCGAGTGTGGACCCTGTGTCCCAGTGAGGAAAGGACATTTTAGGCCATCTTTTTGTCACTGTTTATGGAACAAAGAGACTTTTGTCCACACTTGATGTTATCAGGTGTTAGTTTTAGTTTTAGGTCTGTAAGTTGGCAGGTTGTGCTGCTGCATGGGGAGGGAGGAAATCCTTGTGTTGTCCCTTGCGAGGGACATTTGCCCTTGGGCTCAGGCCAGAGGCACTCACTCACTTGGCCAGATAAGGGTTTCTTGCTCAAGCTGGGGAGTTCCTCAAAGCCCTAAAAGTTCCTAAAACCCCTCAAAGATCCAAA
Organism: Pelecanus crispus; assembly: GCF_030463565.1. Lineage (NCBI taxonomy): Eukaryota > Metazoa > Chordata > Aves > Pelecaniformes > Pelecanidae > Pelecanus > Pelecanus crispus. Next base: position 25,095,630 of record NC_134650.1, read on the forward strand.
AAAACCTAAAAGCTCCTAAAAGCCCTAAAAATTCCTAAACCCCCTAAAAGTTCCTTAAAAGTCCTAAAAGATCCTAAAAACCTTAAAAGCTGCTAAAGCCCTTAAAGTTCCTAAAAGTCCTAAAAGATCCTAAAAGATCATAAAAACCTTAAAAGCTGCTAAAGCTCTTGAAGTTCCTAAAAGCCCTAAAAATTCCTAAAAGCCCTAAAAGTTCCTAAAGCCCTATAAGTTCCTAAATACCCTTAAAGTTCCTAAAAGCCCTAAAAGATCCTAAAAACTCCTCAAGGCCCTGGTGCTGGCGGTGGGCGAGCAGGAGCATGCTGGGCGAGTGTGGCGGCACAGCTGTGGGATGGGCAGGCTCCAGCAGGCAAGGGCACGTCCTGCTAAGTTGCTGCCAGCCAAGGTGAGGCAAGTACGGGCAGAGATGCCCTGGCACCATCTGAAGCTGAGGGTGAGCTGGCAAGTGCCAGCCCTGCTGCCAAGCAGTGACAGCCCCAGCCCAGGGTGTTGAGACCCCCTAGAAGCCCCTTGGGAGATCATGGTACTCCCAGGGAAGGTGCAACTGTGAGTGGGGCTCAGCCCAGCTCCAGTGGGCAGAGAAGGAGGGTGAGGATGAGGATGATGAAGATGAAGCAGACAAGTGCTGGTGGGAGGGTCACCCATCCAAATCCAGTGAGCAATGCCAGGGCAGCCTTGGATACCTCAGAGAATGGTGATCCTAGGGGAGCCCAAGGAAGCTCCGCAGCTGCCTTGAGTAGCTGTGGGTGCTCCCACTCCCCCATTGCCAGTGCTCCACCTCCTGAAGCCTTGCTCCTGAAAATATATTGAATGGGGAGGTGGGTCGCCCCAACCCTGCATCGAGGTTTCTCTGCCAGGCAGTGATAACAGCGACTCACCAGGTGCCAGAGCTGTAAATCCCAACCGTAGAGAGAGCAATAAACCTGACTGATTTGTTTAGTCTTGGCTTTGCAAATAAACCCATGATGATGCCAGAGAAGTCTGGGGGACGACTGGTCCCCAGAGGTATTTGCACAAGCACTGGGTGAGGATGGTCCCACAGGATGCAGGAACCAGTCTTGTCTGCTCCACAGCAGCCAAGTCTCAAAGTTGAACCCCAAAATAGAGCCAACGTCTGGCCCCTCCATTCCCAAATGGATTTACTCTCTTCCCTTAGCTGCTTGTTTCCCCAAAATCTGGAGGATTTGCAATATTTCCAGAGCTTTCCCCCTGGGGCTAGAGCTGGCACTGGAGCCTGAAGGCACCACAGTGACACCAAGCTGCCTTTCCTGGAGAAAAAAAGAATGGCACAACCCCCTCTGGCAGCCCGGCACTGGTCTCCTGCCTAATAAGGCGCAGGGGAAAGTAAACAGGATTATTTCTCCTTGGGGAGGTTAGATGGGCCAGCTCCCTGTTCTCCTGCCTGCAGTGCCCTGGGGCTCAGGTGAGCCGGCCCTGGTGCTGGGGGGCACCGGGGGGTGGTGGGAGGTGGGAGCCCACCCTGCACTCCCAGGGGACCTCAGGGAGTATTTTGACCCTGCTCCTGGCATAGCAGGGTGGGAAAAGTGTCTTTTCTGCCACTGGTCACCAGCAATGGGCTCAGCTCCCTGGGGACCATGGGTGCTGTGTTGCCATTGCCAGGCGGCAATGACCAAGTAATTGTTTTCCAAGCACCACCAGACACTGGAACAAGGTTTGTTCATGTGCCAGTGTTGGTGTATATGCAGGCACCAGCAGCAAGCGTGACTCACACTGCAAGACCTGAAATCTCGAGATGGGGAGGAAGGGGCACAGAAAGCACATCCTGAGAGCAACTGAGGGGGTGGAGCCGCTGCAGCTGGGATGCAACTCTCCCACGGTGGGGCTCATGGGTGACAAGCTGGGTGCTTGTCACACCACCAAACCCCCAGGCTTCTTATTTAATAGCTGAAGTCAGCTGCCAGAGTGGTGAGACATGCACAGCTCATCGCCACGTGGCAGTGCCCAGCGGGCTGGAAGGCCCCAAAGGGACGGGCTTTTGTGCTGGCCACCATCAGGAGATATGGATGCTTGGTGGCACTGGCTGCCCTTTGTGCATGGAACAAAGAACAAGAGCCAGCAGCTTCCTTCACTGCCCAGAACCAGGCCCTGGGAAGCAGCCAGAAAGGGAAACACTGATCGGCAGAGCAGCACAGAAAGGCAGACGGGCAGCGTGTCACCCTGTGAGACTGCCCAGTGGTGCCTGGTCCCCTGCCACCAGACCAGAAACGGGCAGCACCAGCAAATGGCACCTTGCTGGTGCACCCCGCAAGCTACAAGCATGGGGATGATGGGAACTCTCCTGCCACCACAGGTGGATTCACAGCCGTGCCAGCATCACTGCGGTATGATGTTGCTCTGCATCCCAGCAGGCAGAGCAGGATGCTCAAATCCAAAATCTCAGGCACCAGGAAAGGCAAAACCGTGGGTGCAGTTCTGGGTTAAAAGCCTGGTGATGCACCAGGGCCTCAGGGCTGACTCGCCACCTCCCACCAATGGTTTTAGTCCCTGTAATTTGTCCTCGCTGTCTATTTCCCACAGGCTGGACTGCTTAAACCCTGATAAAGCATTTGGTTGTGTTGAACAGCACTGCTCAGGGTCTGCCTTCCTAAGTGAGAGCAGGAGGAAAGCCAAGTTATCAGTTCACTTACTCACTTCCCACCCACTCTGCTGCCCTGGCACATTCACCCAGTGCCAAGCTGAAGCCCTCCTCATCCGTTTGCCCGCTGACCCAGGGCTGCAGGTGGCCTCCATCCTCATGCTGGCTTTGGGGCAAGCAGGAGGGCTTTTGGTGGGGTGCTGTTGTGGGTGAAAACCTGGGCTCTGGGGGGGCTTAAAGGTGCCACAGCCTTACAGCCACACTTGCCAGCCCACAGCCGTGCTGGCACCAAATAGGTTGGGGAGGATGTAGCTGGAGAGATCCTGCTTCTGCCTGTCCCAAGTGAGGTGATCCAGTAGCAGCCCCCCGAGGGGGCTCAGATGTCCCCTCCCGGCTGTCAGGGGGCTCCTCTGCGCCACTAACCAGCACCGCCTACCAGCAGCACCGGTGGCCTGCGTCGCTGCCAGCCAGTTCTGCCGTGTGCACAGTCCAGAACGGGGACCATCTTTGAAATCCTCTTGCCATCTAGTGGGACCTTCACTAATGACAAGGCAGAGCATGGCTGCTAGCTCTGCCGGCTCTGCCTGCTGTGGGGCTGGGGATGACAAGGTGGCAGCAGACAGCTGCAGGATCTGGGCCAGAGCTGCAACACTCCTCTGGCAGTGGAGGAGACCCACATCAGCAATTAAACAGCACTTTTAATGAGAAGTGTCTGCCTTCAGCAGAAGAAGTCAGTGTTGGTTACTAATGGAAGGGCTGCAAGCCGTCAGGGCTGCCCTGGGCTGGCATTGTGGCAGCTGCGGTCCCCAGGGGAGCACAGCACCTGCGGGGCCCCGAGCTGCAGCCCCCCAGCAGCAGGCAGCTCCCGCTGCCCAGAAATCCAGCTTTGCAGCCCAAATACTTCCCCTGAAGAAACCCGCAGCATCCACAGTGCTCTCTGTCAAGCCTGAGGGATGCTGCCACGCTGCATCCTTGGCGAGCAGCCCCCAAGCACCCCTCACAGCCCCTCACCCTGGCATTGGGGCACATTATCTGGACATGTTGCTGACAGAGCCCGGCTTGCTCTGGCGGTGCACAGTGATGTACCAGAGGCAGACAAAGAGACCTGTGGGTGAGTGGCAATGCGGTCACTGCCATGGGTGCATCGAGCTCCTGCGAGGAGCAGGAAGGTGACGAGGACCCCACTGCTCCCAACCCTTGTCCACCAAACCCTCCCCAGTGCTCCCCACCAACCTTGCAGGGAGTTGAGGATGGTGAAGAGGTAGAGCTGGGGGACGAGGAAGATGCCAAAGCTGAAGAAGGCCAGGCCCCAGGTGGTGCCCAGTAGGCAGGTGAGCCCGAGCACCGTTGCCCAGTCCTTCCTCGCCTGCCCCTTCTGCTGCCGTATCCTCTGCAGTATCATCACCACCCTCCCCAGCACCAGTGTGTTGAAGAGCAGGATGAGGCCAGCATAGCAGAGGGTGGTGTAATGGGCCGACGGGCTGGTGAGCCAGCACCTGGTGGAGGGGACTGTCTTGGGGACAAGGGCCAGCACCCCCGAGAAGGAGCTGGGCATGGGAGGAACATGGCAGTGGGTGCCCGACACACAGTGAGATGGAGGCAGGCAGCCGGCAGAGCTGAGCTCATCAAAAAGTGGCACCCAGCAGGGCACCAACATAGGTCTGGCTCCTGCTGGCCCCAGCCCTGGGACAGCCCCATGTGCCTGGTGCGCCCAACGTGCCAAGGCTGCATAGAGTGCCTAGTGTGCCCCATGTGGCCAGGGTATCTGGTATGCCCAAGGTGCATGGTATGCTTGAAGTGCCCAGGGTGCCTGGTGTGCCAGGGGTGCCTGGGGTCTATGGGGTGCCCAGTGTACCCAGGGTGCCCAGGGAGCTGGCAGCCCCCTTCACTCACATAGTCACGTTCCTGTAGCCTTCAGAGGTGCTGATGGTGTGGTACCCATACGTATCTCTCTTGAAGACAAAAACAGCCACCACAGCCAGAATGGGCAGACCTGCAGGACCAGGGACAGGCTGTGTGGGGCCATGCTGGGGCAGCTGTGCTGCAGGCAGGTGTGAGCAGGCAGGGCTGAGTGGGTGCCCACTCACCCCAAGCGAAGAGGCAGAGCTTGAGGAGGTAGTGCTGGATGTAGATGTTGTAGACCTTGACGAGGAGGAGGAGGAGGTGGAAGGCCTCAGCAGCCATCCATGCCAGGGTGCAGAGAAGGCCAGTGTGCAGCAGGGCAGCGGTGACCCGGCAGAGCCCCTCAGCACTGGCAGCCAGTGCTGTGCTCAGCAGGAAGCAGCAGTTGAGCACGAGCAGTGCAGCCAGGAGGTGCATGTGGATCCTGGTCGTGTTGTCCCTCAGCCGCTGCCTGCAAGAGAGAGGAGGGCAGGGGGTGCTCGTGGGTGCCTGCCAGACGGCACAGCACTGCATGACACAGCCCAACATGGGATGCATGGCATGGCAGGGGAGGGCATGGTATAGCACAGCCCAACGTGGCATGCATGGCATGGCACAGCAAAATGTGGCATGCACAGCATGGCATGGCATGGCTCTACCTGGAGAAGTAGCAGAGCAGGAGGGTGCAGAGGGTGGCGGCAGCCGAGAGGGAGCAGCCAATGGTGCTGATATGGGTGAGCGATGCCAGCTGGGCTGGGTTCAGGGTGCCTGCTGGGAGCTACCAGGAGTGGGGAGGGAGGGGGTGAGCCAGGGCAGGTCCTGTGGCAGCACCCACCCACTGGGAAAGGGGGGGACCCCTTGCAAAACCAACCCCCTGGCCACCCTCTCCTGCAGGACACTCGCCATACACCCTGTACCCCCACATACAACCTGAACCCACACCTCCAGGGAGGAGGAAGAAGGATGGAGGGAAGGGGAAAAGAGGAAGATGGAAGGAGGAAGATGGAAGGAGGGAAGGAGGAAGGAGGGAAGGAGAAAGGAGGATGGAGAAAGATGGAAGTAGGGAAGGAGGAAGGAGGAAAGAAGGAAGTGGGAAGCAGGGAAATAAGGAAGGAGGAAGGAGACAGGAGGAAGAGGGAACGAGGAAGAAGCAAGGAGGGAACAAGGAAAGGAGGAAGAGGGGAGGAGGAAAGAAGGAAGGAGGAGGAAGGAGGAAGCAGAAAGGGAAGGAGGAAGGAACATGGGGGTAGGAGGAAGAAGGGAGGAGGAAGGAGGGCTATGGACCAGCAGGACGGCGAAGTAGGTGAGGTGGTCACAGTGGCAGATAATGGTGCCCTCCCTGTGCGTAGTCTTGCAGCCCTCCCTGCTCCAGCTGCCTGTGCTGCCCGCACCTGCCGGAGAGCTGCTGTCAGAGGGTGGCACAATGGCCAGGGCACGAGGACATTGAGGGGACGTCAAGCCCTGCCAGGGCTGCCCAGGAGGCAGACAGGTGATGCCTTCGGGGTGGCACCAGGCTGGCATTGCCCCCATTCTGGCCACAGCCACACTTACCGGCTCCGGGCTGCCAGAAGACGCAGGTGGCATTGGAGGCATCCTGGTGGAAAGGGGACAGAGGGGGAGAGCTGGGGACCCTCTGTGCTCCACGGGGACCCCAGAAACCTTCTGGTCCCAGTGCAGAGGGGACACCTTCTCTTTCCCTAACTCGAGGGGAAATGCTGGTGCTGGGGACCCCCGCCCCCGTCTTGTGCCTGCAATGGAGACCTGCTCACCAGCACCATGTCATGCCAGAACTGGATCTCCACGGGGCGGCTAAGCTCAGCCACATGCTCACTGTGCAGGAAGGCTCCCAGAACGTCGTTGTTCAGCATGGAGCTGTTGTGGGCATCCTGCAAGAGTCGGGGTGCCTGTGGGGAGAGTCCTGGGTCCCCAGGACATCCCACCCACCCCCGAGTATCTCAGCGGGAGGTGGGTGATGGGGCAGGTGTGCTGCTGGCCGAGGATGCTCAGGGGATCTGTGCAAGGACCTGAGGCTCACCTGGAAGATGCAGGGGCTGTGGATGTAGATGCAGACGAGCTTCTGCTCCACCCCTCGCACCCGGACGCCCTCCACGAGCTCCGCCGGGAAGTTCATGGCATGTCTGAGCCTCCTGCCACCACCTGGCTTCATATCCTGCACCAGCAGGCAGGGGAGAGATGGGTTTGGCTGCCCCATGCTCAGTTGGCTTGGGGGGGTCAGGGTGCTGCCCTGGCTGCCGCACCTAGCACAGCCACCCCAGTTACCGGCACAGCCCCACGGCATTCCCTGGCCCCAGCAGCAGCTCCAGCTCTGCAACAGTGCCAGCGGATGTGCAGATATGGCAGCAACTCCTGCCTCAACATCGGAGCCCTCCCAGCCCATAGCACATGGGAGGGCTGTGGGTGGTGGGGTCTGCCTCCCATGGGTGGGCACACCTGTCCTGCCAGCCCTGCCATGGGGCAAGAATGGGGCAGACAGCATTGCACTGGGATGCTTTCCCAGCGGGATTTCACATCTTGGTGGGCTCCCCTAGACAGTCTGTGCTCCCAGGTCCCAACTCGGCGGTCCCAGCTGGCAGGAAGGTACCCCTACCTGCAAAACTTGCCTTGTCCTGCAGGAAGGGACCTTAGGCTAGAGCAGTTGGACCTCCCCAGCAGGGCAGCCCTGCAGCTGGGGGGAAGTGCCATGGTACTGCCACGCAACCCCCTTGTGATGGGGAAGTAACCCTGTGTGCTCCTCACTGCGGTTTCCCTCTCCCTTCCCACCGCAGGGAGGTGGGGGCCAGGGCTTCCCTTTTTGTAAATCAGAAGAGCTTCAGGATGGAAATACTGGCTTTCGGCTGCAGAACACGCTCTGGCTTTAGAAGCCCCTGGATTTATCCCAGCAACAGTGCTGAGGACCTGCAGGCCCATCTGCCTGAGGCACCTTGGCAGAGCTGCGTCTCAGGAGGCTTTGCTGGCGTAAAGCATCCTTGGAAGATGATGGAAACTGAGTGTGGGCAAGCATTAGCCACCCAAGCATCCCCCTGGCACCTCCCACCGGGGGTGGAGGGACGGAGGGGGGCCATGGGGGTACTGGCATCCCCTGGGAATAGTCCCAGCAGCACTGGGGGAACCAACCATCCTGCTGCTGAGGTTTAACCCTCTGAAGTGCTCAGTCATGAACTTGAACACGTAGATCTCAATCATGCTGCCCGTGAAGTTGTATTTCTCCTGGTGGACCAGCTTCTCTTCCAGACGGTTTAACCTGCACAGGAGGGTGTTCAGGACAGGGTGCAGCAGGATTTGGCCCTTGTGGGTCTGTGGAGCTGTGGGGGGTCTGGGGAATAATGGGGCAGGAGCCAGTGCTCACCTCTCCCTGGCATGGAGGGCACTGCCACAGCCCTGCTGCAGCTTCTTCTCCAGGGTGTCCACGTCACTCTCCATCTCCTCCAGCTCTGATGGAGCCATTTTGGGAGCTGAGCCTTGGCGTACAGCACCCTGCCCCGGTCCCCATCCCACCCCAGTCCAGGGAGCCCCAAACGGCCCCAAAAGCACCCAGCCCAACACCAGCATGGGAGAGGAAGCCCTCTCTACCTTGAGCCTGCAGGACAGATGTGGTGATGCAGAGGACAAGGGTGATCAGCAGTGGGGTGGACATCATCATGGTCCTCTCCTGCAAAAGGCACCCGGGACCTGGACAGCAAAATCCCTGGCAAGCAGCCCGTGAGCCAGAAGGGTCTCCAGCATGCTCTACTGCAGTGCCGGGGCTTGCTGGCAACAGCCCAGCACCGAGCTGGGGAGGCGGAAGCGTCCCCGGCTCAGGGCAAGGGGAAGGTGGGTGACAGCAAGATTTGCATCCACTGCAACACTGCACTCAGTGCCACTCACAGCAACGCCTGCCGCAGTAACACCGCCAGCACCGAAAGCAGCCAGGGAGAGGCTGAGAGTCCACTGGTGCTGGGGTGCAACCCCTATGCACAAATGGTTTTTACTGTTGATGCAGCGTTAGGATTGATGCTTTGAGGTGCTGAGGCTGGTGATGGCCAGCATGGCTGGAACCTCCCTGGGCCAGAGCAGCAGTACAGTGGGCAGCGTGTTGGGCAGCTGCCTGCACAGGCTGCCCTCTGACCCCCATCAAGGGACAGCCACCATGTGCTCTTTAGGATGTTTTGCAATAAATAACCTTTTTACTTCTCACCGTCGTAACCCTTGCATCCCTGTGGCACCCAATGCAGGCACTTGCCCCGACCTCCCCTGCCACCTGGCACACCCCAGCAATGCCAAATGCCATCCCTGCCACCACCGAGACAGAGAGGATGTCATTCCCTCACTGTACCCTCCGGAAGTGACAGAGCTCAGGTGTCACTTCAGGTCAGTTTTGCCTTCATGGGGAGCAGCTTGGTGCCCCAGCGAACCCCCAGTGCCATGCTGGTCCCCCACATCCCCCCCTCACTCTGGAAAGGCCCCTACCTTGGGCACAGGGCAGCTCTCAGTGTCGGCACCACCACGGTGGGGTTGGCCGCTGCAGCTCTATCTGCACAGCGGTTTGGGCAGCAGAAAAGGAAGTGTTCGTATGCAGATGAGCAGATTAAATCAAGAGAGATTTTAAATTTCCTTTTGCTTACTCTTTTTCGCAGCCTGGTGACGGACTGGGGCGGCGGGGGGGAGCATCGCTGGCACCACCAAACCCCAAGGACATGGCAGAGAGCTGTGATTCAGCGTGGCCCAAAGACAACCTGGTCCCTGGGCATGTCTGATACAATTAACCTTCTGCCTCTAATGAGCTTCTCCCTGCCACTGGCTCACCAGCAACCCATACTCTCCCATGCTGAGGGGCCTGACCGGCCACTGTGACAGCACCGACACCATGGTGGTGCCACCAGGGCAGGAGCTGGGCTCCAAGCAGAGCATCGACACAGCACGGTTTGATAAGTGTCAGAAGTCAAGCCAGCGTGGCAGAAGGCCAACGTGGCTGAGCAGGGATCTGCTGCTAGGACACAGGTGGAAAAGGAAAGCATATAGACATTGGGAGCAAGGACAGGCGACACGGGAGGACTACAGAGGTGCTCTTTGCTACTGTAGGGAGAAAATTCGTGCAGCCAAAGCTTGATTAGCATTCAAGCTGGCCAGCACTGTGAAGGACAACAAAAAGGGCTTTTTAAAATATGTTAATAGCAAAAGGAGGATCAGAAATAACATTGGTCCATTGCTTGATGAGGTTGGTCACCTCACAAATAGGGATATAGACAAAGTGGAGATGTTTAATGCCTTCTTTGCCTCTGTCTGCAACACTGTTGATGGGCCCTGGGACCCCCAGAACCCTGTGTTGGAAGACCGTGTCTGGGAGGATGATAAACTCCCAGCTGACCCTGAACATGTTTGAGATTTGTTGCTCCAGCTGGATGTGGATAAGATTATGGGGCCCGATGGGATTCATGCAAGGGTATGGAAAGAGCTGGCCAATGTCATCATAGAACCTCTCTCCATTATTTTTCAACAGTCTTGGGAGTCTGGAGAGGTCCCAGTTGACTGGAAGCTGGCAAATGTTGTCTCCATTTTCAAGAAGGGTAAGAAGGAAGACCCTGGTAGTTACAGGCCTGTCAGTCTCACTTCAGTGCTGGTAAAATTATGGAGAAGGTTATTCTGGGAATTATTGAAAAGCACTTGAGAGACAATGCAGTCATCAGTCATGGCCAGCATGGGTTCATGAGGGGAAAGTCCTGCTTAACCAACTTAATTTCCTTTTACGACAAGGTCACACATCTAGTTGACCAAGGGAAGCCAGTAATGTGATGTTTTGGGATTTTAGCAAAGCTTTTGATACTCTCACAGTATTCTTCTGGATAAACTGTGCAGCACACAGCTAGACAAGTCCATAATAAGTTGGGTGAGCAATTGGCTGATGGGTCAGACTCAAAAGACTTATAGTAAATGGGGCCACATCAGGCTAGCAGCCAGTCACCAGTGGGGTTCCCCAGGGCTCAACTTCAGGCCCAGTGCTCTTTAATGTTTTTATAAATGATCTGGATGCAGGAGTCAAATGTACATTAAGTAAGTTTACTAACTAAGAGGAGCTGTGGACTCCCTCGAGGCTAAAGAGACGTTACAGAGAGATCTGGGCAGACTAGAGAGCTGGGCAATCACCAACCATATGAAATTTATCAAGAGCAAGTGCCGGATTCTCCGCCTGGGATAGGGTAATCCTGGTTATATGTACAATTGGGGGATGAGAGGCTGAAGAATAGCTCTACGGAAAGAGATCTGGGGTTTGGGTTGATGGCAAGTTGAATGTGAGTCAACAGTGTGCTCTGGCAGCCAAAGGGGCCAACTATGTCCTGGGGTATCATCAAGCACAGCATCGCTAGCCAGTCGAGGGAAGCGATTGTCCCTCGCACTGCGCTGGTGCAATGCCACCTCAAGTACTGTGTGCAGTTTTGGGCACCTCAATATAAGAAGGACATCAAACCATTAGACTGTGTCCAGAGGAGGGTGACGAAGATTTATTTTTCCCTGCTTTGCTTGATGCTGGGGGAGAAAAGGGTGTCAGTGTCCCATGGCATCATTTCCCCATCCCGTGAGAAACAAATCCTCCTGGCCGCTTGTATTTCCCAAATTTTTGGCTGAGAAGCACCCAGCAAAGAGAAAAATATTGGGGGAAAATGGTCATTTGGGGCTTTGCTGCTTGGTCAGGAGCAGGATTGAGCCAGCACCGGGATGTGCAGGGATGCAGGGACAGTGCTTGTGTGGCCATCTGGGACCCGCTCACCCATAGGGACCTTTGGGTGGCAATGTCCCATTCCCCCCTGGGTCCCCTCCCAAACCCCAGCCTCCAACTCATGGATTTGGAGCAGAGCAACGCCAATCCTGCAGGAGCAGATGGAGCCACAGGGAAGAAGGGTCTCCTGCAGCCGGCAGGTTCTGGCTCCAGCAGCCAGCACCAGCCCCCTGGCACTGCAGCCACAGCGCCAGTGGCTCCAGGACCCCTAAAACCCTGAAGAGGCCCAGGCTAGAAAGAAGCCTGGCAAGCTGAAGTCTGGCAGTTGCAGCCCCATGTGCCTTGCACTTGTGCGTTGGCACGCCTGTGTGCAATTACCCATGCAAATGTGTGTGAGAATGCCCACTTGTGAGCATGCTCCTGTGCAAGCCCCTCTATACACTACACTCGTGTGCAAACACCCACAAGCAAGCATGCTCTTGTGCCTGCAAGCATCCATGAGCAACTGCAACCACATGCAAACAGCAAGGTGCAACCTCTCGCATGAAAACACTTGCATACAACACGCTTGTGCACAAGCATGCCTGTGCACAGCCTTGTGCAAACACTTACAACACATAAGCAGGCATCGCTGTTGCACGCACTCCTTGGTGCACACTTGCATGCAACCCACCTGCATGTAAAAATGCCTACAGAAACACCCGCGAGCAAGCTCTCCCGTGGGCAAACATCCACCTGCACGCATGTGCAAGCATGCCAGCGTGCACCCACATGCAATACGTGTGCATCGCTGTGCACGGCCTCCCACGTGCAAACACCCTTGTGAAGGCACCACGAGCATAACCGCTTGGAAACCCACGCGTGCAAGCACGCACACACGAGCAAACCTCCCCCCTCCGTGCCAAAAGCAGCGTGGAAGACCCCACGGAAGCAGAACACGCACCCGCGAAGACGGGCTGGGTTCCGGCAGCGGGACCGGCCCCCCCCGGGCGCGGGGCGGGAGCGGCGGGGGGAGGAAGAGGAGGAGGAGGGGGAGGAGGAGGAGGAGACTCGGCCGGCAGCGCCCCGGCCCGTGCGGGCTGCCCGCACCGCCGCCGCGCCGACACCGGTGAGGGAGCGGGGCGGGCCGGGCCGGGCCGGCGGGCGGGCGGGACGCGGCACCGACGGCAACGGCGCGACGGGAAACTTGCGGAAAACTTTGGCGGGGGGGGCAGCCGCGCCGGGCCGGGCCAGGCCGGGCCGGGCCGGGCGGTACCGGGCTGTACTGCGCAGAACAGGGCCGAGCGGAGCCGAGCCGAGCCGAGCCGTGCCGGGCGGTACCGGCCGTACCGGGCCGTGCGGGACGGAACAGGACGGGGCGGGGCGGGCGCGGAGGAATGCGGCGGCTCCCGCAGGCCAGGGCGCGTCACCGCCGGCGGCGGAGTGGCAGCGTCCGCGGCCAATGGGGAGGCGCGGGGGGCGGGCGGTTCCGCCCCCGCCGGGAGACCGGGGCGGCCGGCGGGGGCCGCGCGCCGGGAGAGAGGGGGCGGCAGGGGAAGCGCGCGCCCCGCGGCGTTCCTGGGGTGCCGCGATCCACGCGCGCTCCCACGGCCCCCGCACGACTTCCGGTGCTCCACGCGTGCTCTTCGTGCGTGTTCCAGGAGTGCCCGTGATGCAGGCATGCACCCCGTGGGTGTTGCACGTGTGCCCGCTCTCCACGTGTGATCCCCGTGGGTGTTTCAGGGGTGTCCGTGATCCATGCGTGCTCCCCGTGGGTGCTGCATGGGTACTTGTGCTCCATGCATGTTCCCCATGGGCGCTGTGTGGGTACTGGTGCTCCAGCACCAGCTCTCACAGCCCGGACGGATTTGGAGGCAGGTCTGGGCTGCACTGTCCTGAAAACCTGCCGGAAGGCTGTGGGCTGGCTGTGGCTGGACTCTGTACTTATCCCATTAGGGCGTGCAGCAGCCTCCCATTAAGGTTTCCTGGAGTGGTTTACCCGCCTGGCTGAGCTGGGACGTGAGGTCCATGCCGGGATGTAGGCGGTCAGTGCCAGCCCTTTGTTGCAGCGTCACCAGAGAGCATGTCCAGCTGCCTCGGCATGCATTCTGCCACCACACCACTTTGGCAGCTCTGTTTTTTCTTCCGGAGCTGTTCCTGCCTTGTTGGCACTGAATCCAGGCTTTAACCCTCTCTGGAGCTGTCAGGGTACTGCTGGGTCCCCCTGCCACAGCACCAGGGACGGTCTTGGAGGCCTGCAGATGGTGTCATCCAGATGACCTCATGTGGGTGACATCATCCAGATGACATGTAGACGTTGTTGCCTCCAGTGTGCTGTCAGAGATGCCCTGGGCCAGGCTGGCACCTGCTGCAGTGCCAAGCTGGGACAAGGTGCCAGTGGCTGGGCAGTGGGCTGCAGTCCTCACTGGGAACCTCGTTGGGGTCTTCCCTGGGGACCCTGCTGGGACCATCAACAGGGACCTCGCTGGGGTCCTCAGCAGGGACCTGGCTGGGGCCATCCCTTGGCTCCTTGGTGGGGTCCTCACCAGGGACTTCGCTGGGGTCATCATTAGGGACCCAGCTGGGGACATCACCAGAGTCCTCGCCAGTGACCTGACCAGGGTCCGTGCCAGTGACCTCATCGCTCAGTGTGCCACCCCCTAAACCAGGGGCTGTGCCCCCCCTTCCCTCCAGGCCCCTCCAGCCACCTCCTGCAGCCCTCGCGGGACCCCCTGATCCCTCCTCTCTCCCACAGGTCACTGGGCAGAGGCACCACCCCGAGGATGATAGCCATGCCCTAGGGGAGGCCCACCATGAGCCAAAGCGGGGCCTCGCGCCTGGCCGGCTCCCCACCGCTGCCAGGGGGCTCACTGCTGGCCCTGCTGGCCCCCGAGCCCTCCCCGTCCCCCCCCAGCGGGACACCCTCACCCGGCCCCCCCCCAGCATTGCTGGAAGGGGACTGGGAAGGGCGGGAGGAGCTGCGGCTGCGGGAGCTGGAGGAGGCGCGGGCACGGGCAGCCCAGATGGAGAAGACAATGCGATGGTGGTCGGACTGCACGGCCAACTGGCGGGAGAAATGGAGCAAGGTGCGGGCTGAGCGCAACCGGGCCCGTGAGGAGGTGCGGCAGCTGCGGCATCGCCTGGAGGCCCTCACCAAGGAGCTGGCCAGCCTGCGCCGTGACCGTGACCGGCCGGAGGAGCGCCCACTGCCTGCCCGACTGCCGGCACGGCTTCACGGCCAGCCCAGCACCGACAGCCCACCCAACACTGATGGGGCAGAGGGAGAGGCTGACCCTGAGCACGAGCCTGTGCGGGATGTGGGGGCCGAGGTGCCTCAAAAAGCCAAGGTGAGGCGGGGGGGACTGCCCGGCGTGGGCAGGGCTGGCGGGGTGCTGGGGGGCGCTCCTCACCCCCAGCAGCTGCCTGTGTGTTCCCTCAAATCACCACTGCCTGCCGGTGCCCCTGGGGTCACTCCCTGCCCCCCCCAAAGCAGGCAGCATTGGGGGGCAGACCCCTCTCAGAGCAGTACAGGGGGGTCACACCTCTCTCAGAGCAGTGTCATGGGGTCAGAACCCCCTTGGAGCAATGTGGGGAGTCAGTCCCTTCTTGGAGCAATATTTTGGGCCCTCTTGGAGCAGCATGATGGAGTCAGACCCCCTCGGAGTAGCCTTGGCAGTCAGACCCCTCTTAGAGTAGTGTCATGGGGTCAGACCCCTCTCAGAGCAGCATGGGGGGACAAGCCCATCTTGAAGCAGCCTTGGGGGTCAGACCGCTTAGAGCAGCATGGGGCAGTCAGACCCCTCTTGGAACAGCGCTGAGGGGGTCAGACCCCTCTCAGAGCAGTTTCATGGGAGAGTCCAGGATCCCTATAGCCCTGTGCGGTGAGATCACCTTGGTACTGGCTCTGGTCACTTTCTCGGGGCTTTCCTTTTCGAGGCATTAGGCAAAAGTTGGTGTGCTGGTACAAGGGACAGCGGCTTCAGCAGTGCTGGTGGCATCTCCCAGTGATGTCTCAAATGCCAGGGTGTCCGTACAGGCTTCTGGCAGAGGTCTGTGCTGAAGGGAGGAGGAGGAGGAGGAAGGAGAGGACACCAGAGCCACCCCAGGGATGCTCCCAGCTCTTCCAACCGTTCCCTCTCTGCTGCCATCTGCTCTGTCACGATGCAGAAGTCACCGCTCGGGGTGCCACGCCATGCCATTTCAGTCCACCTGATGGCACTGCTGCTGAGTGGCAAATCTGAGCCTAATCTGAGCATCCCCCGTGGGCTCCCTGCTTGGTCCCTGGGGATGTCCCATCTCCAGAAAACTCCTCCAGCTGATTTACCGCATGCTTCACAGAGCCTGGTAGAAGATTGCCCACGTGGTGGTCATGGCGAGGTCAATGTAATAAATCGGTATTATCTCATCCCAAATATCCAGCGAGGCAGGAAGCTGGCAGCAGAGCATGGTGGTATATGGGAGCTTCCCTGGGAGGACGGGTCCCTCTATCAGCCTCGAGGGGTCCCTGGGGACCAGGGTTTGGCTGGAGGGATGCTCTTGGTTGTGGGGTGAAGGCTGGTGCTGTAGGGGATGGGAAGCCAGGGCTGCCCCCTCACCAGTGGGTGACTCCCTGTCCCCTGTGCTGGGCCACCCACGGTGCCGCAGGAGCTGGAGCTGATGGAAAACATGTTGACGAGCAAGCAGGATGAGAGCTGGGAGCAGCGGGGGCCCCGGGCCTCCTTCGCCCGCCAGGAGCGAAGCCGCCTGCTCTGGGAGGACGTCAGCATCATGGAGGAGGATGCCACCAAAGTCACCGCCCTGAAGCTGAGGCTGGATGAGTCCCAAAAAGTGCTGCTCAAGGAGAGGGAGTGAGTGCTTAGGAGTGCCAGCCGAGCCCAGCCCCATCCCCACTGGGATGGGGTGTTCCATGGGGTCCTGCCAGCTGTCACCAGCATTGCCTCTCCCCAGGGACAAGCTGGCACTCAGCAAGAGCATCGAGAAGCTGGAGGGTGAGCTCAGCCAGTGGAAGATCAAGTATGAGGAGCTCAACAAGAACAAGCAGGAGGTGATGAAGCAGGTGAGCGAGGTGCCTGGGTACCAGGTGTGCCCCGGGGGGTGGCCTGCCCCTGGCAGGTGGCACGTCCTGGTGGTTGGACCTGGTGACCCACAGCCACCTCCACAGTTCCAGGGTGCTTATTAAGGGTCCTAATTAGTGCTATTGAGCCAGTTGGTCTGTCCACAGAGGTTCGGTAGATGGGTGCAAGCTTGGGTGGCACAAGATAGGTGCTTGCTACCCGCCTTGGGTGCTGTGTCCCCCCCCACAGCTCAATATCCTGAAGGAGATCCACCAGGACGAGCTGGGGCGCATCTCCGAGGACCTGGAGGACGAGCTGGGCGCTCGCTCCAGCATGGACAAGAAGCTGGCCGAGCTGCGCTCAGAGGTGAGGCTGAACCCCAATGTGGGGGGCAAAGGGAGTGGTGAGGGTGGTCTCTGCTGCCCCCCAGCCACCCCATGTTGTTGTCCCAGATGGAGCGGCTGCAGGCGGAGAACGCAGCCGAGTGGGGCCGGCGGGAGCGGCTGGAGACAGAGAAGCTCAACCTGGAGCGGGAGAACAAGAAGCTGCGGGCACAAATCGAGGACCTGGAGGAGGTGCTGGCTCGCAAGCGGCGCCAGACGGCCAGTGCCCTGGACACCGACCTCAAAACCATCCAGGCCGAGCTCTTTGAGAAGAACAAGGTGTCATGGGGATGGTCCCATGCCCCGCCACCCCCTCCCTGGGTGACCCTGTCTCTTCAATGGTGACTCAGTGTCCCCCAGGACGTCCTCAAGCCCAAACTCTGCCACCACCCTTCATCTAGGGTATGGTGGTGACCCTGTTCTTGCTCCATCAGCTCCTCCATCATGGGGTGGGGTGGTGGGAGAGGTCCCTGGGGAGGGAGAAGGGGAAACCTGGCAGTGGGGGTGGCTCTCACCTGCTCAGCTCCACACCCTGTGCCCACCGCAGGAGCTGGCTGACCTGAAGCACATCCACACCAAGCTGAAGAAGCAGTACCAGGAGAAGATGGCTGAGCTGGCTCATGCCAACCGCCGCGTGGAGCAGCATGAGGGCGAGGTGAAGAAGCTGCGTCTGAGGGTGGAGGAGCTGAAGAAGGAGCTGGCCCAAGCTGAGGACGAGGTGGGGAAGCTTGTGCTGGTGGAGGGGGTCAGGGTGGGCAGCTCCACTCCCCCTCTGCAGCTGCTGGCAGCCCCATCCCATCCTATTCTGCAGCTGGATGAGGCCCACAACCAGACACGGAAGCTGCAGCGGTCGCTGGACGAGCAGACAGAGCAGAGTGAGAGCTTCCAGGTGCAGATAGAGCATCTGCAGTCCCGGTGAGCAGGGGACGAGGGGGGCCATGGTGGGGACCAGCAAGGACCCAAGGGTGGGATGACATTCTTCTTGCCACCATCCCTCAACCGGTATCTCCCTGGTTGAGCCCTGGGCTAAGAGTGGCCAGAGTGCCTCCAACATCCTTGGAGGGTGTGCAGCCATCCTTGGAGCAGCCTTCACCCTGCTGCAAGCTGGATGGCATTCACCCCCCAGTTAAACCAGCACAAGGCTGCCCACAGACCAGTACAGCCCAGTTTCATGCCGCTTGGGCTTTCAGCCACTGGTATCCAGGGCCAGGGCAGCCTCCAAGCATCCCATGCCAGTTTGGGGAGGTGGGAGGTGGGTTTTATTGCCCTTAAAAAATTTCCCTGGCCTCGCTTCGCCTCTCCAGCAGTGAATAGCTGAAATGGCCATGAGAGATTGATGCTGCATCTCTGGGAGGCACTGGGGGGGTTGTGTTTATAATCTTCCTTTATTTTATTGGGACATCTTCATTAAATCATAGAGGAATAATGGAGGCTTCGTCTTCCCCCGCTCCAGCCTCCCTGCATGCTTGCCCTTAAATAATTCATGCTTTCCAGTAAAATGCAGCACACTGGTTGGATCTGACCAGGTCCTGGGCCTTTTGATTTCAAATTTGCTTCATAAATTTTCATTGATGAATTTTCAGGCAAGGGTGAGTGAGGAGCTAAAACCACCACAGGCTCCCAGGAATGGGGACTCCTGGGGTTTTTGGGGGGGATCCCTGTTTTAGAAGAGCAACTCCCTGCTCTGCACTCTCAGCTGGGTCCAAGATGCCCAGCATGGCAGTGTCCAGCCCCAAAGGGTTTTAGCTGGTGCCCTGCTTGTGCTGAGCATCATCCGGGGCTCCCCAGCCGTGCTTCAGAGGGTTGGCCCTGGGATGGGGGGACTGATCCTGCACCCAGAGCTTGGTGGGAGCTGCAGAAACGGGGTCCCATCACAGTGCAGCCATGCTGTAGGGGTCTGGGGGGACAGGCTTGGCTTTGGCATCCCCCCAGGGCTGTGCCCCACTGCCCCCCACCCTGGCAGCTCTCCCTTGGCAGGCTGCGGCGGCAGCAGAGCACCCCGCTTTTCGGCAAGATGCGCAGCACCCGCTTTGGCCCCGATGACACCGGGGATGGCACCAGCGACCCCGATGAGGATGAGGACCTGCAGATCCAGGTGCCCTAGAGCCCAGGGCCAGGTGCCACCGCTGTGGGGACATCCAGTGGCAGTCCTCTGCCCACAAGTGCTTGTTGCCGTGGCGCCCAACCATGCGGTGACCCTTGTATAGATGGGAAAACTGAGGCATGGAGCAGTGGGGAGGAATTTGCCTGGGGATGCTCCAAGCCTGCTGCCTCTCAGCCAGTGTCCAATGCCCCTTGGCCACCAGCATTTCCTGGGACACAGATGTGGCCACCAAAGCCAGCATCACTGAGCAGCCCAGGAGCAGGAATCACAGGGCAGAGAGGGGCACCGAGCCCTGCATCCAGCCACACTCTCATGCCCACATTTTTTTATATATATATTATATATATGTATGTATTTGTATATGATTTTTTTATTATAAATACAGAGCCCAGAGGGGCCCAGGCTCTGGTGGTGGCTTGGGCTGCTGCTCTGTCCCCATGCAGGAGCGAGGATGGAGGGGACAGGGGGGACAAGCATCGGGGATTCTGCAGCCGGATGAGGCCCACAGCCAGACGCGGGGAGACATGACGTTTCTTTGCAAGCCACACGCGGGGCTGGATGTGTGGCTTCTGGTGTCACCCTGCTGCCATCACTGTCCCCATGCCTGGGGACAAGCCTAGCTCATGGGTAAAGCCCATCCCTGTGCCCATGAAGTGAGAATTGGGGGCTGCGGAGAACCTCATGGCCATAGAGGTGCCTGCACCTGCAGGGCTGTCATTGGGCAGGCAGAAGTGCACACCTGTGGGTGCTCACCTGTGGGTGCAGGGTGCTCGCCCTGGTGAGATGCAGGGGCACTCACCCATGGGTGCAGGGTGCTTACCCTGCAGAGGTGTTCACCTGTGAGTGAAGGATGCTCACCCTGGGGAGGTGCAGGGGTGCTCACCCATGGGCGCTGAGCCCCCAGCCCAGGCCCCTGCAGCCCAGCCCCCATGGCAGGCCCACAGAGTGAGGCCTTGCAGGGCTTTGGAGGAGCTCAGACACAACCTTATTAAAAATTAATATTTCAGTGAGCTAATCCCCTCACTCTGCCTTTTAATTGATTGGCTAAAAGCACGGGTTTTTGCTGCTTGCATTTTTTTTAATGCCCTTTTATTTATTATTCATTTTTTTATGGCCCAACAAGTGAGGCTATGGGGGTGTGGAGGTGCGTGCAGGTGGTTTCGGTGGGGGCCCAGAAAAGCAGAGTTTTCGGGGGCACAGAAGGGGGGACAGGGACAAAGAGATATCTGTCTGAGCCTAGGGGCAGCCCGGGACAGCAGCTCGGCAAGAGGCTACCGCCGCCCGTCAGTCGCTGCGGGGCGTTCACTCTGAAGCGTAAAGATGTGCAGGCAGGAAGCCTCTTCCAGGACGGCCGTTTGTGGCTCGGGATGGGCTGAGCCGGGCGAGGCCGGACCCCGAGAGACGGAGAAGCCAGTCCCGGGTGGGGGGGGCGGGACCGGGGCCTAGAGGGCGTGGGCGGGGCCGGGGCGGGCGGGGCCGTGCGGCTCCAGGGCTCGCAGCGACGCGAAGCCGGATGCCGGAGCCGCCCGAGTCGCTGTCTGCAGCGAGGGGGCGGGTAAGGCCGGGGAGGACACGGCGGGGGACAGGCTGCGGGGGGGGGGGGCGGAGTGTGACACAGGACGGGGCTTGGCCGAGGTCCGGGGTGACAAATGTCGGGGGGCCCGGGCGGAGGAGGGTGACAGCGCGATGATGCCGGTGGGAGTGGCAGAGACCTGGGGGTGATGGGGTGCCCGGGCTTGGGGGTGTCCGAGGTGACAGATCGGGGGTGGGCTGGGTCGGGGGGGCAGGCGGTGCCCCTCCAGCATCTCTGAATTCCCTTGGGGTGCTCATGTGTATGGGGTGGGGTGGGGGTGATGGGATGGGGGTGATGGGGTGGGATGGGGGGGATGTTCCCCTCAGAGGCAAGTGCTGGCCCCAGTCAGCGGGGGCCCCAGCTGACCCCCCTCAGGACAGCGGAGGGTCCCTAGGGTGCTGTTCCAGGTCCCATCACCCCTACTCCCCCATCCCTATGGGCCACGGGCCATGCCAGAGCAGACCCCAGTGCCGCAGGTCTGGGTGCAGGGTCCCAGGCAGCGGAGCCAGCCTGGCTCTTGGGGGGAAACAAGTCATCCCGGTGGCACCCGGACAAACCGTGGCAGTGGTTGTGGTGGCTGGAGGGGGATGCCGGGGCATAGTTGCTGCGGGATGGCCCCTCTGGGCTGTCCCTCTGATGGGATGGATGGGTCTGGATCCCCCTGGATACTGGGGCTTTGGGGACCACAGTGTCACCGGCACAGAGCAGTCTGGCTCCTGAGCATCCCTGGGGATGGCCCCAATCTGTTTCCTAGGTTACTGCCTTGTATAGGGGATTTTTCCAGCTGGGAAAGGAACCTGGTCCCCACTTGGTCCCACTGCTGGCAGGACCAGGCAAGGACCAGGCTGAGCGAGGCCGAACTTGCAGTGGGGCTGAAGGGAGGCTGGGTTGTGCCAGGGCATGTGAGGTTGGGAGCTGAGGTCCCTTTGGCAGCCAGTGCCACAGCCAAAACAACCTGTGGCAGAGCTTGGCCTGGACAGGCAGGAGGTCGTTAACACTGAACCCTACTGATATCCTGCAACTGGGGCCATGTTGCTGCCCAAGCAAGCAGCCTGGGAGGAACAAGGAGTGATGGAGACCCATGGGCGAGGTCCAGTGCAGGTGTCCCCCAGGACACATGTTGAGGCTGCTGGGGGGGGACCAGTCATGTGTGCCAGCCTGGCATCATCACTGTGCTGGCAGGGGTTAACACCGGACTATTCCACTTTGATGGTTCAGGCAGCAAAGGGAGGAGGAAGAGGAGGAGGAGGAGGAAGAGGAGAAGGAAGATGTCACCCATAGATCTGGCATTTCTCTTTTCCAGCCAGAATGGGGGATGCCGCTAGCACCAAGTTGGGCCAGCAGTGAGGCAGGGGGGGTACAGAGGAAGAGAATGGAGACGGGGAGGCAAAGGTGAAGGCAGCCCCTCCCCAAATATCCCCCACCCCATTGGGCCATCACCATGGCGACGAATTTTAACGACATCATCAAGCAAGGCTATGTGAGGATGAAGAGTAAGAAGCTGGGGGTGAGTGGAGGTCTCAGGGAATGGGGGAAGGCAGGGGGGGCACCCATGGATTTGGGGTGCTGGTTGCTGCACTAGGTGACATGGCCAGGTCCCCTGGCTCCTGTCTCTCGTGGCAGCTGGCACCCCTGGTTTTGGGTTGAATAAGCAGCATTTTGGGGGCTGTGGTGGCCATGGGGGCACAGGCAGGCCACTTGTTGGTACCCAAATCATCCAGCAGCCGCAGGGGCCCAGATCCTGCATCAGCTGCATCCTGCACCTGGTGGCACCCACTCACCAGACACGGGTTACCATGGGGATTTGCATCCCTGAGCCCTTCCCCCCATGCCTCAGTTTCCCTCCACACCCAGTTTTGGCTCCGGGGATGCCCCACACGTGTGTGGGGGCTGCTGGGTGCAAATTAGGGGGGTGCTGGAGTGCAGCACCCATAGGTGGGGGTCAGGGGAATTGGTTGCTTGCCTCCATCACTCAGAGCTGGCAGCAACAAGCATGCTGGGTAATTTCACGCTAATTAGGGAGAACAAAGAGGGAGCAGGTTTGAAGTGGGGGGACATGCTCGGGGACAGAGGCCAGGGCTGCGGGAGAGGGAATGGGAAGATACTGGGATGGGTGTCCTCTTGGGAGCCTTGCCCATGTTCATTAAATAAGCTCTGTAATTAGCATTGGCAGGGGTGGTGGGGGATGATGGCAGTCCTGGGATATCCCCATCCCCAGTATCCCCTCCTGTCCCCAGGCTAGTAGGGTCAGCAGGACTGGGCAGGGGTCCTGGGGAAGGGGATGGGGACATGGAGACAGGGTGGGGATGGGGACCCCCACCTGCACCATGGCAGCTGCCGGCACTCTCTGTCCGGCAGATCTACCGGCGGTGCTGGTTGGTCTTCCGGAAATCCTCCAGCAAAGGGCCACAGCGCCTGGAGAAGTACCCGGATGAGAAGTCGGCATGCCTGCGCGGGTGCCCCAAGGTGAGGGGGTGTGGCGGAGAGCTGCTGGGGTGCTGCCTGCTGCTTGGGGCCTCTTGCCAGAGTTGGTCCCTCCTCACCTAAACTTGCTGGGCTGGAGCTGGGTGGCTGTTGCCCCATGCACTCTGGTGGGGGATGTGGCTGGGTCTGGGTGCAGTGGCAGCCAGGGTCTGGGTGCCCCAGAGGCCAGGGTTTGGGTGCAGTGGTGGCCAGGTCTGGGTGCAGCAGGGGATTGGGGGCTGGGTGCAGTGGTGGCTGGGGTTTGGGTGCCACTGCGCTCTGGGTGCAGTGGCAGCCAGGCTCTGGGTGCAGCAGCCAGGCTCTGGGTGCCACAGCAGCCAGGTCTGGGTGCAGCAGTTGGGATCTGGGTGCAGTGGGGCTGGGTTTGGGTGCAGCCCTCAGTGCCCCCACCTCCTCCACAGGTCACTGAGATCAGCAATGTCAAGTGCATCACCCGGCTGCCCAAGGAGACCAAGAGACAGGCTGTGGCCATTGTTTTCACCGATGACTCTGCCCGGACCTTCACCTGTGATTCAGGTATGGGGCAGTGCCCAGGAGAGCTGGGTTGGGGCTGCTGGGTGGGCCCACCCCAGTTTGGCCGGGGTCACCTGTGATGACTTGCAGAGTTGGAGGCAGAGGAGTGGTACAAGACACTGTCAGTGGAGTGCCTGGGCGCCCGCCTGAATGACATCAGCCTGGGGGAGCCTGACCTACTCGCGCCTGGCGTGCAGTGCGAGCAGACAGGTGAGCGCGCGACGGCAGGGTGCTTGCTTGGGGCTCGGCCTCGCTACACCCCCCTGAATTACTTTTTTTTTTTTTTTTTACCCCCTCTCCAGACCGGTTCAACGTGTTCCTCCTTCCCTGCCCCAACCTGGATGTTTACGGCGAGTGCAAGCTGCAGATCACCCATGAAAACATCTACCTCTGGGACACACACAACCCCCGGGTGAAGCTGGTCTCCTGGCCCCTCTGCTCCCTGCGCCGCTATGGGCGCGATGCCACCCGCTTCACCTTTGAGGCTGGACGGTAAGATGTCATCCTCGCTGGGATGGGGACCGCCACTGGGTTCCTTCATCCTGCTGGGTGCACCAGGAGGTGGCACTGCTGCCATCACCCCAGGGCAGGCCTGACGCTGGGGTGATGGCCACGGCCCACCTAGGGTGCTCCAAAGCTGGGGAAGTTTGGTGCTGGAGCTGGTCCCAGCTCACACCATGGAGGGGAGGAGACATGGGGGCAGCACTTAAAGCATGGGAAGCTGGGCCAGCTGCCACCTGGGGGGTATTTTTTACCATCCCTCGGCTTGGGGACCCCAGTGACACCCCGTGCCCCATCCCTGCAGGATGTGCGATGCAGGGGAAGGTCTCTACACCTTCCAGACGCAGGAGGGCGAGCAGATCTACCAGCGCGTGCACAGCGCCACATTGGCCATTGCCGAGCAGCACAAGAGAGTCCTGCTAGAGATGGAGAAGAACGTCAGGGTGAGCTCTGGCCCACCCTGGTGACACGGCTGGGGTGGCTCAGGGCACCCTGTGTCACCCTCACCCCCTTCTTGTCCTCCGCAGCTGCTGAACAAGGGCACCGAGCACTTCTCCTATCCTTGCACCCCCACCACCATGCTGCCCCGCAGCGCCTACTGGCACCATATCACTGGCTCCCAGAACATGGCTGAGTCCTCCAGCTATGCTGGTGAGTGTCCCCGTCCCCCACTGAGGAACCGCCACTCCTCTGGCCCCCAGGGCATGTGTCCCCCTCTGTGCATGATACCACCCTCTGCTTCATCCCCAGGGGAGGCGTACATGGGCGCCCAGGCCAGCTCGGACACTGACCTCCTCAACAGGTTCATCTTGCTGAAGCCAAAGTCCTCCAAAAGCGACAAGCCTGAAAGCAGGGAGCCCACATCATCCCCGTGAGCTGGCAGGGGGGACCACGGCAGGAGTCCCTGTTTTCTTCCCTGAGGGGTGGCATGCACGTGCGCAGCCGCCCCTCTGACTCCGCAGGGAGACTGAGCTGTGACATCCTCCACACCAAGACCTTGGGGAGCAGGTGCTGGCTCACACCCTGGCCTGGCATTAGTGGAGGTGATGGCTGGCTCAGGCTCAACTGACTTGAAACATGTATTGAATATCCATATTGTAAGAGATTTTGCCTTTTCACATGAATGCAAGCTTTGTGGCTGCCGAAGAGCCCTCGAGCAGAGATGCTCAGAGGTTTTTGACTCTTGGGGATCCAGCTGGGAGGTGGAGAAGAGGGGTGGGGTCAAGAAATTCAGTGTGTTTTCGGGGCGGGGAGGGCAGGGGAGGAAGTCTGGAACGTCACACTGCTGCAGGGATGGAGCAGTGCTGGAGGATGCGGCTGTTCCAGGCTGAAGGCATGGGGTACCAGCATCTCACACCCCCACCCTCCCGTGAAGAGGGGGGTGTTCCTGGGGACACCTTGCCACCCCGAGCCGATTTTTGCACTTCTCAAAGCTATTTAAACACTCGCTGTAGAATTGCGACATCTCAGGAGAAACTGCAGGGGGGGGGGGGGTCAGCTGGGGTGAGTGGCCAGGCAGAGCTGAGCCCCCCCCAGCTTTCCTGGGCTGCCCCCACCCCAGCATCCATTGCTCCTCCACCCACAGCCGATCCCCCCACCTGTGCCCCTGGTTTATCTGCTGGTGGGCAACCCAGGGACTGGTTTTGGCCAGTAGCATCTGTCCCTTGAGGGGCAGCTTTGTGGATATAACAAGTCCCTGGGCAGAGGAGCCCATGCCCATGCGGGAAGAGCCGTGTTTCTCCATGCACCCCATTCCCATTATCCTCACTCCCTCCTCGCCCACTGGTGTGGCCAGGTGAAAGCCCTCGCCCGGAGGGGGACCTGGGCTTCATGTACTGAACTTGAAAGCAATTGATTTTTTTCTAGTTCTCCTATTTAGTGACCTCCTTTAGAAGGGCTATCTTTTTATTGCCATACAAACTTCGGTGTTTCTCTGGAGTCTTCTTTCAGTCTGGGTTGGGTGGTCGGTGGTTTTATTTCTGCCCTTAAAGCTCCAGGTCCGTGCTTTGGGGACAGGGAGTGTCGTGATGTGGGAACCTGTGGTCTGTAAATACTGTGTCTTGGGTTTGTGTAGCTTGTGGCTGAGGCTGGGGAACTGTGGGGGGGGACAGCAGAATGGGGGAGGGCTGCTGCCTGCTCCCCACAGCACAGCCAGGTGCAGAGGGGCTCATTGGCACCCCAGCACCACCTGGTAGCATGTCCTTCCCTGGGTGAGAGGTGTAACCCGCTCTCTTTTTCTGGCTACACACCTCAGCTGGAAAAGATTTAACATTTATTACCAAAAATGTTTGGGTTTTCTTTTTTTTAAGGAGTTACTCAATGAATAAACAACCCTTACCCACCCTTCCTGTTTGTCTGTTCCATCCAAACATGCTCAGGAAGTGCAAGTGGGAGCAGTGCCTGCCAGAGAGAAAAAATGCTGATGGGGGGAGATTTCCTAACGTTCCTGGCAGTGTGCTTGGCTCAAAGCTTTGCTCTGCCTCCAGCCATGGCCAGGACATTTCAAGTGAAACCCTAAAACCACTGGGGAGGGGAGAACAGTGGAGCGAGTTGCCACCCTCCATCAAACAACTCTGAGTGAAACAGGATACCAGCACCCCACTGTAACCCCTCACCTCCAGCTGCCTGCAGCTCCAGGGATGTGCCAGGGCACTGGTGGCTCCAAATCCCCAGGTGAAGGAGTTTCAAGCTGCTCCATCTCCCAGCTCTTCCAGAATTGTGCCCGTTCAGTTATCCATGCCATGACTGCCTGGCAGAGCCAGCCAGGGCAGTGGTCCCTCCAGGGATGGGGACACGACTGGCTGTGCCACAGCAAGGACACCAAAGCAGCAGCCTGGCTGCAGCAGCTCTTCCCTGGAGAGGAAGGCAGTGCTGACTCAGGCTGCTCTCTCTGGCTCAGTGTGAGCACCCATCCCTGCCCCCCGAGCTGTTCCCAAGCTCCATGTCCACACTGGGACAAGCGCAGTGGCACACATGCCTTCCCCCTCCTTCCCAGCCACCACGATAAGGAAGAGGCAGATCTCTCCAGGAAAGCATCACCGAGAAGCTCATCCCAAGTCCTGCTGGGCACTGACAGAGGGCAGGAGAAAGAGTGACCCGGGCAACTGCTGGAGTCCTTCAGCCACTGCCATGGTGGCCACAGTTTGGGACCTGCACCAAGCTGCAGCCCAGCACACAATCCACCTTGGAAGCTGTCAGCCAGGGGTTATTAATGACAGACTCCCTGCCATCCCAGCTCCTAACATAAAGATTATATAGCACATTGGTAGAGCCTGCTCTAGATAGGACTCTAGATACAGCTAAGCCTGCCTGACACATCTGGGCTCCCTTGCAGCACTGCATTCTGCAGCATCTCGCTTACTAGCCCAGCTTCAAGCATCTGCTTTACATGTAGTGCTGGATCAGTAAATGATGGGCTACCTGCTGGAGGGGGTTCTGGTCTCCTTAGGAGATAATGTCAAGAGCAGCAATCAGCAGTAGAGAGCTCCTTCCAAAGGAGATCTCATTAAGTTAACGTCTATTGGAGAGAAGTAAATGATACGACATCTCCTCCTGCAGCCCCAGACGAGCTTTCAGGGATGACAGAACATGGTGGGTAAGGCTTTATTCAGCAAAGTAAGGAACAGATATGCAAATAAGGTAGGGTTGTGTAACCGAGGTACACGCTTCCCAATCCCAAACACCACATGACCAGAATCCAAAACTGTGGCCTAAAACTCTGGGATCACTTAGAGACAAAGCCTGTCCCAGCAAAGATGCTCACTGATTCCCCTTCCTGCTTTACTGTACACATCACGATGGCTTTCCCTCGGAAGGGGGGCCAAGGAAGGGGTGTCACTGACCAGCAGAGCTGGGCCAGGAAAGGCAGAGGGAGATGGGGAACCATCTGGAACCTTCTGGATCATTCACACCTGAGCACTCTTTTGCAATGGGCTACCTCAGTTTATAGTGAGGACGTCGCTCTGAATCTCGTGGCTCAGCTGCGTCTGGAGGTCGCTCAGTTTCTTCTTCAGGCCAGACAGCGCGGAGAGAACGATGGTCTCTGGGCGCAGAGAACCACAGGACTCCACATTGTAATAAAACCTGAAGTTACAAGTCAGGGGGATAAGTCACCCTCTGCTCTGCGAGGAGGTACAAAACCAGAGAGCACCTGCAGAGCAGTTCCAGCCCATCCTGACCCACCGCAGGGACATCTGCTGGGAA
The DNA here is from genome assembly GCF_030463565.1 of Pelecanus crispus. Taxonomy (NCBI): domain Eukaryota; kingdom Metazoa; phylum Chordata; class Aves; order Pelecaniformes; family Pelecanidae; genus Pelecanus; species Pelecanus crispus. Next base: position 25,123,631 of record NC_134650.1, read on the forward strand.
TCCCAACCATCAGCATCATTCACCTCCCAGCTGGGCAACAGCCCCTCTACAACCGTCATACCAACACTCATGACTCCACAGGCTGCAAGAGGACTTCTGAGATTTTCTCCATTCAGCACTGTGACCTGCGAGCCAGCACAGAGCCCCGTGCCAGGGAGTTAGATTAGCTACAGGCACTTCTGTAGTGCAAATAACCCAGAAAAGGGGGTACCACCAGCAATCAGACCACGAGAGGCCCACATATATGAATAAATATCCTAAGCCATTTTCCCCTGCAGGCCTCACACCTCACTGAGTGCTGCACTGCCCTACTTGATAACACGAACTCAGGAGAGAGTATCTCCCAGAGGGGAAAACCTGCGAGGCCTGGGCATATCACCAGTTAACTCCTACTTCTGCCCTGCGCTTCAGGGAACACCAGCTTCCTGGGCTGGCAAACTTCAGTGCAAAGTAGATACTCTTGTATTAACGAAAGCCGATGAGATGCACCCAGCTGGTCCCCCCATTTTCCAGCTGTGGCAGTGCATTCAGCTTCCTACCTCTCTGGCTTCCCGTTGGGGTCATAGGGAGCCTGAGCATCCTCCTCGTCAATCTCCGAGTACTCACTCTTGGGCCTGGAATCAAAGAGCAGGAAAGGTTAGCATGGAGCCCACGCTCTAGCCTGGCCCCACGGTGCCCAGGCACTCTGAGGCACTGTTTGGCCCCAGACAACAACCACTGGGGCTCATGTCCAGCAGGCAACGGAGCAGTCGTCAAACGTCAAGTCATAAAAAAAAAAAGCTTAGTCCCACATTGCCTTTCTGGATCCTCAATACCACACAGTCACCCAGCAGTGCTGGAGGAAGGGGATCAGCCCCGCTCTGCCCTGCAAGGTACTGTGCGGGGTACTGTGGCTCCATCCACCTACACTGGCACAATCTGGCAGGTGCTTACAGTGAAGGGATGCTGATGCCTGAAGAGACTGTGTTTATAGAGCCTGGATGCTGTTTATGGAGCAATGGACCTTGTGTTATCTTTTCTTTCTACTTTTCACTGGGCCAGGAAAACACCAGAGCACTCCAGCACTCAGTCTGTGCAGCACAGTTGAGATGGGAAGGCCTGGTTGGATTGTGCCCAGCAGGAAACAATCTCCTGCACTTCAGACACCAGCTGCATCAGTGAGCCCCATCCTGATGTCCTGCACCTTGACTCCTCTACACACATCACTACCAAAATCACTGCAATACCCATGCATCAGCTAGGCCAAGACATCTTTCTACCCATTGCAACCCTTGGCATATAGAGCATCATACCAGAGAGACTGTTTGGAAGCACTTAATCCACATAAGAAAACCCAAAGCTTTGAGCTGTCTGAGAAGCCAGCACAGAAAATCCCATGCCCACCAAGGTCTCCTGCTGGCCTTCCTCTGCCCCAGCAATGTCAAGAAAGGCTGATCCTAGCACACTCTCGTCAGCTGCCTTAAATAAAACTGCATTTCCCAAACAAATCCTCTGTCTGTGACAAACCACTGAAAGAGATAAAGCATTAATGGAGCTGGGTCATAGAATCATAGAATCGTTTAGGTTGGAAAAGACCTTTAAGATCACCCAGTCCAACCATTAACCTACACTACCAAGTCCACACTAAACCAATCAAGGGTAGACTAGACTAAACCATGTCCCAAAGTGCCACATCTACCCGTTTTTTGAACACTTCCAGGGATGGTGACTCCACCACCTCTCTGGGCAGCCTGTTCCAATTCTTGACCACCCTTTCCGTAAAGAAATTTTTCCTAATTTCCAACCTAAACCTCCCCTGGCGCAGCTTAAGCCCATTTCCTCTCGTCCTATCGCTAACTACATGGGAGAAGAGACCAACACCCAGCTCACTACAACCTCCTTTCAGGTAGTTGTAGAGAGCGATAAGGTCTCCCCTCAGCCTCCTCTTCTCTAGGCTAAACAATCCCAGTTCCCTCAGCCACTCCTCATAAGGCCTGTGCTCCAGACCCTTCACCAGCTTTGTTGCCCTTTTCTGAACACGCTCCAGCACCTCAATGTCCTTCTTGTATTGAGGGGCCCAAAACTGGACACAGTATTCCAGGTGCGGCCTCACCAGCGTCGAGTACAGGGGAACAATCACCTCCCTGCTCCTGCTGGCCACACTATTCCTGATACAAGCCAGGATGCTGTTGGCCGCCTTGGCCGCCTGGGCACACTGCTGGCTCATGTTCAGCCGGCTGTCTACCAACACCCCCAAGTCCTTTTCCGCCAGGCAGCTTTCTAGCCACTCTTCCCCAAGCCTGTAATGTTGCATGGGGTTGTTGTGACCCAAGTGCAGGACCCAGCACTTGGCCTTCTTAAACCTCATACAGTTGGCCTCGGCCCATCAGTCCAGCCTGTCCAGGTCCCTCTGCAGGGCCATCCTACCCTCCAGCAGATCGACACTCCCACCCAGTTTGGTGTCGTCTGCAAAATTACTGAGGGTGCATTCAATCCCCTCATGTTACATGGGTCTTCATGTTACTTGCAAAATCACCCATGACCAAAAACAGGGCAGAGGTTTCCACCACCATGACAGTTGGTCTGAGTCCAGCTGCATGCCAGTGCCCTGCCAACAGCCTCAAAAGAGCAACTAGCATGTAAAACCAAGCCAAAAATAATAGCTAGCCTTGGATAGCAAAGGCCTTTGTCTCTGTATTGTCTTCACGGGGAATCAAATGAACTTGGAAAGTTCTCTGTATCATCAGGGAACAGGCAGCTCCAATGGCAATCTTTCTTTAGGATTCTTCCAACTTTTACAGATACTTTGTTAAGAACTTCTCAAAAACTGTTTCCAGTTACCCAGCTTGTTGTATAACACACCAGGTTCCTGAAGACGCAGCCGACTGCCACCAAACAAAAGAATCCACATTAGCAGGTGCCTTGGGCCACCCAGCCAGGGGAGCACCTCATTGCTGAGGTACACATGCTCAGCCACACACCTGGGGCTGTTCTCCCCAACGCCAACATCTCCAAAAGCCCAGACTCCTCTAAATTCACACTGTGACATTCCCTGTCCAAAAAGAAGGCAAACCCAATGATAGGTCAACCTGCCTGGCATATCTCTGTCCAACTTAAAACAGTATTCCAAGTCTGTCACTTCATCAGTGTCCAAGACTTCCTATCTAGCGTTAGAGAAATTAAACCAGAGAACTTTTACAGTACCAAAATGAAGCCTAAAACGATTTCAAATCCTGACTTAAATCATAGAATCATAGAATGCTTTGGGTTGGAAGGGACCTTTAGAGGTCATCTAGCCCAACCCCCCTGCAGTGAGCAGGGACCGCTTTAACTAGATCAGGTTGCTCAGAGCCCCATCCAACCTGACCTTGAATGTTGCCAGGGATGGGGCCTCTACCACCTCTCTGGGCAACCTGTTCCAGTGCTTGACCACCCTCATTGTAAAAAACTTCTTTCTAATGTCTAGTCTAAATCTATTCTTCTTTAGTTTAAATCCGTTATTCCTTGTCCTGTCACAACAGGCCTTATTAAAAAGATTCTCCCCATCTTTCCTGTAGGCCCCCTTTAAGTATTGGAAGGTCGCAATAAGGTCTCCTCGCAGCCTTCTCTTCTCTAGGCTGAACAATCCCAACTCTTTCAGCCTGGCTTCATAGGAGAGGTGTTCCAGCCCTTGGATCATTTTGGTGGCCCTCCTCTGGACCTGCTGCAGCAGGTCCATGTCCTTCTTGTGCTGAGGGCCCCAGAGCTTGACGCAGTACTCCAGGGGAGGTCTCACCAGAGCAGAGTAGAGCAGCAGAATCACCTCCCTCAACCTGCTGGCCACGCTTCTTTTGAGGCAGCCCAGGATACGGTTGGCTTTCTGGGCTGCAAGCGCACATTGCCGGCTCACGTCCAGCTTTTCATCCACCAGTACCCCCAAGTCCTTCTCCACAGGGCTGCTCTCAATCTCTTCATCCCCCAACCTGTGTTGATATTGGGGGTTGCCCCGTCCCAGGTGCAGGACCTTGTACTTGGCCTTGTTGAACCTCATGAGGTTCACACAGGCCCACCTCTCCAGCTCGTCCAGGTCCCTCTGGATGACATCTCGTCCTCCTGGCGTGTCAATGGCACCACTCAGCTTGGTGTCGTCTGCAAACTTGCTGAGGGTGCACTCGATCCCACTGTCTATGTCACTGATGAAGATGTTAAATAGCACCGGTCCCAGTACGGACCCCTGAGGGACCCCACTTGTCACTGGTCTCCATCTGGACATCGAGCCATTGACCACGACCCTCTGGATGCGACCATCCAGCCAATTCCTTATCCACCGAACAGTCCACCCATCAAACCCATATCTTCCCAACTGAGAGAGAAGGCTGTTGTGGGGGACTGTGTCGAACGCTTTACAGAAATCCAAGTAGATGACATCCATTGCTTTTCCCTTGTCCACTGATGCAGTTACTCCTTCATAGAAAGCCACTAGGTTGGTCAGGCAGCATCACAGAAACATTCTTGCTTCTCAAGCATCCAAGCTCTCACTCAGACAATGAACTAAACTTTGGGGCAATTTACCTGCCACAAATCAATTGGACACTTCAAAACTATCCAGTTCCACCCCCAAAACTGCTGATGACAAAGGACAGGCTGGCACATCAACTCTTGTAACATGCTGCTGACCACAAAACTGCCAAGCAGCATCTTCCTCGGCTCTGCACCACTTCACCACAACCGACCTCTCACGGACTTTCCCCTCCCTGACAGCCTGGTCTGTAGCTGGCAGTTCCCAAAGACCAGCTTCAGTCCACATGTACAGATCATCAACGCTAAGGAAAATGCCCATTTCCAGATTTCGGGCGCTACCAGCCAGCCTGGTTCCTACTGCAGATCCCACAGCACCACCCTGATGAAGAGCTGAAAGAGCTGAACACTTGGCATGTCTCATTCTCACCAAGACTGACTGAACCAGACCCACGAATGTGCCCTACAGACCCCATCAAAGCCAAGCAGGGTTCACTCCTTCCATCCGTAAAACAGGGCTGGGATGGCTGCAGGCAGATCCCAACCCATTTCATCCATGTTACAGATTCACCTGCAACTCCACCCTCAGCGACAAAAGGCTCCTCAAGTCTCCTCAGTGCAAACCTAGCTGCACAGGATCTCAGTGACAGCTCCTGAGTAGAAAGCCCCTGGCAGTCCAGCTGAGGTGTGAGATCTAGGCTAACTGCACCTCCAGGAAGCTCATTTACTCATAGCTAACTTTGCAAGGGACAGTGTTAACGCCACACTCTGAAATGGGTCTGAGCACCCAGGCTCAAAGCGGACAGTGTGGAGGTACAACAGCATACTACATGCCTGCTACTGATTGCAGCCATTTGCAGAGTCAAATTAGGCAGCACAGGGCCTGGCGGCAACAGGAGGAAAACCCGCTGAGCCCCTTCTGCCACTCAGCCTCCTCTCCAGCTGCAGCTCTGCTCAGGCTTTTGCTCCCACTTGCTCAGCCCTGGCTTCTGTGGTCCCTGCACCAAATCCTGCTCCTGTACCAAGGTATTCCCAAACTTGAGCACAGCTCTGGCTGCTGCCCTGCTGTTACAGCAGCATATCCACCACTCTCTCTAGCCCCTGTTCTCAGCCTGCATTGGCTAAAGCACCTGGTTCCTCGCTCTGCCACTGGCTCTAGCATGCTTGATGACAGGATGTCTGCTAGATGGTCACTGGGATGCAGAGCCAGGAGCGGCTCAGGTATCTAACTCATGGAAAAGTGCTGCTAGGTAAAGTCCTCACCCTGACCAAGCAGGGCAGCAGCTTTCCAACAGCAAAATCATGTCACTTTTAGATGAGATACAGCATGCTACTAGAGCAGTATGATATGTCAGAGCAGAGGAAAGGGCCAGCAAGGAAAACTCCGCTGCCAGAGCTCATGCTCCAGGAGTGAGGAGATGTATAGGTGAAATCAGAACCACACACTGGGCTGCCTCAAACAAACAGGGCTGCAAAATCACCCTTGCAACCTAACCTTCCACTCTTTGCTCTCATATCAACTTCTTCCACCTCGCGTGGATCTATTCCTTCCTCAGACCTTACCCTGATCTACACACCACTCATATAGGGAAAAAAGAACAGGAACGAGTTGTGGGAAAAAACATGAAAGCAAGCGAGGTAAAACAGCAGTGACAGTATGTGAGGAGAGGACAAGAGATGGCCATAAACCAGTCCACCTTGCATGCAGCTGCAACGAAGTGACTGGCTTTGGTACCCTAACACAGGAGCAGAGTCTGTGCAAGGGGAAGGAACAAACAGGCTCACAATCACTTACTGACCCAAATTATCCCCAAGGCTGATGTAGGTGCCTGCTGGAAAATCTTTTTCAGTCCCTCCAGACAGGCATTAGGACATACCACTCCTCCGGTTTGGGGTACACAGTGTGCCTCAGCGCATTGTCTGGGTCGTACTCGAAGGCTACGCCTGCCGTGGGATTCCACTTGGCGTGCTCCTTGCCAAAGCCTTTCTTGGCATAGGCTCGCAGTCTCAGCTCCTGGCCCTTCCGCAGCTTCACAATGAGGATGTCTGAGGAAAAGCACATGCCTGTTTGAGAAGGCTGCAGAGGAGAAATGAGTGTGCAGTTCACACTAGGGCAAAGGCATGAATTTTTAGTGCCCAGGAAGATGTCACCAGAAGCCAGGGCTCACCTGGATTCTTAGAGGGGCTCATCTGTGTCCCCAGAGAAGCTGGAAAACATCTTGCTAAGTAAAAAGGAGTTGCACGTATGCCCAGAGGCACAGCTCAGACCCCAGGCAACAGCACTTTGCATCACAGAATCATAGAATCGTTTAGGTTGGAAAAGACCTTTAAGATCACCCAGTCCAACCATTAACCTAACATTACCAAGTCCACCACTAAACCAGTTAAGGGTAGAGTAATAATTAATTTCATGTTTCCTGGCTTGGTGGCTGGATTATTTTTTAATGAAAGTAAAAACTAGGAATCATTAAGGTTGGAAAGGATCTCTAAGATCATCAGTCCAACCATCAACCCAACACCACCATGCCCACTAAACCATGTCCCAGAGTGCCACATCTACCCGTTTTTTGAACACTTCCAGGGATGGTGACTCCACCACCTCTCTGGGCAACCTGTTCCAATGCTTGACCACTCTTTCCGTGAAGAAATTTTTTCTAATATCCAATCTAAACCTCCCCTAGTAATAAGTTTTTAAAAGAAAAAAATTGTTTATCCATTCCATTTTTGTATAAACCCCAGGGGAGCAGCTGAGCCCCTCGACCACCATACCAAGGGCTGCCACCCGACAAGGTACAACTTTGTGCCAAACTTTCAATCTAAAGCCCATACCAATGTTTCCTCCTCTTTACAGTCAATTCTCTATGCTCTTCCTTTGAACTATTCCTTAAAAAAAAATTCCACATATCCCCAAGATTTCTTCTGTCCCAGGTACAGTACAACGATGGAAGGGAGGGGGCTGCTTTGTTTTTTTCCCCTCTACACCATTTGTTATTGTCCCTTCTTTCCAATCAGAGAGTTGTGGGGGCAGGGGATGAAACCTCCCCTGGCAATGGTGACTTTGATCAGGGAATCCAACTCTTCATTGCTGTGGATTGCCAGCTGCAAGTGTCGAGGATCTTTGCTGTCTCTAAGTTTTCACAAGGAGAGAGAGGCACCCTCTGACACAGGACTTTAGTTCTGGGGATAACCTTTAAGTGGGCATTAAGACAAAATACTAACCCCACTGATGCAGTGATGCCGGTGTCTCTCAACTGTCAGATTTACAGCTGCCTTACAGTTACACAGCTAGTAAAGGAAAAATGAGTTCAAAAAGCCTGAAAGAAAAATTCACTTCCTCCTCCAGTTCTTATTCCCAGTGAACCACTGCTTACCGTCCTGCTCCACATAGTCATTGGGGTCATTGTCTCTGCTCCGAGATGTTACCTGCAAAAGAACAAAAGCAAGCGAACTAATGGCAAGATCAACACATCAAATAGCAGTTGCCTACAAAAATTAGAGACTGCAGACAGCCACTCTAGAGTGACTTACAGCAACAAATCCAGCCCACCCTATTTAATGGAAATCGGGACAAATCAGGCAGCTGCAACTAGGTATGCGATACATCACTCCACCAGCCTGCTCACCTCCCAAGCTGCTCTCCCCCACAGGACAGTGCTCCAGCCCAGCCCAGCACCACTGTGTGGTTCTGTGACACAGTCCAAAGCCACTCCCACAACTGCTGGCAGGTGACACACAGCACTCGCAGCACCTCAGCCGAAGCAAGCAAGAAAACAGCGGACTACAGCTAGGCTTTAACCAGGCAGATACTGTCACCAGTCACCAGAAGCATCCCCCAGGTTGTGGTGACATCTGGATGCGGCCTCAACAGCATTTTAAAACATTCTCCATTAAGTCCCTTTGCACCTGTTCTGCTCTGGCTCTGCCAACCCTCCCCAAGGCGACTGGGCAAGAACCATTTGGCAGCAGTGCCCTGGCCTGGGCTCCTCACACCTTGCCATGCTGAGAGCCAAGAATCAGAAAACCAGAGGCCTCTGGGTTGCTGCCAAGCATTTGAAGAGGCTGACCTTGCCCGAGCCCCAGCAGCAAGTGGGCAGGAGAAGGCAGTGACACGGCAGCAGGACACAAGCACACATGCTCCAAGTGTTTGAGGCAAGATGGAGGGGCTACACTAAAGCCTCCCAAGGGTTTGAGATGAGGGATGCTGGATGAGGCTTTAACAAGGCCATACTGCTTTGACACGCTGTCAGACAGCAAATGAAGGACAACAAGGCGAAGAAGAGGAAGGCACTGGCACTCACTGTTGTTTCTGCAGATATGCCTGCTTTGCTCTCCCACTACATTTTAAGTGGGGCTTTAGGCAACGTGAAATGTGCTCAACAGCCTCGTTTTGTCCACGTCCCGTGCGTTCACCACCCCCGCCTCAACAGTAACATGGAGAGGGGACTTGCTGACAAGCAGAGGGATCGCACTGACCGGTATGACCCGGGGGTTGTTTGAGATGAGATCGCGGGATGTGACGTGACGAGTCTGGTCTTCATTGCACCGGACGTCAAGGGTGAACTCCACAGAACACTCTGGACAGAACTCATCACACGTGCAGTCCTGGGACAGACACGGGTCAGGACCTTTACGCCAAACCTCTCCCAGCAAGAAATCAGTAGCACTTCCCATCAGACCAGACACCCACCACCATCAAAATAAGCACCCACGATATTTTGCTTGACTCACTCTGGAATATTGCATCTTATCCACAATGTCGTCACTGGTGAGTGGGATGAGACCTGTGGGAAGAAGGAAATTGGGAGAATGTCTGAGTGAGACCACAGGAGCACAGACCCTCCTGCCAGACAGGCAGAGGGACAGTAGCCTCCTGACAAAGGTGCTTCAGCATCTCCAGACTGATTTCACCCACGACCTCTGCCTTGCTGCATGTCTTTGTCTTCCTCCCTACGGCCGGCACTCACCCAGCCTGTGTGCAATGAATTCATCATGGAGCACAGAGGAGTTGGCGTCTATCTGGACCCAGTCGATGGCTGCAGAGAGGAAAAAGTGAAAAGCTGAGAAATGTTTCTGCGGGGAAAAGCTGAGCAGTTTGCAAGGACACAGAAAATGTTACGGAGACTACAGTGAAGCTGAGACAGCATCTGGTAACACACAGTACTGGCTAAACACGGGTAAGGTGAGCTGAGGCAGCTTGGGGATGGAGGGGAAAATGGAGGGGAAGTGATGAGAGTAACAGGGAAAGCAGCCCAAGGGACCATGACCACAGGTAAGTGAAAGAGGTACCTATGATGGGGACTTCTGCGATGAACACTCTTCGAATGGAATTTGCCACCCTGAGGGAGAAAAACACCAATGTTTAGGCATAAGGGATAACGGAGCTTCGTGACGCACCAACCTTCCCCTACAGATGCATGAGGGGTCACTGGCCAGGGCTGAGGCCCGGGCTTTGCCTCTGAGGCCCTGACCAGGCCCGCACCAGGGGTGTGCGCTGGCAGAAGGCCGCGACCCGAGGGGGGCGATCCCGCGGCCCGTCCCGCTTCCCCCGGCGGGCTGTACCCCCGGCACCCGCAGGGAGGCAGGGCCTGCGGGGGCCGTCCCCGAGCTGCGCCACCGGGGCCGACCGCGGCCTGGTTCGTCCCCGGGCCCGCCGTCCCGCCCCGCGGCGGTGCTCACGCCAGATCCGTGTTCTCGATGATGAACTTGACGTTCTCGTCCGTCAGCTCGGTGATGCGCACCGTCGGCTGGTTGGCGTACGGCATGGCCGCCCCGCCGCCTCGTTCCCGGCCCGCCGCCGCCCGCGCCCGCCCCCTGGCGGCCGCCGCCTCCCGGAGGACCCACCCGGTCCGTCCCCGCCCCGCTCCCCCGCCAGTACGCCCGCAGAAAGAGTCCGTGCCAGCCTGGGGTGCGGTTTTATTGGTGCCGGGGAAGGGTCGGGTGCGGCCCGTTCTCGCTCCTGCGCCGTCGGCGGCGCCCGCGGTTCCCTCCTCACCGGCGCTGGTTCAGCCCCGCCAGGTTCCTGATCTGTGGGGTAGAGGGAGAAGGGCGTTAACTACCGGTGCCCCGGGGGAAGAGGCCACGCTCCCCAAGGCACAAAGGCGTTTGCCCAGCCCTGGAGGTTTCAGCACTGCTGGGCAGCAAGTCTTGCTCCGCAAGAGGCCATGGGAGCAGGGGTGAAGTGGGGAGGCCTGTGTGCCTGGAAGCTGAGAGGTGGGGGTGAAAGGCACCATTTGTGGTCACAGGATGGGGGTGAACACGAAGGGGTTGAAGAAAGGTTGCCCTAGATCCAGCCACAGGCACCCCTCTGACCTGAACCTGCTCTCTAGGTCAGCAGGTTTCAGCTTGGTTTTATTTGTGTGGCTGCACAAACCCCAACAGTGAATTTAAGCCTTTGAGGCATTCAGCTTGCTCATCCCTTTCACAGAGACCTGGAGAGCTCAGCACACCTGTACAGCACTCTCAGGCATGGGAGTTTTGGACTGGCTGCCCCTAACAGTTAATGTACTGGGATGATTTTGCCCTAAAACCAGCTGGCTGCAACCCACCCCCCTAGTTCCTAGTTCCTCCTGTTTATCTGTGCAGTGCATCTGCTGCATGGACAGAGCAAACATCTGGTAATAGGAGACATCTCGGACCCAAACTGCAGGGATACAATCTGCAGTAGAGTATCATGTTGACATACAAGAGCACAAACAGAGCATGGGGATTTCTCTATTGGAGGATCCTTTTGGCATACACAGGTGTGAAAGCAGAGAGAGGCTGAGAAATGCTAAGATATGAAACAATTCCACCGTAACTGCAGGGGAAAGGAGGTGGGAGAAATTCTTGAGAACTGCTTCATACAGTAAAAATTGTTTCTAATTTATGTTCCAGCCTGTTTGTCTTGTACTGGTAAGCACAAGGAAAACTTATTTCTGATAACAAGGAAATCACTTGTGCAATCAGAGTTGTCCAAAAATAGAATCACAGGGAAGTCCTGAAGCTCTTCAAAACTCATTCCTGGGTAGACAAATGATTGTTTCCTATCCCAGAGGAAGTGCAGCTCCACCTGCATGGACACAAAGCAGGGTCCAGGATGCTACCAAGAAGTGAATGAATTCTTGGAAGGACACTGCAGTCAACTGAAACAGCTTGAGGAAGTCACCATGCTGTGGCTCAGGGACAGATGCCACCTCTCATGCGTCCACGGGGGCACGGACCTTCTGTCAAGATCTCCCGCGCAGGGACTGGCAGGGGAAGAGATCTTGTGACAAGCAACAGAGAACAGTTGTATTTATTCTGATTGCATGTCTCTCATCCCTAAAGCTCACCCTGCACCTTCAGACTTAATTTTTTACGCTCTATTACAAGTTCTTTCACCACAAGACAGTGAACTAACCCCAAACTACCCAGACAATCATCCTTACATGTAGTTAAGTTATGAAAGACAATTCTTTTTCATGCTGTCCTTTAGATTTGGGAGGAAAAACATGCTGATGTTCAGTACAGAAGGGAACAGAAACAAGTCTGCCCTTACAGCCCTGATGGTTTCAGCATTACTTACAGTAACTGCAGCTCCCATCAGGCCCTGGACAAGTGCTTCTCCAGTTGACTGTACCTAGGAGACACAAGAAGAACATGACCTTTTGCTTTCTTCTGCAGTTACACTTGCGGACACCCAAACATGGAGACATAATGCACAACAAACATTTGCTACAGAAAGGTGTTGACAAAAGCCAAGCACTGCAGGCAAATGATAGCCAGAGATAAGAAACATGGAAGAGATTTCTGGGGAATATATGTCTCTTAACCATCGGGCCAGTCTGACAAAGAGGCTGACTACATGTCATTTTACTGGAAAATACATAAGCATTTGTTGATGTTGAACTGACAGCATTTATGCAATCACCTGCCAGTACAAGGTGGTCTCTCAGCAGATGTGTGGTCTGCATGATCAAAAAGCCAGGTCTGTCTGCATATATATTTGGGGAGAAGGGAGACGCTGCCTGTATACCTTGCCTGTAACGTTACCTGATTAGCTGTATTGCCCATGTTCATGGCATCAGCTACTCTGTTTTCCAGGAAGCGCCAAGTCTCTTCAAAGTCAGGGGATGAATCTTGCATCATCACCAGTTCAGTGGTGTTGTAGATGCCAGTGAGCACAGCCCGACGAGTGTACCAGTTAAACTGCAAAGGCATGAAATGAGAGAGAAAGGTGTGACCAGAATGCAGATCAAGAATGAAGCTGACAAAAGCAGACCAAAGAATGGCAAAGGAAAATAGCATACTGACAGCACCTTCCTTCCCCACTTAAACTGTATAACTCATCTCTGTGATGCAGTGGGCCACCAGCCAACACCAACATCTGACAGCACAGCTGCTCCCGTGGCACCAGACAGAGGTCACAAGTACAAGTACGGTGTCTAAAACTGAACAAAATCCCCACCACCTGCTTCTGGTTGCAAGCAGGCACCTGCAGCAGACAGCAAGGAATTCTCCCTTGCCCAGCTAGCCTGCATGCATGGTGCAACAGTTCATCTTTGCTTTAGAGACTGCTAGCAGGCAATGCAAAGCTCCAATTCTAGATCTGATTAGATGAGAAATGGCTGTATTTAGTACTGAACTTGAGCTGCAGTTCGCAGCAGATAGAAGCACAAAGAAAGGGAATGAACAGAGGACAGAGCTGTGCAAGACAGCACACAGAGATACACCTTTCCCAAATCCTATCATTGAAATACCAGTACTGCCTGCTGAATCACTAAATGCCTCAGTACGCTGCTGGCAGCAATGCTGTAGGATGTGTTACAACAATAGGTTACACAATGCAAAGATGCACAAATAACTCAAATTCTTCAGTTTTTCCAGTTGCACTTGCACCACTGGCAGACAAAATATATAAACATTTTTAAAAATGAGTCTTCAACTTCATTTGCTGCTATTACAGTGATTGAACTATTTGGGTACCTGGAAAAAGTACTGGTTGTTCCATTCACAATTACAAAGCAACAGAGAAATGAAAACACTGGCCTTGATTTTGAAAACAGTTGGCTCAAAAGCTCTACTGCCTGCACCACAACCTGCAAACTTTGATGAGGGGAGAAACATGAAGGATGTTGCTACTTGCAGCTGGATGTCTCAGGTGCCTGAGACCAAACTGTTTATGTTGATACTCCTCATGCTCTGAAAAAAAAAAACACCTGAAAGGGTCTCTGAGGCATGGTCATACTCTACCTAGCTCCTTGGCATTGTGAAGAGGGCTCTACTCCAAGTGACGTTAAACCCCATTACTGGGAAAAAGGGAGGGGGCTCAGCATCACAGCTTCCCAAGGAAACTCTTGTAACCGGTCAGAAGGTGCAAACAAAAGACAAACTTCAGAACCTCTCCTACTCTCTGCATCAGTGAGGAGACTTGAGGAACAGCTCAGTGCAGACACTGACTCCGATGCATTGATTTGACTTTCATAACCTGTAAGAGACTTGCAGTTCCTGATGCCATCACAGTCTTTCGGTTCTCTTCTGGTTTATTCCTTTAATTTTTCTGTCATCTTATTTATTTTTCACTGCAGTAGCTTCTCTTTTATACTCAGATGAAAGAAGCTTATTAAAGTAGTTTGTTAAAATGGTTCATTTAGCTTTTCCCATCTCTCCCTACATCTATATGAATTAAAGTAATTTATTAATTGCTTTAATTAAGGTTATAACTTTCTTTTATTTCCTGCCAGAAAGAAGAAAGCTTTAATAAGCTACTGGTATTTTTAAGAAGGCTCTTTAAAGGTTTCCAAGTCAAATCTGTACATGCTACTGCTGGTGGAAAAGACAGCTGCTTCGGCAGAGATGCTGCTTGCTCACTGAATACTAGATCAACTGCTTAGTCTCAAATCTCAACAATTTTGTCTGTGTCTTCAAAAAAAAGCACTTAAAAGAGTCTAGGAAAGTAGGTCCTTTTAATTTGCACTAATCCCATTGGCACTAATTTGCATTTAGTCCCCTTGGCTCCTAAGTCTCTTTAGAAATTAGACTACAGCTTATAAGGACCTTATAAGGGTGCTTCTGAAAATGTCTTCCTCATTCAACAAACAGAGCATTTCAAGAGAGACATGGTCTGATGCCTACTTCAACCCGTCATTTTGCTGAAGTGCTGAGGGGTAGAACCAGCCGGTCTGTGCAGCACAAAGACTTACATCTGTGGACTGGTCTCCAGCATAGTGCCATACATCATCGATCATGCTGGTGAGGAGATTGAGGCTGGAAGGGATGTTATGTGGGAGCAACAGGATGCTCAGAGCCTGCGAAGGAAAGGCACAGATAAATGGGAGAGTCGAAGAGAAAGGGACATAGCATTACAGCAGACCAACACTGCTCTGTTATCTTTCCCTGTTGCTGTTGACTTGCCTCCAGCTCCCAGTGACAACTCCTCCCAGATCTTTTCAGCTAGCATCAGTCTTTCCAAGTGGCAGGATTTGCAGGGAAGGTACACAGTGGCAGCCGAGCTCAGGCCTTGGCCTCTACTGGAGCCCAAAGATCTCCATTCAGCTCAAACACCTCTGTGTTGTCTCTCCCAAGCTGCCTCTCCAAGCACGGAAACACAGCACAGGCTGAACTGACTCACATTTGTGCTGTGCCCCTAAGGGCAAGGAGTCAAATCTCCCATTTCTCTGAATTTGACTTTGAACTCAAAGCAGCTACTGAGGGCAGAACAGCCAGCCATAATGACCCTACTGGGATCCTGCACCCTTTGAACATAACAACACAATACCAGAAGTGTCACAAACCACCCACATCCTTCACAAGACAAGTTATGCTAATCTGGAACAAAAACATGAATCCTGCCTTCTCTCTCTGCAAGGAGCGCTGGATTCAGCTGCCCAGAGGCCAGCAGTGATTCTGGACAACAGAGGCTGACTTTGCAGCAATCTTTGCAGCCCAAGGTTGGGATCTCTTTGGTTGTTAGTGAAGCCACAATTCAATTCCCTTCTCACTCCGGGAAGAAAGACTTGAGACTTAAATCTGAATTTTGAAACACACAGCCCTCTCAGTTCACAGATCTATCCTCAGGTTGCCAAGGGTTTGTCATTCGCACACTAGGCAGGCAGTGTCTTGCATCAAAGCAGTAGTTCTGCATTTCTAGGCATCAGATGATGCTGGTGCAACTGGAAAAATGCTGCAAGGAGCCTGACTTGCAGTGACACTGCAAACAGGACTGAGCAGAGACACAGGTTATCCCCTGGGGATCCCAGACGGGTTGTCCTGGTTTCGGCTGGGATAGAGTTAATTTTCTTCCTAGCAGCAGGCATAGTGCTGTGTTTTGGATTTAGTAGGAGAAGAATGTTGATAACATGCTGATGTTTTTAGTTGTTGCTGAGTACTGCTTATGCTAGTCAAGGACTTTTTCAGCTTCCCATGCTCTGCCAGGCGCACAAGAAACTGGGAGGGGGCACAGCCAGAATAGTTGATCCAAACTGACCAAAGGGCTATTCCATACCATATGACGTCATGCTCAGTATATAAACTGGGGGGGGTGGCCAGAGAGCAGCGATCGCTGCTCGGGAACTGTCTGGGTATCGGTCGGCGGGTGGTGAGCAATTGCATTGTGCATCACTTGCTTCGTGTATCATTATTATTATTATCATTATTATACTGTTACTATTATCATTACTATTTTACTTTATTTCAATTATTAAACTGTTCTTATCTCAACCCAGGAGTGTTTCTCACTCTTACTCCTCCGATTCTCTCCCCCATCCCATCGGGGTAGGGGGAGTGAGCGAGCGGCTGCGTGGTGCTTAGTTGCTGGCTGGGGCTAAACCACGACATGGGTGAAGTGAAGGACGGAGAGGTTTGCCTTTTCGGAACTGCAAGAAATAGTTGTTCTAAGGATACCTTTAACTGCCTTCTTCCAAGGGTGCTCTCCTCTTGAAGGGTATGAATCATTTGAAACCAACAAGGGTTTCATTTACAACCTTGAACTACTCTGGTGGAGAGACTACATTGAAGGCCACAGAATGTTTAAAATACACACAGAAAAAGAGATAATCTTGACATTCATTTTATACCTGGGGCCATTTCTCAATATATGGAATCAGCATCCTCAGTCTGGCTTCCACAGCATCTCTCAAGAATTGATCTGTAGGCTTCTTCCTGGGTGAGGAAAACAAAATATGAAGAACATCCAAGTTAAATTAATTTCTGAACTTGAAAGATCAATCTCTTGCCCACCTCAGCAATACACATGCAAAGTATTATGTATCCTTCGTGCCTCTGGTCCAACTCTGTATCTGGGAAGGTGGTTTTATTTGGGTAAATTACATTTTTTACTTAAAAGTATCTGTGTTCCAGGTGGCCTCTCTGTCTATCCAGTCCCCAAAGCCTGACAAGGAAGATGTCTTTTCATACCCAATACTCACTCTGCTTCACCCAGCTGCACTAATTTTTGTTCCTGCTCCAGCAGCTCAGACAGCTTGGTGTTGCACTGAGACACAAAGTGCAGGATCAGTTCACTGCCATCACTGTGAAACATCCCTGCGGCAGCAACAGAGAGACCCAGGGTCTGTAAGGAAGAAGGGAGAAGCACAGACTGGGTCATACACTGCTAAGTAGGATCCAGCTAGAAAATACATTGTATTTATTTTGTGAATGAAGTTATATGAATTTAAACAAAGCAACAACGCATTAAAAAGCTCTTCCTGTACGTTTTTCCTCTCTTTAGGATCACTGCTTTACACTGCACCTTAGTTTAACTCTGACAGGGTTATCCTGGAGTAGCTGGGACACATTCCTGCCCAGTACCATTTGCTGACTAGGATGCATCGCCCAAGAGTATGTGGGGGAAGCATGCAGGCCTGGCTGTCTTTGGACTTCAGCTCCATCCAGTTTTCAAGTGGTTCTTTGCTTCTCTCCCCACATACCTTGGCTCCCTCTGCAATGGCTTCTGCAGTCCAGCCATGTTCAGGCACAAACTCCAACGCTGCTGTGAGGATTCGATGCTGCAGCTGCTCCTCGCTCTCATAGTCCTCAGACTCCTGGCCGCCCTGGCCAGTGTAACTATGAGAAGGTATCGTTACAGTGAGGGGAATGTCACCATCAAACATCAGCAACCTGGACTCTGCCACTCACTCGCTGCCACTGCTGCATGCAGGCATGCTTTGAGATCTGCTTACTAGTTTAAATCTCACCTCCTCCTGTAAAATCCTTCCCTTTCCAGAAAAAGGATTCTTAATAAACCTTTGCCATGAGAGGAGAAGAAAAAAATGAGAGGGCTCAATCTAGGTGCCTACCTGGAGACCAGCCTCAGATTCCCCCTCCTTTAAAAAAAAGCTAAACTGTAAGCTTTTCCAATGGGAGCTTTATAGTTATAGGTATATGCACAACTTATTGCCCATATTTTGTGTAGATGTACAAAAAATCCAGAAGCAAAGGCTTGCACTTTGCAGACCAGAGGTTTCCTCTTGAAAGCAAGTCCCATCCTGTCTCCACGGCAGACAGTAGAATTTGCACTGTCACAGCAAACCAGCTCTCCATCTGCTGCAGTCTGAGGCTCCATTAACTCTGGATCTCGTCCCCAAGTTTCAGATGCCAGTTTCAGGAAAGCAAAGCCTTCTGATCCCGCTGTCAGCAGGACAGCGCTAGAAATACCTAGTGAGTTACCTGGGGCGAGGGCCCTGAGGTTCCTGTTCAGGCTGGTGATTGGTTGGATGTGAACTGAACTGCTGCTGAGAGGAAGATGCCAATGGCTCCTTCTGCTCATCGGAGACTCCCCTCAGCACAGCCGAGGCCTGGAGAGGACGCTGTGGTGGGGAGAGCTGGCACCTGACCACTAAAAGGGAAACCAAGAAGGTCAGATATCTCCTTCCAACAAGAGGAAGCACAGAAAATTAAGGTGAAGAACAGGGTTGCGGTAAACACAGCTGAAAAGAACAGAAGGTTGTAGAGACAGTCTTTTTTTACACTTCTGAGAAGCCCCCCTCTCAGCTGAGCTCACATTTACTTGATGAAATTAAAGTGAAAATGTTTTGTGAGGAAAAGAACCACACAGATGGCATGTATTGCAAATATTTATATAATAAAATATATAATTTATCAATCTTGCCCTGCAAACCAGGTACACAAATATGTGCTCAGTCCCCTGCAGCACACACCCTCTCTCCTTTTTGTTCCCTGATGAAGGAGAGGTGTTAGGGGGACACGCTGACCCCCAAGCTTGGGGCAAGAAGCAAGTAATATTCTGGAGACCGAGCAGTCTTAACAGCTGATCATGATGTGTGTTTCTCAGATGACTCTGACCAATGCAGCTTTCAATTATGGCTACTCTGCGAGAATTTTTAATTTAACTGCAGTGAGGTTTGGGGTTTTTTAAATAAGCTGGGGTTGCATGGCCCACACCTTAAAAAAAGAAAAAAACACCAAACACCCTGCCCCCCAACCCAACCACCCTCTGGTTCCCTCACACGCTGTGTGGCGCAGCTTCAGGGCCAGGGATGTATGAGGGGCTGGCTGGGCGGCAGGCCCGTTAAAGGGGTCTCCTCACACCAGGCCCTGCACAGACTCCTTCACCCAGACACTGTGCTCCCCACAGAGACCCTCGCGGGCCAGGCTGTGCCCCCTCCGGCCTCCCAGCCCGCAGCCCCCGCCGTCAGGCAGGCCTCGGCCCGGCTTCAGGGCCCGGACCCGGGCCTGGGCCTGCGGCGGCCCTGCAGCCCCATGCCGCCCCCTAGCGGCGGCCCGTCTCTGCCCTTCACCTCACCTTCCCCCGCCCCGCCCCCCGCCGCGCGCACGGGCACGGGCGCGCGCACGGGCACGCGCACAGGCACGCCCCCCCGCCCCAGCCGCGCGCCGCGCCCCCCGCCCCCTCACCCGCGCGGCCCCGCCACAGCCGCCAGCCTGCCCGCCGCAGGCTGCCCGCTGCCGCCGCCGCCATCTTGGAAGCGGGCAGAGGGCGATGACGCTACGGGGGGCGGGGCGCGGCGGTGACGCTGTCAGGCCGAGACGAGGCGAGACGAGGCGAGACGAGGCTGGAGGTGAGCAGGGAGAGGGTGCTTCTCCTCAGTGGCGGAGGGAGGTGGAGGGTGAGGGGTGTCTCTCGCGTTGGCCGGTACGCTCCTTTTTTCCCTTAAAAAGGCTCTCCCGAGGCCTCATCTGAGGCGGCCACCGCGGGGGGTGGGGAATTCCTGTGTGAAATTTCTTCACGTAGCTTGTTCCTCGTCCCTGTAAACCGTAAGCTGTGATTTAGAGGTTTATTCTGCCCTTTCTATATGAGCGGATGTATTTAAAGCAGTCGCCTTCTGTAGGGCCAGCGTAGTCGTTGCCTGCAGCCGTGGGTTGCGTCCTGGGCCGCTGGAAGCTGCCTGCTGCGCATCACAAGGTACGGAGCGCTCAGGAGGCTCTAAAGTTTTGACATGCTGTATGCCATAGGTTTTTAATCTGTTGAAGCTGGAAACCTCCAGGATTGCTTAAAGCGCCTTTTTTGCCCTGTTCTGGGCAGTCCTGTTCCTCAAGGACTGTTAAATGTGTGTGTGAAATTAAGATAAGGCCCCCGCCCCCAGCCCGGTGTCCACCCCGGATCCAGCCCTTGGGCCTCTCCCTGGCGCGGCAGAAAGCAGCCTGGTCCCAGCCGGCGGGAATCTTTGTCGGTGTGATAAAGGAGGGCGCCTGCTCGCTGTTTTCACCGAGCTCTGGCCAGCCAAGTGCTTGGGTGGTTGAGCAAGCCTAAGTCATTGTGGTCTAAAGCCAGAGATACTTAAAAGGAAGATGGCTGGTACACAAAAACTTTCATTTTAAATAAATTCCACCTGCTACTGGAAAATAGAGGGAAAAAGTATCCTCTCCTGTCATCCTCCTAAGAGCTTGCCTGTGTATTCTTTGACAGTAACTCCTAGCCTTTATGCTGACTGAAGGCAGATGTAATGTCATGTCTTTGAGGACTATGGTAGCTTCCTACTTTCTTTAGATTGCATCTCAAGGGATTGAAGCAGGCTGGTGTTGCTGTTGATGTAGTTTGGGCTCTGACTGAAGCCTCTTCCCTTACACTGTGCTGACATGTCTGGGATCTGCTGGGGTATCTTATTTGTGAGCCTTTTGGGAAAGGTCACAACCTACTGTTCTGAGAGGAAGCTGTGACTTTGGAACTTTTTTCTTTTTTCCCCCCGGCCAAACTAGCCCAACAGCTTATGTATTTTTTGAGGTTTTCAGCCTCCTGCCTGGGAAAGGTGATTTTTTAATGCGATTAATACATGTGCTTACTAGTGTTACTATCTGTTGTAGTTGCTTAGCTTGCATTGCATAGGTATGCAAGGCCAACTGTGAGGTGCTATAACCTCTTAGATATGTATATATATACCTCTTGGATGTATATATATATCTCTTGGATGTATATATATACTATAACTTGGATGTATGCATCCAAGATCTTTCACTCCTTACCTGTTTGGCATCGTGGGCTGTGTTAGCACTAATTCCTACCAGAGTAGCTCAGACAAGGCGCAGAGTTGTCCCATTCTGAACTTGTTTGCAGTTTCCAGGAGAGAGGGTTCCACAGAACATAGAGCCAGAGGAACAGTGGGTCAAAATCCACTTCACACCTGACTGCAGGCCACTGAGTTAAATTTGGTACAGCATATCCATAAGGTATGCTCCTAAAAGATAGGATACTATTGTGATGCTTCTGTAGTGCAGATTTTCTTCAGACTCTGTCAGGAATGCAATCTTTTATAAAATATTAGTGCAGACAGGTTTCTCAAAACTGTCACTTCACTGCATGTTCTGTTCCCCTCCTCCCTCCATGTAATTGCTCACCCAGCACCACCAATAACAAGAGTTGAAAGAGCCTCAATCTGGAATGCTCGCAATGCTGAAAGCTACTTTTTTTTTTTTTTTTTTTCCCTCCTTCTCATATACTGTGGAAGCAAACTCCACTAGGTCATGTCCTCAGTAGGAGAGACAAGGCAGTGTTTAATGTCAAAAAGTTGTCACTAGTCTGGAAAAACAGAAATCCTGTGTATGTCTCTATTCAAATCTTTAAGGAAAGCAGGTATGTTTGGTTTTGGGTTGGTTTTTTTTTTTTCTTTTTTAAAAGTATGGCTTGCAGTCTCCTTGCAAAACTAGTCTCTGAACTGGAAAGAAACTGAATTATGCCATTAATAGTAGCTATTTCTTACTGTCACATTAATGCTCATCTTGTGGGAACTTTGTGCTGCCTGTCTCTAGAAAATAATCCCCATTTATTAAAACAAGTCGGTGCTCTGTGATTAAGTCACAGAGCACAGAGGTTCATGCTGTGCGTGGCACTTACCCTTCCTCTCTGTCTCCCCCCTTCTTCTCTCTGCTGGTGTCAGGTTTGCCACTGGTGCAGAAATGGGCGAGTACGGAGTTGCGCCAGGCCAGCGTGTGGCCATCATCTGGGACAGCTCCTCGCCGACTGAAGCCCTGAAGGATTTGGTGGATAAAATTCAGGTGCTGGTGGGAGCTGATAATCGTGTCTCTGTGGAAAACATTAACCAGCTGTCTCAGTGTAAGAATAAGCTTAATTTTTCACTGTTTCATTTAAAGGGAGAGGGTGCTTCTGTTGTGTGAGCTGACATCTTCCCTGGTTTGTAAGTCAGCATTCAGAACAATAGCACCTACTGCACTGGCAATAGAGCAAAGAAAGTGATACACCCTGGTTGTGCTTCCTATGACTGGTGTCTAATCAGTTATTGTTGTTATATGCTAGCATGAGAGATGAGGAGGGAGGTGGAACTGAGGTATTAAGCAAAGCTCTGTGTGTATACATGTAAAATTGTACTGTCTTTCTCTTTCTTTCTTTTCAGCGGCTCACAGGGAGTCCAGTTTCGATGTAATTCTCTCTGGTGTGGTACCGGGTAGTACAGTGCAGCACAGTGCGGAGGTGCTGGCAGAAATAGCTCGGATACTTAAGCCGGGGGGGCGTGTCCTCCTGAAAGAACCAGTGGTTACAGAATCAGGTGAGAGAATCCGCATCAGCCTTGCTTTCATAGCAACACAGCAATTCTTGTGAGGATTAGGCTGAAATGGAAAGGACAAGAGCCCCGACTGACATTCCGAGATTTTCCTTCTCCTGACACAGTAACCTGAATAGCAAGGTTTTTATCCTGTGTTTCAGCTGGTAGCCATCAGAGATGTTTGCAGTCACTCACCTATCAAAAGTGCTGGATAGGCTTGTTCCTAGACTATGTTGAAAAGCTCAGTGGACAGTGGTTTTCTCCTAGGGTGCGTAATGTTAAATAGTTGCAGATGTTGTGTTTCCGAGGAGCTTCTGAAGCGATTTTAAAAACAGGTGGCAAATGCCAAGAGAAGCTGTCCCAAAAGCCAGCTGAGAAATAGTTATCCAGAAAAGGTAGAAGTGTTTGGACTAAGTTTTAAGAGTAAAGCCAGAGCACCTGCCATGGGACAGCTCGAGGGACACACAAGGAAGTGAACACAATATTATATCTCTGTCTTATACTTGACTGCATTCAAACTTTGCTGGCACAGGGAGATGGTTCAGGGTGGAAGTGGGAAATAATATGCCACCTGATAAGAACAGAAGCATGTATGCTGACAGTGTTTCTGTTGGCACAATCTACAGTGCTGAAAATGGTGATGTAAGCAGCAGCAGAAATGCCTTCAAAGCATTGGCAAATGTTCCCAACCTGAAGAAGCTGGCAGTGGCTCTGTGGTGCAGGGGGGAACATTTCTGGGACAGAAAAAGAACATGCAAAGTCTGGAGTAAATGAGGTTTCTTTTTTTCCAAAGTCAGATCTGACAGGCTGGAATTTGGTGGACTTGGAATAAAGTGCAAGTGAGAGAGAGCGAATGGATTCTGTTCAGCACAATCCTGTGCCCAAGTGAAGAAGCCTGTAATGAGTTTTTGATTAAGCAGTGATTGCCTACAGGAACAAGGCTCTTGAATGTTATGTTTCTGAATGTAATGTTAATTTAGGAGTCTGTGTTTTGAAAACTTCATGAGTTATTCACTTTAATATATGAAAATGTTTTGGAAGATTTTGTTGTTTGGGTTTTGGGGTGGGTTTTTTTTTCTTTTCTTCAGTGGGTGTAAATTGGGTTGAGGAAGGTTCTATCATGTAGAAAAGATTTGGAGCTAGAATGGCTTTGTGACCCCAGGCTGTTATTTTAATGAACAAGCTGCTTACGCTCTTTCTGGTTTGTTCCTGCTGTCAAGTAGAAAGGGCCCAATTTTAAAGCAGAGGTTTGGCTTGAGTACTATCTTCTAAAGCTCTTGCTTTTCCAGGTTTCTGAGTGACCTCTATTCTTGTTCTTCCCTCCTCCTACTTCCTGCTTTTGTATCTTCCAGGAAACAACAGCACAATCAAGATGGCAGCCAAACTCCCCACAGCTCTGACTCTTTCTGGGTTGGTGGAAGTGAAGGAGGTATGTATGTACTAACCGCTTCCAGAAACTCCCTCATGCAGTTACCTTGAAATGTAGATGGCAATTCCTGGGGACTTGCTGGGTGACAAGGTGTTTAGCTACCCTGGTTTACTGTAAATGTGCATGGACACTGCCTGCCACAAACTTTAGTTACTGCAAAAGTAGTATTTTTCTTTAGAATTGAAAATACCAATTGTCTGAGTTCACTGGAATGCTGGACTGGGTGCTGAAATAGGGGTTCTGCATGAGGTTAACCTAAAATCTTACATTGCAGCTGCAAAAGGAAGCATTGACTCTGGAGGAGGCCCAGTCGGTCCGAGAGCATTTGGGTTACCAAGGCAATGACCTTCTCATTGTTCAGATAGAAGGCAGGAAGCCCAATTTTGAAGTGGGGTCCTCAAGTCAGCTCAAACTTTCCTTTGCCAAGAAACCTGGTCCTTCAGGTAAGGAGTGGTGAGTGCTAAATGTCTGGATTCCCTGCCACCTGCCTCTCAGGTGCCAAGCATCCCTTGGAATAGGGAGACAGCTCCAGGGCAGGGAGTAATACAGTAAAAACCTGTGAAGTGGGGCTTTCCAAAGTTGTTTGAACTCTTATTTGTTGGGAGTAGATGGGGCAAAGGCTGGAGTAACTACTATTTCTTCCTTTGTTTTGGCTCCAGGAAAACCCTCTGTGGACCCAGCCGCTGCCAAGCTGTGGACACTCTCTGCCAATGATATGAATGATGAAGAGATGGTATCTGGTCTTGTTTTCGAGGCTTTGCTGTTGTTCCTTCTCTCTCCTTTTCTTTCCTGCTCTAAATAGTTTTAGTCATGCCTCTTGGGAAGCTTTACAACTTAAGAGGTAGAATAGCATCCCCAGGGCAAAATAGCTCATCTGCTATGTGAGGTCTTGAGAGCCCAGAGGTTTGGTGAGGGCAGAGAGGAGACACGGATAAGAGGGCACAGCTGCAGCACTTCAGTGCTAGTGCTACAGATAGCACCGTTTCTCTGAACATAACACAGCAATGTCATTCCCTACTGACAGATCATTTTCCTGCATGTTATCTTCCATGGTATGTTTTCAGGATCTTTTGGACTCCGATGAGCTGTTGGATTCAGAGGATTTGAAAAAGCCAGATCCATCATCCCTCAGAGCTCCATCCTGCAAAGAAATGGGCAAAAAGAAAGCCTGCAAGAACTGGTCAGTGCTGCGATTACCATATCGGTGAACCTTTTAACTGTAACATTAAACCCTTAGGGTTGGATGGATTTTAAAAAGATTGTAGACACTTTGCTATACTTCAGAGCGTAATTCTCTTGGTTCCTGTCCTTTCTTATCTTAACTATTTGAATGTAAATCCAAATACAATGAGAATTGACTAGCCACACCAAAACTGCTACAAATTACCACACTGATATGATCAACAGTCTTGAAGGTGGCTACACAGTTTGTCCAGCCTTGACTAAACCCCTGGTTTCTCAGATTTCAAGGAGAAATAGCACACATAGCAAGTGCTGTAGAGTCATTTCCCACTCAGTTTAGACTTGAGGAGCATGTTTCAACACTTGTTCAACACCATGGTTTGTATAACAAAATGAAGAGTGTGAGAGTCCCAGAGTTAGCTGTGTTGTGTGACAGAGCGAGGGCTGTTGCGTGTGAGTAGGGCTGTAACAAGTGTCGGTGACTCACAGCCTTTAAGCAGAAAGATGCAGGTGTCGTCTTTATTTTTCTACAGCACATGTGGTCTGGCTGAAGAGCTGGAACAGGAGAAGAGCTCACAGCCCAAATCTGCCTGTGGAAATGTAAATAGTCATTTTTGTTTCTATACTTTGGTTTGCAGTACATGATTTGTGTCTAAGAACTGTGTTCTCTAGTGAGAACTCTAAGCTGGCTTA
Source organism: Pelecanus crispus (assembly GCF_030463565.1). Classification (NCBI taxonomy): domain Eukaryota; kingdom Metazoa; phylum Chordata; class Aves; order Pelecaniformes; family Pelecanidae; genus Pelecanus; species Pelecanus crispus. The sequence goes on from NC_134650.1 coordinate 25,149,341, forward strand.
CTGCTTCCAAACACTGCTTGTGCAGCTTCTGCAGAGCTTCAGCCTGTTGCTCTATGCCCACATGCTCTCTACCAGTGCATGCTGTCTGTTCCAGCGCAAGTGCCACCCCGTAGGAGTCAGAGTGAACAGTGAACCTTTACCTCCCTGCTCATGTGCTAACCAGTGATCTGCTCAGGGAAGATCACCTTATGGGAGCACAGGGGGACCTGGCTGTGGTTAGTGGGCTGCCGAAGGCCAGCATGCAGCCATGCCCAAGCACACTGGCTGGGGTGGAAACTCACCTCTTCCATGTGAGCGCAGTGCCCTGCACAGCTCTAACTGCGCTAACCAGATGTGTCGAGGGGGAGTAGAAGGGAAGCGGTTTCTGTGCTGATACATGCTGAGGAGCATGTCATCTCTTAAGCCCCTGATTACAGAACGTGCCTTTCTTTTGCCAGTGCTACCTGGGGGATGCGTTCCGCTGTGCTAGCTGCCCTTACCTGGGGATGCCTGCCTTCAAGCCTGGGGAGAAGATTCTCCTGAAAGAGAACCAGCTGCATGATGCCTAACAAAGATGTCTGTGGACGTTCTGCAAAGGCCTACTCTGCTTTTCCATCAGTCTGAGGTTCTTCCTGCAGTCGTCCTCATCCTCTCAAACTCATGTTCTCTGGCCAATAGTCCTTGTGGGGAGGGACACTGTGGGCACTGACACTGCTGTGAGCTCATCACTTGTAATCAACCTTGGGCTACCTGATAATCTTTGGTGACAAGTGGTCTCATGTATTAGACTTCATGTTATGCCTTGTTTTAGCTGGCTTGGCTTGATACTGGGATGCTGGCCATCACAGCATATCCCACCAGCAGAGGGAAGTATAATCAAGTGTCAGGTTGACATTATGTAGTTGTGGCAGGACTGGTACTTCCCCATGCCCATGTTGTACAGCTCTAATTTGCCCTGATTTTCCCTGATGAATCAGCAGCTCTGGCTCGGCTGTCAAGGTGACACTGGGCTCCTGTTCTCTTTGAAATTTCAGCCTGCAGTTCCTTACCACATGAAGGTGGCTCAGCAGCTCCTGTTGCAAGTCAGGAGCCGTGAGTACACTTAGCAGTATGTATTCTTAGCAGCATACATGAACTCCTTGGTAAAATCTGGCAGGCATGATGAATTTCCAAGTGTTTTGGGAGCCTGCCAATGATATCCCCTGGCCCCACCTGTTTCCATCAAAATGACAAAGATTCAGTCCTACTGAGAAAACTGCCCTTAAGGCAGGGAGCAGATTAAACAAGATCTTTGTCATCCCACACTCTTCTGTCCAACTTGAACTGATAACACAAGGGCAATCTGAGACTGTCGCCTCTCTTGGTGGTTACCAAGTAAGTTACCTGCAGTGTCCAATAAATAAGAACGTAGCAATAACTTAATTTCTGGATGATCTGTGGTCACCATCTGCTCCCGCTCCACAAGATACTGACAACTCTTATTGCGTAATTACTGCTAGAGAAGCATCTGTGCAGATGTGGGAGCTGTTCATGTTCTGTGCCAGGCTTGCTTCTCACTGAGGGAGGGAGAAGATGAAAACCCACAGCCAGTGTCTCAATGGGGCTTGCTTTGGACCTCTTGCTCTACAGGATGTGACTGCTTCTTGTGCTATGTGAGTTACACACTCAACTTATGGAGGGAGCTGGGATGAAAGGCTGTTCTGTTCTTGAAATAAAAGTGAAATAAAGCATTTAAGACTGGTTATTAGTGGCATTCTAAGCGCAACTCTCCTTTTACTCAGCCTCTCAGTGATTTCTGGAACCTTGGGTTGCATCTTGGAGTTCTCCATAAATTGTTCTACTGAAAACATGACTCGAATACATGATGCCCACTGGAAAGAACAGAATCAAACTGCCTAGACTAACTTTCTTATTTGGTCTAGATTTCAGAAAGAGGCTTTCATCTGGTTGAGTAAGGAGAAGAAGGCTTGCAGAGAGAGAAGGGAGGGAGTCCTCGAGGTGTGCAAAGCACCCTGTGTGGATCAAGGGGTAGGCACTGCGGTGTGAGCTGTGTAGTACTTGGTACTTGCCTGGGAGCCAGAGGGGAAGATGAGGGACTGGTGGCAACAGAGGCCTCTGAGAGCTTGTATGTAGAGGGATGGCTGCCCTCCAGCAAGGGCATGGCTTTCCCAGACTCCTTCCTTACCCACCTCCTGAGTCCTTGCCTCTGTCATCAGCAAGAACAACTTCCAAGGAGACACAAATCTTGTGATAAACCTCCTGTCCAACAAATGTGTTAGCACTCTTATGTTGTGATCTAAAGAAATGGGTAAAAGCTTCTGCATATCTGTGACCTTTTCAGTTTTATTATCTTTTTTCAGCCTCACTGGTAGCAGAAGATCAGATCTCTGCATGTCTCCATGTGAAAGGTTTCTGATAAAGGCAGCTCTTAACCTGAACTCTGCTTTCCTTTCAGGAGTAAATAAGAGAAGGAGGAGGCAGCAGCAGAAGCTTTTGCTTTACAGTGGTTCACTGAACTGGAATTTAAACAAGCTAGAAGCATTTTCAGATACTGCTGAGTTCAGTTAATGATAGTTAAGACTGTATAATTTTGTTCTCTTTAAACAGTGTCACTTGTTCTTGCTGTCCGTTGTTCTTGCTGTCCGAGAGGCCCTCAAAGGGTGACAGTTTGGCAGTGGAGCATCAGCTGGGTGGGAATACACTCCTATTGGGCTGGTTTTGAGATTTATCCTTTTAGCCCCCTTCCCTTGTCTGCTACAGCCTCCAGTCACCCTGCCTGCCCTCCTCTCCTCTCTAGTCCCCACCCCTAGTCCTTATTTCTGGCTGCCCACCCTGCACCTGAGAGGGCAGCCTTTGTCCCTAGGGGGTGAGCAAGCTGAGGCTGTGCCTAGAATAGAATAGAGTATTTCAGTTGGAAGGGACCTACAATGATCATCTGGTCCAACTGCCTGACCAATTCAGGGCTGACCAAAAGTTAAAGCATGTTGTTAAGGGCATTGTCCAAATGCCTCTTAAACACTGACAGGCTTGGGGCATCAACCACCTCTCCAGGAAGCCAGGTTTGACCAGCCTCTTGGTAAAGAAATGCTTCCTGATGTCCAGTCTAAATGTCCCCTGGCGCAGCTTTGAACCATTCCTAGGCATTCTGTCACTGGATACCAGGGAGAAGAGATCAGCACTTCCCTTCCTTGCAGCTGGGATGGTGGGACGGGGGCTAAAAGGACAAACTGAAGGAGGATTAACCGAACTCAGCAGATGTGGTTCAGGTCCTGATGTGCTGTTGAGCCAGCTCTGCAACAGGGCGATTCTACAGGGGTCTCTAGCGGACACTTTAAACATGCCCTGCAGCAGAGTTAAGTCACTGTAACTTTTTAGCCATTTTCAGTGAAGCTGCTCTGATTTTTCTCCCAGTAGCTGACCTGTTCCCGTGTTCCTCTGAACTCTGCTCCAGGCAGCTGAAGCCACCCTCTATCCGAGTGACCCAGGTTGGACACACAGTGCCAGGTACGACCCATGGGGAGTACAGGACTGACCTGCACGTTTGCATCTCAAACGAGGCTGCTGAGAACAGAAAGGACTAAAAATCACACTGCTCTGTGGCACAGAGCGAGCTGTGCAGCCACACGTGCTGGAACGGGGCCTCTGAGCACCTGCTGCCTTAGGCTAGACTGCTGAGACCTTACTGGATACAGCCATTGCCTGTCTTCCATCGTTCCAATTGTGGACTTGCTCCTATGTCTCCTACCACACACTTTTTCTTATGAGTTCGTTTACTCTTTGTGTGATGGTTTTGAAGCATTGTTCAGGTGGGTTTCTTTCTTTTGGGGGATTGCTTAATCCATCTCCCTCTGAAAGCGTCCCCCTTTGCACCACTGCCTTGGGGAGTATTTTACAGCACTGCAGGCAAACAGGGCATGCAAGGGCTGGGCACTGCAAAGATAAGCATCTGCTCATCCCCTTCTTGGTGGCTGTAAGTCACATCCCTCTTCCCTTCCTGGCTCATTGGCAGCCTCATCCTCCCTGTTGTTCTTCCTCCAAGCCAGGGGCCAGGGCAGCCTGGGGATCCCACCCACATCAGGACAGGATTTGGGGCTTCCACATCTAGACAAGAGGGGCCAAGGGTGTGGGAGTTAGTCTGGGACTGTCGCCACAGGAATTCCCTCAACTCACCTCTTTATTTCCACTTGTGCAGCACAAAGGGTTTTTTTACCAGGTGCAGAAGCACAGAAAGCCATCCAATGTGATGAATGCAGGTCCTGAGTGCAACTGGGTTGTAAGCAGGAGGAGCTACAGGGGAGCAGGAGCAGCGGGGATGGATGTGCCTCTCCTACCCGGTTTGCTCTGAACAGGCCGTTTCCCATCTCCAGCCATGTCCAAGTTTTTGGGTTTTTGGGGTTTTTTTTGGCCAGCTTTTCTGCTCCACTGCCTCCCTCTAGCGGCTGCGGCTGCTCAGGATTGCGTGGTCCTTGTCCTGGCAGCTCGGTGGACCCCAGCACGCAGCAAAGTCCTGGGCCATTGGCTTCTCCCAGCACCACTGGAACCGGTCCTGATGAGCACTGTCTTGGGGACATAGAAATAGTCTAATTTACAAAAAGGAGGGATTAAAATAATCAGGGAGGGTCCTCCAACCCTCCCCAGCAATAAAACTGAAACAGAGTCAATTGCTCCAGTATTCCAGGGGGCTTTGTGCTGCAGGCCAAGTGCCAGGCCAAGCACTGTGTCAGAGAGCTGAGCATCTGTTCCTCTTGTTCCTCTTGACAGATAAGATCAGTAGCATTTTTCACCCTTCTCTTCCTGCCTCTCTTAGCGTCCTTTGAACGTCCCTTTTTACCCTGGAGCCTGTTTCAGGAGATGCTTTATGGAGCCATTCATGGAGAAACACCCCAGTGCATCTACCTCTGCCTCCGTACTCACACCCTGGGATGTCCCCTTGCGCAGCTTCAACACAGGGAGGCATGAAGAACTGTGGAGTTCAGCACTGGCTCCATGTGCACACCTGCTTTCCTCCCCTTGAATTAGAGCAGCTGCTTTTCCTCCTGTAAGGAAAAGGATGGCTGCATTGGTGGCCTTCCCTTGGTGCAAAGATATGGAAGCTTTTCTCTGCATCTTCGCAACTTGCTTTACATGCAATACTTTGCCTTTAAATAAATGCAACGCCTGCTGGTAACCTTTGCTGGAAAATTGGGTCTCCTGGTTGAGGAGATGCTCTGTGAGACAGAGAGGGACATGTGCCCTTTGCAGAGCAGGGAATAAACCTCTCCTTGTGCCTGGCCCACATATCTCTGAGAGCTTCAGAGGTGTTAAAGTCCAATGAACTTGCCAGCAGAAATATGATTAATCACCCAACCAATTAATTGCTGTTTTTCCTCAGCCTGAGCCATTTTCCTCCCCCAGTGTCTTCCCCTTCTTCTGACTATTCTGGTCTCTCCTCTCCTCTTTCTCTACTCTACTTCCTTCCACCTCTCTCTTTCTGTTCCTCTAATTATCTTCTGTTTCCTCTCCTCTCTTTGCTGGCCGCTCTCCTTCTCTCTTTCATGCCATCCAAGTATACTACAGTCCTCCCCACTGCCATCATCACCCATCCTCATCCTTTCCCATTCCTCCTCTTCTGCTCCTTGGATGTTTTTTTTCTTTTTACCTTTGCTCTTTCTGGGTTTTCTCACTGTGACCCAGGTCACATCCCTGTTCTTCCCCACGTGGATTCCTGCTGCTCTTCCACCGGGCAGGGAGCATGGTGGAGGCCAAGCCTCTCCTGTGTGCTCCAGCATGGCTGCAGCTTTGCTCAAGACCTTGTGTTCTGCTGAGCCCTTTCTGCGGGAGGTTTGGCTGAGGACCACTTAGGAACCGGGCTGGTAGTGACTGTGGCACTGAGGACTTGTCCACCAGCGCCCAAAAGCACCATCACACAGCAGCTCCTGCAGAGCTGCGCAGACCTCCCCAGCTGCACCCCCTGGTACTCCTCTTCTCCAGAGGTTGAGTGGCTCCTCCACACTTTCCCCAGGTGCCTGCTGTTATGATTCTGCCCTGAAAAAAAAAAAAAAGAAACAACCCAAACTACAAGAAGCAGCACTTTTACTTCTGTTTCTCCATCTGACTCAGGCTTCCTCCGTGCAGCGAGCAGAGCTTGCAAGGTGGTGAGGTCACCCTCTGTGTTCCTGGCACAGAAACCCATCACAGACAACTCGCCCACCTGCCTTGAGCACACACAGGGACAACGGGGACCTCCATCTGTACGGAGGTGGCACATACGTGTTTTGGGGAAGGAGGGCACTGCATTTATTATCGCTTTATCTTCACATACTTGCTTAACTGCTTGTGATACCATCTTCCTGAGAACTGAAATTCAGAGGCTCAGCTCTGGCCATAGCCGCTTCACCTTTTTAAAAGTAGCCAATGGACAGACAGTGCCCCCACACCTATTTCACAGGTTCTTTCCTGGTTCCTTGTTAAAAACGCTATCCCAGATCTGGTCCCCACTAACCCTGGGCGCAAGGGAGGATGCAAAAGCAGCACTGTGAACGTCCCAGCTTTCTCCACCTCATCGGTTAATGACTCTTGGTGAAGCAATGGGCCAAACTTTTCCTTCCTCTTCTTTTTAAGGCAGTTAAGCAAATGCAGAGCCTTTCACAGCCCTTGTTAGTCTTAACTGATCTTTGTACCTTAGCTTTCCGATTTTGCCTCTGCAATTTAGTGATAATGTCATTCTGCTCATGTCCTTTGTGTTTTTCCTTTCCTCATGGACACCTTTTTTGACCAGTGGGATGCTGAAGAACTTCTCTGCAGCTGTATCTGCCTCCTCTGAAGCTTTCCCTCTTGCATCTGCAAAGGATAACCAGCTGCCAAGGCTTTTAATACAGTGTCAGGTGTCCTGCTCAGCTCTTCTCAGAGTCACAAGCAGTCCCTCTTAGTTGAAGTTGGCTTTTTTAAAACCCTTTTCTCCTTAAAATAACACCATTGGTCATTTCATGCTGTAGAAACATAAGAAGGGTTGTGCTGGGCCAGCTCAAGGGACACCCAGACTGGCTATATAGAATCATAGAACCATTTAGGTTGGAAAAGACCCTTAAGATCACTGAGTCCAACCGTTAACCTAACACTACCAAGTCCACCACTAAACCACGTCACTAAGTGCCATGGGATGGTGACTCAACCACTTCCCTGGGCAGCCTGTTCCAGTGCTTGACAACCACTTCCGTGAAGAAATCTTTCCTAATACCCAATCTAAACCTCCCCTGGTGCAACTTGAGGCTGTTTCCTCTTGTCCTATCAGTTGTTACTTGGGAAAAAGAGACCAACACCCACCTTGCTACAACCCTCTTTCAGGTAGTTGTAGAGAGTGATAAAGTCTCCCTGACCCTCCTTTTCTCCAGACTGAACAACCCCAGTTCCCTCAGATGCTCCTCACAGGACTTGTTCTCTAGAGCCTTCACCACCTTTGTTGCCCTTCTTTGGACACACTCCAGCACCTCAATGTCTTTCTTCTAGTGAGAGGCCCAAAACTGAACACAGTATTCAAGGTGCGGCCTCACCAGTGCTGAGTACAGGGGGATGACCACTTCCCTGGTCCTGCTGGCCACGCTACTTCTGATTCAAGCCAGGATGCCATTGGCCTTCTTGGCCACCTGGGCACACTGCTGGCTCGTATTCAGCTGGCTGTGGACCAAAAGGTGGCTGGCAGACCCCCTGCTGATCCCTTGTTGGCCTTCTGCTCCACCCCAGCCTCCCTGGCTGCCCCAGCGGCACGTCAGGAGGGTGTGGGATGGCCGCCCTCTCGTCCCACCCAAGCGCAAGTGGTCTCCTTGGCATGAGGATAGGGTGGGAGCAGTGGCTGAGCAGTGTTTGCTCTAAGCCAAATCCCATGGACCTCTGGGCACGTAGGTTGGAAACAGCCCCCAAGGAGCAATGGGCAGTGAGATGTTCTGGAGATCCTCCATCTTATTTCCTTTCTGCAGTCAGGAGGAGACCTGGCACATCTACTTCAAACCACAGTTCCTCCTCCAGCTCCTTCAGGAGCTGCTGCTGCAGTTTTGGCTGCATTTCATACCTGTCCGTTTAACTTAGGCCTTCCCTTTCCAAGCTGGGGCACCCCTAGGGATCCTCCTCCTCCTCTACTTGTTTCTCCTCCTTCTCTGTGGTTGCAGGTACCCAGGAAGAGGCTGGAGAGGATGTCCTGCAGTTTGGGGGAGTCTGGTTCTGCTCTGCATCCCTGGACAGCAACCCCCAGCAACCTTGATGCCTCTATGAGCCTCCCCGGTTCAACAGTTTGACCCTCACATCCCACCCCCTTTTCCGGTCGTTGCTCCCCCCAAATATCTGGGATTTTTTTCCCCCAGTTTTTCCCTTTCTGTAGCCCTTGCCTGTGTCTTCCTGGCCATGTGTGACCTGAGCTCTGACCCAGGACACTGGGAGCTCCACTGCCACTGCTTTAGGGATGTCTCCCGTGGAAGTCCTGCCAAAAAAACCTCCAACCATGGAGGGTTGGGTTTGTGTTAAGGAATACCTGCATCCTCGAGAAGCTGCCCCCCTCTTCAGTCATCACGCTTATAACCATCTCTGTTTCCTTCCCCCCCTCCGACTGTTTTCTCTCCCTGCTGCTGAAGGCAATGCTGGTTCAAAGCCCCAGAGCCTGAAATTGGGTCCCTGTGGGCAGAGCCCGCAGCCTGGGCACAGGCAATTCCAGGGGGGGACCCCTCTGCAAGGCCATGGCGAGGTGCTGGTGCAGAAAGTGGGGTTAAATACTGCAAGAAGAGAGGAAAAAGCACCAGCAGCCATGTCCCAAACCTCCTGCAAAGACAGAAGAGTTCAGAGCAGATGCAAGGGCACAGGGAGACTCACTGGCAGGCAGCCAGGCAAGGAGCAGCAGGGGCAGAAAGCCACTAGCCAGACAGACCTCCATGCCATCTTCCTGACAGCCTTGTGGTGATAATGCTAGGCACCTAGCAGGATCAGCTGGGAGGTTCCCATCTCTCACAGCAGCACGAGGGTCACTGCTCAGCCAGGGCAAGCTGCAGCCCTGCCAGGAGCTCGCCTCCTCTCTGCTCAGCCAGGCAGTTCCCTCTGCACTTGCAGGCTTCCTCTCTCTTCCTCTTCTCTTGCTTCAGCCTGATTTTTATCTCCTCTCTTCACTGTTTGACTCCTGCAACTTCATCCTGGCCATGTGCTCTCGGCCCTGAGATGGACCCAAATAACGCAGCTGAGGAACACTGATGGACATTTCCCAGTATTTTAGGTTGCAGCCCAGTAGCTCCCCATCCCCAGCACAGGCAGGTACAGGGGAAAGGGCTGTGCCCCGGTTTTCTACAGCGCCACCTCCCCACGCCACCCGAGTCCTTTTTGTTTTACACCAGGGAACAGACCCCCTGGAGAAAGCAATGCTGCTGTCACAGCGGGGTGATGGGGTGATATCTGCCCCATCCAGCATGCTAGCTGAGGCTGGGCTGGGATCTACACAGCCTGCCAGCCCCCAAACACCGAGGACTGCTGCGGTTTGATGTGGGGATGGGCTTGGTCAGAGCTTTCTGGTTGCTCACATGTGGGATTGTTCTGGTTTCGGCTGGGATAGAGTTAATTTTCTTCCTAGTAGCAGGCATAGTGCTGTGTTTTGGATTTAGGATGAGAAGAATGCTGATAACACACTGATGTTTTAGTTGTTGCTAAGTACTGCTTATGCTAGCCCAGGACTTTGCAGCTTCCCATGCTCTGCCAGGTGCACAAGAAACTGGGAGGGGGCACAGCCAGAAGAGTTGATCCAAACTGACCAAAGGGCTATTCCATACCATATGATGTCATGCTCAGTATAGAAACTGGGGGGGGTTGGCTGGGGGGCAGCGATCGCTGCTCAGGAACTGTCTGGGTATCGGTCGGCGGGTGGTGAGCAATTGCATTGTGCATCACTTGCTTTGTATATTATTATTATATTGCTACTATTATCATTACTATTTTACTTTATTTCAATTATTAAACTGTTCTTATCTCAACCCAGGAGTGTTTCTCACTCTTACTCCTCCGATTCTCTCCCCCATCCCACCAGGGCAGGGGGAGTGAGCGAGTGGATGCGTGGTGCTTAGTTGCTGGCTGGGGCTAAACCACGACAGGGATGTACAAGCCCCAGCCAGGCGGGGACCAGGCTCCCTGACCCGGCTCTGGCTGTGAGCACCCAGGTCCTGGCTCCTGCCCTGCAGGGATGGGGTGCTCCAGGCGGCCCCCCACCCCATCCTCCTGCTGGAGGGATGTCCTTTCCTCCTCAGAGCTGCATCAACCAGGCCAGACACTGAGGGGACGTGGGCAGCACAAGCAGCAGGCACAGGCCCCTTTGTGTCCCCAGCCTTGGTGGGTGCAATTCTCTGCTGCTCCCCACAGGCTGTCTGCTGCCCGCCACCACTCTTCCTCTTTTGTGCTCAGAATAAAACCTGCTCCCACCTGCCCATTTTCTCCCTTTTAGTTTCCTGTCAGTATTTCCAGTAATCATGCCCCTGCCCCATTTTGAAGCCAGATATGCCATCTTCCCTTCTCCAAAGGCAGCACCCCCACATCCCTGAGTTCCACGACCCCCCACCACCACCCACCTCCTCCCATTTTCTCTGCCCCCTTCCGCCCATCCCTGCCTTCACCCCATTTTCTGAGATGATGGAGCCCAAATTGAGCATGCAGGATGGAAGCCCACCACCACAGCCCTCCCCAAAACAGCGTCTGGGGAGCAGTATCCTACTGAGACCATCTTCTATCACCAGTGAGTACGGTCCCAACACCACCTTCACCACAGCACAGGGAGCAGAAGAGGATGGCAGAGCCTGTCCCGCAGGGATGCTCCTAGGTTGAAGACCAAAGGAGGTTTGCAGAAAGCAAGTGATGCTGACAATTTGGGAATGCTGGCGTACCCCCGGGCTGATCCTGCACCTCTCCACATGGCAGGTGTGGTCCCAAAGCCCTGTGGGCATCTCTGCCAGGGAGAGGGCAGAGTCCTAGACACTTGGCTTTGGCTGCACCTCTCCACACTGCACCACAGGTCTCCCCTGGACTCCCTGTGCCAGGCACACACAGCCCAGCCACACGTGTCTCCTGGAGGAAAGGGGTTTTCCTGGAGCTTTTCTCCACCAGCCAGTGGAGCCTACTGGCTGGAAGCACAGCTGAGGTCTCATCTGGGAGCAGAGCTACACAGAGAAACAGCAACATCAGCAGGATATTTGCTGACAGGAGGGTCATAAAACGAAATTCTTGTGGTACAAGATCCACATGAATGACAAGCGAGAGGCTCAGTCTCTCTCTTGCTCTCCCCTCTGGACTTCTTAATCTCTTCCCATGCTCTTTCTGATGTTCAGTTCCTCTCCGCACTCAAGTCTTCCTCTCCTCTCATCTCATGGCTCAGCGACAACATGTACTTGTTGGTTCCTTCCCTTTCATTTCTATTCTAGTTCTCATGTTCACTAGCACTGACAAAGCCAATTGGACACAAGGTGAACTCCTTCATGCTCTCCCCCCATCTCAGAGATGTCAGCACCAAGGATCCTGGAGTGGGCAAAGCTGGCAGCTTTACCACGGGTGAGGCGGGCAGGACCACTGAGCCATGGATGATCAGCAGAGCAGGGAGGGACGTTATGTGCCCCCAGCCTTGCCCTGCCCCATCTCCAGGCATGGACACCAGCCGGAAACCAGGGCAAGAAAGCAGTAGAAGAGGTGGGTGCCCACATTCTCCTGTCCAAGACCTGCTACAAAAACTTTGCCCAAGATGCTGCAACCCAAGTGCAAACACCAAGGCACTGAGCGTGATAGTCCATCCTGCTCCACGAGTACTGCACCTAAGTACAAGTCTTACCTAGCTTGCCCTTAGCAAGTTGGATTCTCTACTCAATTAGGATAAATTTCTACATCCCAGTTAGGAGAGTGGGAGAAACAGGAAGATTGTTAACACAAGCCTCATCTAACTCCCAGGGCCCAGGTTGGGTTTCCTGGCCTGGGGACACAAGAATGAGTCAATTTTAACTGTAACCTGAGCTGTGGGGGGCTATCTGTAGATGGCAGACCAAAGGTTTCAGCTTGGTCTTCTAGGTATATCCATTGCCCTCTTCACCGAGAGCCTCGCTGGATCAACGCAGACCTCAGCACCCCAAACAGTCACAGACCTGCAGCAAGAAGGTGCAAGAGCTCAGTAAGAACAAGTCAGTGATAACAAGAGCTGTGAGCCCTTCCTTTTCCATGCACAACCTCCTCCTCCCTCATGGACCTGCATGCATCTCCCCAGGGACTGGGGCTCAGCAAGACCTCCAGTGGGCAGTGCTTTCCCAGTCTTCCCAACTGCGGTGCCAATGGAACTGAAGGTTAACATCTTGCCTACTGCCTACTCCACAGAGCTCCTCTCCTACCAGAGCCCCATTCAGCTCCAGGACATTTCATGACACTGTCTGCAAAGGAGAAAGGAGAGCAGGAAATTATGATGCTGTTAATAACGCAGGGTGACCCATATTGTCAGGCAGCTACACCATGCATTACACAATATACAAAGCAAGATAGAGGCTGCAGAGTTTCTCAGCAGCTCCCTGCTCCCTTGCAGTGAACCAGGGAATGCAAAAGGAGCTCAGGAGCACCTGCCTGATGTCCTGCTGCGAGGTCTTCCTCTCCTGACTTCTGCAGCACTGTGTAGCCTGTTGGGAGCAAGCAAGGAGCCTCCTGTGCAATGCTGGGAGAGGATGAGGAGCAGGGCTGTCCTCGGAGCATGGAAGCTGTACAGGGGCTCTTCTTTGGGTGTCATGCTGCTCTGCCCTCCCCAGGGTCTCCGAAAGTATGGCTTCAGTTGCCGAGCAGAATCCTGGACAAGGAACTTCTTCGAGCAACAGAGACTCACAATGAAACATGGATCCCCTGAGCTGAAGACAACCAGGAAATCTGACTGCACAAGTTCCCCGGGCAGATGGAGGAGCTGGCAGGGCTCAGAAGCACATTGATCTGAAATCCCAGTCCCAGGACCTCCCACCCAGAGCCCTCACTGAGCTGAGCTGGGCAAGCATCAGCCTGCGAGAAATCTCAGTGAAGCCATCAGCAGAAGCACGAGTGGAAGAGGCCCTGGGGTGCTGGTGGACACCAAGCTGAACATGAGCTGCAAAGAAGACTCATGGTGTCCTGGGCTGCCTTGCCAGGAAGTGTGTGTAGGTAGCCCTGCCACTGGTGGGGCCGCCCCTGGAGCGCTGGGTCCGGTGCTGGGCTTCCCAGTACAAGGGAGACGGGGACTTACTGAGGAGCCCAGCGCGGGGCGATCAGGAGGGCCCGCAGCATCCCTCCTAAGAGAGGCTAGTGGGGAGCTCATCGATGAGATGACGACACACCACACCAACCTCCTACTGGCTACCAGCGCTCTCCGTCTGCCGAAGGCTCGCCCTCCCGCCCCTGTCCGACCGAGGATAGGCCGCCCTCCACATAGCGGCGGAAGCCGTCCCGGGCGCCGCCATTTTCAGAGCCGCTGCCCGGCGAAGGGGCGGGGCTGCCGCGCCTGCGTCTGCGCGGGCCGGGCAGGGCTCCGCCGCGCGTCGCGCCGGGAGCGAGCGGCCGCCGCGGGAGCGCGCCCGGCAGGAGGATGCGCGGGGGGCGAGGCGAGGTGGGGCGGTGCCGGACCGGGCCGCGCCGGCCGCCCCCTCCGCCGGCCGGCCGGCCGCAGGTAATGGCAGCTCGAGGCACTCCTCGGACCCCCCGGCCCGGGGCAGCTTGGCGGTGAGGGGGCGTGGCCCTGTCCGAGGGCGCTGGGTCGGGCGCGGCCGGGGAGGGCCTCGGGGGGTCTCGATGGGGGGTTTCTGCGTGTGCGCCGGTGCCCTGGAGTGAGGGCGGGGAGGAGGGCCTGCCTGGTCCAGCCCGGTCCGGCCCCCGTGAGGTGTGGTGGGGGCCTGCCCGGTCAGGCCCCTTGGGGTGGCGTGGGGTGGGGTGGGGTGAGGTGAGGGAGGAGGCCCTGCCCGATCCTGTCCCGTGAGATGAGGTGAGATGAAGGCCTGTCCCGTCTGGTCCCGCGAGGGACCCACACACAAATAGCTGCCCAAGCCCTGCACCCCCGGTCAGCAGAGAGCACCGTAGGCGATGCCAGAGGCGTCCCCGGGGCTGCCGTGGCCCTGCCCCGAGTTTTACAGCACAGTGACAGCGTGAGAGCCGTTTTGGTTTCCATGGGTTTCTAGCAGCTGCTGTCTCTGGGACAGTCCTCACAGCTGCCTTTGACCTGGGCCGGTACCTGCAGGAAGCGGTGTGCTAGAAGCAGGCCTTTGCTGTTGCACATCTGGAGCAGGAAGGACAGAGTGCTGTGCCGGCCTTGTCTTGGGGTGTGGTGGGAGTTGCTCAAGGCTTTGGACTCGTGGGTTATCGCACATCCCACTTGCACTGAATTAAAAGCATATTTAGTAAAGAAGGCATGTCCATCTCTTTGATGAACCATGAACCATGTACATGTCAACTGTTACATACAGAGCTTCAGGTATATGTGTCTGAGAAGCCTGGATGAACAGTTTGACAGGAAAAAGTTACTTCATGTATGAGATGACCTCCAGCTTCTCAGGGTGGACCAGTGAAGTTCACCCGGCTCTATTCCTGCAGGGACCTTGCTGGCTTCCATAGTGATGCCCACAGTTTCTGCCAGCATTTTGGTCACCTCTGCTGGGATCCTCGCAGAACTGACAGTTCTGGGGTAGCATCTGTTTTCACAGGAGGCCTCTGCAGTGCATTAACATCACTGGTGCAAGACCCCTAATGCAAAGTGAAAATCTGAGTAGTTCCTGTGTAGATTTTGCCAAAGATTCTCATGCAACCTTAAGACCCATGAGGATGTCACAACCAGTAACAACTTTATTACATGTACAGCCCTTGTTACTTGTCTTTGCTTTGTTTGCAAACTCAACAGCAACAACCAACTGGATGAAAACAGTGCCACTGTTGCTGGTGTGCTCTTCTACCAAGTGCCTCACCTTCCTTGGATCCAAAATGGAACTTTTTAGGATGAGTTGGAGACATGTGAATTGCTTTTTCCTTCTGCAGAGCCAGTGTTACACTAACCAGCATCTTTTTGTACACAGGCTGTTACTCTTTTACTACCTTTGGGCATCTGTAATGGTCCACAACGGTTTCTGGGCACTGTAGTCCTTGACTGTAAGATTTAGTTTTTGAGACTTCTGCCTTCTGAACTCCCTGACTGCTTCAACATGGAATTGAATTGGATCCTGTAGGAATCATCAGGTTCTTCACTGCAGTGAGTAACATAAATGCTTGTTGCTCTTGTCCCAAAAGAGTCAAACAGCTCCTTTCTGTGACTGTAGAATGGGGCTTCAAACATACCATGAAATTCAGCAAAGAATGGAAACATTTTGTGGTCATAAGAAGGAATTGCAGCTAGCAACAAGATTAAGATGCTTTAAGTGCCTGTCTTTGAAAATTTTAAGTTCAGGGTGACGTTGCAGGCATTGATTATTTCATCTCTCTAAAAAGGAGATTGATTTGTATCTCCTGACGTGCAGGATACCTGTTTCACTCCGGTTTTCACTTCCAGGTAAAAGCCCTGCCTTTTGGTGTTTCTGTGGGAAGTGTTCATTCCGGTCTTTGGTCACCAGAGATATCAACACATGAGAATTTTAATTGCTGAGAGACTGGTTTATAAAAGGCTTTTCATAATTTATGTAACTAATTTGGTGAGACTTGTTTGAAAGTTTGAGGCTTGCTTGGTCCTAGAGTAAATGTGTAGAAATTGTACTTAATTCTAAGCTGGTGTTGGTCACAGTTTCAGGTGTTTCTTTCTCAGAGCTGTTTCCATGCTCTGCTGAATGTAGTTTTCACTAGTTTTCAAGTCAGCTACTTGTTGTGCTAGATGTGACTTTTGTTTATTTAGTGACTCTCAGTGGATTCCTTGAACTTTTCTGGTCTTCCTTGACTCCTTGTAAATGGCTAACATCCACAGTATCCTGTGGCAAGGCATTTCACAGCTTACCAAAGTTTGGTGTGAGGAACCACATCCTTTAGATTGTTTTGATCCTGCTTTCTCTGAGCTCCATTTGATTTGTTCTTGCATTGGGAAAAAAAGTGAAAAATTGGTCTTTCTCCACCCTGAGCCACTCATGACTTTACCTTCTGTGACATCCTTCTCAGTCACGTCTTTTCCAAACTTGAGGAATCTTTGCTTGCTTAGGTCATACTTACATAGATGTTGTATGCTTTTGACTACCTTTGCCTGCATCATTTCCAGTTCTGCTTTCTCCCCCGCCTCCCCCTGCCTTAGAGGAGAAGCATTAGAAATGCACATAGAGCTCCAGAGAGAGGTGCTCTGGGGACTTTTGCAGTGGCACAGTGCTGTTCTTTTGGGGTCTCTCTTCAATCTTAGTAGACTCTTAATTACAGCTGCCTCTCTCCTCAGCTGTGGCCTCATTTTGATAGAGTGGGTTTTTAGATTGCTTCCCCAGGGTGGCCTAGGCTGGAATGTCTCATCTACCAGTGCTTGAGCATGTCTGCAAGGTGTATATGTGGGGAGGGGTGGGGTACCAATATGTACCCCTTTTCAAAAGCTTCTGCTGAACCTCCTGTTAACAGTTGTACAGCTTTAGTTCTGCCTGCACCACATATGCTCTGTGACTTGCCCTGTGCAAGTACTGTGTTTTCACTGCCCTTCAGCATCCCCATCCATCCCACTGTGACTGTCCTGACAAACCAGGACTTCCCAGCTGGCAAAAGACTGGACAGCGAATAAGAAGCTTCAGGTGGCTCTCAAGTGGGGGAGGAGAATCATGCGCTCTGGTCAGCGCCACTTCTCTCTGCAGAGCCCACTGGCTGCAGTATGTGGGGGGTCTCAAGCCCTGCTGGGCCCTGTAACTGTGCAAGCTATGTCTTCATACCCTGAGAGTGTGGCTGCCTTGCTAGAAGTCATTGCTGAGGCTGGGTTGGCCAATTGATTGGTTTTTGTGGTACTGGTGGTGAGCTGGTGACCTTAACTTCTTGTGTCATCAGGAGCTGGTCTCCATGGTAGTAAATCACTAGCTTTTGTGGGTTTGTGCTGATAGCTGCTAGTGACACCAGCACAGCAGCATGTTACATTTTGCGAATAAGTGAGTTTAAAATGAATTCCACCTGACTGAGATTTTTAAGAGGCGGTTGGATGGGAAACAGAAAAAAGTAAAACTTAACATGAGCAGCTTATCTGAATAGCAGAAGTCTCCTATTATGCATGTTAAGTGCAACAGTGTGTTCTTAATAGCATTTTCAAATAATTCAACCTTTTCTAAACTTTTGTCATGTGTAATTTTGACACTGTTGAGCATGTCTGTGCAATCTGATGCAAGCAGGCGCACACTCACCTTGTCTCTGTTCCACTTTGCTTAGTTTGTGTCTGTTCAAAAGAAGATGATGCTCTTTTTACTGCAAGCAGTTTTTCTTCTTCCAGCCTGTAAATTGTCAAATATATATGTGTGGGAACTTCAGCAGTTTTACTTACTGTCCATCCAGCTGCAGACTTTATTTTTGTTTGTGTCATTTGTAGAAAACAAGCCTGAATACAAGCCATCCTTCCTGCCAGTAAATTACCCTTTTACATAGAATAGTAAATATTTCAAGATAATTTTGATACCATCCTTATTTGAGTGTTCTGCTAAATGTTGGATAAAAAGGAGTTAATTAAAATTCAAATGAACTTTGTTCTTGTTTATAAGGACAGACCATGACTATCTCACTGCAAACCTAACATTGCACAGAACAAGCAAAAAACATACTGAATTAATTCAGTAAACATTTCATAAGGTGTTTTATTGCATCTGTAAATATTTGTTTGTGTTTTGCAAAATAAATATTCACAAGTGCTGCTGTTCCTGTTTCCTAGTTTAGTGTCTGTACCACAAAAATACCTAGAAATTCAGTCAGGGTTGCAGTTTTGTTGTGCTTGTCAGTGTAGGCACCCCCAGACTAACAAAATGCTGATAACATACAAAGCACTTGCAGTGTGGGTAGTTTGACTTGCATGCTGGTACTTCCCGGTGCCATGTTAGGATTTGCTTTCACACATTGTAACTTAGCACGAGTTATGTTAGGATGGGGAGATGCGTGACTCTTTCAGAAACAGATCGTGATTCTGTTGCTTGTGGGGACTTTTTCCAAAGGTGTTGGTCTGGTGTTGGTCCCAGTTCTCTTTGCAACATGGTCTTTGCTTTTTCATAAGCTTCTAAAGAAAACTGAATTTGTCATGTTTATAAAATTAAGAAAACCTTTTCTTTCTAAAAAAAGTCATTCAGAAAAGGTCAACAGTGGGTGTAGTAGATAAGAATTCAAAAAGGCACAGAAAAAAGCCAGATCGTAG
This sequence comes from Pelecanus crispus, assembly GCF_030463565.1. Lineage (NCBI taxonomy): Eukaryota > Metazoa > Chordata > Aves > Pelecaniformes > Pelecanidae > Pelecanus > Pelecanus crispus. The sequence continues at coordinate 25,167,612 of NC_134650.1, forward strand.
GTTGCTGTGGTGTCACAGATTGAGGAGACTTCTGACACCTCTCCTTGAAGTTAGCACTCAAGTGAATGCTAAAGGCAGTTCAGCCAGTTGTGGCCAGAAGCAGTTCTAAGACAAACTGGCAAGTTTGGGATCTGAAAGGATTAATTTACCAGGAAATATTTAAAAGAACAGAAGAAGTGTGACTTAACCAAATGTTTGTGTGTAGGGAATATAATAATTGTGTGCAAACCCCTGCATTCCTGGAGATTAAATGGCATGGGCAGAAAGAGATATTTTTAACTGTCACGAGTTAAGTAAAACTTTTCACTACCCACAACAGACATAGAGGAGCACCCTTTTCCTTTCTGAAAGCAGTTTTCTGTGTATTTTAACACTGGCATTATCTCTCCTTGTAGCCTTTTCCTCCCCAGGCTAAAAAAGCTCAGTGAATTCAGGCTTTCCCCACAGGACGTATGTTCTAGATGTTCTCTGGAGTGGCTTAAATATTTGCCATGAAATTGTTAAGCTCCAAGTAGTTGTTTTCAATTTGTGTATTTAGTTTGGAAGAAAGATTTATGTGCCCAAAAGCTTGCCTACTATTTTCAGCTATCTCAGTCAGTCTAATAAAAGATATTACCTCATCTCACAAACCTTTATCTCATTTAGAGACTTACATCATCACAGCTACAGCAGCGCTGCTTTTACTGTCAGTGCAATAGATTTTATGTCCTGTCCCCTTGATGCTTCCTGTTGCTCCCAGTTTGTGCTTCACCATCTCTGGTTTGTCCTGGCATGCTCATGTGTATTTTTGTACATGCGTCCTGAGTTTTGAAGGTCAGGAGATGCTCATGACTTGTCAAGCTGCTTTCTTACTATTCTTCTGCAATAGGATTGTTTGATTTGTCCCTTAATACTATTTAAGGATTGCAAGTTTTTTGGCGGGTTTTTTTTTGGGGGGGGGGGTTCATCAGGCTCTTTGAAAATTTTGAATGCTGTATGAAGGATAGAAGCTAGTGCTCAGGCTAGATGCATTTGATGTCAAAATATACCTTTTGTTGATACTGATTGGTAACTTTTCATGTTTTAGGAACTGTGGATAGAATGGAAAGCTGAGGAGCTGAACATTTTATTGAAGGCCTATGTGTAGACTCTGATGCTTGAATGAATGCAGAATGAAAATGCTTCCTGGAGTGGGTGTGTTTGGAACTGGCAGCACTGCCCGGGTACTGGTACCCTTGCTGAGAGCAGAAGGTTTCTCCATTGAAGCACTTTGGGGGAAGACTGAAGAGGAAGCCAAACAGCTGGCAGAGGAAATGAACATCTCCTTCTACACGAGTCAGACTGACGATGTCTTGCTGCACCAGGATGTGGATTTGGTTTGCATCAATATCCCTCCACCACTAACTCGGCAAATTGCTGTGAAGGCTCTAGGTATCTTTTTATCTTTGGAGTTGGACCAAAAATCCATAGCTCATTGGCAGATTGAAATTTGAAACTGTTGTCCCAGCATGATTCTGGTTGCACCAACTGCAAATGCAGTGGTAAAGGTTTTGTGTGGAATTGGTAGTGCCATCTGCAAGAAAAACTACCTAGAATTTTTTGTAAAAATACTATTTATAATTGCTTATAGCTTTGCAGATCTTGAACCAATTGGGCTAAAATATCCCATGTCTTCTTCAGACTGAACTTATGGTGGGGAGTTTTTAATGAAAATGAGCTATTTCAGAGATGATGATGATGAGGGGGTAAAATGGTTTTGTGCCCATTTAAAAAACCAAAACCCGAACAACTTAAGTTGCTTAATTCATTCCAAATTTTCCCATGTTCTGCAATAGGAAACTGAGATTTGCCTGGGGTGGGGGGGGGTGTTCAGCTCTGCTTTCTGTTTTCCCACAAATAAAACCAAACTTGAAAGTTAAAAGCCTTTGAAAAAATGTTTGCATGCACTCAGTAGAATCTTGTGAGTTAGGACCTAAATTCTCTGCAGATGCTGCTTTTAGCCAGCATGCTATGACCCTGGCCACTGCCTGGAGCTCTCTTTGGACACCCATGTCCATAGCAGGCTGGTATGGTCCTGGGTTCAGACTTGCTGGAGGAATCTTTCCACCTGATGCAGGGGGGTGGATGCTGGGGGAGGAGGAGATGCAGGAGACAGCAGGAGGAATCCAGCAAGATGGGCTGGGTGAAGGTGGTTGGACGGGGAGGGATGACACCCTGAACTGGTTGGGCTGGGAGGTAGGAGCCAACTGCCTGGGCCTCCTGATATTTCTTAGTTCTCTAGCATGTGACTTTGTAGTGTTAATGTCCTCTCACGTAGTACAGTGTGGGTGTGAATTTGCGTGTAATTCTGTGAATAACAAGTGTGATATTTTTACTGTGTTTGCAGGAGATCCATGAGTTAGTTTTAGGATGGGTAATATCTCAAACCATGTGAACCAGGGTGGTTTGTTGTTCTTACCCTCTTTGCTCTACAGTAGTTTGTTTTGGAAGTAAACAACTCCCCGCACAAATATTTGCAATGCCACTTAGATGTGCAGAGAGAGATTTCAGGCCTTTTTTTTTTCTTTTTTACATTGTTAGATTTGTTTGTTTACCTTGTTAGAAACTGTCCTTTGAATTTAAGGTATTCTGATTTTTTAATATTTGAACTGTAACTTAGAATTTATCTCTTTAAATATTCTAAAAGTCCTTTTAAACACTTGTTAGGTAGTGTTTCACTAGTTTGATGGTCAAGTGGGCTAAAAGGAGAGGATTGAACCTTCTCTGGTGAATTATTAACTAAAATGAATTGAGATTCTTTCTTCGAAGTCGGGGAACCCGTAAGATGGCATTATCCAGAGGAGGAAAGGGGGATAAAGCTTATGCAGAAGTGCAGAGGTGGTTATGTATGCTTGACTGCAAGTATAGATAAGTGGAAAGGTAGAAGAGCTAGGGAAATCAACGGATGAAGTAGTAAAGGGTGGTTTATTCTTCGCTTCTGTCTGTCTTGAAACATTCTGATCTGCAAACTGATGCATCTCAGACCCAATATGATGCTGGCCTTGTCTTTCAGCTTTCTAGGTTCATCACAAAGGTATTTATAGGTCCACTACCAAGTATGCTGTGACATATTTTAAGCCAGTGTTGGATGGCTTGCTATGATTGAGCATTGTGAAGGAACACAAAATCAGGGTAGGGCAAGTATGTTTTCTCTGAAAGTTCAGATAGATAGATACAGTGATGTTTATAATTGGAGAATTACTGGCTGTGAATTGTGTATAATAGATTGGTGTTTACTAGCCGAGCCACTGGGCTTTAGGAAAGATCAGATGTGGTGCAGTGCTAATGGTCTTGTGCGTTTTGTTTTGTTGGGCTTTGTTTGTTTGCTTTTAAAGTGCTTACACTTTTGTTACTTACTTGTATGTGTTTTATACTTACTTTTTTTTAGGCTTTTTTCTGAAATGTGCTTACATTTCTATTTCTGGCAGAGATGAGAGACAGGCACAGTTTTTCCAGGCAGTGCAATTTGCTTGCATAAGTTTCTTACTGACAGACATCCATAAACAAGCCTAAGTACAACTTTGGCATGATGGGGACAAAGCAGTAACACTGGATTGAGTTTGTGAACCAGACAGAACAGATCAAAGCCCAGAGGATAATCCAAATTAAGATCCGTGTAATCTTACGGTTTATCTCCACAACAGGCAAAGCAAGAAGCTATCCTGAAATTTGCGCTTCTTTTGATCTTAGAGGAGCTAAATTAATTTCACAAAACATCTGTGTTGTGGTTCATGTCCTACAGTTAAATGCATCCATCTTTACATTAGGTGAGCACAGAGCAGAGTTACTGGCTGGAGTGGAATGTAAAACATGGGATGTTTGTGCATGAGGCGAAGTTCAGGGAGGCCGAACATGAGAAGTCCTCAGCGTAAAATTTCTTCAGGATGCTAAGATAATGCTGCTGCACATACTGAGCCCAGCCGTCAAACGGACGGTTTGTGGAGTGACTATAGAGGAACCTTTTACTTGTCTCTCTTGGTTTATACTGGTTGACTACATAATTTAAGACATCTTTGAAACATGGATTGTTTGACTACCCTGATTTTGTGGAGTCCCTACAAATTATAGCACCTATATGTTAATTATGAAGGAAAGAGTCAGAAAGGGCTCTATCACTGCTTTGTGTTGTGACAAACACAGATTTCCTGTTCTTGAAACAGGATGAACAAGCATGCTATGAGTGCTCTTTGCATATTGTGCTTCCTGTCTTTGTAACAAGTAGCATGGAGGTCTTTTCAAACCAGAGGCAAACAAGAAATGAAATGAAGGAGTGTCTTTTGGAATGAGCGTTCATTCGCTGGGAGGCTCCCAAAGCAAGTATGTCTGAAACAGCTGGTTATTTGGGAAGATGACTCAGACACTCCCAACTTCTTATGGTGGCCAAAGCATGGTGTGCTTCAACAGCGGCCAGTTGTATCTCTTCCTAGGTGCAACCTCAGGTATCTGACATTATTCAGGGGAGTAAAGAACAGGCACTTCAGTTCAATGGACGTATTTACATGGGATAAATAGATTTAGTAGTTTGAGTCAACATTGTGACTCATGCAGAGAAAGGCAAGGCTGGGGACTTCAGCTGTTTATGGGAAGTGTTGGATGGGCAGCTGTGGCTATGATAGCCAGGCAAATAAACAAGCAAAGAGGTGAAGTGGTAGCTGCTATGGTGAGAAGGCTGTCCCAGACCAGCCCTCTCCTTGCACTGCCTGGGCAGGCTGTGTGGCACGGGGCTGGTCCCCTCCTGACTGCGCTGCAGGGACACCTCTGTGCACAGGTGTCCCTGCTTGTCCCACCCAGACACAGGAAGGCAGGACCTCTTGACATCAGGAGCCCTGGTGGGCTACGTCCTATTCCAGGCTAGTCAGCGCGGCCCCCTGGGACGTGAAGGACCTCCTTGATGTAGCAGTGGGCCAGGTGTGGTCTTGGTGTCCTTCTCATGGCCTGCTGGTATGCACCCAGCCTGAGGCAGAGAGGAGACCCTGGCTCACGTGCATGTTGACTGGGGAGGGAGCCAACTCTTTAAGGTTTGGGCTGCACTTCTCCCATCGTTTCATGAATGCTTCCCCTCCCAAGGCCCCACCAGGCTGCAGGGTCCCTTCCTGTTCTTCCTGCCCACGCTGGCACCCTCCCTACCAGGAGGAAGGAATGGGCTGGCGGGTCCTGGCAATTGCTGGGACCTGTTTCCATCCACAGCTCCTGTCACGGCTCCTGCTGCTGCAGGAGAAAGCAGCAAGTTTTCTGTGCTTCCATTTTATGAACAAGGACCGTAAAATACTTCACATATAGCAAGTTTTGGATGTGGTGTGGCTAAGCAGCTGCAGGAGCCGAGGCCTCGTTGCTGATGAGCAATGTGGATCTGTTTAGAGATGTAAGATTCCTTTAGGAGAAAATATCTAGTTTATTCTGCTGTCCAGTAACAGGCTCAGCTCTTGTTTTTTTGATTGCTTCCATAGGATGTGAACACACTTTAAATCTGGTATTTCATTGAGTGAAGCCATGATTTGGCTATATTACATTAATGAGAGTTAAGAGACCTCTTTTTAAATGTTTAGTTTATTTACTAATTCAGGAATTGGTTTGAAAATTCTTGGAATCTAGCAGGTGCTTTTGAACATGGGTGCAGATGGTTTGTTTAAGGACTCCTGGCAATGGTGACCTTTTATTCCATTTTCCCTCCCTTTTACTACAACAACCAGTTAAAAAGCCATAAATAAGAATAGTTTCTCCTGTGTGCAGAGCTAGTAATGACTTGCAAAGGGTGCACCTGCCTGGAAATGCACTTGTGGAGGGGTGGTCTTATGAGGAGCAGCTGAGGGAACTGGGATTGTTTAGCCTAGAGAAGAGGAGGCTGAGGGGAGACCTTATCGCTCTCTACAACTACCTGAAAGGAGGTTGTAGTGAGCTGGGTGTTGGTCTCTTCTCCCAAGTAGTTAGTGATAGGATGAGAGGAAATGGGCTCAAGCTGCGCCAGGGGAGGTTTAGATTGGATATTAGGAAAAATTTCTTCACAGGAAGAGTAGTCACGCATTGGAACAGGCTGCCCAGAGAGGTGGTGGAGTCACCATCCCTGGAAGTGTTCAAAAAATGTGTAGATATGGCACTTTGGGACATGGTTTAGTGGGCATGGTGGTGTTGGGTTGATGGTTGGACTGATGATCTTAGAGATCCTTTCCAATCTTAATGATTCCTAGCTTTTACTTTCATAAAAAAATAATCCAGCCACCAAGCCAGGAAACATGAAATTATTACTCTACCCTTAACTGGTTTAGTGGTGGACTTGGTAGTGTTATGGTTGGACTGGATGATCTTAAAGGTCTTTTCCAACCTAAACAATTCTATGATTCTGTGTGGTTTCTTGTGCGCAGGGAGCAGAGTAGCAGTTTGTTCAGGGTCAGGTCTGATTGCTTGTCAGGTGCTTTGGCCAGGGGTGTGTAATTCAGCCTGTGCGTCCGCTCTGCACATAGGGCTGCGTGACCTTTCCTTACACCCTTTCCAGGGCAGTGCTCAGCACTGCCTTTCTGGGGGATGTTGAAGCCTGAAGCCATTCAGGGTTAATTACAATCATGAGCAGTGTAAGAGCTGTTAGAGAGCTACATATTTTCAAACTGCTTAGCTGGTTGCATTAGGTATATCATATCACACTCAGCAATAATGAACACAGCACTGAGAGCAAGAAGCACTTCCCAAGGAACCATCACTGCAGCTTACAGAGCCCACAGGGGCTTGGAGCTGGTAACTGCAGGGTGGGCTGGCAGAGACATGTCCATCTTCTAGGAGCAGCACTGGCTGTCATGACACAGGGTGGACAGCCTGTTTCCTGGATAAGGACAAAATGAAGTAAGTTCTAGGGAGGAAGATTGACTCTTTCTCCCTCTAGCATCCTAGGAGGACTTCAGTGGAGTGATGGTCTGCAGAAGCTGATGTGCTCCCCACAGACAGGGTTTGCTCCAAGGTACGCACAGAGAAGACCCCGAGGCATGTTGCTAGGACAGCCTGTGTTCTCAAGCAGTGGAGTTGTTGCTGTCCTTGCTTGCTGCCTCTGAGGTGGGGAAACCCAACTCCACAGCTCCACTTCCTTCCTTCCAGGCATGCACCCCCTTCTGTGGGCTTAGACCCACCTGCGAGCTGATTTAACCCATCTGCTTGGAAAGAGGAAGCTTCCTTTTCTGAACTGGGCTCAGTTGGTGAGCTGAACTGGCTCATAGAAGGCTCCAGGGAGCACCAGAGTGCTGTGGTGGCTCTCATGTCTTCTAGCTGGTGGGGAACTCAACAGAAAATTCTGCAGTGGTGATTTAAGAAAAAAATATGGTATGAAGTTCAGGTTATTCATTATCAAAATAATAGTAACAAGATGAGGGTTGTAAGCTGCTCTGCCTTGGGAAACAGAAGGCATGACCGTTACATTGGTAGGGGACCTCGCAGCCACCTCCGACTTGACACTTGTCCTTTCTGCATGGCCATCTCTGTGAGCCTGGGACAGCTGGGTGGATGTCCCATGGAGGGCAACCACAGGATTATCCCAGACGTGTTATGGTGTACCTAGGTCTCTGTCCTGGCACCCTGGCAGTGCTCAATGGGCTGTGCTGAGCTGTCAGTGTGCTGCACTGACTGCCATCCCAAAAAAAAGCATCACTTTTAGCTCCTCAAGTGGCTCGGCCTACACTGGCAAAAAGAGTACAGCAAGGATGAGGGTGGGCAGGTGGGTGGCAGGACAAGGGCAGCCTAGTGTAGTAAACCACCCAGCGTGAAACAGCTGTCCCTGGGCAGCAGGGGTGGTCTGTGGCTTGGCCCTCTCCGCTTTTGGTCCCCCATTGCAGGGACCCACCCCTTCTGTGTGAAGAGCCACCTCAGGGCAATAACCTGCCAGAAAAAGAGCCAAGATGAGTGAGTATTTCCATGCTGGCTTTGTACCCTGAGCTGGTTCCTGTACCACCAAATACATGGTGGAGGGCAGTGGGGTTGTGCAAGGGGGAGAGCCGCACTGGCAGAGCACTGACTGCAGAGCTGTACCGTGCGTGTACATAGATCGAGAGTCGCTTTTATTTTCTGCGAACTTTGAGAACTGCAGTCTGCTTAGGATGCTGTGAAGATCCTTCTTCTTTTTGCTTGTATTTTACTGTAATGTGGCTTGACATAAGTGCCATTTAAACAACAAGGCAGGTAAACCAGGCACTGAAGCACTTCAAGATGCTTCAGCTAGCCCTGCAGAATATCAAACAGAGTGTTGTGCCTTGTCCCAGCAGCAGGATTGGGGGTGGGAGAATTGGAAATGGCCCCTGAAGTAGGGGGTTACCAGTGGGCAGCCAGGGTGTGTCCAAGGAGTTTGACCTTACCTTTTGTTCATTAAAGCTTCTGTTGATTCGCATCTATTCAGGAGATTTCTTTGGACGAGACCACTAAAAATTGTAGTCTTGTTATTTTCTGACTGGATTTTGCTGGTGTCTATTGGAAATACAGATTCTGAGTTTTCCCTAGCTGTAGTTGTCCCCTGGCTGAGTTGGGCACGGTGATGTGTCATGGGAGCTCACTGGCCCCTGAACCGCTCAGACGGTTCCTGAAAGGCTTACTCAGCGCAGCCAGGAGGTGGAGTGCTGAGAGTAGGAGCTGCAGTGTGGGATCTGGCTTGCCCTCGAGTGTGAGAGACCAATTGAAGCACTTGTGCTGGAATCTTCTCATCGGGGAGTCGATTAAAAGCTGTTCTGAGTGGGGAGCGCAGTCTGCTCCTGGGTGAGGAGACGCTTTCCAAGAGGTACCTACATGTGAAGTGATTCGTACAATCCTTAAGCAGAAACTGTGGTATGACGTGACTGACCTTCAGGTCTGACATCACCAGTTAATGTCTGGAGACTTCTAGGTATACCCGTGGTTGTTACATTGAAAAGTGTTTAGATAAGCATTCTATCAGAACAGATGTATGTGGAAAAGTTAAGCCATGTCATGAGAAAAGGGTGAAGACGGGGGAGGAAGAGGTAATACCAGCAAAGCACCGAATATAGGAATTTGGTTGAAGCCTGCACTGGGATGCTCTTTTGTATTACTTTATTTCTGCCTTAAAGTTAAAAAAAAAAATTACTGACTGCCCACATTGATTCAGGCTGAGCACAAGATAAAGTGCATCAGTAGGAATAAAACCGCAGTGGGTCAGCTTGCAAGTGCAGTTCTCATTTGTGTAACTCCCAGTCACCTTTGCAGTCTAATTGTACAAGTAGGCTATATGTGCAGACCGAACTATTTTGCTTTCCAATTAGTGATGCTTTTAAAACAATCCACCTACCAAAACATTATTTCTAATTCTTATATTCTGTGTACAGGCCACTAAGTATCTTGTATATCCCATTTCTATTAATCTATTTAAAATAATAAATTCATAGTGATGGTGAAATACAAAGTGAAAATCAAATCTCCCCTTCACTCACCTCTTCCCTGCAGGGTACATGACAGGTTTTTTTCCTCTGGCTGTACAAGCATTCAAATAAATTTATAGCTACAACACGCAAATTGTGTCTTGTTTTCATGCCATTTGGACATTTATCTTTCATGATGTAAAAATCCTCTCTTTATTTGGAGCCTCTCTCTGTGGGAGTTTGTCAGCTCTGCAACTGGAGCACCTTGGAAGCAGCTTTGAGGCTTGCTGCACTTGGCATTCCTATTTTAGTTCCCAGACCTTTGCCTTTGAAATTGCAGCAGGAAAGCCTAATTCTTATGGGGCATCTAAGCATGTTTTAAGCATGTTTTTATAGCTCATATGTGCTTTTTTTTTTTTTTTTTTTTTCCATTTGCGGTGCAGGAATAGGGAAGAATGTGATCTGTGAGAAAGCTGCTACCTCTGTGGATGCCTTCAGGATGGTCACAGCTGCCAGGTATTACCCTAAGCTGATGAGCATCGTTGGCAATGTTCTCCGTTTCTTGCCCGCCTTTGTGAAGATGAAGCAGTTGATAGAAGAACACTATGTGGGCAACGTGATGATCTGCGACGTCCGAGTTTATGGGGGAAGCCTGCTCAGCCACAAGTACAACTGGATCTGTGATGAGCTGATGGGAGGAGGTGGTCTGCATACAATGGGAACCTACATTATTGACCTCCTAACTCACCTCATCAGCAGGAGAGCAGAGAAGGTCCATGGTTTGCTCAAGACTTTTGTGAAGCAGAACACAGCTATAAGTGGGATTCGTCATGTCACTAGTGATGACTTCTGCTTTTTCCAGATGGTAATGAGCGAGGGTGTCTGTTGCACTGTGACTCTCAACTTCAACATGCCTGGATCATTCATCCATGAAGTCATGATTGTTGGGTCTACCGGTCGCCTCATAGCTCGTGGGACAGACTTGTATGGGCAGAAAAACACTGCACTCCAAGAAGAACTGCTGTTTACAGACTCTCTGACTGTCAACAAGGGGCTTTTGGATAAGGGATTTAAAGACATCCCGCTGCTTTACCTAAAAGGAATGGTGTACATGGTGCAAGCACTGCGGCAGTCTTTCCAAGACCGGGAAGACCGTCGAACATGGGATCATAAACCTGTCTCTATGGCAGCCTCTTTTGAAGATGGTCTGTACATGCAGAGTGTAGTAGAGGCCATCAAGAAATCCAGCAGGTCAGGGGAGTGGGAGGCTGTGGAGGTGATGACCGAGGAACCAGATGCCAATCAAAACCTCTGCGAGGTGCTTCAAAGAAATAACTTATGAACATTTCTGCTTTGGAAAATAGGACAATTAACACTTCTGGCTGTATTATAAAAAACTCTCTGGTTTTTAAGATATGTCGATTCTTATTTAATAACCTGACTTCCTTGGTTTTTTTAAACGTGTAAAATATGTCATGTTCTGATAGAAACTGTTCTGATTTAAATTGTTTAAAGAGTTTTAAATGTTTCTGGTTTTGCAAACGTTTAATTTTTGTCTTAGAGACTGGTAGGAAAACTTGAATTGCCCTTTGCACTTGCAGTAGCTGAAGTGAAGCATAGGATCTCTGCCATTGCATGACTCGGAAATGGGACACAATCCTTGTTGCACAGCTTGCTTATTTTAACAATATTAACATGAGAGCAAGATCAGGGAGTGTCTGTTGTTCAGATGCCTTTTCCTTCTCTCTTGGAGACTGATTAAGTTTTAATCCTCAGTTTGTAAAATTTTATAAAACAGTTTAGTGATGTAACAGGTCTCTAAAGTCCTATAGGACAAAAAGTAGAAGGAACAGATTAAAGTTTGTAACATAAGGATCAGCCTTTTGGCTTCCTGCATGTGGCAAATGTCTTTCAAATTCATTTGAACTGGTATTTTATTTAAATGATGCTATGAATTCTCTGTTGACAGTGTCTTGGCAGGAAAATCTTCAAGGAAATCTGTGATGATTTGTGCTATTCTTCCATATCTGTAGACGTTATTCCTTCTCAAGAGGCTGCCTGCATCCAGCAGCTTTTTTCCATAAGCTCTGTGTCCGTTGGTTGTATTTACTGCCTGGCAGCACTGGTGTCACAATTACAGGGCCACGTTCTCATTTCTGTGCCTGTTAATAAATGCCTTCTAGGGTCACAGGATTTCCATGGTGTCATGGGTAATGAAGTTGTATAGCATTAACCTTCCAGGGACCTGAAGATGGAAGTAAGGAGGTATTTCCTACCTCTTGCAGCTCTCTTAACATGCTGGCTGGGTAATTGTCACACTACACACATCCTGATAGCTGAGAGAATGGGGACTGAACTGTCATGGGTAAGTCTGCTCTTAATCTCAAACACTGGATATTAACCTTCTGGCCCTGCCCATCCTCATGCCCTCCTGCAGCTTGTGTCCAGTGGAGAGATCTGTTGGCAGATCATGGGTGGAATTTCATTCAATTTGAGAAACCTTTGTCTCTGAGGCAGGTGTGTGGAAGGGATAGTCCAATTTTACAACATTTATTTTGTGTACTTGAAAGCTTTTTTTTAACATATTTCCCACTAAATTGTAACCCTGTGTATTTATGTATATTAACATACAAACTGCTATTTCATAAGCTGTCCTTCCTGAAAAGTATCTTGTTTTCTACAGAAATAAAAAGTTGTGTTTGTTGAGGGCATTCTTTATGTAGCTGTGTGCTTGTGTTTGATTTGGTCAAGCTGAAGCCATCCTAATAAATGTCAACAGGAGACTTACAGCTGGAGCTCAGTACCTGTTGAGTCCTTCCCTGCTTCTGTACTCTTTTGGTGCCAGCTGGGCAGCTTGGGTGTGGAAAAAGTAGGAGACAGCTCTATGCTATCCTAGCAAGTGTCATCCATTTATCACCAAGGAAAAGTATGTCCCACCGGAAGTTCTATTTCCCACCTCTTTGCTGTTTCCCTCGGACTACAGCTGTTGAGTAGCTGGTTTTGGAGATCCTCTTGCCTATCTTGGACTTACCACATCAACTTTTGTGATTAAGAGGATCTTTATTTTTCTGCCTGACTCATCGTAGAAATTGCTGGAAGACACCAACTAAGCAGCAAAATCCCCATAGCATTGATGGGACTGCTTTCTTTGCTCAGTGTGTAAATCAGGTATTTACCTTTGGGTATTTACTTTCAACACATTAAAACTCTTGACAGAAAAAAAGACTACTGACATGCTTTTTTAAAGGGTAGGCACATGGCTGCTCCTGTGCTCTGCACAATCTCTTCTCTACTGTGAGCTGGATGAAGAAAAGTAAATGGTTGAAATTTATTCACTGTTTCCAGCTATAGCAGGTGGAGCTGTGAAAGCTGTATCTCTGCAAACCTTCCTTTACATAGAGGACTGGTGTTCCTGCCATAGCTCTGAGCATCTAATGTCTGTGATGTCTACGTGCTATGTGAAGCAGGTGAGATAATGTCTCCTGAGCTCACCTGGAAGTCACCACCTTCATTCAGACAGAATAGTTCTGGCTTATTTCATGCCAGTTTTGGATCTGTTTTGAAGCTGTCCTCCTTGAACTGCGAACCCTCCTTTGTGCCTTTGTCAGTATGCTTGTACTGGGCAGAAAATCCTAAAATACAACTCCTTCTACAGGAGTAGGAGGAAGCACAAAACACTTCCAGATAGACCCAAGTGATCCCAGCAGAGGAAGGAGGGTGCCAAGATGACTGGGTGAGCAGAAGACCCGACTGCAGAAGTGTACAGAGAGGTGAAACAGGCTTCTCATAGGCTGGCTGCAGCCTCCAGCTGCCCTGCACAGGCAGAGTGGGATGGTGGCCAAAGGAGCACTCCTTTGGATGAGGTGGATCTCTGTCATGAAGTCTAGATTCCCCTGTGCAATCCCTGTTCATCTAACACAGATGTAGTGGAAGCACCTGCTGGTTAGTGCCACTGTCAGAGGGGGACCAGGCCACGCTCTGCTGTCTGCTGCAGAAAGGTAACACTACACCATCCCCTCCTGTGTCCCCTGTGCAGGGTGATCTCTAGCAGTGAGGCTCAAGGCTGGTTCCCCAGACTCCCGCTTTCACACGTGACAAAGGAATAACAGCACATGCATCCTAAGGCCACATGATGTGCAAGTATATTTTATAATGAAAATTTGTTTTTTTTTCAGGCAAATCAGGTTCTCTGCAACCAGGAAAAAAAAAAAAAACAAACCAAAACCACAGCTGTTTGTATGGGCCAGGTGATGATCACCACCCTGCAGGTCAGGCTGTAGTAGCCAAACAGGAGGCAGAAAGCTGTGTGGCTATTTATACTGAGGAAAGAGCGGTGGCACCAGGTGAGCTGCGTATCTGAGCATCCTATCAATATCAACCTGCATGGATTTGTCACCCACTCCTGGGGCTGGGATCTCTGGAGCACTGCTGGCCCAGGTATCTGCAAGAGGAGTGAGTGCATCAACAGCCCAGCCACCTCCTTGGAGACAGGCTGAGTATTTGCACCAGCAGGATTGTCAGGTCCCAGCAGCATGGGTGGGACAGCCACTCTGGGTCTCCAGCCTGACCTCCTGCTTGGAGCCAGCCTGTCACCAGCACCAGCTCAGGCTGGCCATGGCTTTGTCCCACCAAGTCTTGGAAATAAACTCTGGAACCTGGAGACTGTGGAGTCAACTGAAGAGTGCTGTCCTAGGGGAAAGGGTCCTGCTCTGTTTGGCTGGGCCCCGTCAGAGCTTCAAGAGAAAACCTAAGGGCAGACCTGCTGCAAATGGTGATGCAGGGACATCCAAGCCACTTCTCTAAAAGCTAGGAGCAAGGGTGGAAGAAACAGGATAAGGTGACAAAACCTGCACAGGCAAGGGCAAAGCTCCCATTTCCGAGGGGATAAGATAAGGCAACCAGTATGTCTCTTTTTGGTTGCTGGCAGGGCAAGGCCAGCTCCCTGGGGAATACAGGAGCTGGGTAAACCTTGCTGGAGCTCACCCTCCAGCTGTGGAGCAGTTGCCCTCTCGGGGGCTGCAGGGACCTGGTTTGGCTGTGCCAGCCCGGAGACTTCATCTTCTTCTGCTGATGGGTGCATCAGCTCCGGCATGTCGAAATTGATGTACTGATACAAGGGTCGCAGGCGCGGCAGTTGTCCTGGAGAGGTACAAGAGCCCAACGCTGACAACCCCTTCCCTGCCAGGGCTGTGCTGTAGCTCACAGGCTGCAGCAGCCCTGGGAGGAGAGGAAGAATATTACTCCTGCCAGGAGAGGAACCAGGGGATGAAGGGGGAAGCAGATGCCCTTGAGCTGAGGCTGCCTGGTGGGATAAAAGCCGGAGATACATGGCCACATTCCAGAGACAAAACAGCTGCTGGAGGGAAGAGCCATGGTGAGCCTGCCTGGGCATCATGGTGCCCAGCTGAAAACTCACCAGTGGCAAAGCCCCCATCATCACCTGACCCATGGGGATGCTGCCAGGGCTGGGGACCACCCTGTTGTACTATGGATCCAGCCTTAGACCAGCATCATTCCTGAGACAAGTCAGTTACAGCACATGCCAGGCCAGCCCAGCTTGTGTGGCTGCAGCCACCCATTTTGCTCACCCAGCGTGTCCTGGGATGTGGCCCCTCTGGGAGGACGCAGGCTGCTCACACATCTCTTTTTCTTCTTTTTCTTCTGCTGCTTGGCAAAGAGACCAGCATCGCCTCCCAGGGCGCCCAGCTCCTTGGCGGTGGGATGCACCCTCTGGAAATCAGGGTGCTGCAACAGGAGCACCTGTGAGTTGACCCTGCAGGACAGAAACCAGCTGTGGGGCACGGCCAGCTAGGGCTCTGGCTGTGGTGGGAGATGGAGCCCTGCAGCACCTCGGGGTGGGGCTCCATGCCCTGGCACAGAAGCTGCGTCCAAGTGCAGCCCTCCCCCTTGTCTGTGCCTGTGCTATGGCACAGCCGTGCCTGGGGCTGACCAGCACCTCGCTGCTCCTGCCCTGGCTGTGCTGGCTTAGCTCCCTGGCTGGACCTGGACATGGCTGGTGGTCACTGACTGTGGCTGATGGATGGCTCCAGGCTACTGCATTGCCATACGTACTGTTTCCCTTTGCACCATGAGCCCTGGGACTCTTTGGGCTTCTCCCTGTCCACACTTCTCTGGTTTATCTGCTCTTTTAAACTCTAAGCAACTCTCAAAATTACTACAAGCCAAGCTCCTCGATTCTCAACAAAACAGAAACAGAACGATGTCCAGCCACAAATCCTGGATATTAGTATCTTCCATCCCACACTCATCCCTTCCTGCCAACCTTGTTTCACCCTCATGCAACAGCCCACCTGGGGCAGACCCAGGCCTTGCTGGTGGCTGCTCCTCACACAGTGATCCCGGCTGCATGGCAGCACAAAATTAGCTCATGAAGGAGATGTGGTGACTTACTTTGCTCCCTTGAGTTTGAAACCATAGGCTAGCAGCCAGGCCTGCAGCACTGTGACACAGCTGAGATCCGCCAGCTGCGGGAAGAGCTCTTTGTTCTTCCCCATCTCCTCCTCGTACAGCTCGGTGTGGACAAGAACACCTTGCCCGTTCTTGGACCACTGCAGTGTACACAGGGGACAGCAATGATGAGTGATGCTCCTGTCCTGCCAGTCCCTCCACCCACTTTCCTCAGGCCCTGGCATGGATGACCCTGCCACCATGGCTTGGACCACCTGGATTTAGGGTTTTACACCCAATGTAGCCCCAAGGTCTTGGAGGCGAGCCTGGATGGCTGGTGAGTGGGATCAACCTGTGTTGCTGCAGTGGGTGGGACTGCAGGGCTGGGTGGCCCCACAAGTCCTGCTGGGCCTCCCAGGGCACTGGCTGATACCTTCTGCCCCCCATCACCCATGGTGGCACTGCCAGGCTCCGAGCAGCAGCTGGGGACACCCTTGAGCATGCCACCAGGGCAGAAAACCTCTCTACAGGGACTTGGCTGGAAATTATTCAGCTGCCATTTCAAGCAGTTTAACTAGAAGCTTGCAGATAACTCTTTGGGGTCATTTACTCTCAGTTTGAGAAAGACTTGGAAGTAACATCATGCCTTTTGTTTCTGGGAAGCAGATCCAGCCCCAGGGACATCCAGTCTCCTGGAGACAGGAGCTTTTCCCATTCCTTCCCCCTCCCCAAATTCTGGCACACACAGGGGTCCCGTGTTTGCACACAGGACTCGCACAGGGGCAAGTGCCATGCTCGTGACACCCAGGAATGAAGCCTGTGCTCATTGCAACTCCCACATCCAACACAGCATCACCCTTCACCTCCAAAGCTTTGACGTCTGGGTTCTCCAGGGCTGCAGACAGCTGAGCGAGAATATGCCCAGGCTCACGGCCACCGTGCTGCTCCTCCTTGGGGGTCCTCACAAGGGCAGGAGGTTCTGGCACCGGGGCTGACATGGCAGATGCTCTATGCCACCAGCGGGGTCTGTGTGCAGACCAACATCTCCATGAGTGTTTGGTTTGGTACAGGGGCTCACCCCAATTCAGGGTGCTCTGCCAGGCTGCAGTGAGTCCCCTTCCACAGGGATGTGGGCACTGGCTGCTTCTCCCTGCTGAGGTGCTGAGGCAGGGTGGTTTGGGTCTGGGTGGTGGCTTTGAGGGGCTCAGCTCTGCCCAGCATAAGGCCCCCATGAGTTGCTCCAAAGCAGCCATCCCTAGGAGCTCTCCCAATACACCTGGGAACGCAGGGAGGTGAAAACCTCCCAGTGCTGAGCTCAGCCATTAGCCCCCCCACCTCCACCACCCTGCTTGTTCAGTAAACGTGTAACCGACCCCATCCCAGCTTGAGCTGCCAGAAGACCCCAACCGCCCCAGCACACCTTGCACCTCTGCCTTGTACCTTCTTCAGGCCAACCATCAGTACCCAGCCCTTGGCCAAAGCCTTGGTGTTGCCTCCTCTTCCACCAGGAATGAGGTGGGGCAGCCCCTACGCAGGTTTAGTATCTAATAAGGAACATTATATCCTGATATATTAAGGACTATCCCTTTCTGATCTAACCTCCTTCCTGAATTCATTCCTTGTTTGCTTGTTAAACAGACATCCAAACACAATTTCAGCATTTCCACTGACCGACTACAACCCTGAAAGGCTGCAGGACCAATTGCCCTCCCTGAGCATCTCACCACTGGTCTCCACATGCGACAGCTTTCCTGTCCAGCCACGAAACCTCCGGTGAAGTGGCCCTGTGCCCAGAAGGCAGCACGAGGAGGACTAGCACAGGCCACTGAAAGCCACAAAAGCCAACCGCAAGTGTTTTAAGCCATGGTAATGGGATGAGTGGTGTCACTTCAAGCCTGTCCTCCCCACCTCTCCCCTTCAAGCCTCCCCTATGCCCCACACTCAGCTCTGGGATGGTTTGAAGGTGCCAGTTGGGCAGGGGATTCCAGAAGACCGTTAACCCCTGTGGGGGACACACTTGCAACAGGTCCTGCAGATCTGGGCTGCTACATGAGAAAGGAGGTGGAGAAACCAGAGAGGGCCCAGGGGATGCTCCCTGGCACCTGGGGGACACAGTGGTGACAAAGGTTCAGGGGTCCCGGGGACGCGGCAGCCCTGGGAGGGGTCACCAGGAGGTGGGGAGTCTCCATCCTCAGGGACAGCAGGGTTCTGCGGGACATGGCTGTGGCCACCCCAGTCTGGCACTGGTAACAGCCCTGCTCTGATGGGACAAGGAACCCCACTGGCCCCCTCCCCATGAATGCTTCTGCGGGGTCTATGAAGACCAGCACCAAGTCCCATCCCTCAAGCCAGCAGCCTGGAAAATGCCAGGATTTTGTTTGACTTTTGCACCCTGAAGCATTCAGGAGAGGCTGACTGTGAGCAGAGAAGTGGTCTCTGTCTTCATCATGCCATGGCAGGAGAAACAAGCTCTTGCACAGCTGCTTTATAAACACAATGTAATTTTATAGCCTGGAGAGAGTGACATGGCAATAATAGGGGTGGTTCAGCAGGCAAAGGCTGACCCCAGCACCTGTGTCTCCTCCGCTCAGGAATAAATGCTCTGAAATTTAACCACCCACGTCCAGAGCAACTGCACCGAGATGTACCGTTATGAGGGAAAAGTGTGGTTATGGGCAAACACACCCATGCACATCATGGTCTTCTGGTACAGCAAACCTGGCTAGTGTGGTCATTCTGCTGCTTTTGGTTTGACCAAGCCAAAGGAGTCTTCTGCGCTCACCCAGCAAACAATGGCCTTTCAGCTTGATGGGAAGCATGCTCTAAGTCAGATTTATCCTGGAAAATAAAAGTTCAGCTGCTTGACTTGGAAACAAAATCGCAGAAAGGAGAAATAAGAAAATATTTCAGCAAAATATACCTCAAGACTTGTTCTGTAAATGTCTTTCAGGGTTTTCTTCTGAGACATACACCAAGTTTTGCACTGAAGTTTGGATACTGGGGAGTCCGTTCCCACATTTTTTGCCTGGTATAGGTGCTTTGATCCACTGTACCAGCCTTGTTCTAAGCTGTAGGGTAAGCACATAGTGTCAGGCTCTAGAGACAGACTTCTTTGGTCCTATGAAGGCTGGGGTACATTTGGGAGTCCTCTGGCCCTCAGCTCCCTCCTTCCCCAGGCCCTGAATGCTCGTGTGGTTCAGCAGCTGGCAGGTGTAAGCTGGACAGTGATGTCAGACTTAACAGAATAGAATAGAATAGTCTATTTCAGTTGGAAGGGACCTACAACAATCTTCTAGTCCAACTGCCTGACCACTTCAGGGCTGACCAAAAGTGAAAGCATGT
The DNA here is from genome assembly GCF_030463565.1 of Pelecanus crispus. Taxonomy (NCBI): domain Eukaryota; kingdom Metazoa; phylum Chordata; class Aves; order Pelecaniformes; family Pelecanidae; genus Pelecanus; species Pelecanus crispus. The sequence continues at coordinate 25,186,718 of NC_134650.1, forward strand.
TAATAAGGGCATTGTCCAAATGCCTCTTCAACACTGACCAGCATGGGGCATCGACCACCTCTCTAGGAAGCCTGTTCTAGGGTTTCAGCACCCTTGTGGTAAAGAAATGTTTCCTCAGGTCCAGTCTAACCCTCCCCTGGCGCAGCTTTGAACCATTCCCATGTGTCCTATCACTGGATACCAGGGAAAAGAGATCAGCAGGGCATCTTACATTTTGGATTACAAATTTTGCTATTTCCTCTAGAGCAAACTGAAAAATTTACAGATAAAATTTAAAAAGTAAAGACTACCACAAATTGGGTAGTCAGGCCTTGTGCCCATGTCAAGTATTGTATGAACATGCTACCCAGCTAGTAACCTGCATCTAAATCTTTCTAAACCCTTAGCACTTCTCATTCAGATTATTCATTTAAGACTTGTATCTCCTAGTAAGATTATTTTGTTGGAAAAACTGCAATGTCTGGTTTAATCCGAAAGTTTGTCATTTTGCTCATAAACCATGTAGCTTAATGCCATATTACTGGCTTTAAAAATAACTTTCAGTGAATTAAACGTACCTAAGCATACATCCCGGTAGACCTGCAACAGGGCTTCCATGGCCACAAGCACCTAGCTGCATGCACCTTGTTGCAGAATGACTGCTTTTCGTTCTCAACAAGGAGACCTTACCTTCCCTCACATGTACTAATAATGTCAATCAAGCAGCCTGCAAATGGCTTTCAGACTCATTTTAAAAAAAGAATATATAGAGAACTTGTTTTTTCCCCAAATCCTACGTGTCCGGCGGCATCCTCCACAAACACCTCGGGAAAAGAAGAGGCTGAGGGCACAGGGGCAGAAGAACTTCCGCTGCAGAGCGAGCCCGAGACGGGGCTGTCCTGCCCTGGCGACGGCGCACGGGCGGGTTCGGAGCCCGGCCGGTCTGCTGGGGATCGCCCGCTCGGCCTGCCGCCGCCCGGGCCGCAGCTGCCAGCGAAGAGAACCAGCGAAGGCCGGGAGTGAGCTGCGGGAGCACCCCGGCCCCGCTCCCCGGCCTGGCCGGCGGTACAGGCGGGGCCCGCCCCGACCCCCCGCCTCTCCCGGCGGAAGCGGCGGTTGCCGGGGAGCGCGGCGGAGCCGGTTCTTCGGCTCCCGGCGGGCGGACACAGTCCAGGCTCAGGCCGCGGCTTCCTCGGCCTGGCGTTCGGCCCGGCCCCGGCCCGCAGGCGGAAGAGCTTCTCTGCGGCCTCCCTCGGTGAGTCCTCTCGGGGGCAGACGGGGAGATCCCTCATTGTCCCCAGTGCCCCGGCCCGGGGGCTGTCCCTGGGATGTCCGCCGGATAGCGGGGCACCGGGACGGCAGAGGCTGGGGACTGTGGGGGAGCCAGGCTGGGAAATGCCAGAACAGGGGGCTGGGGGCCGCCATGTCCCTTCCGAGAGCGGCATGGCAGCGCGGGCGAAGCGCAGCCCTGGCGACAGCCTGCAGCCCCGAGGAAGGGGTCGCTGCGCCAGCCTGGGTGAAGCGTTGAGGGGGCTCCTGCTCACCCGCTGCCGGCTGCTTCGGGCTGTGCGGGCAGTCCGGCTCCGACACTTCTGGGGCTGCGCCTCTCCTACCTGCCCCCTCCCCAAGCACACGGGCAATGAAAGGAGCCAAGAAGGGTTTTTCGGGGTAGCCAGTGTTCTTCAGGGAGGTCTTGTATCCCAACACGTGCCCCAGAACAGGCTTTGTATTGATTTCCCATGACAACGCAGCCGGGGGGACTGTAGGCTGCAACGCGCAGCTCCAGTCTCCATCACTGGACCCAGCGTTGCACCTCACGTCCTGTAAACTCAGCACGTGGCTTGTCCTTGCATCAGAGAGGAATCCCACGCGTTATGGTGGGGCCTCTCTTGCGTCGTCCTTTCTTGCTCTCCTGAGAGAGGACTTGGCTGCAGCTCTGCAATACCCACATCTGCCCACCTTCCGGTGCCGAACACGGCCCTCATTTGCCTCCTGCTTGAGGCTGCTGCTGCAGGACACGTGTTTGACTCCTTGGGCAGACTGTACAAGCTGGCTTTGTTCATAAAGGGCTGTTGGTGGACACGTGCCCACCTCCTAGAGAACAGATGTCTTGCGTGCAAACAACAGTATCACCGTACCTGGCCCCCTTTGTTTTCAGAGAGACAAAAGAGAAAATGGGTCTTGGAGACTGGCAGGTGGGGAAGAGCTGGTGGTATCTGAGGGAACCTGCACGGGGAATAGTATTAAAAGGAGAATATTAATCGTTCCTATTGCAGGCTGCAGAGGGTAGCAAGGGAAAAGCATAGGCATGGACTAATATCGCTGGATAGGTTCGCAGCACATTGACCTCGTTTCCTGACTGCCTATTTTGCAGGAGTATGGCCCTGGACCTGTGTGCCCCCATGTTTTGGTGCAGTCCTGGGGCATGGCAGTTATTATGGTGCTACTTTCCCTTTCACCTAAAACTGCTGAGGAAGGAAGCAAACAGCCACAACCAGCTGAATAGAGATTAGCCCTTTGATTTGCTGCAGATGACTTGTTCTGCTTATCACAGCTTATCACAGCTGTGGGTTTGGGTTTTTTTTTTTCCCCATGCTTTTTGCAGAGGTTGGCTCATGAAGGCATGAAGCTGGTCTTGCTTCAGCTCTGTGTGTGGTAGCGGCTTCCTAGCCAGGAACCCAGGCATGGTGAAAATGTGATCTGGAAAGAAGAGGGAGTCCTTCAGAGTTCACAGGTTCAGGGCTGTGAAAAACACCTGCCAAAGCCTTGTCCATTCCCGTTTTTGTAGTTTCCTTAACTACAATGCCAAAAACAAGCTACGAAAGGAAGCTGTGGTTCATACGGGCTCTGAATTATTTCAGTTTACCAGGGGCATAAGTAGCATTTTTACTACTTGGTAAGCTGGGGCAAAGGGCACAAAGAGTTGAATTAATGGTTCTTAAAATTGCAGGGATGCTCTTCTGGGAGAAGTAGGGCTGGAGTCTGCATTGCTGGAGTGCCAGGCCAGGATTAAGCTGTGATCCTGACAGGGAAGTGAGCAGCCAGCCAGGCTCAGACAGGGTAAGTAAGCAATGTTAAAGTCATTGGGTTACTCTGGCAACTGCCCTGCTCCTCTTTGTAGCTGTGCTGATTTTAGGTGAGCAGGGAACAGGGTTGGTGCAGTCCTGTGGCTAGGAGCAGTGTCACTGCTTCCCTAGCAAGTCTGGCAGGGGGTTGAGAAGAGAGGGGAGTTGCACACATATATATCTGGTTACCTGGACTTAACTGGACTGCGTTTGCAGAGTCTGCCTGCATTTTATAGCCTGAGAATGCTCTAAATAATGTCTTTCTGGTGGCAACAGGTTGTACTCTGTACTCTTGACGTTTAGGTTTCTAACATGGTGATAGAGAAAATGCTTTCCTGGGTGCAAATTAGACAGTGTGGCTGAGCCAGCGATCAGGTCACTGCTGAAAGGGCTGGCCCTGTTCCCTCTTCCTCCCTCGTCTGTGTTCATAGGCACATGCTCCTGCTGCGTTTCCCAGGTGCTTGCTCCAGTGCTTCTTTGATCCCTCTGTGGAGGTAACAGCCAGGTTACTTTTGGACAGAAGGTTAAATGGGCGGAAAACTAACCCAGCAAAAGAAGTGTCTTGTTTCGTGCAGGAGTAGTGAGTTGAATCGGCTCAGCATAGGGCTGTTTGCGCTACAGTGCTGTCACAAGAGATGAAGCAGAAGGATGGGATTGGCAGTGGAGAAGGTCCACACATACCCTTTTAGCAGAAGCGAGCCATGAGGTTCTCTCACTTCTGTCCCCTGAAAACGCTTGCGGTTGGCAGGAGCAGAGCAGCAGCTTGGGAAGTCTGTAGTGATCATTGATAACTGAGGCTTGGCTGCTTCTTCTCAGGGCTGGGAGACTGATGCTAGGGGCCTGTGTCCCCCATAGGTGAGTTTGCTGGAGGTACCTAGATAGGCAAGATGCTTACTATTGTAATAAGGTTGTCTGATCTTGCAAGATCCCAATCCAGAGGTGATGTGACTTGCAAATCAGGGAGTGGGTGTCATTTGCAAATTCCCTGCAGCAGGGTAGAGTGCTGTTGGGACGTGAAATGTGACTTGTGTGAAGGTATAAAATGAGCCTTCCACCCGCCACCTCCCATCAACCTGCCTTTCCTCCTTCAATCCCCCGCACGAATTGTCTGCTCTGTTACAGGTCTTGATTTCAGCCTGTCATTTTGTGTGTAAATTACTGGGTTTGAAGGTGAGTTCGGATCAAGATCAGATGTGAATTTCAAGGCCAGTAGCTGTTCTGGAGTGATCTCATGGTGAACACTTTTTTTTTCTAGAATAAGAGAGCCTGTTCTGGCTTAGTTGGATTCATTATCAAGGAGATTAAATAATACCAGGACAGTGTCCTTTTATCTAAGGCTGAGAGCCTGTGTCTGCTCTTCAGAAATAGCTTTTCCAGAGTAGCTGGGTACAGACTGTACATGCATGCTGGTGTGCAACAGTCAGCATTGCTTACATTGCCTCTGCAGTTGTGTCTGGGAGGTGAATAACAGCTTTTCGCTAATGGGTCTCATGTCAACCGGAGTGATTTAGCAAGGAAGACTGCAGTGCATTAGTTGCTGTGACTCAGACTCACTCAGCCTCGTACTGATCGTTTATTGGTTTATAAATTAAACTGCAGATGATGCGTCCTGTCAGTCCTGGCATGCCGAGGATCCTGAAGGGTGTTCTTCCCATAGAGTTGTCTCAGAAATCTTCAAATTACTGCCTTGGGAGTCAGGGCATGCAGGTTGTAGCCCCAGCTCTTACAGCAATGACGCCAGCCAAGCTGCCCTGGCACCTGTCAAAATCATGGCATGACTCTGATGAGGTATCAAGGCTCTTTCAGCATCTGCCAAAAGCTCACCAGCAGTCTGTGCCTGTTGGTGCAGCATCCTGCATCCTCATTTTGTGAGTGGGGAGCAAGTCCCTCAAGTTTCTTGTAGGCAATAAAGTGCTGTCCACAAAATCTTGTTGAGCATTGCGGGGAAATAGATGCTGGCTGCTCCTGTGCTGGAAGGATCTGTGCTCCACCGGTCATGGGGAAGAGAAAGGCAGCAGTGACTGGTGTGGGCCAGGGCAGGGATTTGCAGATCTGTGCTGGTCCCTGTTGATCTGCATTGAAAAGTTATTTAGAAATGAAAAAGATGTTTTTTCTAAACAGGTAACTCTGTTTTCCCCAAGACCTGAGAGACCAGCCAGGCTCTTTTCGCCTCAGAGCTCTTCCCCAGAAATTCAACGTCTGCCCCTACGTGGTCCTGGAGCATAGTGTTTTGTCTTGGGTGCTTTTGAGGTTCAGTCCCAGCCTGCTCAAGGGTGGTGATGGCACCAGTGTGTCTCTTGCAGAGGATACAGTAGAGGGGTTTACCAGTGTGGGGCAGGAGCTTCAGCTTGCTTTGGGTAGGTTGTGTTTGAACCACAGGAGCTATTTAGAAAGAGTCCAAGGTTCAAGATAATTCACATCTAAGGCTAAAATATGTCAGATGATGTCCAGCTACCTTGTGTTTCCTATTCACTAAGGCACACAGGGCAGTTATAGCAGCTCAGCTCCTGCTTGCATGTCTGCATTAAATGTTCCCACATGGGAGACCAAAGCCAGGAAGGATTTTCTGTAGTAAAGATACCGGTATTACAGCAACCGCGGACATTTCAGGTTCAACACTGGTAAAAACACCGATTAGCCCCACAATAGGGACGGTGCTGCTTGATCCCTTGCCTCACCTGTATGGAGTCCAATTTGGGGTGGTTTCCTACCTGCAGGTCATCTCTGTAGCTGGGTGTGAGCTCTCTAATGAAGGTCAGAAGTTCACCTATATGTATTTATATTTTAAATGTAGCTTTTCAGTGGCTCAGTAAGCCCTGTTCTTTTCTGTTCTCAGTGGTGGCTGGTTTCTGTGGCAGAGGCAGAGCGACTGCAGGATGTGTGAAGGGCCGTCAAGGATTTCTGGACCCATTCCTCCAGACCCTACACTCATTCCAGACTATTACAAACGCCCCTTCTCAGGTGAGTCCTTGATGCTTGTTACAGATATGGGGTTTTGTAGTTTGGCATGACGCAGTTTGCCCATTTGGTGTCCTTATTCTTTGGCATCCTCAACAGTCTCCACTCACACTGGTGCAGGTGCTTATGCTGCCTCACAGATGGTGATCCTAAAGCTAGTCTGTACAGCTGTTTGAAAGATGGAAAAGCATAAAGTAGAGGTGGAGAGAGGGTTTTCAGTGTTTTGTAGGCTGTGGGTGAAGAAAACCATGAGATGAGATCATTTCCTGATAATCTCCTTCTCTTTCTTTCTCTGTAGCTCGAGGGAGGCTGGAAGGGAATGCTCAGAAGCTGGATTTTACCTCTGGCCCCCTGGACCTAGTTCTCAACCCATACCCTGCTTTGGGCACTGCCCGCCACATCCAGCCAGCCCCTCGCATTCGCCCCAGTGGAAAGGACTTTCTGGAGAAGGGACAGAAGGGGACGCTCAGTCTCTTACTGCAGCTCGAAGGGATCTCCCTTGGCGGAGGGCTGCCAGTCAAGAGTAAGTACAGCTGAGTTGCTGCTGGCCTGAGTTGCGTTTGGGGCCAGGGATGAAGCATCAGGGATTTGGGTGGATTCCTTGTCTCTGCTGCCTGAGGAGAGCTTGAGCTTCGCAGGGCCAGTGGCCCCATCTCCTCCGTTTGACCTGGCAGTGGTGTCCCTGGGCCGTCACCTGTGCTGCAGTGGGTGCTGCTGCAGCCTCCTGCAGCCTCCCTGACTCCACTCTGGCCCAGGTCTGCAGTGGGAAGAGAGACTGTAAAAAAGATGCTGTTTAATTTGGACTTGAGGAACTAGTCATGGATAAGAGAGATGCTGGAAATAAATCGGACCCTTCCAGTTTGCTGCCTCTGAATATAACCAGTGTCTTTATAGTCGAACTTAAAGATGGATCAAGTGAAATCTTAATGTATAAAGTTGTTTAACCTGGCGATATCCTTGTTACAGAAGCCAGGCAGGATTTGGGAAGACTGTCTGTATATGTAGATACTGAGAACATCTTTGCAAAAGATGTTCCCTTCAGCAGGGAGATCACCCAGAGTATGTTCAGAGGTCCAGGAAGAAGATAAGGCTGATCACTGGGTGCCACTTGATTGGCTTCATGTGCTGGCATTGCCCCTAGCCCTGCCGGGTGCTAGCATGGTGGAAGCCAGCTGGTGGCTGCCACAACTGCTGTGTCAAAGCAGGAGGGGAATGGAAATGGATCTAGTTGCATCAGCTGAGATCTTACCTGTCTTGGGGAGCCCAAGGAAGGATCATTTTTTATTTGAAAACAAAAAATATGCTCCATAGTCTTGATTATGTCTGCTTGACACCTTCAAGCTGAACCTGAGCCTGAAACCAGGAACAGCACAGGTTGAAGGCTCTGCAGCTGCCATTAACCAGTCCACTCTTCACTTCAGAAACACCATGGGATGCTGAACTGGGAATTGACCTTGCTCTCAAGAGGATGTGGGCATGGCTTGTCTAGCGTAGCCCAAAATGGGACAAGTAAGCCACACGCCCTCAGAGCAAGGGAGTCTGTGAACATCAGTAATGTGCACAGACGTGTGCTGACAGTCACAAAGGTGCTGTGAGATCATCTGGCAGAAAAGGGCCAGTCTGGGAGTGTGCATCTAACATGGGAAAAATGCACAGATACAGATTGCCTAGTCTGCAGAGAGGGGAGAGCTTGCTATTTCTATGGGCAGTTCAGCTTTGGAGGTGGAGCTGTGGGCTCTGGTGCTAGTGCTGCAAGAGCCTGCATCCCTTGGCAGTGTCTGAGGGCTGAAGGCTGTGCCTCCTCTTGCTGTGCAGGGAAAGGGTCCAAGGACCACGAGAAGGAAAACATGAGGCGAATAAAGGAGATTCAGAAGAAGTGCAAAGAGAAGGAGCGAGCTCAAGAGCACAGCCATCCCAAGCCTGTGAAAGCTCTGTGGAAATCCCAGAAATACGAAAATGTGGAGTCAAAGGTGAAGGCCAAACTGCAGGTCAGTACCCACTGAGCTCTTGAACTCTCCAGGCCTGGGATGCAGTTCAGCCATGAGGCTCTATAGAATGGTGGAGATGGAGGAGTCCTAGAACCTATGGGTCTGGGGGCAACTCAGTGCTGAAGCACAACGGGCAGATGTGACAGTGGGGCTGTGCACTGAGTGAGAACATTTGGCTTGGGTCTGGAGAACGATTGCTGTAATCATCGCCATCCTGTCTAGCCATGTAGACCCCCCCCATGCAGGGAAAGCTGAGAAGAGGAAAATCTCATCATGCCCTCTGCCTGGAAGCTTCTACTTGGCCCTTCAGTTGTTAGGGATCTAAAGGTGGTTCCTGGGGGGTGCAGAGCAGCCCTCACAGCCGTATTCCCTATCTAGAGGTGCATCCAGCTGGCCTTGCAGCTTCCCAGTGTTTGGGGCAATGCCAGTCTGGGGTTTGTGCCAAAAGGCTGTGGTATTCTGCCCCACGGATCAAGGTCCTCAGAGGTAGGTCTTCAGGCTGCGTTTGTTGGTCCAACTCTTACCACCCTGTGGACCCACAGTGGGCTGTATATATCCAGATTCTTCTCTGAGCGATTGTCCTGAATAACCACTGCACAGTGGGAGCACACAGGCATCTCCAGGCAATCAAGGTGGAGGCCTTGTAGCTCCAGCACAACCTGCAAGGGTGTATGTACCTCCTGTCCTCTGTACACGTGCTTATGGGAGAAGGAATGCAGAGCTGTGCCTTGTTTCCTCAGGCTTTCTCCACTGCTGAAACAAGCAGGTGTCTGGCTTTGTAAAGGTTTTGGTTCGCTTTTGGCTACTTGCTTTTTCTTTCTCTGGATATGTTTTTTCTCCTCTGGTGGGTTGCTTGTGTTTAAATGGTGCCTCTGTTGGAGGGCTCTGCAAAATGCACCAAAGCAGTTACCTTGGTGTAAGTGTACCTGTTTGTGCAGAAAGTAAAGTTAAGGCCCACTAGGAAAGGGAAGGAGAGCTCCATCACTATCTTTGGGTAGATCCACTGCCATCAGTCTGGATCTGGGAGACCCCTGTCATCCAGGTGACCTCTGTGTTCGGTTGGCCTCTTCCTTCATCCAGAAGTAGGCACTGTGGCTCCTATGGATGGGGTTAATATCCACCACATGGCGGGTTGTGCCCACCCTCATCATAGTGACCTCCTGGAGGAGAGGCCTTGGGGCTCCCTTCCAGATCAGCCTTGCATGGGAGAAGCAACCTGGGGAAGGGGAAGTGCCCTTGGCCAGTAAGCCACTGGATCTCCAGAGTAGCCTTGAACTGTTGGATCCTTGTCCTGCTTTCAGCTGGGACAGAGTTAATTTTCTTCCTAGTAGCAGGCATAGTGCTGTGTTTTGGATTTAGGATGAGAAGAATGCTGATAACACACTGATGTTTTAGTTGTTGCTAAATACTGCTTATGCTAGTCAAGGACTTTTTAGCTTCCCATGCTCTGCCAGGTGCACAAGAAACTGGGAGGGGGCACAGCCAGAAGAGTTGATCCAAACTGACCAAAGGGCTATTCCATACCATATGATGTCATGCTCAGTATAGAAACTGGGGGGGTTGGCTGGGGAGCAGCGATCGCTGCTCGGGAACTGTCTGGGTATCGGTCAGCAGGTGGTGAGCAATTGCATTGTGCATCCCTTGCTTTGTATATTATTATTATCATTATTATATTGTTATTATTATCAGTAACATTTTACTTTATTTCAATTATTAAACTGTTCTTATCTCAACCCAGGAGTGTTTCTCACTCTTACTCCTCTGATTCTCTCCCCCATCGGGGTAGGGGGAGTGAGCGTGGTGCTGAGTTGCTGGCTGGGGCTAAACCACGACAATCCTGCATTCTCATCAGCCTCAGGATTGTAGGCTGCCAGGAGAGGGCTTTGTCCTTCTGCGAGTCCCTGGTAGCCTTCATGGTCTCCGTCTCTGTTACGTCTTTGCAGCCAACCAGGCTGTGTAGACAGGAGTGACACAGCGAGCTGCTGCTTGTGCATACGGTGGGTGCAAGCTGGGTGACGCCTTGAGTACTGCCACTTACACAAGCCTTCCCTTGGTACTCCCTTCCTGAGTTGGAGCCTTCAAGTTCCTCCTCATCTCTGCATTGCTTCCTTCTGGTCTGTGGCTGTTGGACCAACTTTTGACACTAAAATTATGTGTGTCGATAACAACTGCAAAAACTGGCAAGATGATTTCTAAGCCAGTGGTTCCAAATACTGTGTCCCTTCTTCCCAGTGTGCCACCAACCTCTCTGACGTCCACGACCCTTCCACACATGGGAGCAAACCCACGTGTGCTTTAGGAACACAAGCCTACGCTCTTGTTTGACAAATTCTCTGGGTTAGAGGAAGATTGAGATAATTTCTTCTTTTGTTTTGGGGAAAGGGGGTGGTCTCTGTGCAGACAGTTTCTGTGTGGTATGTTACTTGTTCTCTGCAGATTCCTCCAGGGAGAGGTGGCAGGAGGCCCTGGTGCTGACTCACATTGCTTTAACTGTTGCTGTGGCCCTCCTAGAGCTGGGGTGTTCCCTATGAAGGATCTCCATCTTCCATGGAGCTGCTGCTCAGAGTTTAAGTTGATTCTGTTAGCTCTTGATGTCTAACATGGAGTTTCTTTTCTCTCATCTGTCCCTGAGGCTGTTAATTGTAGCAGCTGCCTTGAAAAAGGTTCTGACAGTCTCAGTGCTCCTGTGGAGGAAGATGGGGCATGCTGCACTCTGCTAGCATGCTCCTAAGATCACAAACTTACTTGACTTCTAACTGAACCGCACTAGGTAAAGGCACTTCTAATTAACTTACCAGAGAGATCTGGGTCTCCTGGCTCCTGTTGAAAAAAGACTGATCATCTTTGGAGCACGATCCATCTAGGCAGTGCTGAGGGCATTGCAGACCCTGGTCCTTACACCAAAATTACTGATGTTGCTGTCCTATCCTACCTTCAGTCTTCAGGTCTGCCAAGCTAAATGTGCCAGGCAACGAGGAATCTGCCTCAAAGGGACTGCAGTTCAGCTGAGAGAGCAGCCGAGACCTTGGTTACCTGTAAAGGTCTGGAGGCTGCCCTGTACAGTTCCTGTTACTTGCAAGAGTAGAGCAGTGCACTGGTGGTATTTATTGTAAGGTCACCCTCTTGCCACAGTGTCCTTCCAATTTTCAGGGTTTGTCTGGGGACTGCCTCAGACAGTCTGTTGCAGACTGCCTGTTAGATATCAAGCAGTGTAGCCTTGTGCCAATGCTAACCACAGCCTTTGAAGAAGCCTTCCAGATGCAATTCCACCCTCCCAAAACTACCAGACTCCCTCACTCTCCACTCTGCTTTCTGTCTAGAAAAGGCTAACCACAGATTTGGGGTGCTGAACAGAACAGCACTTGAGAACAGCATCTAATTTGTGTCAGCTTCATGCCTACCTGTGCTATTTCATTAAAGCTTGCTGTAGCAGGGCTCTGCAGTATGCTCTGGATTTACAGAGGTGGGATGTTTTCTTCTGGGAGTTCAAGTTCTCTGGTGTTGCCATCAAGGGAGACTGGCATGTGTGTCTCAACTTTCAGCACGCTTACTCCACGCTGCCATTTACCCTTTTCACAGGAAGATTTCTGCTTTTTAAGGAGTCATGATCATTGTCAGTTTGGACTGTCCATCCATTTAAACTGTCCCTAGGTCTGGTAGGTATCTCTGTTGGGCTATCTGGTGTTGCTTTCATAGAATCATAGAATCGTTTAGGTTGGAAAAGACCTTTAAGATCATCCAGTCCAACCATTAACCTAACATTACCAAGTCCACACTAAACCAATTAAGGGTAGACTAGACTAAACCATGTCCCAAAGTGCCACATCTACCTGTTTTTTGAACACTTCCAGGGGTGGTGACTCCACCACCTCTCTGGGCAGCCTGTTCCAATGCTTGACTACCCTTTCCGTAAAGAAATTTTTCCTAATATCCAATCTAAACCTCCCCTGGTGCAGCTTGAGCCCATTTCCTCTTGTCCTATCGCTAGCTACTTGGGAGAAGAGACCAACACCCAGCTCACTACAACCTCCTTTCAGGGAGTTGTAGAGAGCAATAAGGTCTCCCCTCAGCCTCCTCTTCTCTAGGCTAAACAATCCCAGTTCCCTCAGCCGCTCCTCATAAGGCCTGTGCTCCAGACCCTTCACCAGCTTTGTTGCCCTTCTCTGGACACGCTCCAGCACCTCAATGTCCTTCTTGTATTGAGGGGCCCAAAACTGGACACAGTATTCCAGGTGCGGCCTCACCAGCGTCGAGTACAGGGGGACAATCACCTCCCTGCTCCTGCTGGCCACACTATTCCTGATACAAGCCAGGATGCTGTTGGCCTTCTTGGCCACCTGGGCACACTGCTGGCTCATGTTCAGTCGGCTGTTGACCAACACCCCCAGGTCCTTTTCGGCCAGGCAGCTTTCCAGCCACTCTTCCCCAAGCCTGTAATGTTGCATGGGGTTGTTGTGACCCAAGTGCAGGACCCAGCACTTGGCCTTGTTAAACCTCATACAGTTGGCCTTGGCCCATCAGTCCAGCCTGTCCAGGTCCCTCTGCAGGGCCCTCCTGCCCTCGAGCAGATCGACATTCCCACCCAGTTTGGTGTCATCTGCAAACTTAACTGAGGGTGCACTCAATCCCTTCATCTAGATCATTGATAAAGATATTAAACAAGACTTTTCTTTCATGCCTGCCAGATTAGTCAGTAAAGAGGGACTCTCCAGTCAAATGCTATGCATGCATATGATCCAAATGCATGTTTCTGCAGACTTTCCCCCCCCCCCCAGTGTTTCTTTACAAAGTTCAGTTGCCAGGACTGGATGTGTTGTTGTAGGCCATCTGTTTGGCCTTTGCTGACTGTGTACAAATTGCCTTCCCCCAATAACTTCTGCCCAGTCATGGCAGAAGGAGCATGCTGTCATCTGCCTACTGGAACCTTGTGGTTGAGCTTGTGGTTGACCACACAAACTTTGTTGGGTGGGTTTCTCTTTGCTCCAGCTTCCTGCTGCCAGTGTGTGTTTTCTCGCCTTTCCCAGGAGAGCTCTCCACCTGCAAATCCAGAGGCTGTGAAATTCCTGAGGGCATATTCTCGCTGTGGTCCTGGGATCAAGCCGTGCAGGCTGCTCTCCCCAAGGCCTGCCAGAACGAAAGCAGAGGCAGACACAGAGGCTCCAGAGGCACTAGGTGCTGAAACCAAGGTGAGTTGCACACTAACTGCATGCTCCCAGGGGTTTCTGCACTCATCCATCCCAGGAGTTACTGGCACTTACCTGTTGCTCTTGCTTTTCTTCTAAAATGTTGGGTCAGATGTGCTATGTGAACAGGGAGATCTGTAAATACTGTTCCTGGCTGAAGGGACAGAACAGGGCCTTGATCACTGGGGTAGTGAGATTGGCATTCAAGGATTGCCAGTACTACCCTCTGGCTTCATCCTTGCTCATAGTTAAAGAGATCATGAAGTTCCCTTGAAAATCCCACCTCCTTGCTGTAGAAGTGCCAGTGATCTCAAATCTGCTCTTCCTAGGGCTTTGCAGGAGGTCTTGGGGGGTTTGGAGACTGCTCCCACCCTTAATCAAAGGAACTGTGGCTTCTGGACATTAGAGAAAAAATTGAGAAATGGGTGTGCTTTCTAGTAAGGAGAGTTAAATCAGTATTAACAATTAAACCTTTCAGGTAGTCTTGTCTGGGAGGTCCTACACTGCTCTGTGACTCATGTCTTCTTTCCTTGGCTGGCATAGGATTGTTGGTTTGTTGGTTCTCAGATGCCATGGAGTGACTTAATTTAAACAGGACATAAAGTCCTAAGGAGGAAAACCAAGAAAACTTTAAACTCAAACCCAGCAACCTTCTCCCCTGTCTTGACCATCAGAGGAGCTGTGGTAGAGGGTGCTGTCTCTGGGGAAATGCCCCCAAGGACTAGCTAAGTTCCTGCTCTGCCAGGCGCTCTGTTGCGTTTACTGGTCTGGCAAGGGCCCGACCAGTTTTTCCCCCAACCTTCTACCTGCTCTGATGGGCTCAAAATGCAGCAATAGGAGCCACGTGGACTATGTCAAGCCTGGTTCTTCCTGTCCTTCTGGCTTTGAGGGCATGGGGTCTGCTTGGGGACCTCAAAAAGACGGGGTTTAGGTTTTGCCTGGCTTTTGGTGCCAGGCAAGCCATGGCACCCCAGGGGTTTCTGGCACTTACTCTGGCACTGTTTTCCTCTCAAAACATGGCCATAGCTCCTGCCTGTCTCTCCGATTCCTGAGATGGGATGGACTGAGGGTATGCCGGTCCTATTGTAGTACACCTGCAATTCTGTATCTTGTGTGGGTGCCTCTTTGCTTTGTCCCTTGTGAGGACAAGGGCAGCTGCCTCTGTGCATGTGCTGTGACAGCCCCCGCTGCCTCCTTGTCTCTTCTTCCAGATCCAGGTGGAGGGCAAGAGCATTGACTTCATTAAGCACAATGCTTGCAACGCCAAGCGGGCCCCACTGCGGCGCTCCCAGTCCTTGCAGGCGCTGGCTGAGCTGCTGGAACAGAAGCACCGGGAGCAGGAGGAGTACAACGCCAAGCAAAAGGGTCACATCCCCCAGTAGTATGTATGCCCCTGTCTGGTCCACAAGACTTTCTGTAACAAGCCCACTTCCCTTCACCGTGTCCCCCAGCTTCTGTGTAGAAAGACAGCGGCAGGGGCTGGGGACAGAGGCGCTCTCACCGTATGCGAGCAGTGTGATTTACTGTGGCCTGGGGAATAAATGCAATCCCTCCTGGTTTCTTGACTTAACAAGCATCCTGTGGCCTGTGTGACTGGGCTCAGGAAGAATTTTGTCTCCTCCTCCCTTGCTTGCTGTTGTACAATGATGCTGACATGGCGTTGCTTTGTGTGCTCTGAGAAATGTGCTCCTGCCCCTTCATAAGCTGTGCTCTGCAGGACATAGCTTCAATATTAAAAGATCCGGTTTTGGAGAGGCAGATAGCTTTCTCTGCCTCACAAGTGTTCATCCTGCCTTGGACCCGGAGTCTGAGGAACATCCAACTAGTGACTTGCATTTTGGGGTTCTTGACTGGAAAACAGTTCCTGGGTGACCCTGTCCTAGGACTGACCATGGTGTCAGTCCTTCGGCTCTCTGCTGTGCCTGCTGTTCTCTGCCAGCCATCCCAGGCTGTGGGCTGCTTTGTCCAACTTCATTTCATCACTGGCCCACAGATGGTTTTGAAAGGACTCAGTGGCCTGGGCCAGAAGCAAGGAGCAGAAGCCCTTGTCTCCAAGTAGCTTGTGTCAGCCTCAGTGCATCTATTCCAGCAGCCCTTTAGTGCATGTAGAGCGTGTTTGCTAGTCCATGCATGTGGGTTAAACCCCAGTGTATCCCTCCATGGCAAGGGCATGTGCCGGCAGGGTGGGTCTTTGTGGTCCTCAGGCGGTGCCATGGAGACTAGTAGGATTTGAAGGGCTCAATTCCTGGCCTCTGCCTGCATCCCTGGGCAACCCCTCCTGCCAGATGTGCTGACATGTGCCTTCGTTTGCCTTGCCAGCCTGCTGGAGAGGAAGGAGCTGTGGCGCAGACAGATGGAGGAGCGGCTGCAAAACCTGCCAGATCCCGACACGCCACCTGGTCATAGCATGATGCCGGAGGGCCAGCGACTGGAGACCCTTGGCAATCTGAAGCAGAGTAAGAGGAAAAGAAACAGGGATTACAGCTCAGAAAAACAGGTGATCCTAGCCAGGATTAGGGAGAAGAGAGTTCCGGGGCACAGATTCTTGCCACATGGAGAGTTGCCTGGAATAAGGCATGTAGCTGGGATGTGAGCTGTGTGCATGGAAAGAGCAATCTCCTTCAGGTTGGTGGGACCTGCAGGTTACAAGACTGGCTCTCTGGAGCAGGCTTGTCCAGTGGACCTGATGTTACGGTTATTATTGCTCTTAAAATGATAGAAAGATTTTGGTTGGAAGGGACCTTCAGAGGTCTCTAGTCCAACCCTTGGTTCTTCAAAGCTGGAGCAGGTCACTCAGGTCCTCATCCAGCTGAGCTCTGAACAGAAGGATGGGTATTCTAAGTCCTTGTTCCAGTGCTGCCACCATTTTAATGACTGAGGAAGAGGTCATAGCATGAAGAAAATTATGGATTTCTTTGCTTTTCCACTTACACAACTTGTGGGGTGTTTTGGGGGGTTTTTTGGTTTTTTTCACAGGCCAGGAGCAGCTGATAAAGGACCTGGTGATGCTTCCAGTGCACGCAGACACCCTCAGCATGCAGAAGAGGCAGGTAGACCTGGAGAGGAAGCTCTCCCAGATAGAAGAGGCCATCAAAATTTTCTCGAGGCCCAAGGTCTTCATCAAGCTGGACTCCTGAGCCAGTGGGGCTGGGTGTGTTGTGCTGCTCTGTGTGAACGTTCTTCATCGCTGGAAAGGGATGATCATCACTTTGGGAGGGAAGGAGAGGAAGGCAAGTTCAGGTCCCTGAGCCCACACAGGTGTCGATACAGTGTCCAACGTGCAGCTGGCTTCTCTTGGTCACCCTCCACTGCTGTGTCTTGTTCATGGAAAAGGGAGGGAGATGCCCTAATACACTCTCCACTCTTGTGATCTGGAGAACAGTCATCTCTGTGCTTCTGGACTTCTCGGAAATCAGCTCTCTGCTCTGGATCCATGGCATCACCTCTTATTTTCCCATTTTTTCCCACTTCTAGAAACTGATAGGAGGTCTCCTGTGCTGCTGCCTATGGTGTTCCTTGTCCCCCTCTTTCTCCTGAGCTGGGCCATGGTCATGGCTCATTCTGGGCACCTGCAGACTTGTCTGCACAAAAACCTCGTGCTGTATGTCTGCTGTGCATGCCTCAGTCCTGAGCACTGACCCATCCTGCTCACACAGCCAGTGCCTCTACATCCTGCAACCTGCTGACTGGGCTCAGGCTGCTCGGGGAGAGTTTGGGGACAATGAAGAGGCACAGAGCTTCAGTCCTTCCTGCCCAGGGAAGAGCTGGGCTGGCTGCAGGAGGATCTGGCAAGATGTCTGGAGAAGTGTTTGTTGTCTGTGGGGCAGGACGTGCTCCAATAAAGCATTGTTTCCCTCTTTCAGTGTGTGTGCAGTTCCCAGCGGGCTCAGCAGGGCCTGAGGAGTGGTGGTGAGCAGCAGAAACCAGCAGCACTGACGTAGTGCAGGCAGGGCAAGAGCCATGGGTCCTGGTCCCACTTTCTGCAGAAGCCTGAGGTGGCCCAGGGAGGTTCGGTTTCACAGCGCTGGGGTGCTGCAATGTGGTGGTGGACTCAGAGTGGAGAACATGTGAAGTTCTGCCAGATCTCAGTCCACAGGCCAGCAGAACAAGGCTGGGCAGATGCCATCGTGGAGGTGAGCTCACTGCCTCCTTACCTTCAGATGCCACGCAGGGACCTGTGCAGGGATCCTGCTGCGTGAAGCGTAGAAAGATTTAAGCTAGAAGGTATCGCTGGAGGGCTTGGTCTGTCTCCTGCTCAGTACAGGGCCAGCTCCACAGCTTGGGGCCTTGTCCAGCTGAGTTTAGGAAAATCTCCAAGGATGGGGTTGCCACCAGCACCTCACTGGGGCTCTGTCCCTGGGCTGTGCCACCCTCAGAGGGAACACTTTTTCCCCTGAAGTCCCATCAAAATTTCCCTTGTTGCAGCTTATGCGTGTTGCCCTGTCTCCTTTCGCTGTGTGGGGTGGGGATGCTGCGCATGGTTGCCCCAGGCAGGTGCCTTGTTGCACAAGGTTACTCTATCCTGGGCAGAATTTTGCAGGGTAATGTTGCAGAACGGTCCGGCCCTGCCCATAGCACTTAGCATTCTGCGGTGCCCTGGGATGTCGGGGGCCAGTGCAGCTGCCAAGGGCTGGGGAAGCTTTTAGCACTCGAGGGCTGGAGGAGATGAGATCCCAAGTGGAAAATCACCCCACGCTCCCCTGGGGCTGCCCTTGGGGCAGACACCGCAGCTAGGCTGAGCTGGCTGGATGAGAACGGCATTGAGAGCAGCTGGGGACCGCAGGCACCAACCTCTGTGCACCTCCCTGCCCTAAACAAGTCTGGACTAACCAGCCCTGCTGTCTGCTTTGCTCTCTTGCCTGTCTGAGCCCTGGCTGCGTCCCATGAGTGTTGCCCCACTCAGGAGCCACCCTCAACCCTTGCTGCTCTCCCTGTCTGCCCCTGGCAGGACTGGGATGCAGCCCCGCCGCTTTCCTGGGGAGCTGACCGGCTCTGCCACCAGCATGGGTGTGCCCTTGTGCCTGCACCCAGGGCATCCAGCATTGCCCCACGGTAGCCAGGCCAGGGCACCCGGCACCATCTGCTCTCACTTCCCACGGGGCTTAATCCAAGGGCCGTGGGAGAGCCCTTGTGCCACGAAGGGTCTGGCACTGTGCCGGTGCCCTTGCTCCTCCTTGAGCAGCCGTGTCCAGCTTGGGCGAATGGGCTGGAAAAGCACTGCCCTCAGATGCAGCCTGCATGCCAGACTTTGTGCCTGGGCTGCTTTGTCAGCAAACATCGCTGGTGGCCGTGGTAGGTTGGGGCAGAGCTGTTAGCACTGGTGCCACAGGTTGATGCTGCAGGAGGTGTGGCGAGAGGGGGTGAAGACCCATGGGGACAGCCAGCCGCTATCTAGCCAGGCCTGTTCCTAGCCAGGACAGGACAGAAGGATACGAGGAGAAGCTGTCACCATTGTGGGTCCAAGGCCCAGCAACACCTTCCTGCTGGGGTGTTGCTCTGTCCCTCCCTGTGGGCAGGAAGGTGCTGGGCCAGGGCTGGGCCAGGCCAGCAGCAAAGAAAAGGCCAAAGCTCAGTGCTGGGAGAGGGACCGAGGGCACTGGGAGCCCCAGGTAAGCATGAGAGGTGGGAACAGCTCCCCTGAGCTAGGGGCTGGAGGAGGAGGATGGAGCTGCACCACCCCCAGCAGCATTTACTGGGGCTCAGTGACAGCCAGGGTGCTGCTGCCAGCCCGGGTGCCACCCAGCTCCCTGTAGATGTCACCAGGGTGTCCCCTGCATAGTGAGGGCACAGCAGCAGGGAGAAGATGGGAACTGGGGGTCCAGGCAAGGCTCATTGTGTCAGGCCACCATGCCAGGCTTGCTGCCTAAAACAGCCTGGACATGTGCTGTGGGACAGGGATGTGCAGGGGGAGGGATGTGCCCCAGCATCCCTCCAAACACCTCCTCCTCCTCCCTGCAATGGGCCTCACTGGGGTCGCCCAGCGCAACAGCAAAGCTATGACATGCGCCATGGTCAAGGGCACTGCTCCCAGGCACTGCCTTGCGCATGTAGGGCTGGGGTCCCACCCACTGTCCCCCTCCTCCCAGGGGTCCTGCAGAGCTGGTTGCAGGGTTCATGCTGGCCCACATGGGATGGGCCATGGCATGTGGGATGGGGCGATGGGGCTCGTGGGGGACATGCCTGCCCCATCCCATGGCACCAGGGCTGTTCGCTGTCCTGGAGAGGGGGCTGTGCCCTACAGCTGTGGGGGTCCAGCCCCTGCAGTGATGTGAACCAGGGACAAGCAGGGTGCTTCCTAGAAAAGGTTTTACTGTCCATTGCAATATATTAATTGATGATGCATATTTTGATAAAACAATAAAAAAAAACCCCACTTGCTTGGAAGGAGGGGGGTGGGAGGCCAGGGGGCTTGGAGGGGCAGTGCCTGGCGGGAGCAGGTGCTGTGGCACGGCTCCCAGTGACATGGGTGGCAGGACAGGGCAGTGGGCAGCCCTGCTCTGCCCCTGCCCACTAGCCCCATCATCGCCCAGCCTGGCTGTGCAGAAACCTGGCTGGCCACCAAGGGTGGCACAGGACCCCATGGCTATAGGGCGAGGAGGGTGCCGTCCTCCTGGCCGGGGCTGCCATTGTGGCTGCCAAGAGACTGCAGGGAGCCCCGTGAGCTGTGCAGGGACAGGCTCCGCTGGAGGTGTCTGTCCACAGGGCCCCCATTGGGGCAGCCCCCAGGGATGTAGTGGGGCGCGCTGTCACTCTCGATAACCAGGTCACCCTCCTCGTCGCTCTCGGCCGTGCTGTAGTTGCTCAGGTACTGCGAGGCTGGGCTGGGGGTCTGCTGGCTGGGGGTGCTGTCTGTAGACATGCCTGAGCTGCCCGAGGCCTTGCTGCTGCGGATGATGTTGTTGCGCTGGTTGGCTGGCTTGACTGTGATGATGAGGTTGTGGCTATTAGCCACCATCATGTCCGTCACCTGGTCCAGGGACTTGCCAGCCACATCGATGCCGTTGACCTCCAGGATCTCATCGCTCACCGCCAGCAGCCCCGTGCTCTCGGCCAAGCCGCCCTTCACCAGGCGGGAGATGAAGATGCCAGGAACCTTCTCGACACCCTGCGGAGCCACTCGCATGCTGACACCATCGCGGATGTAGAAGCCCAGTGGCTTGTCGGAGCCATGCTTGTGGAGCCGCACACGGCGGTGGGTCTCAGGCAGGATGTCCACGTCGATGATGGAGGAGATCTGGCGGAAGTCCTGGGGCATGCCGATGAGGAGGTGAGGCTTGGCCCGGTAGTGTGTGGGGCGCAGCAGCCCCTTCTTCTTCCGCTGCAGGGAGTTTGAGGCGAAGACACTGGCATCAGACTCTGCTGTAGGGAACAAGGGAGGACATAGGTCAGGCACTGCAGCTGCCCCGGGACACAACCGTGTGCCCTTGGCTCCAGGTGTTAGGGGAGCCAGTGGGAGAAATGCCCTGCTCATGGATCTCAATGGGTTTTCCTCCCTGGAGCATCCCCCTGGCTTTTCCTGCAGCCTGTTTCCGTCAGGGCCATCTCCTGGGATTATCCAGTGTACATGAGGCCAGGATTAGTGGGATCGAGGCAGTGATTCAGCCTTAATCACACTTTAAGCCAAACTCTGCAGCTTAACACTAGAGCTGCCAGCCCTGACGGCCCCGGAGCCACGGCCATGCCCCACTTTTTGGGGAGAGGGCACCCCCCCACACACAAGGGGGGTGCTGCAGTGGCAGCCAGCTCCCCGAGACCGAGTCCAGCCCCATGAGACAGCACCAGAGTCCCTTGTCCCTGCTGGAGCAGGGCCATTGCTGGCACGGGATGGGGATGGCCGCAGCTGTGTCCTGTGGAGCCCTGCCATCCCCAAGGATGGAGACTCCTGGCCTCCTGGAGACTCATCCCAGGGCTGCAGCGTCCCTGGAGCCCTAAACATCCCAAACTGTGATTTGTGCCACTGTCTCTTATTCCACCATCTGGCACCACCACACAGGGTTTGACTCCATCCTCCTTGACCCTGCCCTGGGGCTTCTCCATGGGGCCCAGCTCCACCACATCCCCTCCTTGGTCGCATCCAGTAGGTGCTGGGGAGCAACCTCTCAGCCCTTCCTGGTTTCTCACCATCCCTTTCCACAGGGGAGCCCAGATCTAGACACTGCATTGCCAGCATGTTCCCCACAGTGTCTCCCACCAGCTCCCAGACCCTGCTCCAGCCACAGGGACACTAGGGATGCCCCCAAGCCCAGGGGATGCAGGGTTTTTCCCTAGCCAAGCCAGCCTGCCAGGGCTCCTGGGTTATAAATATCTCCCTGCACACACAACCTGGCATATTTTTAGCTCAGGAAAGGGTGGTGGAGGCTTTCCCACAGCTATTTCAGCTCACAGCTCCTCTCCAAGGGGTGCGAGCAGTTGGCCGGGCAGGTCCAGCACCCCATGGACGAGCCCACCGGCAGCCCTGGCAATATGCTGGGCTTTCCCCTGCCCTTCCTGTGAGCCAAGCCCAGCTAAGGAGGGCCAATGCTGCCATCCCTGGCTGGGCTGCCCTGTGGGGACAGCTTCACCCAGTGAGGTGACGGCACAGAGAGGAACCAAGCTTGCAGCCTTTGCTTTTTGATCCCCTGCGGCAGGACCATTCACCGCGGAGCACACCAACAGGTGCACACCTACATACACACATGTGTGCACGGCTCCCCATGCCTGGTGTGTCAGAGAGTCTCTGCAGCTGCATTCCTCACCAACCTGGACTGGTTCAATGACAGCCCAGCCTGGGGATGACCTGGATCCATTTTAAATCAGCTGTGACTCACCCAGGGCTTGCTCCCAGCCTCTCCGCACACCTTCTGCAGTGCTGCCGGCCCCATGGCCCCTGTCCCACAGGCATGGCCAGGTGCCGGGGCTTGCTGGCACTGCCTTCTCACTCTCCTTATTGCGCTGCCCACCGTGCCAGGACCACAGCTGCCCACTCTCTGCACTATGCAGAGCAGTCACCCACATCACCCAAGGGCCCTTGCAGGCTTTTCCCAGCAGCAAAGGTGGCTCCAGGAGCAGGAGTGATGCAGTGGAAGCCCTAGCACACCCAGCCCTGCACTGGCTCCCTGTGCTGCAGCCTGGGTCCAGACCTTGGCCCAGGAACAGGGGATGCTTCAGTGCTGGCAGCGGCAGTACCAGAGCACACTGCAGGCTCTGGCTCCCTCCTGCCAGCAGCCTGGATTGCCGCTGCTGGCCCCCATGCTGTGTGGCCCCAGAGGAAATGCATGTCCAGGGCATCCCGCACCACCTTGATGCAATAGCCCAGGAAAACTGGCATCACCTCTCACCCAGGGACCTCCTACCACTAACATGAGCTGGAAACACAGAGTTGCTCTGGGTGCCATGCTGGGGAAACCGGGGCTTTTAGATCAGGCTCCAGCTTTGCGCACTGTTGCTTGATGATGCTACTAAAGAGAAAGCCTCGGTGCTGCTAAACTGAGTGGAAGGGGACAGGCTCATCTCCCCAGTGAAGAGGAGACATACCCAGAGTGTTTGTCACCTGGAGGCTTTCATCCTCACTGGGACACTGCTATCACAGTGATTTTGCACTCCTGTGCGAGCAAGCTGCTCTCTGGGAATGCACCACTGAGATCAGGGTGAGCCCTGGGCAGCCAGGGAGGAAATAAGCCTCCTCCCACCACCAAAAACTCAGCAGCACCTGGCACCCGGAGCGCTCTGCCAAAATGACGGCTGCTGCTGCCTCGGGGCAGGGAGCCGGACGAGGATCCTGGCACAGTGCTCACGAGAGCAACACAGTGTTTTCCGGGAGCCTACACAAGCCCTGCTGGAAAACGCGACTTCAAAGGGGTGAATCGCAAGTATTTGCCTTTGTTTGCCAGGGCACATGGGGCTGGGCTGACGTGGGTGCCTTTGCCATGGGGAAGGGCTGCTGGGGAGAGCCCATGTGGGTGCCACGGCTCTGGCAGGGCTCTGGGAGCCTCCTGGTGCCACCACCTCTGGATCTGTCCACCATAGTGGTGGCTGGCTGGTTCGTGACCAGCCGCCACTGCCACGGGCACAGCCCAAACATGGAACCAGTGGTACCGCAGGATGTGGCTTATCTCCCTTGATGGGGAGGATGGATCTGACACCCTTCTCCAGATCCGGTGCACTCCTCTGGCTCTGCTTACCCTTCTTCTGGATGATGACCCTGAGGAGGGGGTTGGCTGAGGACAGGGCTTTGTGGTAGTTGTCATCATTGTTGATGGGCAGGAGGTCGCCGTGGATGTCCGTGTAGCCCAGGAACACATCCACCCGTGGGATCTGGTGCACCGTCTGCAGCAGGCGGTAGAAGTCCTGGAAGCTGCCTGCGCCAGAGCGCTTCATGGCGAAGCGGCGAAATTCGGCATCGAACTGTGGAGGAGGAAGAGAAGAAGGAGGAGGAACAGGGTGAGGCTGGGCAGGGCTGGCTCCAGCCAGCAGGACTGATGCAGGCAGGGCACTGCACAGAGCTGCCCTGGGGCAGGGAGAGCACTGGCAGCACCAAGGCAGCAGTGCCCGTCAGTCAGAGCCCATCCCAAAAACAAAATAAAAGGAGCAGAGCCATTTTCCTGTCCAAATACTGAAGCGAAAAAGCAGAGAGGTGCCTGTGTGGTGGAGGAAGGACCCTCTGGCCACCATACCACCAGCCACGGCGGGCACCGTGCCGCTGGGAGGCCCTTCCCTACAACATGGGTGCTGCCATAGCACCTGATGAGCAACAGCATTAATTATTGCCTGTTTCAGTCACAATGAAGGAGAAGCCAGTTAAGAACAGGCCGAGGAGTCCTGTAAGAATTGCACTGCCTGAGGGGGGCTGCACTGATCCTGGGGCAGGCAGTGGCCGGTGCACCCCAGAAAGGAGGGCACCACGCAACCCACTGGGGGTCCCGGGCAGGCAAGGGCTGGGTGAATGCACACCTGAACAAGGGTACAGCAGGGGAGTGCACACATGAGTGAGCACAGGGCTGGGTGGGTGGGCACAGCTAGGTGAGGGCACACATCTGGGCGAGAGTGCCCTGGGTAAGCACACATCTGGATGAGCACACACACCTGGGGGGAGACCACATCTGGAAGAGCACACAGCTGTGCAAGCGTGCACATCTGGGCACACAGCAGGGGATTTATCCCTTGCTGGGGGTGCACAACTGAGTGATGGCATAGTCGGGGATGTGCGTGCCCTGGTGAGCATGCACATCTGGGCGAGAGCACATCTGGGCGAGGTGTGCACCGGGGTGACCGCGCGCCCAGCACACCCACAGCGGCGGGGCCATGCCGCACACCGGGGCTGCCAGCACCGCGCAGCAGCGAGGGCGCATAGCTGGCGAGCGCTCGCCGGCGACGCTCCCACGGCCTGTGCCGGCCGCGCCGAGCGGGCCCGCGGCCCGGCAGAGCCCAGGGTGGCGGGACGCCGCGGCCGCCGGGCCGGGCTGGGCTCGGGGAGGCCCCGGGCAGCGCCGCCGCAGCGCAGGGGAGCGGAGCGGAGCGCCCGCACGGCCTGGCTCCCGCACCGCTCCCGGTGCGTGGTGCCGCCCCACGTGTGCTGCCCGGCTCGGCGGCGGCGGCGCGCCCGGCCGTGACCCGGCGGCACCGGCACCGGCACCGGCACGCGCTTACCTTGCTCTTGACCTCGATGACCGGCTCGGCAGAGCGCGCCGGCGTGCGGTGGTGCTTGGCCATGCTGCGGGCCGGGCCGGGCCGGGCCGGGCCGCACCGGGCCACGGGGCCGCACCGGGCCACGGGGCCGCACCGCCGCCACCGCCGCTCCCGCGGCCACGGGGGATTTTCACCGGCCATGACGTCACCGGCGAGCAGGCCGGGCGCCGCCGCGCCATTGGCCCAGGCGAGGTGGGGGGCGGGGCCGCAGGGTTGCTGACAACGTCGCTGTGGCAACGGGGGCGGGGCCGGGCGGGCGGCAGGTCCCGCCCCCCTCCGCCCCAGCCCCGCCGCCCCCCCTGCCCGGGCCGGGGTCGGCTCCGCTCCGCCTGCGGCCGGCTGCTGCCGCCCGCCCCGCCCGGGCACGGCTCCTCTCCCCCGACAGGACGCCGCCGCGTCGCCCGCCTGCCCCCGCCGCCGGCCGCGCCGTCTGCGGGCGGGCTGGAGGGGATGGCACCGGGCGCAGCCCGACCCGGGCACCGCCCCGCACGGCGCCGGTAATCCCGGCCACCCCATCGCTATCAGGAACCTCATTAGTGGCACAATTAAAATCCATGCGGACGCTGGGCTCTGACGCGTGGCTGCCATCCCCACTTCATCCCCACGAGTGTCGCTGGTGGGAGCCTTGGGTCCCCCCGGGGATATTTCAGCGTGGCTCGACCCCACGCCGGCAGAGGGTCCTGCCTCTCCCGCCGATCTGGGTCTGCTACGGGTTTGGGAGCCTTTTGGCAGAGGGCTGGCAGGCCGTCGGGGCATCCCTGGCAGCAGCGGATGATTTTCAGCCTGGCCATGTGACACGCTGCCATGCCGCTTGTTTCCTGCCTCCTGGTCACACGTTCCCTCCGGTTTTTCTCCCCGGTCTGGCAGGAAAGTTTTGTTACCTCTCTGGAGCAGCGTGGGCCGGGGAAGGTTAGTCATTTCGGGGATGAACTTCTTTACCAAGCAGTGGAACAAGCAAACAAAAGGAGGGGAGCTGCTCGAGTTCACCAGCAAAGCGCTCGTGTCACTGTGCCCATCCCAGCACCAGGCTGCCAGGATGTGCTGCCAGAGCACACCCCCTCTGGTGCTGCCAGGTTGTGTCTGCGGGTGATGGCCGCAGGATGTGTCTCCGGCAGAACTGGCTCTGTCCAGGCACAGAAATGCTCAGAGACACACAGGCAGTCCCTTCCCCACAGACCCCGCCGTGGTGCAGCTCTGCCCGCGTGATGCCAGAGTATGCTGCGAGCTCCCTGCCTGTTTGCAGGCTGCCGGCATCGGGGTCACCAACCCCAGTGCCTGAACAAGACTAAAGTCTTGTTTACAGGCTCCAAGGAAGCTGCCACACCAGCCGCAAGGGCCATGACAACAGCACCATGAAAACTTTCTAAAGTCAAACACCTAATGAGCACAGCACTTCCTACTGAATAAACACATTGAACCAAATCCTGAGAATCAGCCCAGCTTGTCTGGATCACGCTGTCCTCTGATCCTTGCCCTATCCTGGCCCACGGAGCAACCTTTGGACAGGACGATGTTGCATCAGACCCCAGCATCACCACAGCACCAGGCCAGCTGCATAAGCTGGACTGCAGCTCCTGGCAGGCTCTTCCCCTGTGTCACCACACCTGCGTGAGCAAAGGGAGCGCGCCAGGCTGTGAGGCCATGGGACATCTCCTCATGTACCAGCAAATTCTCTGCCAGCTGCTCCTGCTGCGCAGAAAGATTGTTATGAGGTGAAAATGATCCTGACCACACACAGAGCTGTAAACTCATCAGCAATTTCCCCCATTTTTTCTTTTTTTAAACAGAGTAATTGTGTTGAGGTCAGCAAGATAATCCTGATTTACACCAGGGTTAATGTCTACGCAGGCACTGGTGACAAAAGAAGCTTGCAGCCCTTCATCTCCAGTTTTGGTAAATTTGAGTTAATTGTTCAGCAGGATGGTGGGGGTGACATGCTGATCCAACCTTCTGTTTTGCACCATGTCCCTGAATCTGTGGCTACAGAGTGAAACCTCAGCTAAGCAGACAGTATTGGGGCAGGTATTTATTTTGCCTTAGTACCAGGAGCTCTGAAACAGCCTCTGGGACTGGAGCACATGCTACCAAATGTCCAGATGTGTCCACCAACTTCAGATCCACTGGTTCTTGGCTGCTTCAGGTGAGGGCAGTGAGGGCCTGGCTCTCCAGGGGGCTCAGTACTCCCTTCTTGGAGGGAGGCTGCTGAGGCTCAGCATCACAGGAACACACAGGTTGGTGGGTGCCTCAGAAGGTCGCTCCTCCACCCCCTGCTCAAAGCCAGGTCAGTGCTGGGTTCAGATAAGGTTGTCCAGCATGTGCCCATGAGCAGGTGGTTTTCCCAGCAATGGCTAGGGCAGGAGATGGGCAGCGGGCAGCTCAGGTGAGCTGTACCCCCCTTGTCCATGGAAGGGAGAAGAAACATAGGAGTTTGAGCTCGAGGCAGGATCAGTGCTGCAACTACAACTGTTCACCTGGGCCAGCAACAGCACAGGGAGTGCCAGCAAAATGCACACGCAGAGCCTGAGACCTGATTTGATACTGATATGTCCACAGCTTTACTCTGTCCCTGCCACCCACAGGAACCTTCTGGGCACTCTGAGGAAGGGCTGCAACCGAAAGAGCAGCAAACAAAGTCACCTTGACCTTAATGGGGGACATTGGCAAGGGCAGCCTTGGACACTGTATTTGTCTTTCCCTCTTCCACTGCTGTCAGGAGCTGGGAGACATGGATCATGGTCCCTGCCAGCAGAGCAAGAGTGGCAGAGAGCTCTGACAATGTCTCCTTGGCTTGGTGGGGACACAGCGGCTGGGGAGGGAAAGCCCACCTGGGTGCTGAGCCTGTTCAGGGACAGCTGAGGGCAGAACAGGCAGGGAGCGCAGCCTCACCTCTGAAGCAACTCCTGCTGCCGCAGTGCTTGTTGTGGGGAAGGATGCAACACAAGAATGGGCTCCACCGGCATTCTCCATCCTCACAAGGATGTACCCTGGCAGCTGCGGAGGGTTTGTTAGACTGGATGTAGGCTCAGTTCATTTCTTTGTGAGTTTATTTTGTTGGCTCCCAAGGCAGCGATGCCCCATGGCACAGCTCTTCCCCAGGAAGCTGTGAGGTGATGCATCCCTGTGGTGGAGTGTCTTTTCTGTTTGCAAAATCTGGTACTGGCTGCAAACTCATCCGTGCCTTTGGGCAACAGGTCTGGCTGCCAAGGAACACTGAACAGCTAATGAAACACGCAGAGTAAATATATGGTGCTGCAGATAAAACTGACTTCTCACATTCCTACGATACTGTTTTAAAGTACACTAAAACCCCCTCCTGGTGCATCAGGATCATTACCATTGTTTTCCCAGTGCCGGATCACATCTCAAAGGAAGATGCGTATGGGGAGGAGGACTCGGAAGCTGCTGTTCTACATTTTTATGGGTTTTTTTTGTTGTTGTCAGTAATAATCTCTTGAATTATCACCTTTCCCCAACACCCCTGCATGCTTCTTTCGGCCCCACGCAGAAATATGGTGTGTCCTGTCCCCACGAAGTCAGAAACAAACCTATTGAGGTAGCTACGCAGAGGTGGTAAAATATCCATAGGACAAAAGGCAATGTTTCACTTGGATCAGGTGGTGGATCCAGCATGTGCAGGGCCCCAGGGAGAGCTGTGCCGCTCCTGCGGCGGGCAAAGGGGAAAGGGAAGAATGAAGCCAGGGATCCCTAAAACTGGCGTTGCTGCCGAAGCTGACGCGTGGTGGAGCTTTGGCCTGAGCAGGGGACCAAGAGACCGCAACGAAGAGCCCCGCCGCAGTGCGACCGAAGCAAGCAGGAGCGGGCAGACGGGACGCGGGCTGGGTGTCTGAAGGACAAGATGCGGCAGAGCACCGGTTACGCGTCCCCCTTCCCTGCTCGGTGCCGAAGGGGTGGCTGGGCCGGTCCCGCTGGCGCTGCGGCGCCGCGGCCTGGCGGGCGGGGCGGGCTCGGCTCCCTCAGGCCCAGCGTGGCCCGGGGGGGTCGGGCGGCCATGGCGGCCTGGTGAGGCTGCCTCGTTGCCTGCGGGGCCCGAGGGCTTGGCACGCCCGGCCGCCACCGGGCGGGACGGAGGGAAGGAGGGCGGGCAGGAGACCGGCCCCTGCCGCTCCCCTCAATGGCCGCCAGCCCCTCACGGCCCCGGCCCGGTGGTAGTGGTGGTGGGATCACGGTCGCCGTGGCGACGCTGCGCCGGGCGCCGGAGCCCCCCCCCCACGGCACGCCCAATCAGCCGCTCCGCCTCCTGCCACCGCCCTCCCGCGGCGCCGCACGCGGGGCTCCGTCCCATTGGCCTACGTGAAGTCCCCGCCCCCTCTCCCGCCGCGGCCAGTCAGCTGCAGCCACCGCGGCCCTGCAGCAGGGCGGGGCGCGCAGGGCTCCTATAAAAAGTTCGAGCGGGCGGGGGGTGCAGCTGGTGCCGGTCACGCGCCGAGGATGGAGGAGGATTTGACGCTGCTCGTCCGGAGCCCCACACAGCGGCACCCCGACCTGCGCCTCCGCGCCGCCCCCGCCTGGACCGTGCGCCGCCTCAAGGCCGAGCTGCGCCGCCTCGTACCCGAGGCACCGGTGAGTGCGCGACTCCCTCCTCCCCGTTTCCTCTCATCGCCCTCCGCCTGCTGCGCGAGCCCCTTCCCGTGGGGGTGGGGCGGGAGCCACACATCCCCGCGGGGCAGCGTCGGGAGCTGCCGCGGGGGCTCGGTGGGGCTCCCGGAGCTGCCGCCCGTTCTCCTGGGCGAGCCCTGCCGGCACCCGCTCCCCGGGGCGTCCCGCAGCCGATTGCATCAGCTGCCCGCTGCTGGCTGGTCGGTACGGGCGCGGGGCGCGCTCGGGCCGCGTCGGGGCTATTTTGGACTTGGTTTCTGGTTCGGCCGCTGTTAAATATTAACTGCGCACCCCGGGACCGCGTGTCCTGCGGGGTGTTTGGGAACGCCAGCCGCTCTCGGGAAGCCTGCTCGCACCAGCTGCGGGCGAGGTCGGCAAGTCTGGCCGCTGAGGCCAGAGGGGCGGGGTGTGCAGGTGGACAGCGCGTGGAACATCACACCTACCGCGGGGGTAGTGAGTGGGCTGGGGCACCTTCTGGGTGCTTTTGAAAGTTCTTTCCCTGTTGAACGAGAGGCATAACGAGGTAACTGGTTTGTAAAGATGTTTGATGCTGTAAATGCTGAAGTTTGACTTCCTTTTAAGCCATGCGTCTTGTGAGCTGACACCAGGAAAGCTCGGTGAGCATTGTGCTGCTGTACTCTGTTGCACCTGACAGTGTTCCAGCAGGAGGATGTGCTTTTTTACCTTCCTTTCCCTAGGAGTGAAGTGATTGCCCAGAAACAAGATCAGTATGTGTTTACTGACTGCTGTGCTCAGTAGGAAGGTTCTAGGTGAACAGCTGCTGGAATTCATTTGATAGAGTGCAAGAGATTTATTTGACACAGCCTCCAGTGCTGATCAGATTAGATGGTACTCCAAACCTTTGTTTCTTGGAAACACAAATGTTTTTGTCTGGACTGTGAAAGGTACAGCATGTAACAAAGTTCTTTGCGAAAGTGGTGCTTTATATCCTCCTGCTGATTTAGACCTCAGTGTTAGTAATGTTGCACTTCAGTATTCAATTGTTCTTATCTTATTAGCTGAATTTAGATGTGCACAATTTCTTATGTACCTTAATGCTTGGGGTGCTTCCAGCTGTGTGCCTCTGTCCATCTGGCTGCAAGTTGTGGCAGTTAATGCTTGTGTGTGCTTGGTAGAGCAAGTAATCCTATTGTTTGTTTTCTTTCTTCAAAGCCTGAAGAGGACCAAAAGCTGATTTATTCTGGGAAGCTGCTGCTTGATCATCATCATCTGAAAGAGTTGCTGCCAAAGGTATTAAAAAAAAATCTTATGTTGTGCTGAAATGTATCAGGAGAAGTGATATTTTTAACATGTCTTCTGTTACATTTTAGCATGGGGAGTTGCATGCTCTTCATTTGGTATACAACTTCAAGACTCCTGTAAATGTGCAAGAAACCGATGCAGAGGTACTCATATTAACATACTACTATGAATCTTGGGGTCGTGACTAAAAATGGGAAGTATTGAATGGTTATTTTAAAGTTCACTGATACCTCACCTTTTTCCTACTAGTGTAATGGCAGTATTACTTTGTGGTAACTTGGTTAGGATTGTGAGAACATACTTGGATTAAGCTGAGTAAAAAAAATTGACCCTGGTTCATCAGTAAAGATTCTCATGGCATCTATTAAGAAATATCAAAACTACAATCTAGTTGTAACATGCTGCTCAGAGGAGAAATGCTTTCTGGTAAGTTAAGTTTTATTAAATAGAATATGACCTGTCATGTCCCAGACTCTTTTGGACAGAGTTTCTGCTTGCGGACAGAAGACATAGTAGTTACAGCATGGAAGTGGTTCTGATCTGTAATTGGGGTGTGGGGAAGGAAGAAGACTGTTAGCTAAAGACATTTTAACTGCTATTAATGACTCAGCCTCTAGAGAGGAAGCCAAAGATGAGCCTTAGTGCTTGAACTGAGTGCTTACTGGTCTTCAGTGCAAATGGCAAAAAACAATTTTTACTTTCAAGTGGATGTGCTAATGTGTCTAGAGGTGTGTTTATATTGCCTATTTTAGGCAATTTGAGCTTATCCTACCCCTGTCTGGTGTTTGCTAGATGTGAGCCAGCTTTGATCTGGGTATTATACTGATGTATCACCACACAACATCTCTTGAATTCTGTCTGTGTGCAGCAGTTTGTGTATGCAAGTGCAAACTCATCAGAGCTAAGGAGTCAGACTGTCTGGAGTGCAATTCCTTCTTTCTTCCAATTACATTTTTATAACTGGATGGGACCTGACTGTATGTGGAAAAAAAAAAATGAAAAATGCAGTGTAGATCTGGTGAAAGTGAAGATTAATATCAAGCCATTTTTACATGCCATTCACTCTTTAAGGAGCTTTAAAGTACTGATGGAGGTGCTTGTGGCATGGTGCCCAAGAGCAATGTGAGTACCTAGAGGTATTATGCAGGACAAAGTGCATGAACTGTGTAGCAGTTATAAAATAAGAGCCTGTTCAGTGTGGTGTAAGCTTTTTGCATAAGGCTTGTGTAGTGTCCTGAGGAAACCTCACTAACTGCATTGCTGTCCCTAGGTTAAAGCTGGTCAGCCAAAGTTATCAGAAGCTAGTCAAGACCAATCTGTATCTTCCTCAAATGGTGAAAGACTGATACGCTTTTCTGGTGGCCAGTCTTCAACAGAAGCCAGTAACAGGTAAATACAATTTTTATGTACATCACTAAGACTTTTAAAATGTTGGCTTTGTGTTGGATGCCAGCCTCTTAAGCTACACATGCTGTCTTAAGTCTATTGAATGTGGGTCAAAGATGATGAGGATATATTAAAAAGCTTTAGTGGACATGAAAGAAGCTAAAGGAAAATGCACTGCTCTGTTACTTGAAAATCTTCCCTTTATTCATGTGGGTAAAGAGGTGTCTTTAATACTCTAGAAGGAAGAATTAATTTTGCATTTGTAAGCACAAAATGGTAGAAGCTATTTACATTGTACTGTAATAAATGACTCTTGCAGTTTCTCCAGTATTTGCTAATTAATGTGTTCAAACTTTGACCAAGGCTTGAAACAACTCAGCATCCCTTCCAAAGTGTGGCTTCTGGCTTCTCTGCTTATACAGCCTACAGCATGCTTCAGATGTCCTGGTTTCATCAGATTTATGCAAGACAATATTACATGCAATAGTAAGTTTTCTGTCCAAAGCTATCAGTAGAAAGTAGAAACTGTAATAAGGAAATAGAAAGCTTCTGGCAGTTCTTTCTCTCTTGATGTAATGTGATTGGAAGACTTTGGTTGTAACTTATGCTGAATGGTGTGGGAATGTACCTCTAACTGTCATGTGGTGCTTGGTTTACTGTTTAGGCCAGTGCTTTTAAATCTTGCAAATTGCAGGTCTCTGACTCTTTTGATTGGGAGGGCAGGTGTCTGTAGAGTAAGTGTAATCCTGCTGATGAGCCTTAGTTCTTAATTTTATTTTGACTGCTTAAAGTAGCACACAGAGCACTAACTGGAAATCAGTGGCAAAGGTAAAGCTGAGACTTGGAGTAGCCTTCTAGACTACTGTTAGGTTGCTCTAAAGATTTTTTCCAAAGCATTGAAACTATTGTTTGTAAAGTGGAAGGTGCCTGGTTTGACTTGAAGCCACTATGCAACTCTTGTCATGGGTAGAACTAAAACTTGGTTTTAACCCTTTTGTAGCCTTTAAACTTGATGCTTTCTACTTGCATGTGATATGACTCTGTACTTAAAGATGGACAAATTTTCAGGGCCTGTGTTAAGTGTAAAAGAATTTGACTAAGCCTTATTCTGTACTCTGTGTTCTCTGGTTTCAGCTTGGCTTCTACTGATGCATCTGCTGACCCATCCCATACACGATGTTCTCAGGAGATACCCCTGGCACCAGTGACACCCCCAGCTCCTCTCCCAGACCCATTTCCTGCACAAAATCAGCCTGGAAACCAGAATGCTGCTGCCCAGGTTAATGCAGCAGCCAACCAGAACTTGCAGATGAATGCCCAAGGGGGTCCCCTCATGGAAGAAGAGGAAGAGGGTGGCAATCGAGATTGGTTGGACTGGCTCTACTCAGCAACACTGTTCTATGTTTTTGTCAACATTATCTATTTCTACTCCAGTGTCAGCAGATTCCTCCTGGTTATGGGTGGCACTGTTCTGATGTATCTGTAAGTATACTATTAACACTATTGTATTCAGAAATGCTTCACTGAAGTACTGAGCTCTGTACTGGGGTCAGCTTTCTGGCAGCTGAGCTTCAAATGACTCTTGTACCTGGCAAGGGTGAACCACTCCTCTATTCTGGTATATCTCAGGATTTAGTAAAAATATAAGTATAGCCTATGACTGGATTAAATGAGGAATGGGTGATAGCAAATGATTTTACCTGGTTTTTGTACTAATGGTTCTGGTGTGGCTGGCTTCTTAGAAAACTACTTGAAACTGAAGTAGCTCTGTATAAAGCCACCAGCAGCTCAGCAGTGTAGAGCAGACATGTAGGTTCAGTGTAGTAAATGATAGTTGCTTGTAGGGAAATCAAGTGTTTGAAGTCTGTTGGAAAGAATATCTCACCTGCTGTTGAAGTCATGTACCCATGCAGGTTTTTCTGCTGTGTTGTCTCTAGAGACCAGACAAGGTTAAACCAAATGTGGTGTCCTGTATTGCCTTTGACCCTCTCTAGTGGGGGAAACCTGGGATAAGTCTTAGAAGCACAATAAAGATAATGGGCTGTCAGTTGACATGCCAACATGTCTTGTCTAAGAAAGATAATGTCCCTTCAAATTCTTTGATCACCAGTGAAACAAGTGATGTTGGCTTCTGAATTCCTGTCAGTGGGTACAGGAGTTGAAACTGGAGCAGCTCAAATTGTCAGCTCTTCCAACTTCTATGCAGACTTGGAGAGTGAAGGTTAATTGCTTCACTAAAAGTCCTTAAATCTTACTATTGATAATTCTGAAGTGTAACTTTGAACAGCTTATATTGTGGATTACAAGGTGCAGGTGCTGTAAAGATACAGACCTTCTTAGAAGGTCTATATGGCCTGTTAGTTTTGGTAAGATAGTGCTTTTTTGCATGTTCTTTGTTGTGCTGTTTTCTAGGGTGAGTACAGGGAGTTACCCAGGGATGTACATAACATGGTAAACAAGCAGGCTTTTTGTACTGCTAGAAGCATGCTCCAGCAGGCTGAGCCCTGATTAAGTAGATGCAAACCTGGATGTAGTGCCACTTATTCTGAATATGAGCAGATGCTCTGTCTTGCCCTCCTACCTCATGGTTTGCTGCTGCCAGGAAGCTTTGAAACTACTTACTGGATCAGGGCAGAAAGAGACCTTAATGTGCTGAACTTGCTGTCTGCAGCTCTGAGCAGTCAGATGTTACTTAAACTGTGTTGGCATAACAGGAAGGAGTATATTTAACCAGTATTAATAAAAATCTATTGGCTTCCCCAGGCACCATGTTGGGTGGCTTCCATTTAGACAAAGACCAGTTCAGCCTTTCCCAGGCAATGTTCCTCCTCAAGCTGCTATAAACCAGGACCAGAACAATAACTTACAGGTATTGTCTTGGTATTTTTTTAAACCATGAGTGTGAAACCATGTGAAGTTTTACTTTCAGTTTACTAATTGCATGTAGTAGCAAAAACTTCTCTAAACTTTTGTCAAACTATCTTCCATGATGGAGTAATTGCCAACCTGAGTCCTCCTTTGGTGTAGCTAATTCCTCTGTTCTACAAAATATTTCAGGCTCAATATTCTTTTAGTTGCTTGTGTCCTTCAGGATGTTGTAATGGAGAGAGTGGCCTGTCACAGGCTGAACAGGTTCTGTAACTGAAGACAGGGTTTAGACTAGTACCACAGTGGTAGGATTTGAGTGTATAAGCAATCTGAGTCTTGCATTTCAAGCTGATGCTTCTGGTTGATGTCAGTGAAAGTTAATTAGTTGTAAATACATGCATAGTTCACCTGATCTGGTGCTTCATGTCTGTCCTAGACAGTGTTCTTGGACACACAGCATGAGTTAACCAGTAGTACTAATGTACAGTTTGGGTTTTTTGACTTTGTGGTTGTCTGGGGATACTTGCAAGCTTTTTGTATTCTGACAATGATACTTGGGTAACGAACATGCTATTTGACACCTGATTCTTCTCATTTCTGCAGTGGTCTTATTTACCAAATATCATTTATTTTGGCAGGGGGGAAATGCAGGTAGAGCAGATGAATCTGAGGCATCTCTTGATGAGGGACAAGTCTTACAAGAACTGCAGCAGGCCAACCCTTCATTTATGAGCACAGCATGGGTTTTTTTCAAGACTTTCTTTGCATCCCTCCTTCCAGAAGGGCCTGGAGTGACCCGCAACTGACTTATCACCAGTCTACTTGTCTGAAACTGCAATGGGATTTAGTCTACCTGAGTGAATTGGATACCAACTCCAAACCAGGAGTGGAAGTGGATGGCACTTCTCTGGCTTTCACTGACCAAGCAAACAAAGCTGCAAGAAGCCTTAAGACATTACAGCCTAGAGACTAAGATGCTTGGACTCATTCCAAAGAACTTTGTTCTGTAGCTTTTATTAGGTACCTATGTAGAGGCTTGGCATTGTAAACTTGTGCACTAAATGCACAGGCTTTAAGCAGGTGTGCAAAAATGTTAGAGAAGCAAATTGCTGCTTCTGTGCAATGTGATTCCTGTTGGAATGTTTCAAATGCTGTTTAAATTACACTGAGTGTAGGATCTAAAAACAATTGCTAGATATGCATTAGCAGATTTTTAGGAAAGATCTATTGTTATAAATTGCTTCAACAATAGTTTCAATTTTCTGGGTAAATATTTTCTTATGAAGGATGTATTGTGCAATTTCCTTGTTGGACAAAATGGAGGACTGTAAGGCAGTGACCTCTTGATAAGCAGTTACCTCAGTGGAGTTGCAGGCTAAATTCCATGTTGTCAAATTCAGATACTCTAAACTCAAGGCTTCATTTCCTTCTCTACCAAATTGTGGGGAAAAAAGTGTGTTCAGCTCTATCTAGCAAGAATTTATGCAAGATGTAAACTTCTTCACTGCTTTTTGGATGCAAAGTTAAAGCAGTCTAATGCCTGTATTCAACTTAGATGCATTCTCACTCCAGAGCAACTCTCTTGTATTACTTCATTGTGTTCCCTTTAATTTCTGATATGGTTAAGGGCTTTGATTCTAATAAAATTTGCAGGCATTTATATCCATACTTGTATACACTGTACAGCAATTGGAAGACTACCTGTGCAAAGCACTGGATGTGCTTTCAACTTGTTTTTATTGAAAAATCATGATAAAACAGTTGGGATATGAGGAGAAAAGATGCTTGCAGAGCATTAAACTCAGCTCCTTAGCTAACTGTATTCTTCAGCAACCTTTAGTATTTGAAATGCCTTGGAGAGTTTGTAGCTTGTTTGCTCACTGAAAGCTGCTGGCACAGGCTGTGGACATATTGAAGCAGGTAATTCTGCAGGTATGTGGAAAGTTTGGAGTTTGACCCCCTTGAGCCCAGTGTGTGACTCCCAGTAGCTTTGCAATGTGTTTATCTCTTGGGTGTCTCAGCAATGTGCCAAAAAAAAAAAAAACCCCTCACAAACCTGAGATGTGCCTGAGCCCAGTCTTGAGAGGAGAGGGTATTTCTTCGCAGCCAGAAATAAACTGTTTTGGTACTTGTTTAGGCAGTGAGCACCAAGTGCTGGATTACTTATGAAACATCTAGTCTGAGAAGTTACCAGAGACAGCAAAACATTTGTTGTCTTGAGGTTTTTGCTAGTACTCCAAGCAGGCAGATGGGTTTAAAATCGGCTGGAAAATTAATTAAGCATAGCTAGTGTCATTGGAGGGATGCAGTGAGGCTGCTGGGTCTTAGAGAATGTTTCCTTAGTGGCTTAGTGAGATGTGTACCTCTCTTTGCCATTGGGGTTGATGGAAGCTGTGGCTACAGCAGAGGACACTGGGCAAATAAGGTGAAAGCAAATATTGTGTAATTCTGCAGAGACAGCTGCTAGTGCTGTACCTGGGCAGGAGCACTGGGAAGCAAGAGCGGTGCTTGGCTGAGGTCTCTGAGCACCAGTGACCCTGGCTGAGCCAGCCTGGTGTTATGTGGAGTTGGGAGTGTGGTGTGGCCTGGCCCTGAGTCCTGTTACTAATTTCTAATGTGAAGGCCTCAGCTGCTGTGGTAGCACCAGCACTGTTCTGGGTGTGATGGCCAGATGAGACAGCCTGGGAGCAAGCAGGGATGATTGAGGTGTGGGAGCAGTGGAAGGAACTGAGGCAGCTTAGCCTGGAGGAAGGGAAATGTAAATAGTGAGATATGTAAACAGTGATGGCAAGGAAGGGGATGTAGCCTGTGTGCCAGCTGTGGGTGAGACAGCATGGGCCTTAAATTAGTTGAGGGAATTCAGGTTAGATGGGGGGTGGGGAGTGAGCCTTGAAACTTCCAGAGCAAGGCTGCTGAAGGGAGTGTAGGAATCCCAGAGCGGTTTTCTGGGAATAATGTGACCCTGTACTGGGACCCAAAGGCCAAAGTTGCAGAGAACAGAAGGGGCCTTGAGGCTATGGGTTTAGGAAGCTGGGTTTGTCTTGGCTCACACTTAAAGCTGTGTGATTCTGCTGCTAGTTTAAATCCTCCTCATGCTTGCAAGCATAGCTGCATGCAGATGTGCTAGTGCAGCACAGCTGCAGCTAACATGGGTTCAGCTATGGGTGTGCTGTGCAGGGCTTCCCTGAAAGCAGGTGGGTTGTGCAGATGGTGATGGTCCACAGGGTGGCAAAGTGAGCAGCAGAGTAAAACCAGCTTCTCTGCTGCTTTGTCTCCTGATAGCCTCTGGCAGTTTCTCCCAGTTGAGAGCAGGCGTCTCCTTGCTGGAGAACAAGCTGAGGGAGAAATGTAGTGGCTGTCTTATCTCAGGCATTTCTCTTCTCACTGCAGAAACTTCTAACAAGCTGCTTATCTGAGGAGGCATTGAAGTCCTGTTTGTCACCAAGGCTATGCTCCTGTCCTCAACTCATGGAACATAAATCTCATGAGAATGAGGTTGCTGCTGAGCTGGGGTGGGGGCTGACTTCCCCTTTTCTCCAAAGAGCTGCTTCACTTGTGCATGTGCTTGTTGTCCCTGTTCTTAGCAGCCAGGGACATCCCAATGGCTGTGCACCTGCCCAGCAAAGTGTTTTAATGTCCCTCTGGTCTCTGCTCTATGACCCATTTCTAGCTGTTTGCAGCTGGTGGGATTTACAGACCTGTGCATCCAAAGAGTCTCTCCTCAGAGACATGTTACGTCAGCTGGAAGCCATCCCAGGGCTATTCCTCCATTGTGTTACTGAACTTGCCAACTGCACCTTCATCACCTTATCCCAGTCCCTCTGCTTCATAAGAACAGCTCTTGAAATGTCTGCTAGTATTTAATGATGTCTGAATATCAAATGCAATGATATCATGGAGGTAAAACCAGGCCTGGTATACAGTCAGGGTCATAAACCTGTTGGTGAGGGGCTTGAGGCTCAGCTGCCTGCCAAGGAGTGCTGGGCAAATGCTGCTTCTAGGCTCATTGGCCTGTGCTTCAGAGGCACCACCTAGAATTTCTTATATTGGCACTAAAATTTGTATTTGCTGCTTTTTCAGTCTGGATTTGGCAGTGTAGAATCAGTGCTGCAGAAACACAGCTGGTTGCTCTTCCAGGTTTCAACCCAGCTGCCCATGGTGGCCTCAGCTTTGAAAAGCCTGGGCTGACCTAGGGCCACCTGTGTGTGCCAGGTTATTTCTTGGTGTTTGGAGGTTGTTATGAGTTATACTGGTAGGGAAGAGAAGAAATTGGGTTGGTTCCAGGAGAATTTCATGGAAAACCATGTGAAACATCATTGTTCAAAAAAAAAAAAAAATCCACCTTCATGGGTTGTTTACCCTCCTAAGTGATAGTCTGTTAAAATATCATCATTCATGAACTGGAGTTTCTGAATTTATTTGCTGCTGAACCTCCAAGCCTGTCGTGGTCACAATTTTTAACTGTAAGAAATAACCTCTCTTCAAAGCCAAGTCTCTTTTCAATCCAAGATTGCTGCTGCTGGGGCTTGACAGCACAACTCTGGGCAGTGCAAGGCATATGGTTGCAGTCTCTGAGGGCTGGTGCTGGATGTGTGGGATTGACCAGGGCATTGTGCTGCTGAGCACTGGATATGTGTGAGAGGGAGCAGCCAGGTTTGGGCTTGCCCTCCCAGGGCTGACCTGTTGTATGAGTCCTGGAGGTGGTGCTGGAGCCCATCTTGCTGATGGAGCAGAGAGCCTTCCAGGTAGCCTGGCTGCAATCTCAGGAAGCAGCTGCAGGGTAACACCGAATGTTTGGGTCAATGCAGCACAAAGATTAATGGCACTGTGATGTACCTCTGCTCTGGATAGTGTGGGGGGAAAAACAACCCTGGATATAGCACAGTCCCCAGCAAGGTGGTGAGCATGTGTGTGTATGGCCTTCAGATAAAGCCTTACACAGCAAATACTTATCAAAACATCTTCCAGCATCCCCTTTGGAAGCACTACACAGCAGCTTGGGCATTTAACCTTTCTCTGGGTTTTAAAAATTGACCTGCCTCCTGCTAGCCTGACCTTGCACTGGGAGGAGTGTGGGCTGCTGTGTCTCTGCTGCCCTGGCCTCTGCCTGGTTACTCCAGGACAGGGATGCTTGCAGCACCTCTGTGTAATGCATGCTTTTGCTGTTGTAGGCGGAAAGTCTCCAGCCTTCCTGTTCTTGCTGGAGGTCAATGCCCGGCAGTCCCCTGTCCTCCCTTGCTCTCAGCTCAGGTTATCTGCTAGCAGCAGTATCTGAAGCAGTATTGGGGCAGGGGAGCTGGTCTGTAAGGGGGCTGTAAATGCGCTAGATCTACCATGACCAGCACATTGGCTCTGGGTTCTTGGTCTTTCTGTCCTTATCTACCCTGGGACACCAGTGACAAATACCCCTGTATCAAAATGCCCTGCTTTTCCCTCTCCTTCATGCTGGTATGAATTGCTGTGGGGCTGCTTCCCTGCTGCAGTGTCTCCTGCAGATCTGTTCCAGTAAAACTTAAACTGCATGCAACACTCCTGAGTTTGTCCTGCAATAAACAGGAGTGTGTCTTTCTTCTGCTGAAAGCTGTGCTCAGGACACAGGTAGATGTACTTGCGGGACACCCAGCAGCAGTGTGTTTCTGCTGATTTAAGTGCCTTGCTGCCTCTGGTGTGTTTGCGCTGTGGTGCCTGGGGGTACTATCTCCTGCTGTGGCTGCAGAACTCCCTCACCCCAGCCTTGGCCACTGCACCAACATCCATTGAACTGCAAGCTGCTGGGGAGGGCTGGGTATGAGAGCCATGAGCTAAAGGACAGAAACCAGAGCTGTTACAAGGTTAAAGACACTTGAATTTAAATCTTTTGTAGCATGTCTGTGCCCTTTGCAGCTTCCCTGTAAAGAGGCCTCTTAGCCAGGGCAGTGAGAATGCTATGGCAGCTGAGATGATGGTGCTGGGCTCCTATTTGGGAGCTATGCTGGTCAGACACCTGCTATCTTTATACATGCTTCCAACACTTAATTGTTCATTTATAATGCAGTATCAGCTTGCAGCAGGCAGCCTGTCCTGGGCTACCATGCCGCTTGCCTGGAGAAGTCTGGAGGAAGCCTGCAGATGCTCCGTTTCCCTTGGTGGGTCAGTGACCGCAAGTGCTTCCTGCAGGGTACCCAAGGCCGTTCACTTTCTCAACTCAGGAAGAAAACAGGGTGGCAGGGTGGGGGTTGTTGGACAGTAGGGCTCCCAGAGGAAATGTTCTCACCCGGCGCAGGGAGGATAAGGCATCTGCTAGGGGAGAGGAGTAAAGCTGGCACCTTGTCTCACTCAGGGGGTTGAGTGTGCTCCTGCAACATTGCCAAGATCTCACCTTTCCTTTTCCATCAGTCTTTGCTGGCAAAATGGTTCATGGCAGTTGCTGGAAGCCTCATTGCTGAAATAACCTCACTCTGTTTTGTCCTGGAGCTCATTTTGGGATGGGCCCTGGCACCACAACAGGGAGGTTGGGGAACAGAGGCATGCAGGGCAGAGGTGCACAAGGAGTGCATGTGAACTTGGGTTTCTAATGTTTCTCAAATAGCAGCTGAGAGGCTAGGTGCATGAAAAGCTCCAGCTTAGAGGGTTCTTCCCCATCTGGAAGTTGGCAAACCAAAGATGGTTCACAAGTCTATCTGAGAGGCAGAGAACATCCCAGTCCTGTGGTCATGGAGCTCTCCAGGGATGTGGGAGACGTGGATTCACCCACTGGTAGCAGGAGGGTCCCCCGTTCCGGGAGCGTGCCTCAGTTTCACCATAGCGTGCCTAAAATCAGTGGAGGGGGGGAGCGGTTAATAATGTAGGTACCTTCCAAACAGGGCTTTGCTGGAAAATTGCTGCAGGAATATGGAATATTTTTGTGCCAAGAGCAAATGATGAACTGGCTGGGGGCAGAGTGTGGGGCTGATCCCTTGACTTTATACGCTTCCAATCTCCATCCCCCTCCAGCTTTCTCTACCCGCCTCAATGTGTGCATGTCCTGAGTTAAAGCAGTTTTGGCAGGAGAGCCAAGTCCTGCAGCCTGAGCGCCTGCTGTGGGAGGAAGGCAGGGTGCAACTTGAAGAGTGTTAAGGAAACTATAGGAAGATTAGGAAATGTGTGATGAGTTTTGATAACTGGAGGAAGCAGGTCATGTCCTGCTTCGAATGAGGTCTGCTTGGAGGTATGAAAGCAGCTTTTGCCACGGTCAAGAATCAGTCTGTCTTGTCGGTGCTCTCCACTCTGGCTGAGGATGCTCTGGGCTGGCAGGATGAGGCTGGGGACCTTCGGGATCTTGCTAATGCTTGTCCACGCATCAGCAGCCTGTGAGTTTGGGCCCTTCCCTTATAGCATCACAGGGATCGTCTGCAGGATGACCAAGCCCGCAGCATTGCTGTGTAAGTGCCTGCTGTACAGGGCTGCGTTTCCCCCCTCTCCACCAGAAGTTAGTGGTAGATCAGCTAAATGAGGGCATTTTTTGCTTCCCTGGCTTTTGTGGAAACTGTTTATCTAGTAAGATTTATTAATACCTGCCTGGGAGCATGGGTTAAACCATAGGCAGCAGAACTGAATAGGCACAAATTGTCAAAGGAGCTAGAAAACAGTCCTCAACCGCTCTCCGTAGTTCAAAGTTTTAGCAATGTTCCTTGCTGGGGGCTTGTGTGATGGAAGAGCTAGAGCAAATGTGTGTTTGATTTCTCACCTTGCTGCAATTTCATCTGTTGGGATTGGTGTGCAGAAGGGGAGAAACAGGGGTTCTCTGCTGCCGTGGGTTTATTTGCAAGGATCTGGGGGCTCTGCAGGTGAGGGAAGAATAATTAGTGCTTCTGCAAAGGGTGGGAACAGCTCTGTCCCATCTCCTCCAACAGTGGTGCATGCAGAGGAGGATGCTGGGCCAAACTAAGAGAGAGTATTTCTGTAAGGAAAAAATTCTGTACAAGCATGTGCCTCAGGCTGAGGTTGGAATGGGCTGGATAACTTCAGGAAAATGCGTACAGAAACTTCGGTCTCAGAATTTTTCCTTTGGAGACCCAACAGCTGACTGCAATACAAGCAGACAGCAACAGAGTAAAGCACTGGGGTAAAGTCAACAGCTTGTGCAGTATTAGGACAAGCACAGCCTCAAACTTTCAAAAGTCTGCCTCTAGGGTGCAGGTGAGGTGTGTGAAAGCTGGGCTTGATTCCCTGGAAACAGCCCTGCTGGTGACTGTCGAG
Source organism: Pelecanus crispus (assembly GCF_030463565.1). Taxonomy (NCBI): domain Eukaryota; kingdom Metazoa; phylum Chordata; class Aves; order Pelecaniformes; family Pelecanidae; genus Pelecanus; species Pelecanus crispus. Next base: position 25,229,906 of record NC_134650.1, read on the forward strand.
CGACACACGCTCTGGTTCCCAGCTGCCATCAGCTATTAAAGTTAGGAACTTTTTTTTTCTTTAATTTGAAGCTACTTCTAGTGCTTCCTTAAACTAATGGAAATGCCTTAGATAAAACTCTTTTGTAGTACTTTAATCCAGGGTATGGACCTGACTTCGCATGCAGGAGAGATTGCAGTTTGGTATCTTTGCCCTTTTCTTCCACTGACAGTGAACCAGGAAACAGCGCAGGTCATTCAAGCAGCATTCAGAAATGCCAAATTCCCAAATATCACTGGGGAAAGGTCCATGCGGCTCCTTGGCAAGGTGGCTTATGGGCTGACCAAGTGAGTATCTCTGTGTCTCTGTGCCAGGGGAGGTGTGGGCTGATGGAGAGGAACAAAAACTGGACTTGGAGAGAGCTTTGATCCAGCAGTTCCTGGTGAAAGCAAAGGTCTGGACCAGGGCAGATGCATTTTCTGATCTATGTCTTGCAGACAATTTGCATATTAAGGTCTAGGCTGCTGATGTATTATTTAAGAGCTTTTCCAACTCGGTGGGCAGACAGTGAAGCAGTGTGTAGAGCAAATCTCTGACAGCGGGGATGGGGAGCACTGTCCCTGCGGGCTGGAGCTCCTGGGGCCTGCTGCTGACAGATGGTGTCCATGGCACACTGAGTGGCAGAGAGGACCTGGCCGGGGCTGCTGGAGCCACCCCTGTCAGCAGGATGTCACGTGGCTGGGCTTTGTGACAAACAAAGCTGGGTTTCGCTGTGTTGCTAACTTCTATTTGGGGACAACAAATGCAACAATGCAAATGCAGGATGGATTTCCTGCTGTGACTATGGCTGACACAGAGCACTGCAATAGAATGGCATTGTTTCTGCTGTCTGTTGCTCCATCTTTTCTGTTTAAAGCATTCCCCCCTGCCTCATATCCAAACATCGCAGGGGAGGAGCAGTGCACCAAGGCTGAGCAAAAGCACCATTGCCGAGCAAAAGCACCATTGCCCTTGTGTGTGGCCCTGTGATTTGCAAAAGCTCCTGAGTGCTTGCCGGAGTTGGCACAGGCTCCTTAGAGACCCCACACCCTCAGGAGCAAACCTGTCTTGCCTAGTCACAGAAAACAGCCCTAGGGTTGGGGACAAACTGGGTTTCTGTTGTTTCTAGCATCCAGGTCAATGACTTGTCCATAGAGCAGAGCCAGGTGGAGCTCAAGGAGAATGATGCCATTCACATTGCCATTAAAAATGTGACGGCCTTCTTCAAAGGGACCCTGACCTATGGCTATGCTGGGGCCTGGTTGTAAGTACCTGGGGGCTGGCTGCTGCTGACCACCACAGGCCAAACTTCTGCTGCTGCCCACAGGCAGGACTGGCCCGTGGCATGAGTAGATGTGGAGGGGCTGTGCTCCTCTGGCTCTCTAGCAATGGCAGCATTGCTTACTGCCTGAGCAAGGCAAGACTTTACATGCCAGCAGTGCTGCTTAGCCCCATCACTGCTCTTCTTGTCTTGCTTTCTGCCTTTCTGTCTGCACCATCACCCCTTGCATGAGGAGACAAGATGCTCAAAGTGTACAAGTTGACTTCTTCCCTCCCCTTTGTTGCTCTATAAACTTTGAATGGGGAAAAAAGGGGCTTAATCCTCCTGTTTGCCTAAGTGCCACTAGGGTGGTGGTTTGTTATAATTTAAAGCCAGAGTATTTGAGATGGGCTGCTGCGTGCCAGGGTTTTGCACACCGTAGTGCAAGGACCGATGTGAGAGGTGTTATAAAACCCACCCGCAGCTGATGTGTGGTCAGGGAGAAGCTGCTCTCAGGACAGGTTGCTAAATGTCCTCTCTTCTGCTGTTACAGTTTGCAGCTTTTTCATTCAGTTGATTTTGAAATCGAGTCTTCCATTGACCTCCAGATGAACATTAAACTGAGTAAGTATCAGCTGGGGATCCCTAGCTGCAGGGGTCTTTTTGTGTGCTTCCTCCAGAGAAGCAGGACAGACCAGGTGGGGGACAGTGAGGCTGGGCTAGCTCTGCTCAGCTCTGCAGGGATTGGATGGCACCCAGGGGTTGGAAGTCAGTTCTGCTGCCCTGTGCACACAGGCTAGGAGACAACGTGGCCCTAAAAGACCTCATAGTTTTAACAGAGCAAGCAGAGGAAGCTGGTACAAATAATTTCAGCAAAGTTATGCTAATTTACACCAGCAGAAAGTGAAGAATGGTCTGGCCTTCTGGACTGTCTTTAGGACTGGCTTTTCATCTCCTGCTATTCAGGGTGACTTGAAAAAAGCATGGGGATGTTTCAAAAGAGCAAGCCAAATGAGGGCTTTGGTACAGGAGGTTTGAACATCCTTATAGTCCACTTTTTCAACTGTCTACAGGTCATGCCCAAGGTGTGCTCTGGAAAATGAATCCTCTTCCTTGGGAAAGTCAATAGATTTAGACTAGAAAGGGACAGAGACAAACTACACTTGTCCATCTCCCATAAGGGATGAGAGGGATGTGGGTTATCACATGTACATCAAAATACACTTTCCTGCCTCAAAATACATTTTCCTGGTAAGCTCCCAGGGGGAGAAGAGCAGCATGAAGCTCAGTGACAGTATATTGCATTTTCCAAGCTTTTTGCAATATGACTTAATTCCATCCCTGCTTTGGTTTGTGGGTTCCATGTACTGCCCAGGTTCTCCTGGGTGATGTTAGGAGACAATGAGTCCCTGATGATAGGAGCTAGCAAGGCAGGCAGGTATCCAAACGAAATGTGAAGAAGGGTGTCTGGTAGACTTGCTCGGCTGGAGCTGCAAGCAGAAACCCTCCATCCAGGTGCAAGGTAGCCCCATCTGCACCAACTTTGCAGAGTTCTGAGCCTTTTGGAAATATCCCCAGGAGGTGTGGGGAACTCTGGGTGCCCCTCTGCAGTGATGCCCTGCTCCAGGTCTGCAGTGTCTGCAGAGTGCAGTCGTCCTCCTCATCTCCGTAGCAAAATAGCTTTTTTTTTTTCTTTTTTTCTTTCATCCTGTGCAGTGTGCCAGAAGGACCAAGTGGCTGCTGATGCCTCGGACTGCTACCTGACTTTCCACAAACTGATGCTTCACCTCCAAGGAGATAAGGAGTGAGTCCGTGTCCCTTCAAAATCGGGCTTCACTTGCCCCACTGCTGGTCCCTGAGCGCTTCGGCCCAAGTGTCATCCGCCATGGGGACCACTGGGTGGTCCTTGACTGTGCTCCCTGTCTTATGCAGACCAGGCTGGCTGAAGCAGCTCTTCACAGATTTCATCTCCTTCACTTTGAAGCTTGTTCTCAAGAGCGAGGTAAGATCAGCCACTGCCTGTGGACAGAGGAAAGGTCAGTTGGTATGCTACACACTCCTCTGCTCACATATGCCCACAAGATAATAGCAATATAATTTTAGTGCTTATGAAAAATAAGACAAATAAATAGAATGCACAAAAAAAACCCAGCTTGGATGAGGTGGGAGGTTGTGCTGACACTGGGATCTCTGATGGTGCCAGACTCTGACCAACTGCCCACAGATCTCACCATGAGGCCCCGCTCTGCTCCACAACCCAAAATCCTATCCCCAGCCTTCATTTTTTCCCCTCTTTTCCTCTTGTAGGTGTGCAAAGAAATCAATTTTCTTGCCCAGGAGCTGGCAAATTTTGTACATGATCTAGCAGGTAAATATCTTTGTTTTTTCTGCTTTCTTTTTTTATGTACAACTTTTAACACTTGAGCCCCAGCAGGGCAGTAGCCACATCCATCAAAAAAGTCCTTTGAAAATGTGTATGGGATCCCAAGCCCTCAGACCACAGCAAAATAAACCTTAACAATGTTATGCTTTGGATTTTTCTGCATCAGGTTGATTTTTAAGGGTGACTGCACTGGTTGAAAGACACATTTCAGTTCATAAGGTATTTCTCCTTCATTATGTAATGACCAGAAGTACTGGTGTTGGCTAGAACAGGAGCACGCATTGGAGTATTTGGGCTGAGATACTGCAGCATCTGTATCTGCCTGCTGAAGATTTACCCATGGTTCCCAGTCACAGATATCAGGGAAAAGGAGTGAAATGTAAAACTAAGAGTAATTACCCATATTTTCCAGTGGAGAAACTGAGTCAGTGAGTAGCAGCAGAATCAGCATTAGCACCCAAAGGAGGGGGACCCCCCAGTCCCATCCCTGTGTTCTTTTATAACTCCCAGTCACCTTCTGCAGCAAGTCCTAAAAGCAACTGTCTTGCAAGCTCTGCTTAAGATCATATTTCTGGTGTGAGGTTTTTATGTTTTCTTCCTGCAGCAAATTTTGTCCAGGATGAGGATATCAGCATTGATATCTCCCTTGCTTCATTTCCTTTAATAAAAGCAAATTACCTAGAATCACATCACAAGGTAAAGTAACCCAGGCTGCTCAGAGACCAAAGGTTTTCTGGCGATGATGTTTGCTGGAGGGCTGGGAGGGGTTGGGCCCTTTGCTGCCATGCAGTGCTGCTGCATTGCAGCCAAAGGTAAGTCTGCAGCGTGTGCTGATGCCAGCCTTTCGCCCAGCCGAGCAGCTTGCTCTCTGCTCTGAGTCCAGCCACACAGGCCTTTGCCTTGCAATGAAAATGCAGGTATTGACATTTTGTCCTGTCTCCCTGCTGCCTGTCATGGCCAACACACTTGCTTTCCTTTAAAGGGCCTTGTCCTGTACAAGAACTACTCTGTTGTCTTCAGTGACTCTGTTTTCTCCCCGTCGCTGCTGACCGAGTCCCGAATGCTCTACTTCTGGCTGTCTGAACACATCCTCAACTCTCTGGCTTCAGCAGTTTTCTTAGATAAGCGCCTGGCGTTGACCATCAGAGGGGAGAAGTTGCAGGTGACTATTTCAGGAGTGGTTCCCTCCTTACCTCATACATCATATTTTAGGGAGAAAGTAAAAGATACTCTAAATACTGTTTTTTGGTGAGAGCTAGTTTCTGTGGAAGATAGAAATCTATAGTCAGTCACTACATGTGATCTTGGTCAGAAATTGGTACCTTCTTAGCAAGTATGTATTACCAAGTAGTGTTATCCCTCAGAGCGATAACACCAGGTGATAGAAAACTTGTCTTCCAAGTTGTAAAGTGACGTGATTTCTGTGGGAGTACTGAGGTAGAAAGGGGGTGAACTCAGGAGGAACTCAGCTATGCCTCTGAACTGGCCACAAGCCATACATCAGTGCTCTGGCCCATTCAGCCTGCATCAGGGCTAACCATAACCTCCTCTTTCATTTTTCTACAATCTGTTTCTGGTTTGTTTCTGAAGGCACTGTTTGAAGTGGAAGACACAGAAGTGCAGCGGAAGGCGGTGCAGATGGTAACTGCATTTTATGTCAAATGAGGAACTTTTCAAATGGATTCTGTTGCATTGTAACATCTTATGTCCTTTGCTTGACAACTCAAGAGTCTTGGGTGGGGCTGATGGAGAAACCATTGTGCTTTGCAAGGAGGATTTCTCCACCCTCCATGCTGGCACAGCTTCCTTGAAACCTGGCTGAGTTACTGGGCTTGTGTGAACTGGAGGAGGAATTGGGGACTACAAAGGGGATGCAGCTGTGTGGGAAGTTGGTGGGAAACTGGGATGTGGTATGGAAAAAGCCTGACTCTTCTGTTGCTCCTTATTTGACCAGATTTTTCAAGGCACCTCCTATAATGACTCTGTGGCCAAGGTGTGGAGTCTCGCCCATCCCAAAATCTCTCTTCAGCCTGAAGGGACAGTTGTGAAGTCCTTGGTAGCAGTGGAGGTCAGCATCTTTCCCCCAGGAGAAGAGCCCCTGATGGTTCTGTACATGGAGAAGGTCAGTTCTTGCTTCTCCTGACTGTGAAGACCTTGGGACAGGCTCTGTCCCAAGTCTGGACCACCCCTGGTGCTCAGGGACAGTAATGGCAGGGAACCCTTTGGGAAAGGGGTGGCAGCTAAACCATGGTGGAGAAGGCATATCAGTTCCTTTTAACACTCTCATCTCTTCCCTCGACATTTGAGGCTGGGAATGGTGATAGTGACTGTGTTGGCTCAACACCTCCTCTATTAGGCCAGCCCGTCACTGGTGTGCAAGGTGGTAAGTGCAGCACTGGAAAGCTCTGATGAGCCCCCATTAACCTGTATCAGACACAGACCTCCTTTATCTGAGGTGTTTTAGGAGAGAATGAAGGCACTATGGGAATGTATTTATGTTCCCAAATTCTAGCTCTGGCCCCCACTTAGAAGATGGTTGTCTCGGAAATGAAGGTACATCTCTGAAGAATATGAAGCTTAAAATATAACCTTTTCCTCTATGTATGCCTGTATGAAAGTTCCTGCTTATGCTGTGTTTTATCCTAAACTGCTTTATACTGAATCTAAAGAGGCAGCAAAAAGAAATGACAACAGCCTTGCTGTCATGGGTAACATCACAAGAAAGCTGTTTGTCCAGCCTTGTAATTATGGGCTGGTACGGACACTAAACACGGCACAAAAGCAAATCCCTGTCTGAGGGTAGACCAGACTCTTTAGATTAAAGGGTTAAACTGTAATCGAGAATAATTCCCTCCTGCCCTCTGCAAGTATCCCATGTTAGCAAGGTGTTACGGGGAAATATGCATGGCTTTTTTTGTGCTCCAGGTGATATCTTGAAACAAATTTCTTGTAGGACTGCAGAAGCACTGAACTAGAGGTGGTCCCTAAAACCGTGGCTCTCAGGATGTGATCTGCTCCTGGCCTGCCAGATCCCTGGTTGTGACCTGCAATTGGACCACAAAATGTTCCTTTTAACAAACATTTGCATACAAGCAAAAGTGAGAAAATGAGCCCAAATGGCCAGAATTCAGAGATTGTTTTCTTTTTTAATTTGGTTATAAACGAAAACACTGTGGTAAGACTACTTGTGGTAGCCCTGGCTACCCTGGGGCTGGCCTCTCCACATCCAGTCTGATGATCTTTCATGTTGAGACAGATGGTCATTGGGAAACACCACCCTATGTAACTGTTTCCTTCCAGGATTTGGTTCACAAAATGGCAAAAGCATCAGTCCTGTGGATGTGCCAGTCTAGAGCCTCACAGGCTGAGGCTGTGGGCATCAGGGAGGGGTTTGTTGCATGCAAATGAAGTAAAATGCCAACCTTCTCTAGTAATATCTGGAGTTAAAGTCAGGAGGATGTTGAAGTCTGGGTCTTAGAAAATAAACCAGAATTTCCAAATGCAAGTTCCTGCTATAAGGCAAGATGTGGTCTATCTCAACTCTGCTGTTCATCTCTGTGCAGGAAATCATGGTCACTATCCAAGCTACCTATATGGAAAAGAAACTCATTTTGTACCCTTTGGACTCCAGGTCGGTACTGTGGTCTCTTGTGGGTTTCATTGCCCCTTCTAGCCCGTGTCTGAGAGCAGCACAAAAACAGGATCTCTGCAGCCCTTAGTGACCTTTTTTCCCCCTTTTTCCTTCCCTTCAGGATAGAGTTTAAAGTCTTTAAATGCACAGCTGATCCAAGTGGGGTAAGTCCTAAGAAAGTATTCTCTAGGCCATTTGTGGCTAAATGATGTCTTTAAAACATTTTTGTATGAATTTTCTGGATTTCAGAATGACCTGTCCATAAGAAACTTCCTGCAGACAATGATCTCGGTTGTCGGGATCCCAGAAGTGATTTCAAGTGAGTTTTCCCTTTGGGGAAGAGCCAACCTACTCCGTAAAGCATCTAATATCAGATCTCCTAAACCTAAGCACTGAAAAAATACGTCAATAACCCTGACAGCTGCGGGGGAGAACCACATTACTGATGTGAATTTCTGCTGCATTCACTTGGGGAATGGGGAACCTTTATAAATGGCTGGGACAAAGGAAAAGTGAGTTTTCCATCAGGCCAAAGGTTGCGGGTCGTTGAGGGACAATTGGCTTTTGGCAACAGATAGACAAGGTTGCAGTACATGATGAGCAGCAAGCCAGGACAGCCATACCTATAACTGGATGGGTTTACTGATTCCATAGGGATCGAACCAGCTTTGACTTCACTGATGAACAACAAGGGGCTTCATCTATTTGAGATCAGAAATCCTGAGATCATCACAAGAAAGGTAAGCAGAGTTCAGAAATACCTGTCTCTCAAATCCCTTCTTGGGAGTGTGGCATAAACTAATATAATACTTTTCTTCTTTCTCCTCCCTTTTTAGGGATACGTAATTGTACAACTTGACTTCAGCTTCCCAAATCATTTGCTTCTTGATTTCCTTGAGAAAAGATTATAGAGCTGATCTCTTCATAAAGGAGCATAAGAACTTGTGTATAAACAGAAAGATTGTGTGTGAACCAATTAAAAGACGAGCTGATTTACATCAGCTTCGGTTGAATTTTCTTTCCTTTTCCTGAGAAACAATCCAGTTTCTGTGCAATTGTACTTTCGTGGAGCCTTTCCTCTGCAAAGGTCTTGGAGTCTGCATCTCTATGCACGATACTTTTTCAGGATCTTTAAAGGATGTGTGTGCTTAAGAGTAAGGGTTGACTCTTTAAGTGCATGGGCTCTGGGTTAGCACTCACAGGAGGCAGCAGAAATGGGCTTTGCCCACCTTTTGGCATCTGTTTTTACGTTTTGGAAACACTGCACTGTTTGCACTGATCCTGGGTTTAGTTTCTACCATGAACCAAGAGGCTCCTGATTTTGACAGACTTCAGCAACTCAAATGACATTACCAAGTAAGCTCAGAACCAGTTATGCTAAAAGACCTGGGTATGGCCGAAAAAGTAAATGGGACATGAATTTACAGTGCAGTACAATAACGGAGAGATCTTATGCCCTGGGCACTTTCTTTACACAGCCTGTAAACTCTGTGTAGAGCAAATTGTTATGCCCATGTTGAGACAATGGGAGCAAACTTGAGAAAAGCAATAAAAATTATAAGGAAGCCAAAGAGATTATAAGAGAAAGTGTAAGTGTCTAGTCAGACAGCAGGTTCCTGTTCCTTCCTACTACAGTGCAATAATTTATCTGAAGTGGCTCATTTATTTTCCTGTACCAATTCATGCTTCCCTTTTTTTAATTTGTCTTTTCACTTGGAAGAGATCTCAGGTGAAAAATCTAAGCCTGTAATGGTGATCACATTAACAAAGGCAGAGGATGATGTTCTCCTCCCATACAAAGTGATATTAAAGTTGGGGCTTCCACAAAGAGCTGTGTGAGGCTGGTAGCAGGATGGCCTCGGTTTCTCGAGCTCCCTGGGCATGGTGGTTGCTCCCTCCTCATTGCAATGGATATCCTCCCCGGGGAATGAGCCAGGCCCCTCTGACCTGCTCCTCTCCTACCCCCAACACCAGAGGCCACTGAGCTCCCCCAGCACTTCCTTGCTCCACGCGACTGCTGGGTTTAACATCCCTTCAGTGGTCATGGTGCCAAGGCTGGTGAAGGAGAAGGCCAGGGCACACAAGAGTGAGCTGAGTTTACAGGTTGCTCCATGGCAGCCAAGGAAGGTTTATCTTACTGGGTCTCAACCAACCGTGTCCATGACACAGCATGAACCAAGTGGTGCGAAAGGTGTGACACTATGGTGCGGCCAACGGTGGCCTTGAAGAAGCCCTGGTGTAGCACGCAACTTTCCATCTCCCTTCCCACCCTGTTCCCATCACTGCCTCTGCTGGCTATTTCAGTACCGGCTAAGGGCTTGTCTCTGCTCCCTCGTGCTCTAAAGCCACCAATGCTGAGGTGATGTTTTTCCTCTCTGCATGGCAATGTCTGCTGAAGACTATGGGAACTGGCTTCTGTCAAGCCAGGGCCCTCTGGTCCTCCTGAATGACATCCCACTAGGGTGAAGAGGATTAATAAAAAAAAAAAAAAAGGCAGTCCCTTGCCCTGCTAGGGGGAAGGTGTCTGGTGGGGACATTCAGCCCACGCAGCTGGGCAAGATGGCTGCCCTTGTGTGGGGGAGCAGGGACTCCGCTGAAGGGAGGAAGAAGCAGGAAAGCAGCCAGTGGACGCCCAGAGGGTCCTGAGCTGCCTCCCTGGCTCCCTGGGGGGGCTGCAGCACCCACCACAAAATGGTGGCCAAGACCCTGCCCGGCGCTGAGGGCGGCCGAGCCTCGCCGCGAGCCCCTCCACAAAATGGCGGTCCAGCCGTCCCGCCCCCCCCCACGCCGGACGCTGTGGTGCCGCGCCCCGCCGAGCCTGGCGCGGAGCCGGCGCCGCGGGCCCACGTGCTTCGCCATCAGGCGGTTTCGGTTTCGTTTTCGGGCGGTCCTGAGCTACCGCTGCCAGCTATGGAAGCGCGGCGGGACGGACTGTCAGGTGAGTGCCACGGGCGGGTAAGCCGGTTTACCGCTGCCCCATCCTCCCGGGGCGGAGGCGTCGTGCTGGGGCACCCCATAAGGGTTTAGATTTGGGGGGCACTGGGTGTCTGACTGCGCCCTTTGCTTCCACATGTTCAAGTCCAAAGTCAGAAGCGTGGCTAGAGGTGACTTTTGTTCCCAGGTGCTGGGAGCAAATCAATATCGCAGCTTTTACTAGGAGTATGGGAGTCTGTCAAGGATAAGACTGGCGATTTTTAGGCATAGAATTACTAGTTTGGCCATGAAGGGGTTGCGTTCGTAGTGTTGCGACAGCTTCCGGTCTGGTGGAAACACCACTGGGAGGTGCGGTGGGGCCGGGAAGGCAACAAAATGGGGCAGAGCGTGGCAGTGGGTGCTGCTCGTTGCCTCCCCAGCTGCTCCTTGCCACCCATGGTCCCCTCCACCCACCCCTGGCTTTCTCAGAGCTCACCCCATCCCCTGCACCGTGCTCGAGGCAAGACAACCAGAGCAAGTATTTCTATCCGAGATGTGGGTGTTGCTGGACCTGGGTTTGGTTTTTTTTTTTTTCCTCCCCTGATAAATTTTGAAACAGTGCTGTGTGCCATCTTGCCTTGTCTGGGACTTGGCTGCAGGCTGCATCTGGTTGACCAACATAGCTTCTCTGGCATCTAGGGAAATATTGATAAAATTTTATTGTTTGTCACACCCTGTCTCTGTGCACACAGTTCTATATGGGAACCTGGGATTTTTTCCTCAAATCATTCACATCTATTGCGTTCTCATTAAGCCTTGTCCCTGTTCCAAAGGAAAGGTAGGTTGCTTTTTTCTCTTAGATATATCAAAAATGGTAAATAAATGTTATGCTGTGTCCCAGAATAATCAGACCTATGCGTATAAATAAAAATATTCCCACTGCAAGAGCCTTAACCACAACCATGTCAGAGTTTACTCCAGTGAGAGTGTTCGCCCCCAAGTCCCATTTCATTGGACCACTCCCCAAAAGCTTTACTTAAATTATCATCTAACTATAGATTTTAGAATAGGTAACACTCTTCTGCTGTTCTGATTGGCTGTTTTGCTCATCTCACAGTTTTTACCACAGATAAGTTGCAGTTGGGGAATTCCTAGCTGGTTTTACTTTCATTTTGATCTGTCTTTTGCTCATCAGGTTCCAAAAGGCACCAAAGGGCTGTGTGCCTCGAGTAGATTAGCAAGCGAAAAAATCAAGGCAGTGGATGTTGTCCCCCAGCTCCTTTGTTTTATGACCCCCACTTTGTTTTCAGTGCTGCTGCCGTTTCTGGGCTTTCGGTAAGTAGCATGCATTCCTCGGCGCATGCAAGAAGTTGATAGATTTACAACAGGGAGCTTCACATTTCAGTTTTATTTTTTGTGGCTGGGAATGGTGTGAATGCCAAGTTGGGGAGGGGAGGCAAGGCGAGGCATATTTTTGCAATGTGTTTTAATGGTGTTTCTGCATTTGAAGGGCAAGGTGAAGGGTCAAGGCTCAAAAATTTTCTGGCTCTTCTTGGGAGGTTTTGGTGCTTTGTTTCGAGCTCAGAGGCACTTTACTGTAGGTCACTGCCCGTTGTTTCTGATGGTCAGATCTGGCAGAGCAGTATGAGTATAGGAGCTGTGCAGTATCACCTGAGCTTTCATCTAACCTTTCAGTGTTTTGTGCTTGAATATGAGTCTTTAATTATTTCATATGAGTCTACTCTTTGCCTGAATGGCTTTCAGTCTTCATTGGCATTAAGGTCCGATTTTTCTCATTTTATGTTTTTTTAATATGGTCTTATTAAGTAGGTAGTTCTTGGTCATCGGGAATAAAGTCAGGGCATTGCTGTCTACAGGTTTCTGTATTTTGGCTGGAGAAACGTAAAATGACAGTCCCTAAAGGTTGACTGATCAGGCTACTGGGAAATGAAGTTTGTTTTGCAGGAAGCCCTGTTATTTTGCAGTTTGTTTAAATTTGAAATGTTTAAATGTTTTGTTTTAAGCTTTCCAGTTAATGGAAACATTGCTTCCTTTTTTTTTTTTTAATACATGTGTTACTATTAGCATTTTTTATTGGTATAATTGATAATATAAAATGAATTTCATAATAAAAAATTTTGAACGAAAACTGGCAGAGTTCTCTCCAGTAAGGTTCAGAGTCTCAGTTTATGGCATCACGGAACTGGCTAGGGGAAAACACTGGTTCTGGTTAAGCCCAATTTTCTTAGCATTCACTGGGAACTTTGTTGTTGTTCTTGTTAGAGTAATGAATGAGAGGCATTAAAGAATTTTTACAAAGTGGGGGTTTTACCCACATTTTCATGGATCCCAGAGCTGCCTCACTTTTTACATAATGCATCCTGAAAGCTTGATCTGGAATGGGAACCTGGGTAGTGTCTTTCTTGCAGTGATACTGTAGTATAACAGTATATGGTGATGCTGTATAATAACCAACTGGTGACAGTGTTTTGACCTGAAGAGTCAGAGATTGGTAAAAGAGTGTACAGTATCACCAGCTTTGCTCTTATCAGATATCTGCTTGGCTTTCGGAGCACAGGAACAGAAGAGACTGATTAGGTCCTTCCCATCCAGTCCTCCGCTGTAGCACTCAAGTCAGGTTATATCCCTTTGCTGCATTAATTTGGCTCCATCTCAACACATCTGAGGCTGTTCGAAGAGGCAGTACAGAGAGGGCAGAGAGTGGTGCTGGGTTATGGGAGAAGGGGTATCCTCTTAAACATGAGCGGGACAAACATCTTGGGCAGTTTTACCTCCAGTGCTCTATGCTGGTGCCTGCTTTTTATTTTGTCTTCAGCTTCTGGGTGCATGCCATGACCAGCAGCGATGTGGAGAGGTGATGTTCTCTCTGTGCAGCATGTCCCATGGAGCAGCGTGGCTCTGCTGTGAGGTCACTCCAGCACGAGCATAACTTTCTGATGAATTAGGAGTTGTCTGTGTGCAGACAGGAAGGTCTTGGCTCTTTCCATCAGAATGCCCTTCTGTCTTCCACTTTTGTTTTGAGTTCTTCCCTCAGCTCCATAGAAATGTCCCACTTTCCTCCTTGGCCAGGTGAAGAAAGTGGCAAAAATAAAAGGCCTGTGGCTCACTTTACTGTAGATACCTGAATGGTCAGTGCATGTCTGGGGAGTGAGGGCTGAACACTAGAGAAGGTGGGCTCCGCAGCACTACTCCCCCATCCCTCCACCCTGATAGTGGTGGGGTGGCTGCTGCTGTTGGGTTGGGAATGTGTTTGCTCAGGACGTGGCAGTTACTGGGGAATGGTACTGTTGTGTGCAGCAGCCTCGTTAGGGGATGAAACGATTCTACCCAACAGGATGCTTCCAGTCAACAGTGTTACTGGCTTTTTGCTGAACTAGGTTGGTCACTGTCCCGTCCCCACCCCACGTAAACTCGGGTGTTACAGCAACTGTGGGAATTTTTCCCACACCACACACAGTGCAGCAGTCTTGGACCTGGAAGGACCGTTCCCTCTAGATGCAAGACAGGTAGTTGGTGGCGGGGTGGAGCATGGAGGCTGCTCCCTGTGGTTTCTGTTTCTCAGCCTTTCTGCAAACATGGTGATGGTAGTTACAGCTGGAGCTGGCTTTCAACATCAGTGTAGGTAGCTGTCTGATGGAGATAGCACAGTGGCATGGTCCTGATGCTGCTGTAGCCTGGGCTGGGGTGCTGCTGCAGTATGTTTGGAGGAGTGCAGAATGGTAATTGCTTTCCTCGTCCCTTTCCCTCTGGTAGGAGTGGTTGGACACCAGCCAGCGCCAGCTGCAATTCAGGGAGAAACAGTTCCCTTTGCCATCCCTGCTGAGAGGCAGCGGGGCTGGCACTGGTACTGGTGGTGTTTTCAGCCCCCTGCACCTGACACTCTCTTGCAAGAGCTGTGTAACCTCAGAGGATCAGCTTTTCACAGTTTTTTTGGTGTGACTGACTGCCTGACTTGAGCAAGCTGCTGCTTCTTCTGCATCAACTTCTATGGAGGGACTAAGAGCAGCAGGTTGGCATAGAAGACCAGCTCAAGTCAGGCAATGACGCCAGGAAAGCTGTGATTCCCTTGAAGTGTTCCTGTAAAGCTGGTCTTCACTTGCATCTTAGGGCACAAGGCTCAGTCCCTCATTTTCGTCACACCAGTAGTGGATCCCCAAATGTCCAAACTTTGTGTTCACTGCTGGTTTGAGTTGAGGTTGCTACCTAGAGATGAAAAACTCCAAAGCTGACCCCAGGATCAAAGGCAGAACTTCTAGATCTGGGACCTGTGTAATTGCCCATGCCCTTTCATATCTACATCCTGCTCTGTTGGTATTATCCCTAGGCATCTGCACTGAGTGAAGCAACTGCATATAGGCATGCACCATGCATTGGGATTGTGTGTGCTGAATCGCTGCCGCTAGCACATCAGTTCTTCGTCAGCGTATGGAGCAGAAGCCACCGTTGCATTTGACAGCTGAGAGGAGGCCGACCACATAAAAATGCAGGTAGGAGACCATATGTGCATGGCCTTGCTGTGGGAAGGAAGTGGAAGCGTCACTAAGGTAGAAATGAGTTGTTCATCCCCACAAAATGAGCACCAAGAACAGCTGCCTGAGCCCTTTGTGCAGTGAAATATCTTGCCTTTAGAGTCCCATGCCTCCCCATGCCTCCAGAGGTCCTGCTGCATGTGAAAGATGCCCAAGATTTGGCGGATGGCCACCACCGTGATACAGACGTCAACAGAGCTTCTCCCTGGCTGATGCTAGAGAGACTGACTCCTGTTGTTTGCTCCTGTCCCTTGCAGTACTGCTGCATTAGGCACTGTGCAGACAAGCACTGTGGTCCTTGCACCATGTAATGGCTGGGCTGGGATTTGCGTCATGACGTGGTGAGAGTAAGGCAGATAAGAAACACTGGGTTGGACCAAGGGGTAGAAAAGCAGATCAAGTCATCAAGGGCTGTGCTGGCTGCTTGACAGCAGGGCTGTGTGGGTGAACATCTCTCACTCCTATGCCCGTTGCTGCGCTTTCTGGTTTCATCCCTCTAGCTTCCATTTCAGAATGATGATCTAGACCTGGAAGCAGCTGTAGCAAGTGCCCGCCCCCAGCTAGTGGAGTTCCTTAGTCATCGTCCTGACTGGCTGCTCACGACCTCCCAGCACTTCCTCCCAAGGATGGCCCTGAGTGGCTTGGATGGCATCACCGACCACAGAGAAAAAGTCTCAGTGCTTCTTGACCTGCTGGAGAAGGCTGGCCCTACCACCTGGAGGCAGTTTACACAGTACCTCTGCATGGAGTGCAACCTCCCCCTGGATCTGGAGATACTGCTCATGAGTTCTACGGGAGAAGGTAATGGAGATCGGGGCAGCTTCCTCTGACCATGTCCAAACACGGCCAATGCCTTGGCCCCCCATAGCCAACAGACCAGTCTAGGCAGTGAGATCACCAGTGCCCTCACTTGTGCGGTCAGTGCCTCGTCAGTGAGAGGTGGCAGTCCTCTCAGTGGTGTCCAGGCAGCTACAAGCCTTTTTAACCAAGCTGCTTGGTTTAAAAAATGATCTGACTTTCCTCCTGGTTCACCCTGTCTGTCTTTCACCATAATCTCTAGAATAAGATCAGTCCCTCCAAAACCAGTTACTGCCAGCAAACAGCAGTAGTTCACATTTTGAGATGTGCTTTTTCCCCAGTTGTGCTACGCCTTGCTGGTGTTGGTGGGCATTTTCTTGGCTCTTTCAAGTAAGAGTTGGCCTGGTTTGAGGATGGAGAGTTCTGTGGACCTTGTGGGAGCCTGCGTGGTCATATCATCTGGATTCTTGAATTGGAAGTGTCCCCAAGGGCAAAGTCACTTTGCCCAGAGGAAAAAACAGTGTTCTTGAGACACTAACTAAGTCTGTCTGAAATGTGGGGAAGAAGGTGCGCTGTGCTGTAGGGACTCCCAGTTGCTTTTTGTGAGAGTGGAGAGCATCATGATAGCTGTGAGAGAGAAAACATTGATGCAATAGTAGCTCAGGAGTTTCTCGATGGCAATTATTTTCTTAATCAGAAAATTTAGCTTCAGTCCATATTTCTTGGTGAGAAAGTTTATTTTGCCAAGTTTACTCTTCCAGATTTCTTGAAGGGAGGTTTTGAAACTGCTGAAATTTATTGTGTTATTTTTTCCTTGGAAGCACAACTTTTGGCTTAAAAATGTAAGTTGAGGTAAAGAAAATAGACATAAAAAGCCAAAACTGATAAAAATTGTGCACCCCCTCTCCAATAAAGTTGAGGTGAAATTTTTGATAGATTTCTTTAAAGAAGAAAAAAATACTACCTTTTTGTTCTGTGGATTTTTAATTGCTATTTTTTATTTTCCTGATGCAGAAAGGCGAGAAATACAGAAGTCTTAAAATAGCTCACACCACAAGAAAACCACTTCCACGTATCTCTCAGTAGCAGTTGGAGGGTGTGGCTTCAGAGAAAATCATGTAATCCGGGAAGAGTGCAGTCAATACACTGCATGTTACATTGTAGACTATACACACAGTGTGCATGCTGTCTCTTTTATGAAAGCCTGTGGCACCAGCTAAACTACACCTCTCCCTTAGTGGATTACTTTATCTGGTTATTCGTTCTTTTCTGTTAACATCATACGTTGCAGGAAGTCTTACGTGATGAGTCCTTCTCAGTGGTACTGTTTTTCACATCCTGCTTGCAGTAGCTTGTCGTTACTTGCATCAGTTGGACAAATGCAGCTTTTGGTAACCAACTGCAGCAGCAGTTACTTTTGCAGAGATGAAATGGGGGGAAGATCAGACAAGCAACAGGGAGCAAAGGCTGATGGGGGCTTTCTCTTGGGACTGAAGCTGAAACAGATTTCAGCCTTTTAATGCTGTGGCTTATCATAAAAGAAGATGTCTCTTAAGGTTTTGGAGTTGTCTTATGCTGGTTTAACTCGTGTTAACAGTGTAGCATCATTGAGCCTTCTGAAGATGAATTGCTTTTGGTTTTGCTCTAGGGGTGGCTTTCAGTTAATCCTGAGCATAGGGTCAGGGTTAACCCTGAGCATAGCTGTGTGGCTGCAGGGGTTGTCCCAAGGGTGTGGGCAGGAGTTGGTGGTTTGGAGGTGGACAACATGGGACCACATTTTAGAGTAGTGAAGCAGTCTTAGGTTAGGCAAGATTAACCATTATATTGCCTTAGCTGAAGTGACTCCTAGGGAAGAGTTCCTGTCTGCATGGTGAGTGAGACTGGAGAACTGACGCAGGCTAAAACCAACCTGAGGGGCAGCCCAAGCAGTCTTGGGGTGAGCAGCGGAGAAATAGTGGGATCAAGTCTTCCAGCACCAGAACTGGCTTACTTTGCTTTACATGGCACACAGGGCAAGAGTCAGGATATTTGAGCTATTGAACGGATTTTGTGTGAGGCCATGGCACAGCACGTCTGCACATTTGGAGCCTTGTTCTCTTTGCTTCCAACTCATGCTAGAGCTAGAAATGCCAGAGTACTGGCCTGCACTCCCAGCTGGGAAATGCTGGAAATGACAGTGAGAGGAATTAATGTATGAAGGCTTCCCATCTGATTTTGGAGAGCGATGCTTTCAAGCATGAGTTTATCTGAACAGAAGAGTCCTGGTGGTATGCTGACTCCTGTTTGGCCTGAGCAGGATCTCCCTCTGAAGCTCTGTGAACATTGTCTGTGGGGATGGCTGTGCTGAGTGGGGTTTTGTGGCAGCTTGAGCTGTGCAGTGAGTAAGAACAGGCCCTTGACCGGGCTGCTGACTGACTCTGCCAATGGTTTCATCACAGAAACACCTCCTTTGCAGGAATGGCGAAGGGTAGGACTTCCCTTTTTGGCTGCAGTGTGGTTTTATATCAGCCAAAGCTGCCCACGCTCTGAGTTTGTATGTATCTTAGAGAAAAGTTGTTTCACTCCTCCCTTGAAAACAGAAGTTAACTGTATTTTAGAGCAATCTGAAAGGAAAAGATCAGATGGGGAGCCTGAAATCTGGCTGTGTTGCATCAACCCTTACACCAAGTCTTGGTTTGTACCACTGTGTGTGTTGTGAGCTGCTTGCCCTTTGGCTTTGGCCAGATTTCAAGAGCAGGATACTCACAGTAACTGTATTTAATTTGCAATCCAACTCCTTTAGGTAACTTAAGCCAGAAACAAGAGGCATGCACAGATGTGAGTGCCCGGTCATCGCCAAAAGGTAAGGCTGGAACAGACGCTGGGGTGCTATGCTCTTGGAGTTTATCTTCTCTGCCCATGGGCTGGGCAGGGCTACAAATGTCCCATGTATTGGCCACGGCACTTGCAAGGTGTTGGGCAGCCACTGCAACTTCAGTTTTGTTGTTCTGTTCTTGGTGCTTTCCAGATGAACCTCCCCTGTTTCGTTTTCTCTCCCTGAATTGCAGAAAAGCCTTGTTGGCCCTGACTCTGCTAAGGAATTCACTCATTTTAGTTTCTCTAGCCAAGGGAATCTCCCACCCACTCTGTAAAATCGCTGCTTTTTGTGCTTTTACTGTGGTTAGCTCATTGGTAGGGTGGAGGAAGTTGGTTTGGCTTTTAAAGGAAGAGCAGAAAGACTACTCAGGAATTGACCCAGCAGAAACCATTGCAGAGTTGTCAGAATCAGAGCTTAAAAGAATAGATAGTAGTAGTTCTAGGGCTTTCTTCAGGTGTGAATTTGGGTCTAAGGCCTTCCCACTCAGTGCAGATCATGAAATGAGGGATTTATTTTCAAGATCCTTCCTCTTCCCCTGGCACTTTGCAGTGGCATCCATCACCCAAATGTCAGAAGCCTTTGGTGCAATGTGAAAATACTGAAGGTATGTGCCACAACTGAGCGATGTCCTTGGGCCTTCACATAACAGCTGCTGGAATAACTAGAAGCTGCTAAATTCTGGGTTGCCTTCTCAGTCACCAGGTATTCAGTTTCCAGAAAACGAAACAGCAGCCCAGGTCCTCCCCATGTGAAGAATCTCACAACAGAAAGAGAAGGGATGTGATTCTGGCATCCAGCTTTGTGAGAGGATAAACGGTGCAGGTAGCGGCAAAATAAATCCAAATTATCACAGAAAGCTGCCGTCAGTTTGCTGTGTCCTCCTGAAATGTGTGCTAGGGGAAAACAAAGCAGGAGGAAATGAAGCCTTGTGTTCTGCAGGCTGCAGCGTAGAGGAGTCACTGAGCTGGGACCTTGGCAGAAAGCAAAGTTGCAGGCCTTGTGTCCTGTAGAGGTGCTTAATGTTGGTGGCAGGGAGTGGGTTTGATGCTGGATTGCGTATTGGTGAAAAATAGATGATTTGAAGGAAAAGCTGCTCTTCGTTTTTTTCCTGCTGTGTGAATTTGGGGACTGGCTAAGGCTCACGCTCACAGCAACAGAGAGCTGGCTCTGGTTCTTGCTGAGGTTTGCCAGTGCCCTCAGTACCTTATAACTTGTGTGTTTGCATCTGCTGTTTGCATTCCCTGTTCCTGGTCAGACAGAAGCAGGCTTTTAGCACTGCGCTCCCTGAGCAGTGAGCGCGCCCTGCCTTGCCCATCTGTGCTGGTGTTACCCATTTTAAATCGTAGCTCCCAGCCTACTCTTTGCAGTTCCTGCTGATGGTATGGTCACAGAGACACTTCTGCCTCTCCTTTTCACTCAGAGTCTGCTTCTGTGTCATGGCACTGCAAATTACTGTATCTTGTGTCGCATGCGGTTTTCAGATCTTGAACACAAAAGCGACCTTCTGTTCTGCAGACAGACTGCTGCTGCTAGCTGCCGTGCTGCCCTAGTAAGTAGGCGGTCAATCTCACAAGTTGCTGGTGGAATAGCAATTTGAAAATAGTGCTGAAAGTTACTAGGTACCAGTTACGAAAGGAAAGGCTCATGCCTCTCTCAGCTCTGCCCGTTCCCTCCATCTGAGAGAACACCATAAATGAACAAGGAATTAATCACCATAAACAGCCCTGGGAATCTGTGGGCTATGCATTCTCCAGAAAAGGCTGTTCCCTGCCCTGTTCCCCAGGGTAACAGAGCAGTTCCTGTGCTCAAAGCAAGGCAGGTGCATCGCTCAGCCTACAAAAAAGACTCACCAGTGAGGTGGTAGTGGTCAGTCTTGTAAAATACAGGGCAGCTTTTCACAGTGGTATATCTAGCTCCTTCACCTAGTGTTCTCTGGCCAGCTGAGCTCATGGAGGCTGACCTGGCAGCTGGGTTCACTTACAAGGAAACTTTCTCTGGAGCTGAGATATGTCTAGTCATTGGTATTTCCTGCTCCTGCTTTCTTTCAGGTCCATTACATGGGCTTATTCTGCTTTGGGTGGACTTAAATCCTAAGGAGGAGTGGAAAACAATTGCAAGAAATCAGGCGGTGGGCTTTGCTACAGTGTGTAGCTGGGATATGTGGTACTGCTGTTCGGTTTACCTCTGTCTCAAATCTGCCTGGCTTCTTCCATATGCTCAGAACCACTTCCTCCATGCCCTACATAACTTTGCAGTGCTTGTGGTGTAAGTCTTTGATTAGGCTGTCTGTAGCCCTTGATGCTCTCTCTAATTCTGTATGCTCCTCCAAACCCGGAATTGTACATACTTCTTTTTTTTTTTTTGCCTTCCCGCAGCTGTGCTGCCAGTAGGGTCATTTCCTAGGATGCTTTTTGATGGGCTGTTACGATAGATTTTTGCTAAGGTTCTGGCACTACTTAGCACTGTGCTTAGCACTGTGCAAATGAGGGGATTGAGTAAAAGGATCTGAGCATCATTTGCTGAACCTAAGACATTTCTTGCAAAACAAGCCTTTTAAAATTCATGTTTTTTCCTGCAAAGATTTTCAAAGCCAGGCTTCCACCAGCAGCTGTTGCTGAGCTATTTCATCACCCTATTTCTGATGTCCCAGCTGCTCTTGGCTGAGAATGGTAAGATCTAGATATTAACAGCTCTGTGAAGCACAAAGTCATGTTCCAATATTAGATAAGTGTTGAATCCTTGTAGCTGATCTTGTGTCCCAGGGAAGAGGAAGGACCTGACTTCTCTGCAAAAACACTCAAGTGGATAGAACAGGGAAGTAGCAGATCACACTGTGGCAGGCAAGATTGATGTTATCCACTAGGAAAATCTATATAAATAAACTGAAGTGTTGGAATAAATTGCCTGGAGAAATTCAGGGAGCTCCATTACTGAAGGTCTTTAAACCAGCCCAGACCCCTAGGTCACTCCTGAGAGCTGTAGCATATTTGGAGTGGGACAAGAGGATGGATTAGCCTCCTGAGGACCAGCCTAAGCTGTCTTTCTATAGCTAGATGCACCTCTGCTTTTACTTCAACATTTGCAAAAGCAGTTCTGCAAACTCAGCCTGAATTTGCGAATAGTTTTGTCTCTCCAATTTTGCCTCTTCAGCTCCCCAAATGCTTTGCTGGAGAGTCTTGCCTAGCTCTAATAAGCTGCCATTCAAAATGCTCTTTTGACACATTTCTGACTTTTCAATTTTCAGGGTTTGCTCGCCGCCGCCATCACAGCAGCTCTGTGAGTGATAAGGATGTTAAACAGCAACGACTAGGTATGTAGATGTCCCAGAAGCAGAGTGGTGGTGTGCTTTCCTCTGAGGAAGGACCTATTTAACTTCTTTGCAGAAACACCCGAGAAACCAACCTCCCACATTGAGGGAAACTTTTGTTTCGTAGCTGCATAAACTCTTAATGAAACAGGTTATAAAATATACAGACAACGGGGCCTGGCAAATAACAAGAAACAACCATTTCCATTTCGGAGATATATTAAATCTACCTGAGGAGAAGAGATGCAGATGGCATAGGCTAAGAACTCCCTTAAAGTGTGATATGCTGGTAAAGCCTTCAGTTGTAGGTCATCCCTATATTTGTTTGCCTTTTTTTAACCAAATCAGGAGACACACTAACAATTTAAAACCCACTAAAGGCTCTACAGTTTCTCTAACATACTAAAAGCTTGTATGATTTCAGGATTTCAGCTCACCCTAAAGTAGAGAAGTAACCGAATAGATGAGTGATGACAAAGTTGAGGCAGTAATTCCAGGAAAGACTGGGTAGCTTGAGCAGACCTGCGGGCTGTATAACACCAGTGTCCACATCCTTTCCTTCATCATCTGCCCTTCTTTACCCCTTTCTACCTCTGCTTTTAGCCTTGCAATCCCCACGGTCCAGTGCTGCCCAGTGCCTGGTAGGGGAACACAGGGAGCGTGGCAAAGCTGGCAGCTGCAGCTGGGCTGGAGCCAGTTTTTGGCTGAAAGTTTGCATACAGGAAAGTCCTTGAGGAGGTGCTCCCAGGAGACCAGATCTTACCAGCTGACAAAACTCAGCAAACTTAACACCATTGAGGATAGGGTTTTTCAGAAGGTGCTGAGCGCCCTTAGTTATCACCACTGTTCTCTCTTCAACAACGAGATGCCGATACCATCGGGGATCTCAAATTCTCAAAGCAAAAGATATGTCTGTTCTGAGGTGCAGATAGCTGAGCAAGGGTGGCACAAGGCCAGCATGGGTGAGCAGGGAGCTAGCAGGGAATTATATGCATCATACACCAATACCTAATTCTTATCTTAAAGAGATAATAAGATTTAGTTTTTATATAAAGTTGTTTCACCTTTTCCCTGAATTTTCTTCTTCTTTGGCCCCTGTGCAAAAATAGGAAAAGTTATGGGTTATTTTCATGTGTTCAAAATTTGTCATCTCTACCTAACTCTGTGGAGCAGCCTCTGATCAGGGCCAGTGTTTCTCTATGTATAAGTGGTAGTATTTTGGATCTGTCACAGCTCAGAACTAACTTTTTCACCCTCATACTCACTCTGTTGTCTTCTTTCTCAGATCCAGCTGCAAAGTACCGGCATCTCCTCATCGATTCTATCTGCCAGAGATATGGAAGCAGGAGAGCAGCAGGAGCAGCAGCACAGGAACAAATGCAGCCACTGGCTTTCAACCAAGCCTTTGTCAACCTTGTCATTCGGCAGAGCAAAGTCCCCCGCTTAAAAGAGAGAACAGATAAACCCCGAGGGGATGTGGCAGGTGTTCCTGAACCAGAAGAATGTGCGGATACAACCATGAAAGTGTCAGATCTGTTTTGTAGTGTGGTCCCATCGGACACGACAAAGGTGATCTTTTTGTTTGGTAAACCAGGTACAGGCAAGACCATGCTAATGCACAGGATTTGTCAGAAATGGGCAGAAGGTATCCTGCCTCAGTTTCTCTTCACTTTCCTGTTTGAGTTTCGGCAGCTGAACTTGTTAAAAAGAAAATTGACTCTGAAGGAGTATTTGTTTGACCTGTTCCTTCAGCCAGAAGACAGCCCTGATGCAGTGTTCCAGTACCTCCAGGAAAATGCCTGGCGTACACTGATTATCTTTGATGGGCTGGATGAGTTTGCAGCTAACATGGATGTGTCATCCTGTTCTGAGGGAGGCCCAACTCTTACCTCCCATATGTCTGTATCTGAGCTCTTTGCAGACCTCTGTCATGGGAAGCTCCTGCCTGGTTGCACAGTGTTGGTCACCAGCCGACCTAAGAGACTACCTGACTTCTTATTAAACACAGTAGATCTGCTAGCAGAAATTTGGGGATTTGACTGTGAGAGGGTTGAGGAATATGTCAGCCACTATTTTCATCAGCATTCATTCAAGGAACAAGCCATTGCTCACCTGAAGAACAACACCAAGCTCCTCAGCATGTGCCTCATCCCTGCTCTGTGTTATGTTGTGTGCATCTGTTTGGAGTATTTGCTCCTTAAACATCAGATGAGTGTGGAGCTTCCTCAGACTATGACACAGTTTTATATCAAAATGCTTCTCATCTTCATAAACAAACAGCAGGGAGAGTGTGCAGGTGGTGAGGAGGGTCAGCTGAAGTGTAACAGGAAGGCCATTTTGGGTCTCTGTGATCTTGCACTGAAAGGCCTGGAAGATAAGAAGCTTGTATTTTATGTTGGTGATATTCCAGAGCACGTAAAGGAATTTGCTTCCTTACATGGGTTGCTGACTGTCTTTGAGGTGAAGATGAGTGGCACTTGCCCAGAGGCTGGCTATGCCTTTGTGCACTTGAGCTTGCAGGAGTTTTTTGCAGCACTGTGTCTCATGGTAAGTAAGAGGGTTGACAGGAACTACCTGAAGAAGAAGTTCTCTTTGAAGTCAAAGTGGACTTTAAAGAATGAGGCAAAGACTGAGTTCATGGAGAGTTTTCACATCTTTCTCTCAGGCTTGTCGTCAAAAGAATGTAGGACATTTCTCATGCTGCTAGCTGAACAAGATGCAGCTTGGGTGCAGGATAAGCAGGATGCAATCCTACAGTCTCTCCAGAAACTGGCAGCCACTCATCTGACAGGGCCTAAGGTCATTGAGCTCTGCCATTGCACATTTGAAACGCAAGACCTCAAAGTAGCCCAGCACATCGGGAGCCTGCTGAATTTCAAGTACAAGTTTAAAAACTTTAGACTGACACCTCTGGACATGTCGGCTTTGGTTTTTGTCATAAACTCGGGCCAGGATTTGACTCATTTGGATTTTGCAGGGTGTCTCATGGACATTGACTGTTTGGACGTTCTGGCCGGCTGTAAAAATGTAGAGCACTTGAGGTAAGCACACAGAGTGCTATGAGCTGGTGGGTGGATAGAAGGGCTAAGGGGTTGGAAGGGCAAACCTAGTATTTGTTTTAGAAGGGAGAGAAAGAAGGTGTGAGAAATTCTGATCTGAATGATATAACCTTGAAACTGAAGAAATTTATGAAATAATGAATTTATGAGTGATTGGAGGATATTAAAGTGCTTAATCCATTCTGGCTGTATTTTTTGTATGTTTCTTTGTTTTGATTAAAACAACAGGGTAGTTAGTATAGTAGATAAGAGAGAAAATGATAGGCATTTCTTGACAATACAAAGGCAGGGCGAATCCTGCAAGCAAATGAGAAAGTTGTGATCTAAGTGAAATCACTGTAAACCAGATGAACAGGAGGTGACAACTGCACTCTCAGGTGCTCTCTATCAGTGCTTTGCTGTAATCTCTTGGGATCCTGTTGTGGAACTGGTCTCATTCTGTATTTCTGTGAATGACTTAGAGAAGATGGGGAGCATCCAGGGCGAGAATTACCTTGACCTGAAGGGAATGACGTTGTCTGCTGTGAAGCAGAGGAACAGAAACGGAGACATGAAAACTATGATTCCTGGATATTGATATCATTATACAGAGGACAGTAATCGATTGTTCTCTGCTTCCATTAAGAAGAATAGAAATACCATTTCATTTACTGTTAGAAAAGCTTTTTGATGGTACATCCTAGCTCTAAATTGCTAATGAAGGCACAGAGAAGTTCATGGAGTCCTCTGCTTTCAAAGAGCAGATTAGGCAGATGCCTGAGGATGGTTGGGCTGTTCCCTTGCATTAGGAGAACAGAACAGGGGATTTTGGGGGGTTCTTCCCCAGCTCATACACACTCGAGTCCATGCCTGCTTTAATTTATGGTCTGCAGGATACTAGCACTCTTGAGTACTGTCTCTTGGAATGGTGGGCAAAGGGCAGTGGAACCCCAAGCATTTCATCTGCATGTTGCTTGTACAGAACTTATCTAAAGAAGAAGCATCACCTCAGATGTGTACCTAATGACCATGGGCCATGTCCGTCATGCCACCACACCTCTGCAGCTTGTTCTTGATGCCCTCTGATTTAGGGAAAGGTGGCAGAGGCACTTAGGGCAACAGGGCCATAGGTGGGTTTCTGCTCTCCGAAAACGCTGTGGGAGACATGCAACCCAGGGTGCTTTGTACCAATACATCCCATAATCAGTACATTCTGCAACTGATTCAAAGGAGAGCTTGTGTGCTTGAAAGCTTACCTGTTTGTCTGTTTGTTTTTTCCAACACCACCAGTTCCTTCTCTGAAAGAGGTACTTCCCCTAAAAACCTTGTGTCTTATATTTTGGACAACTCTGGCTACTCTGCCACCCAAATTTAAAGTATCTGGTCTGAAATCAACCCTCTTGTAACTCAGCAGCTCATCACATGGGAGCTCTTAGACACTCTCTGTTTTTATGAGTTTGATTTGCCCCTGTGTGACCTCCCTTGTCTCCAGGGTCCTAACTCTGGTGGGACATGCAATAGGGCTGACTCTTCATCTGTGGCAGCACTTACACATGGTGTCACTGTATCAAAAGGCAGAAACTGTCTCTTGAGGTATTGGCAGTTGATGTGCAAGTGTAATGTTTTTATTTTTTTTTAAACAGATGTTTGAAAAGATAGAGATGCTGCAAAAAAAGAGCACAATACAATGGCTGCTAAGAAAGAAATTCAATGCTCTTTTTAAAATTGTGTTTTAACCTGCTCTGTGGGCAAGCTTATTTTGGTTTCTGTTGTGTTTATGTTTTTTCCCGTTTCTTCATGTTTTAGCTTTCGTAGTAGGAGATGTGGCGATGACTTTGCTGCTGCTCTTTCAAAGAGCTTACGAGGAATGTGGAACCTGAAGAAACTAGAGTAAGTCTTTGCTTGTAAGGTCAGAACCTTCTCTCTCTCTGTCTGTCCTCTGTTTCTGTCTTGCAGTTTAATTACATCTGCTCACTCAAAACTGATCTGCTCTGTGCAGCACTGTATAGAGAATAATGCAGTGCTATGCAGAGTGGCACAGATGTGTGGCTCTTGTTTTATGCTAGTATCAAGAGGAGTATTGCATTGCCCTGGTTGAAAAGGAGTATAAAGTTGGTTGCAGGTGGCAGAGTCAGGCCACCTCCTCTCTGTGTTGGTGTGCTGGGAGTGCAGCACAGACCCACATCTGAGACAGGCTTGCCATGCGCTGCACGGGATGCTGGTCCTTCCTCTACTTTGAATGATTCTTTCATTTTCCAGGTTGACAGGCGGGAGTATCACAGCTGAGGGGATGACTAACTTGGTCCAGGCTTCATCACAGTGCCTCCAGCTTGAGGCAATAAAGTAAGTGTGTTGTGGCAATGCCCCTCAAATCAACCACTCATTCCTTGGGGGCCTAGGGTACTAACGAGAATGAAACTGTGTGCAGCTTGCAGGACAATCAGATAAAGGATCCGGAGGTGAAGAGGGTGATGGACCTGTTTTCCAGAATGGAAAAGCTTAAGAAAATAGAGTGAGTAAAAGTGACTTAAACCTATTAAAAATTGTAGCCACTATGAAGCCAAGCATAGCATCAGAGAGAGTTTAAATCCTCATCAGAGCAGGGTTGCTGGATGTGTCTTTAAGGGGTGACACTCACTCTTAGAGATGCCAGCGGGGGACATGTGGGGCACTAAGCTGAGGCACAGACATTTAAGTGCTAACAGGGCTGTGCTGGAGGCCTGGCTCAGTTTGAGACAGACTCAGCCTCACCATTCTTACCCAGGTGTTTTAAAATAATCTCAATGGAGTCCTGGCACCACTGACACCTCTCCAGGAATTACAATGCATGTGCTCAACTTGGTTCCTCACATCACTTTTTCCTCTTCTGCTTCCTCACCTCTCTTCCCCTTGGTCAGCCTCAGATTGAGATGCCTCACCTCTGCATAAGAGAGGATGGCTCCATCCCTGTCTTCCCAGCCTTTTTGTTAGCCCCCTTCTCCTGTGCTCCTTCTTCTAACACTCCTGTAACAGCACAGTGCTGAATGAGAGGGACTGCTAGGAAAACTCCCAACATGGATCTGCATCTTTTTAGGTGGAGAGAGCCAGCCTGATTTGTGAAGGGATTTAAAGCCTTTGAAAAGCTAACGGGCAGTTTGAGCAGCAGCAGGAAAAGCAGAGCAGAGCAGAGCTACTGCAAGTGTTGGAGTCTCAGTATAGTTTGCATTACAGGAGAAGGGTAGCCACGAAGCTGTGCTGCCCCTGCGGGAAGGCAAAGCCACTGCCTGCCCACCCCAGTTAAAAGGGAGTGACTATGCCTTTAAAGGTCTTCCACATACCCCTGTGTGCAAGCAGGTGAACCCAAAATACCTGTAGTTATGGCTGGACCCCATCCCAGAATTAATTACTGGCTTTGCAGTATGATTAGAAGTGTTTAAAAGCATGTTGGAAAGGGGGAATGTACCTGCTCCTCTGTTTTCCTGGGCACACTGGATAACAGCTTGTGGAAAATGCCAGCATGTCCCACAGTGAAGCAGCTTGTCATATGGAAAAGGTAGGAAACCAGTGCAATTTGTAAGCCTCATTCCTTCACACATTTCTATTACACACATACAGTGTTGTTGTCATGGATGATTCCTTTGAGGCTTACAGGGATGGTGCTCTGTGGCCCTGAGAACAAGCAGAGGATTTGTAGCAGCAAGACTTTATGTTTCATATTTAATGATGTTCAACAAGTAATGAAACAGAATAAACATGCAATTAAAGAATAAATCCTTAGAGGTTGCTAGTGTTGTGTCTTTGGGGATGTTTTAAATGTGAGGGTTTAGACCACACTAATATGCCATACTTAAATTGGATTTGTTATAGCAAGAGTTTAACTCTGCACTGTGGGCTGGTTGTGTAATCATACAGGTATAAAGTACATTCCCTACATAACCCAAAATCAGCTAATGATTCTTCTGTTGCACATAGAGGAAGTATCTCTGATTCTGAATTCATGGGAGCTATAGCTTGCGGAGAAGAACTGTGATCTGATAATGCTTTTGTTGGGTCCTAAATGCAAAATTCTGAAGTTTTGGAGAAATCCCCTAACTAAAAGAATGTGTGCTTCAGGGTGTTTGGGTGTGGAGCAGAGGTCATTCGTGTAACAAAAGAGTGTGCTGTTGGGTCCAGCAGCTGAGGTTGTGTTCTTCCTCATGTTCACAGTCTGAGCAACAATGATCTTTCCTTGAATGCTGTTCTCATTCTGGCAAAGGAAGTCATCGCATGTCAAAACGCTACTGAACTGCGTGTCAGGTATCAATGCGTGAGAGCTGTTACAAAACCAAATATGTTGTCTCTTTAGATGCTGACTTTTTAAATGGACACTGTTTTACAGCTTAATTGTTAGCTAATCAAAGTCAACAAAAATTAATTTTAATCCTTTTTTGTTTTCTGTTTGAAACAAAATTTGAATTCATCATATTATGGACTTTCTCTTCATATTTTTTTTAATAGGCCATTTTATCCTTTGTCTGTAAATTGATTTGCAGGGTGTAATATTTCTTCTTATATAACAGAATTTAAACTTGCTTTTAAGCTCTGCAGTGTGTCAACTGGGAAATTCCTTACTAGCTAGCATAAATTTGCTATAGATCAGTTAAGTTTTCTGAAAAGGTGTGGATTTAAGTAGCTCTGGCTCTGTGTTCCTTTAAATTACAGGTTTTGGTGTTTTCATAGGTCCAGGATGACAGAGAAAGGGTAGAATTTTTAAATCCTAGCTCTTATGGTTATAAGTTTAACAGGCCAAATCAATCCTTGGTGTAACTCAAGGGAAGTCAAACTGCATACAGCTTTTTCTTATTTTCTTGCTGGAATAGAGTTTCTGCTGAAGCTCTTTCCAAAAAACTGCTGGTCTTGCAAAAAAAAAATCCCATCCCAATCTTCTTAACTGTGTTACTCTCTTGTCTGGACTGCAGCCCCACTTCAACATGTAGAGTGTCCTGCTGCCCTGTAGCCACATGGTTGCTCAATTGCTCACCTGTGGCAATGTGCTAGCATGGCAAATGTCAAGGTCCTCTTTGCATCCAGGCATTGGTCCTTACTGAGCACCTCTACTAAAGAAATGGCATCCTTCCACCTGTGCCCTAACATTGGCTTGGATCTCTTTTTCAGGAAGGGCACAGTGATGATATATTTTTCTGGCCCATCTGGGAAAGTTCCAAGGTGAGAAACTGCACTTGGGGTTATACTGTATTCAGAGTTCTGCTGATTCAAACCATCAGCTTGGTGTCACTATAAACCGCTCCAGCAACAGAATTGGTTGCCTCTGCCCTTGTGTCTGGGAGAGCTGGATCTACCTGAGCAAGGAGAAAGGTAACCAAAATAGCTGGTCTTTGCACAGACCTACCAGCCAGTTCCACAAAGGCAATGCCTTACTGCCTGCGTGAGCTCAAAGTGCCGTGTTCCTATTGCAAAACTGCTGATGCTGAAGCCAATGGATGGTGGAATGTGAGGATAAATGAAGGAAAAGCCTTTGCTCCTTCACTGGCTGGCTGCTATGTTCTCCCTGCTTGTGCATACTTCTGAAGCAAGGGTGGAGTTGACTCTAATTAAGAAGCTATGAAACAATCTCTTGTTCCTTGATAGGGAACTCACTTTGCCCTGTGTTGTGCAGTCCTCAAGGGACCTCAAAATATTTGGCATGCATGTTTGAACTGGCTCAGCCTGGCCCCGAGTCAGCTAGAAACTGCTCCTATTCAGATGCCTGAACATCCATCTTGTGCTGTTGTAGGCAGCCTGGCATAGGTGGGTATGTTTATCCCTTCCTATGTTGGCACAATCCCACATGGAGGCAAAACATCCTGCATCTTAGTAGTGCCTTTGAACTGGGGCTCAGTTATCAAGTTGATTCAAATATACAGTGAAATCCTGTGTGGACACTCCCTATGCTACCATCTCCTATGGAGGTCTTCTAGCTCTTGAAAATCACTTAACTTTGTATGGAATGGTGGACAGAACACAGACCTTGTGGTTTCTTCCAGAAAACTTCCAGAAAATACTAACCTGCTCCCAGATCCTCCTATTTTATGAAGGCATATTAAAGGTCAAATATTTTGCTTGTTTGCAGATCTTTGGATTTGAGGAGGGAAGAGAATAAGGAACATGTAATTCCAGCTAGACATGTGAAGATATGGTAAGAGAAAGCATTGAAATTCCTGCTGGGGAATGTGATTTGCAGATGACAGGTACTACAGAAAGGCAAGAATAGCAGCTGTGTTGGTCCTTAAGGACAGAGGATATTTCCACATGTGAAAAAGTTTGAAATAAACCTGAATTGGTAAATGAAAATAACAATAGAAATCCATATCTGGCCCAGCCAGTGGCTTTATTTCTTGTGTGTTGGGCTCCACAGCCCTGGAGAAGCAGAGTTCCCTTTATAATGCCCATCTTGCCATATGTTCTTATAGCTACCAAAGGCATGAGCCGTATAGTTTTCTTTCTTGCCTGGGCTCCAGAAGAGAGTAGTGGCTTTCTCAAAATAGGAGAACTCAGGCATGTTGTCTGAGCATGTTAAAACCGTGAAATGGCCCTCCCTTACCTCCTTCTCTTTCCCTCACTACTCTACACAATAGGAACGATTACATCCATCCCCTTCTTGTGGATGGCAGTGCCAGGCGGCTCTGACACAAGGCGTTGCACTTGCACAGCACTCTGCAAGCTCATTCCTCTGCACTCCTTTTGCAGCACAGAGGGGCAGAGTAATATGCCCCGGATTGTGTGGCAGAGCAGAGAGTAAAGCCTTCCTCTCTTGGTACTGCTTCTGTGTGCCCTCATTTGGAGGGAAACACCAGAAATGCTTGGGCCCCACTGTCCCCTCACTGTTCATTAATGCTTCCTGTTTACAGCTTGCAGGATCTCAGCCTGTCTTCCCAACATGCAAAGGAGATCATTGCCATTCTCCAGAGCTGTCCCTGTCTCTCCGAAGTGGAGTAAGTGCCTCCTTCCTGTTGAGTGGCTCCAGGTGGGTGGTGGGGAGCAGGGGATGTTACGTGTAGAGGGCAGCGAGGCATGGGGCCTGACCCCAAGGAAGGGTCCCAGCACTCTGTTATGTCTAGTGGGATCCTGGTTAAGGATTTTTGGTGAGGTTCAGCAGGAGATGAATGCTGAACAACCTTTGATTCCTGTGACAACTGCAGCCTCTGGCTCCCTGCGACTGTAACCAGAGGTGCCAGTTTACAGGGCAGACCCTGCTAACAAAGCAGTGCTGCACACTGGAGGCAGTATGGAGCTGTCCCAGAGGTACAGCTCCTCCAGCAAATCCTCTGAGCCAGTAAAAGGACACAGACTACTTCTGTGTTTCCCTTTTGTCTTCTAAAGCCATCCAGCTCTGTTGGGAGAAGTGAGCGGAGAAAGACAAGAGATCCACTTCATAAGCTACACATTGCAATGAGTATCATCCCTACCTTTTCTTATTTGCCTATATATGAGGCCACCTGGATTTGGCTGTAAAGCTCTCCTTATAGCCTGTCTACCCTGGAAAATGCAGGAATATCTGTTGCAAAACAGTTCACTCCAGATTGTGTCTTGAATTTAGCTACACCTCATACCCCAGTTTTCTAGCTTACTGATTTGATTTGGGATCTGGAGATCTTTGTCATCCAGTGTTTTCTGCCTTCCTTCCTTCCTTCCAGAAGGATAGTAAACACTCGCTAATTTGGTTTCTTGTTTTGTACTCCCACTTAGGTTTTCTAAAGTAAGATGTTTTTAGGGCTAAAGCATGAATCATGTTGTCCTAGGGATAAAACTCTTTGTCTGAAGTTGCTTCATGCAAAGATAAGGAGGGAAGATTGATCTGAGAGAGAAGAACAGTCCAGGCAAAAAAGCAATTGTAGGAAAGGGAAAGCAAGCATATTTTGAGGGCTTTGTTGTTTATACTGTTCAAAACAGTCCCCACTAACTGGAAAATGCCTCAGTTTATCAGGTAACAAGCTTGGAGATGAAGGCTGCAGTTGCCTGCTGGAAAGCCTCCCTTGGATATCAATTTCAAAGCAGCTGGAGTAAGTGTTGCCTTGTACAAAACCAAATTGCCCTCTTTTCTTGAACCTGACAAGAACCATACAGAGATGTTGAGCAGGGATCCAGGAGGCAAATGCCTCACCCAGACCAGTGCTACAGAAGCAGCTCTGAGCACTCTTAAGGAAAGATGAGACTCAGCCCATAAGACTGTTCAAGCTGAAGTTGGTCACTTGCTCAGAGCATCACGCATGGAAACTGGTCTAAATGTATATGAAGTGCCCTTTCATTAAAACCCCTTCCTCAGGAGTAGTGGTCCTGTGTGTTTTCCACCGTGCCACTTCTGAAGTGAAATGGGATCAAGCATGCAGCACAGATGACCACTTCCACGAGGACAGTCCTGTGTGATTTCAGTGACCAGCTAATTGCCTTTTTTATCTTTCTTAGTCTCAGTCAAAACTGCCTCTCTGTTAATGGCATTTGCAGTCTGTTGAAGTCAGTAAATACCTGCCAGAAGATGATGGAAGTACAAGTCAGGTATGCAGGTGTTTGAATCATTCTTGAGGTTAATCCCAACATACAAGTCTGAGAGTTAGGTTCTGAGATTTTTGTTGAGTCACCTCACAACTGGGGTGGGTGAAGAACTTGTCCAAAGATGATTACTAACACTGACACTTGGTAATACATTGCTATAAGCTGATTTTATCTTAGCCATCAACCAGAATTTGAGAGGGTACAGAACTGTGTGTCCTTTCATGTGTGGGGCAGTTTTGGTCTCTTTCCTGCTCTCTGCCCTGGGAAGTTTTGGAGAGAGGGTCTCTGTGGAGTATGAGAACTGGTGACATCTCCTGGAGTGGAGCTGGAAGTTCTCTTCTATTACTTTCCCTTTGAACACCCCTGGAGTTCAAGTGTGACAATTTTGTCTGCACTTTCTCTAGTGGTTCAGAGAAACTGGGTCATCCGATATTACATAGTTTGCTCCAACCAGGATTTAAAACTAATGGAGATTATTTTTTGCTTGCTTTGGGAGTGTTTTAAGTGATTAGTGTCACCAAAGAGTTTTGCAGAGCATTCTTAAAACACAAAGTCCTGTAAATAACCAAAATGTGACATTGATTGATTCCTTCTCTTCTTCACAGCCTTTCTCGTGAGACTGCAGTCCTGAGGTTTACAGAAGACAGAGAGTTTGCTTCTCTTCCTCCTAGGTAGAGTGTGTGTGCACAAATGGTATTTTCTCAGCATCTCATTTATTTCTTACATCCTGTTTAGGAACCAAGCGTAATACTTCGTCTCACAGCAGTTCTTGCCCCCTCTCCCCTCTGAATCTAAATGTAGTACTTTCTCCTGGTTTTCTCAGCCACTTTGGCAATTGGCCACTGCCTTCTATAGCATTTGATTATGTTTTGTGTCTGTAGGGGACATTTCAACCCACAGCATCCTAAGCAAAGCAGGCTGTTTAATGAGAGCTGTGCTATCTGATAATAGTGAACAGTAAAAAAACAAGTGAACCCCACACCTCCAAACCAAATTCCAAAAAGATTCACAGGTCCCTGCATGTTTAAAACCATCTAGTTCACTACACTATGCATTCTGGATCATGGTACTCCTAAATCAAAATAAATCTGGAGTTTTATTTTTCCCCTTAGAAAATTATGGGTCGGACCAGCTCAACCCAAATGTTTTGTTTGAGAAATGGTTTCCTGCGGCTCCTGGAGCTGTAGGTTATTTATTTGTTCTCCATGAACTGAGCCCACTGTAAAATAGCGTTTCCCACGGTACATCTGCGTCCCACTTCTTAGGTGGGGAGGAACAGCAGGGCTATCATGGGATGCAACCCAGTTGTTGTGGCTATGCTTTAAAGAGAGTGACAGCCCGAGACACGTAATCTGTGACTCCTTTAAGGCACCAGGTGACATTTCAAACTCAGATATTTTAGGATTTGGATGTTCCATTTATTTATGAATAGTCAGGTTTTTGCACAGACGTGGACTCTTTTCACAACACATGTTTAGGCAAAAGCTGAATTCTCCATCAAACTGTAGCTTAGATGAGAAATCTGTCTCTTCCCCTTCTCCCCAGTTCCCTGCATGCTCAAGTGTTTGGTTAATCACTGAAAGAAAGAAGAGCTTGCTATTGGCAAGATATGGGTGTGCGCTAGAGCCAGGGTATCCCCAGGGACCTGCCAAATTGCTAAAGCATAAGTGATTTACCGTTGTCTGGTTTTATGCTCGCTTACTAGGGAAGAGCCTGTGTTCTCTACTGATGACCGACAATATGGAGAGGAAAACCAGACACCTACTGCTTCAAAAAAAATAAGGTACCATGGCAAATTTTCATTGTGTTTCATGCATGTCTTATCTCTGGATCCTATAACTAATGTAACCTGCATCCCCAGGTTTGTATGGTGAATCACAACAGAGCTGGTAAAGGCCCCTTCAGTCAGTCATTTGTCACTGTGTTCACATTCCTAGCTTGCAGCACTAGATTAGTGTCTGTGGTCTTCTACAGGAGTCAAAATAGATTGTGGGTTGTGTATCTTATTCACAGAATTGGTGTGGTGATTGTGCGCTTACTGCATCAGCTCCCATGAGGGAGTTGGGGCGCTGGCGGTGACAGAGCTTGTGATGTTGGGGGGGTCCTCTACTGATATTTGGAGAAATGCATCCTAAGCTGGACCCATGTTCAGATGCCTCTCAGGTCATGCTCTGACTCCAGCGCAGAGTGTGCCTGTCTGTTGTAGGCTGCAGTGAGGTAGGAAGAAGATGTGCCTAAAGCCTTCTAACCAGGACCTTGGGGACCTGGTTCTTTGTTGTGCCACAAGTTTTCTTTACCTTGTTTCTTTATTCTGTTTGCAGAAAAGAGCTGAAAGTACAGATTATCAGTTGTTGCAGACAAAAAAAAAAAAAACCCACACCAAAACCCAAGATATTTCAAGGGTTTTTTTTATTTCATTATTATCTCCTTGTTTATTCTCTAGTTTTCTGAAAGAGTGACGTTTACAATCTTGTTTGCAATCCTGCAGACCCGGGCTATTGACTTCTCTTTCACCCTAGGCTGACAGATAGTTGTTTTCAAGCCGGTGACCTGGAGAAGCTGTGTGCAGTCCTGAAGGAATGTAACAGCGTCTCTGAGCTGGAGTGAGTCCTTCTTAACTCTTACAGTCTTTATCTGCAGTTCTTTGGGATGTTGAGAAAATGCCACTTGTTTGTTCTGCAGTGTTATACAGAGGATGTGGTAGACATGTAGCCTTATGAAAGGCATAGCTTTACTTGGGCATTAGCCCACTGTATGCCAAGGAGACATACAGTTCTAGTGCTCTCTTAGGGCAAAGGTTGCAGGACATAAATCTAGAAAGGGGCTGTTTGATCACTTAGCCTGACTTCAGGTACTACAGAGCTGTAAAACCTTGCCCTGTCATTTTTGCCTTTGGGCCATTTGAGAGCAAAGCTGCAGAGCATGAAGAATCCCACCTAAAATGAGGGTGGCAGCCTGTGTTTTTGCTGGTGATCCCACATATGGTGTGCAAGGACCTTCAGCACCAAAGCACTTTCTTCTGTTTGTGCTCTGTGTGCGGAGTCATCCTGTTTGCTAACACCAAGAGGTGAGCAGACCCAGCCCTGATGGAAAGGCTAACCAACGCACCCCTCCACATCTAGGTTTTGAGGGCAGAACAAGGGCCAGCACAAGCCTGTAGCTTATGTACCACTACCTGAGGGCTGGCTATTCCCTTAAGCCTGGCAGCCTGTGGAAGAGATTTTTAGACTTTGCTCTTAAGCAATCGGGTCCCTTGATCTCACATGGGCCATAGCCCATTGTAATCCTTAGGCTCTAATATCAGAGCCTAATATCTTTCTCCAGGATTAACCCGTGGCTCCTCTGTTGGGCCTGTCCAGGTTGATCATTCCTCAGAGCTGTCAACTTCTGGTCCCTGGTAACTGCAATAAAAAGTACTGTCAGTCCAGAGGGGTCTCTTTGTGGATGTGAGAAAAAGATGAGACCTGAGCTAGGTTTCTGACTGTCTTATGTTGGTTAATTCCAGTCCCTGGTTTCCATGTAGGCTTTAGTTGTCAGTGGAGAGGGGCAGTGCATGTGTTGTTTGGATTAGGGTGCCCATGTTCTGCTTTCAGAGCTCTTGTTACTTAGAGCAGATTGTGCCTATTTTTATTCTATGAAAATTAAATGCCTTCCTTTAAATCCTAGCCTATCAAATAATTATCTGGGAGATGAGGGACTTTTGCAGCTGTTTCAGTTCCTCCCAAATTTGAAAACGTTAACTTCTCTCAAGTAAGTAGCTCCTGTTTCACTTACTCATGGATGGGTTTTTGTGGGAGTATTGGGTGTGGAAGCACAGTTCACGTTTGGGAAGGGCTCTTCAGGATCAAGTGCAGTTATATTCTGTGTCTGTTGAGGGTAGATCCACTGTGCTGTCTGGTCTGTCCCCACCTCTAGTCCGGAACAGATTGACTCCACTAGAAGCTTGACTGAGATCAGTGCCCAAGAGCCTCTGTACTCAATCCTCCATGAAGGAGACAGGTGATCTTGTGTGCAGGTGTGGCACCTGGTTTCTGAAACACGCTGAGATCTTCAGCAGGCCACTGAATTTTTCCTCTCCCAGTTACTGATCGGGAGGGAGAGCAGTCCTTCCCCTCCTGAGGTGGGCACCTTTGGAAGATAACTGCTGGGGAGCTCCAGCTTCAGCAGTGGAGTCTGGATTCAGCCACAATGGTTGGCTTATGTTTATCTGTGTATTCTACCTGGCACTCCCATTGCAAGTGCACTGTATAGGACTTAAGGCTTAAGGAGTGTAGCGCCATTCTGCTTTATTGAAAGAGATATTTATTGTTCCTGATTGATTAATTGAACTGTTCTCAAGCCAAGACTGTTCCAGTTACTGACTACAGCTTCTCTTCACATCAGTGCAATGAAACACACCACTGTTATTTATCTGGGTTTTTTTTTTCCCCCCAGCATCAAGCACACTGCCCATCGTCACACTAGATACTGTGATAGACCAAACAGACCTGAGCATGATCTTAGTGTGGATTTTGTACTGCCACAACTGCACTTACAGCCAAGGAGTTGGTTTTGCCTTGCATCGGTGTCTTGAAATACAAGGAATTCCATTTAACCAGAAGAAGAAAACTTGCGTGGTGAGGGTAGTCAATCACTAGAACAGGTTGCCCAGAGAGATTGTGGATTCTCCATTACTGGAGATGTTCAAAACCCAGCTGGACAATGTCCTGAGCCGTCTGCTCTATTTCACCCTCCCCTGAGCCGGAGAGTTTGACTAGATCGTCTCCAGAGGTCTGTTCCAGCCTCAATTATTCTGTGATTCTCTGAACTCTAAAAGTGAGGGACAAATTTAAAAAATACTGGAGTGAGTTGTGTTTGCAGAACTGTAGTTGGAAACACAGGCAGAAGGTGGCAAAGAAGCAGTCTCTGAGAGTGTTGGACAAGGATTGCTATTATCAGGTGACGCAGTGCAAATTGCTAGTTGTTTTGTTTGTGGCAGCTGACTTCATCTCTTCTTCCTGCAGGCTTAATGACAACCAGATCTCCCTGAACTCTGTGTTTTTCTTAGCTCAGTCCTTATCTACATTGGAACATATCAAAACAATGAACCTCAGGTATGGCCAGGAGTACTTTTTCTATTTTTTGCTATTTAAGACCTCAAGCTCTGGTTTTTGAGGAGTGATACAGGAGCACATGTCTTCAAACTCCATCCTAATAATGTTCTTTTCTGGTTACAGCTTAGGACACGCACAGGTGGTTCATCTAACCTTTTGGGAAAGAACCAGGTAAATTCATACCTACTCATCTGCCTAAGCCTTTCAAACTCCTCCTTATGAGATTTTATATAGATGGTGATGTGTGAGTCCCTCAGGTATGCCAATTAAAGAGCCATTTGGCTCCAAACTCCAGTCAGGGTGGTGGAAGTGGGGTGAGCTGTTTCATGGCTCATTGATTGACAGTGGCTTGAGGGCATGGAGCAGATTGCAGTATCCCGCTGCTGATCGGGGCTGCAGTCATCTCCCTCCTGGGCCAGGGCAGAGCAAATGCCCAAAGTTCTGAGTGGATGCCCAAAGGCTGGAAGAGGGATGATAAGGCCCTTTTTCTTCTGGTGATGATGTGAACCTAATTCTGGCAGATGGTGAGAAAAGGCAGACTGAAGCGTGAGGCCACTGCCACCACTTCACCCTCTTCCCCAGCTGCAGTGTGGGGAGTCAGCTACATGGGGGCAATAATATCAGCACAACTCATGGGGTAAACCCTTCTTTCCCCAGGGTCAGAAGTACCAGCAGATGGAGAAGTAGTTTCCTGGTGCATCCCAAGCACGTAGCAAAAGGATGGTGCTTTCGGTATGGCAGCCCCAGCTTTCTTTTGTCACCCAGGAGTGCAGGGAGGAATGGCTGTGGGGGTCTGTATCTGTAGCATAATGTGTGGAACAGACCCATCCTTCTCCAGCTGTGTCTTCTCAGAGAGCTGTCCAGTGCCCTGCCTGCCTTCAGAGGCAGACTCAGCTCTCTTGGAAAGCAGGTGTTTCTTTCCTCTGCTTGTATCCCGCCATGACTGATTCCACATGAGACACCTCTGGAAAAGGTCCATCTCTAATGTATCTCTCTTCCATCCTCTCCCCTGCTGAAACTGGTCAGGGAGGCCAGTCCCCAAAATAACATTTGGTTACAAGGGAGAAGGTCTTGGCTGGTGTAATTTGGCAAAGCCTTAAAGAGATTGGGCCAGCTGGCATCAACCCAGGCCAACAGGTATTTGTGCTTTGTGGTCACTGGAGGGACACAATGGTATGCCAGAGGTGACTGGGTGAATAATACACCCTCTTGGGATAGACTTGGGATGTCCGCTGCTACAGGCATATATATGAAAATAAATAGCACGTTTTTTGCTTGGCTAGGCTCAAAGGGATTGTCTTGCTTCCCTGCAGGGGGAATCTTCTACCCATAAATAATGAGATACAGATCTGGCTGGCTACTACATTCGTCCCATGGACACCTGCCAGTTTGTCACCCAGGAAGGTTTCTGCGATTTCCTTCTTGGAGAAGGAGAAAGGCACCATTCCCAGCCTTGCTCTGGGAGACCTGAGACAGTGCTGAGCAGGGAAAGATGCTGTCCAGTCTCCTGAGACAATTTAAGTACTGATGATGTGGCTCCAGGGAGGTGACACCCAAAGTAACATGGTATTTTGGTGGACTGGCTGTCTTGAATCAACTCAGAGCTGCTGAAATCCTCTGGTTGTCACAGGTTTTGATTTCTCAGTCCTAGACTGTGGGTAGGAAAATATATGTAGTGGAAGTGAGAGGGTTGCTATGGGTCTCGTCCTAAGATGTGAGGCTCCAGGATATGAAGGGAATGTTGCCATACCATGGTCATGGGAAATGTTTAGCTCCTAAGTGCTTTGTTTGCTTCAGTCTCAGGGACTGCAGAGTGGGTCCTGAGGATGTGACCAGGCTGTGCCAGATACTGACTCAATGTCCCCAGCTGGCAGAAATTGAGTAAGTGTTGTGCACTCGGCAACCCTGTCTGTCTGTCTCCCCAACCTGCAGATACAGAGTCAGTGTTCAGGTTAGCAGCTAGTGTAAATTGGCTCTCCTCTCACTACAACCTCCTAGAAACCCCTGCAAAACTTCACCCAGATGCTTAGATAAACCCACACCTTCCATTTCCCTCTCTGCTTCAGAGTTTGGCCTCTCCTAAGTCTACCATGTCTGTGTGTAAACACTGCAGAACACATATGTGTTCTCATAGTCTTCCTCAATCATATGGCTATACACAAGTATTTTCATCTATTCTTTGAGACCCTGGCTTGCAGTATAGCCAGAGCAAGAGCACCTGGCCCACTAAGCCATCAACCAAACTCCTGAAGACCTGCTCACTCCAGACAGGATCTGGGCACTAAGAAAATTGGAAGAATACTGCTCAGAACAGAAGCAGAGTAATGATAAATAAAAATAACATAATACCCATATTGCATGCAGGAAATACATCAGTAGCATCATTTTTTAACTTACAGTAATGGAAAAGTAAGACTCTTTAAAGAATGTTAATTGGCTATAGGATGTAGAGAAACACTTCTAAGGATCAGCCTATAAGGACTAAATCTCACCCAACTTTCAGGACACTTCTGGACGTGTCCTTTTTCAGAACTTGCCTGTAACACCCCCACACACATGTGTGTGTGCATGTCCGTGTAGATTTTATAGAAATACTTAAAGTTTGTTCCAGTTTCTCTTGGAATGTGTTTCCTTCCATGTTTTACAGTCTGTCTGGAAATTCATTGAGTGACCAGAGCATTGAGAGATTACTGAGCTTCCTGCCATACCTCTGTAATCTGAGACTACTGAGGTAATGTTTGGGGTCCCTGCTTTGATTGTTGCCATGAAACATTGTTTTGGAAAGTGTTAATACCACAACATGTCTCAGGAGCATTAATCAGTAATTGTAGATTAACAAGCTAGGCAAAGAAAATGCAGAAACTCTTTCACACCCATTCCTGTCTTGTTTCTAGAACCAAAGCACCACTGAACCTTTTTTCTTTAATGATACACAGAGAAAAAAAAGGACAACAGGAGAAACACCCACCCTAGGCACAACATCCCAGATAATCCTCACTTAGCAGGTCCCGTGGAACATGACTTCCAGGATCCATAACAGATGTAGGACTTGCTGGTTGACACACGGTGACAGCAC
Source organism: Pelecanus crispus (assembly GCF_030463565.1). NCBI lineage: Eukaryota > Metazoa > Chordata > Aves > Pelecaniformes > Pelecanidae > Pelecanus > Pelecanus crispus. The sequence goes on from NC_134650.1 coordinate 25,271,339, forward strand.
ACCACCCATGTGCATGGTCAGCATCTCACAGCTCTGCCCCTGCAGGGATCTGGCATCCTGCCACACTTGACACCAAAAGTGTTTCCTGGCAGCATATCAGCCATTTAGGCTGGGAATTTAGGCTAGAGAGGTGCTGTCAGGAGCTATGGCACTCCCACCATGTGGACAAAATGCCCAGAAGGAGCTTGGCCATCTTTTGCAAGATGTAGCATGGGGGAGCTGCAGTGTCTTGAGAGACTGAATTTGCTCACTCAGGAGGTTGCTTCCAGTCTGGCGTATCTCTAGTCCAGTAGCCCTGAAGAGGAGTTGTTCAGTGTAAACCCTTGGTCTGTACTCCCTTTTTAGTCAAAGGAGACTCTCCTTTAGTTAAAGGAATGCTGGCTGCCAATGCTCAAAATTTAGATCCTTGCTCACTGATCTTGAGTTAAATGGGGCAGATCCAACCTTTTGCATCTCAAAGTAAACAGTGGGAAAATTGGGCTGTGTGTATCGGAACCTTTCTCCTTGGGAGCTGATTTCATTGTTCTTTCTTTCCCCTCCTTTTCAGTATTAGGAACAACATGTTTTCCCCATGTTGCACTGTCTTACTCATTAACTCCATCAACCTCTGTGAGCGGATCAAAATGGTAGAAGTCCGGTAAGACACTCAGACTGTTTGGAGACCAGCAGCTCACTGTTAAAGGGACTACAAAGCTTTTGAAGAGCATTGCTGAAGGACTGTCTTTTGTGTTTGCTTCAGGTCAAGTGAAAATGCTATTTTGCATTTAGGAGCAAACATGCAAAGCCAAAAGACATCCTGCAGGTACTGGTATACAGCACTTAATTGTAATTCACTTGTTTTGATTTGGTTTGAAACACTAGTGCAAGTAGCCAAATCTCCTCTTATAAGAAGAACTCACAGGCTGGTAGTCAAGGAGCTTGGGCTAGTAGCTGAGGCTTTGGGGCTAAATTCAGCTGCCCAAGTGCAACTCAGTACCATTTGAGATGCATTGGGACAGCAGAGGCCTGTGCCTTTCTTGAGTGGCCACTGGACTACTCATGATCAGCTTGAGTGGCACCAAATTCTGCTGGACAAGCAATTGAATTGAGCCCTAGCCACTGCATTTTCCACATGTGTGCCTCAAATTCAGGGCGATAATCTCCTTATGAGCATTGGTGTGATGTGTTTGTGATATGTGTCTGCAACCTCTTTGGGAGTGATGGTTGCTGCGTGCCCCTGTAAAGAAGACTGTAACACGTCTCCAGTTAGGCACCAAGGAGATGGCAAAAAATGTGAAAAGACCTGTTTCCCCACTTATAATGTGGAGTTTGTTCTTACTAACCTCAGGAAAATGTTATGGGAAATATTAAACACTGGCACAGCTAAGGGCATCCATCTCAGTGAATGTTGCATGAAGACTGGTGTAAAAATGCAGCTGCTGATGGGCAGCTCTCACTGCTCAGGCTGAACCTGGTTGCTGGCCGTGCTTTAACTCTCTTGCTGTCTCATACACAGGCTGACGGACTGTGCCATTGGTCAAGGACAGATAGATGAGCTCTGCAGAGTCCTGGAGCAGCATGGGTGGCTGGCAGAAGTAGAGTAAGTGGGGCTTGGGTTGTTACCATGACCTTGAACAGGAGTCACTGAGGGAGAGCTGGGTTGGCATGGTTCAGCATTGCCTGGGGTTTCCCAGCCTGTCTGCCTGTGTATGTGTGCTTGTTCAGACTATTTAGAAACAAAATTGATTAGTAATCATACAGGTCCTTTATATATATATTTTAAGAGGGCTTGAGTTGGTGGGACAACTTCCTTGGGATTTTCACTCTGTGGCAGCTTTGAGGCATTTGTTGCTTTGTCTGAGCTGCTCTGAGCTTGTGTTCAGAGCTCTTCATTTGAGCTTGCTCTGGAGCTTATGCATGAGATAGTTTTGTAGAGCAGCAGTTTGGTTTAGACAGACCTTTAATGGCCGAGCTGGGATTTAAGTCCAGGAAGTTTGGCTTTGTCCTTCAAAGCTTCTCAGAGGAGCATTGCTGCTTAAAAGGCTGAATTTTGGTTGGCCACCTTGTTCTTCTGCCTTTCAGTCTCTCCAGGAATCAGCTGGGAGATGAAGGCCTGAGGTGCCTCTTGGACTACTTGCCTCGAGTGCCCGTTACCTGTTCCCTCAAGTAAGAAAACACTGAACGTGAGGTGCCCCAGCAGAAAGGTGTTCATATGATCCCTCCTGAAGCTGGTTGTCATGCTTCTTGCCTACTCCTGCCTTAGGAGGTAAGGTCTGAGCGAGCCATGAGCACAACTCAAGACCTTCAGGCCAGGGTGACTCAGGGTCTGATCCAAAACCTGTGAAGTAAGTAAAAGTCTTTCTGTTAGCATCAGCAGGAGATAACAAGGCCCAGAGTGGGGTAGTGTGACAGCAGTTGACCCAGTCCCCTGAGTTTTTAGTTCATCACTTTTCTGTGTATGTTGTCCTCTTTGAATAACTCAAGGCACATAGATGCTGTGAGCTAAGCTGTGCCCTACACCAGCCTCTCCCCTTCCCTTTCTGGTGGGGAAGCAACCACTCTGGCAGTCAGCTGCCTCTGTAGTGCAAGAGACAAGTTGCACTTGCTGTGTCACCCAAATCATCAGTGCTGTGTCTTGGAGGGGTTCGGTGCATTTAGCAAAGCCGAAGGGGCCCAGCACCCCACAAACTGCTCTGCCTTCGGTGCCAACTTGAATTTCGCCGTAGGAGCCTGGGGACAACCCTGTCTCTTAATTCCTGAAAAACCTTCCTTCTCTTCTGTGCAGTCTCAGCCATAATAGGATTTCTCAGGATGGAGTTCTGCATCTCATAAATGTCTTTGCCACATCTGGAAATACCACTGAAGTTCAAGTCAGGTGTGTGTTTCTACTCACTAATTTCTGATTCTTCCCTGCATGTTTTCCTCTTAATTATCGAAACTTTGTGAGCTTCAGGTAATCATGACAAGGGCCACATTTTCAACTACCTTTATGTATAAGTGCATGCAAAGCTTTTGTTTATGTCTGTTTCTACTGGCCAAACATAGCTGCCAAGGAGGAAGCTAGCAGAACTGTTATTCCACAAGGCCTATCATTTTTGTGTATAAAAACACAGGTATTCGGCTGTACTAATTGTTGTCATGTATGTATCTGTAAATGAACCTCTTCAGGGCAGGAGTCAGCATTTGTTCTCTAAAAATGTGGTCCCTAATTCACTTCAGTATGTTGAGATTTCACAGTGAGTCTGTTGAAAGCAATTTCCAATGTTCTTTACTTAGATTTGCATCTTTATCTCCTTTCCTCTCTCCTTTCCAAAAATAGCCCATGGCTTCTGGGCTTGTTGCACTGGCATGAACTGCTTTTTCTCATGGATTCAAATCACAAGGCTGGGCCATGCTGCAGATCTTCCCTTATCAGTGTTTATGTTCACGTTGACCAGTTGGTTGATCCATGCAGTTGGTCCGTCATGAACCAAATTTAACCAGGGTCACTTCCATTCATTCTTGCAGTTAACTGTGGGTGCTGAATCTTTTGGCTGGGCTATTTTAAAGCAGATCAGTCTCCTGTTTTAGCTCTCCTCAGAGCTTGGCAGAGAGTGCAGGGACAGGAGGAGGCAGACAAAAGCAGGGCAGATCAGAATTGCTTTTCCAAGCACCAGCGCTGCCTTATGCCAATTTAGCATTAGTGAAACCTTACCGAAGCATTTCCCTGGGCTGCTTTATTCTGGGAAGAGGTGAGCTGGGCCAGGTACCTCTGTCACTGCTGTGCTGTGTTGCTTTGTGCAGTTTGATGTATTGTTAAATTCTGACCACTGGGAAAAATAGTAATTTTCCCTGCAAATCTTACACTCATGTGTCTTCTCTGTGCAGTTTGTGTTCCAAAGCAACTTTAATTATCAAGTTGACAAGCAGAGATGACCCAAGAAAGATTTTGAGGTAACAGTACAGGGGTTTTTTTGGTGATTTCTTTGACAAAGGTGGTGTCCTTTTTCTAGGGCCAAGGCAGACAAAACCTCTTGTAGACCCTAGCTCCTGGAATGGTGATATTTTAGACTGATAGATGATACATATCCTTCGATTCACCTTCTGAGAAGAACTTTCTCACATCACAGAGAATCCTACATCCCTTTCTGTCACTGCTTCCCCACTGACTGTTCCTAACGTAGGAACCTGTAGGTGTGCCTACAGTCCCTGTCACAGGACAGGGTGCTACAAAAAGCTGCACCATTATCATACCTGTATGCTGTATCAGAACATCTCAACAGATGCTTTTCAAGTGGTGCCATGATCTTTTTTGGAAGCTCTGCAAGGTGTTTAAGGTTTTCATGCCATCCTTCTTTCTCTGTGGGAAGGGTTGTGATGCCTGAGATTTCTGGGTCAGAAAGCCTGAACTGTTTGTAAGGAGCTAAGACTGTTCTCTTTTGCATCCTTTCAGACTCGCAGAGTGCAACTTTCAGCCAGAGCACTTGGAAAAGTTGTGCTTGCTCCTGGAAAAGTGCACTGGTCTGACAGAGTACATGTGAGTTAATGGCTGCTTGGACCCATTTGGGTGGGCTTGTTTGTAAGCCATTCATTACAATGACCTTTGGTTCTAGATCCTCAAATAACAACATGACAGTCCAAGCTGCAGAAAGACTTTTGCATTCACTGAGGAAAAATCTGGGTCCTCTGAAAATCAGGTACTGTGTCACTGTGCTGTTTTAGATACCGATCTGAGGCTGGTCTGATCATCTAAGATCTCCTTTCATCAAAAACAAAAGTGAACTGTGCTTCTTCCAAAGATGGGTAGCGTTGGCCTGAGAAATTCCCATGGGTGACTCTAAGTTACTGGTATTTTGGCTTTATCTCCTGGATTCCTACTAAGAATCATGTAAAGCTGTGGCCATAAACTCTGCTGTCTCTGTAGACCTCAAAGAAGGTTGCTAATTTTGGTGAACACATTCCTACTGTGTCCTTAACTAGGTCTCACCAGAGCATCCCACGGTTCACCTGGGCAATGAATTCTTCGCTTCTCCCAAAATGTGGTGCATTAGAGCACAAGGGCCAGGCTCTCTCTCATTGCTGTCAGTTGTAGGCAGGCAGGAGGGAAGTTGATGTTTGTGTCCTCCTCTGCAGGGACACTGGGCTGCTTCTCTGTTTGTTCCCAGTTTGCATCCTGTTTCCTATGTAGACATTACTCTGATGAGCAAAGCAGCCTTTCCATCTATATTAGAGTGCTGAGCACGCAGCTGACAGAGGCAGAGGTGGATCTGTGCAAGTGAATAAAGCAGAGCTGCCTATATTCTGCTTTGCAGCATAGAAGAGCCATGGGTATGTAAAAAAGGTGTCACAAACCTTCTTGAGCTGGCTGTCCAGGCCTGTGGAAACATTACTGAGATCACGTAAGTAGCATCTCAAGTTCTGGTATCTTTTAGATATTTTCTTTTAGCCTGATACTTTTAAGGAAAGGGGATTGAAGCCAGCACTTTAACTTGCTCTTCTGTTCTTTATTCTCTGTCTCCAGTGCATATTTAAGCCATTAGCCAACTTGAAGCAAGTTTGGCCAAAATGTCTGACACGTAGAAATGCTTAGAAGGTTTGTGGTTGCACACCTTAGAAGGTTTAGTGGAAAGGAGACCATGTTCCTGGTCTTCCTTGGGAGAAAGGGTGCCCAGATTAGGCTGGCTTTGGAACTAGTTTAAACATTGCAAACCTCTTCAGACATGGGTGGTTAGCATTCATGCACCAGCATAGTCCTGTCCCATCCAGTCCTCCTGATTTTTCTTCTAGAAAATAGCATTTGCTGTCCTTGAAGAGGTCACAGGCTTATGATGTTCTCTAATCTTTACCTTTCCAGGATATGTAAAGAGAAAACCCTCTTGCAATTAGGTGTAAGGTTCCCATGCTGCCTGGAGAAGGTGGAATCAGTTGTTAGCAGGTGAGAAAGTGACTATTTGTCATAATATCACCAGGAGACTTCCCAGCCTGGTACGGCCCTCAGACTACTACCCCTTACTGCTCTTCCACGTGGGTGGTGATGAAGTTGCAGTGTGTAGCCCAAGGGTGATTAAAGAGACTTCAGGGCCTTGGGACGCTTAGTGAGGGAATCGGGGGCACAGGTCATCTTTTCCTCCCTCCTTCCAGTTGTGGGAGGTGACATTGGTAGGAACAGGCGGATCCAATCTCTTAACACATGGCTCCGAGGCTGGTGCCACCGTCACAACTTTGGGTTCTTCGACAATGGGACGGCCTGTATGGCACCAGGCTTGCTGGCGACAAATGGGTGCCACCTTTCTCAAAGGGGAAAGAGGGTCTTTGCACAGGAGCTTGTGGGGCTCATTGACAGGGCTTTAAATGTGAAGATGTGAAGGGGGAGGGGGAACGTACCAGGCTTGCCTGTGACAAGCTGTGGGATGGTACGCAATGGTTAGAGGGACGGGGTGCTACTGTGAGCCCTCAACCTGTTGCACAGAGGCATGATGGGGATGCTGCAGCACAGTTGAAGTCTGGCAGAGATGAGCCGGGGGCTCCTGAGATAGAGCTCACAAGGAAACCTTCATGAAACACCCTGAGGGAAATAAGGGATGTTCCACTAAGAAGGTGACACAGCCAACAGCCCAGATGAAATGCCTCTACACGAATGCACGCAGCATGGGGAACAAACAGGAGGAGCTGGAAGCTGCTGTGCTACTAGACAGCTACGACCTGATTGCCATAACCGAAACCTGGTGGGACGAATCCCACAACTGGAATGTGGCTATTGATGGCTACAGGCTCTTCAGACGGGACAGGCGAGGAAGGAGGGGCGGAGGCGTTGCCCTCTACGTAAAGAAATCAATACAGTGTGAAGAGCTGTCCCTGAAGAATAGCCACGAGCAGGTTGAAACCTTATGAGTAAGAGTTGGGGACAGAGGCAACAAAGGGAACCTTGTGGTTGGTGTCTACTACAGGCCGCCTGATCAAGGGGAGCCTACTGATGAAGCCTTCTTCCTCCAGCTCCGGGAGGCTTCGCGCTTGCAGACTCTTGTCCTGCTGGGGGACTTCAACCACCCCGACATTTGCTGGAAAAGCAACACGGCGAGCTGTAGGCAATCCAGGAGATTCCTGGAATGCATAGATGACAACTTCCTAAGCCAGGTAATAGACACACCTACCCGAGGGGACGCGATACTGGATCTGATGGTCACCAATGCAACTGAGCTCATCGGTGATGTCAAGACTGGAGGCAGCTTGGGCTGCAGTGATCATGCATTGGTGGAGTTCGTGCTCCTGAGGGACATGGGAAAAGTGAGGAGTACAGTCAGGACCCTAAATTTTAGGAAAGCAAACTTCCAGCTCTTCAAGGAGTTAGTCAGAAGGACCCCTGGGAGACGGTCCTCAGGGGCAGGGGAACGGAACAGAGCTGGCGGATCTTTAAGGACACCTTCCATAGAGCACAAGAGCTATCAATCCCCAAGTGTAAAAAATCAGGCAAGGAAGGGAAGAGACCAGCATGGCTGCATCGAGACCTGCTGGTCAAACTAAAGAGTAAGAGGGAACTGCACAGGCAGTGGAAGCAGGGACAGGTGTCCTGGGGGGAATACAGGGAAACGGCCTGGTTGTGTAGGGAGGAGGTCAGGAAGGCCAAGGCACAGCTGGAGCTGAATTTGGCAAGGGATGTAAAGAATAAGAAGAAGGGCTTCTACAGGTATATCAACCAGAAAAGGAAGGTTAAAGAAAGCGTACCCCTCCTTGATGAACAAGAAAGGCGAACTTGTATCAACGGACGAGGAGAAGGCTGAGGTACTCAACAACTTCTTTGCCTCGGTCTTCACTGGCAACTTCTCTCCTCACCCCTCCCGAATCGATGGACCAAAAGATGGGGACCAGGGTGGTAAAGCCCCTCCCACTGTAGTGGAAGAGCAGGTTCGAGACCACCTAAAGAACCTCAATGTACACAAGTCTATGGGACCTGATGAGATGCATCCCAGAGTCCTGAGGGAATTGGCTGGTGTAGTTGCTAAGCCACTCTCCATGATATTTGAAAAGTCATGGCAATCAGCTGAAACCCCTGGTGACTGGAAAATGGGGAATGTTGTGTCCATTTTTAAAAAGGGAAGAAAGGAGGACCCTGGGAACTACCAACCTGTCAGCCTCACCTCTGTGCCTGGGAAGATCATGGAACAGATCCTCCTAGAAGCTATGCTCAAGCACATGGAGGACAGGGAGGTGATTCGAGAGAGCCAGCACGGATTCACCAAGGGCAAGTCGTGCCTGACCAACCTAGTGGCTTTCTATGAAGGAGTAACTGCATCAGTGGACAAGGGAAAAGCAATGGATGTCATCTACTTGGATTTCTGTAAAGCGTTCGACACAGTCCCCCACAACAGCCTTCTCTCTCAGTTGGGAAGATATGGGTTTGATGGGTGGACTGTTCGGCGGATAAGGAATTGGCTGGATGGTTGCATCCAGAGGGTCGTGGTCAATGGCTCGATGTCCAGATGGAGACCAGTGACAAGTGGTGTCCCTCAGGGGTCTGTACTGGGACCGGTGCTATTTAACATCTTCATCAGTGACATAGACAGTGGGATCGAGTGCACCCTCAGCAAGTTTGCAGACGACACCAAGCTGAGTGGTGCCATTGACACGCCAGGAGGACGAGATGTCATCCAGAGGGACCTGGACGAGCTGGAGAGGTGGGCCTGTGTGAACCTCATGAGGTTCAACAAGGCCAAGTACAAGGTCCTGCACCTGGGACGGGGCAACCCCTGATATCAACGCAGGTTGGGGGATGAAGAGATTGAGAGCAGCCCTGTGGAGAAGGACTTGGGGGTACTGGTGGATGAAAAGCTGGACGTGAGCCGGCAATGTGCGCTTGCAGCCCAGAAAGCCAACCGTATCCTGGGCTGCCTCAAAAGAAGCGTGGCCAGCAGGTTGAGGGAGGTGATTCTGCTGCTCTACTCTGCTCTGGTGAGACCTCCCCTGGAGTACTGCGTCAAGCTCTGGAGCCCTCAGCACAAGAAGGACATGGACCTGCTGCACTGGGTCCAGAAGAGGGCCACCAAAATGATCCAAGGGCTGGAACACCTCTCCTATGAGGCCAGGCTGAAAGAGTTGGGATTGTTCAGCCTAGAGAAGAGAAGGCTGCGAGGAGACCTTATTGCGACCTTCCAATACTTAAAGGGGGCCTACAGGAAAGATGGGGAGAATCTTTTTAATAAGGCCTGTTGTGACAGGACAAGGAATAACAGATTTAAACTAAAGAAGAATAGATTTAGACTAGACATTAGAAAGAAGTTTTTTACAATGAGGGTGGTCAAGCACTGGAACAGGTTGCCCAGAGAGGTGGTAGAGGCCCCATCCCTGGCAACATTCAAGGTCAGGTTGGATGGGGCTCTGAGCAACCTGATCTAGTTAAAGCGGTCCCTGCTCACTGCAGGGGGGTTTGGCTAGATGACCTCTAAAGGTCCCTTCCAACCCAAAGCATTCTGTGTTTCTATGATTTTCTGCTTGTTCTGAAACTCACCATGAGATGAAAAATATCTTCAGAGTTTCTGAGGCTCTGGTCTCCATGGGTTCAGTCTCAGAGTGCCTCTGTGCTGCACATGCGGAAGGAATCTTATTCACATGTATGTGTCTTTTGGGCCACCCTCCTTCAGGCCCATACTGGACCTGCACAAGGTAAAAAAAATCTACCTACCTTCGCTGCAGGACCAGGAGCACTCAGGAGACACGAGCACTTTGAAGACTCTTAAGACATGCTGGCTTCTGCATGAATGTGTAGGGAGAGAACAGCATTAGTGTCTTTTTCCATTTGTGTATCTGAAGAAGGCAGCAGCTGTCTTCTTGTACAGTTGGGGAAGGGCTGTGTTTCTCTACACTGGACTGTGGTGTAGGTGGGACATAGCAGGAGAGCCCAGGGAGGGCACTTGCAAAGCTCTGATCTGTTCCTAAGCCTGGCCCTAAGGGGCATCAGACACTGCAGTGGGCATCTGCTGATCATCACTGACAGTTGCATTGTGTGTTTGTATCCTGCAGATTGAATCTGTACAAGCCAGAAATCAAGCATTCTTGCTTCTGCCAAAGGGTATGTGAAAAATGTGCTCAGCTTCAGGAATTGAGGTGAGTTGCCAGGCATTGTAGAGGATTTTTTTGGGAATTTTTTTTTGTGCAGGAGAGCACACAGCAGGGCAGGGGAGAGGCAGTGCAGGGTCCCAGTCCCTGCCCTCTGGGTCCCCTACTTAAGAGTGTTTGGATGGAAAATAGAAAAGACCCATTAGACCTAGTGTCTTCCTGGGGTATCCTTTGAAGGCATCTAAATCTCTCCCCTGTGCCCAGATAACCTGTACTTTCTTATTGTGGCTGGGAGCTCCCATGGGACCTTGCCAAGTATCAATGTCGTGACACTTCTTCAGTGTCCCAGCACCAGTGTGCTTTAGCTGTGGGCTTGGTACAGGCCTTTTGCCATCAGTGGACATAGCCCAGATCTGTTGTTCTGTTCTTGCAGATGGTCTCATGTTGAGCTCCACAATGATGAAGCAGAAATGCTAGTCAGGATTTTGCTACCTCTTCCAGAGCTGAAGAAGTTTGGGTATGTCCCCAGCGGTGGTCTTTTCCACATCTTTATAATTTGCTCAACCCCATGCCTCACCCTGATCCTCTCTGAAACACTCTTTGTCTGGAATATGGTCATGAGCTCTGTGATCTCTCCTGAGCCATGTCTAGGTTGCAAACTCAACAGCTGTCTGCAGTTCATGCTAAAGGTGGCTATAGGGGCACCATGTGCATGTCTTGAGGTTTTTTCCTCTTCCCCTTTTTTGAAGTGAAAGCAATTTGAGACTGAGACCTTGACTCTTGTTTCCATTGTAGGTAAGTTTATACCACCCTACTCTGTAAAAGAGCTTTTTCTGGTATGAATAGCATTCAGTCCTTTTCACAGCCCTCTTCAACTGCCTGAGTGGCAGGCTTGTAAACGGCATCTCTGCCCAGTGAAATGCTGGGGATTGGTTGGCCTAGGCAGAGACTGTGCTGTGTGGTACATGTACCTCATGTGAGCATCTCTGAACTACCTAGTCCTTGTAGTCCTGTGCACGGGAGGTGTGGAAATCTCTCCAAACTTACTGGTCCCTGATATCTATGCTGGCTGGGGTTTGGGATGGGGCAGCTTGCCTGTCAATGAAAGTAAACTCCATTTTTTCAATGTGCTGAGACCTGATATGTGATCCTTGCTGTTTTGCAGGCTGACCTCTAGCAGTATTATGGCAACTGGAATTGATTACTTGATCATGGGCTTGCAGAATTGCCAGGCCATTGAAGAGCTCAAGTGAGTGTGTTGTTACTAGGCTGTCCAGAGTCTCCCAGGTCTTTCTAGAAGCTTTAGTTAAACTGCAGCCTTGCTTCTGCCTGTACTGTGGACAGATATAGTTTTCCTGATGGCCGTAGGACTTCAGATAGGGAAGAAGCAACAATTCCTTATTATTTGCAATGAACGATGAGTGAGAGAGACAGAGATCAGTAGTCTGTAGCAGGGAATGTCCAGTGGAGAAATAAAGTGTTTTGGTAGCTGGTTTTTCATGGATCATGTCCCAACGGGGAGGTACTGTTTCCCGTGCAGCAATTCCAGAGCCAGCATTTCACTCCTGGAGGATGATCTGGAGGCCTGCACGCAGAGATGGCTTTTTCAGGCACCTACATGTAAGGCATCCTGTTAGGAAGTGCCACTGGACCATGTGTGTCACTGTCATGAGAGCTTTGCCATCTTGTAGTCACAGTGGCACCTTGCTCCAGAGATTTGGAATTCTCTTGGTATTTTATTAGGATCCAAACATGTCCAGTAGAATTGCATTAGAGAACAAAATTGAAAACTATTCACAGGGACTAGAATACACTTCCACTTCTCTTCCACCCTTGTTCTGCTCTCCTCTGCTCTGAGTGCTTGCATGACTGCCCATGGGTGGTTGTTCCTGTGTTATTTCACCTTTTAGCCTGGGCCACATGAAACTCAGCAGTGCTGCTATTCCTAAGCTTGTGCTGGGACTTCGTGAAATGCCATCTCTGAAAAAGCTTATGTAAGTATGTGACTGCAGCTTGCCTCTAGCCCGGCTTGTGATATTAAATAACACTAGCTTAATGCCCATTTTCCTGGGGATGTTGTTTCCAGCTTGAACCATAACAGTATTGGTAATGATGGCTGCTCCAGACTCGCAGAAGCCTTGAGGAATATGCACTACATGGAGGAAATCAAGTAAGTTTCTCCTTTCTTGCAGTCTGTCATCAGTAGAGAGGTAACCAGTAGTGCCAATATTTGGAGAGACCCAGATGTGTTTATACATGATGTTGTAACAAAAGCAGGGAGGTTGTGAAATGCTCATGTATGAGGTACCTTGGGCTAGAGGAAATCAGAGCTTGATGTTCAGAAGAGGAGAATTTGGTCTAACCCCACTCTGCTGCAGTCACACAGAAAATGGATTAAACAGCCTCTGGATTTAAATCTTCCCTGGAATCCCTGGGATCCAGAACAGGGCCAGAGGCCCCTTTCTCTCCTCAGAAAGCCTTGGACCTAGCACTCCCCTGCTCTGAAAAGGTCTGAATCTAGAGCCAACCCCAGGCTTGCTCTGCCTTTTTTGCGCTCTCTCTAGCCAAAGTCTGTCCATTCTCCGCTGTGGTAGTTTGGAAAATAATAACCAGCTGTTGCCTGTCTTGGTATTCTGGCTGAAGTAATTTCCCACCCATTAACAAGACCCAGTGATTTTGATTGCTCTTTGCAATATTCTTTAATGCTTCATCAACAGCTACTAGTCTTTCATGAGATAGTTGAGACAAGCAGCTCTTTGATTCTGCTGCCAAGGTCAGAGGTGTCATCCAGCAGATGGGAGGCATCAACTAAGATCTCATACTTTGCCCGACGCTTAGCATTTTCCTTTACAACACAGCCTTTCTTCTCTTCTTTAAAGTTTAAGCCACAACAAGATTGGAGATCCAGGCCTGATAAATCTAGCTGCTGTCCTGCTGGAAATGCAAAACCTGAAGAGAATTGAGTGAGTCCCTTTGTTTTGTTTGCAACGATTTCGGTTATGGCCACAGTTGGTGGGGAAGCCTGTGTGGGAAGCCCTCTGCTGCCTTTATACAATGTTCCACTTCCTTCCAGCATTTTCAATGTCATTGAAGACCTGATACAAAATCCACCAAACCAGTGGAAGGTGTTCCCCCTCCTGTCCTCCCCATGTACACTGGGCCTGGCAATGACTTTTTCTGCCAGTGCAGAGACTCTCTGGCAATGAATGTTATGGCCATGTCCTCGTGCAGTCACCCCCCAGAGACAGTGGTGGGCATTTGCTGGCCTTCACTAGCTGTTTGAATGGAGAGGCCTCTGGCTCGGTTGTGTCCTGGAAAGGAAATCTGCAAGCTTGTGGGGAATCATACAAGTCTCAGATCCATGCGGCACCTTTCCTCAGGCTATGGAGGGTTCCCAGCGTAGTGGCCCCCAGTGTTGCTACACTGCTTTCTTTTACTAGCAGATGTAGAGGTGAAATTGAGAATTTGTCAAAGCGAGGACACAGTCTATAGACAAGGCTCTCTTTCTGAGACATGGATTCAAACTTTTCCTCCTCCAAGGGAACAGAAATTAGAGCATCCAGGCGGTTTGTTAGGCTTAGCTCTGGGGTATGCCTTGTAATTTTTGAAATTAAAAACCTGGAAATTACTTGAGCAGGAAATGAAAATTCCCAGTTCTGTCTGGGAGAGGGAAAACTGCTCCTTCCCCCCAGTACCTGCAGGGGCAGAAGTGACTCAGTACTTGACAAAAGCACACTACAAATCCCCAAGCCATTTTCCAGAGACCTATGCCCCTGGACACACCGCTGCAGCCCTGTGTAGCCCATCATTGCAGTGACCCAAGTCTCCGATCACGCCAGGCAAACAGTGAAATATCTTAAGCTGGTATGTTGTGGTTCTTGTTCAGTCACTGAGAGTCTTTCATGCTTATTTTAGCCTTTCAGGGAACACTCCTAGTCCTGCTGGAGGGGAAAAGCTGATGGAAGCTCTTGCCTATTGCAAGTGCATCGAGGAGTTACTGTAAGTGTGTAATTTCCAATGTCCCTTCAGGAAGCTGGGCAAAAATCACCAGGATGCCAAAATCAGTTTTACCACTGATTCTTACGAGAGCAGGGTAAAACCTCACAGCTACATGGGATAGGAATGTGTGGTACTGGGTGTGGGAGGTTTGGGGATTGGTTGTTCACTGAAATCTGTCAGAGATTCCCAAGAACCATACAGACTGCATTAGTGGGGAAGAGCTGAATCTGCGGTTTAGTAGGCAGTGTCACAGGGCTGTGCAGTGTCTGTGTTGCCTAAGAAATCAGCATTAATCTATATGGCAGCAAAAATGGAGGGAAGATGACAGATAGAGGCTTTACTCAGCCAGATGTATTATCAGTCATTCCATTCCAGACCAGTTTATAGAACATATGTGCCCTGCCATATTAAATAAATAAAATTAAAAAAAAGAACAAATGAGAAAAAGTTACAGTTAAAATGCTGGAGCTATTCATATAACCTTCAGATTACAGTGTACTGGACTGAGAGCACATACTAAAAAGTACAATTTCAGTTTAATTCCAGCTCAGGGCAACTCAGTCAGAAAGGAAGATCAATGTGCTCCTGAGAAGTGCAAGTCAGTTTTACTTCCCTGTTTAACTTCTGCTGCAGCATTACAAAACCTCATTGTTCTTTCCTTCCACCCTCAGTGTCCTTTGAATCATGGACATTAGCTTCTTTCAGCATAGTCCTATGCACATGTGGGTGAGGAATGGGAGTCACAGATATGTGTGGGTGACACACAGGTGAGGAATGAGGCTCTGTAGTTCACTGCCAGGAACATTTCATTTCTGCTTCTTCCAGACTATCAAGGAATGTTTTTGGAGACAAGACAGCAGTAAAACTTGCCTTCTGTCTGCCTCACATGACCAACCTGAAGATCCTGCAGTAAGTGTCAGCCTCTGCCCCAGGAAAGCATGGTATCCTGGGAATATGTGGGATGGTTGAAAGAAGGCATGGGAAAAGGCATAGACTGCAGTGGTGCACTGGTCTCTTGTTTAGACATTAAGTGTCTCAGGATTGAGAAGCACTCCACAATTACTCTGCTGCATCAAGTCACATCGACTACTCCTGCATAATCTCTTGCAGCATTAACTTTAGAGAATCAGGCATTGTATATACAGTAAAATAACCTTTAAAATAGGTTTTGAGTATGTTAGCTTCTAATGCCTCCGGCTGTCCTCTCGTTCTGGTGTAATGTAAGCATAAATATGAGCACTTTTTGTGGTCCCTCACTGTTTTGTGCAGGCACCTCCGAGTCATTTTTCCCCCTGAACTCAGTGGTGCTATATTTTTAAACCTTTTATGGGAGTCTTTCTAAGGCTCTAACATGTAGGACTTTCTCATACTGTTTTACAGTATCAAAGCAAGAAATTGGTGAGCTAGAAGAGCTCAGTGGGCTCAGTTAGCCTAGTGGTGTGTCTTCCAGAATATGTCTAAGGTATTGTCAAAAGATAACTTAGAAGAGGAATCCCAGCAGTGGGATACTTTAGTCCTCTGGGTAGGTCCTTGTCTTCACTGGAAATGTGTTGGAAAATCTGCAGACATGAGATTCCCCATCTGGTCTTTGTTAAGGCTGTTCCTCACTCATCTCAAACCGATCCCATGTGCACAGAGCTGGAGGCAGACTCCTGGTGGTACTACGCAGCCTTTGCTTTTGCAACAACTGGCTGACTATGCTCCTTCATTGTGAGAATGGGCAAATCCACTGAACTTGCATGTCCTTAGCGCTAAGCGTTGTTGATAGCAAGAGGAGCTATGTGATGTACTAGCCACATGGCTGGCTGCCGCTGTTGCCTCCCTGTTTTCCAGGCCCCTTCGTTAAGACTAATCCACAAGGATCCCAGGTTATTACCAGCACTGGGTGCTGACTCAAAAGATGTGGCAGTTATTTTCTTGGCAAGTTAAATATGAGCTTTGTTACAGCTTTATTCTAAAATAATCCTCCAATGCTTATGTTTCTTTTGTAAGCTTGCAGAACAATAACATTGGGCCAGCAGGAGGGATGGAACTGGCCAGAGCCCTGGTGGCGTGTGGGCTGCTAGAAGAGATAAGGTAGGCCATGGCAGGTGCACTTGCAATGGTACCAAACGTATGGACTGGTATCGCTCTGCGGGTGGGAATCATTTCAGTTCACAGGCCTGAGGCTGTCACATAGGCTCTTTCCGTGCTCGGGGTGACTCTGCAGAGGGCAGACCTCTGTCTGCCTATCCACCTGTCCTAGATACTTTTCGTAGGATGAGAGGAGACACTCTGAAGCTCACTGCAGTGTGCTGCCTGCGGGGCAGCTTAGATCACTTTAGATGTTAAATCTTGTCTGCCAGTGCTGTTTGCCAGGCTTTGTGTAACCGTGTGCCTTTCAACTACTGTATACAGTAACCTGGAGAGTGGGTAGAATTTCTAAATATGGAACTGAAAGAATGGAGGTGCTGTGACTCTTCCTGCTGCATCCTTGATGCCCCCGTTCTTTTTTATGTGTTTGTTTATTGTTATGTGTTTCTTATGTGTTTTATTATTCTTATGTGTTCATTTATTTATTATTTGGACAATGCCCTTAACAACATGCTTTAGCTTTTTGTCAGGCCTGAAGTGGTCAGGCAGTTAGACTAGATGATCATTGCAGGTCCCTTCCAACTGAAATATTCCATTCCATTCTTAAATAACAAGATGAATTAGGGTGTTGGTAATTTAGGTGTGAGAGATGTTAGAGCAGAGCAGGTATTGCCATGGCTGTGTTTGCTGGTAGATGAGAACAGAGCAGCACACCCTGGTAAAGGCTGGAAGGCAGTTACTGCTGCCCCCTGAGTCTTTGAGAGCCATGTCGTCTTCCTACTCTCCCTTACCGTCATTTCCTCTGAAGTCACACCAGTTATTAACTCCAGTATAACTTCTTATTTCCAGTTTCACATGCAACACATGGTGCACTGCAGGACTGTCCATCTTAGCCATGGGTTTAACCCCACGTTATTGTCTGCAACCAATTCATGGCTGAATGGACTTGCGAGTTAGAGCAGGGCTGTCGTTCCCATTTTACCAAGCAGGGAATTGACCCTGAGTTGCCATGAGCTGATCTGGCTTGTCCCTGCTGTCTAGAGTCCTCACTTAGTCTCAGTACCAGTTATTGACTTGCTAATTCACATAGTTATGTTTTGGTGGTGGCTTTTCTCTGGCTGTACCTGCTTTTTCTGTGGCCACTCAAAGCTTTTCCATTACTCTTACAGTTTATCAGAAAATCATCTTGGGGAAGGAAGTATCCATGCCCTGTGCGAGGGGCTGCCATGCTTTGAACACCTCCGGAAGATCGAGTGAGTACCATGGCACTGAAGGCTGCCAGGGCAGAGTGTGGCTGGCTTTGTGTGTAGCTTTGCCAGGGCAGGCACGCAGTAGACGGTGCTGGTGCCGTATTCCCCATCAGTTCTGACACCAGCACATTGTGCCCTCTGTTTTTTCTCTCCCTGCTGCTTCAGCTTGAAACTCTGTGGAATCACTGATGATGCTTCAAAATCACTTTCTCATGGTTTCCGACGATGCCCTTCCATGGAGGAGATAATGTGAGTGTGGGATGGATGGGGAGACCCTTGAACTCACAGGTCACTCTTGTTTTAATGTCTGCTCCTATTTTCAACTGCAGTACACTTCTGATCCTGCTAAATACTTATTGATACTTACCACTAAGTACTTTCTAGTGATAAATTTACTAGTAATTTACTAGTTGACAAAATTGACTGCTAAAAATTTCCTGGTATAACTAGCAACTTATTGGAAGCTGAATGTGAAGAGCTGAACAGAATAAGGAGGAAAACACCCATCTTCAAACTCTGCCCATTATCCTTGGTCTTTTAGTACCTGCTTTGTGAGGCAGGACAAATTCCCCATCTTGTTCTCCATGGTCCAAGTCTTGCCTGCATCTTTTTACAAGACGGCTCTCAGAGCAGAGCAGGAGCTTCTCTGTGCAATTGCAGAGGCTGAATTGAGAGCTCAAAGCAAAGTGAATTCAGCCTGTAGATGAACAGGGTGTACCACCAGCTGCAGTGTTGCTCTCCACACTGGAATAAAAGGGGTTGCTCTAATGTGTGAATGTTTAACAACCTGTTTTCAGTGAACAGTATAGATGGGCTAACTACATTCTGGCATGTGTTCACCTGCCCAAGAGAACCTCAGCAAGAAGCTTGCTGGGAACCTACTCCAGCTTATGTCTTTTTAAAAGAAATTTGCCCCATTGCACTAAAGGGACCTTAACTTTAATTGTAGTACACAAGATCCCATGGAGTCAGCAGCAGTCTCGTCAATCCTGAGCTGCCTGTAGCTTTAATGAAGATTAACACTGCCAAGTTGCTGGCAGGGTACAGACCTCCTAGGCCGAGATCACTCCTCTATCAGGATGTAGATCTGTGAGACCTAGGCTCTCTAGTCATCTCTGCTGTGGCCAGCTGGGTGACACTTGGTTATCATGCTACTTTTATGTGCCTCAGTTCTGCAAATGGATGGTTTGAGTGAAATGATGCATGGGTGATAAGCCTACCCCTTTTGTCTCCCTCCTCCAGAAGGTATTTGTGTGGAGATCACAGATCTCTTAGGATGCAGGGCATTAGGTCAAAGCCAGGATTTTATTGCCAGACCCATGAGAGGTCTGGCAATAATCCAGTGGAGTAATGGGATGAGTAAAGCAATATTCAGTGCATAGGTGTGTTGCTTGTAGCGTGGCACTAAGACTAGTTAACCTTGTGGGGAGTTACTACTCCTGGATTACTAACAGATAGGCAGATTCTCCTTTAATAGTAGTGTTAGTCTTGTCAGTGGAGGCACATGTGAGTTCTGTCATTGGGAAATCTGAGTGACACAGCAACCAATATGTTGCTTGTTTGGTGGAAGAACCCAATTCTTGAGCGGTATCCTGTTCTGCCTTTCTTTTTTTGGCTTCTACACATGATACAGAAATTCTGGAGTTCCTCAGACTTGGGTAGAGGGAATGGCTCTGTGGGGTGGCCTCAGGATCATTCAGCTGAGTATTGTAGTGAAGCACTGATGGTGCCATGCTAGGTTTCTGTTTTCCAGGTGAGAGGGAAATGGCCAGACTGTTCAGCCAGTGGCAAAGAAAGGATCTGAAGAATTTTCTCACTTGCTAATGCACCAGAAAGTGAAAAACCCAGCCTTTCAAGAGCCCTGTGAGCTGTCCTTTGAAAGAGCTCAGAGTCAAAAGGCAGCTTTAAGAGCAGGTTGGAGAAGTACCTTAGCTGCTGCAATAGTTTAACACCATCAGCACAAGGAGGAGTTGTTCTGGGGTAAAGCTATGTGCTCAGCAGTCATTTCCATCTTTTGCATCTCATTCCCTGGGCCTGCAGGAGTCTCGAGATAACCACAGTCCCCAGACTCTGTGGTGACACTCCCTGGTGTCTTACCATACATGAAGATATGTGGTGAAACTGAGGAAACTCCTCAAAATTAAGCTTGTAAATCAGGGGAACGTTTACCTGCCATGATAAGAGGGCGATAAGCTTTTGTAAACAGGCTAATCTGTGAGGGGGTTGTATCACAGCACTGCTGTTGTTACCCTTGTGTTTACAGACTGAATCACAGTTGGGATTTCTTGTCTGTCTTAGACTGTCTTGGAACGCCCTTGGTGACGGAGGAGCACAAGAGTTGGCCAGTGTTCTCCCAGAGATGGAAAAGCTGAAGATGCTGGAGTGAGTAGAGCCCTGAGAGCAAGCCCAGGAAGAAGACTTGTTTTTCTGTGGTTGAGCCTTCAACCACAGCACTTCCAAAAAGGGGACAGATGTTAGGAACAACAGACAGGCTTTTGCAGTTCAAATTCTTGCTGCATGCACTGAGGGCCAGCCTTGCTTTGGTGATATGCAGCACAGAGGGGTGTTTTTTATTTAAGGTGTTTGCAAGTGTAGGTACCTAAGCAGAAGCTAGTCGGTGAAGGTCCTCTGAGTCAGGGAAGACAAACTGGTATTTCTAGAACATGACTCATATCACCTAATGACCTCAGGTGAGCTGCTTCCTGCAAGCTTTCACTTCTCTTCAGTGTCTGGGATGGTCTAGATGGGTGCTGTGCTCAGAGAGCCTTTCTTTGTGAAGGCCTGCAACAAGGCAAGCAATCCGTTCTCAGGATGGAGCAGCCAAATTGTGGGTGTTGGGCTATAGGAACTCAGAGGAAGCTCAGATGCAGCTCCTGTGCTGGAACTGCAGTGCAGCCAGCAGCTGGGGTCAATGTCGCCAGCTCAAGTGCTGGCCCAGTGGCATCACAGCCCAGCCCTATTCCATGGGACAGACTGTCATCTTCTGCTCAAGAACTGTTCATGTAGCTTTCCTCCCCTTGGCCCTTTGGAATACTTGGTTTGTGTCTTCCATCTCTCAGCTGTATGAAAATATTAGTCTGTGGGTCATAGGGTCAGGAACTGAGTTTTCTTTGTCTTGGGCAGGGGAACTACATAGTAGAGCTTGGCTGCTTTACAGGTACAAGCAGGAAGGTTGTGTCTGAGGCAGGTGGAGTTGTTACCAGCATATTTTGGCACCGAGCTCGCAGTGGGATCTGTTAGAGTGGTCCAAGGGCAAGAGATCTGCTTACAAGTCCTGTTGCTAGAAGGAGGTCATAGGGAGCAGTGCATACACACTTCTTGCATAAGTAGGGCCACGGTCATAAAGATGAGGCTGATGTAAGTTGTATGGCATTGCTGTGCTTGTGCAGAAGTGTAGCTCTTCTGGGACAGAAGGAGCCAGTGATTATTCAGCTGTTTTCTACTCTTGATTTGGTTTTGGATTTTAAAACGCTTTTTGTTTCTAAAACAGTCTGGAGAAAAATCGCATTGGCGCCTGCGGGGCCACAAAGCTAGCAGAGGAACTTGCCAAGTGCACGGAAATTCAATTCATAAGGTGAGCAGGTATCACGGAGCTCTCTGGCTAGGTATTGGCTCAGCAAGGGGAAGTCAGGGTGACCAGTCTTGGGACAGACATGACCCATGCTGGCCTGCTGGCCTGCTGCCCTGGGTTAGCTGGCATGGAATAGGATATTGCAAGGGATGCAGAGGCAAGCCAAGTAAGCTGAGGGTTTTCTAGGCCAGCTCCACCCCCCTCAGAAAGTCCTGGGAAAAAGGGACTGAAAAGCTTACTGGCTTCAAATGAGGTAAAAATGAAGACCCAGTTGTGTAATGTCCCCATCAGGAAGTTAGTTGCATTTTTTCCTGTAAGTTTTCTTTCTCCCATTACATCTGATTTCACTTCTGAGATATGCTCCTGCTCTGTCCCACTCTGTCTTAGGATCCATATCTTGCAGATACTTGGACACCTGATTTTTCCCACTCTGCCATTGCTTCTCCAAACCCTGTGTATCAAACTCCACTAGAAACCTCTTGTAGGAGAGACCCACTCATCCTTCACTCATTTGAAAAGTCACTCTTCTGAGAGCGCCTCTGATAACTTTCTGGTAATACAGGTCCCACAGACAAGTGTCTGCTCCTACCCGAGCTTTCTCTTTGGCCCAAAACAGGCTCTGCTTTCCCTAATAGTGAGAGCAGCCTGAGAACAACCACTGAGGAATGTTTCTGGTCTGGGCTGGAGCTTGGGGTCCCTGTGTGCTTGCTCAGTTTGGTGGGCTCAGCACAGCATGCAGTCCCTCTGCTCGGGGCACTCTGCTTCACAAGGTAGAGGCCCAGTATGAAAAGCTTTTGGGTAGACTCCACCAAATGAGGTAGATGAAGAACAGTGGCTCACGTAAATCAGGTTGCTTGTGTGTAACTCAGTTCTTCCTCCCCTTTCCGAGATTCTAGTGGCCTGAGGACTTTTCAAAGCCTTAATCTCTCTCCCAAGCTAGATAAGTGAGTCCATCTCAGTGGGTAGGCAGCTGCTGGGTTGCTGCTGTGTTGCTGACGTATAGCCATACCTTGCTCCTGTCTAACTATCAGACCTGCTTTGATGAAAACCCGAAGCTGCCTCTTTCACTGTCTTCGGCATGCCACCTCCTTGCTTACCACACCTAGTCCTACAGTAGCACATTTGCTGTCGTTGTAGGCTGTGGAACAATCCAGTGCCCAAGGGCCTCGCTGAGAATTTGACAAGCCAAGATCCAAGACTATGTTTCTCCTTCCACTAGCAAAGAAGAGCCCTTGCCTGACTAGGAGTTGCGCTCTGTCTTCCACTGCCCTCAAAAATTGCACTGATGAACTCAGGAAACAAAAGTTTCTACAATTCAAAACTCTAACTGTTAGGTCTTCCTTCATTGCACTGGACCAAGTGTGAACACTTAGTGGTGTTTTGTTTCTTGTGAACTTTTATTGTGCAGAAAAGCAAAAGACTGTAAAGCATTGCTGCTGAGAAGGCAGTGTTCTTGGTGTAAAAACATTGAAACTCTCTTCAAGAGGATGAGATGCATCTGCTCAAGCATTCAGAAACCCAGTAGAGTATTTCATTATCTTTAATCAAGATTACACCACCTACAGGGTGTTCCAGTGAAAGAATGTACATCCTCCAGGAGAGATGTAAAATTATTTACAAAATTGTAGTCCGTTGAGCCTGTTACAAATGCACTCAAACAGGCTGTTTAAAAACTGTGTATAACTGTGTGTGAAAGACCTCTATGCTTTTTAGGCAAAAAATGGTAATATGTGTTTTTGTTTGCTTCATATCAGGCTCCTTTTCACACAGAATTGCCTCAGTTTCCTAGTAGAAACTTCAGAACTTGTGAAATTTCAAATCATTGCCCAAAAATGATCAATATTTATACTGTGATAACATGGAAGGGCTGATATCACCATAAATTCCAGTGAGAAATTTTAAAGTATTGAGGCTGTAAAACAATTTTGTAAGAAAACTGTGACTATTCTGTGTGAGAGGATGTGCACTACTGACTATTTTCACGTGGGGTTTTCTAGACCTTTGTGGAGTTTTTGGAAGACTTGATTGCACTAATCTCTTTGAGGTGAAGTGAGGGGTCACTTACCTTGAAATGTTGACCACATGGTAAATCCTTCAAGCCTCTACTATCTATCCCCTGAATCCTAAAGCCTATGTGTCACTGAGCAATGGATGTTGTACCTGTGGGAACTGGAGGGAGAAGATCCCAAACACCAAGTTTGCTGTTAGCAGAGGAGACGGACTACAGCTGCTCCTTGCATGTGTGGGAAGACAGCTTGAGTTGCAGGAGTGCAGCCATGTTGTTCTCATTATTTATTAACTTGTGTTATAATGTTTTCCTTATGTGTTTGTGCTGTAAATATTTAATCCTTGTGGTGGATTTAGTTATGGAATTTTGTTTACAACAGTGTTTGCCTGGGGGAAACCACTGTCCTTATTTAAAGATCAGCATTAGGCTCTGTGAGATACTGACATTGTTGCGTAGAGGTGGGACACATTTTGCAGAGACTGTACTCCGAAAAGGATTTAAAAGCAACAACAAAGGAAAAAAAGGTTGTGAAATTCCTTATCAGGCCATAATTCAATGAAGTAATCAAGTACCTGAAATTTCAACACTGGAATTTAGGAAAAGCTTCACCAAACGTGGCTTTTATTTGCATCCTGTATTTTCAGATCTAGTTTGCAGATGCAAATCTTCCTAGTGCCTGTCAGAGGAAGAGTGTGGCACAAAAGGCAGCGTGATCGCGTACCGAAAGCTCTTCACAGCTTTCCAGGTGAGCGTGTTTGTCAGCTGGGCTCTTCTCTGGCCCTGGTCTCCCAGGACTTCTTTTGGAAATACAAGAGGTTGGACAGAGTTTGCAGTTAACAGTCTGTTTTGGTCCAGGCTGTGAGCTGAAAATTCATTTTTTCCTGCGTTTTAAACATCATTTTAGTAGGACTAAGTACTATGTGTGATAAATAATAGAGGCTGAGTTTTACTCTGTATGAAGAAGGAAAGTACTGGGATTGGACTTTTTAATGCACTTTATGATGGCCATTTTGTCATCTTCGATAGCATCCATAGCCAGAGCCTTTTGCTGTTACTACAGGCCCACGTACAAGGGGGAAAAGCAGAAAATATCACTGTCAAACAGATCTTTGCTCAGCTCCATTGTATCGTCTCCTGATGTCACCCACTCCTGCATTTGAATTTGTTCAGATGTCATGATAATTTATTTTCCTCCTTTACTGGTGTGAAACATGCCTCCTTGCTTATTGTTTTTCCTTCTTTTTTGTTGGGGACAAATGTGCTTTAATTGAATAAATAAGAATGCTGCTTTGACGAATGCTTGACTGTTGAAGTCAGTTTTGTTTTCTTGGTCTGGGGTGCTAACCATAAATGGCTGCCTTGGGTAGAGCAGCCACTGTAGAGAGATCTCTTGGGTTTGGATCACATCATTGGATTGTTTTCCCTTGCAATGAAATGCACTATTTAAAAATAAATGAGACCTGAGATTTCTCCCCTGCCATTCCCCTGACTCCTGAAGTTAGGAAGCATATATCTATAACCATGAGGTTTGCAGTAACATAACAAGGCATGCTACAAATAACTGCTGCAGCACTTCTCTTGACTTGAGATGGTAAAGAGTGCCTCTGAAATCTAGATGCACACCTGCATTTCTCAGGTTCTTCCCCAAATTCAGGATTAGCTCCCAGACACATCTGTCTGACCTGAGAGAGCGGCCATCCCAACAGAAGCCAGGGAAGGGACTTGGAGGATGTCACAGCATCTTTTCCAAAACACCAGGTGTCAGCAAAACCCCAAAAATGGGAAGTTGTTGTCTGTAGTCCAGGGATTTTGGCTAAACCCAGGCTCTGTTGTATTTTGGGTGCGTGGGTTGCATTTTAAAAAAACTGAGATTTGGATTGAGTTGTACGTGAAACATGACGATGCAATCAGTCCCTAGTTTGTTTCTTACATCGAACACCAGGGTCTTTTAGGCTGCCCTTCCTCAGCGTGCTTCCCATTTTAATTGTGCTGCTGATGTCCATATTCCAGCTTGCGGTCGTGTCTGAAAGTTTCTGAGGGGAACCTGAAGGCTTTGTCCAATTTTGAGGGATTAAATGAATCTTCTGGTATGCAGGAAGACATGAGGCCATTGGGGATTGTGTGTGATAGCTGAATACCAAAACGATTCCCAAATAGATAATTAATGTGGGCCATTTTTAGAGCTCTTACTATTACGTTTCAGATTTATCATGGTCCAAAAATGGAAATGTATCAGGATGCTCCGCACACCCCTATTGTTTCAGGCTGCCTGCAGTCTCCAGAAGACAATGTCTGAGCTAGTCAGTACTGGTTTCATACACAGAAGGGATTTTACCCCCTGAGACCAGATCTTTAGAAAGAAATACACCGCTGTAAATAAACAATACTGGAGGGTGGTGAGGAGCCTGGATTTTGTGCTAGGGAACAGCCGGAGCCAGACTGGGTCGGGCTTTTGCACGCAATGGCTGCTGTTTTGTAGAGCTGGAAATGCAGACACCATTTCCTCTCTGCTAAAACCAGTTTCAGGTAGTGCTGAAACTGCTGTGACTTGGAGGCATCATGCTGGGCAGGAGAGAAAACATGGGAAAAACTGATTTTGGAGAAAATAGGCATATTGACATTCATGAAATACTGGCTGCCCCTGCCTATTTCCCCCAAACCGACATTTTAAGCCACGGGCATGGAGGTAGGAGTGCAGCTATGGCACAGACTTCTCCCACTGAATTCCTCTTTCAGGCACAACCTTGTCACTTCCTGTGATGATTTCTGGCTGGGTTTACACAGAAAGAAGGGGTTTGCTCCTAAAAACTAGGCTCAGCTTTTAGTTAGATGTTGCCTGTCGTGTTGCCTGGGCTGAGCAAGAGGATTTGTGACCTGTGAGCCCATCCTGCATCCCCCTGCCCCGCTCCTGGGGTGCTGGGAAGGGAGTGGGGCTGGTGGAGGGAGGGACCTCATCCACGCTGAAAACTGACTCGGTGCCTTGAAACTCTTCGACCTTTAACAGCTCCAGGTGCAGGAGAGAGGAAAGCTGGCCAGGCTGGAATGTGGGACTTGCTTATTTTGCCTGTGATCTTTAAAAGCAAGAACAGAGCCCATAGTAAAGGGCCCTGTGCAAGTAAAGATGGTTTATTTAATCTCAAGCCTCAGAGGGAGGCTTCCAGTCTTATTACCCTATCTCCATATCAAAACTATCTATATAAATATCCCTGACGCCTGATGATGTGTCCACCAAGCGTCGGGTGAAGTTGCTAATGGTACGTTGGGTACAAACCCCAGTGGTGCTGGGCTGGAAGGGAAAGCACGCCGGCTCCTTGGGTCGAGCAGGGCAGCAGGTAGGTGTGATGCTGGCCGGCCTGGTGGCTTGGGCTCCCTGCCACTTCTGGGATACGCATTCGGGGCTTGCCTGTTTTCCTTGTTTAACCACCTTTTCCCCATGGGAAGCAGTGTCAGTGAGCCACCATGGGGCACAGGGTCCTGACCCGGACCCTGTACTGATTTTGGCAGCGTGATGCCAGCACTGGGAACACCCACACCAGCCAGGCAGGGTGAACCCTGCTGGCATCCAGGCAGCACAAAATCACTGTTTTTTGGTTAAAAGTGAGGAGCGTTGGTCCAACAAAGTTATGTTTTCATTGTAGCTGGCCAGATAACACGGAAAATCATCTTCCAGCCTTTCCACGTGTTGTGGTTTTGTTTTCTGGGGTTTTTTTAATAGCTTTTTTGTGAAGAGTGAAGCGAAGGATGCCAGCTGGGAAGTTTTGGGGTGGATCCTTTTCTTTTTTTTTTTTTCATCCGAAACGCATGATGCTTGTCCGGGGCGGGGGGGAGCCCAGGCATGGCCGCGCCCGCCGCCCGCCCCCCGCCATCACCGCCCACCCGGGGGGGGGTGGGTGGGCGGTGATGGCGGGGGGCGGGCGCGGCCGTGGGGAGACGCTGAGCCCGGGGCCCCGCGGGAGCTGCTCGGCTCGGCCCGGCCCGGCCCGGCCCGCAGCGGTGAGTACCGGCGGCCCCCGAAGATGCTGTGGGGACAATGGAGGGGCGCGGTGTGGAGGGCGAGGAGAGGGGCCACCCGGCTTGCCAAGGGTGGCTGAGTCCGTCCCACGGCGGGATCGTTCACCGTGGGTCGGGTGGGTGGTGATAGCCGTGGGGAATGCACCGGCGGTGACCTCGGATATCCCGGCGGGAGGGTCGCACTGGCCGGCCAGCATAACCCCAGTGTCAGCTCCCGGATGGGGAGCTGCGGCGCAGTGACCCCACTGGCTTGTCCCGGGGGTGCGTGGTGTCCCTTCTGCCATCCTTCCCCTGGGACAGACCTTCTAACCGCTGGATCAGACCCTCCAGACGCTGGGACTGACCCCCCCCATCACTTTATGCTCCCCTTCCCCAGCCTGGGCCCCGCCGTTCGTGCGTGGTGTAAAAGTTGTCCCGCCCGTCCCCACTCTCTGTGCATGCGCATCCACCCCTAAAGATGCCAACCAGACGTGTGACCCCCCCCCAGCAAACGCCAGGGCCTGGTGGCTTCGCTCCCCAAAGCTGGGGACATTTGGTACGTTTTTTTCCTGGCAGTTGCTGCAAGCGCCTTTCCTTCTTCTCCGGCATTGAGTCACAGGGGGGATCTGGTGAGCTGAAAGCTGGGGAAGTGCAGAAGCGCTTCTTCGGGGGCTGTTTGCAGCCCGATGCTGCTCTGGCTGGTGATGATATCCTTCATGCAGCGTGTTTAGGGAGGGACCAAGAGGGTTTATGCTTGTGGATGGGCTGCCACTTGCTCCTTCTCTGCACGCAGCAAGACGCCTTGCCCCTCTGAGATAGCGTTGAGCAGAGCGTTTCTCTCAGCAGCGTGAGGGTGCTCAGAGGATGGCAGGCAGGGAGGTGTTTTCCCATCAGCTCCACCAGCCTGAGGACCTGAGGCACGGGGTGAGTAACCCTAATGTAGGCGAGTGGCTGGATTAAAGCCAGTGGGGCTGCGGGGCTGGAGGATTTGGTAGGCAAACACACCCTTTGGAGCTGGTCACCATAAGGAGGGTGGAACAGGAGATAGAGGTGAGTTGAGAGCTGAGCTTCAGTGGCAGAAACATCTCCGAAGGCCTGGGTACTTGTTGCTGACTCCCGGAGAGCATGAACTGTTTTGTGGGAAGGAATTGGGAGGATCCCCGTGAACCTTGAGCCCCAGATTTGAAGCATTCTGGAGATGTACTTGAACCTTGCTGGAGAAGCTGGAGTCAGAATCAGGCCGGTGCGAGCACAGCCCAGGGGTGCTCAGTTCTGATATCACTCCTCTCATCTCTGGCATCAGCCTCCTCCTGCCAGCCCAGGTATGGGGGACTTTCATGCCGGTGTGTGATACCACTGTGCTTTTCTGGGGTCAGAAAATGTTTTATTACGGGCCAGAAATCACATCCCATTGAAGCCCATCTTGGGACAGGGAGCAGAGCAATGGGAGGAGGAAGGCTAGGAACAAAAGCTTGGGGCGCATAGAAAGGATCTGTTTTGATGAACTGAGTTAGTAGAGGATGTTTTCCTGGAGTAGCCCTGGGGAAACACTGCATTTGCTTTGGTTACAGCTGTGTGATAGCCTGGGACATACATTTTCTCATGATGTGCATTTTTGGTTTTCTACCGTTTTCTCTGGAGCATCCTGGCTGGGATAACGTGGGGGAAAGGCACCCAGTGAGGCTTCTAGCTGCTCCTAGAAGTGCACCTACCTGCAGTGTAGGCAGCCCCTAGCACTTGCCTTCGGCAGACAAGCAGTCCTGGAGCTGCTCTCTGAGAGCCCAGCATCCCTCACCACCCTGGGGATGGGGTTTGCTGGCAGCCTGCCTCTGCCAGCACTGTCAGCGTGTGCCACGCTATTCCTAGGATCTGCTTGGTCAGGGTTCACAGTTTGCATCTCTTGAACGGGTTGCAGACATTGCGCTGTAGCAATGTGAGGGTGGGCAGGGTCATACAACTGCTGGTATTTGAGATGCCGTCTTTGATGTTTCTCCCTCCCCATTGCCTTTCTGAGCTCAGTCTAAAGAGGAATGAGATCATTTAGAGCTGCATCAGAGTGTCTTGCCCTATGGACATCCTTGCTCCTGAGGTCTGCGCTGGTGGACAGCAAGGGAGCCTGTGCCGGTTGCTGGCAAGCCAGTGCAGTTTGTAAAGCCCTTGCTTGCCGGGAGTCAGGGGACCCCTGTGCCTGGCCAGTCTGTGCTGGAGGCAAGGGGCACAGGCCCCATGCACCAGGGTGTCCAGTGTGGAAAAATCTTCTTAGGGTTCAGCTGCCAGAGCTCAGCTGTGGGTGAAGATGCTCTTTGCCCGGCGGGGATGTCTCTGCCATGCACCCACCAGCAGTCCTCGTCTTCTCTTGTCTTCCAGTTATCCTCCTCCCTCACGCCAAAACAGTGATGTTATGTGGTGCTGGAGTGGCTGCTAGCTACCCTGTGATTTACCAGTCTGCCCAGTTGTATACTGGAATTACATTGGCTTTGTTCACCTTTTAGCAGTCTCAGTGTGGCATGTGAAGTCTGGGAGGAATAACTCCTTCTCTTGCTCCTGTTACACCCAGTGGAAAGAGTTTCCCACTGACTTCAGTGGAAACCTCTGCCCAGGGAAAGCTGGCCAGAGTTGCTTGTGCCACCATAAATCAGGGCTTGTTCTCCGGGAGCCATTGGCGTGCCAAGAATGTAATACCCGGTTAATTGATGAAAAAGCAACACTTGCAGTCTGCTGTCCTGGTTCGGGGTTGCCAGCTCTCATAAGGAGCTTTTTATGTGAGAGCCTTGGCTTGTGTTCAGAGGCAGGGTGGGGGAAAGGAGAAGAAAAGGTAAATTTTCTGGCATGGTGTAGTAGCCAGGCATTAGAAACAGCGCTCCTGGCAGGATGCAAAACAGCATGAAAAAAAAGAGAATTGAATGCTTTTCCCCTCAAAATCTTACAGTTTGTCTTTTAAACCTCTAAAATATCTGTTGATGACCTGGGTCATCGCTTTCTGCAGCTTTGGCTTGGTTTCCTGGTGGCTGGCTTTGCGAGGTTACTTGTTTGGATCACAGGAGCAGGGGAAAAAGTAATTCCTGGGAACTCAGGTGAGTTTGGAGATCATAACAGTGTTGTTAAAGCACCAGAAAAACAAACAAACATAGTATTCAGCAAGAAGTGCTTCACTTTTTATTTGCCTGCTGCTTTTCCTGAGGCTTTGGGTTTGGGAGCTGTCAGATTTTCTGCCTGTAGCCAGCAGGAAAAGGCTCGCGTCTAAAATAGTTGCCTTTCCCTCAGCCCCGGATTTTCCGTCATCACAGGATTCCAGAAGCTGAGGACTCAGGAAGAAACATCATCCATCATGAGGCTGATTTTAAAAATGAGACAAGCTGGAAACACAAGCTTTGCTGTTAAATAGCAAGTCCAGGGCTGTGCAACCATTTAAACTGCATTTTATTCCTTCAAGGGGTGTCTAAAGCTGTTGGGAAGGGGTTGAGAATTTATCAGATGTAATTCTCATTATAAACCACCGCATTTTTTGTATTGCTGGCATACAGAGCCGTCTCAGGGTGAAGCTTTGCACGTCAAGTGATGGCATCTCTCTGCTGCAAAGCAGGCCGATAAAATACAATTCTTTGGAAAAGCTTGGATCATAGCGATGAGAGTCACCTGCCTGCAGGGTGAAGGTGGGCTCCAGCCCACCCACCCATAACTATCCATTAATATTTATTTATGTTATCAGGGGAAGGGCTCTGAAGCTCTGACTGCTATGGGGATGAAATGGTGCATGGGATGGAGGGACTTGCATGCCTCTCCACTGTTTGGGCCACTGGCGGGGCCTTTCTGGCTGTCAAGCTTCTAATTTTGGCATGCGGTTGTGTTAGAAAGCAGTTAAAGATATTTCTCATCACTTAAGTGATGATTTTTTCTTCCTCTCTCACGTGTGATACATGGTGTTGGCTGGAAATAGGAATTCAATTAAAATTCAGAAAGCCAGCATTTTTGTTTTCAGTAACTTAGAAAAGCCTTTAATAAGTTAAACAGCCAGTATACATTAGGTATACTTAAAATGCAGGAGGTTCCCTCTGCATCTGTGAGGGAGCCCCGCAAGCTTTACAGAAGCCCAGCCACCTTCCTCACGGGGCTGCCCTACTCCTTTACATTTTGTAGGGTCTAGCTTTAACTAAGTCAACTTTTTCGTCCAACTCTGGTTGTTGAAACAGATATATTACCCCTCATCATGAGAGCATGCCCAGCTCTTGTATGGCTGCTGTAGTATTGGGGTGGGAAAGTTTTAATGCAGCGGCTGGAAGTTAAAATCTGCCCAAAATCCTGAGAGTGCCTTGTCCTCCCTTCCTGCATCTTCTGGTTAGCTTGTTTGTCCCACCCAGAACACGTGTCTGACATAAGCATCGCTGCCATGGGGAGATAGCAGATTTGTGTTTGGCATTTGCCTCTCTTGGACGGAGCCTCCTGTGGGTGCTGCCTGTGCCAGGCTGCCTGCAGTGCTGCTGCTGCCTGCAGGACCCAGCCTCCTGCTTGCCTGCAGCCAACGGCCAACGTTGTTTTGTGCTCCAGCATGGCAAAGGGAAGTGGCTGCCCTGGCAGTCAGCAGCATGTGAACGCAGTAGGCGCAGAGCTGGTGCGTAAACCTTTTCCTTGGGTCCACTTTGTAGTGCAGTTGTGTAAAGGGTTTGATGCGATCGCCAGGATTCACAGCAACGTCATGATGTTTTCTGCCCTAAATCACAGATTTCCCTAAATTGAGCCCCAGAGGAAGCCTGTAGTCAAGCGAAAACGTGCAATCTTCAGCATATCTAAGCCAAATACACACTTGCCAGTAGAGACTGCAATGGGGTCAGTCTGTGTGGCTCAGCCATCACTGTGTGTCCCAGCCATCACTGTGTGTCCCTAACAGAGGATGCTGCTATGCTCTCGTCTTCCCCTGCCCCTCGCTTGCCCTTTGTCCATTTCTGAGCAGCAAGCCCAGAGCTGCTGCCAGTCCGGAAACCACATGTATTTGTGAGCCGGGCATGCCATGGGTGCAGGATGCGCAGCAAGTGCAGGGCATGCAGCAAGCACAGGGCGTGTAGCAATCGTGGGGTGTGCAGCAGGAGCAGGGCATACAGCAGGTGCAGAGCACACAGTGAGCGCATGGCATGCAGCAAGCATAGGGTGTGCAGCGAGCACACGGCATGCAGCAATCTCAGGGCATGCAGTGAGTACAGGGCATGCAGCAATCACAGGGCATGCAGCAGGTGTGGGGCACACAGCAAGTACGGGCATGCAGCAAGGCTGGGCTTTGCCTCCTGCAGAGCCACATGTGGTGCAGTTGTCTGGTAGAGCCCATCTTTTTTTGTCTCAGGTTTAGAGGAAATACTTTTTTTGTTTTTTTGCCACTTTCTGAGAGCTCTCCTGAAACGTGCTCAGACTCTGCAGCTCCTCCAGACCCCTGTCAGCAGTGGTGCTGCCTCCCTCTGCACACCACTGGCTGTGGAGGAGCGAGTTTTGCTTTCGTTTGCCTGGCTGGAGCCCTTGGCTTTCTGCCGGAGGAGAATTACGGAAACACCTTTGCTGCTGGGAGCCCAAGGGCCTGCCCTCTCCAGAGCACTCAGCTCTCCTGCTCTTCAGGGCTCGTGATTTCTTGCTGGTAAGTGGTTTTAGATACTTTGGGGACAGTGTAATGACATTTTAAGAGTTCATTCAGAGAGGGTGGGATAATGAATGCCATTCCCTTTGCTCCCCCGGTGTCAGGGCAGGCTCTGCCTGAGGGCACTGGGTCGGTGTCAGCCAGCTGGCATCTGAGGCTGCCTGCACACCAGGAGCACATAAAGGTGTTTGGTTTTATTCGCGCATCCCTGGCATCTCCAGTCTTGGTGTCTCTGCAGGTGTGAGCCCCTCTGTGAGGACATGGGTCCCGTCCTCTGGTCCTACAGCAGTGACCGGGCAGCAGCCATGTCCCTACAGTTGCGGGGGCACCCACTTCCACCCCAGAGGGATGCTGGCACAGATATCACTGCAGAGGCTCTTGCTTTTCCTGATGCCCTCCTGGGGTTTGACAGCTCCTCTTAGCTACAGGGTGGCTGCTTGGGGCAGAGCAGCCCCAGGTCTCTCAAGTTTCTGCTTGGATGGGGGAAGGAGCCAGGGCGGCAGGTTTGGGTGGTACCACTGGGGGATGCGGGGGACCCTTGGAGACATCATCAGGGCTGTGTGGCAGTATGGGGAGCAGGACTGCAGTAGGAGGGGGGATGCAGGGCAGGGTGGAACTGTGTGGAGGAGTCTTGCTCCCATCCTGAGGATCCTTCATCATGAGGTGTTTTCTTTGCTGGCACCACTCTCTCCTGGAGTCTAGCACCTGCTTTACCACACGTGGGGATGGCAGAGGCAGCCGGAGGTGGTGGATTTGTGTTTGACATCTGTAGTGGCTGCCTCAGCTCTGGACTGGAACATGCTTTTGAGTGGCTTTTCAGGTGATGATGTTTTCAAAATGAGATGAGCAGTGGATGGTGGTGACAAGCCCTGTGCTCTACAGGCAGCACAGGGAGGCCCCTGTGCTCACGGGTCCAGGCAGTGGGATCGTTACTCCCATCCACCCAGCTGCTTCAGGGCATCTTCCCTAGCTCTGACTTCTGACAGCCCTCTTTGCAGTCTTAAATCCCAACAGGTGGTGGTCAGCCTTGGGTAGGACCCTCAGGTGGGGGAGAGGGGAAATGGCACAGAGCAGTATGGGGGTTTGCCCAAGGAGGAGGTCTGTAGAAAGCAGAAAACAGGATGGCCCCATCCTCTCCAGCTGTGGCGGGATGGCTGCATGCCACGGCTGAGGTTGGGGCCGTGGTGCCTGCAGTGCACCTGGAGCCTGCAAGGTCTTTGCAAGTGCTGAGTGCCATTGCTGGTGATGCACGAGCAGCAGAGGAGCTCTGCCAGCATGATGGACTGTAAATAATGATGTCTCCTAATCCCCTTTCCCTTGAGGGTCTTATGTGCTGGACCTGTTAATGTGATTACACTGGTATTATGGCGTGATATATTATGCTGTTATGGTACGTGTCAGTGTCCTGACTCTGCAGGACACTGGGGAAGCTGATGCTTCAGCACCTTCGTACGGATGGAGTAGTGTCCCCTTGCAGCCCATGGAATGCCTTGGGAAATAGCAGTCGGGCAGGGGGTGCTCCCATCTCGTGGCCTGGCACGTGCCTGTGCCCCCTCGGTGGGTCCTGCCTGCCCGGTGACCCCTGTCTGCTGGCTGCTGGGCTGAGCAGGCTGTCATGGCTGAGCACCCAGCTGGGGCTGGGCTTCTAAAGGGTGTTCCTGGGCCATCTGGCAGTGGCACCTGTGGGTGGGACAGGCTGCGTCACAGCTCCTCTCCTTGCACCGTGTAGCTCCTTGCAAGCCAGCTGTCTGCCTGGCAGGGTGTCCGGAGGCAAGGCTGCAATGTCCCCTCTGCTTCAGAGCAGCTTTATCCAGGGGGTCCCCGGGACAGGGACCGCTGGGAGGTCCCCAGGAGGTTTTATGGCTTCCACAGGTTCCCTTTCACCTGTCACTCATCCTGGGCAGGGAAGAAGCAATCTTTCACCCTGCATCCAGCTGAAGAAGCTGGATGAGGCTCCCGAATCTGTGAGTCAGGCTGTGACCCAAGGCTGCAGAGGGAGCGATGAGCATCCCCACGGGCAGGTCCTTCTGTTTGGGAAGTGCTTCTTTCTTCAGAGTTATGACCCCAGATTTATTGATGCTTGGATGTGGCTTAGTGGGTCATGTCCCCATTATCCCTCCGGTTGCTCTCTGGAGATGGATCTCCTGCTGGGTAAAACTCTCCCTGTGTGGTCAGGGTGGGATCCTGGCATCCCTGCCTGCCCCTTGCTGGGCCTGGGGTGCTGGGATCAATCCACCCTAACTCCAGCCACCTAATTGTTGCAAGGCTAATTGCCATGGGTTTCCTGGGAGCTGGGGGAGAGGATGCTGCAGCCTGTTTGAGACCCCACATGGGGTACAGGTTTCCCCTGATGATGCCAGTCTCTCTCTGGGGACTGCCAAGCAAGTTGGGGGTTTTTCTGCCTTGTTTTTCAGCTGGGATCTGCATTTCCCATCCTGCTCCCTGCCCAGCCTGCTGCAAATCCTGGCTCTCTCCCTTCTCTTCTCCTTCACTGCCCCGGCCCCGTCCGGCCTGGGTACTACAGGTGGTGCCTGGCCTGCTTGCCTCCATCCCTCCCAGGGACGAGCAATGGTTTGAGGCGGGAGCTTAATGGGAACGTAGCTGTGGGCTGATTCAAAGCAGTCCTTGGAAACTGGTGTGGGGTCTCGGTGAATACCTGGGCTTAAACAAAAGGTTTCACATGCCAATAGAAGTGCGATGGTGTTAGAGTCCCTGGAGCTTTCCAGTTTCTGTTTTGGAGGGGCATTTTGCAGTTATGTTGTCTGTCTGGCCCCGAATTCCAGATCCCTCTAATGGTGTCGCTATGGGGATGCTGCAAGTTACAGCTCAGCCAGCCCTGGAGAGATGCTGCTGGATGCGGCAGGATGGGTTTGTCCTCACCTCTGGCAGCCTGGGTGACCAAATGCTTTTCTCCAGCCCTGTGCACTGCACCAGGTGCCTACCTGCCCTGACGTGTTGGCCCGGTGGTGGGTGAGGGGCCCCGTGTCCAGCCCCACTGGCACCCACCTGCCCTGTCTTCGGGCTGTGCCACGTCCCTTTGTCCTGGTTTCGGCTGGGATAGCATTAATCTTCTTCCTAGTAGCTGACATAGTGCTGTGTTTTGGATTTAGTATGAGAATAATGCTGATAACACACTGGTGTTTTAGTTGTTGCTAAGTAGTGCTTACACTAAGTCAAGGACTTTTTCAGCTTCCCATGCTCTGCCAGGTGCACAAGAAGCTGGGAGCGGGCACAGCCAGAATAGTTGATCCAAACTGACTATTGACCACAAAGGGCTATTCCATACCATATGACGTCATGCTCAGTATATAAGCTGGGGGGAGTTGCCGGGGGGGGAGGCGGGATTGCTGCTCGGGAACTGGCTGGGTATCGGTCAGCGGGTGGTGAGCAGTTGCATCACTTGTTTTTCCTGTGTTTTGTTCCACTTTTTGCTGTTTTCGTTTTCACTACAATTTTAAATTATTGTTATTATTATCATCATCATAATTTTTTTCCAACCACCAAAGACTTCTTTGCACCAAAGACCTCTTTCCCTTGAAAGTGCCTGAATGCAAGAAGTGCTGCCGAGATGGACTTGTGTTCAGTGCCTTGCTCTGGGTCTCTGGCTCATCCTTTCTTTCTGCCTCAGTTTCTCCCTTGGGCTTTTATTCCTGTTGTCTTTAGGACTCAGGAAAACTCCCTTGCCTGTCCCAGTGTGCTGGCTGGGAGGTCGTGGTCTCTGATGCAGCTGAGTACGGCAGCCCTCTTTATGCAGCATCTTCTCTTGCTGGCTGGGAAGTGGGGATACAACCTTTCTGGAGGGGATGAAACATGAAGCCACTTTGGGGGGGGAAGCTCTGGTGCAGTGGGGTTTGCCTCAGGGTTTTCCTGCAATTTGTGCCTCCTAGGACACCCCAAGTGACTTTGCACATCTCTGCTGATCATCACTCACCGGAGAAGCTTGCCTGGGTGCTGCTCGTGTACTGGTTGGTGCAGCTGCTTGGGGTTTTGGCAAGGAGGGCACTGCCTACACCAGCACCAAACCATCCCTAGGTTTGGGGGCTTTTCTGGGGACCACAGAGGTCTGAGAGGAGCTGGACATTGTGGGTGACTATTTCCTGGGCACAAAATGAAGAAGCAGCCACTGTAGTACTGAGGTGTCCACCAGCTGTTGTCATACCTTTCTTGGGATGGGATTTTGCAGCACCAGTGCGAGAAAACCAGCTGAAGGCATGAGCAGCATTAGCTGTTGAAGCATCATTAGGCATGGTTTCCATCAGGAAGGGTTCTCTGGGGAAATTACTTAATTATGTTGTCCTGAAACCCTTTTTCCTGCTGTATCAGGCCCCCAAAATATCTCAGTAGTCCCCTTGGCTCCTTCTGTCGGGCAGGGCTGTGGGACTTGCTCACAGCATGCCAGCCTGAAAACCAGAGCCCAACCTGGGCATCCCCCTGTGTCCAGTCTACCCTGAATCTCTGGAAATTTGGGAGAATCTGAGCTCTGTCCCAGCTGTGCTGCCCATGCGGGGATGCTCAGAGGCAGTTTTCAGCCCTTCCCTGCCTCACAGGAGAGATGAAGGTCCTCTGGTGGTCGTGGGTACCCAAGGTATATCCTTGCAGGGAGTTTTCATGGGCAAGCATCCCTTTTCTGCCTCCCTCAGCCTGCTTGCCTGTGGCAGAGGCATTTGCTGGTGAGGGTACTGATGGCATGGTGCTGTGTACATGACTAATTGCACGTGCGTTCAGAAGGTAACGAGGCTGTTATTAAGACCAGGTGCAGGCTGGTGAATCCACCATGCTGCTTAGGCAAGACTGAAAGGCAAATATTTTTGCTTTGCAAAATAATTCTGGAGATGACTGTATTTGTTGACAGGAAGGAGGAAAGCGGTCGGTGTGGGTTTTGACAGCATGGGGAGCTGCACTGGGCATCCATCACTGCACATCCCAGCTTTTCCTGGCGTCTTCAGCTCCATGTGTGCTGCATTTCAGCTTTTTTGCTGCTCTAGGCAACCAGATGCTGTGTATTCCTGCTCCTCTCCTTTGCTTCAATCTTCTGACAACTCATTTTCACCTGCTCTTCATCCTCCCTCGGGTACCGCTGCCCTCCCACTGTGTCTCTGCTGCCTGTAAGCTCAGATATGTGCTTTATGGGAACCCGAATTTACCTGTTTGATACTCATCTCTCTCATTTTCCCTTTCCAGAAAGGAAATTTGCTTCTACAATTGCAGTAGGCTGTAGTGGGGCAGCCTGAGTGGGTAAACTGAGTCACGGGTGACTTCTGTGGCGTATTACAGAAATCCCCAAAGAAGGGGAGGGACATCCCCGGGAGGGACCCAGAGGGACTTTGCCTGGTATCACTGGTGGATATTGGTACTTCTGGGGCTGTTTCAAATATGCATGGTATTCCCTGTGAAAATAAATCCCATTTCTTTAAGGAGAGGTGATCACTGAAGTTTGATGGCACTATCAACATTAAAAAAAGCCCCCAAAATGTTTCACTTAAAGCATAGCTTTATTTTTTTTTCCTCTCTGTTTTTTTCTGTTAATGCTTGAAACAGGGCCTTAGTGTGGCCTGAGCAACTGCTTCTTATGGGGCTTCTCTTCTGCAGAGGGAAGGGGAACCACCCAGGGCAGAAGTTAGTTTGCAAAACAGATAACTCCTTCCCCTCCTCCTCTTTCAGATAAGAGAGGAAGAAAACATCCCAGGGCTTCCAGCCAGCCCTTCTGCACGTGCTTTGGGGATCTGCTGTAGAGATCGGGGGGGCCATGGGGTGACGAAGAGGAGAGCATCTGTGTGTGTTGCTCTGGGACTCCCAGATGTTCATCTCAGATATTCTGGGTGGCCCCAGGGCTTGTGCATGCCCCCAGCCAGCGAAATCCCTTGCTGCAGGATGTTGTGGACACAAAGTGGCTTAGAGGTGACCAAGTCGTGGAGAAAAAGCACTTGAAGGTTACAAAGCACAAAGATACATCCAGCTCAGGAGGTCCTGGAAGCTGGAGCCCAGAAAGGATTTGGGGACTATGTCCCTCCACCCTGCTCCTGCTCTTGTGACACCTCTTCGGACATCTGCTGTGGCCCATGGCAGATGGAGCAATCAGACCTTCATGCTTGTCCCTGAGACCTCTCATTGGTAGCCTAGCTGTGTTTCGGCAGGAGACCACATGTCCGTGTGATCTGCATGAAGCTGGCAGCTGGGATTGTATGTCAGGAGAATATTTGGCCGCAGATGCCGAGTGAGTCATAGGACTTCATTCAGGGTCGCATATTTGGGGAGAGGAGAACAAAAAAAGGAGGAGAGACTGGAATACAGATGATGGCAAGCTGGCTCTTTCAGTGCCAGCTCAAATTCCCCCTCCCCCCCCCCCCCCCCCCCCAAATTTAAAGCATTTGCTGGGGGGTCAAAATGCCACCGGCTTGCTTGAAGCCTGGTGGTGCCTCAGATGGGAAACCTCTGAGGCAGGGGGACCTATAGCTGCTGCTGAGGCTGCAGGGGCCAAAACCCTGCCTAGCCCCAGGGAAGGTGCTGAATCTGTGCCGGCACAGCAGGAGGAGAGGTGGCTGTGGCTCTCTGGTGGGGAGGGGATAACTGCAGGATTTTGTGCTGGGCACCTGTGAGATGGCATCAAGCTCTCCAGGTTGGCACCTGGGGGAGAGGCAGTCCCAGTCTGTCCCAGTCCCTGAATTTGGGTGCCTGGGTGGGGAGTGTGTCCATGCAGGGGACACAAGTCCCACCAGGTCTCTGCCCTCAGCAAGCCCTGGCTGGCGCTGGCCGCCTCTCCTCTTCCCCGTGTCTGTTTTGACTGTGTGCTCCCCCAGGAGCATGGCAGGCTGAGCACAGGGGCTGGAGTGCAGGCAATGCTCAGTGCACCGAGAGGATGTTTTGGTGCTTACCAGCCCTGGGAAAAAGCTTTTTCCACTGAGTCATTTGCTGCCTCTGCTTTTTGTGAGACGACGGTGAGATTTGTGGGAAGGGGAGATGGAAAAACCCAGCCCAGATCTCCCTGCTCTGGCAGTACCAGGTCCATGCCAGCACAGCTGCCCTGTGTTTGCTTTTCAGAGGGAGCAGCAGACAGAAAGCAGCATAAATAGAACAAGCCTGGCTATTTTAAGACGTCAATTGCATGATCTGTGCATTTAAAAAAAAAAAAAATCTTTGTTTTATGTACAACTGGCAGCATGGGCTTGAGAGGAGCAGAGACAGCTCTGTTGGGAACAGGTGTTTCGAAGCCATCGCCCCAGCAGCTTGCAGGGGCTTCACAGTGGATGAGCTGGGAGGACTTGTGTTTCTACATGTGTTTCTCCTCAAAGTCACGGTAGATGGACCATTGCCCACACGTGCTGCTGATTTGGTGTCACGCTGCTGTGAACAGGGAGCAACGGCATGAGATGTGC
This sequence comes from Pelecanus crispus, assembly GCF_030463565.1. Classification (NCBI taxonomy): domain Eukaryota; kingdom Metazoa; phylum Chordata; class Aves; order Pelecaniformes; family Pelecanidae; genus Pelecanus; species Pelecanus crispus. The sequence continues at coordinate 25,311,228 of NC_134650.1, forward strand.
TTGGTCTAGGAGAGGGGAAACTGCGGTCGGGGAAGGGACGTGGGTGCTGTTTCAGTGATGTACACGTGTGCGTGCAGCCAAGGATGGGGATTTTCTTCTTCTGGAGATGTTTCGGGGTTCCTGTGGTGCTGAAATGATTGCACTGCTCTTGCCCTGAGCAGCAGGCTGTGATGAAGAGCTTGCATTTACTGTTGGGAGTTAAAATCAGGCTTGTTTTGGGTGACTTAGTGCCAACCAGAGATCTTGGCAGGTAGGAGAGGGGGGCTCAGAGCCTTGGAAGAGGGAGCTGTTTTCCGCTCAGTATTCATCACAGCTGGGGCTGACCCCTTAGAACAGCTGGTGGCGAGCCTGGAGCTCCCTCTCCCATAGCCATATAGGGGCTGGGATCACCCCAGCCCTGTCCACCATCCTCATCCCAGCTTGGAGGTTGAGCTGCAAGGGAAGGGAGCAGCAGCACAGATCCCAGCACCACGAGCACTTGTAAATACTCATGCCTGGGCAAAACAAACAAATAATATTAATTGGTGTTTCAATGCCAAACAGCAGCAGATGGCTTATCAACATGGGGGAATGTGATGTTTTGGGTTTTCAGATAAAGTGGATGAGCCAGGAGCTGCTCTTGAAAAAGAGGGCTATGGTGAAAGGTATAGAAGCAACTGCTGAAAACAGCACTCTCTGCAATAGCCACACCAGCTGCAAAGGTTTATTAGTATAACTTAATCTGAAAACACTTTTTCTTGTCTTTTTTTCCCCTTCTGTGTTGAAGACCTTTGATGGTTTCTGATGAGTAAACTGCACATCAGAAGGCAAAGCTGTTGTGTGGGATGGGTTTTTGCACTAATAATGCTATAAAACACATTTATATCTGCAAGATAGCTTTTGTAGCGGACTTTTGGTAAGCTGTTCTTATAACAAAGAGTTTTTTATCAGGGCCCTGTAAATCATCCTGTACACCAGATCACGCCTTGATGTTGTTGTCACAAATGCCTTGCTCTTCTGTGAACTAACTAACACGGCTTTTTAATTGCTGCCAAAGCCACTGTTTTCTTCTGACCTAGTGAGTTGGGTGGAGATAGGGCTGAACCGGGGCTGGACCTGCCCTCCACCCCAGTCATCCTCACAGTCTCACCCCTTTCCCTATGAGGATTTGGGAGGCAGAGCTCAAGTTTGGTCCTCGTAGCTTAGGTCCATGGTCCATGACTTGGGACCAGCCAGACGACAACCAGTTCTCATGCTGAAAGATGGTGTGGAAGTGTAGTTCCTCCCCACAAAAAAACCCCAACATGCTGAAAGAAGAGGTTGGGAAACCCCCCTCCCTTGGGGGGTAAGCTGAAGATGCTACCTTCCCTTGAAAATCTGCTATTTATGGAGAAAAAACAAAGCAGATTGTAGATGCTCTGCTGGGCTCCCACTCAGGCTCCCACTCAGGACGTCTGCCTGTTCTGGTGGCCATGTGGGGATGGTGACCAGGCAGGGCAGATGCTTTGGAGCCAGGAAAGCTTCATAACTTACTGAGTGTAACTTAGAGCATGAGGTTCTGGATGTGGCCTCTCTGTCTGGGCCCAACCCACCAGCGCCGACAGAGTGTTTTCTGCCTTTCTGCCTTGCACTGAGGTTTCTCTCTGTTCTCATATCCCATAGACTGCCTGGAGCTGCTGCCTCTGGAGTCCATGGCGTACACTGTGACTCCCATGCCGGCAGGGCCCGTTGGGTCCCAGTACTGTGTCTGCAAAGTCGAGTTGTCCATCTGCGGCCAAAACCTTCTGGACAGGGATGTCACTTCCAAATCTGACCCCTTCTGCGTCCTTTTCATGGAAGTCAACGGGAAGTGGGTAGAGGTAAGTCCTGAAGTTGTGTGAATTTCTACCTCCTGTGGTTTGCCCATGCTGGTGTCTCTTCCCTCTGTGCTCCACTACGAGGCTGGTCCTCATTCCTCCCCAAGCAGAGGTGGAAGTTCTTCTGGTCCTCCTGAGGCTGTGGGCATGGCACCAGTGTTATTCTGTGTTCTGCAATTGGTCCTTTCCCCGTCAGTGCTTTCTGCTTTGTGTGGGGGGTTAGATTTAATTGCAGATCTCATAATGCCAACCTCTGGCAAGGCATGTGGTGGGGCTGAAAGGATCTTGCCACCTTGTGGTCCTAGCCCCTTCTCAGTCTGCTGTAAGCTGGGGATGATTCGGATTTGGGTGTCTGAAATGCTGATCCCATGTGACAGTTATATGTTGTGAGTCCCACTTACAACAGGGTGTGTGTCTCTAGGTGAGTCAAGATAAGCTGGTTCTTGGGTCACATAGGAAGCTGGTCTTTGGGTTTCGCTTGCCCTGGCTATTTCTAGGGGCCAGGAGTGTGCTGGATGAGGGTCTGGCAGGTCAGTCCAGTGGAAAAATGCTATCCAGGGTAGCTCATGCTCCTGTGGCCTCCTCCAAGAATTGTATCAAGAATTCTGTCAAGGTCAACAGTCCTTAAGCTGGGCATTTCATGGGCTTGTGAGCACCTGGTTGTGGAGAGGGCAGGACCATGGGATGGGGAAGGAGACTTGGGAGCGGGGTGTGTGGGGTGTTGGATCAGTTCAGCTGTAGACAGACAGCAACCAGCTGGCAAATCCCGAATGAACTTTTTGCAAATATTGGTATTTCCTCCTTACCAGAAATCTCATAAATACGTGGTTCAACTGCTGTATTTGATACCGGGAGGCCCTGAGAAGAAACTGCAGAGGATCTTGTTATGTGCTGGGTTTCAGAAGCCGGCTCCTTATAAATGGGAAAGGTAATTCCTACAGGAAGAGAGAAGGGGAGGGATCATGACATAGGCAGTGGGATTGAGTGCACCCTCAGCAGATTTGCAGATGACACCAAGCTGAGTCGTGCAGTTGACTTGCTTGAGGGAAGGGATGCCATCCAAAGGACCTTGACAGGCTTGAGGAGTGGGCCCATGTGAACCTTGTTGAACCAAGGCCAAGTGCAAGGTGCTGCGCCTGGGTCGGGGCAATCCCCAGTATCAGCACAGGCTGGGGTATGAATGGTCAGAGAGCAGCCCTGCAGAGAGGGACTTGGGGGTACTGGTGGATGAAAAGCTGGACATGAGCCGGCAATGTGTGCTCGCAGCCCAGAAAACCAACCGTATCCTGGGCTGCATCTGAAGAAGTATAGCCAGCGGGTCAAGGGAGGTGATTCTACCCCTCTACTCTGCTCTGCTGAGACCCTGCCTGGAGCACTGCATCCAGCTCTGGAGTCCTCATTGCAGGAAACACATGGACCTGTTGGAGTGTCCTCTGGACGAGGAGGCCCATGAAGATTATCAGAGGGATGGAACACCTCTCCTATGAGGAAAGGCTGTGAGAGGGTTGGGGTTGTTCAGCCTGGAGAAGAGAAGGCTCTGGGGAGACCTTATTGCACCCTTTCTGTACTTACAGGGGATGGGGACAAACTTTTTACCAGGGCCTGTAGTGACAGGACAAAGGGCAACAGTTTTAAACTGGCAGAGGGTAGGTTTAGGTTGGACATAAGGAAGAAATGTTTTACGATGAGGGTGGTGAGACACTGGAACAGCTTGCCCAGAGAAGCTGTGGATGTCCCATCCCTGGAAGTGTTCAAGGTCAGGTTGGATGGGGCTTTGCACAACCTGATCTAGTGAAAGATGTCCCTGCCCATGGCAGGAGGGTTGGACTAGATGATCTTCAGAGATTCCTCCCAACCTAAACCATTCTGAGATCCTGTGATTATCCTTCTCAGCAGCTTTGGGCATCCCTGCTGCACCAGGACATCCTGCTCAGCAGATGTACGCAGCCGCTCACAGCCCATGGGCTGCGGCCACTGAGGCTCTGCACAGAGGAGCATGCTGGCATGCTTCCACAGCTGGGGGTGTTTATTTTTATTTTCCTTGTATGTCCTAAGGAACTGAGAGTTGCATTCATTTCCTCTTACCTCCTTACCCACTCCAACACAAACTTACTCCAGGGCAAGAACCTGCTGATAAAGGATCTTTAAGGACAGGAGGACTGTCCGTGGCTGCGCCATCCCTGGTGGTAGGTGAACATGGGATAAATCTGTCCTCTCTGAGATGCAAAGAGCACACAAGGACCCCTTGTGTGTTGTTCCCAGCCCTCTGCTTCAGCTGGACAAGGCTGCTACTAACCAGACTAATAGAGCGCGAGGGAATTCACCCTCAGCAGCTGTCTGAATTATTTCATAGCATAAGTAAAACATTGGCTTGATCCCAAAATCTTGCTTCTCAGCATACCCACCAAATGGATGTGTATTCCTTTGAAAATCCCCCTCCTGCAGGGAAGGGACACAGGGATACATCTTCCTGCTGCAAGCCACATCGGGGACCGGGTGTGTGCTTGCTGCTGGCACCACGGTTTGTCCAGGTATGCCCAAACTGGCTTTGAGCAGCATGACATTGGTCACCAGTAGTGCTGCTGCAATGGGCAAGAGGTCTCACTTGGGTGGGTCTCCCAGGCAGATGCACATCTCAGGATGGTTTTGCAGTTGGGGTGTGCACAAAGTGGACTGGGAACTCCCAAGAGCACCCACTTCATGGTGCTTTATTGACTGTTCAGCATCTCACATGGAGAAGCTATAGTTGTTGTCTCCTTCTGCGGCAGACTGAGTTGGGCAAGGTGCCATCTGTGATAAAACCGGTGTAGTGAATCCAAACTCCAGATTCTGTGCAGGAGCATTTATTTCCATGCCTAAGAAAAACCTTTTGGCTACAGGGGGAAAGACTCTGGGCTAAAATGCTTGGAGGAAAAAAATGGGGATTTTGTTTTATAACTGCAGTTACAGATAGTGTAAGACCTCTTTTCAGTTGGTCTGGAGGGAGCAGGTAAGCAGACCATGGAGGTGTGATGGATGGATACAGGCACCGGTGTTGGATGCAGCACAAAATGAGCAGCCGAAGGGCATTAAATCAGATAAACCAAATAAAAATTATCCTAATTCCTTGGAAATTAGGTGGTCTCATTTTTCAAATACTTGGACTAGTTGGGCAGCCAACTAGCCAACTTGGCACTTGGCCAAGGAGCTGGTGAATCAATGGGCATCACCTAAGGTGTCCTGCAGCTGATCTTGCTGTCAGCAGGGAGGGTGTAGGGGCAAACCTCACCTTACCATGGTCTGCAATTAACTTTGCTCAGCAGCCTGGATGAGACTAATGAGCTTTCCAGCTTTGATAGGTGTCATCTCTTTGATCTGATTGTACTTTTCAGGAATTTCTCTTTCTGTCAGTAATGTCTCAGTCCAGCAGTTTTGATTCCAAAGCTTCTTTTACAATACAAATGTCTGGTGGTTTTATTTTTTTTTCTTTTCCTCTGCTATTTTTAGCTTCTTTTTAATTGGCAAGATAGGCACTGGACGTCAGTCTGGAGCGGCAGATTGCTTGGCACTCCACTGCTGTGGTTTCAGCAGGGGTCAGCATGTTGTGCGAGCTGGCATGTGGTGTCATGTGCTCGCATGCCATGGAGCTGGCCCCCGTCCACTGGCATGCCAGGAGCACAGCTGGGACTGAGATCCTCCTGCACCCACACATGGCAGTAGCAGTGCATGGGTTTGGGTTCTGGCTGGGTGCCAGGGAAGGCCAGGAGAGGTGGGCTTGCCTGCAAGAGCCTCTCTGTATGGGGCACTTGGTGGACCCTTGGCAGCTCATGCCACCATGGTTCAGAGCTTCACGGCGGTGCCTGTGTTGTTCTGCATGGATTTTGGCCACACAGACATGCCCCTTGCTCTGAGATGAACCTCTTTCTTGTCTGAAAGCGGTGGCCTTAATAACATAGCTGAAATGTAGGGGACAGATGGGGACAGCAGCAGCTCAGCAGCATCCCACCACACTGCCCCTGCATCCTCTGCACAGGGTTAGTGACGTGTCCCAACTGTCAGACCTGGTTTAGGACGTGGGTCTCCTCCTCCAGGACCAGCCCCAGCCACGGCGGTGCCAGCGTCTGAGCTGGGCAGTGGGGCTGAGGTACCAGCTGATGCCGACAAAAAGGTTTCTGCTCACTGTTCTTTCTAGCTGTCACATTTGTTCCCAAATACAATTATTTTGTCTTGCTGAGCTTAATAGGAATTAAAAAATCTTTGTGAATCAGCCTTGGAGGGGGTGGGAGAGGGAGGGACAATAAACCACAGGCTGAGAAGTGACATGACGATAGGTGATGTTTAAATGTTCTGCCCAATGATGTCATCTCACAGGAGCCATGAAAGACCTGGCCTGTGATGCCAGGAGCAGAGACACATGACTCAGCCGTACCACTGCCTTTGTGCCGCTCTGACTCATACTGCTGGTCCTGCGCCTTCCACACAAGCTTTCCTTGGCACTTGGGAGAGCATCTCCCAGTGTTGGAGCATCAAGCGTCTCCACGTGCTGGGGATACTTGAAGGTCTCTAGCCAACCTCCTTACAGATGCTGGAGGACTCTCTGGTTGCGTTCATTGAGCACAAGGGCTGTCATTGGAGATGATTTCCCAGTTTCATGCTTGATTTGTAGAATGAAGACTCTTACCCAAACAGAAATCTTTAATTAGGTTACTTGTCTCTTAAAAACCCTTGTGCTTTTCTGCTCTTGGGTGGCAAAGCCACCTCTGCTCTTTACAGGGAATGCAGATGTGTAAGCCTTGGGGGTGAAGGGGAAGGCAGGAGCTGATGACATGCTTGTCTCCTGATGGTGGTGGTGTGAAGAGGCCTTGTATGTGATGGTCATTGGCAAGGTGACCAGTGCTGCATCAAACCAAAGACCAAACCCTATGCATCAAGTAGCTGGGGTTTGTGATTTTGTTGTGCTTCACATTGACAACAGGCAGGAGATTAAATGCTCGGTTTAATCTGGGTGTTGAAGGAAGCCACATCACTCTGGAGGGTTAGCTCAAGACACATTGGCTGGGTTTCACTTCTCCTTCCCTGGGCCACCCCTTCCAGGGCAAAGCTGGAGATGGGACCTCAAGCTATCTCCTTTGAACTGGCACCTGGGAGTGGAAGGACTGGTTTCCCTTGGTCCCTGGCTTCAGAGAACATGGAATAGGCTAAAATCCACCTCTGTTGCCTGCAAGGTCTTGTCTCCTACGGGACTGAAAGGGGATTTGCCTGTGTTGTACTGCTGAAATAAGGTAGAGCTCATGGATGCTCACTGCTCCTGGTCCATCACATCTCTCAGCAGACTTTTGGGGTCCTTCTGTATGAGATGGCAGCAGAGAAGGAAGGATCTGCATGAAGATGCATGGCCCTGACCAGCTTACAGCCCACTGGTGTTGATGTTTTTGATTCCCCACAGTGCAGCAGGTGGCTATTCTGGGAACACAGCATTTACTTTAGTCGTTTCTTGGCAATTAAGACAAAGCGACCAACTTCAAAAAACACTGCGATGTTGGTATATATAGCAAACTCACCACATTTCCACTCAGTCCCTCCAAAACCTGCCTCGTGTTGAATGAGTTTCTTTGGGACTAAGGTACGTGTTTACTTTTTGGGTTTTTTTTTTCTGCTCTGCCATACTTACTCTTGGCTCCGCAGCTCTGGCAGACATCCCACCATCCTGCAGCCCGGCGCTGCCCTGGGATGCTGGCACGGGGGCTGCTTTCCACAGAGGTCTTGCCTTGGGACCTGGGATGCACAGGCAGCATAGCCTTGCCCGGGACCGGGTGTCCTGGCTGCAAGAGGAGGCAGGATGCTGGCTGGGGCCGCAGCATGGCTGGAGGCTCCATGCTGTCCCACAGGCAGGTGGTATGGTCTTTCCAGGCACTGAGGAGAGCAGCTTTTGATAAAATCATGCTGGTGAGTGCCTGCCTTTCTTTCTTTTTTAATAGCCCCTGTTACCATATCCTGGGATAACAGGGTGATGTGGCAAAAGGCCGATGCTGCTAGGTACTCTGCCAGCTCTGGTGGGCACGTGGCTGTCCCAGCTCAGATGCTTGGAGCTGTTAAGACTCCCCCTGGGGCTGCATGGGCAGGACAGTTGGCAACCCGTCACGAGCGGTGTTCCCCAGGGCTCTGTTTTGGAGCCAGCCTTGTTTAATATCTTTATCAATGATCTGGATGAGGGGATTGAGTGCACCCTCAGTAAGTTTGCAGATGACACCAAGTTGGGTGGGAGTGTCGATCTGCTCGAGGGTAGGATGGCCCTGGCAGAGGGACCTGGACAGGTTGGACCGATGGGCCAAGGCCAACTGTATGAGGTTTAACAAGGCCAAGTGCCGGGTCCTGCACTTGGGTCACAACACCCCATGCAACACTACAGGCTTGGGGAAGAGTGGCTGGGAAGCTGCCTGGCTGAAAAGGACCTGGGGGTGTTGGTCGACAGCCAGCTGAACATGAGCCAGCAGTGTGCGTAGGTGGCCAAGAAGGCCACCTTGTCTTTGTCTTTGTCTTCTGACAAAGCCTCTGCTTGGTTTGCTTGCTGGAGGGTTTTCCTCCAGGCTGCAGGTGTTCATTTCCTGTTCAGCGCACAGGCTGTGCCACCAGCATCCTTTCTGCCTGTTTTAGCTTCATAAGGATATGTTGCATGTTTGGCTCCAAACATGCCCTTTCCTGGTGCCTCTTGGGATGGATGATGGCCTGGTGGGGATGATGAGTCCTGGCATTAGAGTTCAGACCCTCCTTGACCATTGACTTCCAGAAGCAAATATACCAGCTTTTTTTGGCCTCGTTTTCCCAGTTTTTGCCACTTTGGCTAAAATTGTGGGTTGCTGTGTCTGTGAGAGCCCGTGCCAGGAGCCCAGCTGGTGCTGCCATCCTCCCAGCCCTCCTGTGGTCTGAGATATGGGGTCTGGGACCGAAGCTCCATTAGTGGAAGGCAGTGTCCCAGGATCTCTGGTGTGGCTGTCCTCGGGATTTTTTTTTTGGCTCATGCAAGGCTTTCTGTCTGCCTGTGCCATGCTGCATCGTAAACCCACACTTCCACTGGCTGCCTGCCAAGTTTTCTCTGCTCTTATCACTGCTCTTGGCTGCAGGATGCTGCAGACTGCCGTGGTGCTTCCACTTGGACAGCAGGTTCCCCACATACCTTCCAGTTTCCATCATTCTCTGTGCGCTTGCCCTTCCAAGCCATCGGAGACATCATTTCTTCCAGCCTGCTCACAATAGCTCAGGATGACAAGATCTATTGAAGTCTTGTCTTCTGGGTCCTTCCAGCCTCTTGTTCCAGCCTAATGCTTGATGAAATCTATGAAAAATGGCCTGTGGTGATTTTTTTTTGTTGTTTTTTTCCATGGAAGACCAAGAAAGAAGAAACCACATTAATGTTTTGGTTTAAAGTCTAGAGGGAAATGCTGGAGAGTTGCTGTTCTGGCTCGTGACACTTTTTCTTTTTGCTTGTCCTTGCTGTTAGCTGCACAGCCTGAAAGAAACAGGTTTGGCATTACAGCTGTGCGTGTCTCGCTGAGGATCAGAGGTGTTTGAGAGCATCAACTCCTGGGACAGCAGGGGTTAGAAGCCAGCAAAGACTCTGGCTTCAATGAGCCTTGACTCCACACCAAGCCTTGGCTGGGTGGGCGCTTCTGTCCTGGCTGTTGGCTGGGTTGGGCTTGTACAGCCCTGTGCACCCCGTCCTCAGGGATGCAGCTCTCTGCGTGAAGTGCTGTTACTTGTTTAGATGGATCCCACCTTGCATACACTGGGTATTACAGCCTGCATTTAGGGATAGCTCTGCTGAATGCCTGGTGCTCTCACTCTCTCATGGTCACTGCAGGGTTTCTGGGTGGCTCTGGCTGAAGTCAGAGAAGATACATGGTGGTGACAAAGATGCAAGATGCTGCACGTGCCTAAATGCCTCTTTTTTTTTCTTTACAGCTTGACAGGACAGAGACAGCCGTGAATAACCTCAACCCAGCTTTTGCCAAGAAGTTCATTGTCGACTACCACTTTGAAGAAGTGCAGAAGCTCAAGTTTGCCCTGTTTGACCAGGACAAATCAAGCATGCAGCTGTATGAGCATGACTTCCTGGGCGAATTCTCCTGCACGCTGGGCATGGTGAGTCTCTGTGGTCCCTGCAGCTCACTGTCCTTCAGCAAGGGGACCCCAAATCATGTCAGCCACAGGGACATGGGAGGATTAGAGCTGCTACTCTTATCTACTGCTGGGTCCTTCCTGGCAAAACTAATTTAATTTGCTTGTCACACATCAACTGTTGAGGTTGAACTGTTCCATGTTAGCACTGTTGGCTACTTGTCCAAGTCTAAGGTAGTCACAGTGTGGGCTTCTGTTGGTGCCTGCAGAGAGACAGAAGCAAAGAGGAAGCTTTTGGAGGTACCTGTATCTCACCATGTGTTATGACCAGCTTGGATCTGGACTTGGGAAACTTCCAGATGTTTAAAGTTAGGATGCATTGCAGTCTACCTTTCTATCTCAGTTTTCATTTTCTTTTTTTTTTCCTCCCAAAGCTTTATGTATTGCTGTTATGTAGCAAATCATCTCTCCTACTTTAGCATGTTGGTGCAGAAATGTGTCTTCTGCTCTTCTCATGGAAAAGCTTTTGGGACGCAATGTGATTTATAAGCCTTTGGAAGGTCTTTGCATTCATAAGCCCAGACCCTATTAGAATTGGCAGCTACATTCTCCAAACATCTTTGTCCTCCGAGCTTGCTCTGACTCAGAGGAAAGGAATGAGGGGGATTTTTTCCGTTCTTTCACAGCATCCGGCTGCTCAGGGCTGCTGTGGTACCTAGCACAAGTGCAGGGGCTGGGAGAAACTCTCTGTTTTACTTGATCCTGGGAACTGGGAGGAAGGAGACATTGTAATAGGTGGGTTGGCATGGACAGGCAGCCCATGTGTTCAGGGAGGCTCATGAATGTGATTGCTTTATTACACAGACTGTGATATGGCACTGCACATGGCAAGAGGGGCCGAGTGACCTTACCATTGCTAACTCAAGAGCTTGACGTGTTAGAAGAGCACTGACATTTACAGAGTTTGATGTTTAATGTCTGGGTTTTTGGAAGCGCTCCGTGATGAACTAATTCGGCTCCTACAGAAGTTAGGAGACAGTGCAGGTAACAGCCCAGGCTGGTATTCAGTGATTTAGACCAAACCCATTCTTTACTGTTAGTTCCATTGCTGAAACGCAACCACCTCTGGTGTGGAGCAGTTCAGCAATGCTCCTTGTGAAGGTCATGGTCTTGGTGGAAGCTTACATCCAGAATTTATGGAAGGAAATGTAAGGAAACAGGTAAGGAAACAGAGCCGAAACCTTGCTGTTCCTAAATGTGGCCCTGCAGAAGGCCAGGGCTCTGCAGGCTCATGCCGGAGAGGAATGTTATCTGTATGTTATCTGTATGTGCTGGGGAGAAAGGTGGACCCTACTGCTTGTTGGGTCTCCCAGAAGAGCCCAACCCTTTCTCGTGCTTTAAAAGGTGTTCCGGTCAGAGCATGAGACTGGACAGGCCATCCTGGGGCTGTGGTAATTGCGGGGACTGGGCAGCTGTTGGCGGGTCTCACATCCAAGGTGCTTGCTCAGAACAGTTGGTGGTTTAGCCATGGTGACTCACAGGCATGGCATAACTGTCTGCTGTGTCTTTAGGCACAGCTGGTGGGCTTAGTCCATCAGAAAAAAAGGAGCTCTGAACTTCTGTAATCTCATGCAAGTATTTACACTCTGCAGAAGAGAACTTGGCTTATGTGTGTGCCCAGTTTTTGATGAGTTTTTGCAGTGCTTCTCATATGAGCTTCTTGGTGACCTTTAGTCCACAGCAATACACCAGCTTGGAATGGAGGGATCTTCTAATTTTCCTTTTTTCCCTGAAGTTCTCTGTTAGCCTTCTCTCCCTGTGGCCAGCACAGGCTTGCAGCACAGCCCAGTCACGGGGCAGAGGTGGACCAGAGGGGTAGCACGTGTGCAAGGGTGTCTGGTGAGGAGAGGGGTGAAACAGGGTGGATGGGGGCTTGTGGGTTCAACCACCCTGCTGTGGGTTTTCTTATGTCTAGATTTTTGTCTGGTGGGATATTTCCATAAGCCTGCCCAGTTTTGAGGCACAAGAAGCTCTTGAAAGGGAAGGAGAGCAGCCATGGGCTGCATCTGACTTTTCAATTTTGAGTTTGCATCAGAGCCCTGTCAGATTAGCCAGATTATTTTATTACAGCTAATTAGGTCTGTGGTAAGATTTAAAAAGATAACTGGATAATTTGTGGGCCTGTAATGACCTCTGCAGCCAAATGAAATGTAACAAGGATCAACTTGCAGGCTGGAGGATGTCTGTGGTTTCTGCTAGCCAGGGTTGTGAGGAGATTTTGCCTCCTTGTGCATGGCATGGCACAAACATCTAGTTACACTGGCTGGTGGTTCCTATGCATTTATGGATCAAAAGCACCAAGACATGGCTTGCTAGCCACAAGGGGAAAGGTTTTTTGCCTTGAAATTGCAAGAATCACAGGATCACAGAATGGTTTGTGTTGGAAGGGACCTTTAAAGGTCATCCAGTCCAACCCTCCTGCAATGAGCAGGGCCATCTTCAAATAGATCAGGTTGCTCAGAGCCCCATCCAACCTGACCTTGAATGTTTCCAGGGATGGGGCATCTACCACTTCTCTGGGCAACGTGTTCCAGTGTCTCACCACCCCCATTGCAAAAAATTTCTTCCTTATATCTAGTCTGAATCTATCCTCCTTTATTTTAAAACCACTACCCCTTGTCCTATCACAATAGGCCCTGCTAAAATAAGTGTGTCCCCATCTTTCTTCTAAGCCCCCTTTAAGTATTGAAAGGCCGCAATAAGGTCTCCCCAGAGGGAGGATAACATTTCTGAGGAGCAATGGAAGGAATCCAAGCATGGCTGGGTCACTTGGATGGCAGGAGCAACATTTCATTACATATTTTTTTGTAATTATTACTATTGTCTTTTGACTGTATGACATAGGACCAAAGATGGAGGCAGAAGGATGGATGGGACTGCACTTTTTAAACTGGGACCCCTAGATCTCAAAGGAGTCTCCACTAGGTATGGGAGCAGAGCACAGCTACTTCCAGCAGGTTGCTGGACCCCCGTGTTGGGGTCTGCGCCTTGTGGGGAAAACTTACAAGATCCCTAGATCTGAAGGCAATTGAAACTCAGTGAGCTAGGAAAAAATCTCAAGAGGTTTAATTTAGCTCCCAAATCATCCTGTCTGGCCTCTTACAAGCCAGAAGTGAAGGGGGGCACATGCCTTTGGGGGGTGCTGACCCCTGTGCTTTGCTCGGCAGCAGCTGTGCAGGGGATCCAGAAGGATGCTGGGGGAGAGCATCTGGCTTGCAATCAGCATTTGTCCATGGAAACATGGCCTGAAAGCAAGTTGCTGGCAGGGGTCATGTTAGAAGTATTTAAGATGGGGTTTGAAGGGTTGAGTGGTGGTTTTGCTGGGAACAAATCATGGTCCTTCAGGTGTGTGTGGTCCCATTGACCTGCTCCATGCAAATAGCTGGTCCCTGGGTTCAGCAGGGGATGATGCTTCAGCTTCTTGCACCGTCACTGCCCTGTGCTGTTCAGCTGCTGCCCTGCACCCCACAGACTCGGGTGACAATGGTGATATTCACAGTATCATGGTCATCCCTGATTATGATGTCTTTCTTCTACTGTTGTGAATGCTTAATCTGAATTAACTAACATGAGCAATGATCAGTTTCTTACGAGTCTGCTTTTGATCACTTGTACAATTGTGACTTTATTTTCTTTGGCTTCTCTAGATCGTCTCCAGCAAGAAAATAACAAGGACTCTCCTTCTGGGGAATGGCAAGCCAGCTGGGAAAGGGATGATAACGGTATGGTTACTCCTTTATGTTACCTGCTGAGTGTGTAAAGGCTGATAATAACCTGGGGGTGATGCAGGACACTCACCTGATGTCCAGGAGACTGGGGTTTATCTCATGAATATTTTTGCCTTTGTCTCCCATTTTCCTGCCCACTTTGGTCTGTTTGGAGGATGATTCACCTGGGGCAGGGACCATCTTGCCTGGTACCCAGCACTGTGAGTCTTTAACCTCTGCTTCGGTCTCTGAAATAAGAACAACCTCAACCTGTAGAAGTACAAAGTAAATCTATGCTGCTGCTGTTTGTTATCTGGTACAATACGGCTGCTCAGCCCTCCCTGGAGCAGCGGGAGGTAAGAGCTGATTCCTTTGCCTGCGATGGGTGGTTTTGTTTGTAGGAAGCGGATGGGAACTGTGCCGTAGCAACAACTCTCATAGCAACAGCCGCTGCTCTTGATGCAGACCCCTTCGGGCAGTGGCCTTCCCGCTGTGGATCTCTTTAGTGATGGGTTTTTTAGAAAGAAAAGACTAAATTTAGGTGTGTTTCCCTCCTGCCACATCTCCCATCCTTTTTGGACCTCTTCAGTGTTACTGGTTTTGCAAGATGCGCAGCCAGGCAGCAAAGGTGTGGAAGAAAAGGCCAGCAAGGAGTTAAACTTCCATCAGGTTTAAAAGCACTGGAAGGGCTTAAAAGCCTAGGACCTGGCTGCTGCAAGGGCATCTCCATCGCTGTTTGCTCTAGAGGCTGGGAAGATGCTGCCAGCTTTTCTCTCTTAATTGCTGCAGTTAGTCTTTAAATGCAAGAGGAAAAGCCGCAGTGAAGTTCACAGGTGGTGCCTGATGCCATGTGCCATCCCCGAGGAGCAAGCTCTCAACATTCCATCTGATGCTTGAGTGGGAAGAGCTGGACCAGATGAAAAGTTTCCAGTCAAGTCCAAAGGCTACACGCTTTAGAAAAAGGAAGGTCCCGATCTGGCAGTAACATGTCACTAAAAATCAAAGGCTCTGAGATGTCTGCTTCATTTTGTACCATTGATGCAGTTTCCTGATCTGAGGCTTTTTTGCCCTGGCTTGGTGATGACAACAGGGTCATGTGTGGTGGGCACCTTTCCTCACTGTTTGGCACAGCGCTGGAGCACGGGCTATGGACACCAACCACGGAGCACGCTTCTGCTTTGGACTCACTCATATAAAACGTGAAGTTTGGAGCCAAACCCTGCCTTCCTCACTCCCATACCCTTCAGTTTTGCCCAAGTATCCTTTTTCTTAACTGAGATGCCAGAGGGGTGAATGCAACAGAATAACCTGCCCCAGATGAATCATCCTCCAAACAGACCAAAGTGGGCAGGAAAATGGGAGACAAAGGGAAAAATATTCATGAGATAATGAATGCTCGCTTTGGGATTTTCCCCATCTCTTCAAACCTAGGGACCCCCATGCGATCCCATCCATCTAGCCAAGGTTCTTCTGTTTGTAGAAATCAATCCTGAGATCTTGCTGCATGCCTCTGCCAGGCACAGCAGTGGGGATGTTGTTATTATCCATGACGGCCAAGAGAAGGTGCCACCAGCAGCCTGTGGCAGTGTGGCTTGTCTGCATGGTCTGGCTTTTACGTAGCCTTCAGTGAGCTCTAAAATGCCAGACGCCAACTGGGCATGCTTTTGTGGGGATCAGAAAAGGGCAAATTTCATCCACTTCCCTACAGCTTCTCTTCTTCACGCTGGTTTTGGTGACCGTGCGTGCCCACTGAGGACTAGGTCGGGGAGAAAACTGATGCCGTGTCTTTGCAATAGGGAACTTCTCACTTCACAGCTATATGGGGCAGAGGGGAAAACTTGGTTTTGCATGCGATGATCACATCCTCTGTCCACATCCTCTGTGGACCAAAGAGTGGTGTCCTCCATGGAAAGACTGGGAGGTTGTTGGGGAGCTGCAGCTCGTCCCCTTGCCCCTTGCCCAGCTGCCCAGGTGGATTCAAAAGCTGCATCTCTGCCTCCTCGTCCCTGCAAACTCCCCACTCTCCTAAGTGCCAATAACCCTCTGATTGCTTGTTCTGCAGAAAATTGTTCCCTGGATTTCTGCAAGTTTTCTAAAAGCCTTGCTGTAATTATGCTGCAAATCTCCAGTGAAGGACAACCTCCTTGTGAAAGCTAGCAAACAGCTGTGCTTGGGAGCACTGTGCATGAGGAAAATGTCACACCGTGCTCCCAGCCATGCTGGTGCCAGCTCCTGCCTGGGGAGGATGCTGCAGCTGGGGATGCCAGGGGACGGCTCAGCCCGCCCTGATGAGTGGAGGAGGGAGAGGTGGGGAGCAGATGCTTGGGCAGGACACAGCCTTGAGGAAAAAAATACAAGTGATTCAGAAAGCGGCTGGTAACAGAAGTGAATAAATGTGCTTTTTCGTTATAAACATTCCCTTTCTTAAAATACCAAGAGACTCATTAGACCACATTCCAGACAAAACCAGCCCACTGGTGGTTGGCAGCCAAAGCCCTTCTGGAGCATATGTGAATAAAGTCTCTTAAATTGAAGTAATCTGGGCTGCACTCCTGCCTGCTGTAGCTCCTCAGGAGCAGCAACTGAGTTTTCATCCTTACGGCCGTCTCGTTGGGTGATCATGCAGAGACGTGGCTGGCGTCCTTGGTGCCACTAGCAATTCCCCCCAGGGCTGGGGCAGCTGCTCTTTGCTGTGCCCAGCCTGGGACAGGGAGGACAAGGTGGCATATCTTGCTGGCAAGGGTTTTTATGGCTCCTGCTTCCTCTTGGCTTGGTCCTTGGAGGCTTCACTGGTCCCAGCATGTGAAAAGCTGCCTCAGATCAGCTCAGGTGTGACACCCAAGAAAGGTGATGAGTTTGTTCCCAGAAGCTTCATTTTACTTTGTTCCCCCCATGGCATGGGGGAAGGATGCTGCTCAGGGTGTCAATGGCACCTCATTCTCCCTTTGGATTGTCCATTCAAGAGGCTTAATTGTATCTCTTGACTCCCAGTCCTGCAAATGAACATTTCACATGGACCCAGCCCCAACAATGAGGCTGTGGAGGTCGGTGGATGTCATGGGGGCTCCAGCTGCAGCACCATCATTGTAACTGGTAGCCTGCTAAAAAAAGATATCCTGTTTTGTTTTAAAGCCGGTGTGTCACTGCCTCAATGCAAGGTAAATGACAATGCCCATCCAGGGGAAGTTTGGGCTTTTTCTCCATCCTTCTCCATTCCAGGGAGAAGCTGGGAAGTAGGCTTTGGTCCTAAATTGATCTGCAAAGGTAAAATCAGTTTAACTCCTGAATAGCGAAATACTGTGTGCATTAGATCATCCAGTCTCTTAGCTGGGAAATGGGTTTTGCAGGAGTTGTGCAGGTATCTTCAGAGTGCGTATCCTCAGGGTCTGGATTCTCCTCTGGCTTGGTGTTCACTTTCTTTTTGTGCTAAAAATGAGTGCAGCCTTCCCTTGTCTTTCAGATAGCTGCCCAAGAGCTCTTGGATAACAGGGTGATTACTCTGAGCATGGCCGGCAGAAAACTGGATAAAAAGGTGAGTGGGGTTGTGTCCGAGGGATGCAGCATTAAACTTCTGTCCTTCATAGGCTAAGGGATCTAAAGAAATCTCTGCTTTTGGGTATAGCAGTGACAGAAAATAAGTCCTACTGGAGAAAGCATTAGGGTGAGACTAGAGGGTTCAAGTCCTGGCAGTGCCACTGGCTGCTGGGTATGCCCGTGCCTCAGTTTCCCTATTGTCACAATATTGCTTTCTTCATCATGTGCATTGAGATGCAAAGATTACATGTGGCACAGGATCTGTGTACTAGCATGTCCTAAAGACAGCAGAATTACTACTTCAGTGGCTGTTGTTTGCAAATGTCTCCTGACGGAGCTGATAGTTTTGATGCCCCTTGAACCTGTATCTCAGAAGTGCTGAGAGCTCCTGGCTTGTTGCCTTCAGCCCCTCTGGAAATGGAGTGAACACCTGCTTGTATATCAAACAGTAGGGCCCAGTAGGGAAGAAGTGTTGACCTCACAGAGGCAGGTAATGCATGGGGTTTGCTTTGGATATGATACGTAGGAAACCGTGAGCCTTTCTGAACAAAGCCATCTGACCTTATTTACCAGGCAACCGGAGCTATTCCTCTTAAACTGTTGCTAAGCAATCGATGGGAATATTATTTTTTCCTTCTTCCTAGTCTCTCCGGAGCTTGCGTTATTGGCAGGATGGCCGTCAGTTTTCAAACCAGGGTAAAGCAAGTATCCAGGCAGATGGGTATTTGCTGGGGCAGAAAACGTGGTTTGTCCAGTCTCATTGTCCAAGCCAGATGGATGCCTAGTTTATCCAAGTGTTTTTCCCGCCTGTTGGGAACAGCTGTTTTCTCTCCCTCCTGCTTACCCTGCCTAGTGCAAGGAGCCAAATGCCCCTGTTAAGAAATCCCCAAATAACTTAATTTCAGAAATGGGCTGGAAGATGTCCTTGAGCTGGTGGCTTCCTCTAAGATGTGGCCAAGGGTCAACCCCATGCATGTCAATAAAGACATCCTAATGCAACAGTTTTCTTCCAGCGCCCCAAGAAAAAGCCTCTGCTCCCTTGCAAAGCAAGGGATGGTATTTCGCAGCAGGCTTGGTGCCCTTCCTTCATGCTTCAGGGTCCCTTTGCAGCTGTGGCCATTGTGAAGAGCAGGGCCAAGGACCTGGGTCCTCCCTGCAGCGCTAGTACCTCAGGCATACATCTGCTTGTTGTATGGGCAACTTCACTGGTGGCATCATTTGCTTCATGGGCAGGAGCTGCCTTTCTAATCTGGTTTGCAACGAAGTTCCTCTACAAGTTTATGCAAAGGTGACATCTTTTGATATTCTTCAACTAGGACATGATACCTGTGGGTCTGGTCAAGGTATGGAAATTCAGCATCTAGCTGGTTACACTGGGATAAGGACTGTGAATAATCCTATTCTTTCTGGGTCTCCCTCCAGTTTATCAATAGGTGTCAGCAGAAGGCTCCTTCCTCGGTGATCACCTGCTGTCACCAAGAGCTGACAAGGTTTCTTTGCCGATTCCCATAACACAGCGCAGCGCTGCAGTCCTCAAACTCCTGCTCATTGGCAAAGGATGTCCATGTCACTTCACGCAAATTAAAATGATCTCTGAACAAGGAAATTGGATGAAACACAATATGTTGGGGTCATTATTGGTCATAGATGAAATGCAACTGTGGGAGCTGGGTAAAACTTGTTTAAGCTTAGGAAAGACAGAGGAGAAGTGACTAAGCAAAAACACACAGGGGTAAGTTTGCAGCCTGGGGGGTGACACCCTCCTGCACCATGCAGCACGTAGCTGGGGAGCATGATCGGACATCATGTGAAGGGATCAGTTCTAACAGGATTTTGTGGTGGGGCCATGGGATCATCTTGCTGCACACGCTGAGCCAAATGTGCCGCAAACCCATGCTTTGCCCCAGGCAGCTCCTTCTGCCATGACCACCCTGAGGCTGGGACCTCTCTCAGGCTGCAGGCAAGTCCTTCTCCCCATCACATGTCCATGGTTTCTCCACCCACAGCTCGCTACCTTGCTTTAAATGCCAAAGCTGCACAGTGGGAGCATGTCAGCCGCAGAACCAGCCTGAGGTTCTTGTACCTTATGTCAGATCAGCTCTTGGGAGGGTTATAAGAAAAAATAGCTTGCGGAAGAGGAGGTATTTTCACCTGGGACCAGCCCTGGTGAGCTCAGCCCCAGAGCTGTGTGTGCCACCGCAGCTGTGGGGACAGCAGGAGGGCAGTGATGCTTCGGCACGGCTTGGGGAGAACAAGTGCTGCGAGCCAGGATTGGTGCTGGAAGCTGTGGTTTGGGGAGCTGCATCTGGTGGAAGTGCCACCTCTGCCCTCCTTGTCCATGGTGTACAAAGACCAGTTTGGATGATTTAGATTCTTAGACCAGTTTGCAGATGGATCTGGTCTGCTGAGCTCCTTTGGTTGCTCAGTTTTCATCTCCTGCCAGGCTTGCAGGGGTGACATATTTGTGGTTTTGATGTTTTAAAATAGCAGCCCACAATCCTGAGGCTTGGAGACATCTCCCACCCCACTTTGAATGGAGCAAGGCTGACCAGACTTGCAAACCGGGCTGCTCCATGTGGGATGGCAGAAGACATCCTTCAGA
The DNA here is from genome assembly GCF_030463565.1 of Pelecanus crispus. NCBI lineage: Eukaryota > Metazoa > Chordata > Aves > Pelecaniformes > Pelecanidae > Pelecanus > Pelecanus crispus. Next base: position 25,331,060 of record NC_134650.1, read on the forward strand.
GCTCCCTACTGTCATCTGAGCTGGTGCCTCCACCAACCCACGCTGGGTTGGCACTGACGTAACCGCATTGGGTTGCAGGTTAAGCCAGCATAGGCAGGGTCAGGTACCCACTGCTGGTTCTTTAATCCATCAGTGAAACTTGAAAGTGCCATGTCCAGGCTGTGGGTGAGCAGGATCAGAGCTGTGCCATAACTGTAACCTTGCAGAAAAAATGGCTTGGTTTTCTCTCCTACAAACATGTGAAAAAGGGTAGGAGAAAAATAGCCTCATCTCACCAGAGAGTGTCCCTGGGAGCCTTTATGGTCTGCTCTTCTGGCAGAAGAATTTTGACTGAAGCAGGTTATAGTTTCTCCAAACCAAAACACTTTGCAGTGATTTACTTTTCTGGCTGGCTTTGGAAACAGGATTTGGATAGAAACGTTAATGGGTTTTCTGCTGGTGCATCACTAGAGCCTGTGTCCATCCCAGCCTCCACTTCCTGGCCTAGCTGTGGACAGGGACTCCTGGGGTGTTCCCACTTCCTCCTCCTCCACAAGCAGCCCCCTGCATCCTCACTGCATCACTTGGAAGCCCAAAAAGCTCATGTTCAAACCTGTAAGAAGTTCTTCCAGCTCTTCACAGGACTCAGTCAGCCACCTCCCTCTGGGAGGAAAACCCAGCTGAAATGGCTTGAGTTCTCAGTAAATAATTTGGAATATTTTGGGCTTGGTTTCTTGTTAGCCACTTCTTATTTTTTCTGAATGAAAATGAAGTTCTGCTTAGAAATGCTGGAGTTTCCCTGTGTCAGTGTCACTAGCACTGCCCTCCTTTCCAGGCTGTGGGTGCCCTGAGGTTGCCCCCATGCTGATACCCAGCAGGGACACGTGCGTATATGAACATATTTCTCAGAAGCCAGCAGCCCTTTATTGGGGGAATATCTGAGGAGACGCTGGCAGGAAAGGCAGCATACACTGGCTCAGGGCTGCGTATCTCGGGGGTGTTAGATGATCTCTGTCAACACCAGGGCAGCTTGCTCCTTAAAGATTTCTTCTGCTCATGCTTTATCGCTGTGTGTAGGAGGGTGTTTTTTTTCCTTTCTCCCCCAAGACACTCGTGCACTTCATAATTCTGTTTTTCTTTTGAAGCTTTGGATGTTTTTCTAAGCCCAAACACAGCTGCCTCCCAGCTGGGGTTGTTTTCTGTGGCATCTGCATTCAGAGAGCTCTCCAGGTGGTGGGCACCCGCTGGCAAATCCCATGGCTCACCTGCCACATCAGTGCCGAAACACGGTGTGAATGTCAACGGGATTCACGTGACCAGGACATGGATGGATGGCAGGGCGCTGCCTGTGGGTGCTGCCTGTTTGCCACTGTGCTTGAGCTGGTCTTGTGAGGACATGAGGGTGTATGCAAGGTCGGACAGCAAAGGGATCTGTGCCCCCCCAGCACTGCCAGGGAAGGAGGTCTCTCGTGGACCATCTGTTGCTGCTTGCAGAGTACCATGTAACCCATCCTGTTCTTCTCCCCCAGGACCTGTTTGGAAAGTCAGACCCCTTCTTGGAGTTTTATAAACCAGGTGACGATGGGAAATGGATGCTGGTCCACAGAACGGAGGTGAGCGTGACTCTAACCCGAGCTGCTGAGACACCACGATCCTTACATCAGCTATTCTTGCCCTTCATGGCATTATCTCATTAATCACCTGTAAAGCAGGGTGGGATCCAGGGATTTCAAAACCTCATAGCTGCCTTCTCCATGTCCAGCTGAGGCTGCTGGACTCCAGCAGATGAAGATAAGTAAGGCCAGCAAGGTCCTGAGATCTTTTCTGTACTGCTTACTACTGTACTTACCAAGCAGAGAGGGAGATGGTCTTTTAACCTGTGTTAACCTCCTGGCTCAGCCTGGGCTGTGCCCTGGACCACTTGCCCTCCCCATGCAGGAGCAGCGGGATGAGCTGCGACCTGGGGAGATGATGGAGAGAGGTGATGGAAGGTGGCCCAGGGAACGGTAGTGGGGAAAGGTTAAAACAAGCATTTGCCAGGTGCTCAGCTAACCTGGGAAGATGCTCAGATGTCTCCAGCTTCAGTGCATGAGCACATGGGCTCATGTCTAATGGAGCTGGAGCCCTGGCTGGGGAGGCAGAGACCTGTACCGGGGTCCCAGTGGGTACGGTTATGGGCAGCTGACACCTCCCTGTCCCTCATTTACGCCTGCTGCAATATTTTGATCTGGGCTCCCTTCTGGTTATGTTCTCAAGCTGCTAAGGCCAGTGATATTATGTATAAGAGGCACAGCACAGGCAGGGAGCAGCAGGCTGGCTTTTGCTTTAGCACCAGTCTAACAAGTACTTTTCAATGGCTTTTTCCCCCACCTCCTCAAAGCTTGTTTCAAGGCTTTTCTTTTTGCACATATCTCCTGGCAGCTGCAGAAAGAGGAGGGGCGACCGCTGCAGCGGGGGCTCACAGCAACCCCCATGTCGGAGGGAGAGGGTCCCATCTCACACCCCTCTTCTTCCTGTCCCCATCTCACATCCCTCCTTTTCTTGTCCCCTCAAGGCTTGGTTAAGGAGCCTGTTGTCCCACTGCAGCAAACTGCTGTAGCAAAACACAGTTGGATCTCATGCGGAAGGAAAGAGTGGTATTTATTTACAAAGCCTCTCTGTATGTTGGGTTTTCCCACTGCTGTGCAAAGTCCACGGGGATTTCCTTCTCTTGCACACCCACATGCACAGGAGCACCAGGACGTGTGTAACACCATATGTCCTGTGGTACCGATACAAGCCATCCTTTTAACCCTAGCTCTGCTGTTTATTTTTCAGTGCTTTCCCACACACATTTCTGTGCATATTTAATTCATACCAACCTTAATATTTCTCTTGTATTCTGCGGAAGCAGGCTGGAACCTTGTTTGCTTGTTTCCTCCTGGTTTAGTGTGGGTAGCTGGGCTTTGACTCACTGAGATGTATTTCTGAGATGTGGGGATTTTGAGTGACCTCCAGCCCTTCCTCCTGGAAGAGGTGTGGGAATTGGGAATGTGGCTGTGCACAAGCCATTGCTGGGATCTCTATAAGCAGGTCAGGTTTATGGGGAGCAGATGTATATACTGATTTTTCCTCTGGGTTGCTGCCCAATTCCTCCACTGTCCTGTGTTGCTGGATAAGGGTCTAGCCAGGTTTTCTTTCAAGTGATTGGTGCTCCAACAGACTCCTCCTTACCAGCCCCAAATGCATTCCACTGCCCTCAGAGGAATCCCATAGCAGGTGATCATCTTTGTGTTTTGAGGCCAGATGCGAAGGAATAAGGTTCCCAATTCTTGCAGCTTTTGGTGTGGGAATATAACCAGCTCTCAGTCTGATGGTGGCATTTCTCATGCCACCACGGAGGTGTCTGGCAGGGAAGGATTAGTGTGTTCATTACAGCCTGTTATTTAAGCACAAGTGTGAATGCCCAGCTGGTCACCATGTGATGGAGACGCCGGATCGTTCCCACCCACCCTGGTGACCCAGCAGCTGGCAACATGCGGGCACCATCTTGGGGTGCCTGGGCTCCCCCAATCTTCCTAGCCTCCTGGAGGAGGTGTTTACAAATTCTCGATTAAACTGTGCTTGTAGTGTCAGGGTTTCCCTCAGTCTCACCTAAAAGCCTGTCTGTAAAACAAGATGCCCATTTCAGGTCCCGCATAGCTGTTTGCCTGCAGCAGCAGCCGTGGACCTCTTCCTCACTGGGCTGCACTGTTGTTGCTTTGACTGCAAAGGTCCAAGGTCCTCCACGCCAGCTATCCCCATGTTTACCCTGCACAGAGAAAGGTTAATCTGCTGCCCATGTCTGACTTTCCTAATAATCACATGAATCTCTTTTTGAGCACAACACCTTTGTGAAAGAGGGTCTTCACCGATGTACACATCTCTGATGTACACAGCATATGCCTGGAGCCTGCTAGCATTTGCAATTGCACCAAGCAATTGCATCCTCTCAGGAAATGTCAAAAACCATCAATTAATATTTCTCCAGCTTGTGCAGCAGACGTTATGCAGATGAGGCGAGAGAGCTGGATGTGCCCAGGGCTGTTTGGCTTTCCTGGCTGCTTGCAGCATTCCACTGCTCCATCTTCTTGGTGGTGAGACCCCAGATGGATGTAGGCTGCACTGGGGTGCTGGATGGTAGTAAGCAATGAGTAGGGTGCAGATTTGTTTAATTGCCCCTAGAGGTGGTTAAATCACCTAACATGATGCAGATGAATCTGTTGTAACCCATGCATGCTACAACCTGAGAAGGGGGAGCTGCTGTGTCTAAGCTAAGGAGGCAAAAGAGGGCTGAGATGGGGTTTTCTGCAGCTTGCTTGGCCTGCCCCACTGAGAACCTGGTCCAGGGTCACTCTTGGAGATGTGTCCCCTGCTTTGTGCCAGTCTCCCCCTTCAGGTGTGCCCGTTGTAATGTCATCCCTCCGTTCCCACCCTGTAGGTGATCAAGTACACGCTGGACCCCATCTGGAAGCCATTCACTGTGCCTTTGGTGTCACTGTGTGATGGAGATGTAGAGAAGATGATAAAGGTAACGGGAGGCCCTTCCCTTTGGCTTGTATTGTGATAGTCAGCCTCTGGGATCGATCGTTAAACATCTAAAGACCTATGGCTTGTTTATCAAAAAAAACCCAAACAAACAAAACCAGAACCACCCCCAAAATGCAAAAAAAAAAAACCCTTGTTTGGGGTCTCCAACAGGAGAGGTTGGGAACTTCAGCAAGTCTCCTTACAGGAAATAGTTACTGCATCTGAGTCTGGTTTGTGCTCCTTCCGCCCTAGGTGATGTGTTATGACTACGACAGTGATGGGGGGCATGATTTCATTGGGGAGTTTCAGACCTCAGTGGCCAGGATGTGCGAAGCCCAAGATGCCTTTCCGGTAAGTTCTGACATGTTTTCAGGGAAGAACGAGGAAGAGGCTTCTTGGGGCTGGCCATGGATTTTGGTACTTGCACTGAGACCCTCAGCTTGTGCAGAGAAGAAGCCAAGTCCAACCCCCTTTCTCCTCCCACCCACACCGTGAGTGACCCAGGCCACGGTTGTAGCTAAAGTATCTGAGCTAGAGAGAGGGCTAAGGCCATCTTGGCTCTGCTGAGATGTCTGAAGCAGCACCCATGATTTGGGAAGTGCCCTGTGGTTTGGGGGTCCAGAAGGGGAGGTGTGACATGCTGCTGGGGCTGCATCTGCTACAGGGACAACCTGGTCCCCAGGAATGCCAGCTCCTGTGCAACTCCATACCAGTTTTGTGGCCAAAGGTGTCCCTGTCTTACCCCCAAAGTGCTGGCCAAAAGCCTTGGCAGATGCCACCTGTCTGAAGGCATGTTGTGAAAACTCCTGGATAAGCAGAGCTTTTCACTGCCATCATTGCTAAGATTACAAAACTGAGAGGAGATCTTGGCCAAGACAGGGGTGTGTGTAAAATACCATGCGTAGTACAATGAGAAAAGTTTCCTGGCTGTGGAAACTGAGGCACAAGAGTCCTGTCTAGGACTGCGCAAGCTGATGGTGCCAGAGGCAGGCATTGAGCCTGTTTTCCCACTGGATTTGCAACCTACCAGCCTAGCAATAAAATCTTCTTTTCTCTCCATGGGACCCTGAGAGATGCTGGTTTAGAAGAGAGGAAAAACTCTCTTTGCTGCGTGCCTGTGGTGCCGTGCCCCTGTGCATAACATGGTTCCAGGTGGGGCTGGGCTCTCTCTGCCTCTTCCCCTTGCCTGTCTTGTCACGAAAGGTTGGGTGCCCTCTGTTCCCCAGTAAAGTTGTTCCCCAGCTGATGCCACTCTCTGAGCGGAGCTGTTGTGGGCTCCAGGCAGAGGAAGGTGGCTCCAAAAGCAAGCAGCTCCTGCTCGCCACTGCTATGTATCGCCCTTCAGCATCCTTCCTCCCTGGGGTGGCTCCTCATGACCTGTCTCATCCTTTTATGTGGCCACACTGATGAGGGTAAATACAGAAGTGGGGACAGAGATGTTCTTGCTGTAGACCAGGCACCGCATGCTTGTAGGTGGGAGCAGCACCATCAAGCCACAGCCTGTCTGAGACACGGGAAAGGCTCGTTGCCATGCCCAGGGCCATCACTGGGCTGTTCTGAGCAGGTCCAGGGCCATCACCAGGCTGGTCTTGAGCAGGTCTGGGCCATCACCAGGCTGGTCTGAGCAGGTCCAGGGCCATCACCAGGCTGGTCTGAGCAGGTCTGGGGCATCACTGGGCTGGTCTGAGCAGGTCCGGGGCCATTACCAAGCTGGTCTGAGCAAGATGCTGGGGAAGGGGCACAGACTGGCCACCACCATCCCATGTGGGACCCATGTGGACCCATGTGGGAACTACCCACTGGCAGGTCTGGGCTGGACCGTCTGCCTGGGTTTATTCAGAGTTCGGGGATTTTGTCAATAGATCTCTATTTTAATTTTGTTCAGTCTGTGAAATGCAACATTCACGTTCAGGAAACTTAAGGATTTTAGTATTTAAATGTTCCCATTTTTCTGCAGCTGGAAGAATGGACATGACTTTCTCTCCATGCTGCCCCTGCCCAGTCCTGCCCTCTCCCTGAGACCAACCCACATCTAAACTTTATTATTGGACAAAAGTTTTTATGCACTTTTAGATTAAAAAAAAAAAGAAATATTGCAGAAATTTTCTGAATATGCAAAAGTAATTTTGTTTTCCCAGAACTTTTGAGGTGGTGGCCTGCCCTAATTGTTTGGGCGTTCAACCTGTCCCATCCCGTTTGCCTCCGTCCCATCCCGTAGACCCCCATAGCCTTGTTGGGGTATCTTGGCTGCCATGCACCGGGTCCTGGGCAGGTTGAAAGCCCTGGGGAAGGAAAAGCAGCCCCTTACCAAGCAGGACCTGTGCCTCCATTTCCATCATTAAATATCAGTAGTTCACTGTGATTCATTTATGTCTCTTCAGCACTTGGAAATGTGTAGAGGGAGGGTGCCCGCAGGATGTAGCCGCTGGTGGCATCTGCAGCCACCTGGCACAGCCCGGCTCTCACACCGGTGTCTTGTCTCTTGTGTGTTACAGCTTGAACTAGAGTGCATTAACCCCAAAAAGCAAAAGAAGAAAAAGAATTATAAGAACTCTGGGATCATCATTGTCAAGTCCTGCAAAGTGAGTACAATGCCAGGATGTTTCCTTCTGCTCCTCACCAAGCTCAGGTCTTCCTGAGCTCCCCCCAACCCTTCTGCTTCCAGCGCCCTTGTGTTTCCAAGCGCAGGACCTGCAGACCATGAATAAAAGTGTGATCTCCTTTCTCCTTGGGCTTCTCTCCATTTGGAGCATCTGATGTACTGAGTCGCTGATGCCACTCCACGCCTGGGTGGCTGCAGACCCAAGAGGAGATGTTTTTCAACATGAACAGCATCTACATGAAGCCCAAGCTGTGGGCACCTACCAACTGCTTGGTGTCTTCTTGGGGACAAGGATTGGGTACGGGTGGGAGAGGTCCTTCTTCTGATCTGAGGTGTTGGTGAAGTCCTCCTTTCGTATGGCAGCAGCACAGCAGGGAAAGCACCGACACAGCTCTTCCCACACTAGATCTGTAGGTGGTGTGAGATCATTTTGGCCATGGGGAGAGGATCTTCCATTCAGTTCACCATGATGGGCGCTTCCATCTCTCAAGGATCCCTGTCCAGGCCTCCCACCCCAGCTTTTGACCAGCACATGGCCCTGCTTGGCCCCACGTGCCTTGTGGAGTGCCAAAACAGTGACGTGGGAAACCCAGGTGGTTCTTCCCATCTGCTTTGCCATTTGGCTGAAGGTTCCTGAAGGCCCAAAGTTGCAGTGACCTCAGGGCTGGGCACTTTCTGTGTATTTTATTTTTTTTTTTGTTCTGCAACGGTGAACATTGCTGAAACACTTTTTTGTTTGTTTTTCTTTCAGATAACCAGAGATTTCTCCTTCCTGGACTACATCCTGGGAGGCTGCCAGCTGATGTTTACCGTAAGGACTTTTGATAGTAACATGTATGTAATGGTCAAAACTGGGGAGGGAGGTTCTGCGTGAGATTTGGCACCAGCTTTTTTTGGCAATGAGGAGCTGCCCTGTTTTGCTGTTAAACCATGTGGTTTAGGGGCTTTGGTAGTCATTACTGCCATGCTTAGGTGCATCCAACAGCACGGAGGGAGCTGGCTAGACTTTGGCTGAAGGTCAGACTCCCACAAAGACCTTCAGACCCTTCACAAAATGTTACCAACTTCTCTCCCCATTGCAGGGTTTAACGACCCTCCATTTTTTTATGGAAGCTCTCCTTATTTTGAAGCCAGCTGAGAGGCTTTGGGCTGTTAATGAGATGGTTTTCTGCATTTTTACTGTCATTTCCACCTTCTTTCAAGCTGGACTACGGTTTGTCAAGAGTAACTAAACAAGGGCATTACAACCCTGAGTGAAAGTGCCATAATGCAGAAGTGGGGTTTTTAATTTCTGCAAACTTTTCCGGTGCAGTATCCAGAGGGCTGCAGGCACTCTCAGCATTTCAGTTTGTATTTTGTTGTTTTGTCTAAAAACACGATGGGGGGAGAATAGGAGGAGGAGGAAGAGTTGCCATAGGAACAGGAGTGATTGGGAGAGCTTTTTGTGTGCTGATCTGCTGCTGTGTGCTAAGGTCTTGGTGCTGGCAAGTGAATAAAGGAGAAAAATCATTAAGTTTATTGGTAGCACGGAGCTCTTGTGTGAATAAGGCTTGAATGCAGAAATCTTCCTCCTCTTCTAAATATCTGCTGGTTGTTGGAGGGTTTCTCCCTCTCCCGAGACATCTTTGGTCCAAAAACCTGGGTGGGTTTGGGATGGGTGCAATGCTCTGCAGAAACAACCTGAGCCAGGAGTAGGATGCTGCCGCACACACCCCTGTGATTTGGAAAGGCCTCTGGTGTCCTCCCCACTGAGGGAGATGGTGGAGAGAGAAGGGCTGAAGCTGCAGAGAAGAGGGTCATTGTGCCCGGCTGCTTGCCTCATGCTAGGGGCAGACCAGCTGCTTGCCTCCTGCTAGAGGCAGACCAGCTGCATCCCTCCAAAATTTGCTGCCTGAGTGCTGCTCTTGGTAACGTTGCTTGCACAACTGGGGCACATGTCTGTCTGACTCCACTGAGCCCCCTCCCCCTGCCTCAGTTTCCCTCTTGCTCTCTGATCATGCCCGTGGTGGCTCGGCAGGAGCTGGGCGCATGGGCGTGGGTGTTACACCAGTGAACTGCAGGTTGGTAAGGCTGTAAGGTTGCTTGACAAAGAAGTTGGGTTTTCATAGAACCATAGGATGGTTTGGGTTGGAAGGGGTCTTTGAAGATCATCAGTCCAACCCCTTCTGCCGAGGGCAGGGACATCTTTCACTAGATCAGGTTACTCAAAGCCCCGTCCAACCTGACCTTGAATACTTCCAATGACTGGGCCTCCACAACTTCTCTGGGCAACCTCTTCCAGTGTCCCATCAACCCCATTGTACAACATTTCTCCCTTATCTCCAATTTAAACCTACCTTTTTCCAGTTTAAAACCATGTCTCCTTGTCCTGTCAAGCCTGTTTTACCAGTCACCCTGGCACAGGGTGGTGGCACGTCCTGGGCTGTGATGTCTTCTTGCCCCAGCCAGGCCAAGGTCCCTTCTCAGCCAAATCGCTGTTCATCCTCTCCCATTACAGATACAGAGCAAAATCTCTTGTGAATCCCCTGAGCTCAATTTAGCTGACACAGTTATTTTGGGTTTTGCCTATTTGCTAAGCAAACAACGCGAGTGCAGTCACACCACCTGCTCGCCTCTTCCCAACTCTTCCTTCCCAGTCATTTCAAATTGGGTAGCTCAGCATCTTGCCTCTTCTGACCAGATTTGACTGGGTCTGAGACAGGCATTTCTACAAATGTCTTTAAATAGAAAGCCTAATTGAGGATGGAGAAAAATGAGTGCCTTGCTCACAAAGGCCCCTGAGAGCTCAGCATATACTGGTCCCCAGGGAAGCCTGGTGAAGAGCGGCTGCAGGGAAAGCTCCACTCAGGGTTGTGACTCTTTGGTCAAAGACCTTGAGATCCAAATGCCCGGGCGGCCCTGGCTGCTTTGGTGTCCATGGGGCTACTCAGTTCCTGAGTTTAATGCCTGGGAGATGGGCAGCGAGACTCCTGAGCTGGAGATGGTGGTGGCTTGCTCCAGCAGCAGAGGCTGCTTTGGGACATCTTATGTGATGCTTGCTGGTGAAAAATGCAGGTGTAATACTGAATGGCTTTGCCTAATCCAGTACTTAATCAGCTTTTTTTAGGGAAGGTGAAGAGCTGGATTTTGTTAAACTTTTTCAAAAGTTTGAGGTTTGAGTCTTGATGAGACTGTGTGTGGACCTCAAAGGCAATGGAGGCTCAGTGGCCAGGTCTGTAGTGGTGTCTGCTAACAGAGGACAGCTCTGTGCTTCTCTCTTGCCTCCCAGGTTGGGATTGACTTCACAGCCTCCAATGGGAACCCACGAGACCCCTCCTCTTTGCACTATATCAACCCCATGGGGACAAACGAGTACTTGTCGGCTATCTGGGCTGTCGGCCAGATCATCCAGGACTATGACTCGTAAGCACTGTGCCCTTCTGCCTCCACCCCTGTTTTACAGGTGGCTTCCCAAGGGGCTGCTGAGATGTGTGTGCCTTGATTTCCCATCTGCAAAGCCAGGGCTAAATAATACCTTGCTTTTGAAAAGTTCCTTGAGAGAAAATTGCCATATACATTAGGATGCAGGAGGAGGAGAGGGTAAGGACAAGGTTTCTCCTCTTCCCCCATCAGTGCTGTTGAGAGGAAGAGTGTGTTAGCAGAGGTGGAGCATCCTCTACTGGGGGCAGCTGGAAAGCAGCCGCTTGGTGCTTTCTTGGTGCAGAGGCAGATGCCCTCAGCTTGCTGTTATTTGCTGTTGGCAGCTGCACCACCCGGCTGCCTTGTTCCCCAGCCACCCTGAGATGTGCAACACAGAAAAATATCATCTTAGACATCAATAGAGAAAACAAAACAGAAATCTGTTGGTCTTGCCATGATGGCTTTTGTGACCAGAATGAATAGTTAATTCTTTTAAAATCTCCAGGATTACACATCTGCAAGAGACTCAGCTGTTTGGGCAAGAGGATGCTCCTCATCCCTGTGGGTGATAAAGCAAAGCTGAACTCTTTTCCCTCTAAAGATCAAAAGCCAAAGGGGAACATCTGCTGTGTCTCTGTTCAGCTCTCATGATTTTTAAAGGCACTGTGTTGTTTTGGGAAGGGAAGGCTGGCACCTTTCTTCACTGGTGCTTTCACTGTAGTTGGGTGTTGGGTAGCTGGTAGCACGGGGATGCCATAGCAAGAGCCCTGCAAGCCTGCTTTGTGTGTGTAAATACACCCCATACATTTTTCTTCTTCTCTTTTAGAGACAAGATGTTTCCTGCTCTGGGATTTGGTGCCCAGCTCCCGCCGGACTGGAAGGTGAAGTGTTGTGGCCATCTGCACATCTGAGATGGGTTTTTCCTGATATTGCCTAGGCAGGAGCAGAGCTTCCAGGTCTTCCCAGCTGGCTCAGTTGGGGAAGAGGCAGTTGGGGAATGGGCGGATGTGGCATTTCAGCTGGTGGAGAGTGAGATGTGGCAGTGTGGGTGGGTGGTGAGGTAGGGATGGGGCACAGGCAGCCCATTCCTCCCTTCTAAGCTGGCATGAAAGCAGCAGCTCCCTGGCATTAACGGGCAGAGCCAGGCATTGATTCATTTTCCTGGCAGGAGGGAGGAGCAATTCTGGGCGAGGGAAAGGGCCTCCTGGATGAGTGTGTCAGACAGCGGCAAAGTCTGGAAGGGGGCTGGGAGGTGGGTGGCCTCAACGTGATGCTGCATGGGCAGAGCCTGCAAGGACTGGAGCAAAGGGGCTTTCCCAAAAGCCACCTTGATCTTTTGTTGGGATTAAGTGCTGAAGGGACTAAAGGCACCCTGGTCCTGCAAGGGGGTGAACTGGACCATCCTGCTCATCAGAAGGGATGCTGTGGGCAGGGATTGGGACTGCTCCTGCAGCCTGCGCTGGCTGGTGCGGTGCATCTTCTCATGTTGAGAAGATGCACTGGGACACCACCACCTTTCATTACTGGCTGGGTCTTTGTCTGCTTTTTGCTCATGCCCTTCATGTGCATTTTCTTTCTGCTCACTCGTTTTGAGAAGGCCCCTGCTTCAGGCTGGGGTTGAACCTCAGCGAGCCTTTTGTATTCTTTGGGAGGGGAGCTTTGCTCTGGGCTGAGCACAGCAGGGCATGTAAGTCATGAGCGGCCGTGAATCAGGCTGGGAAGCTCATCACTGCCAGCCCTTGAGGCTGGAGTTGTCCTGCCCGCTCCGGCTTTGCGCTTTTTCTCCACTCCCCTGGCAGCCAAAATTCATGTGACTCAAGTGTGAGCTCTGGCTGTTTGCCAGCCACAGGAGGAGATCCCTCCATGTGCACTTCGGAGCTGATTCATCCTCCTTAGCCGGCAAATGTCTCTGGTCTCTCACTTCACCACTTTCAGTGGCAAAATCTTGGTAGACAGCTTCCAAGGACTAGCAGCCAGCTGCCAACAGGGATTTATTACTTGGGGAGAGGAATGGGAATGGAAAACGCAGTGGGGATGGAAAGGGTACGGCGGCTTGGGCTGCTGGGGGAATGGGTGAATCGTCATGGCAAGCATCCTGCTCTGCTGCTGATGTGTGTGGGTCAGTGCCCATGGGAAAGGCATTGCTGGGCTGGAAACGGCCCTTCCTGCAAGGCTGGAGGCAGGTACCACGTCAAGGATGCTGGCTGGGGGCTGGGGGTCAGAGGGATGCTACTCCTCTGCCCACCCTGTGGCTGCCTCCAGCAGCCTGCCACAGAAATATTTCCTGCTGCTCCTGTGGGCCTGGGGATGCTCTGTAAGCGCTACTGGAAAAAACACCTCATTTTCCCCCAGAATTATGTCTAAGCCCACATAAACCCCAGCGGAGAGCAGCTTTCCCTTCCCAGGTGCTTTTGGCCCTTGCCTGAAGGTCATCAGCCCGAACACCCACAGTGACCCATTGGTTGTCTCACATTAGGAGGGGGGGCATGCCCCATGCATGACCCCGCACCGCTCCAGCCTGGAGCCAGGAGCTTTATCCCTCCCCGTCTCACCCAGCCCGTGGAGTCTTGTGCATCACCAGCTCAGCTCACTCGTTAAAGGTTTTTTGGCAATCAAGGCTTGTTGGGTAATTTCAAAGCCAAAGCAGCAGTTCTTCATTGAAACCTGTGCCCTGTGTTACAGCGGGCAGGCAGTGGGGAGCTGTGTGGCCAATGATGCCCCCCAGGGGACACACTGAAGGGCAGTTGTTGTACCCACAGATGAGTGAAAATGGGGAAGATCATTAAGAGATAAGAGTATTATAAATGGTGCTTTGTGGTCCTGTTACCATGGCTCCCCAACGCTTCCCAGGCATCCATCAGAGTGAGATGTTTTGCACACAAAGTCTCGTTGCAAATGTCAAAGAACATCTTGCTATGTAACAGCTCTGTACAGAGCCTCAAGCGATTTCCCAGTAGGGAACAGGAGAGGGAAGCAGATGAGTTGCAGTTTCTGGGGGATGAGCAAAGGCAAGGCAGCAGCAGAGAGGGTGATGCTTAACATTGGAGCCCCACCTGGTCACCCTGGGTTTGGGAGGTAGAATCATAGAATCATAGAATGGTTTGGGTTGGAAGGGACCTTTAAAGGTCATGTAGTCCAACCCCCCCACCCTGCAGTGAGCAGGGACAGCTTCAACTAGATCAGGTTGCTCAGAGCCCCGTCCAACCTGACCAGGGTTTCCAGGGATGGGGCGTCTACTACCTCTCTGGACAACCTGTTCCAGTGTCTCACCACCCTCACCATAAAAAATTCTTCCTTATATCTAGTCTGATGGGGTTGGCCAAAGGAAGTGTCTTTGTGCCCGTAGAGCTCAGCCTCTCCAGCCAAAGCTGGCAGCTTTGCCAACGTGCCACCCCCCAAGACCTTCCCTCAGTTTGCCTTTTTTTTCATATATATGGAAACTGAGTCACGGCAGGGGTGGGATTGCTGGGGGAGGTGGCAGAGAACCCTCCGCGGGGTCAGTTCTCCAGCATGGGCTCCAGCTGTGCGTCTGTGAGGCACATTCATAATTCCTAATGGGAAAAGATGGAGCTGTGGCCATCCCCATCCAGGACTGGAAGAGGACACAGCGTGGCTGCAGATGAAAGTCTTATCTTTTGGGGTGGTCTGAAGGAGCTTCTCCCTGTAGGTTACTGGTGAATGTGATACCTGTAGGTGAATTCTGAACGTCTTCTTAAAGAAAAAAAGTGAGCCCTCTACAACTGAAACTCAAGAAATTTGAATTTGGATATATTACCCAAAATTGCAGCTTCTACGAGAAACAGCATGTGCAAAACACAGTCACACGTTTCAGACTATGTCTCTAACCGTGGGGTTACTGGTGGCTGAGAGTGTTACTGGTTGTGCTCAACAGGCATGGAGAGACCCAAGCAGGCTGTTGACATTCGCCAGTCCGACAGCTCATCAGCTTTGCAGCACAAGGAGGACTTTTGGTTGACCTACTTTTGTTTGGTTGCTATTTCCCACCCCATAGCCTCTTGCAAAAATAATTTCTGTTGATTTCGACACAATGCCCAGTATAATTGGAAAGTCTGCATCAGATCTGTGTTGCTTTTGCAGTCTCAGAAGGACTTCTGCTTCACATGGCACTTCAGGGGACAGCCATTTTGCCAGTGTTATGAATATGCATGTCTCAAAGTGATCCCCTGGCTGAGAAGCTCAGCAAACCACTACCCTTCTGAGAGGGAGAAAATATCCTTGTTTTGTAACTCTGCATGAACAGAGTGGGAGCTTTTTGTTTCAGAGCCCTTGAGCTGGTGGTCTGAAAGCCCAAATCACCTCCTTCAAACTTCAGAGGTGCTGGAAGCAGCAGTTGTGTGTCCTTGGTGTTCCTGAGAGTCTGTTTGCTTCTTAAGGTGCCTAAATTGCAGGTAGCAGAGTGAGGAATTCTTAAGCTCCCAGATCATCAGATGATTGTTCCCCAAGCAAGCTGTTGACCTACGCCAACACTGGCAAGGTTCACACTGGAGGCCAGAAGTCCTGACCCTCTCTTGCACCCAGGCCATTGAGCTGCCCTGCCTTTGCTGGCAGACGTAGGTTCAAAGCCTGACATTTTGTGGTTTCTGTCTGCAGGGTCTTCCTGTGGAAGTAGATGAGGAAGGTTTTATGATTCGCAGTCAGCACTACTGTTTGGTTTCTCTGGCTGCGCAAGTGCAACAAGCCAGGATCAGGGGTGTGCAGGGCTATGTGCTGTTGCTAGTGTCTTACAGCACCTCCTCGTGAGAGCATCTCCCTCAGCTTGGGAGGAGGTGGTGGAAAATCTGAAGGATTTTGCATCTGCCTTGGAGGAGGGATGGTTTCATGGTCAATGAAAACCAGCTCAGACTGTGCTGGGACTTGCTGTCCACCATGGCCAAGCATTCATGTCACCTCTCATGTGCTGCCTTTCACCCTCATGATGACCCAGATGATGAAGCTAATCATCTGCTGGCTTTGTCATGGTAGCTGACATGCCAGATCAGGTCTTCAACCCAGCTCACTCTGTGCCTGCCCCGCTCCTGCTGCACCATGCGACTTGCAGTGAGACATGGAACCAGGATGCTGCAGAACTTGGGCTCCCTGTGATGTTAATTGAATTTCCTCCCTTTATAACCTGCAATAGGACCAGTCATTTTTCCTAGTGACCAGTGAGATGGCCCAGCATCCCTTCTGCATGCTTTCCCTCAGGGCAGGCAGTGGGAAGCCATGCGGAAAAACCTGCTCTGACAGCTGTAGAAGAGTTGTGATGTGATAATTTCACATGGCTCCATGATGGGGGATGAAAGGCCAGAGGAACCAGTCCATCCTCAAACGCTGCTCAAACCTGACCACGTTTGAATTTGCTGCTCCTTGCTGTTTGGGTAACAGAGTGTTGCTGAGCCAGCAGGATGGACCATAATGTCTGCGACCACCGGGTCCTGCCCCACGGGAGCATCAGACCCAAACGAGCTTTCCAGCATCAGCTAAACTGATAGTGAACATCCAGCCCTGCACTGGCCCTCCATGTTAATTTGGGTCTTTTCTTCTCCACAGGTATCCCACGAGTTTGCCATTAACTTCAATCCCACAAACCCATTCTGTTCAGGTAAGCATCTACCAGGTCTTTAAGACTCCTACCAGGTCTTTAAGACTCCTACCAGGTCTTTAACACTCCATAGCTGCCTTCAGTGTCTTCTGTCCTTTACTCTGTGTTTCTCCAGTAACTCATCTCGGGAATTTTTCAAGATCTGCTCAGAGACAGACAGTAACAGTGAAGCAGAGCAAGTGCTAAGGGTGCACTAAGAGGAAAGCAGAGAAAATCTGGGGGTGTGTAGGAAGGCCCAGGGTAAAATGCAACTGGATTCAGACAGCATAAAACCCGCCTTTGTGCTGATGTCTGGTGAGTCCTACCAGCCATCTGCTCCTCCAGCAAGCCTGCAAGAAACACCAGGCCTGTTTAGCAGATGGGGAATTCAGACTTAATGCTTCATTTAGCGGCTGAGAGCTGATCACAGTCATGGCTGAAGAACTGCTCAAATCATAAGTGGTAAGGGCTACTATGGGCTGCAAATGTCTGGTTTGACCCCTGCTTCACCCCAGCAAAACAAGGGCTCAGGCATCCTCCAAACCTCACTCACTGGTTCATGAAAGCTTGCTGTGAACATCTGCTTTTTCTGCTGCTTTTGCTTCATTCAGTCCCTCTCTAGTAGCTGAAAAGCATTCATTGGACCTGATTTACTGCAGGCGTTACAGGGTGCAGAAGCCACTGTCCTGCAACTCTTGTCAGTGACAATTCCTTCCCAAAGAACAGATTATCAGCTGATTAATTGTGTAATTGGCCATTTTTTAATTACACACCCATGTATCCTTTTGGGAGAGCAGCCATTTACCCTGTTCTGGTGTGGCAGAAGCAGAAGGGTCTCCAATGACCTGCGGGTCCCAAACACAGGTTGGGAGCTCTGAGGGTGCTTCTGGCATTGTTTTGCTTCTCTCCACTATCT
This sequence comes from Pelecanus crispus, assembly GCF_030463565.1. Taxonomy (NCBI): domain Eukaryota; kingdom Metazoa; phylum Chordata; class Aves; order Pelecaniformes; family Pelecanidae; genus Pelecanus; species Pelecanus crispus. The sequence goes on from NC_134650.1 coordinate 25,348,085, forward strand.
CTGTCTGTCTGGTTTTTGGTTATGCTTGGAGCCCAGGAGTTGCTTTTCTTTTTGCTCCTTCTCTTCAGCCGATTCTGAGATTTCTGCAGAAACACAAGGAAAGCCTTCTTTGACTGTGGGCACTACAAGGGCTCTCTTACCCCAGAAGGTCTGAGCATCCACTACAAAGTGACTAAAATCAAAGCCCTGGTTTCAGAAGATTTGAGGTGGTTGAAACTTGTGGAGCTGGATGAGTTTGGGGGAATAAAATCTGTCTAACTTCAACTCCCATGGTAACATTAGCTAATGATGCTTAATTGGACTTGTGATGGGCCTGGGCTGTGGCGCATTGTAATGCCTGGCTTCTCTGCTTTCCCTGAAGGTGTGGAGGGCATTGTCCAAGCGTACTCGGCCTGCCTGCCCCACATCCGCTTTTACGGACCCACCAACTTCTCCCCCATCGTCAACCATGTGGCCCGCTTTGCGGCTCAGGCCACCCAACAGGAGTCTGCATCCGTAAGTCATAAGATCCCATGATGTGATGGCAATCCCAATGACTTTGGTCAGGGGAAGGTAAAGCCTAAGCTTGATTTCATGTCTTTCCCTTCGCTGCGGGCAGGGAGGCAGGGTCTTCCCACCAGGACCATCCCTGGGGTCCCTGCAGCTGCAGGACTGTCCTGGGGCAGGACAGACTGGATGGTCCTGGGGTCCCCAGGGGGCACTAGGATGGTGATGCCGCTGCTGTAGTGTGAGTGGGAAACACAACCAACAGGGAAGAGGTTGAGCATGACTTCAAACCTTGGTTTATTTCCCTTTGACACATAATAAACAGCTGGAGGACGCATCTCCCTCTCCTCTGTGAAGATCTGGGAAGATCTGGGGGTGCACATCCAGCCTTGCAAACAGCAGATGGAGAGAGCAAGTCTGTACCATGGTGTAAAGCATGTTTCTGATGTGGCCAAATCTGAACCTTTTGCCAGGAGTTCCTATGCAGCCACTCCAGCCACTCGGCAGTCCTGGAAGTCCCCTTAATTAGTCCATCAGACCATTCACATCTGTATGTCAAAAGGCTGGTCTTCAGCACAGGGGCCCTGTACAACCACGCTCAGTTGTGCCGGGCCATGAGAGAGCTGGTGCCAGCATGGTTTTGGAGGGTGAGGTTGGTGGTTGAAGGGATGCTGGGATGCCTGCGTGTGCTGGAAGCTGCAGCCGTGGGTCCAGCCTTGCCAGTGGTGACAGGGGTGTCTTCTTAGGGGTGCAAAGAGCATCTGAAGACTGCAAGATGGAGCTCACTTGGGTCTCTGTGGCAGCAGGCTGCCCACAGAGGATGGCAAGTCTGGCCCCTGGGTTTTGCTGGCCAAAAGCAGCTCAGCTTGGGCATCAGGGTGTGTATGGCAGGAGCTGCCTCAGGGTAAGAGCTTCCCTGATTACTGCCTGGAGCAGAGCTGGATCACATCCAAAACCTCCTCCCCAGGGGGACCTTTTCCAGCCTTGCCTTGAGCACTGTTGCTCTTCCCAGCTCCAGGCACAACGAAATACTGAATTTGGTTTAATTCAGCACAAATCCAGGTCGCTCCTCATTTTTTTGTTGGCATCAGTGGGAGGGAGAAACCCACAGGCTCCACACTGAGCGGAGGCGCTAATCGTATGCAAATTGCACCCCTCTGTTGGCATTAACAGTTTAATCAAGGGAGATTTTAAATAATGAGCACTAATAGTGCCATCAGAGGCAAGCCTGGGTTGGCTCAGGTTTTTTTTTTTTTTGGAAGCACAAAGCATTATTGATGAGGGATCTTGTTCCCCCGGGGTCTTCTCCTCTTCCATCCCATCTTCAACGTGTGCAGCAAAGCCACCCCTGATGCTGCCGGCTTCGGTGGCCACCTGGACCTGCCCTCCTCTTCCTCCTACTCTCTCTTGCTCCCAACATTTCAAATAAAACCAAAAAAAACTCGTAGTTTTTCCATGGCAACACAGATCACAAACACTGAAGCTGCCAGTTCTTAAGGGATGGGAGGACTAAAACGTGCTGGGGCTGGGGAGAGAGACAGAAGGATTACACAGAATTTGACTCTTGGGGAAGGATTAATAAGCTTTGGGGAATTAAAACACACCTCCCCTTTTCTTACCACATGCTGCTTAATACTGCCTCATGCCTTCCAGCCCTGCTCACGTGCATGTGAGCCTAATTGCTGATATCATTAGCAAATGATCAGGAATCATCCCCAAAGCCCTCAGTGGATTCAGGGATCGTCCATTTTAACAACAAAAAGGGAGAAAGAGGGAAGGTGCTGCCAGGTCGGTGTGCTGATGGAGACCCCAGCCTGGGGGTATCTGGCTGTGGGACCAGCCTGGTCCCTGCTCCAGCAGCTCTAGTCAGAGGTTGCACCCTGGCTGGATACCGTGGCTGGAGCCTGGAGGTGCCACCAGCACCCCTGGCCCGCTGCTATTTACTGACATCACGAAAATTGTCATCACTTCTTGGGAAATCTTCTGCCAATGCTCTTGTGTGGTGCCTGCTGCTCCTTCGCTAGTAATGATGCTCCCCATGAGCTCACCCCACTGCAGCCCCCCGGGCTTTGAGGTTGGTCCCCAGCATCATCTCTTATTCCACTTGGCCTCTGAAATATGGCATGATAAACATTTGAAGAGCTCTGCTCCCTCCTCTTTTCCTGCTACTTCCCAGCATTTTCCTCTGATGGTGCTGACTACCACATAGGAGCATGCAGGTCTTCTCCTGGAGTTTAGTCTTACCCTCCAGACTCAGATGTTGGGGTCCTGCTCTTCAGACCTATGTCTCCCCATGATTTGCTCTGTAAAGTTCGGATTTAGGGAAAAAAAACTAAACTCTGGGCAGTGCTCTGCAGGCAGGGCTAATGCATCAAAAGGGGTTGGGGTCACGGTCAGGAAGGGGCTGGCTGCCTGTCCTGGCTTGGGAAAACCTCCTCACCCACATCCTCAGGTTCTGCTTAAGCTCTGCCCAGCCTTATTTGTACTTGGAGTTTAGCACCAGAGAGTGTTGAGGGAAGATGATGCTTAAGGAAGGTTTCAGGAGATGTGGGCTGGAGGAAGAGCAAGGAAATGGGCTGGGGGGGCTGTGTTCCCTCTCTTGCTTTTCCAGGACGGCTGAGCTAGTGGTTTTCAGAGGAAATGGAAAGAATGAGGAGAGAAACAAAGGGCTTAATGCGCTTAAGTGCTTGTTTTCATCATTTCTCCAGCACATGCAAGCTGTGTAATGCGCCAAAATTGAACCATTACTTTCCCTGAGGTAGAGGAGATGGGCTTTTCAGAGGGCCACATGCCCCAGATTTGCTGAACTGGGGCCAGCCGGACCGTCTGTCCATCCTCCCCCAGCTCTGTGGACCAGCTCCATTGCCCTCCTTTCCCCACAGGAAGGGGAGCTGGTGCCAACGCTGCTGCTCTGGCATTCCCCCTAGCTTTCTGGTACCTGCTGCATCCCCCCTCGGTGCCTCCAAGACCACGGCTTTGTACGGGAGACAGACAAGCCCTGAGCATAGGACAGGCCCCCCGTCCCACAGCCCGGCTCTGGGATGCAGGAGATGCTCCCCATTGGTGCAGGGACATGTCGATGGGGACCACCCTGACACACATCCTGCTGTGTGCGGGTAGGGGGAGATCTCATCTCCCAGCAGGGCTCATGTCTCAGCCCCAAACTCCTTCTGGCCATGACACACAAGCTCTGCACAGGTTGGGGGCTTTTTTCTTTCATCATTAAGTACAGCAAATCAGCAAAATATTTTGGGGTGGGAGTTGGTTTGTTGTTTGGCTATTATCTTTCAAAAAACAGGGGGAATGGGAGCACCTGAAATTTCTGGGTGCTGCTAAAGGGGAGCGATGCCAGCTGTCCTGGGAAGCGGTGAACCTCGCGCTCCCAACTCCCCAGGGGACCTGCCTCCCCCTGACATGTGGAGCATCCCAGCCGCTTGCACCCCACAGGCTCTGTCTGCGGTGTGAAGGTGCCCTGGCATCCCACTGGGTCTGACCCTCCACCCTCCCCTCCCCAGCAATACTTCATCCTCCTCATCATCACGGATGGGGTGATCAGCGACATGGATGAGACAAGACACGCCGTGGTGCAGGCGTCCAAGCTGCCTATGTCCATCATCATTGTTGGGGTGGGCAACGCCGACTTCGCCGCCATGGAGTTCCTGGACGGGGACAGCCGGGTGCTGCGCTCCTACACTGGCGAGGAGGCTGTGCGTGACATTGTCCAGTTTGTGCCCTTCCGGGATTTCCGCAATGTGAGTGTGGGCAGCAGGCAGGGGATCACAGGCAGAAATGGGGTCTCAAGCCTGGAAATGACCCTGGATGTGGAGCAGCCCTGCTAGAGGTAGCTAGAGGCAAAAGGTAGAGGGCTGGCACCTGCCTGCCTTACCCTGACCCTAAACGCCACATCCCTTGACGATGCTGGCATGGACCACGTGAACCAGCACTGCAGGCAGGGGCAGGCAGGGGCAACAGTGCTCTGCACCTCCGTAGCGTGCTCCATCTGAGCATCCCCCTGTCTCTGTCACCCCTCATCAAAAAAACAAGTGTAGCAGGGTCATGTCAGGTGAGCTGGGTTGGCACTGGGCTCAAGTCCCTTGCCATGGTCCCATGCTAGCATCTCCCGCTCAGGCGTCATCCAGCACCCATGATATGCCATGTGCTGAGGACTTAATGCTGAATTGCCCTGGCCTGGGGGTGAGCCCTGAGCTCCCCCGGTCCCCTCCCAGTGTGTGTAGAAAGGGGTAATGCCAGCACTGGCCCTGCATGTGTCCCCTCTGCAGGATGGCTTCCTGCTGCCCACTGCCCAACCCACCACTGTGTGTTGGAAAAAAGGTTGATGAAGGAAGGAGGGAAAAAAGAAGAAAAACAAAACAAAACAAAACAAAACAAAACGAGATGCAGTTCTCTGCCCATCTCGATTGGCCAGGAGTCAGCCCTGGGTTGGATGCTGCTGCTGGCACAGGATTGCCAGAGGATGCAGAAAATCAGCCTGTGCTTATCTTCCCTCTTTTTGCAGCTAATCAGTGTATTTCCATTTCACCTGCTGTTACTCAATACCTGTTTTTTCTAACCTACCAAGCATGTTTTATTCCTCCCTACCAGTGAATTATCTCCTGGAGGGAAGGTGTAGTATAGAATATAATCCCAGGTGTATAAAATGCTGGTTGCCAGTAAACTCTAGGGGGTATTAAGTGAAACGCCACGGCCTGGAGGTGGGGACAGCCCAGCCACATTTGCTTGGTCAGTCCCCTATGGCCATTCTTGTGCCAGTGTTTGTTTCTTTTCACCTGCAGGCCCCCAAGGAGACCCTGGCCAAAGCTGTGCTGGCAGAGCTGCCCCAGCAAGTCGTGCAGTACTTCAAGCACCAAAACCTGCCACCCATCAACTCGGAGCCCGCATAGAGCTGTGCCAGGCTGCACCCTCTGCATGTTGCTGAAGGCTGTTGGTCCTACCAAAAGCACATGTTTCACATACTTTTAAGAGAAGAGTGTCCTCCCCGAAACACTTTGTACTACTTAATTTAATTGCTAAGTTCTTAAAACTCATCCCAGAGAAGTGTCTGAATTAATTTTGTACAGTCCTGGCCCGAGGTAACACTAAGACACCAGGCCATGCCCTGGTCCTGCTCTGTTGAGTCACTTTTCAGTATTGAATGTACTTTGTATAATTTCAGTGGAACAGGATACAATTTTTACAATCAAAACTTGCTTTTTCCAAGCAATGAAATGCTTAATATATTATTATCATTCAATGAAATGGTCATTGTATAGTTCACGTATCTGTGTTGTACCTGTACCTCTGTCATACTCTATGTTCATTTTTATACTGTTTACATGTTATATTTGTTATACTCAGGTTAATAAAGAAACTTGGACATTTAAAACAAGGGTCTCCTAGATGGGAAGGTCTGGGAGCATGGTCAGCAGTGCTGAGTGTTTGAGTCCCCCAACCACTCACCCTACACTCAGCATTTCTGCTCACTGTGCCCTGGGATCAGCCTCAGACCATCAACAGCAGCATGCCAGAGGGTGATTTACTGAAGGTGGAGGTAAATATGGATATCCAGGGGAGGGCAGCATCTCCTCACTCTCCCGCATCAGCTCTCAGTGTCTGCCCGAGCCAAGGGCAGGGGGCTGGTGTGCGCACATGGACATGCATGCTTGGGAAAACACCAGTGAACCCACAACAAACTGGCAAAGGGAGTTTCATGGTTCACTGCTGCTTCATCTCTAGAAATTGTTCCAAGACTGAGTAAAAAAAGCTCCCTGCTGCCTGGGCAGAGATGGGCTAGGTAATGAAATCCTGCTCTCCAGCAACTCCTTTGAGCCGCTCATCAACAACGTGCTATCTTCAGTGCTAATTGCTGCTTTCTTCTGTTGTTAATTAGATTAAGGCATTTTGAAGCTGGCAGGTAGAAAGTTGAATATACTGCAGGGCTCACCAGCCTTACTCCAAACTCAAGTAGACTTGACCTCCATTCTCCCCAGTAGTGAAAGCACTTGTGGTGGGAGGTTGGTGCCTCTACTGGTCTAGAGCCAGTTCGCTCATGCGTGTGCTACTGGCTGTGCTCATTGCCACCGACCACCACTAGCAAATGCGTGGTTGTCACTGCTGCTACCAAGTCACTAGTATGCAGGCTGCCCCGCACAGTCCCACGGCTCGGCCAAAGCATAGAGCCGAAGCTGATGGCAAGGACCCAAGTCAGCTCCAAGCACAGCGCTGGGTGAGGCCCCAGCCCCATCCCTTGGGAGAGGTGGGACTGCTCCGTGAAACATTTGCCTTGCAAAGCCCCCTGGAAAGGAAAAAAACCAACCAACACCACCCTTTTCCAAATGGAGAAGCAGCCTTTGAAGGGTGGCTCATTTGAAAATAATGCTCTATACAGCTCTGCTTCCAGATCAAAGTTTGTGGCTCTGGAAATTTTTTTTTTTTTTCCATAAGAGAACCAACCTCACATGCAGCTGCACTAGCTAGTAAGCTCTTCTCCTAGTAGAGTGTTTGTGGGGGTTTGTCATTTTTTTTAACACCTCTCTGAAGCTTTAACAACTAGCACAGAGAACAAGTTTATGAAGCTGTCCCTGGGGAGGGGATGAAGCATACACTATGCAGTCATGGCAAAGAGAGAACAGTCTTAAGAAAACCCAAACAAACAAACAAAATCTAAATCCACCACTGAATGACAGAGTTGCTGGAGCCAGCCATTCTTTTCCAGCATGTCAGCCCCAGGGCAAGGTTACTGCCACAGCTGCTGTTTCCAGAACGGCTCATGCCTGCTTTTACCGAATTATGTCTCCTCCTTGCCACACAGGGTCCAACATAACCACCAGCACCCTGTCCTGGTCTCACTTGCAGCCCCCATGGACCACCACCACCACCACCACATCTGCCCACAATTGGCTGCCAAATCCCACTATAAATTTCTGTCTAAATCAGCCATTTTGACTGCAGTTGTGCAAAATATCACTCAGGAAAATGGTTCCAGTGTGCTCACAGCCAGGCCAGGCTGTTCTGACTCTATAGAGAGATTACTGATCTAGCCTAATGCCAAGGATGGACACCTACATCTCTCATTCCAACTGCTCATGGCTCTTACAAATGGAACTCTCAAGAAAAACAGGCATTTTTTGTGCACCACTTCCCTTTCACTCCATAGCTAAGTACAATGAAAGTCATCAAAAGTAAAGCATTAGGGAGGCAGCAAGACATCTGTTTTCCACCTGAAAGCACCATAATTGGAGTAGCTAGAGAAGAGGCAGAAGCAACTCTGGAGCAAACACAAGAGGTGCCAGGCAACCCAGAAGAACAGGGGAGGAATTACGGTGTTTGTAAGGATCTGATTGTGGAACAGGGTTGTGCAAACAGAAAGGGTATTTGGCTAAGGATAGCCTCAGCGTGAGCATAACTCTCCTTATTTCCTTTGGGAAAGTTCAACACCCAAGCTGAGGCATAAATCCTACTAAAGGCCTTCAGGTTTCACTGCTTTTATCCCAACTGCTCTCTTCCAAGTTGTTTAGCCTCATATTCAGATAACTGCCCTTTGGCATGCACGTATCAGCTGTTTTCTCAGAAGTGCGTACACTTCAGAGTGTAGTACGTAGAGCAGGACTGCTGTGAGGGAGACTGTCAAAGACATTTCCACCTCTGAGCGGTCAAGCTGAGCTGTTCCAACCCACTGACCTGCCATTAGCACTGTTTGCACACAGATGAAAAGGAAGGGCCCTGAGCTTTCACAGCCTGCTTCTTGCTCATGCCTGGCTCCCTGGTCCACAACACCCATAAGTGTGCTCCTGTAAGGTTTCTTAAATCCAACACAACTTCAAAAACCACTGCAAAAGATGGTGGAGTTCTCCAGCTTCTGCACAAAGAAGTTTGGCTGAACCAGGGTATCCCATGTGCTCCGGATTCATGCTCTTCAGGACATTGCTGCAGAAAAGCTGAATGACCTACCAAACGCACCAGTGTGGGAGAAATGGCCTTTGAGCAGAACGGCCAGCTGCAGCTCCTCTGAACTCACTCAGAACAAGAGTTTTCCATCACCATCTCTGCATTTGTAGGAGGCTGACTTGCGCTTCTGGATGGCAGTTTGAGGAAGGGGCTGGTTGAGTAGAGCAGAAATTACTTAATGGAATAGGAACAATTATGAATGGCACAAGCCAAGATAAAAAAAACAATGCATTCAGAATGTCTTTAATCATGTAACACTAAAACTTCTTTACAGTGTCATGGCAATCTACACTTCACCATCTGCTTGATTTCTGTTCTGCCCCCATTTCTCAAATACAGAATAAAAATGACATTTTAAAACAGAACACATGGCTGTGTCTACAAGACTTCACTGCTTCAAGTGAGTATTTTTTGCCTGTTAGTCTTGTATAAACTTCTTAGATGACCAAAATTCTTTCTTTCTGTAAGAATTTTAAAAGATAAAGCGCTCTCCCCCCTACTACCCTCAGACCTTCATTACGTTAATAGGTGTGCCTTCTTGTTTAGGATGGCAGCCTTTCTTCCAGGCTCAGTATGCACCCCAGAAATGGGGGGGGGGAAGATATAATGAGTTATTTTAGGAGTATCTGAGCATATTAAAGTTGAGAGGTTAGCTAGAAAGATTATATTTGGGGCAGAAGGATGCATCAAACATCCATAAGGGCTTTGGAAGATACTCTGCACTACATTACACATGGAGGGATTTTGTTATGGACCATCAAAGAAACTGTTGCTACGAAAGACAGAAGAGACGATCTTTCCAGTGGAATTAATAGTGCCTTCACTATCCGAGCTGGACTCCGAATCACTGCTTCCCGAGTAGGCACCCAGGCCAGGCAGGATCCCAATGCACACAGCTGCTGAGGGACAGTGGACCGTGGAGCCTCCCACCGAGCTGCTCCCCAAGGGAACACAGGATGGTTTTTCTGAAAGAGAGGTACCTCAGTCAAAAATGACAGCACAGGAAAGGGCTTTTAATCAGCCCAGGAACTGCCACATGTCATTCACCTGCTATTGCCACATTAGCGGTGGATGATTGCAGGATTTAATTAAAGCATAAGGCAGCTTTATGCAGCAATAAAGCTATTCTGACAGGAAGGACTTGCTACCTCAGGGATTTTTTTTTTTTTTTCCTCATCACTAGTTTAAGCCCAGCTCTGTGCTGGCATAACGGATTTTTATTCTAAAGTTGTCAGTTTGATGCTTGTCAAATACCAAACCCACTAAATAAGAATAAATAGCTCTACTTTGTGTAATTGAGTATTTTTTTGTGATATAACAGCATAGTTAGGGAAAAGTTTTATTCCATCACTCTGCTAGTCAAGGTCTCCCATCTTCCATGGCTAAGTAATTATTCCTAGTGCTCTGAAAATTTACTGAACAGAGATTCAGGAAGCGCCTTGGATTGTCATTATACAACTGCAGCTCACCCTGTTTGTGTCAGAGTATCTTGACAGCAAATCAATTGCAGCCCTGACAGCTAGGACTGAAATGCAACTTAATTCTTCTTCTAGTTCCCGATAATTTTCTGAAACAAATTGGCTTCAGGATGGACAAGATTACTTCACAGCATGAATACCTAATAGTGGAGGTATACAAATACATCAAATGCTGCTGTGAAGAGGAAAAGGATGATCTGTTCTCCCTGTCTCCTGTTGACAGGACAAGCACTAGGCTCGAAATGCAGCTACGGAGACTCCTATCAGTTATCAGGAGTGGTTTACGCAGGACTGATGACCTGTAGAGGTTCCCTCCAGCTCTATTTTCTATGCAGTCTATCAGCACCTATAGTTACCATTTCTACTGCTTTAAGAGAGAACATGCCAACCCCAGTCTGTGCTGCCTTGCATAATGAAGGAACAGAAAAGCAAATCTTCTATCAGATTTAACACCAAGTCACTTGCTGTTCAGGTGAGAGACAGACAGCTTCCCACATGCAGAAATCAAGACATACCTTGACTCTTTTCATCATGATCAGTATCTAGTTTCAACCTCTTCACACTGTTACCACCATCTGAACTGTGGAAAAAACAAGAAAGTACCTTGTTCCTCATAAGCAAACACTTAATTACTGTGAAGTTAAGTCACATCTTTGCCTCAAATGCTACAGCAAATGCCAGAAGGGTCCTCTGATGGCCATCACCACTTGTAACTGCTGTTAACTGGGGCTCCTCAGGGAACATGCAGGATCCTAAAAAGAGTCAACACCTACACTGCAAGTATCACCTGTTAACCTCAGAAACAGAAACACACCTCTGGGATCCAAGTCAGACCTCTTACACGGTAACACTGAGCTGCCTATTCAGCTCGAAGTACCCCACAGGAGATCAGGAATGACTACCTGAGCTTCAGCCACCCCACATGATCACAGGCTTGCACATGTGGATGATTACCATGCTTGATGGTGCAACATTGGTGTCTTTCCTCTTCCATGGTTTCCTGCCCCTCTTTCAAGCACCCAGAGAGCCTGTTCTAAAACATCTAGAAATCTTGCACCCAGTAAGAAGCTCAGCAGGTTTTACAGCAATTCACACACAGCTACAGTGTCTGAACTAAAAAAGAAAGGGGTCCTTTTTGGGTCTAAAGTTGTGTTGGGGGAAAGGAGCATTACTTGGACTTCTGACTCTTCAGAACTTCCACAGCTCTTCCTTGTCACTGCTTAGTTTCTTTTCCCCCCTCTTGCATGTACCCAGTCCTAAGCCATCCACATAAATAAATGCTTCCCAGCTTCAGCTGTGAAAGTGATGGAAGTATGAGCATTTTTATGCATTAACTCTTTTCTGTCCCTGTCAGAACATGCAGTACAGATGAAAAATTATTCTGTACAGGGAGGTTTTAACAGTAATACATCCTTTCAGGAAACTACAAAGCTCAGAGAGCAGATGTTGAACTTAGTTTTGACCAGTTTGCAATAAAAGATAAGGCAGCAAAAATAGAAGACTGCAAAGCATGCCAGTTAAGATGCTCTCTTCAAATAGATGCCATCTGCAGACTTTAGATCTGCCATTAAGTACATGCCAGCTCCTTCTCTACATCCTCCTGGGTTAAGTACAAGAAAAAAAAAAACATTACGTTAAAAGAAAGAAAACCATTATTGGCTGCTTGTTATCAGTTCAAGGTTTCTCTTCTCTGCCCTCCAAAAACCCAACTACCCAACCCCCCCTACATTAGGTGGTGGAAGTGCTTACTTCAGTTTCCAGACATCCAATTACTGCTGTACTGGGAGGTAAACATCACCCTACAAGATACACTTCTAAAACAATCTCTGATTCTCTGGGACAGATTCAAAAACACTGACTGAATTTGTAGATGTCAGTAATCATCGTTAGTATTAGACGACCCATCTGTGAGAAATAAGGCTGGTCCCACATGCCTAGTTTCTCCATAACTTGTAGCACACCAGCAGCTGCATTTGCAGGCCAAGATCAAAACAGCAAAAAGATCACAAACCCAGCTAGATCTGTCTGGGATGGAAAAGGTGTTGATGTATCAGTGCAAATCAATGAGGAACAAGGGAAGTTTGCCTCATGCCCTCAGGATCAAATTGGTACAGAGCTCTTCTCTCATAACCTATGTCTCCCCCATGCTGCGCCCAGTAGCAATCAAAACAATCCATTTTAGACACAGATAAAAATCAGCTGATAAATTATGCAAACCTGAATGAAATTACATGAGTGAGATGACACTGATATCTAAAAATAGAGATCTAAAATAGATTCCCTCTAGATCCCCAAGCAGGGTTGCTCAAGCCTGGCAGTCTAGAATGAAGAGTCTACCCACTTGCTTTACATACACTTATCTATTTGAATTGCTTCATGTTTTTCCCACAGGCTGCAAGAGCCTATAGAAACAAGGCTAGTCTTTTCTTATACCTCCCCCCTTTCTTCTTTAGGGCTAAGGTTCACACCTCGCTCTCTGGAGGCAGCTTTGGCCTGCCTCCCTTTACACTGCTAACTGGGTTCCGTTCCTTATGAATTTATAAGGTGTAAAACTAACCTTCTGTGTTTCACAGCTCCTGCCAACAGCTTTGCCTGAGAGAATTTGTTCTTGTTTTCCACTGACTTCATGGGCAATTTCTTCTCAGTTTCCTTCTTTGGGTCCATACTGACTCCCACTTTGGTGAGAGTGCTGTGAATTAAGGGTTAAGGATCAACCGGGAAGGAATGGAGAGAACAGACACTTCCTCTCCCATATATTTAGCCAGCTCTGCTGACAGCAGCAACCGAAGTTCATTCACATATTCTTTCATAATAAACTTATTTGTAATGACATTTAGCCAGCACCTTTGGCCAAGACAGAAGAGACTTCACCCTCTGGGTTCAGAACTTTCTCAGGTATCAATACCAGCTCTCCCTGTGAAGACATCAAGGCAGCAGACTAGGAGCTGCTTTTCTGAAGTCAGAAAGGCACAACACACAACACATCCAGCACCCATAAACATATCTATCATCCTGCCTTTTCCTGAAGGTCTTAGAAAAGCAAAAAGGTCAGATGGGGCAGGGAAAGGCAATGCAGTACTTCCCCCTTCTACAGGGATCAACACATTTGTAATTCAAATTTGCTGCTTCAACCCCTTATCCTTACTAAAAAACCTAAGTAGCAACATGTGGGCTTACTTCCACTCCTCAAACCCTCCTTTTGCTGAGCCCAGCACACTTCAGCCTACGAAAGCAAAACAGTTCAATTTTCTGTTTTGGCATTTATCACTCTTAACTTTTCAGCTCATCTCTTTGTAAGGACCACAAGGCTATTACTGCTGGTTTGAACACCAACCCCAAGCGGAAGGAGACAGATCTGACTAAGGGTGCATGTGGTCCAATATTCACCCAAAAAGTCTGTGACTGCAGAGAAAAACTAAGTAGCTTAAAACGGTGTGAGCAAGGTGGGGTGCAGCTGAAACCTGTAATGAGGTGGAGAAGCTTAAGCAGGTTCTCAGACAGAGTAAGAAGGACCTTGGTCTGCTATCAAGGCACACTCACTAAACAGATCTCCTTCTGTGGCAGGGTCTAGTCCAGTCCCTGATAACAGTTAATGTCCAGCTGTATCTGATGAAGTGAGGTCCATCAAAGATCCTGGTTTGTTAATGAGGTGCCAGTGGAGTCACAAAATCTTCCACAAAACTTAAACTGCACACAGCATAGACAAATCAAGCTATTTAAAAGGGTACTTGTTTATAACCTTAAACCTAGCTTTTTAGCGGCTTCTTTTCTAACTACAATTCCACTGATCAGGTGACACAACCACAAGCTAGAGTTTCACAGGTGCCCCAGTTATTGCAGACAAATATTAGATAGTGAATTTCACATTGATGGACCATATATTTGAAGTCATAGGTTTTTTTCCCCACTGAACATCTACATATAAAAAACTCTCACACCTTCCTTTGAAGTGACACACACAAAGTCTCCAGTCACTTTACAGTTAGGAGTGTTCAGATGCCATTCCCTATTTGATTTCTCCTAAGGATACAGCAGTAACCCAGACTGCTACCTACCTCAGTTGAAAGTCTTAGTCAAAACCAGACTGTTCTAATTTTATTTATTTTTTAAGATGGCACCGGAGTGCCATCCTGTGGCTACCAGAAGCAATCTGAAAGCTTATTGCATTGAACATGGTTTGATGTTGCAACACATGATTCCACACACTGCAGAGTTCAACTTCCATATTTATTTGTTATATTCTAATACTGCACTACAAAAGCCTGGCTGAGGAACCCAAAGACTTTTCTTTTAAAAGATGCCAAATTACAGGCTTTTCACTTCCATCCAGGATGCCATACTCCTAACAATCCTCAACTACCAGAGACACAGCACATTTTTGAGAGATTATATATGTACTGGTGCCATTAGCAAATGTAACACTATAGTTAGCCAAGAAGCGTCCCCTCTCAGGAAGACTATATTAGAAATAAACCTCTCAATCTTAAATATCAACTGCATTTAAAAAGCTGTTCTACAGTAAAACCTGCTTCTTTTTCCTACATTTACATAGGATTTAAGACAAGAGGGTTCTGGAACACTTCTTGGAACTGGCTTTATAAAAAAAAAATCTGTAAATCACACTGTCAAGACCAGTGGCATCTGGATAGGGTAATGAGCAAAAAAACCCTAGTTCTTCATGTATGAGGAAGCAGAATTCCTATGTGTCCATGCATATGAATTTCTTATGCTCAAGAGCATATTAAAATATTCCAAGGCATGTTTATCCTTAAGATATAGGATTTCATGATTGTTCAACCTAAAAAATGAAGAAAAAAAGAAAAAAGCTCTGTACTTGAATACGGATGTAGGTTTTACCATTAAATTAATGCCTCTGGGTAGCTTAAATTGGATGTTACACCAGGAAAAAGACCAAATAATCAAACCCACTGGGTTGACATTCCTCTTACTAGTTTGGAAGAGCACTTGAACAGTACCTATAGATCCAGCATGTTTACCTAGTACCCTCTGGGTTTTGTTACTGTAGTGATAAGCCATTAGTAACAACCTGCAGATGCAAAAACACCTTTTGCATTTTAAAAGAATACCACCAAAAATTTCAAACACAGATGAGTTGTTTTGCAAGTTGCTCTGAGGTTGCTTGAAATACTATGGTTAAATAAAAAAAAAAAAAAAAAAGGAAATGGAATGGGCAAAACTTCTCTCAGATGAGGTGACTATAAAACATTCTCCCTCCCTGCACCCCATCAGCAATAAGTTCTACAGTTTAATTTACAGCAGGACTTCAGATACAGAGCCAGACGATATTATTAAGACTGCAGAGACTGAGGTTAGATGGTCTGTACATCTTGAACAGGTCCTGCTCAGTAAATTCAGGGATCAGCGTGCTATGTGGCTAATTCAAGACAACATAAGATTCCCTCTGGGCTGGCATGGTTCACCCCAGACATGTGTGACCTAATTAGAGCTGTCAGCTGCTTCCACAGCAGAGTCTTATACTGCACATCCCTGCATCAGCCAGACCCACAAGCAACCATCACCAAAACTAAATATATCCCATGAACATCCCATTAGATCCAACAAATCAAGAAAATATTCCAAATCCATCAACCAACTACAGCCTATTTCTGAAGTAAAAAAAAAAAAAACCACCCAAAAAAAGGCATCAGTATTGCTTTTTCATAAACACATTACTGAGATAACTTAGATGCTCTTCACAGAACACACGCTCCGAGTTGTAAATCATTAACTAATACAAGGTAATGCAGATCTTTGTAGCATTGGCACTATTCAGCTTTATTTGCTGACTGGTTTTGGTCACCTCCTTGTGTCCACAAACTCATTTATACTAAAGCATCCTTGAGAACTTGTGCTTTGTTCACTGATGACTTAAAAGCAATGGTTTTCATTAGGAGGCAAAGAAACCATCGGGTTCTGCAGAGATTCAGTAAACCTCAGAAAAACCAACATTTAGTTTGGCACAGAAATTCTCAAATCATTCCAACCTCCCTTGACTAGCACTGATTAGAGAGAAAAAGCATGCTATATTATTTTCCAGCACATCTTCATGAAAATTTGGCACTTAATAGCAAAGCCAAAGTGTCCTGCTCTTAGTACTGGCTAAAAGTCTGTATTACCCAAAGGACCCGAGTCTCCATGGGCACTGACTTCCCAGAAGAAAGTTAGTGCATCTGCACAGATGTATTTAATCTCAGATCCTGTAGTTATCAGCAAGGGAGAAAGTAGCTAATACTTCAAGAATAACAGAGAGAACAATTCAAACATTATTTCAAACAGATATGTTAAAACCAGCCAATATGCAGTTAAAAAAAACCCAAACAAGAACATTTACTTTTCAGTAAGAAGACAAAAGCAAAAGATTAGAAATAATAGGCTATTTTTCCTTTACGTTCTCTTTCTCTTTTTAGCTATGGTATTTCATGCCCTTAATAACAGGAAAAAAAAAACCCAAACCCCGAACAATGAGGAGGCGGAGAAGAAAAGTACCGAAGACATGCGGGTGTTGGGGGAGGGGAATATTAAACATTACAGTGGGAGAACCAAGCTACAATGAGAACATTAAACTTTAAAAGTCTATCATTGTATATGTTCTGTAAAGCAGTTCTGTAGAAAGAATGTCAATGACAGAATAAAACTATAGCCCAGTCTTATACTCCTCTATATAACTGCCAGCCATTTTAATGCAAAGGATATTCTGTATTCATTTAGTTCTTTCAGCTCTTCTTCTCTTCGTTGCTTTTCTAGTAGCTCTTGCTGCCGAGAAACCTCATCAAGGAAATGCGTCTCATCTTCATCTAAGCCTCTTACCATATTTTCTGAATAAAGGAAAAGAATGCATATTGTTAAACTAAAACCACCTAGGGAGCAGCCATTTATTTTGCGTTACTTTGCCACTCTCTTAGAACATTTTCCGATGACTTCAAACTGCCCCATAAATGTAGGTAAGTATCCACATCTTACATATGACATTTCTAATACTGCCAAGGTAGAACAATTTGCACAAAGTCACTGGGAACACGGGGAGTAGAGTCCTGTGTGACTGAGTGAAGTGGGTACTCCAGTGGTCATGCTGTTGTGCCGAGAAAAGGGTACAAAGCAAACTCCACAAAATATCTGCTGGATTCTGTAATTAAGGACTAAAAATACTTCCTGGTTAATGATACTGGATGCTAACAAGCCGAAACTCTTACACACTCAAGCACACAAACGACAACAAACTAACACAGTTTGAACACAACACTTACTACACAGAAAGACACAATTTATTAGGAAGCCATGAAATGCTATTGGACTTGCTGATATAATTAAGGAAAATTGACCAAGTTTTCACACAAGCAGCCTTTCTGCAGTTTTGAAATGCCATTGGGAACAGGTTACACAGAACAAGGAATGACCACACTAAGCAATGATATATTTATTGTGTTGGTTTCAGACACCAAGTTCAAGCCTGTCTCCTCAGAATCTGTTCTTAAACCAACCAATAACTGGAAAAAAAACACATTACTTCTCATAAATCTTGCCTCAAAATAGGAAGTACATTTTCTTAAAGCAAACAATGAGCAACTTAACTGAGATTAACAGCTGTTTAAAAAAAACAAAATGTAGAAGCAAGACGATTCCTAACTTCCAAATAAAAATACCTTCCAAACATGCTACCCTACTTTAAGGAAAGTACACACTAGTAGAGTAGGAAGGTCTTTTATTTTCTGTTCTGCAAATGTTCAATGTCTCTCAATCAAATGATTTCGTTAGAAAGGTAATAAAAAATATTTTTTAGAAAGACCAAGTCTTGCTGTTTGTAGTCATCCTCTGAAATCTTAACCCAAACATCACCTTTAGTCTTCATTAGAGTTTAATTCCATAAGAGGATTTTTAGGCTTTTACGTGAGGTCGCCATATTATTTTTTCATCTTCACCCACATAGTCAAGTCTTACTCACTTTAATGACAAGCTAAGAAATCCATTTACAGTGATAATTGGCAAGCTTCAGTCTTTGACAGAAAAGCTCTAGAAATCAACTATTATTTGAGGTCACTTTTTAAAGGCTGATCCCTACTCTTTCCAACTTTAAGAATGCAGAGCTCATTCATAAATCTTTAAACCGTAAACCGTAACTTCTAGCATTCACTTCTACTGCTCAGGGCCCCTTCGAACAGACAGCAGGAGTAGTGAAACTCTGGACATTTTTTGAAGCAAGTGACATGAATTAATTTCATTCTCTGCCTGCCTGATCTGCAAACTAAGAAGCAACCATAGAGATCCTTATGGCTGACCTTACTGAGATTCCCTACTAAACAGTCTGCAGCAGGTTTTGTTCTCCTGGTTAACAGGTATCTGTTATTCCACAAGGGTTGCCTTAAAAGCAGCAGCTGGGTTACTCCTCAGTTACCCCCTCTCAGGGATGCTTCTCATTCCAGTACTTCGTTTACAGGTTTCCTGCCTGAACCAAAGGGAAGACATTGCAGATCTAATATAACTTGGCAAGGGAAACAATTAATTTAGACAGTTATTGGAAGCCTTTCCTATCTAGGTTGACAGCAGTCAGTTTTCTGGTGGCTATGTGGACAAGAATTGCTTAGTCACATCACCAAAGATGACTTGGATGAAAAGTTTCCTGAAGTAAACTGGAACTCTCCAGCTGGAAAGAATCTTGTAGGTACAGCTGGAGACTTTAATGCATTAATGCTGCTATCTGTACTATCCACTTTTCACCACTAAAAATACAAGTAAAACTTCAGAAACAGGGAATAAATTCCACTTATCCTTATTTTGATTACCATAATTCAGAAAAAAAAAACCTTTAAAGTTGTATTTTAGAGGATACTAGTATTATTTTTCATTTAAAGTGCTGTAAGACTCTACTAAAATTATTTTACTTTGAAAAGGAAGACATTCTTGCAAAGCTGAAAACCTAGCAGAAAGAACTGCTAGTCTGTATACTATTTTTTATCTACACAAAAGTTTTAGAGTAACTAAGTTTGTGTGTTTATGCAAACACAATTCTTCAGCATAAAGGTGTTTCTCCTCCCAAGTCCCATCATCAATTCTGACTGATCAGAATGACAGTACACCAAACTCATTTTCTACTCCTCCAGAATTCCCACAGATAGAAAAAATACTTATGAACATTAAGGCAAATTCAAGCATATTGGGGGACAAATCTTGTTACAAGTGGCCAAACTGGGCTAACTCTGATGAGGTAAACTAGTGGCCTACAGTCCACCCAACACTGATCTGTCGTTATTCAGTTCCTCCCACTTACTTCTCCCAAAGAAATTTGGCTACAGGAACAATTCTAAAAGCATGTACTACAAAACAAGAAAGGCAATCATGGTAATCAATAATGCACTCAATAGCATCTGCAGGGGCAGGGAGTATTATCTAACAGAACTCAAAAGATTGTGCCATAGTTAAAAGTAAAACATAGTTTTGTTGCATCGCAAATACAAGAAAAATTCTAGACAGAATCCAGTTAGGTAAAGTGGAGCTTAAAGAACACAATATTTTGAGGGTAAGGCTTCCAGCTAAAGAACCAAAATCGATTAGAACCCACCTTAAAATGGAGTCCCACAGTATCATCCTCACTTCTCTTTTGATAGAGCCAATAGCTCCCTTTTTCCCAAAATGGTTGACTAATAATTTTCTAGTTCTCACTATCATCTTTACACTCAGCAGCACATATACAGGTGATACAATGCAAAGGATTTTTCTATAAAACCAGAAATTCAAACATCAGTAGAAATTAGGTTTCCATTTCATTAGAAGAGTTAAATACCTACTTTTTGAATCAACTCCTGTATGTCTACTTCTTCCAAGTAGTAATCTCGAGCCTCAAATCACTTTTGCATCAATTAATTACAGCTTGGAAATGTAGCAGCTGCTGGAACAGGATTTCTTTTTATTGGCTCAAATAGGATAGCCTTGTGTTAAAGCATGAGTTCAAGAGTCACAAAATCACATTACATTTCCACTTTTCCATGGATTAGTATCAGGGCTTTTTTTGATTTAATGTGCAAAATAAGCCTAGTATTCCACACCTCACAGGAATGCAGCTTCTTAACTGCAAGCAACTTTTGAGTTTCACATGTGCACTGCTGTCTCAGTGCCCAGAACAATATGTTATCTGCAGGAACATCCACCATCCTTGAAAAATACAAGATTTCAGCAATACTTTTCCGAAGCCTCTGTTTATCTCTCAGAGAGGCAGACAAGACACAGAGATATGTCCCTTAGCCAGATGTTGTATGCAGCTGTTGCACACAATACATGCAGTTTGCTGGGTTTCGGTTCAAAATAGTAACTGCTGGTGCTTACTGAATTTAAATTGCTCCTCAAACTCCTGCTGCTTCTTTTCTCTCTGTTCCTGAAGTCTTTCATACAACGAACGTGGGTCATATGCCTCCTCTGGGCATTCTGTAAGGAAGAAATAAATCAGAAAATTAGACCATATGTTAGAAATACTAAATCACCAACAGTTCTTAGTTTCTTTATGTAAAAACCTTTTGAAGTTGTAGAATACAAGCTATTACCTTTTATTTCTGTCTTCCACAAAAGTGAAATATTCTCAGACCTCTTTCCTGTAATTATTAAAATCTAACCCATACCTTCTGGATCCTCAGGTTTTCGGACCTTTTCCCATTCCTCTTGCCTTCTCTTTCGTCGTTCCTCTAGCTCCGATTCAGACACAAACCTCTTGTTAATCACAAGGTCAGCAGTACCATCTCCCCCATCCATTGTGGAACAGCCCGTTCTAAAAACACAGTATGAAAGACACCGGGGCCTGATTTCACTTGTTAGTACATGAGACATTACTACACACCCTGAACAACAGGCCCACTGCACTTACAACAACTTCAGTTCTCTAAAGACCACTACATAGTAAGTACTGATTGAGATACCTACTCACTGCATAACTGCTAAGACTAACAGCACAACCTATTCTCCTTCTTTACTCCTTTTCATAATGATGTCTTCCCTGTTAGTTGTCTGCCTCGGGCTGCTTTTCTAAAAGTCATATTTTAATGGAATTTTGCCCAGCCCACCTTGGATTTACCTTGCTTAAATAAATATAAAAATTAAATTAAAATACATTAAAAAACCCCACACCTACACTCATGTCCTTTTATTTCAGTTCTTACACTTATCTGTTCTGGAGAAATAAATCTGACACTTTGCCTTCACTTTACCTAATTTCTTTTTGCCCATCCTGTGAAAACTCAAGAAAGCTTGCCTGTTTTCAATTATTTCAATACATATATTTTTAAGTGCTTAACAGTGGGGTTTCAGAAATTAGCAAACTAATCTCTCTAACCTTCAAAAGCATTCTCCACCTCTTTGCAGCTCTTGGGAGAGCTAGGCTTGAACAGATGATGCTGGGGGGCGTGTCTGGCAGGGTTCAAGAGATCCTAATACTGAGTACTGGCCATGTCAATACTAGGGGTAGGGTGGAGATGCTCCAAGGAGTCATCCTAAGAAGGAAACTCATAGTCTTAACACTTGTAAGCCCAGGATGAAACAAACTGCTTGTGTTAGTTTTAAGTGGCTCCTTTCAAGACTTACTCTGACAGCTCCATTCTACAGAATGAAGCATTAATGCCTATTTTTGTTTCTTACATCAAGACTGTATAGGCAAGTACAATGTAAACACAACATAAACGCAGCTGTTCATTTAAAGTCATGTTAACCTCACATGTTTTTCTAGTTTCTTATTTCCTTGGTATAACTTCATCACGTACCCCAAGGACTACAGATGGTTTCCCCCTGTCCTGTTAAATATTATTCATTTAGTATCTCGCCCTGCCTGCATTTTAGCACCGGAAGAGAACACAGAACACTTCCAGGGAGGGAAGGATGCAGTAACTCAAATAATGGAAGGAACCAGTTTATCATCCTTCCTTCCTACCACAAGAAACCACTCCTGCAGGAAAGAGACTCCTGAAATTCTTACAAAACTTGATACTTTTGTGGGGTATTATTTGTAATACAAATGACAAATTAAGGTCTCAAAAGAAATCCAGGTTAGAGCACTGGACAAATATTTAAGCAGGATGTATTCTTAAGGTGGGAATTATCAAAAGAAGACATGACAAAAGGATTTTCTTAAGAGCTGGGGAAAGGAAGGACAGACCAATGGCTGGTGATTTTATTTTTTTTTTTTTACTTTTCTTTCTTTCTTTTGTTTCCTTTTCAATACCTAACAAAAATCCACCTTAAGACAAGTGCACCTTCCAGAAAGCATGGAACACCCGCTCTTTGAGTGTCATTTCTGAAGGTGGTTGAAGCTGGAAACCTATAAAGAAGATGAAAATTGAATCTCCCTCCTGAATACAGGTCCTAATCACAAGGCCAGCTTTCCTACCCAAGCGCTGTATAAACAAGATAACTTGGTTCTCCACTTGTGTCATCTCAACCTGTCTATTTAGGGAGCAAACAAAAGGTTCCAATACAATGGTGACAGAAAGTCATAAAAACAAACTGAAAGAGAAGGACTTAGCAAGGGCACAGTATCAGCTAGGGACTAAAGCCTTCAACAGCAACCTACCTGCCTTCTGCTTCAGCCAGCTCACTTAGACAATATATTTTAAGGCACCTGAAGTGGATTAAGGTTTAATTACGACTTTACATACAGCTACAGTATTTTCACTACAATCCTGGAAAGTGGCATCTGATGAAACACATGTCAGCAAATAACAACTTTACTGACAACCACATCCTGGGGCACAAAGATATGGGGGGGGGGAATCAAGCAGCATTGCATTTACGTACACTTGCACTTACAAAGCTTGCTAATCTTGTTGTATTCTTTGCTCCTCCCCATCTCAAACACACACAAAATCTTCCAGACCAGACAAGACACATGAGTTTTGAAACTGTCCCCTGGTCACCTACATTTCTGCCTGGTGACTGTATTCTAGTGAGTGATACACTGTCATTGTAAATGATGGAAGTATGTAAGTATGCCATAGCTATAAATCGCAGCTTTTGATACTACCAGCTGGTAACATTCCCAGGATCGAAAAAACCAAAAACTTCACTTCCCTGGCCATCACCTAGGCTGGAACAGATCTAAAGCAGAGACAAATGTCTCCGGTACCCGTGTGCAGCTTCCAATACATTCAGACCTCCGTCAAATAATGGGCCCCGCTACCCATCACTGCAAGAAACTCGGGCAGCGCTCCCCGCACCACCGCAGCACATCAAATAAAGTGCTGCGCACTGAGCCTGGAACCACCCCGCAGCCGGAGGCGACCAGTCGCTCCCCACCAAGGCGTTGTCAGCCTGAAACCCGCCACCGGGATCCAGCACCCGCTACTAACGGTGCCGAAGTATGCTCGGAGAGGGTGAGCCTCCCCGGCGCAGGCCTGGGCGTGCTGGACCGGGGCCTGCTCCCAGCCCGCGCCACCGACCCCTCACCACGACCTCCTCTCTCTACCCTCCCTCCGCCTACTCGCTCCGGGAGTGGCCTTCCCCCACGCTCACAGAGCCGGGGCCCGGCCCTCTCCGCCCCTGCACCAAAAGGGCCCTGCACCGCGGCCACAGCCGCTCTCACAGAGCCCCCAACCCCTTCCCCAGACGCCACCACCCCCGGGGCTTAGGCCGCCGCCAGCACGTACCGCGGCCGCCGGCCCGTTACAGCGAGAGGCGCAAGCGGGCCCAGAGCGCAGCCATTGATGCCCTCTCGCAGGCCCACCCCGGTTCGTTCGTCACCACCCGTCGCCCCGCCCCTTCCGCCCACAAGAGCCAACCGAGTGAGCTCTTCCTTAGGCAGCCCCTCCCCTCCCGTAGCCAATCCCCGCTGCTCTTACGGAAGGAGGAGGAGCGCGCGGAACGGCCGCGCGCACGGCGGGCGCGCGGGAGGGTTGGCTGCCGGGTGACGTCAGGGCAGCCCCGCGTCGCGATTGGGCGAAGCGCTCGGGCCGGGGCAGGGGGCATGGGCGGGGCGGGTCGTCCGGGAGACGGCGGGGGGCGGGGCCAGGCGGGGCGGGGCGGGGCCGGTCGGTGTGTGGCCTCCATCTTTCCGCCGTGCGCCGCCGCAGCACAAAGAAGAGACGCTGCTGGGTCGGGCCGGGCCATGGACCCCGCGGTGTTCCTGGTGGGGCTGAGGTGAGGTGAGGTAAGGCAAGGTTAAGGCGGGGCGGGCAGGGCAGGGCACCGCCCTCGGGCGGTGGCGGGGCGTGCGTGTGTGCGTCGCGGGGCTGAGGTGGAGTGGGGCGGGCGCTGAGGGGAAGGGGCAGCGCAGGGCTGGGCACTGGTAGTGGTGGGCTCGGGGGCCTGCCGAGGCCGGCCTTAGGTCAACGAGGGGAAGGCGCGGTGCTCGCCCCCACCCCACTCTCCGCTTCCTCGGGAGCCACGCGTGCCGCCGGGGCAGGGTCCCGGTTGGGGTGAGGGCCGGGAGGCCGCCCGGGTGCGGGGCCGGGGGCTGGGCTAGGGCAGCCCCGCCGGCCTGAGGCAGCGGCCCGCGTTCCCGTGGGCGCTGTTTGTTTATGCAGGTGCTGACCTGGCTTTTGGGGGCGCGCGCTGCCTCGCCGGGGTCACTCGCACCCCTCGGGGCGGGCAACCAGCGAAAAAGGGCGGGTGGCCGCGATCCAGACCCGCATGCCTTGTGGCCGGCTGGGCTGCTGGCACGCTGGGGCTCCCAGCGCTGCGCATGGAGGCCCCGGAGCTGGTAAGAGCTGGGCTCAGTTGTAAAGTTAGGAGCTCGCAAAAGAAAGCGGTGAAACTTGAATGAAACGAGGGTTTGTTGGAATGGGGCACCCCAAGTCTGCCGCTGTTCGGCACGGTGAGGTGTTACAACTTTTTAAGGGCACCTCTCGGGTGCTGGCAGATCTTCCTGGTACTTGTATGACTTGCAAAACAAGGGCTTTGCTACAGCGGTTTGGTGCGGGTTGGGTTTTAGTGTGCCGTGGACAAAATGACGTGCTGCTCTGGGACGTCGTGGGAGCTCAGAAACACTCAGAAGAATTTTTTTTGAGCCTGTGAATATTTTTATGTTAATGTAAAAAGTTTAGAAGCCTGAAAACTATTTACCACTGTCAATGTAAAAATATTTCTGCAAGAGCAAGTTTTCTCTCTTTTGCAGAGAAAATATGAAGATGTGGAGTGAGCTACCAAATGCAACTATTTACCTAGATCTTTTGTTTTGCATACTTGGGCAATAGATTAGGCAGCGGCACCTTTCCTAGTAGTGTGGTAACACCACGGTACTGCTCTGGTCTCTTAGTTCAGTGCCTATAAAGCAGGTCTCTTAGCTGCTTGTATTATGCTGATATCAAGCATGCATTTCTTTTCTAAGCCATGTCATTCTGTCCTGCTGATTGCTGTTTCTATCTTGCATACCTTTGTTTCCCCCTTTTTTTTTTTGGTTTTTTTTTTTTTTTTTAAATATTGCTATTTCTTGTCTTCTGTTGTGCAGCAGTAGGTACAGTGTCCCTTCTGGGTAGGGTCTTAATGTAGGTCCTGAGAATACTGTCTTCCTGGTTTTAATTTACTGTTTTGTTATTGCAAAATCTTGTTCTGAATCTCTCAGTATCCACCCCGAGCCCAGAGTTCAGTTTGCTGCTCAGCCTGCATTTATCAGTGTTTCTCACGCAGTGGAACTTTAGTCCATGGGGAAGTATAGACATAAGAGCTGCCTTTTTTCTTCTAAATTTATTCAGCCTTCTAGATACTGCATTGTTTTCTGAATGCTGGTGTGTTTGGTGTTTTTTTCCCTTTTATGTCTGTCAGTATTTGTTTTCTTCAACATAAGCAAGAGATTTTTTTTTTCCACTTAGCACTGGCTTTGCCTCGGGTTTTCAATTTTTCTGTCCTCTGTCTTGCAATGAATGCATTTATTTGTTTTGATGTGGTGGTTTGGTTTTTTTTCCCCTCATGCTGGTCCTCAGTTCAGTTCTTCTGCTTTACTCATAATTTTCTGTACATCTATCAGTGCTATGAGGTTATTGTCAGGTGGAGACCTACATACATTTGTGTACTGTGACTCTTCCCCTGTTTACTTCTCAGTATTTAAACTTTTGCTATTTCCCTGCTATACTACACAAATCTCTTAACAGTGCTCATCACCTACGAGCTATCTGAAACATCCCCTCGCATCTTGTCTCCTCTTGGACTCCTGTATTTGGCTGTGGATTTCTGGAGGACTGTGCATTCTCAAAACTTGCTGTATCATTTTGAGAGTCTAGGATGCTGTTAAATGTATTTTTCTTTTGCATTTATCCAAATGCAAATAATTGATCTGTTCTTTGCTGTCATCTAAATCTGGCCCATTCTTCTGCAAGTGCTTTTGCATATGTCTTTGTTCTCCTCTGCTGAAACCCACTCGGCAAAAGAGGTCCTCTCTCCTGCTGGCACCCATTTGTGTGTGTCTTGCTTTAGGACATTCCTGTTAGTGCTTTGTGCCCCAATCTCTGCTATTTGTTCTCATTATAAGTCTAGTTGAATAGGTTGTGTATTTTTCCTGGTCTTTTCTTTTTCAGATGCATGAAGTGCAACTGTAGTTACATGATTGCTTGCTTCTCCTTGCCCTTTTCATCCAGACGCTCTCTTGAGGTTCCTGCTAATTCTAAAAGTTTTCAGCATCCGCTGTTCATCACTTGTGTAGGAAACTCCTCCAAGATACTTTAATGCAGTGTTATGCACCATGCACACACAGCTCTTGTCATTACTCTTGCTATTGCTGATTGTTTGTTAGCTTAGTCTTGGTTATTTACCTACTCTTAGATTGCTGGTACATCTAATTCAGCTAGTCCATGTGCCTCCCTTATCTTCAGCTGTGGTATCAGTGTGTGCCTCTGGGTAGGTGGGGTTATTGGTTTCCTTGAAGTCTTTAATTTTCCTTTTTGTTTACCTTCAGCCTCCTACACAAGGAGTTCAACTGCAATGCTTCATGTTAGCCACTGTGGTATCCTACTCTCTGGCCTTGTAATTTGGTGATCACTCAGTGGCTCCCTTAATCTCGCTGTGATCTTGTTCCATGCTTGTCTTAATGCTCATTTTTAATCTTAGAAGGGATGTGATGGTTGTCTGCACAACTTCTCAGCACTCTTCCTTGGTATGTTTTCAGTATTTTCATACCGGTGGTCTTGGCTCTCAGCATGTTTCATTTGCTGTGAGCCTCATAGATAGATTACTTACAATATTTTGATTCCCTCCCATAAAGTAGGACACCTCTCATACTCTGCCTGTCAGGTAATATAAAAGTCCATTTCCCTCAGGCTTTTTGCTTGTTTGTTAAAATTAAGGAATAAAAGGGAGATATTTAGTAACCTAAGCAATAAGTTAGTGATAAAGGTGGTGATTTGTCATGGAACGCTTAGTGGCCTGTTACTCTTTAGGCTTCTTTGTTCTAATTTCCTTTCACATCAATATCTCCCCTAGCAGATAACATATTGTATTTTGAAATGTCTCCTATTGGTCTCTTTAAATCTCTTAGATAATGTGATGGTATCCTCACAAAATGGAGCAGAGTTTGTCATGTGCACTGTTAGGTTTCCCTCTAGACACAGAGGCAGCAAGTTAAAATGCTATCACCTTGTAGTAAATTGAAGGCAAACTAATGTGATGAAGTTCATCCTGGTCTGCTCCATTGTCGATATGTTGTGTTCAGCATTTTAAACTGTTAGGTTTGGGGTTTTTTCTTCCTCGCCTGAGCTTATGATTGCTCAGTAGACTTTGAATTTATTCCTTGATTTGAAGTAGCACAGGCAGAGGTGCTGTGCTGGGATTCATTGTCTTTCAAGTGGGATTCATTGTCTTATCAGAATTGTGTTGTGTCATTTTGTGCTTTGCATTTCCTTGTGTCCTGACAATGTATTTTGTTTTCCCTTCCTGGTTTTTTTACGCAGTGACTGTAAAGTTGGCATGGCAGCAGCTGTGCCAGCATGATCTTTGTTTCCTTGTCTATTCTTCATCATGTCACTAAGGTCTAATATAAGTCAAATGTTCATGCATGACTCATAAGGTTGTGTGACCAACCAATGCATCATGATCTCTCTTCAGCTGTGCTTGTAATGATCTGGTACCTTGATCTACCACTACTGTGGCCAAACTTGTGCTTTAGACGTTTACCCAACTCTGCCATAGGAACTTTGTGTATTTGGTAGGTTTTGCCCATTTGGTAGTGATACTTGCTAGCTCAAAGTCTGGGCTGCTCGTCACTTGTTAATATATGTTTATTAATGGGGGTTCAGGAAGTTGCCATGATCAGTGACAAGAAATCCATCCTTTTCATTGGAGAAGTAGTGGTTTCTAAGCATGCAAAACACTTGCAACTGTAGTTATTTTTCTCCCTTTCTAAGGCTTTTTTGCTCTAGGAAGTGCTTCACTTTTGCTTGAAGTTTCTGGATATCTGAGTGTTTTGCTGGACATGAGGGGAAGGACCAGAGTTGAGGATGTTTTGATTTGAAGTATTAGTGTGACTTTTTGGATTGCTTGCTTCAGTGTGTGTGCACAAACTGATATATTAATATAGCTTGAATCATAGGT
The DNA here is from genome assembly GCF_030463565.1 of Pelecanus crispus. Taxonomy (NCBI): domain Eukaryota; kingdom Metazoa; phylum Chordata; class Aves; order Pelecaniformes; family Pelecanidae; genus Pelecanus; species Pelecanus crispus. Next base: position 25,376,497 of record NC_134650.1, read on the forward strand.
TAGAGGACAGTCAGTGAATTACATGCCAGAAAGCTATGCCATTTGTGTGTATTTCCTGTAGACAGTGGGGTGTGCTAGAAATTGATATTGAAAAAGAAAATCCAGCAGATACACTGATGCTCTTTTTCTAAAAGCAAGGCTGTCTGGTGGCACGGAGAAAGCTTAGAGTTCTTCATGGCTTTTAAAAATGTTTATCTAATGGTGAATGAAGAATGATGTGTGTGTTTGCACTCCAACTCTGGTCAATGTATCGCTCCTGGAGTGAAAGATTTTTTTAAAAAAAAAAAAAAGAAAATGAACAATGGGTGAGGTTTTTTCTCTTTAGAGCTGTACCCCTCTGGTACATTTGGTGAGATAGTATCTAAATATAATTATTAAAACAGTTTAATCTTAATTTTCCTGGCATTCCTCATGAAGTTATTTAGGAGAAGCCCCAGATGACTGTAACTTTGTGTTCTTGATATTGTTACGGGTTTCTGAGAGCTTCTTAAATTGTTTTCGAGCTTTCTGCCTTTTTTGATGTGCAGCCATAACAAACTAAAATGGGTACGTACTTTTGTTTAAACCACTTTTAGACTGTCCTATGAAACACATACGTGCTTGTCTTCAGCCCGCTTCCTAACCCACGTGCGCTTGTCCGAGTCTTCTCTTGGGTGGTCAGTCCCCTTCCTCTTCTTGGCTATGGGAGCTCCAAAACCCCTTGACCAACTTCCTCCGAGTTTCTTCATACAGGCCGAGGCCTTAAAACACTATGAAAAAAAATACCACAGCTCAGTGGTAGGAGCAGGATACCTGTGAGACCTGGAGTCACTGGCTCTGCTGCTGACAGAAGCACTTGTGTTACATGTGGTCACCTACTCAACATCAAGATCTTTCCTGCAGCGTGATTTTATGGTGGACTTGTAGTGGGGTAGAGAGAAAAGGTGATCAAGGCAGAACCTGAAAAGACAAATGGGGAGAAATGAAGCTGGGTTCTTGTGTGTGTTTTTTTCTTTTTAATTGGTGAGATAAGGGGTTCCAGTGACCTGTCCAGAGGTGTGCATCAAGTTTGGTAGACTTCAGTTCTGGAAGCCCCAGATCAGCACTCACTTCCTGTGAGTGCTTCTGAGGCAGGTTTGCTAACCTAGTGACCTACATGTTATATTTGACTCAGATAGCAGTCGTTTGAGCAGCTGTTGCTGTATCCACTTACAGGAGGAAAGAGAATCAGAAGGATGTCTCCTGCTCTGCTGGTGGAGTCCCAAACTTAGGCTAGCAAAGAAAGAGCTGCTGGCTTTCCATGGTTGGCAGGGAAGGGTGTAAAACTGGCTCTCAGCTACTGGCACTGAAAGATCAAGCCATCCTCCGATGCTACTTTAATTAACAAGAAGTGGAAATTTCTTCAGCCTATTTCCTGCCGAGCTGTTAGGTTTTTCACGTTTGAGATGATAACCAGTGTCATAAAGTGACAAATTTGGTGAGGCTGAGAATAGGAGGGTCTAGACATTGTCTGCTCTGTGCTATGTTCTCTGAGGCAGTTGTCAGACAGCTGACAATGCAAACTTCCAACTGAGGCATCACTGAATTTTTCAGCAATGTTATCAAAATCTTTCACACATCCAAAACTGTTTTCAGTGTATTTTATGCATTTGTAATAGCTTAGTCGTGCCATCTAGCTGGGCTCACTCCTGTGGTCTACAGCAGGAGACTGTTCTGCCTTCTGCAGAGTAGTTCTGTACCTAACCTTCCTTTTGAAAATGAGCCCCAGCTCTGACTTAGGAGAAACAAAAGCACTAAGATTAGTTTACAGACAAGAAACAGGACAACTTTGGGATTTCACCATTTTGGCTGTGTTACACAAATGCAGTGGTTTGCTGACAAGAATCTGCCCCTGCTTCCAGCAGTCCCTGCTTGTAGTGTCTTTCCATAGCCCATGGTGTGATTACTCAAATGCCTCTGTGCTAGCCATAGATCTAGTTCCCACAGCACGATGGTACTATGTGACTGTTTGAGCTGCTCAGTCTCTTGATTTGTACCTCAAAATGCTTTTGTAGTTTATCTTTTGTTAATGTATCGGGTACTTTAAACTAAGTATGTATTATTGCAGCTTACTGCAATGAGTTATCTCCCTGTAATTCAAGAGAACTCTTTCATTGGTTTCTGGATAGTAATATAGGTAAAGCCTTATCCTTTCTGAAATGGACTATTATTCAATTTACTAGAAAAAGCTTAAAAAAATTTCATTGGTATTTTTGTGTTATTTCGTTGCAATTCTGCACCTCTGCTTGGTACTCAGAATGTCCACACTTTCCTCCCAGCACTGTCTGTTCTGGAATTTCTTGGGGTGTTTTTTATTTGGTATTTTGTGGTGGGTTGGTTTGTTTAAATTTATTTATTGTTCATAACGTCTGTAACTTTCAGGGCAGCAAGGAAGATTAACTTGAATTAATTGAAGGATTTATTTATAAGCCTCCAAATGAATGTCTGTGCCAAAACTTAATATGGTATAGCTAAACAATTTTATTTTGTGTGTTTGTATTCCTTCAGCTTGTAGGATCAATGTTCCCTGCCATCTGCAGGGCATTATCCTTATCTTCCTGCCACTTCTGAAGCAGTGCATTATACTCTGCTTCTTGGGCAACTGCTGAGCTTGTACAGCTCTGCCACATCAGCTTGCTGGAGCCAAGTCTTGTTCAACTTCCCCAGAGTTGTGAGATACTGCTATCTTTTAAAAAAAGATCATTATCTCGGATGTTTGTTCATCTGCCTCAAAGCGTAGCTTTGTCTCTGAAAAGAAATGTAATGACCCATCTACAGTCTGGGGAGAAGGGAACCAAGCCATCTACAGTTTGGGGAGAAGGGAACCAAGAGGTCATGTTCTGCATAATTGATATTGGCGTTGAATGGGTGGTTTAGACATTCAAAGCATTAAAGCGAAGCTGAGATTTTTCTGAAGTCCATGGTACAAGGGACAGTTCCACCTAAATGATTGTGAGATGAGAAATTATGACCTCCGAGATGGAGGAAGCTAGGAGGTGGTAAATGCTTCAGTTTCTCTTTCAGAAAGAGCTGTAGCAGAACAGTCTCTGCTTGAGGAGCCCTGGGCAGTGGTCTGTCCTTATCCAGAGGTAAGGGAAAACCTGGGCAGGGCAGGTGTCTCTCTTTACCAGGCCTACTTTGGATACACTAGTTTAAGTGAGACAGTGAACTTCACTTTAAATCCATGTTGCAATTTTAGCGTTCCTGTACCAGCTTAGAAACAGATTTAAGGGAAGTAAAGACAAAGTAGTCCAATGTACAAGTGACTATAAAATCTGACTTTCATAGTGAGTCTACAGAAAAAGAAACTGTTGTGGTGGTAGTTAGTATCTGCTTCTTTCTGCTGCTTCTTTCTCCTTTGACTGTTATCACATCAAGTCGAACAAGAGATCAGATCCTTCAACTACTCTGTGTTTCTGACAAAGCTAGAATTACCTAGAGAGGACTGCAGGGTTAAAGCCCAGTTTTTTGCGTAAGCCATGCACAACCTTCGTGGTTTTCACTGACAAGCACTTGGGCAGCAGCTAGAAAGTTTTTGAGAGGTGATCAGTCTCTGTGAAACAGGCACTCTCAGGGTCAGTCTGCTTTCAGTTTGGAGTGCTCTTACTACAGGAAGAAAGCAAATGACTGTGGCAATGGCTTTGTCTTGCAGATGGTTGACACACTGCATGCCAGTAAATGCTGTTTCCCATTGAGTTTTGACACTAGTCTTAACACTCCAGGATATTTTTAAAGAAAATAGATTTGAATTTGCTACATGCAAAAGAACCGGCATGGCATTTACTCTCTCCTCCTGAAGCCTGCAGTCCACTTCTTGCATGTGCTGCATGGTAGCCACACTGGATGCCAAGTAGCTTTCTCTTCAGTTGCACAAGTCTTACAGTTGAGAGGTTGACCTCAGATCTTAATGCGATCTCCTGAGAAAGTCCCAATTTCACATTATAATTGTATTTAATTTACTGGAAATTCTTGGGTTTCATTGCCTACCCCAGTCATTTCAAAGATTATATCCTCTCCATGTTATCGAAGCTTGTGGTTGCAAACAGGCCTCTTCCCCCTCTTATTCCTGTGTTGAAGTTGTTTATATTGCAGCAATTCATAGCTGTGTTTCCTTCTCATGGTAGTTTGAATTCTTCATCAGATTGGCATCACAAGGATTTCCATCTCTTCCTTTTTAGGAGCATCATTTCTTTGGGAAAGAAATGGTGAGGAAGTATTTCTAATTGTTTTATCTCCTTAATAGGAAACTGCTGCCCAAAGCTCTCACAGTTTTGCATTTGAAAAGCTGTCAACTTTACAGTGTGGCTTGCTGACTGAGCTCCTGTGTTAATCTGTCTTGAGAGGAGAAATCGATGGTCTTATTCTTGTAACAGTGGCAGAAGCTGAAAAAGTGGTTCTAGTAGCTGAAACCCTCTCTATTCATTTAAGTGTATGAGGTTTGTTTGTTTGTTTGGCAACACACTCCATTACATGGAAAGGAGAGGCATTTTCCATTATGAGGCAGTATTATGGTTGGCTGTAACCAAATATTTGAGAGGATGAATCACCGACTCTTGGGCTGCATGTTGCAGAGAAAACGAGCTTAACACCACTTGGAGCTAACTTCTCCATTGGTGTGCTCTTTTGGGTGATCGAGAGGAGGCCTCTCTTGAGTAGGCTGGGCTTTGTGCTACCAGGCAGGTGCAAATCCACTCAAATAAGGTTTTGTTTCAATGGCTGATGATTACTTCCAGCCCCGCCCTCCACTTGGACTTCCAGCTGCAGCAGGTTGGTCAGTCTATACAGCTTGCAACTCCTTCATGCATCCATGCATGTGCCTGAGCCTGCCAGGAGAGCAGCTGCTTTGCTGTAGCAGGGGTGGTCCCAACAGCTGGTGGAGGTGTGCAGGGGTATGGGAGGCTGCTGCTGGCAGGGCTCCAGCAGTACCCCAGCAGCTGCTTTTCTCCTGTGCAGGGGAGGTTTCTGGCTCAAACGGCGTCTGAGCCTGGTGCTTTGGTTAGACAAAAATGTGCTGGGGCGGCTGTTCAGTGGGTGTTCTGCAGGTGCTCTCTGGTGTAAATGAGGAGGTGTTGGACACTGACATTCTCTGCTGTTCCTGCAATATCTGTTCAGAGAGAGAGGTATTGGTACCAGATACTTCTTACAGAATAAAAACTTACATTTTGATCAAATGTTTGGCAGCTTCATAGTCCTGTATCCCAAAGTAACAGCTGATGGTCAGAATTCAGAGGAAATGGATGATCCTGCCTGTTGAAAAGCAGGTACTGGCTGCTGCCTTTACCATTTCTTGCACTTAAAAACATGGGGTCAAGCTTTTATAAAAATACCATTTCAAAGTAAAATAAAAGTGTTATCACTTTTATAAATCTGGCTGCTGTTGTGAGCAGCTTTCATAGTCTTGTTATCACTTTCTAAATTTGCCAAAGAATTCCTCGGGCAAGTGCAAAACTGATAGCATGGGACTTTCTAGCACTGCAGTGTATCTGAATGACACAAAACTGAGCTAATCATGGGGAAAGCGGTCACAGCTTGCTTTCTTTCTGTCCTGTAGCTGAGCTCTTGCTGGTATTTTTGTGCAAAGCTGCTTCATCTGAAGACTTTCAGATCTACTTTGACTTGCACTAATTGTTTAAGGAAATGGTGTTTGCACGATATCATTGTAGCCCTGACCGGAGTCAATAGGTTTCTGTTCCAGTGGCCTTCCAGGGAACCTTCCAGGAAACTTCTTCTCACTCTTGTGCTGGTGCTTAGGTGTATCTTAGCTGTTAGCTCATAACATATTTGGGTTAAAGAGTGTTTTGATGTGATACTAAAACATGAAAGGTAAAACTCACACCAGCAGCCTAATGCTACAGTCGCAATTCATTATAATGTTGTAAAACTGTCCTTAAAAAACATGCCAGCTCAAATGCAATGTAGTGCATCACTGTTTTGAAAGATTTTTTTCTTAAAAAGCTTTTCCTTTGCACTTCAGAACCTCTCTTCATGCATTTGTACTCTGTCCAGACAAGCTGGTTTGCAAGGTGGATCTGTAGCAATCTCCTCTTCTACCTTGTGTTCCTAATTATTCAGCTTTTCAGTTTGTTTGAGGCTTGACAACTCCTTGTGCGTGATGGTAAGCAACAGCCGAGTGAATGCTGTCAAACTCAGCTCTTTACTAAATAAGGGGAGTTTATCCTGTCATTTCTATCTTCCCTTTATCTAATCGACTTTTATAGTGTACTTGCTTTCATTTTCTGCTGTCCCTACTCTACTGAAGGGTGATCTGGAGCAGATGTTGCTTCCCTTCTTCCTCCCTTAAGCAGTAATTTGAAAGGAGGAGTCGGTCACTGCTCTGCACTTGCTATGGTGTCTGGAATACACCAAGGCTGTAAAAACAGATTGGGTTTTCTGTAGCTATGTCTAGTCCAAAAGCTAGTAGGTGGCAAACTGGTTTTTGAAGCCTTGAGAGAACTTCCCCCATAAAGTATGAACATGGCTGAAAATAACAGCATGACTTGATGTCATGGCGGATGTAGGGAGGAGGTGGCATATGTCTACCTTAGAGGCAGTTTCCAAGTGAATTGTTCTCTCTTTTCCCTTTGTCTTCAGGGGCTCTTCAGCACGGTTCCTAAAAGTGAAAGCAGAGTCAACTAGAATGACTCACTGCCCACGATAAAGACTTACAGAGTGCTGCTTTTCTGGATACAACTGCATCTGTGCCCTGAAGAAATACAGTCCACTTCTGTTACAGCTCTTTGTGAGCAAGCCCAACTATTCCTGAACCAAACATACTTAAGGGTGAGTTGATCATAATCACTTGTTTTTAATCATGCTTTAAGCTGTCAAACAGGAAAAACCTAGGTTTCAATAATCAGTTTTAATCTTGATATACATCTATTTTTGTTTCCTTAGGTAGGTTCTTACTCACTGCTAATCCCTAAAATACAGCTTTTCTATACTCATTTTGATGACAGGGTAGATTCACTGTGTTAATGTTTTCTTAAGTTACAGAACAGCTTAACTAAATTCAGGTTCTAAATCTGTAACACACTAACAATGCAGTTTTACATTTTAGTAACATAAGTTACTAAAATAGCCTTAAAGGACCTGGATTCATAAATATATGCATATTTTTTTCCTCCAGAAGACATGTTTTGCATTGCACATAACTAGCTTTTATTTAAAAAAACAACCAAAAACCTCTCAACCTTTTAAAGTCATTTGAACCAGTTGTGGTCTCGCACAATTCCGTTTAAGATCCATGCAGTCTGTATTGGCACCCTCATGTCTACTTTTTACTTGCTGACTGAGAAGATAACAGCTGTATTAGAATCCTGAGCCTGGTGTCCCACCTCTTGTGGTCAAACTGCTTTGAGAATAAGGCAAGCATGTTGTAATGCTGAAACCCTTTTAATGATCTGTGGTTTAGGAATTTCTTGAACTGGAAGTCAAGATCTTGTGGGTTTTTGTAATTAATATCTCTTGAGGGATTTCCCCCCCTGAACCAAGTTAGCCTTCAGTTAATTTCTTAATACTGAACTTTTCACCACGCTAAAAGAGATAAGGTACTTCAAACCTGCAGAATTGTCTGTGAGAGCTTGTTTGCAGTGCTTTTCCAGTAACAGCTGTACATCCAGAGACTTGCTCATATGACCAGTGTCTGGCTTCCCAAATAATATTTTTATGATCTTGTCCCACTTGGCAGCCAGCAATTGCACAGTTGCCAGTTGGCGCCAGTGGTAAGGAGCCTTTCATATTTGAAAGGTGGCAACTGTCTTTGACTTTCTTTTAATCATAGAATCGTTTAGGTTGGAAAAGACCTTTAAGATCATCCAGTCCAACCATTAACCTAACGCTACCAAGTCCACCACTAAACCAATTAAAGGTCGAGTAATAATTAATTTCATGTTTCCTGGCTTGGTGGCTGTATTATATTTAATGAAAGTAAAACTAGGAATCATTAAGATTGGAAAGGACCTCTAAGATCATCAGTCCAACCATCAACCCAACACCACCATGCCCACTAAACCATGTCCAAAAGTGCCACGTCTACCTGTTTTTTTGACCACTTGCAGGGATGGTGACTCCACCACCTCTCTGGGCAGCCTGTTCCAATGCTTGACTACCCTTTCCGTGAAGAAATTTTTCCTAATATCCAATCTAAACCTCCCCTGGCGCAGCTTGAGGCCATTTCCTCTCATCCTATCACTTGTTACTTGAGAGAAGAGACCAACACCCAGCTCACTACAACCTCCTTTCAGGTAGTTGTAGAGTGATAAGGTCTCCCCTCAGCCTCCTCTTTTCCAGACTAAACAACCCCAGTTCCCTCAGCCGCTCCTCATTAAGGCCTGTGCTCCAGACCCTTCACCAGCTTCGTTGCCCTTCTCTGGACATGCTCCAGCAACTCAATGTCTTTCTTGTATTGAGGGGCCCAAAACTGGACACAGTATTCCAGGTGCGGCCTCACCAGCGCCGAGTACAGGGGAACAATCACCTCCCTGCTCCTGCTGGCCACACTATTTCTGATACAGGCCAGGATGCTGTTGGCCGCCTTGGCCACCTGGGCACACTGCTGGCTCATGTTCAGTCGGCTGTCGACCAACACCCCCAGGTCCTTTTCAGCCAGGCAGCTTCCCAGCCACTCTTCCCCAAGCCTGTAGCGTTGCATGGCGTTGTTGTGACCCAAGTGCAGGACCCGGCACTTGGCCTTGTTGAACCTCATACAGTTGGCCTTGGCCCATCAGTCCAGCCTGTCCAGGTCCCTCTGCAGGGCCATCCTACCCTCCAGCAGATCGACACTCCCACCCAGTTTGGTGTTGTCTGCAAACTTACTGAGGGTGCACTCAATCCCCTCATCCAGATCGTTGATAAAGATGTTAAACAAGACTGGCCGCAAAACAGAGCCCTAGGGAACACAGCTTGTGACCAGTCGCCAGCTGGACGTAACTCCATTCACCACAACTCTCTGGGCTCGGCCATCCAAGCAGTTTTTTACCCAGCGAAGAATGTATGGTGCTATATGTCTGCTGTTAAAGCAGTAGTAAGCTGTTACAGGATATTCACCATAATCTCTAGCTTAAATGTTAAACTTGATTCTTAAAAGAATAGCATGAGTTTAGTCTTAAAAGTTACTTAATTATTCTGGCATGCTTGAAGTAGTGAAATGATGTCTTTTGAAGGGCTTTATTTTAGCTGAGACTTTACATAATGTTCTATAGAAATATACCCTGTGGCTTGAAAAATAACTTGTAATGAGGCAGAGTTTTGGATCCTTTTGCTCTTTCTAGCATTCTCAATTCAGTGATTCCAAGGGACTGCCCTACAGTCCCAGTTACTAGTGGGCCTGTATTTGATCCAAACCATTTGAATCAAGAACAAAGGAATGACTGAAACAGTCTTGAATCCCAAAAAGGGATGGGGTTGATGCTAGGTCCGAAGAAGCATACAACCTGCACAAAAAACAACCCTTTCAAAAGGAGTGTTTAGATTTGTAGGCATTAAAATGGTGCCTGTAATTCCTGTTTATTTCAGGGTTCTTTAGGTGAGAATCCAGTTGATGTAGGCATATTCCAAAAAGATGTGTTTATGTGCAGATGGGTTAAACACAGAATTCACTGTTAAATCTATATTTTGTAGAGTGAGCCTGGAAATGACACTGAATATTCCTGATGTGAAATGAGAACCTTAAATGTGCAGCCTTTACTTGAGTGGCTTGAGCAGTGTGCCCGTAGAGGGTAAAGAACAAATGAAACTGTTAACACTTACCACTTAAAGGGTAGCAGTGTGCTAGATGGAAGGACAAAGTTGTTCCTCTGCATCCAGAAACCATGGAAGAACTGTGAAACAATAGGTAGTGTAGAAAGGAATGGTGTGTGGGTGGGAGCTACTTACCCAGTGAACTTCCTACTCCTCCTCTTCCTTCCTTTCCCCCTCCCTGCAATAGTCTTCAGGTACAAACTTTGTGTTTCCTAGGTGCTTTAGACTGATTCTGTTTACTAAAATAGGAATTCTTCTGTTATTCATTAGAAGTAGTAACACTGACTCTTGTTTTGGGTTTCCTTTTTCAGACCTCCTTCTCGATGACCAACGTGTATTATAACGAATTATATTGGAAACTAAGTCTCCAACTTCCCATTCATTCCAGCTGGTAGCAACGCTTATAATGCAAAAAAATCACAATTCAGGATCACACAAACATTACTCTTAAAACTTTCTAGATGATTGTAGTTGCTTTGGTTGTGTTCTATGCTAGCAGAAGCCTTTTTCAAGGTTTACTGTTGACTCTAGAGCACCACATTCCCTGCTTACTGGGAGCCTTGGGAGCTAGCAATATGGGAAACTCATGTGTTTGCCGCGATGACAGTGGAGCAGAAGACAATGTAGAATCTCGGAGTCGGCAAACAGAGAACAGTAGAGTACATGTACCTGAAGCAAGAAGCCACCCAAGGGACCCTGTCCGTCCACCCAGGAGAGGTCGAGGGCCTCATGAACCAAGAAGGAAAAAACAGAATGTGGATGGGCTAGTACTTGACACGCTGGCTGTAATTCGGACGTTAGTAGATAAGTAAGTACCTCCTCAAGGAATAATTCAACATGAATGAAAATGTTCTTGTCTTCTCTCAAACTGTGACTCCATCCTCTCACCGATCTACACCTGACCCTCCCTGAAGCAGCCACGTGTTTCCATCTGGAGGCTTAGGAGAGGAACACCTTTCCTAGGTAATAGAAGTAGCTCCTGAGTGCCCAGGTACAGACTCCTCCAGGAGCTGAGGAGTTTTCTCAGTTCCTGTATGGGCCTACACCCAGGTGGGATGAGGAGTGTGCTCAGTATTCCTTACCTGGCATAGATACACAGTTTAGGAAGCCATGAACGCTCCAGAGCTTGGGAACTTCTGTCCTAAAAATTGGTTGTTGTGCAAGATTTCTGTTTTCAGGCTGTATTTACTTCTTTGGAAATTGTTAAGCAAAAACTGAGGGCTTTGATCTTTGTTAGTTTGTAGAAACAGACTGAGGTTTTCTTTCCAGTTATAAGTCTGACTGCTTTTTAAAGACCGTGTGTTGTGGCTGTTCAACTCATGACCCCAGTATTGCATTCCTTGCATGCTCAAAGCATCCATTTAGGGTGTGGGGGATATTTATGGATTCGTCCTTTTGTTTTGTTTTGTGTTGCTTTTTACAAAGCTTTAAAAGGACATTAAAAATTCTGGGTTAGGTTAGCTCATCACCTTTAGGGTTAGGTGCAGGCTAGGAATTGGAAAGGCCAAAACAGAAGGAAAAACACTTGTAGCTTCACAAGCTGGGGTTTAAGTGGATAAGGCTCAGGATAAGTGAGCCTTGATTCATATACCTGCATCGTTACTCTGGAATGTGCCTGCAGCCGAGGAGTTTGCCTTCCTGCTGTAAAATGCTTTAAATGGAAATACCAGGGCATATTTTTTTCCTGAACATTTAAATCTAAGAGAGTTGGTTTTTAACAGGCTTTATTTTGTGGTCTGTCTTCACAGCATTAAATTAAAATTATGGCAAATTTTTTTGCAAGTCTCTCCCTAATATCGCATGCCTTCCCCTTTCCCCTATGTTCAGCTCCTTAAGCTGTTTCACAATGCTTTTGTGCATAGTTGATCCTGTTCCTGTGGGTCTTCCAATCAGTTTTGTAATCTTGTAAGTGCTTTCCTATGCTACTGAGGGACAATAAGCTTAGTTATTTCACTGATCCTGGAGTCCTGTTTCTGACAAATCCCTGAAGCTACTGTATTTTTTTTTTATACAGACTCCAGTGAAATACTTTGTTAGACTCACATAATGACATAGGTTGGAAGGGACCTCCAGAAGTTCATCTGCTCCAACCTCCTTAAAACCCAGGTCTAGCTGGAGCAGGTGGCTCAGGGTCTTATCCAATCAAGTGTTGAACATCTTTGGAATACGGAGATTCTCCACCTCTTTGGGTTCCTGTTCCAGTGCTTGACCACCACACACTTTATATAAGTAAATATTTTTAAAAGTTGGAATTTCCCATGTTCCAACACAACCCTGTTGCTTCTTGTCCTGTTGCTGTGCACCTCTGAGAAGAGTCTGGCTCTGTCCTTTTTGCTCTTTCCCATTACAAAGTTGCAGACAACAATAAGACTTCCCCTCCTCTCTCCTACCCCCCCTTAAGGGTGAACAAATCTGTTTCTCTTAGCTTTTCTTTGTATGGCATGTTCTCTAGCCCTCAACAATCTCAGTAGCCTTCTGCTAGACACACTCACTTATAGCAATGCCTTTCTTATCCTGGGGAGCCCAAAAGTGGTCTGTACTGGTATACTGGTTTCCCTTGTTTCATATTAAGGCAGTTGGTAAGATGCATCTGGTTTTATAACACATCTACATATTACAAGTTCTTGCAGATAAGACAGAGACATACAGGTATGAATAATGGAGAGGGCCTGTTCACAAGGCAAACTATCTAAATGAGTCTGAAAAAAATTTAAGCAGTCTTTCTCCTAGAATTGAAGCTAATGATAGCCCTTTTAGATTAGTAGGAATGCTCACTAGGAGGGGAAAAAAAAATAATCCATGTCTGGAAATCCTGGTTTTCAGTGTAAGTGGGAGACTGTAGGAATAAGTATGTTCCATTATTACCTGTTCTTCCTAGAGCCTAATTTTTCAGTTTTGAAAACACCACAACTGAAGGAAATGGTAGAGAAGCTGACAAATCTCTTTATGTCAAAAAATGTGCAAGAGTAAAGTCAAACTAAAATGAAACCAGTAAGAGCAGGTTGGAAATACAGGCTTCAGTGTGATAGTACAGCCTTAAAAAGGTAGCAGTCTAAAGAATGGAAGGCAAAAGCCTTTTTCTGACAATTTTTTTTCCAAATTCTGTACTGAAAGTTAATACATGGAGACACTGTGAGATGAATTGTAAATTAAGTTGTTATACCAAGATCTGCAATGAACAGTTGCTTTCCATGTTTGTTGTTTGTTTGGGTTTTCTTGTTTAGGTTTTTGGTTTTTTGTTTTATCAAATCTCAAAGTTCAGACATGAAACATACCTGGCAACTGCTTTTTTTCCTCTCATACCTAGAGATAACTCCTTTCTAGAAGGAAAGGAGTTAAGTTTCATTTCCTAGCCTCAGTAGAATAAGTACTAATTTTTGGAGTTTATATGAAGTGTTGCTTTACAAATTAAGAAATTAGCAAGATGACTGGTTTGTTTCCAAATGAGGAAGGTGGGGATGTTTGGAAATTAAGTGGTTAAAATGGTAAATTGGTGGGACAGAACTCTCCTTTGCTTGGTGCCAGTACTGCTAACACCTGCTACCCATGCCAGAATCAGAAATCTTGCTGATAAAAATTTCCTCCTTTTTTATCATAGCCTTTACTTGTACTTACAGTATTTTTTTTCTTCTTGCTTTGAGTCTTTACATCCTTTCTCTTAAGGTAATTCTGCTTGCATCATTGCACTGCTTTTTCCTGCTGGGGAGATTAGTTTCCAGAAGAAAGGCAAAGAGATGGTGGGGGGAATATTTGTTTCCAGTGTTATGGCAATATAAAAATGTGTTTAAACTTCAGCATTTTCTTTTGTAAATATGTAAGAGTGTGTTAATTTTTTTGGTAAGAAAAGCATGTATTTTAATCATATTTTCAGTCAAAACTGAGATTTTCTCTTTTATAATTAATCCCTCCAAAGTAGGTAGCTTTATTATTTGCATGATTAACCTGCATGAAATTTTCTAAATTTCATCTGTATTTAGCATTTCTGGTTTCACTTCAGAGGTGTGTGGTAGAAATGGAGCCTGGAACATATCTTTCTAAGTCTGGGGTTAGTTCACAATGCCTCAGTAGCACTGAATAAAGCATTTAGGATATGCTGCTGCATAAGCTTTTTCTTGACCTGGAGATGATTACCGAGTAGGATTTTGAGATCTTGCTTTCGGTACTTTCAACAGCAATGCCTGCTCAGATAAGCACTGGCTATGGGTTCTTGCCATTGCTCCAGCAAACCAGATTGAGGAACTGATCTAATTGAACTTTTTATGTTTTTATGTTGGAAAAGGAATTGGGTTAAATATCTTCTGTTAAACTACCTTAACTATTTCTCACAGTTCTTGTTAATGAGTTTGAAGTCTATAATGCTGTTAGGTGGCTTGCCTTTCAGTTTTGTGGGTTTTGGTTTTTTAATATCTATATATTTAGCAGAGAATTTCTGGGGGAAAAAAAAAATCATGTTTAAGCAGCAGTGTCCCTTGTGCACTGCTCTCTGTTCACTTCATAACCTCTGACATAGAGTCTCTTGTTACGTACTCTGAGGAACCCTGCTAATGAATAGTGCTCTGCCTAAGCATTGTGTTAAGCTTTTAGACATGTGGATATGGATCACCATTTCATTTATCAGCTATTGTAGATGTGCAGATGTTGACTTTGAGCCAGAACTCAGATCCTATCTGTGTTTCAGATCTGAAAACAGCATTAGCAGTACACAGCCTGTGTAACTTCCTTTTGTTAAATACTACTGGATTAATTTTCTGTCTGTGTATTATCATTTTATTTGGTGTATTATATTGATGAGTGTGCATAAATTTTGACCTATGTAATATCTCTTTCAGTGACCAGGAGCCTCCTTATTCAATGATCACGTTGCATGAAATGGCAGAAACAGGTATCAAGGCACTGTGTTGGGCATTTCAGTTGTAACTCCAAAGCAAAAAAAATCCCTCTTTTCTTTGTGAAGAAAAATACATGCTAGCAGTATGTATTACAACTTGCTGTAGCTCTAGGAATGTGGGATCCAAAACAGTTCTGCCCTTCAGAAGTTTCACTGAGCTCATTGCATTTGCCCAAGTTCTTTTGAACTCCATTAAACTTCCTGCGTGAACTCTCCAGAGGTAGCCAACGGATGGCCACAAACACATTGTAATGGCATTAAACCATAAGCCACAAGGAATGTCTGTTTGCAGTAAGGCAGAAACAACCCACATAGTTGAAACCCATGTGCTCCTGTGTTGGCAAATAGTACATACTTTTTTGTCTTGGCTTTTGCTGTCCTTAGACCTCTACTTTATTGATGTAGTTGTTCCAGCCTTGTCCCTGAGTACTCCTGCAAGCTTTTTTTTTTTGGTCTTTGTTAGAGCAGGAGAAATTCTTCCTGCTCAAGACCTCCACCAAATTTCTGGTTTAGGTGAATTTTTGTGTCTCTTAGTAGAGTTGGTACTGGTCTTAGGAAATGTATTTCTATATCAAAATAAATTAATCAACCTAATTAGATATTACAGCAATTCAGTAAAGTGTTTTTCGGGGGAATGTGCTAACAAAACTCAAACCCCAATGTGTTACTTATATGTAGTTGTCACCACTGAAGGGAGTGCCAAGTCTTTTCAACCTCACTTGTTTGTATGCAGATACAGACTCTGTCTTTATTTTCACTTCTAAGGGAACTAGTTTCTTGTAAATCCAAATCTGTTTACTTTATTAGTAGTTTAACATCTCATATGAGGCTTATTGTTTGCTTGCAAGTAGAAGTCCTTGTCTAATCATTGAACAGTGAGAGCTGTTCCTTATGAAAGCAAATTTTCTTTAGACCACCAGGCACGGGACAAGCTAATGCAGTTCCTCTGAGGTCTGTGTTACCTGAGGGAACTTAAGAAGAGTGCTCTGATTCTGGCTAGAAGAAATATTTTTTCAGTGTTATTGTGGATGCAGCATTTAACACTTAAGAGTTGACATTGGACACTGAACTCGAGTATCACACTGGAACAAAGTGCTTGTCCATGAGTCATGTCCATGGTCATGAGTGTTCCTTCCTAATAGTAGTGGGAACTAAAGGATGCTCTGACCTGGGCGAGACTGTTCTCCAAACAATGGAGGTGTTCACTATTATGCAAGCTGCTGTAAACTTTCTTTTCCTCCTTTAAACTACTGCAAACTAAGATATTCATTTAAAAAGTAAACTGTTGGGGTTTTTTCTTTTTCCTAGTGTCTGTAAACTGACTGGGTAATTTTGAGGATTTTTCAATTTACATTTATGGATGTATTTTGAACACTTCAGAATTGCAGTGTTAATTCTGAGCCTTACTTCTGTTTTGTGGTTGACAGATGAAGGCTGGTTGGAAGTTGTCCAATCTTTAATTAGAGTTATTCCATTAGAAGATCCCCTGGGACCAGCTGTTATAACGCTACTACTTGATGAATGTCCACTGCCAACAAAAGTGAGTCTGAAGCGTATGTGTTTATCTGTGGCTGAATTTCAGTTATTCATGGTTGCCACACCCATGATAGCTTCTGGGTGGTTTTCACCAGTGATGCAAGACTCTGTTAGATGTTCAGAAAATGGGTGTAACTTGTAGCTTTGAGTAATTTGTGGTAACTTGGTATCTAATTGCTACTTAATGCTTACATAAATGCATGAGTGGCTGGAGAGCTAGTCAAGTGCTCTACCTGGAGTGAGGTTTTTTTTCTTCTAGGCTGTTGATTAAAGTAATCTGAGACTTTTGAACAAGTTAAATGTTGTGTAAACTGTCACGTAGACTGCAAAATGATTTTTGAAACAAAGGTATGACTGGAAGTTTTGCCTGCTTTGAAAAAGAAATCAAGAAATGGAGACCACTGTGAATGTGCTATGTGAAGAGTGATTTTGGGGTTTTTTTTGTTCAACTGTACAATGTACTTGGCAATCAAACTATTTGTTTTTCATAAGCCACATGATTTTTATTTAGGTACTCTAATTTTAAGGAGTTGGTTATGAAATAGTTGACCTTAACAAGACAAAAGGAATAAGGTGCTTGTTTCTGGGGTGCACAGAATCTCTTTATGGCACAAGGAGCTGCAGTTGTTGGATCTGCTAGTCACATGCAGCCTAGTAAATTGTTTGCTGCTGTTCATTTTCTTTCTCTTTAGGATAAGTTTAAGTTTTTGGTCTTAAGGGTTTTAAGTCAGTGCCCTACTTCTGTGACAGCTGGAGAACAGCAGCAGGATGTATTTAACTTTCTGTTATTGTAAGCTATAAAGCCCATAAAGAAAATGGCAGTGTAGTAAACTGTTTATTCTATGAAGTCTTTATTTAACTCAGAATAGTTGATCTCTGTGACGGTTCTAATAATGGCTAAAAGCAGTATCAGAGTATGTCAAGAGTCTAATTTTAGTGAGGCTTTTCCATCCCAAGTCTGTGGCTCAGTCATCCTTTCTTCTTTCTCTATTCCTTCCACTTAGTGTCAGTCCCATTCATCAGTTCTGGTTTTGTGGCTTTTTTTGGGGAGCATAACTACTTTTCAGTGTTATCTCTGTACAAACCTCAGACTCTAGCGCAGTAAACTGATTTGAGTGTAGCTCAGAACATAATTCAAAAAAACATATATATTCAACTTGAGCAGTACTAATTTTTTCTCAAATGGCCTGCTGATGACTTCAATATGAGGAATTCTTCTATTTTAATTAGATCTTAGCCTGAGATTATGCAGTTTCAATCTGAATCAGCTGAAACTTTAATGAAGTCTGGAAGGTTGAGGGGGATTTGGAACTTTGTGGGGTGGGGTTCTCCCTGTGGGATAACTTGTTTTGGCTCTAGATTAACCCCTAACTCCTCTGAAAATGGAGGGTATGCTCTAGATCTGTCTTGAATTTTATCTATACTATACTGCCTGAATGAAGCAAGTCAAAGCATGGCATTTTAGATTATTACCCTCATTGGTTGCTTCCTAAATTAGTGTGACTACAAAAAGCCATTTATGCTCTCAAGAATACCATTTATGACATCCTTTAAAGCTGACAGCATCTTAAATTTGTGATGGGGATGTGGGCTCTTTTTTGGGGGGCATGTCTCTTTAGTCCCGAATTCTAAAGTCTAAACCAGCCCTTTTCTTTTGGAAAGGGTGTGAGTTTTAGGACACTGGAAGAAGATTAGACAGCAGTAGTGCTATATGTGCTGATTGGTATTGTTTGCCTTTGTCTACTATTGAAGTTCTTATTGCTATAGGTAGCTCCCTTCTGTACATCCAGAGGTATCCCGAGTTGTTGATCACAACAATGACCAGCAATCTAGTGGTAACTTTAAAGTTACAAATCTTGGGTATGTTGAAATTCTCTTCCCATCTGCTCTTTATTTTCTTCTTATCTTAAAAGATAGCCATGCTGTCTGTAATATGATGCTAACTTTAGTAATGTAGTGTAAAAATAATTTGTCATACTGTATTGAGTTAGGGGGAAAACTGTATCTGTCAGTAATGTTGAAGAGATTTCTGCTTTTTCTTTTTCAGGATGCATTACAAAAGTTAACTGAAATATTAAACTTAAGTGGAGCTGCTGCTTGCCAGGATGCTTGTCACCCTGCCAAACACCGGAATACAACTGCAGTACTGGGCTGCTTAGCAGAGAAGTTAGCAGGTAAAGCTGTGGGATTCTTGTGAAAGCTTGCATTTGGCTTGCTGAAGCACCTTCTGCTTTAGCGCCCATGATGCAGACTAGTTCAGAAATGTTTTCTTAGAACTGAATAATGTTCTGCATCAAGGGAAGACCTTGTGTGACAGGTGTGACCAAGTCTAATGCTTGATTAAAATGTTAAACAGTCACTAGCTTGGGTCTGAATAAGCCATTCACAATCCCAGATACTTAAAAAGAACAAATCTTTCTGATGTGCGGTTAGTGATTGTGGATTGATGGTTTTTTGTGGTATATTGCCTTAGCAGTGGTAATCAGTCTTTTCTGTGGACCTACTCTGGCTGTGTGTGAATTACTGAGAACGTGTAGTTCTTCAGCCAGTAGGCAGGAGCATCAAATTAGTAGTGTCGGAGGCTGAATAGAAACAAAAAGGAGAGATGCTCTTTCTGCTAAGCATGTATTATTCTACTGTAGTTAGCTGAAAAGATTCTCTCTTCTGTGCTACTTAAAATTGCTGGGATTCTATTTTAAGGTGACTTTTCATATAGAACTCTTTATTCCCTGTCATTTCTAGTACCCTGCTGGAAACTGATGATTAAGTTTCCTTCCTGCTCATGGTCAGTTTTGTATCTAGGTTTTTTTTTTCTCCTTTTCTGAAAGCGGACAGGAAAAGGAGGAAATAGTGATTGTCTGGTATCACCTAATGGTTATTAAAAAATAGTTTCAATATTTCTGTCAAAAAAAAAAAAAAGTAAAGAACAAGGGCAGAAAGCATTTTTGTACTATAATACTTAAACCCTGTTATACTAAGTCAAAATGAGATTCTGTATCTACTTTTCTCTTAGTGGTCACGGAACAGTTCTCATCATATCAGCTCAGGCAGCAAATCAGTTAATGCTGTGTTGGAACCCTTTGCAATTTTTTAGAGTTTGTAGATGATAGTTTTGATTCCCTTGTATCTCTCTCTTGATTAAGCAGATGGTATTTCAGGGCATTTTTTTAAATTGGCTGCTTGCAATGGTGCTGCTGCAAATTGTATAATTAACTATCAAGCAAGCTATATTAGACGCTCAGTTTTGCTTATTTTGGGCTCTTGATAAGTGGAGCTAGTCTTTATACTTTGACTCTGGAAGTAAAGGGGAGCCAGTCTCTTTCTGAAAGTAATGAGCATAAAAACTCTAGGCAGAGGCTGATGAAGTCTTACTTCAAAAACAGCGTGGCTAGAACTCTGTACCCATTTACAGTAGGTAAACTGAAGACGTTTGTAATTTGGCAGTAACCGTGGAATTATTAAATGTGTGGCAAATATTTGACTGGGAACAATGATAATTGTTCTATATTATAGTTCTGCTTCGCTGTGAAGTTCTTGGATGTTCTTTAATTTGTTGCCTTGTGTTTAAAAGTTCTGCGCGATGATGAGTATATGGTAGTTCCCATGGATGGATTTAATTTTTAATTTTCTCGTAGGTCCTGCAAGTATAGGCTTACTCAGCCCAGGCATATTGGAATATTTACTTCAGAGCTTGGTAAGTGTCTTCAATCTTTTTGTATGTATCCATACATAGCAATTATAATGCAATTTATTTTTATTATTACTGTGAAAAGTTAGGGTCGTGTTTGGTAAATACTAGTAATGCATGTTATAGAAAGTTGAGATTCCAGAAAGTCTGTGGGATCTCCATCCTTAGAGATAATTGGAAGTCAATAGGACAAGGCACTGAGCAGCCTGGAGGGTAGACTAGATGACCTTTGGAGGTCCCTTTCAACGTAAAGCATTCTGTGACAGACTAACAGCTTTTCCTATCCATCTGTGCTGGGTATTTATTAAATAACTTTTCTTACTGCCTATGTTTAGAACTTCCAGTCCCATCCAACAGTGATGCTTTTTGCACTAATAGCCCTGGAGAAGTTTGCACAAACAAGTAAGTATTCGCCTGCTACTGCTCTTAACAGTCATACTATGGCTTCTGCTGCGTGATTGTCACTTGCTTCATCTGATAATGCTTGTGAGCATGAGAAAGATTAGATTGGTGGGAACACAAATGTAGAAGAGAAATGTAGAAACCAACACCCCCAGGACCTTTTCACCCAGGCAGCTTCCCAGCCACTCTTCCCCAAGCCTGTAGCGTTGCATGGGGTTGTTGTGACCCAAGTGCAGGACCCAGCACTTGGCCTTGTTGAACCTCATACAATTGGCCTCGGCCCATCGATCCAGCCTGTCCAGGTCCCTCTGCAGGGCCATCCTACCCTCCAGCAGATCGACACTCCCACCCAGTTTGGTGTCGTCTGCAAACTTACTGAGGGCGCACTCAATCCCCTCATCCAGATTGTTGATAAAGATGTTAAACAAGACTGGCCGCAAAACAGAGCCCTAGGGAACACAGCTTGTGACCAGTCGCCAGCTGGACGTAACTCCATTCACCACAACTCTCTGGGCTTGGCCACCCAGCCAGTTTTTTACCCAGCGAAGAGTACACTCGTCCAAGCCATGAGCCACCAGCTTCCTTAGGAGAATGCTGTGGGAGACGGTGTCAAAGGCTTTGCTGAAGTCCAGGTAGATGACATCCACAGCCTTTCCTTCATGCACCAGGCCGGTCACCAGGTCATAGAAGGAGATCAGGTTGGTCAAGTAGGACCTGCCTTTCATGAACCCATGCTGGCTGGGCCTGATCCCCTAATAAATCTGTTTTAGAAAGATGGAGAGCAGCTGTGATCTAATAGTCCCTTGATGATGCAGCTCTGTGCTGAGAAGTGGTATATCTGAATGTTAAGTTCATTTCATGTCTGCTTGGGGAAAGAATTTCATGCTGTTTGTAATACTGAGGTTTAAAGGTGTGTGTGGGGGTGTTCTACTGCATTTGTAGAATGTTACTATTTTTAACTAAACTTATCCCTAGTTGATAGCAATTATTCTTTTTTGCTCTTAAATTGCAGGTGAAAATAAAATGACAGTTTCAGAATCGTGCATTAGTGACCAACTGATCTTGCTAGAGAAATGGACAGATAATCCAGACTATTTAAAACGCCAGGTTGGATTCTGTGCCCAGTGGAGTTTAGACAATCTGTGTAGGTATAATGAAGGGATAGATTCATTTAGTATTAATCACTTCTCCAAAGAGATGGAGGACTACGTTGTGTTTGTTTTGTATAAGTACTTATTGTAAATATACCTGACTGTATTTGTAATTACTCTTCTTAAAAAAAGAAAGGGAAATAAATCCAGTGTAATTGTATGGAAAGGAAATTTTGGCAAGGAAAATGTTTGTGAAAGGAAGTGGTTTGTACTCTGCAAGTTGGAGCTGCAATGAAAATTCTTCTTTGCACTGCATTTTCTGTACCTCACACTTCAGCAGATGTGCTGAGTAGCTAAATAGTGCAGCTCTGTCTCTCTGTGGAACAAGTGGATTACTGACATATCCTAGTGACAGTCATGACTGTGGTCATACCCCAGCAGTGCTGAAAGAATTATTAAAGACTTTTTAAAGTAAAGATACGGTCTTGTGACCAAAAGTGAAAAGTGTTTGACAAAGCACTTTACTAGATCTGTCCTTTTGGATGACTAACAGTCATCCAATTCGCTTGTTTAGTTATGATTTCAAAGGTGAAGCAACTCTAAGGACCTTGTAGTTTCTAATGCCTTTTAGATAAATTTGGGCTTTATGGGGCTTTAGTCAGCTTATGCAATACCAATGTCAGTTGTGTTTAGTAAACATCTGTATAAGTGTTGTAGCAAACTTGGGATATATGAAGGGTCCTAAGGTAAGATCTCTGATTAGTAAATTAACATGCATGTGTCAGCAATTTGACATTGGGCAAGAGAAATGCTTCTGATCCTTCCATGTGAAAAGGGGATGCAGGGAGAAAGAGCTGCTTTACTTCAGTTCAAGTTCATCACCTACCTGAAAATGAGAGGGTAAAAGACTTCAAATCCTTGTTTTCCCCTTCTTCCCCATCCCTAAAATCTTTTCCACTGTGATGAATCAGAAAAACTCTGCCAACTGAACATACAAATACAGTGGTAAATCCTGAAACAGTGCTATCTTGGTATGAACTTGGATGCCTTACATTTGCCTGTGGGTTTCCTGAAAGTAGTAATTAGATTGTAGGAGCTCTAGTCAGTGGTATAGGTTGTTAGAGGATATTTAACACACAGTGTATTGGAAATGATGCTGTTTTCATGCAGGCAAAATACCAATATTTCATTCAGTTATGCCAAAAATTAACTGCCTACTAGAGGGATTGATTGCCACTGTGTGAAATGTTTAAAATGAGGTTTTGCTGCAGCAGTGATTAAAACTAGTTTTATTTTGCAGTTTTAAAAGAAGGCAGGCAGTTTACATATGAGAAAGTTGACTTGACCAACATTAGGGCTATGCTGAACAGTAACGATGTCAGTGAATACCTGAAGATCTCACCGCACGGATTAGAGGTAGGATGTCACTTCATGATTTCAACCTAAAAAGGAGCCTGAAGAAAAAGGCAGGTTTCAACTGTTTTTGTTTGCTACTTGCTCCTGTGATTTCCTAGAATGAATCAAAGTTCTCTGCCAGCTTTGTATAGAACACTTGCTTTGTCAGTGGGTTGTAACATCGCTGCACTGATCTAAATTGTAGAAGTGTTCACAGGAAAGTAACACCTGTATCTGTGCCCCAAAACTTCAAAAAAGTGAGGAGATTCTTAAGAGTCAGCTGGCTTTTCACTCATTTTGACTGAAATTGTTCACAAAGTATAATTCCTAGTGTTTGTTTTGCCTAGTCTTGAAAAGGCCATAGCAGTAGGATTTTTGTCTCAGCCATATGTGGTTTGGTTGTTTTCCTTCCTCTGTTAATTTTTCTAATTCATGTAACATGAAATACCTCTCAGTCCTTTGTACCAGGAGTCAGCTAACAGCCAATGATTTAGGTCTTCCTGTCTTGGTTGCCTTCATCTTTAAATCTTTAGATTGACTCTGTCAACTCTCTACGAGTTTTTTTTTGTTTGTGGTTTGGTGTTTTGTTTTTTTTTTTCCCTTCCTGTGGCCTACCACTGAACAATTTTCAGTCTTGCCTACTTGCTAGTTTGTGTGACAATTACTGCTATAAAGAGAGGTCACTTTCTGTCTGAAGTGCCTCTAGAATTATGCTGGTGTATTCTTATATGCAAGAAAATTGATCCAGGGAAGAAAGGGGATTGTTTGAATGCTAATTTGGTAGAAACCTAACTTTTGGTTTGGTTTTGGTAGGCTCGATGTGATGCCTCATCCTTTGAAAGCGTTAGATGTACGTTCTGTGTTGATTCTGGAGTTTGGTACTATGAAGTTACAGTCATTACTTCGGGAGTGATGCAGATAGGATGGGCTACCAAAGACAGCAAATTTCTCAATCATGTGAGTACATGTAATGTAATCTAGCTGATGATGTAACTTCAGTACTTTTCTACTTACAACACCTATGAAAACAGCTGTGGTTATTCTGTGGTAGTAACTGAACACGTGTGTGTTCTTTTTTCTGTACTTTCATGAAGCTATTTTTGATGAAGTTAGTGGTACAAGAAAAGGCTGTATTGTCATTGCTATAGACTGACACTGTTCGCACAAGTAAAGCATAGCTGCCTGCAGATTATCGTACACTCACTTTTACACAGGTCACAAAGCAGCCATTTGATTACCCTTTCTAACATACTTTCATATTAAATTAACTTTCACAAGGGAAATAATTATTTAAATTGACTCTGGGATAGCATGGTATCATTGGATCTGCTGGTAGTAGTAATATGGTACAGTTTGGTATGTGATGGCTTCTTTTTAATTAAAAATAAGGATTACAAAAAGATTTAACCCTCTACCTTCTTGCCTTTATTCTGATAATGTAGAATAAGTACCCCATCTTATTGTATATTTGCTTTGCTCTTCCTCTCATCCAGATAACTTAGTATCTTATTCTTAATTCTAAGTATTCTTCTTCCTGATATTTTACCTTTAAAATTATGTACTTATTAGCATTAAAGCAAAATGTGCCATGTGCACCTATAGTTGAAGAATAATCTCAAATCTTAGTAGAGATGTAACTAGGACTTTTTCGTCTTAAATCTTCATGGTAACTCTGGACGGCTGTTGTAAACTTGGTACGCTGTAGCATATTTGCTTCAGTATTTCCATAATACTAAGAAAGTGTAATGATTACTACCCAAAAAACTTCTCTGCTTCAGCTTAGAGAGGACTTTCCATATTATCAACCTTCCAAACTTTCATTAAAGTTCATTAAAGTGCAAGCTAGAATTTTAGTACAAAAGGCATGTATGGCCCAGCTTACCACCACTGACCAGAATGGAAATACAGGGCTGGGATTTTAAGTTGACAGTTCTACTGGCTGAGCCTGAGTAAGAAATATACCCTTAGCCCTACTTCATTGTTGTAATTGCATGGCTTTCTGTTCCTGCTTGGAATTTAATTTAGGAGAATAATTTTTTATATATATATGTGTGTGTGTGTATATATATGTATATAAAAAAAATGTAGAGATAAGCAGTTAAAACTGCTCATTTCTGATTATTATACAAAAAAGTCATTCTACAGCTGAGTCAAATGCAGAGGCTAATATGAAGATAGGCCAAAAAAATACATGTGAGTAAATATTGATGGTGCGGGGTATGAGAAAAATTTATCAAGGAGACAGAACAAACACTGGTGGCAAGAAACCTAACAGGAATGGGAGCATAGCTTTTCTCACAGTTAACTTAAGTCTTCCTGTGAGTTCAGTAGTCTTGCTCTGTTTCTTCTCATTATTCATGTAAATAGCATTGTCCTCTGCTGGTTTATAACATGCATATATCTCTACATCACATCTAAAGTCCAGTCCCACATTTCTAGCATGGAACTGCAAGTGTGATTTGAATTTAAAAAAAAACCACAAAACAAAACAACAAAGCAAAAAAACCCCACCCAAAACCCAAAAAAAACCCCAACAAAACCAAAAAAACACAACCAAACAAAAATACCATACAGACCTGTCCTGAGCACAGGCATTGTAGACATTGAGTGTAATGGAAACTGTTTGAAATAAAAGGCCATGTGTCTGCCTTTAGACTGCTAAGAGGCTTAAAAGATTTTTCCCACTTACTGTTAAGGAGCTTGGTGTATATGCATTCTTCTGTCTGTGCTTCCTGTACAAGGTATGAATATAAGAGATGTCACAGCTGTGAGCAGGATGATTTTCTGTTGCTACAACTGTTTTGCTGGTGGCTAAGTGCTACTGTTCATCAAGTGTCTACCTGAAATACAAGGGTATTATCTTCTGGGTATGTCACAGAATCATCAGAGTAGCCATATGCTCTTTATTTACAGCATGTGTAAAAAAAGACTAGTCCTAAATATGACGTTAAACACCCATTAGCTGGGCTTAGCTTTAATTTGGGACATCTGAGGCTTGTGTAATCAGACACTGTCTGGCATTTGCACTCCAGACAAACCATGCTGAGCACACGGAAGTTATCTTCCATAACACTTTTGGGTTTCGTGTTTGCACTCTCCTACGTGACAAATTCTTCTCCCACTCTGAAACTGTTAGTTTTGCATTTGTCTTGGACCTTGGGACTATCACTTGATAACCTTTTCACAAATTGAGGGAGGCTGGCACTGAAAGGGACACAATACGCAACAGATTCAGTGAAGGGAATATGAGTTTGTTCTCTTTCTGTGTACTGATGTTCTGGTGGCACTTGGATATCTTGGGGGAGGGTATGGGGGAAGTCTGGTACTGGGACTTCAGGATAAGAGAGTGATTACACTTCTATGTTGACTTTTTGAGATGTAAAAAGTCAGCTATTTGGGTACTAGCCTTGTGATTTTTAAATAGTTTAATAGACAGGAGTGATTTGAGCTCACAGAGAATGAAAAACACTTTGGAGACAATATTCCCCCTCTTCCACTCCTCACCCCAACAAATTCCTTTTGATGTGAAAACGAAACTAAGACTGGTTTGAAAAAATTATCATCACGGGGGTGGGAGAAACCCTTCCTGCTCTTGGATGAATGCTTTAGTTGAACAAAAATAAACTTTAGCCCCTCTGTGTGAGGAATGGCTGCAGACTGAAAGGCTTTACTCTTTTTCTAAAGGAAGGTTATGGCATCGGGGACGATGAATACTCCTGTGCATACGATGGCTGCCGGCAGCTGATTTGGTATAATGCCAGAAGTAAACCACATTCCCATCCCTGTTGGAAAGAAGGTATTCTGTACATCTTCTGCTGTTTATCCTAGCTGGATTTCTGCACAGGATTTTTTCCTCTTGCAGGTGTCTAGAAAACAGTTTGTTAGTAGGTGCGAACAGAGCAGTTACTGCCTAATCATGATGATACTAAAGGTCTAATAATCATTGCGCCTTTACTAGTATTTGCAGTGGTTTAAATGTACAAACTGGGCACCACACTCTGTTCGACAATCTGTGTAAAGAGAATCTTGGTGGTTAAATGCTTTTTCTTTTCATAGGCAGAGTACAAATTGTAGCACCAACTAATAATGTTGCTGGACACTTAATCATAAGACTTTTTTTCCAGATGTTTGTAGTCCTACAAAACAGGGTTGAAATCTTCCTTTCAGGGTTGAAAGAGTTATTTTAGAAAAGGGAAAAAATCTTGATCTCTGAATTGGACCTTTTTTTTTTTTAAGGAGGAGTTGCACTGTTTTGCTTACTTTAAATTCTTGGATAACTATTTGGACAGCAAAGTTCTGTTCTTGATCTCAGCTTTGAAATCTTGGTAGGAGTCTGTGCATGCCATGCTTGTGTGAACTGTGCCATCTTCTATTAAAAACTTCTCCCAAGGATGGCTAAATTAAAACACCTCTTAAAAATAAATAGCACAAACGTATTAGAAACTTAGACTTCAGCAAGTATGTGTTCTAAGGATGTCTTCAGCAGGTTTAAAATAGCCAACAAGAGACAGAGTGCAGCTTTTTTCTGGCTTTGGGAAATACTCTGCAATATTTCTACTACTATGTAATATTAATGCTCTGGCAGACTAAATTAATTTTTTTTTGTCCTGGGTTTTTTTCTTTAGTTACTATCTGTATCAATGTCTCTTCATTTATACTTTTGCAAAGAGTTTAAGTGAGACAACTCATAGTGCGATATACACTTAAAACAATAACTGTTTCAGCTGTTGGCATTTAACAGAAGTGAAATATTGAAATTATCTTTCTTTTGCATGTAAGGAGACACAATAGGATTTCTACTAGACTTGCAAGAAAAGCAAATGATCTTCTATTTAAATGGAAACCAGCTTCCTGCTGAGAAGCAAGTATTTTCATCTGCTGTGTAAGTATGTGCTCATTTGGAAGGACAGTGACTTGTGTGGATAATTGTTTTAATTATATGAAGTGTTTCCTATTTGAGATGTAAATTCATATTTGCTTACCTGAAGCCATCATTAAGGAGGTTTCCCAATTGAAAGTTGCTTAGAAATCAGTGAGAAGAATGTAATTTTACAGGTAGATTTCAGGGTCCAGAATACTTTGGACCTTCCAAAGGTTCAGCTCTGTTTTCTAATGAGCAGAGCATTGAAATAGAATGAGGCTGTAGCAAAGATGAACAAATTTCTAGTAGTGCTTGAGGAATTTTTGATCTTTTAAAAAGTAAAGCCTCGGTCCAGTAAATGCTGAAGAGTGCGTATTAACTTACTGCTGTTCACTGGGGCCAGTTCCTGTAGTAGCATACTGAATATTCATGGAAGGCTGTCTCTTGGTAGCATTACAAGGTGTTAGGCTTATTTTGCCAACTCTGTTAAAATTAACACATGGCTAACTCCTCTGACCCTCATGGATAAGTTCAGCCTTTTAGTTCTGAAAAGATCAGCTGGTGTGATACCTGAGAAAGAAGCTTCCTATGCAGCTTAATTAAACATTACAGCACTTCGTAAATTAATACTACTAATGCTAATAATTTCATTCATGTGTTATCCTCAAAACAAAGTTCAAGATGCAAGCAGAGAGTAGTTGAGTTTAAAGAGTTGCAGAGTATCTTGTCTATTCAGCTTGCAGTACACTGTTCTTCAGGTAGAGTATGTCATTTATGAACTCAACAGATTCTGTTACTTGGTTAGAACTTAAGGTACTACTCGACTTGGACCCTTTCAGTAAATAAAACTGAAAGAGGTGATAGTTGTGGTGTTTTTACGAAGTGTCTGTGTGGCTGTGAAAAGACAGCTGTGCTGAGGTAATCCTGCTAGAGCAAGGAGGAACAGATGGGCGTTATGCTAAGAGCTCAGACATGGATTCATCCTCCATGGGTCCCATACAACAAGTGTGTGGGAGTTGGAAGTTCCCCAGAGTTGTGCCTGCTCAAATAAAGCAGCAGGAGTGGTGGACATGGAGGTGTCCCTTGCAGTTGGTACTGCTCCTCACAAATGCTACTAAACAGCAGTTGTTTGGAAGAAAAATGCTTTTTCCAGTGCTGAAGGAGATACCTGAGCTGATCAGTGTAAAGGAGGATCAGGTTGTACAGATGTACATATCTGCTCCTAGTGTAAGTGTGACTAATCCTAGTTGTAGATTAGGCAGCCTTTATTAGCTGACTCAGTAGTAAATTCAGATAAACCCTGAGAGTAAATTCAGAAGTTGAGAACTAAACAAGGGAAGTATGGGCAGCTGAAACTGGATGTGTTTCGAGGCTTTTCTCCCAATTAGCTGTAGAACACTTCTACTGAAGGAACTTGTCTCTTTGTTTCAGGGTATATTTTTGTCTGGTAATAATAGTAACCTGTCTTGAAAGCTCTATTATTGTTCAAGTCATTCTAAAATGTCTGTTGTTAACCATATTGCAGATCTGGCTTTTTTGCTGCAGCTAGTTTCATGTCCTATCAACAATGCGAGTTCAACTTTGGGGCAAAACCTTTCAAATACCCACCATCCGTGAAGTTTAGTACCTTTAATGATTATGCCTTTCTGACAGCAGAAGAGAAAATCATTTTGCCCAGGTAATCCTCCTGTGTAGTTTGAGTGTGTTTGCATACAGAGAAATAAAATGGCTCACTTCTGAGTTGCATAGTCTTATGTTGTACTTGGCAAAGTTATCTTTTATGGGGTCACACCTCCATAGGTCTCTTCAGAAAAGGATTAGACTATAGGCTCCAGTGCAACTTAATGAGTTGGGTGGGAGATACACTAAAAACAGTTTACTGTGCAGTACTAGTTAATTTAATTTAGCTTATTATTACAAAAAAGTATTTTAATTTAATGGATTTTGGTTGTGTAAGTGCCTCCTGCTGTCTAAGAATGATTAGGTTGGTTGAGGAGGTATAGTCTTAATTAAAAAAAAAAAAAACAACTTATTTTAAAATTGACCTAACTTGTGATGTTGGCAGCATGGAGGTACTGAATGACTGTAAGACTTGAAGTTGTCCTTTTCTGACTGAGATGAAAAATTTCACCATTTGTGAATGATAGTACCAACAAGTTTAGAAATGCTTTCCCACCTAAATATAAATCAAGCCAGATAGAAACAGGTTTGGATACATTTTTCCTTAACTTACCAACTTTCTGACAGGAATGAAAATTAATAGCTTTTCTGGTTTAGGTCATTAGTAATAAAATAATTTACTGGAACACAAACAGTAACAGTATACAGTGTAATCTGGGATATAGCGTACCCCAGATTTGAATCTTTGTCTAAAGACGGCCCTCTAGAGTGGTGCTGATGTACGTGGTTGAAATAATCTTTTGTTTCATCTAATTAAGTGGGTGCGGGGGTTATTGGACGTGGGTACCCCTGGCTATAATAACATTCAGAGACTGGTTTTGAATTAGCTAGCTGTTTGATCAAGTGTACTTGAGGTACTTAAGTATCTTAGTGTTTAAAAAGAAAACAAAAAAATACATTAATCTTGGGTCTGAGTCATGCGTTCATGAAGTTTCAGGCTTGTGTTACTGTATTTATGCAGAGAAAATCAAATGCAACTTGCAAGACCATTTTGTACTTACAGATAGCCAGAGTAATTTACACCTGCTTGTGACTGCAGGTGCTTTAAGTGAGAGTCTGATTTAATCCTTTAAGATGATCTGTTAGTTACCATTCTTGGTCAGCCCCCTTTTCAAATTAAGTGTTCTTCTGTCTTATTAGTGTCATGCACTAGATGAGGTGTCTGCAGTTTTTAGCTGATGATCAGATGTGATTGTTACTGATGTCATTCTGGCACTACTCTTAACAGCTCTGACAGCTAATGCTTATTTGATTGTGCCAAAAGGTATAGAGAGAAACTGGGGGAAACTGGTTTCCTGTTGATGCCTGACTGGAGAAACTTGGCATCCTGTGTTAGAGCCTATTTAATATGTGATAGCACTGAAAGGCTCCATTCAAGGTTGGACACTGTTGCTCTTTGTGTAAAGAAAGATCATCCCTACCCTACAGCCTGAACTGTTTGGAAGTAAGCCAATCCTAAATTTAAAGAGAGCTTTGATCTTAAAAGTGATAGGGGAAAAAAGGAAAAGGGTCTGAGTGGACCCTAATTATCCATCACAGGACTTAACATAACCTCATGTAGAGTTGTGCCGAATTTAATGCATCTAGTGTGGGGCGTAGTCTGGGCTAGACATGTCACCCTGCCATTGAACAGTTTTGATGTGTAGTGTATGTGTTCCAAATCTTAAATGTCTTATTTCATCAAATGGGGGATTTTTATCCATTTACTCTCCCTTGTGGCAGTTGCCATACTGGGCTGTTGATTTTATTTTCAATTTCTATTATTTTAAACTGTGTTACAGCATTATGGGGTTTTTGAATTTTGTTGATACATGGGTTTGTAGCTTATTTTCTTTTCTTCTTAACTCTTAAGTACACAGATACTAAAGAAGAAATTTTGAAGTGTTCAGCTGTGGGAGCTAGAAGAATTGTAATCTAACGCCCTTTTGTCCCTTTCTGACAGACCAGAATAGGGAGTTGAAGATTGCTCTGAACATCTCTGGGTTAAGCCTTTTTTTGTGGGAAGTTATGATCGATGTTTATCAGCAGTAGTGTTGAGTAGCACAGGCAAGTGTTGCATTGGTCTTGATGCAATACTCAGAATAGTTATGAATCTATTGTTTTGAGTCAAACTAATGTGTGTGTGTGTTGTGGGGGGTGTCTCTTTCTTCAGACACAGGCGCCTGGCTTTGTTGAAGCAAGTGAGTATCCGAGAGAACTGCTGCACGCTTTGCTGTGATGAGGTGGCAGACACAGAACTCAGGCCATGTGGACACAGGTAAAATCTTAAGAATAACCCAAAACCAAAGAAACAGGAAACTGTGTGTGTGAGAGAGACATTCAGCTTAGGTGAGACTAGATGCAGTCCCTGCTTATCTTGATTGACCCCCTTAGCATACAGGAAATAACCCCTCCTTTTAAGGATGTGACAAGTTGAGGTTAAGCATAGTTTTTCTCCTGTTCCCCCCACCCTACCCCTGAGCAGATTTAATCCCTAATTGCGTGTGTGTTTGGGGTTGGGGAAGTACTGTACTGTACGTATGCTACCCCTGGGCTACTGAGTCTTAATTCCCTGATATCAAAGGTTTTACTGATGAGTACTTGTTTAGTACTGGTGCTGTGAAATCCAGATCACATGAGGAGAGCAAAAAATTCATTATGTACTCAAATACTCATTAAATGTTCAACAAACGGATTGTCTCAAGTCACAAATTCCTCTAAAAGCTAAAAATGGGACAGCAGTATGAGTAATACCATAATAGCACTTTCCTGCCTTTAAGCAGCCTACTAGGAAATTAATCCAGTTAAGTCCAGTTCCTTAGTGTTTTTGGAGCACTCGTGTAAGCAGTCTTGCCATGGGTCTAGATGCTGGAAAGTTTAAAAACAGAAGAGATCTGCCCGGTGTGTGTCAACAAGAAGTTCAGACAGCTTCACACAGGGCACTGGGACTGATGTTCTCCAGACAGAGCAAGTGTTAATCTTAACAAAATCATGCAAGTGTAATCCCGACCAACTGCACTAGCAGTTTCGGGTCTGTAAGATGCTGAGCAGCAGCAGTTCCTCTCAAAGCCTGTGGATCCACAACACCTGACTTGCAATTCCTAATCTCCACACTGAAAGGCTTATCTTGACTGTGTTTCTAGCAGGCTAACTAAACTGCTTAGTGCTTGGATTTTTTTTTTTTTCCTAGTTTTTCATACTGTAAATGCAGGCTTTAACTGATTTTTCTTCTCCTTCAGTGACCTGTGCATGGAGTGTGCCTTGCAACTGGAGACCTGCCCTTTGTGTCGACAGGAAATACAAACCCGAGTCAGACAGATCTCTCACATTTCATGACACGTGGAGAAATACCACAGACTTGTTTTTAATGAACTCCAACCAATACTGAAAGGGGAAAGCATCTCTAACCAATCTTTACGCACACAGAACCATAGCCACGGCCAGATTTCATGCTAAACTGTCATCTGTTTATCTTAAAATGAAATCTTTAATAAGCTATTTCAAGTTGCCAGCAATAGGAGCTGGTTTCAACAGTAAGGAGAGCTGGTAGGTCAGCGTGCTTATGGCTATTGGTTCTTCCAAGCAAGACCATAGGAGAGTGTCTCTCTTCTTCCCCCTTTCCTTCTTGCCTGTCGCAAGTGCTGAAAAAATTTGCACTGGAAGTACACATACAATGCATTTTAGAAAAGAAGAGAAAAGAAGTATCTCCTAAAACAGGGCTGTGCTGTCTTGTGCTTGAAAGTCTCTATTTTTGGCAGAAGTCAGTACTGAAAAGAGAATGCCAATGTTTTCCTGTTTAATGTAGCCTCCTGCTGGTCAGAGACTCTGTATTTTCCGACAGTGGATATTAAACTGCTCAAAGACTTAATCTGTACATGGACAGATTTGAAAAGATAATGTGGAGACTGTAGAGAAACTCACGTGTTAATAACTTGGTGATTCCAAAGAATGTTCTGATTTGGTTTTAAATGTTAAAAGATTGGTGGTATTTTCGAGTATGTAATGTTTCTGATGCTTTTAACTTCAGCACCCACTTTTTTTGTGAGGATATAATTTTCAGGAGGTATTCTTAACTAATTACAATGCTGGACTGGAATTAATTTGATATTCTGGGTATTTTTTAAGGTATCGCCAAACATCTTTTTTAATCAGTGTTGGTTTTGAAAGCTATGTTCACTTTGGAAATACTGAGCTATCTTAAAAGATTGGAGGAGATTTTGGGCCAGTTTATTTAAAAAGAAACATTATTTGGATAGCAAGTTCAGTCTTATTCTGTAACTCTTTAAAAACGCACCTTGCTTGGCATGTGTCAGTCCTGCTCTGAGCAGGTTTGGGGCCACACTTCATATTTTTGGTAGAGATCATACAGTGGGAATCTCTGCTCCACTTTAATTATGCATTTGTGACATTTGTATGTTAAGGATGCATTTCAGCAGGCAGCTTTTGACTGTTTTCCTAGGTTTCTACAAGGAATAAGGGTTCACAGCTGGTGTCGATGAAGTAGCACAACAATCAGTGGAGTTACACTTATTTTGCACCAACTGAAGATATGACTCGGTCTCTTCCAAGATTTGTACAGGTTTCTTTAAATTATCTGGCTATATAGTAGAACATTACTAATTCACACACAATTTACACCAAAATCATCCCACTTCTTGGCAGTGATTCAACAGCAGAGGCTGTTGTAGCGAATCCTTGTGCTGCAATGTATCTTAATTTTTAAAATTGTTTATTATCTTTATCGTACTGTCAAGTATTAACAAAGCAGAGCTGAGGCAGCTGCTTCCTGCTGGGCACTCTTGCTTCCTACTGACCTAAATAGGAGCTGAGAGCTCCGCACGCAGGTCCCAGAATCAAGCTCCCTGGCAACTCCTTTCACCTTCTGCCTTTGCTAACTCAAGGGTGCTGAATTTTGTCCAGAGTTTTGTTGTTTTTTTTTTTAAAAAAAAAAAAAGGAAAAAAGTGTCTGCATTGAACCTCTGGTGTACAATGTGTGAATTAGGAAAGTTCTGTCCATCATTTTCTTGTTGCCCTTTTTCCAAATATAGACTGAATCCAAAACCGCAGTGCTGGTGAGTCTTTTTGCTGAAATGTGAATTCTCTTCCCCCTTGGATGCCTGTTTTGATTAAAGTCAGACTGGAAAATCTGTGCCACAAGGACCTCGTTCCCTCACTGACTGTACTTAGAATGTTTTGCTGTAATCCATGTTGCCAGTCAGGGCTGAGTCCCTTCATGCTCAGTGCTGAACAAGCAAACATATGAACGCCATCGCTGCTGCCACAAGGATTTTAGAATTTCAGAATCACTTGAAATGAAGTTTTAAATGCTTCCAAATGCAATGATAGGTTTTTATCCTTAAGGTGCAAAGATACAAACCATACTTTAGGGAATAGGTGGGACAGAACCATTTTGAACTCTGCCTTAATAGATTCTAGTAACTTCAGGGCTTTGGTTTCCCTGGCCAGGATTAACTGAGGTAAAATTTTCAGAAGTGCCTGATTTGTATCAGCTGCTGTATGAGATTTAAGCTCTTAAGGCCCAGGTCCACAAAGGCTTCTAGGTGTCTGGTGTCCTCTTGAAATGAAGGTGACCTAAGAGCCTCGCTGCCTTTGTGGATGTGGGACTAAGTGTCTGTGTTCTTTGTTGAGAAGATATGAATGCTTTGGAAAATTTTGCCCCAGACTGTCTTCCATGCAGCTGGTGTTGCGCAGAGGAAGCCAACGGTGCCAGAGGAGGAGGGAGCTGTGTTGCAGAGAACTGTCCTGTTCATTTCACAAAGACTGTACAATTCGACTGGCTTTCTGCTGAAATCCATGATGGGGACATCTTTGTAAAGCTCAATCCTCCATGACTGGTCCCTGCACACCCAAAAGGCTCTGAGGCCGGGGAGGGGACACAATGGCTCCATAGGCCCTGAGAAGGGGAAATGAATTGTAGTGAAGTTGTCCGTTCCAACAATAAAAACGTCTTGAAGGCTATTTGTTGTTAATTACTTCATTGCTGTTGAGAGCTGGGGTTACAAACATTTTGATGCTGGAGGGTGATACAAGCAGACTGCAGAAGCAGGAGCTGCCCCTTGAACAAGAAGTTGACTCTGAGGCAGAAAGGCAAGTCCAGCACCAGGTGGGTGTCTGCACTTGGGTGAAACATTCGAGCACAGCCACCTGCCGGGGTGACACAAATTATGCCCGGGGTTAGGTGGGCTTGTGTGCCTCAGGCTCTGGCTTAGAGTGCTGTCCTCTAGCCCCCAGGGCCCTGCTTTGTGAAGGGAAAACACATTTTAATAACGGTGGGGGGCGGGCTGCGTGCATCATAACAAAGCACGTTATCTATGTTTTCTTTTTATTTTTTTCCTAGGACAGCCTTTTGATGCCTGAACACTAAACTCAGCTTAGGACGCCGGTGCCATCCGCCCCCTCAAACTTCACGACCCTCCATGGCGGCGGGCACCGCCTTCCCGCCCGGCCCCGCCTGCGCTCTCCCATTAGGCCTTCTGGGTGTGGGCGGGCCCTCCGCAGCAGCCTCCGCTCTTCGATTGGCTGCGGGCGGGGCGGAAGGAAGCGTTTCCCAGGAGACGGCCGGGCCGGAAGGGAAGGGCGATGTGCGATGGGGAGGCGCGGCTGGCTGCCGTGACCGGCGGTAGGTGCGGGGCAGGGCCGGGAGACCCTGGGCACCTTTCCGGAGCGGGGAGGAGGTGACACGGGCCCGACGCACATGTTCCTTGGGAAGTGGGGACTGACAAGGGCGGGTCACCTGGGTGCCTTTTGGAGAGGGAATATGATGGCAGCAGGTCGCCTGGGTCCCTTTGAGGAGGGGGAGGTGATGCGGGCCGGGTGCCTGGGTCCCCCTGGGGAGGGACAGGGCTGGGGGCTTCGCTCTCCCTAGGAGCTAGGACTGAGAACGGGGAGGCGGGGGTTCATCCCTCCCCCTGTGCCATGAGGCGATGCTAAAGACCTGGTGCCCACCCTCAGCAGGCTGCTCTGAAGGCCGGTGTTGGCCAGCAACCGTAGCGTGAGCAGGGAGTCCCCAGCACGCACCCAGAAGCTCTTGCACTGGCCCATCTCAGTGGCCTTGGGTTGCTATGTGTCCTGTCCTGTGTAGTCAGTAACTGCTCATAGCCACAGGCCAAGGGTTTGGCCAGGACACAGACCAGCACTGGCTGGAATCCCTGGCCTGGCACAGGGGATCACTATCCAACACCTGGGCTGTGAGCTCTCTGGGACACACTGGACTGGGGTGACATCTTCATCTTACATGGCTTCATTTTCTTTTGTCTTTATAATAGTGATAGATGCTTCAGGAGGAAAGATAGTAGTTTCGAGCCTCTTCTCTGAGTAGGTGGAGAAAGTTCCTAGAGAATTTGAGTTATTAGGGAAAAGAAGTAGTAGTAACTTTTCAAGAACATGATTTTGAAATTCCTGTGTCTAAAAATTAAAGGTTCTCCTATGATCTGAGAAGTGTGTGGTAATTTAACAATTAAATTTATATTAATGCCAAGTCACGTGTTATTCCTTAGTACTTAGTCCAAAAAGAAGAAGTAACCACTAACAGCAGCAATATAGCACATTGCCTCTCCTCCAGTTTGGTTATGCAGTAATGATGGAGACTTCTGATGAAGAAAACTTTGGTGTAGCTATGTGAGTATGCTACATTCTGTGTCAGATTTTCAATAAGCTAATTACTAGTTAAAATATCTTAATGGGAATATAATTACACAAATGAATTTACACTACACTGATTAGCAGATTCTGCCTCTTAGGATAATAAGGCTGCAGAAAAATGCAAAGCTCTGGGAGGGAATAACATCAGTTCAGAGTTCAGATGAAGTCAAACTAAATATGACTGCAATGAGCATAGCACTAGATAGCCCTGGCTGAATGATCAAAATAAACACTGTAAGGCTGAAAACTGGGGGTTTTGTGTTCATTTTAAATTCAAAATTTCTCTCTCCTTTTCAAGAGCATATGTTGTCTTATATCACGGGTTCGAAGAAGAGACTTCCTCTGTGTTTGAATGTGCTCTTTCTAGACATGTGAGGCCTTTTAAACATAGTCTCAACCAAATTTTACACTGGTAGATGCTAAGACCCTGCTTCGCCCCACATTTGTCTGGCATACTCTTCTTGTAAAGCTTGTGGCAGAATGGGATGTGTGCCTGTGCCTCTGTTACTCTAGTACATCGATTTAGTTCTTTCAGTCTACAGACTATCACAAATGGCCATGTGCCCGGGTTTCTTCAGCAGCACAGGTTGTGCTGGCCTAGACTAGACGTGAGGAGGTGACAAAGGCTTAAACCACAAGATTTGTGAGCGCATGTTTCTTCAGGTGTGCGGATGCAGGTGTGTTATATAGACAGATGGAATCACTGCTATTTTGGAACAGTTAAAATTCCATGATTTGTCTCGTAAGCCTAGACTGGTGTTTAAATTAATACTTTTAAATTTTCTGTTGCTGTTAGAATAAGCTATAAAACTAGTAGTAGCACTGTTTTGGAGGGGAAAAAGAGTAGAAATTATCCATAGCAAAGTCTCCTGTCCTTGCATGTAAATGAAAAGCGATGACCCCTATTGCCTGAAGTCCTAAGTGTGATGCTCAGGGTATGTAATGCTTTGACTGTTCTGTGCCAGCTCCTCTCCTGGTGCTGTCCTGCCCTCTGGTGGAAGAGCATGCTTTTCAGTCCCTTGGCTTGGCTTTGCTCATCTCCCAAGGCTTAACAGATTAGAAATGTTGCTAGAACATCGCTTGTGATCAGACGCCTTTTTAAATCAAATATCTTTTCATTTTTCCTGGTCAGAATGAGCCCTATGGCTCATGATAGTTAAACTGTCAGTTAAACTGTTGTTGGATTAATTTCACTGGACTATTATTCAGCAGCAAAAGAATTTAATGAGTTTTTTTTTTTAAATTAGTCTGAAAGAGTATTCTGCTCTGTTTACTAAATAGAAATTTGAAAGACAAATAGGACATCTGTCTTTAAAAAAAAAGTTAGCTTTGATCAGCAAAAGCACCATTTATATTAAAATTTAATGTCTATGAGACTGTTTCCCTCGTGTGAGAAAAACCTGTCTTTCATCTCCTGGAGAATATAGGAAGAGTTCATCCCCCGCTAAAGATAAGCTCTGAATGCCAAGACCAAGGAGATCCTGTGGATTATCTAATGTGTCTGAACAAGCTGCACAATAATAGATTTAGCAGAGGGATCCAGAGTCCTGAAATGCTGGTACCAAAGTCTTCTTCCCTGGATGACTTCAGATCCATAATGGTGTTTAATATTTGCTCATGATCAAATGACCTCAGGAGGTTATGCCATTTATTTGTAGTGTGCAGGGATGTTTCTTGCATAAGAAAAATATTTAGTTTTTTTCACTTATATAATATTGTGTATACATTGAGTTTAAGTGATTCCACAAGATCAAGTATTTCAAAATATTCTCTAGAGTGTCTACAGTTCTGTGATCACACAGGGACAAGAGCAGAAGGAAAGCTTGTGGTAGCAGCTGGGATTTGTGGGTTGGAAAATGCTTAATTTTCTAATTACGCTCTTTACTTCCTTCTGCACCAGGACTGGAATTACCTTGACAGTAATAACAATAAAACAACCCTTTTTTTTTTTTTTTTTTTTCTTTTTTTTTTTTTTCTCCAGTTAGGCACCTTACTGGGGGGGAAATACAGTAGAGGCCTGTTGAGAATCCCCATGAAGCAGTCTTATCAGTGTTGTGGATTATTTTGTAGGTTGAAACTAGGAAATTATTTGCTTATCTTTTAATTAGTGGGCTTATTTGTGCTTGGGCTTTTGTTAACACTTTTTAATTTTAACTTTTATTTCTGCTGTGGTTGAAATATGTATTTATGCAGTACCATCTTTCTTTGCTTTCAGCTCCTCCCCTTCTGATGCAGAGTTCGATGCAGTTGTTGGCTATCTGGAGGATATTATAATGGGTAAGCTCTGCAAGTAGTTATAGACAACAAGACGAGTGCTAAACATATTGTAAGCTGCTCTTCTGTTAGCAGATATACAGAGCCAAAGTAGCCCCTGCATGCTTCATGGAAGCTTTCCTTCCTTTGTTCCTGTGCCCCCCTAACCTGGTAGTGCAGTGTATATACAAAAGTCTTTTGTGTGCTATTTGCACAACAGTGTGCTTACAAGTCTTGAAAATGATTCTCTGCACCACTGCGGTACACTCCTTCATAAACAAACAGTAAAGACACTTGTAAATCTCACGTAGAAATCAAAGCTTTCTGGAATGTTCGTACCCTTTTATAAAGGGGATGGAAGAGACTGTGAGAGGTAGCCTTCCCTTCCCCAGCTCTGTGTAACTTAGAATCATGTAATTGTTTAGGTTGGAAAACACCTTTAAGATCATTGAGTGCAACCGTTAATCTAACACTACTAAGTCCACCACTAAACCATATCCCTAAGTGCCACATCTACACGTTTTTTAAATACTTCCAGGGATGATGACTCAACCACTTTCCTGGGCAGCTTGTTCCAGTGCTTGACTACCCTTTCTGTGAAGAAATTTTTCCTAATATCCAATCTAAACCTCCCCTGTCCCAACTTGAGGCCATGTCCTCTCATCCTATCACTTGTTACTTGGGAGAAGAGACCAACGCCTACCTCGCTGCAACCTCCTTTCAGGCAGTTGTAGAGAACTTTTGCTCAAGTGTTTGTCAGGATATTCTTAGAAGCTACCATAGTTTGTCCAGGCAATTTGCTGTAGTGCCTAGCTGTTGCTACTGCAGGCAGCCTATCATAATCTGTAATATAAAGTATGTAATATAAGTATGTTGTTCCTTGTCCTGTCTCTGCTGAACACAGAACAGTTTATTTCCTCTGTCTGCAGCAGCATTGCATAGCTGGAGATGGGTGTCATCATGTCTTGCCACTTTTTACTTTTTGAGGCTACCTTCTGAGTTGATTTTGTTGCATGTGACTTGCATATGTACATACAGTTGCAATGTGGCAGGACCTGTTCATAGCAGGAATGTTAAATGGTGCTAATCTTATTCTGTGAGCTTAGGCAATAAAAGGTGCTAAATTCTCAGGACCATAATTTTAACTGAGAAGTCAGTGTGTGCAAGGAAGTAGTTTGCAAGGTGCCAAGACAGAATTCATGCTAATCAGCCATCAGCTGCTTCATAACAATAGCATATAATCTTTTTGACCACACCCTTCCCAGAGAGATGTAGATTCTGCAGCCTCAGTTTGCCTGGTGATGTAGTTGAATCTGCAGAAATGCTAACTAAACTAATTTTGAATAAGTTAGGGTTTAGAAAGCTGGGACCAATGTATTTTAACACTATGTATAAGTAAACTTTATATTCATACCTGACCTGCCATGTTCATTTTTATTTTTGTTTTCTACCACAACTGGAAAAAAATTCCTCAGCAGCTGAAGTCAAACCTGGGAGTTTCACTAACATCTTTGAATTCAAGGAAAAACAATTATTTTGAATTTTTATAGGGAAAAGGTAATCACTTCTGCTGACTTGAGAGCCTGAACAAAAATGAGTTCAGCATAAATAACCTTATTAATAAAGCGTAAAGCAGGAGGACTTTTTTGCTAATACTAAGTGTAAATGAAACTTATAAGAAGTAATTGTAAACCTGCTAGGTGGATGTGTTCATCCTATTCCATTCTGAATACACAGCTGCTGTCAAAATGCAGACTGATGTGCTGCTGCTCTGTTGATTCTGCTCCCTTGGCTGAAGTAACACTGCCCTCCTCCAGCAGCCTCTGTCTTCTCACAGATGGGTCAGAAATGGTGGCTCAGCAGCAGCTACGGTACTGGTGTGACTGACTCTGCACGTGTGCAGAGCTCCATGGTTACAACAGGGAAGCAGAGGACTAGTGAATGTGGGTTTTGTGTTACAAAAAGAATGACTAAACTCGTAACTGTATGATGCATTTTTGTTGTGGCCCAGATGATGATTTCCAGTTAATACAGAGGACTTTTATGGAGAAGCACTACCAGGAGTTTGATGACTCGGAAGAAAACAAGCTCATCTATACTTCTATTTTTAATGAATATGTAAGACACTTTCTCCTAATTTTTGCATGTATTGGGTTTTTTGTTTTTTTTAAGGCCAGTGTCAGGTCCTGTATTCCCCCTTCATAAAATACTGGGTTTACATGGAGCAGAGCCAACATACTGCATGCTGTCTCTTTCATGATCTGTGAGCAAGAAAGATGTTTTCTGGAGCTCTAGGTTCCTTTCTCTTTGTTTCACCTGAAAACTTATACAAATGTTTTGTCCTCACCAGTATTCCCAGCAAAAACATTCAGCTCAGTGCCTTACCCAGTGGTGTGAATAATTGAACTAGCATTGCCCAGCAAGGAATCTGCAGTTGTGTGCCCAGTGAGGGTAATACAAAATGTCAATAAAGTGTCAGTGTATGGAAGATGCACTGTTTTGAAATCTGCTCCTGAAATTTGTTATGATGTTGTTGGGGTGGTTTGTTTGTTTCAGATCTCTCTAGTAGAGAAATACATCGAAGAAAAATTGCTTGATCAGATTCCTGGTTTTAATATGGCTGCTTTCACAATGTCATTGCAGTAAGTCTCTGCTTTGCTTTTGGTTGGGGGGCAGATTATGTGCTTCTCAATTAACTCTCTTTATCTAGATTAAAACTTAGGTTTGACAGTTCTCCCTTTATAAAGAGGTTCCTCTGTAATTACAAAAAAAGTGTTCATGTATGCAATGAATGACCACTTTCCTTGCCTTCAGCATGTTGTGCTACTCCAAATTTCTGAACTGTTATGCTGAAATATATTGGGGGGTGTGGTGGTTCAACTCCAGTCAGCAACTAAGCACCACGCAGCTACTCGCTCACCCTCCCCCTCTGGTGGGATGGGGGAGAGAATCAGGGGAAAAAAAAGTAAAACCTGTGGGTTGAGATAAAGGTAGTTTAACAGGACAGCAAAGGAAGCGAAAATAATAATAGATAAAGGAATATACAAAGCAAGTGATGCACAATGCAATTGCTCACCACCCGCTGACTGATGCCCAGCCAGTTCCTGAGCAGCGCTCGCTGCCCCCGGCCACCCCCCCCCCCCCCCCAGTTTATATACTGAGCCTGACATCATATGGTATGGAATAGCCCTTTGGCCAGTTTGGGTCAGCTGTCCTGGCTGTGCCCCCTCCCAGTTTCTTGCGCACCTGGCAGAGCATGGGAAGCTGAAAAGTCCTTGACTAGTGTAAGCACTACCTAGCAACAACTAAAACATCAACATTACCAGCATTATTCTAGTGCTAAATCCAAAACACAGCACTATGCCAGCTACTAGGAGGAAGATTAACTCTATCCCAGCCAAAACCAGGACAGGGTTTAAGGAGTAGGAAGAGAAATCACAATGAGTGAAAACACTGTACGGTTTTCTCCATTGTTGTCTCTTTGAAGCCAGACCCTTAAAAGGTTGAGTCTCATCTATCTCTTTCAGGCTCTGTGTTGGACACTTAAATAGCCTGGTAGTCTTTCAACAGTCATGTGATGTCTTTATTGTAATTTTTGCAGAAAGCATTCAGAGAAAAGTTTGATTTGTCTTAAGCTTTTGCATTTGGTCACTTTAGCTTAACCAACTTTATGAAGAGGTCACTTTTGAAAGATCACTGTTTTTCCCCTTGAATAAGAAAATCAAGACTCATTGAGAACTGAATATCTTACAATATTTTAATCTATTTATTTTTTAAATTTTTTAAAATAAAACATTGGGAAGTTACT
Organism: Pelecanus crispus; assembly: GCF_030463565.1. Taxonomy (NCBI): domain Eukaryota; kingdom Metazoa; phylum Chordata; class Aves; order Pelecaniformes; family Pelecanidae; genus Pelecanus; species Pelecanus crispus. The sequence goes on from NC_134650.1 coordinate 25,419,496, forward strand.
GTGAATACATGTAATATGCTTAAAATATAGACTGTTTAAGGTAAAGCTCCTTCTGATAAGAATTAAATAATTAAAAAAAAACCCCAAACCCAAAACTAACCCAACCATTGACTGTTAAGAGTCTTGTTGAAATATGCCGATATGGGAGCACAGGGTCTTTCTTCCAAAATGTTTTCATCAAAAGTCCTCTACCAAGTATTGCCAGTACAGTCCCTCATTCTTAAGGGATATGTATGAGCATTCTGTGCCTCTCCCCAACCTTTCTCACCTTCCAAGGGACTGTCTAGCTGTTTCAGTGCTCAAGATAAATAAATAGATAAATGGTAGTTGAGTGTTACTTCTGTTGACTTACAGATCAGTTTCTTTGTCTGATTTTCAAGGACTGATGCTTTACCGAAGACCCATAATAATGTTCTTGTTTAAATTTTGATACTGTTCTATTTGTCCTAGTATCCTTTTGATCTCATACCATTTTAAAATAAGAGTTTATTTCCCACACAGTTTTCTAATTCCCCGATTTTGTCTCTCTATAGACAGCACAAAGATGAAATGGCAGGTGATATATTTGATATGCTTCTCACGTTTACTGACTTTCTGGCTTTCAAAGAAATGTTCTTGGATTACAGAGCTGTAAGTATGTCACATTGTTTATTTTCATTAGCATAATGGCTATTGTTTTTGTGTAGCTCTGCCTGAGAGTGCCAAAGGTAGTGTTATTACAGGAAGGCAGCAGTGTTTATTCAACTGTATGTTGACAATGTACAGGGTCAAAAGGAAAATAACTTCACTGAGTGGCTATTTAAAATCAAAATGCACATTTAATAATTTCTAGAAAACATGAATGAAGCTGGTATGTGGAGCAGTTCTTCAGAAACACACATTTTCTGCATCTTTGAACATTGATTTCCAACGGAGCATAAGGGAGCACTTTTTACCGTGTGGGTGACCGAGCATTGGCACAGGTTGCCCAGGGAGGTTGCGGAGTCTCTATCCATGGAGTTATTCAGAAGGTGTCTGGACGTGGTCCTGCTGGAGCAGCGGGTTTGGACCAGATGACCTCCAGAGGTCCCTTCCCACCTTGACCGTTCTGTGATTCTATGATATGGCTTTTTAATGTTTTGGTTTGGGTTTTTTTTTTTTTTCCCCAGCCATTTCAAAATTAGTTTTTTAAGCTTATTCCATTTGTATTTCTCCTCCTCTCTGTCCAGGCTGGAGAAACAAACAGAAGTATTAAGGTTTTTGAATGAGCTTTTTCCTAGGGAAATGAAATACATGTAAGCGCTCCCCAGTGTCTGTCCAGTCACATTTGACAAAGGAGCAAAAGAGTCAAAGTTGTCAGAGTTACGTCCTCTGCTGCCTCACCCAACCCCTTTAAGTTTTGTGAAAATGGGGGCAGGTTGAGGAGAAAGAGACAGTCCATGTCTCAGCAGCAGGAATAGTTTCAGTTGGAGTTTGCACTTTTGGGGACACCTGAGAAGCAAACCACAGAAGCTAGATTTCACTAGTTGAGCCTTGAGCACTGGGTGAGCCTGCTGGCTGGCTGGTTTTGACCAGATGTAAGCACAACTGTGCTCTTACATGGACGTATGGCTGGTAGGACAACAGCAACCTTAATCCAGGGATTCCTGCACAATCTCTTCTTGATGTTTGGGTTCACTTTCAATCATAGATATATAGGTAACATGTAATTTTATGTTGATTTGATGCAATAAACAGAATATGTATTGCCCATTTCATTTTTTGAACTGTTTATTCCAAAACAGCATTGAGTCATGAATTTTTTTCTTCCATATTTCTAGGAAAAAGAAGGTCGAAGTCTGGATTTAAGCAGTGGGTTAGTAGTGACTTCGTTAAACAAATCATCAATATCCTCCTCCTAGAACAGTTTATGCAATACTTTCCTTCTGCAGATGACTGCTGCTGCCTTCGTTTGGACATTAAAACACTAAAGGTCATGAGAATCGGGGTGCTTTTATATGATGAAAACTCATTCACCCTCCAGACCACACCTTCAGAGGCCTGATCCTAGAAACATCTGTTTGTGAATTCTGGTTGGTATTCAGTGACCACAGAAGACAACAATTTCACCTCTACCAGCATAATTGTTTTTAATAAACACACAGTATTTGTACACCAGCCTAACCATTATGCATGCTGAGAAGCCCAGCACACTGAAAGGACAATAAATAGGCCTGTGCACGTGTTATTTGGGTTGGCATCTTAACCATCTCCCCAAAATGTAGAACTTGTCAGAATCAAGACAGCAGTGTAAAAAGAGCATGTCCCTCCACCTCTTGGAAGGACAGGTGGGAATACGTAACTTCGGAGCTCTTCCCCATCAATGTTTTGTTGTTTTGGGTTTTTTTTAACATACTTTAATACAATATGATCTTAAGTACTACAGCTTTCTAATGGAAGAGTATGTTTTAATATGTAGATGTTCTAGCATAAGAATGTCTCTCAGCTCTGACAGTTGATATGTTAGTGTGTAAATCTGTCTGCTCTGGCTTTTAGAAGTCTCACCCTTAATGTGCAAAGTTCTCTGATCCACTTTTGTTCAGGCCCCAGCTATTCTACACTGGGAAAAATAACCATGATAAACTGAAATCTGGCCTGCGTATGCAATTTCTTACTGTCTTGTCAGCAGAGGTACAGCTGCTTTAGTTCTAGTAATATAAGCTTGACGGTAGGTTGGGCACAGACGTGTTTACCACCATGTCATTTACTGCTCTAAATAGCATGCTGATTAAAAGGCGTGGTTTTGCTATTAAACTGTTAGCAACATTAGTGCAGCAATGCATTTTTCAGCATCTGTTGAAAAATAGATGAGTGGCTTGCTGGTAGAGCTGTAGCCATAAGCCTGTCACAAAACCCCGGGCACATCTCTGTTGGAATTATACTGCATTTGGAGCTACAGGGACACTGTTCTTACGCTGTTAAGACACGTTAATCTGCCACTTAATGACATGCTCAGGCAATGTGAGTATGTCTTTAAAAGTCTAAGAGTAGATAGAAACACAGGATGGTGAGCAGAGCCCTCCCCTCTGTCCCACAGCAGGTTGATGCAGCAGGGGAGATGCCCTTCAGCGATGGGACACTGGTGCATTTCCCATCAGGCAGCGGGGCTTTTTAAAGAGATTAGATTTCTCTATATAATGGACTATCTGTGTGCAAGTCTGACCACATTTTAAGAGTTTTAACATTGTCATAATGCATGAAGAGGCTGATTTTCTTACTGTTACTTATTTATATATATATATTCATAGTTGTGGAAACTTTGCCCTTCATTTAGCTCACTGAAAACCAAATAAAGGCAGATCTGCCAAGGACTGACGCAGTTTGTCCAGTCCTTTTCAATTCACACCTTCCATTAATGCAGTTAAAAGTTCCTAAGCCTCTGTAGACAAGTTGTTAAAACTTTTCCCGTGCAGAGCATGTGGTAAATTTTGCAGCATAGCTCACTGTGCACCAGCTTTCTTGTGTAGAAATATCTGGAAATAAATTGAACCCATTTAATCTATTTTTAATAGCTTGTACAAGGAGGATGTGAAAGGAAAAGTTGTGTCGGGCAGGGCATCACACCTAGTTCTGATGAACACCAACCCGTGTGCCCAAGAAATAAAAGGTGAATTTGTCATCTGCAGTGTAGGGGAGAAGCGTGGTTCTGTATTCTCCTGAGGCACTGACCCTGGTGTGTTCCCAGAGCATTTGCAGGCTTAGTTTTAATTTTTGAAGACCACCTGTAGCTAATGTGCAAAATTGACTTTCCCGTTAATAGGTGGTCCTATTAACTCTGTGGTGTGTACAGTGCCGAGTCTGCAGGAGGGAGCACATCAAAGCCTTGGCAACTCTTCTGTGTTCTTGCAGTATTGAATGCACACTCTGTGTGTGTGCATGTGTACGTGTGTGTGTGCATGTATGTAAAGCAAAGCAAGATGAACCCTATGGACTTTGTACCTCCTCCCTTGGGGCCAGGCTGTAATGCCCATATGCACTGGGAAGAGGCAGTCGCCTCTGCCAGTGATATCTCTGCTGTCCACTCCATGCCATGCTGTATGTGCGCCTTCTGGCAAGACAAACATTTTCTTGACAGACTCCACTGATGTATTTAGGAAGATTTTTATTTAAAGCATAAAATTTGTGCTTCAAATTGTTAGGAATCAATACAACAGTTTTGACTGCTTCCTTTGCTTAGCTTTCATCTTCCACCTCTGCCACCATTTATGTATCATGTTAATTGCAGTTACTTACACTGGTGTGAGTGACCAGAGACAGGAGCCTGGGCTTGGTTTAGTGAATTTTAGTATTGGAGTGTGCTGAATTGGCTGAGCCCCCTCAGCGGAGCTGCTCCAGCGAGGATCTGGATGAACCCCAAGGACAAGCAGGAGCTTCAGCCCCCAGCAAGTCCATGTCCTCCTGGCGAGGCTGTGGTGACGGCGCTGGTGGATTTGTGCTGTGGGCACATCAGCTGGAAGCATCATCGGAGACCACTGAGCAGCATCTACGTGACCTGGTACCAACCATCCCTGCCAGCACAGACTGGTCCAAGAACAAGACCTGGTGGCACGTGAGGCTCCAAGCCACCGAACCCGGCATGTGCTGACCCAGGATGGCCGAGGGTTGGGCTTCGCTGTCCACTCCTTACGCATGGTCAGTCACTTGGCTGGTGGCTGCATTGCTGCCGAGTCCTTTCCAGGCACGGAAGCTGAAGAAGGTGCTTGCCCCGTAGGTGATCATTGTGAGGCAGGCAAAGAACTGGAAGAGGAGCACACCCCATGTGTGAGCACGGCAGCCACCCTAGCCCTACGGCCCTCGCCTGCCTGCCGCTACTTACAGATGCTGCGGCTCTCCGGTTGTAATCCCACTGCCGCCACGATGTAGGCTGGACAGCGGCCGCACATGTTACGAAGGCAGTGATGTACAGGACAGTTGCCACAGCATTGAAGATCATCAGCTGTGGAAGGCAAAGAGCATGTCATGAGGTCTGGGCTCAGACTCGTGTGTGCTGGGATGAGGGATGAGCAAAAGGCTCAGTTTTGCATTCCCCCCTCTTCCCCAGGAGAAGCAGAGGAAAAGGGTCCAGCCCCTCACGCTGAGGACAGATCTCAGGTTAACATCTCATTAAATGTGCCCCAGGTTGTGCTGAGAGGTTTCTGGTTGACACCACGACTGCAGCAGTGATGCAGTGGCTGTAACTTTCTGGATTGATACAGGGCTCCATGTTTCGAAAATTTTCTAAGCAATTGAGGGGCAGAATGAAACAATGTCATTGTGCAAAGTGCAAGGGACTTTGTTCCATCAGCCCAGAAAAGCCCAGGTCCTCTTGGAGCATTTCCCAAGGATGTTTCCCACTTGGGACCCCACCCCTTGCTCTCTCTCAGGTACATACCACGAGGGGCCAAGGAATCACATAGAACTTCAGCTGAAGCTGCAGGAGGTAAGTCATGAAGAAAAGGACTGTTACTATCCAGAAGGAGATGGACACGAACATGACCCAGCCGTACGCTGCATGGAGGTGGTATGTTGTGTCAGCGATGAGAGCCCACACCAGTAAGCCGAGCACCTGCAAGGTGAAATGGTGAACGTGTTCCGGTGGTGGTTCCTACAGGTGGAAAGCAGAGCATTGCCCACGAACCTGGGCTTACCAGACCCTCATTGCTCAGGGATGGGCTCATCCCCAGTACTGTTGCCCCAGGAAGCAGTACAGGGATGCCCTGCAAGGCAGGGCAGGTCAGGATGGGTGAAACCTGGGTATCCTTGCCACCAAAGGTCCCTTCTCAACCAAGAAGCCCTCATGCCCAGTGCCAATAACTGCAGGCACTGGCTTAGTGTTAGGGACATCTCATGGGCTGGATGACAGCTGGACATGGGGGCTCCTGGATGACATCCTCCAGGTGCAGCATCATTTTTTAAAAAAAAAGCAAGCTGCTCTCCACTGTTAGGTCTGGTCTGGTTTATACCTCCTGTATATATAGCTTCTAGGGTTCACCTTTCACTGTTAAACAGGTGAACAATTGCAGCATCATGTGTCTGAAGAGTGATCCACAAAAAAACAGGTGAGTCTGTTTCTGGGTCTGCTCAAGGAGAAATAAGCAGAGCCAGGGCAGAGCTGTTTTCTCTCCTCCCTGCAGCCCCCGGCAGCCTGCAGGGCAGAGGCGGCAACAGGGAGCAGGCCTCTGCCCTTGGCTCCCTGGCAGGCAGGGATGGAAAAGCCCAGCCCAGGGTGCTGTTTCATTTATTCTTATTTTCTTTCCCTTCCCTGTGCTGTGTCCACCCCCGGTCTTTGGACTCTGAAGGAGATGCTGTCTTGTTTCACCTGCAGCGATGCAGCCAGGGAGCAGCTGCCTTCTCCAGCATCCACTCCCCTGGGAACTCCCTGGAGCAGCTGTGGCAGCAAGTTTGCAGGTATTTTTTTATTTTGAAGGCCCTTAACCCATGATGGAGCAAGCAGAAGATGGGACACCAGCACCTAGTGATGCAGCCTGGAAAAGAAAGGCTGCTGCAAAGCAAATGGCGCTTTCTGTGGCTTGCCCTGTTTGTTCTGCAGCCTCAAGCGCAGCCTGTGCACTGGGACATAGAGCCAGCTGGGTGCTGGTGGGTTCTGCTTCACCATTCTTCGCCTACCAGCTGGAACAGAGCAAAGCAGGGAGTTTCGAACCCACTTCCCAGGGAGCAAGAAGGCTCCAGCCCTGCACCCTCCATGTTTCCCAGCATGACCAAACATCCCAGGGAGATCCCCACAGTACAGCCCCATGGCGAGTCTGGGGTGAGAACATGCCCCAAATGCAACCGCAGCATCTTCTGTTTCCTAGCTGGGGTTGGGATCTCTTTGGGCAGAGCTGGTGAAGCTGCCAGCACCACCCAGCTCCTGCACTTCACCTCCCCTTTGGCAAGGGAACCACGGAGTCATCTCTTGCCAGTGGGGAGGAGAAGAGCTGTTTGAAAAGCCACTCTGCCCCTGCATAAACCCTCATTGCTTATTGTCACAGAAGAAACACAACAGCCTTTGTCCTGGTGGAGTACAACGCCCTGGTGCTCAGCTGCCCTGACAATGCCTCCTTGTCTGTCACATCCATTTCTAACACTCGTGATCACAAAATATGCATTGGGCAGAAATATGTAAAGGAAAAAGCCTGGTATGCTCCAGGAGCAGGATGTGGCATGTGCAAGCTGCCCTGCTCTGGCTGCTGGGCGAAAAAAAGCAGGAGCCCTTAGGAGAGAGGTTGTGGGGAGCAGCAGGTCTCAGTGGATGGGAGCTGTGCCAGTGTTTAACACTGTCTGCCAAAGGCAATGGTACAGTCCAAGCAGGGGCACTGATGGGCTGGAGAGGTGGGACCGGGCATGGGGTTGAAGGGTCCCTTCTCCTGCTCTTGGTTCCTTTCTGCTGCTCCTGCAAGACATCACCTGGCAGCATCCTTCCCTAGCTCTTCTCTGAGCATTTGTTCCCATGTCACAACCAGCTCAGCCATGCCCAGGAATCGAAATCTGGAGCAGGGAGCCAGGTCTACACCAGGTGTTTCACAGCAGCTGTGCAGGGTGTGTCCCACTGCCACACCCCACAATGAGAGGGCACAAGCAAACAGGCTCCTGCCTGCAGTGGGGCAGCACCATGGGCAAACACCGGGACAGGTCACGCGTGGCCCCATATGCAGCTAACGCCCCACACACACACAACATTCTACCCGACGTCCCAGGAGACAGATGCCCATGCGGATCGGCCCATGCGCAGTGCTGGGAGCTGCCAGGTGTCGAGCCAAGTTATAACCGGCAAAGGGCATGAGGACAAGCAGCCAAATTTTCCCCTGGCTTTAGAGAGGGAAGGAGGAGAGAGGGGGGCTGCAGGATCTCAGGGTTGGAGTTGAGTTAGGGTTACAGAGCGAGGATAGGCTAGGGATGGCAGCCAAAGGGAAACCTGCCTGTTTCCAGCCAGGGCAATGACGAAAAGCATTCGAAGTAGGTGATGCACTCGGACAGCCACTCCCACATCCAGGCCCCGCCCGGTGCCCCCTCCCCGGTACTCACGGCCTGGGCGCCCATCAGCCCCCCGAGCGGCGAGCAGAGGAAGGCGCCGTCCAGGGCGGGCAGGGCGGCGGAGGAGCCCGGGGAGCCGCTCCGGGTCCGCGCAGCGCCGGGCAGCCCCGCCATGCCGCGGGCCCCGGGACGGCCCCGGGACGCCTCCCGCCCCGCCCCGGGCGGAGCGCGGGGCGAGCCCCACCGCCTCCCCCGGGCGTTGCGGGTGGGTCCTCCCCATCGCCACGCAACGGGCTGGGGGGGGCGCTGGGCTGAGCCCCTCCTCCCCGGGGAGATGCTGCGGGCCCTCCTGCATCGCCCCGCGCTGGGCTCCCCAGTACGTCCCCGTCTCCCTTGTACTGGGAAGCCCAGCACCGGACCCAGCGCTCCAGGGGCGGCCCCACCAGTGGCAGGGCCACCTACACACACTTCCTGGCAATGCTCTGCCTAAGGCAGCCCAGGACACCACCAGTCTTCTTTGCAGCTCATGTTCAGCTTGGTGTCCACCAGCACCCCAGGGCCTTTTTGTGGTCCCCAGTATGTCCCAGTGCCTGGGGTTGTTCCTCTGCAGGGGCAGGACTTTGCACATCTCCTTGCTGAGTTTCAGGAGGTTCCTGCCAGCCCATTTCTCCAGCCTGTCCAGATCCCTCTGGATGGCAGCAGGACCCTCTGGAGTATCAGCCACTCCTCCCAGTTTGGTGTCACCTGCAAACCTGCTGAGGGTGCACCCTGTCCCATCATCCAGATCATTAATGAAGATGTTAAACAGGACTGGACATGGTATTTACCCCCTGGGGTACACCACTGGTTTCTGGCCTCCAACTAAAGCAAGGAGTATAGTCAGGACCCTAAATTTTAGGAAAGTAAACTTCCAGCTCTTCAAGGAGTTAGTCAGAAGGAACCCCTGGGAAATGGTCCTCATGGACAGGGGAACAGAACAGAGCTGGCAGATCTTTAAGGACACCTTCCATAGAGTGCAAGAGCTCTCAGTCCCCAAGTGTAAAAAATCAGGCAAGGAAGGGAAGAGACCAGCATGGCTGAGTCGAGACCTGCTGGTCAAACTAAAGAGTAAGAGGGAACTGCACAGGCAGTGGAAGCAGGGACAGGTGTCCTGGGAAGAGTACAGGGAAGCTACCCGGTTGTGTAGGGATGGGGTCAGGAAGGCCAAGGCACAGCTGGAGCTGAATTTGGCAAGGGATGTAAAGAATAAGAAGAAGGGCTTCTACGGGTATGTCAACTGGAAAAGGAAGGTTAAAGAAAGCGTACCTCCCCGATAAACAAGAATGGCAACCTAGTATCAACAGATGAGGAGAAAGCTGAGGTACTGAGCAACTTCTTTGCCTCGGTCTTCACCTCTCTCCTCACCCCTCCTGAGCTGATGGACCACAAGTTGGGGATAGGGGACGGGGGATGGGGGGGGTAAAGCCCCTCCCACTGTAGGGGAAGATCAGGTTTGAGACCACCTGAGGAACCTGAATGTACACAAGTCTCTGGGACCTGATGAGATGCATTCCAGGGTCCTGAGGACTTGCCAAGCCACACTCTCCATGATATTTGAAAAGTCATGGCAGTCAGGTGAAGTCCCTGCTGACTGGAAGAAGGGAAACATTGTGCCCTTTTTTAAAAAGAAGAAAGGAGGACCCTGGGAACTACCAACCTGTCAGCCTCACCTCTGTGCCTGGGAAGATCATGGAGCAGATCCTCCTAGAAGCTATGCTCAAGCACATGGAGGACAGGGAGGTGATTCGAGAGAGCCAGCATGGTTTCACCAAGGGCAAGTCCTGCCTGACCAACCTAGTGGCTTTCTATGAAGGAGTGACTGCATCAGTGGACAAGGAAAAAGCAATGGATGTCATCTACTTGGATTTCTGTAAAGCCTTCGACCCAGGCCCCCACAACATCCTTCTCTCTTAGTTGGAAGATATGGATTTGATGGGTGGACTGTTCGGTGAATAAGGAATTGGTTGGATGGTCACAACCAGAGGGTCGTGGTCAACAGCTCGATGTCCAGATGGAGACCAGTGACAAGTGGTGTCCCTCAGGGGTCCGTACTGGGACTGGTGCTGTTTAACATCTTCATCAGTGACATAGACAGTGAGATGAAGTGCACCCTCAGCAAGTTTGCAGATGATACCAAGCTGAGTGGTGCAGGTGACACGCCAGAAGGACGAGATGTCATCCAGAGGGACCTGGACAAGCTGGAGAGGTGGGCCTGTGTGAACCTCATGAGGTTCAACAAGGCCAAGTACAAGGTCCTGCATGTGGGATGGGGCAACCCCTGATACCAACACAGGCTGGGGGATGAAGAGATTGAGAGCAGCCCTGCAGAGAAGGACTTGGGGGTACTGGTGGATGAAAAGCTGGACGTGAGCCAACAATGTGTGCTTGCAGCCCAGAAGGCCAACCGAATCCTGGGCTGCATCAAAAGAAGCATGGCCAGCGGGTTGAAGAAAGTGATTCTACTGCTCTACTCTGCTCTGGTGAGACCTCCCCTGGAGTACTGCGTCCAGCTCTGGAGCCCTCAGCACAAGAAGGACGTAGAACTGTTGGAGTGGGTCCAGAGGGCCACAAAAATGATCAAAGGGCTGGAGCACCTCTGCTATGAGGCCAGGCTGAGAGAGTTGGGATTGTTCAGCCTAGAGAAGAGAAGGCTGCGGGGAGACCTTATTGAGGACTTTCAGTACTTAAAGGGGGCCTGTAGGAAAGATGGGGACAATCTTTTTAGCAAGGCCTGTTGTGACAAGACCCTTGTAATGGTTTTAAACTAAAGGAGGGTAGATTTAGACTGGATATAAGGAAGACATTTTTTACAATGAGGGTGGTGAGGCACTTGAACAGGTTGCCCAGAGAGGTAGTGGAGGCCCCATCCCTAGAAACATTCAAGGTGAGGTTGGATGGGGCTCTGAGGAACCTGATCTAGTTAAAGGTGTCCCTGCTTACTGCAGGGGGGTTGGGCTAGATGATCTCTAAAGGTCCCTTCCAACCCAAAGCATTCTATGGTTCTATGATTCTATGATCAACAGCTTGTCTAGGGGAATCTTACGGGAGATGGTGTCAAAGGCAAAACTGAAGTCCAGGTAGATAATGTCAGCTGTTCTCCCCTTGTCTGCCAAGCCCATAATTTCGTCATAGAAGTTTATCTAGCTGGTCTTCTCCCCCAGGAGACGCTATACTCCTGATGACCTTCACCTTCCTGGGCATGGTTCCACCACCTTCCAGCGGTAGGGGCGAGGCTGACCGGCCCGTAGCTTCTCGGCTGCCCTTTGGAAGTCGAGGGTGACAGCCACTTTCCCTCAGGCACCTTTCCTTGGTTACCGCGACCACTCCAGAACGATCGCGACTGAGCTGTCGGAGGGACCAGCTGGCGCCGGAGGAGAGAGGCGGCGAGTAGCTTAGTTGTGGGGTCAGGATGGCCGAGCGGTCTAAGGCGCTGCGTTCAGGTCGCAGTCTCCCCTGGAGGCGTGGGTTCGAATCCCACTTCTGACAGCTCCCTTTTACTCTGCTAGGAGACTGTTTTTTTGCTTGGAGGGGGCGGGGGCCGATTTAAAAAAAAAAAAAAAGAAGCCACAATTATATCAATTAACTAATTAACCACAATAAAAGCTAAAAGGCGGCTAAAATTGCAAAAGTCAACTTGTCAGAAGTGGGATTCGAACCCACGCCTCCAGGGGAGACTGCGACCTGAACGCAGCGCCTTAGACCGCTCGGCCATCCTGACAACGCTGAGAAGCGTTTCCCACCCAGCCCTACAGGACCCACACTCACCCGCGGAGGCGAGCGCTTACCGCCGCTCCTGCCCCCGAGGGTCCCCGAGGGAGGGCCGAGGGTGTCGGGCTGCCGAGCACCGCCGGCTGGGCTCCCTGCGGCTCCCTCTCGGCGGTTCTGTGGCTGCCGGGGACCTGTACTTCCCTCCCCGCAGGCCCGGGGGCCGGGGGTGAGCGCCCGGCTGCCGTCCTGCACGGAGGCCGCAGTGGCACCACTCAGAGGTGTTTGTACCTCACTTCGTCTGTACCTTGGGGGTTTGTAACAAATTTTCCCCGGGCAAAAAGCTTCCCAAAGGCATAAAATTGCTGTCACTGCTCTGGTCAAGTATCACAACCCATGCTCACCACAGAGGAGAGAAACCGCCATGGCCATGCCCAGGGAAGCAGCGCAGTGGGATAAATCGGGAGGGTGAGCTCACCCGTCACCATCACTTCCATCTCCTGACAGAAATACTCCAGGGAAGTCCCGACGGAGCGGGGAAAAGGTCCGCAGCCCCGGCCGGTGACAGGAGCAGAGAGGCGGGGGAGGACCACACAATGGTGGGAAGTGTGAGTCAGCGTCCCACGCTGGGCCACCATTGTGGCGCTTTGGGCAGCGTGAGGAGGAGAGGAAACGCCATGACCCTTCACAATGTACACCTGCATATTTATATATCAAAAAAGGGACCAGAAATAGCCGATGCTGACCCTCTGAGAATGTGATGGAGGACAACTCTTCACTATGCAGGCCGGTTGCAGAGAAGTCAGCACTTGGATTTCTCTACAGAAAAACACAAGTCCTCTCAGCGCCTCTTGGCAGCTCCTGCTGCTTCTCCAGAGTATATTTAATATTGGTTTTATATGAAATGTGGTATTACATATTCTGGAGAAGTGACGACTGCCAGAGCACTAAAGGAGGTTCCAGGATGTCTGGCAGGTGGGACCAGACCGTGCCGGGACGGGAGGTGGCGCGTGGTCTTGGCTGCACGTCCCACCTAGAGCTGCTGCAGCTGAAATCCCCTCAGCCACTGCTGAGCCCCAGAGGGTGACTCAAGGGGCAGATCTGGCCACCAGGCATGCACTCCCCAGGGCTTGATTTAACCCTTCCCCAGAAATGACTTTTGCTTGAAATACTTTATAAAGCTGGCAATTTGGAGAAAGATCTGTACTGAGCCTGCCTGCAGCTTCCTACCCTGCCTGCCCATGGTTACAGCTCAGAGTTGTTCTCGGCCGTCTTTGCATGAACTGTCACTATGAAAGCAAGCTGGGAGAGCAGCCAGAAGAGGGAAAAGTGAATGGGGGGGGGGGGTGTACGAAAGGGAAAAAGCCACATCCACGGTGACATAAACAGCCACCAGAGAAAGCTATTTTATTGACTTTTCAGTCAGCCCATTGTCCTGTGGTGAAAGTCCCAGCGGCCTCAGAGCAGAGATGTTCATCTGTGTCCATGTGCATCTGCGTCTCAATGAGCAGGAAATGATAACAGCAGCGCTGAAATAATCTCCTCCACGTGGCCCCTCGAGGTGTGGGTCCAGCTCCTGCATGGGATCCACAAGAGCCTGGTAGCTCCACGAGCTGGGCCTGTCCTGGGAGGTCCCTCTCCTGCCCCATGGGAGAAGCCCAGCCTCTGGAGGTGCCCAGGACCTGCAGGGAGGTTGGTGTTTGGGAGCCCTGGTCCACCCATACCGGCTATGAGTTACCAGCACCCAGCTAGGGGATCTCCTTGTGGAGACACTTTGGCGGGACAGAGGCATTTGCTAATTAACTCTGGGGCAGAAGCAGCAATTTTTAGCATGGATTCTTCAGCTGACGAAGTAATAACGGCCACACGATGGCATTGCCTGCTGCAGCAAGAGGCAGAGGCCATTCCAGCTCAGGAAACTCTGCAGGAGCCTTCCCCCGGAGCAGAGCACGGAGTGAGCAACTTGGGGTGAGCGGGACCCTTTCAAAGAGCAGGAAAGGTCGCGTGTCCCTTCCTTGTGGCCCCTGTCACCTTCGGGCTGGCTGGGTCAGTGAGGGGCCCTGCTGCGGGCCAGGAGCTGGGGACACTTTGGCTGGGTTTTTTTCTTTATCAGCCATCCGGTGAGTGCCCAGGGGAAGTGGCACATCCTTTGCTGACGGGGGTCTTTCCTCTCCGCGGATGCCTGTTGGTGGTGGCCAGGGGGACTCACGGAGGCCAGCTGCACCACTGCCCTGCACCGCACCCAGAGGGAGCCTTTGCTCTAGCACTTGCCGGTGCTCCTCCATCCCCTCTGTCACAGCTCTGTGGGACCTTGGGGGGGTCTTGCTGCCTGCAGTCGGGCTGTTCCCTAAATTTCACCCTGCTGGCCTTTCACCCTGCTAGCCTGGAGTGGGTGAACCTGTGGTACTCTGGAGGTGTGGGCCAGGGCTGGACATGGAGGATGCCCACAGGAAGGTCTCTGGGTTGCGGTCCAGCTCAGCAAGAAGGGGCACAGACATGTCACATCTTGCAGCAGATGGTTTGTTTTGTTTTGGTACACAGGTGTGAGCAGGACTGCCTTCAGTCACAAGCCCTGGTTTGAGATTGGCTCTGTCCTGGGGGGGGGGGGGGGGGTGTTCCCCAAATAGCATTTTGAATCATGCCTCATCTGTGTTTTCTTCAATTCTCCCCTGCTGCCTCCTCAGGTCGATCTGAGGAATCATGGCCCAGGGCAGGAATCTCCATCCTTACCCCTTTTTTAACTATCCCCAGACAACACTGAAATGCTAATGGGCCAGCATCTGTAGCCTGTTGCTCTGTTAGGAGGTGAAACAGCTGCATGGACCTTAAATATACACCCCACAGCCACCACAGCCAATTGGGACCCCAAGGAGCTCTTGCATCAGGTGGTGGGGCAGGTGTGATGCTCCCAGAAATAAAGTTTGGCTAAGGCAAAAACTTGTTTCCCTGGGATCAAGCTGGTGAGGAAGCAGATCACTAGTGGGGTTATAGCTAAAACCTGCCGGGAATGTGGAGGCTCTGGGCAAAAGCAGAGGAGAAGGAGACACCCTGTTCTTACAACATGGCCTGCAGAAAAGCTGGGGTGGGAGAGGGAAGGCGTCTGGTGACTCCCTGGTCTCTCAGTTGAGCCAGCAAGGCTTGAAAAGGGTTAAGAATCTGGGCAGGAAAACTTGTGTCTGAGTTTGTTTCCCTGCCCAGCCTGTGTGTTTATTGTGCTTGTTCATGTAAAGACTTGCTGGGTGTTGGAAGCCCTGCAGGCTCCTGGGGCTGTTTGCTGCTGCTCCTATGTGTCCCTGGGCACTGGCATGGAGCTCGGCACATGCCTGTGGCTGAGGCTTGGCAGAAAGACCTGCTTGAATGAGTGGGGTAACAGCTCTGGTCTGGAGGGCTGTGATGTCCCATTTCTATAAGAGATCGTCAGGGATCTGAAAGCTTGTGGGACAGGAGGGCTCAGCTCGTACCAGGGGCTGCCAATGGCCCCAGCATGGTCACATCTAGCAGGTCATAGCACTGCATGTGGCAGCTCCCTTTGCCCTTTGGGGCTGGCTGGCAGATGCCACCGGCTCTCATGGAGACAGCGTTGGGGGTCAGCCCCAGCAGCACCGCTGGAGAGAGGTTTTCTGGATCTTTCCTTCACCCACCATCATGATTTAATGGTAAGCCTGTCAAATTGGTCCCGCAGACGTTGTTGGAAGGCACACAGCCTTCTCCTGCCCTAAGGAGATGAGAAGAGGTCAACTGTTCTGAGAAGGCAATAAAAACAGATCTGCTTCTGGTAAACTCCTTTCTTGGAGACTGGCAGCATTTGTGTGTGAACATTTTGGATGGAGAAGTGGGTAGTGGGGATGTGGAGAGGTGATGATTGGGCTGGCCCATGCATGCTGTTGGATGGGGCTGAAGGGCTGGGTCTGCAGCAGGCAGGATTTCCCTGTGCCCCTGAGCAAAGGGCTGGGGGCCAGGACCTGGCCATTCCTGCCAGGAGAAGGACCCCCCTCAGGACAGGGGGGTTGCTGGCACATGTGCTTTCTGCTCCTGCTGCCATGGGAGGGAGGGAGGGATGGAGGGAGTCACTGGGGCTGCTGCAGAGGTGCATGCCTCATCCTTTTCCTCAGCCAGGGAAGCAGGCACTAGCCTGGCCCTGGGTTCTGGCAGAGGTAAAATAGCAGAGCCGTGGCACTTGTCCTGCTCCCCACCTTCTGCCTGTTCCCACAGTGGCTGTGGTAGGACCTTTTTCCAGGGTGCGAAGGAGGGGAGACCCCCCTGTACCGCCCTGGAGTGAGGCACAGCACAGCCACTTGTATGCCAAGGGAAAGCCTGGCAGCCCCTCCTGCGGCAGCTGTGGTCCCCTGTGGCTCATGGAGATTTCTGTCATGCCCATCCTGACCAGACCTGCTGCCGCTCTCCCCTCTCTTTCCTGCAGTGGTGAGAGACCGCCCTTTCGGGGATCATCTGGCAGTCCTTCATCATGCCAGCTTGGTGGAAATGTTGCCTTCAGGGTCTGCAGCTATGCAGAAGGATGGCAACATCAGGACATCTCTCCAGCTCCGTAGGCACTTAGCAGGGGCCCAATGTGCTCAGGCAAGCCCATTCCGGCAGAGTCCCAGCATGTTCCTTCCCCTTATCTGCAAAGCTGCCCAAATTTCATCTGTGCCATCCAGGCACATCTCCCCAGAAGAGCCCCAGGGGACACCCTGTCCTAGGGAAGAGCTTGTGCGTGGTGGCTGCCTTGCTCTGCAAGGAGCAAGTGACTCTCCTCTGTTTAGGAAGAGCTTAACTGTGTTGCAGACTAAACAGTTCTGTGTTTGTTGCCGTCCTTGGCAGTCTCCATGGGACAGTCGCAGAATGAGTTGTCCTCAGTTCTGGCTGCTCTGGCTACCAAGGAGAGGCACCAACTCCCACTGCAGTATGCAACTTTCTGTGTAATGTCCCACTGGGATCAGCCATCAGCTTACAGCTCAAATGTAATGCTGCCAGGGGAAAAGCCACATCCCGCAGCCTGGCTGACATGGGATGCTGACCAGTAGCTGTGGGCTGCCTCACTATGGAAAAAACCAGAGCATCAGCATTTTGCACTGTGTGCTGGACCCCAAGTATTACTCACAAAGAAGGAGGAAGCTATTGTGTTCAGAGAAGTGAAAGTTTATGTGATGTTCTCTGCTATTTTTGAAAATGTTTTCTATGTAAAACAGTTTCTCAAAAACACAAGCCCCACACTGGTCGATATTTACCAAATAGGAGTTGTTCCATCCCCTGTGGAGATGCTGGCTGCAGACAGCCCCAGACATCTGCTCCTCATTTCCTGCGTTTTTCTTTAATGTGAGAAAATTCAAAGTCGTGCAGTGCCAAACAGATTTTTCTGGATCCCTTGTCATTTAATTCTCTCCCTTACTACACTAATGGCTCAAGAGCTCTACATTAAGCATATGCTGAGGGCATGTCCAAAATTGAGAGGCCACCATTAGCTCTAAGAAACCATCTCCTGAGTCTGGCACTGGTTGCCTTGGCTGGGAGAGAGGAGGTGGTTGAGTCAGTTCTGGACTGCTCTGGGCCATACCACCCAATGCCATGCTGTTGGAAAAGCATTGCGGTTTCTCCAGATTGAAGTCTGGGAATCTGATCCCACATGTCAGGGACTGGCTGCACACACTGGCCTCATCTGCAGTACATGCACCATCAGTCTCCCATGTCCTGGCTCACAGACCTTGCTGCATGTGCACTCCTCAAGAGAAACTGGAGGACCCCAGTTCTGGTGAGTGTGGAAGCTCCGCTGCAATGGTGGTGCTTTAGCTCCCTTGAGTCTAATGCTCTTGGGCTGCAGTAAAGGGGGATTGTATGAGAGCGGTGGCTGAGCTGCCAACCCCGCTGAGGAGAGATGGGTGTAGTGCAAGGATGAGCTGCCACAAGGCAGCTCGGAGCTAGGGCTGTTAGCAGGGGAAAGAGAATCTCATCACACATCTGGAGTTGGAGTCCTGGGTCAGCCTGTCTCCTTTGCAGCATCAAGACCGGCTGGGTCTTCTCAAAAGCTAAGTGTTCTGGCTGCCTCTTTCCAGCAGGCCTCTGGGACGGAGATCATGGACAACATTGTGGACAGCAAAGGATGCTGATCTGCTAATATCTGCTACCAGAGGTTCTGGGCTTCCCTGCTCCAGGAGGACCAACTCCTGAGGTCTTGGGAGCTCCTGAACAGACCATGCAGTGGAACTCATCAGCATTCTCTTTGGATCAGCTCTGGCATCTCTTTCTTCAGGTCACATACAGCCTCCTAGGTCTCACTGACTTTTCCTTTTTCTCCAGTCACCACCTGATTTCCAGGAAGACAAACCTACTGTAACAAACAGTGCATAGTCCTTCTTGCACAAAGAACCAAGAATAGCCACACAGCATAAATTTTCAGCATGGAAACACCCTGTTGGAGATGGGCCATGTTCTGGGACCATTTTCTGTTTGTTTAGGACACAGCCCTTGTTCTCTTTGCATATTGTTTTGCATATTGCCTTTGCAGGGTCAAGTTGCTTTTAGCCTTAAAGAGCAGTTCTCCCGGCATTAGTCATACATTCCTTCTACCTGCGAGGACCTTGACCCTGTGCACAGCTTGGATGCCTGCCTGTGAACAGCCCTGGCAAAGCTGCAGTGGGTGGGAAATACTGGAGCTGCTTTCATGTCTCTCATGGGGCAGAGGTACCTTTGGTCCGTGGTATCTGTGGTTTGGAGTAATAAGCCAAGCTTCTGGCTAATGGTTGCCAGTGAACAACCAAAGGTTAGGGGTATGGCATCAGATCAGGCTTCTGAGCATGCCTTGTGCTGTCACCAACATCCAGTTCACACCAGACCTTGTTCTCCTTTTCTCCACAGCAGAGCCAGTGTTTAAGTAGCAGGACATCCATCCTTATATGAAACTGTCCTTAGAGCAGAGTGCAAACTGGAGCCAGAGAGCCCAGACTCCAGCCTCGACACTGAACTGTCTGGCATGAGCCACTGAGTCCTTTTGTGGGTACTGAGAATCAAACCTGGAGCTGTGTTAGGTGGCCCAGAGGATACAGTGCACAGTGGCCCAGCCCCAACAGTCCACAGTGCCCTGTGCGTGGTCTCTCTGCCCACACTTGATAGCAGGTGCACAGACGTACATTTGCTCATGGTTTTTTCCTTGTCCATGTTTCAGATCAGCCTAAGCTCCTTCCTCATTCATGCTGCAGTTAAAGTTATATGGGGGAAAATACTAACCTTCTTCCTACTACATACTGCTTTTCTTTAGTGCTATACCACCGCTTCAGAGAGCCTTTGGGTGCTAAGGGCAACCTCAAGAAGCCTCCTTCCAGTCCTCCTAAGGAAGACTAGGGAAGGGCTGTGATTAGCTACCCCAGCTCATGGCCTTCACTGGAAGGATATGATTTTCACAGTTGGCTTTCTTCCTCCTCAGTCTTGGTCTGCTTGGTTTCATTTTCATACATTTTCTTAAGCCAGTCTGTGTTCCCTTGTTCCCAGTTACTCAGTTTTTCTGCTCTTTTTTTTTCCTTGAAAGCTGTCTGTCCCTGACTCGGAGAGTTGCACACTCCATTACTTGGGTGCTGTGATTCATGCTTATGGACTGGGGTTGCTGGTGTCTGCCCTTATCCACATCACGATTTAATCTACAGTCCCAGGCTCATGCTGAATAACTACTTGCTATTCCTAGAAACTGAAGCAAAACTAAATCAAATTAAGACAACAGCAATTGCCTAGACAATTTGTATTGTAACTAAAGAAGCTGAAATCAGCTGAAGCCAAGACAAGCCCAGATCCTGAGATCCTTCACTGTCAGATCAATACAACACCTATGGTTTATTGCTAGTTACAGTAGAAATATCTCCTGGGCTACAGCAGGTCCTTTGACTTTGGGTTTTTCAATGCTGCAAGACCTAAAAGAAGTACAGTAAGAGGCTAGCACTGCATGCTGGAGAGGCAGATGTGCAATGGGACTGGGAGGGTGGTATAGGAAGTGGATTGGGAGCGATGAGGCCACTTTTCTGTCAGCTGCAGCCCAGGTTTGTCACCACTCATTGGAGCTGCCCACTGCCATCGGAGCTGATTGCTGTGCCTGTGTCCCACTTTTGGTGGGAACTGCAGGGCTTGCTGGTGGCTTAAACCCACACCATTGCTGGCACTTGAAGGCTTGCCGTGTCCCATGGAGCCGCTCTGAGGCTGCAGCTGCCCTCCACCCTCCTGCTGCGGGATTTCCTTGTGCAGATGCCACCTCCAAATTCAGCTGCCGAGCTCACTGGGAGAAAAGGGAGGTATCCAAAAGTATCCTGGAGGAGTCCCCTACCATGTAAAACACCACCAGCCCAGCCTGCAGAGGAAAAGCAGCTGCATTACCCTGCCAAAGTGCTGTTTGTGCCTTAAAACAACAACGCCTGTGGCAAGTCATACCTTTAGCAAACAAAGCACTTGCCCTCCCGCTTTATGTGCATGCTGGAGCCCTTCCTCAGTTTTATCCACCGTGGGCAGTTACCCCTTTGCAGAAGAAGCAGAACCTGTTTCTTCAGTGGCGATGTGAGCATGTGTGGGCTGTGCCATCACTTCCAGCAGCAAAAGTGCGTGGGGGCCTCAGGCAATGCCAGTTCCTGGAATAAAGGTTTCCTGTAAGGCTCTGCTGAGCCTGAGAAAACACCGTTTGGGGAAGGGGCCAGAAAACGTCCCAACAGATGCAGCATGTTCTGTTCTGGCTGGATCAAACAGACTATTTCAAGGTCTTAATTTTTATTTTATTTCTTTGAAATGGGTTTTATCTTCTAGTACAATATAAGCAAAGGCTGAAATTACAGGCTGGGAGTTTCACCAAATGTTTTCAAAATGCATCATATGGAAACCTGGGGATTTTCACTCTTTAGGAATAAAATCCTAACTGGAACTGTTGGAATTTCCCACAGCACAGAGAAGCCAGGTTTCCACCAGCCCTAAGATGACTCTGGGGAAAAAAAAAAATTCAAAGGCAGCCACGCTGTCTCAGACTTGATCTTATCTTCATCTTTCAGTGAGGGATTTGGCAGGGGGAAATTGTTATGTATTATTCTGGGATCTGAGATGAAAGAGAAAGTAAAGGTGCAGGATGTGACTGCCATGTTGGTATGTCTGCTTCAGACCTGGCTTTGTGCTGGTGCTGGGAAGCCCCCAAGCTGCTGTCAGCATCAGCAAGACCCCGATAGCTGAGACCCTGCTGTATACCGAATGCCAGGGATGTAGTAACAAGCACACACTGCAGACGGCAGGCTCAGGGAACAAGGAGCTGCTGGGGAAGTCACTGGGTCCCCGCTCTCCCCTTGCTTTGGTGGTGCTCCTAAGAGGCAGCCTGGCCTAAGCTCACCAGTTTAGCTGATGAACTTGTGATCCTGATTAGCAAATGCTGCCTCTTTTGGCCTAACAACCAGCGCTACTGTCATAAGATGGCTGCCAAAAAGGGAGTAGCTGCTTTTGCATTCGGGGTAAATAATAAGCTTAATGTGCATCAGTGAGCTGTAGGTTGGAGGTTGGGAGAGCTTCACAAGCCTAAGGACAGTGGTGCCTTAGCACAGGCTGTCTGGCCAAGAGACACATCGGTGGGAAAGGAAGATGGAGCAGCTGACTCCTGAAAGTCCCTGCCTGAATAATTTGCCAAGGAGGCTTGAGCTGCTCTGCGTGTGCTAAGAAAAGCTGATATAAGTGCAGCTGGGGAATTCCAGGACTTGTCTAGCTCCGGAGCAGGCGGTATTCCCTCCCCTGTCCCGCTTTTCCCTCCGCCTCCTGTCGTCACCCTGAGACGCATGCGGGGGAGCTGAAAAACAGAAACATCCCGTCTCTGGGATTCATAGTCCTGGAATGAGCTGCAGCAGCTGTGCTGCTCCAGAGGATGGAATAAGCAGTCGGGAGCGGAAAATACTGCCTGTAATCATTCTCTGCGTGCCCTTCCTACTGCCGACCACTGGAACATGAAGGCTGTTTCTCTCCAGGTCCTGTTTGTGCTGAGGGTCTTGTGCCTGGCAACCCTGGCTGGAGGTGAGCCACAGCTCCATTTGCCACCCCCTGCATCCCCAGTGGAGCAGACAGGTTCACGAGGGGCTGGTGTAGTGTGTGTGTGTGTGGGAAGGCAGTGTTGGACTGGGTTACGGGCACGAAGGGACTTTCGTGGGCTGTGGGAGATCTTGTAGCAGGATTAGGCTTGGTTTGGGAAGGGGCAGGGGGAGCCTACAGTGGCAATCCTGTCAGCAGGGGAGTCTGAGCAGCCCCGTGATGGCTTTTGTCACTCCTGAGGGTAGGTGGTCAGTGTCAGAGAGACTTTCTGATCATCCGTATTATAAAAGAAGTGTAATGCACTTTTCCCCTTTTTTCATGTCCCCCCAGGGACATGCCATGGGGGCAGACCACAGCCTGTCTAAGGATGGATGTCTGTCTGCACAGGCTCCCTGTCCTGAGGATGCCGGTGCTCACATCACTGTGAGGCAGAGGGGTGCTGTCACCTGCAGCTTCAGTGCCTGTGCAGAGTGTGTGTGTGTGCGCGCGTGCGTGCACAGAGTGTGGGTGTGCACGCACAGGTAGAAAACGCTCTCCTGTTCACTGGATAAAGATTTTGCGTGCTCCAGGGTGGTGCTGAGCCGGGCCAGAGGACTGTGTGCACCTCTCCCTGGGCTGGTCTCGGTTTAAGTTGCCTATGGCACAGATCAGTGAGGCAGCAATTAAGCAGGGTGGGTTGCCAGGCTAGCAGCCAGCTTCTTAGCAGTGCAGGCAAAGGTGGACTTCACCCGGGACAAAGGGATGATCTATTCCCACCATGGGAAGGGAGAGCCCTTAAGACTGTGCCTTGCTGCCACCACATGGGAGGAGTGAGGACAGCAAGAAGGGCAGCTGGGGATGGAGCTTCTTACTCTCCTCACACCTCCAGGCAGGTTCTGCAGGGCTGGCCTGAGTAAAGTGGGCAATGGGGATGCCTGCCAGCTTACCCTGACCTGGGAACCTGCTGCCTGCTTCAGCACTGCCTGGCTCTGCTCACCTGTGGCCAAGCATCCATCTGCTCTAAAATGATGAAATCAGGCTGGCTCTGCAAAAAGAAAGGCTGTTGGTGCTCCCTGGCCAGGGTCTCTTGAGGAACCATGCTGAAAAGCAGGTACCGATGGCTCCCAGGAGCAGTGCTTCTGAGGAGTGGTGGTCCCAGGTGGATAAACACCCAGATCCCAGGTGTCCCTGAGGTCCCTTTGGCAAAGATTCAGATGCAGCTCGGAGAAGTGGGTTGCTCGGAGAAGAGGGGAACCACCAGGGCTGGCTCCGTGTTCCCTGTGACACCACTCTCTCCTTGGAAGGTGCTTTCCAAGCTCCTCCACTCTGGGAAAAACACACCAGGAGTTCAGCTCATTGCAAACCATTTGCATTGGTGCCAATAACTGGAAAATCAGGTGATGGTTATCAGAGGAGGAGGGCCTTTGGGAGCAGTCCCTACTGGCTCCCTGCCACGCACCTCCCCACCTGTTCACAGGGATGGATCTGTCCCTCTTGTTGCTGTGCCTGTTTTGTTGAACAGTGGTCCTGAAAGTGGAGGACACCAGCAGTATGTCCTGTGGCTAATGAGAGTTAATTGGGAAGTTGGTCGCCCCTGAGCGGGTAATTCTTGATCCTAAAGTGCCACAGAAGACATTATTGTCTGAACAAAGTGTTTTGCTTTATCATTACAGACACCTAGAGATTGAAATGTGCTTCTGTAGAGGGGCCACAGGATTGTTTGCTTGGGATTTCTTCGCAATCATGGGTTTCCCCAGTAAATGGATCAAAAGAACTGAGGGTGCTCCTGTAGCGATGCTCATTCTTGCACTCGGTGGCTGGATCATTCCCAAATGAACTGCATCAAATTCACGAAACTCATTTGGGAATCTGAGACAACACTTTGTAGAGACTGCATGATCTAAACCAGACTCCAGCTCCTTTCTTCACAAGGGTCCTCAGATAAATCAGGGCTTGTTTTTCCTAGGTCTTGCCCCCTGGGATGTCAGAAACAAATTGCCAGGCTGCATTGTGCAACCTCCCCTCACAAACGCCTGTTTTGGAGGCTGGGGGTAGGTGCAGGAATGAAGGGTCCCCAGTGGTGTGACTGGCTTTGCCCTTTGAAGGGGTCAGGTGGGGGTTTATTTTTACACTTTGCAAAATGAAAACCATATTTTCTGGTGGAGATGGAAAAGAGATGTTTAGTGAGAAACTGTGTTGCGAAGCTGGGCTGCTGAGATATCTATGGGAGCAATGTGTCATTCACCAAAAGGTTCTTTCTCCGTACCCTTTCTGTGAGTCCAAGTGGCATTCAGAGACCACATATCAGGAAACAGAGAGGTAGGATGCTCACCTGGAGGGGAACTCCCACAGGAGGAAGAGATATGATTGATCCAGATAAGGAGAGGACAGGCATCCTGCCCTCTGATCTGCACTGCCCGCACCAAGAGGCCGTTGGTGACGGTTGCAGCAGGTCTTTTGGTGATGAAGAAATGTGTCTTCCCAGCACTGTGCTGAGAGCAGTCCTCCTGTGACCCAAAGGGGAGAGGACTTGCAGGTCCAGGTGCTTGCACAAAGGACCTCCAGCCAGTGCTTGCACATCCTATAAGGCAACCTGCAACAGTGTTCCAAGAGCCCTGCAATTTTCACAGTGCTTGTTTTGCAGGTTTGGTTTTGGTTTTTTTTTTTTTTTTTTTCACCTGTTTGGGCGATACAAACAATTGTGGCCCTGACAGGATTTGTCTTCATCTTATTTTAGCAGGGATTGGAAACTTCCATGGCAAGCTTTGGACTCGTTCTCCCCAGAGAAGGAGAAAAAGAAAAAGTGCTGTTTTTTATAGTACCTAATAGAAAGCTAACATTTAATATATTGAAAACTTTATTTCAGGGCAACCCAAAGCACATCTGAAGTGTTCAACAGAGTGCAGCCATTTTACATCTGGGATAGCAGCAAAGCGGATAAGGAGCTACCGCAGGACTGAACCCCGCTGCACCAAACAAGCCATCATGTAAGCACTGCCCCACCACCTGCCTCCCTTGCTGTACGCCTTCCAACACCAATTAGGCATTATCCTGTCAGCAAATGCCCTTGCTTTGGAGCAAGGAGCAATCTGGAAACACAGTGAACACTGGTATTTATTTGAAAGGTGGGTGGGGGTTTTCCTCTGTTTAAAGACCAACAGCCTCCAAGTGAGATTAGGGGCTCAGAGAGTGAGACAGGGATAAAGGGATGGGGAAAGGGACTGACAGACATACATGCTGGCAGAACGGGGCAGTGGAAGCATGCAGGGTGAGAGCTCACATGTTTCTGTGGAAGGAAATTCAGACTCATGAGCTTGACTGGATAAGAAAAACTGTGTTTTTCCCCCCAGAGTAATTGTTGGTTTTGACTTACCCTGGAGGTGAGGCACTATCGAGACCACTTTACTGCAGCCCAGGAGGTTGCTCCAAAGTAAACGTGTTGGGCTGACCCTGGAAAGTGTCATCTCACTCAGTAAATCAGAGGGTTTTGTCTTCATGGATGCTTGCCCCAGGCAGCTGGTGCCTGCAAAGCTCCCTGCTCTGAGCACTGGAGGTAAACACTGCATCCAAACATCAGGACAATGCTTCCAAAAGAGAAAAACTTCCTAAGGGGAAACCCTTCACCTATAAGTCATGTTCAGATCTCAGAGGCACCTTACCTTCCTGAAATAAATACTCTGTCCAACACAGTGGTGTTTACTATGGGCTTGGGAGAATCAGTGTTGCTGTCTGCATGCCTTCCCTATCACGGTGATCATTTAAACCAGTGTTTTCTTTATCCAGTAAGTGATCCCTTTTTTTTTTTTCAGACTTATTACTCTGAAGTCTGTGGAGATTTGTACAGATCCAGAGGCAGAGTGGGTGAAGAAGATTGTAGAGAAACTGGACCAGAAAAAGGCTGCAGCCTCCCCACTTCCACGTGATGCCGCCTCAGCAGCGGTGCTGGCAGAGCCCAGCCATGTTGGTCTTACAGTAACAGCTCCATCTCAAGCGACTGCTCCAACTAGTTTCTTCCAAGGGAGTGGCACAACAGTTTTGGAGAGAATACATGTTCCTGCTGCCAGGACAGAGGTGTCCAGAAAGTCCTCACCAGCCATGCAGGACACCACCCAGGTCCTTGCAGGATCATCCCCCATGATATGGGAAGTTGCTGCCCACTCTGAAGTCACTCTAGAAGCAAACAGAGACTCCTTAAAATCTCCTGCACCTTCAACAACTTTTGCAGCAGGCATGGTCTCCAGCCAGCCCACCCCATATCCCACAGCTCTTGTGCATGGCTTTGAAAATGCCATAGGATCTACAGAAGAACCTGTAGGACATACTGTAAATGCTATGGCTGATGTTCGAGATGCAACTTCTCCTAGCTCAAATTCAGACCCCATGGTCATTACTAAAGGATCAGACCATCCTATACTTTCTACAGATGAATCCCTGGACCCTACAAGTACAAGAGCCAATGCACCAGACACTGCTTCTAGCAGCTTTAGTTCAGATGTCCCCTCCATCCTGGACAGCAGGGAGATCACCACAGTCCCAGCCGCACCAGTTCCACCAGAGACTACTTCAGTTTCTACTCTAAACCCCACAATTGCCACAGACAAAGGTCCTTCTGTCCATATCAACAAGGTTGTCAGTTCCTCTGCAGATGCTTTTGGTACCAGAACATTTGATTATTCATTGCCTGTAGGAAAGCAAGATCCTTCAGATACATTAGTTTTTACTAGTCAAGCATTCTCAAGCCAAGCCAGAGTGCAGATGACTACAGAAAGACCAAAAGATCTGCCTCTTCCCAGCTTCTTGTCAAGATCTCAAATGCACTTTGTCTTCCCAGTTTCTGTGGTAGGTGGTCTGATGGCTTGCAGTGTTGCTGTTGTATGGCTATATCTAAAATTTGGAGTCAAAACAGAAAAAATGTCAGGAGAAATGGTACAGGGCTTGCTTTACCAGAAGGAGGGACATCAAAACAATGTCTATCCAATGGAAGTAATCTGAATGTGTTGTGGCGTGGACATTTTTGACCTAAGCTATATGTATATGCGTTCAAAAAAACGGGTAGACATGGCACTCTGGGACATGGTTTAGTCTAGTCTACCCTTGATTGGTTTAGTGTGGACTTGGTAGTGTAGGTTAATGGTTGGACTGGATGACCTTAAAGGTCTTTTCCAACCTAAACGATTCTATGATTCTATGATTCTATATTGGTGCAGGAAAGCTAAGTTTATGCTGAACTGGTGACCAGTATGAAGCAAGGCAGGGAAAAAAATACCAGAGTTTTTTTTTCAGAGCAGAATGTCCAAAATTATATCTAAGTCATCATTGACCAGTGACGGTATTTTGGAAATAAATGAGATGCTTTTTTTCTTTCTGGCACTGTTATGAACAAATGCTATTGCTGTTCTAGAGCTGCTTGGTGGCTCTCTGCCAGGTGGTAGGCAGAAGTGAATTTCCAAATTGCTGTTGGGACTTTTTCTGTGTTTCATCATGGCCCAGCCAAGAAGCTACCCATTCACCCATGCTGCTAGACTCAGACTCAGCCACCTTGAGCAATCGTAACATCAAAATTTGCACTTAAACTCTCTGCTGCTTCTTTCTTTGCACCTCTGTCAGACCAAGACTGATGCTGGTGGTCAGCTGGGTGCTGGCTCTCCTTGGGCTGATCAAATACCCTGTTTACTCTCACTGGAGGCACTAAGGGTAGTCTACCTTTTCAGACAGAGGTGATGAAAACTGCATCCGATTAGGGGACTGAAAGTCAGTGCTACAGATTTCACATTCAGAGGAGCTGGCAACCCATAATCTATCTCCCCCTTGAAATCAGGCCACCTTTCTCTCCAACAGCTATGGGCATTTCTTCTTGCAGCTTTAGTATGAGACCTGGTTCTTGGCAAATCAACTGCAATAAAACCCTTCTGCCAGCTGATGCACTCCGTATCCAGCTGCATCTGACACCAGGGCAGGATAATGTGGATTAGCCTTTGCAAATGGGAGAAAACAAGAAGTCACCTAATAATTTTACTCTTCCTGTGAAAACATTGGAGGGTTTTTCCTGTTCTCTGCAAGCACAAAACCCAGGAAATACTCTCTTGGAGGAGCTAAATGCAATTCTGGATTGAATCATGTAGGAATTACTCCACCACAGCAGACATACCATCCTTCTGGTCCCATATTCTCTCTAGAAACAAGCACATTTGCTGAGCACAAAATGCCTGTTCATGGTCCTACACTTCACCCACATTTTAGTTTTTCTTTTTTGTACAGCACTGATCACCAGGCTATTCAAGCACCGTAACAGTACCAGGCTTTTTTTTAACCCAAGTTGGTTTTGATTTTTACACATCTAGACATTGCTGTATTTAAGCCTTATCTTTTATCTGTGGTCAGCTCCTGCAAGCCCTTATTAAAAGTTGGCTCCAGTATGAATTTTGCTGGACCGTGCAAAGATCTTCACAATACGATGCTTTGTAGGTAGAGACACGTATCAAGGGTCAGATCCGCCTCCAACCAACCCCAGAGGATCAGATCCCAAAGTATAAATATGTATGTAGAAAAAAAAGAGCAAAAATGCATAATAAGCAAGATAATCAAAGCAAAAATGATGGGCCAGCTGTAAAGCAGAGCTAGAGGAAGGTGGCCTGTTAGATCCATCAGATCTCACTTTCAGGGCATGCATCCAGCCCTGGAGGTGGGGAGTTTAGGGGAGTTTAACTGCAACAGTGTTTGTTTTCTGCCATCATTCAATCCCTTATTTCTGCTTTTTGTTGACTTGAGAGAGGGGAGCGAGGGATTCATCTCAGGCTTTGCAAGTACAGAATGCAATCAGATTAATTGTAATTAGGAATCTGGGGTGAAACTCTCTTTATGCAGCAGCACTCCCATGCAGCCCAGCTGTGTAATACAGGCTGGGGTTGATTTACCTGGAGGGTAAATCAGGGGCTGTCAGCACCGCCTCCCCATCTGCTCTGTTTGTGCATGGCTGGTGTTTGTGGACTTGCAGTTTGTGAGGCGGTGTACTATGGCATTATTTTTATATGAAACACTAGAAATATTATTTTTGTAGTAAAGTTTTGTAGCCATTTGAATGTATGTAATGTCCTGTCCTTGCTACTGGAGCATCGCAGAGTTGAGACCTTCCTGGGAACACTGGAAAACACTGTGCATTTTCTTGCTGGTCTTGGACGGTTTGTGCATGTCCATGGGAGTTGGATCACTCTTCAGGTACTGCAGCAAATGGGGTGGACACTTGTCTTGTCTGGCTACACTCAGCTTGGAGCAATGCTGGGGAGATGAATGTGCACCAGGCAGATCTGATCACTTCGAGTCCCACCATGGTATTTGTAAGAACACCTGTTTCAGCTCTACAGATGGTTCCCACTGTCTCCCGGCTGCCAAGGGCATGCTGGTGCTCATCAGGAGGAGCTGCTCCCTCAGCCTGGATCTGTCTTTGTGCTTGCCTTGCTCCCCTCTCCTGTTTCCAGGCTGTTAGCAGGCAGGGCACTTGCACCCTTCATGGGGGGCAATTAAAACCCAGCAGATGGGGGGGACCACTGTTCCTCCTTGCTTTATGCTGTGCGATGGGCAGTCTGGGAGGGCACAAGGTGAATGCTGGTGCAGAAGGATGGAGCCTGTGGGTGCCACTGGTTCCTGGGGCTTAATATGTCATTTTCTGTAGAGCACAGTGCTGTTACAAGCAACTGATTCATTTGTGTATGGAGTATATATGAGTCTGTGCGTGAGATATATGTTCTGTACCTTTTTTTAGAAGTAAAAGTAATAAAGTCCTTATGTTAAAAACTCTTGTCCTCAGGGAATTCAGCCCTGGGCTGAGTGATCAAGCCTGGTCCCTGCAGAGGTGCGGAGATGAATGCATGTGATTAAGCATCACAGGGGGGGATCCCAGCATTGCTGAGAGATGGCAAGGCCAGCGCAGCTGATGTGGCTGGGCTATTGCTCCACCTCTTCACTGTTTAAGGTCTTCCGTCTTGCCAAAAATTTGCAGGGAGTATATTTTCTCACAGGGAGTCGCATTTCCCATCCTGCTAAGGCAATACTGAAAAAACAGTCAGTTCTTTGCAACCCACAGAAAACAAATGTTATGATCCAAGTCTCTTCTGTAAGGGGGCAAGAGGCCAAGGGCTGAGCTAGGACCTCTCCCACCCCAGCCAGGGCTTGGGCCTGACCTTCTGTGCTCCTCTCTATTGCTGGGGAGGAGAAGTGGGAAAGGCAATGCAGTACAAGAGTCAATGACCAGGGTCTTGCCTGGAGTGGGGAGCTGGAAGGAGCAAGAAGGTCAGGGACGAGCATCTCCCCTGCATCCCAGGAGCCCTCATCCCAGCCATGCCCCAGCCTTGTGCCACATGGCCACCCTGCCCCATCCTCCGGCACCACCAGTGTGCTAGAAAGATGGCAAGGTCTGTGAAAACTTCTCCTAGATGAATCACCAGGCCAGAAATGTCATTTTGGGGATAAAAAGTTCTGTGGAAAGAAAAGCACTTCTTTTCTCCTCTATGTTATGGGGAGAGGGCGGGCAAGCAGGGGGGAGGCTGTGTAAACAAGTCAGCCCCAGCAGTGATGAATCATCTCTGACATGCAGAGCGAGTGGAAGTGCTGGCATGGGGCCATTTGGGGCCTGTGGCTCCGGAGCACCGAGGGAGCTTTTGGATGCCCACTCCCTCGGCCGGCTGGTATCACACGCTTGCCAGCTTTGCTGCTACTCCCTGGCTTCTCTATGTCTGACAGTGCAAGGAAAGACCTTGTGTGAAGGATGTCCAACCATGCACCTTCCCATGCTCCTCCTGGAGATCCATGGGTTGCCTCAGGTGTAGAATTTGGTCCAGCAGATAACTAATGCCAAGTCCATCATGCTTAGGTGGGACAAGGCTTGCCTTCTGCACCTAGTGTGCAAGACACGTGCTTCTGCCTCAAGGTTCCCCCCCCAGCCCACAGGAGATGGGGGGGCCCATGGTCATGGTGTGCCCCTTCTGGTTCTTTGCTAACCCACATCTTTGGTTTCCAACTCCACATCAGTGCAAACCTTCTCCACTACTTTGTTAGCCAGATGTTTTGATTGACCTTATGAGAACAAGGAGTCACTGGGACTCCACACATGCTCACCTCCATGCCTTCACATCCCCACAGGAACCATCAGAGGGCACAATGGCCGGCCTTGAGGGCACTAACTGGCCTTAATCACCCTGACCAGCCTCACCTGTGGATGGACTCATCCTGCCGCCCAAGGCCCAGGAGCCCCATTTAAGCTTGAGCTTGAGCATCTAGTTCCTGCTTTGGATGTGTTGTAAGAGTACTGGTCTGATGTCCTGGCTCTGGCCCTGTCTCTTGAATAGACCTTGGACCTATGCTGTAGGTATCTTGTCTCCTGGCTGGGTGGACCCTTTGGTATTGTAGCCCTGTCTCTGTCCCCATCTGCTGCTGCATGGATGCCCCCTAACCCTTCCAAATGGATCCTGGTCCTCATTTTGTGTCTGGGACCCTTGATGGACCCTGTTACCAGCACCTGGCTCTGCCCCCCATGCTCAGACCCTCACTGGTGAGAACACTGCCTGTGCTGGGGTCACCCTTGGCTCCTGGCTTGTCCCCTCTCACTGCTCCCTGCAGTCTGGACCTGGCAGTGAGACACATCTGCCATTGTCTTCTCCAAGCCCTGATGTCTCTCCAGGGTGATGTGTGAGGGGCACAGTTATTCTTGTGAAGCAGAGACCCTGCAGTCTCCATCCTGTTTTGAGACTTGGATTGTGACTTATGAAATGTCTGTCCCTGCTCAGTGTGGTGGTTCTTCTATGAAATGTTGCATGAGCACGCTCATGCTTAGGGCAGCCTCTGGTCAAGCTAATGTACCACCACTTTCGTAATGCTGGCTTAGCAGAATGCAGGATGTCCCCTTAGC
Organism: Pelecanus crispus; assembly: GCF_030463565.1. NCBI lineage: Eukaryota > Metazoa > Chordata > Aves > Pelecaniformes > Pelecanidae > Pelecanus > Pelecanus crispus. The sequence goes on from NC_134650.1 coordinate 25,451,114, forward strand.
TGCTTTGGCTCTCTGGTTGCACAGCCATGGTTCTGCTGTGTGGCTGTGGTTCTTCCATGCTTTGTGTTTGCTTAATCTCCACTTTCATGAGGATTGTGTCCCTGTTCATGTCATTGCAAGGGCTGCTCTTGTACCTGAATTCCCCCTTGGGTAAACACAGAGGTTGTCAGGACTCTGCAGGCTCATACCTCTTCAGTGACCATCTCGGGTGATAGAGGAAGCTTCATTTCTGAAGCTCGCTTGAATTCTTCCAAGTGGGTTAGAAGGCCACGAAGCAAATAATTTAAAAAAAAAATAATAGAAAAAAAGCCTTTCCCCTTCCCCAAAACTAAAAGAATAAACATCAAAGGGTCTCCAGGGAGTTGTGAATTGTCTGGCTGTGATAGCAATTCCTTGAAAACCTGAGAAAGGGGAAGCAGAGCATCCCAGGCCAGATCTTCTGCCAGATAAGCAAGCACAACTCTGCAGAAGCAGGCCCCCACTAGTATTTTTACTTCTCAAGGTCCTTTCCATCCAGAGCAGTCTCTTCCCTGACTCTGGTTGCTGGGTGCCCCTGTACTTGTTCAGCCACCAGTGCTATGTGCTGTCCTGGCCACCCACCCATAGCTGAGGAGTGGTCAGGTGAAGCCCCAGGCCACAGGGAGACATGCCATGGGCTTGCAGCAAGACTATGCCTATCCATCCCCCAAATCCTTCTGCACTTATCAGGGTCCAGGCCTTGGATGGTGGCTTTGCCCCAGGCGTGGTTAGGGCAGGCTGTGCGCTCCCTTGGTCTGTGGCTATAGGGGAGCCTGCGGTCCCCCAGCTTGAGGACATCTGCCATGGGTATGACAGCATCAGCCACCTGTGCTTGGTGGCTCTGCTCCTGTGCACACCACAGGCAAGACAAAAATGCATCAGGAGCAGCAATGTGGCCCATGTCCTCAGCTTGGTGTTGCATTTGGCTGCAGCTCACAGAGTGTCATGGTCTCCAAAAGGCTGCCTGCTGGGACGGTCTTCTTGGGATGGGAGGCTACTCTGATCCCAGCAGCCATGGCCCATGTTTGGGGAGAAGCTCCTGGAGAGACATGCGAGTCTGCAAGAATAGAGCCTGGGGCAGAGCAGAGGTGGGGAGGTGGCTGAGAAGGGAAGGTAGCACCCAGAAAGCTGTAGGAGAAAGATGTTTTTGGGGATCAGCAGGAGGGCGCAAGGAGTTTATTACAGCCCAGGGAGACACTTGAGTCACTGGGTTGAACACATGCAGAAAGGAACGGCACTGTCCTTAGGGGTTGTGGGACCTCTTGAGAAATGTTTTATGTTTAGGCCTCTGGCAGCTACACAGCATGGGTGGCCTCGTGCCAGCTTATCCTGGGCCAAGTCATGCTTTTGAGACATAGGGACTCCATCTCTTCACAGGAGCTGAGCCAAAGCACAGCAGCTACAGGGGTCTAAGTATGTATTTTAATAATTTCTACTAGGTTGCAAAGAGCCTCAGCATACCCCACCTGGGCTCCTTGACCATTCATCAGCAGGAGATGTGTCTCCTACTGCAGCTGGGGTTGAGGAGACCTGGGAATGACCAGAGCAGTTCTCAGCATTGGGTGGTTTTCCCCCAAGTTTTTTAAAAGGTGCCCAGGGATGACACGGTTGCAGGCATAATGTCCTGCTCCAAAGGGGCAGAGGGTGGCTGGGGTGTGCCAATATGAAGAAGGGCTTGAGGTAGCCCCTTGGGTAGCTCACAGTGGATAAGGGGCGACCATGGTGCCCCAGGTATCTGCATGGCACCCTGCTGCTCCATGTATCCACTTACAGCCTGGAAAAAAAGAGGGAATGTGGAAATAAGCTTCAGAGCAGGGACTGTGCATGACTGGCAAAGACCTGCAGAAGGGTCTGGTCTGAGTGGCCAGGAGAGGAAGGGGGAGTCAAGCACAGCGGGGAGAAGCTGTCCCCAGATTAACACAGAGAGGCTGACACCCTTTCTGCAGGTCCCTGCAGGATCTGGGAGGCTGTGAAGAGAGGAAGATATTGGAAAAACAGACAAGAACTTTGAACACAAACTTTTCCTTCCACTTCCCTCAGCCTGATTCAGCCTCCTGCCCTGCCCTGAAGCCAAAGGGCTAAGCCAGCCTCATCTGCAAGGGAGGGCTTGGCTGCATCTCCTTATCCTTTCACCCCACACTTCCCAGCTATAAACAGGGATTTTTGGTGGAAAACTTGTGTTCCTCTTCATAGGAACATCATGGAATGTGATGCAACTTCTGGCAGTATTTGACATCTTGCAGCTTTCGAGCCACAGAGGGCTGGTGGCAGCAGCGGTCACTGTGTTCCTGCTTAATGCTCCCCGGGGAGTTCACAAGCCATCCAACCATCCCGAGCACATTTATGTTGGCTCTGGGGCTGAAAAGTCACTTTGCACAGAAAGCTGGGCTTTGCCTTTCTTATCGCCATGAATCCCCTCTCTGTGTGTTTGGGAGCCCAGCCCTCAAGTTTATGCCTCTGTGGAGGAGAATTTCACTTCCCTTGTGGACCCTGTGGCTTTCCCACAGACCCAGACAAATGCAGAAGTTGCCAAAGTCTGTTCAGTCTTTCTAGGTATTGTCTTGGTCGGTAACCCTGAAGATCCCACGTGACATGGAAATCCCCTTGGCCAAAGAAAACATACAGGGCTTTTGCTTGAATTTGGTTGAAATTCTTTGGAAAAGAGCTAATGTGGGGAGGGGGTGGAGAGGATAAATTGCAGGACCTCCTTGCCTGAGCTCACAGTCGAGATCCTCCAAAGAGGCAGAGCAGTATCCTGTGAGGAAGAGACCTCACGCAGCCACCATGCTCAGTGCAAGGACAGTCCTGGTGCTTGCAATGCTCCTTACCCTTTCTCCATGCTGTGATGCAGATAAGGAACATTGCAGGCCACCCATGTGGGTTGGGGTTCAGGGTTGTCCCATTGGGGAGGTCAGGCAAGAAACCCTGGTGTGGAGCGAGGACAGTGCTGCTGGCAGGAGGAACAACCCCCTGGTCAGGGCAGGACTGGCATGTCCTGGGGTGCAAGGAAGGATGGAAACTGCTCCTGGGGCTGCGTGGCTTTGGCAAAGCTGGCTGCAGGGCTCTTGGTGCTGGATGATAACCTGGAGCATCCTGCTGCCCTGGGAAGGAAGGAGGGCACCTGGGGCTCCTCATGGCAGCACCTGCAGAACTTGGGGGATGTTGTGTGCATCAGCCTTGTCATGGGGGAAGGTCTTAAAGACTGCTTTCCAAAGCCAGTGTTCACTGTTTCTCAGGCTTGGGGAAGAGTGGCTGGAAAGCTGCCTGGCTGAAAAGGACCTGGGGGTGTTGGTCGACAGCCGGCTGAACATGAGCCAGCAGTGTGCCCAGGTGGCCAAGGCGGCCAACAGCATCCTGGCCTGTATCAGAAATAGTGTGGCCAGCAGGAGCAGGGAGGTGATTGTTCCCCTGTACTCGGCGCTGGTGAGGCCACACCTGGAATACTGTGTCCAGTTTTGGGCCCCTCAATACAAGAAGACATTGAGGTGCTGGAGTGTGTCCAGAGAAGGGCAACGAAGCTGGTGAAGGGTCTGGAGCACAGGCCTTATGAGGAGCGGCTGAGGGAACTGGGATTGTTTAGCCTAGAGAAGAGGAGGCTGAGGGGAGACCTTATCGCTCTCTACAACTACCTGAAAGAGGGTTGTAGCAAGGTGGGTGTTGGTCTCTTCTCCCAAGTAGTTAGTGATAGGATGAGAGGAAATGGGCTCAAGCTGCACCAGGGGAGGTTTAGATTGGATATTAGGAAAAATTTCTTCACGGAAAGGGTAGTCAAGCATTGGAACAGGCTGCCCAGAGAGGTGGTGGAGTTACCATCCCTGCAAGTGTTCAAAAAACGGGTAGACGTAGCACTTTGGGACATGGTTTAGTGGGCATGGTGGTGTTGGGTTGACGGTTGGACTGACGATCTTTGAGATCCTTTCCAATCTTAATGATTCCTAGCTTTTACTTTCATTAAAAAATAATCCAGCCACCAAGCCAGGAAACACAAAATTATTACTCTACCCTTAATTGGTTTAGTGGTGGACTTGGTAGTGTTAGGTCAATGGTTGGACTAAAGGACTTTTCCAACCTAAACGATTCTATGATTCTTTGTCTTCTCCAGCCCCTTATGCACCATCTGCAGTTACAGGAAGTCCCCTCTCCAGCTGGCTAACCTGAAGGGTTTCTACAGAACTCCCAAGGAGTGTTTTTTCCCAGCAATGGTGTAAGTCCTGGTAATTTCCCCACTGCTGTGCTGTCTCCTGGGCCACCACGGGTTCAGTTCATCCATCCCATGTGGGGACAGGACCCCAGACAGGCTGGGTCTGTGTGGCCTCCACGAGTGGCTGTCTTCCAGTATGAAGAGGGGAGGATGTGACTGTCTGGCCACTTCTACAGGGCAGAGTTAAGGACACAAGTCCATTACAGCTCCTGAAGGCTCTGCACAGGCTCTAGAGGCATTGGGCTGCAGGTGGACCAGGTACCCAGGGGCAGTGTGCAGGGCTAAAGGGAAAGGAGGAGGAGTGCAGGGAAAGGAGGATGGCATGGATACAAGTGGGATTATAGCTGTCATTTCTCACCAAGCTTCACCTTTCATCTCAGCAGATTTGAGACCAGAAATGGGACCAAGATCTGTGCAAACCCAGAGATTACCTGGGTAGAGAAAGCAGTTGAGAGGCTTCAAAAAAGGAAAGGACTTCATGCCTTGTGATGTAGAGCAGGTGCCCTGGTTCAGGCTACCCAACATCCTGGTGGGAAGGAAAGTTTAGTCATCCTCCTGGAAAGGCCTGCAGAGGTCCCTGACGCTGAGGGATGGCACTGACTCCCCAGAGCCCTGCGCCACATCGACACCCTGGGGTGCTGCTGGCCCTGCCAGCACCTGCCCACTGAGCATAGCCACAAAATAAAGGTTTATTTCATGTGGTATTGGAGAGTGGTGTCTTTTCTTCTCCCAGCCCCAGCAACTGTGCTGCTGTCAACTGGTTGAGGCATGGAGCCAGCCAAGGGGCTGTGGTGGGATGGGGGCTCTTCCCACTGCCTCACGAAACCTCATGGGTCTCACTGGGGCAGGCAGGGAGGGGCACAGGAGGGTGCTGCATGGTGGATGCTCTGGGCATTTGGGTGCTCGCTTCAAGGGGACCCAAAAGAGGCTGAAGACTCCTCTGAGGGTTTTTAGATGCAAAACTGCCATCAGTTTTGGGCTTAGAGCTTTCAGCTTGTCCCTTGCATTGACACATGCATGAGCACAGCCTGGCCGCCACATCTTTCCCAGGACTTTAATGTATCATCTGAGCTGTGCTGCAGAGGAAGGATTTCTCCACAGAGCTCCCTAGGCAGGTAGAACAGACAGGGCATGCTGAAGCAGACAAGAGATTCATGCATGTACAGCCATGGAAATCCCCTCCATGCCAGAGGCCATGGGGAGCTCACCAGTGATCTGTGCCAGGATTTTGGGATAGGGAGGAGAATTGGAAGGGCACAAGTGAGAAAACTCATGGGCTGAGATAAAGACAGTTTAACAGGTAAAGCAAAGCAAAATAAGGGGTTCATTCATTCCTTCCCACCAGTGGGCAGGTGTTCATCTATTGCCAGCAGAACAGAGCTCCATCATGTATAACAGTGGCTTGGGAAGACAAATGCTATAACTCCCAACGTCCCCCCACTTCCTCCTTCTTTCCCTGAGACACTTTAATAAGGGGGGGGGGGGAAGAAAACCAACAAAGAAAAACACCAAACCCCACCAAGTGATACAAAAGCCATCATTCACCACCAGCCGGATGATGCCCAGCCAGTCCCTGAGAAACAGCCACACTGGCAGCCCTGCTGCTGTCACTCCCAGCTCCTGGGGAACAGGATTTTGGCTGCAGCATCTCCAGGGTTACTTTCATGGCAGAGGCAAAACCCATCCAGTGCTGAGGGATGACCATGATACACGGCGGGTCTGGCAACTGGAGGTCTCATGGGCACCAAGAAGCAGGTGGGAGATTTCTGGGGTGTTCCAGGAGGTGCTTCAGTCTGAGGAAGCATTTTAAACTGTTGCCTTGACTCTTCAGAAGCCTTCAGACAATGGAGACAGCCTGTTTGCTTGGTCTTGGTGCCCTCTCCTGACAGCTGTGGCATGGATGAAGCACAGTCCCCAGGGCTCTGGCTGGACGGGGAGGAGCCCAGAGCAGAACAAGGAGGAGCGTCCCATCACCTGGAGGAGCCAGCACCGGGGCTGAGCGGGGCCTCACCTCCATCCTGGATCTTCATCCGCCTTCCCCAGCGTCGGCTCCCGGCAGATTCCTGCCGGCACAGAACCGGCGTCACCGTGACCCCGGCCCAGCTGAGCCCACCAAGAAGCCTCTTGCGCCATCCCGTGGTGCACGTGGGTCCCTGCCAGCTCCTCAGCCAGGGGCCGTCCTGCTAAGCAGGACCTTGCCCTGCCAGAATCCCCAGGAAGGGTTGGCCCAGAGCATTCCTCCTACCCGTTGGCATGTGCCAGAGGTACTGTGCCAGCAGTGCAGGGCAGCCCAGGCCACCCGGAGCAGGAGGAAGCTGGGGCCAAGGAAGAAGAGGCATGGGGACCCAGCTCTGGGGCACCAGCCCCATGGCATCCAGTATGGTGGGGCAGAGGCCAAGGGCTTGAGCTATCCTTTGGAGCTGCCTTCAACCAGCACAGTCCTCTGAGGCTGCTGTTGCCTGGGGACAGGGACAGGTCACTGCCAGTGCTGTGACACCATGATGTGCATCAGAAACCCCCAGCAGAGGGACTGGAGAAGGGCACCTGGCTGAGACAGCAGTTGTGGGTCCTGTGGGGAGGTCTGGGTAACCCAGGACCTGCTGTCCTGGGAGAGCCCTGCACAGCTGTCAGGAGAGGGCACCAAGACCAAGCAAACAGGGTGTCTCCAGAGTCTGAAGGCTCCTGAAGTGTAAAGGCAATGATTTAAAAGGCTTCCTCAAGCTGAAGCACCTCCTGGTGTACCCCAGAGATCTCCATCTGCCTCTTGGTGCCCATGAGACCTCTGGTTCCCAGACCCACAAGGAACAGACAGGCTCCACAGACACCCCACCTCTGATCCTCTCCAAGCAGAGTCCATGGAACTGGAGAATGGACATGGCAGGGGCACTTGGGACCCCAGGGCAGCTTTTATACTTCTATATTAAAGAGTTGTTTTTTCTTCTGCTTTAATTTCTTTTCTGCTCCTGTGCATTTGCATTGCCATCAGTTTTATCTCTTGCTGAGTAATTGCTTGCTGCTTAGACACGTAATCTCAGCACAACCGATAATTAATTGAACAGACATCTAGGTTACTATTATAGACATTAGCCCTATACATGTAGATTTGAACATTTTAAGTACATTTCCAAACCATCTGCCAATGTCTGATGTCCAACACCACCTGTCAAAAGGGGTTTGGTGGTGGTGGTTTTGGGTTTTGGTTTGTTTTTTTTTTTTCATTTTATGAATAACCTTTAGATGACTTTGGATTGTCATTACATCTGTTTCTATTCTTTTGTCTTGGTCTACAGAGAAACAACAACTGGTGTTAATGAGAGCACAAACGCCTCCTTTGGCCTCTAATAGAGTGTCTAATGCTAATTGGTTTTGTATCACCATTTGAGATCTAGATTTGGCCTGTCTTTGTGAGGTCTTTTTACTATTCACCATAGCATTTGTAATACTATTTCCCTGAACACATTTACTATTGCCTTTTCCAATTCTATTATTCCTAGCCATGACAAGAAGGTTCTGGTGAGTTTATGGAAGTCAGTTATTGTATTAGTTTCTCCTTTGCTTTTTTGGCCATGGTTGATGGTGATGAAGGCTTCCTCCAGAGAAGGTTTTGGTGGCATCAGTGTCAGAGACCAGCATCCCTAGTATGCAAGTGCCTTGTGCTCTTCCATTTTCTTTGGCATTTATCATATGCAGAGGATACAGAGGGGCTGGAGAAGACTAAAGCCAAGCCCAAAGATCCACTGCTGGGGCAGGGACACAGAGGAAAGCCCAGTTTCCAGAGAGCCTCACGGGACCTCTCCAGGCCTTCAAATACCCCACATGCACTGATTTGCTTTATGAAGAGAAAATAGTGGAGGCATCTACTAATGCTTCTGATGGGACTGGGGACAGGATTAATTAGTTAAGGGAAAGGAGGAGGCATCATTTAACACTTCTGATGGGACTGGGGACAGGATTAAGTAGCTAGGGGAAAGGAAGAGCAACCGTGTGCCTCAGACAAGTGGGAAAATGGAGCTCAGAGCTTAGCACATGAGGCTTTCTGTGTGAGAAGTTGGCTGGAAAAAACCATTAGCTCAGTTCTCCCTTAATTACAGCCTTTCACTTTTAACTGATATCTAGGAGGTGGTGTGACTCTTGTGCCTTGCTGGACTCAAGGGTCTGTACATCAGGGATGTGGTAGGAGCTGCAAAAGGGAAGGTGGGAGAGCCAGGGGGGGATGCAGAGACTGTAGGAGGGGGCTCAGGAGCTGTGTATCGGGTGTTGCTTTCCTGCAGAGCCCTTTCCTAGGGAAACTGGCATTAGAAACCAGTGGTGCCATGCCCAGCTCTCCACATGGCCACCCTGCCACTGTGCCAGGCCACCAGACCTGGTGTCCTGCAGACCACATCTTCCAAACCATAGTCGTCAGCACATTTGATTTGTTTCCTTCTCCTTTCTTCTTCCAGAGAAGTCACACAAACATGAAATAATCTTCAAGGAAGTCCATTTCCACCTTTCTTCTCCTCCAAGAAGCCCTGGCTTGCCTCATTGCCAAGTCACAGCCAGGTCCCCTCCTGTGCTCCCACTCACCATCATCCCACATGGGTTCCCACTGGGTCCTCATCCCCTCCTTGCACGCAGACTGCAGCTGTATCTTGCCTTCCTGGGGAGCAGATCTCTGCATGGAAGCTGGGCTGATGTCCACCAGTGCTCTGTGTTGCTGCTGTTGGGGTCTGTGCCACCTGCCCCTCCTGCCCTCGGGGTCCTCTCTGAGGTCTGGGATGACTCTCTTGGGGTTGTGGTAGGGTTTGTCCCATCTCCCTGCAGAAATGAACTGTCTGTGCGCTGATGACCACAAGCCTCCATCTCTCTGACCCTCTCATTTCAATCCCACAGCTGGTGTGGGAGGCAGAGGCAATGCTTGCACTCAAACTTGGGATCAGATTCAGACTCTCCTCAGGCACCCCACTGCTGCTACCCCATTTCTTCCCCTTCTATAAAGTCTCCTGAACCCACCAAAAGCACCTCTGCCACCCCCTGCTTTGGGGTTTCTCCTTGTTCAGTCCAGTGTGGCTTTTTCTGCCTGACAACATCCCATCCCATCCCACCTCACCCCATCCCATCCCATCCCATGCTGAGTGCTTCACTGCCTTGGTACCACCAGGGTCATTGGGGAGGCCAGTTTGGAGGGGAATCATTAAGTCACTTGCCTTTGACGACTCAGGCAAACCAGATAAACCTATCAATGACCTCTTCCTGCTCAGAGATCTTGGGTTGTCTCTCCTGTTAGAAATAAACAGGCAAGCATTAGACTTGACGTCTTGCCTTCACAAGAAGTTGTTTTTAATCTGCTTTCCTGGGTAAATTTCAGTTCCCCCAAAGTCTCCTGGGAGCCCCTTGCAGTCTCACAGCTCTTCCACAGAAAGCAGAAGTGGCTGCCCCACTCCTTGGCCTCTTCCACCCGCTGCTGGATGTGCCCCCAAAATAAACAATGACAGAAATCCCCTTGTCCCTGAGAAGAGACTTCTTAGAACACGTCCAAAATTTTTGGAAAAGCAGTTAAAGTGGGTGGCATGCAGAGGATAAATTACGGTGCGGTGAGAGCCAAAGCCATGGACACTGGGCAGGGTGGCACAAAGCAGGACGGAGGAAGAGCCCTCACATAGCCACCATGCTCACTGCAAGGACAGTCCTGCTGCTTGTGCTGCTCCTCACCTTCTCCCTGCACCATGCTGCAGGTAAGGTACATCGTGGGCCACTGCTGCAGGTCAGGGCTTGGGGTCCCCACTGGGGACATCCCGTTGGGGAGGTCAGGGAAGAAACCCCAGCGGGGAGCGGGGATGGTGCTGCTGGCAGGAGGAGCAACCCCCTGGTTGGGGCAGGGCAGCATATCCCAGGGTGTAGGAATGGATGGAGAGGGTGCTGGGTGGCCTTAGCAAAGCCAGCCCTGGGGAGATGCTGCTGGAGCTTGGAGGAGACTCCGGCAGCTATTCCCCAGGTCTCAGCTGGCTAAGCAAGTCATTGGAGGCTGGGAGCATGTGCAGCTGTTTGGAGCCTCCCAAAACAACTTGCAAGTTGTGCCTCCACCTTGGGAACCCCCAAAAACCTCATCCCCAGACTGAGCACCCCAACCTCACCGTGCACTTTGGCAGCTGCAGCAATGTGGGCTGTGGGGTGCTGGGTCATATACCATTCCCCTCACCACTGCTGTCCACGTTTCCCAGTCCTGTGCTTGCTGCCATGAAGGGAAATGAATATCTGCTGTGGGATGTTATGGGAGCTGCTGAGAAGCTCCATGGCCTCTGTCCTGTGTTTGATATCCTGCAGTGTCATTATCTGGTGATGCAATTAGTTGCAAAATGCTGACAAGTCCGTTCACAAAATCTCTCCCTTCCCTTCACAGCCCACTTCACACCCATTGAATGCTGCAACAATTATGCGGAGAAAGCTGTCCGATACGTGCAGAGTTTCTATGAGACACCCAGTGACTGCTCCTTGCCTGCAGTTGTGTGAGTACCCCTGGGGTTTGCCTCCCACCTCTGGCATGGCTAGAGCAGCTTCCCCCATCCCGTCCTGCCCCGCAGACAGCCTGGTCCCAACTGGGAGTATGTTCCTTGGGGGGCTGTGGTAGGAAAGTAGCTCTGTGGGGTGGGCACAGGGAGAAAACAATTAGGTTTGGGTGCTTTCTGCTAATGCCAGTGGTCTGGGAAGACTCAGACATGCACTGCCAGCCCGAGGAGGGGATGAGCTTCTGGAGAGATGGTTCCAAGCCTCCATCCAGGATGGGGCTGCACACAGGGAGGGGAGAAGTAGTGCATGAGAAGGGAACAGCTCGCAGTTCATGTTTTCACTGTCTTTCCTTGCTTTCTCACTGCAGGATTGTGGCTGCCACTGGTGACAAGGTCTGCGCCAACCCCAAGAAGCCCTGGGTGAAGAGAGCCATGAGAAAACTTCAAAGGAAAAAATGAAATCCTCCTTCTACCATCCACAGTCTTACCTGCACATCCAGTCCTTGCATCTCCAGAGGGCGCAGACAGCACTCGTAGCACTTCTCCAAAGGGTCCTGTGGTGGTGGGCGCAGGGGGAGCCAGCCTGTACCCCGGTAGGACCGCATGTCACAGCAGCATGGAGCAGCCAGACACCAAGTCCCTCCTGTCGTTACTGCCCTGTCAGGATGTGCCCAGTGGAGCAAATATTTATAATAAAGACTCATTTCCACAAGCTGCTCTTTTGAGTTTTCCTGATTCTTCAGCGCAAGGAGCAGATCATTCAAGCCCAGGGCATGGTGAGAGTAAAAAAAAAACCCTTTGCCATGAGCATGTGTTTCTCCAGGCCTGGAGCAAACTGTGCCTGATCACAGCATGCTTCATTGGGAACATGATAGTGGGGCTAGGTCTTGACCCATAGGTGAGGTTACCTTTACCCATAGGTAAGGCTATACATCCTCACAGCATGCTCCCAGCGCCACGGGCTTTGCAGGCGCTCCAAAATTAGGTGGTTGGGAGTGGAGGGTTCAGGGAGAAGATACTGATCTGCCAAACCCTTAATACTTTGGTCAGCCTCCAGATATGCTGGTGGCTGCTGCAAAACAAGTGAGGGAGATGAAAAACAATGTCCACAGTGCCAGGAGGGTGAGTACACAACCCCCTTCAGCTGGGCAGCAGAAGAGGTGCCCCCACTGCAGACCCTCTGCAAGGCCGGGGAAGGGTGGAAGCAGCATGGGTTCCCAGGTCTGAACACTAGGCTGATGGTCCATCATTCCATGTGAGAGGTGCAAAGTGTACATGGGAATACCTCAGAAAGGTGAAAGCAAGAAATGTGGTGTCATGGACTGATCCTCAACCTAAAGCTTCATCAGTGTTTCATACTCATGATTAGAAAATAGGGCAGGGCTGTATTTTCTAGGATACTGAATGTAGGCAGGGGACAGGAAAAAACATCCCAAACGACATTTTTGCCCACGAATCATAAGCACCATGGGATGAAGCAGTGGTGGAAAGTTGAAGGAGAATCAGATTTTGGGGGACAAATGTCTCATGGATTGTGCTTGGCTGTTTATAGACATAAAATTCCAGGGTTACACCTTCACAGCACATTAACACCGAGGTATTGGGATATACCAATACCCGAGGGCTATGATGGCCATGCTGTCTTCTGAAAGAAAAAATGGATGTGCATGTAGCCATACAAGGTGATAAGCTCGTAGTTAGACACCCCCAGTCTGCATTTCAGAGACTCTTTAAACGTTTTACTTTCTAAGCAGCCTTCCCCAATCATTCGAATTTGAGGGTTGCAAAGATTATTTCCCCCATTTTTTTTTAGGCCCACAACCAGAATATTACAAGTGGACAACACAATGCTCAAGGAGAAAAAACAATCTTGCTATGGCACACAGCTAATCCGGGAATTTTTGACCTGCAAAAAGAGCTGTGTTGACAAGATGTGAAAGGTGTTACAAGATGTTACTGCCAACAAGAGCTGAAAATGTTAAGGAAGAAAGACCAGAAGATCATCTAGGAATATTATGGCGATGACACATTGCACCCTCTATGAGAAAGGTGGTGATGAAAATGTGGGACAAATGCCATCTGCCCATACTACAGAGCAGCCCCTGATGAAAAAAAAATCCTTATTATTTTACTAGTCTCTATCCCTTCATTAACAAAATAAAACGACAACTGGGCATGCCAACATTATTCCTGAGGATTTTACCACCCCAATGGTCTGTTTTAGGTGACAGGGAATGGAGTTGCAGTGACGTTCAGGACTCATCCAGACCCCAGGGACCTCCTACTCAGGGACCACTCATGACCTGACAAGTGAGCTTCTGCCAGGTGGGAATGTTATTAAACTCGTGGCGTCAGGACCCAAGATGCAGGAGGTGGTCCATGAAAAAAGGCACCAACTGAAAATTTCCAGGGTCTGTCCTAGCCATCATGTGCCTTCTCCTATGCCGAGAAAATGGTATAGTGAAAATATATATAAGCATCAGCAGAAATATATATAGGTGCCGGCAGCTGCTGCATCATGAACTGCCCCTTAAATACCCTGTTATCAAAGCTGGGTAGGACTTACCCAAAAGTCTTAGCAATAATTGCTTGCTTCCCTCTAATAATTCTATGTGAGGCAACATGCCTGAGGCAAGAGCCTGCCCTGACCACCAAGGGACCCGCGTAACGACAGGGACATGCTTCTGCTAGCGTCTGCTCACCCCTGGATGAGGAAAACTCATCCTGGAGCCAGCTCATCTTTGTTGGGGAGAGCCCAGTTCCTTCCACCAAATGGTCCCAGGGCTGATGTCTCCCAAGTCGTGGGGCATCGCGGTGTTAACCACCCCACCGCCCTACCCAACAGCTGCCCATGGACAGGCAGCTCTGGACCCCATCCCATGTTGGAGGGGACACAAGCTGCCGCCTGAACCAGCTCTGCCGCTCGCCTTCCCCAGCACGCCAGTGAGCAGAGACTGACAAAGCACACGGCTCCACACTAGCTCTTGCACATGGATGTGTATTTTAATAAAAATAATTCTGTCAATATACAGCAGAACGTCGATTTCTTTACCATATTTCCAGTATATTTTCATAGGCTTTTTCTCAGTTAAAATCCCCCCCTCCCCTTTTTGAAGTTTTCATGCGAAGCATCAGATAACTTAATTCACAAATACTAAGCTTAGACTGAACCAATGTGCACAATTTGTGTAATGTCTATTTAGCTGATGTTGTACCAAAGAGGAAACCTCCCCGCCAAAGGCGATGAGAAGTCTGGAGTGGCAGAGGGAGATCTGCTCTGTTGCAGCCCAACAGTGGCTGTTCCTCCAGGGCTGGTTGGAAACCTGCAAAGACCTCACACCCCATGCTCCAGCGGAGCATTTCATACCTGAGTTTTGAGCAACCAGCAGAAGAGAGTTAACTGCGTGGTGGGCAGGTCCTGGGGCTTGCACTGCTTAACAGGTTGCATGCAAGAGCTTCAGGTGCTGGCAGCGTCCTTCTGCCTCCCCTGGCTGGAGAGCCATGAAGAGTGTGCACAGGTAGGACCGAGAGACAATCCCAATCAAATGCCTGTGCAGAGTTCTTGGTCTGGAAGAGTCACCACACTTGTATTTTTAAAATTTTCTTTAAAATCCTGATTATCCCCAGAGCTGCTGCAGCTTCTCCCTTCTCCAAGTTTGAGCTTGTGAGAAGCCCAGCCTGTGCTCCCTCCTGAGGGAAGGATGCAGACAAAACTCCCCTGAGCAAAGGGAGCCTGGACGAAAGTGGAGTGACCAGAGAAAAGGTGTCTGCCTGGCCAGGGGAAGTTCAACAAGGAGCAGAGGTCTGCATGGCCTCCAGGAATGTTTCTGCAGCGATGTGAGTGTAAATCCCACACGGGACGCAGCTTCTTGCGAGCAGGAGTTAAGCCTCCCTCTTGGAAATAAAACAGCTGACAGGACATGTGCTTCTCCAGCCTGGATGAACCCTTGGCTTGCCGGGCACTGCTACAGCTCAAGGCTGCAGGCTCTGAGCTCTGGTGTGGGATGCAGGGAGAGAGACAGACACGCCACATTCACTCATCCATTACTTGCCACCTCTTGTCACAGGGAAGGATCGTGGAGAGCAGCTACTGCCTCCTCTGGAAGAGGCCTCCAGGGTCTCAACCACTCCCCTTTTCTCCCCAAATCTGCTGTAGCTCCCCTCACACATACCCCGCCAATACTTCCTCCAGGTCTCTGACCTACACAGCACATGGGACATGGCTCACAGCCAGCTTTTGGCCCTGAGTAAGAGCTGCTGCACTCAGTTCCCTCCATCACTCATTCTTCTGGGGCAGAAGGGTCCCAGCAACAACACAGCACATGTGCCCTGTCACATCCCCCTCCAGCCCTTTTGCTGAAACATCTAGGGACAGAGATGCACAGTTGGAGTCCTAACACCAACTCTCTACAGGAGACCTACTCCCCTCCAGATCCACCACTCAGGCTGCTCTAACACAGGGAGGGTTTGAAGGAAGTTGCTCCTTCTGCAAAAGGGACTCTGGGGTGGACCAGGACCACCTTTCCAAGGAACGTGTTCCTTCTCTCATGCTGTGAGCAGGTCCACATGGCCTCATTGTGCCCAGGACTGAAGCGTGATGGACCTCTCCACTTGCTACCCTGTTGAAGACTTGCACACTGCCTCTTCATGGAAAGAGCTTCCCAATACCACGTTGTGCACCATGTAGCTTCATGGCATTTACACACTGCTACATAGCCTGGCTGTCATGGTTCACCACCTCAATCAACCCCATGACAGCAGAAGGAACTCTGAAACTTGCACCTAAGCAACATGTGCTATGTGAGTATTAAGGTACCAAAGCACAGCAGCATCAGAACAATCCAACAAGGTTTGCTTTGCTGGAGGAGATGGTTCATCATGCCTGATGCCTGGGGAGGAAAATGATAAATTCAATCCCCGGAGCTAGTTACACCAGCACTGCTTGTTCCAGTTGTTCAAGGGAGCCTCAAGAACAAAGCTATTTAAAGAATGGTAAAGATGCCTTAATAAGATTACGTGAAAAATAAGGACACAGCTTGAGGACAGGTAGAGAGGTCACTGTAAAAAAACAGAAGGAATACGGAAGCAGATGGGAAAATCCTAGGTGTACACAACCACAAGGAACGATACTCCCGAAGGGGCCCATTCTCCACACCAGTCACAGCTGCATCTCCTGGTGTCCGAATCAGGTTGGCAGCAGCATGGTGAGCACCACCAGGATGTTGGAAATAGAAACAGGCTATAGCACCAACAACCACACATCTTCCATCCCAAAGCAATGAGCTACAATTCTGGTACACATGGGGGGCTGGAGGGCAGGGAGAGCAGCCACTGGACAACCTCCCCCAACAGCTGGATGCTGCGTACCCAGTGCTTTACTCCGGAGCTCCCTCTCCATTCTGCTGGCCACACACAAAGGCTTAATTTCTAATCAGACTCAAAAAGAACGGCAGAAGTGCTACAGCCAGCCCAGCTGCAGGCTGACAGGATCCCATATGGTGACAAAAAGGGATTGTCCCACACGGATCCGCCCCTTTAGAACAGCACAGCAGAAGCAAGCCCAGGAAGAGCAGCTGGAGTTGCTATGTCCATGCTCGACAAACGTATTATTGGTACAGGCCACAGAGCTGACCCTGGTCCCAGAGCAGCTCCTGCAGCACCAAACACTGCAGATACCACTTCTGGTGGTCACACAGGTGGGAGGATACTCGGACTGTGAGAGGCAAAGGAGCAAGGGAGACCTGGTAGCAGTGAGAGGTTTCCCCAAAACAAGCTGTCTGTGAGAGCACATCTAAGGATGCATGGGAAATAGACTGCTGCACTCCATGCTCACAGGAGAGCTTGACTGAGAGCTCACTCAACCCTGTAAGTCTTGAATCAGCTTTTGTTAAACACTGCTAGGATAGGATCACAGAGCAGCAAGAAGAATCATCTGGAACAAGATGGTTCCAAAAGGAACAAGAGGAACAAGATTTGGCTCCCCTGGTACAGGAGAGAGGTCCACAAACTGGAACACATCCAGCAGAGGCCACTAAGATGGTCAGAGGCTGGAGTGCAAGGTGTATGAGGTGGATACACCTCCCAGAAACACTATTCCAGCTACTCCAATGCCTCCAACTCCTGAATCAATCCCTCATCTTACTCTGAAGTACTCCCATGTTACTGTTGATGTGACTGCTCTCACTCACTGCTGGTGGGGACAGCATGAACCCTTGTCCATGGTAAGTAAAGCCTGGTGATGGAATTCAGCTCCGTGAAGCGCTCTCTGCAGAACCACTGAAGGACACTTTAACCAAGACTCCAGGTCTGGAGTTCCCAAAATGTTAACAGGCAGGGCACTGGGCTCAAAATCAAAGCCTATGATGTGCAGGGCTGCAGTTCACCGCCCTTGAAAGCAGGTTTACACCAGGTGCCTGTGAAATGTTATCCTTCTGAGAGGCCCTTGCTGCAACGCTGAGTTTGAGGAGGGCAGGTAGAGTGGTTGGTGTCCAGAGTACACAGCTGGAAGGTGCTGCCCCGTGTTGCTTACAGAACTTTGGTGGTGACACTGGACTGATCAGTTGATAGCCAAGACCCTATGATTGTGGAGACATGGCAGAGCTGGAAGAGGTTTAGTTGTTACAGCTGCAGCATTTCACAGGTCCTGGGAAGGATGCCACAGCTAGAAAGCCTCTCTTGGGGCTGCATGGTGAGAAATCTTGCCTGTGACCAGTGTCTGGCTGTGGTTTGGAAAACCTTCTAGGACCACAACAATTCAAACCAAGTCTCAGCTGACATGAACTGAGCAGCCAAGGACACTCCAAGACCAAGAGGCTTTGAAAAGTAACCTGGGAAATCTCATCTAGGAATCAGTGGTAGGTTGAAGCCTGTACCTCCACCACACACCGCAAACGCATTTCTCTTCCCCACAATGAGTCACGACCATGTTAGTCAGAATCTGAGCACAACAAACAGAAACCACTAGTGAAACCGCAAGAACACCTCAAATGAAAAAAACCAAGCAACAAGTATGGGACAGATATGTCACAGCAGAAAAGCCTTTGCACTCCCCAAAACACAGAATCAGGACACCAGGTACAAGAGCTGGTGAGTGCAAGAAATGGACTACTGCCACTATGTAATGCACATTGTCAGGGGCAGGAAGAGTGACTCAGCCCTGCTACTTGCAATTAATCATCATTACAAGTGTGGCCTCTCAGCACTAACCTTGACACAACAGCAAGATGGTTTCTACCACAGGGACAGTCTCCATGAGAAGCCAGAGAGACCATCCCATCATGCAGTTCTTGGCACCAGAATAACCAGGTATCTAGGAGCATCTCTTGGTTTTTTTTGTAGTGAAAGGGAAACCCAAACAAAAAAAAAAAGCTCTAGGATAGTCAGCACAGCTTTGCTGAGAGACCAAGTGGGGCATTAATATGACACATGACAAAAAGACTTGGCTTAAAGGAACCACAAAGAGAAGGAACAAAGAAAACTCAGAAAGAGATAAAGATGGTGCTGCTACAAAGGTGAAAGACAGGTCTGACTGCAGCCAGACAGCGGCAAGCTAAACGGTGACCAAGAGCAGAGGAAGTCGCCAAATGTGAAAGGCAAAGCCAGGTAGTGGAGTATTTCCAACTAAGTACCCACAATCAGCCCACCAGTGTGCCCCAAGCCTGGGTCTAGGAAATGGAGAGCCTGCAGAATAATCTCTCACCAGGGCAAGTTCATACGGTGCCTCAGGTTCAGCAACAGCACTGAGGCACAATGGGCAGCCTGGCAGGTCCAGCATCAGAGGCTCCAGAAAGAAAGCCTACCCACTGACTTGAAGTGTCTCTGCAATTGCAGTGAGGTAAGGACTGCAGGCTGGGGTAATATCCATCACTAGGACAACAAGCAGAGTTGAAAATCACTAGATGAGCTTTCAGGCACATGAGCTGTTCCCCAGAACTGAAACAGAACTCCCAGATTTGCAAGTTAAATTATTCTGCTCAGTGCAGGCCTCTGCTTCTGTCTGCCCAGAAGAAAGGCTTTGGTACACAGAGGTCCCTCTGCTTTTTTCAACTATACAAGTTGATCTAATAAAAATATCTCCTCCATCTCTAAAGCTCATGTTGCCTGAAATTTTTTTCACATTTTCTTAGACCACCACAGCTCTAGCACTGCTTCAAAACCTTCACCAAAAGGTAGCGATAGGCATTCCCAACCACCTCTAACACCATCTGCACATTCACTGCTGCAGTCATCTTCTGCAGTGCAGGGGACACCTGCCCCCCTGCTCTGCCTTGATTTCAGACCTCATGTTTCAGCTGCAAACCAAGCCTGCAAATGCAGCAAATCCTTAAAGCTCTGGGCTACTGCACAGAGGTCACACACCACCTTCCTTTCTTTAGTGGCACACAAGCTCTCTTGCTGCTTGAAGCCCTGCCACAGGCTAACCTCCATTTTAAGGGCAAACTTCAACACAATCTGTTCACCTTTCATTGAGCCTCCAAAAAAAAAAAAAAAATTCAAGAACAGCAGTAAAATACGTGTTGGGTCTGAGCTCCCCTGGGTCCTCCTCAGAGCTACTGACCTAAATTTGGTGCAGAATTAAAATTCCTCCCTTGCAGCCAGACTGAACCTGAACTCTCCTAACAGTATACCAGAGGATGCAAAGCATGCGGTCCTGCTACATGGCCTCACCAGTTCGAAGTACATGCTCAGAAGCATTTACAGGCAGATGGTTTGAATGCCAAAAGCTTAGCAGCACTTGAGTCCCTGGGCCTGATACATACTGTAGCAGTGACACATTAGTCCATCTTACTTGGAGGTTATTTACCCACAGATCCTTGCTGGTTGCTTTTTATATAGTTTTTTTATATAATTTGATATAATTTTCTTAGTAATCCTTAAAGAAACATTGCTGCTCCCTTCTGACTGGCTCAGACCTCACAAAGCTAGTACTGACCCTAACCCACAACCTGATCTTGGTATGTGCAACCTGCAAGGGTGAGCACAGTTCACACTAGTGTTCTCAAGACACTTCCAAAATTTAGAAGTGTTCATTTAAATAGGTGTTACATGGAGGGGTCAGTAAATACTATTATTATTGACTCTTAGTAACAGAGCCCCCCTATATGGAGAAAAAGGGGGATTTGTGATTTAAGATAAAAACTGACAGTCCAACCAGGCAGCACCCATGGATGTTTCTTGCTGGCTAACATGACCCACTTCTACCAATACAGTGGTAGATGACTTCACATTCGTCAGTCCTGTCCCTCTAGCTGCTGTGAGAGCTGGAACTACCTATCTCAGGGCTGTGAGATGCTTCTAGAGTGCAGCCACAAACATAGGCAATGTCAATTCTTCTACTCTTCCCACTCACAAAGACAAGCATTTGAGAGCCTTGTGCTCTTGGAGAGGCATGCACTGTGAAGGACCAAGCTCCTGTAATTCCCATCATTAGTGTGCAACAGGACCTACCTCACCAGGTCTCCTGCGAGGCTGTATGATGTGTACGGCTGGGACCAAGTCTGTGGGCAATAAATACATCAATGACTTTGTGGAGGTGGAAGAGACCTTTTTAATAAACAGGATTCAAATAAAATAAAATAAAAAAATCCCTCTGAACTGCCACTGTGAGAAGAGTTCAGATAGCTAGCACAGAAGATGATGCGGTATGTGCACGATGGAGGGGAAAAGGGAAGAAAACAAGCTGTCACCAACTTGATGAGCTTCCTCAGTAAATCAGCAGAAACCAGCTCAGCTCATGGATCCATAAGAAACAACTCAAATCAAAACAAAGAGAAATCCCTATATCGGAAGGCGCTACATCAGAATAACCAGTGAAACACTGAGTGCTGCTGAAGCCGCAGCAATGGCAGGGAGACAAATAAGATCTGCCAGTCGTTCCTGGGGTCAGGAATAGGCGCACAGTGAGGGACTCACTCAATCCTTTCACAGGCAGTGTGTGTGTGTGTGCTAGAGGGGGTGTTGGTGGCAGGGAGGTCAGGCTATCGAACGAGGTGGTGGTGTAGAGTGGCAGCAACGGAGGGTGAAGGGCACCACTCAACGATGTCAACTCCATCTTGCTCTGGTGGCTAGTGCAAATAGTCGTCTACTCTGGCAAAGGAGCAGGAGCCCAAGCCCACACGAGCCATGAGCCGCAAACACTCCGAGGCCTGGCCCAGGGCAAGCATCAGCGGGGGCTGCTTTGGCAGGTTCTGAGATTCTGTGGGGGCAAAAAAAGAAATCTGTTTAGAAGAGGCATCCTGGCTGCATGCTGGCTCACCTGCACTTGGGTCCCACTCAGTCCCACCTGGGCACCAAGCCCGGCATCCCTGGCAGAAGGCACTGGCTCTGGAAGGAAGCTACTCCTGAGTAATGCTGGCATCTGCACCACTGCTCCTCCACACACCTGACCACCTATGACATGTCCCACGTGGGGCAACAGCTCAACAGGGCCTTTGAGAAAGTGCTGCTGTGGTGGCCAGAGCAAGAAAAAGGCAGTGGAGTTCCTGCTGCCTCAGTATCTGCCAGAAAACCCTCAAAGCATGAGAGATCAAAGCATGGAAGAACAAGAAAAGGCAGGAGAATTTGGCACCAAGTGAGAGGCAACCTCTCCATCTCTCCCACTTGTGCAAGTCCACACAGTAGCCCAAGCTCTAGACAAACTCACTCACTGGTCACTGCTTCTTTTCAACTTCATGTTTGCTATGTATGCAAGAGGGAATCCTCAGCTGGGCTAGACAAGGTGTCTTGCGACCTGTGTGACAAAGCATGTCCAGACACCATCTTTCATGTCTCCCTGGTGACACTCCTCAGCAGCTTGTCTGTGCTCCTCAAGCACTGGACAAACAATGGCTGAACTGAGCCACCCTGCTGGACACCTGCCCATGCTGGTTGTTAGGGGAAGGGACTCTCCTTCCCAAACCATGTAATTTCTGTTCCTTTACTCAGACAGAACAGGAGCCCTCAGGGGTTTGTCCATCAAGCTGTTCCTTCCCCCAGAAGATAATCTCTAAATCCCCTTCTGGTACACTCAACGTGAGGTGCACAGACCCACTAGGAAATACATCTGGGCACATGAGCTCGACTGTGCACAGGAGTCAAGCATGGGTTTCCAAGAGAGAGAAGCTGTCCAGCAGACAGTGTTTGGCCAGCTGTGGATGGACTGAGCTAACCCACACTGGGAAGTGTCCTGTGAAGTTACCTGAGCAATGGCACAGCATGTGCAGGGTATGGTGACAGGACCAAGTGCCCTGCCTAGAATGAAACAATCCTTTTCTTGCAGACTGGTGGCAGGCCATAACCTCATTATCACTATACCCACTTCTCCACCATGGGATTTTCTGTAGCTGAAGATGCCAGGAGGGTCAGCAACAACATTGGCAACTCACTGACTGCAAGCACAAGACTTCCATCAGGGAAAGCTACTGCATTTACTACACCAGGTTCAAGACAGGAGAGTAAATGACAACAAGCTGTTGGGCCAAAGAACATGCTTGTTTAAGGAAAATGGAAGAGCAGGCACAAACATTCAGCTCTGAGGACACAGAGGAGGGCAAGAGACTCCTCATACCTGGATCCAGCCATGACCCATCCTGCTGACAGAAAGAGCAAAGCTCATCAGAAAGAGGGGAGCTGTCTTGCTAGCTGAAGAAAACCAACTTATAACCAGATCTCTGCACAGAGCAGGGTCCTCTCAGCACAGTTATGACCAGAAGGGAAAGAGCAACAGGGCTGGACCATTACCACAGCCCCAATTTCAACAGTGGACTGCAGGCAGTCAGGCTCTCTGTGCTCTAGCAGGCATAGCACACGATGGGAACATGCAGAGGCAATGCTCAAAGGGAAGACAGACCCATTTAACTCTTTATGTCCAACATGAGCTCAAAGGTAACTGGATTTATGGCCCCCTCTGCTTTAGAGCCAACACTACGGAAACTGGCTTCACTTAAGAGCTGCTGTAACAGAGCAACTGCATTGTCTACTAGAAAGTAGGATGATGCCAGGACAAAACTCTGCCAACCCAAACAGCATGGAAAAGAGACTTGTTAATGCCAGTGAACTGATTCAGGTGGGTTCAGAGCAAGAAGAAAGAGGGGTGGGAAATGCAAAGACATCTTGGCTTCCTCAGTAAGCAAGGGAAGAAAATCCCAAGGAGCACCCTTAGAAGCAGCACTGAGGAAGACCCAAGGAAGGGAGCCAAAAGAAGATCAGATCAGGAGGATCCATTCTCTGCAGGCTTCCCTTTTGCCTCCCTTCCGGCATCACTGTTCTGTCAGTCCCCAGCAACAGAAAGAGAGGCAAAAGCTAAACACAAGTATTTCTGAACTTTTCCTACCACTCACAGGCTTGCCTGCCACAGGACAGCCCTTGAGAGCAGGTATGCCCAGTGGGTAGCACTCACACAGGAACCAGGCCTTACCCAATATAGCACTATTAAGAGCAGCACACACAGGTTCCCTCTGGATTGGGTCCAGCTGTTGACCAACGGGGCAGTTCCAAGGGTCTGAGTAAGCTAACAAGCTAAATGCGTCCTGTGTGAGAGAACAGAAAGGCATAGTAAGGTCATGCATGGTTGCAAACACACAGGAAAACCGCCAAGTCCATCAGCTGGGGCACCTCCTGCCATTGCCAAGGTGACAGGTGCCTACCTCCTGAAAAGAAATGGCCCTTTTCTTCTTGGCAGCAAGGGACCACACTGGGCCATCAAGATACTGGATTAAAGAGGGTGCCCCCTCCACCTGGCAGGGGAGCCAGCACGGGAAGGCACGTAGAGTGTCACCTGGAGAGAAGAAGAGCGAAGGCGGGCAGGAGCTGTCTGTGTCTCTCCTGTGCCGAGAACTGGGTCTAGATGCTGTGTTCACTGAGTTTTGACCTCTGATCCCCATGCAGGCCCCCTCTTCCTCACCAGGTGCAGAAGTGGGGGCCACCCAGAGCTCTGCAAGAGAACCCACATCCCCAGTCCTGGCCCAGAGAACTGCTGCGATGCAGCACAAGGCCCAGGCTTACCTGAAGCATCTTTTTGTGCATTGTGTTCTTCCCATATTCTCTGCAAAGCTGCTCACTCAGCATCTGCAGCTCCCGTCCAAACTGGATCATTCGCTCCGTGGCAGCATGGTTCCCTCCACAGAGCTGCCTCTGGGGGCAGCTGTCTTCTAGAGGGAAGGCATTGGAGAAGTAACAATCGTCTCTCATTCCCCACCATTGCCCACTCTGTGTCATGCTACCCATAAACTCCTTCCCCTTCTGGAGCAGGTAGCTGCTCCCTGCTCAAAGTTTATCCCAGTGGAATCTTTTCTGAGCACTGCACTACAACAGCCAGTAGTGTTTTTTTCATAGCACCTGTTAGGTACAGGGAAAACTTGAGCTCAGTTTGTTTAATGCCCGAGTACTACCTACAAACCAAATATTCTGATAAAATTATGGGGGCAACTCCTGCCACTCCAGCTGTGTTACCCTTTCATGTGTGTGATACAGTGTACACAATACAGAAACCCCTAGTCTAATAAATCCTGAACTTGGAAAACTTGCAGTCAGAGATGCCAACACCACCAACTTCCCAGTATTAGGTGGCCACAAGACCCATTATAACTGGAGGAATCCCCAGTTTCAGATGTAGTGTAGCTAATTCTTCCTCTCGCTCCTGGCTAAAGCACCTACAAACAAGACAGCTGTAGCAGACCACATTGTGCTGAGGACACTTTGTGGCTGGGCATCAGTCAGCCTTTCACAGCTTGGTTCAGTTCCTCAGCCGGAAGAAGTGCCAGGACTGCTCTGAGCTGGAATTCATGACCAGCGCTGAACAAACCTTTTGACTCCTATTGCTTTCCCTGCTCCACCACATCACCAGCACTGCTGCAAGACTACAGAAAGCCAGACCTAGTTTTAGTTCCAGGACAGATTAATTTTCCACGTGAAACAGGCATCTTGAGAACTTAATTCACTGGGGTGGGGAAAGAAACCCAAAGTACATGTTTTTTCCCCACAACCCAATCACAATTTTAACTCTTGATACCAGCTCTTACTATTTCCCTTTACTCTTCCTGCCTCTGAAGCCCTACCCATGCTGGATTCATCCGTCTGCAGGATCTCTTCATGTTTGTAGGTGCCATTCATTATCCTGGTGGATGAATTTTCCAGGACTCCATTGGGGTAATGCTCAGCCTCCATTTCCATCTCACTGTCACTGAGGTGAAAGGAGGAAGGAAAGGTCAGATGTCTAAATTAGAAAGGGAAGAAACGGAAGAGCTCAAATGCCAAATGATGCCCAGCAACAGCCAGTAAACCAGGAAAGGTTTAGACTACAGTTACGATTACAGGGAGCTACGTGGTCTAATCCAGTGTAGCAAAAATTGTTGCAGGCTTCTGAAGATAATTTACAAAACAGATTTCTGTTCCAAAAGTGCCTGTCATAATTACAGGTGCAGAGAGCTTATCATCTTCCCTTCAGGAAGCAGTCATCTCTGGGACAGTGAACAGCAGTCAGACAACAGATAACATACTAACATACTAAACAGAAGGGAAATCTTGGCTGTTGTAAGCCATCAACCCTTGCAAAAAGTGTAATGCAGAACACACAAGGGCTCTAGGCTTAAATGTTCAAGACAGCAGTCTGAGTGAGATTGCTGATTAACTGGTGATTCACTGAAATGATGAGAAAATCTTGCTGGGACTTGGGCTCTGTGTTTAAAAAAAAAAAATAATCATAAATCCAGCATTACCAAATGATTCCAGTAAATTGAGTCTGAACAAGTGTTTCTCACTCAGTTACGTGCTGTATGGCTCTCAAGAGGTCATGATAGAGACTACAAAGTGTCCTGAGCACAGTACACAGAGGATGAATGCCAGCTGCAATTAGCAGGAGATTCTACTAATCACAAGGATATCCTCTGCTACAGCAGGGCCTCAGACAGCCCTGCAACACCAACCTGGAAAGCGAGCCCAAAGGAAGCTCAGTTCTCACCATGGCTCAATATGCTCCACACTCCATTAAATGCAGCAGTAACTATCTCCCTCTCCTGGACTGCCTGTGGCTTCTTGGAGAAAGAAGGCTTTCTAAAGGTCTGACTTGCTGTCACAAGCATGAAACAAATTGCTACTGATTCAGAGACTTGTCTGGAAGGAACCGGGCAACAGGCAGAGGTAGCCCAAGAGAATTACTCAAGAGAGCAATACACCAACCCAGTAATCACTTGAGCTGCTGCCTCACCCACTAAAAGGCAAGCAAGCTGCTTAGCACCAGTAATCGACTGGCTGAGGCAGCAGTTAACAGCTCAATGGGAGAGCTTCTGTGCAAACTATCATGTTGGGCTCTAATGGCATCATTTTAATAGGACAGCTTAGTGCTTGAAACAAGAGCATCATAATATTCCTTATGAGATAAGCCTCCAAGCCTGAGCCAGAGCAGGGGAACTAGAACAGGTTTGTGTCTGCTGGGAATAGTAGTGACCTCGTAGATACAGAGTTACTCTGTTGTTCAGAAGACCAGGACAGATGCCCTTTTGGCTCCTCAGAAAGCAGACTGAGCCCTCTCCTACCACCTCACCCTCCTCAGGCATCTACAAAGGAAAAACAATACCTGGTTTCTTGATTACTCGTACTACTGTGCTGCTGAGATTTGGTAGAATCTGTAGAATTGGACTCAGAGTAGTTCACAGATGAGGGGGAGGAGGAGGAAGAGGATGAAGATGATGAACTCAGTGTTGGGTATTTACTGTGACTCTGTTTGCTTTTTGTGGACATGACTCCATTGCTACAGGTTGGACTATCTGCTCCTGAAAGTCAAGAAAAAAGGGAAAAATGAGACCAGACTGACAATGTCACTACTGTGAAGTCAACAATTTAGCAAGACAAGCAGACCCCAAAGAAGGAAAGGAAAATAACACTGCAGATCTTAAATTATTATTCATCATTCTTAAATTCAATAGGGTTTGGAGAAAATACAAATGAATATGGAAGGAAACCCACTGCTCACCAGCAGCACCTGAGCTTAAGGAAGTTCCAAAAATGGGCTGTAAATAAGTGATTGGCAAAACCAGCTCACACAAGCACAGTAATTATTGTTGAAATACGAAGCATGGATGGTTTGTAAAGTTTACAAACTCTCTTCTCACCAACCCAAATATTTCTCATAAACCGTCTATCCAGGAAAACTGAAAGCACAGGTGAAAACTGGGCCACAAGGAGAACTCTTTGTAAGCAGAACCTCCCAGGCTTTCCACAACGTATCTTACATTAGGGATATACTTGATTGATTCACAGAACACTCAGCAAATAACAACAATCCTCTTAAAAATCACATGTCCTCATTCAGAAGAGCAGACATCACTGAAAGGAGAGCCAGGCTTGAAATCTCATCCCCTCTCCCACAAAAGGTGCCTATCAAGCTGCGGAACTTGCTGACACAGGACACAAACCTTTGGTCATTACCACAAGTTTTGTATGGATTCAAAAATTCTGGCTAAACTTACAGGGGCTATTTAATACCAAGGCAACTGCAAATCATTAGGGGCTCAAATAATACTTTGGAAAAACCTCACTATGGGCTTGCCTTCTTCCTAGGCAACCAATATTGACCACAGGATCTTGACTAGATGATGTGACCTGGCATGGCTGTTCCTCCAGAAATGATGGTGATATATCCAAATTCATCAGCTGATCTCACAATTATATTTATACCTAGGGAATTTATTTGTATTTTTATCACGACAACACAAAGATTCAAACAAAAGGTCATTTCGTGCATTTTAATGACAAAGACGCAGTAGACTGTGCACAACAGTTCTGCTTAATCTTTGAAATGTGACTGATTAAATTATCAGTATTTTGACAGTGCTAAGGTCTGGCAGAGAGAATTGTGGAAGGTGGTGTCCTGTGTATAGAGACAAAAAGCAGCCTAGGGAGCACTAGCAACCAGGAGCACAGTGACCAGGTTGTGGTATGGCAGTTTGTGCGGAAGGGCGTGCAGGAAGGGTGTCATCACCCTACCAGCTCAGGAGGCGAGTTCAGTTGGTGGTCATCACCCTTTCAGAAGGAGCTTAGCTATGGTATCCACCCAGCAGAAAGCCATGTCCTCTGCACTCACCAGAATGGATGTGGCAACCCAGACAGAGCTCCCACGAAAACATGCAGCCATCCAGGCCTTGGGCTGCAGGGTGTGCCAGAGCCTTTTACTGGTAATGGATGGCAGCAGTGAGAAAAGCTGTGTGAGGTGTGACCAGGTGGATGATCTGCTCAGCCTAGTGGCAGAGCTACAGGAGGAAGTAGAAAGGTTAAGGAGCATCTGAGAAAGAAATAGACTGGTGGAACCATGCTCTACACACTCTGAGACAGAAACAGGGACAGCCACCAGGAAAAAAACCCAAGATCAAGGGGATCCTGTATCCTCCCCCTGCCAGACTGAAGGCAGTTGCTTAAAGGAAAGGAGTGAAGGGAGGCAAGTCCATGCTCGGAGCAGCAGGTGAACCCCCTCCTTGCCCACCTCGCCTTCCCAGGTGCCTCTGTACAACAGGTATGAGGCTCTGGATGTGGAAAGCCAGTCAATGGATAATATGGATGATGGTCCATCTACACCAGAGGTGTTGCGACGGTCAGAATGGCCTACCCCCTGTATCATGACCACCTCCACAAGGAAGAAAAGATGGATTATAGTTGTAGACGACTCCCTTCTGAGGGGAACAGAGGGTCTGATATACAAGACAGACCCTCCTCTTAGGAAAGTCTGCTGCCTCCCTGGGGCCCAGGTTAAGGACATCACTAGGAAACTTCCTAGCCTGGTATGGCCCTCGGACTATTACCCATTACTGCTCTTCCCTGTGGGTGGTGATGAAGCCACAACACATAGTCCAAGGGTGATCAAAAGAGACTTCAGGGCCTTGGGAGG
Organism: Pelecanus crispus; assembly: GCF_030463565.1. Lineage (NCBI taxonomy): Eukaryota > Metazoa > Chordata > Aves > Pelecaniformes > Pelecanidae > Pelecanus > Pelecanus crispus. The sequence goes on from NC_134650.1 coordinate 25,479,672, forward strand.
TTGGTAAGGGAATCTGGAGCACAGGTTATTTTTTCCTCTCTCCTTTCAGCATGGGCAGCAACACTGGAAGAAACAGACGCACCCTGTCTATTAATACATGGCTCCGTGGCTGGTGTAACTGCCACAATTTTTGGTTTTTCAACAATGGGATGGCCTACACAGCACCAGGCTTGCTGGCATCACATGGGAGTCACACCCTTCTCAAAGGGTGGAAGAGGGTCTTCGCTCACAAGCTAGCGGGGCTCATTAACAAGAGCTTGAAACTAGACTTGAAGGAGGAAGGATATAATATCAGGCTTACCTGTGACTAGCTATGGGATGACACACCGAGGTTAGAGGTACAGGGTGCTAGCAAGGGCCCTCAGCCTCTTGCTCTGGGACATGCTGGATACACTGCAGCACACTTGAAGTCTTACGGAGATGAGCCAGGGGCTTCTGAGGTAATAGGAGCCAAAAGGGGAAACACCAGTGAAGTACCTCAAAGGAATTAAGGGGTGTTCCTCTGAGAAGGTGACATGGCTGACAGCCCAGCTGAAGTGCCTCTATACCAATGCATGCAGCATGGGCAACAAACAGGAGGAGTTGGAAGCCACTGTGCTGCTAGAAAGCTAAGACCTAGTTGCCATTACTGAAACTTGGAGGGATGAATCCCATCACTGGAGTGCGGCTATCAATGGCTACAGGCTGTCCAGAAGGGACAGGCGAGGAAGAAGGGGCAGAGGGGCTGCCCTCTACATCAAGAAATGGATACAGTGTGAAGAGCTGTCTCTGAAGAATAGCCACGAGCAGGTTGAAAGCTTAGAGGTAAGAATTAGAGACTGAGGCAATAAAGGGAAACTTGTGGTTGGTGTCTACCACAGGCTGCCCGATTAAGGGGAGCCTATGATGAAGCCTTCTTACTCCAGCTACAGGAGGCATCGCACTCGCAGGCTCTCGTCCTGCTGGGGGAATTCAACCACCCCGACACCTGCTGGAAAAGTAGCACAGCGAGCTGTAGGCAATCCAGGAGACTCCTGGAATGCACTGAGAATAACTTCTTAAGCCAGGTAATAGACAGCCCTACCAGTGTGGATGTGATACTGGACCTGATGATCACCAACGCAAGCAAGCTAATCAGTGATGTCAAGAATGGAGGCTGCCTGGGCTGCAGTGATCATGCTCTGCTGGAGTTCGCAGTCATGAGGGATAAGGGTCAGGCAAAGAGTAAAGTCAGGACCCTGAATTGTAGGAAAGCAAAATTCTAGCTGTTCAAGGACTTAGCCAATAGGACCGCCTGGGAAACTGCCCCCAGGGACAGGGGAACCTGAGGCAGATCTTTAAGGACACCTTCCACAGAGCACAAGAGCCCTTGATCCCCAGGTGTAAGATCAGGCAAGGAAGACAAGAGACCAGCACCACTGAGTCAAGACCTGCTCATCAAACTAAAGGGCAAGAAGGAAATGCACAGACAGTGGAAGTAGGGACAGGGAAGAACATAGGGACACCGCCTGGTTCTGCAGGGATGGGGTCAGGAAGGCCAAGGCACGTCTGCAGCTAAACTTGGCAAGGGATGCAAAGAATAAGAAGGGCTTCTACAGGTATGTCAGCGAGAAAAGGAAAGTCAAAGGAAGTGTACCTTCCCTGATAAGCAAGACTGGCAAACTACTAACAACAGACAAGGAGAAGGTTAAGGTACTCAACAACTTTTTCGCCTCAGTCTTCACTGGCAACCTCTCTTCCCACACCTCTTGAGTGGATGGACTGCAAGGCAGGGACTGGCAGAGCAAAGCCCCTCCCACTGTAAGAGAATCATAGGATCACAGAATCAGTTAGGTTGGAAAAGACCTTTAAGATCATCCAGTCCAACCATTAACCTAACGCTACCAAGTCCACCACTAAACCAATTAAGGGTATAGAGTAGCAATTTCATGTTTCCTGGCTTGGTGGCTAGATTATTTTTTAATGAAAGTAAAAGCTAGGAATCATTAAGATTGGAAAGGATCTCAAAGATCGTCAGTCCAACCGTCAACCCAACACCACCATGCCCACTAAACCATGTCCCAAAGTGCTACGTCTACCCGTTTTTTGAACACTTGCAGGGATGGTGACTCCACCACCTCTCTGGGTAGCCTGTTCCAATGCTTGACTATTCTTTCCGTGAAGAAATTTTTCCTAATATCCAATCTAAACCTCCCCTGGCGCAGCTTGAGCCCATTTCCTCTCATCCTATCACTAACTACTTGGGAGAAGAGACCAACACCCAGCTCACTACAACCTCCTTTCAGGTAGTTGTAGAGAGCGATAAGGTCTCCCCTCAGCCTCCTCTTCTCTAGGCTAAACAATCCCAGTTCCCTCAGCCGCTCCTCATAAGGCCTGTGCTCCAGACCCTTCCGATACAGGCCAGGATGCTGTTGGCTGCCTTGGCCACCTGGGCACACTGCTGGCTCATGTTCAGCCGGCTGTCGACCAACACCTCCAGGTCCTTTTCAGCCAGGCAGCTTTCCAGCCACTCTTCCCCAAGCCTGTAGTGTTGCATGGGGTTGTTGTGACCCAAGTGCAGGACCCAGCACTTGGCCTTCTTAAACCTCATACAGTTGGCCTCAGCCCATCGGTCCAGCCTGTCCAGGTCCCTCTGCAGGGCCATCCTACCCTCCAGCAGATCAACACTCCCACCCAACTTGGTGTCATCTGCAAACTTACTGAGGGCGCACTCAATCCCCTCATCCAGATCGTTGATAAAGATGTTAAACAAGACTGGCCCCAAAACAGAGCCCTGGGGAACACTGCTCGTGACCCGTCGCCAGCTGGACTTAACTCCATTCACCACAACTCTCTGGGCTTGGCCACCCAGCCAGTTTTTTACCCAGCAAAGAGTACACCCGTCCAAGCCATGGGCCACCAGCTTCCTTAGGAGAATGCTGTGGGAGACGGTGTCAAAGGCTTTACTGAAGTCCAGGCAGATGACGTCCACAGCCTTTCCTTCATGCACCAGGCCGGTCACCAGGTCATAGAAGGAGATCGGGTTGGTCAAGCAGGACCTGCCTTTCAGGAATCCATGCTGGCTTGGCCCAATCCCCTGGTTGACCTGCACATGCCTGTTGAGCACACTCAAGATGAACCGCTCCATAATCTTCCCCAGTACTGAGGTCAGGCTGACAGGCCTGTAGTTCCCCAGATCCTCCTTCTGGCCCTTCTTATAGATGGGCATCACATTGGCAAGCCTCCCATCATCAGAAACCTCCCCCTGTTAACCAGGACTGCTGACAGATGATGGGAAGTGGCTTGGTGAGCTCCTCCGCCAGCTCCCTCAGTACTCTCGGGTGGATCCCATCCGGCCCCATAGACTTGTGACTGTCCAGGTGGCATAGCAGGTCATTAACTGCTTCCTCCTGGACTATGGGGGCTTCATTGTGCTCCCCGTCCCTGTCTTCCAGGCTGAATACCCTGGGGATAACTGGGCTGCCTATTAAAGACAGAGGCAAAAAAGGCATTAAGTACCTCAGCCTTTTCCTCATCCTTGGTGACAATGTTCCCCCCAACATCCAGGAAAGGATGGAGATTCTCCTTGGCTCTCTTTTTGTTGTTGATGAACTTGGAAAAACATTTTTTATTATCTCTTACAACAGTGGCCAGACTGAGTTCTAGCTGGGCTTTTGGCTTTCTAATTTCCTCTCTTCATGACCTAACAAGATCCCTGTACTCTTCCTGAGTTGCCTGCCCCTTCTTCCAAAGGTGGTAGACTATCCTCTTTTTCCTGAGTCCCCGCAAAAGCTCCCTGTTCAGCCAGGCCGGTTGTCTTCCCCACCGGTTGGTCTTATGACACATGGGGACAGCCTGCTCCTGCACCCTTAAGACTTCCTTCTTGAAGAAGGACCAGCCTTCCTGGACCCCTTTGCCCTTCAGGACTGCCTCCCCAGGGACTTTCCCAACCAGCATCCTGAACAGGCCAAAGTCTGCCCTCCGGAAGTCCACGGTAACAGTTTTGCTGCCCCTCCTCCTTACGTCACCAAGAATCAAAAACTCTGTCATGTCACAGTCACTAAGCCCAAGATGGCCTCCAACCACAACATCTTCCACAAGTCCTTCTCTGTTTGTAAACAGCAAGTCAAGCGAGGCACCTCCCCTGGTAGGCTCACTTACCAGCTGTGTCAGGAAGTTATCTTCACACACTCTAGGAACTCCTAGACCGTTTCCTCTCTGCTGTGTTGTATTTCCAGCAGATGTCTGGCAAGTTGAAGTCCCCCATGACAACAAGGGCTAGGCAATTGCGAGACTTCTGCCAGCTGCTTATAGAATGCTTCATCTACCTCTTCATCCTGGTTGGGTGGTCTATAACAGGATCCCAGCAGGACGCCTGCCTTGTTGGCCTTCCCCCTCATCCTTACCCATAAGCACTCGACCTTATCATCACCACTGTTGAGCTCTATACAGTCAAAACACTCCCTAACATACAGAGCCACCCCACTATGTCCTGGTTTCAGCTGGGATAGAGTTAATTTTCTTCCTGGTAGCAGACATAGTGCTGTATTTTGGATTTAGTAGGAGAAGAATGCTGATAACACACTGATGTTTTAGTTGTTGCTAAGTACTGCTTATGCTAGTCAAGGACTTTTCAGCTTCCCATGCTCTGCCAGGTACACAAGAAACTGGGAGGGGGCACAGCCAGAATAGTTGATCCAAACTGACCAAAGGGCTATTCCATACCATATGACGTCATGCTCAGTATATAAACTGGGGGGGGTTGGCCAGGGAGCAGCGATCACTGCTCAGGAACAGTCAGTGTTCGTCGTAACAATATCGGTCACTGGGTGGTGAGCAATTGCATTGTGCATCACTTGCTTTGTATATTATTATTATTATATATTGTTATTATTATCATTACTATTTTACTTTATTTCAATTATTAAACTGTTCTTATCTCAACCCAGGAGTGTTTCTCACTGTTACTCCTCCAATTCTCTCCCCCATCCCATCGGGGTAGGGGGAGCAAGCAAGCAGCTGTGTGGTGCTTAGTTGCTGGCTGGGGCTAAACCACGACACACTGCCTCTCCTTCCTTGCCTATCCCTTCTGAAGAGCTTATAGCCATCCAGTGCAGCACTCCAGTCATGAGAGTCATCCCACCATGTTTCTGTGGTGGTGACTAAGTTGTAGCTATCCTGCTGCACAAGGGCTTCCAGCTCCTCCTGTCTGTTGCCTATGCTACATGCATTGGCGTATATGCACTTGAGGCAGGCTATCGATTTCACCCCCAGTGTTGCCATGCCATCCCTGGGCTTCTCTCTAGCGAGCCTGGTTATATCCCCTTCCCCCTTTGAGCCTAGTTTAAAGCCCTCTCAATGAGTCCTGCCAACTCATGGGCAAGAATCCTCTTCCCCTTTGGAGACAGCTGATCTCCATCTGCTGCCAGCAGGCCCGGTGCCTTGTAAGCCTCCCCATCACCAAAGAAACCAAAATTCCACTGATAGCACCAGCCTCTGAGCCACTTGTTAATCAGGCGAGTTTTCCCATTCCATTTAGCATTCTTCCCTGCCACTGATGGGATACAGGAAAACACTACCTGTGCTCCTGATCCTGCAACCAATCGCCCCAGTGCCCTGAAGACCCTTTTGATCACTTTTGGACTTCTCTCCGCAAACTCATCACTGCCAACCTGTACAACCAGCAGTGGGTAATAATTGGAGGGCCATACCAGATCGGTGAGTTTCTTAGTAACGTCCCTAACCTGGGCCCCAGGGAGGCAGCAGCCCAGAAAGCCAACCATATCCTGAGCTGCATCCAAAGCAGTGTGGCCAGCAGATTGAGGGAGGTGATTCTGCCCCTCTACTCTGCTCTGCTGAGACCTGACCTAGAGTACTGCGTCCAGCTCTGAAGCCCTCAGCACAGGAAAGACATGGACCTGTTGGAGCAGGTCCAGAGGAGGGCCATGAAGATGGTCAGAGGGCTGGAACACCTCTCCTATGAGGAAAGCCTGAGAGAGTTGGGGTTGTTTAGCCTGGAGAAGAGAAGGCTCCAGGGAGACCTTATTGCAGCCTTTCTGTACTTACAGGGGGCTTATAAGAAAGATGGGGACAAACTTTTTAGTAGGGCGTGATGCGATAGGACAAGGGGTAATGGTTTTGAACTAAAAGAGGGCAGATTCAGACTAGATATAAGGAAGAAATTTTTTTACAATGAGGGTGGTGGAACAGGTTGCCCAGAGAGGTGGTACATGCCCCATCCCTGGAAACATTCAAGGTCAGGTTGGATGGGGCTCTGAGCAACCTGATCTAGTTGAAGATGTCCCTGCTCACTGCAGGGGGGTTGGACTAGGTGACCTTTAAAGGTCCCTTCCAACCCAAACTATTCTATGATTCTATATATGAATGCTGTCTTGTGTTGCTTTTTTTTTTCTTTTTAATGTAGGCATCTCCCGGTTGAAAAAAGGCGTTACCAAGAGCTTTTATGAACTGATGGGATCATTCTGACCCAGGGTTTCTCACAGCACAATATAGGAACACAAAGATACTGGCTTGGGAAGGTGAGTGACAGCTTGGAGGCATTCAAGTAATTGTCTTCCTTTCCCTTAAATGTTTGCCTGTCCACAGTTTGTCACACACAGCACCAGGAATACCAAAACAAAATACACAAGATGGCTGTGAGTAGCTCAAGGCTCAGTGAAGCAGCTCAGACTGTCTTCAGGGGCTCTGCAGGTCATACTCCCTGGCCCACTCCATCTTCAAAGCTGTAGTCAGTTATTACCTAGGGAAGATAGCTTGGGTGTCCTGGTTTATCTTGTTCTTTCCACTTCAAACCCTAATGTTTCATTTCCCAAACTGCAAAGAGTTGATGCTTCAGAGATGGGTTTTGCAGGTACAGAACTGTTCCCTTCTCACATGTTTAGAGCTTTCAAGGTAGAGTCCATGGGAGAAGGAGAAGCTCTCATTCAGGGCATCCCCCTAACCTTTTGCTCAGTTGGCCTGAACAGTGCGTCTTCTGCTCGGTCCTTACTGGAAAGCAATTCTTTTGCAAACTCCAAGGTACAGGAAACAGGCTTTGTTTTTCAGACCTCCTCTTACAGCTTGGTCAGTGAAACACTGAGCCACTAGTGGCTGCACTAGAAGGCCACCTTCAAAAGCTTCTCTATTCTGAAAAACATCTGCTCTGCAGACAATTGCCTGTGGAAAGTAACTAATGCAAACCCAATTCTGTAACAGTATAGAGACACCCACAACAACAGTATGTCCTCTCAGCTGGGTATCAGAAAGGAAAGGAGCATTTCATAGAATAATGTACAGAAAGTAGCAGGTAATGGACAGCAGTCAATCTTTAACATTTGTTCTTCTCACCAGGAGACACACAGAACACACTTACCAGTACTATGAACGTGTGAGTTGCTTGATCCATGCCTAGGACTTAAGCTGGGGGACCCAGGGTAACTGTCCTGGGATCTGGGGCTGCGGGCACTGAAACAACGTACTTCACTGTCTGTCCCATTCACCATCTCCACAAACTGCCGACACCTGATTTCATAGGAGGGAAGAAAGAGAAAAGGGTGCATGACAGCCAGGATGCTCTGCATTGAGGTTTCCTTCATTACTGAGTGGAGAAGTCCTAGAAACTGCATTAGGAGTTAAATTTCTTGGCTTTGAAAAAGACATGTCAGACTCCTGGCAGCTTTGTATGGTGAGTGCTCTGATAATGCTATGGGAGGAAGGAGTTCAGAAACTGCAACTTTGATGCTAATGAATGCTGAGACATTCCCAAAAAGCAAGTTTATTTCCATTGTGCTAAGAAGAAGCTGTTCCTTTACAGCATCCTTTCATCTCCACCACCTCTGCAGGTACTCCAAAATTGAACTGTGGGGTTTTTTTCAGGGAGAAGACACTATATCTGCGAAACAACATAGTTCCCCCACTACTTCAACAACCTAGAAATAGTGGTTGCCAATGGAAAATAGACAAGGGAGGGTAAAAAATGCAGTATCCACAGTAACAGTGAGGACAGCTCCCCATTTACCTTTACTGGGGACTGTCCTTATACAACTCAGGAGGCTGGGTAGACCCACCTCTGCCTGACCTCATGAGGCAAAGCCATACTGGGTCTGAGCAGCAACCAAAGGGCTACATCTACATTGCTACAAGCACTGTGCAAAGGACTGAACCTATGTCCTTTCCCACCTGCTCCCAAAGGGATCTCAAACAGTCTGAATTCAGACCAAGGTGTACAGCTGGACTGGATGGCTGAACAGCCTCTTTCTTCTCTCCTTCATCTACACATTTCAGCATTAGGGAGCATAAAGCTATTCATACTTACTTTAGCATGAAGAGCAGGTTGGGGTTATGTTCTAGGAGACCAGGATAGAGTTGCTGGGTGGCTTCTATAGCCTCTCCCACTCTGCCTGCTAGTACTAGCTTCTGTATTCCTGAAAGCAAAAGGAGACCTATTGACACACAGGACCGGCCAACAGGAATGGCCAGAAGAGTTTTCTCACGTATGCCACACAGCTCTCCACTACCACCTTGCACAATGGCTAGGGAGAACTGGGGACCGCATTCTGTTTATTACAGATGAGGAAAAGCCTGTGAAAATGAAGGAGAATCTGTTAGTAGCTCAGAAACACCAAGAACAGAAAGATCTGAAAGATGAAGTGGGTGCGCTGGGGTGGGGTGCTCTGGGACTTTAGTCCATTAGTCACAGAGCTATGCAGCAATGGAAAAGAAAGCAGGACAGGACAGCTAGATGGGAGTAAGGAGGTTGCTGAGGAAATGACAATTTCAGAGGGGAAGCCCCTAGGTCAGCCCCATGTTACATCCTCTGGCTGGTTCACACTTGGAAGTGTATGTATAGCTGAGCATCACATAAGCAGAGTATCCTTAGAGGGTCTGTGGGCTTAAACCACAGCACAGTACTGTTTCCCCAATACCCCTACCTCTAAGTAGAAATAGTTATACCAACAAAACTGGCTTCCTGCAAGTCCCACCTCAAGTATTCCCAGAGAAGTAACCTGACCTCCAATGAGGATGTGGCACCTGTAAGCTAGCTCCAAGAATCAGCTACTGACTAAGCTAGAAACAGCTCAAGTTGTACACTTCTAGGAGGTCCAAAGATACAAGGCATTGTATTCCTGGGTGTTCATGTCCCACGTATGTTCCTTCAGTGGGTCAGAAGACACAAGTGCCAAGACTTAACTTCAGATGCCATCCCTGACAACTCAGAGCAGCTGCTGATCTACAGAGGTTCACATCTTATTTTTTTTCTAAGTGTACTTAAAACTAAAAACTAAATGTACTTAAAACAAAAAAATGCATTGCACTTCCCTCTCTGTTTTTCCAGGACTCCTTACAAACAACACAGAGGAGGTTTTGAATTGCCTGTGAGGTGCTTTGCAAGCAGAGTCTCTAATAACAACAGGCTGTGACTTTTGCAAATCATGAGCAGTTGAAAGCCCAGCCCTGTTATCCTTATTAGCAATCCCCAGTAACAATACGCAATGACTTGTCTTGGCTCCCACTTCTCAATGTCTACTTGCTTGTTATTGAAGCTGGAACTGAAAACCAAAGACATGGCTGTCACACCAATGTGTGTTGCACAGTCTCCTTCATTTTGCTGTTTCTTTTACTGACTGGCACGTCCGTTTTCATGTCTCACTGCTTTTCACAGCTCTCTTCTTTGCCTTGTTTGGCAACTCTCACAGATGTCACTGCCTTTTGTATTTTCCCCTCTTTTTGTTTTCCCATCTGTGTTTTCCTCATACCTTTTATTTAAGCCCCAACTTCAGAGGTCTATATTCCTTCCCTCCATCTGCCTTGTCACCTGTCCTCAGACAAGCAAGACTGCACTGTCTTGCGTGCCTCCCATAAGACTTTACCAATTAAAACCACACCAGCAAGAACACCGGCTGGGGTCAGGGTTGCATAATGCGTGACCTGGAAAGCACAAAGCCCATCAGCACTAACGGGCAGCAACTACAAGTTATTCTGGGTACTAAGCAGGGTCCCCAAATGAACCTGAATGCTAGCTAAGTGTATGTAATATATGGAGAGTGAGTTACAAAGGGGCATGATGCTCCTGATACGTAACAGTCACATGAGAAATGGTTCACAAAGGGAAGGGAAATGCACAGAGTGGGACGCAGCCTGTATTCAACAGCCAGGAGAATGCAGAAAACACACCAATGTCCTGTGGCTCTGCAGTCTGAGCCTGTGAATAGAGAAGGTGAAAAAAAAAAAAAAGTACAGCAGGAGAAAGCTGCAAGCCTTATTCTGCAGGAACCAAAAGTACTTACAACTTTACCAACTAAGAGATGAACCACTTCAGAGGAAACAACAGTAACCAAATACAGACACAGAATACAAAATTCTTCACCTAGCGTGAGCTAAACATGTTGGCTGTGAATTTGCAAAACACTTAGTATGCAAAAAATTTACCTGAAGACAAAATGTGTGAAGGGACTGGAAGACTCATTAACTCTGGGATCTGTAGTCAAAAAAAAAAATTTATGTGTGTGGGTCCCTATGACCTAATGGAACTGCCCCTGCTGCAACACAGTGCATCAAAGAATCCAAATCCAAAGGGATCTCTGGTGCACAGTGACCTCAGTTCAGGTAAAGTCCAAGGTAATCAGTTCCATTCTCCACCAATTTGGCACTACCTCCAAGAAAGCACCTTCTGCCCTGGGTATAACATTTAGCCTGATGTGTGAAACTGCTGGACTCAAAGCTGAGGGTCACCTCATCTCTTCCAGGATTCTCCTATTCATTTTCAGCAAGATTGAGGAAAATTAACCAAGTTGTTGAGGCCACTTAGCATATACAACACTGCCAGGCATGTAGGTCATTTCTCAGAGCAGATAGGCGAAGGAAAGAATAGAGCAGCTCTTCAGGCAAAGACAGCAGAGGCTGGAGGGGACACAGTGACGACGGGAAAAACACTCCCAGCCTTGGTCCCCAAGCTCTGCTGACCCACAGGCAGCAACACTAAGTCAGCAGTGTGTTGTGGACAGCTTTGTACTGTTGTGGAGTAACTCTTGTACTTCCACAGCACTTCATTTTCTCTGCACAGTCTTGAAGATAACGCATGGCCAGCATGCCACACTTTGGGAACAACTACCCAAGAGACTTACTTTGTCTATTCTTTATTGAGGTCTGTTCTTCCTGGACTGTGGTGTCTGTGACTCTGGCAAAGGCAGTTGCTGTTGAACAGTACCCATGATGAACCAAATATGATGAAACCATACTAGAAAATAAGAAAATACAAACAGATGAAGAGGCATTGGTAAAACAGGGTAATCACACTGGAGCTAAAAAAAAAAAAAAAAAATCAACACAATATAAGTTGCAATTTCAGTGATCAAACTCAGCTTGCTTAGGACATAACCAGGGTCCTACTTCTGGGTCCCGACAGTATAAATTTATAAGACAGGCACCTGGTCCTCAGCAAACAGGAGGGAGGCTCTAAATTCACCTTATGGGAAAAAAAAAAAACCAAAGTAAGACTCCCAATGCATACATAGTATTTATTTATTTAATTACTGCTGTCCAAGGGTGACTTGTAAGAGCTCAGTACTGTGTTACTGCCAGCGACATCCTATATAGACATAAAATCTGAACCTCAGAGAGGCTCATGGCTTTCAAGTAGATCTCAAAGAAAGATTCTGGTCCTGAATTTCTTCCATCACTTATTTTGCCAGCAATTTTATCTTTTGTAGTTGAATCTCCTTATGAATTCTACAAGTTCACAGATACTTTTATCTGCTGATTTACAAAGAGTAGACTGTCAGCATTGATTTTACAAACATTAAGTTGCATTTTCAAAAAACGTTGAGGGGTGGGCAAGGAAGTAGTATGACTGTCAGAAAACAAACACAACAAAAACGTCTTTCTGAACAGACTGTTTCTAAAGTGCTTGGGCCTTCCCAGGATATATCAGGTAAGTATTAACGCTCACTGGACTTTTAACAAAACCTGAAATGCCAGCACAAGATTTCAAGGCTTCTAGTGATGAATCCCAAAATAGGCTTCTCATGATGAAGCTGGTCTTGATCCAATCAAGTCACAGCTCAAAACATGCATTCAACTTAGCTACTTTCAGTACAAGGAAGAAGTATTTTATGAATCAGCAATAATTTTCAGATGTAACATTGTAAGCAGGTGTGTAATTTTTAAAACAAGTGCTTCTGACCACTGTTGGTACAAGGCATGCCCTTTGCCCTTGGCATGGTACAGACAGGTGTAATAAAGTGCATCCCTCCCTGTGTCAAGCATAGCAGCCAGGGTGCCCTGGCTCAGCCAGGCTGAAACACTGAACACAGTGATCCAGGCTGGCAGGAACAGAAGGGAAAAGCCAGCTCTTGCTTCAGTGTAATTCAGTAGCCAGAGTTAGAGGCTCAACACTGTGAAGATTTAAATGCTCTACAAAGCTGCACAAAATCTGAGCTCCTCCCTACGCCACTTCTGCCTGTGGCATCACAGTGATGACTGATTGTTGAAGGAATGTACTAAAGATAATAGGCGCCAGGATATCTATAATGAAGAGCAGAAGCCCAAGAGCTCTCTAGAACAATGAACATATATCCTTGAGTGTCAAAACTCCCCTTTACGCCTCTTCTACTAGTCAGCGAGATCCACCAATTAGTGTCCCCTAAGTGAACCAGCTAAATATAATAATATAAAAACCACACCTCTGTTGGAAGAGCTAGCCACCTCCAAAGGGAGACCCCTACTCACTGAGCATATGTAGTGATTTTAAAGGGAGCTATGACTTTAAATTGAAGTGAAAGTAGAAATAACCAACGACGAACAAGTAGGTGCCAAAGCAAAAGCAGAAATAACCAATGACTAACAAGTAGGTGTTAACAGTATGCACAGTGACTTTGTTTAACTGTATAAATATATGAAGCAAGGACAACGGAGTGTGCTAGCTTTGTGGAATTACCACCTAGCACCCATCTCTGTGCAGAAATGGAATAAAGCAACTGTCTCAACTCATTGTGTGAACTGGTTCTTGCACACCGGGCAAAGAACCCATCTTTGGGACAACAGGAAGCGTCCCTGCGTGGGTACACAGCAGTATTACATGCTGGTCACTACAGAGATCCTTTCCAACTTTAATGATTCCTAGTTTTTACTTTCATTAAAAATAATCCAGCCACCAAGCCAGGAAACACGGAATTGCTACTCTGCCCTTAACTGGTTTAGTGGTAGACTTGGTAATGGTAGTTTAATGGTTGGACTGGATGATCTTAAAGGTCTTTTCCAACCTAAACGGTTCTATGATTCTATGCCAGGCTAATTTTCAGCAATGACTTATCAGTTCCGTGTCTCAGCTACTTACTACAGCAGTGCTGCACACTCTCAAACATTCAGCAGCATGTCTGCTTCCATGGGTACCTCTCCTGAAGTTCTGGGGGAACGTTATCAGACTCCACTGCGACCTATGTGACATGTTCATGCAGACAACAAAAACATTTCAGAATCCCAGGTTCTCCAAAGGGATAGTTTTTACCGCTTGGGAGCCATGGTTGAAACTTGTTGAGAGCAGAAGTGTTCAAATCACAGGAGCAGCTGTCTCTGTGCTGCACCTAGGGGTGCTTCTTTCACCTAGAGCAGCCATGGTGGTGGCAGATAGGCTTGTACCAACTGTGGCTTTTCTGCTTCAAAACAGAACTTGACTGCACGCTTCTCTCTACAAATTACATAAAGTTCTCCTCATTCTGCATGGTACCACTTGGATTCTCAAATGAACAATACAAAGTCCTCCCGCTTTATCAGAAATAGGGACTGTCGTGGTTTAGCCCCAGCCAGCAACTCAGTACCACGCAGCCGCTCGCTCACTCCCCCTACCCCGATGGGATGGGGGAGAGAATCGGAGGAGTAAGAGTGAGAAACACTCCTGGGTTGAGATAAGAACAGTTTAATAATTGAAATAAAGTAAAATAGTAATGATAATAGTAACAGTATAATAATGATAATAATAATAATGATACACGAAGCAAGTGATGCACAATGCAATTGCTCACCACCCACCGACCGATACCCAGACAGTTCCCGAGCAGCGATCGCTGCTCCCCGGCCAACCCCCCCCAGTTTATATACTGAGCATGACGTCATATGGTATGGAATAGCCCTTTGGTCAGTTTGGATCAACTATTCTGGCTGTGCCCCCTCCCAGTTTCTTGTGCGCCTGGCAGAGCATGGGAAGCTGAAAAAAGTCCTTGACTGGCATAAGCAGTACTCAGCAACAACTAAAAACATCAGCATGTTATCAACATTCTTCTCCTACTAAATCCAAAACACAGCACTATGCCTGCTGCTAGGAAGAAAATTAACTCTATCCCAGCCGAAACCAGGACAGGGACCTACACCGTTCCTCCTCCCATAATCAACCACACCAGCTGATCTCAAGTCTCAGATGACTCCTACTTGGATTCTTCATGGCAAGAGCTAAAAAGATTAGAGATCCTATAAGACTGTAACAACACACAAAGAAGATGAGTTACCCATGTGAGTCCCTTTCAAGGTTTCAAGCACTTGAAAACCTTGTCAGATCAGCCTCTCTGGTGACAGTGTATCCAGGAGTGCAACACAGGGAATGCACGATGTGATGCATCTTGTGATGCTTAACTGCATGGTTAGAGATTAAATAAGATCCTACAAAACCCACCAAAGCCACAGGATGAGATAACATTGTGCCAAGAGCTCCAAAGGAGCTCCAACCTGAAACAGTTGTACCACTAAGGTGAGGATGAGCTCTGACTTAATCCTGCCTATGGAGAGGAGGAAGATGGGAAAGGTAATGCTGATTCTTAAAAAGAAGTCCAAAGGAGGTATGAAGAACTCCAGATTGGTGACCCTGACACCTCCACCATGCACATCAGAAGAAACAATTCTGGAGAACACAAGGAACAAACAAGGACACTGGTCCTGTTGCAGAAGAATCAACAGCTTTTGTAAAGCAAAGTCATGGCTCTCAAATTTGGTGACATTTTTGGAGGGAGTCTGGAAGCAGGCAGAAAAGAGATACTTTTGCAGTCCACTTGGTTGTCCAAAGATATTTCACAGAGTCTTTCAGCAAAGCCTCTCAAAGAAACTGTGTTACCATGTGATAAAAGGAAAGGCCTAGCATGGCTAAATATTCAGTTAAGTAATGGGGTGGCAAAAAATGGTCAGTTTTACCAGGGAAAGGAAAAAGCACTCTAGGGCTGCAGGAACCTGTGCTATTAACATATTCATAAAACTAAGCCTGACAGACCAGTGCTCTCACCCAGTGCAGGTGCTTTTATGTTCAAAGATGCAGGGCACACACCTTTTTCTGAGTAAGTTGCCTTTTGAGCACTAAGAACTAAGTACTTCCCTTTAAATATCAATAAACCTCTTCATTCTCTTTGGCTGATAAACAAGCTTTCCAAAAGTGGATCCTGTCTTCCCACAGCCTGATAAGATGTGTTGCAGAGACTGAAATGACCCCATAAAGTCAACAATCCAGTACATCAGAATGAAAATTAACATTAAAGTCAACAACTTCACAAAGTTTTAAGTCTCTGAGCACATCCATGCTGGGTCAGACCAAACATCCAGTTAGTCCAGTACTTGTACCTCCCAACTCGCAAAAGCCTAGGAAAAAATAAAGGAATAAGGTACATATGAAATGATACTTTTCCCCATAGCCCTTCCAGCTCCCAATGATTTGTCAGATACTTCCCATCCTAGAGGTGGTATCTCTCTACGTCGTAGCTCTGCTAGATTTTTTTTTCTAATAACATCTCCAGTCACTTTTTGAATCCATGCTGTTTTCACAGTACCTATGGCAGAGAGTGTGAAAAAAACCTTCCTTTATTTTTTCTGAATGTGCCATCTGGTTAACTTCACTTGATGCCCTTTAATTCTTGCAGTAGAGAAAACAATGAACAATTGTTCCTTCAGCACCTTCTGCAGGCTATTCAAGATATTTTTTTCACATTTCTGCCTTACCCCTCACAATCATTTCCTTCAACACTGTGGGTCTGTATATTTGTTCCTTGCCATACACCCACCCCATATCTTTCCATATCCTGCCTGGGTATTTTTCCATGCTTTTCTCACTTCTACTACATACTTTTGGAGACAAGAACTAAAACATCACACGGTATTCAAGTTAAGGGTGCACCACTTATTCACACAGTGACAGAATTATTTTTGTCCTCTATTTTTCTCCTAACGAACCCTAACTTTTTTTTTCTTGCTTACTACCAAAAAAAATGAGCTTACATTTCAGTGCAATGATTCATCATAACCCAAAAATCTCATTGCTTTCTGGAGGGTGCCTTCTTCCCAGCCATTTCTGAACACCCTCAACACCACACACACGATCAGCACATACAAGTCTCTCTAAAGTCTCCCCCTCCTAAAATGACCCTCCCTTACCTACTCATTCCCTGCCTTGCCTCTCTTTTAAACAACTTAAAATCCACACTGGGACATGTGCCCTCAGCCTCTGGCTGTGCAGTCCCCCATTAGTTTGCAGCAAGGGAACCTCTCAGAAGCCTTCTGGACTTCCAAGACAAAGACAGCAGCCCAAGAATCATATCCACATGTCTGCTGGTTCCTCTTTGCAAAACCCATGTCCTATTTCTCCACGTGCCCAATGCATCTACCTTTCAGTAGTGCTTCTATGGATTTGTCCAAGGCAGACGACAAGGTTCTCTCAGCCCATCGCTGCCTGACTCTCTTCTGAAGCCCTTCATGAAATGTGGCACCATATGCACCATCCTCCCCTTCTCTTGAACCTAGGCAGTTTGGAGTGAAACTTTGTTCCACAGCCACAAGCTCACCTGTTTTCTCCTTGAGTCCTGTTAGGACTCTGGGTAAATATCTGATCCCAGAGACTTTCTCCACTTCCCCTCACCTACTTCTTTCAGTGCTTCTTTGACAGACACTTCAATCCCAGATGCAGCTTCTTCTCACAAAGAAGCATCCCAGCATGACAACCTACCTGATTTCTGGACACACAGGCAAAGAATTCAACTGGATATGGTCTTATCTTCCCCAAGGTCTCTTTTTATACTGCAATCATCTACAGGCCCTACAAACTCTCTGGCAGGCCTCCTGCTCCTGATTTTCTCGAAGAAAGATATTATTATTATTTTCAATAGCTTCTGCTAGTTGCTTTTCAAAGGCTTTTCTGGTGGGCCTGAATTATCTGCAAATAACTAAATACAAGACTAGCAGAAAACAAGAACAGTCACATGGATGCAATCATTTCTGCATCTAAGCCTCCTGGATGACAGTGACCAGTATCAGGTGTTTAGGGAAAGAATATAATAAAAAGGTAAAACACAGAGCTATCTGTAATCAGAAAGAGAAGAAACAGGCATAAATTTGGGGGTTTAAAATATAACTAGGGAATTGGCCTCCATGAATTATTGTGAATGTTTAAAAATGCATCTTTTAAAATACAATTATATTTAAACTACCACAACTTTTCTGCAGTAGCAAGTCCCACAGTTTCACCATATACTTAGTGAAAAAAATATTACTTTTTTTTTTTAAGCCAGAAGGTGCTTTTTCTCTAATTCTTGTGTTTTGAGAAACAGTGAATAATCACTTCCTAGCCATACTCTTCACGGTGTATATAAATGACTGACATACAACTACAGTCCATCTCCCTCAATTACCTCTTTCCAAGCTGTGGAGCCTTAGTCAACTCTGTCCTTCAGGCAAAAGATACTCCTGTCCTCTGACAACTCTTGTCAATTGATCTCATCAAGTTCCACTCAATCCCTTTTTGCAATGGGAAATGTATTCAATACTCATAAATACATAAAGTGCTATAATTGTGTTTCCAGTTAGGTTGGGTTTGGAAACCTTTGGTTTAGGCTATTTCTTGCTCTTTCATTTCTAAATTCAGCTGACTTACGTCCTGGCTTTTCTCCTATGTTAGAGTTTTTACGGTGTCCTCTCCACTCCCCTTCCCCCAGTGCATCACCTCAAAGTGTATGTTCTTCCATTCCTACAAGCTTTCATGCAGTCTTTGGCTGAAAACTTCTCCCATATCTTTTACATTTGAAACAGCA
The DNA here is from genome assembly GCF_030463565.1 of Pelecanus crispus. Lineage (NCBI taxonomy): Eukaryota > Metazoa > Chordata > Aves > Pelecaniformes > Pelecanidae > Pelecanus > Pelecanus crispus. The sequence continues at coordinate 25,497,680 of NC_134650.1, forward strand.
GCAATCTACACAGGAGAGACTATTAAACAACAAAACAGAAGGTAAAACAATTTGAGCAAAATGCACTGACTGCCAATTTTTGCCACAAGAAAGCATAAATTAGCATAAAAAAAAGTATTTAAAGCCTAAGAAAACAAAAGAAGCTGAACACCAGAACAGTGACTTACTTCTGCAGCATGGCTTGCCACTCGCCTAGTCTGTCTCCTATGGGAAACCGCTTAATGGTGCTCTGAATCTTCGCTCGCCACTCCCTCATGTAGTCCTCAATGTCGAACACAAATGGCTGCTGCCCGAAGTTGGCATCAACTATCTCTCCTGGAGTCTGAAGACCCACTGTAGGGTAGAGATTTGACTGGGAAGGAAGAAAAAGAAACCTATATTAAACCCAGCTTTCTCTTTCTGGTTCCAGTTGCATGGTTTGGTAAGACAAAAGAGCTGCTCTTTAAATTGAAACATGTAATGGAAAAGGAAGGGGCAACAGCCCTTTAGGCACACCTCAAGGAACCCCATGACTTACTGTGCAGTTATTAGAAGCTATTGCATAAAAACATAACAATGGGATCAATCCCCCAGCAGTCTGATCAATGCCACAACTGCTGTCAATGGCATGTCCACTTTCTGACTTAGTTTTCTGCAATTTCTACCAAAGCTCAACAGTCAGTAAATAATAATAAAAAAAAAAAAAAAAAAAGGGGGCATCATCTCAATCAGCAGATCTAAGTGTTCTACACTGTTTCAACTGAACTCTCTTATTCCTTGGAAGCTGCTGTCTAAATATTTTACATCTTTGATGAAAAGGGAATGGATGGTAGTGGAGGTCTGAGATTAGGTCTTTGATGATCCCAACACAGCAAGCCATCCACACAAGAAATTCCACTACTGATAGATGAATTTAATTTTAAGAACAAGCATATGGATCCAAATGGGAGTTCTGACACTCCTTTGCCCCGAAACATGGGGAAAAGAAAAAGGTTACCACTGTGAAAATACCTCTAAAATTCAGCCAGTAACTCAGCTTCCAAAGAAGATGATCTAATTGAAAACAGGTGGTAAAAGTCTGTCTAGAAGTTCTCTCAGTTCAGGCTATTTTAAGAATAAGCTTATGGATACAAACTGAATCCCTGAGCCCACTTAAATATGGGAAAAAGAAAGGGCAGCAGAAAAGGTACAGAGATGCCTGGTTCTCACTCTGGATCACATTTTTTAAGAGCATGTTCCATTTGCTGTCATGTTACTTTTCTGCAGCACAAATTACTTTTCTGTTTGTCACACAAACTTCACTAACCCTCTGCTTTGGAGCATCTGCTGATAGCCTGCAGGGTGTAGGAAGAAATCTCTCTCATGCCACTCATGAACTGTTTGGTGTTGGGTTTTTTCACTTTGCTTTAACTCACTGGAGACTGCCACAGCCAGAAGCCAGACACTGGGCAAGGCACACGGATGCACGTAGTGAAAGTGAAGTCTGGAAGGTGGCTGGTTGTGGTGTCTTGCTCCTGGTTGAATCCATGCCAGACGTTAGATCAGTGGAGGAGCAGACCTCTCTCTCCAGGTCAAATCAGCGAGAACTACTACTGGTGGTTAGACGGTCATCCTAAAGAAAGCTAGGATGATTCTCTCCTCCTCTATAGCAAGGGGCATGGGCTTTCCTACAATTATCTGGAAAATATATTCAACTAATTCTTCACTATTGCAGAGGCCTGAAACATTGGCAATGTCATTCATCTCCTCTTGAGACCTACTGTAGTTCTGGATTTTACTTTTTACTAAAGGTATTAAGATTGTTACGAGGTGGAACTCTGCAGAATCCTGATCACATTAGCAAAAATGGAACCAGCATGTCGTGGGAATTGATTATTTCTCTCTGCTTTCACTGGCATGGCTATATCTGCAGTACCTACTTGGTTCACTCCCTCCACACCCACATCCCCAGGACAAGACAGACATTTACAAACAGGGTCCAGCAGTTCTTCTAAGATGGTCAGAGGGCTGGAGCACATGGCATACAGGAGAGGCTGAGGGAATTAGCTTGGAGAAGAGAAGGCAAAAGGGAAAATCTAACTGCAAGCCTTCTGCTCCCCAAAAGGGAGGTGATAAAAAAAGACAGAGACAGATTCCTCTCAGAGGTGCTCAGCAAAAGGTCAATGGGCACAAGTTGCAGCCAGGGAAGTTCTGATGGGGCATAAGGAAGAAATTCTTCCTTGTAAGGATGATTAAAGACTGGAACAGGTTTCCAGAGAGATGTAGCATCTCTGTCCTCAGAGATTTTCAAAACTGAACAGGATAAGGTCCTGACCAACCTGCTCTACCTTTGAAATTATCAAATCTCAAAAAACAAAGGAAAAAATGAATCCATAAATACAGGCTGGAAATTGAAATCAGAAATCAGGATTGCATCACTGCTGACTCAGCACACCTCCTTTCCTATTCTCACACCAAGGAAGTCACTGGGTTAGAGAGGTGTGCAAAGAAAATACAGCATGATGAAGGAGGAGCTACCAGAGGAAAACATCCTATTTAAAGTCAGTCTATCCCTTCTTTCAAACCTAGCTGACAAGAAAATATCTCTAATGAGGGATCAGATCTTTTCCACAGTCCATACTTTAGACTTTTTTATTAATTTATTATTATCTTATGAAACCAAGGACTTCCAAAGCCAGGAATCAGACTCCCAAAATACCTGGAAGTTAGAAGCTCTTCCACATTCTGCTTTTTTACATTTCCTATTGTTTCAGCAAACCACCAGGCAGGATAAACCTGATACGGGCTTGTGTAAATAAGAGAGTTAGGCCTAAGCATTAACTTAAATTGTGAAAAAGGGGAAAACTCCCTCTGTGGGATATTCATTTCTATTTGCAAGCAGTTATTTTTGTATTAACTTCAACCTGTGCTAAACCAAAATGTGATTCTTTCCCTCACTGCATATTTGTACAGATGCAAACACTCTTTAGAGAGAACTGAAACAAGCCGAAGCAAATCTGCCTCACCGTGTGTGAGAATTATCACAACAAAATGTGGTTTTCAACTGAAGGTATCCATTTCAACTTCCTAGTATTGCAAATATTGTAAAGTACTGTCTTCATCATTTGCCTCTGAAAGGGGAATTTTGCAATATGCACATCAAGGAAACAATTTCTAGACTGGTAACATTTTGAAGAGTCAAATTAATTCCTTGGGTAATCTCACTGACATGCCAACCCTAAAAGTTATTTAAGCTTGAAAGGTATAAAAGTAATGGAGGTTACTGGTCAAGGTTCTCACTGATGTGTACTACCAGTCAGCTCCAACACCACATAGGCTGTAATGCAAGGAAAAGCTTTCAACCTACAGCCCCTCCCCAGGGGATTTCAGTAATTAGGTATAGAACAGAATCAGAGCCAAAAAATGCATGTCAAGCTGCTCAAACCAGAGAACCTCAAGGGTCACTCAGGTTAAGACTGCTGTTTCCGTTCCTGTTTGCAGTTAAGTTTTTAGACTGCAGCTTTAGCAGGTGAAGAACACAGATTACATTCTATATCTTTCATATGATGGATGTTTTCTTTACCTTAAAATGAATGGATATTGTGTTCGAGCCTAGATCACAATGCTATAATAAATGAAAAATACCACTTGCACGTTATATCAACTTCTAATTCCCTACTACATCAAGACTTCTACAATCTCTGACAATAGTCATTATAGTTAAACCAAAAGCCTATCTTGGGTTTGGCATCCCCTTCTTCAGGATAGGGCAGTAACCTTAACTGTTTGGAAGAGCAAGCAAGAAGCCGTGGACTGAGGGAGCAAAAAGGACCAGAAGAGGAATAGAATACATAAGCGTCTGCAAGGGCGAGGGAAGAGGGCAGTAATTCAAGGGAAGGATATTAGAAAAAGAGGATGGGAATGATGGAAGTCAGGTGCAGGCATCCTTAGAATGAAACTGCCAACACAGCAGCTGAGCCATTTAGCACATGGAGAAGAACGTCCAAAATCCACACAGAGGCAGAAGTCTCCTGTCCTTGCTCACATCCACAGTCAGGGGGTGAAATGACCCAGTCAAGCTTCTCTTGCCCTCTTTTTAAAGAGAAATTATCCCATGGAGGATAATTCTCAACAGCAGGAGGCCTATAGGGCATCCACTGTTCTCCTTCCTGGCCCCGAAGAAGTGTTATGGATTAGTTGCTGCTGTAAAGGCCAGAAGGAGACTTCCATGGAAAACATCTCCGCAAACTCTGGCTGGTAAAAGGCACAGAGATACCATCTAACCATTGGAAACCCTGCCACAAGGCATGTGAATAGCTGATCCCAAAAAACACCTGACCAGATCTTCCGCCAGTTTAACACTAAAACAACATCCTCTCTGCACAGGACATACAAACAAGCATGAGATCCTGTAAGGATGACCTGGTGAGATCAAGAAACAGCAGGATGGCAGGATGTCCTGGGCTCAGGAGGGTTTTGAATTCAATCTCAGCAGCGCTGCAAGACCTCACTGCTACAAGAACCCTTCTGTCTGGTCTGCTCCCATGCATCTTCCCCAGCTGTTCATCCCCTATTTGTAACAGAGACTTAACACCAGTGTTAACAGCCTACAAGTGCACAGTAAACGTATACATCAGCTCACTGTGTACTCCTGGATCAAAAGGGTGCAAGGTAAGCTAAGCAGGACAGGTAATTCCTGCCTGCCAAATTGGTGCTGTGAAGCCCTACAGCAACACTTTAGCTGTAAACAACAAAACAATGGTACATGTGTTTGATAGCTATTTTTGATTGATAGGAGCCTACACAGTAATTATCTATCTATCTACCTATCTATGCCCATGAAGACTGCTCTCATCTCACAAAGAGAAGCAGTCTAGCCAAAGAGAAGACAAAGCGGTGAAAAAATTAGAGGGAATATAGTAAAACTGTGACTCCTAATGTAATCTATATCCACAGGGAAAACAAAGAGCACCTAAAACTAAGGGGTGTATCATAGAAATGTCTTCTTGCCATGGATGCAAGTTTGTCACAAGACCTCATGTCAAAAGGTTAATATTCATGGACAGGTAAAATATTCTTTTACTTTAATAAATTGTAGTTGGACCAAGTGAATAAACTACTGTGAAACAACCCACATAAAGAGGGTTTCTGGTTTAGAACGCACTGCAACGTTACCAGGTTCAAAAAGCCTAGGAACAAAAAAAAAAAAAAAAGCAAGCTGTATTGACAGCTGATGTGAAAAAGCAAATTAAATAACTGGAACATGCTTCAGCACAGACACTGGCTAGGGTATGGGAGAGATCTGTAAGCCATAAATCCCACTGGGAAGGTGAACAGGGAGTGATAGTCATTATTTCTCACACTACAAAAATTAGAGGAACAAAATAAATTTTTTGGCAGGAGGTGCAAAACAAAGAAAAACAAGCTTTCTTCCACACAACGTGGAAGTCAGCCAAGAAAATTGATCACTTTGGAGGCCTAAACAAGTTATGGAAACTAAGAACTTCCTCAGAGGAAATTAATTTGGTGTTATTAAAATACAAAGACAGGAGTGCAACCTCTGGGACAAGAAGTTCTATGTATGAGAGAAATGGATGCAGTGGATATATTTGTGTATGCCTGACCTGGTTTCATCTTCTTTTCCTAAAGACCTGCTCCTTGTTCAGGAACACTTGGGTCTGAAAAGGAGCAACCATTTTTTTGTTCATGACCCAGAGTGAAAGTCACACTTTTATAAGACCCAACTAGACGTTATTGCGTGGTGTAACTCAGCTGGTGTCACTGCACTCAAGAGTAACTCAGTATCAGGGCTGGTGAATCAGCGGAGTAACTATCAACCCCACATGGGTGCCAAATACATTCCTCCAGCAATTCCACAAGCTGGTTACTCATCATGGGCAGAGGCTGGACAAAAGCCTGTGCAATGAGACACCTGAGCCTGACCTTCATTCTCAGAAACACCCTTCCCTAACCACACCGTGGAAAGGGAACAACTCCACCATGGCTGCCAGACTTGGATGAGACAGGAAGAAGCTGAGAATAATATCATTAGACATTTTTGGGCTCTCTGATGATGGGACATGAGAGGCTACTCAATGACTTTAAACTCCCCACAGTCAAAGCTGCATTTGGAAGACAGTGACCTGTAATGAAGTTTGAATCCTTGCTTTAATTCCAGGAGAAGGAGCAACATATTCTTAGAGGTAGTGAGGGATGAGAGGAGGCATGTGAGTAGCCCACAAACCCAGCCACAGGATTACGAAGTTTCAGAAAAAGAAGCATCCATATAATTCAGTAATGTCCGTTACCATTTTTAACAGGGCACCAAACAGGGGGGGGAAAAAAAAAAAAAAAGGTCACACCCCCATACTCTTCCCCCTCCCTTCTGTTTGCATCCTTAGTTAAAATACTGAAAATAGGTGTACTTACAGGGAGGTCTGTAAAGGCTATACCTGTGGGGGGAAAAATATTAGAATTAAAAAGACAAAGGATTTTTGTCCCTGCTTGGCTACATCCTTAACATTCCACAAAACGTTACTGCATTTCAATAAATCCCAGCTCTGACCCTGCATTTCACCACCTGTCATATTTAGAAGTAACTTCCCTCCCCAGTTCCCTCCTCAGCAAGGTTTTGCATCTGGAGAAAGGTTCAGGGAGAAGCCTAAATGTTTCAGACATCTCTCCCAGAAATTGGATTTTCTAAAAAGCAGCTCCTCTTTTCTTTGCTTCTCCCTTTGTTACTATGAAGGAGTTGGTTTTCAAGACTCACTTTGGCTTTAGAAACAGAGTTTTACTATAAAGTTGCTTCATTTTAGGCTGTAACTACTCCTCCTTACCAGCAGAGAGGCAGGAATGAACATTCAATGCTTTGTGTTACAGCTGGGGAACAGCCTTGCAACAGGACCAAGCTGCACCCAGGAGCAATACTGTGCAAAGAACAGCTTCATCCTCAACTACACTGCTATGGTTCCAAATATAAGAGATGAAAAAAAGTGTATTGTTTCCCTTTTCATTTACATTTGGCATGCCAGAAAAGAGGTATCTACTTAAGCAGAGGCAGCTGTTGCCTAGGATCACTAACAGAATTGTGGCCAGAGACAATGCTCAGCTACAGAGTCAGGCTACCCCTGGGCACATATCTGCAATGCTCTGCATCTGATTTAGATGTGAGCTACCACTCAAAAGGAGGGTGCCTCTCCTCCCTCCACAGCGTGTGTCCCTGCATCCGCCATGGGTGAGATCCAGCAGCCAGGCAGCAGCACAGTGAGATGGATCAGACAGTGACAGCAGCTCTGCTGCACGGGTTTTGGATCATGCTCACCAACAGCGCATGGGAAACTGCTGCCATGCTCTGTTCATCTTACCAGGCTAAGCTTAATTCATGTTTTAAGCTAACATTTCAGGAGTCAACCTGGAAGCTGTGGTCTTGCCCCATGCATGCTCCCAGCAATACTTTCTGTCCCCAGTCAGGGGAAGGCTGGTATCCAAACCAGTATGCCCAGTTCTTGCACACGTCCCACCTCTCAGCCACGCAGCAGTCCCTCCTGGGTGGCAGTGAAACAGCTGCACAGAAGCAAGAGCACATCGTTCTCTGTTTTTAATGTTAGGACTACTTTAACAAAGAGCTGCAATGTCATGTTACCAGATCAGCCTGAAATGGTAATTTAAATCAAGTTTAGGAGTCAACACAGGAAACAAATAATTACTATTTGAAACAGCACAGATCCAAAATCAAATGCTTGGGAAAAAACCCTGAGTATTTTACTAAATAAACAGCCAATAAGGTTTAACTAACATCCTGGCAGATAGCCAATAGGGTTTAATTAATACCATGGCAGTTTGGACCTTGTCTGTTGAGTACCCTCTCTACAACCCAACCAAAAACTGTGTATACTAGTGTTTCTCTCACCCCAGCACTTTGCCCAAATATTGTTCCTCACTCAAACCTGTTTTTCACTTCACACTTGTTTTGCCAGCTGGATGAAAGCTTGTTTCTGCCCTTACACCAGAATGAGGCCAAACTCCTTGAGTCTGCAGCCCATGGGAGTCGTCCTCTGCCACCCAGGATCACTCAGAGCCAAAGGTGGCCTGGCTTTCCGATGACAACTCATGTAACTGCATGGCTGAGAGCTGCATCCAGCACACAGGCAAGCATACGATTTTTGAGTGGAGTACAAGGTGGGTGGAAAACTGGCTGGAGTGTCAGGATCGAAGGGTTGTGATCAGCAGCTCAAAGTCCAAGTGTTGTCCCTCAGGGATTGATGATAGGGCCAATACAGTTCAATGTCTCTACTAATGACCTGGACGATGGGACAGCGTGCACTCTCAGCAGGTTCACAGATGTTACCCAACAGGAGAGTGGACAATACACTGGAGGGTATACTGCTATTCAGAAGGACCTCAACAGGCTGGAGAAATGATCCAGCACAAACCTCATGAAGCTCAACAAAAGCAACTGAAGAGCCCTTCCATCAGGTTTTAATATTTCCAGAAAACAGGACAGGCTGGGGCTGAATGGAGAAAAAACAGATCTGCAGAAAAGGATGTAGGGGGTCCTGCTAAGCAACAAGTTGAGCAAGAGTCAACAGTGAGTCCTTGCAATGAAGCAGTTCGACCACATCCTGGGCTGTATTAGTAAGAGTGTAGGTTAAAGGAAGGGATTGTTCCCTTCTCTTCAACACTTGTGGGTCTAAACTTGGAGTATGATCTTCACTTTTGGACTCTCCAATACAAGACAGACAGCAAAACTGGAGTGAGTCCAGCAGAGGCCAACAAGATGAAGAGATGCTATGGGAAACTGGGTTGTTCAGACTTATTCAGAGGTTGCTCAGACACTTATGACTGCCTACAACTTCCTAATGTGAGGGTACAGAAAAGACAGACTTTTGCCAGAGATGCATGGTGCAGGACACAGGAGGCAACAGAGACAAGTTGCAACAGGGGAAATTCTGATTAGATATTAGGGGAAAAAAATTCAGTATGAATGTCGTCAAACACTGAATCAGGGGACCAGAACCACCCCCTTGGGGGATCTCCATTCTTGGAGACAGTAAACACTTGATGAGTTTGAGTAATGTGACCTAGTTGGTCCTGATTTCAGCAGGGCGTTGGATGCATAACCTCCAGAAGTCCCTCCCAACAAAAATGACTCTTTGATTCTATAAATAAACTTATTACACTGCCTTTAAATTAAGGCATTTATATGTTTTGCATCGTCTATTACATAACTAAGACCAACAGAATGCTTTAGTGTACAGCACTAGATCTATTGCACAAATATGTTTGCTTAGAGAGTTCGTCCTGAAACTGTACTGCTGCACACCTGCATCCAACAAAGTCAACAGCAGAAAGTGAAAGAATCACAGTTCTAACTAGGCAGCTGAATTTGAAACTACACTCTTTCTCTGCAGCACCTCCAAAGCCTGGATCCAATTTAAAATAACAAATGAAAAATTTAAAGACATAAGACCTGGGCAGCTCAAGAGGTCAGGAAGCATGAGTGAGTATGTGAAGAGCCTCTCCTGTAAGTCCACAATGTTAACCTGATCATCAAGGCAGTGATATAAAGACATGAAATGAAGGTTCAGTGCTGGGGAACAGTGTGATCAACACCTTACCTGCCATCTAATCAAAGGACTTTCACCTTGCCATGACTAACACACACTTGTATGTGTCCCCATGCATATAACATGCTTGTGGACCTTCTAGCTCAACTCTACCCTCCACCCAGCAATAACCATCCTGTCTGCCTCAGAGCTGGCCATTTTCTTCACAATATATTTCAGAATTCAATTTGCACAAGACAACATACATTTGGGTGATCAGCTACAACACTCCACTTCGTATATGGCAGTGTACTCCTCCAGCATGTTTAGGTAACCGTAATTCAGAGAATAGAAAAGCAGTGCTGATGGACTGCAATAAGCAACAACACATTCAGCAAGATCTTACAGAGTAGACTAGGAAATGTCAACCCATGAAATACTTGAATACTTCTACAACTTGCTGCTGAGGAGAAGCACTGTTAAACCCACACAGCTCCACATGCTCTTGGAAACAGTTATCCTCCAATCAAGCTACTTGGGTAAAGTTTTTCTTACAGAGAAACAAGGCTGTAGCCAAGTTTGATATTTTCCATTCATTTTAAATTTGGTTCATCGAAAGTCTTGTTTTAAACCTTCCAATGCTCTTGCTCTCTGCAAACTTCGCTTGAAGGTTTGAGGACAAACCTATTAAACCTGGGATTCACATCTGGATCTCTGACAAGCAGATTTCTTCATTATCCCTAATGTTCCTGTTAATCTCTAAACTGGTTGCAGAATGGGTATTTTACTTTACAGGTTAACTTGGTCTTTCCAAGGGCCTGCACTAGAACTCAGACAGATTACAGGAAGTTTTCTATGCCAAGACTTCAGAGGGTTGCATGCTCTTTTTATAGCCCTGCTGCTCCATTTACCTTGGTCTGCTGTCAAAGTTGGAGATCTGAAACACTTGTACATTAGTCCCTGAACGAACTCATCCACTTAATCTCAGAGACCTGTAGCAGTCATATTCCATATATTTTCTACATCCAAGACTCTCTGCTTAATGGCTGGAGCCCCAACATTTCTCAGATTTCTCCCTCTCTTTCTCCTAATTCACCCTCACCACACTTCTAGCCACATCTCATCATGTTTTTTACTGCCAGGACTCTGCTCAGAACTTGTCAAAACCACTTCACTAGCAGCCAGAAGACATTTTCCAGAACAGAGAATTAAGACCACATACGATGTCAAACAGTTTTCATGTGATGTCTCCAAACAAAGTTCAAGACTTAGCTCCAACCAGAACATTCAGAATTTGTGACAGCCAAGAAAACAGTTCTTATACAGTGCTCCTGATGGATCTGATTAAATGGAAAAGTATGGAGACAATGGAAGATCATAGTTAAGCAACAGGAGAAATTGCAAGGAAAACAAAGAAGGGTGTGTCTAATTAACAGATGAAAAGGAGAAGATGAAATGCTGAGGAGAGAAATGGTGAAGAGAGAACATCACCTTTAAGGAAAGACAAAGTTACAGTAATTCCATTAAAAGTGAGACAAATTCAAACGCCCAGAGGCAGGACCCTGAAATCCTTGTCAAGCTAACTGGCATTACAAAGGGGCTGATTAGTCTCATAATCATGATTAGTCTCATTGGGCTCAAGCTGCGCCAGGGGAGGTTTAGATTGGATATTAGGAAAAATTTCTTCACGGAAAGGGTAGTCAAGCATTGGAACAGGCTGCCCAGAGAGGTGGTGGAGTCACCGTCCCTGGAAGTGTTCAAAAAATGGGCAGATGTGGCACTTCAGGACATGGTTTAGTCTAGTCTACCCTTGATTGGTTTAGTGTGGACTTGGTAGTGTAGGTTAATGGTTGGACTGGATGATCTTAAAGGTCTTTTCCAACCTAAACGATTCTATGATTCTATAAATATTTTTTATATCTGCAGCAGGATTACATAATGACCTAATTTCCGAAGAGAGGAGATACACAGCTTCAGCTGCTTTGTGTCAGGGAACATCAAGAAAAAGCACATTCATCCCTTTCCTGGAAAATCTTGGGTTTACACAACACAGAAATGAGATTCTCAGGTTAGCATAAGTATCATGAAATGTTCAAGATCCTCATGGAAATGCTTCCACTAGGGCAGAAAGTGTTCTGACTTTCAAATAAATCATTGCTCCTGCCTCCATCTGGTCTTGGTTCCTCTGCTGAGACCTGCCTCACCCCTTCTCTCACATCTACCTGTTCAGCAGCTGTGAAGAAGAAGAAGCAGCTGTGTAACAGCCACATGGCTGGGATCTGTGGTCTTATGGGGCTCAGACACACTCCCCTCAACATTCAACAGGAAGCACTTCTCCTGAATGTTGTGTTTCTTTATCAATGGCACAAATAGACACTACTGGCCCTTAACAAAAGTCTTCCCAGATGAGGTTTTCACTCAGCTTTTGTAAAAAGACAGCAAAATGTTCCAGCAGCTTTTCGGGGTGGTCAGCCCAGCAATGACTGGTGGTCTGCGACTCCCTAGTACTTCCATCACCGTCTCTTCTAACCACATCATCTCTCCTCTCTGAGTACAACCACTATGCCACTACAGCTCAAAGAGAAGCTGGTACATGAATGAGACAGTTGTGAATGCTCAGGAGAGTCTCCTACCTATAACTTTCTCATACGTCTCATGTCTTGTACCATACCTCTGAAGAGCCCAAGAGGAGGATACCCAGGAGACAGCAATGCTTATAATCTACTGTTGTTCTCTAAGCACAGTGTAATTTAATTCCCTTCCTTTCCTGTTTCTTCACACTAGCATTGGTCACTGCTGGCTGGGGTAGGCTGCTCCCCAAGGGATCATTCAATGTCAGATTAGAAAATACAAGCCTTCCACCCAAAAACCCCATCTCTGAAGGAAAAGGAGCCCTAAGAGTCAAGAAAGGAAGACCAGGCAACTTCATTGCTGTAAAGACCTCCAAATGTCCCAAACAAAACAAATCTCTGAGCGGGACAAGGCAAAGCATCAGAGGACTGTCATGATGAAATGCAATACAGAAGTTACTGAACAGTGCTCTTTGTTTGGCTTCATCTGCTCAGGCACCCAAGCACGACATGTCCTTGGGAACAGACCAGAGGATGGAGCAAGGGACAACTTTTCAACCGATACCCCTTCTACTCTGCAGACTCCTGGTCACTAAAAAGAAATTGAATTTCAAATGAACAAATTTGTATTCATTAAATAGAAGACCTGGCCTCTTCCTGACTGTTGTACTTTTGTTGTGATGAAAAGTAACAGCACTGTCAGGCTGAAAAAGGGTGAAGCTGGGAAACCACCCACTCAAACAAAGGAAAACAGCCAGAGGGGCACAGCACAAAACCACTGTACTACTTCTGTGTAAATACACGCTAAAAGTCAAGGACAGCAACTAAAATGAGAGATTTTGTGAAATCTTTTTAACTATTTCAGCACCTTAGTTGCTGCGTATGGTGATTTTGTCTCATTCCTAAACAACAGCTCCCACTCTACACCATCAGCTGTTGCTTTCATACCTCTATTTGTCTTCCTAGTAAAGGACTGACAAGGGCAATGTCCACAGATTGAGTTAAATTATTTAGAATAGTCCAGCTATTAGAAATCTGGGCAATTAGCTAATACTAATGGGCTACAAATGACTCCTAGAGTCTCCACTAGTGACTGATCTCACTAGGTAGTAAGCCACAAGTCTTCAGTAGGAGTCCCCCAGCATCACACATGGTCTGGCTGATAAATAGTCATAATTTCAAAAAAGAAGCTAGATCAGACACTCAACTCTGAGCAGCTCCCCACTGGACTTCTGATCAAGGCTCCATTTATAAAATTAGAACATTAAAAGCAAGTCTCAAAGGATGCTCAAAGAACATTTTTTTCCATTCAGGGCTGAAGACCTCTTGATGTGTTGCAAAGCATCAGGACTAGTTGCTGAATGCATGGTCACAGATTCAATCTAGAATGCTTTTCAGAAGGCACGTGCCTCATTTCTAGGCAACCATGCCCTCACAAATCAACAAACAGTGGGTATGAAATTAGAGGAAAACTGAAAACAAATTTCCAAAAGAAGTTCTGTCTGCATGAGGACCAGGTCTTTCTGCACCTGCCTCAGAGGAAGAATCCTTTTTGAGATCTGAGGGGGAGAAGCCTGCATCTCAGATCCATATCTTTGCTATATCTGTAGCACAGCAAGCTACTTTCACTGAATCACAGACTGGTTGATGTTGGAGGCACCTTTGGAGGTCATCTGGTCCACCTCTCTGCTCAAGCAGGACCACCCACAGCAGGTTGCCCAGAACTGTGACTTCTGAATACCTCCACAGATGGAGACCACAACCTCTCTGAGCAACCTGTGCCAGTGCTCGGTCACCCTCACAGTGAAAGAGTGTTTCCTGATGTTCAGAGTGAACCTCCTGGGTTTCAGTTCGTGCCAGCCCTCTGTGTTTCAGTTTGTGCCCATTGCTTCTGGTCCAGGCACTGGGCACCACTGAGAAGAGTGTAGCTCCATCCTCTTTGCAGCCTCCCTTCAGGTATTTATAGATATTGATGAGATTCCCCCTGAGCCTTCTCTTCTCAAGGCTGAACAGTACCAGCTCTCTCAGCCTTCCCTCCTAGCAGAGATGCTCCACTCCCCTTAGACATCTTAATGGCCCTTCGTTGGACTCTCTCCAGTATGTCCATCTCTCTCTTGTACAGGGCAGCCCAGTACTTTTCCCAAGAGCTCACCAGAAATTATGCACTCTCCAGACACATACTGCACTCCAATCCCACTCCTTCCTTTAGCCCAGCCAGTAACTCAAAACAACTTCTGTTCTGAGAAATGTTTTGAGTGGGGTATTTTTCCACCTGCTTCTTCACCTTGAATTCAACAAAGTAGAATTGACACAGCAAGGAGAAGCAAAGTAAAGGAGTGTCTGTCCTTACCAAACCAAATGAATTCCAGCGCAAAAAGTGAGATGAATTTATCAAAATTTACTGCATGTCTCATATGACAAAAAAAAATGACAAGAATTTATCCAGGGTGGAGAATATGTCATCCAAGGGAGAGACATTTTAGGTGAAAATGGCCACAACTTTCTATTTTAGATAAATCAGATACAATGGATGCCTGGAAAACATCTGTGAGATATTCCTTTGGGCAAAATTTTGAAGTCCTTAACTTCAGAGGAACTACTGAAACAACTGTGGAATGAACCAAATTATAGGTCAGTGCTTAAGTTAAGACTTGTTATGCTTAATAAATGTCTAGCTTTGGGAATGCTTGGACCGATGTGTTAAGGCTTACAGATGGACAAGTCCCTTTAAAAAGTGAAAAGACACTGACACAATGGCTTTGTAGTCAGTTGAAAAATACACTAACTAAACTTCCCAATTCTTTATTTCCCTGTTGCCCAGCCATTAGCCATCTTATCCAACCTCCCACAGGCTGTGCAGTAGCATAGGAGAGGAGCAGAAGCTGGGGATGCAATCCTAACCTACTTAAACAAATGGAACAGTATAAAAACCATTTTATGTGCTGAAAGTATTTATGTCTTAGAGCC
The DNA here is from genome assembly GCF_030463565.1 of Pelecanus crispus. Taxonomy (NCBI): domain Eukaryota; kingdom Metazoa; phylum Chordata; class Aves; order Pelecaniformes; family Pelecanidae; genus Pelecanus; species Pelecanus crispus. Next base: position 25,512,720 of record NC_134650.1, read on the forward strand.
AATTTACATCTCCTGACTGCTGCTTAGTGCTCTCTTTCTCTCCTGTTTCTTAAATCTTACCCACAAATGTACGACAAGTACAACACATGCAAAGTATTACAGTAAACAGCAGCAGCAAGAGCAGGGCAGGAGCATCCCTCTCCTGAGAACACCTTTCTTACCTAAACTGTGGCCATTTTTCGTGTAAAAGCAGGTATTGTTGATAAGGTTAACACAGCAGCCGATCACATCTCCAGTGGTGAATGTAGGGCCATAGGGTTGTCCTGTCCCCGAAGAACAGAAGGAGTGCCCATCATCACCATGGTACCCATAAGAATGTTTATCCCATCCTGCAAAAGACAAGACAAAAGAAAAAGTCAGCAATGAAGCCAGTTTAGCAGAATGACATGGCACCTACAGCTCTCAAGACACAATTTTCTGGTAGGAAATTTGAAATTTTGATTCCCACTCCTGATTCATCGCAATATTAATTTTCACATACCAGTAACTGAAAAGAAATTAATGATCATAAATCATAGCAACATTTGGATTTCAACCTCATTTGTCCCTTATGAGAAGTAATAAAAAGAACAGATTGCCAAAAGTCATTTTGACAAAGATTTTTTAAAACCCCTGTTTCTGTTTTATCTTGCCTGCAGTGAAACAAGCTCCTCTTTGTAAAACATTTGTGTTTCCCACTAACACAATCTTCCAGCAAAACCATTTAATAAAATAATTCTTGTCCAATTGCAGCTTTGTCCATAAGTGCTGCTCACAGGTGTAACTAAATGGCTTGAGGCAATTTTTGCACTCTCACATTTACATTTCCCTTTTAAGAGTTTATAAGGATTTCTGTGTTCCCCTTGGGCAGCAACATTCCCCATTCTGTGGACAGCTTAAAACACAACCCTTAAATGTCAATGGGCAATTTTCAAAGTGGTCAGTTCTAACATTAATATCTTTTATTTCTTTTGCCAGTAACACTGTGCCTAGAGTTAAAGCTGGGCTCAGAGATTGCACCCTACCCACTTGCTCTTTTCTACATCTCACAGTAATTCCATCATTCTGAGTTCCTGATTTTGTTCTGCTCTACCCCAATTCTGTTGTAAATTCTCTTGTGAATTTCTTACATGTAGAAATGCCAGATATAACTGTGAACTATTGCAAAGAAGAGAGATTAATCCATACTTTAAAAGCTGAAGTGTTCTTCAGGCAACACACTTGTCTTCTCTTTTCAGGACTCCCATCTCCCTCTTGCAGAGGAGAGGGCAGTGCTCCCACGGTTGTGGCCACACAGTGATTCAGTGAAGGCCACCTGAATCTACTAACCTGTACCTGCCAACTTCAGTTGCCACTACTGCTCATCATGGCTTATCCCTTCCTCTCTTAGCAGACCAGCTACAGCAGGCAGGGAGGGAGTAATGAGGAACAGTCCTCTTACCAGAGAGTTTAAAGAAAACATGATACTCTCTTGTCTTATAATAAGACTTCAAGAAGAATCAGGATCTTCTCCAGCTCTTTGAAGCATTCATATGAATTACACAACCAAAACCATCACATCTTACAGAGAGATGTACTTCTATGAAAAAGCATGAGATAGACACAACATTAATAAGAACCACCCGTGTTTTAAACAGATATGGTTGGATCCTTAGGCAGACCGTGCCAACTGAAGCAGAAGCAAAAGAAGGTGCTTTGACCACCTATTGACCTTGCACAAACTAAGGGTAGTGCAAAATCTGTTAAATGTGGAGCGATGATTTTGGCAAAAAGACTACAGAAGAAATGCAAAGACCATGAGAGAAGAGGGGTTAAAAAGCAGAAAGCGCACATCCTGCAATAAGGCAAAAACCAGACTGAACACACTGCAAACCACAGAGAGGAGCCCTGTGAAGGTGCGCCAGAACACTTTGGCTAAGCCATGATTTTCCTACAAAAAAAACAACATAAGGGCACTAGAAATTTAATCCCATAAAATGGTGCTCAGCTACATGCACTCAGGTGTCTTATCATCAGTGGACCCACACACTCAGGTTTTCTCAGAAAAGCATTAAACATTCGGTGCATGCCCAAGGCCCTCCATTTATTGCACCACACCGCATGAATGCCAGCATGCAAGTCAGGGAATGGAGCAAGACTGAAACATGCCATGGTCCAAGATTTTGGACCTCAGGGCAAAGTTTGGGAGTGAAAGGTGTGAAGGACTCCTAGCAAATGCTAGTCTAGAAACAGTGAATAATTTCCTCTGTTAAATCCCCCACACCCACAGGAACAGACTGAGATGTCCCAAGAGTCAGCTCTGTCTTCCCTAGGACCAGCTCCTAACAAGCTGTTGACAGTAGCACCAGTCCTGTTTAATATCTTCATGAAAGACAGGGACAACAGCACAGACAGCACCCTCAGCAAGCTCAAAAACAATGCCAAATCGGGTTGCCAAAAACAAAGGAGGGAGTGATAGGGGCTCTAGAGTCTGTTGTCAAACTTCCACTTCTAAAACTCCATCCACTAAAAATATCATTGAAATACTGAGTTTTTAAGACCATGGCTCCTTTCCACTACCCCTTTTATTTCCTCTGCTGCTGGCCTGTGAAAGACCACCATTGCTGATTTATTATTTTAGTCTCTCCAAACACAGACCTGTTACATGTATGTCAGTTCAGAATGTCTCTAATGAAGCTGCTTCGCAACTTCAGATGATAACTCTAATCAATTTCTCTCCTAAGCTAGTTCATAACACAATCCACATACAATCTTCTAACTCTTCTGCATAAAAAAACATTCCTGGCATTACAATGCATTTAATAAGAACTTGGCATCAATTACATCTAAGTAGTCAGATGTTTACACATCACGCACCAGGTAGGGCTACCATGAAAAATGCAACAGCATGCCCAACTGTGAGGACAATTTCAGAAAACACTTGTGCCAATGCATACACTACAAGTTCTGTAGTATAAGAAAAAAAAAAGGTTTCATTACCTACAAATCATTACTGATCCTACTGAAAAAAACCTCCTCCTGCTCCTGTTAGACTTGTGCTTCATAGTATCAGTACTTGCTGTACCACCAAACGTGGTGATGAACACGATGAGATGAACTCCAATGAGAAATGACTGAATAAAGCTCCGAGGACAGTGTCAAATTTGGTATGTATTGCAACAGTGCCTGGAAAAGCTTGATTTGAATCTTATTCTCCACAGACAACCACTAATATCACCAGTTAAGGAAATCTCACTCACCCAGCATTTTGCTAATGATACACAGAGTTAACTTTTTCAACTCAAATATTGTGTAGTGCTGAATCTGGACCAGACACAACACTAAGTGTTTTAAATCCAGACTGTCAGCCTTATCAAATCACCATGGTCATGTTAAAAAAACATTTGTTTGAGAGAACTTAAGGTACTCACCATAAACATAAGCTGAGTAGTGTTAATTATATGCCTAACCTTTAGTTATTTATTAATCAAATAACATATCGGTATTTCTAAAATTCTGGCTAGAATAAAGATAAGGGCAATGGCATACAGGTCATTCCAGCACTGGCCAACTTCAGCCAGTCTTCTGAAATTTCCTAATAATCTGAATTAAAAATAACAATGAGCACTTCTAATACTTCTAGGTCAAAGTTATCTGGGCCTACCAATTTAAACAGCGTATCCCTATCAAAAGTATTTAGCATTATCTTGGATTACCAGCAGAGTGGGGAGTAACTCATCACATGTATTTTGCAAATACATACTCCCAACTTCTCTGAAAATAAAAAAACCACTTGCTGAAAACTTGGGACTTTTCCGCATCATTAACAATTTACTATCGCCACCTAGTAATAGGTCTATGATATTACAGCCTTTTCTTTGACTCCTACGACACTATTCGCGCCGCCAGTTACTCAACTACTTCTTCCTTTACAAAAATCTAACACTGTTTTAATAAGGGCTGAATCAGACTTCTATAAGCCTTCCCCACACTTACACCTGCAAATTCTCTGGACATTTTAAACTTTGTACCACTTATACTCAAGTACTTTCAGAAGCCACTGTTGTGACCCAGAAGGCAGAGATGAGATGTTATCTGCATGTTCTTAAAAAGGCTGACCATATGGGACATGGGGTCAACCCAGACAAGGATCCTCTTCAAGAAGTGAGACAGCATAAGCATAGGACACGCACATATCATGCTCTTACTGAACAGCGTTACCACTTTCCAACTACCTGCAGCATAGAGACATACTGAGCCAGATGGAGATTCTCTTCGCTTGTACTCCTCAAAGGATTTTCTTTCCATTAAATTGTCCAATCCTCCTTTAAGCACATGTAAACATTGATACCATCCACTGTATCCTGCAACAAGGAGTTTCACAGCATAACTGCAAGCTGCATGAAAATGCACCTCCTACTACTCGTATTTGATACCCTGTAGTTCTTGCACTGGAGAAGATGGCAAACTATGTGTTCAGTCTCTCCAGAACATGCATCATGATATAGACCTCTACAAAATCCCCCATATTCATCCCTTTTCCACACTGATGACTCCTGGCTTATTTAGCTATTCCCCGCATTTCTGACCATCATCATCTGAACCTTTTCTGGATTTACAGTGTTGCTTTTGAGAATGGAGATGTAGGTGCACCATGGAGAAGGGAAGCAGGCTGTAGTTGTTCTCTGTACTGTTCCCTAGCCCTCTGCGAGTTAATTCTAGCATTTTCCCCTTTGTTATCCTTTTTACTACTGAACTGATGTTTCCATGAAGCTATTGTAATCACTGCAAAACACATCATCACTCTTGTGACAATGCGCTCTCTGCACAGATTCTCATCTGCCATCTCATCACCAGTGCACTCAGCCTCAGCTTACTCCCACAGCTCTTCTTCAGCACCTTTCACCTTACCACCCTCAGTGGCTCGCAATCCTCAACAGCTAGAGCAGTCCATCCTGGGCTAGCAATGTGCAAGCAGCTGCTTCTATGAAAACCCTGGGAATACCCATGCAGAAACAATTTCTGACTGGTAACTCATTCCAACAAGGCTGTGGGGTTTAAATAACATCTCATTTCAGTCTCTTGGTGATAGCTGACATCTAGAACAATGGACACTTCACACTGATGTGCAGCTGACCAAGTCTAAAAATTCTCAAGTGCAAGTGCAGATTCCTTACAAAATTTCAGAAATCTGGACAACAAGATTGGAGAATGTGCTTTTCTTATAAAAAGTAGATCACGGACCCTCAAAGGACCATTCTCAATAGACTGAAATCTAGTGAGCTAGAATGGCTGGAGGGTCCAGTTAGCACAGTTCTCTCATTCCTTCCTCTTCCTTCCCCGTCCTCTCTTAAAAAGCACAAAGTCACTTTAAAGAGGGGAGACAGGCAGAGAACAGAAAGGATTTGGCCACCTGGCCCATGCAAATGTTCAAAGCAGAACCTAAACACCCTGCCTCCTAAGACTCCTGTTTTCACTACAGCTCATTTTGAAGGCAAGTGAACTTTGAACATGCAAATATACAGGCAGAACCACTCTGCAGGTAGGACCTCAGCAGCTAGTGAACAAAGAGAGGTGAAAATGACATCCCTTTGAATTGAACACTTCAACCTCCAAACCCAAAATATATGTGTAGTATTTATTAACAGCCAGATGCAGAATAGCTCCGACTGTGCAATCAATCAGCAAATGGGAAGAAAGAAAACTGGAATCCACAAGGAGGGCCTGGGAGGACATTTTTACATGTTCAGCACCAAACTGAAGTTCTGTTTGGCCTGCTAACAAGAAAAAGCAGATACATTGATCTTCTTGGCAGACTATCTTGATTCCAACACACAGTAAAAAAAAAAAAAAAAAAAAAAGAACAGCAAGTTCCATTGCTGCTGCTTGATAAACAGGCCAGAATTATGCAATGCCAGACCATGTGGCAGAAAAGACTTCAGTTACTTCAGGACACAGTTACAGGATCAACTCATAAATGTTTGCTCTTAAGTGAGCACTGGATTTAGATGACATGTGCTACTAGTACCCCTAACTATCCTACATCCATCCCTGTTCAATCCCACCTTGCCCATTCAATGTTAGCCCTGCTTTACTCTTGAGTTTTTGGGCAGTCCTGTGATGGGCCTAACTTCTATATCTGAGATCAGGCTCTGCCTCACAAAGCAGCGACTGAGAAGTCATACTATTGGGCTGGGACACCATTTACCTCTTACCACTGTGGAAATGCTGTGTTATCAGCATTTTAACTTTCCATTTCAAGAGTGCCAGCAACGTACATAGAACTTCTGGTATGCACTGGGTAAAACTGGTATCATGGTCTCATCACACATCTAGAAACACCAGGACCTGAACAAGCTGCTCAACTTCAGAAGCAAGTACCATCAGCCCATATATAACACAGAGGCAATGCAATGCAGGATGCCCTGATGGAAATTACCAAGAGCATTATTTTCATTATGTCTTTGCTGGCCTGCTACTCCTTCTGCAGAGTGTGGAGAAGAAAGCAAACTGATGACGTCACCCTGCGCATCAAGGTTAAAACATGCCAGACTTGCCAGTGAGCACAGGAGAATGGGGAAGGCAACATTCACAGGGAACCATACAGAGCTCTCCTCTGATGGCATGCCAAAGGACAGACATGCAATGCCCAGTGATGATGGAAAAGATGGTTGTTCCAGTAAGTTACAGCCTGACCCCTCAGACTCTTCCTTCTCTGCCACTCTTAAAATGATGGCAGAAAGATGGACTTTACCGTTGACACATGGACCATTCCCCGTCCATGCACATTCCAGGGGAGAAACACGTTCCACTACAGCTCAGCCCACACATTCAAGGAAGCTGCTGCAAAGGGCAGGGCCTTTTCTGCCTTCCTGACAGAACTTCAAAGGCCTGGACATCTGCCCAGAAAGCGTCGAGGAAGGAAAAAAGAAAAGAAAATGTCCCCAAACCCCACTTACCTAGGGGCACCAGGAAATGAAGGAATCCTAGCTTGTAACACCCCAACTTTTTATCAATGCACCTTCTTTTTCATAACAGCTTCTACTTCTTCTGCAAAGTGGCAAAATAACTTCGAATGTAGTAGCGGCCCAAACACTGCACTGCAGGACCAATGGGTATATAGAAGATAAAACCACTTCATCTCACAGAGGACAAACTTCTTAAAGCAGGGACTGGACATGCTCAGCTCTCATAGTCTTTGTAGTATCACACTGAATCATGTACAAGGTAATGGTGCAGTGCACCATACCACTGGACACATCCCAGTGAGGGACTGCTGTACAGTGGCCTCCCTCTCACCCCAGTTCCCAGCAGATCAAGCAGATTCATCTAAGGCCAGTTTGGCCCCTACAGAGCAACACCAGATGATGCTAATCAAAGAGCACAGGACTCCTGGCAGGCCTGGCTGTAGGTTTGGCTCAGAGGCTATTTCATGGTTTGGAATAAAGTAGTTGCACTTGCAACTGTAACAGTGACAAAGCTCAGACCAAATCCTCATGGCAGAAGGACTTAAATGTGGCAAGCATCTGGGGGGGGGAGTGGGGTGGGGTGGGGAATAAAAAGAAAAAAAAGAAATTACAGTATCTCTCTCATATTAATAGAGAGCAGGAACAAAAGGACACAGTGACCCAAAGATCAAAAAGGCTCCAAGACAGGCAGTTAAAAAGGCCTGCAAGAGTTTGGGAGATCCAGCAGAATGTGGGTGCTAACAAGCATTGCCTGACCCACCACAGAGACTATAAGCAGAAAGTAACACTGTAAAATTTCCTTTTTAACAATATTAATCTGGCATGGCAATTTTTAGACCAGATCAGGAATTCCTACCATTTGACAGCTACTGCATGTTAACTAGGCTTCAAAAAAACATCAAACCAGAGTCTACTCTTAATTATATAAAATGGCACTACCCACTGACTCATAAAGAGAAAAAACAAAACCAGAAGGTTCTGGATGGCTGCAACACGGGCCATACAGGGAATGTATTCTTGTAAACAGGAACAGTCTGTTCCACCTGCCCCAGATATTTGTTAATTAATGCATTTCACTACTATTTAGCATGCACCTCACCACAGAATACAGTATCAAAATAAAAATCCTACTTCCTTAAATGAATAAAGATGGCAAGGCCTCCTAGCTTACAAGCTTGATGGGTCATCTTCTGCCAGAGTCAGAACATGATCTGTCTTCCCTATACCGGAGAGGTCAAGACAAGCTACAAGCCGTTTACAGCCCTGTAAAGAGCACAACATCGTTAAAGCACAACTACAGGTTGGTTCTATCTACAAAGGCAAGGCTCAAAAAGCTCTCTAGCATGATCAGGTCACCACTGTACTATTTTATCTACTATATTCCCTGACACACCACACTGGAGGGGGTGGGGGGAAGTGCAGGGGTGCAAAACAATGTAGATCAGGATTTTTAAAAAAAAAAAAAAGGAAAGGTCAGATGAGGAGTCTTGCCATTTATCTATTAAGTGGCAGGGGCAAAGAACAAGTTGGATATAAAACTTATCACATACACAGGTTGCAAATCTCATCATACTAAGTAATTCATATTTTCATTTATAGGCCAACTTTTTGCTTGATGGGCAAGAAGATCGTTATAAAATATTAAGACACTTTCAGGAAAATCTTGCAAGGTAATATACAAGAGTCATTTTACAAAGACACTAAGGCAGAACAGTTAAATGACTCAGCCAAAAGCGACATTAGAGCTCACTGCAGAACGCAGGGGTCTAGCATCCAGCTACTATTAAAAACAATCCCTAAAATGGCATTTAGTGAGGTAAGACAATTATGAACAAAACACATTTATATAAACACAAGACCTTATGGAGAGAGAAGTCCTCCAGAAGAAGCACATCTCATGATGTTAATGGGTTGCAACAAGGCCTTCTGGCTGAGGTTCCTTAAATACTTTCCACATTGATTAAGGTAAAGCAACAGGGTTTTCTGAAGAGGATCATATTTATCCATCAGTAAAAATAGCTGTTATCCATCAGTTTGAGTTTGTAGTGAAATTTAGGTTTGTGTTGATGTTATCTTTTATCTGAAAGGCTCAAATAATAGGTACAGCCACTGTAAAGAATTTTTTTAAATCTGAAAAACAAGCAGTACTGGTTACAACTCTTGCTGACAGCTAAATTGCTGTCTCTAAACTGCTAGCCAACTCTTAACTGTCACTGAGACCACCTGGATTGTCCATAATCTGTGCTACAGCTGGAGATGCAACGTAGGATATTGGTAAAGGCCAAATCACAAACCCCACTATGCAATGTTGTCTCTGCTCTGCTTTGGAAACTCAGTTTTCACATGGCACAAAACCAACGCAACCTGCTGGATGACAGAAAGCTCCATGCAAAGACAGGCTCCAACATACCTGTACCATACTTTTCTGAGAACATATTGCATGAAAAGAGTGCAGAACCTCTACAAAGAGCCAGCCCATCTCCAAAACAGTTATGGCACAGAAACTGGGGCATGGAAAAGGCAGGACAGCCGTACCCCCTGAATAAGAATCACTTCTCACTCACCCACATTGATGCCTGAGCACTTAATACCCAGCGGAAACACTTCCTTTGATTTATCTTCTAAGGCCAGGGTTACTGCCTTGAAATACTGATTCATGGTTTTGTCCAGCTTGAATGATGTGGCTAAGCACTTTCGCAAATATTCCAGGGTGAAGCCTCATTACTGAAAGCTCAGCTTTCGGTCTGCCTCCTCCATTCAAACCTGAAGTCTGTGTGCCCAAAAGCTAGTCTAATTAAAAAGACCAAAAGAAAAAGGAAAAAAAGAAAAGAAAACCAACACGTCCCTAAGAACCTGACCAAATGGCTGGCAACAGCTTTTCTGGCTGCAGACAGGGCATCCAATACAATCAATGCAAGCAAACATGTGAACTGAAGTGGGTCTGAAGGGGAAAAAGGCAGTAACTTTTACTTTATACAATCAGGAGATTCACTTAAAAAATACACCCCACTTCCAAAAAATAAGAGACTCATGTAGACAAATCCAAGAGGCTCTGACTTACAAAGGCTGGAAATCTTAAATCTATTGTAATGTGTATCTTTTTCTTGGCAGTATATGTTTTATATGTTTATTATCCACCACTGTTTTAAGCTCCACCATAATCTTCACTCATCCAGATGAGCTCTCGAGTGGTGTGGAATCTGTCTAAAAATCCATTCTGCACAAAAGGATCACTAACTCTGGAGCTGAACCAACACACTGACCCACTTCACTCTCATTTCTTCCATTACACAAAATTGCATATGCAATTTCTTTCTTTACCCTCATGGCTGCCAAAGCCTCTGTCCCCATGCACCCCTGTGCTCTGCTCATTAGGTGTGCCTCCCCTAATTACGTTATCTTGCACATAGCCGGATAAAACATGTACCACCTAAACAAGTTGTAAAACATGAGCCTTCTGCTAAGAGCTGATACTGGGTGAGTTGGCACGGCATGGAGGATTTGAACGCAGACTGAATTACTATTTGTTTGCCACATACTGTTCATATATTTAATCCCATACTTCAGGGCTTTTGCTGGTTGCTCTAGAAGCCAAAGGAGAAGGCCCTTCTTTTCCCAGTTAACCATCAAGCTTCTTCCCCTCCCCCTTTTGCTTAAGCCTTAGAAATTGTGAAAGTTTGGCAAGGATTTTCCTTTGCCCTTGTTTGCAGCATGTGATAAGAGCCACTTCCTGGATTTGCTCTGAATTTTAATGTTTTCTTTTACTATAGGGAGTAAGACACTGCTGCTTGTGATGCATCCAGTGGTCAGAGTTCAGAAAAGGTCAACAAGAGTTGTCACAAATCAAGAAAACATGACAAACAGGGACAGGGTGAAGAACCAGGGATGTCTGGTCTAGAGAGAAGACCACAAAGCAGTGATAGAGGTCTTCATGTATGCAGCTACAAAGAGGAAAGAAATTAATCATTCTCTACCTCCACATGATCCAGGAGTAATAGACTTAGACTACATGGGATATTCAGCTTAGTCATCAGGAAAAGTTTCCAACACAAGGACAGTGTTGGAAGAAGTTGCCAGAAAGATAATGAAAGACTGGTTTAGACATACACCTGTCAGGCAGGATTGATGCGTAATTGAATTAGCTTCAGAGAGCAGATGATTTGGTGAGGTCTCATCTTCTATAATTATTATATTTACCACTGGGACTAAGTCCTTTAGCACAGGTCCTTCATTTGTCATTGGAGTCACAGAAAGTAACAACCCAAAGCATAAGCTGATACATGGAAATTAAGTTCTTCAAACACATTTGAAGTAGAAAGATCCCCTGACAATCACAGAAAAAAAAAAAACCCAAGCCCAAACCAAACCACAACTGGCTAGAAGGAACATCTGGAAGTCTCTAGCCAATCTTCCTACTCATAGCAGGGTTAACTTAAGAGTTAGATCAGGTTGCCTAGAGCATTGTCCAGTTGAAGTTAGAAAACTTCTGAGGACAGAGCCTCTCTAGTAACCCATCCCCAACTCTCATGAGGAATAGCATCTTATTTCCCATGAGAATTTTATTTGTTGCAACTAGTGCCTCTTGCCTCTCTTCCTTGCACTGTGCACCTCTGAGAAGAGTCTGGGTCCATGTTCTCTGCAAGCTCCTTTAGATAGTGAAAGGCTGCTACTAGATCCCTTCTCTGCCTCTTCTTTTCCAGGCTGAACAAGCCCAGTTCCTTTAGTTTCTCACTGGTTCCTACAATACGGTATCTATCCAGCCTCCCTCCTCTGGTCACCCCTGCAAGGGAGCACACCTGCCTGAAAAAAACGCTTGTGAACATCCCTAAGGGAGAAACCCGTACTTTTTTCCTCTCAAAGGAAAGGACAGGAAGACAGATTCCTCAATAGCCTTGCTCCCCTACATGCATCTCCGCTAACATGCAAGATAAGCTGAGAAGAAATAAAGTCCTATCTACAAATGTCAACAGAAACCTATCAGCAAGAGGAGAATGCAAAGGAACGGAAGGGATCCCCAAACAAAGCTAAAATGGAAAGCCAGTTCATCATGTTGGTGGCTTACGGAGGAGGATGGATGGCTTTCACACAGGAGGAGAGCATGGGAAGTCTTAATTCCCAGCGCTCATTTTTTATTTTATCTACGTGTCTACAGAAACAGATCACTCACAAGGACCCTTTACTGAACAAAGACATGGGACAGTTGGACAAACTGTTTCTGGTTTTGCTGATCTGGTTTAAGGCATTACAGTCCCAGAAGCCAAAGTCCAAAAACCTAAAACTCTTAAACTGCCTTTGCCATTCCCGTCCCTTAGCACTGGGAGTACAGATGCTGACAGGCCCTTCTGCTCCAATACAGAGCAGGTTTCTGTACACCAAATTCTACTGGTTTATCTGGCTGCACTCTAATTAAAGTCTATAAAACATTCTTGAATTTGAAAGCTTGTTCTTTTAATAGGGAGTTGCAAGCAAGCAGATTGTGAATAAGCCAAGCAGTATCTTTGAAAAGTAAGGTGAAAAAAATAATCAGTTTCATAAAACAAAACAACGGTGAGTGAAAGCTGGCACTCCCTGTAACATGTGCAATGCTGCATAGCAGGGCAAGTCAGTTATTAACCAGAGGGTGTTTCAAGTCTCCAAAGTGATTGGTCAGATTCTATCTATGCTATTTCAGAAACTGCAGCAGGGTATGCTTAAGGGTATGGTTTCACAACATTTTAGGCTGAATTAAGACCTTGCTGCTACCATAGAGAATCATCTCTCCTTCCCTCTCTGCCTGGCTGTATGTTCCTGCTGGGTTATCCTCAAAGAGCTAGTACAAATGAAATGTTATCTCTCAACAGCATGAAGGACTTGAACCAATGCAGACCACCACATGCAGGGGAGAATCATCTCCAGTGTGCACATCTCATCCGTATTAAAGACAGGGACGCCTATCTTGTCCATTTTATGAAAGTTAGGTGAAACCTAACCTGTAGCAAGCCACCTACACATTTTCATCTGGGCTCCGAAAAACTTTCTGGACTGAGGGCTAAATAATATTTAAAAAAAAAAAAAAGAAAGAAAAAAAAAAAAAGACTTTTCAGATGTTACCTTCAGGGTGCAAAGGTAAGAGCATTGCTCTGTGAGGTCTGAAGAAACCAGCCTGCCACAACCCCAACACAGCAGAAAAGCAGGGAGGTTCCTGCCAGGCCTGAAAGCTGTCCTGGCAAAGGAGGTGACAAGTGCCAGAGTTAGGGGCTTGCACAAGGGAAGAAGAGGGACTGTGCAGCTGGGGGAGGGGGGGGAGAAAGGGTCAAGTTTCTCTCCTTTGATGACAGCAAGTTAGATCAGTTCAGCTGTATCATGTAATTTCATCCTCAGATACCAAAATGCTGAGCACACATGAAAAAAAGTTGTATCTGGGGAAAGAAGTGAGCAGACATTTCAATAAAACCCACTAGTTTAAAGCAGAACATTTATTAGTGAGTGTTCTAAATGTCTTTTCAAATTTTAAAAAATAATAATAAAAAAATAATGAAGACATGTCAGGGTCACAAATGCTGGCACTTCAATAAAAATCCCACAATAATTTCAGACCTGCTGATTGAATTTCAAAGCACAGCCCACAGAAACCTTGAGTCGAACAGGGACAGGGCACCCTCCTTTTAAAAAGCAGTCTCTGTTCGTAATGCAGAGAGGGGTGGTTTAAGGGAACACTCAGGTTGCTCCATCCACACTTCCAACCTTCAGAGAAAGCTCAGCACTACCCCCACCAGCACAGAGTTGGGCTGAAGCCAAAATAAATTTGGCATAAAGCACAAATACCCTGCCTGGGAACAGGATATAGCCAAAGTGTTTGGTCTGGGGGGCGGCAGAGGGAAGGAGTTTGAGACAGAACCCAGCAACAAGATCGTTCTTCGAATTAGGGCTGACAGGGTGCCAAGGATCCCCACTGAAAGTGGGAACAAGAAAGGGACCAACTTTGGCTCCCATACCAGGCTTTGGGCTCCCAAACCACTATTTGTAGTGGATCACATACTGCCCTGCCAGCATGCCAAGCAAAAACTGATCTGTTAAAGCAGAAGTGACTTAGAAATGGTCTAAGGAGACAAACCTGGCAGGGTTTCAGGTCACAAAAAGTTAAAATTACACTTTGACATGAAGCCAAGTCAAGGCTCCAAAGTCTGTCACTTCTTTGTGAGCTCTCGTGTACTCTGTGCTGTGAAGGACCTGGTAACGGTTAAGCCTGATCCATGTTTCTCATTTCAGTTACGTGAGCAATATACTATAAAAAAAAAAATCAGACTCATTCTCCAAAAGCCAGGAAGACACTTACTGAGCTGTAATACAGAGCCATGCAGTTCATTTTACACAGATGATGGGAGATCCACCTAACTATGCCCGCAGAATCACTCTTGGCAGAATAATCTGCATGTGACCAAACAAACAACATGTTCATAGGATCAATTTTGTGCAATTCATTGATAAATAAGCACTATCTGAAGTCTCAAGTTCATTTTATGTTTTATTTCACTCAGAGACAATAATTCCACATTTACCACATACACTCTAGAAATAATGGTAGTATACAGGCACTTCCATTCAAACTGGCCACAAAATACTGCCCATGTAGCTCTTGGGCTTTAAAGTCATTTATCAGAAATGGTTTGGCTAATTTTTAGTCTCTAAAGAAAAAAAAGAAAAAGAAAAAGAAATTATGTTGGCTGTTCAATTTCAAGACAGCACACCTATGACAGTACACATCATCTCAGGTTAGTATTCAAGCATGTTTTTTATATATATATGTGTGTGTGTGTGTGTATATAACTGTGTTATAATCCCAGGAGAATCCTAGGTTAAGCATAATCCAAGCAGCAGTCTACAGGCCAAGTCTACAAGACAACTACAAACAACATCTTCTCCAAGCAGCCAAGCACTTGGTACTTGGGAAGACCCTTGATGATGGGACTTGACTCATGCTTCATCTTGCACAAGCACACAACCCACTTGGCTTGGGAGGGAGTGCAGAGAGAGGAGGAGTCTGAAAACTGAGACTTCTATACCTGTTGACACCAGATCATCTTGATCTAGACATTCCCTACCTTTTTGCAACCAAATATCACTTGAGAAAACTGGCAGTTTCCTGCCTTCCTCCTTCCCCGGTCTAATTCTGAGTGGATAAGGACTGTGACCTTAATTCTCCCCCCAATGTGTTTATGCTATAGTCGTCATAACAATTATTAAGAAATCTAGTTTGCAGTAAGATGCAAATTCTTTAAAACATGGGTGTCACTGAAACCATTCTCCCAAAAACAGAGTTATCACAGAAGTATAGAATAACTAAGGAGGGAAGGAACCTCCAGAAGTCACCTAGTCCAACCCCTGCTCAAAGGAGGTCTAATCAGATCAGGTTGGTCAAGGCCACGTCCAGCTGAGTCCTAAATATCTCCAAAGTTAGAGGTTCCACAAGCTCTCTGGGCAGGTCTGAAATTGCCAGAGAAGAACAGATGCAAGGAAGGTTGTGCCCAAGTCAGACCAACAGGTCTTAGGACTTGCCTCTGACAGTGGCCAAAAGAAGACTCTCAAGGACAATCAAACATGATCAAAGGGTACCTGGAAAAGGAAAGTCTGCCTGCAACTGTTAACTATGGTTGTGATTTATGAATGGCCCACACCCCGCACTGACATTTGTCACTAAAACAACAATGCTTACTGTTTCACTGATGAAACTGTAATTGGACTAATTAACTAATGCAATTAGCCTACAATTCCAAATTTCTTCTTTATCAATGCAAAAGGTCCTAAATGCTCCCTCCTGCATTCCAAGACCTCCATGCTTCTCTTCAGTAACTAGACAAGGCAGCTGTTCCATTGAAAAATTCAGCAGCAGATTTATAATTAAAAGAATGGGCACCAGAAAGCTGGCCTTTTTCTGCAATCATCCAAGGACCCTGGCTGTCTTAGTCTCCTTTTTGCGTTCCTGCTGGGACTCCATCTGCAGTCTTAGCAGAATTTCAGAAACATAGCTATAGAAATATACACTTCATAAATTTCTAACAGAGCTACAAAATCACATATTTTGCTAACTGAATAGTCAGGGATTTTGCTCCAATGCTGCAACATTTTCAATTGGAGGTTATAAGGAAAAAAAATGAGTGTGTTCCGCCCTCCGAATATGCAAGTCACCAGTGAAGATGAAAGCAAAATCCTCACTGAGAAGTGAATTCACACAGGTCTTAGTGAAAACCCTATGGAAGCTCTTCCTTTTGTTAGGACATTCACAAAACATTCTCCTTTGGAAATACCAAGATGCATAATAAGGGCTGAACACACATTTCAGCTTTAAAACAACTCCATCAGAAACAAATCACACCCAAGACCAAATAAAGCCCCACCACTGGGAACCAGCTGTCATTCAATCTGGCACTTGAAGAACATTTACTTTCTACCAAACACAGACAACTTCTAGTTTCAAACCCAGCTGAAAGAATTCCTGCTACAGAAGTCAGTATGTTGATCCAAATCTAGAAATTATAATTTTACCTAATAAATCGGATATTGTTAAAGAAAGATTATCAATTATTCATTTTTTTAAAAAAGCTACTTAACCAACTTAGAGGCCAACCTAAAAACAAACAGTTCAAACAAAGGAAGCAACAATATTAACTGGAAATACCACTCTATCATATTTTTCCAGTTTTTTGGTGGGAAGAGGGAGAGAAGAGAGGAGAGACAATATGACAGGCCAATTTTCCTGTAATTTTCAGATTCTTTCATGTAAATTTGTCAAGTGGGATATACGGATTAAATCTCAAATTATTTTGCTACTTATTTTTCAGACACAAAGAAGAGCTTGCATGTCTGAAAGCTCATCATCTTACCCATTACTCATTAGTTTAACATTAATTTCTATTATCTGCTAAAATCATCATGGCTACATTAACAATACTGGTAACTCAGTTTAGGATAACATTCAATAGTTTGAAACTTCCAGACATAAGACAGAGTCATGACATTTTATTAATAGAAACACACATTCACTAATTCACATACATAAATTAAAATCTTTATTCAAATGAACACTTAACACAGACTGTAAACCAAACCAAATCTTAACAGTGACTTACCAGGAAGCCTGTTCATGTTGACCCCTTGAGCAGAAAGTCCTATTCCCATGTACCTTCAAAAAGCCAAACAAAATATCAGTCAAGCACAAAATAGCAAATCCACAAGATTTCCTGCAGCAGAAATATAGTGGTAAAAAAAAAAAAAAAAAAAAAAAAAATCCGTAAATCATTTAAGGTAAAAATGTTGAAATTACCTTACTCTTTTAGTCTTCTCTTGAACCCAAGATAAAATGTCACTCTGCTTTAGTGACTGACAGCTTTCTGATATACAGCTACTCTTTAGCTGTTAATTAGTAGGGAGAGGACTGGAAAAGAATCAGCAAATAATTTTCTGGGTTTGGAGTCATCCGCTCCCTACCCCCATATCAGAAAAAAAATATTTATATAGGTGATTAACAAGAGAGTAAAAAAAAAAAAAAAAAAAAAAAAAAGAAAAGAAAAAAACCAACCCATAAGTGCAGATACAGTATATTAGAACAAATGGCCATCTAGCCTAATATACTGTCTCCAGAAATAGCTGGTAGTGGATGAACAGGGCAGAGCAAACAGTTGTATTTTCCAAGAACGTTCTTTCATTGTTCAACACATATTTTACAGAGTTTCCTAAGGAAAAGGTGGTCTTTCTGTATTTCACTCCTCAACAGATTTTCCTCCATTAATCTGATCGCTTTCTGAACCTTTGTAAGCTCTTTGAAAAGGCAACATCCTGCAGTTCCACCATTCAATTACTGTCTAAGCTAGCTTTGCTTGGTACCTGCATTTTTAGAATTGGGAGAGAGAGGAATAGCATTTCGCTGTTAACTTTCTCAAGGATTTTAAAGTCCTCATTCATACCCCACTCCCCAATGGTCTCTTCTCAAGGTTGACTACTCGCAGTCTACTCAGTTGTTCCTCTTATGGAAGCTCATCTAAACCTCTTACTACTCTTGCTACAGTTCCAGTTCTGTATCTTCTTTGAGAAGCACGGGGAAAACAGAACTGCACACATTATTCACAACACAAACACACAGTGATTATTACAAACAACAGTATAATGATGTTCTCCATTTTGGTTTCTATTCCTCCCCCTCCTGGTCTCTATTATTGCATTTATTTTTTGACTGCAGATGAGAACTGAGCTGATTTTTCCATGGAACTGGGACACAAAGAACTTATCCCCACACTGTAAGAGGCAGCTCAGAGACCATTTTTGTGTCAAGTTTGGATTGTTTAGTCTCCCTCCATGAGAATCATTTTACATCCATCAAGCCTCAACTGCACCTTTCATTTTATCATCCACAGTCAGCCCTTAATTTTACAACTCTAGTTAGCTTCATACATCAGCAAAAAATATCGTCTTACTATTTATTTCACTTCCAGGTCAGTTATTAAGGTAGTGAACATCAGAGGTGTAGTACACATCCCCACAGAAATCCACTGGTGAACATCCTCAGCTGCAGGAAGAAGAGGGGCATGATATGCACACATGGGCCATTCATTTCTCTGCCCCGTGTCCTACCTGTTAGCTAATCATCTAACTGATCATTCAACAACACAAGCTCCTTCACTTTGTCCCACATTTCCTTTACCTTCCTTGAGAATTTTTGAAACTGAACCTTGCCAGATGGCTTTTGCAAATCCATGCAGACTGATCTTTTTCTACTTCTCCATTCAACAGGACTGTAAGGCATAGCCAGCCTTCGCAAAGGCTCTTCTCCCTCACTGCAATATTTATGCACGTACTCATTTTGTTTGTTCTATTTCTGTTAATTTGCATGGTCTTTAATTCTCACAATATCCCCTGGAACCACAGAAACAGCTGCCCTGCTCAGCTGTTTTTTAACAAGCTTCCATATTTTTAGGTTACTGCACTTTGATAACAGTTACTGTTGGGCTCTTGTTCATGTAAAGGTATAAATCCCAAGAGGCTGCAACCAGTGTCCTGCTATTCTTCCACAGTTCAGTTTTCTTCCTGTGGCTTCCTTGACCACCTGCTCCATAAAACACTAGCCATGTCTAAAAATATTATTTCAGAATTTGACCCCAAAGTTACATTTCCTTAAGCTACATGGGTTAAGTCTCCTGCAGCAACTGTTCCCTGCCCTTGACTTCTCCACCTCAATCATTGTCACCACCCCAGTCAAATAGCATGGAAATGGTAATAACTGATTTTTTTTCCTCTTGTTTACACAGAAATTTTAATCCTTAGAGATCTATAAGTTTATCAGATCGTAGTCTATGATCTCTTTAATAAATAGCACCACATCTTCACAAACATGGCCAGCTTTGTCTTTCTTGTACACTTCACATCTTGGTAGCATGACCTGCCAAATTCCAAACACCTGAAACCCAGTTTTACAGTGCTTTAAATTAAGTCAGTCCCTTCTTTACAAAAAAACCACACTCTATTTCAGAAGTGCTGCAGCTTCCAGAGGATCCGGACCCCTCCTCCTCAGACCAATTCCTCAGCAACATACCAGAACTGTTCCTCCTCACCTTTCTTTCTGGTACTGGGCAAAGCACAGTACTGTGCCAAGGTGGGCATTTTGGAGACCACTACAGCAGAGGTCCTGGTTTTCAACTTCCTATCTAATAGTTAAAAGTTTACATACAGAACCTTTTCTGCTCTCCCCTGTGCCACAGGGACCACAACTATCACTTCACGTTCAGCAACTGGTACAATATTCGGATGCCTTGGGAGAGCTGTGTACTTTGTGTCTACCAGCCAAGTCATGATGCCATTCTCCCTGGAGTCACAAATCCAGTTATCTATATACCTGATCACTGAATTGCTACCCATTATATGGTCCGCCTTTTCCTTTCAGCTGGTCCCTGGCCTCTTAGGGTTATCTGCAGAGGAAAATGATACATGATCATGATATGGAGAACCTGCTGCTGGACTCATAACCTTACTTCACCCAGATCAGTGTTTTCCTGCCTGGGTTCTTCAAGTTCAAAGCTTCTTGGGGTGAACACTGGCAAAGCGGGCTATGCCAATGTAACAGCCAGCTACAACCAAGAAAGGCCAGCCCAGGTCTGTCAGCTCTCACCATGTATAAATTATGTAACTACACAAGCACCAGGAAAGTGTTAGTGTTTGATAAAGGAAATAATAAGATCACTGAACTTAGAAAAATACCCAAAAGACACTTTGGCAGCAGCCAGTTCAGGACCAGAAGATTTGAACCTCCTGATGGCATTTAGGGCAAACAGGTTTATCTTGGAAACTCTCCAGTCACAGAGGACAGATTCCAGGACATTTGGCTGGATTTCCTATTTCTCATTTAGAAGGATAAAGAGAGATTTGTGAGGGTTTCCAAAATACCTAGGATGTACATTATTATGTAGCAAATCTGATATTCTCTGCAGAAATGCTAAAGCCTGCAGCCTGTCTACGAAAAGAAGAGCTCAAGGCACTCTGCTTGTTGAGACAGGACAGTGGACACCCCAGTGCAATACAGCTTAGACACAGTGCATGCAGAAACACAAACAAATGCCCTGAGTGTATTTTGCACTGCTCCAAGTCACAGGACACAGGTGAAATGACTACTTCCTGCAGACAGTAGCCCTAAGCTTTTAGATCTGACTGGCCCCACCCTGAAGATAATCCTCCTCATCTTGCTTGGTCATGATGGAAGGAGCTCAAGGGCACCACCTTCCCTACCACAGGCTAACCAGCTCCTCCAGCACAAACAGGGATAGTTTCACCTGTGCTCAGGGAACTGTCAGCCAAAGGTCAGCTAGCATCTGCCTGGGCAAGCGCTCCTTCCAAGGAGGGATTAGAAGCTGCCAAGATACAGCCTAACAAAAGCCATCCCAAAGGTTTCTGCTGCCACATGCTGCAGACTAGCCAGGCAATGAAAGAGTGGAGTGGGAAGGATTCATAAAAAATTAAGCCCTGCATAGTCTGCAGTATGTCCTGAAGTAGAAAGCTTAATGGTGAAGACCAGCATTGCTTCAAAAGATAAATGAACTAGGCAGAGACAAGGCAAGACTTTTGGGCATTCATCCCAAAACCTAAACTTGCAAAGGACTATAAGGATGACAGAATCTGTTCTCTAGACTATCTACTCCTCAGTAACTCAGTATAAACAGAAAAAAACCCTGTTTCATCTGAGAAGGGATACCATAACTGCTAGTACCGTTGTTGCACAGAGTCCAGAGGCGAAGATTTTGTTTCCTCTTTGGCCTAGGAACTCCTTTGAAATGCACCTGGGCAAGAGATGCAAAGGACAGCATCATGGCAATTATCAGCCAAGACAACAGCAGCTAGTCACTATTCCGATCTTATATACCAGTGAAAGTGTTCAGCTTTTTATGTACAGAGATCAATTGCTGGTCTCCACTTCCCTATTATGATAGTAAATATGGCCTGCAAAACACCCCTACCCAAGGACCCTCCAGCATCAACAACTGCCATGAAAAGGACAAGGAAAGACTTCGGAGCACCATAAGCAAATTACCATTGCTGGAACGCAGAGAAGTTTTAATAAGGTCCTTCCTCAGAAGATCTTAAAGAAATTACCTTGGTATAAAAAGAAAGTTACCTCACAGCCTAGTAACCAATTTAAATGATAAAAGATCAAGGGCAAGAGAAATGCTTGCAAGAACACAGACATGATGTAAAGACATCATATTACAGGCTCAGGACAAATACCAGTGACTTGAAGAGATTTGCAAAAGCCAAGAAAAACAAGGGACAAAAGAAAGAGTGAGGGGAAGGCCACCATGATTAAACAATACAATAAAGAAGAGCTACTCCCACCAACCACATCCTATGAGTGCAGACAGCAAGTCAAGGGAAGGGATTTTCTCCTCTCTATTCAGCACCTGCGAGTATCATATTCAGTTTTGGGATCTCCAATACAAGGAAGAGTAACAAACTGGAGTGAGTGCAGCAAAAGCCAGTTAGGGGGCCCAAACCACATGATGTATGAGGAGACATGAGGGAAATGTGTTTATTCAGTCTTAAGACAAAAGACAAAGCAGGGATCTCATTGCTGTCTACAGCTACCTAATGGAAGAGTACAGGGAAGGTGAAGCCAGACTTCAGACACACACACCCCCCACACACACACCCACCACCCCTCAAAATCATGAGAAACAACAGACAAGTTGTAACAAAGAAGATTCCAGTTAGACATTACTGAAAATATTTTAACCATGATCGTGATCAAACACTGCAAGAAGGGCCCAGAAATGCCACCGCATCTTCACCCTTAGAAACAGTCAAAAACTTGACTGCATGTTGTCCTGAGGAACCTGATCTAACTTTGAAGTTGGCCCTGCTTTGAGTGGGGAGCTGAACGGGATGACCTGCAGAGACCCTTTCCAACCTAAATTATTCAACGATATCTTGACTTCAGAACAGTTTTGCTGACAGGCAGCAAGCTCTTGGCTAGCAGTCCATAAAGCAGTGGATATTGACCAAGTTGAGAAAAGACAGAACTTCCCGAGGCACATACATATACCACAAGCTAAGTCCTGGTCTGATCATACCAGCTGAACCCAGCCTTCTTCCTAGTCGTCAAGGAGAAGAGTCATCCAGGGAAGACTGGTTCCTGATCTACAGAACAACTCTGAACTCACAAACAAAACATGACATGATGACTGCTGCCTGGCACATCACCACAAGCCCTTTAGCTCTTCTGCTGAAGGGGTCCTGAACCTAGCATTCACTTGAAGAAAAGCAACAAGGAAGGTTCTGATCTGACGTAGAGATCTCAAGGATAGAAGAGACTTCAAGAGAAAGCACTATGTGATCTCATTCCTTTGGATCCCTTAAAGCCACACACACTTATCTCTTTTCTTCTCTGTAATCAAGACTTTTTAAACATCACACTCCACAGTTAATGGCCCAGCTATTTCATTCTTTAGAACTCTTGAATGAAGACTAGATAACACCTAATGATTTGTTCCTGTGTTTTCTGGATAAATAACACTGTTGTTGTATTAACCCTTCAACAAGAGCCAGATAATAATTTGAAAACAAAGATTGACACGTGTTTTATTGACAAATGACATTGTTGTTGTATTAACTCTTTGACTTGAGCCAGATACACCTTTAAAAGCAAAGACTGGCATTTGGGAGCCTCCAAACATCCCTACCTTTTCAGAGCCCTTAATAAAAAGTTCTCCTCAATCATCTCTTGGTTTTACAGACTCTGCAACTTGCTTCCCACCCCTGATGTTTTGGGAGGGAAAAATACTCTTGTAACATTTGAGACCCTGAGCCACATGTCCCTTAAGTCATTTTGGTCAACCTTATTGGTTTTCTTAAACTTAAAAGTCTGTTCTTTTCATTTTTCTCATCTAATAAAATTTCAACTTTTGGAGGGTGTATCCCTATCCTCTCTCACCCTCACATCTAATCATGTCAACTGTCAGGTCATTTTGAGTCTCTCCAATAGTTCACACACTTTTACTCTGATCCTCCAATATGATGTCTCCTTAAACAGACTCCATACCATGTGAAAGCATTTTACTTTCCTGATTGCATCTTTTTATTAACTCTTCTTAAATAAGCTTCTTCAATTTATATACGTTTGTTCTCTAGCTTTTTTGTTGTTGGATGGTGGGGTTTTTCTGATGAATACTGAATGGTAGGGTTTGGGGGCCTTTTTATAGTGCTTCTCAAAGGATGCTAAACATGAGTACTTGTGATCAGTGCTGTAGAGCAACTTAAAAACACACATTTTTTGTAAACGTTTTCTGTGCTGCTCAGAGCATGAGTCAGAAGTTACATCGTTTCTCATGAGTTCCCCGACTAGCCTCTCCGAAGCAGTCATTTATGGCATCTAAAAATTTACTCTCACACAGTCATGTGACATACACACACATTCTATGTAAGAATAAACTGAAATTTAAGGCTATGTTTACAGCCTTCCAGGCACAATATGGAAGATCTCTCCCCGTAGGTCTAGTTCTTCCTTGCCACCTTAGCATATTGGCAGATAAGACAGCATGCTTGTTAGCATGTCAATTTTCTTATTCCTACTGAGTCTGGAACCCTCTGCTGCTACAGAGTTTTCCTTGCTATGTAGCAAGGAAATGTATGTGGGTTTTACTGTTTTGATTTTTTTTTTCAACTACATGTGCAAGCAGTTGGGATCACAGTCCACAGCTAGAACTACATTCCAGGTCTATATTGCTTCAGAGGCCAGTGAGAAGTGCCACCTCTGCCAACTGTGCAAGCCTCAGGGGAGCTGTGATTCAAGGTCCCAAATTGTTTGAACACAGAATAAAGGCACAATCTAAGTGTGGTGCAATGACACCAGAGTCCTTCATCCTGACACTGGCAGGCCCAAAGACACTTAACAAAAATCTGTCAAGGAGCAGACCACTCAATTACTCTGGCGGAATGATCCCCACCACCTTCACCTGATCACATTAGCAAGCCCAAGACCTCCTGGATTTGCTGGCAGCTGCCAAATTTTGTTCAACAAGCAGGACACGCCTCTCAGCATAGGCAATGTTTATTATGTCCTGATCTATTTGGCTGAGCTGAAGGTAAAACACAGTAAAACTGCGGCCACTTTGTCTCATCTAGTGCAGTTTCATCACATGGTGGTGTCAGCTTCCTCACTTTCAGTCTCACACAGCACAGCCCCACTAGCACAGGGCCACTGGCCAACTCCATCCATCCTTACTGCCTGAGGGTGCTTGCCTGTTCCTCTGCATCTACTTCTGCTGTTGACATTAGCACACCTGGAATTTAACAGAGAGAGCAGACACCACTTCTCCACACAACCTGGGCACACAGCTTCAACAGAATCACAGCTGCAGCATTTTGATGGCTTCCCTTCTGTCCCTATCCTCATTGGGTCATCGCACTGCATTGCCACCATAAGGGTGGCAATACTGAACAAACTGTTGGAAATTACAAGAAGTAACATAATTGTTGAACTCGGATAAAATAGGTCATCTCCCACATCAGCTTATCCTGCTTAACTTTATTTTCTATGCAGATTCATCCTCCCTGTTTTGTGTACTGCAGCAAATCCCATGCACATAACCAAGGGCAAAACTGCATACAATAGTATCTTTCAATTTTCAGACAACACAGCTTTAAATTAGGGCTAGAAGCTTGTATTTTTATAAAAAGCAAGTACTACAAATCCAGAAATTCTAAATTTAAGATTACACTTTAATCTACATACACAACACCATAGAAATGTGTCACTGAAAAAAAAAATAAGAAAAGGAACATGACCACAAGCCTTCCTGGTTCACAAAATTTTGCTCTTCAAATTATGCTTCCATTTAAAGCTTAAGACAAACTTTAAAAATAAGACCATAATGACTGTAGAACTGTACACAGAATTTGCAGACAATGTAAAATAAAATAATACTCTCTCACCATGCTGGGTTTCAACTCCACACCCTACTTTGCAAAAGCCTCAGATTGGGGGGGGGACATAAATCACTATTGTCTTGAAAAACTGAGGGGAAGAAAAACAACCCCTCATCTTCAACTCCTCCACCACCAGAAGCATCAGCTGCTTTCTGAACTTCTTGGTGCAGAACAGCTTCTCACTTCCTCGATTCCAAATGCTCCAAACCAGTTTTGCATATACAACAAATTCAAAACTAGTTAAACAGCATTTGTGGGCATCCTCAAACACCACCTACTGCTTGTTTTTTTTAATGAATAAATTATAACGTTCAATATAATTCAACGTAAGTCTCTACAGAGTCTGCCCCCCTGCATCATCATTGGTTTTGGAGGTTTCAGGTGTGGACAGACTCTATATGGGGTATCCATTAACTGGGGCCCCTTTTTGAGGGATTCAAAGAGCCTCTTAGAAGACGATGCACAGCAAGTGAAGCACTGATACAGCAGCAGTACAGAAGAATAAATGTTATAAATGTAATATATGTTAGCAACCACTTTCAAACAGGGGAAAAAAAAATTTTTTTTTAGGGTTTTGGGTAATGATACATTTAAATCCATTATCCATCATACATAAGATATATACTTAACTAAAGCCAGTCAAAATTGACCTCCTAAAACCATCTACTCAACAGTGCCCCCCACACCTGATCAGAAGCTTCAAAAATGCTGCATCAGTAGATCAATTCCAAAGAGAGCAGACAGACAAAAATAAATGCAGACACATACTAGTGATTCAGTCAGAAGTCTTGTTCCCACTTACCAGCAGCCTTGGCAGTTACCATAGCACCACGTTCTTCCAGACTTCTACTGCACCTCAGCCCTGCCCAGTCAGTACTTTTTAAAATTTGAATAGACTGAATCAGCAACACTAACCACCAGTCACAAGAGCAGCTCTGCCTCTTTTATCCATGCACGGGCTCTCCTTGGCGACAGAAGATTAATGAAGGACCTTGGTAGCAAGCCCTCATACCAAAAGATGCTGGCTCCACACATGCCTCTCTGCACAGCACACGACCAGCAGGATTGCCAATATTCTTTTCTCTAGATCTTACAGCACCAAGAGCATGGTAAGATTAAGTTCAAAGAGACAAAGCTTTTTGGTTCCCTCCCCCAGTTCCCAAGTACTTCAGCAGTAAACATCAGCATGTATGCTACTCCAGCACAGTGACATTTAAATAGGACAGCATTCACTTCTGGCTCCTGTGAGAACTTGTGTGGTAGATTGTGCAGTGCAGATCTTTTCAATGTTGCAATTTAAATTTGTGTATTTAATTATTTTTTTTCTTCTGCCAATAAAAGACTTTCCCTGGAAAAGAGATAGAAAGAGCCAAAATTATGACTGTACTTCTAAATTAAAATTTAACTCATAAAGATTCAAAAGATCTCAGGTGCACTGACTCAGTCAGGAAGCATTATATATTGTCACTGGGCAGAAATCATCCAAAAAGCTACAAGAAAAGTTATTTCACAGGAGTAACAATATTTGGCTAACCTAAATTAAAACAAAGGGCTCTCTTAAAGAGGCTGTTCTAAGTGTTACACAGTCATGCAAGTAGAGGAGTACATGGATGGCTGCATTTGGTTTGTCCCCAAAGGGGAATCCACCCATGTGACAAGCAATTCTTCAAGTCAGAAGATGTTTCTTCAGAACAAACATGATACCCAAAGAGCCTGCCAAAAAGTCAACATAAGAAAAGATTTTTGGCTAGTCTAAAGTTATTTTGTGTGAGCAACCCATAAAAATCCTCATGAACCCAGCAGAAAACCAGACCTGCCCTTTGACAGCAAGCAGCTAATGCTGAAATTCCAGTACTTGCACCTATTTAGCTTTTCAAGTGCAGGAATGAAGAACTCGTTGGGTAGAACAAGAGAACACAGCAAGAGAACTGTATACCCGTACTTTGTATCTTTTCAGTTTTAAGGATCCCAGGAGCAAAGAACATCTCCCTTTGAATGCCTGGAAAGCACCCAGCACTTGGGAGGCATTGCTATAGGCAAAATAAATGAAGGTGGGGCAGAAGGAGAGAGAAAGCACACTTAGTCCATGGTCATAAACCAGGGCAGTATACTTTAAACAAAGAAGAAAGTATTTCTTTACCCAAAAAGCTACAAGACTTTCTCCAAGAAACTTAAAAAGAGTACTCATCTCAAATGCTAGTTCTGACAATTAGCACAGCAGATTTATTAAGGCTCTGCCATGAAAAGAAAGATATTATGGTTCTCCTTTATTTATTTCTTAACCTGCTAAAAGTTACCAAGTCAGAATGGTGAAACAATCCATGCCACTCCTCTTCCAAGTGCCCGTGAAGTTTACCTAGAAGGCAGACAAAATTCACCCCATATGAAAGCTGGGGAAACGAAGGTGGGAAAATACATCGGTTCAGCATTGGTTGGCTATCTAATGGTCACAAGCCTAGAACTCCTCTTTACTGTGCCAGTAACACCTTGACACAGTAATCTCTCCTTAGAGCACACTTTACTGTGCATGCCAAGATACACCGAGACCTAAACTTAAAAACAGACATGTTAAATAATTGGTTTTGTAGGCCATGACTTCCAGTCATGCTTTACTTCCAGTAAAGCAGTCATTCCCCGCTCAGTTGGTGAACTAACAATATCACTAACATACGGTAGAAATTCCTGGGATTGGCATTTTATTACATGGCTCAGCCAAGACCAAGCAACCCAGCTTAGCCACGAGTTAAACAAGGGATGTTCCTCTCTTCCAGAGGCAAGTTAGTGATTCAAAGGCTTACTGCATCCTGCAATTCTTTCTAATAACCACACCTATCTGGTAGGAATCCTGTCCTCCCAGCTATCATGCACCCCGCTCTTTCAACATACACAGTTAAATCTAAAATTATCAAGCTAAATTACTAAATTAGGGATTAATGATACACCCCATCACACTGGTGGCATTTCAGAGACTTTCAGAGTCGCTTGTGCAAAGCTCTGAACTATCATTCTTGCCTGAGGTGGGCCCTGACTTCATGCCAGGTTTAAAGAGTGGCGAGAAATGATAACCCATATCAATTTACCACCTGAAACCACATTGTCGCAGTTATGGTGGAGGAAGGGGCATGTTATTTTAAAGCTGTGAAAAAAACCAAGTTACATCCGTTTAAAAAAGTGACTTATGGTACATAAAATACTGGATTCCAACTGTCTCTGACTCCTCAGTCTAACAATAAATACTTTGGAACTGCTTCATAATGGAATATAATGAATCTCTAAAATGGAAGCAGTTCTGGGTTTATTCGTGGATATTGTGATGTTCTGTAACAGTGCTTCAGAAATAGCACTGACGGGCTCCAGAAAGAATCCCAATACCCCAAACAGAGGGCAAGGCTGAAAAGAAGTTGATGAAGGCAAGAAAATAAAATTCTTAAGAGCCCATTAAAAACAACTACAAGTATCCTGAGGCATGGAGGAGTCCACTGCACCTCAGCCTTTAGAAAGGCAGAGAAGCTCTAAAAACCAAAGAGCATGGAAGAGAGGGTGAGTGAGCAGAACAAAATTAAGAGGCAGCAATCTGGTAATATAATACATCATCTCAGTCTGTTTATGAGTAAATACTGACAAAACTACAAGGAATAATAAAAAACTATCTTTGCTAGACCAAGGTATCAGATTCCCAGCTCCCTTCTGATTTTAGGATCACGTCCAACTGGTAACTGTCAGCTGGAGGAAGGTCAAATCTGTCCCTTTTCTGTGCTACCTTCAGGAAGGGAAAACACTGATAATGTCAACTAGCTATATATGTAGGAATACTGAAAGACAGAAAATACAGATCAGAGACAAAGACTTGACTTGAGCACCGTTTAAGAAAGAAAAGGCATAATACAAGCCTCACCAGTGTAAAATCACCACTAGGATCTGGCCAGAAAAAACAGCTTCTCGATCTGCTGCCCCAAGCACCATCACATCCAGCAGGACCCCAAACCCTGCCAATACACTGTGATTGAAACCAACTGTATCTGAAGCTAAGGTGTCCCACCAACTTAGTTCTCCAACTTCAGATTTTTCACTCTTGACAGCTGACCCGTTCTCTAAGTCAGCCAGTATTCAACACAGTTCACATAAACCATGTCAGTGGCAAATGGCGCATTCACTCTGGGAACAGCATAAAGCATTACTGATATTAATTCTCTGATGATTTATTGTAGTTATACCCAATTGAATAAGTAGGTGTTTTGTTCACTTTTTCCTGCTGATTAACAAACCTTATTTCCAAATGCACTGTTCAGAGTTGCTGAAAATTTTTATCCAGTATCTTAGGGAAGTTAAACAGGTTTCCACAACTGAATGGACTTAAGACTGTTTGACTGCCAGACTAAGCAACAGGCCATTTTTCCTGGCATGAACAAAGCCTAGAAAACAGTAAAGAAAGACACTAGAGGTACCTCAAATATCTAACAGAAAGGCATCCAAAAGAGGGCAAGTCATATAAAGACTACAAGTTTCACACTGAAGACTAATCTTGCATTTCATCCATCATAACAGTCAGCTTCAAATAGCAGCTCGAGTTCTGTTTTCTGCACTAAAACACAGAGGGAGCAATGTAAACTCAATATGCAAATCAGAACAAAACACTCTGCTACCAGGTAGACAGTTCTCTTAAGAAGCATTCTCCCATCCTTACAGGCTAATTTGCTCTGGTTTAGGCTTCAATCGGGAAATTGATAGTAACCATTCTTACACAAGGAGGATTTTCCTGCTAACACAAGTTTTCATGAAATTACAGAAAAAAAAAACCCTGCAATATTTACATAAGAACTATATTTTTTTAATGTGGAAAACACATTACAGAAAAAGTAACACACAGAAAGTTTTGACAGATGTATTTATGAAATAAGAATATTGTCTCTTTAAAATAGTAACAGACAGCCAGAGAGTTAGGGAGAGCACTGGGAAAGCAACACACGCTGAATTCACAGATCTTTACATGCTGATGTCTCCACAACAAGGAACAAAGGCTAGATGTGGAGAGCATCAATACAAAGAGCTTGTGAACAAGAAGAAAGTTTGTATCTCTAGGACTGAAACTGTAGTGTGGAAACAGAGATCCAGTCTTACACCACAGGTACAATGTAAACCCCATTCCTAGAAAAGCAGTTAAGAAAATTAATCTGGCAGTGCAGTCAGTATTACACAGTTAATTCAGCTTTACAGGACCAGTGGCAGAGCTGAAGAAAAAGAGTCAAGCTTCACAGCAGGTGATAAATTCTTTAGCAGTTCATCATCCCAGCTTCATAAGTGAAGGAAAAAAGTTTTCCCTCTATAAAAGTTATTCAATTTGTACAATTTAATTATTAAACAGAGAATTGCTTAGATATGTAAGTCCCAAACACTTAAACAATTAGTTCCCATTATTCTATGATTTATTAACTGTAAACATATTCTGAAGAACTGAAGCATAATAATGTTTTACATATATTCTAAAAATGTTCAGTTGATTTTGCTAGAGTTTACTTTTGCCATATTCCTACCTTTCCTATATTAGATATTCAGAAATAGCAGGGGGAGGGGTGAGGAGAAAGGAAAAAGAAAAAAACCCACCCACCACTTTTCCTGAAATTTTTCTTCTTTACTATGCAACATCTCACAACTCAAACTGGACACACACACAAAAAAAGAAAAATTAACAGAAAGAAAGAAGTTACCACAACCTGAAAACTAGGAGATCTCGGACTTCAGACATACCTGAATGCACACATCACAAGTGAAAGTCACACATCACCATCACTACTTCCATTTCGCTTCCTAATTTCACAAATTATTTTAATGAGAAATTTATATTCTACCATTACAATGGATGGGCCGATGATACTGCTATAAAGCAGAGTTTCACTTTCCACTTCACTGATTTAAAAAAAAAAAAAAGGGTGATTTAAAAAGTTATCAGCTGCAAATCAGATATTCCAATCCCACAACTTGCTTTACACTGAAAAAGCTGCTCTCAATATTATTCCCTTTTGCAAGAGTTTAGCAGAACGACGACAGAAAAATAGCAGCTCATACGAGATGTCATCAACTGATATGAAACCTCCACAGAAAAGGAGAGTGTCTCTACACTTCAGAGCACCAAAGCTCAGCCAGTCAGTAGCCAAGCAAGCAAGCAAGCAAGACTTGCTTGGGCAAGACTCTTTGCAAATGGGAACAAGGTGAGAACTGTTTACTGAATCTACTTGGGGGGACTTATTTATGTGTTGGTTTGTTTAAATGAATGTCTGCGGAACAGCATAAATTCAAGTAAGCAGACATACCTGCAAACAGAACAACCCCCTCTCTGTGCTGGTTCTGGATTCCTGGAAACCAGGATAGAAAAAATAAAAAGAGGGAGGAAATAAATTATTTACAGGTTTATCAGATACAAATAAGGGATCACACAGCATGTGCAGACACTAGAAATCCTCAGTTGCCCCCAAAATATTTCTTGGCCTTCCCTACACCCACATCCAGACATGCATGAAATTATAAGGTGTCCTCAGTATAATCAGCTGATGGATGCACAAAGACAACCATGCCATTAAAGCCACTGACGTCAGAGTGCTTCATGGACAGGCCTTCTATCAGCATCTGGAAACCATTAGAGCACACGAGTGAAAGGCTTTCTCAAAGAGCAGTCACACTCACCATATGCTGAAGAGAAATGGAAAGTTGGCAAGGAGAAATGTAAGCAAGGAAGAGGGGGCAGATTACTTGTTACTAATGTAAAGACTGCTAAACAACCAATACATCTGACCTTTATTTTTCTTTTTCAGTCAGAGAGAAACTAAGCTATTTTTAAGTCTGGGATATGGTGCACCTGTGTAAGAAAGCTAAAGGAAGATTTTAAATAAACTATGGTATGGACTAAGCTAGATTAGCTCTTTGGCCACTCTCCTCAAAGTACTCTTTCCTCCCTTTCTCAGAAAAATGTCCACAACCTAAGCTAGCATCAACTGACAGCTCTGGACAACAGGCTGCACATCTAATAGCAACTGTGAAACAGTTCAAGCTGGTGCTGGAAGAAGCATACCAACGCATCCTGTTGCCCATGTCTTCCCACCCTCCCTCTTCTGCCCTTCTGGGTCTCCTCTTCCCCACTTAATGCACAGAAAGCACTGTACCAAGGACTGATCCAGCTCATTACACAGTCACTAGTGCTGGCACAAAGGGTAAGTTTAAAAAAAAAAAAAAAAATCATGGCCAGAAGAAAAGCTAGACTGGCTCTTTCAGCAGCCTTCCCAAGACGGCTCAAAGTCCTCATGAAACTGCCTGGCTCCCCTGGCACAGACAGCTGTGCCACTTGGCACCTCCTCTGCCCACAGACCACACTTGCTCTGTTTGCACAGAACATGCAGAGCCACCATGGACAAGCAGCAGGCTCTGTCACCGTCAGAGAAGTCAGGCTTGCTGCAGAATGCCAGCACGCCGAAGTATTCACAAGTAAGCCACTATCCAAAACCAAAAAAATACCAGAAAAGACAGCTCTTGACAGCAAACTGCCACTGCAAAGAAAATCCACTGGCTGCTGGACTGTCTTTCCCAGGAGCAGCTCAGAAATGGAGAAGAGGCTGCAGGACAGGTGACTCTTGCTAGAATCAGGAATCTGTGCACAAACAGGGTCAGCCTCCAGGTTGTCCTCTCCAGTCACACTCCATTACAACCCACCACATGGCCGTGGGAGGTAAAACAGGTCAAGAAACCAAAACAGCGGTCAGAAACAAGCACTGCCACCCATGAGACAGCTCACCTTGCCCCAGTATAAAGAGGACAACAAAGGTGAATTGCCCTCCTGAGTCACAACAGCCTGTACATTGTGGGTTGACTGCCCTACCCTGATGAGTCTTACCCTGTTCCTGTTTACCAAGCAGAGATCGTCTAATGGGGGAACAGAAGCTGTGAGATGTGCTGACAAATCAACAGCAAACAGAAACACGTATTTCAGAGAGAGGATAAAAGTCCAGTGCTTCAAATATAATTAAGGTTGAACTGTTATAAACACTGCCATGATAAAAGCATAAGTTATTTGTGGCAGCTCAGGAACATAAGAGTCACATACATTTCTGCCAGTCTGCTCATCTGAGGAATGCTGGAAGCAAGCCACCCACAGAACCACAGAGAGGTTTGGACTGGAAGGGACCTTGGGACCTTCCTTCTTTATCCTTCTGCCCAAAGCATAAGTAATTCTGAAAGTTATGTCAGGCAGTCTGGGGCCTTGCCCCAGCAAATTTGAAGATGGAGATGCCACAGCCTCTCTGGGCATCCTGTTTTGGTGCTTAACAATTTCCACGAGGAAAATTCTTTCTTATGTCCAGCTGGCATCTCCCTTGCCACAACTTGTGACCCATTGCCTCCTGTCCTTTTATTACAAGTGACAACACTCAGGAGACACACATACAATGGCTCAGAAAATTAAGTACCCAGCAAGTCTTAAGACAAAACTGTTCAACAACACTTTGAATGGACCCAAATGAGGGTTGCTGCAATCCTACTCTTCCCTCTCCCAGCTCAGCCCACCCCTTTATTAACTCACCTTCAACCCACACCAGGGAGTAGAACCCTGAAAAGTAGTCCTCAATTAAAAACAAACAAACAACAACAACAACAAAAAAAAGCGCAGCAATTTTTGACAGTGACGTCAACAGATTAAATCATCATAATTATTTTGATGTGGCCAGCTTTCAGCCAGTTATCTCCTTGAACCAGCTCACCACAGGACCACGTAGCAGATTGTCAGCATGAGGGAAGGCACTGAAACATATGGCAAATGGAAGGGCAGAATCCCACAGCCTTGACCTGTATCATCTTAAAGTGGTGTGGAACCACTCCCTGTGTGTTCAGCGCAGACAAGGAGGTGAGAAGAGGGCTGGAACTAGAGACTGTAAACTCAATTCTCTTCTGCTCTCTGAGGATAAGAACCATCTCCCCAAACAAAGAGTAGCACAAACAGCAGATCAATCTATTGACAGATCTGATTTGTTATGTGTTACCTAGCCTCCTTGTCAAGACAATTTTTCAATGGTAGCCTGGCAGCCTCCCCTCTCCCAGGAAAAAAACAAAACAAAACAAAAAACCCAACAAAAAAAAAAAAAACCCAAGCAGTAAATAAACATGACCTGTTATCAATAAAGACTAAAACCACCAGGATGAGAAATGACCACCATTCAGCTAAAAGTAAGTCTCAATCATCTTTCTTTAACGCAAAGGATTGTGGTGATACCAGCTAAGAAAAGCTGATAAATCTTAGAAGTTTCTTAAGTGCACCAAATGGACTTTTTGTATGCTGTACTTCCTTTGAAATATCCACCAGTAAACTAAGATAGATTTTACCGATGCCAAGGCAGAAAAGTCTAGAAACAGTAAAGGAAGAGTTTTCATAAATCATTTAATTTGCTTCTCTAACAAAAGCACCTTTACGAAGGAGGTACATTAAAGGGCATGGGAGAAAGACAGTGCAAAAGAGGAAGCTTTTCTGCCAGCTACAGGTTCAGTGCCCTGGCAATCTAAAGCAACTTGTGTCTGTGCTGCTGCAGTCCCTCCCTCTTCCCTTGTGCCGGCACTGGGGTTTGCAAAACTGAGCAGCGAAGTAATCTGCCTGAAAAATGGAGGGGCGGTGAGGGTGTTTGTTTTTACTGCTAGGATACAATGTGGTGGGAGGAAACAAAGGAGAGAACCACAGCATACTAGATTTAAATCACCTTAGCCCCATGAAAGTAACAGAAGGGAGAAGTTAAAAAGGTGGTATGGATAGCTCAGTTATCTCTATAGCTCAGGTTTCTCTAACATGGTGACACACCAATCCAGAACTGGCACTGTCCGATGTCAATTCAAGAACCCTCCTATCACAGCGATTCATATACAGGCAACATCTCTTGTCAGGCTGCAAAAAAGTCATCATGTGAGCTTCTAGATTCTTACATCCCCAATAAAAGCCACTGGGAGCTTCTATCCCACTTCTTACCTGCAACCTTAGTTTCTGTTGTTTATTAGCAACTGTCAGCATCTAACCAGAGTGTAGAGCACTAGACTAACAACTTATTAGCACAGAAAGATGATAGGTTTGAGTTATTGGGAGGGGGGATTCAGAACTCTTCAAAGCACACTTCCTGAAATTTGTTCCACCAAAATATTTTTTGAGTAGTCTTTTTTTGAAACCTGATTGCTTACATTTTAAACCTAAATGTGAAAAGCTATCACAAACTCCAGTAAGAGAGACACAGTGAATAACATCACGCAATCCTTACCTCACTACTCTGTACAGCATAAATAAAATAACAAGCTACAGAGCAGAGACTTTACACCTCAAGTACCCATTCTGGAAGTGAGCTCAGAAAGATTCCTCTTCCTCTCCCCTTCCAGGGGATTCCAGTTGAGTTCCTACGGATGTGCTTTACCACTTATGCCACCTGAAAAATTCCTTTCATTCCCTCCAATCCCTTCTTTAGACTTCTGGACTTTTATGCCTTTAAACTGAAGCCACCATGGTGTAATAAACACTGGAGAGCTTCCTAAGAAGAAAGATGTCTCTGCCACAGTTCACTGTTACAACATACCAAGCCTCCAATGGGCAGACTTCAAACATTAAAGATGAGACATACAAGAGTACCTTCTTAAGTGACAGACATGCAGCAGCTACAATATAAATTCACACACCACGGTGTGCAAGATAAAAATGGGGGCTCTCTCCACCAGCAAAAGAAAAGCCATAGGAATGGCCGAGACATCAGACAAGCTCCCAAAGGTTCACCGCTGCACTGACTTTAGATCATGGCTATCAACATCTCATGTTCATATTGCTATAATGTTAATACACATGGTTCCATATCTTTGAAAGTATTCCTGGAAAGTAACTGTAATTATAGAATATAGTAAAAACAAAAATGGACTATTAATATAGAAAACTGATCTTGGGAAACAAGCAACAAATTCCGTTACCTCCCTGTAAGATTGACCTAGAATGCAGTAGGATTAAGTGCTGCTCAGTGACCTTTTGTAATGTGATTTCTTTGGAAAATTGTCTTGAAGTTCACTGTAAGTTGTTTTAATTTTAGTGGTTACATAAACTAATCAAGTGCAGGGTTTCAGAACAGAAAACTAGTTAATCGCCAAGTCAGTGAACTGAAGGAATAAAGACAGTCTTTTCACTGCATTTGTAAAGCATTCAGCCCATCATCCACCTCTGCACAGATAACCTAATAATTATTACAGGCCTAAATGCAGAACAATTCAAGATCCTTTGCAAGTCCCTTTACAAATAGGCCACTTCTCAATTCAACAATGACAGAAAAAAAATCAACAGTAAGAAATTATGACTTTAAATTGGTTTCTAGTAGGAATGTTTGCTGCCCTTCCCTAAGACCCCTAAACTGGCCAGAGTTCAAATGTTATTATTGAAGCACTGAATTAATTACACTCAATACCTTCTCCTGTGCAGCTTTCCTTTCTGGATAGCTGTATCTGCGATATTTATCCTTTAGCAATGAAAAATGCCAAATACATACACACACAGTAGGCTGATACTTTTATAATGATTAAAAATTAAATCTACACTAGCAGCAGAAACCCAGACCTTGTTAGAAACACCCTTTTATTGCTTTCCCACATTTCCCAACATCCTGAATATGGCTTTAAAGGAATTCCACATACATCCAGGCTCAGTTACATTGTGGATCAAAATAATGCCCAATACAGTGACCACAAGACTGGATGAGATCCAAAACCCACTGCCAGTTCAGTTCACTGAGGTGCCACCCAGTAAAGTATGGCTGCATCTAATGCTACTGATAGGATTTGCTGCTTTTGCAGTTGTTCCGCTTGCTGCTGTTCAAAGTAGTATAGCCTGGTAGAGCAAATGCAGTCTCAACAACAGCCTACAATATTAAATGTTACAAAAAAAACCCCATTATTTGGTCAGGAAAAACCTTATTATATTTAGTGTTTTGGTTCCAGCACAATTTCCCAAACTTCCATAGTTGTTATCTGTCACAATACTCTATGGTGCAATCTATCCTGAGATAATGACTTGAGTCCAAATTCAGGTCCTAGACTAGAGATGACAGAAGTAGCATAGATTCCAGCTTCTGTTCATAATCATCTAATTTCCCTCTCTTTGAACATCTTTTCCTTGATCATGCATATGGAGTTTCTCAAAAATAGTCTCAGAAGTTCTCCCTCCAGTATTCAAATACTGCTATGACTACTCTTCACCATGCAAACATCTCTCTAGCAGTCCAAAATTAAGTTCAAGGTTCCCCACTTCTATTTCACTCCACTTCTGAGGCATCACAATTCCAGAAATCTGAATGACCAGACCTAGCTAGCAAGAGGAAAAACTATTTTAATTTAAATTGCACAGGAGACCGAAAATTTCCTAAATTTTTAAAACTGCCCATATCAAACAGCACAGAAAGCAGCTGTGTAAATGCCTCTGTTTCCAGTGCATTCTACCACATTTACATCTACTAACCAAGAGAATATAACCTCCCCATGATGTACCTGCCTGTCACACCCAGCAGCCATGGGACCTCTAACCCTTCCAGAAAGGAGGTCAGAGTAAAGCAGAACTGCTAAATATGCATCACCAACCACTGAACTGGAATAAGGCACTTACCCATCTCTACCTTTACTGACGATCTTCACTTCAAAGTAATAAATGCCACAGGCTGCAGGTATAGGGTGTGTAGCCCTTACCGAGGCAGCATCTTTGTGATTTTTGCCATGACCTAGGAAAGAAGAGAAATGTAAGTACTGATGGGATTTGAACTCTCTCATGTTTTGTTCTAAAACACTGCTATCTGAACACAGCATGGATCTGTTTCTACATACATCAAACAACTTAAAGCACACTTTTCAGAGAACTAGAATATACAATCCTGCACTGCCACCATGAACAATCCCTGTGCTACGAGCACTGCAGTTTTTCCTTTGTTTTCACTGTGAAGTTACTGAGAAAGACTCACAGTACTCCCTCTCCCCCTCCCCACATACATAATTTGAAGGCCAATGTACACAAACAGAACACAAAAATGATTACACAAGAGGGGAATGACATCAGTGTTTACTAACCAGGCAGGAAAAGGAATGATCAGTTCTCCGCTGGGTGGGTAGGGAGAACAGCCTCCAATAGCAAGCAAGGAAAACATCAGCGTGATTCCCCAAGTCCTAGAAGTCTGCGAGCATCTATTTTGTGTAAACTCAAGGAGCCAAAGCCCCAATTACGCAGTGTGCCAATGCCACCCGACCCCTTGGCCGGGTTTTAAGCGGGACGATAGAGTAAATAGACGATCTGGTTACACAGACGCGCTCGGGCCCGGGCTAGTGACACTGCAAAGCGCTCCATAAGGCGGCACACCCCGCCGTGGGAAGAGCCCCCGGCTCCAGAACACCTCCGCCTCCCGAGCCCAGGGAAACTCCGCGCCGGGCTGGAGCCCGGCCACGGCACCCACGACGAGCAGCCCGCCCCGCGGCCGGAGCTCGACGGCCCCCCCTTCCCGCTTTGCTCCCCGGCCGAGGCCGAAGCCGAACCCGGCGCCGCCGCCCCAGCCCGGCACCTTTGTAGTGGACGCGCAGGTTGCCCTGCGAGAGGCCGATGTAGTTGTACTTGTCCTTGGGGCTCCATGACCGCGGCAACGGTGTCTCCTCCTGGTTGACAGCGGGGTAGAGGCGGCGGAGGCGCTGGCTCAGCTCCTGCTCCTCGGGCGGGCACGGCAGCGCCGCGTCCCCCCCGTGCAGGATCCCCGCGCCCGCATCCGCCATCTTGGATTCGCTTTGTGTCACCGGGCGGGGAGCGAGGCCCGGCTCCAGCCGCCAGCCAAT
Source organism: Pelecanus crispus (assembly GCF_030463565.1). Classification (NCBI taxonomy): domain Eukaryota; kingdom Metazoa; phylum Chordata; class Aves; order Pelecaniformes; family Pelecanidae; genus Pelecanus; species Pelecanus crispus. Next base: position 25,551,929 of record NC_134650.1, read on the forward strand.
GGGGCGCGAGCGTGGCCACAATGGGGCCGCGCTGCCCGACGGGAAGCAGAGTCCGCGCCGCGCCCGCCCGCCCGCCTCTCGTGCGCGCTGGGACTGCAGGTCCCGGAAGGACCCGCGCTCGAAGCCCCGCCCCGCCCCTCGGCGTGCTGCACGCTGGGAAGCGTGTCCCCTCTCCGCTGGGCTTCGGTGAGCGCCGTCGGGTGCGGGACTTCTATTCCCAGTGTGCTCCGCGGCAGCGCGGCGTCTAGGGGCGCCTGGCGCCCGCCGGCCGCCTCCGCGCAGGGGCCGGTTTCGGCCGCCCCGCTGTGCGGGCGGGCACCGCCGTTCCGGCGGCTTCGCCCCGGGTCCGGCCGCTCCGCAGACCCCGCCTCCCGCAGGGGCGGGGCTGGGCCGCGCCGGGGCTGTCGCCTCTGGCGAGCGGCACCAGTGCGTCAGGCGCTGCCGGGGCAGCTACGGCGGCACGCGAGGGGGTCGGGGGGGCGGGGCGTCTCCATGGCGATGGGTGTAAACAGCGTGGGTGATGCGGGCTATGGCGGCGCGCCGCGCTCCGCCAGGCGGGTAAGGGCCGGGCTGGATGGAGGAAGGGAGGTGTCGGCGTCCGGGCCGTGCAGGGAAAGCTGGGCAGAGCCCTTCCCTTCCCTTCTAGCGGGGCTGTGGTGCCTCCCCGGCCCTGCCACACGTACGGGAAGGAAGGCCGCGGGCGCTGCCGTTCCGCCCGCCGAGAGCCGTCGTCAGCGCAGACGGGGGGCGGCAGGACGGGGTTCACCGCACCAGCCTGTCTGGAAGTGTAAATAGGCAGTGGGGAAGGCTTTCAAGAACTGCTCTTGGGACTTCAGGACACAACATTTCTGTAGCAAGGGCTGCACTCGCAGCGAAGCAAGGAACTTGTTGAGTGATTCCTGTGGTATTTACTTTGCCATTGTTACTGTTTATAGCTAGCTGTTTATGGTTAGCTATAGTTAGTTTATAGTTTGGAAAGCAGTGCCTCTCCCTACTAGCTGTTTTCCATACCATTTCTTTATCAAAGCGTCTGCCTCTACCATGAATACCTTGTTCTAGTTAGTCTGAATAGTTCAGAACAGGTTTAAAAGCAGAGAGGTCTCCTTTCTTTTCCTTTCCTGGGAGGGGATGATGTTCTGCTGGCCACCCTTTACCTGCCTTCTGAGAGCACAGGGCTGCTCCCCACGGGAGGGTGAGATGGCTGCCAAAGGCAACTGCAGCACAGGCAAGGCCCTCCCCAACAGTACTTACCTCTAGTCCTAGACAAGGCCAAGTGATGAATGGGGTCCAGAGTGAGCAGCTCAGTCTCTAGCAGGACTAGAGACAAGGCTACAGTGTAGGTCCAAGGCATGTCCAGGAGACAGGGTTGAAGATAGTTACAACTACAAAGTAGCTCAGGCAGGATGCAAAGGCCCAGGCCTGAGCCTAAGTGGAGCTCCCCGAACAACTGGCAAGAGGGTGCATGGGTGAGGGTCTCAGCTGAGGCTGGTCAGAGTAATTAAGGCCCATTGGAGGCTCTGACAACTGCCTGGGCTGCCTCAAAATTCTGGTGTGTTTGTGGCCAAGCCTACTTTTCTGTGCATGTCTTGAGCCTCCTTCTGGCACAGTGAAGGCCAGATAGGTTTTTGTCTTCAGATTTCAGACTTGTATGATGCAGGTAGTCTGAAAGTATGCTATCGCTGCAGTTACTGCTGGAGAGCTCCAACATGGACAACCATGTCTACATCCATTCAGGAAAATTTACATACGATAAAAGCAACTTTGATTGCATTGAAGGTGTATGTTTTGCACTCCTGGGAAGTATCTTTCATCAAATGAGCAAGTTTTTCTTGCTTCAATTTTGCTAGCTTTCACAATGCTGAAAAAGCCATCAGCACCAAATCCAGGCTGTCTCTACCACAGTCCAAGTAACATTCATTCTCACTCATGGGAAAAGTCATAGGTACTTCTTTTTTTCACGTAATGTTGTTGCCTAGGAACAGGCACCTTTCATTTCAAACATGGGCCATCTTGTAGCTGGAGACCCTGCTTTTGTCAGGTGAGTTAAAAGCTGTCCTGGCTGGTAGTGTGCTGACTGATGTGGCTGTAAAGATTGCTGTTATCTTAAAATCTCATCCTGCAAGAAAAAAACAGACATATGGTCTTGGGTGGTAAGTACACTCAGCTTTTATGAAAGCAAATGGAAGCAAAGAGTGCTCGCTACTTTGAGTATCAAACTGGTAGCAAGCTTAGCTGCAGATAAGATGATGCATTTCTGGATAGCTAGGAACCTTATTTTGTTTAAATGCATGAAAAGTGTCCTTCAGATTCTAAACCATGAGTTACTACATGTTTAATGGTCTGCCACATATTGGAGACTTTCAAAACACTCTGCAATTCTGACCATAGGCCACTTCATATTCACCCTTGCTCCTGGAGTGTCCCTGGCCAATGGAGTTTGATCTTTTCAGGCATGGCTCCCAGTTGCCGCTGCTTTTCCATGCCTCCCTGTAGCCAGGCACACAGCACAAGCTTCCATGGCTTCCTCATGCCAGTGGAACTGTGCCATGAAAGCATGTTGTGCCAGGTACAATCTTCTTGCATGAATGAAATGTCTTCTGTGTGTCTATGATCACTAAGCAAAATTAAAAGATGATGCTGGGTTAGTTTTCTGCTGAGGTGATGCCTTAAAGCAGCTTATAAAGAGGTCTAATGAGCAGTGGCAGCAGCACAAGGGAAACAGCGGGAAGATACAGCTAGGAGAAGGAGATGGTATGGCTTTTCAAGAGCATTAAGCTGCTAGGTCAGGTCATGATGTCTCAGGGAATCTCACCCAAAGGTGTGGTTCCTTAGGCTAGCTGACCCAACTGCTTGGGGTTTCCATCTCCATCCTCACTGCCAGCTGCAGAATTGCTCCCCCACCATGGGGTGAACTTGCATCTTATGTTTTTAGTGGGTCTAAACTGGGTTAAATGCAGGTTTTCCCTTGGATTAGCAAACTAGAACAGCTCAGAGAGTTGCCCAGCATACAGTAGAGCTAACACTACCTAGACATCAGGAGCCTGTTGTGGTGGGGGGAGAAACAGGACCTCCCATTTCAGCAGTGCTGAGCTGTTACCACATTTTACAGAGCTGCAGCTTGAGGCTGCCACTTTATAAGCTAGGGTGGGAGATCCAACAGCCCACCAGATACAATCTCCCACTCCAACGCTGTGCTGGTACTTGGTGAACTCCTGAAAGCTAGTCCAGCTCACCCTATGTACACCTCCCCTGGAAAGTAGATGGTTGGAGAGTTAGGTCCGCTGAAGGTATAACAGCCCCCTGCCAATCGAGTGTGAAACTATGCTGGCAGCTGAAACCAATGCCCAGATATCAAGCCAAGTGTGTTGTCATGTTGTGCCAGTGCAGCACCTGCAAATTCACTGTGATCTCTGGGTTGCTTTACTATATCATGGCCACCCTAATTTTCCCTAAAATATGCATGCATACACATGCAACTGTATGTTTACTTCTTAAAAGGCCTTTCACCTATACATGCCAGTTTATAGTCCAGGAAACAGAGTTCCTAGTTACATTTGTTCCATGGTTTGCCAGTTCTACTCTCTGACAGGCCATCTCTGTCATGGCATTACTGCCACCCTGGAGAACTGGCATTGCAGGCACTTTTGGGACCCCAAATTCCAGTTCTTGACCGATGGGTAACAGGTTTTCTAGCTCAGTTTCTAATCTCTCCTCTTCAGAAGACCAATTTGTTCAGGCTTGCTCAACTGCAGAGTTCAGCCTGGTTGCTCTCATTGAGACAGTGAGGAATATACCAAATGTTGTGCCAGTTATCACATAGCAAATCCTGGAGTTCAGTTGCACCACAAATGTTTCCATCAGTCCCTCCCTGTACATTATCCTACTGAATATTTGCATCCATCAGGCACTTCATAATTGTCTGGTTACCTTAGGTATACATGAGCCAGACTCTCAAGCTCCAACTGTATATTTAGTTAATTCTGTATATTTTGAAATGTTTCTTTCTTGCCATTGCACAGGACCGCTCCTGAATCTTCCTCTGAGACTCCAGATTGCCAAACACGTATCAACAGTCTGAAATACATCCTGTCCAAGAAACAGAAGACTCCAGTGAGTTGAAGAATTCCAGTGAAACTTCCAAATTCAGCTAACTTAGTCAACTTTGAATCTTGCTGGAAGCCCAGGGACCATCCCAAACTATTAGGAAGTGAAGCAAGTTCTAATAATTTTAATCTTTCTTTAATACACAGAGAGAGAGAGAGAGAGAAAATCTATATGTTGCTGCTAACTCTTGAATTTCAGATCCAGATGTCATCTTTGTGAATTAATTACTGCAATTTTAAGGGTGGTGGAAAAGGAGAGGAATATAAATGTTGTTCTTGGCTGCAATCTTTTGAGTGGACATACATGCCAAATACTGAAGCCAGAATTTGACCCATATAGTTTTAAAAAAAAAAAGAAACCACGCTACTGCGTGCTGTTTAATCATACATGCGATCCTACAGGAACATCTGCTCCCTAGTATTTATCAGTCTTAGTAAATAAAGTATATGAGCATGGGAAAAATCTATATCCAAATTATGAGAAAAAAATTCCAGGAACATGCATACTAACAAACTAATGGGAGGTTAAGGTCTATAAAAGTCATATGTTATTTATTTTTAGGGTTTTTTTTATTAGAATTTTGACTGTATTTCAGAAATGTGCCGCTTCTGTGACAAGGTGTATGTGCTACATTAGCACGAGAAATTAAAGGATTATTTTGTCCCTAGAGCTGGGACATTCTGTAAGCATTTTCTTCATTGTACAAAAGATTTTCAGCTCAGTAAATTGGAATCTGTTTCTCCAATGTAATCTTCCTGCTTCTTCCACTGAAATTAGGGCAGTTAAATTTCTGAGGCTTTACATTTAACTGTTTCAAGGCTTGGTCAGTCTGAAGTTTGCATTTTGAAAGTTGAACCCTCCTGTTTGCCCATGATTTTTTTTGTAAATTTTACAGCCAGACTAGGGATGGATTTATATTGGACAATTGCAAACTAATTAGTTTGTTGTAATAATGAAGATAAAGTAGAGCAATCCAGCGTAGCTAGGTTTTTCTTCCCCCCAAAGAAATACTGAGAAAGTTCCAAGATAGAATTTAACAGCGTCTTAAAATTAACAAAATTTTGCTTTCAGTAGAACTTACAGTTTCTGAAGGAAGTTTCATTCATCATGTTCTTTTTACTGTTCCTCAGACCTTATCTTCATTACATTCTACACTGATGCAAATTCAGCTGTTTTGTGTAGGGTCACCAACTTTATTTTTGCATTTAAAACTCATAATCTATATGACTTAACCTAGTTCAGTGTGCTCTTACTAGGGCACACCCCAGTGCAAAACTCCCTAGTGGAAACAAGACCTAAGTCAAACCTGTCATTTTGTTTTTTTTCTGGATTAATGCAAGATTCTGATTTGTTTGTGTGATGCTTTATTTTCCAGTGGTCCCAGTGTAGACTAAGAAACTGTTTTTCACCCAAAGATATGAACTCTTTCCCACAATCACGTAGTCCAGGCAGCATGAACAACAGCTACCAGGAGATCATTCAGAGGTGTTTAACAAATGGTACTAGTCTGGGAAGATGATTTCTTCAAAGAACAAAAAAAGTTTACTTGGTTTTTAGGTGTGGTCAGTCCTGGCTGAGAAGAGTTTCAGGGTATGGCCCTTGTATTTCTATTTGACTGTACTCACAGGCAGTTGTATTGATTCTGGATTTTGGCTGTTTGTTGTGAGTTTGTAATGCTTAGATACAGCAAAGGGACTTCTTCCTTTCAATCTTTTCAGCTTTCTGCTAGAGGCCATTGGTCTATGTGGCCTGCATTTGCATCCGGGCAGACCATCCTAAGGAATCACAAACCCTGCTGTGCCCCAGAAGAGAGACAGTCTAGGTAAGTTCAGCCTGTACTACTAGTTAAGTCATGAGGATTGCTGGAAGCAGTTTTTGAAAATCAAGACCTTACAGAGTAGAACCTTTTCCAGTGTTAGTGAGAACAATGATGTTGGGTTACCCCACAAGAGTTCAGCACAACAGAAAAGACATTGCTGGTTCTGAGTAGTAGCTCTATAGGAGATGTCAAGTATTTACATAATAGCAAGTCACGCTTAGTATAAACATTACCATAAAATGCTATCATTTAATGATTCATTGACCAACATTATGCAGGATCCCATCAGGGCCCCAAGTGCACCAACAGGCTTTGCAAGCTCTTCTCCAGTCCTAGGCATTTGGGTGCCTGGGCTCAAGATCGGTTCTGACATGGTACAGCTGGGTAATCTGAGACCAGGTGCTGTAAAAAGAACTGTGTGAGAAAGAGATGCAAGAAGCCTTTACTCAGGCTCACTCACCTTTGGTTCTTGCCGGAGCTGTGGTGTAGCCACGTCTATCTGACCCTGGCCTGCTGACTTGACACCCCAGCTTGGCATCGGACCTTCCTTATCACTGCAAATTTTCCTGACCATCACTGAACGATGAATGACCCTGGCTACTATCAAGGGACCTGCTCTGCTATTCTTGTTCAAGTCCTGTGGCATTGTTCCCTGCTGGGCAGGTCACTGTCCCTGGTTGCCTTGCTGTCACCCTGTGCAGTCCCAGCTCCGCTTGAGCACAGGCACCTAAACCCCCAGGGGTACAGAAAGAGGTTGCAGAGCCTGTTGGTGCACGCAGGGCTCTGACAGATTGCAGGACACAGCTGTGAATGATGTAAGGATAGTTGGGCTTTTTAATTCTAGCTGGTTTTAATATGAAATATGCATGATGACATCCAGCAAAGGCACATTTAGCCTAGAACCTCCTGAGGAACCTAGAACCTCAGAAGATGTAGTATCTCATCAGTTTTCTTTTCAAATAGCTGTTTTCCTTGACACATTTCAAATAATGCATTTAATGCAAATAATAGCATTTATTCTTTTCTGCCACAGAGAACCCACTCACCTGGCTTTTTATACCAAAAAGCATTGTGAAGTTCTTAAACTGAAGACTAGTAATAGTAGGAGGTCTTGAATAGCCTCCTGCTCCATCAGGGAATCTTAAATTGGCTGTTGTATGCTTTTTTTCTTTTTTTACTGTAGTGCATAGATATTCACTCATGTAAGGGAAAATAATAAAAGTCCTACTGTGAAGCAATGGGCAGTAGAAAGAAAACCAAGATCCTTCAGCTGATTTACTATGACTTCATTCTTATACATATGACACACATAAGTCCATGTGTTCATTCTTTTCCTTTGTCTCTGCAGCAATAAACAGGCCCTTCTCACCTTTCCAAAGCCACCATACTTGGAGCAACTGGAGTCCTACTTAAGGAAAGAGCTACAGTCTCTTGATCTGACTAAAAAGAACTCCCAGGAATTGAAGTTACAGGTCTGATAAAAGGTTCTCTTGAAACTAATGTGCTGAGATGGATTACTTAATTTGGCCATCCAAAGGAAAAAGAGTAGGCACCTATGTGTAGTATTGGATAAGTGGGTTTGCAGCTCATGTTAGGGAACTTGCACAGAAAGCAGTTCATTTATATGTTGGGTTTATATAGAATCATATAATAGTTTGGGATGGAAGGGACCTTTAAAGGTCACCTAGTCCAACCCCCCTGCAGTGAGCAGGGACATCTTCAACTAGATCAGGTTGCTCAGAGCCCCATCCAACCTGACCTTGAATGTTTCCAGGGATGGGGCATGTACCACCTCTCTGGGCAACCTGTTCCACCACCCTCATTGTAAAAAAATTTCTTCCTTATATCTAGTCTGAATCTGCCCTCTTTTAGTTCAAAACCATTACCCCTTGTCCTATCGCATCACGCCCTACTAAAAAGTTTGTCCCCATCTTTCTTATAAGCCCCCTGTAAGTACAGAAAGGCTGCAATAAGGTCTCCCTGGAGCCTTCTCTTCTCCAGGCTAAACAACCCCAACTCTCTCAGGCTTTCCTCATAGGAGAGGTGTTCCAGCCCTCTGACCATCTTCATGGCCCTCCTCTGGACCTGCTCCAACAGGTCCATGTCTTTCCTGTGCTGAGGGTTCCAGAGCTGCACGCAGTACTCCAGGTGAGGTCTCACCAGAGCAGAGTAGAGCAGCAGTATCACCTCCCTCAATCTGCTGGCCACACTGCTTTGGATGCAGCTCAGGATACGGTTAGCTTTCTGGGCTGCAAGTGCACATTGCTGGCTCACATTCAGCTTTTCACCCACCAGTACCCCCAAGTCCTTCTCCGCAGGGCTGCTCTCAATCCCTTCATCCCCCAGCCTGTATTTATACTGAGGATTGCCCTGACCCATGTGCAGGACCTTGTACTTGGCCTTGCTGAACCTCATGAGGTTCACATGGGCCCACTTCTCGAGCTTGTCCAGGTCCCTCTGTATAGCATCCGGTCCCTCAGGCGTGTCAGCCGCACCACTCAGCTTGGTATCATCCGCAAACTTGCTGAGGGTGCACTCAATCCCACTGTCTATGTCATTGATGAAGATATTAAACAGCACTTGTCCCAGTACGGACGCCTGAGGAACACCACTTGTCACAGATCTCCATCTGGACATCGAGCCATTGATCACTACCCTCTGGATGCGACCATCCAACCAATTCCTGATCCACCAAACAGTCCACCCATCAAATCCGTATCTTCCCAACTGAGAGAGAAGGATGTTGTGGGGGATCATGTCAAAGGCCTTGCAGAAGTCCAGACAGACAACATGCGTAGCTCTTCCCTTGTCCACTGATGTAGTCTCTCCTTCATAGAAAGCCACTAGGTTGTTCAGGCAAGACTTGGCCTTGGTGAAACCATGCTGGCTGTCTTGAATCACTTCCCTGTCCTCCATGTGCCTTAGCATAGCTTCTAGGAGGATCTGTTCCATGATCTTCCGAGGCACAAATTTGTTTACATCTTCTATAACTGTTTCCATTCATAAATCAAAGCTCAAGTCTTCAAAAAGACATGATAATCTGAAGTGGATGTGAAACAGAATTTAGTCACTAAACTGAAGATTCCTGTGTAAAACCATAAAGCAGCAAGTGTGTAGGTTCCCAGATTTTCACTGCAAAACCTCTGATTTCTGAAGTTAGGTTTCTGCATGTGACAAGAAAGGACTTTCTCACCTAGCTCTTGCCTGAGCCTAATCAGGATCCCCAAAATCTGCAGCTTCTAATTGGTCTGATCCTGGGGGGTTTGTTGTGAGTGTTTGAGGGTACACCTCATGGAGACATTGAGAACCACCACTTTAATTGAAAACACATATAGAGTAGGAGTGGGTACTCCTGTTTTTGTAATATCCTGCAGTTAGAGCATTTATGCAGACTGGGAAGTTTAGATTCGATTTTCTCTGCACAAATCAATTCATATTCTCATTCCCAAAGGAATCCTGTAGTGACAGGGAAAGAAAGTGGTAGATGGAAGAGAATGGAGGGAAACAAAGAGTAACTAATGGCAAGATAAAAAAGAGATCTCATAACTATGTTTATGCTTTGAAAATATTTTTTACCATCTTACATGACATGTTTAACGGTGTTTAATAGTGAGGTACACTCAGTGAGAACATTACTTATTGCTAATGAAGTCTTTCCATGGCCCAGATACAACACAGAAGTTTGACTATCCTCTCTGAGCAAGTTTTATTCTGCTGAGAAGGACAACATCTGCAGAGGGACTCTGCTCTGCAGAGCTTGCCATTTAACTTAACAAAATAGTCAACAAAAGCAGCAATATGATCTTCAGCATCCATATCTTCAACATCCATATCGTAACTTGAGTTCTAGTCAGCTCCATCTGAACAGTATCATTTTCATTTTGGAGCTATGCCCTGACAGACTTGATCAAAGCATCCCTTTGGCCACTAAAATGTTTGTTTGCTCTCCATCATGCTGTGGTGCCTATCCACAGGGGAGAGAACTCCACCTTCATACGATGTATTTGGGATGGCAGACCAAAGATGGAGAGACAAAATAAAATGCCGTAGCAATATTTTTATACTTATTCTCACTGTCATTAGATGCCATTTCTGTTGGACAAAACAGCTATCTCTGAATTTTGAAAAATGTGCCACTGAATGTTTTCTCAAGCCCTCTTTCTTCTTTCAGCCGTACAGAGAGATCTTTGAATTCTTCATAGACAACTTCAAGACCTATAAGCCCTTGCTGACAGCTATAAAGAATGAATATGAAGTTACTTTGGGTAAGCTCTTGGACTTGTGGGGAAAACACACTAATGGAGACGTGTTCTTACAGAGATCATACAAATATATTTGGATGCATTTGCTCTGTTAACTTGAAGCTTGAATTATTCCTGAAGCGAGGCAGGGCAGAGAACTGCACTAGCTGTTCCCTGTCCATTCTTAGTGTGCTTTAAACTTTGCATGGCATTCAGATGCCACAGTGATACCAGTACTTTGTAAACAAATCACAGAGGACTAGAAATAGACTGTAATGAGGAACTCATTTCACACTGGGCACCGAGCAGCTATCAAATGTCAACAGTTTTCTACTGGGACAATCTCTTAAAGGATATAAATTGTTTAACCCAGTACCTGTTACCTGGGCTACCTAAATCATAGTCCCTCAGTAGAGACAAAAATCTTTCTTTGCAGTATACTTCAACCAGCTGGATAAGTCAATTTTAATCATTATATAAAAACATTTTTTTTTAAAATCAGTTTCCTTCCAGAACTCTTTAGTAGACAGCTTCAGTGCTGGGTGCTTCAGCACCCAGAGAGATTACTGGGGTCTGTGATGTAGCCTATATTGTACTGCTTTCTGAAGTTCGTTTGTTTTTTTTTTTCTTAAGCATTTATTTACTGACTCCTCTGTATTGTTTGGATGTGGTATTTCCCTTTTTTTTCTTTGAAATCTCAGGATACCCAGCAAAACGTATCTTTTATAATAGCTTTATTTTTGGAAATCAGCTGAATGCCAGTGAACCAGTATGCCATGGTAGCAAGTGTACTTGAAGCCCTAAGAATAAAACAAATGGATTTTTTTTTTTTAAGTTGGGATTGGGATCCTCCCACTTTTCTGCATTTTGAGGACTCATTTTCCTAATTACAGATTTTACCTTGCTAACGAGGCCTGCATGATATCCATTCCCTTTTAGCTAAGGGTATTGGATGGGGTTATCTGTAAGTAATTTCCAGGCCTCGTTCTCCCTTCCTAGCACAGACAAGAGCTTACCTGCCTGGCCAAAGAAGCAGTGATCTAATCCAACCCAACAACTCACAGCCACGGAAACAAGGAGGTCCCACTTCCCCAGTCCTGATGGTACATTCCCACTGCTTAGACTGCACCAGCTCTGCCACTTGCTGGACACCTCTATGAGCTGAGTCAACTCACCCAGCAGGAAAAACAAAGACCAAGGGCTGCAAAGTTTCCTGTTGGTTTAATGAGTTGAATTGCTCACAAAAGTGTCTGTGCTAGGGAAGAGACAAAAGCAAGTGTCTGAGAGCAGAAAGAAAGAGAAAAGGAAGGAAATAAACTGATTTGTAGAATGGTACTCCTAAGTACATATCTTTATTCTTAAATTATGTCTGACTGTGCTTAACAAAAACAACTTCTTAGAAATCTGTGAGAGGTGGCCATTCTGAGGGCTCCTAATGTCAGAATTTTGTATTCTGTTTATAGTCCCTCACTACAGTGCTTGGAGTCTGAAGGTGCATTTAGGGATAGTTTGCTTAGAGAGATGTCTCATCACTCCACCTAACATGCGTATCTGTAGCATTTCAGCTCCCTTTGAAACTGTAACTACATCTCCTTTACGCCACAGCATTGTATTTCTCAGCCAATTGCATATTATCTCTATTGTCTGCTTTAGCAGCTATATCTTACTCTGTTTTTTTCTGCCATCCTGTACTAGCTTAGCCTATATGATGTCTAAGGTGCTCACGACTGCACCCACTGCTGGGGCAGGTTCTCCCCTTAAATCTGCTAGCATTACAACATATTTCCAGTTCAGTCAGAATAATCTGGTTTTAAAAAAAAAAGTATTATTAAATGTTGTCCTAAAACTGTACTGCTTATACTGTATGTTTAGCTGCATCATTTTGGCAGCACGACGTTTGAAGTAGCTAGCACATGCATAGCTGAGCATGCAGACCAGAGAAGGCAGCTGCCTCTGATGCGAACAGGGATGTGCAGCCTGTACTGGCTGCTTGCAACTGTGTGTCTTCTGCCAGAACGGGGCATACAACTGCAGCTGTAGCTCCTTTGGGTGTTAAGGTTGTGCTGAGCCAGTACTGAAGTGTTATGGAATTGTTTCTGGAGTAAATCCGCATGAATGTGAAGGTGCTAAGCAAAATTTGGAACATAGCACTATGGAGAAGAAAGCCATCAAATCCCTACAGCTGTTTTCTTGATCCAAGATAACAGTTAAGTTGCAGGGAGCTCCTTTAAGACAAAGCTGAGTGACAGGGTATGTCTTCATAGTGATGTTATCTACAGCTAAATCCATTTCTTGATTAAAATAATACTCAGGTTTTGTGGTGCTAAGACTTCTGGGTCCATCCAGCAATTCTGTATGTGCAATGACATGCACCACAGCCTGAATTCTTTCTAGGTGGGAGAATGTATGTCCTTTTTTGGCATGGGGAGAGTTATGAGAGGTCATCAGAGAGCTAATGTTCTCAGATGGCACTGGCCAGTGTCCACACTACAGAACAATCACTTTGGCAGCCAACAAGTTGTGCTCTAACTTCTGTGACATACTGGGCAGCTACAATTAAAAATGCTGTTGCACTTAATTTAAAGGGGTTTGTTTGTGGTCAGGAGTCAGCTGTGAAACACTCAATTACTCCTCAAAACAAGTTTGCTGAAGGTTTAACATGGTCACACTGAGCAACCAAATAGCACAGTGGCAGAATCTCTGTGCTAATGCTCTGATTTTTGCCATCTCTTGTCCTGATACAAGTGTCATAGTGAAAGAGTTTTGCAAAACTTTTGGTGCAGCTATAGTATGGGAAGGAAATTCACACCCAAGTACAACAAGAAAAGTAGTTCCTGTTCTTAGATTTATGTATGCGTTTTAACTTTTAAAATGCAAAATCAGTTGCATAGTATTTGTACATAAATACTAATACCAGGTTTTATTGAGGGGGAAAAACCTCCAAATCACATTATTCAGCATCCACCAGCATTTCTATCCTTCTGCTCAGGAGAGGGAGTGAACGGTTTTGATTACTGAATAATGCAGTTATTCACAAACAAAATAAGGCTTGCTCACAGCCTCATTTGAATCACACCATATCCTGTCTTTGATAATTTTATTCTCCTGGTGGAATTGCATCCAGTCATAAAAACAAACCTCCGCACCAAGGAGGTGGCATCAGATGAAATTCTACCATGTAACTGTAACTAGGATGTGGCACCCAAGTCAAGTACTGTCACTAGGTTCATCGGGTAAATATCTTTAAGAAAAAAATTTTCAAGTCAAAGGGGAAATAGCTGAAAGTGAAAAGCACACGTTACAGCAGAGAAAGCCAAGAAGAGCACGAGTCCTTTGCCAGATGTACTGAAGAGAAAGGCAAAAGAAGAGAGATCAAGGCATACCTAAAAAGAGGGAAGTGAGTAGACGACAAATTTGTATACAAAAGGTTGCATGAGACCATGCATTTGGGGACAAGAAAGCAGATCAAAGTTCATGAAGAGTGTGCCTTTGCAAAAGAGGGTAAATCACTAATTACCAGCTGTCTTTAGCCCCATATGCTGCCTGTGCTTAAACGGTTAAACCTTCCCTCCTAGTGAAACATGATGAAGCCATCAGGGCTCATTATGTCTTATCAAAACCTTAATTACTCAAGAAAACAAAATAAAATATGTTCATCCTTTTTTTTCCAAACCAGGATAAATAGCATGAGCTGAAATCAGAAATCTTTGTGAAGTTCATATGCATAGCTAGATAAACAACAGGATATAACCCCAAAAGATACTACTCCCAGTCCTTACACTCACCAGGCCAGGCAGTAAAAGCTCCATGGGAATTCCCACTTCCCACCAGCACTGTTTTGAGGTTGAATATCCAACAGCCCAGCTGAGTAAAATTCCAGCTTTGTCGCTCCTTGTGAGACCCCACCTCTGCTTTCTTTAGCTTATCAGAAGAAGACAATTCGTGCCCTAGAGCCCCTGAAGGCTATGGTCACAACTGTCTCCGAGGAGTGCACCCGGCAGATACTGGCACTGCAGGAAAAGGAGAAAGATGAAATAAATACGTTAAAGCAAGAGAAACAACATCTGTTAAAGTTGATCAACAACATGACGGAAGAAAAGAATTCTCTTCAGACTCAGGTAAATTAGACAATGATGAGTCAAACGTTTCCCAACTTCAGTTGGATGTATTTTATGCATCTGATCTCTGACCTCCCAGCCGCTCATCCCTTGATGCCAGTAGAAGTTCTGGAGCCGGCACTGAACAACTGGCACAGTAGTGATGCTGGATATTGGCCAGCTCCAGAGAATATCCTGTTCTCTTGGGACAGGCTGTGCTGCTGCTGTCAGAAGTCTTCACTTGTATCTCTTGTCCCATCTGGCTCCTCCAGTGTCACATTTGAAGGGGAGAGGAAATAAATATCTTTCGGGTACTAATGTTTTAAGTTCTTATGTAAAAGGATGTGCACTCTTTTACAACATTGTACCCTTAGCATCTTTAAATTTGTATCATTCATCTTACTGCTGGTGCAGTCACATTGATATCTATGGGCAAGATTAGTGAAGTCTTTCCAATTTAAATTACCACTTTATACAGTTCTTGAACAGTTTCAGAATAAAAATTAAAAATACAGCACAAATACAATCCCATGTTGCCATCTAAGATACATTTCTGTCACCAGTTCCAGTAAATTGGTAAGAATAGCAACTTTTTTTCTCCTGTGTGACCAGCAACAGGGACAGAATAAGTTGCTGGAAGTTTTTGTAGATACAGGCTTACAACAGAGAAATGGTGTAACTCAGATGATGAAAAGTATATAATTCACTCTCTGGAAGGCTAAACACTCAGATGGACACCCTTTTGCACACTACATCTGCATTTGAACTCTTCTGTCATGTTTCCATCCAGTCCATCCTTTTCTACAGTGTTATCTTTTGCCCACTCTCCTGCTCCAGTTTTTCCCATTTTGTTTCCCTTATCCCACTCTCTGCTCCTTAGTTTCTGCTCTAGACCCACCAAACCCACCCAAGAGTTCCCACTTTTGCCGTGCTCCTGATCAGTTCAAGCCTCTGTTTCCTGCAGGTGGAACATCTGCAGACAAGCATAGCTGAAGAGTATGTTCGCTATCTCAATGAGTCTGGTGCCTGCAAACTGCTTCTAGCAAAACTGAATGATATGCATAATGAACAGCTGGACATGACACGTCACCAAGTCCAAGGTAGAGAAAGCAGATCTCTCTAAGAACCTGTCCTGCACAGAGACCCAAATGCACAACCATGGGTACAGCATTGCAGTAAAAATTCAGAGTATCTCTGAAATATCTTCAGATATGCTTTGATTCTTAAAAGAAGTTAGGCAAATTCATGGCCAAAAAGTCCATAAACAGGTAGGAAAGGGAATAGGCAGGGATGTACCTAATAGCCTGATCTGATTCATTGCTTGTATTCTTGTATGCTCTTGCTTAGCAAAACAGGTAAATTGAAGGCAGGAGCTGCCCAATGCAAAGGTTCCTTATGTTTTTTTGACTCCAGTGCCAACTGTCAGCATGTCTCACCCAGGCACAGCTGCCAGCTTTGTGCCTGTCCACAAGGACAGACAAAACTGCTGAAATTCGGGTGTCACAAATACCTGGCACAGAGATTACTCTGTTGCTCCACAGTCTGGTTACAGGCACCCATAGAGCTACTGCTTCTTACTGGCTGGCTGTAGCCATTGCATCTGTGTAAGGTTGTCCCTGCCTGTGATCCTTTCATTAATCAAAAGCAAGCCTGAGCCTTTGAATATGCATGTGTGCATGGGAGAGGAGGCAAGACAGTGGGTAGGAATGTGAACACTGCAACATACTCCTGGACTTGCAGTTCTTTAATAATAATGCAGTCTACACCCATTCAGCTCTTGCTGACACTTTGTAAGGTTGTGTGGTCTAAAAGCTTCATAGATGATGTAGAAAACTGTGACTGCAATTTTACTGTCATGGGCTTTCATCAATGGCTGTTGTTTAAAGATGTCAAGGGTGAAGATGTGGTGAAGTTAACTTTGGCATTAAAGATAGCTCGGCAAGACCTCACAAAAGCCCAGGTGAAGCTGAACACAATGATAGCAGACTATGGAGATGTTGTGCCCAGGACAGATTTTGAATCACTGGAGAAAAAATACTCTGATTTACTGCAGGAGGTGAGCACAGGCTCCTAATTTTCAAGCTATACCACATAAATACAAACATGACGTGATGCTTCAGTATTCAGGCTGGGATAGGGACTCAGTAAACCTAGAGCTCCCATATGGGCATTTCTTTGTTTTTCGTACATACATGAAAAGCCACTGTCTTCTAATCCCCAAAACCTCCCTATCTACTGGAATCTCATACTGTCAGAGCACTCAAAATTGGTCTACCATCACAAACCCTTAACATCAGTTTTAAATTAATTAACACAGTAAAAGCAATAATGGCCCACAGACCACCAAAAGCCCACAGA
Organism: Pelecanus crispus; assembly: GCF_030463565.1. Taxonomy (NCBI): domain Eukaryota; kingdom Metazoa; phylum Chordata; class Aves; order Pelecaniformes; family Pelecanidae; genus Pelecanus; species Pelecanus crispus. Next base: position 25,568,548 of record NC_134650.1, read on the forward strand.
TTACAGCTTGAGAACTACTGTCTGAAGTCATCATATATATAAATAAATGAACTGGGTTCACCTCACATACATTGCACAGTTTTGTCCAAGCCACAGCTAACAAACTACTGCTGGGCTACTAATGCTTATCTGTCTAGCTAGGGTTTTACTTTTTCCAGTAGTATTAAATGCATTCATTAGCCTACTGAAACTCCAAGGTCATCAACCTAAATATGGTGCTGATCAATGCATTTTCCAGCTGTGAAAGACCTGGACCAGGTTCCTCATGTTGTATGTTTGCTGCCATTTCAGAATAAATATTTGCTTGGCTTGCCCTGGGGATGCGCAGGAGCAATGCCATGTCACATGCAGGACAGCAAAGGGATAACACACACCAGTGGCTAGGATGGGGTCTGCTTCCAATCCCACAGTGACAGAGTGGCACAGGAAGATGAAAAAGAGAACACATTGGATCCTACCACATAGTTAGTGCACACCTGTGAAGAGGGATGGATGAAAACTTCCATCAAAGCAAAAAAAGTACTACCTGCCTTCGTGCTTCAGAAAAGCAGTGCTGGGCTGTCCCAGATGTATTTGGGCCATTGGCAGCTCCATTCCAGCCCTGGCCGTCAGCACAGCTTGATCCACTGTTCATGTCCCTGCACTGTAGTATAATAAACACAGACACAGCCCTCAAAATCCAGACTAGAACTGTGGTTACTTCTGAATCATGATGTACCTTTGTAGTAGTAGAGCAAAGGTAAATCATACAAAAAAGAAACACTTTCTAAATAAAGTATAGTGGATCTGAAGGGGATGCATGTAAAAATTTCTAGAACAAAACCCTGTTTCTCTTGCTCTCTCCTAGTGGATTAAGATCTATTTTTAAACACAAAAACCAGGTATAAAAGGGTCATTGATATGTTTTGTCAGAAGTTTTTGTAAATGGTAACAATTAAATTTAATAAATTATTTCGTTTTCTTCCTGTCTAGAAGCAATTAGCCAGGGACAGCTCTCTGTAAGTCTATGGACTACACTGACTGCTCACTGGAGCTGTCCGACAACAGAAAATTTCTTGTTACAATCCTCCTTTCTGTGTCCTTTAGATGAAGACTCTACAGAAGGATTTTGATCAGCTCCATAAGGAATATGAAACACTGATGGAAATCCACAGAGAGACTGCAGAAGAGCGAGACAACTTCTTCACTCAGCTCCAGCAAGTTCAGCGCAACTGCACACCCCGGCCAAACTGGGTGAAGTGTTCAGGTGTCAAATGTATTCAGCATTGGTTTGCCTAAGGCAGCTCATTTTAAACACTTTGCTACAGTGCATTTCTTACCTTCAACACCCCGTTTTCTCTGAAGCTTTTAGGCAATGAGCTGAGAGAGAGGAGCTTGCAGGATATTCCATTTTGCCTTAGACATCTTAGGAGACAAACTGGATGCCTAGAGATCTGTATCTATCATAAGGCTCCTGGTGGGATTCACAGAAAACCAGTATGCATGGGTGCATTCTCCTCTTCTAGCAGCTCAGTGTCTTTTTGCTGTTGCAGAGGTGATCCCTGGTGGAGCTGACCGGTGGGGCTGTCTGGCTGAGGGGAAGACCAGCGATCAGCTAGTGGATGTGCTTCTGGAAGAAATAGGAACAGGAGCACTAAAAGAGATAAATGTCTTCCCTGGATGGGTATGTGTAAGCTTTCTTCTCTCCCGTTTCCACTGAGATTAATTGGCAATAAATATCCATTAGAAAGGTAGGAGAATTGCTTTCATGGCTGGTGTCTTCAACATTCACCTTCCCATTAGTGTAACCACCAAAAATCTTTAAAGCTAGGAAAACTCAGGTGCAATAGAAAAGCTGAAAATGATTGCGAGTGTACTGAAGACATAGCTGAAGTAGCCACACTTTACAATGAATCATCAGACATGCAGGTAGTACTAGTGGGCTACAGCCCCTTACTAATGTTCCACTATACAGCCGAGACAAATTAACAACTTCCTGCTGCTGAAAAGTCTTGTCCTTCTCCCCTGTCCCTACCCCTGGTACTAGCTGCAGCAACAGGGAAGTATCCAGCAGAGCAGTATTCAGTTTTTCCCACGTTAGTTCTCTGCTGATGAGATGAATTCAGACAAAGCCCTAGAATAACTAAGAGTAAGAAGCAAGACTACATAGCAGGGAATGACTACTTTTCGTGGCACCAGGAAGTTAATTCAACTCACGCTGTCCCATGGCACTGCACCCCAGCACATGGGGCAATGAGGAAGTGATACAGGGACAAGGAAATGTTACAAGGATTCTTCACATCATACCAAGTATAAAGGTTTTCTCACAGACAGAGTAGGATTTCTTTGGTCCTTCAACATCTCTTCCTCGGCCTTTCCAGAAGCTTGAACTGTTTGCCCTGCCATTCCATTTCCAAGGAAGATTGTTCCTCTTCTATTTTTGCTGGGCAGAACCTCTCGCAGAGTCCCATTTTGTCCACCCTGGAGCATTTGAGAGACACTGCAGAGGTGCTGACAGGTGTGTTTTATAGTACTGAGAATGAGACCCACACAAATTACTCATTTTAATGGCTTTAGATGCTGAGAACATGGCTTTGGTGCTGCATCGCTGCCTTACCTATATCTGTTTCTTTTCCATTACTTAGGGCAAAGGTGACAAGGTACCTGTGTACCTGAGGCATGAAGGTGAAGTCAAGAACAAAAAGCTGACTAAGAAGGATGTGGTGAACATCCTAAAGGATGTCTGGAAGGAGAAAATTGCACTAGAACAGCAGGTTTGTCCTGTTTTCCTTCTCCACAAACAGCATTTGCTATCGCAGTCAGTCCAGTTTGGGAAGCCAGGGTCTCACCCATGTCCTGCCTAGTGTTTCATCTGAATTGAGCTGCATAAAACATTGTAAGAACAAACTGCCTCAGCTGGCAGTAACCCTGTGCCTGGAAGGGCTCCCCAGGGATCCAACTCATGAATTAGGACAGTGTCATGTAGATAACTGGAGTAGCTCCATCCCAGGCCTAAAAGGCTTCTTCTGCAGCTCCTGTTCCCAGGATAGCTGAGTGCTCATGAAGCAGCTGATGCCCAGCCACCACTGCAAATTCAGAGGCATTCAGGAAACCAAAGCACTGGTTGCTTTGATTTCCAGGGTTGTAAACTGCAATGGTTCAGCAGCTGCTGCAAGAGCAGCTGAGCTGTCCCTGAAGATTACCCCACAAGGCAGGGTGCCCAGAGGAGGAGCCACTGCAGCAGTCACCCTGAGCTAAATCAGCCATGCTCATAAGTCTGAGACCTTAGCTAGACCAACCACTGCTATTCTGGGATGTGATGGTGCTCTGTAGATTGGCATGCCATCATTACTATGCAGTGTCTGTTCTTAGGTGGTGGAAATCTCAGCAACATCAGTGCAGCCAAAGCAAGGCCAGGGGTTTTTGCTGGGTTGATTTTAACCCATGTCAATCCATTATTACATTCCATAGTGTTTGTGCCCATGTGAGAGAGGAACAGGTGGCACTGCAGGAAAAACAAGGAGCATGGACAAAAAATAATTTATATTGACAAATGAATTAATATAAAAGTGCTTTGGTTTTGTTACACAAAAACCAGAGAATTTCCCCTTCTTTGTCCAGGGTGGGTTAGGAGTGACAACTGGAGGCCAAAAGGGTGAGGTGTGTGTTCTCTGCCAAGGCAGACATTATGGGTTGCCTGTCTGGGGTGATACGAGACTCAAAAAGAGGATAAAAGTGGCTGTTTAATTCTTCCCATGTTAGGGACAAGTATGATACCACCTCCCCAGATACTGGACAAGCCCTGTTACTGTGCCTCAGTCATATGAGAGCAACCTTGAGAGAGGCAGAGTCACTTCACAGATTTCTTCTCTTGAGCCAGAAAGCCTATAAACATCTGAGATCAGCCCTAAATGGCTTAATGTTTTCTATGGCAGCTGTCTTTTACTTTTGGCTTGGTTTCCTGGGGACATAGAGTTGCTGCAGTCACTGTCCTCCAATAACTGCTTCCATTTCTTAACCCATGAGCCAAGCTCAGCTAAATCCAACAGAGGGGTAAGCGCCTCACAGGTAGCAAGTTCCTACATATTTCACAAAAATAGGTAGGAGAAGAGAGATTTTATCAATGGTCTCAGCTACAGAAAAGCTTCATTGTAAACTTACCCACATTTAGAGAACAAACCTGGGAAAAACATTTTGAATGATCTAATAACAGGGGAGACTCCAGCCAGCACTAGCACTGTGTTAGCACTGTGTGAGATCCCAAAAAGACAGACATGTATACACAGACAGCCAGAATCAAATAGGCAGATTTGATCTAGTCCTGCTGCTTATGGGAGTTACTCACTTGTTATCCGCAGACGGGGAAGCAATCCAGTCTTCCTGAGTTCTTTCTCAGCTACCTTCGGAAGAAGTATGGAGATGCTGCTGCCATGGAATGGTCTTACACCCTCTATGAGAACATGCGACTCTGTCGATCAAACCATGTCCTGAGCTCATTCTATGACATACTCACTGGGAAGGTACGCAACCTGCAACTCAGTGCTGCACCTCTGCCCAGACATCCCTGGTGTGACAGGCAGCAGGCAAGGGAAGTGTTCCTCTGCAAAGCAGCTTCACCTACCATTCCTCCCCCTGGGAAGCTGTACCTCCTCCTGAGGATAAAGTACACACTGACACACACTAGAGAAGGGAATCCTGTCCATGCAAGATATGGCAGGCTCTCACTGCTCCCAAAAGAGCTTCTAGAAGACCCCATTTCTTTCAAACACTTTAGTCACATTGTATCTGCTGTCTCTGACGAGAGACTTCTGTTTGCAAGACTTACATACAGGCCTCTTTCTCTCAGTAGGTCTTTCCTGAAACAGCTCATGGTCTGTCCCTGTGCTATGTTTGGGAAGATCAGGGGACAGTCTCTGAACTGCAGCACCGTGCAGGCCCTGGCAGCCTTGCTCCCTGCTCCCCAGCACCATGTCAGAGCTGGAGAGCTCTAGCTACGTGGCCACATCTCTTGTAACACAAAGACATGTAGCCTCCCTAGGTCCTCTTATACTTGCCCTACTTATGTCTTGCTTGGAAATGGAAAAGTGGCTGGGACCAAGTGCGACCATTTGGGCAGGGAGGCTGCCACCATTCTGCGGGATACAGGGTGCACGTCTGCACCTGAGGGTTTAACAGTTTAAGCAAGTTGTTCAGCAAGAAGCCACTGTGAACAGCCACCCTGCAAGCCACTGTGTTGCTTGTTTAATTATTTGTAAATCTCTAAAAGCAGCTCAGATAAAAGTTGCTTTAGAAGTGAGCACAGTCCTTTTGCAGTTTTGCTTCCCTCTTGAAGATAGTCCAAGGAATAGATGGGGTAATTACTGACCTGTGAACCTTCCCTGTTTCACAGGTGGGTGAAGAACAGTACCACAGCCAGAATCAGCTGATTTCCAACCTGCAAAAGGAGCTGGCTGCCTGCGACAGCTCAAACAGTGGATCCCTGACCAGCAAGCAGTTCAGGCAAGAGGACAACTGTTGCCCACCAAGCTTTGCCCACATCTGGCACACATCAGATGTTGTGATATACTGAGTCTGTCTGCTTTGCTTATCTGCCAGTGCACCCAGGGGAGGAGGTTTTTTCCTTTCTTTTAAATTCCTGTGCGGACAGCTCTAGCAAGTCAACACTTGTTAACCTCTGCATTACATTTAAAATAATGTAAATACTGCAGGTTTTGAGTAGTGCAACTGAAGAGGCCCGAGAGCAAACATGGGGTGCTCCAAACATGCACTGGGACAGGCTGGCAGCCCCTGCACCCTGCCACACTCCCTGAGGGGACACAGGACCCTACACAGTGCTCCCACAAGCTTCTATTGTAGGTCACAAAGCATTTCTCTGAATTTTGCTACAGGTGCAAGGTTGGTCCATCTTCTCCCAGTTAATCAATCAGCTGTGCCTTCATAAGTGAAACCAAATACAGCATTTCTTTGGGCTGTAGCACACAAGTGAAGCACCAGCCTTTTCCAGCACTTAGCTGGGAATGCAGCTCTGGTATAGACACACTAACTGATTCAGCCTGGACTACCAGCTAACCCGTACGGTTGCATTCAGAGTTTCCCACATGGCTTAGCATCCAATGCTCACCTGAGTCCTAAGCTCTGCTGAAAGTTTTGCCCTTGTTCTGGTGTCTGAAGGTGCATGTGCTTCTTGAAATGTGTTTCCTGTGAAAGCAATGAAGTTTTGAAGAACTGGCCCGTGGAATACGTGCACACACTGGTAGCCTAAAAAACAGCCATCCACACTGGCAGTTGTTAAGTGCTCATACTGTAATGGTATACACACTTCTGTCCATATTGCTTGTCTCCATACAGCATGGCTCTGAGGGAAGCTTTTCCCCTGAAAAGGAAAGAGTCAGTCGAAGAACTAGTGGATGCAAGCAGGTACAAGCTGGACAGCACTGAAGACCTCATCAACTACATATCCTTATTCAAAGAAGTAAGCTGATGTTACTTAAGTTTTCCTTTTGATTCAGATTAAGCCTAATTTAGAGCTTAAATTAGTTTTATCAGACCAACTAGGCTTATCAGACTAACAAAGTTGCAGTGCCCACCACAAGCTCTAACACCTGAAGACCATCTGCAGAAAATGGCAACGCAAGCTTGAGCCTTTTCTGTGATAGCTTTTCTTCCATATTCTCTATTTCCACTTTTCATGTGGAAACTCAGCTCTCCTAGAAATTGAATTATTTTAATACATATTGGGGGCAGCTGCTATCCAGACTGGAACATATGTTCAGTGCTAATGCATCTGTAATTTCTTTCAGGATGAGGAGGGGAATGCCAAACCTTTTGTTGCAAAGCTCAGGAGCCAGTATGTCAGGGAGAAGCAGGAGTACCTGAGACAGCTGAAGAACAAGCTGGGAGATTTAACGTAAGTGTGGAGGGAAGGGGCTGATGGGGACAGCAGATCAGGACAGCACATGCAGAGGTAACCCCCCTGTGGACACAGGAGTGCGTGGCCAGCTTAGGGCCCCCTGCACTGTCAGAGGGCCCCAGCTGTGAATACTATGAATGCAGTAAATACCAAAATCTGGCTGAGTCCTGCTCTACAAAACACTGCACAGTTGCAGTTCCTGACCCAAAGGACTTGGATATGGCAGGCAGTGAGTAGAGAAGATTGGTTGTACCAATAATCCCCTCCAGTACTTGAAGTCTCCTATCTCAGCTCTCACTCCTCAGCTCTCCAAAATCAGCAGTCAAGTCCTGTACATCCTCAGAGTTTGGTTCTGAGGAATGGGAAGAGTGAACAGGACTGACAACTGCAGATTTAAAGAAATTAATTCCACCTCAAAACAAGATAAACAAGAGGCAGTTACTGCATAGGAAAAAAGGCTGGTGCCAGGCACCGAGCACAGAGGAGAACACTGAAGATGGGTAGATGCCCATGAAGCATCCAACTTCTGTCATGCCATGAAGTATCCACGTACTGTCCAACGTGAGCACTGAATTAGCAAGGGAAAACATAGTTCCGTTACAAAGGATATCACAGTGCACAGCAGAGTGAATTTAAGGTCTTCCCAGGCTATCACAAGTCTAACATTTCCTAACTTCTGTTCAGTCTGAAATTTAGTACTTAGCAGTCTTTATTACATGCATATTTAAAAAACAAAGGGATACTAGTAGAGGCAAAGGTAACAATATCAAAAGACTGCTCTGCTCTGCAATTCAAGCAGAATGGATTCTCACTGTAGCACAAATACATAAATACTCCTCTCACATATCACAACATAGCAGTGACTGAATTATTTTTGAACAGAGAGGTGAACCCAGATGAATTGAAGACCGCCTTCTGCGCAATTGATCCTGATATTGATGATCAGACGCTAGATATCTACATTGGCCTGGTTTATCAGGTCCAAAGAGAACAGCCAGACCAAGAAGTTGTCCCTGTGGAAACTGCACTTGCGAGACTACTTGCTGGAGATGTGAGACGAGTAGGACCCTCACCCTGGAAGGGAAGCATGACAGGCTTTGAAGAACAGTAAGGAGACTTCCAGTGTTATGAATAAATAGACTCCAGGTTTGGATACCAAGCTGAGAGTCAGAATTACTGCACTAAATACTTCTTCCCGTGCATACAGAGATACACCTAGTGACTAACAGTAGAGAGGATAGTCTAGCTTGAGCTATCAGAAGCACTTTCAGCTTAAGCAGCAAAGCACTCCAGTACAACTTTGCAGCCTATGCAGAGTCATTTCAGCTCAGTGAGACTGAGACTGAGGAGGTTGCCTGATCCCCAGAGGCTTCACACGCCCATGGCACTGGGGCACCGCAGGGTGTTGGGCTCTCTGCTTGGTGACAAAACAACTGTGCTCCCAACAGTGATTACTTGAACCTGAGAAGCCACCATCAAACTCTAGGCTGCAACGTGGCTGCTTTAGCCCTTTGGCCTTACAGTTTCTTAGCTCAAAGAGGGAGGGTTTCAAAGGTACATTTGCAAAATCAGGAGCCATCAGCACAGTCAGGGTGCAAGTGAAAGGTGAATTCAGCCCACACCACGTTTGCTATCATGCTTGTCCCCAAGGAGACTTTTACCTTGGTGTAGCTGCTGTTGTCAAGTATGAAGTCACTTTGAAAGAAATTCAAGTGCTGCCCTATGAGTAGGTTTAACCAAACTCAGAGCTGGAAAAATAATCCAAACACAGAAACACTGTCCCTTGCTTCAAGGAAGACACCACGTGCATTCTGGTTACTGCCTTTCCAACCACTGGGATCAATTACTCTTTCCTATTCATTAGTGTTCTCTCTATCCAGTACATAGCCCTGTCCAGGGAGGGGAATAAGGGTTCTTGAAACAAAAACCCCGTAGGAAAGCAGCTCTGCTATGGTTGTGCCTAAATTGCCAGGTAAGTGGAGAAAACCTGAGAAGCAAACCCTGTTCTTTTTCTCATAACATAGTTTTAAAAAAGCAGAAAAAGCAGAAAGAGGAAAGTTAAAATCAGAAGATGCCTTCCTAACAAAGGAAGACTTCCAGTGTTAAGAATAAATGGACTGTTTGAGCTCCAGGTTTGGATACCAAGCTGAGAGTCAGAATTACTGCACTAAGTACTTCTTCCCATGCATACAGAGATACTCCTAGTAACTAACAGTAGAGAGGATAGGCTAACGAAGGAAGGCATCTTGCAAAAACTGATTGCGTTTGTAAACTGGAAAGGCATCACAGCCTGTGTGACAGAGTACGAGGCCCCTGGGATTTCTGCTTTGAATACTGAATTTAGTGCTGAGTACCTTTAGTACAAATTGCAAAATACCAGGAAAAGATCAATAAAAGGATTGAAAGGGAGATGCATCATCTAGCTAGAAACCAAATGTCCTAACGGCAGGTATGTCTAGGGGTATTCTGAAAGGAGGAGTTGTAATATGGCAAAATTGAGTATACCTAAAAAGAACAGGGAACTTAGAGAAAGCATCTGGTAGATGAATGTCAAATTTGCGAAGCTTTTCAAGAAAACCCCTAATGGGGAGCATTGGGCTACAGAGAGCAGGAATCACTCATTTTGCTTCACCCTAAGGACTTTAGATCCCATGAAGTTAACTGCTGTTTACACTGCCAGGTATCTCTTTCTTTTGCCCTTCTAGTCACATTGTTAGGACTTGAACAACGTGTTCCTAAAAATCTTGAATTTAGTTAACCCCGACTTTACTGCAACTAGACACTGAACATGTCTCAACAGAAGAGAAAGACCATATGCGGAATCTTACCTCTCCCTCTCAAAATATTCCCAACCGTCAAAGACCCATCATCTCCTACCTTCAAGTTGGAAGCTGTTCAGGTCAGGAACCGGGCAGCTGAGGAAGCTGGTTGCAGATGTGTGTCCTGGCAGCATGGCTGCATGAGGAGGCAACACAATGGAAGGAAAGGGGAACAAGCAGCTTCTTCCTGGGATGTTCTGTCCTTAGGAAAAGAGGGTTCTCCACGTGCTTCAGCAACACAGAGAAAAGAAGTTGGAAACTTCATTACTGCTTCAGATCAAAATTTACAAATTCTGGCATGCAAAGCCTTGAGGACACAGTCGAAAAGCCCCATAATGGCAGAAAATGTATTTTAAAAAGTACAAGTTTTGCAATATGCTTGTTCAAAGAACAAAGCTGTTTCCTTTTGAATATTGCAAAAAAACCCTTTTGTTGTATTAATGGAATTACTTTAAAAAAAAACAACCCCACACTTGAGAAATGACTGACCTTTGTTTGGGTACTGCCTGCCAAAGATGTTTTAACTATATTGATCATCATTTCCTTTAGTGTGCAAAACCTGCCTAACTTGCAAGTGTTGCTGCCAAGAGCTGGGTTGGATTTCCAGGTGTCCTTATTAACTGTGCCATTTGGCTGTAGTTTTGGGGAACTATACTGTGCACACAGCTTAATCCAGAGACAAGTATCCATACTTGCAGTGCAATTTAGGACAGGTTTAGGATGGGGAGAAACAACTAGAGGGTGGCAGGCATCCTGTGTGACCATCAGACTGGCTGCACCAGTGCAGCCAGGGCCTGCGCAGACTCTCCCGCCCTGGGAGCCTCAAAAAAGCCAGCAATGAGATGATGTTTGTGCTGAGCTTTGACTTACCCTGACTGGAAGCACTGACCATGCTCAGCCCTGCTCTGTCCTGTTTGAGACTGCAAAGCAGCAGCCTTGAGCCATACTTTCTTCACAGACATCTGGAAATTAATTAATCAATTTAAAGACTCAAGTCCACATCAAATTGATCAGTTTAAAGGCTCAAGGTTCAAGTTCAAAACAGAGATGCTAAGAATTAGGTGGAAAAAAATAAAATCTATTAATTTTTCTCAGAAATTAAATAAGCACCATGTCTTACCCTGGGAATTACAGACTACCTAAATAGAAGGAAACCACACCAGTGTGTCAGACAGACTCCCTGGAAAAACACTGAAGAAAAACATGCAAGAGAAGGTTTGATATCCATATCCATCCCTCTGAAACTGCTATGTATGACAGGCATTGTTCCTTCCCATCTTGTGAATTGTTTCATAAAGTCACAGTCCTTTGCACCTGAAAATGTTACCATGGACTTCCGGAGGGCAGACTTTGGCCTCTTCAGGACGCTGGTTGGGAAGGTCCCTTGGGAGGCAGTCCTGAAGGGCAAAGGGGTCCAGGAAGGCTGGGCCTTCTTCAAGAAGGAAGTCTTAAGGGCGCAGGAGCAGGCTGTCCCTGTGTGCCGTAAGACCAACCAGCGGGGAAGATGACCGGCCTGGGTCTGAATAGGGAGCTTTTGCGGGGACTCAGGGAAAAAAGGAGAGTCTACCGCCTTTGGAAGAAGGGGTGGGCAACTCAGGAGGAGTACAGGGATCTTGTTAGGTCATGCAGGGAGGAAATTAGAAAAACAAAAGCCCAGCAAGAAGTTAATCTGGCCAATGCTGTAAAAGATAATAAAAAATGCTTTTATAAGTACATCAGCAATAAAAGGAGAGCCAAGGAGGATCTCCATCCTTTGCTGGATGTGGGGGGGAACATTGTCACCGAGGACAAGGTAAAGGCTGAGGTACTTAACGCCGTCTTTGCCTCTGTGTTTAACAGCCAGACCAGTCATCCCCAGGGTACTCAGGCCCCTGAGCTAGAAGATAGGGACGGGGATCAGAATGGAGCCCTCATAGTCCAGGAGGAAGCAGTTAATGACCTGCTATGCCACCTGGATGCTCACAAGTCTATGGGGCCAGATGGGATCCACCTGAGAGTACTGAGGGAGCTGGCAAAGGAGCTCACCAAGCCACTTTCCATCATCTGTCAGCAGTCCTGGTTAACAGGGGGAGGTCCCTGATGACTGAAGGCTTGCCAATGTGATGCCCATTTATAAGAAGGGCCAGAAGGAGGACCTGGGGAACTACAGGCCTTTCAGCCTGACCTCGGTGCTGGGAAAGATTATGGAGAGGTTCATATTGAGTGAACTCAACAGACAAGTGCAGGTCAGCCAGGGGATTGGGCCGAGCCAGCATGGGTTCATGAAAGGCAGGTCCTGCTTGACCAACCTGATCTCCTTCTATGACCTGGTGACCTGCCTGATAGATGATGGAAAGGCTGTGGATGTCATTTACCTGGACTTTAGCAAAGCCTTTGACACCGTCTCCCGTAATATTCTCCTTGGGAAGCTGGCAGCTCATGGCTTGGACAGGCGTAGTCTTCACTGGGTAAAAAACTGGTTGGGTGGCCAAGCCCAGAGAGTTGTGGTAAATGGAGTTAAGTCCAGCTGGCAGTCGGTCATGTGCGGTGTTCCCCAGGGCTCTGTTTTGGGGCCAGCCTTGTTGAATATCTTTATCAACGATCTGGATGAGGGGATTGAGTGCGCCCTCAGTAAGTTTGCAGATGACACCAAGTTGGGTGGGAGTGTTGATCTGCCGGAGGGCAGGAGGGCCCTGCAGAGGGACCTGGACAGGCTGGACTGATGGGCCGAGATGAACTGTAGGAGGTTTAACAAGGCCAAGTGCTGGGTCCTGCACTTGGGTCAAAATAACCCCATGCAACGCTACAGGCTTGGGGAAGAGTGGCTGGAAAGCTGCCTGGCTGAAAAGGACCTGGAGGTGTTGGTCAACAGCCGGCTGAACATGAGCCAGCAGTGTGCCCAGGTGGCCAAGGCGGCCAACAGCATCCTGGCTTGTATCAGGAATAGCGTGGCCAGCAGGAGCAGGGAAGTGATTGTCCCCCTGTACTCGCTGCTGGTGAGGCCACACCTGGAATACTGTGTCCAGTTTTGGGCCCCTCAATACAAGAAAGACATTGAGGTGCTGGAGTGTGTTCAGAGAAGGGCAACGAAGCTGGTGAAGGGTCTGGAGCACAGGCCTTATGAGGAGCGGCTGTGGGAACTGGGGTTGTTTAGCCTAGAGGAGAGGAGGCTGAGGGGAGACCTTATCACTCTCTACAACTACCTGAAAGGAGGTTGTAGTGAGGTGGGTGCTGGTCTCTTCTCCCAAGTAGTTAGTGATAGGACGAGAGGAAAGGGGAGGTTTAGATTGGATATTAGGAAAATTTCTTCATGGAAGGGGTTGTTAAGCATTGGAACAGGCTACCCAGAGAGGTGGTGGAGTCACCACCCCTGGAAGTGTTCAAAAAACGGGTAGATGTGGCTCTTCGGGACATGGTTTAGTCTAATCTACCCTTAATTGGTTTAGTGTGGACTTCTTAATGTTGGGTTAATGGTTGGACTGGATGATCTTAAAGGTCTTTTCCAACCTAAACAATTCTATGATTCTATTCTATGAAATCCTCTACTGTGGCTGATCTCATTCTTGTGTGGTTTAGGGTCACTGTAAGCAGTAAAATCATAACAATGATCTTGCTTTTATTGTCTCCCTACTTAAGGAACGCAAGGGAGCACAGTGCAGACCAGCTCCTCTGTGCAGCAACCACCTGTATGAAACCACAGATGGAAAGCTAAGCAGCACCATGGCTCACACCAGGAGTGGAGCAGCAGAAACCACAAAGGTGTGCTGAACACGCAGAGGACTGATTTGCACTTGTTACTAACAGAGTCACTGCTTGGATCTTGCAGCTTCGGATCGTGATGTGGATGCCAGCACACAATGCTACCATGACCCACGAGCAGGCTGATCTCTGCAGAGCAAACTGCAGCTCTCAGAGCTGGACGCTGCTTCATAGAGCAGCTTCTGGCACTGCCTGCCTCCTCAGTGACCTTCCAGATACATTTCTGTATGTAGACAGTTAGAGGACAGCACCAGGGCTGGCAGAAAATAGCTGGCTGCCAGTCACCCGCCCAGCCACTCTCTCACTCCCCATCCTCAACAGGACAGGGGAGGAAATAAGATAAAAAAAAGCTCATGGGTCAAGATAAAGACAGGGAGATCACTCGCCAATTCCTGGCATGGTCAAAACATGACTTGGGGAAGATTAATTTATTCTCAATTAAAAATAGATTAGGATAGTGAGAAACAAAGACAAAATTAAAAAGATCTTCCCTCCACCCCTCCCTCTTCCCAGACCCAACTATCTCCTCCCTGCCAAGCAGTGCACAAAGAAAGGGGGGTTTCCAGTCAATCCGTAACACTTTGTCTCTGCTGCTCCTTCCTCACACTCTTCCCCTGCTCTGCCATGGGGTCCCTCCCATGGGATACAGTCCTTCAAGAACTGCTCCAGTGTGGGTCCCCGACAGGTCCCTGCCAACAAACCTGCTCCTGCGTGGGCTCCAGCTTCCTGCAGAGCATGTCCACCTGCTGTGGTGTGGGGTCCTCCACGGGCTGCTGGTGGATGTCTGCTGGGGGACAACCTGCTTCCCTCCCCATGGTCTTCTACACAGGCTCTTAAGGGATTCTCTGCTCCAGCATCTCCTCCTTCACCGAGCTTGGTGTCTGCAGGGTTGTTTCTCTCACATTTTTCTCCTTACTCCTCCCTCCCACAGCTGCTCTGCAGCGTTTTTAACCTTTAATATTTTATCAGAGGTACCAGAGTCGCTGATGGCCTCAGCTTTGGCCAGTGGCGAGTCCATTTTGGAGCTGGCTCTGACATGGACGCAGGCCCTGGTTTCTGCAGCATCCACTCCCCCATCCTACTACCAAAACCTTCCCACATAAACCAAATAGACACGATTAACTCCATCTGAATCAATCTCTCAGTCCTTCATCTACCATGTGTGCACCAGTAAACATCGTCTCTCAAATGGTCTTAAATTATTGCTTACTGATTTCCCATGAGATATACACATATATATAAAGCAAATATAAAGTATATTTTCCCATTTCAATTTCCATCAGTAAATAGCTGTGGTCACAGATGGATTAAGAACTACTCTTGACACAGTAGACTAGACTTGCAAAAGGGGACAAGAGTCCAAGTTTGAAAGCCCCTGCTCTAGAAAAACACACAGCTGTAACAAGGATCTGCTTCTTTCTGTAAGGCGGTCTAACTTTTCTCCTTTGAGCAAACAATTAGCTAGTATGAAGAGCATCAACACAGCCAAATGTCTATTAGGAACATTTTGAACAATGCAATGCAGTAGCCTTTCACCTCATTGGAATAAGCAGCATTTGTATCACGCAGAATACATATAATATTTTATTTATCAGAGCTGTATAAGTATTCAAAGGTAACATAAAAAATTCAGGATAGTCAAATTACTTGTAATAACAGTTGGTGAGATCCAGCAGGCTGGCGTGATAGCCAGAGCACAACCTGCATCAGTTCAAGAGAATGTCGACCATTTATTGCCCCACTAGTTACTGGTGGAAAACTGTCACGTGGAGCAGTTACACGGAACAACCTACAGCCTGCCGCTGCGAGCAGGCCGTCTTCCCACCCACAGGAGCCACTGCTGCTGGAAGGGCACGTTCATTTGCAGGGGATCACTTTATTTCCGCTCACAGCAACTGGAATCAGGAGCTTCCTGTACTCCAGAGGGAGGTAACGCTCTATTAGCACATGCAACGGCACCTTGTCTGTCACCAGCCCTTGTCTTTGTTCAAAAAGAGGAGAGCAGAGAAGAAACAGAGACTTGTTAGTGAAAAGTGTTTCCACTCAGACTTAACATCAGAGTAAAGTTTTCAAAGTTTTCTTGCAGTGACATTTTTGCATTTAATAGCTGAAATGCTGTGGCTACTTGTGATAGAAAAGGTATAGAGTTCTATTTGCAGGCAACTTTCTCAGGTGACGCACTACGTCCCTGCGTACAGTGCAGGCACCAGGCTTACCTACACCTGAAAGTGGATCAAGAGGGTTACTGGAGACCAGCTTCCCACAGATGTACGTGCTTATCACAGTGAGAGCCAGCATATTGATCTACACCAAAGTATAAGCTCATTACTTTTTAAATTCACAATCCACCTGCCATGGGATAAATTTTACCATTTAAAGACATGCACAGAATGATATAACAGAAGCAAATAGCTCATTACCCAGCAGATTTTTTTACATTCACAATTCAGAGGTGGTTGGCATTTTCCACCTGTGTAGGCCATGTAGTTTTCTAGAACACCATTTAGCTCATTGGCCTGAAAAAATCAGCGTCTCCTAGTCTTGTAGAAAGGGGGGAAAAAAAAGGAGTATTTATTCATGCTTTTCTTGTGGAAGGAACAGAAATACTGTTCTTATTCATGAACCAGCAACAATTCCTGATGCTTTTATGAGGCAGTGGAAAGGCGTAAAGACATCTAGAAAAAGGTAAAATAACAAGCATACAGAATTCTCAAATCTGGCCAGCTAAACCATCACACCTGTCAGCCTGTTCATACTAATTTCAGCACACACATGTCAAGTGGGAAAATTATGATCTCCAGACCAGGACAGCAACAGATTATTCTTTTTAAGCATCAGCATCAGCTCCATCTACATAGGCCCATGCAAAGCCAATGCCTTTCATCAGATGTGCCTGCAAAATCCCTCAGAAGACTTTAGTATCACATCTGAAACTCTCCCAGTGGAGATGAGGAATAACAACTTGCAGTAATGACTTTGAATGAGGAGTGATGAATTTGTTTCAGGCTCCACAGAGTTTTGCAGAGGGCTCCCAAACCAAGAACAAATCCCTTGTGTTTTGGTCACAGGACGAACTAAATTCAGTCATGAGATGGGGGAGCTGAAGGAGCCCACAGGAAAGAGGAGCAGTAGGAGAGGCTCTGAGAACAGTTCATCCAGCCTGCTGGCCAGCCTGCCCCTCTGTGGGGTCTCAAAGAGGCAGCACAAAGGGGAACACCGTTGTTAGGAGAGGCCTGCCAGGCTGGAGGCTCCTCTTCCTGCTCTGGAGAGGAACTGTCAGTTTGAACCTTCAGTAGCAGCTTTTGCAGAAGCAGGAAGAGTGGGATTTTGTTTGGAAGAGTAAGTCATCAAAACACACAGCAAGGCATGTGAAAATGCCCATGCTATGTCAGTTGCAAGCGCTTTTAGCAAAGAGATCACTCAGGGATGTAAACGGTGCAGCCAGGCCTCACACTTACTGTTACTCTGCTTTTTCTGCTGACACCACTCATTCTCCAGCCATAACTGCTTCACCCTTGCACACATCCCCCTCCTCTTGCTACTTGTTCCTCAGACTCCTCCTGCACTCCCAACCCTTCACTACTTCCTCTTGCCCTTCCACCACCTTCATCGTGGAGTATTAAAAACCCAAGTCCACGAATGCTCTCCTGGGACAGAAGGCCAAGTGGCATCACACAGATTAAATCACAAGATACCACACCTACTGTGGAAATACTTACTGCTAGTGCACACCCTGGCAAGGACAGTCTTATCGGGCTATCGAAGCACCGCCGAACACTACTACAGGTTAACAATAACTTTACCTTCTCATGAGGACTTCCAGGTCAGCCAACTCCACTGTCTTCCTCCCTGCATGGTTGCTGTAAGCTTCCAGATCACTGCTTAGCTGCTTGAAGTATCTCTCAGAGCTGAAGGAGGATTGAGGACGGAAATAAATCAGGCTGCGGAGCGTGTGAACTTCTACAGGGCAAGATGCACTACAGCTGCTCGCTGTAGAAACTCTCCAGCCCATGGAACAAAGTACGGCTTCTCAGCCTGGGCTCCCTGGAACTTCACAGCCAAGATAGCTGTGAAACAGCTGCACAGTCAACAACCAGAACCTTTCCCAAAATTCCCACACATGCAAGAACAGGGGTTAACACAAGTGACAAATCAGCACTGAGGACTGATTAGACTATTGGCTCTTACGGTGACACTGTTCAAACAATCTGCAGATTTTACTCATGACAGTTAACTATGGATTCATGACAGGTCTATGGATTCAAAAAGCTGAGAAACCTGGATTCAGATGTAACACTGCACAGCTGGAACAGCTTCACCTTGCCTGGCACACTGACCATTCTCCAGAGCCATCCCACTCATGGAGCGTGCTAATGATATTAGTGTGATGTCAGCTAGAGCAGATTGTGAATGGTGCAATTTGTACTGGTTGGGACAAAACCCAGAAACCCCTGAAAGGTTGCATTGGTCACAGATACCCCCACAGCAGCCAAGAGCACCTAGCACATTTCTGTCCTCATTTTAATCAGACCTCCCATGACTCCCCAGCTGAATATGGACGGCTGTCAGCTTGTCAGCAGCACTCCTGACAGGTTTGTTATTTCAAGAGAGAAAAGAATGAAAAAAAGACTAAAAAGAGTGGAAATAGGAGCAGTTGATTGCTGCTTACCATTTTTCAACAATTTTAAATGCATCTCTGGCCACTGGCATTTTCACATAATGGCTAAATATCTTCTTTATCAAACTGCTTGCTACTTCAGGCTCACATGTTTTCCTCCGTGACGCTCCCAAGCTCTTTGGAGCTGGCTTAGCCCGCAGCGGCTGCAGGGGAGACCTTTGAGGGAAATTGAAAGTTCACACATCAAATGAACAAACACGGGGGAGAGGCAGAGAACACCAGGCTGAGTTTAGGCAAACCTTATGCTGAATTGGAAGGAGTAAGAACTACCTCGAGCTCTTAATTCTTCCTCCCTCCCAATTCTTCAAAACCCGCATGTCCATGAAGTACAGCTTGCAAACAATTCACATGACATTATGACTGTGGGAGAAGCAATCCAGGCTCAAGTCTTCCAAGATATGATATGCCAGCATAACAAGTAATCAGCAAACTATAGTTCTCTCCAATACATAAATGCAGTTTATACTGCATCCCTGTAGTTTTCACTCTCCAGGAATGCACAAAGTTTGATGCATCCACAGGCCACCTCTGTATCTGTAGACAGGAGAGTCTCATCTGCAGGGTATACTCAACAATTTTTGTCTGTGGACAAAACTCACCAGAAGCTCCTCTTTTGATACAATCTCCTTCCACAGAACAGATGTCCACCACAACTTTTACACTATTACACTATTATGAACATTTTGTTTAGCAGGGTTTTCTGGGGCTTGTTTTGTTTGTTTGGTTTGGTTTTTTTCCTTAAACAAGACTGTAAGTCCCAAAGGAAACTACTACTGTTTTCCATTCTACAGAGGAAAAATTGTAACACGAGCAGGGGAAGTGAAATCCCCAGTTTCACTCTGTAGGCAAGTGGAAAACAACAGAAAAAAACTGGAATCTCAGGCTAGCACAGGCAAAACCCACAGGCAGAGTGCACGTATCATTTGAATCTCTCTCCAACCCATCTACATGATTCTCTGTCAGAACCTCAGGGGCAGCTGGAATAGATCAGCCCCAAAGATGAAGTATGTGTAGTAGTGAGAAAAAAACCCAGCCATTATTTAAGTTATCTTGGTTACTGTTTCTGTGACTCAGTTTACCCATTTCTGAATGATTACGTATGAATGTTTGGTTCACAGGATCACAGCAAAATTGAAGTTTAGTGACTGTATGAGACTTTGGTGTTTCTAAATAAAAAGTTCTGTGGCGCTAATCTGGTATAGTTGATCACAGTAGAACTGTACCAGTATAAAGAGATTATTTTATATCAGGATGCCTTAACCATGGCTCTCACATGGTTATTGCTCCACTACATAAGTATTATGTATACATTTACATAATACATATTACATGAGTATTCCTCAGGCTTTTAACCTGAGCATTGCTATCTCAGGAAGCAAGCAGGACAACTCAGGGTCAGACCGCATTACATAAAGTGCAAACAAACCATGCATTTTTTGTGCAAGAGCTTCCTGTAGTCTAGGCTGTGAACCTGTTATTATGACCTACTGTTATCTCAGCATAGCCTGAAAATCTGTCAGTCTATTAACATCCAGAAATTCCTATAAAGAACATGCATCCAAATACATGGAATTCTTTTGCCAATGAGGACTAGCACTCTCTACAGAAGAATTAGTATTCAGACATTCCCTATAAATATATATATAGATAGAAAAAAAAAAAGAGCACAGCCCGGTGCAAAATCCCAAAGCAAACCTGCATTCATTCAGTTCCACTTCAGCAGAGTATCAAAGACTCCTTTTTCTATTTATAAATATATTTTACTATTTGTGATTAGAGCAATCATCCAGCACCTTCTGTAAGCATCATTCAGCTCTGCTGACAGCAGTAAAGGGCACAAGAATTTGTTTTTATTGTCTATTGCTTCAATAAACAGAAAACTAGAGTCATGGGCTAGAAAATTCCTCCTGTTCCCTGGGACCCACAGTTAGTGGTTCTGATGAATCATACAGCTTCACCAAATTTCTAGTTAAGAGGGTGAAAAATGTTAATTAATTTGGAGTAATACAGAGGACAGGTTCACTTTCTACCTCTAGGAGAGCTTCATTTTATACTCAGCACATGGCAACTGCATACAGCTTTAGGTTTCTAAAGTCAATACAAATATGTCATTTCATGTGATCAGTGTAACATAACCTGTAATTCCCCCCCTCTTCTGCAAGGGCCTCTGCATCTCATATTGCAGTCTATGGCTCTAGAGTAGCTTACCAGTTGAAAAACTCCTAGAAAAAGGTTTTGGCCTTCAGCACAAGAAAATATTACAAGAACGTTCATTGGGAAGACTTGAGGCATCAGATCTGCTCTGGGAGAGTACTGACATTCACTTGATAGAACTCTTTATTCAGCTGCTAAAGCAGTGAATGAACTAAAGACTTCAGGACTGCTTACTCTCTGCTACAGCTGATAAAGCACAAAACAACTGACAAAGCTGGGCTCAGCTCTCTCCACCAGCACTTACACCCCCCAGACGCACTTCTACCAGGCCACTGCTGAAGGTGGCTTATACTTACTTGGGAGCAGCAGGTTTTGCAGGACGTGGAGTTGACAGCAGTGGCTTGTAGGCTGCAGCACGCACAAACGCGGGTGTCTTCATGGAAACCTCTAGGAAGAAAATGTACTTGAGGAACTGAACTCTATTTTCGGGGTTCCTGCAGCAAGTAGTGCTGAAGCAGCAGACAGAAGCCCAGACCGCTTTCCACACATCTGGTCCAGTGCCACACTGCCTGCACTCAGGCTGTGGCTCCATGGCACCCTGAACCAGCACAGCTGCTGGCTGTGGCAATTCCACCCACCCCACCTCCTGCCACACAGGCTGGTGGCTCCCCTCACACCAGGTCCAGCCCATCAGCCCCCATGCTGGACCAGCAGGCTGGGCAGGTGTAGGAACACATGCTCGGGGCCAGGCTGCAGGGGCTGATGGTGGGGTCGACTTAGGCTGCCAAGAAACTGCAGCCTCTTTTCCCAGAGAGAACTGCAAAGTCTGCAAGGTACCTCATTGCTATCCTGCTAAATCAGTGACAAATTCTCCTGAGCACAGGGAAGAGCAGACCAACAAAATCACATTACAAGGGTCAGTCTATGAGCATCTCCCATATTCACAGATTTTCATAAACTCCCTCCAGCTAAGGCTCAGGTTATACTAAGTACCTCACCTCTTCTTTGCTGTGAACTACCCATAACAGTTTCCTCCAAGTCTAATCTGCATCCTTTAACTTCACTCTTGAACTTCTTCACTTCTTAACAAGCAAGAGCAGGAAAGAAAACATTAACAGAATTGAAATACTGAGCAGTTTCCTGTCTAGAAGAGGAGTGGTCATAGAGGGCTTCTTGCCAGCCAGCTTCCTTTGCAAGCTGAGTGCAGCGCAAGAATCCAGCATATCTGGGTAATGGTGTCAACTTCACAGTGCTCCCTAAGAGCTAGGACACCTGCCCTGTTATAGAAGACAAGCCCAACTACTAGAGGCCTCAAGTACTACTAAGAGTTAAACTCCACAACTCAAAGGGTCAGGAGTCTCTCAGAGAAAGCAGGGCTGGGTGAACTACTGTGGTTCCTTGCATTAGCTTCTTCTGAAGAAATATTTCTGTGTGCTGAAGGGACTGGGAGCAGGATGCAGGGGAAGATACTAGTTATGCTGAGGTTTCTTAGGTAAGTTTTATGACACTTATGAGTACATAATTTTTCATCTTTTCTTCCTCTCCTTGTCCAGTGAGACCTTAAGATGCTACTCCTACTGTCCCACCCTTTCAGCAGAGATCTCTTCATCAAGATCATTCCACCTCTTCAGACAGCTGTGTTAAAGATAAGCATATAGACACCCTAAGAACACAAACAGCTTTCCTTGTGGCAAAATTGTACCACTTCAACTGTCGTCTTAGTGCCTTCCGCACTGCACAAATACAGACAGACATTGATATTCTCATTACGGCTGTATTTCGCCACAATGCCTCAAATCCTGGCAACTCGATTCTTTTAGGATGTCCTTAGCTCATTTTTTTTTATTTTGGGGTGTATTATACTTTGAAAGACTTTAAGACCAGTCCCAAAAGACACCACTAAAACACACACAAACATGGCCTTGATTGAAGACAACTCAGTCTGATGTATATGTTCTTCCAAAAGGCATTAAGCACTCTTGGGGCAACAGAGTAGACTGATGCAGTGCCTGAAGAACTATTTAGAAACAGACACTTCCTCTCAGCTTTTTGGAAAGCCAGCCTACTCTTCTGGTTAACTGGAAAGGAAATCTGTAACTACACGTACAAAATATGGGGTTCTAAAGTAGGTTTCAAGTCTGGAGTCACATGAAATGGCCGTGGAAACAGCAGTTCAATGCTAAGACATTAAGAAGTCAGCATGAAGTTAGGAGTCAGGAAGGAAGGAAGAATAAAATGGAGGATATCCCTATGTCACTGTATAAAATCACTTTGCACTCAGTTTTGTCTATTCATGCGCTTCCATTACCTTCACCTCAAAAAGTACAAGATGATCTAGGTCCCTGAAGCACCTGATGAACCAGTAACAATCTGGTCCTAGGAATAGCAGCCCACAGCTTCCCCTTGACCATCTGATGGACTAAACTGTTAACATTTTTAACCTATGTTGTTCTTCAATCTATCAAGATGTAACAGGGAAAAATTTCTCCAACTGCCTTCTGCTACTGCTGCAATAGTTTTCTTACCTTCACTCTCAGAGCCTTCAGCTTCATCTTCAGTAGGCTTTTCTTCCAGACCATCCAATTCTACTGTGATAACCTGGTCCTCTAGTTCGTCTGCTTGTTCAACAGCTTCCTTTAATGGCTTCATCCCAGATTTTTCAGAAGAGGAAGCATGGGAATGCCTGCCCAGAGTTCCAGCTCCAACATCTTTGGCAATCTCATGTTCTAGATTTCCAAAACAGGAAAAATACATCACTGAAACAAGTATCATAGCCAAAATTTCAGAGCATTCATAAGAATGAAATCCAGCCTTCCATTCCTGACAATGCTGCCAGCTATTATATTCCTATCTTCAATGATTAGGGTGTCAATACACTAAGCTAGATAAGCTAAAGCACTGATCAATCCCCAGCTTTCCCCTCTGCTACATCTAGGTGTGCAGAGGTCACATGAAAAGAACATCACTTGGTAATGTAAAGAAGCCCGTGAGATTTAAGTGAAATTTTTATCTGAGCTCCTTTTAAATGAAATTCCTTTAATAAGAAGTTTTATCTCAAAAGAAGTCTTACAAAGCCTTAGTGCAGCATGTTGAACACAGAAGACCCTGCAATTCAGGAAAAGTAACTTGGGAGACCCTGATTTGCCAACACACTCAGAAGGTCTCCAAATTTTATCGACCTTTGCCTGATTCTGGAACTTCCACTAGTAAAATTTAATTAAAGATGCCTTCTGCAACTATGTATTTCTAAACACTACTGCCAATGCAATATTTGTTTCCATTTGAGTAGAATGCAGTCTTTCAGCTTAACATGCCAAAATGAGTTTGCAATTTTCCCAGTACTTAGCCCAGATTCCAGAATGCAAAGAGAATTAACAAGTGTCTCTCCCAGCACTGATGCCTCGAGAGGTCTTTGGCATTAGAGATAGTCTTCAGTATTAGAGCTTATCCTCACCAGCTTCAGAAGAGCTTTGGTGTTCAACACTGCCTTCTGCTATTCCCTCTTCTTCTGAAAGGGCCATTTCCGTTTCGACTCTGGTATCCTGTGTCATAGTTATCTGTGATTCTGCTTTTTTGGTCAGTTTCTTCTCCAAATGTTCAGAATATCCAGCATTTGCACGATGTTCTGCAGCTAAAATAGGAAATTCTATCATCAAACTTAGCTACAAAAAACCACCAATCGACCACCAGCATACAGTTTAACAACCACTAAAATTTACTCATAAGTAAACACAGCAATAGCCATAAGCTATAAATAAGGGAAACAGATGCAGTTCCCTTCCAAAAGTGTACAGCTGGAAAATGCACAACTTTTCCTGTGTTTGTTCTACAGCCACCTAATTGCACATCAGATCCCAATGAAGGAATCTTACCTATCAGCAAGTAGAGCTCCTCAAGATATCCCATCTCTATGCCTATTCTCGCTTTTGGTGATTGTGTGAAAGACCAATTTCTTTACCTTTATGTCTAAAAATACATGGAGTTTGTGCTCAGATTCTCCTCCCCGTTTCCTTAGTTTTTCTGAATAAACAATTTTGGAAGAGATACATTACACTACAAAGAGGACAGCACCTAGCAGTGGTTTTAACCATCCTGAACAAGACTCTAGCAGGCAGGATGGGGAGAAATAAATGGACACAGGATTTGCATGTCTTTAAAAACTTCAGCTATGGAAGTAGCTACTGAAGTACGAGGAGTACTTAAGTATTCCTTTTCCCTACATAGTAAATCTACAGTCCACATGTCTGTTACCATGTAGCTCAGACACCCACACAGGTAATTATTTGGAGAAATCTTACTGGCAACTCTCATAGTACTGTCACTTGCTGAAGGGTTTGGAAATCTTGGCTGAGCCCAGAACTAGAAGCTGCAAAAATGGATTTTTACCATCCTCTCCAGTGACTAGCAGTTTTCACATTCAAAAGTTCAAGTGTCAAGGTCTTGGGAGCCCCAAGCCCCAGTGAAGGGGACAAGGAAATTTTGCCAAATGTGGTGCCTCAGTAATACTAATCTCACTAACCAGAACATTGGGCTCCCTACACCAATGGAGGGCAAAATCTTGCCTGAAGTTAAGTGAAATATTAACTAGCTTTGTGGGGAGAAGACAAAAGCTCAACTCTACATTAAGACTGCCTAAGGCAGACAGCCACCAGTGAATCTCCCACACTACTGGATCCCTGCTGGGATACAGTACTTTAACAGTGGAATACCAGATATTACTGACACATTCAAGTCTTAATTTTTACTCATTTCTTCACCTGTTGCTAGTAGCAATACCTCCTGTAGTTTGGTATAACCTGCCAGCTGTTAGCACCAGTTGCTCCTCTCTAGTTTCTGCACTGACAGATCAGAGAGACGTTTCTTTCAATTTGTTTGCTGAATTATCCCTCATGCTGCTCAAGGCTTTTCTTTCTAAACTTCTTGTATTTCACTCCCATTGTCTTTTTCCAGACTGAGCAGTCCTTATCTTTAGTCATTCAATGTACAGAAATTGCTCCATGTATTTGATTATCGTTAATGTCAAAACTGTTTTTCTCTGCACCTTCTCTAGTTCTGTTTAATCTATTTAGAGGTTAGATGGAGAGGTTAGAACTGCATACAGTATTCAAAAGGTGAGCGTGACAATCATTTCCATAATGGCACAGTGACGTTTTGTCATCTCTTCCTTTCATAATTTTACATGTTATGTGCTTTTCTGACCATCCCCCAAGCTTTGAGTTTGTGTTCACAGAATTGTTAACAATTCTGAGGTGACTTTCATCAGCCTCAAGAGTCACATCCCATTTAAAGGTCACACTCCATAGGTGCACCCAAGTAAAAATATAACAGACAAAAGAATCAAGAAAGATTACAGGATGCCAACCTTGCACAACTGTTAAATTTAGAGGTGCAGAATATCTGCTACCTTAATGAACCACTCTGAAAGAACTTTTTAAAACAAAAAAGCTATAGTATCACAATAAAAAGGTAACATAACTAATTTTGCTCATACAGCCAGTATGTGCAATCAATTACTTATGGGCATTGCAAGGATTCAGTTTAAAATTCTAATAAGAAGACTGTTGGTGCTGTAGACTGTTCAGTTTCCATACTGCCATAAGGTAAGTCATAGGAAACTTCAGACATGTAATTAAGCCTAGGGAAAGCTAAACCTGCATGGCAATGGTCTTCTCTCATTTCCAGACACTGTCAGAGGAACAACGGGAAAGACTTAAAATGGATCCTAAACTGCAGACTGGAAAATTAAATTCAACAAAACACAGGAATTTGTGTCCACACATACCCAAAGTTTTATGTAATGGCTGGATAAGACCTGCCAACCTCGGCATCTGTGCAGAGTTTTTACTGTCTTATTCTAAGGCAACAGGATTTCAGAAAAAAACTGAGAATGTACTTGTGAAAGCAGGCAACTTGCATGACTTGCTCTCTTCCAGGAACAAGGAGGTATTAAGGCCCAACCTACTCATGACAATCTTTATTACTTAAGGGAGGGCAACCTTCAAGTCCTTGTCTTAAGAGAAAAAGATGCTGGTTAGTACTGGAGAAAGATAATGGCCAATATGGCTTAAATATAGTAAAGCATTAAAATGTATGCAAACAAAAAGAATGATTAGCCAGACGTATTCCTTACCAAGAGGGAGCTATTAATCTTTCCTATGGGAAGATGAGCAGTACTACGAACCTACCAAAAAATATGAAGATTTATTCCATTTGCAGTCACTGTGTGTCACTGTGTGTCAGCAAATACTGACAAGAAAGCACGTGAGCAAGTCACAGCCTACTTTTAGAAAGCTTGCCTGGAAATGCTCACGGTGTCTCTGATGTTACTTGAATTAAATTATCTCCAGCATCTACTGCACAATAAAGTCTTATTTTACCCTGCAAGTCACCTGAAAAACTCTTGGTTTTAATCAGACTGAAGTACTCCATTCCCTTGCAACACTGAAAGCACTTCTTACCCTCTCTGAAAATCTCTTCCTGTTCCACTTCGTTCACTGTATTAGCCATCTCTTCTGCACCACTTACAACTAGCTCTTCAATTATATGGGACACAACTTCTCTCAAAGACACGCTGAAAGATCTCTTAGGCTTTAGAGTGACTGGGGATCCCAAACATTTACTTGAACTTCTGCATGGCAAAGAGGAGCTCCGTCTATTAACAGCTAGAAATTGAGAGCATTAATGTCCCCCCCAGTATCTTTTTAAACTTTCTTTCAGCTTTCCTGGTAAGCAAAAAACCATCCAAGCAGAGAGAGGAATACACACAAGAAAATGCTCTTCCTTTACTTGAAACAGTTCAGGGAGTTTGCACTGTATCTTAGGAACCAGTTGGAAAAGTCCTTGCAACTATTTTTCAGTTCACACTGAGGAATAACATCGACATCAGCTACCTTTGGTAAAACAGCAGAACCATGTAACCATTAAGATTTGACATTAACGACTTACAAACTCCAGCATCCTTAAGATACGCTCTCACTCCCCCTCCTCTTATTTGATCCAGTCCCCTATTCCATGTCCTCCACACTTTTCTCCACGTTATCTACCTGTTTGTCCTAAAAGTGCCTACCATTGGACTCTTCAGAGCAACTAACCTTTTTTTCTGTTCACAGAATCATAGAATGCTTTGGGTTGGAAGGGACCTTTAGAGATCATCTAGCCCAACCCCCCTGCAGTGAGCAGGGACACCTTTAACTAGATCAGGTTGCTCAGAGCCCCATCCAACCTGACCTTGAATGTTTCTAGGGATGGGGCCTCTACCACCTCTCTGGGCAACCTGTTCCAGTGCCTCACCACCCTCATTGTAAAAAATGTCTTCCTTATATCCAGTCTAAATCTACCCTCCTTTAGTTTAAAACCATTATTCCTTGTCCTGTCACAACAGGCCTTGCTAAAAAGATTGCCCCCATCCTTCCTATAGGTCCCCTTTAAGTACTGAAAGGCTGCAATAAGGTCTCCCTGCAGCCTTCTCTTCTCCAGGCTGAACAATCCCAACTCTCTCAGCCTGGCCTCGTAGCAGAGGTGCTCCAGCCCTCGGATCATTTTTGTGGCCCTCTGGACCCGCTCCAGCAGGTCCATGTCCTTCTTGTGCTGAGGGCTCCAGAGCTGGATGCAGTACTCCAGGTGAGGTCTCACCAGAGCAGAGTAGAGCAGCAGAATCACCTCCCTCAACCTGCTGGCCACACTTCTTTTCATGCAGCTCAGGATTCGGTTGGCTTTCTGGGCTGCAAGCACACATTGTTGGCTCATATCCAGCTTTTCAGCCACCAGTACCCCCAAGTCCTTCTCCACAGGGCTGCTCTCAATCTCTTCATCCCCCAGCCTGTGTTGATATCAGAGGTTGCCCCGTCCCAGGTGCAGGACCTTGTACTTGGCCTTGTTGAACCTCATGAGGTTCACACAGGCCCACCTCTCCAGCTTGTCCAGGTCCCTCTGGATGACATCTCGTCCTTCTGGCGTGTCACCTGCACCACTCAGCTTGGTATTGTCTGCAAATTTGCTGAGGGTGCACTTCATCTCACTGTCTATGTCACTGATGAAGATGTTAAACAGCACTGGTCCCAGTACAGACCCCTGAGGGACACCACTTGTCACTGGTCTCCATCTGGACATCGAGCCGTTGACCACGACCCTCTGGATGTGACCATCCAACCACTTCCTTATTCACCGAACAGTCCACCCATCAAATCCGTATCTCCCCTATTGAGAGAGAAGGATGTTGTGGGGGACTGGGTCGAAGGCTTTACAGAAGTCCAAGTAGATGACATCCATTGCTTTTCCCTTGTCCACTGATGCAGTCACTCCTTCATAGAAACTCACTAGGTTGGTCAGGCAGGACTTGCCCTTGGTCAATCTGTGCTGGCTGTCTCGAATCACCTCCCTGTCTTCCATGTGCTTGAGCATAGTTTCTAGGAGGATCTGCTCCATGATCTTCCCAGGCACAGAGGTGAGGCTGACAGCTCAGTAGTTCCCAGGGTCCTCCTTTCTTCCCTTTTTAAAAAAAGGGCACAATGTTTCCCTTCTTCCAGTCACCAGGGACTTCACCTGACTGCCATGACTTTTCAAATATCATGGAGAGTGGCTTGGCAACTACATCAGCCAATTCCCTCAGGACCCTGGGATGCATCTCATCAGGTCCCAGAGACTTGTGTACATTCAGGTTCCTCAGGTGGTCTCGAACCTGATCTTCCCTTACAGTGGGAGAGGCTTTACCCCCCTGGTCCCCATCTTGCAGTCCATTGACTCAGGAGGGGAGAGGAGAGAGGTTGCAGTGAGGATTGAGGCAAAGAAGTTGTTGAGTACCTCCACTTTCTCCTCATCTGTTGATACTAAGTCGCCATTCTTGTTTATCGGGGAGGTACGCTTTCTTTAACCTTCCTTTTCTGGTTGACATACCTGTAGAAGCCCTTCTTCTTATTCTTTACATCCCTTGCCAAATTCAGCTCCAGCTGCGCTTGGCCTTCCTAACCCCATCCCTACACAACTGGGCAGCTTCCCTGTACTCTTCCCAGGACACCTGTCCCTGCTTCCACTGCCTGTGCAGTTCCCTCTTGTTCTTTAGATTGACCAGCATGTCTCGACTCAGCCATGCTGGTCTCTTCCCTTCCTTGTCTGATTTCTTACACTTGGGGACTGAGAGCTCTTGTGTGCTATGGAAGGTGTCCTTAAAGATCTGCCAACTCTGTTCCGTTCCCCTGTCCCTGAGGACCATTTCCCAGGGGTTCCTTCTGACTAACTCCTTGAAGAGCTAGAAGTTTGCTTTTCTAAAATATAGGGTCCTGACTATACTCCTCGCTTTTCCCATGTCCCTCAGGAGCACGAACTCCACCAATGCATGATCACTGCAGCCCAGGCTGCCTCCAGTCTTGACATCACCAATGAGCTCACCTGCATTGGTGACCATCAGGTCCAGTATTGCACCCCCTCGGGCAGGAGTGTCTATTACCCGGCTTAGGAAGTTATCCTCAATGCATTCTAGGAATCTCCTGGATTGCCTACAGCTCGCCGTGTTGCTTTTCCAGCAAATGTCGGGGTG
Organism: Pelecanus crispus; assembly: GCF_030463565.1. Classification (NCBI taxonomy): domain Eukaryota; kingdom Metazoa; phylum Chordata; class Aves; order Pelecaniformes; family Pelecanidae; genus Pelecanus; species Pelecanus crispus. Next base: position 25,598,358 of record NC_134650.1, read on the forward strand.
GTTGAAGTCCCCCAGCAGGATGAGAGTCTGCAAGCATGAAGCCTCCTGGAACTGGAGGAAGAAGGCTTCATCAATAGGCTCCCCTTGATCAGGCGGCCTGTAGTAGACACCAACCACCAGGTTCCCTTTGTTGCCTCTGTCTCTGATTCTTACCCATAAGCTTTCAACCTGCTCATGGCTATTCTTCAGGGACAGCTCTTTACACTGTATTGATTTCTTTACGTAGAGGGCAACACCTCCGCCCCTCCTTCCTCGCCTGTCCCTTCTAAACAGCCTGTATCCATCGATAGCCACATTCCAGTCAGGGGATTTGTCCCACCAAGTTTCAGTTATGGCAATCAGTTTGTAGCTTTTAGTAGCACAGCAGCTTCCAGCTCCTCCTCTTTGCTCCCCATGCTGCGTGTGTTCGTGTAGAGGCATCATCTCTTCCTTTGTCCTTTCAAAACAACTTTTCCCACCATGCTTGCCACAGACAACCTTCCAGAAGCAGAGTATGGTGCAACAGTCCACCAGGCATTAATTAATTTCTAAGCTTTCCATGGCAAAAACTCCTCTCCTGGCTTGAGCAGTAATGAATACACCAACCACTCTTTAAATACCATTTCTGTGCCCCTTTTGAAAAAGGATCATAAAAAAACCTAAATGAAAAAGAAACATTAGCTGTCCATATTTCATGGAAAGCATAAGGAGTTTTGATTGAAGAACAGCACAAAGCTATTTACTACAGCAGATACTGTCCTGGCTAGCTGCCCCAGGGTCACTAAGCAGAAAATTTTAGGATTACAACCATGCCTTGGGGCCTGGTCTATGCAACATGAGGAAAATATGCTCCCGTTTACACAGCCAGGACAAGGTATTTACAGGGAAACGAATGCAGAAGAGAGATACCAGACACCAGGGAAAAACGAGCAAGTGCTAGGACTTGCAAAAGCATTGGTACAGAGTGACCTGGGAGGTGACTACCTCTGTCCAAGGGATTTTTAAGGCCCTGGAGACAGCAAAGCGGTTAGCTGTGACATGTAAATGACCTTACCAGGGTAAAGCTCTAGACTAGCAACCTCCTCAGACTCCTCCTAACTCTGTCTACAGCTCCTACACATTATCTCCTTATCTCACCATATTTGTGACCAATTTACGGTGTTCACTTCTGGGCTCCCCAGTACAAGAGAGATATGGACACACTGGAGAGAGTCCAGCAAAAGGCCACCAGGACAACTAAGGGACTGGAGCATCTCTCCTAGGAGGAAAGGCTGAAAGAGCTGGGACTGTTCAGCCTGGAGAAGAAAAGGCTCAGGGGCAGTCTCATCAATATATTCAAGTATCTGAAGGAAGGATCTAAAGCAGACAGAGCCAGGCTCTTTCTAGTGGTGCCCAGTGCCAGGACAAGAGGCAACGGAGACATACTAGAACACAGAAGGCTCTGTCTGAACATAAGGAAACACTTTTTCACTGTGAGGGTGACTGAGCACTGGAACAGGTTGCCCAGAGTTTACAGTCTCCATCCCTGGACTGCAAGGACAAAAAAACTGCCTGGACACAGTCCTGGGCAACCTGCTCTAGGTGGCCCTGCTTGAAGAGGGGGGTTAGAGAAGGTGACCTCCAGAGGTCCCTCTCTACCTCAACCATTCTGTGATTTCAGATAATACCTGCTAAGCCCCAAGTCCTAACCCATAGTACTCACTGCCAACCACCACCTCTTCTGAAACAGAAAGCTGCTCCATTGGGTTACTCTGCTGAGAATGATCTTGCTCATCTTCTCGCTGTTTTGCAGGTGTTTTTGGAGATACATGAGTCATTCTGTCAACATGCTCACAATCAAGGATTAAGTCCTCAGAAAACCTTTGGATCCTTCCCTCATTTGTGCCCATACTGGATACCAGACCCACCAGCGTTGCTTCCTCTTGAGCTGCATCAGAAACCTTGCTTTTCTGTGCTGGAGTTTTTGAATCTGGTAACTGTGGTTCAAGAGCAGAAAGCTTATTTTGGCTCTGTTCATCAAACTGAGGCTGAACGAAGAGCTCTGTGTTACTCAGCATGATTTCTGCATCACTTGTCAGTGTGGCTGTTTGAATCCCAGATGCTGTTTGTGAGTCCACAGGATAGTTCTGTGCTGTTTAGATAAAGTTTTAAAATAAGTTTTATGTGAAAAATGTTCAAGGTCATAGGGACACACATTTATTACCAGGACTTGCATAATCCAAAATTTAAGTTGTTCAACCAAATTTTATTAATCCTCCTCAGATCAAACACTGAAACTGTATCACCACACTTCAGTGCCCCTAACTTTACCAAACTGTCTCCCCAGTACCCACAGTTATGAACATGATCCCAAATGATTCCTGTGGTATAAATCGCCAAACTGGGTGGAGCACACATTTAAGTGCATAGAATCAGCAACTACAGATGCAGAGCCTCATTCTAATCTTGCCTCCCAAATTACACTGGATTTCTGTGAACATGCTAGTAGTCTTTAAATCTAAAATACAGACCACACTTGAGTAACTGCTTCTAAAAGCCACCTTATATAGGGCCCTCCCCTCCCAAAACAGAAGTAATGACACAAAAGAAACCTTTTCTCTTCAGCATGTTCTGTTCCACTCTGCCTTCAAAAGCTTCCATGTCAATAGCTTTGCGATTTTTTGGCCTCCGGAGCAAGCCTCTCTTTTCAACAGTGTCTGGTGGGATCAAGGAACCAAGAGACATGCGAAGAGATCTGTAAAAAGAGGAGGGAATAAATAATTTTCCAAACTTACACACTCCCCTTTTACCCTCACATTACAAGACATGGTGCCACTAACAGTGAGACATGTCACAAATCCCTTAGCTAGGAGGAATTTCCCCCCAAAAAACCCTTGAAGATTACATGCTAGTCTACTTTAAAAAAATAGTTTAATTTCATTATATCACCTAACATCAGGATATGTATCACAGAGATCAGGAAACAGACTGTTGTACAGCCTCCTACCTTGAGAGGGGTGCAACAATATATCTGACAAAAGGTTCAGGAATTTTAAAAATTTTAAATAACAAAAAAAAAAAAGGGAAAACAAACGTTTGAGGTGTCCTCTAAATGACAGCAGGATGGCAGGAGGACTTCAAAGTCTGAGAAGCCGCTTATAGTATAAGTATTCACAGCGATGTACAGCCACGAACACACCATTAACTTCTTTGAGATGGGAGCTTAGATAGCAACATGTAAACCATGGGAGAAGATGTATCTCAATGTACATATTTTGCACCCTAAAGAGACTGGCCATGCTCAGCTACCTCCTGTCCCTCTCTCTATGCAGCCCAATGAAAAAGAGGATTCAGAGGATTCACACATAGGAAGCACAGAATGCAGCCCTATGAATGGGACCTTGCATGGGACCATGAGCAAGGGCTGCAGTGAGAAAGGTGAAATAAATTGCTAATCATGGCTAGGACCATTAGCAAAGTACAAGGGCAACACAGGAAAAGTTCTTTAATTTGAACTCCAGGGAAGTTGGACTAAAGACTGCATGGATGCAACTCATGTGATGAGTCAGTTAACAGGAAGAGATAATATTCTAAGGTCATCAATTAACAGGCAAGGTATATTGTGTACTGATATTCTTGAAAACATGAGAATGAAAGGAAAAAAGGAATTATTCTAGTAAGTCAAAGAGGAGCAATAGTAGCAATGCAAGCTAGACCAATCTGGGCATACAGTGCAAAGCAACAATTTCTGAAAAGCACAAGGTATGTAGTGCAACACCTTCAAATTCCATCACCAGAGTGGGAGATGTTTGTGTTATTACTACCACAGTTCTTAAACATGAACCCAGGTACTTCTACCATTTTTCACAGCTCCAGAGGTGATGAATCAAGGCTGCTGTAGTTAGGACAGCCAGAAGTTAAGACATTTTAGCTTAAACTCACCGAGCCAAAGTAGTGCTGTCCAACGTTGACAGAGCTAGAAAAAAAAATTGTGACACATTAGTTGAGAAATTACCCTGTACACAACAGGCTACAAGAACACAATGGAGAGAAAGGAGCCCATGGTGGAGCAGGACTTGTGACCCAGTGGGGGACCCACACTGGAGCAGTCTGCTTCTGAAGGACTGCACTCTGTGGAAGGGACTCACACTGGAGCAGTTCATGAAGAACTGTAGCCTGTGGGAAGGACCCACATTGGAGCAGTTCGTGGAGGACTGTCTCCCGTGGGTGGGACACCACACTGGAGCAGGGGAAGAGTGTGAGGAGTCCTCGCCCGAGGAGGAAGGAGCGGCAGAGACAATGTGTGATGAACTGACCATAACCTCCATTCCCTGTCCCCCTACGCCACTTGGGGGGAGGAGGTAGAGAAAATCAGGAGTGAAGTTGAGCCCAGGAAGAAGGGAGGGGTGGGGGGAAGGTGTATTAAGATTTGGTTTTATTTCTCATTACCCTACTCGGTTTTGATTGGTAATAAATTAAACTGATTTTCCCCAAGTCGAGTCTGGTTTTGCCCCTGATGGTAATTGCTGAGTGATCTCCCTGTCCTTATCTTGACCCATGAACTTTTTAATTAGATTTTCTCTCCCCTGTCCAGTTGAGAAGGGGAGTGATAGAGCGGCTTTGGTGGGCACCTGGCATCCAGCCAGGGTCAACCCACCACATCAAGGTAGGTGTTTTATCTGCCTCTGTTAAACTGCAACTAAAATGAAAGTTATATTTAACCAATTTGCAAATTTATGTTTAAAGGGAAGACTTATTCCCATATAAAACATTATTTCTTTTATAAAACTACAAGACCCCTTTTTCTCAAACAAGAACTTCATTAACTTATTTCATATAAATGCAATAAAAAGTATGCAGCTTGTTCTATTTTCAAGTTTCTAGAATTGAGGGGAAGACAGCAATTGCTTCCTTTGGAGACACTTCAAAACTCAAAGAGCACCAAGTTGGGAAAATAGTCAAAAAGTTATATATAGTCAGGGCAGAGCCTATAACTTGGCTCAAAAAGGCTTATTTTAAATTTGATAGGAGGGACTTTTACCTTCTCTGCTATCCCCTCTGCACAAGATACTGCAGTCTTGCTTCCAAACGTACAACTGCCCAGCTGAAAAATTACTAAGAACCAAACTGCAGCAGATGAAAATCAACCGACAGCAAACACAGTGCTGAACAAGGGCATTTTTGACTGCGGCCTTACCTTGGTTCTGAGGAAGTCGTTTGTCTGCTGCTCTCTCAAATTCAGAAATGCTGAGTTTCTTTCTCCTCTTAGCCATATGGAATGTGGCAATAGATGTGTCCTCAGGAACAAGGTCTGGCAGTTGCATTTCCACCCTATCAATACAAACCAAGCCTTAAACAAAGGACTTTAGTTTAGCTACCTTAGAAAGGTCTCTGTAACACCAGTGAAAAACAAATAGAAACTGGTCATCCTTGCTGCAGCAGAAGTAAGGAACTAATCAGCAATTAGCTCAGCAATGCGGGAATGCATCATTCCCTCCTACTAAATCAAAGTAAACTTCACAGAGTAAGAGAATCAAAACTTGAGTGTATATTCAAAACAACAAGGCTGAGAAAGATCAGACTGGAGTAGAAGCTTGGACTTCCAACAAGCTCCATAGCTCACTCCGCCTAACAGCACACAACAGCAATTAGGTTTGTCAATCATTAGAGTGTAAATGAAAAAGCCATCATCATGAAACAACATTAGGTATCACAAAGCTGGTATACGGAATAAACATGTAATGTCCCAGTCAGGCACTGGATCAGGAAGTAAGTTTCTGACTTGTTTTCCCCCTTTACTGAGGAGTTCTAAGAATCCCCTCTCACAAAGGTCACATTCAGGCAGTGAGCTGCCGCCAGCGCTCTGCACCGTCCTGCAGAGGTAGAGCAGAGCATCCCTCCCACAGCCTAGAGGCTGCGTTCAGCAGACATAGCATTCTGTATCCTTTGCTGCAACAAACCTGGCTTCAACATAGCAAGAACAGTAAGGTGATCATATTTATGGGTTTTTCCCCCTGACAAAATACGTCCTCTACCAGTCAGAAAGGTGGCTAAGTTTCATTACTGTATTATGAGCATAATCATAGAATCATTTAGGTTGGAAAAGACCTTTAAGATCACCCAGTACAACCATTAACCTAACACTACCAAGTCCACCACTAAACCAATTAAGGGTAGAGTAGCAATTTCACATTTCCTGGCTTGGTGGCTGGATAATACTGCTCATCTTTTTTAATTAAAAAAACCCAAACAAAAACCAAGCTACCACCCTTACAGAAAACTCAGATTTTTCTTCCTCTATTAAAAAACCAGAAAGACAGAAGTTACCTAATATTTTAGATGACCTATTTAAGGTTGCTTACAGTCAATGCAAAAAGTTTAGCTATAAAGACAAATGAAAGGAAATCACATTATTTAGAACAGTCTATCCTATCTTGCAGTAAGCGAAACCACACATAAGTGTTGTGACATAACTGGCTAAAGCAAATTAAGACCCTACCACCACTACTGGTTTTCTTCTATTTCATAACAAAGTGGAAGGAAACAAACCACACTTCAGCCTCTCAGTCAGGCCTATTAACTTAAAACATTAATGGATGCTAGACATGAATAAAAGCAGCTGACCCTCAGGCAAACCTCACGTCCAAACCACTCTATAGGAAGACAGTAACCCCTAGCAGCCCAAGACAAGGACAACCGAGAAGCTGTAACACCATAAAAAGCTATGGCAGCCTGCGTTCTGAATACAAGACACAGCAGTCACTCATTACAGCTCAGCATCATCAGCACACAGCCTGTAGCCTTGGAGAGATCCAAGGACTTCTATTTTAGTATCTGTCACAGACAACTAAGAAAAGTAGATTTCCATCAGGACACTTATTGTATCCAGCAGTTCCACTGCAAAAAGAAATTAAAAGTCTGCATTTAAGAAGGGGGACTAAACACAAGCCTGCAGTATGTACTATTCAGTCCCCCAGTCCCAGTGATTCCTGTGTGACTTTTAAAGTTGAAGAAGTATTTCTGATAATCCCACCTGACAGAACACAAATGAAACAGAAATAAAGAAATACTGCTCCCCAGCCTCATCATAGGAGCTGCAGCTGTACCTAGTAGTGTAAAAAACACACGCATTACTTACATGCTGGAAACCCTTTTATATGGGAGTTCTGACCAAGCTGCTTCTGTTTCTTCATGTTTAGATATCTGAGGCGCTAGAGGTGAAACCTGTGGTTCTGCCAACAAACCAAAACATTCCCTTTTCACAATTCAATCCCACAAGAATGCAAAAATACAGCAGAGTATCAAATTACACTACATTCTATAAATTACATTTATTAACAGGTTAAAATAAAGACCTGCTGAAAACTATTTGGGTTCTACTCCTAGGAAGGCTGACACATACAATAACAAAGCCAACAGTGGCAAATAGCAGCATGGGGGTTCCATGTACTGCAGCAGAGCCGAACTGAGGTTGGCAACAGCACGTGCCTATAATTTACATGTGATCCCACAGCTAAAGGCAGCACAAAGATTACATGCTTGCCCACCAGGATAAGAAGACTGAATGAAGAAGATTTCCAAGGATACGTTTTCATCAATGTCTGGTCTGATTCACACGACCTCATTCAGCTGCCACTGCTGCAATTTCTCCTCTTTTGCACAAATCGGTCATATGACGGTGTGGATTTCTGTCCCATGTAACAGGGTAAGAATAACAGGCTACAGAACACCTGTTCTCAACTACACCAAAACATTGTCTTTCTGTTCTGTTTTCCTGAAAAAACATACTTACGGGTCCGGATGATTCTCTTGAGCATAACCCGTGGCGTGTCATTATCAAGATCACGGAACACAGTCGGTCTCTGCTTCAGCAAGGTGGTTCTGCCAGAATTATTCTCCTTTTCTGAATGATACACAGTCTAAAGAGAGAAATCAGAGACATGCAATCCAAAAATCGTATTTTCACCCTTAAAGATGAATCTTAGCATCAAAAGCATTCATCGTCCATCTTCTAATAAAAAAATCTAAGCTGGCTAACATCAAACATTTTCCAAATTCCCAAAACCAAATCACACACATTTGCTTTCTAACAACACTGGCACTTCACTTTTGGGCAGACAACAACTCACAACGGTGTATCATCGAGGTGGCTTTTAATGCACAAGGCTCATCGCAGACAAAAGCCTGAAGGACTTGGGCCCTTCACCTCTCACAGCCCTGACCTAAAGCAACCCAAAAAGGAGAAACAGAAGAAAAACAAAACCGAGGTGCAAGGCTGTAACAGCCCTGCCTACGCTGGTGTCCTAGCTATTCAGAGCACGAAATTCGGGGGGTTCAGCCCACTTTCCACGTTTAAAGGAGAACAAGGGGATGGGAGCATCCTTTGCTCCGCGGTCCCTGCTCCAAGGGCCTCAATTCTCCTCGCACCGAGCGGGAACGGGCAGACAGCGCCGAGGGAGCCCGGCGGGGCGGCCGATCCCGACAGCGGCTCTCCCCTCCCCTCCCGCACACCCCGTGGCAGGGCCACGGGGCCCTTTCCGCCACCTTCGCGGCGGCCCGCGCTGGGTCGCGCCCGCTGCGCCTGGCCCCGCGGCGGACCCGCGGGCGGCTCTCGGCCATGGTGGGGTAACGGCCGCAGCGGGGTAACGGCCACGGCTCCTCGCGAGACCGCCCCGCCGCGCGAGATCGCCGCGCAGCGCCCCACGGGAGGGGCAGGGCACCGCGGCGCCCCCTGGGAGCAGTAGTCGGCGGGGGCGGGGGCGCAGCGCAGTGTGGGGCGGGTAGTTCCGGCGCGGCGCCGCCGCCGCGGTGCATTGTGGTCCGCGTAGTTCCGGTGCGGCCGCGGCGGGCGGCGTCGGCGGGCGGCGAGAGGCCGCGGTTGGCCTTGTGGGATCTGTAGTTCGGCGGGGGCCCCCCGCGCCCGCTCTCCCCGCCGCCGGGGCCGCCCAGGGGTGTCCCCCCCCGAGGCCACCCCGCCATGCCGGGCTTTACTTGCTGCGTGCCGGGCTGCTACAACAACTCGCACCGCGACAAGGCGCTGCACTTCTACACCTTCCCCAAGGACGAGGAGCTGCGGCGCCTCTGGCTGAAGAACGTCTCCCGGGCGGGCGTCAGCGGCTGCTTCAGCACCTTCCAGCCCACCACGGGCCACCGCGTCTGCAGCGAGCACTTCCAGGGCGGCCGCAAGTCCTACCTGGTGCGGGTCCCCACCATCTTCCCGCTGCGCGGCGTCAACGAGCGCAAGGCGCAGCGGGCCGCCCGCCGCCCACGCCCCGCCGCCGCCGCCGCTGCCGCCGCCGCCGCCGCGCAGGGCCCCGGTGCCGGTGCTGCCGCCGCCGAGGCCCCGGCAGGGGGCGCGGCCGAGGACGTGAAGCCCATCGACCTGACGGTGCAGGTGGAGCTCGGGCCCGGGGCGACCGCTGGGCCCGGCCCCGGCCCCGGCCCCGGGAGGCTACCGGCAGTGGCGGGGGAAGAGGGCCCGGTGGAGGGCGGCCCCCCGGACCACTCGTACTCGCTGTCGTCGGGCACCACGTCGGAGGAGCTGCTGAGGAAGCTGAACGAGCAGCGCGACATCATCGCGCTGCTGGAGGTGAAGATGAAGGAGATGAAGGGCAGCATCCGCCGCCTGCGCCTGGCCGAGGCCCAGCTCCGCGAGGAGATCCGCGAGAAGGACCGGCTGCTCCACGCTGCCAGCGCCGGGACCCGCAAGCGCCATGGCCTCTGAGGGCCACCGGGGCCCGGCCTGGCACCGGGGGGTGCCCGGCACGGTATGGGGCTCTCCACCGCAGAGCCTCTGCCGCCCTCGGTGCAGTGCCCGGACAGAGTGGAGATGGGATGAGCTGTGGCCCCACAGCCCCCCCAGCTCTCGCTGCCCGGTCCCTCCTGCCCCTGCCGAAGCAGACCCCAGCCGGGCAAGCCCACGCCATCGGATTCCCCTGCCTAGATGGGGCGGCCACTGTCAACTCAGTGCCAAGCCCCGGTATCGATCTGACGTTACCCCAGAGCTGGCACTGTGGGCGCACAGCAGCGTCCCATCTACGCTAGGCCCATCAGCACCCTCTCTGTGCCGGCAGTGGCGGAAAGCACTTCTTTTGGTGTAGATGGGACCTATGTCACCACTAAGTGGACGTAGGGTATCAGTTTTCAGCAAATAAACTTGCTCTGTGTTATGTGAGGTAGCAGCAACACTACCCCCTGGAGAAGGCGTGTCTGAAAGCGTGGTTGGCACTGTACCCTTCATAGGAACAAACAACGATGTCATGTTTGGCATCACTTAGCAGAGGCATGAGGAAAGCTTTAGAAACCCTCTCAGGGTGATGTGTTTCTTCAGTAAATTACTGATGCCATAAAAGACTGCTGTTTCTAGCGTGGAAGAATCCCCAGATTAAAGAGTGCTCTTGTACTATGTAGTTTTTGCTTTCTCTGCAGTACATACGTATTTGTTACAGATGTCTTGATGCTTTCAACACTAGTAAGGATTACAGTCTGGTACAAAGAACCCGGTGGCATTTGATGGCTGTAGTTTATCTCATTGGCTTAAGAACTCCCTCTAATGAAATGGAGGCTTTGTAACACGTCGGAATTTGAATTCTTGGCTTTCGTTCAGAGAACCGGGATGAAAAAGAAGCAAAGCCAGTTTATCTGCAGTGGTTGCAAACCCTTGCTGTCTAATCCTAAACTAGTTGGCATGACTAATAATCTGTACATTAGGCAAGACCTTTCTGAAACATGCTTGCGTGTTCTAAACCGAGATTTAAGAGTATTGTAAAAAAATCTATGTGGAATGATTGTGTAGTTTCTGTTTCTAGCCAGCATTAGTCCCCTCACTTTGAGCAACAGGAAACCAAATCAACGTTGGCTAGAAAGAGGGTGGAGTGAGGGTAACAAGGCTACTAATTTGGCTTGAATATGTACTTCCAGGTTAGCTGGTAGAACAGATACCTCAGCGCTTTGGAGGAGGAGGAGGGTACCTGGTGCACCTGCATAACTCTGTGGCGATGTGTACTTAGGGATATGGCTTCGATAGCAATGGATGTTGAAAACAAAAGGCAGTTCACCACAGTGTGCCCATAATTACATTTGAGGGAGGAATGCCCAGGTGTCTCCTGGGGCTGTGAGATCTTTCTCCTATAATCAGAGTGCATTACGCTCGGTAGATCGGGATGTCAGTTTTACTAAATTTTATAGAAGTATTTTCTAAATGTAAAAAGTATCTTTAGTTTAAAAATATTGTAATCTTTGTGACTCCAGCTAACACAGCTTTACAACTGTCTGTTTCAATACTATATATGACCGAACAAAAGGGCGCAGTGGGATTTGGTAGCTGGAGGTTTATCTATTGATCATGTAGCCCATTCAGCTAAAGGCATGGGTTGTCACAGCCTGCTATGTGATGCATGGGTCAGTTTTCTATTAACGTGTGTGCTGAGTTGGATGGTCGACTGTAAGGATACTACAGGTCTATTCATGTACTAAGTATTTCCCATTATTTCATTTTAATTTATTTTTTCCAATCTGATATGTAGCTCTTAACTTCAGCTCTGTGGTATACTAATTTTCCTGCGAGTCAAGTAAGCAGCGATTTGTTTGGTTGGTTGGTTTGGTTTTGGTTTTGGGTTTTTTTGTAGGGAAAGCAGATACCTGCTACACCATCTGATTTAACATATGTAATTGGTCCAGCAGATCTATGCTCCCATCAAGATAATAGGCAGCATGACGTCTCTCCTTACAAACGAGACCGGTTGTGCATCCTAGCTTCTTGAGAACGTGTGTGTCATAACAGTCGTGGTACTTTTTCTACCATTGGAATGCACTTCAGGACGTTCAGCCATTCGGCCTGCTGGACTGGTTAACTGCTGGACTGTTCAACTTCTCCAGGTTACACTGAGGTGCTAACATGCTTAATTTTAATAAAGTATATTTTGTTTTGTTAGGTTTCCTGTTTCTGTGCTGTGTATATATATGTTTCTGAAAGGTTGGTGGCTGTAGCTTGTCTTCTCTTTCGCAGTGTTTTTTTTATTCCTCAGGAACTCCGTGGCTGCAACAGCATGAATATCTTTATATTTGTGTAGGGTGAGGAAGAGGAGTTGAGGTCTGTTCAGTGTATTACATGCTGGCCTGCACAGGGGTTAGAGCTATTTTGATGAGCAAATGGCTGTTAGGACAGGGGTGTTCTCTAAATAGCCAGGAGCGATTTGAGCAGCAAGAGCCAGGCCTCCCACACAGGGCTTCTGCTGGAGGGACAGCACGAGTCTCCCATGTTATGCTTGGTGGAGAAAGGAGAAGGCATGGCCTCCCATGAACTAGCCTAGTGCAGGGAAGAACTAGCATGTAGTATCTTTGAATTTGTAATTCTGCTTCCCAAACTTCCTAATTTCACATTGGTTTAGAGCTATTGGTCTGAAACAATTGTAAGCGGCAAAAAATTTCAGCGTTGCCTCAAGTGTCACATTTTTGGGTTTAACTGGGAATGTTAAATGAAGCTGCATGACAAAAGTGAACACTCTTCCTCATGCACACTTTCCCCCATTTGCTGCTAAATTAAGGTAAGTGAGCAATGGCACTGGCAGTGAATTAAGAGGCTAATTCTGTAGGAAGGCACCTTAATATGCTAACAGATAAACTGTATTACTGCTCAGTGCAAATACTTTTTCTTCCATTTCAAGTCCTCACCTTTCTGCGTCCTGTATTCTCATCTAGCCTGTACCCTCACGGTATTTTTCTTCTACCAGCTTCGACTATTTTTGGTTGCTGTATTCCTGTGTGTGTATATTATCAAGCATTAGCCCTAGAAGGGGACTTGAAAAATGTTTATTTAAAATGTCTTTTATGGTTCTAAGGGAAAACCTTAATTTCATGTTTATAACAATCACCCCTAGAGATTAATAGTAACTCCCTTTCTGGGTTCTGTACCTATTTTTAAGTTTTTCTGCCATAATATGATACCCTTTAACCCAGTGGGTAACAATTTTGTTTTACTTAAGATCATGCATTCTTGCTCAACATCCTCCAGCTGCAGAGCTCAAGCACTAAACAAGTTATGTATTCCCTAAGTAGCCTATATCCAGTGTTGTGGTACAAGTTCACCTACCAGTTCAGCTTTCCAGTTACACAAGAAATCTAGAAATGTAACTCGTATCTGTGGCATATTTAGCCATGCAATCCTAAAGTCCTGGCAACATGGATGAGGATAACACAGCCTCCCTATAACAGGTAGAGCTGCTAGTCAGGTTATCAGCTGGCTGATGAGATTTTTGATATCTGTAGAGTTTCTGGTTGTTCCTTCCCTGGTTTCCCAAACTAGCTGCCAAAATCACACCATGACTGGTTGAAGCTCAGGCTAGACTGAGTGAAAACGGCATTCTAACATACGTAGTCTTTACCTAATAACTCTATACATCTGTACAAGCCATGTGATCCACACCTCTGAATTAAATGAGACATTTTTCTGAAGGTAGTGCACCTAATCACTTGGCTCTACCCAAAGTGTTTGTATGTCCAAGGACTAAGGTTTCTGAACTTTAATAAGGGAAAATCAGTCTTTGTGAGAAGGGAGTATAAAAAGAGCTTTGGCCACGAAGCCCCTGTGAGAGCAAGGTGGTGACCTGTAGCCTGAGCTCTATGTTAAGTGCTTCATGATCAGATACAGATGGGAAGGGACAGAGGGGCTCTTATGTGACAAGAAAAGTTAAGAGACAGAATCAAACAGGAGAAAGACAGAGAAGCTTCTCTCCAATGCCAAACTCTCTCTCCTGTACATGAAACCCTAACCATCTTCTCTGCACATGCACAAGGCTTTCTCAGTTCACCTGTATTTTAGAGATCAGTATCACTCCCACTAAGTTATTGGACATATGGCTGTTTTCATGACCTCTAACAGCATCTGTCGCACGGTGGGTTCCTCCACAAGGATTATCCTCCAGCATTTTACCCAAACTCTTTATCTGCAGTTCCTTTCTGTCATTGGAAGCCATTGTGTTGGAAGTCGGTGTGTTCCCATGCCAAGTCCTCCTGTTTCCCTGTCTCGTGTCCTGCCTCCAGCTTTCAAAACTGCCTCCTCTTACAGTCCTTCCCACTGATCCTACCTCTGCCCCATGCCCAGGGCCCTGATGTGACAGGGCAGAAGTTACCGTGCCAGTGAGCGTCGTTATGCGGAGGCTCCCTGTGGGAACTGGTGTGCTGGAAAGCAGAGACTGATAGGCTGGATGATATGATATATCTCTCTTGATGCAGCCTCAGACTTCCCTGCTCTCTACACAGACAGCAGAAATGCTGAAATTCTTGGCTAAATCAGGGCTAAATTGAGAGAGACAGTGCCAACAACCTCAGCCTTCTCCTTGCCCTTCTTTTCCTTCTCTCCATCTTACTACATGGCCTCTTTTTACTCTCATGATGAAGGGTGTTGAGGCCCATTCTTGGGGTTGCCTTCCCTTGCTATAGTTGATCAGAGTCTAGGCAGCCTGACAGGCTCCTTGTATCATTCCCAGAAAGCAGCAGCAGCATCCCAGGACCAGCAGCAAGGAGGAAGCATCCAAAGCTTTCACTTTCCTCCAGAGCAAAACACAGGAGCACTCCCAGGGTCGCAGCATCACAAACTCATCATCACCTAACGGCTGGGTGAGAAGTGGCCAAGGAAAATGTGCTCACCTCTGGTCAAGGACAGATGCTACCAAGCCAAGTGTGTACTTTTGTCATGCGCGTCATGGCACAGTCCCATCTTCATTGCTGTGATTATTCTATGGCTTTTAGACTGCACATTTGCTAGGCTAAAAATTAACTCTCTTGTCCACTTGCACATACTGCCCAGCAAAGCAGGGCTTCGATGCTGCCTAGGCTCCTGGATGATATGCTTCTTAACCTCTGCTAAAAAATAATCAGCATCATTCAGCTGCTGCCCAGTCAGTTCTCACTTCAAAGGGCTGATTGTTTCCCCACAGAAATATTACAGTTCAGATAGGTGTGCTGGGGCAGCCCCAGAGACCAGACAGGCAACTGGAAGGCACCAGCCATACCTGCACTGGTCCCACAACTCATCTCGGAATCACTACGCAGGAAAAGAACAAAAATGGTGTGCTTCTGTGGGTGGTAAGGTTACTGTCTGCTGACGGACCTTCACGGCTTCACTTCTCTCTGGGTACGTACTTTCTGATGGAATATGATTTAGGAACAGATGTCACACAAGAAAAGCATCCCTAAACCCCAGTTACTTCCTTCTCAGGATGCTCTATTCAGCCCTCACCATCTCATTTCTACTTTTCCTCTCAAATCACACAGCAATTCTCCCTCAAATTCTTACTGCCTCCCTCCTTCAAAAATTAAAAACTACACTGCATGGAGCAGAAAGGAGCTACTATAGCTGGTACTATGGCTGGGTAGTCACATCCTCAAAGATACTTATCCCACTATAGTGGCTACTACAGGAACAGCAGAAGGAAAATCAACACCATTTTATCCCAAGGCCTGCAAGTTCCAGGCTTGGATCCTATATTTGGAACTGACTCCACAACACATCAGCTAGAACAAGGACCCCAGGTGATCCATATCAGGCACATCAATCTCCTTTGTCTTTCCATGTGAAGAACAAATGAGAAGTAGCTTTTTCTGTATATTCACAGCTTTGCATTGGTGTGTAATCAGCCAAGTTCCTAGATCTTCCTAGATAAATCTGATGGGTCAAGGTTTCTGTGCACAAACTGTTTACCCATGTCTCAGAGGCTCCACAAGTTAAAAACCAGATTTTATTCATGACAGAAATCCTTAAGTTGAGTCCGAAAAGAATTGCAGTCAGGATGGTGCCAGTCATTCCATTGACATCTTTACCCCTGTCGGGGAGACATCAGTAGCAGCCACAAGGTGCAGAGCACATGAACACATCTCAGGCTGGCAGCTGGAGATCTGAGAATGTCATGATAAAGGCAATGAAAAAGCTCATAATTTTCTCCCAGGACTGAACCAGCACTTCAGTCAGAAAACAAGGGGGAGAGAGGGGAAAAAATATCACCTATTTATTGTTCAGGTACTCTTCATTTCTACTCAGTGGTGTATCAGCTCTCTGCAGTCTCCATTTCCAGGCCACATGGGGTAAGAAGCCATGAGATCGTAACTGTCACAGTGTTGGCACTCAGGTTTGCCTTTTTCGAATAGGAGAAACCTGTTGGAAGACTTGTTCATGCAACATTAGCATCTAGGAAAGAGGCTCCATGTCAGCCACCTTTATCTCCTTTCCTAGTACTGCCTTCAGCAGCAAGCCTGGACAAATGCATTGTGGACACATCTCTTTCCAGGGTTGTGCAATGCCGTTTCTCTCTAAGAAGCAGACAGATAATGCTCAGGTTTGCTGGCAGAGACTCGGGAACCTTCAGAGCTGGGCCATGCCCGGTATGGGACAACTAGCTGAGCTGTCTTTCAGGCTCAGCTCTATGATCTAAACTATCCAATAACAAAGATTCTGCACCTGTATAAGCCCTCTCTGCTGCAGCTTGAGTGAACGTGGTGAGGGCCTCCAGTGAGACCATGTCAGACCACTTATCTGTTTGCAAGTATTTATTTGAAGGCTTTTTTCTAGCAGCCCACACCTTCTGTGCTAACTTCTTTCACTGCAAGCAAGCTGAGCAATTCCCCTTTTTTTTAATGTAATAAGGTTTTTCATTGTATAGCTCTTGTTAGGGGAGTTAAAAATTAATTTCAGGATCTGCAGTTCTGGCTGCAGCTCATTGTCTACTTCCTCACTCAGGGCCAACAGCCCTCTTAGGGTGGGCCTAGCCGGCCTTGCGTGGAAACCTTTCTCACCTCCTTCTTTGGGGTGAAACCCTGTCACCGTTACAACGCAGGGACAGTTGTAGCCAGAGCGGGCGAGGTGGGCCCAGGGCAGGCTGAGGTTCCCCTCAGCCACCTCCTGCCGCCGGCCCGCGGGGGTGACAGGGCCCGGCGGAGCCTCCCCGTGCGACGGGGCTTCCGGCCTAGGGACGGCTTGGGTGGCCCCGGGACAGGTGGGGACGCTGGGTTTGTCAGGGAGGGGCCACGGGGCCCTGACAGAGACACCGGGCGGCGGGCTCGGGGCGCGAGAGACCCGCTGAGGCGGGGGAGGAAGGGCCCTTTCCCTTTCCCTTTCCCTTTCCCTTTCCCTTTCCCTTTCCCTTTCCCCCTTCCCCCTTCCCCCTTCCCCTCCACGCTCCGCCACTATCCCACAGTGCTCCGGGGCACCGCCTGTGGGTCGGCGATGTGCGGTCCCCTGCTCTTCATTCAAATGAGCCATGGCGGGCGGCGGCGCGGGGAACGTCGGGAGTTGTAGTCCTCCACGCCCCTCCCAGTGCGCGCCTCGGCGGCCAGCGGGACTCGCTGTCCCGGCGTGCCGCGGGGCGGGGCCGCCGGGGCGGGGCGCGGCGGGGCGGGGCGGGGAGCGCGGGCGAGAGAGGCTGAGGGGGTTCGCGCCGCGCACGGTGCCGCCGCCGCCATAGTGGGAGCCGCAGGGTGAGTGTGGGGGGCGGGGCGGCGGCGGGCCCGCGGCGGGAGTGGGCCCGGCCGCCCGCGGGCCGGCACATGGCGCCGCCCCACGCCGCGCTTGCCGGCCCCGGCCCCGGCCCCGGCCCCGTGGTCTGGGCTCAGCCCCGCCGCGGGGCGCTGCCGGCAGCTGCGGGCCGGGCTGGGCGGGAGCCGGCGGCCGGAGCCGCCCTGACCTTCCCCATCTTCGAGGCGCCGTCAGCGCCGTCCCCGAGGGGAGGCGGCCGGGGCCCGGCGCCCGCTCTTGCCGGCTGGGGGAGCGAGCTGCTGCCGCCGGGGCTGGCGGCGCCGGGCGCCGCTCGGCGGGGCCCCGCGTGTGGGCGGGCGGGTGGGTGGTGGTGGGCTGAGGGGGGTGGAAGGCCCCCGGCCCAGCTCCTCCGGCCGGCTGCGCAGAGTGAGGGGCCTCCGCCGGGGTGAGCCCGGGCCGCAGGCTGAGGGAGCAGATCCCTCCGGCGGGTGGCCGGTGAGTAACGGGGAGGTGAGCGCTGCTCGTCAGCCTCGCAGGAGCACTAGTGTACCCAGCCTGCGGCAGCAAGCGACTCTTCCCAGGAGTGCTGTCCCTGCTCAGACGTGCTCCACGCTTTGCCGTCGTGATGGTCTGAGGCACCGGAGCTGCTTCTCGGCACCGAGCCCGGTGCCCCGCGGTGCTTCTGCCTTGCCTTGCGATGGCTTGGAGGGAGGAACGGTAGAGAGGATGAACCCTCAGAGCTGCAAAGAGATGATTTTTGTCGTGTGAAAGGTCTACTTGAGTATGCTTTCTGCTTCGAGTATTTTTGATGTTCTTACTGTATTGCTGTCCTGCCAGAAGATTGTGTGAGGACTGAAGTTAACCTGACGTGGTTGAGTCACATTGTCACGTAGAAAACGAAAGGTTCACGCTTCCTTGGAGTAAAACTAGCAAAAGTGTATGTGCTCCGTGATCTGCTGTAGCCACCTAGTTTTTTTCCTTCGAGTTGCCAGTTTCCGGTGTGATTCTACAAGAGATTATTTTTTTTTCTTCCACCTCTATAGCCGTTGTCACTTTTTAGCTTTAAAAATAATCAAAACCTGCAAAACTTTACAGTAGCAAGAAGTGTATGTTGCATTTTGTTAATACGAGAGAGCTTTCTGAAGTCACTAAGTCCCAAAGATGCTGTTCTTGCAATTCAGATTTAACTCTCTGTCTAAGGCAGGCTGCAATGCTTTAACTGTTCATTCTCATTTGAAGTCCATCACTTCCAGCGTAAATGTGTATTTTAGAGTTGGATTTGTGGCATATACATTGTGTTGCTGTCGAATGGGAGCAAAGCCCAGGTAAATGCCTGAAGAGGAATAGGAACTGGTTGCAGAACTGTTGCTTGAAAGAAATCTGATTGCTGAATCAGCCACCTTCGCAAGTTGGTACTTTCTTGATTTCTCTTTTTCTGGGAGGAGTTGTGTTCAGGCAATGCTTTCTATGTTTGTGTGTGGTGATTTTACGTTTTCTTTTAGCAGCAACAGAAAAGACACTTCACATATCTGCACAGAAGTAGAGAAATTACTGTATATAATATTATTGGTGAAAAACATAATTAATTTAAAGTACAATGACATTTTGGCTTACTTTAGGACTATTTACCTATTTTCCAGCTGGGGTCCTAATTATTATTTCATGTTCCTCCCTCAAAGATTGCAAGTTGTTCGATAGATAATTTTAAATATATTTGTTTTAACATCTGTGTCTGTTCAGTTCTCTAGAAAAATGCAAATGGTAACAACTTTCTGCAGTTCTCTCTGCTGGGGTTTCTTTTGTCTCTGGCATTAATAATAGGATTGTCTGGTTAGTGGTACTGTTGAGTATGTTCTGTGTAAGAATTGCGATATATACTAATAACTGGTAACACTTGTAACCATGATTTCTTTCAGTTGTTTTAAAACTCCTAAATATTGGGGCATCACAGGCAGTTTTGACATTCATATTTGTACCTGACCAGTTTGCGTGCTTACATACCATGTTCTGGAAGCAGGGCTATTGTGTGTTGCAGGGGAGGAAAAAAAGGAAGCAAAGCAGGACAAGAAACATGGTTTTGGAAGTGTAAGATGTTTATGTAGACACCATACAAAATGTTTCAGTGACTTTTTTTAGGTGTATTTTGGAAATTTGGAAAATCTTCAAAGATTGGAGACCAGTCATTTGCAGGTGAGGTATAACAAGCCTTGCTTACACACATGAAAATCTTGTGGATCATAAAGCACATTGGAGAAAATTTTCCATACTTTGAATGCTGCCAATCAATAATAGAGGAATGCTGTGGCTAAACCTAAGACTATGGGATAATATAATGCAAAATAGCAATGTTGTCTAGGTCCTTTTCTGTTTATCACTGCACCGTGTGACTACCTTCGTGCTATCTAATTCAGGGCTGTTATTTACACAACTATCTACTTTTAACAAACCTACAATAGTGATTGTTTTCAAATGTGCCAAACTTCAGACGTGAACCACAAGAAAAGTTGCAAGGGTTAAACTACAGTTTTTGATAGAAGTTCTATTCAGAATAAAAATTAATACTGAATATTATTTTGCTGCTAAGTTCATGAACAAACCTGGTTAATTTTTAAGCAATGATTTGATAGAGAGAAAAGGGTTATACCTGTAGTATGACATCTTTGCTTCTGTAACTTTAAAATCAGTTCCTAATTTTCTCTTAACCTGAAACAGCTGTCATGATAGAGATGGATAGATAGAAATATCTTCTATTCTGCTGTTTCTTGGAGATTAAATGTTATGTTACTGGGCCTATAAGGTAAAGAAAAATGTGGTGCAGGAGTTCCCCCCTACAGTCCCCTGTTGCTTCCTCTGTTACTTTAAAACTGAGCAGCCTTGGGTTCATCCTGGGGAAGAGAGATGTGACTTTGGCCATGTAAACTTGAATTCAGTTTTTGGATTGCAGCAAGAATACTGTGTAAAAAAAAATGCCAGATGTGTAGCGTTGTGGCATTATGTCTTCCTATCCAATTATATGTAATATATTATATGTCTACATATTTGAAAATCCTCTCTTCTGACTGTTTGTAGCTCTATTGGGTTGTCAGGTTGCAGATAGGATGAGCATCAAGCTGTAGGCACATTGAAAGCTTTTCCAGAGCCCTCCCCATGTGTTTTATTTTACTAGTGGCCTTTTACTTGCTGGCATCTGTAACCAAAAAAAAAAAAACCCAAAAACCTTCAGGTTGGCATAATTCCTGCATGAATTTGTTTTAATGAAGTTGGAGTAGAGGACTAAAAAAACTGAGAAGGGGAAAGTCAATTTATTTTCCATATTTTTCAGAAGGAAACAGTTTGCGCCTTGTCACTCTTCCCCTTTCTCCCTTTCCATCCTTCCACTGTTCACATATCTAGACTTAATTATCTGAAAGCATATTTAGAATAATGTAATTTCTTGCACAGCGGAGCCCATAGCAATTACTAGGTGAAGGTCTGTGTTGAAATCAATAATTTTCTGGTTTGCCTGGAGCAGTAATTTTCAGATCATTAACCTCAATGGATCAGTCAGCTACTGTGGAGATGATAGCGAAGATACCTAAAAGAAACACTTCTTTCTTTCAGCCTCTGAATGCATGAGTTGGCTCCTCAACTGGAAATTTCATAGGTTTTCAAACGGAGAAAGACTAACCACTAAATTGGACTTTCTCAGAAAGAGGTACAGTGTGTTTAAGATGAATGAATGATGATGTAGTTCCAGTATTTCATCATCCCTGTGTTAACATGCATTCCGCCTGCATTTAGAGAAGGCTTGAGTGGGGCTTAATCCTAGCCTCCAATATCTATCAGACCATTATCAGAAAAATTGAGCCAGTCTTTTCACCGGGGTACTTGGTGGGAGCACAGGAGACAAGGGAATTGTTCCAATAAATTGGAACAGAAAGGATTCTTGTTGGACACAGGAGAGCTGCCCTCTGCATGAGGAGGGTCAAGCATTGGAACAGGTTGCCTACAGAGGTTATTTAGTCTCCAGCATCAGAGCTTTGGGGGATCAAAGTGGATAAAGGCATGGGCAGCCTGGTCTGATCTCCTAGCTGACCCTGCTTTGAGCTGAAGGAGGTCCCTTACAACCTGAATTAGTCTGATAATTTGCGTAGTTTCTTCTGTTTAGAGTGTATGCCTTTTCTAACGGAAGATGATCAAGTGATTCTTGGTGTAGTTGAATAGATGATCTGTTTGAGAGAAGATTAACTGGTCCTGTGATGCTGGTTCCATTGTGTTCCTAGAAAGTGTGCACAGGAGATGCTCCTATCTTTGCAAGTTTTAGTGGCAATAGAAAAGAGGTTGAAGGAAAAATAGTCTAAAAACTGTTTGCTGCTTTACTTTTTCTTTTTTTACTGCAGCCAAAAGACCGCTCACTCTTTTTAATCTGAGCGATTAAAAAATACATGCATGGTAGAAATTGCATGAGTAACAGGAACTGAAACAACTGAGAGCTCTTTTGTCATCTTATTTACTGTTAATCAGTAGTGAAGGGTGCAGCAACTGATGGTCTAAATCATGTTTACCATGGATTCACATGTACCCCTGGACCAATAGCACCAATTCAAAGGGAGCATTGGTGCTTGTAACACTGATTTTCAAATATTCCAAAACACAAGCTTGAATTCAATCTTAAGAGAATTTAACTTTGGTGCAGTGATGTGTAGGGCTGGCTTTAATATCCAGGGAGCATGTTTTTTTTTTTTATGGTCTGATTACTTGTGGAATAAGTGTGGTCATAACTGGAGATTAGATGGCAATCTTTTTCTCCAATAGCATGTTAGAATGCATTGGTTTGAAGTTTTTCCTCTTTAAATTCAGTGTTTTCTTTCCTGATGTTCCGCAGATCAGAAAGTCTTTACTGAGCTTATTTGCCTGTGATGGTTGTTCATTAATTCTTCAAATGCAGCTTGCTTTTTAAATGTGGCAATCTCTGGGAGACCACCTTTGTTTTCTTTAGGAATTTACATTATACTTTACTACTGTTCATACAAGTTTTTGTTGACATTTTCAGAAAATGTAGGATTTTTATAGAACTGCAGGTCTGCCACACTAGAATTCAAAAAGCCTCAAATTTTTTTAATTGATAGCAGTAAGCTTACATATGTCCAGCTCTGATAATGCAGTAAATGCAGCTGGTGGTTGAAACAATTATTTGGTCTTTCTCCATACTGCAGAGATGTGCAGATAGCCCAAATGCTCAAATATCACTGGTGCTTACACGTTTCAAGAAAAGCTGTCTGTTTATTTTCTGTTGGCAGGAGACTCTTTCTACTTTTTCCAAGTAAAAAGGTGGCTTTTCCTCAAGTTAGACCTCTGAGTAGCTCTGGTGATGCCGCTTGAGCAGAAAGATGGACTTTGTGCTGCAGCATGCTGACAGAGAATTGTCTCCAGGTGGTTTCGTTGTCTCTTGTTTGTTGAAGGAAGCAATTGGGAAGACTTTTCCTCCAGACCATTTTACAGAAATGGGTCTTTTAAGGACTGTGTACCCCTTAGGAGCTATGGGCAGTCTTGGTGTGTTCGTGGTGATCTCTCATGCCCAGAATTAAGGCACAGAAGGAAGAGGGATGAGTGTAGATAGGAACGTCTGACAGGCAATGGGAAAGATTCTGTGTTTCTGGATTTTGTGGACAGAAAATCTGTTGCCTGAGGCCAGTGTAACCCTAATCTAATTCAAGGTCACTCATGGCCCATGTGAAGGCTCCTTTCTCTTCCAGTCCTCCTCTGTCTCGTACCTTTCTTTCCTCCTTGCTGCTACTACTGTTTGGGTCACGCAGCTTCACATCATATTGGTGCCATCTGCCACTTGCCAAAGCAGATGAGGGGGACCTTAATTCAAGCAGTTGTCTCCCTCCTGGACCAGCATGGCTGGTGGCACAGGGCACAGTAAGCTGGAGGAGCCTGTGGGGACGGAAGGAGAGAGGCTTCAGGATGTAGTGTAGCATTGGACAATTTGGCAGGGTTGAGCAGCAACAGAAGCACTGGGCAGTATAGACCGTGTGGGCTGGGCTGCCGGGATTGTGGGGCCCTGTGGAAGCCCTGTTGGTGGGGGGGGGGTGGGGGTGGGGGGTGTCTGTGACTGCATGTAGGAAAGCCTGGTGTTGTGGGGAACTGGGAAGTTCTGCATGGTTTAGGGTATGAATTCCCTCTCCTGTGCTGCGGGATGCTGAATACAGGAGCTTCGCTGTGTGTTCAGGGATGCTGTGTACCCCAAAGTGTTGTGCAGCAGTGGCAGTGCCAGGATGAGGGATGAACATAAGATGAGGGTACTGGAGATACCATGGAACTGTGTAGGATGAGAGCTGTAGGAAGTGTGGTGAGAGATGTGCAGAGGGCCAGAGTTTATACTTGAGGATGTGTCAGTGTGTGGCCTGGCAAAGGGATTGGAAAATTTGATCTGTATGTCACTGAGGAAAAGTCCCCTGTGGAGCAGCAATCCCATTTCTGCAGTGTCAGCATATACCTGTTGAAGAGAGTTGCTGGCAGCTGAAGCTTTTGTGCACTGTATTGGGTTTCAGCTTGAGCACTGACTGCTGGGTGGTATTTGAGGTGGGGATATGTTCTCTAATATGAGTGGATTCCAAGAAACTGAGTAATGTGAGTTAAAGTATTACACTCCATGTTGGTAGCTCAGCTTTTCTGCTGTGCTTCTATGAAGAAGCTGTTAATCAAATGGGCTGTGATGTTCTTAAGTGGATGTGATGAGGTAGGTTTGGTTTGAAGTGACAAAGGAAAGAAAATTAATTAGCTTAAAGAAACTGTCTCCCTTTCCATGGGGCATTAAGGTGGAATATCCAATAATACACTTACACAGTGGTAACTTTCAGGAGGTGCCTTTAAAAGGACAGGTGTGCCACATTTTACATGCTTTCTAGCTTATTGAAACTTCTTTTATCTGGCTTAATATTAACTGAATATTCTTGCCTCTGTAACCAAACTTGGAGCGAACTACAGATAGATTTGGCTGGATGGCTCTGAGGCACAGATGTGTTGTAGTGTTTGACAACATCAGAACATGCGCATTCTTCCTAGCTTTGGAATAGATCTTAAAAGCCTTTTATATTACATTTATCTCATTAAAACAGACTGATAAATGTATCAATACAATCTTAAATGGATTGTATCTCATTAAAAGGGACTGGGCTTGGTGACACACAAGATCATTCCTATCTTGTTCTTTCTTTAGGTACATTTCTAAGCTTCTTACGTCTTTGACAGGCAGAAAACATAAGACAGCATGGAGGAAAAGGTGACAATCGGAAAAGAAAAAAAACCTTTCCAGAGAGAGTGAGAATGTTCAGCAAAACTATATATGAATGGCACAGGAAAAAGAGCAAGGTTGTAACAACAAAAAAAAATTAATCAAGGATCATTAATTTCAGCAGCACTTTTTTTAGTTGGGTTCTCACTTCTGGCAAAATCAACATTATAACTGGTCATATTTATACTGTTCTTTAGAATTATTTAATGCTATTTTACCTGCCAAAATACCAGTACATTTTTTAGAAGGAGATAGCAAGCTAGCATACTGATTTTTAGTTTTAGAAACCATAATACTAGTTTCTGTATTTAAAATACAAATTATTTAATTTCTTGCAGCCTCAAAGGCTTTCTCACAGTTTCAGGATTGAACAGAAGGCATCTGGTGCTTGAGTGAGGCTGTTGTGCCTGGAGGAGTTGAAAGCCTCTGGGTCTATAAACGAGGTGCAGTGCTAACATACATCTTGATCTTGGGTTCATATGATGGTACAGTGGGCTGTTAAGGGTGAATACACATTGTGTGTGTGTGAAATTTAATTTAGCAATAGCTAATTTACTTGAGCTTCAGGAGAATAAGCTGGTGGGCTTTTTGCTGTTCACTGCTTCATGTCAGTGGTAGATATGCGGTTGTTGAACATTGATACTGTCAACTAGATTTGCACTTGAATGTTTAGGAAGGGTATCTGATAGTGATGTGAGTTCATGGGTTGAAGTTGAAGCTGTGGCAATCCATAAAAAGGGAACAGAAGTGACTTTCACTTGGACTGGTTGTTGGCTCCACCACAATCATCCCAAGGTACACACATCTAGGTACCTGCAAGTCTGGAATGGAAACAGCAGACTTCAAAACTAAATACTAGTTTTTCTGGTTTTCCAAACAAGACATGAGAGTCATCCCTAACAGGGTGGGCATCACTCAGTAAAGTTTCCAGGAAGTTGGTGTGATGGTCTTAGGTAGTTTTCTTTCAACATAAAAACCTTTAATACAGGCTGAAGTTCTTTGATTTCTACACCTGCTCCAGGTTAGGCT
This sequence comes from Pelecanus crispus, assembly GCF_030463565.1. NCBI lineage: Eukaryota > Metazoa > Chordata > Aves > Pelecaniformes > Pelecanidae > Pelecanus > Pelecanus crispus. The sequence goes on from NC_134650.1 coordinate 25,624,091, forward strand.
GGTATGTGGCAATTAAGGATATGCAATCAATACAACTTTTTCTCTTGTAAAGAAGTAGGTTTAAGTTGTTCAGGGTTGTGCGTGTGTTTTGTTTTTTAAACCTGCTGTACTTGGATGGATTTTTAATTTGTGAACTGTTTTCCCAGAGGAGTGACCACACTGGGTAAAACTTCTTCAGACTGAATCACGTATTGCAAGAATTAGTGGAGCACATCTGATAGTGACCGATGCCAGATTGTAGAGCTTTTTGGAGCAGTTCAAATATTAGTTATGTGGCAACAAGTCTTTGAAGTTTTAGTCTACGTCAGTGTGTAGGGTTACTGAGTTTGATGTTGACTGTATTGCCTAGGTGGTTGATATTGAAATAAAGATGTTTAAAAATAGGATAGGTATGTTTCTGTCTTAAGTTCATTGTTGACCTTGTAGAATCATAGAATTGTTTAAGTTGGAAAAGACCTTTAAGATCATCCAGTCCAACCATTAACCCAACACTACCAAGTCCACACTAAACCAATCAAGGGTAGACTAGACTAAACCATGTCCCAAAGTGCCACGTCTACCTGTTTTTTGAACACTTCCAGGGATGGTGACTCCACCACCTCTCTGGGCAGCCTGTTCCAATGCTTGACTACTCTTTCTGTGAAGAAATTTTTCCTAATATCCAATCTAAACCTCCCCTGGTGCAGCTTGGGGCCATTTCCTCTTGTCCTATCACTAGCTACTTGGGAGAAGAGACCAACACCCAGCTCACACAACCTCCTTTCAGGTAGTTGTAGAGAGCGATAAGGCCTCCCCTCAGCTTCCTCTTCTCCAGACTAAACAACCCCAGTTCCCAGAGCTGCTCTTCATAAGACCTGTGCTCTAAAATACATTTAATATATTTCATAATACATTTAATTTAATTTCATAATGTATTTAATACATAAAATGCATTTCTACGCTGCACTTGAACTAGCATGCAGCCAGCATCAGTTGGATGTCAAAAATCACAGAGTCTGTGGTATGCTTTTGTGGTGCATTGTCACAACCCAAGCTCCTCCTGCTGAACCTCTGCCCTTCTCACAGGCTACAAAACATCCCTTTCTTAGCAGGGAGAACCACCTTGCCAGCTCTATGCTGTCACATTCTCTGCTCCACAGATGTCAGCCATTTTCTCCCTCAAGTAGTCTGGGTGTCTAAGCTCTAGCAGTTGTTCTTGGTTTGTATTTTACTTTGGTAGTTGAATTTACCACCCTGAAAACTTGTATGCTATGTCCTGTTATGCCATTGATCTAATAAGATATTTGCTCTTTCTGTAAGTCTGGCCAAATTTGTGTAACCTTAAAACCTCTGGCCTAGGGTTTGAACCCATTTCAGTTCCCATTTGTATGAGTAAAGCTCAAACAGCTAAAGGCCTAAAATATGAAAATATCTTTCTTGCCTGACTGCATAGAAGGCTAGGCCTGGTAATACTAGCTGTGGAGATCTTAGGAATATGGTTTTTGCTTCTCTTAGGAATTTGTCAAATCTTAAACAGGTGTGTGAGTAATTGACATCTAAAGGAAGCCAAAATAACTGTCATGTCCTGTGTCCTAAAACAGAATTTCATGCCTTTCCAGACTCACAGTGCAATACAGACCTGTAGCTCATGGGTTCCTGGTCAGGGATTGCAAAGAGAGACTAGTGGCTGACAGATCTTGATGTTTAGCAAGTATTGTTTAGTTTGCTTGAAGTAAACTCAGATCTTAAAATGTAATGTAGTGGGGTTTGAGCACAGCACTGTGGTGTTTTGAATTCTAGCACAATTCTTCAGTCTTTCAGAGACATATCGGAAAAAATGAATTTGCTTTCTTGAGAAATTTAATGGTAAAGCAGTCATCTGTACTGATCGTGCATGCTAGTTTCTAGACTGGGTCTGTCTCTACTGCTGCACGTGCTGTATGTTTAATCCCTCTAAAATAGAGGGACAGAAGTGTGGGATGCCTCTGAGCTTCCAGTACCTTCACTGGGAACTGCAGATTCTCACCACTGTGAAAAATCATGGTTTGTATCTTGAAATTACTACAGGTTCAAAGATAAATGTAGAGTGTACTTCAGCCTTAGTGACAGGATAGAAGAGGTAAGTAAGCTTGTGTTAAGCAAAGAACTAGTGAATTAACTCCTGTTGGGTACAATTGAAAGGATGCTCTTCCTTAGAATGGCCTGTGGATGGTGAAATACCTGAGGAACTGAATAGGTAAATCAGTTGGTGTAAGCCACTTGCAGACAATCCATATTAACAAGTCTGTTGTTTATAGTAAATGAGATCAAGTCAAAATAGCAAGCGCTTCCAACTTTTTCAGGTGGTGTAATTTTTTAAATCAGTGAATATAAGGTGGTAACACTTACTCATTTTTGTTCTTGTTCTCCACTTTTGTACGTGAGTTGTGACCTTACACTGAAATAGTGCTAGAAATCAGCAAACACCATAATAAGAAATTAAACCATTTGGTATCCAAGATTTTTACTTCACAAAAGTCTAGGATACAGAGGTGAGATTTGTGCTATTTATTCCAAAGAAAAATTCTGGCCAGCTGAGGGAATCTGTGTTTACTGATGCTTAATACTCAAGTCAAGTGCGATGCTTATTTATGTGATTGTTTGTTCTGATGAATTTTTTTTGTTGTTTGCTTTACAGTCACTGGCTTTAGGTGAGGATTCAGAATGGGAGACAAGCCTATCTGGGAGCAGATTGGGTCCAGCTTTGTACAGCATTACTACCAGCTTTTTGATGCAGACAGGACTCAGTTAGGAGCAATATATGTAAGTACCTACCTACACAAAGGGGGTTGGGGCTCTCTCCCATTATTTGTCTAGGTTTCTCTGGTTTTGATGTGTGGGAATACACAGGGTGGGATAATGGGTTTTATCCTGACTCCAGAATGTCAGACAGTGCAATACACTTACTCAACTTTTATTCATTGTGTTTCTTTTACATTTCACTTCTACTTTGAGCTTTGTCTGCCTTATCTATAGGCAGTCAAACTCAGAAAACCCCCAGTTGGCTGCAGACAGTGGCTTGTAGCGGAGGGGGCTGGTGGTGATCCTGTGATGAAATTCTCTGTAAAAGCAAATATGCTAGCCTTAGTTTGCCATTAATTTCCTGGCGTGGATTTGCTTGGATCCTTCTTGAAGTGGGGTGTGATTTAAGGCCTACTCTGTGTTTAGCAGTTCTTGCAGGTGTTTCTTGGATCTCATGCTGTATTAATCCTCAGAACATTAAAATAGATTTAAAATTTTGAATACAGTTTAAGTATTTAGACTCTGTTAAATTTAAACTCAGTTTAAATTTCTTCAAAGATTAGGTTTTAATTTTTGCTCCTTATTTGGGGCAAAATATATCTGGTTTCCAGAATTAAAGACTATCTAACAAACCCAAGGAACATCAGTTTTTACTTTTGGGGAAAGACTTCTCCAGAACATGCAAAGTGCTCCGCGTGTGGAGTTGTTTACTGGTGGTGAGGAATGCTGCTGGGTGGCTGAGGCATTTCAGCAAGACACTCAAGTCTTACAAGTCTTCTAGCAGCATATCCTGTTATTCTGACCTGTTTTTCATCTGCTGGATGAATTGTGTGAAGCTTCACCAAGCTCTTGAGGATTGAAACTGTTGCATTAACATCATCTGACACCCCTCCTTACACCTCAGCAGTATCAGTCGGCACTGATAGCATTTGCTCTTTGGACTGTTGTGTATTTGCTATCTGCTAGACTGTTGCCTTATTTTCACCAAGAAGCTGTGTTCAGAGAGCCTGTAAGGCAAGAAAAACAAGTAGCCTGTGTTCAGTCCACAGATCTAAATACTTCACAGTTAGCAGTTTCTGCCATGTTATTACCAAAACATGTTCAGTCCTCAGAAGACTGGTTATAAGTACAGGCTAATTTAAATTCCTGGAAACATGACCTTCCATACAATGAACTTGGGGGCTCTTTCCACCCTTAGGGTCTTTCTGCCTTTCATCAGTCAATGGAGAAACCTATGCAAATGCAGTCAGCAGAGCTGTTATACAGGTCACTGATGTGTAATTGTTTTGTGGAGTTTCTAAGCTATGGAGGATGGGACCCTGTTTTGCGTGGCTAAAATGCACCAAGGTCACCACTTGTCTAAATTAGAGGAGGTTTTGCAGAAATGCACTTTCACTGATGAGCTTTTTACCTTCTGAGACCCTGTGGGAGTGAACAAATTTTATAGCATGCAGGAGCGCAGCAGGGAGCTCTTGGATTTGTTTTGCATTCCCGTATTGCTACTTCCATGGCAAGGTTCAGTTTTCTCCTTTAGTGGTGTAATCCAGGTCAATTGAGGTTTTGTCACCTATTCCAGGTAGGTATCTGAGCCAGTCACTTCTGCTATGAATTGCTTGAGTTATGTGAGTTGGAGCACTATGTCAAAGACTTGTTTTGCAGTTATTCCCCTGCAGTTTTTTAGCAAGAAAGTGCTGTAGCTACTTCTTTGCTCTGCTTTGGGTGTGTGCTACTTATAATGAAATATTTTGTTATTTTTATGCCGTTTTCTCATCTGTAGGGCTTTTGGGATAGAGGAGGGGATGCTTTTTGTTCTTGAAGCAGTTGCTCCCAGACTGTTGATACAGCAAGTGACTGGGGAGGTAACGTAGCAGAGAGTCAGGTGGACACTAATTAGGTGCAGTGTGAAGTTGTAGTGTGTTTCAGGAAAAGCTTATTTCCCTCACCAATGTAATCTATGTCCTTTGCTACTCTTTGAAACATCAGGAGGGTCCTGCACTACTGTGTGCTCACCTGCTGATTGCTGTTGGGTCCCCTCTGCTTTTGTGGCTTTCCATATTTGAAGGCTGTAATTTGAATGCTCGAGAGGATAGCCTCATTCTCTCGTGCCATCACCCAGCTTCTCAAGTAATGAACACGGGGGATTGATATCATGTAAGATGCAAGTGGTGTTGGCCAGATGACTTGCTGTGTGACTTTAGATTACACAATCTAAATTAAGTCTATTTTCTCCTAAAAGGGACATGTCTAAACTCAAGAGGATGCTGTAATCAGGGGCTCTTCATACTGCTTTTGGTTGCATCTGTGACCCTGAAATGCTTCATGCTGTTGCTCCTGGTGCACTTTTGTTCTTTTGGCTCTTGCTGCACTGTATAGTTCCTTCGGATGATATGTGAAGGAACAGAAGCTTTTTTAGAGTGGTTGTGACTGTTGTGCAGGTTCAGCAGAACACACCCTCCCTCATATACTGGAAGTGCTTGTAGGCTGAAGCACCTCAATCACTTCATGCCATGCAGGGCAGTCTGTTAGAAGGCCTTTAGAGGCACATCCTGTTTTTCTGAACGCAAGATACGCAAGTCAGTACCTGATGGGGGGACACCAAACCAAAACTGGTGGTGCAACTCATTTTGTCAGATTTCTTCATATATTTTTGTCTCTCTACATGCTTGACTTTGTGTCCATAGGATTATTTTTTTGGTATCCTTTAGATTTTCTGCTGAAAGCTAACTTTGATCCAAAGGCAGGAACTTTTTTTGCTGGTAGAATCGTGATAATAAAATTTAATTTAATTAATTTCTAGTTGATTATTCCAGACTTTTTCAGTTACTCTTTGTTGTTTCTTTCCATTTCCCTTTGAGGTAGTTTCCAAATAGCTGGATTCTAAGGATATATGCTAAGTAAACAAAGTCTCTTCCCAGGATTGCCTAAGGGTTACCTAAGCAGGTTGATGAATTTTTTTCTTTTCCCCCCCAGATTGATGCATCATGCCTTACATGGGAAGGACAGCAGTTCCAGGGCAAAGCAGCTATTGTTGAAAAACTCTCTGTAAGTCTATAATCCTTACTGAATGTTTTGGGAAACAGTTCTGAAGGCTATGAATTAATTGCTTCTGAAGATTTGAGTTAGACTTCAGCAGTTTAAAACTCTTGAATACAGGACTTGCACTTCCAACTTCTGGTCTTCAAAAAAATGTTACTTGTAATTTAATTCTACGTAGTGGGGTGTTCCATTGGTGGCTCTAATAGTGGAATGTTAATTGATTCTGTTAGTTTGCAAGGTTATTTTGTGACTGTACTTGCATTTGATATTATTGATTTATTTTTTAAAAAGTATAGTTCATAAGCTGATCCTGTGACCCAGAGGAGCGAAAGGTGTTTTTTCGTTCTTTTAAAGCATGCCAAAGAAGTAGCAATAGCAAATGTGTTATTTGGATCTGCCTATGATAGAGGCTAAACATGTTATTGCAAGGAACAATTTGTTTTCTGATACATAAATGCAAATAAATTCTGTGGTGGAGAACCTGACTTATCCTCAATGCAGCATTTGTCAGGTGTTCAGATATAAGCAGTTTGGGACTTTGAAACCAGTGTTGTTTCTTCATCAAGTGAGAGGTAAAGCATTTCTTACTGTATAGAGACTAAAACTCTCTCTCCATGTTCATTTAGTTAAACTTGGAGAGATTTTACCTTTTGGGTAAATCCATGCTTCTGTTATAAAACTGGGTGTACTTATAAGCTGTTGTGAAGCTTGAAAGTTTGTTTCTCTTGCAAGATATGTGAAGGGCATGTTTTAGGTCCCTGGACGTTCTGCTCAGAGCATGGTATATAAGGCAGATATACCATTTTTATTACACATTGAGAATAAAAATCTTTAACTTTGATGCTTGTTTTGTACAGCTAGTGCTCCTGTGTTTTGGAATCACTGCTTTCATCCAAGACGTCTTTAACTGTGAAGGCTGAGGTTTGCCCTTGGATCTGTGTTTTAGGTGCCTGCATTGCCTTTGAGAAGGCCACTTACCTCAGAATAGCACAGCTTGCAACTGCTTGCTTCTAGATGGGGGGAGATACTCAAGCTTCAGAGTTGCTTGTTTGTGTACTCAGTGTTCTTTAGACTTCTGGGCTAGCAGCCATTTAGATACCCAACCAGCTAAGCATTTGCTTGGCCACAGTGTCTCGGACTGCTGCCTTGGATCTGGCCCAGTGCAGATCGGCCCATTTCCCACCAGAGCATTACTCATCTTTACCTTCCCTGTCTGTGGTGCCAGTTAGACTTTCTGGATTCATGTGCCTGCTGCACAGTCTTGCTTGGTGCATGAAGGCATGCTACTATGCCTCAGGGAAAGTTTTTGTGGCTTGTATCCATCTGCTTAAGGAAGAAATGCAGTAAAATTATTCCGTGCCCTTCCACTGCCATGGCTTGTTATGGGGCTGTTTCAATTTACCGTGACTCTTTCAGCACACGCCTGTGAGTGCTGAGCTACTTGAGGTTTGTTTTGCTGTTTCAACTTAATGTGCTCACCTACTCTGTGCTTCTGGAGCTTCTTAATCAGTTGAGCAGATCACTGGAAGTTTGACACTGGAATTTGTTTGCACTTCTGCAGTCTTGTGTTCTTCAGTGCCTGACTGATTAATCAGTGTAAGTGCCAAGGGGCAGGATTTTCTTTTACAGCAAGTTGTGCTGTGTAACAGCAACACTATGGCACCTTTTCAACCTGCTCAGTCAGATGATGCTAATGCAGTAGGGCAACGTTGTAAAGACACTGCTTTGCTAGCCCTGGTGTACCTGTACCTTGTCACAGAGTGGGAGTTGACACTTGTTCCTTCTGTCTTAATTGGTGCTGGACTTAGGTGCTGTTTCAAATAGAGTGCCTGTCCTAATCCGGGGGTAGCCTAATGTACATGGAGCATTTGAGATAGTCATGTAGTTCTGTGAACCTCCTGCACCAAGGAGGAAGCTGGGACAGGTAGCTTTGTTGCCAGGAGTGAGTTTAAGCTACTCGACTTTATTTTTGCAGAATTTCTCTTACCTGACTTCAAGGAGGATTCCATGGTTTTGGTAGTGAAAGCCCAGACAAGATTTAGTGTCAGAGGACACTAGAAGTCTTGGTTGTTGTGTGGCTTCTCACTTGTTAGTTGCTTTTATGGTACTCTTCATATCAAGAAATGCTTCTCTCCAGTACAGATGGTTGTCCATTAGCAACCATCCTTTTGAGGTAGCTTCACTCTGTCATAAAAATCGGTGAACTTTCCTATTGGATGACCCTACTCTTTACAGTGGGATTTACCCTACTGCATCACATGAGTAAGCAGCTCACTTGGCTGGCCAGCCATTGGGGTCCTTTTCTCTGAAGGACGCAATCCAGTACTTGAAACAGGCACCACCTTACCCAGCCTTGTCTTTGGTTCCTTGCCACCATTTTGCAGGGCTCTTGACTCTGAAGCCTATCCTTCCTCCCTGTTGTTTTCTCCCCAGTCTCATCTCTCATTGGCATCTTGTCACACTGGAAGGTGGGCTCTGGATACAGCCCTTGATCTCTGGCTTTTCAAGACACTTTTCTTGCAGGACTTGTTCGACAACAAGCTGTTGTGCTAAGGTGGGACCAAGTTTCATAGCACTCTTCTTGTCAAAGGAAGGGTGTGCAATGTCCCAACCTATGCTTGTGCAGGCACATTCAAGTTTGGGATAGTGACCCTGGAAAATAGTCTGCTGGTAGTTCAGAAAAGACTGCTCTGGCTTTTTTTTTTTTTTTTTTTTTTGTTACTAAATGTCTATTCCATATTACAAACCAATGGCTCACTTTGCAGTTCATAGTAGGTTCAGATTGTTCTTCTAGCCAAGAGGAAACACTGCAGGCTTTATTACAGAGTGTTCTTGAATAGTGTCCCTCTGTGATTAGAGGGCTGCTCCGTACACTTCCTTTGCTTCCCCAGGTACTGATCCTTCCACAGTTTCTGTGTTTTCTATTATCCAAGGATTTAACTTCCTGGTATTCTTCCTGAAACCTTATGCTTGTCAGGGGCAAGTCTGTACTTCACATCCTTGACAACAGGACTTGGGTCTCCTAGTCTTGTACCTAGGCCTTCTAGGAAGTCTTTCAGGCTCCTTCCACTAGAGTGAAATGCAGAACTTGTCAAAGTACATACTTGTGTCTACCTCAACCTGTTAACAAATCAGGGAAATGTAGCAAAGGCATCAAAGTACAACCTGAGCGTGCTGCTGTCTTGTGCTGTGCATGGACTCTGGGTATCAGCCATGTGGTCACCCAGAGCTCCATCCGCGCTGAACTGCCACTTCTAAAGCGTTTAGCATTAATGCAGTTTTTGATAGAACAGCGCCAAAATTGTGTTTGTGTGACAGGACTCTGAGATCCCCTAGGTATTTGATGTTCACCACTTGGAGTCTTCCATGGTTGGAATGTGAATGTGGTCTAAGTTGAGAGGAATTATTCCCCAATGTCTGGTGTTCCTTGCACACTTAACTCCAGACATAGTTGCATCTGCTACATGAGCATGGCAAGCTTTTTTTTCTTTACAATATGTGTGCTCTTTATCTCCACCACCGCCTCCTTCCCCCTGCTCCTGCTTGGTATATGGCAAAGATGGTGCCTGTTGCATTGTTGGTTCAGGTGCTGTTATGAAGGAAAGAAAAAAGAGGAAAGGTGGATATGTGGATTTCAAGTTCTGAACACTCGTTCTTGGTCAACCACCCTTCCTTTGTATTCAAAGCCATTTTAACAAAGAAGCAAATTTGGAGTTGTCTGGTAAACAGTCTTTTAACACTGTTCAGAGTAGAGAAGCTTTGTGCTTGTATCACATGAACCTTCACCTTGTAGATGAACTGAAGCTCTTCAGGCAGTGTAATTAGACTAGGAAAAGGTACTGCTTAAGGTATATGGTGACATATTATTTTGTGTCTTGGTGCTCAAAAAACACAGCTGTTAGGATCAACCCAGCCTGAGTAGCATCGAGTTGCAAAAACTCTCCAGGCAGTGCTACTAAAATAGTCTAACACTTCATAATGTTGGATTTGCTCAATCTTTGTTTTTGTAAGTTAAATAATGCAATGACTGTACATTTTCTTCTTTTGCTTTCTTTTCATTGCAGAGCCTCCCTTTCCAAAAAATACAACACAGTATCACAGCACAAGACCACCAACCTACACCTGACAGCTGTATACTCAGTATGGTAGTGGGACAGCTTAAGGTAAACTCTTTCCATTGCAGGTTAACAAATGCTTATGTCTTAGATTTTTGCAGGATTCTAAATCATCTGATTTCTGGAAACATTAAAATGCTCTCTTGGATGGGGAAGGAACACTGGTAAGCTTGCATTGGGCTGTCATTCTTCTACTGTCAAGACTGTCAAGAAACTGCTCATCCCTTCAGATAACTAGCACTAGGTAAACCACCTGTAATGTGACAGTCGTATGTTTCTGCCAGGCAAAGTACCATGGTTTTTACTGCGCATATAAATATCGTATGGGCTCTAGAAGCATTAATATTTCCCTTACCCTGATGCAGTAAGGTTTCAGTGTCCTCTGCATTTAAAAGCATCGTTACAGTGTTCGTGGGCAACATAAGCACATCTAGTTTAATGTGCTCTTTGATGTAATGTATGCCTCAAGCTGTGATTTAGCAGACGTTTTTTGTTAGCTGACAACCCTTCAGTAAGACTGTGCTTTTTCTTTGCTGTCACAGGACACAAGAATACAGTTCTGGTGTTAATACAGTCCATTACCTCTGTAATCAAAACTGGTTCAGCAATGGGAGTGTTGCCTCCGAGATCAAACGTTTGTTGTTGAAACACCTTCTTCTTGGGTAGAAATCAGATTATTTTTCAGGCTGTAATATGATTACATTGCTGTTTACATTATACTACTGAATTGCATAAACTTACCCAGTTTCCTGTTGTTTTGAGGAAATGTTGGATCTAAATATACCAGGGCCACAGACTTGTAAGCTAATTACACTACTTATCAATAAAATAAGTTGTCCTGGAATCTGCAAAAACTACCCTATACGTAAAGTTAGCTGTAGGCAGAACTTGCTCATGGTAGGCAGTGTTTGTTTAAAAAGTGTGACATTTCATAGCAATAGTTAAAATTATCAGAGTTAGTTTTGTCAGGGTTTGGTCCAGCCATGCTGTCAAGACAGGACTCTAAAGCCATCCAGTCTTTAGAGTTACTTGAACCCACTTTCTTTTAAAATGGCTGTTTAGGTTTTCTTTTCCTGTTAACTCTGAATGGCACCTCTGGTATCAAAACATTCAAACTTTCACTGACTGCACTGTTAACTAAGCAAACATAGGACTGAAAGTTTGAATCTGCTTGCTTAGCTATTCTCCTTAATTGTTTTGGGCTGGGCAGTTGAGAAGAGCAGTTCCCAGTGTATTGCATCCACTTCGAAGCCTAACATAGATAGCTTTGGCTCTCATTAAAGTTGCTCCTGCTTCATAGCTGCAAGCTAGATTCCAGCTTTCTTCTTGCTCGATCCCACCTGCACACACTCTGAGGAAAGACAGCCACACGTGGCCATGGAAAGCACTGAACTGCAGGACAGGTATGAAGTCAGACATACTGATCTCATCTGTCTCATTCTTGGTTGTGCACAAAACTCAATGATGTGACCAAGACTTTTTGACTCAATGTCTTGGGCCACTCACATCTGCACCTAGTTTTGCATGGTCATGTTTTTAAGGTTTTGCATAATTATTAAGCAGATCACAGCATGTAACAGTGATTGTGTTGAATCCTGTGGCAAGATACCAAGTTCTTGAAGATTCTGTAAAGCTTTTGGGTTTTCTCATCCCTTAGTATGGTGGTTAGAGTTGTACATGCAGTCCAGGAGCTTTCTATAAATATCATGGCTTGGAGTAGTATTTCTTACTGTGCTGGTTTTATCCATTTTACTATTTATTTTACTTTTTTTTTATATTTTCAGCTTGCTGAAATTATTCAGAATAATTCAAGGATCACGTGATAGTGCATCTAGGTACTTGGAAAGAACATATTGGATTAAAGTATGCCTATTGTCATGATGAAATCCAACTTGTTTGTGAATTTTTAGGAGAGGCAGCATTTTTCCACTCTTCACGTGGATGTGTCTCCAATCTCAGCTTTAAAAAGCACATTTTAATGCCTGGGAAATGCCGTTCCTCATTGAGGAAGCGCCCAGAAAGTCAGAGCCAACTTAGAACTTCTTGCTTCTGCCTTGTGTGATACTTATACAGGCAGACAAATGAAATTATCAGTAACAGTCTGCAGCATGACATACAGTAAGCATTTCTGCCAGTACACAAACCTGGTTGCCATACGTAGAGAATACTTCTTCTTGTGCTAATACATAGGTGTTGAGATGCATTAAAATGGCTGTCAGTGCTGTTTGCAATACAGTACAGTAACTGAGAACTACTGGGTTCAGTTAGTGCATTTTAACAAGCGGCTCAGTTGAACGGGGTGCACTTTAACACGCAAACATGGAGCACCATATTTAGTTTTATTTAAAGGTTGCCTTCTTAATGGTGTGGCTGTTCCGCACAGCGTGCATCTGTTGGTCTTGAAGACTGTAGAGAAATTTGCACAAGGAAGGGGACTTTCAAGACCATCAGTAGCAGGGTTTGAAGGGAAAAGCCATGCTTCCTGCTTACTATTCAGTTACCCTTTCAATGGGACTGTGAAGCCAAATTCTTCAAAGCCCAGTACAATTAGTGCATATGCCTTTGAATCCTCTGTGGTTTTTCAAAACTTGCATTGTTTTATGTAATGAAGGAGCATGCATAATGCTTTTAGCAGAGTAATCCAAGAAAATAATAATGCTAAAATGCCTGTAACATGCCCTTTGTAAGAAGTCATTCTGGGCATGATATTTAAATGGATTTTCTGAGGCCTTAGTTGCTTGAATTGCTAGTTCCAAAAGTTCAGTGGAAACTCGTTCTTAAGTGAGCTGGGCACATCTTGTATTTCTTCCTTAAACTGTTATGTTTTGATCTTGTTTGATTTTAGGGGAAAAAAACCCAAACCAAAACAGAAAAACCTTCTAACTCTCCCTGCATATACTGTGGGGTAAACTTGCTACCAAATTGTCACAAAGCCTCAGCTCTCCTAACTGTACAAGAATAGTTCTGGAGAAATAATGGGGGTCAAGGACTATTACTGTCAAACTCTGTATTTCCTGTACCAGAGTATTATGCCTTAAGTAAACATGCAGATTTGGGTTGTTTTAAGCCTTTGGCCTCCTGTGCTGGAGGAGGATTTAACTGGGGTCAGTTGAAATCATTACTGCCCTGTGACAAGGTCAAGATGTGTATCTGCCTCTGTGCTGTTCCAGTCTACAGCCCAGCATGGTAATACCAATATGAACTGTAAATAAAAAAATAGCAACATCTTTTGCAGCAGAATAATTATCTGCACTGAGAGGACTGGACACAACAGCTTCTTCAAGATGATGTCAGAGAGTAATAGAGCATCTAAGTAGGGTGAATGTCACTAGCGAGGATCTAACTTGCTGGCAGAAGCAAGTTGCTTTAATTGAAAAGCATATTTTCAAGTAAACATATGAAAGAACCTTTTAAATGGATGTTGAGATAGGTAGCAATGGTTTTTTTATCCTTTTGTAGAGGTATAATAAATATACCCCCATTTATTCTAATTCTATTACCATTTTTTATTGCTTATTCATTGTCTGGGTGCATGCTTGCTTGCTTCAACTAGGAAGAGTGAGGTCATCAGTTAAGCCTTTAGGAGTGAGTTTCCTTTGGAACACTTTGCCAGTGTTCATCTCAAATGTCACCCAGTATTTTCAGTGTGCTTTGCCTAGTAACATATTTCTCCTGTCATGCTCAGGCAGATGATGACCAGGTTCTAGGCTTCCACCAAACCTTTTTGTTGAAAAGTTTTCAAGGTGCCTGGGTGTGCACAAACGAAGTCTTCAGGCTAGCCCTGCACAACGTTTAATGCTCTGCCTTACCTCTCTTCCATGCAGTCCTCGCTGTCCTGGTTGAGTAAGGAGTGCTCTCTTCTCCCTCTTCTGTCACTTGAGCTCGGCTGAGAAGCATGGCTGTGTCTTGCACGTTCTCAGAGCAATGCGTCAGACCTGTGGCTCTCCTCCAGAGTGTGAATTTTGAAGTGATTGTTGCAGAATTAATTGTAAATAACTAATTGTTATGTAGTGTTTCCTAGGCTTAAAAGGGAAAGGAAACTTGCAATTAAAATCACTGGATGTTTTTGTAATGCATGCTGAATACTTAAGTTAAAGCCTGTTAAATGAGGCTTAACATCTGAAAGAACCTGCTATCTTAAGTAATTAGCCTTTCCTTTGAGATAAGGATAGCTGCAAGCCTGCAGTTCAATCAACAGTTGCTCTGGGCTGCTGGTGAAAGAGTAAAACTGTCTCTGACTAGACAAGAGGAGAAAAGTTGTTCAGCTGAACTTGCATTGCAAAGTAGTGTTGCATCTAATACTCTGACATGACCCATAGCTCTGTGAGCTGAGGACTTTATGCAGTTTTGAGCCTGCAGGTCAGAAGAGATGTAGAAAAACTGGAAGAGGTCAAAAATCTGCCAAGACTGCCAGTGTTTGAGAGCTTGTGGAGCTGGGAGAGGAGGTGGCTAAGGGCAGTCTGCCTGAAATGTAGGTGGAAAGTAGTTGAGTACTTCCAGCAACCTGAAAACAAACTGTTCTATGTGGTGCCAGACAGTGTAACAAGGGACAGTGGTTGCAAACCTAACTTGGGAGGTTCAAATTGGACACAAGGGAAAGATTTTCGTTGGAAGGCTGAAACCCTGCAAAATGGTGCCTGGAAACCTTGTGAAACTTCTGTTCTTGGAGGCTTGGAAGACTCTGCTAGACAAAGCTGTGGCTGATGCAGTGCTGCTGGTAGTGTGTGATCATGCTTAGCATGAGGCTGGACTGGAAACCAGAGGATCCTTCTGATCTGATTCTGTGACTTTTTTAACTTTTATTGTAATTCAGGGATGTCATGAAAGAATTTGAACTGCATAAAGGGAAGCTTTGTAGGAAAAATAAAGTCCCTGCCTTTCAAGCCTGAGTTCACATCTGGAATGCAAATTTTGAGTTGGACAGAGCTGGAGTGGAAAGTAAGGGTAAAGTTTCAGTGATGTTATCTAGCTGTGAAGAAGATCCAAAATAAAATGGGATAGGATTAGTCTACGCCTTCTAGAGCATCTCAAGTCACTCAACTGTGGGTCTTTGCTATATGTTCATAGGACATATTGAGAATTTTGGGAACAGACTATAAATTCATTCACCTTAAATAAAGTCTAGGATTTTCCTTGTTTTTAAAGTATATTGCTATTCTATGCTGTGAAGCCATAACATGAAAGGAATAAAGCAAGCAATAATGTGTGACTTCATTGTGGGAATTTGCTATATGTACAACAGCAAGTGTTTGGGGAAGAATTCCCTTAACATTTAATCTGTTTTCATGTGTCCAGTCCTGAATTGTGTAAGAAAGGAGGAAATTCTCCTCAAGCCAAAGCACTAAGAGCTGCAGTGCAGCTAGGCCTATCAGAAATTGAGGAAACCTACACTAAAACTAGTCTGCTGGCATCTTTTTTTTTTTTTTCCCCAGAGGTATATTTTTAAAGTGTACTCATGTCAGTAATGACATGCTCAAATTTAGTGTGAAAACTACTTAAGCAACTTGTAATATATGTGTCAGTGACCTAGGAGGAGGAGACCGTAGGGCAACTGAGAGTATACTAAGTGCTTATTAATAGTGTTGATTAGAAGTGGTTCAAACTGAAACAATTCTGCCTGGCTGATTTAAACTAAGCCATTAGAAAGGAGCTGACATGAATATGAATTCATTCCAACTTAGTCAAAAGGGATAGCATTAATAAGATGCTTTACAAAGTCATATGTCTAACTTTAATGTACAGCGCTCTGATACTACTCAGTTTTCTTAAAGATTTCTTTGTGTCCAGGAACCTACCAGCTATCGAGCAGTAGTGAGATTGTACCAGGATGTAAGTGTTACCTGATACCTAGGAAAAGCTAGAGAAGGCATAAACCCATGTGTTTCAGCACACAGGCCACCTCTTCGGCATGGATATGCAAGCATCTTTTCTGGGCAGATCTAATAATCATAATACTTCCCCTGAAATAATTAGCATGACTGCTGTCATATGTGCTAAGGAACTAGGTGGATGGCTGGTCTAATCCAGCATAATTGCTTGTGTTCACATTGTGCTGATTATTATGGAGCCTCTGCCTAATGCAAAAGGAGGCATGTATCAGCGTGACAAAAAGCTGCCCAGTTCATCAACCTGTTGAACAGTGACTTTATTGGCACTTGTCTTGCTTGAGGGTTTTTCTTTCATTTGTCTACTGAACACTTAGACTTGCTCATACTTCTGGCCTTACTTGTTGCATTCTTAATTTCTGGCTGTAGTAGTTTCCTCATTCACTTTGTCCTTCATGGTTTTATAGTAATTTGATATCTTGCCCATTCTCCCCACCCTGATTGCACTTTTGCAAGCTAGAGTGTCATACTCATTTTACTTTCTTCAGTAGGAAACTGTCCTGTAGCTGGCACATCTTTCTTGTCCTTGTCTGGCCTTTGCCTATTCTACCATTTTAATTTTTGTTAAATGATAAGAAGCGCACACAGGATTCGATATGTGGATGCTCTCTGTGCATTTATGTGGTTGCTTACTTACAGCTTCTGGTTCTCTGCTCCTTTCCTAACAACTGCTAACACTGTGCTTGCCTTGATAGCTGTTGAGCTCTGAGCTGGTTTCAAAACCAATAATTGTCCATCATGATTTCAGTATCACTTTCCTGAGAGGCCAGAGCTAATCTAGGGCTGGTTTTGGTTTTCTTCTGTGAATTAGCATACACTTGCTAAAACTGCACTTCATCTACACCATTTTATTTCCTAGGCAGTTGTCACTGTGAAATCCTTGCAGTGCTGTTGATTTGAGCGCTGCTTTTACATGTACTTGATCCTACCAGTGCTCTGGCAGATTTGCTGTTTTGTGATATAACTGATGTCCTTAGCAGGTTGCTCCTCAAAGCTGACTTGTTTCACAGTCAATTTATCACTCACATGAATATTACTTTTTAAGTAAAGATATTTTTGTTGTTTATTTTGTAGTCTGCTTTGCTCTTCAGCCTTTTCACTTGCTTTTCTTGATGGACAGCAGCAGAGCATTGAGAATAAACATTTAGCACTTTGACAGTCTGGTTCATGTGTTCCTCCGGCTGCTGCTTTTCAATGCTTTTTTTAATGCATTTCTCCCCTTTTCTGAAGCTGAATAGTTGTGTGCTGAAAGAATAGAGTGTAAAATCCTCCAAAAATGCTGAATTGATTACACTGTGGTCAGCATCAGAAGATTGTTTTGTGTGCTGTTCAGATTAAATCCTATTATGCGATTTCCAGCTGATTTGAGAATAATTTATGTTATTTTGAGGCTTTAATTCCTGCATGATATCTCTGAGGAGACTGGTAAACTTTAGGTGGGAGAACTAGTCTCCCTCTAATACTATTTTTCTGCTTTTGTAGTAATACAGTAAATGTAGTGCAGGCACTATAACCCACCTAGATGAATTGTCAAAGGCAGGAGTTGAGGGACTTCTGCAAAGATCCCTGTGCTTAGAACATCTTGTCACAGCTATAGCAGATACTTCACTCCCTTTGAGGTGTTTCTGGACAGTGGAAGTGGGAAGTATATGTAGCTGGCCAGCTGTATCTGCTCTGGGAAAGCTTTTAAAAGCTTAGATCATTACATAGGTCACTCAGACAATATTGCTGATACTGACTTCTACAGAAACTCCCTTCTGTCATCAATCCAAAGTACAGCAGCTACATACTAATTTTTAAACACCTTGTTTTATGCTTCGTTCCTGTGTAAGGCCCAAAGAAAATTTGTGATTCAACACTGAGGCAGGCATTCTCTTATCAGTGTTGTGAAGCTGCTGGAATGAGATGTCTTCCAGAAAACCCCAACTTCAGATGCCATTGCAGGATTTTTGTCATTGGGCCCTAGGTGTTGGTCTGCAAAGCACTTTGGAACAGAACCTCTGGTTGTATTAGTCTCTCTTGAGGTACTAGGCATCTTACAGCATGTGACATCACTGTTAACATTAGCTTTTAAGTTGTCTTATCATGAGTTTTGGAACACATTTCTCAAAAAAAGAGGTTTTTGAACTTTTTTCCTCTCTTTCTACAGGCTGATGAAGACCCTATCATGGGATTCCACCAGATATTTCTATTAAAGAACATCAACGATGCCTGGGTTTGCACCAATGACATGTTCAGGCTAGCATTGCACAACTTTGGCTGAGCTGGCAACCCCGAGGCACCCATGCTTCCCCCCCCCCCCGCCTCCTTCTCTCCTCTTACTGGTATTATTCACACTCACGGAACATTCCAAATATCATACACAAACCTGCAGCACTGCAGAGCGTGAGCAAGCAAGACCTGTGACCTGCCCTTTTGCTGAGTTTACATTGTCACTAGATGAGTTTCTTGTGCATGATGTTTGGAAGTTAGACTTAGCTGCATTTGACAAGAGAAATTTGTGTTGTACCAGCATGCCTCGGAAAGAATTTATAATGCAAAAGGTTGTTGTTTATGTACTGACAAGATGCTCTGTAACCCAAAGAAATGAAAGAACAGCAGCCTGTACAGCCCAGATATTGATTTGTTCAGATGTTTCAATGCTACATTACACAATAAAACCATGAGATTTTCTTAACAGTTTAAATTGTTTTAATGAGTTGGATATGGAGTATATGGTACCGCTTGCTTTGGATACCCTCTGTCTGCCTGGTGAGGAAATGTTTGCAAACCTAGAACCCTCAAGAGCACTTGATAGTTTTACCAATGAAGGCAGTTCAGGTATGCCCTTGGCCATACAACTTCTTTTTCCCTCCCTCTCAGCAGCTTTTATAACAGTTTTAGCTCAGTTTTCAATGTTGACAGGTTAGTTCTCAGTGGTTGTATTTTACCAAGGCAAAAGCCTAAAATAATACACAAGGATGACAACAGTCATGGTAGCCTGTAGTTAATCTGCATGACATCTATTATGTTCACCCTCAAAGCTAAACAAGACAGATGTATTTTCTTCATAGGCAGACATGCAGGATGCCAATCCAGCGCTGCCCTCCTGGAGTTTGTATCTGGCTCTAAACTCCTGGCCAGATTCATGCTCTGTGTTGTCTTTCTGGCATCCCTTCATTATAATTTGAGCTGGTACTGCATTTGCTGTGCAGGTTTTTACAGCATGGTTGGCTGTCATGTGTCTTCCACCCTGGAGGTGGTGGTGTTCTACCAGTGAAGGGATTTACTAATCTTTCCAGCATATGAGATGCACAGGAGCAGAATCACATTTGCTTTACCTTCAGACCTCACTTAAGCTATCAGACCCCAATTTTCAAGGGATTAGCATGCCTCGCTGAGCTTGTTTTTGAAGTATATGAACTTGGCATTTCCCTTTTTAATATTGTAGCTCCAGATCTGAATGAAGCCTGGCAGATGAGGGAGGATCTAAGAATAGATCTGGCTTATGAACCTTGCCCTGCAGAAGGATCTAGTCCGTGAGGTCAGGGTAGTCCTTTGAATGACAAGCTCAATAAGCCAAGAGAGAGCTTGCTTAAAAGTCAGGTTCAAGTGAAGGATATGTGCGGCAGGTGTTAGTTTAGAAACCTATCTAAAATGAGATTCTTTTAGACTGCTAAAAGTTCAAAGCAGTTATCTTCTGAAATTGGTCATGTAGGTCTTTCTGGGGCTCTTTTTCCTGCCTTTCTCCACAGAGTCATTCACTCTTGGTTCCTTACCTGGAGGAGACAGACACCAGAGTTCCTGAATCAGTATTGGTTACTATTTTTGACACCTGCATGTGTCAGCTTTGCTGTCTCTTGTCTTTCTACCCATGTTTACTGCATTAGACTGAGCCCTAGTAACCTCCTGAGTCAGGAGGCCTGGGGGGAGAGATGGTGAAAGCTGCCTGTAGTGGGAGGGAAGGCTGGGCAGCTGTATGGGATTATTTTCCCCCCCTAATCAACCTGACTTAACCCTTTATGAGTGTGACTTTAGGTATCCTCTCGTGGTGTTGCACGTAGCGGGAAATCACGTTGGCTGTAACACCCGAGGGGGCCAGGGCCGGTGTAGGCCCTTGAGGCCTGCGGCAACCGCCTCCCCCTCAGCGCTCGGCAGAGTCCTGGCCCCGCGGGGAGGAGGAAAGGGGCGGCAGCAGCTCCCGGGCCGCGGCTGCCGGGGCTGCCGGTCCTGGCGCTGCCGCCCGGGGCCGGACTGGCTCCGCCCCCGCCGAGGCCGGAACCCCCCGTCCCGGCGGCAGTTTCCGCCCGGCGTACTAGGCCCGGACCGGAGGCGGAAGCGTGGGTGGCGGGCCGGGCCGGGGCAGCGCGGTGGCGGTTGTGCGGGCGGCGGCGGGAAGCGGGCCGGACCCCATGGCCTCCTCCTCCAGCATCGACATCGAGGACGCGACCCAGCACTTGCGAGACATCCTCAAGCTGGACCGGCCGGGAGGTGAGGGGCCGGGACCGAGGGGGCGCGGGAGGCCGCCACCGGCAGGCCTGGGCGGGGCCGCCGCACAGGGCCGGCGGCCGCGCTGCCCTGTCCCGGGCCGGGGCTGCGGGACCCTCCTCGGCCGGTGTGCCGCTGCTCCGCCGTCTGTCAGGGGGCCGCGCTCCGGGGCTGGGCCCGTCTCGGGGTGCCAGTGGCATCGTCCTCCGCCGGCTCCGTCCCGCCCGGGGCGAGGGGGGGTCCCACTCGGCCCTACCTCTCTCCCCGAAGAACCCGGGAGCCAGGCGGGAGGTGTGTACCAGACGGGTAAGGAGAGGAGCCAGCGACCCAGCTTGAGGACCGTCGCTGGGAGATATGGGAGAATATTTTTGCTGCTGAACAGAGCGGGAGCAGTTCGGACCTAGAGCTCGCTGCTGCGGGTCTCTGGGCTCTTTTTATCTGAGAGGTATTGCCGCTGAAAACTGAACAGCACTGATCTCCTCGACCCGAGTCTCCCTCCTGTGTTAAGAATGCTTTGAATTTTTCCCAAGGTGTTTTGCTGAGTTCAGTGGAAGGGGCTATCAGGCATCCCTCAGATCAGTGCTATCCTCAAACCTGATGAGTTAATGGTCTGAAGGAGCCTGAGACCATGAACATTTTGCAAAAAAACTTAGCTTCTGGGCAGAGGACAGAATTTATGCCCGTGTTGTGTTCCTGTTGAGGAAAAGGCAGGAATAACGTAGCTTTTAAGTGTCCTGAGAGTCAGTACGAATGTGCTGCCTCCAAAGCGACTGCCACGTGTGCTGCGTTTTGCTTGGCCAAAAGGGTGAGAGGTTGGATGCAGGATTGTTGTGGGAGGCATGTAGAAGCACATGGGGTGATGGAGCAAACCTACAGGAAACCAGCTTCATTAGTTTTACTACCCATAGAGAAACTTCTCATTATTTGAAGTAATTTCTGTTGTTTCTGGAGCACTTAGGTGCTCCCAGATTATAATTCTTACAAGAAAATACATTTTTTCCTTCACAGTGCAGTGCTCTGTACTTGAAAGACTGAAAGGAGACTCAGTGCAGGGATGGGGAACACTTGTTTCACAAGCAATTTCTGACCTGAAAGGATGTGTCATGGTTGGGAAATGGTTGGGAGTTGTTTCTGTTCTCTCAAGGTAGCCTGAGTTTCCCCAGAAGCAGCTTCTCTTGCTGGCTGAAGCAAAGGAGTTATTTACTGAGTACGGCTTGCTTACTTTCATTTTGCTTCTTTCCTGTTCATGCTTTTTATACCTTCTCTGTCAACTCTAGTCCACAAGAAGGCAGTTGAGAGGAAGAGGAGCAAATGGACAGTAAGTCAAGCAGAAATCATTGCCTGGATAGTAGCAAATAGACTTGAACGAACTGGACATAATAAAGTGAAGAGCAAGAGTACTTGTTTGTCAACTGAAAGCCTCTGAAAATCCTGGTAGGATGTCAGAGGAAAGGGAAACTGGGGCATCCTTCAAGGCTTTTAAAGGAGAATAGAAGCAGCCTCATGAATTGCATGTGTAGGGCTAGTCTTGTCTGGCACAAAGGTGCTGTGGTCAAGGTCCTCTCTAGTTCTAGTTTCTGTAATACTCTGGGTTTCACTTAATATCCAGCAGAGACTGGCGTAGCTGCTTTTCAAGGTTATTGCTACGAAGAAAGTTTTGCAGTACTAGGTTCACGTAGCTATAAGCAGCATTATGTTATCGTGGGTGCTGTCCAGGCAGATGACAAGAAACATTCCCCACTCTAAAGAGTTTACAACTGTCATAACGCTTTTTAGTTCTGCTGGTTTCGGTGATCGTGAAAATGCGATCCACCACCAAAGTCTCTCTTGACACAGTTTTCTCTCAGTTTTGGCGAACATCCTCCATTGCTTCAGAAGCTCTGTCCTTTTTTGATGCTGTGCCCTCAGCAAGGGGATGCTGCATGATCAAACCATGGAACTCCGAGCTGGAGCACGTAGACAGGCTGTCAATGCCAGCGTGCTATGGAGGAGAGTCCCTGCTGGTGTTTTGGGCAGGATCCTTCAATCCATGCTGAAATCTCTGCTGATAACCAGGTGTTACATGGGCTCACCCTACTCATGTGGTGTTTATCAGGGAAGTCACTGTTCAGTATGAAGTAGCATCCCTGATGTGGGGTGGGGGTCAGAGCAGGAAGAGTTCAGTATCTCGGCTCTGATTGCTCCTGCTTTCCTGCCCTTTAAAAAGGTAATGAATATGACCACACTTCTTTCCCTTTGAAGGCCAGTACTAGTTTAGGTTAATACTTTGTTTTGTTCATGTACCTACTAAACACTGAGCCTCTTCCCTTCTTTTATGCCTTCAGGACAGTGTGCAGGCAGCACCTGTGCTTGTCTGACTCCGACTAAGACAGAGTGATGGGCTAAGGCCATTCCTGAATGTCAGTGTACTGTTATGCCCATCAGCCTCTGTGGAGTGTTTTGTCGTTCCCCTTCCCATGGAGTGAACATCACCGTCCTGCTGTCCATAACAGAGCAGAGCAATGTGAGCCATTCCTGTTGCTGCAAATAGAGCAAAGAATGTATCATCTTTCTCTGGCAGCCTGGATGCTTTTTCTGTAGTGAATGTTTTCCTGCTTTTGGTCACAAGGGATAAATTGTAGTCAATGGAAGTTGCTGCAACTGGACAAGCACCCACCATGTGCTGTGGGAATAAGGCGCACATCTTAATCTTGCAACAGCAAGCGCAGCACAAATGTGTTAGGTGGTTACAGGATCGCATTCCTTGGCCTGAAGTTTCCTTGTGCCGTGTGAGCGCTGCTGCTGTTTTTCTGCAGTGCAGGTAAATTGAGGTGAGCGCCCAAATGGTCTCTGCATTGGGATACCCTGTTGCTGCACAGGCTTTTTCTGTCCATAGCATAGTTGCAGATTTAATGACTCTGTTCATAAACAGGCAAGTTTTAAATATTCTTCTGGCAAATGAATAATAGTTGCAGTTATTTCTGTAGGCAGCAGTGCTCATCCTGGTATGTTAAAACCTGTTTGGTAACTGAAAGCTTGCCTTGCCTTCAAAGGACATGCCTCTTGCCCACAGTTATGTTTAGGTTTGTTACGTGTGCCGTAACAGTGGAGCTTTTGGTCCTGGGAGCAGCCATTTTGCAAGAGCTCAGCAGCAGTTGTTACCTGGCAACAGTATATGAAATTTCAGTTTCCAAAGCCAGTGAAAATTTCAAGCGAGGATTTTGCTGAGACAGGAGGCTTTGACTTCGGTGTACTGATGTGTAAGTGCAGATGGAGTGGGCTTGCTTTTCAGTAGGGATCGTCAACTATTTACCTTGCTAGTGAAATAGAAGAGTCTCTTTCACCCCTTGTTACATCTGTCCTCTTCTAAAAGCCTTCAGAAGGCATGGAGGCCATTAGGCAACTTGTGCTAGGTCAAATATATGAAGTCAGGGCACATGCACTCTTCAAAGCACAGCTGAAACTCTGAACAAATGGTTGCTTTGTGCAAAACTTGAGCGCTGTAAACTTCTATGTAGCTAGTCCACCAAGGGAAAAATATGGGAATCCCATAGGCACAGCTGCACAGTTTGATAGCTAAGTTACTTGAACACCTGGACTTTGAGGTCATTTCTCAGTCAGAAGCTAGTTCTGGAAAGTAACAAATGTATTATTTCCAGCCAACCCCAAATGTTGCAGCTATCCACTGTATTGCTGGACTGCAGAGATCTCTCTGCAGGCATGGGTTTGAAATGACTCTTCAAGAACCCTTTGGTCTGGCACATGATTCAGTAAATCTGAATTACCAGCTTAGTCTTTCTGATCGAAGACTATTTGCTCCTTGAACCTGCTAAGTTCCTCATACCTGTTCTTTGGTGTTTTTCTGGTCTGTTAGGATTGCTTGTGTCAGAAAAGAGCTATGACTTCACTCGTTTGTGTGGAGATAAGTTTCTTACATGGGAGGCCTCTTACACATCCTTTTTGGAGAAGAATGCTTTTCCCAACCAATTCAGCATATTCTACCTGATAGATGAGTAGAACCTGACAAAAAACATCTGGAGGTAGTGTATTTCATACAGTGCTATTTCCTTTAAATGGATATTGTGCAGAGTTGGTTGTGCTTTTCCCTAGGTTCAGTGAATGAGAACCAGAGACCATCAAATTCATATAATGGAGACCTGAATGGACTGCTGGTGCCTGATCCCATTGTGGCCGGAGATGGACCTTCTTTGGCTAAGCCAGTGCATCGCAGCATTTCTCTGGCAGCCCTGCAGGAGAAGCAAGTCATGTAAGTTTTGTTGAAAAGAGGCTGAGAGTGAATAGAAGACGGTTAAAAATTAGTTCTGGTGAGCATGGACAAGCATGCTGGGAATCTGACATTGAATTTTACGTTGAGTTCAGGTGGCAATTGTGAGTCCATGCTATTGGTCAGAGCTTTTGTAGCTTTTGTGATGCTGATGCATGGAGCCTGCCATCCCTGCTGCTCAGGAACTGAAGAATATCAGCAGAGCTGTTTAGGGAGAAGGGGAGCAGGACTGGTCGCATGGTGGACACTGCAAGTCAAGATGGAGGTAAATTAGCAGGGCTCTGGGTGGAACTTAACGTCCTCATATAGACCTCCAGCTGGACTCTTTCAGAGACCCAAGTTACCTGAGTGGTAACTTATACCAGTTTGTAGTACAGTAGACATTGTATTTGTCAAAGTATTTCTTTCCATGTAACTTAAAACAGGACAAATGAGCTAGATTTCTACCTAACTCTTTGCTGAGTTGTGCATATACATCGGTGTGTTTTGGACAGTACCTGTGCTTTTACTGCTTATATGCAAGAGAACATAAGCATATAGAATACTTTGGATTTGTCGTGGGAGTAGTAATACAAATCCACAGCTACAAATCCCCATCAGTCTAATTAGTGTAATGCTTGGCTTCATGTGGTGACTCTTAACATCAGAACTGGTGTAAATAGCTTTTGTTTGGGTTCTCTGGTCATTGTTTTGAGAGAGGATGCTGTGAGAACCATGAGCAATGTACACTGTTGTTGATGAGGTTCAAGTGGTTGGCTTTGGTCTCTTTGTTGGGTAGTAAAGGCTGCTCTAACCAAATGTAGTTCTGTGCTCAAGTCAGATAGACTAATGGACTGTGAGAAGAGACGGGAGGTTTTTAAGCTGAACAAACCAGGTGTTTGGAGCTCTCAAACCTGTGACGCGTGGAGAAGGGAGACTCTGAAAGTAGTTTCTGGTTTCAGTTGTTCAGGTCAAACCTCCTAGATGCACAGATACTCCTGCATTGCTGTTAAAATTATGAATAGTAAATATCTGACCTCTGCTCTCTTCCTGTGAGTCCAGTCTGATTTCTGCCCCCCCACCCCCCCCACTTTGTTTTTCTTAAAAGCTGCCTTTCTGGTGATGACAGCTCCACTTGTGTAGTGATATCAGCAAAAGATGTGGAGATAGTGGCCAGCAGTGATTCCAGCATCACCAGTAAGGCCAGAGGGAGTAACAAGGTAAGGAACAAGAGAAAGCGTAGTTCTGTCTTTTTTTTTTAGTCACATCAGCTCATGCTTGAATATTTTAAACAGAAATTACTGTCTTCTTTCCTGTCTTATAGGAGCTTTTAATTAGGTAGAAGTTTGACAAAGAGCTTAACAAGGCGGGGAAAAAATTGGAGCAGTATCTTGTAGCTGATTGTTGCTGTTATTCCAGAGTCTGGTCAAGTTATCGTCTAATTTTCAGGAATAAGTCCATGATCTAAGCTGTAGGTTCCTGAGAAAGTGCCCTTCCTTCACAAACAAGCTTTTCCTGCTGATTGTTTCTTCACTGGAAGGTCTTCACTATGGAGGGAGGGCTGCTCTTGATAGCTTGCTAGCCTCAGTCCTGCTGAGGGCCCTACCCAGCAGATCAGAGCTGCAGAAGAACCAATATGCTGAGATTAGTACTAGTGCTGTAGCAGAGTACTAAGACATGCTGAGAACAAATGCTAATAATTAGGAGAAAGCGCTCTGGTCTTGATCCTCTTGGCACTTTTTGTATCATTCTGTTCCTTGATGTGCAGTGAATTAAGGGACCACAGGGATCATAAATGAATAGTGTACTATGTTATCATTGTTTTTCATAGATAATACTAAAGATAAAAATGAAAGGGAGGATAATTTCCATAATTTCCATAGTTTTTCTTAATTCTTTGCTCGCAGAGACAATGCTTATCAAATAAGACCAGGTCTCAGTTTCTTGGAAAGCAGTATTAAAACTAAAAAGCAACTGCCCATGCGGCAAATGTGTTTCTATATTTCAAAAAAGTTTCCAAGAACTCAGACAGAGTGCTAACAAAGAGGTAAAGGCTGCCTCACTGTAGTTGCAGGGTAGAGTGGTGTTCTGCAGTGTGACAAATTCAGTGAGTTGCATTCCTTCTTGTAATGGAAGGAAATATCCATCAGCCTCCAGAACTTTGAATGTTCAGAGCTCTGCTGCCTGGTATTCAATGTACAATATTCTGATAGTTTCCTGTTAAGCATTACAGATCTTCCCTGGAGGAAATCATATATTTGGCAAGTTTGTTCCAGGAAAAAGCTAATTCCAAACAGTTCTCGTATTTTGTTTTCTTTCTCTTGAGCAGGTGAAAATACAGCCTGTTGCTCGATATGACTGGGAGCAGAAATACTATTATGGCAATCTGATAGCTGTTTCAAACTCTTACCTGGCTTATGCTATTAGAGGTGAGAAACTTTCTTGTCTTGGATGTGATTTGTATTCTTTTGCTCTGGGTATCTCTAAAAGAGGCAAAGTTTGCATCAGAAGAAGGTAACTGGCAATAATTGAAACACTTCTTGTAATACCAAGATCAGGGTGCTGTTGTAGTGAGAGCGTAAGTGAAGCTGGAGCTCAGGGGGAGGGAAGAGTTCGTGGTGTAGGAGAGTTTCCACTGAGAAGGAAAGCTTTTCTGAAGTTAGAAATGAAAGAGAAGGACTCACTGGGGATGGAGGAAAAGCTGAAGGATTACATTGGTTTCACTGGACAGTAAGCTGATGTTCAGATTACTCCTCTAATTAAGTATTTCTGCAGTAAACACGCTTCTCTGTAGCTAAGCACAGAAACAGCCCTGTGGTAATTTGAGCTGATAAATGTTTGCAATGGATTTGCTTGCATAAATTTTGAGTTGAGTTTAAGGCTAAATTTAGATGAGCCAAAGAGCAATGCAGATGCAGTGTATTTTGCAGTAGGAAGGGAGAGAAAAGCAGAACAACAACAGGGAAAGCTTGTTTCACAACATACATGAAACAAATGAACACTTAGTCATCTGCAATGTCTCTTTCTGCTCTCATATAAGCACACAGTGTTTGGGGCTCCATTGGCTCTTCCCTTTCTTCTTAGTTTTAAGACTTGTCATTTTGTCTGGCCTTTTATGAAATCTACTATTCTGCTTCTGTGTTTTTTGCTAGCTGAGGTTATTTTAGAGCAGCTTTAGGGTGTCTCACCCTTTTCTTAAATTACTAAAGCTTGGGTGCAGTAACACTATGGAAAGCTGAGTGGTCTGTTAGGTCTGGATTGGGCATCAAGAAGTGGAAACAACAGGGTGTCCATAAGACTGCCTGCATTATGTTTGTCTGAAATGGGGAAGTTGAAAACTTTGCTTGGTGTGTGCGTGCTCTAAAGCATGTTCTTTTCAGTCATGCAAGCCAAAAAGCAGTACTTTTTGCTAGATGGGTGTTCATGCTTTTTACGCTCCCCTTACAGATGGCATATCTGAGCTACCTGCCTCTCAGTGACTCCTTTTCTCCACTTACTGAAAATGAAATTGCAATTAAAATTAATTCACTGTCACTGGAGGTCAGTCTTGGAGGTTTAGTAGCTTTGTCATGAGCCCAGGATAAAGATTTAGGCTTACATTTAATGAAGGCACCTTTCATGAGAATTATCCTGGGAATCATGAGAAGTCAACTCCTGTTGACTTTTTAAGTAGAGCAACTTAGAATTTGAGGTGCTCAAGAAATTGTAGAAGAAACAGGGAATTAAGTTGCCCCTTACAAGACAGGCAGACTCCTTCTTGATGCTGCCGTTCCAATCTTCTGCACCAAAGCTGAAAAGTGCAGTGGGTATTTGTGCGTGTATCCTGGGTCTTGAAAGGGCTTGTTAACATGGTACCTATTGATATGGGTTTTTGGTGTGTTGCCAGTGACAGCTGATGGTGGGATGGGTGCTGGAAATTACAAGCTGATGGCTGGAAACAAAGGCAGTCCTGTGGGGAAACTGCACAGCTAAATGATGACTTCTCCCTCTGTCTTTTTTGCAGTTGCCAGTAATGGCTCCGCTATGGTGCGGGTGTTGAGCGTCAGCACTGCTGAGCGGACCTTGCTGAAAGGATTCACAGGCGGTGTGGCAGACCTGGCTTTTGCTCATCTCAACTCCAACCAGCTGGCATGCCTGGATGAGGCTGGCAACCTTTTTGTCTGGCGCCTGGCCATGGATAAAGAAAAAATCCAGTATCTTGTCAAAATACGTCTCGTAACAGTCTTTGTGTAATCGTTAGATGTGAATGCAGCCTCAAAATTGCAACTTACTGCATGGCCTTTTCAGAATAGCAGCTTGCAGGGGGAAGGTCAATAGTTATGCCCCTTCCAGAATATCAAATCTGTCAACCTGTGCCTGCATTCATCACAATCATTATGCGAAATTGCATGTAACTTGAAATTCTAGGAGTGATGCCTCAGTGCTCCTTCTGGTCCAATAAAAAGTAGTCATTGAGAAGTATCAGTCTGTACTATCTGGCCTTACACAGGGACAGTGTCACCTCGACCATGTGACAAAGCTTTTTATTCACATTTGTCTGGTTCTAACTCTTTTCCTCAGTTACTTTTCTGGGGAGGAGGATGTAATACTTCCCTCCCGCTCACTATCTTCCTTCCAAACCTGTCATCTCTCTTCTTTTGGTGGTCCTGAAATTTATTTTCAGTGTTTGATTCATTGCCCTAAGTCTTTTCCTTTTTAATTGCTAGGAGTGACTGCTCAGTGCTTTTGGGAAGCACGTCAGTCTGTGGGATATGTCATCTAAGGTTGTGGCTTCTTAGTTTTAATGGTATACCATCATTTCAAAAGCCCATCATTTCAGAAGCAACTGGAGCAAAGATGGTTGTAGTTGTTTAAGATCTGATTTGTATGGGTGGACCAGAGCACTCAGCCTGGGGCAACGTGGTAGCTTTTTGGTCTTTCAGTGGTAACGTTGCTGTGCTAGCTGAAATCATTTGATCTGTCCATTAGCAGTCATGTGGATTGCACATTCAGATGTGTGTGTGTCCTGTTGTGCTTATCCTGTCCCTGTCTGCAGCCTGCAAGAGAAAATTGTAAGACTCTATTAACTTTTGTAAGCCTAACCTCGTCTTCCAGTGAAGAAATGCTACCTTGCCACCTTTCTTAGCAGAATCCTTTTATCTGATTTCTTTTTGAATCTCAATGATCCAAAAAATCTTGAGGTTTAGTAGTATTTACCAGAGGACCAGGCCTGAACAGGTTATTGCTGAGTGTCAGTAGCACTGCCAGAATATTGTGTTTCTTAACTGTGGTGATCAGAGAGGAGATCTTGGTTAACATCAAGCGACCTGACAATACCCCGTTGAACACCTCTCGAAGAATCATCTGGTGCCCTTTCATCCCAGATGATAATGAGGAGAGTGGTGAAGAGGGAAGTCAGACATTGGCTTTGTTACATGAGGACAGGGTAAGAAAACCTTGCTTTTGAAATGTTGTCCCTTATTAGAGGCAAAGAATCTAATGAAGGAAAGAACCGATATGGTAAAGGCTTCTGTCTGGTCTGTGCTGGGCATCCTCCCATAATACGAAATGTGGGATTCCTTTCTTCCAAGGAGAGGTCATGCTGATCTTTCTTCAGGGCTCAGGAGGAAGGAAAGTGATAACTTCTGCTTGCCATTAAATAGTGGGACCACTAGAAACAATTTGGAGGGCCAGAGGCATCACTCATCTGCTCAGGCTGAGCCAGTTCCCAGGAGAGGGGGATTGGTGAGCCACAACTACAACTGCCAAGAGTGGTTCCCTGTGCTTATGTATAGCTGGGTGTCAGGAAAGCATCTAATGGCCAAATTGGGTGGAAATGGGAAGGTTTGTGTCACGTATTTGCCATTGGGCTGGTATGTCAGGATATAAGATAAGGATATAAGAAATTCTCTACTGGATCAGACCAGTAGTTGTAGAAATAAACCTGTGTGCCCACATGTTTGTTTTCCAGGCAGAGGTGTGGGATTTGGACATTATCCGAACAAACAACAGCTCCTGGCCGGTGGAAGTGCCTAGCATCAAAGAAGGCTTCATCGTAGTGAAAGGCCACAGCACGGTATAAACCCATTTTGCTTTCTTTACTGCCATCCATAGGTGATTGCTGCAGATCACTTAGGTTTTCTGTGGGTTATAGTGTCTCAGGAGCTGCAGTTTTTAGGACAGTTGGCTGTAAAAAAAAAAAAGTTTCTTACCCATCCACACTATCACCCACACCTACGGGCTATGTACACACGCTATGGGTAAGTAACCTTTGTTTAAAGAGCCAAGGTGAATGTGTAGTCATTTGCTTTGAAAACAGCTCTTGAAAAAACTCATCTGTATTTCCAAGGGCCTGTTTGACAACCTGCACTGTATTTCTACTATTTTGTTACATCTCTTGGTAAATGGAACCACTGCAGTGGTTTACTGCTGGATGAAAAGGGGAAAATTAAGACTGATGTCATCTATATTCTTCTCTGATTTCCCTAATGAGTATAGTTATATCTGTGAGTACAGTGGACCAGGACTGCAGCTAAGTAATAGGTGATTATTCTGAATATAAAAAAAACAACTGGAAAGAGTCCAATTTCACTTCTTGAACAGGATGATAGCAAAGTAATTGTATCGCTTAGATGAAACAATTATGATTGTGAAACAATAGGACTGTGAATAGCCAGAAGATCCCAAACCAAAATGAGCTCTGTTCATAACATGAGTAACAGTGGGAACAGTAGCAGCACAATCCATTGTACTTAAATTTGCTGTCTGGAAAAGGTGATTGTTAATTATTATTACACAAAAAAGCCCTGTCAATTCTTCTGTGAAGGGTTAAGTTGCCTGGTGACATGTCTGTTTGGAAATCACTCTGACCTCATGTACTAACAGACTGTTAGTCAAATTCCTGTTTGAAGAGAGTACTCTTTCTCCATGAAGAGCTATAAAATCACTTTTCTGTGTCTTTTGGTTTCTCCCCCGCCTTCTCTGTTTAGTGCCTGAGTGAGGGAGCACTTTCTCCAGATGGAACTGTGTTGGCCACAGCAAGCCATGATGGTTTTGTCAAATTCTGGCAGATCTATATTGAGGGGCAAGACGAGCCAAGGTAACTGGAGAATTAGAAAATGAAGGATCTTGGAAGAGAGAGCAGCATTTTCTGATAATTTCCTTGTTACAGAATTGCCTGCAATGGTCATTCTCAGAACTTTATAAAGATATTCTATATAGGGTGAATGTTAGTGAAGTAATTTGTTGCAGAAGAGTTGTATCACTGAATGTCATGTATGTTCAAGGTTTGGTGAACTTAGAGCTGTGTCTGGAAGCAGGAGTTCTGTGCTTTGCACAGGCTGTAGTCAAACTCTTGCACTGTCCCTGTAAATGGACAAAGCTCTGAGCTGTTCTTCTCCATGTTGACTTATTTTATGTATTGTGCCCTTGTTAAGACACCAAACCAAATACCAACGCATGATTTCTTCTTTTTTTTTTTTTGATCACAAATAGATTGTGCATGGGCTGTGATCTCCTTATTTTATGTAAGCCTGTAAACAGCTACAGGCTGGTAACACTTGGTGGCTGCTGACTTAATGCTGTCTTTGGACAAGGGGTAATGTGTTCAGCGCCTGCCTTATATATTCCTTATTTACTACTCCTGCACACTCAATCTTTTCTAATTCTTTCTTAGGTGTCTTCACGAGTGGAAACCCCATGATGGCAGGCCTCTTTCCTGCCTGCTCTTTTGTGACAACCATAAAAAACAAGACCCAGAGTAAGTCCCCAATCCCATACTTGGATTATCAAGGTTTAGTGGTGTCTTCTAACTCTACCTTTGGAGGGTTCCTTGTAACTGCATTGTACTTGTAAAAAAATGAATGTTGTGGCAGAGGCAGGTCCTGTCCCCTTTGTAGTCAGTTTTCTAGTGATGGAGAAATAAATAAGGCTCTGGAGCACAGTATAAAGTGACCTTAATTCTAGTGTCAATTCCATGAAAGCAATGAAAATTCAAAATTGATGAGTCCTTTCAGGTTTGTGTTATGGTCAGTTTTAACTTGCCTGTTATCCTCCAAATTTCTACTACAGTTGATTAAAAAGTGACTGTTTTGGTTTTTAATTTTTATTCTTTCTTCAGTCAGTTGTAGCCTTAAGGTTCTTGAGAGCTATGAGAGCTATAATGGTTTCTAATCTGCCTCAGACGCAGAGATTTTCTGGGAACTTTAACACATGGTTGGGTAAAATCAGCTATGGGCAGCTTGTGAGGAAGTCTTCTGTGAAACATGCTTATGAGAAGGACCAGATCTTCTTTAAGACAACTTAATTCTGTTGTCCCTGCAGGGTTCCTTTCTGGAGATTTCTCATCACAGGAGCAGATCAAAATAGAGAACTGAAGATGTGGTGCACTGTGTCTTGGACCTGTCTACAAACTGTGCGGTAAGTGTTGATATGATGACTCTCCTGATGGGTTGGATTTACTTTGAGCAGTGGTTTGTAACAAAGCTCTCAATTTCCAGGTATGATTACTTTGCAAAGGTTATCCTTGATCTCCAATGGAGTCTACTCTAGCCCTAGTTAGAGCCTCCTCCTTTGCCAATCTGACCTATCTGTTGAAAGTTGTCAGGGCGGTGACAGACTGTCGGGTCAAGCTTTGGCAAGGCGTGGGAGGTTGATCCTTTTATACAGTCTCGTTGGTGTTACCAAGACCTGTTGTTTTCAATTTGGTCTGTAGGGCACAGACATACCTGTAGCATGAGGAGGGGCGTTCCAAATTACACTCCTTGAGAGCTTTCTTCTGTGGAAATACTAGACATTCAATAACCTATCTAGGATCTCTTCCTCTTACTGATTTTTCTGATTTAAATAATGAGAGGCTGCTATGTTGACAGAGCTTAAGCGGTTATACAAGGCTTATTTGCCAAACCATATGGGTCCAGAAGTTCAAATTCCACTTTAGTCCATCCCTTCACTCAACTTGTTATGTTCCTTGGTTTTACTTTTCTGCTGGTGGATCATGGCCTCTCTGATCACATGCATGTGTAAAGCCGCTTCTGAATTGCCTTCTTAAAATGAGAAGAGTATGGCATGCAGCCAAGTGCTGCTTTTTCCGCCTTGTACTACAGAAGGTCCAAAACCTGTAGAAGGGTTATTTTGGCTTGGTAGATTTTTGTTTTTAAATCTGTAGCATTGGCTCCTGTCCTCCTGTGAATGTAGAACATGTTAACTAATGACAAACTGTCATCTTTCATTTAAATGTTCAGAATCTATATCTAGTTCCTATTCTGTGATCTCCGTGCTGAAGTCAGTACTGGTCACTTAGCTGAAGTCAGCACTGATTTCTGCAATGATGTTTTTGTTCTAGTGGGTGGTTGCACTGTAGTATGGCTGTAAACTTAAGATTTTTTTTTTTTTTTTTAACTAATGCAGTTTCATAGCAGTCATTCTGGTTGTGCTAATCTGCCTTGCTTTCTGCACCACCCTCCCTCTTGTTTGTGGATCTAGCTTTTCTCCTGATATCTTCAGCTCCATGAGTATTCTTCCCAGCCTGAAAGTCTGCCTGGACCTCTCCGCAGAATATCTGATACTGAGCGATGTGCAGAGAAAAGTAGGTGGTTCATTTTATTGCTGGCTGTATGGGTAATGGTGACAGAAGGAGAAATGACCATCTGTCTGACTGATTCTGCTCCCTTGGTCTAGGATTTGCACATTAATAGCTAAAAATGCAGAGGCTGGCCTCAACTATTTCACCATAAGATGTCAAATGGTAACAATTCAGCTGATTAATCCTGAGGAGCCTGAAGGATTATTTCTCACCCTAAAGTAAAGCTCTCATTTGGAGATACCTGTGTCTGGCACAGTACAATTGAGTTCCTGGTCAACATTGACTCAGATAGGAGTGTGCTTATTGTGGTTCCCTTGAGTGTTCTGTTCAAATTTAAATGGTCCAGGCTTTCTTTATTCCTCGTGTTATTTCCATTGTTCCAAGTCTTGTTCAGGTGCTAGGCTTTGTAGTCTAGACGCATGGTCTAGCTAGACTCATGGTCTGCTCGGAAAGCCCAGTGATTTACTGTTTCTGATTCTTCCAGGTCTTGTATGTGATGGAGCTGATGCAGAACCAAGAGGAGGGCAAAGCTTACTTCAGTTCCATTTCTGAGTTCCTCCTTACCCACCCAGTCCTAAGCTTTGGCATCCAGGCAGTGAGCCGCTGCCGGTTAAGACACACCGAAGTGCTCCCAGCAGAAGAGGAAAATGACAACTTGAGTGTAGGTAGGTGGTGAAGAGAATTTGGCTGCTGTGAGATCAGGACTTCTTTCCTGACTGGTTCTGGCTTTCTCATAAAAGGCTGGCTCTCCTCTTAGTCTGTATGAAATACATCCTATGCAGCTAGAGTACATCAGGGAAACATAGTAGAGTTGGCTACAAGGGACCTCTGGAGGTCTCTGGTCCAACCTGCTGCTTGAAGCAGGGCTATTGCTGGTGGCAGATCAGGTCACCTGTGGCTTCATCTAGTTGCATGTTGAAGGCCCCCAAACATGACATTTCTGTCTCTGCTCTGGTGCCCTGTCCCAGGGCTGCACCCCTGCCTAAAGAAAGTATTTCTTAATACTGAACGTGAACCTCCCAACCCAGATTGTAGCCATTGCCCCTTACCACACAAATTCCACTGAGGTGTTTCCATTGTTAAAAAAAACATTCCAGGGCTGTGTGAGCTTAAGTGCTGCGAGTGACACTTTGGTTAAGGTACAAGATTAGCTGCTCGGTATCCGAGCTGTGATCCTTTTGCAATCATGTAGCATCGTTGTCCCCAGCAGGATGCAGGGGACAACTTCCTCTGGCAGCATAGGGTTGTGTCTCCCTCCAGCAAGTTTGATGCAGGCTCACAGGAGCAAAAGGATTCCTGGAAGAACTAGCAGGATATATTTCTGTGACTGCTTGTCTGAGTAAACTGTGTAATTAAACATCAGAGGTGTGAGCACATGGTCTGAGAAACCAACTGCTTGCTTCTGAATCGTGCTGCCTGAGCTGTAACAGATGTGAGAAAAGTACACAGTCTGAGTTGAGGGAAAGGGTGGGATTCTTCGCCGTCACATCTGGAAGGCATATTCCCAAGCCACAAAGCTTCTTGCAACAGAAATGAACAAGTAACTCTCTTTTTAGAGGAGAAACGCATGAGATGTCTTCTTCTGGCCATTACTACAATGAATATGGTAGTGAATCCTGTGGAGAACTGTCCTATGTAGACATTCCTTGATCACTGCCTCTCTTCAACTGTTGGTTTGCTCCTACCCTCCTACCTTTCTGTTAGTAAAATTTGGAAGGATGCTTTGAGTAACATCACATATTTCCTATTGGAAAGATACAGCTGTACTGATAGTCCAGAATGACATGCTTCCCTATGCCATGTCTTGTACATAATTATAGTTAATTCATGTTGTTGTCAATATTAGTGGCATTGCTCTGAAATGCAGAAGGAAAAATGACAGGTACACGTAGCAAGTCAGGAGCAGACTGGGACTGAAGCTTTGGGTCCCTGATTGGTGCTCAGATAATTAGGACAATTTGCATAGGAATGCCTAATAGATTTTTTTTATGGGGAGTTAGGTTTATCTTTTCTACTCTGCCTCCTTAGCTTTGTTAGCAATGAGACTGATACAGGTGTTGAGTGAATGTTGTCAGTGCTGGCTCATGGGAAGTTACTGCAGAGCTCTTCATAACTATAGTTGTTTACAGCCGGGAAGGATGGTTGAGCCCTAGTCTGAACTTCTGTATGATATATATCTAACCAGTCACTTCAACAGCCAGAACAGATCACTGGCAGTTCCAGACCTCAGCTTCTTCCTTTCTACCTAGTGAGGTATCTTTCCAGGCCCGTGCTACCGCCCCCGCTTCCTTAAGGCTCATTTGACTGGATTGGAGCAAATTTGATTGCTCTCACATTGGAAACTAAGGGAGTGTAGGATACACTTTCCCTTAACCGGGTGAATCTTCTTCTGAAGTGGAGAAGTGATGAAGTGAAGAAGTGATGAGACCTCACCTGGAGTACTGTGTCCAGCTCTGGAGCCCTCAGCACAAGAAGGACACGGACCTGCTGGAGCGTGTCCAGAAGAGGGCCACAAAAATGATCCGAGGGCTGGAGCACCTCTCCTACGAGGACAGGCCGAGAGAGCTGGGGTTGTTCAGCCTGGAGAAAAGAAGGCTGCGGGGAGACCTTATTGCGGCTTTTCAGTACTTTAAGGGGGGCCTATAGGAAGGATGGGGGTGATCTTTTTAGCAAGGCCTGTTATGACAGGACAAGGAATAGTGGATTTAAACTAAAGAATAATAGATTTAGACTAGACATAAGAAAGAAATTTTTTACAATGAGGGTGGTGAAACACTGGAACAGGTTGCCCAGAGAGGTGGTAGAGGCCCCATCCCTGACAACATTCAAGGTCAGGTTGGATGGGGCTCTGAGCAACCTGATCTAGTTAAAGGTGTCCCTGCTCACTGTAGGGGGGTTGGGCTAGATGACCTCTAACTGGTCCCTTCCAACCCAAAGCATTCTATGATTAGAATCATAGATTGTGTGAAGCTGTATCATGCTGGTTCTCTGCTGCTGGTTCATCTGCTATGATGTTTTTCTAGTAGGTTGTCTGCAGTTTCCATCCAACTTCATATTTTGCTTTTGTCTTGTTTACAGAAGGTGCTCAGGGAGCTGGGGCTGTTGAATCAGCAGCAGGTGTGCTGATAAAACTCTTCTGTGTGCACACCAAGTGAGTATGCATAGCAGCTACCATGGGCAGCTGTCTGTGGTCATCCTAATCCTGCACTGACCTATAGAAATTTAACTTACCAATTCCTTTTGCTTATAACAAAAACTACTTGGACCTGTAGAGACTTCTAGCTGTGGTGTGTTCAGTATGGCCTTACCAGGAAGTAGCCCTGCATGCTGCTGTGGCAAGCTAGTATTTTTGTCAGCATGAGTACGCAGTGACTTAAGAGTTGTGCTCATGTGTAAGTGCTGGGAAACGCCTCTCGAATACCCTGGATGCCAGAACTGGGTGGCACAGCTGAACAAGGATCAGCTTCCCCTTCTTCTGTCATGGGCAGAAAATGCTAAAGCTTATTCCAAGGAAATCAGTTCCATGAAGAGGAATCTTCTAAGCATTAGACTTCTCTTGGCGATTCATAAACTAATCAGAGATGCCTGTTTTTTTTCAGGGCCCTACAGGATGTGCAGATTAGATTCCAGCCTCTTCACAGTCCTGACATGAGTGCATCCATGCCTTCCCATGGCTCTCATGAAGAATTTGGTGAGCGTTTGTGTTAAATCAGTCTTCAGTGTTGCTGAGC
This sequence comes from Pelecanus crispus, assembly GCF_030463565.1. Taxonomy (NCBI): domain Eukaryota; kingdom Metazoa; phylum Chordata; class Aves; order Pelecaniformes; family Pelecanidae; genus Pelecanus; species Pelecanus crispus. Next base: position 25,661,890 of record NC_134650.1, read on the forward strand.
CTTTAGAGGTTGTTGGAGGTGGGGCAGCAAGAGAGCAGCTTTGGGTGCGTCTTTGTAATAGAATAGTGATGTCATTGCATAAATGGTTCTCAATATGGACTAGCTGGGAAGCAGGCCACTTGATCAGAGCCTGGTGTGAGTATGGAATGTGGGGACATGTTAGGCTAGGAGTGCTAATGCTTTGTGCACACTTGAGTTCACCTTCCTAGGTGGTTTGGCACTTGTGCCAGAAACTTGACATTTGTCTCTTGTCAGGTGGAAGACATTACAGTGACACCAGAGCTTTGGGAGTAGAGGGCACTAGGCTGTGTTTAGTGTACTCTTTCAGTTCATTCACCATTCTGGGATGTGGCTGTTAAACTGTCCTTGCATTTAGGGAAGAAAGGAAACTTGGATCTCTTATTATCAAAGCCTGATAACATCCACTGTTTAGCCTACAAAAAGTAAGCATGACACAGGATTTGCTTTGCCCAGGTTGTTGCAGGGGTTTTGCTTGTTCTTTTGGAATCCAGTATGGCTGTCAATGGCATAAGTTCATACTTTGTGGAATTAAAGCTTTAGCTTTTGGGGGAAGTTCCTGTAGATTGATTTGTATTTTCTCCCTTGGAAGCCTTTCCAGACCACATAGCTGATCTAAGCACAGAAGGGCTGGGTTCTGAAAAAGGATCGGTGCATGGCTCTCAACCAGACCTGCGGCGTATTGCTGATCTGCCTGTACCAGCAGACTTTCTGTCTCTCTCAAATGATGCCAAACCTAAGCTGATGACTCCAGATGCATTCATGACACCAAGTACATCTCTTCAACAGGTAACCAGAGAACAGCGCTGTTATTGGTGGTAGAAGGGGTGGGTTTGGATTTTGATACTTTTGGGAACTTTTCCTAGGCAGTAATTACTCTAGGCCATGCTAGCTGAATGCAGAGCACACAGGAGACTCTGTGCATGTATACAAACTGAGTAAAGACATGTTGGCGCATCTAAAATGTTAAACTGGCCTAAGCTTGCATTGCAAGTGCTGTGTTTAGCTTCAAAACTGCTGATGTAGCTGTATTTGTGTAGAAATATGGGTTTGCTAAATAACTGTATCTAAGCTGTGAGACTGGTTTACACAGGTTGTTTGGGGTTGTGATATAACTATAATAGAAGACAATATGCCATCTCTGCATATCCTGTCTGATGGGATCCTGTGGGAATGCATGTTTGAAATGATCAGGTAGGTAGACGGGACTGTAACGTCTTGATCTGCAAATCATCGATCCAGTAGCTCGGTGGATTTTTTTGAATCTAACACAGCAGGCCTTAACTTGTACAGAAGGCAAGTCTTCTGTGCTTTTTCCAGGGATTTCGGTATCAGGAAGCATGTGAAGCGTTCCTCAGGATTTGGTGATTTCTGCAAAGCATAGCAAAGTGTCTTGGTGAAGAGCCATAAGCAAGCATTTATTCCTCAGTGGAGCTCTGATGGAGCAGTCAGAAACCAGACTTCCTCTTAATGCTCTGTCACATGTGCATGGTTAGCAGTGCTGCATCATGCACTGTTGGGTCCTGCTGGGTATTTCTAGAGGCTGTCTGGCACTGACAGCATGCATCTGTCTAACTCAGTGCAGGTTTCTGCTGCCCCTTCTTGATTATGCCAACAAGCAGAAGTGCGTAAGCTCACTGTTTCTTGGCCACTCTGCATCCAAGTGTCATGTTAGTTTCTCTTAAACCCACTCAGATATTCTTGCTATATAGCCTGCTTCTGTGCCTCTATACTTAATTTGTACTGAATCTCTGTACTGAATTTGTGACTGTGTAGTTTTCTCCATGTGCTTTTAGAATGAGAGTAGAAATAAATTAAAAAGAATTTTTAAAAGTGCATCCTTTAAGAAAAGAGATCTGCAACTTAAATACAAGGTGTGGATTCCACTGGTGAGAAGCTGCACTGTTTGTGTTTTCTCTGCCTTCCTATGAGAAATTAACTGTCAGCAGTTATTTGGCATGCTGATATAGTTCTTACAGGCAAGGGGGAGAGTGCTTATGAGTAGCACTACATGTACACATCCTAAGGCAGGGCTTCCCCCTTCCAAGGGAGGAACACATGGTTGTCACCACAGCTTGAACATGTACTGGAGGAGCCTGGATGAGGATGAACAACACATGGAGATGTGCAGAAATGGAGTTGGTGCTGAGTTGACTAACAGGAGAGAGCCACCCTGGCAACAACTTGGGGAGCAAAGAATAAATTAAACTCTTCCTAAAGGTTTTGATGTTGCTGGCAAAGTTGCTGAGCACAGGAGTTAATTATGTCCCTGAGGATGGGTAGCCTTCGCAATGCAAAGATGTCCCAAGGGAGCAGAGAGAAGTTCTTGAAGGTGTGATGGTTGCACATACTGTTTGCTGCAAGGAGCAGCTCACTCTTGAGTTTAAACAGTGTAACTGTTCAGTTTAAACCTGGCCTTTGACTGCTACCTGTTTCATGGCAGGCTTTTTCCTGCCAGCACCAGCACACAGGACCACTGTAGGGTGGACACAGCTTTGAGTTTAGCTCAGTCTCTGCTCTCTACCATAAGCACTGTTAAGCGTAAGAAGCTTGGCCACACCGGCTTTCCCAGCTGAGTACTTGCGTGTGTGTGTGTTGGTGTTCTCTGTAGGCGTTTCTTGGTAGCCAGAAGCAGCAGTGGGGACCAGCATATCCCCCTGTACTCTTCATTGCTAGCCAGCTAGCTAGATGAGCAATACCTCTTCTTGTGCATTGGAGCATTCTACTTCTGTGTATCAGCAGTGCAGGATCTAAACCCCATACAGGCTCTGGCCTCACTAGTGGCAGCAGACCTTGACAAGAGCAGCCTAGCTCAAAGAACAAAATGGGGATCTGGTGCGGAGCCCTGCAGAATGCCACTTTGTTTTGGGAGGGCAATTGCTCAATAAAAGCAGTCATGGCTCATGTGATGAGTATGTATTGGGGGTTGCCTTTGACCAGCACCTAGCAATACAACTCAACCTATTTTCTTTTTTCTATTCCCTCTTCACCAAAGACTCTTTAGGAGTTCTTCTGGACCCAGCATTCTCAGGTTCAGTTCTGCTGTTGGACTCTTCTGTCACATCCTGACTGCTGTGTATTTTCTTACAGATCGCTGTATCTCCAGGCAGCAGCGTTAGTTCCCTGACTGCAGTCACAGCTATGAGTAGCACTTCTGTCACGGATGCCTCTATGCCCAGGTAAATAGCACATGTATTAAATAATATATCTGCAGCTGAACTGATACTGTCCTTCAGGGTGGCACAGAGCTGTAGTGTAATCTTGTAGGAGAGGAGATTGTAACCAGAGTTAGAAACTGTCCTGAGTCCCAATGTCCCTGTATGGGCAAATGTTTGCATCTCTCATGCAGCTTGGAGCATGCCTGCTGTCATCCAAGGGGCCAGCAATAGTGTTTCATTTGTGCCTCATAGGGATTCTCTTATTGCATCTCAGTTTTGTTGCTTTACATGCTTCTCCCAAAGGGCTGTCATTGTTTACAGGTAAGACAACACTGCAGCCGCCAAGGACAGGGAGATAATTGGGACCGTTAGGAAAATCTTAGTAGTGTTGCAGTGGGTTGGGCTGCATAACAGGTGAAAACTTCACTTCTAGGGGCTGGGAAAAGGACAAAGACCTATGACATAGTGTCCTGTTTCTCCCTAAATTCTGTAAGGTGTGTACTGAAGACATAACTGGTCTCATTGACCCCTGAAATTCTAAGAGATTGCGATGCCCATCTTTTGGGTTTTTTTGTTTCCACATGGTATCTCGCTGGGCTCCTCCATTGACCTGTGGATCCTGTGTCCTCACCTCAAGTGTTTGATGCAGATCCGTATCACTAGGTTGACCTGCTTGATTTGTTTGTATCTCTGTTTTCTGCAGGGCATCGGAAGACTTGACTGTGAGCCCCAAGATGCAGCTGGACACCAGCCTCACGCTGAGTAGCAGTAGCAGCAGTCTCCAGACTAGTCCTAGGAGCCATTCAGTTCTTATCCCAGGCCTCCCTGACAAGCTAACACCAAAGGCACCTGTTCCAGTAAGGCTCCAAATGCTATTCCTTTCCTTCTCCTCATGGGCCAAGGGACCTCTCTCTATGGGCCTATATAAGCTGAAGTTAGACTTATTTAGATATTAACAGGGCCAACATCAGCCCTTTGGAAAGTACAGCTGCTGGCACACATCTGCAGCCAGGTTTACCTATGTTAATGGAGCTTGACTTCATGTAAAATAGCATGTCTCTGAAAACTAGAGACAGCTCTAGCTTGTGCTGTCACTATCACAATGGTTGGACATGGTCAGCCTTTGTGTTAGGAGACAGTGCTAGCTGGAAAGGTTTCTTCTGCCTTGTTGGTCTGACAGGTCTTAAACAATCATTTCCTATTCCTAAATTTTTCTTTCCAGGTGTGAGGTAAAACAGATTGACCAAAGCTTGAAATTGAAATAAGCTTTCAGTCCAGGAGATATTAAATGTTAAAACTAAATTTTTCCCTCAAAGAGAAGGGATCCTGGAGCAGAGCAGGGAAGTAGAACTTGTATTCTGAAAGTGTGTTCAAACTGGCATTGGCTTAAGTGTCATGTTAGCCCAGCTGAGAGTCCATTACAAGTCCTGGGGCCCTTGTCCATCTGCTGAACAGAGTGGGAGCACAGGGATCACATACAGAAAGGATTCAGCTGACTGAGTCCAGAGGTGGTTGGTGTAAGGTATCAGGGGTTCTTGGGGTGTCTCTGCATTACCCTGAATGCTCTTGTTTGATTTTTTTTTTTAATTTTTTAAAAATTTTTTTTAAATTCAGGTCACACCAGGAAACCCCTCTCTAGCACTGGAACTGCAGGAGGTGGAGCCCTTGGTGGTGCCCCAGGCTTCTCCCACCCGTGAGCGCTCGCCAGACGTCATTTCCTCTGCTTCCACAGCCATGTCCCAAGATATCCCAGAAATTGCTTCTGAGACCTTGCAACGCAGCTTTGCAGCAGCTCCTTCTGGGCTACCTGCGGAGGTGCTGGAGCCCAGTCATCACGCAGACAGCATGGCATCTGCTGCCTCAGCCTTGCATTTGCTGTCTCCAAGGAACCGGCACAATTCAGAGCACAGCCACCACTCTTTGGACATGCCTCCAGTGGAGGTGGACAGACTGAATGCTCCATCATTACTGGAGACTGCTTTAACTCAGGAAAATGCATCTTCTGACAGTGTTGTGAGTCAGCCATGGCCAGCAGCTCCTGACATAACCAGAGAAACCAGGAACAGCATGGCAGACAGGTAATCACTTGGGTTTGTCTTGCTTAGGGCAATTTTTTTGCACTTGCCAAAGCTAGCTTGGTGAAAAGCTCTTATGTTGTGATTAAACCAGAGCAGTTCTCCATCCCTCCTTTCCTTAAAGGATCTGATGATTCAGCCTTCCTGTCTGCTTGGTCTGTGTGTGCTGTGTCCTCAACTTCCCAGGCCAACTCTAACAATTTGTGCTCTCTGACACCCCTTGCAACATAAAGGATCTTTGTTAAGAAGGTGAAAAGTCTACTTTATTGGCCTTCATGTTCACCTAGGAATGGAGACTTGAGATGGGAATTTTTTGGGGTTTTTTTGTACTCGGGAAATAAAACCAGTACAAGCTAAATTCTGCCCCAGGTGATGCCTTCCTGCATGCTTTTGTTGGAAGGAATCAATAAGAACATAATTGACAGGTTTGATTATAGCCTAATCGTATGTATCTCTTCTAGGATTGGTTCTGTGCAGCTAGCGTTATAAATTAAGTACTTTAAAAGTCAGAAAATGAATGGCAATGTCTCTGTGGAGCAGTCATGCAGAATGGGGCAACATCACGTATGCCTGCTTGCCAGGAGCAAACTATTACACTGGAGTAGTGCTAGGATTCATCACAGAATTAGTGTCCCTGTCTTGTGGGATTGGAACAGTGAGATGCATCTGGCACCTCCAGAGTCTGTCTAGGCCAGGGCTGAATGGACCATCAAGCCTTCAAACACCTTCCTTTTCAACAGGACTAGCAGGCTGAGAGTGTCAGTATTGTCCATCAAACTGTCCAGGGCTGTTCCCTCCCATCAGAACTGCAAGAGAAAGGCCTCACCTTGTGCCTCCACGCCTGAGGATGCTGCTTCAGGAAACAGTCTCAATTCTGACAGCTCTGGGGAGGGCACTGAGGCTGTGTCTCTATGCAGTGTTTTTGCTTTTGCTCATAATTTGAAGTTGAGAAAACCCTTTCATAGGAGTTTGCAACTCCCCTCAATCCCACTCTGTATTTGAATTCTTCAGGACTTCTCATATCAGAATATCAGATCAGATATCTCTGGATCCGAGAGAATTTTTTTTTTTTAACATTCCAGCTCAGTCAAGCCATCAGCCTACATGAAAGTAACAAGTGCTCACTTCTGTCTAAAGATCTTCCTGCAAGCTGAATTCAGATAGACCTAGTTTACAGCTTAGAAGCATGTGCAGTTTGTTTTCAAAATCTTTATGAAACTCAGACTGGATTCACTGTTACAGTTCTGTTCTGTCTGGTAGAGCTAACCCATCAAATCTGTATGCTTCCTTAGACACTTGAAAGAACTGAGAAGCACTGATGATTTTTGCCCCAGTGATCAGTGTTACCTGAGGAAAAACAAACCCAAGATGATGCTATTCAGTGAAGTACGCTGTACTGCCTATTTTGAGTAGTGGCTTACCTGTCTTGCATGAATGTCTGTTGAGAGTTTGTTCTTGGTTAGTGCCTGAAGCATAGCTGAGCTGCTTCTCCCTTCTTAAGGTCCCCAGAAAAATGCATGAAGAAGTTTGAGCGTTTAGTGCTGCTAAACAACACCGGCTGCTTTCTGGACCTGTGCAGATAGGTGTGGGGTTGTTGTTCGTTTTAGACCTTCTATCAGGATCTCTCATGAGAAGTGGAGTGAGCAAATATCCAAGCTGAAAGAGACTTTCATGATGGTATTTTCTTTTTTTCCCTCCTCTAGCCCAAGGGATGAGGTTGAAGAAAAGCACAAGGGCTCTTCCTATCATCGACACAGCTACCACCTGCTGCAGCATGACAGCCAGGATGCTAGTGCAGAACAAAGGTACCAGAGTGCTCAGCCCCCTCTCTCGCCCTGCATGGACTCAGTTCAGGCTGCATTCGTGCTTCTGTCCCCAGCAAGCCTTCACGTGTGGGGTGAATGTCTTTGCTTTGTCTCCTGACTTAATGTGTGTGTGCAATCCAGCTTCCGTAATGTTCTGATGACTTCAGCTGATCATGAGATTGGCCTCTGGGTATTGTCCAGTTTACTCTCTGTAGGGAAAGGTTTGACTGTGCTGCTCCTAAGAGTGTGGACCAAGCTTGGTTTAATTAGCAGTGAAAACTTGTTATGGGACCAGTTTCCAAATACTGTGCCTTAGATAAGGTAGCAAGGGTATCTCAGGAGTTAGTTTCTTGCTTTTGATATCCTTGCTTCCTCATGAGCTACCCAAAAGCTCTGTGGGCACATTCTGTGTGTCTGGCAAGCTCAGCCCTGTTTGACAGCTGCGGGTTCATTCATAATACACACTTCAGTTCAGACTGAAACATGCAGTCTGCATTGGATGGCTGGTCAGCAGCTGAAAGACTCCAAGGTACAGAGAATCATGCACTTCCTAGGCTCAACCTGATTCTCCTCTGTTCCTGCAATACTTGCTGCGTTAAGTGCTTTCTGTCTGTAAAGCTGTAAGGATATGCTATGCTTGGGTTCCCTGTTGGGTCAGTGTCATATCCTAGGACTTATGTGCTAGTGTGTGTATGGAGCAACAACAGGCATCATTGTGTCACTACCTGAACCACAGTGGTTCCTAATGCAGAGACCCTTCAAGTCTTGTTATGCAGCACTGGAGCTCAGCCTGAACAGACCTAGATCAAAACAGAGCAGCGTGGGCTGAGCTCTGTAGAAGTCTCTGTGTTAAAGATCAAGGTGGCAGGCATCCTTAGCTGAGTGACTCTGACTGTGTGTGGATGAAGAGCAGAGTGTGAATCCCTCTCCCGTTAGTGAAGGCTAACACTATCCAGTATTGCAAGTGATGTCCTCTCCCCTGCTGTTCCTTCATAGTGACCATGATGATGAAGTTGCAAGCTTGGCTTCTACATCAGGTGGATTTGGTGCCAAAGCATCTACGCAGAGGCTGCCTGTGAAGGACTGGAAAGCCAAGGCATCCCCTCGGGCTTCCCCAAAGCTAAAGCGGAAGGGCAAGAAAGATGACGGGTATGCTGGGCTTGCCGGAATACAGGTGGCTGTGGGACCAGCTGTGCAGGGCCACAACCTGATGTAGCCTTTAGCAGTGAGACTAGGGTCTGAGGCTGGGCAGCAGCCAACTGCTCCCAACCCTCACCCCATTTTGCAAGTGGCAGTAACCCCACAGAAAGTGTTGATGGTTACTCAGACACTGACTGCAATTCAGGGGTGTGGGAGTAGGTTCCGTACTACCTTTCCAGCTGGGAACTCAAAATCCAAAATATAGCCTGGGCTTCAGAAGATGCGTGGAAGGTAAATTGCACATTGTGGGGGGACACCGGATCCATTTGCTGGTTTCAGTGAAGGTTTCATTGGAACTGTGAAGCTGTGAGTATAGCTTAACATGGCCTCCATTTCTGATTGGCTTCTGAACACTGGCACAGTGCTCTTGTTCAACAATATCGTTTGTTACCTGCTTGCTGCTTTTTTGTGTTTCTAAACGTGCCGATATGAATGTCTTGTAAGTGAAAATTGATGACTGGAAAGGTCTGCCCTTGGCAAATTAGACCAACCCGTCTGCATTAATGTGAGGAGAGCATTAATGTGAGGAGAGCAGCACAGCTTCTGCATGGGGCACTCTCCTCTTCTTGTGTTCCTATAGCTCCATGATTTGCATCTCTGGCTGTGCAGATTACAACAAAGATGGGCTATGGCATTCAGTTTGTGGCTGTGGTCCTGTACTGTGACACCCAGAAGCTCTTAATCTCTGAAATGACTTTCGTTTTTCCTGCCTCAGTCCTTTTAAAGTTGCTGAATGGATGCTGTCTGGGAACAACAAATGTTTGCTTTCCTTCTGGTAGCATTTGAATATTCATAGGTCTGTGACTTTGATGGAGACATGCCATATTAGTGGATCGTTCAGTGTTTTTCTTTATTCTGCTGTATATGCTGGAGTGCATCACTAGTTTCCTCACCTTGAGAGCTAGAATCATTCTAGATGACTTGAAGCTCATTAATTCTATATTTAACAAATGGGTACCTGGTTTTTCTTTGTAAAATATCAGGAGACCTTCAAAAGCTGTTTGGCAAAGCCTTCCCTGGCTTTGAATTTGGACAAAACTGAAAAATCAGTGTGCGTTGTTCTTTGTAACAGTCCTCATTAAGACTTGGTTCAAATCTCCTCCCTGCGAAGGGACCAGTCTGTAAGGAACTTCAGGGTCTGTGCATAGTGCAAATGATGGACTCACAGTGCTGTAAGGACTGGGATTTCATCACCTTCCCGTCGCTCTTCATGTTATACTAGGCAAAACAGAAGTATGAGCTGGAGTGTAAAATCTAAAGCAACTGTAAAATGTGTGATCTGGTTTGGCAGAAGGCTTGGATAATAAGAGCGGTTAATTGACATAATTGGGTTACTACTTTTTTGCTTTTTATTTCCAGGGATGTGAACCAGTCGCCAAGATCATCTAACCACCAGGTGAGTCAGAGCTGCTCTGCAGTCTGTCCCAAGGGCATGATGCTTCAGTTCTATTTACTGTCTTACTAAAGACCTGAGAGGAAGTTCATCGCAGTTCCTTGAAGTACCATGGGCCCCTGCTGTGCCCAGGCAGGCTGAGATGGGGCTGCACTTGGGCTTGGCATTGCTCTGTTCCCTGACTTGCACAGCAGAGAAGGAGCTGCTCAGTGCTATCCAGACTGATGTCTTTCTTCTCACCTTTACATATTGATGTGCATGTCTGTGTTCTCATAAGCGCTATATAATCTAAGACGCTACCACTTATTTCCTCTTCCCTGCTGAGATGACTCACATGCATCAGCAGCAGGATGAGCTGTTCCCAGCAAAGTAAGGGTCACAGTGGGACTTGCCTGTTGGCATTTCTTATCTCTGTTGATAGTACCTTCATATCTGGTAGAAAATGCTCTCAGTCACGTTGCATACACTTCTTAAACTGCCCTTGATGTATGTACCTCCTTTAGATATTTTGAGCAGGTAAAGAGACAACGAACTATAGATGTACACTTCTTCAGTTATTTGGTTATTCATAAATAAGTGAAAGAGCTGAAAAAGTGCTCTAGAAAACTTCCTTCTTGCTCTACTGATTGCACAGCTCTTTCATAAGTGTTTGAGGTCAGTATTTACATTTGAAGGCTTAAACGCTCTTTCTCAGTACCTGGCCAAAAGTGAATAGGATCTGTTTTCTTCTGTTTTCTTTTAGATGCCAGAGATTTGAAGGGGGTCTTGAATCTAAACAGTTGATATTCTAAGCAACCATTTATGAATTCCATGCAGGAATTTCATGTACCTTGCTTTATGGGTTTATTTCTTGGGACAAAAGTCTTAGAAATAGGCATTAAACTGGCCCTGTTTTCTGCTCTGTGTATTACTCTTCAGTCCTAGGCACAGAGGTTGACTTAATACCTAGCAGAAAGCTTGACTCGCCTCCAGTCCTGTTAGAAATGAATGCTTGTCCTCTCCACACACAGGTGACATCAGAGTTTCAGGATGAGCTGATGTGCATGTTGAGGAGCCAACAGCGGGAGCTCTCTGAGCTGCGTCAGAACCAGATGGAGCTGCTGCAGAGACTCACGGATCACCTTGATGCCATTCAGAGTTCCCTTATGGGTCACGTGGAGAGGGTGATTGACTCCCAGCAGGAGCAGGAGCGTATCCTTGTTTGCAAATGTTGCATGGCAGTTAAGAAGCGGAAGACCGCGAGGCAGACTAGAGACATGAGGAAGGCTAAGAAAGTTCAAGGATCTTGGTAGCATGGGCCATAGGTGCAGTAAAATTGCCAGGCCACAATATAACTATTTCAGTTCCCCTCAGTCCCTTTTGAAGGGCGAGAAACTCAGAACGGAGAAGAACTGATGCTTTCTCCATGCCACTAAATCTTCTAGTTACCCATTAAGACCATAAGTGCTGTAACACTGGAGTAGACTAGAGGTGCACCTAATACATTATCCCACATCAAGCAGTGGCCAGTTGCAAAGAGTAATTATGGGATGATCCTTTCCTTCCTTTCCTCCTTAAGGCAAGTCAGTATTTGCACCAGAAATAGTATCTGACTGCCATACTGCATTTGCTGAATACAGAATTATCTTGTCTGTACCCATATATACATCTGGCAGTCCACAGGTGCCTTATGTGTCATCTGAAAAGTACTTTCTTTTGGTGTTTTCAAACCTGGCATCCAATTATTTTTATTGTATTGTGAGTAGTCAGTTCCTGTACATCATCTACTGCACTGAATTTGGTCATGTTCCCCAAACTGAGCAGCTCTAGCCTGTTTCATGTCTGAAACCACTCTTAACTTCTATGACATGACAGTGATTTCCGTTTTCATATTAATTAGTCTTGGATTTTCCTTTTTGACCATCAGGCTGATATTTTCATAGATAATTCAGATAGCTTTCTACTGAAGTTCAGAGTCTAGAGCTATATTGTAATATTAGAATAATATTTCCCTATCTGCACAACTTCAGATCTGCACTGAATTTTGTCAGCAGCTGAATTGTCTTTTCACTGTTTGTTTTGTTGGGGTTTTTTTTTGTCTTGGTGTTTAGTTTTGGGGTTTTTTTAAGATGCATATGCATCTCAGTGTTTTTGTGTTGGCTCCTTCAGAGAGCTTGGTTGCTTCATGAGCTATGACTAGCTTTTATTAAACCTGGGTTTGCTCCCATGCACTACATCACTATATCACTTAGGTCCACCAATTACATCCTGTAGAAACATTTTTAACAATTTGCTTTTTATGGATGTTGGGCTTCTTGGTTTCTGTAGTGGTTTTGACTGGGATAGAGATGATTTTCTTCATAGCAGTTCTTATGGTGGTATGTTTTGGATTTGTGACCAAAACAATGTTGATAACACACTGATGTTTACGCTATTGCAAAACCCTGTCAAGGCTGCCTCTGTTTCTCATGCTGTTCCACCAATAAGCAGGTTGGGGGTGGGCAAGTAGGGAGGAGACACAGCTGGGGCAGCTGACCCCAACTGACCAAAGGGATGTCCCATACTGTATGATGTCATGCTCAGCAGTAAAAGCTGGGGGAAAGGAGGAGGAAGAGGGGACATCTGGAGTGACAGCATTTGTCTTCCCAAGTCACTGTTAAGCGTGATGGAGCCCTGCTTTCCTGGGGCTGGCTGAACACATGTCCACTGATGGGAAGTAGTAAATGAATTCCTTATTTTGCTTGGTTTGCATGTGCAGCTTTTGCTTTACCTATTAAACTAGCTTTCTCACTTTTACCCTTCCTGTTCTCTCCCCGATCCTGCTGCAGAGGAGTAAGCAAGCAGCTGTGTGGGGCTGAGCTGCCTACAGGGGCAGCTAAGTTAACCCACAATACATAGGGAACACTACTGTTGAGCTTCTTTTAGCTGTTTGGCTTTTCTACCACGCCTTCCAGAGCTCTTCTCTAACCTTGATAATTTGTTTAAGAGCACCCTGTTGTTCACAGGAACACACCAGCAATGTTACCAGAGCTGTAAATTTGCTCTCTGAGCCTCTGGAGGTGAGGCTAGTGTCCATCTTTGTGGACAGGAGTGTTGAGGGTAGAGAGGAAATCTGTTGTTTGTCCTCCTTAACATGCGTTCTCATTAGAGAGAAGGCTAGACCGAGCACTGACAGAAGGACAGCAGCGCAATGGGCAGCTCCAGGAGCATCTGTCTCAGCAGCTCTCTCAGTCCCTTTCCTCTGCTGTGTGTAACCGTCTGGAGAGGACCATTCGTGAGGAGATGAAGAAGACCATACCCCAGTGTGAGTGTTGCTGCCTAGGTTTTGAAGGTGGATCCCTACAGTTAGCCCTGTAGAGATTGAAAGCATGCTGCGTGAAAGTGTTGGTGCTATATGATGTAGGGGTTAAGTTACATGAAGACTAGTCATTGCACTTTGAAACTGTTGTGGGCCCCACTGTAATCTGAGAAGAGGATTTGTGGTTTGGAAGGAGTGTGAGGATCCCAGAGGGGATGCCTTTCCAGAGAGCGTGGTCTGATGTTTCATTATAATCCATAAAGCTTCTGGAGTCTGTCTGGTGGAGGGAGGCAAAAGAGCCTAATAAGTTTGGAGATGTTGAGACTTGACTGAAGCAAACTTAAACTTGTCTTTTCCCTTCCTTGACGCACTGGCACCATCTATGTAATGAAATGTTCAAAGAAATACTGGTGGGAAAGCCTTCTGCAGCCATTAGTATCCACCATTCTGCTTGAAGCAGGGCTACCCACTATTCTAGATCAGGTCAGCTGTGACTTTGTCAGGGCAAGTCTTGGAAACCTTCAGGTTGGAGATTCCACAGCCTCTTGTGATGACTTCCAGAACTGTACCACCTTCCTAGCAAAATGTTTCTCCTGATATCCAACCTTAGCTTCCCAAGCCAGAGCTTATGACCATTGCCCCTTGCTGTGTCATATCCAAGAAGAGTTTGACTCCTTTTTTTTTTTTTTTGTCAGGTTTTGAAGTGTGACTCTAGGCTTAAAGCTGCAACTTTCACGTTTTGTGTTGTGCCTAGGTATTTCCAAGAGTATGGACCCTATTGCTAGCCAGCTAAGTAGCACTATTGCCGCCAAGCTCACTGCTGTTGAGGGAACACTGAAAGAGAGTATCACCAAGCTAGTGAAATCAAAGGTAAGGAGAACCAGACTGTAGCTTTTCCTGGGGACATTGCGTTGTCACCTGCCTGGGTAGTGACTCCTCATACCTCTTCCCCTCACCTATATCTCCAGGTAAGGTCAGTTTAGCTGCCAATGGTCAAAGCTCTTTCCTAGTCTTACCTGGAGAGCAAGCTTGTTGTGTACTCCCCTGCCTGCTTTGCCTCATTAGCACTTTCTTTCATTTACCAGGTTGTTCATTTTCTACTAGAGTAGAGAATTCTCACTACAGCAGTGTTTTTAGGGCCATCTCAATCAGCCAAGTGGTGAAGGTTTGAGTGGCTCTTCTGCTCTCCACTCTGTTCTCCCTTTCTACATTATTTAGGGAGCAGAAGCTTGTTACTTACCTTGGCAGGGAATGGTAGATTGTGGGAGGGAAGCAGGGGAAGGGGAAAGGAGGCATGCCTGACTCTGCCACCTTCCTTTGCTCTACAGCTGAACTACAGGGAAATGGTGATGTTCTTAGGCAGCCCCTCAGCAAGCAGATGCTCTGCCTCCTGTAGTCATGGTGCAGCCTGGTCAGTGGAAAGAGCTGAGGGAGTACACACTTCTGACACTAGGCTGTCCTTATCTGGCGTGGGTGCATTGCAGGGACCTACAGTGTTTGCTCACATATTTAGTCTGCAGCAGGCTGCTGTTAATTTTCTGGAATCTCTTCTGTGTGTGCTTGTAAGAACCTTACAGATACTGTTGTGAGGGCAACGGCCGATACTCTGCAAGGGCCGATCCAGTCAGCTTACAGGGAAGCATTTCAGAGCGTCGTGTTGCCAGCCTTTGAGAAGAGCTGCCAGTCCATGTTCCAGCAAATCAATGACACCTTCAAGCAGGGCACACAGGAATGTGAGTAGATTTTCTTCTCTGAGTTTTCTCTCTGCAGTGTATTTGCATTAGTGGCTGACAACAAGTTGGCCTTTTCTTGTTATGTCTTTGCCTTTCAGAGTTTCACTGGTGACTGTTTAACCTCTTAGCCCATCTGCATGCTCTGTTTCATGCTTGGGAAATAGAAGCAGAAATGAGGATGTTTTTGTGGGTGGTGCTGTAACAACAGAGATTCACCTCTGGTCTTTGTAGTCCGTGCAGCGAAACACTTGGCCTCATTCTGTGAATCTGTGACTTCATCTATTGAGTAGAAGAGCCCAGCTGTAGGATTACCCTATCCTGACATCAGGAAGATGATATATGGAGAGGGTAGCAGTCTTGCAGCTAGGCCCTCATCTCAGAGGGGTAATGAAACTGGGGAGGGTTTAGAGGAGGGTACAGGAATGATCAGAGGTTAAATAATGACTGAACAATGTAGGTAGGCATGGTCAGGCTGGAAAAAAGAAAACTATACCCTTAAGTAAGGAAAATTGTACACTGATGCACTGGAGAAGATCTTTCCTCTTCTCAGGATTGGGATCCAGTTCCTTGGCCTTCTGGGAGGTCAGGCAGGTACTACTCTGCAGAGCTCGTTTCTGAGGGGGCCTGAAATTGGCTAGTGCTGGCACAGCGTCTTCTGTTGTCTGTAGATGTGCAGTGTTTCCAGCTGCTGTTTATTCTCACCCTTCCTTTTCCTCACAAGTCTCCCAAAGTACATAGAGCTTATATTAGTCTCCTTTTTGATTAGACTATTTCATAAAATATTTTAAAATACAGCTTTCTGATCTCTGCAGACATGATTTTTTTTTTGTCAGAAATGTTCCTCCTCTTTCTTCATTGGCATTGAACTCCATCACTAAATCAGATCACAGCTCGCACTGTATGAAATAAAATACCCTCACTCCCACCTTTATCTTGCCCTGAACAAACAGTGCCTGTAAAGGTCTGTCGCAAGAGAACTCGTGGCTGCTTTGCTGTGTCATGTAATCTTGCATGATGGGAAGGCTAGAAGCAGGGTTTCTAGGTTGGTGTAATGCGGCCCAAAACAAAGCTTGTGCGTTCTCCCCTCTCTCCTGCACTCACACACTGGCTCAGTAATTGTTTCTGCTGGAGAACATATAGAGCCTGGCAGCTGGATTTCTGCCCTGACCATCTCCATGGGTACAGATGGCACGAACATCTTCCTCTCTCGTTGCAGATATCCAGCAGCTTGAGACTCACTTGAAGAACAAGAAGGTACGAGAACAGGAGGCCCGGGACCCACTGCTGAATCAGCTTCGACAGCTCATCAGCACCTTCCAGAGCACCACTGAGCAGCTGGCATCCAATGTGGCAGCCAGTGTCCATGCTGAGGTGCAGCATCAGCTGCATATTATCGTGAGCAAGTAAGTTGGCAGCTGGGCTTGTGGAGAGAGAAGTCAGTGAGAGGTATACATGTGCCTAACAAAAACCTCTCCCTGCTAGTTGTGGAACAAGCCTTTTGTCACTGTAGGGCTGCTTGTTGACTCTGTGCACAATATGACAAAGCATGTGGGCTGGTGTAACTGTTGCCCTGTAGGGCACAAAATGGGAGACCGCAGAAGGTTTCTAACAGCCAGATGTATCGCTGTAGCATGTGGGAGCTCAGGGCCTGCATTTCACAGTGTCCCGTGTGTGTTGGAGTACAGAAGAACCTAAGGCAGCCCGAAAGCATACTCAGTTCTGACTAGCTTTACTGTTCTGAAATGTTCTTCTGGTCTTTTGAGGGCTTTTCTTCTTTCCTCTGTGTCCTCAGGCATCTCAACAGTTTCTGCAGGCTACTCTCTGCTCCCAGCTGCTCTGCAGCAATTTGTGCTTGGCCATCCTGGTTTCAGGACATGATTCTGGCGGTGCCTTCAGCACATTTGCACCATGAAGCTGGTGGCAGGTTGCCAGGCATTAAGACTGGCTGGCAGTCACATGTGGGGCAAAATGCCCCTGTCTATTTTAAGCCACTAGGACATATGTCAGAGCACATTGGGGTCTTCAATGCAGATCAGACTTTCCAGGAAGGCTACCAGACTAAATTCTGGTCTTGTCGCATGGGCTGTGCTTGCTCCCAGGGAAGTCCTGCTCTTCTACCTGTGGTAGAGCAGGTTTGGTGCTTTGTACCCTTTGTAAGAGAGGGAGGATCCAGCCCTTGGGTGGGAAAACATGTAACACACAGCAGTGGAGCCTGCACTGTGAACTGGTCTTGTGTGGAGAAGTCAGACACTCAGTGGAGGTGTGTTCTCATTCTAAAGGTATCATCTGCAGGCTAGGAGACTGCATCGAACAGATCTGATATAGAAAGCTGGGCCCATTCAGGGATGAACCTAGAGCTTAGTAGCCTTGTTTGTAGGCCAGACGCATTAAATACTTAAACCACTGTGTAACGAGAGACTTAGTTCCCTGAAACATAATTTTCCTGCACAGAATCCCAGCATCTTCCGTCGGGGTGTTGGCCACAGAGCTACCTTGCGCAGCATGTTTCCGATGCCTGTACCTTAGAGCAATGTGTATTAACCCTTTGGTAGCCTCACTACAATCAGCAAGCAAGCCTGTGTTTTCTCACTGGTACAAGCTTTGTGCAATGTTGTCCCTCAGCCTTCCATTTTCAAAGATGCCTGTTGTTGTGGTTTTTTTTTTTTAGCATGCAGGAGTCTATTTTGGCCCAGGTGCAGAGGGTTATTAAAGGAGAAGTGAGCCTGGCTATGAAGGAGCAGCAAGCAGCTGTCACCTCAAGCATTGTCCAGGCAATGCGCTCGGCAGCCGGGACTCCGATCCCCTCTGCTCACTTGGATTTCCAGTCTCAGCAAACTCACATCCTTCAGCTGCTCCAGCAGGGACACCTCAACCAAGCTTTTCAGCAGGTACCTAGGGTTCCCAGTAGTGGGCATCACTGCTTGTTGGGGGATGGAGTGGGGAGAAAAAGGGCTCCTTGAGCTGGGGACATAATCCCACAACTCATACAGGAGTTGCCTGAAAAGACCTGTGGCAGCAGACTGCTCAAGGGGTGCAGCTGAACTCTCATGCAGGTCAAGCCAGAGCCAAGTAAGTTCCATGATTTGGTGGCAGTTGAGTTCCTTCTTCCCTGCCCATGCCCTGTCAGGACAGTGTCAGCACTCCAGTAAGCCAGAGTGTTTTGCCATCAGTGGTGGCATGTGGTGCACTCCCAAAGAGCAACAGCTTCATAAGCTCCTCCAGGCAGATCTACCAGCTGGGGCCAGACCTTGCCTTTGTCTTTGAATATGTAGGCAGATCCATTTGAGCTGCTGCAGACAAACTCCTCTGGGAATAATAGCAGTGCCATGCCGGTGGGCTGGCAGGAGATGCAAACGTTGCCCTGCTCCGTGCTGCTAACTGTAACCTGCTCCCCTCTGTCTGGTTGTGGTCTGTTCAGCTTAGAACAGACACAGGTATCCTATGAGCATAGACTGAGAGCCTAAACATGATCCGGCTTGCTTGTACAGCAGGGTTTGCAGAGACTTCTACTTCCAGAGGAGGCTGGTGAGCTGTTGAGCTGCCCCAAGGCAGAGGGCTGCCTCATGCTCTGTCCTGTGTCCCTCACCTGCCTGTTGTTTCCTCTGCATTTCTAGCTGTGTCTTCCTTGCAGGCTCTAACAGCAGCTGATCTCAACCTGGTCCTGTATGTCTGTGAGACTGTGGATACTCAGCAAGTATTTGGACAGCATCCATGCCCGCTGTCCCAGCCTGTACTGCTGTCTCTCATTCAGCAGCTCTCCTCGGATTTGGGTACTCGTACAGAACTGAAGTTGAAGTGAGTATGATTAGAGCACTGGGTCTGAACCTATGCAGACCTCTTTCCTGGCTCTGGCTTTAAATTCAGTGCCTGGAAGTGGAAGGTGGTGCTTTGATGAAGATTGGAGCTTCTGTAGCCTGTTACTGGCATGTGAACAAGCAGTAATGACTTGGAAAAAGATGTGGGCATTGCCACAGAAAGCTTTGCTGCCCAGAGGTAATAGTAGAAGGGCTACCCAGCTGTAGGTGCTGTTACCTCCTGGATTGTATTCTGTAAATATTATATGCAGTCTGTGCAGCGATTTCCTTTAACCAAGGAACAATTCCCCTCTAACGGAGGGATAGTGCCATGTTTCCTGGATAGCTTAATATCCAGAACAACTTTGCTCTGTCCTCAATTCTTAACCTGTCACTGGACTTCATGTCAGCAGTTTCTTGTCATGACTGCCAGACAGGCTCAGTGGGAGGTGGCAGTAGGAGCTACTGGAAGTAATGTGTGTTAGATGTTCTAAGCAAAGCTTGTGACAAAATAGTGACTGCACTGATATTTGCCATAAACATTTTTAGTGAGTGAGTCAAACCCCCGTTATCTGTCCTAAAAAGCTAGCTTGTTAAGGTACCTGCAGGTTTTAACCATGGCTTGTATGGAAAAATGACTTAAATTGAGTTTTTCACTCAAGTTAACAACAGGGATAAAGCAAGCTAGAAAAACTGAAAAAGAGCTTACAGACAAGCTGGTAATCAGAGTTAAAGTTGCTGCTGTTAAATTCAAGCTGGTCTGTTAGTGAAAACCTTTTGCAGTGACTGTGTTGCCTTACTGTCAGGCTGTGGTTTGGAAGTTTATGGCTTGTTTGAACTTTAGAACAGCTTGTTGGTAAAATTCTTACTCTTCCCCCACCCCTTCCTGGACAGACACATTGGAAGAAGACCTTAAATATAACCCTGCATGAAATAAGCCTCACTGCTGAGGATTTTTACTGTCCAATAAGTGGCTGCTTCTGCTTACACTAAAAAGACATCAAAGAAGATACCTAGAGAGTTGTGACCAGGCATGGCCTGTGGCCAAGTGCCACCTCCAGCTCTGCAGAGAGTTCTAGCTTGCTGTTGTGCCTGCTTGGTTCAAGCAGCCAGGTTGTGTTGCACGTACTGCAGGCTGGAAAATACATAGGCTGCCCTTACATGTTGAAGAAGGGATAGGTGGACTCTGCTATGAGTCAGTAACGTTTATTTTCTGATGGCTGAACATACTGCACTGAGTCTGGGTGGGTGGGGGAGCAGAATTGTGCATCTTCAGTGCTAAAATGAACTGAATCAGATTGGGATCACGTGCTGGGTTTGGTTCTAACCCTGGTCTCTATCCTTCAGTTACGTGGAGGAAGCAGTGATGCACCTGGACCACAGTGACCCCATCACCCGAGACCACATGGGGTCAGTCATGAACCAGGTGCGGCAGAAGCTCTTCCAGTTTCTCCAGGTGGAACCCCACAACACGCTGAGCAAGCCTGCCCGTCGCCTCATGATCATGCTGCAGGGCCTGGTCACCCCCGGCATGACTTAGGAGGACCTGGCTATCTTGTGGGCTGCTCCATGGAAGCCCACCCAGCAGATCCAATAGTTACTAACCACGTATGGCTTGTGTTAAGAGCTCTTGCCAGGAAATTTATCAACATGTGTGTGATGTCTCTAAGGCAAACGCCATCTGTGTATAGTCCCAAATAGTCACTGAACACTCACTTGGCTTATTTTGCTAAATAGCCTCTTTTTGAGAGAATTAAGTCTCCACCTGCCCATCCATCCCTGAGGCCTGGCTGGCAGTCCAAGTCGCATTCAGCAGAAGCCGGTGGATTTCTTACTCCTTTAGCGTGGAGTCTGCTGCCATGAGCAGAGGAGAAGGGAGGTGCATGCTAAGCCCCGAGCAAGGGGGCTGCCAGGAACACATGCTCCCTGTTGACCAGAAACTAGTATCTGTATCTTAGTCAAGGACTCAAACTCCTCCTTCCTGTTGGGGTGAGTAGCTGGGAGGATATCAGCTGAGCAGGAAGGGGGTTTCATTGACTCCAGATCCACACTGCTACCACAGTGGGATGCCCAGCCCATCCTACACGGTGCAGGCGGGTTTGGTCAGGGGCTGTGTGTGCATGCCTCTGGAGTGGCCTGAGGAGGTACTCTGGGTCAGGATGGTCAGGCAGCAGCAAGCTGCAAGAGCCCCTGGGGGCTATCAGTTCTGTTGTGTATCGGAGCATGTCCATGGTTCAGATGTTAGTTTTGATTTTACACCAGGGTTTTTTCTTTTTATCTAAATTTTGAATTTTTTTTTTGAAATAACATTAAGAACAATTCAATAAACAACTTTTTGAGAAAAAAAAGTGGGGACCTGCTTCTGTTGTGCCGTGGATGGAAGACTTGCACGGCCTTTAGAACCCGTTCTGCAGCATGTGAAATGTGGCCTCCGGGTGGAGCCCGAGGCGAAGGACCGGGATAGCCCTTATTTTCTTTTCCCAGATCTTCCCCCCAGTCTCTGAGCTTTTCTGGGCCAGTCCAGCCGGGCACAGCGGTCTTTCTTTCCCGGGAGCGCCGGGAGTCTTTCTTACGGAGGGTGGTGGTCTGCTCTCCAGAGGAAGGAGACACTAATTCCCCTTTTCCCAGCAAAAGCGTCTCCTGCTGCTCCTCGCTCCTGGGATTGCGTGGTCTGGGGTCCAGCCCCGGGGGCGCGCCTCCACCCAAGCACCGGCGCACCGCTCCGGGGCCCGGCACCGGAGGGCTCGGCACGGAGGGCTCGGCCCGGGGCTGGGAGCCGGGGGCGGGCAGGGGCGCGGGGCCGGGGCGGGGCCGGGGGCGGGGCGGCGGGGCCGGGGCTGCCGGCGGCGGCGGGGCGCGGAGCACACGGCGGCGGCCGCGGGGTGCGCACCATGGGCTGCGGCTGCTGGCGGCTGCTGGGCGTCGTGTGCCCGCTGCTCCTGCACCTCGGTGAGTGCCGCCGGGACCCGGGGGCTGGGGGAGGCTGGCGGGTGGGAGCGGGATCCCCGGCCGCCTCCGGTTTCATTGCCCCTGCACCGCCCGTACCCTCTCTAGCTGTGGGGAGCGGGGTGCCCTGTTGCCCCGAGGCTCAGCGATCCACCGTCTTGCAGTGCCATGCAAGGAGGAAAGCGGCTTCACAGCACTGCCTGGGGGTCCCTCTGCTCAGGCAGGGATAGTCCCCAGGCTCCTGCTCTCCAGCCCAGAGCAGTGCCCCAAGCCAGCCCTGTCTGACGACCCCATGCTCCTGGTGGCTTTCCCTGCCTGCCCTCCTTCACCGAGGGCCTGGAGAGCATCCTGCCTGCTGGGGAACAGTCATCCCGCAGATCCTGCACCTCACCGGCAGCAACCTGGTGCCTCCACACTCTCCCACTCCTCCCAGAGCTGAGGGAGGACACCATCCTGCTCTGGGCACAGCAGTACCCAGTGACATCCCTGCCCCAAAGAGCCATGCCCAGGGGCTAATCTGGTCCAGCGCTGCATGGAGGGTGGAGGATGGGGACTGCCAAGCCTGGGGCAATTTTTGGGCTCAGAGGGTGGATGATTCAGGCCCTTTCCCAGAAGCAGGGCAGCTGCGTTGGCGCTCACTTGGAGCCAGCAATGCTCTGTAGCACCCTGGGCTCCCTCCCTGCCTTTCCCTTGGGGCTCTCTCCCTGATGGAGCCAGGGCCAGGGGCAGGTTTTTCCCACGTGGTTTTGCAGCAGGGTAGCAGAAGTGATTTGCCCTTCTGGTTTTTCCTTCCTTGCTTGCCCTGCACAGCCTCGTGCTGGGGGAGCTGGGTGGAGGGGAGGGCTTGTGCTGGGCATTAGAGGAGCCCAGGAGGCCAAAACCCAGCCTGTGGCAGGGACCAGCTGGCCAAGGGAAGGCATCTGCTTGCCCTACCAGCTGGTGTGTCCCTGCACTGGTGGGAGATGCACTTGTTGCCTGTCTGGGTCAAAAGAGGAGCAACAGATCCCCCTTTCTCTATTGATACCTGTGATATTTGTGACCTATGTGGCTGGCATCAATCTGAGACTTTCCTCAGTGATGTGTGTGGGAGTTTCTCATCACAAACACCCACCATGCTCCATGAGGGGCTGAGGTTTCAGGCTTGCCCTGGTACTAGTCTCGGCCACAGCCACTTTGCTCAGGGCTTTGTTCCAGGGGCACAGGCATGGGATGCCAGTGGCACGGCACGCGGCTCCCTGGAGACATCCTGCCTGCCTTGGCAGCTGCTGGGCAACTTTCCACTGCTTCTGGGGCAACTTTCCACTGCTTCTGGGTCACCTTCCTGCAGGGGACCCTTCTGGGACTGTCCTCACGGCTTTTTAGCATCCTCAGCTTAGAGAACTCCTGGGCGTGCACCTGCAGCACTTCTGAAAGCCTCACGCCTCCTGTGATGTGGCCCTGCAGGACCCCCAGGGCAGAGCCAAGCTGACTGCGCAGTGTTTCCCTGTGACCCAGCCGCACACCAGCTCTTTTTGGTCCCCCAGCCATGGATGACACTCGCGGTCATCCCCGACACACCGGGTCACACACCGTCTTGTGGCCAGCACCAGGGTTTGGCCAGTCCTGGTGGTTCATCCCTTGTGGAGCAGAGCAGGGAACTGGGGCTTCCCAGGGTGAAGTAGCCAGAGTTACACTTGTGCCTCTTCCTTTTGTGCTTTTCCTTCCTCTTCCCCCTTCCCCTTTTCCCTTCCCTCCCACTGCAGTAGGAGGAGGGACTCCAGCTTGCCAAGCCTTTGCTTTTGGGTTTTATTTCTGTTGTAGTCACAAATTAATCTTTGCTGTTAGGGGATAAAACCCAGGACAGATGGCTCCAGGGAGAGCCTGGGAGGCCTGAGGCAAAGCGGCCGGCATGCTGCTCTTCCCCTGTGGCTAATGGCAGCATCGCTTGTGGGGTCATCACATGATGCCACGTCGGGCTCTTGGGCCAGGAGCGAAGGTTCACTCCGAACAACTGGGGAGAGGATGTGGGGGGTCTGGCGGGATGCGGAAGGGGGTGCCAGCCCCTTTCCACATTTCAGAGCCCTGTGGTCACCCCCACACAGTGATACCCGCACCCCATGTGCCCCTGAGCCGGGCGGGCCAATGGCTGTTTGGGGGGGGGTCTGTGGGCACTCAGCTCCATCTCTCCTGTTCCCCACAGCCACAAGTCAGGACCCTGTCAGCATGGCAGGGAAGTGTGACACCATCTACCAGGGCTTTGCTGGCTGCCTGATCAGCCTGGGGGACAGCATGGCCCAGAGCGTCCGGCGGCAGCGGGAGGAGGGCGGCAAGGAGGCGCAGGAGCTGGACACCATCTGCAAGTTAGTGTCCCTGTCCCCATAGGAGCGGCTGGGACAGCCGGGTGACCTGCCACCAGCGGTCCCCCTCGCTCCTGCCCATCTCCCCAGGTCCTGGGATGACTTTCATGCCTGTGCCAGCGAGGTGCTGTCGAGCTGCCCCGAGGAAGCAGCCGCCATCTGGGAATCGCTGCGGCAGGAGTCCCGTAAGATCCAGTTCCAGGGGAACCTGCAGGAGCTGTGCAGCGCCCGGGGACGCCTGGCGAGCACCCATGGCTCACCAGCTGCTGAGACCAACCAGGCTACACTGCGGGGCTCGGCCACCCCCCCGCGCCCCCATCTCCTGGCCCTGCTGGCCCTGCCACTGCTGGTGCCCCGACTCTAGCCCTGCCCACCTGCGGGGTGCCCAGCTGATGTCCTGGGTCAGTCCCTCGGCGCTGGCTGGGCACTGGCACCTGCGGTCCCTGCTGAGCCCATCTCCCCCCCATGCATCCCTCATGGGGCATAGTCCTCTCCTGCAGCCCTTCAGATGGACTTATATTTATATTAAAGACATTTTTACATTTCTCCTGTCTCTCTGCTGTGGGATGCCACTCACATTCTTCCCAAGCTCTGGGTTTGCTCCGGGGATTGGAGGGGAGATGCTCCCTGGACCAGGCCCTGGGGAGGGTCACCGGGGGGCTCTGCAGCTCTGTCCCCATGGTGCATCACCTGCAGCCGTGCCAGGCAGCCCATGGGACCCTGACGGCCCTGGGGAGGGCTGGACTGGGGATTCCTGCTTTTCAGGGCTAGACATAAAGGATATTCCCTTTAGAGATGGGTCAAATGGTTTCTTTATTTTAAAGGGCATCTTAGGAAAACACAGTGCCTGTATTTCTCTTATTTCCTTTTTGGCATCTGGTAGCTTGTCCTCTAATGGGCAACTCCAGCAGCATCAGACAATTTTCTGAAAGAAATCCCATTTTCCATCCCTTTTATTTTGGTCCTGCTATATTCGGTCCTATTAATGGTCATTAAGGAAATTGGGGGTTGCAGGGAAAAGAGGTGGGTTTTTTAGGTGAGGTGATATAGGTAAAAAAACCAGGGAACTGAAGCTCTCATCCAGGTTGGTCCAAGTGGGACTCACTGAAGTTAAGCTAAGATGATGTGCTGGAGTTTAACTTGGTTAAACTTGTGTCAATCAATGGAATGTGCTGTTATTCCCATTCCTGTTGCTGTTATGCCGCTAACTTCAGATTTTTTTTTCTTTTTCTAGCATACTAAAACCCATTGTGGCAAACCAGTTCCCCTAGACACAGGCTGGCGAGGGGACCTCCCTGCTCTCAAGAGAACAGCCATCTCCCCTCGCCAGCCACATAAAGGGACATTAAAATTGCAAATGGGCCACCCCATCTATTGCACAGATCAACAGCTCCTCGCTGGCACAGCCCCAAGGCTCCCAGCAGTGGCAGCAGGTAGATCTGGCCAGCACGTGGGACACCATCCCACTTGGTAAAGTCAACAGGACCCACATCGCCAAAATCCTCTGGCCGACGTGAGTGCCACTACACCACAGACTGCACGAGGCTCAGCTGCAAGCAGAAGTGATGAGAAAAGCAGCTACATGCCATGAGTAGTGAGTTGCTGCAGTGTCTTTTGATTCCCGGGATGACTTCAAGGCTGTCCCAGAAACATCCCCATGGGCGGTCACAGGGCACGGTTGTGGTTTTGGTCTGGGGAAGTGTTTGCACACTGGCCCATGTCTGAAAGCCTTTGGCATGCAAGTGAGAAGCTTAATTATCACTGTCCTCATCGAGCCAGGGAAAAGTATTGCTCGTTTCATTGCAAAACCTCTTCCTGTGAGGTCTGGTCACTTAAACATGTGATCCCTGACCTCTGGGATGTCACCACGGCTGCTCCGGTCACCTGCCAGTATCCGGGGGCCAGGAAATGCTGCCCGAATTGTTGTGCCATGGTGCATCCTGGGGGGCTGAGCAGTTGCTGCCAATCCCTCCGCTTTACAGGGGGACCCCGTATTTATTTCATACTGTTTATTTCATTAACCAGCCTGGAGCTGGCTTGCGGGGAGACACAAAACATCACATGGAGAGGAGTGGGAACAGGCTGCCGGCAGCCTTTGCCAGGGGATGGTGCTGAGCCCAGGGCCGGGTCCCCCTTGGGACACAGGGCAAAACACCATCCTGGCTCTCCCCAGCCAGCAGCTGCCGCTCCTCATGTTTAACGCTGGCACCAGGGGGATAATCCACCAATTCTTTCCTTTCCAGTTCCTGACAATCCTGTGTTTAAGGGTGAATTAGTGCCGGATCCCCTCAGGGTGGCTAAGAGGATAAACATCGGACAGGCACTGGCCATGCACCGTGCAGCGCCTGTCACCTTGCCAGCACCTCTGTGGGGCCGGGAGCAGTGGGCTTGCCACCGCGGGCTGCTCCCCATCCTCCTCCGGCAGGGTAGTGGGAAGTGGCTGGGGAGCTGGAGGGCCACCGAAGTGGTGCTTTGCCAGGCTGTCACTGCAATGGTGACACTGGTGTGCACCAAACTGCTCTGCTTTGATCCAGCCAGGAGCTTGTGGGTGTTTGGGAAGATCCTCAAACACCCACCAAACTGGGTGTTCAATCCTGCATGCAGAAAGACGAGCTGCACATGTTGTATGCCCTGGAAGATGTCACTGCACGTGTCCCACACCCTTGGCTATGTCACTACATGTCCTGCACACCAGCACATGTCACCACATGTGGCCCACCCCCTTGGCTATGCTACCACACATGTCCTGCAGCTGGAAGGTGTCACCATACATGACACCAGAATATGTCACCGCACAGCCTGCAGGCACTGACAGCTCCAGCGAGCTGGGGCTGGGATTTGGGGATGCTGGGCTAGGACAGGTCTGGGGGTCACCGCTGCTTGGTGACACCCCCCCATGGTGCAAGGGTCCACAGCAGAGCACTGCCCTAAACCCACCGTCACTCTGTCACCCCTAGTTCTCCTTCAAGGAGGTGACTGCAAGGCCGGGAGTGGCAGTGTGACAGCAAGGATGGGCATGCCAACCCCCGGGAAAGCTCTCCAGATGCTCCAAAACTGGGACAAGCAGCCAGTGCCCATCCTCCTGTTGGGTTCTAGGGTTTGGGACAATTCTGTGGCCATGTCCCACCGTGGGAAGGGAC
This sequence comes from Pelecanus crispus, assembly GCF_030463565.1. Taxonomy (NCBI): domain Eukaryota; kingdom Metazoa; phylum Chordata; class Aves; order Pelecaniformes; family Pelecanidae; genus Pelecanus; species Pelecanus crispus. The sequence goes on from NC_134650.1 coordinate 25,688,765, forward strand.
AATGTCCTTGTTCCTGCCCCTAAAACTGAACAGCTGACTCCCCACGCACTGGCCAGCATCTTAAGGCAACTGCCCAGGCTGAAAACTATAGTCGCTGGACCGGTGGCCCCCAGCACTGGGCACCTCTGAGCACCCGGCGTGCTGTGAAAACCCATCAGTCTGGTTATGAAACTCTGGCGACCTACTTTACACTCCCTGCTTTTGTTCTTAATTCCCAGATATGGCCGCTCTCCAGATTTTGCCCATCAAGGCAAATTAATTGGAGTAGATCCTAATTTGCTCTCTGCTGTTCTTTGGGCAGAAGATTAAATGCTCTGCAGACATTATCTCCCTCTCTCTTTTCTAAAAGACAAACCTGAATTATTAAAAAAAAAAAAGAACAGGGGATAAAGGAAGGCTGAGTTAGGTTGAGTTGGTGTTTCAATTCACTTTTTATAATCGCAGCAGGGGCCCAGAAGGCCCCCGCATCCCCGGGCAGCTGGAACCAGATAGTGACACTATTCTGGGCAGCTGTGTGAGCGGGATGGCACACGCGGCACAGTGACACGAGGGCCAACCTCCCGGCTATGCCGCCTGCTGCCTCCACTACGCGATGGATGAATCCTCCATTCCTTTGCCCAGGGAAATTCCTTCTGATGAAGGTGCTGGCTGGGGAACAACTCCTCGTGTGCAGGGATACACTTGGGTTTCTCCAACAGAATAGGCTGAAGCTGTGCCGGGGCCACCAGTGGAGATGGGACGGCTCTTTGCCCTCCCACAGTTCCCAGTGCCACCGTCCCAATCTAGTGTCCCCATGGAGGAGCACACTCAGGCACCAGCCTTGCTGGGCAGAGCTGCCTCCAGCATCGCTGGAACCCCAGCGTGCCAGGGAGAAAGGGAGTGTTGGGAGCTGTGTGTAGCCTGGAGGACACTATGTCACAGGGCTGGCCACCATCCGAGCTTGTGCACGGATTTCTGCTGAGCCAAATGTCCAACTTTCCATAAGGAAATGCCAAAAGGCAACCTCAGTCCCTGCGAATCCAACACAGTGGGAACAGCTGAGCAGGAGTCACCTCTACTGCTGGGGCTGCGCTCATCCCCCAGCCTGGCACCCCATCTGTGCTCAGCTTTGGGGCTTTTTTTTCTCCAGAGAGGCATATGGAAAGTTGGATTTCTTTTTTAAGCAGCTTTAATTGAGCATCCTCCCCCTCTGACCTCTGCTCAGCCTTGCTGGGACAACCTTGAGCTCTGGCCCAGTATGGCTGCTGAGGCATGGGTTCACCGCCACATGGGTCTGGGATGTGGCTTGGAGGAAATCTAGATTTCCCACTTCACTCTGTGTCCATTCAATGGCAGATGAGGGACCCCATTTTCCTCCTCTTCTGGCTTCCTATGGTGGGCAGAGAAGGAAGCCCTGTGCTGCCCAAATTGCCCCGTGCCCTGGACATGCAGCAATGTCCCAGGCAGCCTGCGGGTGTGGGGGATGCTGGAGGTGGTGTTGGCTGTTTCCATCACTCCGTAGGAAATTACAGCTTGTTGTGCACCAGTGAGACTCCACATTCGGATGGCAGTGCTGCAGGCGGGTGTTGGATGCAAAGGATGCTCCAGAGGTGTCTCATCTGAGCTCCTGCTCCAAGCAGGGTTTACTTTGGTGCTGAAGCAGGCTGCTCAAGGCTGTCTCTGGGGGAGCTGTGCATCTCCAAGGAGGGAGGATTCTCCACCCTTCTGAGTACCCAGCATCTCCCCGGTGGTCCCAGCCTGCCTTTAGCAGCTCTCATAGGAGAAGCTGTGAGGAAGCTGCTGATGGGAGATGCAAAACCCTAAGGGGAACCCATCCTTGCAGAGGGATGGTGGTTCCCAGGAGGCAGCAGCCAGGCTGCGGGGCCACTTCTGCTGCTGCTTCTTCGTAGAGATCCCTGCCTCAATGGGCTGAATCCTTCCCACAGTGCTGGAGGCAGGCTGTGGGTCTTGTGGGAGTAAGAGTTGGCAGGGGATTTGAGGGGGCAAGCAAGGAGGAGCAGGGTGAGGTTCATCCCTTCAGAGAGCAATGTCTTGGAAGGGAGGAGGCAGAACCAGGTGAAAGTCAATCAAGAAACAAGATGACAGCCTGTTGACAGCAGGGCAAGGGGCTGCAGAGCCTCCCCAGCACTTGATGCTTTGCAGCCCGCAGCTGGTACCCCCAGCAGCAAGATGCTTACCCTGGTCGTGAAACATTTCTTGCTGGAGAAATTACTCTAGACTGAATAACAGGTTTCAGTGGTCAACTGACACTGACCCCAAATTCAAATTGGGTGCCCAAACCGGCAGGCAGCAGGTCATGTAGATGAGAGGAGGGTTCTGTGAGATCCCTGCCTGCTCTTAAGCTCCATCACACGTTTCACACTTCCCCCAGACCTTCTGCAGCAAGCTACAGGGTCCTTCCCGGCCTCATCCCTGGGTAGTTTGCCAGGTGGATATGTTGACTTTGCATGGATGTCTGGTGTGATGTTCTCTTGGCTCCAGTGGGTCTCAGAGCACTACAGTGGCATAAATAATACAAGAAAGAACCACTCTGATTGAAGTTCTCAGAAGTCCATGGTTCTGGCCCAAGAGTTCAATACATGTTGGCTCTTTGACATTTTTGTGCTGACAATTAGCAGTGGTGATGGACCTGTAACTGCCTCATTTAATGTTCTCATGAGCTGGTCAGGAAACAAAGCTGTGAGGAAGCGACTAATGGAAGATGAAAAACCCTGAGGGAAACCCATCCTTGCAGAGCTGCTGTCCCTGTCCAAGCAGCTGTGGCCAAGGTGAGGCAGCCCACTGCTGCATGCCCATCCGCAGCAGCCGGGCTGATGAGGAGAGGTACATGCTTTTTTAATTTGCTGTTGGCACCAAGCTGGTATGGTCTTGAGGAATGGCCTAGAATAATAGGATCAACTTTAATAGGGACATGTGCAAGGTTTTACATGTCGGACACAGGCTAAGCAACCTCCCAGGGACAGTGCAGGCGGCATGTGGCTGTGGAAACATCTCCAGAAACATAAAGGGGATTATGGGGCTGAAAATGTACCAGCAGCACCATTACATGTGTGGGACAACAAGAACTGGCTAATTTCCATTGCAGGAAACTGTACAACTTGCCAGATCTGCTGCATACAGCCCAAGCAGCCCCTTCTCAGACCTGTCACACATTTCTGTACTTTATGTGGAATTACACAGGAAAGAAGCTGATGACAATAGCCTGCATCAGCAGGTATAACTTTTATTATGGTATGACTTACCAAGCATTTTAAACAGCTAAAGAGCCCAGGAGTGTTAAAATAAAACCAGCTATTTTTAAAAGCATGGTAAGAGTGTGAAAACAGCCCCTCTCCACCTGAACCATGTCGGGAATGACATGACAGCCAGGCTGGAAAACAAGTCCAGCAGTGTCGTGTTTGTATCTTCCCTGGAGAAAGAAGTGCCGTCAGCATCTCTGCAAGAAGGTGTCATCCCACTGCTTTCAGGTCATATAGGGCTGAAACGTCGAGTGTTTGGTGTAAAGATGGGGAAAGGGTATGAGGGAGAAAGTCCACCAGCTATTACCAAGCAAGCTTTGTGGGTTTTGTGGCACTTAGTAGCTGGGGAAAAGAAAGGAGAAAGGAATGTGCCTTGTTATTCTGTTGTGCACAAGAGCTAGCCCACAGGGACTGGGTTTTCCCTGCCAAGGAAAAGGGCTGATGCTTCCGGGTGATTTTCTTGCAAAGGGAGTGTTTTTCCAGAGCCCCGCAGCCCAGCGGGAAGCCTTCGGAGTCGCTCGGTGGGAGCAGCAGTCCCAGGCGCTGCTGGGGATCAGGTTGGGCCAGGTTTGGCTCCAAAAAGGAGGCAGGCAATTGTCCCTCCTCGGGCAGTGGATCACCATGGCCACCGCTCAGAGGCAGGAGTGTGGGGAGCAGGAACACCACACCTGGCAGGGGGCCTCCTGCTCAGCCTGTAGGGCTGAGGGGGTCCTGGGACCCACAGCGCTGAGGGGCATCTTGGGCCCTGTGGGGCTGAGGGGGGTCCCGGGCCCTGTGGGGTGAGGGAACTGCTGGATCCGTGGGGCTGAGGAGGTCCCAGGGTCTGTGGGGCTGAGGGGGGTCCCAGGGCCTGAGGGGGTTTCTGGGGCCCATGGTGCTGAAGGGGGTCCATGGGCCTGTGGGGCTGAGGGGAGATCCAAGGGCCTGAGGGGGCTCCCGGGGCCCATGGAACCGAGGGGATCCCGGAGTCCAGGAGGCTGACGGTGGTCCTGGGGCCTGCGGGTGCTGAGGGGGGGTCCGGAGGCGGGGCGGGCCCCTGGACTTGTGTTCCCGGGGGCCCCGGCAGGGGGCGGTAGAGCGAAGGACGGTGGAACAGCGCCCCCGCCCCACCCCGCCGCGGTCCCGCCTGCCGCCGCCTCCGCCAATCGCCGGGCGCGGTGTCCCCGCCCCCTCGAGCGTTCCCGGCGCTAGGGGATGACGTCAGGAGGTGGTGCCGAGCCGCGGGCCGGAGCGGGTCGAGGTGAGTGCGGGATCGGCGGTCGCCCGGGGTCGCCCGCTCCGCTCCGCCACGCTCCAGGCCTGGCTTGGCTTGGCTTGGCTTGGCTTGGCTTGGCTTGGCCTGGCCTGGCCTGGCCTGGCCGCGCCGCCCAGGCCCGCCCAGGCCCCGGCTCCCGCTGCCGCTCCCTTCTCCTCCCTCCCGGAGCGTTGGCGGCTTGGCCCCGCGGCGCGGCAGCGGTGGGGCCCGGGAGGCGCGGGCGCGGCGGGCCCCGGCGCCTCAACCCTGCCGCTGCCGGGGGCACGAGCGGGCCGGGGAGGGAGCCCTGACCGCCTCTCGGAGCATCCCCTCGCCGGGCCGGGTCGGGTGCAGTGCTTCCCTGGCCTGGAGCCGAGCCTGCCTCGGGACGAGCTACAGGCACCGGCCGGGCCCGGCCCTGGGCCCTCTCCTTGGAAAGGATGGGGGGAAAACGGTCTGGTTCGGGCTAAGTTATGAAAAACAATCAGAATTTTGGAAATCCCGGTTGGATCGACTGCCACCACTGATTCTGGCCTGCCACCACTTCTAGCACAGCTGCCTGGAGTGCCGCAGCAGCCCCAATCCCGGGTTTCCCCTCAGAAATCCACCAAAGGCTTACACTGCCAGCCAAGTGACTGGTAATACCAGGTTTATGTCAGGGAGTAAGATGCACTTTAAACTTTATTAGTAAAATTAAGGTGCTTTCAGGCCTTTTTTCCCCATTATGCTGTGTTGGCATAGGTGTGATTTGAGGGTTGCTGTGTGTGAGCATTTCTTATGCACTTATGAGCTGGTACCCAAATTTCTTTACTGGCATCTCGTAGAAAAGCAAAATTAATTAGCTTCAAGTCATGAGATGTTTAATTGGTGGTGGAAGGTCTGCTGGGCTTCTGGTGGGTTAGTCAGGTAGCTGATACTCCTTGTGCACAGGGACACCCTCAGGTATGAAACCATTCGGGCCCTGATATTTTCAGAGAGGTGGAGGATGCTTCTGAATTGGCAGGAGCTGAGATGTTGCCCTGCAGAACTGTGGAACGCAATGTGCCGGTTATCCAAGGAGAGAAGTGGGTAGACGTTGAAGCATAAACCCAGTGTTCCTTCTCAATGCAGCTCAGGCATGCTGTCGTCTCTCAAATAGTTTGGCACCTGCCAGATATCTGATTTCCCACTCAAAGGGTGCTTATAATATTTCATTTCTCTAATGCATTAGTTCCTTCTCCCAGACTCCTGGTGATTATTACACAGGATCATTTCCACCTGCACTGATGTAGAGTTAAGTGTTTTGTTGCTGGCCGTAGCATGCAGCTCTGGCATTCTGTAGGCTTCACTGTTGCGGACCTTTACATGTTTGAGGAAGAGCCGCTGACATACTGTTAGTTGATCCCTGATCTCAGTTAATGTTATTAGCAGTGGTGGATTTATATATGATGTTTTCAAGCTCAGCATTTGATCCTTCTTGTTGGTTTTGTTTATGGGTGGGACATTTTACACAAGTGCTTCTCTATGTGTAGAATTACTCTGTAATAACCTTTGTTGCAGATGCTCTCATTCCATTTATCTGTTAACCTAGTGTGCTCTAAGGTGCAGTAATGCTGGGAAAAACTGTCTGTGTGAGGCATTGTTCAGGAATAGCTATGGTATTTTATTTATTTTTTGGCATGGCACTTTAATCTGAATGAAGACCTAATTACAGGACAGCCCTTGGTGTGAAATTCAAATGTCAGTTAAGCTTTCTGTGAAGTTGTTTTTTATTTCTACTGCTTGTACCCTAGTCTAAGCATGTTTGTGCATGGTGGTTGTGCTTGACTTTGCGGTACTTCCAGGAGGTCTTACCTGAGAAATTACTTTGATGTCTGATTTTTAAAATTGAATCATAACTAAAGCCCTTGTTTTCTTTCCAGGTTGGAGGTAGAGTCAAGACTTCTTCCAGGTGTCCCTCTAAAACATTTCTTGTTTCTCCATGTAATTCTCCTGATGGAAGACCAACTGGCGTTCCCTTTCTGCTGTTTGTGCTGAATAATTGCTTGGAGAAGTGGTGAATGAGTGAAGATACACTCGGTGGTGGTAAGGTGTATGATTACATTTCAAGGCTAGTGGCTTTTCTGTAGCCTTCTGTGAAGGTTCAGGCACTATATTGATGGGCTCTAAGCCAAAGAATAGAAATTTAAAAATGCTTGGCTAACTGCCAGAATGCATACAGGCAGTTTCTCCACTCCTATGTTGTTTTAATCAGCACCTGAAGACTTGCTGAAGTGCAGCTGATTTGGTTCTGCTGGAATATTGTGTGATGAGCAAGAGCTCCCTTTGCTCTAGTTTGGAACAGCTGGTAGAAATTCCACTTCCTGCACCCAGCTCCATATGGAAAAACAGAAGTGCCACTTAGTACCTGAAGATGCAAAAGAAAGCAAAGCTGAGTCAGGATGTTAAGAGATGTCAAAGCCCACCTTGATTTCTTAGGGTTTGGAGGGTGAGGGAATTGCTAGCTAAAAGCTGCTTTGGTTAACTAAGGGCTGCCTTTTTGCAGGGGATGCAGTGAGTTAATTGGTAAAGTGCATCTTAAAAATAGCATGCCTCTGTCTCCATAATCCCTGCCTCCTGCACAGTTCCATTGTTCCCCAGGAGCAAAGTAGTGAGATGTTTAAGACACCAGTACCAGTTAAATATAAAGAAAATCTTAGGAAGATTTGTTAGGTGAACAAGTTGCTGAGATACTTTGTGGAGTTTCTAGTGAGAAATTTCAAAACTATAAGATTCAGAGTGGCTGCTGTCTTACGAAGTTGAGCAGATTAAACAAAATTAAGGAAAAATGCTTGACTCTTTCCTTAATGTGATTTTTTTATTAAGCAATGGGGGCTGGACAAGAAGACCTCCAGAGGTCACTTCCAACCTCAACTGTTTTGTGACTCTCTGATTCAGTGCTCAGCTGGGAGCATTAACTGTTTAATAAGAAGAGGTACTGTGTAGTTTCCACAGATACCTGTTCTGACTACGACTGGGTTTTTTATAGGCTCGCTCTGTCTTCACTAGCTTGTTGATGAAAGCAGCAAAGTGCTGGGCATGCTCTGTAGTGTAGTACAGTGAAAATCCCAAACTCTTACTTGCAGTAGCATGGCTCCATTGAGACATGAACCACTTGCCTTTTTTTTCCCCCTTTGAAACTTTACTACCTGGATTCCTGTTTATTGGTTTCTTCTCATTCTTTTCCTAAGGTTCAAATGTGGGAATTGCCCCGGATGTGGTTGCTGTTGATGCTGCCCTGGGAAAATGCCTTGATAGGGAATTAACACCATTCAGTGATGGGCTGTGGGACAAGCAAAGTGCTTCCTGAGCCCCCCAAAGATGTGCAGCTAGACCTGGTTAAAAAAGTCGAACCTTACACAGGCCACAATGACATATACAAGCACTTCATCAAAGATGACTGTGGGACTGTCATCAAAGCTGGCTCTCCCTCACCTATGCGTCACGCTAACCCATATCCTGGGAACCACCTGCCTGCCCATGTGGACCAGCCCGAACCCCGCAAGAACAAAGTGGCTAAATACCGTGCCAAATTTGACCCCAGAGTGACGGCCAAGTATGACATTAAAGCCCTGATTGGGAGAGGGAGTTTTAGCCGTGTTGTACGGGTGGAACACAAGGCTACTAAGCAGCCCTATGCAATCAAGATGATAGAGACAAAATACCGGGAGGGGAGGGAAGTGTGTGAGTCAGAGCTTAGTGTGCTGCGGCGGGTTCGGCACACCAATATCATCCAGCTTATTGAGGTGTTTGAGACCCAGGACCGTGTGTACATGGTGATGGAATTGGCAACCGGAGGAGAACTGTTTGATCGAATCATCGCTAAAGGTTCCTTCACTGAGAGAGATGCTACACATGTGCTGCAGATGGTATTAGATGGTGTGAAGTACTTGCATACGCTGGGTATCACACATCGGGACTTAAAACCAGAGAATCTGCTCTACTACCATCCAGGAACAGATTCCAAAATCATGATTACGGACTTTGGACTGGCAAGTGCTCGGAAGAAGGGAGATGACTGCCTGATGAAAACTACATGTGGGACCCCAGAGTACATTGCTCCCGAGATCCTGGTCAGGAAGCCGTACACGAACTCTGTGGACATGTGGGCACTGGGTGTTATCTCGTACATTCTCCTGAGCGGCACTATGCCCTTTGAAGATGACAACCGCACCCGCTTATATCGGCAGATCCTGAAAGGAAAGTACAGTTACTCAGGCGAGGTAAGTGTGGCAGGGGTTATGGTGAGGCTAAGTCAAACAAGAAGCTCTCTGTAGGTGGGTTTTTGTGATGACCAGTAGCCAGCTGTCAGGTGCAGGGTGGTAACATTACCAGGGCTAAAAAAATCCATGATTCTGGCTTTTAAAATCCTTTCCTGTTTTCTGTCTGCTTTCCAAAACTGCTTCCAGTGCAGCATAGTGTGCTCCTTTAAAATATGTGTGTGTAAAGAAAGAAGAGATCTTTTCCTGTAGAACAGAACTGGGATGCTTGTGGTTTTCTACCTGGGGAGATCTCAGCTGTGGTAAGCTGCTGTTTGACGCTTCACTGTTAAAACTCGTGGCAGGGTGAGCGTTTGAAATGTGGCGTGTATATACCTCATCTGATTTCTGATACAAATCTCAGTGTAGTCTGAAAAAGTACCTTTGCTGAAAGATAAGGTTATGGCAGACAAAGGGGCAATTGCTGCTTATGTCTGGAGACGTAAGCACTTCTGAAATTGATCTGTATTGTTTCTTGAGCTTAGTATGTGACAAAAGCATGAAATTGCTACTCTACCCTTAACTGGTTTAGTGGCGGACTTGGTAATGTTAGGTTAATGGTTGTACTGGGTGATCTTAAAGGTCTTTTCCAACCTAAACGATTCTATGATTCTATGAAAATTGAGGGTTTAAGGATAGTTTTCTTAGATAACTATGGAAAGAGGAACCTTGAGAGATAGATTTTAGGCCGAAGATAGGTACCCCTACTCTCCCAGAGTCCCATTGCTCTGCAGAATGGCCAGGTGCCAGGCTGACCCAGCTGCTGCTATCTTGCTCCTGGTCAAGGTGGGAGTTCTCAATTAACAGCACAATTGCCAAGTGTAGGCATAACCTCACTAAGAATCATGCTTATAGAAAGTGTGGGTATCCAAATTTGCAAGTTGCATTTCTGCCTGTATCCTTCACTGGAAATATTAAAAAAAAAATGAAGCTTTTATAACCTCTTCCTCTCTTTTGTAAGAGAGTGTTTAGATTCCTGAATGCCATGACTTTGTAAGATGAAGCCCCCTGGGAAAGTTTTAATGAGTGGCTAAGTTTATGATTTTGAAATGACAGTAAAATAACTCAAAAAACCCAGAATAAATTCATGATTGTTCTTGTATTTTTAGATGTGACAGGTATGTTGGCATTTTAACGATGGATGGAAGGAGTCTAGCATGTTAAGTTTTTAAGCATATTAAGCTGCTTTAGGATTGTGTCTTAAAAATAAAATAAAAATCACTCTCTGAAGGGTTTTCAGAGATTTCAGTAAGTCTTTTATACTTTAAAGCTGTCAGGACAGCTTGTGTTAGTAATTGGAATATCCAAGTTAAATGAAGCTGAGGAATATTGGTGTTTGCATAGGAGGCCACCAAGGAGAGCCCAGATTTGATGCCTTTGTGAATCTTATTAATTCTTCCCATGAGCACTCCTCAAAGTGCTTGGTATGCAGAGGAGGCACAAAAGCAAGGAGTTGTAAACCCCCAAATTGGCACTTTCTGGACCAAGTGTGTTACTTCCTTTAGAAACTGCAGTACTTGATTAGGTGTTTGCCAAAAGTATTCTATCAGCTGCTTCCTTGAACTGCAGGCTTCAGCTGACTTTGGCAGCCTTTGCTTCTTTTGTTAATTTGCCACGTTAATATTATTTGTTAACCAGTTGCAGAGTTTTAAGAATGCAGTCGGGTTATCCTAATGCAGAAAGAGATTAATTACTAGCCACATGTAACATCTGCAGGGTCACACTGAAAGGCAAAGTCCTAGTTACCTAGTTTACCTTATAACCACTGGTAGTATATATGTTAAAATGATTTTTCTCTCGTGAAAAGGCCAGTTCACTCTGACGTTTGTTGTGTAGCAGAACTCATTTCAAGTGCATGCACATCCTTGTAGTTTCCCATTCAAGCAGTTGGTAGGTGCTGGTTTGGCTCAGCCTGGATGTTGGCCTCTAGACAGTAGATTTTAGAGCTTTCTAGATTCCTTGTCCAAACTCAGGGTTTGGTTTTTAGCTCACTCCATTGTGTTTGTCTTGGCAATTCATTTTTCTCCTGTCCTTCCAGTTCTTTTATTTTGAAGAAGCAGCATGGTGGGGCTTTTGTGGTGAAAGTTCTCCCTTGTTGGTTTTGGTTGTTTTTTTTTTTGATTCCTTAGTTCTGTGTTGGCCCCATGCCTGCAGGTGCCAGAAGGTCAGTGAGACTGTTGACTCTGAATTTGCTTCTTCCCATTGGGGACCTGCTTTTATTCTTAATCTCTCTAACATGTTTTGATGAGTTCCGTAGTTGATTTAAAAACATGGAAAAGCTGTTCCCTTCTCTTAGTTTTTATTTGCCTCTGCTCATTTAACCGGTACTTTTCTATGTACATCTCCTTCATCACCTTTACTTGAGAAACTAGTGAGTAACTTTTCCTGTCCACCTGTCAGTTATCTTTATATTTCTTTAGATTCCTTCTTTTTTTGAGGCTGAAGAGCCAACTGTGTTTAGTGCCTCCTATGGAATATATTCCATAGACCTGATTTTTGCCGTTACCCTTTTCTAGGCTGCTTGTAGTCTTTGAGATGGGGTGATATGCAAGCACCATGGCTTTGTGTCATGGCATAGAAAGGTCTCTCTGGTTGTTCGCTACTTCTTCCTTTAGGGTTTCTGATACTATATTTGTTTTAGACACCTCTGAGCATTTGGCTGATGCCAATGGTGGTCCACTGTGACTCCAAGAGGTTTCCTGAGTGTTGATAGCCTATTTGGGGATGTCATGGTGTCTACGTAATTTGGTGCATTCCCTCTAATGTCTCCACCCCTCAGTGCATGAGCTTGTGTTTAGTGACATTGAATTTTGTGACTGTCACTCAGTTTTGTCACTTGCTATTTTTACCTTTTTGCAGATTTTTTTTTTTAATTAAGTTTAGTGTGCTGTCCAGGACAGGTTCTGCCCGTTACTGTGAAATGTGGTAATTCTGAAGTCTCAAAAGCAAGTGGTGGGATACAGGTGCTTGTAGGTTGTGTACACAAAGGTAGCACATGTGCCACAGAGAAAGCATTAGACTATATGTTTTGAAAGTGCCAGTGCACAAGCCTGAAGCATTTTACTTGTTATCCCACCACATATTACATACTTTAGGAGGCTGATATGGATACTATGTGTGACATAAGTGGTTGTTTTGGAAAGCTGTAAAGGTTTTACTGCTTGGAAAGCAAATATGTGTCAGCCAATACCCTGTATGTTTTGACCAGATGCTTTCTGTTCTTCCAGAGCCAGGGAAAATGGATGATTTAATTTACCAGTGTAATTAAGCCTATACCCCTAAATTGCAGGTGTGCTTGACTGTAGCCAGGTATTGACAGGAGATGCAGTGACAGGCTGCCTACTTTGTGATTAAATTCTAGGTGGAAACAAAGCCAGACAGAGATTTAGAGGTGTCTGGCTTTTTTCCCACAACCTTGCCAGCTTTCTTAAAGCCATCTTCTGGACTTCTAAATGCTTCCAAATTTCTGATGTTCAGAGAAAATTACTTTTTTTTTTTTTTTTTTTTTGTTGTGTGTTACACTGGAAGAAGTGGGAAGATGTCAGAAATGAGGCTGTTGGTAAGTTTGTCAGACTAATGGAAATGGCAGGAGCTGTAAGTCTTTGTTTATTTGGAACAAGAATGGTCAGACTACTGGACTGCGTTGCAGAACTGTCTCTGACAGATGCAGAAGCAGAGGCTTCAGGGGAACAGCTGCTTTTCTTCTCTGTAATGTGAACTTTGAAGATGTGAAATGGAAGAGGAGATGTTAAAAGAAGGCTGCGAAGTACAGTGTACAGAGCTGACAGCTTGAGCTGCGCAGCTGAGACAGTTTTCAGCAGGGAAGGAGGGAGCCGTCTTCCACACTGTATTGCTGTACCATGTCACGCAGCAGCAGTGCCGTGAGTTTGCTGAGAATCGGTGCCAAGTCCCACTTTTTGAAAGGTCTGGCCTCAAAACCTGTTCAGAGAGGACAAAGCCGTATTGAGAGAGGAATAAAAGCCAAGATGCATGCTGACCTGAGAAGTAGCTCCATCATCTTGGAAAACAAGTGAGCTCATGTCCAGCTAATGTAATTGCTTTCTGACTGGGACCCTCTTACCACCGCTCTTCTGTTCCTGGAGTGTGAGGTCTGTTTGAAGAGGCTATTAGCAGATCCAATAGGAGAGGTCTCCCATAATAGCTTACTCAGGTACTGCTGACATCACGGCTCTGATTACCTCTTGTATCTCCTTCTGTACTTTCTGAACTGCTTGGAGTAATGGGTAGGGTGAGGAATGAAGAAAAGCTGGCTTTGTAACTTGGCATGCTTTTTTCTGAGCACCTCTGAGTAAGGGTTATGTGTACTATTGAGACTGCATTTGATGTGGCCTGCTACAAAGTCATTCTCTTTCATTTGTTTTGTCAGAACTCACTAAAAAGAAAATTTGGCAATATTTTAATTGAAATCTTGGGGATAAAACTGATTTCTGGGGATTTGTGTAGCTTAAAAAGTTGTCTGAGGAATAAAGCTGGAATTGCATTGACGGTCCTTTGAATTTCAAAGTGCAGAAATGAACATCAGACCATTGTTACCCTGCTAAGACAGGCTTGCTCTGGTTCTATTTCAAAGCTTGTCCTTCTCTTGAATATTGATACTTTTATGTTGCTTTGCACACCTGGGAAACTTGTTGGAAGAAATGGGAGATAATATATGTTGTGGAGAAATTGGAAAACTGAGCTAGGGATTGTTCTGGTTTTGATATCCGATCTGGGCAAATCATTTCCCCTTGTAGTCTGTTTTCCTATTCATAAAACAGTTAGCTTTGTGGTATGCTCACCATGGGTGAGGTTGGTGGGTGCCAGTGTTGGAACATCTCTTAATCAGTTTAAAACCAAAAAGCTTGTTCTAAATAATGGTGCTAGTGGATACATTGATAAATGTGACAGAAGGAGAGACATGTTTGATATATGAAGGAAGTTGGGCGTTGCAAGTCTGTAGGAGCTCTGCAACAGACTTCGCAGCCGTGCAGCAAGATGATCTGGTTTTGTGTGGCTTGCTTAGATTTTCCAGTGGTATTTAATAAAGTTCCTCACCAAAGGCTCTTGAAGGAACTTTGCAGTTGTAATGTGATAGTGGCCTTTGCATGGATCAGCCATTTGCTGAAGATAAGCACAAAGTTGAAATACGTGGTTAGTTCCATAGGGGAGGAAAAAAACAGTGAAGTTTGAAGGATCTGTTCCCTTCTGCACAAAAGTGATGAGGACAGAGTTCACTAATGAAGCTGTGCAGTTGCTGATGATGTGGAGTTCTTCAGATGGTGAAAATGAGGGCTGCTGTGAACCTTAGAAGTTTGCCTGAGTTAAAAGAGCAACTGGATGAATTCATGGAAGATAAATCAGTGGAGATAATGATATTAAGTTCTAAGTATGGCTAAAGAGGGCCCTAAGCCACACACTTTTGAGGCTTGAGAGTATAGGGGGGTGTTAACAGCAACATAGGGGCTGCTCTCTTGGGCTCTCCCTCTGTATCTGCTGTTGACTGATGTTAGAGACACCATAGTGGACAGGCTAGATCTTTGATCCAGTAATGTTCAGTCCTGTTAGAGGTGCTAGTCTTTCCTTCTCTCATTTCATCCCTCAGCTGGGGGCTTCATCCACTCCCAAGAGCTATTGAGCTGAGTAATAGGCAGCCTGCAGAGCAGATAGTGCTCTGAGGTTGCACATGCAGCATTTGGGGCACCTGTCTATGTGCTGGGGGTGTTCAGCGGTCCCATTGGACCATTGATGGAGCAGGTACCGCATGTCTCGTGTGGTTTTAGCTTGTGGTTTGGAGGCAGCATTATTTCAACTGAGTCTGAGAATTGGAAATCAATCCCAAGGCTTATCAACTCCCACGGGCTAATTTTACTTGCTGTATAATACTCCTTTGGAAAGGCTAGACATGTAAAAAGCAAGGAGGGTAAACATTTCCTATTAAATGGAAATGTTCTTGAACTCTTTAGTTCTGACCTGATGCTGGAGTTCCCCTGTAGGTGGATGAAAAAGCAGGTGATGTATACAGACTAAGCAGTAATAAAAAGTGCATTTTGCAGGTGATGAAATTAAACTCCCCTTCTCCTGCAGAAATGTGTGTGGGTTGGGTTTTTTTTAATCCTCAGGAGAAATGAGTCTGTCTTGACATTATATATCCATAAAGGAAAATGGGGTGTGAATTGCATTCTGCCTGTGACTCTGCCCTTCTCTATTTGGTGACTCATTCAGATTTGAAGCATGAATGCAGAACCTATCTAGTCATCCTGCCTGGCTGGCTTGCTCCCTGGTGCCCTTTAATATGATGGCTTCATTATTTGACAACTCCCCTTGCTTGTTAGTGTTGCTGTTCAGAGTTCTGCTTGCTTACTTTCTTTGCACTCCCAACAACATCCCAAAATGCTGACTTCCCTGTTGCTTCTACTGTCAGATGTGCAAGGGTGACAGCAATTTTGGGGATGGCTGTTAAAACCCCATGTATAGGTTTTTAAGTGGTTCTTTCTGATCCTGGGACTTGTGTGGTGCCTTTCCCTACTGACTTCATGTGGTATACAAACCCTTCTGTACTTTCAGAAAATGAGCACCTTTCATGTGAAGGCATGTTAGAGACATGCCTCCTTCAAACCGAGGATTCTTGTGGGTCTTCATGAAAGTCTAATTTTTAAGGCTTGCTCATTCTTCATTTAAAAACTGGCCTTTACTCTCTATCTAAACAGCAAACCCTTCAGACAGGCTCTCATTTTAAGTTTGAACCTTTGCGCATCCCTTTCTCCTGACTTGACAAGTACATTCTTGCTCTGTTCTTACACATGCAGATCTCTGTTGGGCATTTTTTGTGTAGCTTGTTTCCTTGGCCATGTCATAGAATCATAGAATGCTTTGGGTTGCAAGGGACCTTTAGAGATCATCTAGCCCAACCCCACTGCAGTGAGCAGGGACACCTTTAACTAGATCAGGTTGCTCAGAGCCCCATCCAACATGACCTTGAATGTTTCTAGGGATGGGGCCTCTACCACCTCTCTGGGCAACCTGTTCAAGTGCCTCACCACCCTCATTGTAAAAAATGTCTTCCTTCTATCCAATCTAAATCTACCCTCCTTTAGTTTAAATCCATTATTCCTTGTCCTGTCACAACAGGCCTTGCTAAAAAGATTGTCCCCATCTTTCCTACAGGCCCCCTTTAAGTACTGAAAGGCTGCAATAAGGTCTCCCACAGTCTTCTCTTCTCCAGGCTGAACAACCCCAACTGACCGACCTGTCAGCCTCACCTCTGTGCCTGGGAAGATCATGGAGCAGATCCTCCCAGAAGCTATGCTCAAGCACATGGAGGACATGGAGGTGATTTGAGACAGCCAGCACAGACTGACCAAGGGCAAGTCCTGCCTGACCAACCTAGTGAGTTTCTATGAAGGAGTGACTGCATCAGTGGACAAGGGAAAAGCAATGGATGTCATCTACTTGGACTTCTGTAAAGTGTTCGACCCAGTCCCCCACAACATCCTTCTCTCTCAGTTGGAGAGATACGGGTTTGATGGGTGGCCTGTTTGATGGATAAGGAATTGGCTGGATGGTTGCATCCAGAGGGTCATGGTCAACGGCTCGATGTCCACATGGAGACCAGTAACAAGTGGTGTCCCTCAGGGGTCTGTACTGGGACCAGTGCTGTTTAACATCTTCATCAGTGACATAGACAGTGGGATCGAGTGCACCCTCAGCCTGGCCTCATAGGAGAGGTGCTCCAGCCCTTTGATCATTTTTGTGGCCCTCTGGACCCGCTCCAGCAGGTCCGTGTCCTTCTTGTGCTGAGGGCTCCAGAGCTGGATGCAGTACTCCAGGTGAGGTCTCACCAGAGCAGAGTAGAGCAGCAGAATTGCCTCCCTCGACCTGCTGGCCCCGCTACTTTTGATGCAGCCCAGGATTCGGTTGGCTTTCTGGGCTGCAAGCACACATTGCCGGCTCATGTTCAGCTTTTCATCCACCAGTACCCCCAAGTCCTTCTCCGCAGGGCTGCTCTCAATCTCTTCATCCCCCAGCCTGTGTTGATATCAGGGGTTGCCCCGTCCCAGGTGCAGGACCTTGTACTTGGCCTTGCTGAACCTCATGAGGTTCACACAGGCCCACCTCTCCAGCTTGTCCAGGTCCCTTTGGATGACATCTCATCCTTCTGGCGTGTCAACCGCACCACTCAGCTTGGTATCATCTGCAAACTTGCTGAGGGTGCACTCAATCCCACTGTCTATGTCATTGATGAAGATATTAAACAGCACTGGTCCCAGTACAGACCCCTGAGGGACTTCACTTGTTACTGGTCTCCATGTGGATATCGAGCCATTGACCACGACCCTCTGGATGTGACCATCCAACCACTTCCTTATTCACCGAACAGTCCACCCATCAAATCCGTATCTCTCCAACTGAGAGAGAAGGATGTTGTGGGGGACTGGGTCGAACACTTTACAGAAGTCCAAGTAGATGACATCCATTGCTTTTCCCTTGTCCACTGATGCAGTCACTCCTTCATAGAAACTCACTAGGTTGGTCAGGCAGGACTTGCCCTTGGTCAATCTGTGCTGGCTGTCTCAAATCACCTCCCTGTCCTCCATGTGCTTGAGCATAGCTTCTGGGAGGATCTGCTCCATGATCTTCCCAGGCACAAGAGGTGAGGCTGACAGCTCAGTAGTTCCCAGGGTCCTCCTTTCTTCCCTTTTTAAAAAAGGGCACAATGTTTCCCTTCTTCCAGTCACCAGGGACTTCACCTGACTGCCATGACTTTTCAAATATTATGGAGAGTGGCTTGGCAACTCCTCTGGACTCTGGGGTGCGTCTCATCAGGTCCCAGAGACTTGTGTACATTCAGGTTCCTCAGGTGGTCTCAAACCTGATCTTCCCTTACAGTGGGAGGGGCTTTACCCCCTGGTCCCCATCTTGCAGTCCATCAACTCAGGAGGGTCGAGGAGAGAGGTTGCCAGTGAAGACTGAGGCAAAGAAGTTGTTGAGTACCTCATCCTTCTCCTCGTCTGTTCATACTAGGTCACCATTCTTGTTCATTGGGGGGGTACCGTTTCTTTAACCTTCCTTTTCTGGTTGACATACCTGTAGAATGTCCACCCAGATTTCTTCTTCTCTGTCTCTTTATTTGGGTTACCTACGCTTTCTACCTAGGCTCCTTTTCAACCTAGGTTCACCTGGTCTGTGGCTGCTTGTTAGCAAATGTCATAATGCTGAAAGGGAGTGCTGTGTTCCATTAGTCTGTCCCTGCAATGGATGGCAGCTTCCTAGGATAACCAACAAGACTGGAGCCTTGTTCATATACATGGGCTTCAGGTGGTTGTAATATGGTAAAATAACTAAGATGCACATAAAAGGAATGTAAGTAACAATTTTATAGTATTTTTGTAGTGATGGCACCTTTTGAAGTTAAGTGAAATAAAGAGCACCTATTTCTAAATCTAGGTGCCATTATTTGAGATAACTTTATTAAGAAATTGATGGCGTTAATGAACTGGTTCTGCTTTTTATTTTGCAACAAATCGGCAAGCTCCAGTCGAGACAGCATCAACAGTTGGTCTGGTTTCCTGCAGTACAGTGTTGCAATGCATACCACTGAACTTAAAATTATAGAAAGGTTTAGGCACAAAACGGCCCCAGGAAGTCTCTGGTCCAAACCCCTGTTCAGAGCAGGGCTAAATTTAAAGCTAGATGACGTTGCTTAGCACCTTGTTCACTCAAGCCCTGAAAGCTTACAAAGATGGAGATGTTGCCACCTCTCTGGGCCCTGTCCTAGGGCTGTCCCAGTCTTGTGGGAACCATGTTTTTTCTTTACATAACAGACAGAATTTACCTGGTTGCAGCTCGACAGTCACCACTGGCCTTTTCACTGAGCACCTCTGAGACATCTGGTGTGGTGTCATCTTCCCTGTAACTGCCCTGACAGATGGGCAGATGCAGTTAGATTCCATTTCTCCAGCTAGCTGAGGTTCTTCTGGATGGCAGTCCTGCCTTCCTGCGTATCAACAACTCATCCAGATCTTGATCAAAAGCAACCAAGAAGCAAGTACTAAAAATGTTAATGGTAAAGAGAGATTTGCATCTCAAATGACTTCAGAGCAGAAACAGAGGCGAGGCTTAATGTGCAGACTGTATGTGCATAGCATTTCTTTTTTTTCTTCTTGAGCATTCAGGATCTTAACAATTATCTGCCTTAGCTTGGAGTTGAAAGTGCCAAGTTAAATGCAGATATTGAGTAAGCTGCAAATACTGCTATGGATAGATTCAGGTTGGAAGAATGCACTTAATTATATGAAAAACAAGTTACCCTACTAGAAGATGAGTGCAGTAGCATGAATGGTGTTCCCATGATAACTAACTCGGTCCATGTAAGTAAAGAAACTAAACACTTCCTCCCCAGTTTTCCCTGCCTGCAAGTGATAAGAGAAGCAGGAAGAATGAAGAGCGCTGGCAGTGCATTGGCAGACAAACTCTGTGCCTTGTGCTGTTAGTTGCTACATGACAGAGAGCGAGATAAAAATACAAAAAGCAATTTCAAACCAGCTGATGCATGCTTACAGGATGAGTTCCTGCCCCAAGTACATCCATACATCTGCAGAGCATCTCCAAAGTATTCTTGTAGTTGTCCTTACTGTGGAGGCTGATTAAAAGATTGTGGAGGACTTATAACCCCTTGAATCCCTCATGACATGTAATGGAGGAGATGGATGACAGTCTTGTCAACTTTTAATATTGATTTCCTGCATTTATTCAACTTTCTGAGAGAGAATGGGGTAGAGCTTGAACACAGGCTTCTTCTGACTCCGTTGGGAACTGATTACTGAATCACCTGTCCCTCTCCAAAGGGACTGATCAGTGATTGTATTATGAGGACTGTGGTTGGATTTTCTGTCAAATGACAAACTTGTTCTAAAAAAGGTACAAGCAATAAAAAGAAACAGCAATTATTCTTGGTAACGTCCTTCCCCTAAAAGTTGCAGATGGAAATGTGTAGTAGCAGAGATCCACAGGAAAAAAACAACCCAACTTTCTGTTTTGCATACTTGTATTTTTGTGTAGAAACTATTTCCTGTAGGAGAGGAAGAAATTATACTTGCATATCATGGAAAACATCTCTCCACAATCCCTATTGCTTTGCAGGAGAGTTCAGTCAGTATAGGACAAATGTTCTCAAATTTTGGGTGTGGCTTTTTAAAGAACAGTAGGTTTTGCATTGATGCTGCAGCAGGTGTGATCTTTGGCTGGCTGGCTGCTAGTCCTGGAATGGCTTCTGCGTGTTTGTACTTCTGGTCACTTAGAATCTATTACATAGGCATATTACATAGGCATATGTAATTAAAAAAAAAAATTCTGTCTTTTGTTGTTTTGATGACAAAAAGTATAACCACTTAAGAAGAAAATACCAATTTAGAAAATAAAGCTAATACATTATGAAACACTTGATTTTTTTCCATTTTATGCTTTGTTTGCCCCAGAAATTTGTCCATTTTTTTCCTGCAGTTCATAACTATAGCTTTGTTATATATTATAAAGCTGTGTGTAATATGTTATACACAAATTAAATTAGTTATAGGGTAGCAACTGCCTTGAAAGTGGGAAAACTCTCCCTCTGGTGATTTCTTCTAGTACATCTCCTATTTAAGATGGGCAGTAAGGCAGCCTGGATTCTCTGAATTTGGACTAGAGTATGTCTTCTGGAAAACATTCGAAGCAGATTAAAAAAAATTGTCAGGAACAGAGAAGCACCAGTGTCTTCTAATGTTCCCATTGGTCCTTTATATTTTTCAATACATGCAATAAAGTCATGTATCCATAAAAGGCCAGGAAAGCTAGACTCTGTCTCCCATTTGTTGAAGATTTACCTTTCCATGGTATCCTGTGCTGCCCTTTTCTCTAAGAGATGCTCCTTGCAAAGCCACCTTATTCTTCCGGAAGTTCTCCATTGACTCAGTGCCTGGGAGGGTCAGGATGCAGTGGGACCCCTTGCTCGTGGGGACCCTGGCCGGTCACACTGACCGATGCTGTTGCCCTCCCTGGCTATGCCAGTCAGTCGTTAGACTTATTAGAGGCTTTTGCAAGACACGGTTATCACCTTGGCCTCTGATCTTCCTGCCAGAAGAGAGAATATATTTCAAACCAGCAGGGTGGCCAATTTTCAGTCTTCTCCCTGGAGTTTGAGTGTCCCAAGCTGTTGAAAGAAAACAACAAGAAAATGGGTACAGGGCAGTTGAAGGTAAGGTTTTAAACCATATTTGCAGTACTCATTTGCATGATGATACAAGTCTCTGGGCCCATGTTTTAGCCTTCTTGGAGGAAGAAAGAGGTTTTTTCTTATAGCAGCTGGTATGTGTTTTTCCTGTGAGCCACATTAGACAGCAGAAGTGTTTTACCGTAGTCCTGTCATTAGAGAAATGCATGCATTTTTTTTTTCCTAAAAATTAGAGATTTTTTTTCCATGTAAGGAAGAATTGGTTTTTATATAAATTACTGAGCTGTTTGCCTGGAAAAAGAAAAAAATCAATTTACAGAGGAATGTGCTTTTGCATTTCATGTGGCTTTAAGAACGCAGTGATTTTTAAGTAGAGCAACAACAGTGTTGGTGAGAGGCAGTCAGATGGCTCTCTGTTGAAAAGGGCACTATGCTCTTCTTTGAAGAGCTGAAACACTTGAACAGGATGAAAGTGTGCCTTTCCTAGCCTGGCACAAAACACCGAGGGCAGCTGTATAAATCTACTTCCCTTAGCTTCTGCTCTTTCTTTTAATGCACCTGCTTAGTGGGGGTGAGTATAGGTGGATTTGTGCTGCTCCATACATATCTGAGAGCTGAAGTGTTTGTCCCGATCTCTCCTGCTGCAGGAGCAGACATTTTAGGCTCTCTGAAACATGGTAAACTCAGTTAAAACCTGGAAAATCCTCCAACCTCCTGCATGTATCAGTGACCACGCTCCTGCAAAACTTTAGCATGCTGTATTGGAAAACACTTTCTAGGTAAAGAAACACCTTTCCCAGTAGAAGGGCTTTGAAACCAATGAATGCATTTAAAAATCAATTCCCCTTTGCTTTGGCTGCTTCTTGAGGTTTTTCTGAAGGTTGTTTCCTCTGACGGAACTGGTGTGTCACAAGGGCCTTTCTCAAAATCACTCCTTTTGTCTTTTTACTATGTACTTCAATTTATGTTGCAACTCAGCTCTGAAGATAACTCCAAATCCTAGAGCAGGGTAAGCAAGGAGAGGGGTGATCTTTCTCTGCATACATCTTTCATTTCCATATAGCTACAGTCTGTAACACCTGCAACACTATAAGAGGTTTATATTTCAGAGATGCGTGAATGTCATCAGGTCAGTGAATTTTCTGATCAGTGGCTTGCGGCAGGTGAGTTGCTGGGCTTTCCCTTGGTTTGGATTTGCAGTTTCTGTGGCTGGAAACATCTGTTGAAAGAACAGGGTGGGAGCACTACATGCTTCACTGTGGTGGCTTGTTTGCACTGTAATGCTCAGATTTATTCCGGTGTATCAAGCAGAGGAGACCAGGGTGGAAACTGTCTAAGCCTTGAAGCCCCTAGAAACAAACCAAGCAGGGGGTGAATCTTGGTGGAGAAGAGGAATGTGTTTTTTTCCCAGTAATTTCATTCACAGCCCCTTGTCCCTGGGGCTGTTCTCTATACCAGTAGCACCTGCGAGTTCAAGGGAGGGTGAAGGGCAGCAGCTGAGCATTTTGGTTAAGATTCTTGGGTGAGTGACTGGGTTTGGGAAAGTGGTGCACAGCGTATGGCATGTAATTGTTGTAAGGATGGAGGAGCCAAATCTGAGGGAAAGGGACTTGCAATAATGCTGTGATTTGGTGTATTATATTTTCATTCCTGCATCTCTGGGCCCTGTAAAATCCTGTTGTTGGCAGAATGGTATTTCTGCAGAATTAGGGGTGTAGGGATAAAGGGACATTGGTAGCGTAGAAAAAGAAAATTAAGCTGCCTCTGTGCAGAATATACATTATTAACAGAAAGGATTTGAACTACTGACTACCGTTGGTGTCTGACTCCTTTACAGTTCCCTAAAAATAGGCTAGGCAGTTTCCTCTTTTACCTTTGGGTGATTTCATCCTTTGCTTTCTATCTGTGGTTCAGATGTGTTGCTTTTCCGATACCTTAGTGGAGGTGTGTTTTGAGTGGCAAGCATGCTGCTGCATGCTCATTTGCTTAGGACGAAGGTTCACTGAGTGAGAATATGTGTTAATTCTGCAGTGGGAAGAGCTGTGATCTGCAATAAACCACTCTTACCCACTGGGAGGATGGTTTATGCTTGACCATGCTAGCTCATCTGCATCCACTGTTTTGCTTGGGCTTGTAAATGGGCTGTGTTGCATTGAGGATGCAGGAGGACTGGTAACACCTTGCTGCCTTCTTGTGTTTCCACCAGTGAATGTGGTAGAAAAGTTGAGTTTCCTACAAGACCATGGGAGGGAGAAAGAGTAACTGCTTACTGCAGCTCCATGGGCTTTGAGAGGTGATCTCTGTAAATCTGGCCTGTTCTAAATACAACAGTTCTCCTCTCCTCCACTTTGTTGGAGATGATCGCCATGGGGCAGGAGACTGTGCTTCTGAGCAAAGCTGTGTTTGAATTTCAGCTGCTCCTGGAGTAGGGCTTGAGCTGGGTGCAACCTTTGAGCAGGGTGCAAGCACTTGTCTAGTTCTGTCATTGCTGTGACACCACGGGAGTTTATCACAACAAGTCGTGGGGTGAGTGGATGGGGGTAACATCTTAAACTGCTTCAGCTGGATTTGCGAGATCTGGTCTGCCAAAGATCTGAGGGTGGTATGGCTCCAGAATATCGTATGGAAATATAAAACTAGAACAGCAGTGCGACTCTAGAGGCACCAGGACCCCTAACTGGCACCTGTAAAATGTTTTTAAAATGAGGTTTCAGGTGGGTGCTGTAAATGCGTTGCACCGTAGAGAAAGCTACAGCATCTTTCTAGCTCCCATCTGAGCCCCTAGACTGAGCACCAGACTTTGAGGTTTTGAAGAGCTAGCACCTGGCTGTAGTTCCAGCTGCTGTCCCTGCTGCAGGTTAAAAGCTAGTTCTACTTAATCAAAACTGAGCTCTGGAAAGAAGGGCTGTGAACATGTACCTTGTTGCAAATCATTTTGTGGCCTGTAATTGACCCTGCCTTACAGAGAGGCAGTTGGACCTGATATATTTGGAACACTCTGTTGTTGAAAGATATCTCAAATTTCCTCTCACCAAAATTTGGGACTTCTCTAGCAGTTGCAGTATGCTCCTGCCCTGGGATGAGACAAAGGAGGAGTTAACCAGCATACGTGGCATAGGTAGGAAGTAAAGATTGTGATTTCAGATAGTTAACATCTCTTCAGCAGCAAAAACTGGTTTGGGGAGCTTCTGTTGGTGCTCAGCTGGCGTGCCAAAAAGGTGCTTCCTAAGCCCAGAGTTTTTCTTGGTAGTCTCTACCTAATCCCTGAAATCCCTAAATCTGACAAGATTGCAACTGAAGCTTTCAGGCTGGTAGACACAAGGGAACTGGGTTAATTGTTTTGAGCTGGAAGGGGTGGCTCAAGCCAACAGCAGCGCATCTGAGTTCCCTGTTTTGGAGCATGAGCTTCAGCGCTGGCTCTTCGACTCTCTCTGTTCTCACCACCCTGCTGCTTCGCCCTCCTGCTGCTTCAAGTGAGTGCTAAGATAGAAATTCCAGGCATGTTTTCCAATACGTTTGTTATTTAAGTGGAGGCTTTTATGGATTTTCCTGAAAACTGAGCTTTTACTAATATACCAGATTAGTGTTGATTGGTGAAATGGGAGCCATGCAGACAAGTTGAGGAGAGGCAGGATGTTCTGGTAGTGGCTATTAGGAGATACCTGCTGTTAATGCAGCATACACCTAACTGCTGGTGTGGACATATGCCTGGCTGTGTGTCTATAGCTTGTGAACTTCCATCAGCATGATACACCCTATGCATCAAATGCATCCAGCATTTCAGACACTTTGAGTGATTAACCGAAGAGTTTGATTTTGTACCTAACAAAAGGTAGAATTGAGCTGTCTGAGAAGGAGAGTATTTGTATGTTTCCTACCTTTGTCCATGTCTGAAGAATAATTTCAAAGGGATTCTTTTACAGTCTGATAATTTTGAGAACGGTTATGTAGCTCAGACATAAGAAAGGTTTCTTGTTATAGCTGGGATGACTCAAAAGACTTTATATACCGTTGTATCAGAAGCTGATAGGAATGCCTAAGTTACTAAGTTTCCACTTAGTCCTCCATTTTTTTTTTTATTTGCTTTTAGCTTTGCAAGCTTCAGGAATTCTTGGTGACATTCTTAAGCTGACTTTTTGCTCAAGAGCCTGATTTTGAAAAATGAAGGAAAACTAGCTTGGGTCTCGGATGAGAATGTAAAATCATTTAATGGCATACTCGTCTTCCAAAATTTGTAGAAGTTCCCGTACCTCCAGTGTCTGGCACAGGGGTAAGGCAAGGATGGATCTGGCATTGGAGGTATCTTTAGCTATTTCACGGAAGTGTTCCATGGTCTCTGAAAAATCCGTGTTTGGAAATGCACTGTAGCACTTGACAGCCTTGCTTTGGAAACCTTCTGTGTGCACTGAATGCGTGCCAGGCACGTGGAGCTCCCAAATAGTCAATATGGGTAAATCCAATGAGTAAGTGCAATAACCAAACTTAACAAACAGAGATGGTGAATTAATTACCCACGTCTGCAGGCAAAGGAGAGGCAGGATTTGAAGTGTTCCTCATCTGCTGGAAGCAGGGAACCTTCTCCTCTCCCTGGCTTTGGGCAAGCAGCGTTGCCTCATGTCCTCTGCGTCAGCTGATACCTACTATGTCAGTGGGTGAGAAGTACTGTGGGAGAGGGGGTTTGGCACTAGGAAAAGCTATGCTTTTCCACTTACTGCTACAAATCCTTTCGTCCTCATCTGCCCTTCATGCTGAGCAAAACTTCTTTGCCTAGAAGCTGGGAAAATAATGTTCCCAAGTCATTCTGGGGCCAGAAGCCAGCAGGCAGATTCTGCTGTACAATGCTTTCAAAATCTGCCACAGGTGAAGCAGGGAGAGCGTGGGGACCAAATCTTGTATTTCCCCAAACCTATTGTGTTAAAATTGGCATTTACTTACCGGTGGCTCATCAGTAAAGTAGAATATGTAGCGAGTGTGGTTCTCTGGAAATTGCCAAAGGTCCAGTGGTATATTGACTAACTCAGGTGAGGGAAGGGGATGTATGTTCGTTGTATTTGCAGATGACATTGAATTGGAAGGGCTGCAAAGTGCAATTCAATTGCAGATGGTCCTAACAAATTCGAGCAGTTCAGTATCAGTTGCAAATTTTTTAAAAATAAGAACAAGTTAGTGCACAAAAATAGGTGAAGAACAGAAGATTAAGAGGTGTTGGCTTCTCAGAAAAGGATCTGTCTGGATGACAGACAGGATCACAAACTACTATATGAGACAGCAGTATCACACTTGTGGAAAAAGACAACCGTACTGAGGTGTATGAACAGAAAAAGAGGCTGCCTGTGGTGTAATCCTGCTGCATTAGTGGCTGATGCAGCATGCCAACCTGAAGCTCCGACACTTCTGGGCAGTGGACTTCAAAAACACCGTGGACCAAGCAGAGAGACTTGACAGAAGATCAACAAAAATAATTGTGAGTCAAAAACCCACAGTCTCCAGAAGATTGAAACATTTGTGGCTGTTTGGCCTAAAGAAGGTGTTGTCATAGCAGTTTGCAAATATGCACAAGGCTGCTTCGAAGAGGAAAAGGAATAATTTCTTTTCCAGATTATGGTAGACGAGAACCTTAAATTGCACTTAGAAAAATTCATGTTATACCTTGTACAACACTTTACTAGTGTCTCCTAAAACAAAAAAATCTACCAGGAGGATTGCTGAAGCTGTCTCGAAGAACAGGTTAGGCAGTCATCTGTCAGGAATGATGCATCTGCGGTGGATCCTTTGGGGACTGTGGGATGGATTGGACGATCCCTGGACATCCCTTGCAGCCCTGTTTTTACCCTGATTTCCCAAGGAAGCAAAGTTTATGGAACTGTGCTGTCTGTCTTTCAGTCTCCCACAATTAACTTCTAAGGTCAGTTTCAGCCCAATTTGAGCGATGTGGAGAATTCAAAGGCCTGAAGTTTCTATGAATTTTATGAAAGTCAGTGGGTCAGT
This sequence comes from Pelecanus crispus, assembly GCF_030463565.1. NCBI lineage: Eukaryota > Metazoa > Chordata > Aves > Pelecaniformes > Pelecanidae > Pelecanus > Pelecanus crispus. The sequence continues at coordinate 25,715,711 of NC_134650.1, forward strand.
AGGAGAGAGAACTAAATTCACATCCTTGCTGCAGGGAAGGTCCAAATTTATCCGGAGAGCTGATAATTATTTCTGAAGCACTCGTGGCACACTTGACCCTATTAAGCATGTGGGATGGAGCCTGGGCAGTGGTATGTGTGGGAACGAGGGATGTGCTGCTGCCATGGAGGGGAGATGCCAGTACTGGCCAGGGACAGGGAGGAGAAGAGTATGTGACACAAATGCACTAGAATCATGGAAACCTTGGTTAAAAGGGACCTTTGGAGGTCTCTAATCCCATTCAGCTTGAGATGGGACTGTTGCCAATACTAGATCAGGTTGACTGTGACTTTGTCTTCCTGAGTCTTGAAAGGCTTCAGGGATGGAGATCCCCCACCTCCCTGGTGACCTTTTCCAGGGCTGCACCACCCTTCCAGTGATTTTATTCCCCCCCCCCCCCCCCCCCCGGTATTTCCTGATATGAACCTTCTAAGATGCAGCTTCTCCTTGTTGCCCCTTGTATGATTTGGACCTGCTGTGTGGCTCTGTAATCCTTGTAACTATATTCAAATAAAAATAAATGTAATCTGCTGTTAGATTGCCCCTTAGACTTCTCTTTGCCAGACTGAACAAGCCCAGCTCCTTCCACCCCTTCTTGTAGGCCATGTGCCACAGACCTCTGGCCATCTTGGCAGCCCTCACCCGGATCTTCTCCACATCCTTCTTGAACTGGGAGATGGCCAGGCTCAACAGTAGTTAGTATGATTCCACATAGCAAACTGAAAACTTTTAATCTTACTTTTGTTAAAAAAAAAGAAGAAAAACAACCCAAAACCTCAACCAGAACCCAATGTAGGAAACAACAGTATACAATATAACAGGGAAAAAAAAAATCACATCAGCACGAGATTGTCGTTGCAGAATTAAGTATGTGTAAGCTAGGGGTGTTTGATTTAGGGTTGTCCTTGCTACTTTAATTTTTCCTTCTTGTGTATCTGCCATTTGGTGCAGTTTCAATTACATACTTTGTTGTTCAGTAGGATCTCTGAATAGTTTGGATGCTGAAAGAGGCTGAGAAGATAATAAGGAGAAACGTGGCAGAGTGGGATCCAGAACAGTTGTTCTGCTCTGGATTCTAACAAAAACTTCCCACACAGTGCCAGGAAAGACAACTGTAAACCCGTCACCCTGGACTGAACTGTGTTAGACCAAGCAAACCTAATTCTAGTGTCTCCTGATGTTTTGTGCACTTTAAAATTTTCAAAGCAACAATAGTTTATATCCACCTTGCCTACCCAAAACAGTGTTTTCTGGGTGAGAAACAGGAATGTCATTAGACTGGGCCATACTGGCCTAACTTGGGAAGCACTTTTAGATACCTAAACCTGGGCTTTTAGGAAACGTTTAGACAAAAGAAAGGGCATTTCACCTTCTCTTGACCCATGCCTGGGTTGGATTTGATTAAAATTGAAAGAGTGATTATAAGGAGGAAAGGAAAGTCAAGTCAGGTAGCGGGGCAGGTGTGGCTCATCTGCTGGAGCCTGAGCACTGCTGATGTTTTCAGCACAGCTCCTCATCTGCGTGCTGCGCTTGGAGCTTAGGCTTGAGGAGGTTAAAGGAGCCTCTGTGCTGTCCTGAGCAGCAGACGAGAGCTAGTGCTGGCCAGGGAACAGGGCATGGTTGGACTAGCAGTTAAGACTGTCTTGGGATTTACTCCCACTTTTTCATTCTCTTATAAGCACCCAGAGCTTGTGCATCGACAGCTTGAAGCCTGCAGGAGTGGGGGGGGGTGTATGCAGAAGGTTATAAGCTTATCTGTTCATCCCCCTGCTGCACTAATCAGCGTGATAAAAGATATTCTTCTTCCCTGAGGAAGATTTTTCTTCCCTATTGGAGACCACTGTTTCTTAGTTAAACTGTTACTCTGAATTGTTATGTAGAAACGCGTATTAGCTTCAGTTCCAGTTCTCAGCCAACACATCTCTTAACAAAATAATTGAGAGAACATAATTCAGATCAAATTGGAGTTTCCCTTTTGAGAATAAAAGCACTGAAGATGGCAGGATACCCAGATGTTATGAACAGATTGGGAAAGGTATTTCCCAGTTTAGTTACTGCAAATACTGTTGTGAAGTGGTGCTATAGCACTACCTTTGAAAATTTCTGACTCCTTCCCCTGCTTGCCTTTCTGATGACAGTCTCCAACAGTCTGTACTCAGTGATCTCATCTTTTCACCTGTAGTCTTCTGGTCTCTTGACCCTGAGCTTTCTCAGTATACAATTTCTCAGTCAGGGTATTGGTTAAAATCCCCTATGTCTAACTGTAACTTGCTGATACATTTTTAAGAGATGGATGTGAAGCGATCCAAGCTACAGTGTGGTATTACCCCATTTTAACATGCCAGTTATTTCCCTAGGCATTAGTCAGAAGAGCTGTCCCTGGCTGTAAAGAAAAGCTTCCTGTTTATTGGTGTTGTAGCTGCTGTAATTTTACTGCATGATTCTAGCTGAATCCTCAGTGCTTATACAGGGAAAGTCGGCTGGCTATTTCCATTCGAAAAGCTGGGTTATAGAAGTTCACAGCACCAGATGGCTGCGCACACTTATAATGCTGTGGATTATTAAAGGACTGTTGTATTTTCCTCTTTCATCCTTTCTTTATTTCTCCTCCCCACATCAACAAATTAATGCTGAATGCTTGGGAATCTGTCCTGCACAGACTTTAGCACATTACGTCTTTTCATTGGAAACTTTTTGTTCCAGCCCTTTTGAACTGGTTGGTTTTGATCACCTTTGTGCAACAGCTCATGGGCTGAACGATGCCCAGGACTGTGCAAGCCTCTCGTTATTGGAGCCTCAGTGCAGTCCTAGGCCGGTTCACCATGTGATGTCTCATAGTTGCTGTCCACAGCCTGCTTCTTTGGTGTTGACATTTTCCATTTTCTGAAGTCGTGCAGGAACCTCCTAAATTAGACAAAACTGCTGTGTTAGCGTGAATGTATGAAAGATGCAATGCAAAGAATACTTGGGGACCTTCAATTAATTTATTTTTAAAAACTAGCAGCATGTCACTTGTCTACCACCAAAGACATCTGAATTTTAAAATGCAGCTACTCTGAAAAATGATAGAAGATGGAGAGATGTGCCCTGCCTCCAGCACCATACAGTTGTACTAGATTGAGTAATTTTTATGAAAAACATGCCTTTGCTGTTCATAGTCATGATACCTGGGTGCCATCAGTGTCCAGATTGACTTTCTTGTGAATGGTTTTTAATGGTCCAGATGTCTTCAATGGGATTGCAAACAGCAGCAGCTGGCAAATATAGAGCAGAGATGTATATAGGGACATGTACACAATTCTAAGCAGTGGTGTGGCTAGGTGTGTCTATAGCATGGAAAGTAGCTGTTGAAAGCCTTGCATCCCGCATAGGTTCTGCAGGGCCAGAAAGGCTCATCCTGATGCATATAAATAACATCCAGAACAAACTCCATTATATTAAAAATTCTGCCTGCCCAGGTCAGGGGTGGTCTTTGCAGCTTCTTGAGGAATGGTATCTCCATGGCCTGTCCTTGAAGGGTGACTAGTGTGTATCTGGGGGAGGATGCACTGCTGAAATCTGGAGACTCCTGAAATCTGAAAATACTTGGGGGGGGTTATAACTTAGAAACCTGAATATAGTTGAAATATTTTAAAGAACTAGTGCCCCACAGGAAAATGGATCAGAAACATATTTGCCGTGTGTTTTAAGCTAAAAACAAGTAAAAAGCCAGCATAAACCAGATGTCTCATTAGCTTGTTTGCAGTGCAGGTTTTGATGACCACTTCACAGCAGCATGTGCTCCCTTCACAGGCAGAGTAAAATTCAGAGACTCTGTTCTAGTATCTGAAATCAGTCCTGCAAGCTGCTCTGCCTCCAGACTGCTGGCTCCCACCCCCACCTGGGTTTAGTTTAGTTAGACGAGAAGACTCACATTGGTAATACAGGTCAGCATTTTATTTTGGTTGTGTGTGTTGGGAGCTCTCTGCCAGCGTGCACCACCTTTGTGCTCGCTTCAGCTGTAAGTGAAAGAGGTGGGTTGGTTGTTCAAACCAGAGAACAACATACTGTTTGTTCCCCACGTGCTGGTGCAGAGGGCACCTCAATAGCTTTTATGCTGATGTGAATAACAAGCAGGGGTGGTGATGGGATTTAATCACAGAGGGCCTAGCACTGCACACAATCACCTAGCCTAAGTGACACTCAGAGGAGGATCTCTTGCTTTTCCTCCTCTCTCCTCCTCCAGACTCGGAGCCTGAATCTGAATAAAACATAGCACACTTGAGAGCTCTTAAAGGCATTGTAAATGAGGCTGCTTTCCCCTGGGTTTATTATCTAGCTGGGCTGAAGTTGCAGGTCGCCGATGTGCCCCATGTTTTATGCAGCTCAGAAGTTCAGGAGATGCTTTTGTAGGAAATGCTGGTGCACCTCAGAAGTGGCAGCTCTCATTCCTGAGGGGCCAGAGCTACAAATCTCCACCGCGGGAATTTCTCCCGTTGTCATTAAGGCTGTAAGACAGAATATAGCAGTGTTTTTGTACTTGGTTGAAGTGCCGCTAATTCTGGACTCTGAGCCAGTCGCTCACTTGGGCTGATGTAGCTGCTTCTGCAGCCATCCAGTGAATCATGCCAAGGAACAGTGGCTGAAAACTCCAGCAGAAAAATTAACAGAAGCTCCCTGATTTGGCTCACTTTGGTTGCATAAACCAAACCGTCTGCACTGGCATGATGCAGAGTGCAGCATCAAAATGGGAATGAACAACAGAAATGGTGTGCTCGTCTTCTATGGCATGGAGTTAACAGCGATAAGGGCACAATATGAAGGCAGTCCCTTAGACTGGGTTGAACATGTCCACTTGGTCAATGTGTTGGGGCAGGCTCATTCCCAATAAATCTTTTTTGTCTTGTAAAACTTTAAAGTAGCCATCTGGTTTTCTGTGGGTGAGCCTGGCAGGAACTCACGTGCTGCTGTAGGGCTTTTCAGCCTCCCTTGTGCTTTGAGGCTTCTTCAGCGCTTGATCAGGCTCGTCCTAGGAATCAGTGGGAGTGGGATACAGTATTTTTGACCTAAGAGCAATTATTTGCAGCTGTGGTAACATGCTTTGTGCTTCATGTTTTTGGAAAGACCAACTGGCAAGGGAGATTCAGGCCTCTGCAGTTCTGGGTGTCTTTCACCTTCCTTGTCACGTCATCTGTAGAGTTCATGTCAGTTCTCCTGAAAACAACATGTTACTTGGGTAGAGATCAGGAAATCAATATGTGTTTTTCCTTCAGTGGGTACTGTCAAGACTGAAAGCAAAGTTTGGAGGTCAGATGACTGGTTCTTTTTATTTGCACAGGACTAACCAGAAGATCCCTCTGCAACTTTGTGTCTCTAGGGAAAATGTCAAGTTGCTTCAGTGTGTGCATGTAGGCTTGTGCACCAAGTGCTGCACCCATGGAATCGAGGAGACCTCTTGGATGGCCAGGGAGGAGTTGCTGTTAGCTTGGAGAATGCTGTAGTCAGGCTCAAGCAGGTCATCTGTGAGAAATGGGTCTGGCTGAAGTTTGCCTGGTTGCCATCTCAGATTTCATTCACAGTTTCACCCAGCAGTGAAAGCATGATGACACTTCGGAGTTTGAGCATCAGAGTGACCCTGTGGTCCTTCTCTAGGTTATCTACAAAGGTGCAGGGTGCTGAAAGGTGTCACCTGGGCCTGGAGGGATGTAAGGGGACTGCCCACAAGAGTAAAGATGTACTGTTGTTTCCTTTGGTTGTTGCAGGGACCCTCGTTACTTCTGCATTAGGGTGAGCTATTCAGATTTACTTACTGCAGCTCTTCTCCTCCCTGCCCCCTCCCTTTTTTTTAATTCTGCTGGGTCATAATTTTAGCTACTCTCCTAAATTCTGGAATTACAGAGATTACTTTCCAGAGGATGTTCAGCGCTCCAACATGAGGGCCAATAGTCTCCAGTGTTAAACTAGTCTGTATCCAGTGTTTGTCTCGTGAGAAATTAGGTTTGTGAAATGGATGCTGCACCAGTGCTCCCAGAGGACTTGACTGCAGTTGCTTGAAAAGCTGGTCACCTGTACGAGGCCTCTGCTGGCTTTTGGCAAGTGCTGCTGAGGTTCTGCTCAGAATACACCTGTTCTGCCTTTTCCTAAGATATGTAGAAAGACACCAAAACTACTGTAGTACCTTTCCCTTCTGGAGGAATGCAGTCTAGCAGAGGGAACAGCACAGAAGTTATACTCAAACTACGTTACATTTGAAATCAGTTCATAGAGGAACAGGGATGCAAGATGAATAAGTATTGGTGACTTCATTTTTGTGGCATTTTTGTGCCACAAAAGAGAGGAATTTGTCATTGCAGCTGTGAGATCAAAGGCAAAGCTATCTGATGGGGTTTAGCTGATGCAATGTTTCATGGCCACTGGATGGGAGCATTTTCCTCCCAAGCCATTCTCTATTTCTCCTCAGAGAAGTGGAGGGGCAAAATCTCCTCTAGATCGCTTCAGTCCTGTCGTGTGAATGCACCTTGTGTCCTACACACATATCCTTCTTGTTGTTCCTCAAACACACCAGTGTCAACCTTCCTCAGCTCTTACACAAACTCCTGCTGCCTTGCAATGTTCATCAGGAGGGTTCCTGAGGTTTTGCTAAGTTAAAGCTGCTGTTTTGCCAACTGATGCAAGGTTTCTGGAGAGTGGATACATTTCTCCAGGGACTGGGGTTGAAAATTGCTAAATTCATTCCACTCAGTGCTTCAGTAGAATGTAGCCTTACCTATTTTTAAAGAAAAAGCTTCAGTGAAATAAAACCAAAGACGTATATGGTGCAGCAAATGAAACCTCCGGCTGCATAAACAGATCAATAAACTGATTTGTTTTTGCTGAACAGAAGAAAAATCTAATTGCAGGTACTCCATATTCAATGTTTGTGGTGAAACTAGAGTAATTGGAATAATGAGAAATCCAATTTGCTTTTGCTTGGAGTTTATTCTTCTTTAGGTTTCATTAAACAGGACTGGTGCAATGCACAGGCTTCTTAAGGCTTAGGCTGGTTGTGTGTTCACAGCTTCTAGTTCTTCAGACTGATAGGTTCTTCATGGATTTCTTCACATTCTAAATTATCACATTTGCTATCTTTTAATGTGTCTTGAAATGATTGAAGTAATATTGTTCCTGGTGTTTAGAGGCTCGTTTCACCTGCCAGAATCTCCTGCTTTGTGTTGGGCAGCCATCGGTTGACTGAAGTTTGAATGCATCTGAATGGCAAAATAGCTCTCAGTTACCTCAAGTTCCAGATCTGTGCAGTTACTAGCATCTGCAAGAGGAAATAATGCTTTCCTGCACGTCCTGAAGATGTATTTCCAAGAAAAGTATTGTTGTGTCAGTCCTCAAGTATTTTTCATTTGAGTGTACCTCTTTGGATTCAGGTAAAAAAGAGAGGATGGAGATCCTGGCATGATTGTATCTCTATGAGGGACAATATTCAGAAAGGTAAAAGATTTTAGATAGATGGGAAGAAATACCTCAGGAAAAACAATAAAGTTGGAGTTGTGTGAATGTGTTTTCTCCACGAGTGGGACAAAAGCTGTTTCAAGGTATCTAAGTCATCCCAATTGCTGGTAACAGTAATGAAGATGGTAGTAAAAAGTTCTTAAAAAGTTCTTAAAAAGTTATTGCAAGGAGAATAGAGTTGTCACCAGTATTTAATATCACTGAGTTAAATTCAGTAAAGTGGATAGACACATTGTTAGCTTAGATGTCTCATTAGCATTATTTGGAGAGTGGAAAATGAGTCCTCTATGAAGGAAACAGAACGGGGGTGAGCTGTCAGGCTGCTAGGAAGAGGACAAGGAAAGAAGTGATTGGAGGTTAATGGGGTGTAGACAGGTAATGGTGAATTTGTGATTTTAACTATATGAAGCTGATAAGTTAAATGAGTCTTAAAAAAAAGCTACAGAAAATAGTTTTTCAAAAGTTTTTGAAGGCAAACCTGGTAAAAGTGGAGGCAAAACCTCTTGTTGCTGGGTTTCATTTGAATCTGTCTGTCTATGGAAGAGAGAACCCAAAGGTCATCTGTAACTGGAGATCCAGAGTTTAAAAAGAAGGTGATATGTTGACTTGCCAATTGACTATGGTACAACCCTGGTATTATCTGAGATTGCGCCAATAAAGACTAAACCCTGCAAGTTGATTCCTTTTGCTGTTACTTAAAGAAAGCACCTTATCCAGAAGTCTGGTAGGAAATCTATAAAAAAGTGATTTAAGGCAGCTCGTGACAAACTAATTATATTTGAAAACAGTAGACAGAAAAGCTTGAATTTTAAGAAAATTTTGTTACCTGATTTTGTTAGTGAAACATGGAGGGGAGTGCATTTTGGATGTGGTTTCAAAGCACAGAAGTGGTGTCAGATCCACAGGAGAAGGCTGTGCTTCCTTCCTGAGCACTCTGTCTCTGGGCAGTAGAAATATTTCCATTTCTATGCTGAATATGTTCAGCAACATTTATAGGTTTTTATTCATGTACCAGTATTTTCTTTGTATCAAGTAGTTCATATAATTTTCACTTTCTTCTCTTGCATAGTTATTGACAGTGATCATATATCCCATATATCCCATTTCAGCTAAGCTGAGCAAGCCAGACTGTTTCAGTCACCGCTTGTAAAATAAGACTTTCTGTACCCTGACCATCCTAGTGGCCGATTCCTTAGGTAGAGCTTGAATTCATCTTTTCCTGGCCACACCACTGACTCTCCATGGTCTGAGGCCGGGAGCAGTGCTGGAACTCTCAGAGCATCCTGCCTTTCATTACAAAATCCTCTTGTGGATTACCTCACTTGCGGGTGCCTTTGAGTCTTTTGAAAGAGAAAATTAGTTTTGGTAGCAATAAATTGCAGACCTCAAAAAAATCAGAACATACCTTTTTTAGACCTTTTGCACAGGAAAAGGGCATTATATCTGACTGTACAGTTGGTGGCCCCCAATTTTAAAATAGTTGGGTTCTTTTCTTCCTTACCAAATGAAGAGAAGAATGAAAGACACAGAATAGCAGCCTTTTTCTTTATTAACTACACATGCTGTTGCCACTCAGTTACACGTATGTGTTGTACATTACCTTAATTATTGTATTGAGATCTTCACTTCATTGCATGAATCTGGTGAGGCTTTTTTTAATGCTGCTTGGGTTGTGGTCTCCATGTGCTTGAAAAATTCGGTATTGGTGGTTTCAGGAGGGGTGAGACCCACACAACACCAAGTGATTGCAGAAACCTGCTCCTGCCTGGGTCCATTCGACACTTGTTTTTTCTATGCTAGCCATACTGCCTCCTCCACTCCACACTTAGAGTGGATTTTGCCACAGTTTTCTTCCTAGCTTTGTCCACAGCCCAACCTTCACCTCATGCTAAAGGAAATGTTCTCACTTCTCACGTTAGTGCAAATATGGTATTTTGGCAGAAATGAAACAATTCCAGCATGCATGGCTGTAGGCATTTGTCTCATGAGTTGTTGTGGGTATACTTCTGTGTACTGGGGAGATATAGGAGGAATTTATTATAGGGGTAATTAATTATTTTGGGTTTGTTTCTTTAAAACCAGTATTTTGTCAAAAATTTCCTTCCTGTTCCTTGGTAAGCATTCCTGAAAATTCCTTATATCTAACATTTATATATATTTAGAATGTTTTATGGGGTTGTTTCCAGCCGGGCTGAGTTGGCTGTTCTAGGGTTGACCAGTAGCAATATCTTCTAGATTTCTACATGGGAGTGAGACTGAGTACCGTGGCAGAAAAATCTCCGTAGTCTTCATTTCAGGATTGATGCAGAGGTCAGTGCTTGCTCGCTACATGTGCATCTTAAGATGAAGGGTCAGAAGAGAACTAGGGGTCTGATGTCAGGATCCATCCTCTGTGAGCAAGATGGTTCACATTCAAGCGGTAATGGCTTCATTGGATACAAAGCACTTGGGCTGAGGAGGGTCTTCAGTGGGATATGGTTACTGGTTTTGGAAGGTGACGTGAGAAGATGAGGTGGGAGGCCTCAGGACCAGCACCTGGAGCAGGACGTAGGTCTGGGAGCCCGTGTCTGTCTGTGGTGCAGCAACTGGAGCAAGTGCAGGACCAGAGGGACCAGGGAAGTCCCAGCCAGCTGCTGGAGAGACAGTTGAGTCTGGGGATTGACTGAGACCACTTGTGTGTGTGCACATGCCTGTGTAGGTGTCCATGCGGGTGAGGCACCTGGGAGGAGTGAAGATCCAGGGCCAGCTGCTGAGCAGACTGCGTGTGCAAGGGGTCCATAGGGTGTGAGCAAGGGGGTCTGTGCCACAACCGGAGTGGCATCTGCAGCCTCGGAGCTTGCTGTGCCAAGGTGCCAGCAGCTGGGAAGACTGGGATCCAGGGTCAGCTACTGGGCAGGCTGTGTCTGAGCCCAACTGCTGGAGGGTTCCATGCTGCACCTATGTGTGTATAGATATTTCCCACTAATTCAGCCTCTCCCCCTAATTCAGCCTCTCCCCCTAACAGTCTCTTGGAGTAATTGTGTGTCATTCTCCTTGGGCAGATACTGTTGGTTACAGCTTGGAAGATTTGAAGATGAAAGAGAAAATGGAAGAAGCAGAATGCCTCGAAGCACCTTCTGGGAATGGGAGGAATTAATTAATCAGCAACACTGTGCCGAGATGTTTCATTCTAATAATCTCTTTTGTATTTCAGCCCTGGCCCAGTGTGTCCAACCTGGCCAAGGATTTCATCGATCGTCTACTCACGGTGGACCCCAGTGACAGGATGACAGCCCTTCAGGCCCTGAAGCACCCGTGGGTGGTCAGCATGGCAGCCTCTTCCTCCATGAAGAATCTGCACCGTTCCATCTCGCAAAACCTTCTCAAGAGGGCATCTTCCCGCTGCCAGAGCACCAAGTCCGCACAGTCCACACGCTCCAGCCGCTCCACCAAGTCCAACAAGTCACGGCGGGTTCGGGAACGGGAGCTGCGAGAGCTCAACCTGCGCTACCAGCAGCAGTACACTGGCTGAGCACTGGGCTGGGGCCTGCCAGGCATTTTTCCAGATGTCTTCTCTGCGGTGTAGGTGTGCAGCACCCTTGGCCACACACTCACTCAGTGAGGAATGTCCAGGTTCCTCCCTCCCTCCCTTCAGGTGGCCCCCCATACGGAGGAAAGGGAATCTCTTGGTGGCCATCACACCCTGAGAGCTGTGCCACAGGGTCTCATGCAGGAAACGAGAGAGCCCTTCTGGGCTCAGAGCACAGATCATTGCCTCAAGTAATACACAAATTAAGGAGCCACGTGGGGAGAAAAGCTCTTTCTGTAGCCCAGGAGCTTGGTTGTTCATAGTTATTTATTAATTCCAGAGCATTAAGTTTCTCTCACTTGCATATGAAAAAAAAAAGAAATCACTTTATGTGTATGTACATGCACGTATGTGTGTGGACGTACATGTGTGGGTGTGTATATGTATTTAAAAAGTACATATACACAAATTTTGAGCTAGTTTAGTCAGACTCTGTGGTGCCTTTGCAGTGAAGCTGGGATGAGTCACATGCAGTTAGAAGTAGCATAGCTCTGACTCACCAGCGTGCTGCCCACCAGCTCCTTGTCCCAATACAGCACCGAGGAAATGCCAGACAGCAGTTTTCCGTGACGGCTAGGAAGCTGCGAGGTTTCCCCCAAAGGCTGCCATCCACCTGATGACATCAAGGGTTTACTCAAGCTGTGCGAGAGCTGCCATGCAAATTGGCAACCAGGCTGAAGTGCTGCGAGCTCAGAGCTGTAGTCTGGTTCCTTTGACCCAGATTGGGTGGGTGCTTCTGATGGAGGGGTGGGAGGAGGATCATCGTCCTGCAGGAACTTCATGGTACGCAGAGAGGTGTCTTTGGCAAGACATGTTTCTGGGGGACTCCTTGCTGTCCCACTTGAATTAACCTTCCGCTATTTGCAGCAAGACCAGTGCCTACCATGCAGGGTTTGTTGTTCTTGTGATGTGGCTCTGTCATGTCTGTGACCTGTTACATGTCTTGTGCCCTTAAGACTAGTGTTACTGACCACATCACTGCACCCAAACTTCAGTGGTTCCAGGTATTGCTCCCTGTCTGCAGATTTTATGGGGCTCCCCTGCTTTGCATGCCTGTTCTGCCCCAGTCTGGCTGTCTGTGCTCTGGGACAGTGAAGTGGTGGTGGGAGCTGTCAGGACGGCCACAAATGGCTCCATAGCCATCAGGGTAGGGGCTTGAGTAGTAGAGGTCCAATCCTGGAGTGTCAGCAGTGATAATGCCCTGGAGAGGTTGCATGAACACCTTAGAGCTGTTAGGTGTGACTTAAATTCAACAGGAAAAAGCTGCTTTTCAGGTTACCTTGTGCTGGATGGGCGATGTGGGGGCCTCTTGTGAAGGACCTCTCAGGGGAGGTGGGGGCTGTAGAACTGAGTTTTGTGCAAGCCTGCTGAGATATCTTCCCAAATAGTTAGAGCAGCAAAGTGGGGCTGATGGCACAGTCTCAGGGTGGATTCAGCCTCTTGTGATAGCAGAGACAAGATCTGCAGTGAAGGAGAATGCTGGTTTTTGAAACTTTTCATATGAAGCAATATGCTTTGCTTCATGCTGTGTACTTGGGAAGTGTTTGCTTAGCTCTGGGCGGGAGATGCAGGCTGTGCAAGCTCAAGGGGCTGGTGAGCACGGTCTTTCCACCCAGGATTGATGTCTGTGCTGCTGTGTTTTAGTGTCAGCAAGGTTTTAAGTGGTCAGCTGCATCTCCAGGGAGTTCTAACCCTACTGGTCACAGTCCCCCTTGGTCAGCAAACAACAAAAGAGCAAAAGAGTGCAGCTTCAGTGGGAGCAGGCTGAGTTTTCTGTGCTAAGGGAAAAAACGGAATTTCTAGGGATGTGCTTCCCACCCCAAGGCTGGGATGGGCAATAACCACTGTGAGCACAGCTTGTGTGTGGTGGGCAATACACCAGAGGAAACCTGAGGACAGCCAGTATGTGTAGCAGGGGTGAATTCTAAATCCTTTGCGTGGTTTTACATATTATTTTGAAAACTCTGGATTCTCTGCAGGCTGCCCTTTCTCTGAGTGGCTATTCTACCATATCACGTATAGTCTTTCTTCTATCAGCATTAATGGATACCGCAGAATTACAAAAAATTGTTTTTTTCAACTCTGTGGACTGCAAAAAAAGTTTCTTCTGCTTCTGTTACCTTCTCACGTAGTCTTCCCTGGTTCGTTACCATGAACTATAAACTAGACATGATTTCTGACAAAACAGGCAGCTTGCCACATTTGGCTTCATAAACAGTTCAGTACCCCTCATATTACTGCAAACAGCTCTTCAGAAGCAGCAACCACTCTAAGACAAGTATCAACTGGAAAATTGTTCTTCCCCTGTATGCTTAGACATGGCAGGATGCTCCTCTCAGAGGGCTTCTGATTTTGAGCTGTCACGTGTAAGAGTGTTCTGCACGTTTGGAGCACCACACCCAGGCACTGTGATCTCTTTTTCCCTCCTGGGTGCTTTCATGGCCCTCCCCAGATTATCTTGCATGTTTATCCTTAAAATAGGTATTTTGCCTGTGCAAGGAGGTCAAACTGATGAACTGAGCCAGGACCTCTAGAACCTCAGACCCTTTCCTTTAGCCACTAGACCATCAGAATGCACAGATGTTGTGCAGATGTCTACCCACACTTCCTTCATGCTTTCCCTTGGGGGGGGTAAGTGAAGGTGGAGAGGAGGTCAGGATGTTGAGCTCTGGTCTGACCAAGCTTGTTTCTCCACCTTCACAAAGCAGAAAAAGGATCTTCTCATCTGTGACAATTTTTGCTTCATTGCTCTTTTCAGCAATTGGTTTTTCACCAGGAAAAGTTCAAAGCGAAGTCATTTGTGGTGAGTTTGTGATGGAATATGTTTTGGGAAGTGAGATGTTGGTATATAGGTTCCTGACAGTGTCAGTTTTCTGTGATGATACCCTATGACCAGGAAGGTGAGTTGGCAGAAGGGAGGATCCTTCACCCACATGAGCAATACTGCATAGCTGCAACCTGACTCTTTGTGGTATGGAGATGTGGTCTTCAGGCATCCCACTAGGAAGTGGGGAGGACCAAGAAGAGGACCAAGTCCATCCCATAAGGGGCTTCGGCTTTTCGAGAAAAAGAACTCTAATTCTCTTTACAAATGCAGTGTTTTCTTGGTTGCATGGAAAAATCAATGTAAACATGGGGAAAAATTTTATGGGCTTTCATTCCATCATCTGATTATAACACTCTTGGCTCAGTCCCTCTTTTTTCTCTATATTCAGTATTTGCAGAAACCCAGACAATAACATACGTGGGCAGAGGGGAGCCTAGCAGAGCTCCATCCAAGTGTCCCTTGGAGCCCTCGGTGATCTTTCTGTTTTTACTCTGTACAGAAAACTGCAGTGGTCCAAATGCTACGTTGCAAGGTCCAGCTTAAGAACAATTCCTTGAGTGCTTTTATCCTTGCAGTTGTGGCACATTTTCAGCTGGGTCTGGTGGGGAGAACAGGCAAAGTGCTATAAATTTGAGAAGTAGTTTGGGTGCTTTCAATCTGCCCTCTATGCAGCTCTCCACTGTGAATTATCTTGATCATCTGCCTTTGTATATATTCCACAGGAGCATCTCAGCTCTCAGTTTATGTCAAGTCTCAGGAGTTTACACTTTACAGGAGTGCCTAGTTTAGGGATTTTAGAAGCTAAAATCTCTCTGAAATGTCTTTAATTTTTAAATCTCTTTCTTTGGCTCTTAATGGTGGTTCTTAATTTGGCTCACAGGGGTTTTTGGAAGACTTCCTCTGCTACTGAATTAGCTGGGAGAACACAGGTAACAAATGCATGTTCCAAGCCATTGCTGAGTTGCAGTCTTTATATTAGCTGGGGTGGAAATCTCTGTAAACCAGTGCATTTGTTTTCTGTACGTCTGTCCATACAATGAAAATGAAGCTAGAATGACACCTAGTGGCAAATTCTAGTGTGTCCTTGTCCAAGTACAGCCCTCTTCTGGTTACGTTCCCACTGTTTCGGGGTGAGATGCTCTTTACAAAGAGGAATCTGGGTTTGGTGTGCTGAGTGATGGTCTTGGACCACACCTGTAGTCCTAGATGTTCAACGGCTTTCTCAGCGTGGCACCATTTTCTCCTACACTGATCCCAAAACCCAGCATTTTAGCCCACACAGGGATAAGCATGAGTCCACATGCACCCACTGGAAGGGATGCTCAATGCTGGGGAAAAGACCTGTGTGGTCAACCCACCAGTATCTCAAGGAGATGCTCACCAGCATCCTGCCTTGGAGAGACGTCTTAGGCGACACTAGGAGAAAACAAAGCCTAAAGATGCTGAGGCTGGAAGCAGTAGGTTTGGGACCTTCTCCCATCATGAGACATGATGGAGCAGCTCAGGGTGTTGCTTCCAAGCATATTTGGTTTCAGGGAAAAGCAGTTTTAAGAAGTAGAGGGAATTATGGTGGTTTGTCTTTTGGAACTTAGCACTACTGTGTAAAACAATCCATCGTTTTGTCCTGGGAGTTTGGCTGCTCTCTTGGGGGAGAGAATTATGGCTTCAAAGAATGTGGGCTGTTGATTCCTTGATTTTTTTTTTTTTTTTTTTCCCTTGGAGGTTTATTGGAGATGACATGTGAAAAAGTCTTCCAGAAATGTTAGGTGGTCTACAGACTTGTTAAGCTTTGCATCCAGATTTTTGAGTACGTAATGTATTTTTCTGTGGATTTTGCTAAAACAGCAATTACTTGTCCATGTTTGATTTGCTTCTCACCCTTCATAGCTTCTAAAAACCAACATGTCAACCCAGTGGCAGTAGAAACCCCCCTTCCTTCAATCCAGAAGCAGTCTGTGCTGTTTAACACTGAGATTGTGATAGCATCCAGATGCTCCTGCCAGTTCCTGGGCTGCGTTGTTCTTGGAAACATACAACCATACGTGAGGGGCAGCTTTATAGCTTTGTGATGAGAGTAATCCCAGACAAAAGGGCTCTGACTTGCTGGCTTTGGTAGTGGTGTGGAAACAAGCTGCAGTGTAGCGCCTGCATTACGTGTTTGTTTTGGAAATGATAAACCATCACACTCTTAACTTCTTTGGAATTTGGATATTTTCTTCTTTTAGGTCAGATATTTTCTGCTCTGATAATTTACATTCTTTCTTACACCCTGCTCCATTTCTCAATCCTGTTTTCTACCCGGGTGTTTGGCTGAAGTACTAATATAGTCAACTTTTAAAACTGGAATAGGAATTGTGGTTAACTCAGCTACTGGGCAGCAACTCTGGATTTGGCTCTGCAGGAGCCATGGTGAGTCTTGGAGCCAGGTAAAAGCATGTGTATGGTGCCTTGCAGGTGGGAGAAGGCTCCCTTTGAGGAAGGACCCTGCAGTGCTATGTCTTGTACAACATAGGACAACTACTGCGTGGCTGTTACAGGCCTCTTACTAGACTGCATGGGCCATATTCCTAGTTTAAGTGATGATACTAAAGATTTGGAGGGTTTGAGGGAGGGTAAATCAAAATATCAATTGTTTTGACTTAATTTAGTTTTCTAAATTATGGAAAGCAACACAGAGATTGGCTTTTGGGGGGGATCACACCCTCTGGAGGAGTTACAAACTGTTCTCTTGCAGCAGCATGAGCCCTGGGATTTGCAGGGAGGGTGGTTGTGTCCTGGCCTCTCACCAGCTCAGCTTCATCCTGGAAAATGTCATGAAGTGCCTGTACCACTTGGTGGTGGATACCTAGCCCCAAGTTGCTTACACCACTCTTGGGAGGTTTTTGGTGCTTTTTTTCTGACACTCAGTCTCCTCTTTCAGTCTGGATTAAAAGCACAGCTCTCGGGTGCTGCGGAGGCAGGTGCCTGGATGTCAGCTGTGCCTTACTGAGCAGTAAATTTGCCAAAAAAAAAAAAAAAAATGTGAAGCTGCAGGGATCTGCGGTGACAACAGCATCATGGAGCTTGGTACCTTCCACCCTCAGTGTCCCTGTGGTGGGGGGATCAGAGGAAGCGATGGGCCTCCTGATGACATTTTTTTCCTTTTCCTGCTGTACTCCCCGCACGGTAATACTGTAGATCCCTTGTGTTTGTGACGGGTGAGCTACTCGCTGCTGCTACAAATAACGTTGCACTGTGTTTGTCTGCTGAATGTGGAGGAGATCCGCAGCCCCAACGAGGTGCGTTAGAAAGGAGCAGCTCCTGTGAGCACGCCCAGATTGCTGTAAGTTTTCCTGTTGCCTTTCACTACGGAAAGACACCTCCCAGGAAGCTCTCAGGACCGGAGGTCTTCCAGCACTTGCTGTTATTTTTGGTCGCCAGATTTCCGGTGCTGGGTTGGAACAGTTGGAAGTAACTCCAGTCGCGTCCCGTTAGTCTCCTAACAGGGCTGTTTTGAGAAGCATCCAGTTCTGTGACTTGCCTTTTGAGTCCTGTCTTTATACTAAGGACTGTCTTGTAGGGTGAGGTCCAAACCATTGTAATTAGTCTGTAACGTTACAATTACAGTGTACAGAATTATTTATTTTGTGTACTCAGTCTGCTAAACATGTAAAAGTATTCTGTGTACCCCATCACTCTACTGTCATTACTTCTGGCTCATGGATGGCACACGGGCTGACTGCTGAAAAGCACTGCTTTCTGGGCTGTGAACAATGCTCAGTAAATGCATCGAAATCCAGGAGCTGCTCACCCCTCTAATGTGTTCTTGGAGTAGAGCAAGAAGGTACCAAAGTGCCCATAAAAGAGTTTGCTGGTTTCTCTAACGCAGCTGCCAGGCCAGGAGCTGCCTGAGGGAGACCTCATGCAGAGCTGGGATGTCCACAGGGATGCTCTGGCTGAGTTGAACAGTCAGCCTCTTGCTGGAAGGCAGGGTTTGGAGGCTGAACAGGCACTTCAGGACATTTTGTTCACTTTTCTTTTGCTGCAAGGTGGCACACGGGGCCAGAGAAATACCCTGGTTTGCCCACAGCAACTTGTGGGCAACTCGTGAGTGAAACGTCTCTGGTTTCACTCTGAGCAGCTTTTATGGACCAACAGGAAAACCTGTAATATCAAGTGAAAAACGCATACTCCTTTCGAACCATGTCCTCCTGGAAGGGAGGTGATTTTTCAGGGGCAAGGGACCCAGTCCCAGCAATGCTAGGGATGACAGTGACCTGAACACACAGAACAAGTGATCCATGCAGTGCTGCAGTTGATCAGTTCCTGTTTGAAGCTCCATGTGGCCACCAGTTTCTTCTGCCCGTGTGGTCCATCCCCACATCTCTGACATTCAACTGTCTTTAAGGTCATTTAGGAGCCAACTAAAGCCAAAACAGAGTGTGCTGCTTTCATGTGATGGGTTTTATTTCTGGTGTGTGGAAGCACATTTATTTTCAGGTGTGTGGAAGCACACTCTAAATGTTGTGGCAGACTGGTGGGACCGCTGTGTACCTAGTGCGGCTGCTACTGCCAACCTTAGGGGAGATTTGCAAGGAGCTCAGCCCCCATGCCCTTCTCCCCTGTGTCCCAGGCAAGGCTTTCCAAGGCAAAGGAGCCCAAGCAGCAGCTTCACGTTTTTCTCCGCAAGACCTTGTCCCCCCGCATCAGTTTGCTCCAGTTGCTCTTGCTCCCTGCAGAGGAGACTACTAAATGAAGCTAAATTTTACCCAACCAGACTGAAACTTATCAGTCCTGGGCTGTATTTGAGCAGCTTTTTTTTTTTTTCAACTCAAGCATATGAGCCAGACTATTTGTCTTCACAGATCATGAATGGAGGGTAACCCTTCCCATGGGTATGTCTCTGTGTAGCATTGCGCTTTCTCTGCGACTGCTTGATATGAGAGCAATTACAACATTTTGGGGGCTGTGATTCATGCAGCAAAGGTTGTATATCGCATTCACATCACTGGTAAAGAAAAAAAAAAAAACCCACGCCTCATGTTGGGACAGTCTGATCCTGCTCCTCTCCACACTGTCCTTGTGACCAGCTCTGTTTGGAGCTGCCAGGAACCAGGTTTTAATTCATTGACCATGTGTGAACACAAGACTTATTTTTTTTGCACCTGCCATCATCTCAAGAACCTCTTTGGGTGGAAACAGTGCTTTCTTCTGAAAACCTGTTGCCTGGCCTTGAATTTTGTTTTCAGCTTCAGATTTTCCTTTGGGATGGCCTTGAGTTTCCTGCTCTGTTACCTGGCAAATCTGCGTGTGTGAAGCAGCGTGCTGTTTTCCAGCTGCCCCCTTCCACCTCCGAAGAGCTGGAGCTGCCATTGGCATTTCTCCCTTTCAGCTCTGTGTTCCCAGGCTGTTACGCAAGTTACAGCTTTAAATTGCAGACAGGGATCTTTCAAGATCCTGTACACCCACCAAGCACCCACACTCCATCACAAGCCACGAAGTGCTTGCTCGTGCTGAGCCTGGTGAGCTCCACAAGCCCTTTCCTGAAGGAGGTGATGCCAGTGGGACCAGCTGGTGCTGGACACCTCGCACTTGGGTTGGTGGCAAGGCCATTACAGGTAACATCACCCACCCTCAACGATGTAATGGTCTCTGGGCTGGTGCCAGGGTGTAGATCTGTGTGTTTGAAGACCCCCTGAGCAGCCCTTGAGCCACAGTCAGCCCTGCTCCCCCTCTGCCTGCTGGGTCCCAGCTGGGCACCGAGCTCCAGCTCTGGGAGGTGCTGGGGTTCAGGAAAGGAGCACCCAACCACAGGGTGCCCCAGGCTTCCCACGTGTGCCTCCCACCCCGGTCTGCGTCGCAAGAAGAAAGGAGCCAGAGGCAGCACTTGGCATAAGCAAATGCTGGACACTATTATGAAGTGGGGTGCCTTGCTTCCAGCTCAGCCCTTTGCCGGCTCTGCTGAGCTCACCATGCTGGGAGCAGTGCCCAGCAAAGGGATCCTTCTGGCACTGGCTCTATCCCTGAGTGACAACATCGTCAATCCAGTTTCGGAACTGGCTTACACGGGTGTAGATGGCGGGCGTGTGGACGTTGCAGTTGCTGTTTCCCCAGGAGACAATGCCAATCAAGGTCCAGACGTTCCCGTTCTGATATACCAGAGGTCCGCCAGAGTCACCCTGCGGAGAAGACAGTTCCTGCTTAGTGGTTCCGGCACGTGCTCCAAACTGGTCCCTGCCACCCCAGCCACCTGGTCCCCTGGACATGGCCAGATGCTATAGCTTAAATCTCTGGCTCCATAGATGCAAGACCCCAAGTGTCCTCCTCCTCTACCCTCCCTGCAGTGCAGTGGGACCTCAGCTCCTTACCTGGCAGGAGGAGGCGCCGACCCCACCAGCACAGAGCATAGAGTTGGTGATCTGGTTGCCCCAGTACTGTATGCACTGGCTCGGGGAGATCAAGGGCAGGGTTACCTGCTGCAGGCGCGCTGCCAAGGCTTGGGCTAGGGGAAAGAAGCATTGTTAAATCACCCTGATGCGGTGGGTCTCCTGGGGCCTTTGGGAGTGCACAGGCACCCTGGGCAAGCTCCTGGTGGTGCTCCCAAATATGGGTGCTGCCATGCAAAGCACCTTCCCCCTCTGTGCCAAAGTACGCCTTCTTCCCCAGGTGTGATAATCTTGTGCTAGCAGTCCTGAGCAAGGGCAAGCTTGTACCCATGCACGATTGTGCCATGCACACCTGGGATATGCACACACCTGCCTCCTGAGCACGCACCTACACCTGTGCTTGCACCAATGCATGTGTATGCACACTTGTACGTGCCCAGACAGGGTCAGTCAACTGCCCAACATCCCCCTCCCCACATGCACAGGTGGTGTCACCCCCCCAGGTGCCCATGGGCACCCCTAGACCCTGCAGAGCCCCCAGGAAAGACAGCAGCCGCACACAGCCCTCCCTGAAGCTGCAGCGTACGTACAGTTGGTGTTGGTGCGTCCCCAGCCAGTGGTGACACACTGGAGGTCAGTGGGCAGAGCCAGGTTGGCAGAGGCCAGGCAGACAGGGGACACGCGGGGTCCCAGCTGGGCGGGTGAGGAGAGCTTCAGCAGGGTGATGTCGTTGTTGAGGTTGTAGGGGTCCCAGTTGGGGTTTGTGATGGCCTGCCAAGAAATACCGTAGCGCTTCATCCCTGTCCTCCGGGAGCAGCTGCAGCGCAGAGCTGCAGCCCCATCCCAGGACCGCAGCTGTGTCAGTCCGGCTCACCCTGACCACGGTCTTCACTTGAACGGACTCGGTGTTGGAGTTGTGGTTATATTCCCCGAGGACGACGACGTGGGAGTACGGGCTGCAAGAGGTAAGGGAGTCAGAGAGATGCATGGCAGCCAGCAACTGGGGTGGGAGCAGCACTGTGTGCCCAAGGGAAGCCACCATGGGGACAGCCGGGGAGGGAGCCCTGGGCTGCTCAGTTCCTCAGGTGCTGGCCTTTGGGGCTGTCCCAAGTGCTGCTTGGCAATGCCCAGCACGCCCTGAGCCCCTGCCCCTGCTGGGTAGCACCGGCGTGGGCTGGCTGGGCATTGGTCCTCACTTGAATTCGCAGTGGGCAGCTGTGACAACCCAGTTCTCGTTGATCAAGGAGCCGCCACAGAAGTGGGATCCCCAGCGGGTCTGGGGAAGAAAGAGGGAGGAAGAGCTGGGGCTGGGCAGGCTGAGCCCTGCCAAAGCTGGGGACAGGCAGAGGGTGTCGTGGGTCTCCTTGATGCCTGCCCACCTCCCAACACCGGTGCCCGGCTCGCCATGCTGTGCCGCTGCGGTGCTTAGGGCACTGATGTTGCCCCTGCCCAGGGAGCGGGACGGTGCAGTACCTGCAGGGACACCTGCCAGGGCCATGAGCCAGGCACTGCCTTCTGCCCGTTGATGATCCTCTCGCTGTAATGCACCGAGGGTGTGATGGCAGGCACCCCGCAGCCTGTGGGAGAGGCAGACAGGCACAAGGATGACCCCGAAAGCTCAGGGCTCACGCCTGGGGGCTGCCTGCACTGGTGCAGGTGGCTCTGTGTCACCATCCCTGGGGGTGCCCCAGTCCTGCTGCACCCCGAGGACCTCCCCACATCCACGGGCAGCGCTTACCAGAGACAGTGCTGGTGAGGGCCAGGCAGGCAACTGCCCACAGAAACGCCATCCTGGGAGGACACAGCTGTGCCTCTGGGGCCACGAGCTTTATAGCAGCCAGGAGCTGTGTGGCTTGTAGTGAGGCAGGGCAAGGTCCCCTTGCTGCCAGCTGCAGGCAGTGGTGACAGGCCAAACTTGGCACCTACCTACGCAAGTGGGGACTTGAGAATGTGCTGCCAAAAGGTGCCCTGGGGTGCTTGGGCTGTTGCTGTAATGAGTTGTGCCACTTCTCACTGCAGCCTGTGGAGCTGGAGAGGGAGAGCACTGCAGGGCTGTGATGGGGGGGCACAGGGGGGCTGCTGGTGGGCACACAGCTGGCATAGCAGTGGGGCTGGATGTGCTGGGATGGGTGCCAGTGCCTGCAGTGTGGGAGGTCACCCTGTCCCCAGGCCTGTTTCAGATCTGTTGGCACCAGGGCTGTTTTCCCATGATGGCCGTGAAGCCCCAGCCTGGGACAGTGCTGGTCCCAGCTGGACATTCCCAGGGCCTTGGGCCACCCCTTGAACCACAGCCCTGGTGCAGGTGAGCGTGTCCCAGAGCCAGCTGAGGCAGGTGGGGAGGGCAGACACCTTCCCAGGCAGGCAGGAACCTTGGCCAGTGTGGACAGCTGGGCAAGCACACTGTGAGCCCCAGGGAGGACAGTGGGCACCTCCCTGAGCTGAGGTTGAGCCCTCCACCTGACCATCCTCCCCCCACCACTGCAGCTGCCTGACCCCTCACCCCAGGGCTGCATGCTGGGGAATAGTATGGTCCTCTCCATCCTGGACACAAGGGGTACATAGTGTCTCCATCATCCCCCATGTCCCTGGGTGATGCTCCTGGGGTGGCACCAGGTGCAGGGAGCCATCCCTGGGGTGATGCTGAGCACAGGGATGGATACCCCACCCCCCACCCCACCACCACCACCCACATGCCCTGATCCCTGCCCTGACCTATTGGGGAGCAGAAGCCTGGACGCTAGTGAGTGACTGCAGAGCTCAGGCCTTTATTTCTGGTAGTGGTGCTGCGCGAGGACAGCAGGATCAGGCCCACCACAAGGCAGGAAGCATGGCAGAGTGTAGAGGTCTCCCAGGGTGCTGCAGGGGCTGGGCACAAGGATGCAGGCAGAGGGACAGGCTTTGCTCCTGCTCTTTGCATGGCACCTGGGGAGGAGATGACCAAGGGCTGGAGAGCAGCAGAGCATGGAGGAAGAGCCAGTGCCCAGAGTGGTGTTGCCCATCGTGGAGGAACCTTGGGACAGGAGGATGCTTGACACACCAGATACAACCATGTTCTCCAAGAGGCTGGAGAGTCTTGGACTCCAGTCCTGTCTTGGATGCTGGCAAAAGAGCTGGGGTCAGGAGTTGGGCAGGTCAGCAGGAACTCAGAGCTGTCCCTTCACGCCAGCAGGGGTAGGATTGATGGCACTACCCAGGGTGGTAAGACCCCCTTGTGCCCTTCTCCTCTGCAGCTGCAAGCTGTGATGAGCTGGGTGAGCTGCCTCCACCATCCATGCTGGGCCCGGGCTGGTAGAGCAGCAACACCAGAACTCTGGGCTGAGCCAAAACAGAGGAACACTTCTTGCACGCCTGGGTCTAGCAAGGCTCCAGTCTGTCTTGGAGCTGGGACGATAATGGACACGCTGGCTCAGAAGGCTGGCTGGAGACTCAGGGAAACCCAAATATCTCTGCAGTCCCATGGAGACATGGACTCAACCCCAACTGCAGACTCCTGCCCCTTGCTCTGTGGCTTTTCTTTCTCCTGCAGGCAATAGGCCAGATTTGAGTGGCCCTCAATTACTGCCTCAGCAGGCCAGCAAAATAGCTATGGGTTGATTTTCTCCTGACCCCGGTCTCCCGGGGCTGGTGCTTGCAGCGGACAGTTGGTTCAGCAAGGCAAGACCAGAGGAGGATGGCATGTATCCAGACTTCCCAATGCAGGGCAAGGTGCTGTGCGTAGGCAGCGCCATGTGTCAATCTCCGTTCCCCCCCCCATGCAGCCTCAGAGATGTCCTGCGTGGTCCATGTGTCCGTGGGGGCAGTGGGAAACAGGCTGTGGGGTGCTGTGTCAGGCACACTTGCCCTTGCGAAGGCAGAGGGGAAGCTCTGGCGCAGGGACCAGGATGGTGCTGAAGATTGGCCGGTAGCTCTCAGGCAGGACCTGGGGGTGCTGCGCCATCATTTCCAGCACCACGTGCCGCACCTCCTTGGAGACATCACCCCGCAGATCCAGCAAGGTGGTGATGTGCTCATCGCTGGACAGAGAGCAAGAGGTGAGTCTGGGCGCAGTCAGCCCACGGCACCATCCGCAAGCCTCCCATGGTCCAGAGAAGCTGAGCTGAGGCCAGGGGACAGCTGGTACTTTGCACCAGCCAAACTTTAAAATTTTCTTGAAAATAACCCCACAAACCTTGTGTATTTGGTTTTGACATTTCATGGGTTTCGGCTGATTCCGACATTTCAGATTTGGTGTTTTGTGATTTCTCACACTTTTTTTGGCCACCAAATACAGACAGGTGAATGCCACACCAGAACTGCTTTTTCCTTTACATCTTTGCCCTTGGAACTTTGCAAAAACCCCTCAAATCTGGAGCATGGGTAAAGGAAACCTCAGGGAGGAAGGGGAAAAAGCCCATGTTTCTGCCTGCTCTGCAGTGTAAGCTCACATGGTCCAGCCCAAGCCTGGCTCCCCTGGGTAGACTCACGCCTACCCCCTCTTGCGGGAGAGCAGAAATGGGCTTCTTACCTGACGTCGGGGTACTTGGTGATGAAGCCCAGCACCTCCAGGCTGAGTAGTGCTGGGTCATTGAGGCAAATCAGCTCCCGCAGGGCAAACACGACCTCCAGGCTCTGCTGGCTCCGGTCCAGACCCTGAGAGGGAGAGCAGCCATGTGCGAGATCAGGAGGAGGCCACCACGGTGGCTGGTGAGATGCAGTCCAGTCCTCAGTGTCCACGTGGGGTCCTGGCCCCTTGCAGCTGGTGTCTCACCACTCAGCATGTCCCACTGATTGGGGCCAGCTCGCCCCAAGGCAAGACAAGGCTGTGCAGCCTTATTGACCCGTGCTGGGCAGGGTGGATGGTCTCCCGAGTCCCTAATCCAGCCAGTTCCTCCCATCTTGGCCTCACAACTGCCCAAGTGTAACAGCCCTGTCTCATGCGTGGGCTGATGTTCCCACCCCATCTGCTCTGAGCTGGAGGGGAACAGGAGGGTGACAGACGCGAGCTATGAGCTCCTTGCAACCGACCTCGCTGTGTGCTGCTCCTCTCCCATGGCCCAGCCCTCACTTCCCGCAGCACCTGGGTGCCTCTCACCAGGCCGCAGAAGAGCTCCTGGAGCTGCGTGGCATCCTGCAGCAGGCGGTCACAGAGCTGGCCACGCTCCTCCTTGCTTTTGCACACCATCTTCTTCTGCATGAGTGCCCGCAGGTACTGGCTTGCTACCAGGAGCTCGCTCTCCATCAGCAGGAGCTGGGCAGGGGAGAGCTGTTAGCACTGGGCATCGCCAGGTGTCAGACCCCAATTGCCCAGGGAAAGGCAGAGGGGAAGGGCTGGATGCAACACCAAGCTGTGGGGACAGCCTGCTGGGAAGCCCTGTGGCCAGAGGGACAGAGAAAGTAGCTGAATTTGGAGGAAACCCTGAATATCTCTGTGTGATGGTGCCCTCTGGGGTGCTCCGGAGGATATGGGCTCTCTGGCAAACCCAGCAGTGACTGTATGCCTGCTCCCCTCCCAGCTCCCTGCCGCCTCTGGGCTGCATTCTGCACCCCACCATGGCACCCAACTGCCAACCTCCTTGCCCTACAGACAAGCTGCCATTCAAAGGACACCCTGCAGCAACCCGTACCATGAAAACGGGCTTCCTGACGTGGGAGAAGTCCTTTGCATACTTGTCAATCACTTCACATATGCTGCTGACGAGCTGTGACCCGGCAAGCCACTTGCGGGAAGGCAGCTGCAGGCAGAGGGGCTGAAAGAAGCAGAGGAACAGTGTACGGTGCTCTGCATCGCATCGATCTCGCAGCAGCTGCCAGATGCAGGGTGGCACAACATCCCACAGCTAATACCCACCTGCTGCCTGGCAGCATGGCCGCTTTGCCTTGCAAAACCCCCAAGCCCCAACTGCCAGCCAAAAGTCAACACAAAGATGTAAGAGTGGTCTAGATTAGGAAATTATGGAAATGCACTGGGGCTGCCCCTCCCTGACACCCAGAGACCCACATTTTAGGGCTTTATCTGGGTCCTGATGCCTCATTGCGAGCAGCACCTGGGGAGCAAGCTGCTCCTCACACACCTGCTTTTGGCCTGCCCTGCTCTAATTTTATTTTTAATTTCCACTCCTCTCCACTTCTCTTGTGTCAACAGAACACGTTTTTGGCCAAGGGCTTTGACCTACTACTCCTCCCCTGCTGTCCTTGCCTGTCTTCCTGCCTGCAAGCAGACATTCCCTCTATGTCTCTGCTGGGGCCATGGCAGTCTCCATGCTGCCTGTGAGTGTTTCACCTTTTAGCTTTGTTTTCATGGCATTCAAGCCCTAAATAGCAATACCATTAATTATTCCAGATTTTTGGTCCAGACTCCAGGAAAGCTAAATTTGACTATGCTGGCAGGAAACGACTCGGGCAGTCACACATGGGCTTGTATCCTCTGTATGGACATTGCCTCTCCCTCCTGTTTGGTTTTCTGCTGTGCAACAGCCATAAAAAGGAGCACAAGGCAGCCCAGGAGGACTGTGGCTCCCAGTCTCTGTTGGTTAGTGGTTAGGGAGCCAGAAGCCATGTGCCCCAGCAATACAGGGTGGTGCTGGCTGGCGAAATGTCTGCATGATGATAGCAAGCCATGGGGTATATGGCGGGGATCCTGGGCAGGAATAAACCCATGCCTGGGGGTGTAGCAGTAGAGCTGTTCTTGATGGGGCCAGGTTCGTTCATTGCAGCCCTGCCAGCCTCGGGGGCTGTGGACAAATGTACCTGCAGGTCCAGGAGCAGCTCCTCCAGCAGCAGTTGGCAGGCTTTCTTCTGCGTCCTGTCTAGAGCAGCCCGGAGGGATGTGGGGACTTCTCTGCGGGCAGTGTCAGGGTGCAGGGAGGAGACAGAGGAGCTAGGAGAGAGAGAAGGGAGGGGACAGGTAGCCTGGGAAGCATGGTGGGGACACTGGTCCCACACGAGGATGGGAAGTGCGTAGTGGGGTTGCTACAAGACCTACAAAGTGCGGGTGCATGTTACCTGAGAGTCAGGTTGTTGTTGAGCATGGCCAGCAGGTAGGAGACATAGTACTTGGGTATGGTACGGTCCTTCTGGTGCTCCTTCCCACATTGCACTAGGGCTTCCCGCAGACTGCAACACAGTGAGTTAACCAGAGAGCAGAGCCCCAGACATCTCACCACAAGGACCTGGAGCTGGGATGCTCTTGGGGGCACGTGGACCTCCCGCAACCCTCCCAGCTCACTTGGCTCTTTCCAGCTCCTGCCACCAAGCTGGAGACTGGCAGGTGGTTGGGTAGGGGGGGACAGTGGGACCCATTCTGGATCCCTTGGGAGAGCCGGGCTTGGCGCTACTGAAGAGGTGCCTGGGGCAGCAAGCCCTGGAACCTGATGGCTGAGACAGTAGCCCCATGGGTAGATAGCCTTCTGGGACCTGGATGAGTGCTGGGTGCCCCATGGCAGAGATCTCCACTATGGTGTTTGGCCATTGGGTCCCTTGGTCACTGACCGGCCCAGAAATGCCTCGAGCTCCTCCAAGGCCATGTTGTAGACCTTCTGCTGCAGAGAGTCCGTGATCAAGGAAGCTACTTGAATATTCTCATTCAGCATCTGCACAGGGAGAGGAGAGTGGAGGTGAGTCAGTGGGAGGCTGCAGGCCACGGCCCCCTTTCTGGGGGCTCTCAGCATGGCCACACCCCATGGTGCTGGAGACTCACCTGCATGACAATGACAGGCAGGGCTGACTGGAAGAAGCCCTGATGGTCCATCTCAGGTTCCTCTTCCCTGAACCATTCCTTGAACTCCACCTCCAGGGTCCTCTGCATCCACTCAAGCACGCTAGCCTGTGGGATGTACACCCACCATGGTCAGCCCAAGAAGCCAGGTACCAACTCCCCTGAGACCCAACACATAGCACAGCAAGTCCCAAGCCTCATCCCACAGGCTTATGGTCTTCTGCTGCTGTCAGAGCAGATGCCGGCACAGTGGTGGTTGTTGGGTCCCCATACCGATTGCACATGTGCTGTCCTGCTCACTCACCTTGACTTTCACCACATATTTCCTCTCTGTCTGATCCACAAGCTCAGGGGACATCAAGGGGCCCAGAGCAGAAACGTCCACTTCTGGGAGAAGGTCAGGGTGACCCATCATCTCTGGGCTGGAGGGCAGAGGTGGGACAGGGCTGGGAAGACCTGTGTTTTCCAGCAGTTCCTACCTCTGCCCTCCCAGTGGTCACCCCCAGGCAGCCAGAGCCACTCTCCCAATCCGCCTGTGTGCTGGTGGACAACCCAACTGGGTGCTGGGGTTGGTGCTGACCTGTGGTACACACGAAGCGCCCACTCAAGGAGGAGGAAGAGCGCCTGTTTGTCCAGGTCCTCTCGGAGGATGTCCTGCAGGTGGCTGGTGAGAGCCTGGTGGTAGGTGGCAGTGCAGACGCTGAGGATGTTGTAGTGAGCTGGGACGCACTGGACCATCAGGTCCTTCACCACACGCAGCTCAGACACAATGCCCTTCTGCAGTGCTGCCAGGTGCCTGGCCAGCCCCGGCCCCTCAACATCCACGTGGGCAGCATGAAAGTGGGGTCCTGTGATGGTCTCCTGAAGAATGTGGTAAAACCTCTGCCTCCAGCCCTTTGGGCGGCCAGGGGGCAGGAAGGTGGCCTCCAGGAGCAGAGTATCATCTATTTTCTCCTCCCGCTCGATGATCCTTACAGCAGTGACGAAGAGAACTGGGTCCTCGCGCACCAGCCGCAGGCTGCTGCCCACGATGTCCCACAGCTGCTTGGCCAGGCTCTCGTTGAGCTCCTGCAGGCCATGGAAGTAGGACAGCACAGTTGCCTGGGCACTGGAGAGCCCACGGAGGTGCAGCTGGGAGAGGATGTCATCCCGGAGGTGCTCCATCATCATAAGCTCCGCATGGGCCTCCAAGAGGTGCTGCCCCTGGAGCAGCTGCAGGGTATGGGAAAAAACCTCGTGGACTGTGGGAGAGGGAGGAGAGATGCCAGGATTGAGTGTGGGGTGTGAAGGGGGTCAGCAACGGGTTCATGGGTGCAGGTTAGCAGGGAGATGGTGAGGGGAAGGGTCTGACATCTGGGGCCCTGGGAACACTGTGCTGGATCAGGTCCTAGGGAGGCAGTGGCATCTCCATTCACAGACACTTTCCAAACCTGACTGGCAAAGCTGGAGCAACCTGCTCTAGCTTTGCTGCTAGCCCTGCGCAGAGCCCTGGGTTGGACGGGAGTTCTCCCCAGTGCCTTCCAGCCCAAATCCACAAGGACTGGACCAGTGCCTTACCCGAGAAGAGCTGGGGCAGCACCTGGACCACCGAGGCCAGCTGCACATGCTCCGCCATCAGTGCCCGCATCTGCTGGAGGCCCTGGAAGCGGTCTGCACTGTCGAGCAGGGCCCACCGCGCAGCCTCCAGGTCCTGGCACACGCTCTGCACCTCCTGGGCCGCCGACCGCAGCTGCTCCAGCCCTGCACTTACCCCCTCCAGGTAGGACTGGACAGTTGACTGGGGAGCAGAAGAGGACAGAGGGGCAGTAGAGAAGCTCTCAAAGGCTGGAGGACTCACACACCATTTGCCCCAGCCTTGCCAGGTCTCTCTTGCATGGACTCTCCCAGCCCCACAAGCTCACATCTGCCTCTGTCATCATGCCATCATATCTCCCAGACCTTCTGTAATGACCCCATCCCATCAGACCCAAGCACACCCAGCTTCAAGAAACCCGCTCCAGCAGCAGGAATGGCTCATTTTACACCCCTCTGGGTAAACTGAGTCACAGTGACTATTTATGGGGTGGGGGGCAATGGCTGCTGTGCAGGAGGTGGGAGAAGGGCATCACTTTGGTGTGACCAAGGCAGCAGGGTGAGCAGTAACCAGATGTCTCCTTTCAGTTTTAAAAGATTACTTTGCTTCTGCAAAATATTTGCAGGCCAGAGGGCCCCCACGTGCCCCCCAAGGCATATTAGTGGCATGAAACACCTCAGTGGCTGTATGAACCCTCCTCCAAAATGGATTTCCATCTTTTCCAGCCCTGCAGCAGCGCTGGCATATCTCCATGCCTTGTCTGCCCATTTAACTCCCGTCTCCCAGTGCCAAGAAGCACTTCTACCCAGCGTCACCAGAAGCAAGTTGTTTTCTCTGAGGCCACATCACTTAAAACAAGTTGCCTCCTGGACAATTCACCCACATTCAGGTAGGAGAAACCATCTCCAAAATAATCAGGAGAAGGTTGGGGTGCTCAGACTGATCGGATCCTGAGGTTAATCATTCCTCAGGTTATGCAAAAAGGGTCACCCTGAGCAGGGAGGTGAGCATGGGCACTGGGGACAGCATTTACTGATTGATGTGTGTAGAGATGGAGTTTCTCCTGCAGGATCTGCAGGCAGGGACCAGCTGGAGCTCTTTGGTTCCTCCCAGCCGTGGGGAAGGGGAACTTTGGTGCTGAGATGGGATGGTGACGTGGAGCACTGACTCCCACACAGGGGATGTGCTGAACACCCTTGGTGTTTTGTTTCAAAACAAAATTGGATGGGAAGAATGGATGGATGGAAGGATGGATGGGAGACTCATTTTAACACTTCAGAAACTACCCGGGGGAGGGAAGGTGGTGGTGGTGGTGGTGATATACCAGATCTCTTCCCCCAAACAATTGCATTTCTCCCACCAAGCGCCAGCCAAAGGACAAGATTATTCCATAAGTGGGGAAAAAAAGATGACTCAGTGCAGAAGAGGGGACCCTGGCTGAGATTCCCACTTGGGGAGGCTGCAGACATCCATAGGGTGGGCTGTGGCAAACACCCACCTTCAGCCGGGACTGGATAGAGCTGTTCCTCTGCGTCTCTCGGCTCCGGTACTGCCCAAGCCCCTCCAGTTTCTCAGGGCAGTAAAACACCCCTGAAGCCCATTTCAGAGCAGCTCCTCTTGCCAACTTCTCAGCCTTCTCCACTTCCGGCCACTCCTCGTCTGGGGATGAAGCCAGGGGTTAAGGAGCACAACGAAGCCTCTCCTGGCAGGGCAGGAAGGGCCCCTGAGGCCAGAGGCAGGAAGCTGGCCGCCAGCGGACGTCCAAGCACACTGAGGTGTGGGAAGCTGGACAGTGTGGCAGCAAGCGGGTCCTTCCGTGAGGGCCCCCCAAGATGCCACCAGCATGGACTGGGGTCGTCACAGCAGCCATGGCAAATCTGCCCCAAGGAGCTGCCACCCAGCCTGCCAGCTCGGGCTGTTCCCCAGGCTGAGTGCACATCCCCATCGCTCCCCCCAGACACAATGCTGATTGTCTCAGGGGGGTCTGATGCCACCTGGGAAGCCCTCAGCAGGGCTGAGCCTTCGGCAGTGAGTCAGCAGGAGGGATGGAGAGATGGCAGCTCTCACATGAAGGAGAGCCAGGCCAAGGTGAAGACAGGAGGCTCCTGGTCTCTCAAAGGCACCCACGCAGTTGTGGGGGATCACAGCATTCCCCTTCAGCACAGGGTGCGAAGCCGTGCCAAAGGCCTTCTGGCCAGAACGAGGGGCTGAGAACCAGCGCAGTTATCACATGCCAGCCCCCATCCTCAGTGCCTGTTTCATTGTTTCCCCCGCTCCATCCCCAGCAACTTCCCAGCTTCTGGCTCGCTGCAGCCCCCACAGGGATGTCACCCAGTCCCAAGCCGGGCTCCTGCTCTGCTGGGGAGCCTGCCTGCACAGGCACCTGCGGGGACTGAGGGGCTTCAGCAGAGGCCAGCAGCTTTGAGGACGAGCTGTGCGGTGAGCAGCTGCCCCCGGCGCAGGTCAGGAAGCAGAGCCAGGCTGCCACCCCCCGAAGAGCAGAAGGCGCCAGCCCCGGCACAGGGAAAAGGTTCGGGAGTGGTAAAGCAGAGGGTGGGAAGCCCCCAAAACACGCTGAGAGCAGTAGCATCCCTCCCCCTGCCCAGCATCGCCAGCTCCCCGGGGGCGGCCCCATTGTCCCCGTTACCTCTGGGGCTCGCGGCGCGCTCGTCCTCCGCAGACATGCCCATGGTGTCGTGGCTGCCAGAGCTGCGGGGGCCAGGGCAGGGCTGCGCGGAGGAAGCCGGCAGCCGTTTCCTCAGCCGGAGCAGCCGCGCTCCTCAGGGCTTCATTGTGTTCCCGCAGCCACGGACGTCAGGAACGGGGCGGGGGGGGACGGGGGGGGGGACGGGGGGGGGACGGGGACGGACGGACGCAGGGGAAAGCGCCGCGGCTGCCGCAGGCCTCGGCCGTAGACATCGCGCCCTGTGCGCCCTTCCCGGCACCCCCCGGTTCCTCCAGGGCACGCAGCCCCCCTCCGTGCCCCTCAGCACTGCCCCACTCGCAGGCCGGCCTGGCTCAGGGAGGACAGACGGGTGCCCCTGACGGACGCTAGCCCAGGCCGGTGCTTTCACCGCAGCGTCCGCACCCGTAGTGGGAGCCCAGCCGAGGACGGAGCAGCCGGCAAAGGGTCTGCCCGCGACAGTCCGACCCGAGGGCGAGAGCGTCGGGAAGCGGGGACGGACCCTTCCCACTTGGAGACGGACCTGGAGACGTCCCCGCGCCACAAACCACCTCCACCGGGCACAGGTCGGAGGATTCGGCCCCACGCTGGATGCTTTAGAGCAGACAAGTGTGATGGAGAGCAGCAAAGCGCTTGTTTCGCCTAGGCGGCGCGAGGGCTCACGTATGCAATCGCCGCACGGTTAGGTATGGGACGTAAGCCTAGCCTCGGTACCACAGGACGGCTTGGGGGTGGACGCACACCCCGTTTTCACCCTGGGCCCCGCCGGGCCCTGGCCGAGGCAGGCAGCCGTCGCTGGCCGTAAAACCGCTGGCAACCGCCCGGGCAGAGGCGGCCCGAGGCGGAGCCCGCAGCGGGAAGCGCCGCCGCCGTCACCGCCGCCGCCCGCCCCGGAAGCTCCCGTCGTGCCCCGCGGCCCGGAAGCGGAAGCGCGGCGGGGCCGGAGCCGGCGGCGGGCAGATGGCGGAGTGCGGGCCGCAGCCCCCCGGGGGTGGGAGCGGGGC
Organism: Pelecanus crispus; assembly: GCF_030463565.1. Classification (NCBI taxonomy): domain Eukaryota; kingdom Metazoa; phylum Chordata; class Aves; order Pelecaniformes; family Pelecanidae; genus Pelecanus; species Pelecanus crispus. Next base: position 25,748,945 of record NC_134650.1, read on the forward strand.
TGCGGGGGCGCCGAGCCGGCACGAGAAGAGTCTGGGGCTGCTGACTACCAAGTTCGTGTCGCTGCTGCAGGAGGCCAAGGACGGCGTGCTCGACCTCAAGCTGGTGCGGGGGCTGCTGGCGGGTGGTGAGGGCGCGGGGGTGGGCTCTGTGTGGGGAGCGGAGCTCTTGTGGGCCCGGTCCTCCGGGGGCTGAAGCAGGTTTTGGGGGCGGCAGTCGGGACGCGGCAGCGCCCGGTGCAGCAGGTGCAGGGAAAGCGGGGTCCCCGGGGGCCGCCGGGAGTGCGGTAGAGCTGCCAGCCGCGCTGAGGGCGTGCAGAGGGGACCCTGCACCTGCCGCCCTAATGCGCCCTCCCGCTGCTTCCTTCTGAGCGGTTCTCCCCGCCCTATCGGTCTGTCCCAGCCGCTCTGCTTTCTCCAGCGAAGAGGAGGCAGCGGACCTTGCCTGACGTTGCAGGCGTTTGTGTGCTTCAGTTGGAACCCCGTTAGGCCGTCTTGTTCTCTTCTGCGTTCTTGCCCCACACCAAGGTGCTACTTGATCACTGGCAGCATAATTGATCTAGCCCTATAAAGGCTCTGAGATGTATAGAAATGAAGAGACTGTTCCTCGCTCCTGTGCTTTTGCGCCCTGGCATACAGCAGGAAGGGGAGTATGGTCAGATTCATCTCTGCCAAAGGTTGTCCCTGATGCCTTTAGGCTGTGGAGAAGTGCCCAGTGAATGTGCCTTGCTTCTGCATTTTGAAGATATTCATGCAGAGGAAGTAACTCTGTCTTTGTGGCACGTACGGTACTTAAACCTAGGCCTTTTCTGTAGGCGAAGTTCCTTTGCTGTGATTTCTACAAATACCTCTTATATGAGTATGCGTGCAAGTGCACTCTGACCCTTTGCAGGCAGCAGGTAGGTGCCAGAAAGCCCTGACGATGCAAGAGGTGGAGGAGTCTCTTGGCTGTAGGCTTCCATCCTCTCCTCTGCCAAATTGTTGTCGCTTTGTATTTGGGCAATATTTTCCTGCTTAAAACATCCATTAAGTGCATTCGTATTTGTTAGCATGATTTGAACAGTTGTGCAGTGTAGGGTCTCCAAAGTCCTGGTCTGTTACTGGTAGGTGAGAGGGCTACGCTGATCTGCTCTGTATGTGGTGCCACTGATGTTGCTGGTCGTGGCTATGCAGCATGCTGGTGCTGCGCCTGTTAAACTCTTGCTGGTGCTAGGTTGTCATGCGGTAGTGGAAACAGGTGTATTGGTGCAGTCCAGTGTGTCCCGAAACCCGAGTGGAGGAGAGTTGTGTGAGCAAGGCAGGGAAGTCCTAGGGCTGCTCAGGAGCTCTTCCCTTACAGCCATGCTTACTCTCCTCCTGGCATCATGCCTTTCAAACAGAGGTATCTGCCTCTTGAAAAGGTGTCGATTCTCTATCAAGCGGCATCAGATGAAATTTGGAAAAACCTTTTGAATGTCAGCTTCACTAAGATGTTGTCAGTTGCACAGGCAGCTCTCTGCATTCCTCTTCCCATCCCCATCTCTTGTACCCTGAAGAAGCACTGAATTTTTAGGCTGCCAGACTAGTGTCTTCAAGCAATGCTTTGCTGCTGAGGAATGGTGATTTTTGGACCCATTGTGAGCGAGATGGCTGGAATTTGGTTTGTGCTTAGTGGGGAGGTTGCTGTGTAAGAAAAAGAACAAAGGGGCAGTGGCTTCTTCTCATGGTCATAGTGACATTGAGAACACAACTTTGTAATTTGAGGTGCTGGGACAAGAGAGGCATGAGATGGCAAGCAGAGTGCTTGGCCAGGAATTAATCTGACAGGCAGAAAGGAGTGAAACATGACTGAGAGTTTGGAGTTAAGTGTCTAACCTTTTTGCAGGCTGCAGATACCTTGGCTGTGCGACAGAAGCGACGGATCTATGATATCACAAATGTCCTGGAAGGCATTGGGTTGATTGAGAAGAAATCCAAGAACAGTATCCAGTGGAAGTGAGTGACAGAGAAGCTCTAAATCGTTCACAGGCCCCTTCTAGTTCCAGGGCCTGTTGGGTGGGTGCCTTTATCCTCTTCAGGCAAGCAGGGCTTCGTGAGGCTGTTGTCTGAGTGACACTGTGATTAAAATGTCCTGCTCAGAGCAAGGTTCTGTGGTGGTCTGTGCATGCTTGTACTTCCCCCACCTGGGCTATGGCTGATGGCAGTAATGAGGAAAGCCGAAGTATGTATGGTGTGTCTCTTCTACAGCAGAGCTGTTATTTTGGTACAAACTAAGTATTTGCAGTACCTTGGGCTAGGAAAGATGCTTGTCATGGCACTGGAGATGGGGGAGAGCCCTTCCAGTCTGTGGGATAAAGGCAGATGTACCAAACGTTGCTGTGCTGGAAGGCGGGGATCTAGAGAGGGTACAGATGAGGGTTTCTAGGTGATCTGGCCTTGACATATGATGAGGGTGGCAGTAAGGGAGGTGGCAACCTCTCCAAGAGGTTGGGGCTGGTCTGGGCGCCTCCAGACGCTGATGCATGCCACTCCTTTGTGCAGAGGGGTGGGTCCTGGCTGCAACACACGTGAAATAGCTCACAAACTTATCGAGCTGAAGGCAGACATCGAGGACCTGGAGCAGCGGGAACAGGAGCTGGAGCAGCAGAAGATGTGGGTTCAGCAGAGCATCAAAAACGTTACAGAAGACGTGCAGAACAGTCGATATCCTTTGTGTGAACTGATTACTCTGTCTCCTTGTTCGCTTGCTGGCCTGGAAAGCAGAGACCTGAGGGCCGGGTTGTTGCTGCCCTGCTCAGGGCAGAGGGGTGGTAGTCACCTGTTGTTGCTGGATGATCTGCACTGGAAGGCTCAAGGGGCAGTGCCTGGCTTTGAAATTAGGGTAAGCGTGTCCAGCCTGGGAACCAGCTTTCTCTGTGGTGCACAGCTTTTTGAAGTAAAAAACACTGTAATGTTTACTGTGGTGAGAAAAGTGCTTCTCTCTGAGCCACAGGTGCTGCTTTCTCGAGTGCAGAGCTGCTGTTGTGACTTGTCTATCTTAGGGTGTCAGCTCTGATGAGCATGTAGCTTGCAGACCTTGCCTGCAGACCACTTCAGAGTGTGGCATGGAGACCCTTCTGGGAATGGCGTTTCTTGTGCTCAGGAAGGAAACCCCAGGTGCCCTTTGAGTTCTCTGTCTGTTCAGGAAGCTGCAGCCTTTCTCCTTAACCTCAGAAACATTAGCGTATGTGACACATGAAGACATCTGCAAGTGCTTCACAGGTGAGGAAATGGTGCTCCATCGTAAAAATGTAAAGCTGCAGTCCTGTCAGTCTGTCCCAGCTGCTGTCCTTTCTTCAGAAAAGAGGAGGCAGTGGACCATGGGCTGCCCAACAGCATCAAGTTAAATGTAGTGCAAGCTCTGATGCCACCCTGGGTTGTAGCTTTCTTGTCACTGTCGGAGGGGGCAGGCAGTTTCTTTTAGTAGTGTTTAAAGGAACACAGCTGCTATTCCTAAGGAAGTCTTTTTTGCTGGCTGTCACTATGTGGGTGTATATGTTGTGTTAGAAGCTTTTGAGGGCTTGGGAGGCAATGTTCTACTAACAGAAAGCAAATTTTATTGCATGGTAGAAATCTGGGTGAAAGCAGGGAAATAGTATAAAAAGTGATCCCTCAGCTGCATCATGCTCTCTACCAACAAGAATGCAAGGAGGAAGTAATGAAGAGCAGGACAGAAGGGAATACGCTGCTTGCTGTGACCTCACTCCCTTATGTACTGTCTTCCTAAAGCTGTGAGGTGCCTGTATAAAAAGCCATAGGTTCTGTGTCTGTAGGGCAAAAGTGAAGAAAACTCACAGGAGTCTCTGTTTCTTCTCTATTGCCAATTTTAATGATAGCTGTAGGACCAAAAAAAAAAAAAAAAAATCCCCGACGGCCAGCGTGCAGTACAGCACCCTGCAGCACATAAACTGTTCTTCTCAGCTGCAGCGGTGTGGAGTCGCAGCTCCTTTCTGCTTCACTAGACACCTGACCTCTCCTGACCCTGTGCAACCCGCATCTGCTTGCTTGCAGCAGAGATTGAAGCTAATTATCCTGACCCTCCCCAGCCATGCCTAATCTCACCCTTGTCCGACTCTCTCCTTGTCTCTTGCAAGCACTCTTCTCACCCTACACTTCATCAGCTCTTCTATTTTTCATCTTTGCCTTTGTGTGCTTTCTGTGTTCACCAGGCTTCATGCTGCTTGAGTTCCTGCTGGTAACTTATGCATCACCACCCCTTTTGCTTTACTGTTTCTTCTGACTTAAGCTAACACTTTTTGGGGGCAGGGATTGTGTTTTCAGTTTGACAGTGCTTGGGGCCAGATAACTCGTAACAGTCTGGAAGAGTTTACTGGAGACCAGCAGACAGCTTATTGCCTGGTTGATTGAGTGTTTTGCATTTTATTGCACCTGTTTTTTGTAAACCAATTTGCATCTGAAGTCAGACTTCACCAAAATGGTCAGAGAGGATTAGATCTTACTGAGGGCAGGTCTGAATTCCTTCCAGAGCTTGATCCACGTTTTTCTATTTTCCAGTGTGTGCCCAGTTTTGCTGTATGAATATGCCTTACTTTTTTTTTTTTTTTTTTCCCCCCTCTCTGAAGTGTCTGAGCCTTGCAGAGGTTCTTTGTTGGACCTCTTGTGTTCTTGGACTGTGGTGCAGGCTGAATTTCAGCTCCTGGTTTTTTTTATTTTTTTCTGATTGACTGCTATTGAATTTGCTTTCTCAAAGTGAGTTAGGGCTTGAAGATTTCCATGCTTGGACTCTCATCAAATATAGATTCATTATTTGGGTTAATTAAAAAAAAGTGAGAATGTGTTAGCTTTTACCGACTGGGAAACATAATTTTCCCGTCTGTTGCTGTGATGCATTTTGCACTTGCAGAATCAAAAAGGAAGTGGAAACATACTGTACACTGTTTTGTAAGAGTATTTTGGACATAGCTATCAAGGGAGATAGAAATGCAGTGCCTGTATTGTTGAAGCTAACAGGTCTTAAAGCTTTGAGCTTGTGTCTTTGAGTTTTATTATGCATTTTTAATGTATTTTAACAATATTTTTCTTAAGTGCAGATTTGTTAAAGGAATCCCATCTTATTGAGAAATCCTGTGGTATTTTAAATCCCTGTACCTTTTGCAGTTCTGACTTTTATTTGCCTGCCTGAAATTAAAGGATGTGCTCTTCTGCTGTCCATTCTCTCTCATCGCTCTGGGGATCTTCTGTGTTAATTATCAAGTGAAGCTTAATGCAGAATACCAGTGAAGTGTGAATACTAACCACACTAAAGCTTAAACATTCAAAGTGAAAGCTGCTAACTGCTCAGTCTGAATACATCTAATGTTCACAGCACTGGTATTTCTCTGTTCACATTTCTGTAAACCAGGGTATGGAATGGAAGCTGCTCGCCTGGGACTGTTGCGTTATTAGGGGCACAGGTCTTAAGGAGCTGCAGAACTTGAAAAGGAAAGATGCTGTCAGCCTGGCTCCCAGCCCTGCATGTGCTGGGCTCTGTGCAGGGTCCAGTACAACTATCACCAGGCAGCTCTCTTGCCAGTAGAGACTGGGGAGTGTTGGTTTTGCGTATCGGGACTCCAGGATGAGGCTGCCATGCTTTTGGCAGCCTGGCTTCTGAGCCTAGTTCGACACCATCTCTCTGCTGGCAATACAGCTCTTTTGAGTTATGTGATCTTTTGTTAATAATTCACATCTAAAAGCTTGTGGCAACAGGATGAAGGATCCTTCCCTTAGGATTGAAAGAGTGAATTTAAGCCAGCCCTTCTGAGGGGAAGAAAGGTTAGTCCTGTTAAGGATGCTGCCAGAAAAACTTTAGGGTTGCTTTGGGAGAAACTTCACAGGTTCTTTGTGCCCTGGGCAGTTGGCACATTGAGAGCTGTACAATATGCTTAGCAGCTCAGGTGGGTGTAAATGGCAGTCCTCCATGGAAGGGAGTGCAGGAGATAGGGGGCTTTGAGGAGGGGCTCTTTGTCAGTGCTTAATTATCATCAGAACAGTTAGTGCCCACTGAGTGCTGACCAGTCTGTTTTCACAGGAGACACCCTCCTTGCGATTCGAGCCCCATCAGGCACGCGTTTGGAGGTTCCCATCCCTGAGGTGAGTGATAAATGTGTGGGCAGAGAGTAGGAGTGTGTGTGTTGGGGCAGGGGTTGTTGCTGGATTAACCAGGCTGGGAGTTGGCAGTCAGGGGGTTTGATGGAGTCAGAGGAACTGGCAATCCAAGGAAGGTTCCAGATATTAAATAACTGCCAGGAAGTTCTGTTGTTTGGAATTACGTGAGTAATTGCAGGAGCACCAGGGGAGAGGATAGTCCTGGGAGTCAGGGGAATTGTGTGTGGAACCATGCTGAACTGTCCGAACAGCATGTCTTGCCTCTGAGAAATTCCTGTTCTGTTTGAAAAGGGCATTTAATGTATGGTTGTGTTTTGCTTTTGACTTTTCTCAGGGCCTAAATGGGCAGAAGAAATATCAGATCCATCTGAAGAGCACAAGTGGTCCCATTGATGTTCTCTTAGTAAACAAAGATGCTTGGAGCTCTCCTCCTGTCGTACTACCTGTCCCTCCCCCAGAAGACCTCATTCAGTGCCAGGCAGTTGCACCCTCAAAACCGCAGATCCCACCACTCACCCACTTCCAGGAGGCATCCGTTCCCAGCAGCACCCAGCCCTCTACACCGACACCTACCAGCACTCAGGACCATAGCCCTCCCATGCAGAAAGCTGCAAGCACAGGTGAGAGGGGGGTTACAGGAGGCAGAAATGGGATGGTGGCTGACAGAGTACATTCCTTGGCCTGGCTGGGGCTGGCACTGCTGGTCATGCAGCATGGTCATGCAGCTTCTGGCAAAGGGGGCACCTCTGCCTTTGCTGCAGTGAGCTTCTTTTGTCTTGATTAGTGGGACTGGCTGTGTTAATAAAAATAAGACATTTGGCTTGAGGGGGTAGTGCCAGCCTGTAGGAGCAGTGGTGGGGTAGAGACTGATCATGCAGATATGTTGATTAGCAGAAGTTTATAGAAGGGTCTTTTTGAGTCTCAAGTTCAACTTTCAGTTTGAAAAAAGACTGTCAAAAATACTGGATTGGGTTGGTTGTGGCTTTGTCCAACCAAATTTTGAAAGCCTTCAGTGGTGGAGATGCGCAGCTTCCTTTGTGAGCTCTTTCAGGGCTGCAGCACCCTCTCAGCGAATTTGTTTTTACTGACGTCTGGATCCCTTGAGCTGCATCTTGTCTGTTGTGCATGTTACATCGTTTGGCACCACTGAGAAGTTCTTAATTTTTGTAACTGCCTTTCAGGTAGCTGCAAGCTGCTGTTAGATTGCCTTTAGACTTCTCTCTGCCTGACTGAACAAAGCCCAGCTCCTTCCACCCCTCCTTGTTGGCCATGTGCACTAGACCCCTGGCCAACTTGGTAGCCCTCAGCTGGATCTTCTCCACATCTTTCTTGAACTGGAGGATGGCCAAAGCTGGACACAGTATTCCAAGTGCAGACTCGGCCCCAAGCAGGAGGATAGTAACTTCCCTCAATGAGTTGGCCACACTTCTCCAGGTGTAGCTTACTACCTGGCTTGTGTTAATTGCTGTGAGAGCATGTTCTTGGCTTATGTGCAGCCTGACACCACCAAGACTGCTCTCCAGCAGAGTTGCAGCAGGGCCTGCGAGTTTTTACTGGATGAAAGCAAGAAGCCTTCTTCCTATGCAGCTCTCTGTGCTTGGCCAGCATTGCCAGTGAGGGTTGAGTCTCTGCTGCAGCTGCTTGCTTTGGTGCTGGTGGGAGATGACATTCCTGTGTGTGTGTCTGGCTCTTTCCAGAATGCGGTGTCTCAGCAGCAGAGTCCAAGAGCAGCGTCAACTTTGACCCCCTCAGCAACACATCCGCACCGGCCAGCCAGCCGGTCGGGTTAGATACTCAGCCGCTACAGTCCTCTGCCTCGCTGGACAGCAGCTCTGTCCTACCCAGCCCCTCTACCTCCTTCGAGCCAATCAAGCCCGATCCCACAGGAAGTGAGTATGCACCCTCGTTTCATGTTTTGCTCCAAAAGCATGCCACTTGGAGCGAGGGAAAGGCTGCTGGCCCTGGAGGAAGGAGCTGAACTCCATTCTGCCTTTGCTGTCAGCCAGGCTCTGCAAGGGATGAGTAGGCATTTCCCTGCGAAGGTGCTGGGGAACCTGGTGAGAAGGTGACTGTGTCATGTCTAGTGTCCTGACGCTTTCTGTGACACCAGTACTAGAAAATCTGCATTTTCATGCATGACACTTGTCTCTGCTGTTATAGGTAAGATTATTCCCTTTCAGTCCCTTCTGCAGTATTAGGTCCAATTTTTGAGACTGCGTGAAGGTATAGAATTTCCAGCCATCACTGAGAGCACCTTTGTAACTCGTGGGGAATTTTCCTTTATTAGGAGAGCTCTTGTCTCTGTTTTCCTCCTTTACTTGGGAATACTTCATCTATCTTTAGTGATCTTGTGGTCTTAATGATCTCATGGTGTATATTTGAGGAGCTCCTTGGTGTGCTTGGTGAGGTGAAATGGGCTTTAAAAAAGGAACATTTCAGCTTTATGCCAGGAAATGGCAGGCTGGCCCAAGGAGACAGAAGCATCCTCTGGATAAGACACACTGCTTTAATGTTTTGAAACCTGCCTTCACTGCAGAAACACTCTAGGTTAGGGAGTTATGGTTAGAAGAGGAAGTCTTGCTCAAATGTAGCTCACACAGTGCTTTTTTCATGCTTCTGCTGCTAGCATGTCTGAGAGAAGCGTGAACTGTCTGTCTTAGTCTTGGAGTAGTCTTGATTGTGGAATTAGGCCTTTGGTGTGTGTACAGCTTACCATAACTCATTGGGCCTGTTCTGACTCTCTAAAGGCATGCCCTCATCCTACACAAGATAAATCGAGGTGGTGTACAGAAACTGATGCTGTGTGAGGCTTACATACAGGCAATTACTCTAGAGCTGCTGACTGATAACATGTTCATGTCCTGGGGCTTCCACAGATCTATTTTGAAGCAGTTGAGCTTAAGTATTTTATTGCTTATCCTTTCAGCAGAACTATGTGACATGGGGTGTGGGAGCAGAATTTCTGGATGGCATGGGATGATTTGGGTGTGTAAGGAGTACAGTAGGTGATTATGCTGTAAAGCATTTCAGACTCTTCGTGTAACAATGCAAACCATTTGGTTTGTTGTATTTGCAGTACTGGAACTTCCCAAAGAGCTGTCAGAGATGTTTGATCCAACGAGAGGTATGTTCACTCCCTGACCATGGCTTCGTTCTGTGCCCATCTACCCACAGAAGTGGGACAGTTTGTTTTATTCACTCCCTTTTGGATTATTTTGGGGATGTGGTTTTGTAAGGTGCTTGTGGTTGGTGGTGGCTGCTGGCTCTTTACTTGTAGTTAAGCACTCTTAACGTTACTGGTTTCTGTATGTATTTTTCTGTCTTCGCATTGCCAGCAACCTCTGTTAAGAATTTGCCCTTCAGTGTGTAGATATGTGCTTTCCCCACATGCCAATGCTAATCTGTGCTCTGGCTTCCTATGCTCCTTCTCCAGCTTGTCTGCACACAAGAAAAATCCCTGTCTTGTTTCAGCTGTAGCCTGCCCAAGGCTAATCCAAGCAAATAATCTAGGGAGATAGTCTTCTCTCTTCAAAATATCCCTCCATGGTTTTGATGGTGCTAGTAATTTTGGAGCAGTAGGGGAGGAGATGCTGTTACTTGTGTTAGGAGTTCTGCCTCTGCCCAAGGAATGTCTGAGTGCAGCTGCCTAATGGTGAGACAGACTCTGGGACTAAGGGCAGGAGAGGTGAAGGAATGTGGTCTAACATAAGTCTAAACTGGGAAACCCTTTTTATCTGCACATTTATTTCCCTTCAGTGCTGGTGGAATACTTTCTAGCCCCGCAGCTAGGCAGAGCCAAGTACACACAAGCACTTTTGTGGTATTGACAGGATATGTACAACAGTCCTTAGTTGTCTTTAGTTCTGTGCTCTAGAAGGTGCTTTGTGGAAGTGCTGTCTTTGTGTAAAAACCCCACAGTCTCAAATGCACACGTGCAACCATCTGATCTGTGTGCTAGGAGCCCTGGGCTCCACAGTTGGCCTGGAGAACACCTTTCCCCCTTGCTCAGCTCCCACTGCTGTAGACAGTGGATAAAGTCTTGGTAATGACTGAATGCATCTGAAGAGTAAATTTGACTTCACAATGTGAAACATAAACTGCTGCAAGGCCCCAGCCTGTGTAGAAGATCCAATTTAACCCAAACTAACTATACTATAGGACTATGTGGACACTATTAAAAAGGAGATGTTTGCTGTCTACAGTAATGTATGTTGTTTTATGGAGTATTCTTCCCAGTTTGGAGAGGGAAGGTAGAGGAGTGAAGGACAAAACAGTCGACAGGCAAAGCTCAAGACTGGAAAAAAGCAACACTACAGAGCTTGGAGAAATGGGCCTTGCAGCGTGCTCCATGCAGCCTCTTTCATCCGTGTGTGATCCCAGTAATGACGCCCTGATGCTGCTGCTTTAAGGCTATGCAGTTTAAGCTGCAAGACCCTAGAGTTCTTCCTTAGTGTTCTGTATTGGAATTACTTTTTCTGCCTGGTTTTCTCTCTCTTTTAAATGGGTGCTTAATAACTGCTTGTTTTAAACTCATATCCTGGAAAAAAACTGAATTTCAACACACACATATGCATACCCTGCTGTATTACCAGCCCTGATCTAAGAACACAGGTTCTGCATTTCATTGCTATTTGTTGAAGTTGGTATTAGTCTTGTCTAGTCACTTGGTGTTGAAATTCTCTCATCTCCTGGCACTGAGTTAGACAGGTAGGTTCCTGTCCTCTAGGAAATAGTCTGCTGTGGATAAGCGTCTTGAAAACGGGCTCATCTGAGTTTCTTTTGTGAAAGCCTATTTCAAGTGTGGGTAGTATCAACCCAGTTAGACTGAGTTAGATATTCACAATCTTAACTTGGTAAAGTGAGAGGTATTCAGAAAGTTGTTTTCAAACGCTCAGCTTCTTAAAGAAAAGAGATTGACTTGCATGTGCTTTGTCTGGGTGCTTGTCTGTCTATCCTTCAAGTGCCTCGTGAACCTACTAGTGAAGAGTAACAACGCTGGAGGAAGGGATGACATTTCAGAGATAATTAATTTTTTTACAGTTTTGCATGGGCGGTAGAGGGGGGGAGCAGAGTTAATGGCCCATTCAGGAAGGATATGCAGAGCTCGGATGTTCATTCTGTTTGGCAGTGGGCAGCCAGCGAATCTTCCAGGGCACGTGGCCGGATTAGCCACAGCACAGCCATGGGGCAAGGGGAGGCAAATTAGGGGGACAAAGGATACAAATCTGGAGGAAACTGGAGGTTCTTTAGTTCTACTGCTCCTGGAACAGCTCATTTGGCTTTTAATTTTTGTCCCCTTAGCAAAGCTGGTGGGTAATTGAGGACTGAATATATCAGGCTTTACCAGCTCAATTCCTGGTGCGTGTTGAAGAGTTTCCTCTGGAGGAGTTTGGGGCACCAGCTAGCATGCCAGTGCAGCAGTAAGGCACAGCCTGTCACATGAAGGAGACTGGTGTATGGTTGAGCTAAAGCAGGCAGAAACCTCCTGCAGAATTTTTTGATGTAGCTTGAATTGTCTGACACTGATTTCCCTTTGCGCATGGCAGAAGGCCCAAGCCTCCTTTCGCCAGTGCCTGCCACACACACTGTGGGTAAAAAGGGTGAGGGCCAGAAGAGGCTGGGAAGGGTGGGGTACTGCACAGGAGCAGACCAGGAGAGCAGAGTGTGTTGCTTAACCATGCTTGTCTCTTCCCCAGAATGTATGAACTCTGAACTGCTGGAAGAGCTGATGTCTTCAGAAGGTGAGTCTTTGAGTCACCCCTTCATGGTGTGGCCTTTCCAGGGGAGGAAGACTGTCTTGTGTGACTTTACCCAGCTGACAGTCTTGTGACTGCAGGCTTGCCCTCATCTCTTCTGGGCTCTGGACACAGACTCTGTTCTCAGTGTCTTGCCAGTCCCCGAGAGAGGTGTGAGGACCAGGAGAGCCTGTCTCTTTCATATCGCAAGGCCGATTTGAAGCTCAAAGACTGTTACTGTGAGGTGGCCTCCTTGTGGCTCCGCAGCTCAGCGCCCATTGGCAGCTCTTGGCTAAGTGTGGGAGTGATGAGTTTTGTAACCAACCATGGGCTTCTCTTTCCCCAGTGTTTGCTCCCTTGCTCCGCCTCTCCCCTCCACCTGGAGATCACGACTACATCTATAACCTGGATGAGAGTGAAGGTGTCTGTGACCTCTTTGACGTGCCTGTCCTCAACCTCTGACTTCTCAGTGCGGCTGTGAGCCTCGCAAACACAGACCGTTTTGTAACTCTTTGGAAAGTGTCTATTTTTGGATTCCTTTTGTGCTAGAGCTCAATGAGTGAGTGATTCAGAGATGCTCTCATATGGACTCAGAACCAAGAGATGTGGACTTGCAAGGCCGGGAGCCTCCCTGTAGCTTCTTCCTCTTCCTCTGTTGCACGTGCAACTCACCCCACCGCATCTCTCTCCACTGGATCCTGGGCCTCGCTTCAAAGGGCCTGTGTTTTGACGTTCCCAGTTCACCCATAGAGTTTGCCCATGTGCCTCTCTGAGCTTCCTCAAATCTGCATGCCTTGGTTTTTCCTGCACTCCTAGAGGCACTTTGCACCTTCTAGGTACCAGCTGCTACAAGGAGCCCTAATATCATGGTCAGTTCACAAGCCCAGAGGTAGTTAGCTAGATTTTTCAATGTGAGCAGTTTAGATCGGGGTGGTTATATTTCTGAATGACAATGAGGAAAAAAATATGGCACCAAAGTGTCCATTTCTTCCAGTGACTCCAGACCAAGCTAGTATGTTTTACAAGAAAAAGCACTTTTTTTAGCCAGCTGTGCCTCCTAGTGGGACTCAGGAATTGAGCATTCCTAGTAGGACCCAGGAGCTGAGTCTTGCCCTGCTTGTGCATCAGCAGGAATGCTGGTTCTGCATTCACCAGTCTGCTGATGCATGAGCCCAGGAGCTCCAGCTCCTTGTACAGCAGCTGTGCTGTTTCTACAGGGCTAAAGAACAGGTGCCAGTATGTTTTTTTGTTTTGTTTTGTTTTTAATTTTTATTTGGTTTTGCCTGAGTGAAGAGATGTTTCAAAGGATAAGACTGCTCCAGCTGGTGCCTGTAAGGTACTCCAGGTACATCAGAGCCTGCTCATATTTGCAAGTAGCTGTCTTCTCCAACCATTGCACTTGAGCCTTCAACTGTCTAAAAGGCAACCAAGGAGTAACAATTCAGTAGTACTTTGCCATGACAAGTTACTAGGTGTTGTCAAAATAGTGCTTCCCCCCCTTTTTCTCTCTTGGCATTTGCTCAGGATCAGACTTCCTGTACATTTGAATTTGCTCCTCTAGGGCCCATACCCACGCTCCCAATTCCTGATCCTGTGGGCAGGTTGCTACCTAGTGTGATGCTTTCTCTGCATCATTTTTCTGCAAGATTTTCTTCATTGCTTTGTAATGGAAGGTCTGCTGTTGGGTTCGTTACGATGATCAGGTGGTACCAGTCTTGGACCCTGGTGCATTTTAGTTGGAGTAAAATGCCCTGATGGATTTGTGTTGTATTTTGCAAGCCCCAACTTTGGTTTTTGGTTAGATCCTGTATTTGAGTGTCTTCAGTTTTGCACATCTTCCTGCTGATGCAGTGGTAGCAGCTGTCTTGCCTTTCCCGCTCCGCAAACTGCCGAAGAGAGGACCAGGCCAGGAGCATGGCTGGCCATAGCAGAGAGGTATCTTGCAGCCATCCACGTAACCAGCTGATGTTTAACTTCTCTGCTTAGCTGCTCACCACCTGTGAACCACACAACCAGCTGGAGCACCAGCAATAAGGGATGTAAAGTCTTCAATTCTTGGAGTCTGCAGAGGTGAGAAGAGTATATGTTTGGCACCTGTGTCCCCGAGGTGGCTCCTCAGGCCATCTTATTCTGTGTGAGACTCCTCCAAAAGAGCTGTTCCTCTCTGCAGCCCTGTAGCACTGGCATCCTCTTTGGGAAAAGCGTGAAGACTTCAGGAGGAACAACAGGACGCTCTCTAGTTTGGCAGCGGGCAGCTGCTGCCGGCGAGACAGCTGTGGCGTGGGACCCCACCAGGCCATGAACTTCTAGCCTGCATGCAGCCAGTCCCTGAACTTTCCCTCCTTTGCATGGAAGCTGACCAAACACCCTCGGTCCTGCGTGCGTGTTAGCTAGGCTCTGTGGCTTTGGTGTAGTTCGAGCTCTCTGTGTACTGCCTGGCCCTTGCCCTCCTTCAAAGTGTTCGTGTTTGCCACCAGTTAGACAACCTTCGGAAAAGGATACCTAGAGAAAAATTTTACAGTCGCAAATGAACTTTTGATTCATATATAAAGATTATTTTTATACTTTTTTTTGCAAGGAAAGAAAATTGCCTGTAATATTTGTACAGTGTTCTCTGACGTGAATAAACAAAAAACTTTCAAGAGTTTCCCACCCTGCCCCGGCCTGCGCCTCCCCTCGGCCGAGCCCGGAGGGACGGGGTTCCCCCCAAAAGTGGGGTGCTGGCCGTCCCCCTCATCCACCGGCGGGGCCGGTCCCTTTGCCGGTGGGAGGCCCCGTCCTCCGCGCGGAGGTGGGTCCCGCCGAACCCGCGTCAGCTCAGGTGAGGGGGCCGGCCCGGGCCTGCTCGGGGCTGGGTCCGGCAGCGCCATCGAGGGCGGCGGCGGCAGCAGGGCCTCTGGGGCGGTGGCGGGGCGACCCGGAACTGCGGGGCGGCGGGGCGGGGAGCCGTGCCGAGCGGTGACGGTGCCGCCGCGGGAGCCATGCCGCCGCCCAAGGACGTGGTGAAGATTGCTATCCAGATGGTGGGAGCCATCCCGCAGCTCATCGAGCTGCAGCAGGTACTGCCCGGCACTTCCCAAGCCCCCCCCCCCTCTCGCGGACCCCTGACCCCAGCTCATGGCCGCACTCTCACTTGCAGACCAAGCCCCTCGCCTCGGTGCTCAAGGACGTCTGCGACGCGTGAGTACTGCACCCGCCGCCCAACACCGGGTCGTGGCAGCCCACGACCGGGCCGCTGCTGGCCCGGTGGCGACCGGCACTAGCCATACGGCGCTGTGACCGGCCGCCTGTCGCCGCAGGTGGAGCCTGCCCAACGCCGAGCGCTACGCCCTGCAGTACGCAGACGGGCGGCAGACCTACATTACCGAGTCGGTGAGACGTCCCCCAACCTCTCCCCTGCCCCACCGGCACAGTGCTCACCAGCTCACCGGTTCCTTTCTCCTTACAGAACCGCGGGGAGATTAAGAACGGGAGCATTTTACGGCTGACCACCTCCCCGGTACATCTCTCTGTCCCCCCCATCTCCTTCTCCACCACCTGCTCTGGTGGGATGTGCCCCTGCAATGGGGCGATGCGGTGCTCCAAGCCCTCTGCTGCTGCCGCCTCGCTCGGTGACTTCTGGCTCATGGCGGCTCCTCTGGGTGCCTCAGACCCATCAGACCTGTCTCAACCTTCATTCTCCCTTGGCAGAGCTTGGGGGAGTTTGAAGAGAAACTAAATCATCTTGAGATGCTTTGGACGCGTGGGCCAACTCATCAAGCGTTCTTAGCGTCGTGCCAGCTTGATCTCCTTCCTCAGTTCCTTCTGGTCTCTGCTCTGGTGGCTCTGTCTCTTGGTCCAGCTCCTCACTGGGGCTGCTCTAGCCTGAACTTCCTTCCAAAACTTGTGCTTAAGCTCTTCCAGCCTTCTCCAAGCTTCTTGCTGCCTTTCGATGAGCCCCTTTGGCTTGATTCTTTCCTTCCTGGTAGGACCAAGAAGCAGAGAGGTTGTACAGCGGGATCCAGAGCAACAACTCGGATGTGAAGACTGACTCGCTGAAGAAGCTTGCAAGCCTCTCCCAAGACGTTACTTTTGCTCAGGAGTTCATCAACAGGAATGGCTTGAAACAAATCTTCTATATTGTGGAAGAAGGGAATGCGTGAGTATCATGAGAGGACTTTACTTGCAGTTCTTAACTTTTCTTCTTCCTTGCTCATGCGGTATGAGCTCCAAGCCAGGTGTTAGAGTGGACTCGGTTCATGTTCCTGGCTTGTTGATCCCTGTGCTGCGGCACGAAGGGCAGCGCTGGCAGCAGGGTGCTTGGCTCTGCAGGCTCCTTACCTGCAGGTACATGGCTGTGTCCCCGCATGCTGGCAGCTGGTGGAAGGTCCCCAGGGGTCTGTGGTCCTGACTCCTTGTGAATGTGCCCAGACTTTAACCTCCCATCCCTTTGCTGGCTGGGTCATTTGCTGCCAAGAAACCTCCTGTGATGATTGTAGCCTCTGCTGCTGCTCATTCCTGCCACCCCGAATAATCCCTCTGCCATGAGGTTTTAGCTGCGAGAGGTCTGCAGGCAGCTCAACAAAACCCTGGTTACCAAACTAGTGCCTGCCTGACTCTTTCAGGATGTGATGGTGCATCTCCTCTGAGCTCCTGTCTCACAGAGGATGTGGAGCCCAAAACCAGGCAGTGCAGTGCATGCTTTTTGGAAGTAGGGGGAGGGATTTGGGGTAATTTGGCTTCCCCAAAGGCTTGTCTGCAGTGATCTTTGTACCACGGTTACACGGCTTTCCAGAAACTGTTGAACTTCGCCTGCCTCGACTTCCTGGGATGACTAAGCGAGAGTACGATTTCTTACCCAACAGTCTCTCTTTCCATTCTTCTTCTGCTTGCTACTCCCTGCTTCTCTAGTTATTTCTAACTTACCCACCAATGTGCAACTGTAATCCTGCCTTATGGTGGTGATGGTGGGGTATCTGGACACACCTCACTGCCTTTGCTCATCTGTTCCTCCAGTACAGGGGAGATGCTAGCTCACACCCTGAAGGCCTTCATGGAGCTAATGGAGCATGATTTTGTTTCCTGGGAGACTCTTAGTGCAGCCTTCATCAAGAAGGTAAGTGCCTTCTGCAGGTTCCAGAGCCTGTGCCCTTGGGATTGGTTCCTTGTTGCCCTCATCACTCAGGTTCAGCCTGCCATCGATGGATGGTTTTGTGTCTCGTAGATAGTGAGCTATGTCAACATGAACATGGTGGATGCATCTGTCCAGCAGCTCTCTTTGTCTATCTTGGAGAACATGGTACCCACCAGTCGCCTCCTCTTTGACCTAGTCAAAAAAGAAGTGACGTTGGATCGTCTTCTCACCCACCTGCAGGTGTAAGTGGAGAGGCCAGAGCACCGTTCACCACCATCCCAAAGCTGGTGGGGATAAGGCAGTGGAGGGGATTTCTGTGGGTGGGCAGCCAGTCCTGCCCTCGCTGCTGGGGGAGGGATGGACTGTCCTGGAAATGATCTCATTTCCAGGTCAGATTCGTTCATTCATGGCTTGTTTTATTCAGATATTTTAGTTCTTGAGCTGACCTGCCATTTTTGTGGCATTGGCTCTTCCTTCCGTTTCCCCAGTGTATTTAGGAGCAGTAGTATATTCCCTGCAACTTGGAGTACTGGTGCTGTACTGAACAGAGTTTGTTAAACCGCTCAGCTAAGGCAGGTCCTTCATTCCCACATCTGCCTCATACCTCTGCATCTCTTCAGTTTGGAGGTTTTTCTTTCTAGAAAATGGAGAGACTTGTGCCCAGGGCTCCTGTCAGACAGGAGTCTGCTGCTCACCCTGGGTTTTCCTGCAGCTCCAAAATGCTGCACCCACAGGTGTGCACAGAGCAATATCTGATCCACCTATGGACCATCTCACCCCCAGTCCCGCTGTCAGCAGTTGCTCACTCATGGCTCTGGCCTCTCTGGATCCCCCAGCTCCATGCAGTGGGGTCCAGCAGTGAAGGAGGGAGAGGACTCTACCTTGGGGGAGGGCAAGACCATCCTCGGAGCTGGTGACTCTCCCCATCCTCATCATCCTCCTTCTGCAGGACAAATGCCCAGCTACAGCTGAAGGCGATGGCCCTGCTCATTGCGCTGCTGCTGGCTGCGACAGATGCTGAACGGCGGGTAAGGGGCTGCTCTCATCACAGGGCGATGGCAGGGTGGTGGGCATTGCAGATCCAAACACCACAGTGCCCCTGTCAGAGGTGCTCTGCCGAGAGGCCTCTGCTGTCTCACACCCCTTGGAGTAGTTTTGGGGGGATGCAAGATCTCAAATGACAGGAGAAGTATCACGGCTAGTGGTGGCACAGTGACTGTGATGGCCTAGAACCAGCACCTGGCACATCTGGGCCACCATGGCTGGGCCCCCCTGTGATGGGGTCTTGGGCAGCTGGGTCCTCTGCTGTAGTGTTTGTGTTCTCTGGGATGGCAGGGCAGTGAGAGGAGCCTGAAGATGTTTCAAGTCAGTGTCCTCACTCTGCCTCTTCTCCTTGACTGACACAACCTGTCCTGGCAGCCTGGTGGGGCAGGATCTGTTTGAGCCCCATTGGGGTGGACTAGTCCTGGCTGCCAGGGCAGTGGAAGCTGGGGGCAGGTCTCCTGCTCACCAGTGTCATTCCTGAGACTGTTGGTTCCTTTGTTCTCACCCTACCTGTGGCTCAAAGCCAGGCATAGCAGGAAAGCAGGTCTCCAGAGGGAAAACCAACTTTTTGGGGGGAAATGGTGGTGTGCTGAGTTGGGGAACGTCTCACAGCCTCTTCCCTTCCTAGGACATGATGGACTACTTGAGGGAGAAGAATATCAGGCAGTTTATCCACAAGGTGAGGAGGTGGGGTCATGCAAGGGTCTGCTCTGTGCTTCATCCTCTGGCCTTCCTCCCCAGCCCCTGTCCCCTCAGCCCCTGCCTTCGGTGACTGTGCCTGGCTGGGTTCCCTGCGTGCCACACACCCCTTCCTTGATGACTCCTGTGAGTGCTGCCATGCTGGCACCCATGTGCCCAGGTTTGCACCTCCAGCTGCCTGCGCTTTAGCACACCCAGCTCTCACCCAACCCCAGGGGGAGCTGCGCGCTTCCTAACGCCCCCTCGAGCAGCAGGAAGGACCTGTTGGGCTTTGGCTGTTTTGGCCTGGGCTTGGAGGAACCAGGAGCAGCAGCCTGGGGGAACCTTCTCACTCACGGTCTCCTGTAGAACATCATCCACAGCTCTGAGCCACTGGGGGATGAGATGGCCCATTACCTGTACGTGCTGCAGTCTGTCAGCCTCAACCTGTGTGAGCGCCGCATGAGGACCTCCATGGATCCCTACTCACAGGTCTGGGAGCACTCTTCCTGCGAGTCTGGCCCTGCTCTTTTCCACCTGTGGAAGTAGAGGCGGGTGCCTTTGAGTGAACCCAGCACATTTGATTTCATCGTCAGTTTGTCCTGGGAGAACCTGCTTGCGTAGAGTTCACTGGCATCCCCTTCTCTCTGCTCTCCCTCCAGGAACAGCGGGAGCTCCTCCAGTCTTTGCGCCAAACTGCCTTTGAGTCGGAGAGTGAGGCGCCTGCCAGCAACGTCAGCACCGAGCGCCGGCGATCCCTGTGTGCCAAAGAGTTCCGCAAGCTGGGCTTCATGGTGCATCCCCCCTGCATCCCCTCCCCAGCCCCATGCTGGCTCCACCACCTGGCCTTGGCGGCACCTTCTGATGGCTTCCCTAAGCCTGGTGTCCCTGTTGATCCTGATGGGCTGCCAGGCAGTACTTCCCTTCTTGTCCCTTGGCACCACTACATAGCAAGTGCTGTGGAGCTGCCGGGACTCAAAAGGCAAACCCCATGGCTGCATCAGG
Organism: Pelecanus crispus; assembly: GCF_030463565.1. Taxonomy (NCBI): domain Eukaryota; kingdom Metazoa; phylum Chordata; class Aves; order Pelecaniformes; family Pelecanidae; genus Pelecanus; species Pelecanus crispus. The sequence goes on from NC_134650.1 coordinate 25,768,640, forward strand.
AGGATGCTGCTGCTCGGAGAAGAAAGCAGCAGTGGCTAAATTACATCCTTTTGTGTCCTCCTAGAACAACAGCAACCCAGCAGAGGACCTCCGCCGTGCCCCACCAGGACTCCTTGCCCTCGACAACATGGTCTATTTCTCCAGGCACACCCCCAACGCCTACAGCAGGGTGCGTGCTCTCTCCCAGAGAACTCCTTGGTGGAGAGGTGCTGGTGATTCTCCACCTTCTTTTCCTTTCCCTGTGACCTGTCCTTGGCCAAACTCAGGCGAGGATGTCCCTTTTGGGCAAGTGTCCTACTGTTGCCCTGTTTCAGATGGAGCTGAGTCCTCCCTGTGGGTAGGAGCAGCCATTTGAGGCCGGTGGCACTGAAGGGTCCCCATAATTTTTAGTGTTTTGCCCACAGCTTGGCTTCCAGGCCTTGTTCACATCTGAGCAAAACAGGGCAATTTGGGCAAAACCAGCCAGTGGCTGCAGATCATCAGCCACGCTCTGACCTGCTGTGCCTGTTATCAGCTCCCGCACTGCTGCAGAGGAAGGAGGAGGCTAGGGCTGTTTTCTGGGAGAGCGAATTACTTCTGTTAGGGATGGCTCAACTGGGGGGGACAGCTCACCCTCTGAGTCCGTGGCCCATGTAATGCAAGGCAATGACCCTCTCCTCCAGTTTGTCCTCGAGAACAGCAGCCGGGAAGACAAACATGAATGCCCCTTTGCTCGAAGCAGCATCCAGCTCACCTTGATCCTCTGCGAGATCCTGCACGTTGGAGAGCCATGTATGTGTGTGCCCCAGCTTGTCCTTCTCTCTGCCCTGCTGTCTGCCAGCTGGCAGGAGTGGGGACAAGCTGCCAGGGCAGGGGGCTGCGTATGTGGGGCCACCAGGCTCTGGCATAGCTGACAGCAGGGGAAGGGGAGGTAGGGCTGGGAAATGTCCAGGTTCTCCTGGACACTGAAATCCCCTGGAAAAACTGGGGAGTCTGGCATCATCTGTCCTTCTCACCACAGGCTCGGAGACAGCTCAGGCCTTTTACCCTATGTTCTTCGGGCAGGATCATTTCTTTGAAGAGCTCTTCTGCATCTGCATCCAGCTGGTGAACAAGACCTGGAAGGAGATGCGCGCTACCCAGGAGGACTTTGACAAGGTGTGAGGGGATGCTGGAGCTCTGCACAGAAGCTGGGACCACGGGCCGTCCACAAATTCAGGGGCTCTAGTGAGCATCACCAGACTGGGGGTGATGTCCTGGGCCCTGCAGGTGCTGCAGGTGGTGCGGGAGCAGATCACCAGGACCCTGTCCCTCAAGCCCACCTCCCTGGAACTATTCAAGACCAGAGTGAACGCACTGAACTACAGTGAGATCCTGAAGCTGCGGCAGACAGAGCGGCTGCACCAGGAGGAGACGCTGGCTGTGCCCGTGCTGTGAGTGGGCTGTGGGCAGGGAGCCAGAGCTGCGATGGGGGGCCGTGGGGGAGATGTCATGGGGCTGGGGGAGGTCAGTGAGTGCCTGCTGAAGTGGCCGTGCTCCTCTTCTGCTGGCTCTTTCCCCAGGGAGTTACGTGAGAGGCTGAAGCCGGAGCTCCTGGAGCTGATCCGACAGCAGCGCCTGCTGCACCTCTGCGAGGGCACCCTCTTCCGCAAGATCAGCAGCCGCCGCAGGCAGGGTGAGTGCCAGCCCTCTGCTCCTGGGTGGGTGTCCTGGGAGGGGATCAGAGGCTTGTGCCCATGTCCCCTGCCACTGGGGAAGTCACAATTAATCTGTGGGGAGTAGCATGCCCAGCTCCCTAGATGGCTGGCTGTGGGCTAACCCACAGGGTGGGACCAAATGGTGTGTGCTCATGAGGGGGCAGCTCCGTCCACCCAGGGAAGGGGACCTCAGCAGAGGGAGGCTGAGCATTTCCCAATGGCCCTTCTTCTGCAGACAAGATCTGGTACTGCCGCCTGTCACCCAACCACAAGGTGCTGCACTATGGGGATGTGGAGGAGGGGGTGCTCTCTCCCCCCATCGAGAGCCTGCCAGAGAAAAGTAGGTGATGGGGAGACAGAGACGGTGGGAAGGAGGGAGGGGAGGCCTCTGCCCACTCCATCTGTGATATGCTGGGGATGCCTTAAACAGGGAATTGCCCCTCTGCCTGGCTGCTGCGTGCCTGGCCCAGTGCCCACTGGTACCGTGGGACTGGGAGCTGTGGGAGTTCAGGCTGGGGTGAGCTGGCCCTCCAAAGGGAGCTGCAGAGTGGCTTGAACACCACCACCCCCCCACCCCCCCCCCACATTGAGGATGGCTGTGAGCCCCCACGCTCAGGTTCTGCTGGGCTCTGAGCACGGTGGACCTGGGGGAGAGGAGAGCAGAGCGGGTGCTCACAGTTCCTCCACTTGTCCCAGTTCCTGTGGCGGACATGAAGATGCTGCTTGTGGGGAAGGAGTGTCCTCACACAAAGGAGAAGAGCTCTGGGAAACAGAACAAGGTCAGCACGTCCCACCCCGCCTTGCGCAGGGGGCCTGGTGCACTCCCCTCCCCAGCTGCTGATGGGTTTTGGTGGTGGGTAGATGGTGGCAGGTTGGGTGGTTTCATGGACAGTGGCAGGTTTTTGACATGGCTTGAGACTGGAGACCTCTTGGGTCTTCTGGGGCGCAGAGGTGGTGGCTGGGAGGCAGCTCCTTCTCTGAACCCCACTGGGGCTGGAAAGAGTCCAGCTGAGAAGCCGGTTCCCCCCTGTGCTGTCACCACAGGATGTTCTGGAGCTGGCCTTCTCCATCGTGTACGACGTGGAGGAATACTGCCTGAACTTCATTGCCCCGACGCGGTACGAGGTGAGCTCCAAGGGCCCGCTGGGGAGGCACACTGTGGCCAGATGTCCTTGCCAGGGGACAGCAGGCAGTGAAGGGAGTCGTGTGTGTGTATGTATGTCCCAGCCTACCCTCCTGGGCTTCCCTGGGGTGGGAGCCGCAGGGCGGGGAGAGGTGGGCTCTCTGGCTGCCCAGGGCTGGTGCCAGAGATGCCCATGCTCTGTTTCCCCAGTTCTGCCTCTGGACGGATGGGCTGAACGTGCTCCTGGGCAAGGACATGACAAGCGAGCGAACACAGACGGACCTCGATGTCCTGCTGTCCATGGAGCTCAAGCTGCGGCTCCTGGACCTGGAGAACATCAGCATCCCCGACACTCCCCCTCCTATCCCAAAGCCCCCCAGCAACTTAAACTTCTGCTATGACTTCCGCCATGCAGAGCAGTGAGTTCCTCCCTGTGCCCCGTCCTCCCCTGTGCCCCGCAAAATCAAATCCCTTCTTCCAGGCTATGTCCTCCATCTCCCATCTAAAGGGATGAGCCCAGGCGCTGGCTGAGGGCTTGGGCATGCACTGCCTGCACCTTGCCCATCCCGGGGCAAACTGCCCACCCTTCCCTGCCTGTGTCCTGCCCCCCTGCAAGAGCATGGGGCTGAGCCACCCACATTTGGGGTGGGGGTGACCCAGCTGCTTTGCTCCCCTGCCATGGGTAGGCAAGATGAAATACTTCCCAGACAGTCAAACCCCTCTGTGGTGACGCTGGCCCCCCCGACACCGCAGCCAGGCTTTGGGCAGACAGGGCAAGCATGTGGGCAGGAATAAAGGTACAGGCAGCCCTGGGACAGCTGGAGGGGGGCAGCACTACAAAGGTACGAATCCGCACTGCCTGGCTCTCCCCATCAGCGTAGGGGATCCTTTCTGGTCAAGAAAGGGGTTAGAAAAAGGATAAAACACCCTTTCCACTCAGTGTGGTGAGGAGATGGTATTTCCAGAGCACAGTGTGCCTGCCCAGTCAGGCCTGTGCCGCACTGAAATGTTTTTCTGCTGAGCCCTGTGCGCTCCCACTCCTGGAAGGGGGGTGTTTAGGGTACAAGCCCGCTCCTCCAGCACCATTTCAGCTGGGCAGGGGCTTGCTGCCGCCATGCCTGGTGTGAGGAGGAGACCCTGGTCTGCCCTTGCTGCCCAGTGCTTGTGCCAGTCCTGGTGCCTTCCCCCGCCCCAGGCAGGTACTTGCACACCTCAGCCATGCTGCTGCACTACGGCACCGCGACAAGCTACCTCCCCCACAGCTCCCACCCCGGTGCCCTGCACCTCCTCGTGCCTACAGCTTCTCCATTGGGTGTAACCTGTGACTGCAGCTGCAGGTGCTGGGGCTCCGACAGCCTCTGCGTCCCGCATACTGGGACAATAAACACTTGTGGAGACCTCGGGGCGTGTCCTTTCCAAAGGTTTGGGGGAGGGGTCAGGCGGACTGCACGCAAAAAGGGGCCAAAGCCGGCAAGACTGCGACTGTGCTGCAGCACTGTGGAAGCTGCGGCTTAGAGCGTGAAGAAGCCTGAAGGATGGCCAGCAGGAAGGTTTTGTTCCTACAGCTTAGTGGAGGAGCAGGTGAGGGGTCAAGTCACTTCTGAGGAAGGTGGCCATGGAGCTACAGCTAAGGCTGTTTCCAGCCTAGGAAGGCTTAGGAGCACTGCAGGTGGTCCTGGTACCAAGTTGGACAGGCTCAGCTCCTGCAAATGGGCCAAAGCCTCTTGGGCTTGAAGCTTGAAGAGCAGTGTCCTGGATATAAAGGAGCTGCTGCAAGTAAAGACAAGGCTGGTGAAGGCAGTCTCTGTGAGGCTGCCACTCTGCAGGGCCAGGCTCTGCAGCCCCAGCTCTTGTCCCACACACTGAACCACCTCCCAGGAGCCAGTGGAGTTACTGAGGGATTTGAAAGCAACAGTGCTTGCTCGGCTTCAGGTCAGGCTCTCAATGGCTGTGTAGGGCCCCGACACTGCTCGGATGCAGTAGGTCACCTTCTCCTAAGAGCCAAGGGAAGGCAACAGGCACAAGTGGGCCAAGGGACTGTACGGGGGCAGAAGGAGCGGGGCTGAAATGGGAACGGCAGGCACCGGCACCCCAACCCCCTGGGCTGCACAGTGGGGCCAGGGGAAAGGCCTCCGTGCCCCCTGGGGCTGCGAACCGCAGAACCCCCCGGGGACAGGGGAGGCCTCCCCTCCCCGGCCTGAGGTCGGCCCCGGCCGCGAGGTACCAGGCGCGGCCCCGCCCCTTCCTGGGCGTTACTTCCGGAGGGGGCCGGAAGCCGATCGTGGAGCCGGTGCGGCCATGGCGGTGAGTGGCGGGGCCGGGGGGTGCGAGCGCTGGGGGGCCTGGGGTGGGCGAGGCCGCTGATCGCCTTTCTTGGCTCCGCAGCCCAAGGGGAAGGCGGGCACCAAGGGCAAGAAGCAGATCTTCGAGGAGAACCGGGAGACGCTGCGCTTCTACCTCCGCATCATCCTGGGAGCCTCCGTGAGTGCGGTGGGGAGGGCCCCGGCGGGGCGCGGGGCCGGGCCGGGCCGGGCCCTGGGCGGGGTGGGGTGGAGTGGGATCGGGCCGTGCCGTGCCGTGCTGACGACAGCCGTGCCGTGCTGACAGCCGTGCCGTGGTGTGCTCTCTCCGCAGGCCGTCTATGCCGTGGTGAACCTGGTGATCTTTTACCCTGCCGCCTCCACCTGGACGTGGGTGAGCGCCCGGCCCACTGTGGGCAGGGCACGGTCTCCCGCCCCGGCGAGGGGACCCTCGGCCTGGCCTGGCTGAAAGCTGGGTTCTTTGCCAGTTGTTGCGACAGGCAAGGCCTGTAGGCCCCTGCTGCTCTGCCCGGGGTCATGGCTTTTGCGGCTGACAGCTGTTTCCTTGTTGCAGCTAGCATTCATCTTCAGCTCGGTGGTCTATGGTACCAGCTACCGGTCCATGAACTCCATGGCTAAGCCATCTTTCACAGATGATGGTAGCCTTGCCGACGGGGGAATTGACCTGAATATGGAGCAGGGGATGGCAGAGTGAGTGTCCACACCCGCACGAGTCCAGGTGAGCAGGACCTGCTGCCTGAGCGTGCACGCAGAGCCAGGAGAGCCTCCGAAGGAGAAGGCCAGGCCTCAGCTACTGCATCAGTTTGCACAGCAGTGCAGGCATGAGGGGAGCTGGAAGTCTGTAGCCATTTTTTTCCAATAATGTACCTAAATTGTTCTCGTTATCTGAATGCTTGGCCCTGTGTGCCCTAGTCATGAGCAGCCATGTGGGTACATCAGCCTGGAATGGTCACTATCCTTAGGGTTGAGGCACACAGGTAGGAGATCCCAAACGGTTCAGCTGGAGCAGCTTACGATCATCTTTCAGTGAAGAGATAGTGCTGGCACTGTGCACCCTTCTGCAACACGTAGATATTGATATTTTCTTTTTAAACCAGCACTGCAGGTAGTGCTTGACAGAGTGAAAGGGCACGCACTGCCAGTTACTGCATCTCAGCTGCAAAGTGGCTGTGTCTTGAACTGTTCTACACACTAAAAAACCTCCCTACTGTCTTAGCCAGCTCCTCTTAACCTCCTCAGCCTTTTCTGCCCCCTGTGCTTGTGCATTCCCTGTGTCTGTCTGCAGACAGCACCAAGTGTTTGCCTGTCCAGCGTTCTTGGTGGTGCTGTAACTCTCTTTTCTTTGATCAAGGAACATACAACAGTAATTCTTGCAAAGTGCTGTTGAATAAAATAAGGAGATGACAGTACTGAAACAGCAAAAATATCTTCTAGATTTATGTGTTTTCCAACAGCAAGCGTCAAACTAGTTACAGAAAACTGCCAGGCAGTCGTGGACACATCACGCTTTGCTCTCTGTCCTCCCTGCCCTCAGCCTCTGGTCCAGCTTTTGCTGGGGATCTTTAGCGCATGCTCAGCAAGGCACCTGGGGTACTTAGCCCCTTCCCTCCCATGTCCTTGGCTTACAGTTTAAGGTTTACCTCCATCTTTCACTTGCTGCCAGGCTTTTGAAGAAACAGTGGGGCCTTGTTTCCAGCAGAGCCCTCTGCCTCGCATCAAATGTTCTTGTGCTGTGAATTGATTTACATATTTTAATTAACAGCGGTTTTATTTCTGCAGCCAGCAGATGCCCAGGGATGTTATCAGCAGGCAGACCGACTTGTGTGGCACAGAACCTGCTGTCTCTGCACAGGATGAGCTCTCATCTTGTGTGTTTGTTAGTGGAGTAGTACATTTCCTACCTGCAGCCAGAGCGACTCAGATGTGCGGTATAAGAGACTCAGATGAGGGATGATGTGGCCGGGAGGAGAGGAAATTATTTCTAGTATGATTAGTGAGCTAGGTGTTTTGCAACCTGTTTGTCCTATAGTGACTTCTTTTTCCTGCTGGTCAGCTGAGTGGTTTTCTCTTGTTTTACACTGTTTTGGCTCTCCTGAGTAGAAGCATAAAATACTTTGGATACCTTTTTTGTGAAACACAGGACAGTCAAGTAAGGAAAATACAGATGTGTAAGGCACCAAAGCGGAGTGGGTGCCCTGATAACTGCCCCACACATGTGTGTGATGGCACTGTCAGAGGAAATGACTGACAGGAGTTAGCACAGGGATCCCCTTACCTGCTGTGAAAAAGGTGTCAGGCACAGTTGTAGCACTGCTGCAGCCCTAGTTGCAGACATTGTATTTCCCTTGGTACTGGGGCTCTGAGGTTTTTCTGCCTGAGCAATACACCCTTGGTGTGAGTTTTATGACACATTAAAATTAACTGATGCTTGTCCAAGGCATGGGCTGTGCAAAACACAGTGCAGCTCAGGGGTGGAGCTGTAAAAGCAAAACCTGCACAGCTGAAGTTCCCACCCTTACCCTGTGCCTTTGTACCTGAGCCTGTGCAGAGCCCTCAGCTGTGAGAGTGTGAGTCTCATTAGTTTAACCCTGTTAGTACGTGAACACAAAGTGCTAACGAACACTCAGTGCTCCTCCCACTGATGGTGTCTGTTTGTCAGGTGAAGTGCTCTAAATTACCACTCTGGGGATCCAGGAACAACTCTAGGCTGGTGGTTCCTTTCAGAAAGCAGCACATGTTTTCCTGCCTCTCAGCTGAGTGTGCCACATTTGATTAACGAGTGTTCTTTTGGAGCTGCTTCTGGAAGGCTGTGGATTTGATGGTGTTTCCCTCGTGCTGTCTGTACCTGAATCAGATGTTGTGTGTTGCTTTGGGGTTGGGGAAGGCCCATCTTGCTGATCTCTGGGAGAGCTAGGTTTGGTGGGAGCTCTGCTGTCACCCCTCTGGAGTCTCTGGTGATGCATGAGACTTCTGAACCTCACTGTCTTATCACAGAGCTGTTGATGGTGGATTCTGCGGTGTCTTGAGTTGATGATGGCGTCCCAGCCTAAACCAGTTGTTTCTGGTCACTTTGTTTTGCACTGTGTTGCCAGAATGAGACAAGCTGTTGCATTACCATTACCTCTGCCTTTGTTGTCTTGACTCCATTTCTGGATGTGACTTGAGCGTTTCTTACTCCAGCAGATGATGATTTAATGGGGGTGAAGGAGCTGGTGTTTTTCTAACTCGTCATGGTACTCCCCATAGCTTGTGTTGAAAAGCCAATACCTGTTTACCTCTGCTGCATGTCAGGGCCCCCCAAGGGTGGTGGTTGAGGTGTGGGCAGCTTGTCCATGTCCATAGCTGCTCTCAGCTCTGCCTCGGGCTGGTGTTGAAGACCCTGCAGTCAGATAAACAGGAGGGGAGGGGGAGCCGTCCATTGCTGTAGCTCAGCTTGCAGGCGATGGTGTGCGGGCAATGGTGTGCTTGTTCTTGTGGCACCCCAGCTCTTTGGTGACCGTGAGTGTGTCTGTCAGCCAGTGCAATGGCACAGTGAAGGTCCATGCTTCCCCTAGGGCAGGCAGCTGTGAGCAGCTATACTTTATGCTGTGATACGTGTCAAATCAGGAGGCACTGGCTGCCATTGCAGGCTGCGAAGGTGGTGGTTTTGCTGCTGATTTCCACCCCCCTGCATTCCTTGGCTTTCTTAATGTTGCTTTTCAGAGGGAGCCTAGCTCTTTAACTCATCAGATTTTGTTTTGGTTTTGTTTACTGCTCTGATTCTTCTAGATTACCTTGTGTGGCAAAGCATAGCTGCAGGGACAGTCCTTCAGTTGGGCCAGGCAGGGTGGCTCCCTGGAGGCAGTGCAGATGGGCTGTGTTGGCAGAGGAGCTGGTGTGTTTGGCAGGGGCTGGAATGGAAGGTTAATGTTTCGCTTTTCTTCCCTCAGGCACCTCAAGGATGTGATCCTGCTGACAGCCATGGTCCAAGTGCTGAGCTGCTTCTCGCTCTATGTCTGGTACTTCTGGCTCTTGGTAAGACCCTGCGGTTTTCCTTGTTGCTCCATTGTCTCTGTCTTTCCCTGTCTTCAGGACTGAGGACATTATTTATCCATTTCATTTTAGTGTCCTGTTTCAGGCCAAAACTATTTTCTGTTATATTTTTTAATCTCCCTGTCAAATCTTGTTAAAAATGAGGCCGTACAAGGGAAGGAAGTCCTGATCTGTCTGGGTCAACCATGCAAAAACTAGGCTGGCCTTAGCCTTTTTCTCTGGTCCTGTGAAAGGGCAACAAGAAACATGAGGCAGATCAAAGCCATCTTTGTGTGTAGAGTCTTTTTTGTGACTGTGGCAAACAGACTGTGCTGCTTCTTGTTTGGTTTTCTCAGTCATCTACCAGCACGGACTGAGGCTGGGAACTGTTGGACACTGTGCTGCTTGGTAGATCAAACGCTGTAGGCTTTGATTTCCCCTTAACACACCAGACTCTTTCTACTTCTGAAACATTTGTCATGTGCCTCCAGCTAAAACTGCTTTTGCAGAAGGATAAAAAAAATCTCCAGTTTGTTAAAAAAGTCTCACAGTTGCTTTGAGTATATCCTACAAAGGTATAAAAGACAATCTTGGGAGTATACAAAGTTACCTCATTTCAGTCCTTACAAGTTCCTTTGTAGCTGGCCTGGCAGAGGGCAGCCTAGACTCTTGACTATCCCCCGGAGACCATCTGGATCACTTTTTTTTTTTTTTTTTTTTTCTTTTTTCTTTTTTTAATTCAGAGAGATGTGGGGGTGTTTTCTGAAGGAGGAAGAGGCAGAATGTCTGGGCAGTTGGATCTTTCTGGGTAATTCAGACCCGATGCTGGGATTTCCATATATGAAGCTTAAGTGCTGTATACATATGCAAGTTCCTAAACCATATGAAATCAGGCCATTTATTTTGGATGCCTGCCACTGCCTTTGATTTCTATGCATCCTGTGATGCACGTGATCCAGCCTGTAGAGATATTCCAGCTCCTCTGGCTTCCTCAGGAGGACCAGTCCTCCTGACCGTAGCACCACCCCTGCCCGAGCTGTCCCCAGAGTGACCAAGTTTGTGCCATGTGTTTTGCAGGCTCCAGGACGTGCTCTCTACCTCCTTTGGGTGAACATCCTGGGGCCCTGGTTTACAGCTGACTCTTCACCCGCTGGTCAGGAACCAAATGAGAAGAAGCAACGCCGACAAGAACGCCGCCAGATGAAGCGCTTCTAGCCCTGGCTGGGGAGATAAATTAATGCTGTCTCTCATCTCCATGTTTTTAGTTCATCAGGGATGCGACCGAAGCCAATCCAAAACCATTGCAGTAGCTATGTTGCCCTCTGTCATTGCTGCCATTCCACTAGAAAGGCTGCAAGAGACTTCCCTTGGTTGGTTCTTAGCGCCAGTTGAGGCCTTGCTCCTTGGGATGACAAGGGGAGCAATGCTGGGATGTGTGTAAATACCTTTTGTAAAGTAGCACTGTATCGTGTTTGAGGTTGGGGATTGCAACGTTGGAGGAAATAGTACATTAAAGAGCAGAGTCTAATTGACCGTACTGGCAGTGTGTTCATATAGGGGTGCTCGCAGAGGGGAGCTGTTAAAAATACATTGGAGGGAAGCAAAATCCTCCAAGACATGTGGTCTCATGCCTTTCCAAGCTTCTGTTGTGCTGCCCTGCCTGCTGGAGCTTCTGCACCCTGCAGAGGGGCTGCAGCTGCCCTGTGAGTGTGGGACAGCTGGAGGTGCTGTGAACAGGGCTTGCAGCCAAACTTGGAGCTTTTGGGTTTGAGCCTGGGCTCTCTGGAGCCACAAGTTGGTCTGTGCTCCCTTTGCAGGAGCTCAGTGGCTTTTTGGGTTTTTTTTTTTCCTTCTTTTAAATTAACTCTCCCAGGGGTGGCACAGCCCAGCCGCAGGGTTCCATGACTGCTGCAGAGACCACGTATTAGAGACCAGGAACAGCTCAGGGCATCTTCTCCTTTTGCCTGCTTTGATTTATTAATGTTGTCCTTGCCCAGTGTTGTTTTACATACTCCGGTGACCCCTTCCTGCTCCTGATGCACCAGCTTGGAGCCATGCAGCTTTGCCTGTGTGAGATGCACAGTCAGTGGTCACGTGGTGCCAGCCTGGCTTTTGATGCTATCCACAACCTTTTGACCACGTTTCCATTACATCATTTTTATTACACACTTTTTTCCATACATCAAGCCCAATCCCCACCTTGAGTCCTCCTGTGCCTCTGAGCCAGGCAGTGGCTGTACTTGGGGTGCAGAGCGATGGTTAATTGTGGGCAAATATCTGGGGGGGGGGGGAGAGCAGAGATTGGTATTTGGGGGATTAAAGTCCTTCTGCTGCTAGTGATGGGCATGAGGGAGCATGAAATGCATACATGGGGCAATCAGTGGGTGTGGGCCAGCCCTTATTCCCTGCCAGGGCTGCCAGGCACAGCCCAGAGCCCCCAGCCCCATCTGCTGGCCCTGAGTAGGCGTCCCCACACTGCTGGAGCACCCCCCCGGTACCCTAAGGGCATCCCCCCCACATTGTAACTACCCCAGCACAGCCTCCTGCACCTCTGGGGGACCGGTGCATCTTCCTGGCTCGCTCTACCCTTGCTCCCTCTGAACCTTCTTTGGCTCTGTGGAGCCATGCAGCCGTCCCCAAAATGCACAGGGGATGGTGGTGGGGGGAGGAAACACATCAACACTAACCACACCGGCCCTCTCAGCCGCGCTACCCTACACAGTGGTACATGCACAGCGGTCACCCAGGCGCAGGGGGAAGCCCAGGCTCTGCCCTTTCCTCCAGCCCCAATAAATATCCACTAAATGGCACCCCTTGGGGTGCCAGTTTTGAGGGATGCCCCTCAGTCAGGCAGCAGCTGCTCCAGCTCCTCCTCATTCAGGCCATTGGTGGTGACGATGTGGTCCAGCTGCTTCATGTACCGCTCCAGGTCCTGCATGAAATGGGGGATGCGGGCCTTCTCCAGAACCCCAAATTTCTTCAGCCGATTTACATCTTCATAGGAGACCTGATGGGACGCAGGGAGATGGGGTCAGCACTCCCTGCATGCCCATCCAAGGAGTGAGTCTGGCCCCCCCCCCCGGGTCACCTACCCCCTGCCCAAACACCCTGCCTGCCTGCAGGGAGGCACTGGCAGAGCTCCTCAGAGCGCAGTTGCAAGGATGTGTGGTTTTGGTCATTTTTCTGTCGCTGCAGGGACAGGTGACAGCAGGACTGGTGTGGCCAAGGTAGAGGGCCAGCAGAGCTTAACCTGCTGGGTGAAGCCGCTCCTGCAAGGGTCTCCCACAGAGGAGGACAGATTGTCCCGTCCTTCCTTGCATCCTACCCAGCACAGCCTTCCCCTGCTCCACCAAAACCCATACAGGCAGGGAAAGGCAAAGAGGTGAAGGGCTTCCAGCCAAGGGCTTGTTTTCAGGAAAACATGGGACTGTGGAAGCCCACGTGAGCTTTGGGATAGGACAGGGCTCTGGGATCAGCCCCTCCCGGCCCCAGCCATTACCTTTCCAAGTGCAGCCAGCAGCGGGAAGTCGATGGTCTGCCGATGGCGCAGGATGCGTAGAATCCCGTCCAGGTAGACCTGGTCCTTACTGAAACAGCCTGGAAGAGCGGGAGAGGCTGGGAGTGGGAGCCTGGCTCCCTACCACCCTCTGCTCACCCAAATGTCTGCTGACTGCGATAATCAGTGATGGCACTGGATGGGGGCAACACGAGTGTGCCAGGGCTCAGGCCTTGCTGGTGCTGCAGCCAGGACTGTTGCATCCCCAAGGATGAGTGACCCGAGGCACTGGGGACCAGTGCTGGGAGCTGCAGAGGCAGATGGGTGCAGAAGAGTCCTGGCAGAGGGGACGACAAACCTCTCACTGGGATGCTTTCACCCTTCCTCCCACTGGATTTTTTTATTTTTTTTTTTTTAAATGTTAAACCACTGCAAGAACCTAAATGCAGCCCCAGAAATGCTAATTTTTTTCCTGTCCTTTGGATGCTGCCTTCCCAGGAGCTTGTGTGACTCACTCCCATCAGCCCGCAACCACCTTATGGGTCTCCCCATGTGTGTGGGGGTATCCTCCAACACTTGACCCTGAGCAGCCGAACAGCTGATGTGCCAAGACTGCATACAAAAGATCACTGCCATAAAGACAAGTGTAAATCCATAGGAGAACAGTGCCAGGGATGGGAGGGATGCAGGGCAAGGCCACCATTTCAAAAGCTGCTGTGGCAATGGGGTCAGTGATGCTCAACTCACCCAGCAGCCAAACATACCTGCCTCTGGTATTTCTTTTTAAAAAAAAAAAAAAAAAAAAACACCAAACCCACAAAACCCCCTCACCTTTCCCAAACTCAAAGACTTTTCACCCCCCCAAGCGGTACCTGGCTGCGAGGTGTCCGTCTGGCCCCGCTTTGCCCGCACGCAATACTCCCACCGGACACCAGCATCCTGGACATACTGCTCCAGGTCCTGGAAGAGGGCGGAGAAGGAGAGGCGGCTGGCCCGCTCAATGGTGTAGTAGAGCAAGGCTGCCCGCCACAGGAAGGGCTGCTTGCGGAAGAGGACGCTGTGCAGGCTGGCCAAGCCTTCCTCCGTGGGGTTGGCGGGCTTCAGGCTGTACTGCTTGCGGCCCTCAGAGCTGTGCCAGGGCTGGCGGGTGTTGTTCACCCCCCGAATGTAGTGGGTGCCTGGGGAGGAGGGATGGGAGTGAGCGCTGTTGGCCACAGCCTCCAAAAAGCTTGACCCCCTGCCCCCCGAGTCACTGGGGTTGGGGCTGAGACCCAGCATCCATGGGTGCCAGCTCCAGTCTTGGCTGGAGATGCTGCCATGGGACATTTGCTTGCTCTGATGCCCCAGGCAGGGGTGCAGGCACACAAGTGCATAGGTGGATGCCCGACACCCCTTGCCCCACATGCAGAGAGGGACCCAGGTGGCCTCAGCCCCTTCCAAAACCTGCCCAGGAGCACCCCTCTAAGATGCCTCCTTGCAGGACCCCATGGGTATCACCTTGCCCTGTGGTCCCCACAGCCCCCAGGCTGTTACCCCGGTGACAACCAGAGGATGCTCACAGCATTGCCTCGTTCTGCCCTGCCATCGCCCCACTGACCTATCTCATGGCGCAGCATCCCCTCCAGCCAGTGCTGCCGGGCTCCAGCCAGGTTGATGGCCAGCGTCGGCCGGCTGTCCTCCACCATCATCACTGCCTGGGACAGGAGGTCATCGGTGAGCTGCACCACCACCTGCAGAAGAAGAAGGAGGCAACTGGCATCAGCGCTGCCATGGGAGGAGCTGCTCAGCCTGGTCTTGGCTCTAAGCAGAGGCTGAGATGGTGGCAGATGGTCAGAAAAAGCCACTGACGCCACGAGTGGCAATGCCTGGTGCTGCTGCACCATCACCGACTCATGCTGCAGCTGCCCAAAGAAACCACACATAGCAGGAGCAGGCAGGAAGGGCACTGCCGGTGCTGAGGGGGTGCCGAGAGGAAACGGACGATCCCACAGAGGGATGTGTCCTGGTTTTGGCTGGAATAGAGTTAATTTTCTTCCTAGGGGCAGGCATAGTGCTGTGTTTTGGATTTAGTAGGAGAAGAATGCTGATAACACACTGATGTTTTTAGTTGTTGCTAACTACTGCTTATGCTAGTCAAGGACTTTTCAGCTTCCCATGCTCTGCCAGGTACACAAGAAACTGGGAGGGGCACAGCAGAATAGTTGATCCAAACTGACCAAAGGGCTATTCCATACCATGTGACATCATGCTCAGTATATAAACTGGGGGGGTTGGCCGGGGAGCAGCGATCGCTGCTCGGGAACTGTCTGGGTATCGGTCGGCGGGTGGTGAGCAATTGCATTGTGCATCACTTGCTTCGTATACTATTGTTATTATCATTATTATATTGTTATTATTATCATTACTATTTTACTTTATTTCAATTATTAAACTGTTCTTATCTCAACCCAGGAGTGTTTCTCACTCTTACTCCTCCGATTCTCTCCCCCATCCCATTGGGGCAGGAGGAGTGAGCGAGTGGCTGCGTGGTGCTTAGTTGCTGGCTGGGGCTAAACCACAACAGGATGAAGTAACTTCTTCAACCTTTTTACAGCCAGCAAACAGGCACCATGGTGGGAGCAGGGAGCTCCTGGGCAGCCTGGCTCCAGCATCTCTCTGGATCCAGCATCTCCTCCTCTCCCCCGGCTTGTTTCCATGGACTCCCCACAATTTTATGACCATACAGGACCTCTGGAGACGTGCCTGGCCCCGCTCCTGCATCCCCACTAGCATGGGATGGCGCAGTAAATTTGGTCATCAAGTCAACCCCACTCTAAACAACCAACAGTGCTCTCTTTGTTATGGGCCCAACCTCTAGGACCACCCCACCCCCCCCCCCCCCCCCAATAAGCATTCCATGAGGGAACCAAGGCTCTGGCTCCATTTTCATGGACTCTCCTGTGGATTCTCCCTTTCAAGGCTCCAAGACAAGAGCAGCAAGGACAGATCCACACCAGCCCACCCTTTGTGCCAGCCACAACTCACAGCAGGGACAGGCAGTGCATGCACAGGACTGGAGAACATCTTT
The DNA here is from genome assembly GCF_030463565.1 of Pelecanus crispus. Lineage (NCBI taxonomy): Eukaryota > Metazoa > Chordata > Aves > Pelecaniformes > Pelecanidae > Pelecanus > Pelecanus crispus. The sequence goes on from NC_134650.1 coordinate 25,784,334, forward strand.
ATACAGAAAAAAACATCTATTTGGGGAAACCTGGCTATCGCAAGTGCTGGAGCCAAGACAGCTACTCTATGTTAACAAGAGTTAACATGGTGGCCAAGCAGCATTTTCTGACCATCCAACTTCAGACCTGCAGCAACTTGAAGCTGCAGCATCACTGGAGAAGACTGGTGGCTCTGCCACATCCCCAGGAGCTCTTGCATGGGAGGTTTGGCAGCAGCAATGCTCGGGACCTTTGGGCACATACCAATTTAATCTCAAAATCCTTCTGTCACATCCATATTAACTCTAAAAAACAGCTATTATTTCACAGCTGACACTTTTCAGGATGAAAATGTGCACACGCACACACACTACGTGGCAATTCTTCTCTTATTTTAAAAAAGGAGAGCAGACTGAATGGGTTTGCTTTAACCCAGATTTATTATTGTGCAAAGCTGCTCATGAAAGCCAAAAGTGCAATGTAACAGAGCAGAGTCTACCACTGGGCAAACGAACAGCATAAAATACTTACAGTGCAATTGCTTACCTGGATTAACATATACCAGCATGAAAGAAAATCCCTCCAACTCCGAGAAAAGACTTGCTAGTTCACTTCTGACTTGTGCATATCTCCTCAAGCTTTATTTCTGCTCCAGTAAGCAAGCCAAAATAAGTAAGGGTTGCAGTTTCGCCACCCTCTGCCACGTCCAGCCATAGACCTTGGTGATCTGGGACAAACCAAGGCAGGAAACTGATCCAGACTAAAACTGGTTTTATGCTCCAGGTTAGTTTCCAGAAAGATCATCACCCCCAGCCACATGAGCTCCCTTGGGGGCTCTTGATGGGAAGAAGACTTTTGGCAGCAGTGCCAGCTTCTGCTAACAGCCCCATCTGGAGCTACGACAGGCAGGGAAGGTGTGACGGCTTCACTGCAAGCAGAAATAAGGAGGTACAAATGAGCCAGGTTTTGGTATGATTTTAACCAATTCCCATCTCTTAGGTCAGCTCCATGTGATAGGGATACAGCCCCGATATCTGACATGGCAATCCCAAATGTGACTAGTGGAGGCTGAAATCCTGGGATGCAGGAGGGGAAAGGGAGAGCCAGGGGACAGAGTTTAAACCAAAAGAAAGATGAGGAATACATTTCATCATCGCAGCACTTTTCCTGCTCCCTCAAAGGATGCTGCAGCACAGAACTGATGCCTGGAGCCTGTGACAGTCCTGGTCCCCAGGTCTTTGCTGCCCGACCTGAGGCTCTTTCAGGGAGCACCGGACACGACACACTGTGTCAGCTGGAGCTCCGCTACCATGACAGAGGATGCTTGGTTGGCTGGGAGTGCTCCACAAGGCCAGGTCCACATCTCGCTGTCTTGTCACACTTCATTGCCCCTGTATGAAAATAAAACCCAAGGAAATTGGAATTTAGGGAACTAGATGGAGAAAAACTAACTTCTGCCCTAGGATAAATTGCTCTCCTTCTTAAACCTGCTTTCCCCCAACCGATTAAAAAAAATACCCTCCCAGAGCTCCTCCTCTCTGCTTTTTTCCATTTTCCAGTTGCTCATCCTTGGCCATGTTACGCTGGATTCCTCCAGGCGCCATCCCCAGGTGACACGGATTCAGCAGCTCCAGGTCCCCCATACCAGTGGGACCTGCTGCAGTGGGGTCAGCCCATCCGGTGAGTTTTGGGAGGCTGGTGCTCGCTTGGCATCCCCCCAAATTGTTCAAGTTTCCCTCGTGCAATTTCAAAAGCCATCTCTGAAAACAACACTCAGAGCACCTACGCAGGTGAAATATTGCATAAACCCAGTTTAACTATATTGAGTGTTACATGGGTAAACGCTCCATGCAGCTCATCTCTGCCGTTCTGGTAACCTCCATCTCTCCCTCCCCACCTGCACTGGCACCTTAATTCCCACCCCTGAAGAAAACACTTTTATTATAACCCAAATATCTGTCCATCACCTGTCCATGGCTTTTTCCTCTGCTGTACTGGGAATGCTGTGTCCTGCATCATATGCTGCATCTTCCCTGTTGTTACCCAGGCTAGCACCTGAGCATCCTACCAGGGCTGAGCTTCCCTAAAGCAGATATACACCCTGCTTTAATAAGCACTAAGCAGCATTTGCAACAGACTGTTCTGGCTTTAAAAAAGTTGATTTTTATATTATTTTGGAGGGGCTTTATGCTACAGGACAAGTCAATGGTCACCAAGCTTGGCATTCCTGTCCTGAGATAGCTAAAGCCACAGCATCAATGATCTGCTCACACAATGCGAAGTGAGCACCAAATGAGCCCAGCCAAATTGTGGAAAGGCAAATGCTGCCCTTCAGTCTTCACTATCGTGCCTGAACAAGAGGCAGACTGAACAGTCCAAAACCAAATTTTTTCCTTTTTTTTTTCCTATCTGAAATGACTATGCACAGGGTGAGCAAAGAAAACCACAGCAAACAGCTGGAAAATAAGAGGCTGCTGAGGATGCTGAGGATGCAATGCTCAGCACTGAAACCAGGTCTTGCACAAGCCCTTTTTGGCAAGGCAGCAAGAGCTGAAATGCAGAATGAAGCATTCCCTGGGATACAGTGTCTGGGCAAAGATCCAAGGGCACAGAAAAATTCAGTTTGCAACAAGCTGGGATACTGCTGGAGGCTGAGCACACAGGGAAGGGTGCAGCTGAAGTCACCTATCTGTGTTTCCAGGAACAAAGGAAAACTCCAAGCAAGAACACCCCAGAGCCTTTAGAGGAAGAATTCGAGTTGGAGGGAGCACTGTTGATTTTTTTTTTCTCTCTAATGGCAAAGAAATGGTAAAGGCAACACAGAAACAGCACTCAACTCAATTATATGGAGTGGAAACTGTCTTTCCTTGTACAAGAGCTCAATGGCATCAAGTGAAGCGACTAGGAAGCAGATTCAGGACAAAGAAGTATCAGCAAATGATGCAACCCACTGCATGATATTTGCAAGGGTTCACAATCAGATAGGCAAATTAACAGCAGGGGTTTTGCAGGCAGAAACATCCCCTGACTCAGGCATAGGGCTGCCATGGCCTGGAGAGAAATTGCCCATCCCTGTCCTAAGGATGGAAAGATCCTGGGATAGAGCTGGGCAGGGGAATGAGAGATGGAAATGGAGTGATCCAGGGGTTGGGAAACAGGATTAGACACCGCTCAGAGAGGTTGAGAGCACCTGCAGCCACATGTACAGCTGCAGGTCACAGTCACCCCACAAGAGCTGACAATATGGATGCACCCAGGGGCCACCACGGTGAGAAGGTGATGGGCAAAACCCCAGTATGTCATTCTTCAGATATCAGGCTGATGACTTTTTAGAGGCATTGGCTTGGGTTATTTTATTTTTTCCCTTTATTTGAAAATGCAGTGATATAGCATTGTTTTTTCTTATTAAACAGAGGTGCCAAGAACCACCCCGTGCTGAGCCAGCCAGCCGGGAGCAATGGGAAGGGACCCTCAGCATCACCAGAGACTGCAGCTTCACACACTCCTGTTTTGCTGCCCGCAGTGCTTCTCTGGCTGCAGCAGTTCATCTGCCTGCTGAGCAGCACCACTTGCCTTATTTCAGGACCCTCTAGCTTTGCAGATGCTGTTACAACAAGGGCTGCAACTTCAGCCAAAGTCCTATGCCTGGAGAAGCAACACCAGCTCTCCAGGTTTGTGACTCTCTCATTCTGAGCAGGATCCCCAGAGCATCCTCATGGTCCACAAAGCTCCTGCTCAACTTTTGTGGATGCAATGGTGGAGAAAGAGCTCATCCCCAGGAACTGAGGGAAGACTGCTGACAGCTCCCCAGCTCCAGGGCACAGGGTCCTGCCTCTCCCCAGCTCCCTGGCACTGCCAGCAGCCTCCCCATCTGCTCAGGACCTTGCATGCCAAGAAAGTGCCAGCACTGAGCAGCTCCAGGGTGAAGAGGCACCACTGATGGGATCCCAGGAGATGCTAGCTAGTGCTATTCAGCCTAACAACATTTCACAAATGAGGGATTGCCATGCAGCACTTACCAACAGGGCCAGGGGTTTCTTTGCTGCAAGCTGGGAGCTCGCCAAAATCTGTACGGAGATCTCTGAGCTCCGGCAGTGTCACCTCAGTCCTAGGCCAGAAGAAAAGCAGAAGAGCTTCAGGATCTGCAGCTCACACCCCAACAAAGAAGCTTTTGAAGATGCAGAGTTAATTATAGTGCAAATACTTACCCACGAGCATGCTGCCTGCAGTGCTGGAAAGCGGGATCCTGCCTTTGCTGAGCAGTGCCGGGGACAAAGGGCAGCTGCCTGCAGTGACTGCCACCAGCCTGGCCACGCTGCCTGCCAGGACTGCCTGCAGGCAGCTGACGCATCAGCAGGTCAGTCTCTCGGCTAACACAAACCCCCGCACTAGAATTTCTTTGGTGTTTTTTTTTTATGAAAGCCATCACAATGAATACATAACAGGAAGGAAATGGCATGGCAGAATAGACAGGGCACAGCAGGTGAAAGTCAGGAATTACAGATACAGGTGCGGGGAGGGAGATACATGTCTGAAACTGCCCAGTTCCCCGACAGGGTGTTATGTTATTAGCAACGCAGAAGTTTCAGCAAGTGTTTGTCCTATATGGGGAGCAAGCTTTGCCAACACTGCTGTATCAAGAACAGATGAAACCCTTCCCTCTTCCCTATCCCAGAGAAATTCAGCAAAATTTCTAATGGGTAACAACGAACAAACCAATGCTTTAAAGGTTTTAAAAGCACTTATCAAAAGTTTTGGATAGAAGAGCCACATATCTCACACGCCGATGTGCAAACATAATTACTGAACCCTGCGTTCCCCTGAGCAAAGGGAAAATTACACAGGGCTGGAAGAAAGCCAGTTGTACACCAATATGTAAGAAAAAAGATGGCTTTCTGCCCAGCCAGAGCTCAATTTGGGTTTAGATTAACAGAGAAGAGAAAAATAGCTGAATTTAATCAATTAATAAAATCAAGACATAGACCACAACTAGCAAGTCATAAGTGTAGGTCTGTAAGTAAGACTGGCCAGTTGCTATGCTGGGTATCAGGACTAGTTCTGGGTACTAAAAGGCAGCTGAATTATAGGAAGAGATTTGCAGAGATCCTTTTTGTCCTAAGCAAAGGCTTAGGAGGGCCAAGGTGCCAAATCCACATCCCAGGGACACCCCTGGGAGGGATCACAGCAAACATCCCCTGGCCAGGTAGGACCTTGGGGAACTGCTCACTCCTGCTTTTGCAGGCATGAAATGTGCCGGGTACCGCCGAGCAAGTTGATGCTTCAGGGAAATGCTCATGAATAACCCTGTTTGGAGATGGAGGTGAAAAGTCAGAGCTAGGAAAAACAGTCTGGCTGAGAGGCAGTGGCGAGGAAGCCCCCGTGCTAGCCAGCACTGCATGGCCTTCTGCGCTGCAGCCAACAGACAAAGGCAGCCCCGGGAGCCAAAAAGCAAAACCAGGTCCAGAAACCCTTCTCACTGCTTGAACCCAGGACAGTGGAAGTGTTTTGCCCACACCTTGCTGGCAGGAAGGGGAAAAAATGCCTCTTAACCAAAGACATGGGACATCCCACGCTGGATGCTGCTGGGGGCACAGACAAACCAGATTAAGAGTTGCTGAACTTTCCCCCCTCCTCCATACCACATGGCTACTGTTGTATCTTAACCACATATTTCCCAGCCTTAAAACCAGAGCTTAGGGTTTCAAAGCACCATAACCCAGCACATCCACAGGACAGCAGGAAATCCCTCCCCCTGGCTTTGCTCTTGGACATGTGAACAAAGGCAGCTGTTGGAGATGTCTGCCATACCACCGCTAACAGCAGTAATTGATGCCTCATGCACGCAGCAAAATGCTCCCCACATGGCCACGCAGACAAGCAGCAGCTCCTCTCTCTCTCTCATAAAAGGCAGATATACACTGAAAAAATCAAGGGAAATTGGTGGGGAACCAGCACCCACATCCTAACGCTGGGGTACAGTGAATGCAGCCAAGCCAGAGATGAAAGGATACAATCGCTCAGAGTAGAAAAGTTTCTTCTTTGTGCCCAAAACATTTCTTAATCTGAGTCCTTTTTATCAGAAAGTAAATATTTTGCAGCTGTATTTTACAAGCAATAAAGCAGGGATGCAGATTACCTCTCCCACACAGCCTTCCTTCTGCATGTACTTTCGGATCACAGACCAGATCTGGCACTTGCTCAGCAGCCTCCCACCCGTGGCGACTTCAAAGCTCTCATAGGTCCCGTACTTCTCCAGGACGGCATGAATGATCCTGATTGCCTGTTGCGCACAGAAACAAAACATCAGTGCAAACACCCTCCCCTTATAAACACATCTTAAAATCCCACATGCAATAAAACCCAGCAGAGATAATCCCTGATAAACACCTGTAAAGTGAGAAATGGTTTTGCAATATCTAAAAAAACAAGGAGACTGAGCCAGCTGGAGTTGGCCACCAGGACAGACGGACACTTAATGCAATCAGCACAACCCACAGTATATTCTTTCTGCTTTTTATCACCCTTGCAAGCATCTGTTGTGGGAACCAGGCAAAGCAGAAGCAAAACGGCATCGTTGTGGCACACTGCTTCTGGAGGTTAAAGCCGTGATTATTTTCATCTTTTCTGCTTTCAGTTCTCCTTTCAAATTCTAGTGCTTGCACAAAGAGGTCTAGCTCATCAGCTTGCTTTTTACTCCAAGAGTTTCTTACTGCAGCGCCAGACTGCAAGCCCAGCAGGAAAGCTGGGCATCACCAGCATTCCCTTTGCAGCGATGCTACTTCTCCCTCTTCAGCCAGGGTCTCAGCACAACCAGCCTGCTGCACACCAACAGCCTTCTAATAAAAGCAGCATGTGCTATTTTATTAGCATTAACATTTATGGAGCATCTATAAACCACAAGCATTTATTAGCACATGTCCTTCCCCAAAAAGTGAGTTTGCACTGCAGACATTTTGAAGCAATGACTTTCCCCAGTCTATTAATACATATGCCAAACTAGATGATGACAACTTTGCACCAGTTCTGGAGTTTTTCCAGCAGTTTTATTCAATCTGTAAACCTGGCTGAGCTGTTGTCAAGCTTCCCAGCCCAGGACCAAGTGCTGCTCGTGAATGGTGGAGGTTTTACCTCCTCCTGCTCTTGTACAGGCTCTGGGCAGTGGCTGGGCCCTGCAGAGGAGGTCCCATCCCCTCCTTCGTCCCTAAGGTCACCAGGATCAGTAGATGGGTGCTCACCCCAGTACCAGCACTCAAACCAACCAAAACCCCGTGAGAGAGGCTTTGTGGCCTGCATCTGGTGAGCAGCCTCTCTGCCCTAGCAGAAGGTCCTGATTTTCCTTCCCTGGACAGTCTTCTCCGCACAGCTGCTTTTTATTCTCGAGTCACTTATTGCAGAAGAAGTTGTGTGGGGTTTTTTTTGTGTTGTTGGTTTTGTGTGTTTTTTCTGTTGTTGTTGTTGAGGGTTTTTTTGTTTGGGTTTTTTCTTTTGTTTGCTGAATGATCAGGATCGTTTTTGCAGTGCCGCAAGGTGTCTCCTGCTGACTGCAGCAGAAAAACGATGATTTCTTCCTCCCACCTCTGCTCAGCCACTTGCTCTCTCCTCCCAGGGGACCTAAAGCACCAAGCCAAGAGAAACCCAGCACAGTTGGTGCCCAGGAGTAAGAACGAAAAAAGGGCACGCTCCCTGCTGACTTCCAGCGCAACATCCCAGCAAGGAAAATTCTTAAGTTACCAAGTTTAGTCTTCCAAGAGGCTGCTGAGCATCCCTGGGCAGCCCAAAATCACACACCCACCATATGCAGCAGAATAACAAATCCTCCAGCCCCAGTTCCGTGCTGGTGCTGTTGGCATTCCTGCAGCAAACCAGGTATGTGATCTCTGGGGTGACGAGCCTCCATGTGGCTAGAAGAATCCTTCTGGTTTATTTAAATTTGCTATTAAAAAAAATAAAATAACCCCCCAGGAATGTGCAGAGCAGCTGGTGGAGCAGCAAGCTGGAAGCAGGGAGCTGGTGTTTGTTTGTCTGCTCTTGTCCAAGGATGCTGGCTTAGCAAAATGTCTCATTTATTTAAACTCCATGATTAATGCAGGTTTTTAAAATAAAAGCAGTTTATAGCTAATAGTTAGCTGGCAAGGAAAAAAGTCTCCCAAAATAAAAGACTGGAAGGAGGTTACTGCAGGGTATGAGCAAAGAAACAGTGACATGAATACTGTCCCATCGCACCATCGCTGGAGAACTTGGAGAAACGTTGGTAGAAACACTCAACACTTAATAGCTCTTGCAAAGGGTTTTAGGATCTGGGATGAGACCATTCACACTGGTTATGAACACTTAGTTTCATTCATTCAAAGCGATGCGCAGAGAAAAATAATCTCAATTATTCATCTTTTACTGTATTGTAAGTCAACTGTACCAAAAGAGAAAGCAAAGGGGGAAATTGCTCTGAACAACTCATTTTACTGCATTACTCAGAGAATGAAATTTACTTAAATGCAGGAAGAAAACACTGAAAAGCCAGCGAGGTCTTTACAGCAGTCAGACCATCTCCCCTGCAACAGCATTGCTGGCACCAGTTTATCTGGGGCAGAGGTACAGCAGGCACTGGAAATGACTAACTGCTTAGAAAGCTGTTTACAGAAAGAGCCTGAATCATCTGGATAATAATTCAGGCAGAGACATAGGAAGTAATGAAAGAATAAGTAAACATTCAAAAAACAATGAATAAATTGGTGAAGAAGTTATTTGAAACACCAGATGTAAGCTCCCAAATAGGAGGTGTAAAGAAATACCTCTGTCTTGCAATTTATTGTAGGAGTTTTTTTTATCTGCTTCCTCGGATGCAGCCAAAAGCGGTCTGCATGGCAGAAAGGATGCTCTTGCCAGAGGCAGGATGCCCAGCCCGAGGAGCGAGCTGTTTTTGGGGCATAGCCAGGCTCCAGCTCCGAGCACAGAGCCTTGCTCTGCCTGCATCCAGGAAAGGCTCATTTGCGGGCAGAGCATCAAGAAAACACACTCCTCCTGCTCATTTCCTCCCCTTCAAGTGGCTGGGTGCTGTTTGCTCACTGCCATCCACACATCATTATTATCCATAGCAGAGAGCAAGTCGGGAATATTTCAGTAGCGTATGAGCAAAGTCTACACCAATTATTACCGTTACTGACCACATTTGCTGATGTGTTAAGGATGCTGCCACACTGGACAATCTTTAGGCCTTCCAGAAAACAAGCCAGTCTCAATCACCAGTTCACTCAGGCTAAGGACCACTTCCCATGCGGTCACCCACGTGCTCCAGCTCCTTGTCTGCTATTTCTACAGCAACAAGTGCAGAAAAATAACAGCAACGTGTTCCTGAAGCAGCACCAGCTCCAAACCTCCACCATGCATCCGTAAGCAAGAGCCAGTCTGAAGCTGGCAGCATCGCCCAGCACCAATATGACCATCACCCACGTCAACCACGGAGCACGTACTATTCCTGCAGGTAGACCAGGTTAGTAAGGAAGAGTTTAAGAAATAACAGGACGAGGGTGCTGAAGGCAGGACACAAAAGATGTGAAGCCGAGCACGATCAGGCAGCAGGCTGTCCGCAGAAGCCAGGAAGGAAAGCAGGCCATTGGGTTTCACGTGTACCATGGACCAGCTCCCAGCTGGCCTGACCATGGAGCGGTCCCACCATGCTACACGCTGGTGGCACCAAGCCGGTGACACCGCCCTACACGAGGACACCCACACCTTCACACCTGCCGGGTTATTGCCCTCACGGGGCAGGAGGAAGGCAGGGAGCAGACGATCCGGGGGCCCCCGCTTCCTCCTCCTCCTAGGCCGAGCATCCTTCCCGGGAACCGCCGGGATGCTCATCCCCTACCCGCGGTAGCAGCTCGGCTGGCAGCAGCACCGGCGGGAGAATCAGGGCACCGGGGGCTCCGGCAGCTGCCCGCAGCGATGCTCGCGGCCCCCGCCCGCGCGCAGGCAGGCGGACACACCCAGGCGCGCGCAGCGCGCCACCCGCCGGCCCCGCCTCACCTGAGCGACGAAGCGATCGGAGGCGGCCCCCGTACTTATCCAGCACGGCGGCGGGCACCGGCTCGGCGTACTCGAACTGCGGGTCGTAGGCGAAGCTGGCGCGGAAGAACCGCTCCCGTTCCGCCTCCACGTTCCGGGGCCGCAGCGCCACGAGCAGGCAGGGGCTCCGCCGCCCGCCGCCCTCCTCCCCCCCGCCCCCGCGCGATGTGGGGCAGGGAGGCGGCGGCGCGCATCCCCCCGCGCCCCCCCGCGCTTTCGCTGCGCCGCGTCCCGGCGCCGGTTTCCGACAGACGCCGGGTTCCCCGCGGGCAACGGGGCGTGGGTCCCGGTGCCGGTGCCGGGGGGGACGGGAAGGAGCAGAGCGGCGGGCCATGGCGGTCCGGCAGGCGCGGGGCGGCGCTGGCGCCCAGGCCGCCGGCCGCCGCCGCCCCCGGGTCCAGCACCATGGCTTCCAGCGCGGCGGCGGCGGCGGCGGCGGCGGCACGTGGGCTGCGCCGGGCCGACCCCCGCGCGGCCGCCCGGAGCACGCGCCGCGCCCCACCAATCGGCGCCGCGCCCGGCGTGCCAGAGCCAATGGGAGCGGAGCGCCTGGGGAGAGCCTCGCCGCGCCCCGCCCCGCCCCGCGCCGAGCCCGCCCCGCCCCCGGCCGCGGTGCGGAGCGGCGGCAGAGTCGGGCTGGGCGGCGGCGGAGCGCTGCGCTCCGAAACGGGGGGCTCGGGGCGCCTCCGGTCGCGTCGCCAAGCCCGGCTGCGTCGCCAGCTCCGTTTGCATCCCCACCCCCCTTTGCATCCCCAGCCCCGGTTATGTCACCAGCCCCATTTGCATCGCCAGCCCCGGCTGCGTAGTTGGCCCCATTTGCATCACCAGCCCCGGCAGAGTCGCCAGCCCCAGTTGCATCACCACCCCAGTTGCATCGCCAACCCCATTTGCATCACCAGCCCCAGCTACGTTGCCAGCCCTAGTTGCATTGCTGCCCTGGTTGCATTGACAGTCCCAGTTGCATCACAGTCCCCAGCTGCGTCACCGACCCTGGCTGCGTCACCAGTCCCAGTTGCTTTGCCAGCCCCAGTTGCATCGTCAACCCAGCTGCATTGCCAGCCCCGGTCGCATCACCAGCCCTGGTTGTGTCACCAGCCCCAGTCATGCTGCTAGCCCCCAGTTGCATTGTCATCCCAGTTGCGTCACCAGCCCTGGTCACATTGCCAGCCCCAGTTGCATCACCAACCCTGGTTGCATCGCCAGCCCTGATCACATCACCAGCCCCGGCTGTGTCACCAGCCCCAGTCACACTGTCATCCCAGTTGCATTGCCAGCCCCAGTCATGTCACCAAGCCCAGCTGCATCGCCAGCCCTGGTTGCACCACCAAGCATGTGGCTTTTCCCAAAGACCTGGGTCCTGGGGTGCCGCCAGGCAGTGAGCGCCTCCATTTTCGGTTACAGCTGGCTTTACTAACCCACTGTGCAAAGACAGGCAGACTCAGCGCTCAGAAGCAAAGTGTGTTTATTATTTTGTAAATCTGCTGATTTCGAGTCACTCTTGCCTTGGGAGCCTAGCTCGTTGCCTACACACTGGCGGCTGGCAGAGGTGCTCTTGCAAGCCATACCTGCTGTGCCATCCCTGTGACACCCCCGTGACCTCCCTGGTAAGTCAGAGCGTGCACTTGTTACATGAGTTGCTCTGTCCCAGGTGAGCAGAGGCTATGGCACTGCAGGCTCCACAGCCTCTAAAGTGCCTAAACATGGCTTGCTAGCGATGAGGGCTTGTGCATACGCCGTAATTCGCAAATGTGATGTTAATGAGCTGGCAGCGCAGTTAATTATCCACCCACTAGTGGGTAGTGACAAGCCTGCCTCTGAAGTATAATTAATCGCTGTTCCCAAAAGAAAAACCAATCAGTGTGGAAGTAGGTGCCAGCCCATCCACCTGAACTGTTGGTCTTGCTCCTTTTCCTTCCAAACTCAGCTCTGAGTCCCTTGCTCCCCTGCATGGCAGCTTGTGGTGGCTACCAGCATGGACGGAAGCTGGCTCTCATTCCTTTCAGTTCTTTTTGGGATCCTTAAGGACCTTCCGTCCAGGTACAATCTTCCCCCCCTTCCCTGCCTCTGGGCTGGATCTCACCTGCCCCAGCTTCCCCTGCTCCTGTGGGCTCCCCAGCAGGATTTCGTTGATGGAACTGAGTGTCAGGTTGCTGAAGACCATGTTAAGGTGGTCGATGCCTCGCAGCTCTTGGACATGCACCTTCTGCTTTTGCTGGTCGCGCCATCGCTTGCACAACTCCAAACTGCGTGTGTTGACGGTGTTGTCCCCATCGCCATAAATCATGTCCACAGGGTCCTCATAAGGGAAACGCTCATCATATATGTACGTCTCCACGGTGGGGTAGCCTGTGCCATAGAGGCAATATATGTCTACCCCAGGAGGCGGTAAGCCCTTCAGAAAGTCCTTCATGTCCTCCCACATGTACCAGCCATCCTCCAAGTTGATGTCGGTGAAGAAGCGTTGGTAGTCCCGGTAGGTGTAATTGTAGGAGGGTGTGGAGATGAAAACGTGGGTCTCAGGCCAGACCAGGCTCGTTGGCAACATCCAGGGGCTGGTGGTGGTCATGCGCTGCTCTTCACGCAGCTTGATGTTGGACATGAGTGGGATGCCCTGATTGTCACCTGCAGGACAGACAGGGGCTCATCAGAAACAGCACTAAAATGTACCCTGGCAAATGGTGCCCCTTGGGCGGCTGTGCTGGGATCAGCCTGTCCAGCAGTGACTCACGGCTGTTCCACCTCAGATCTTCCCCTGCTTACCCCTGCCCTGCCCATGGCCGTACGTCCTCTCCTTCACCCCTCTGGCTGCAGATATCCAGAGCAACCTTCCAAACTCTTCTTTCTGGCATAACATCTCTAGCTGCTAGGAGGGGCTGAGTGTAGACAGACTTGGACATGTGATGGCCCTGACCAACCCAGTCCTGGAGTTTCCTTGCAACCCCAGCACCTCCATGCCTGCCTATGGGGACAGGAGTGAGCTGAGCATGATGAGTATGCTGACAATAGATGGCCAACCCACATGCGTCCTGCAAGTCTCAGCATTTTTGGTGTGTCTGGAACCCTAAGACCATGCAACAATCTCAGATCACCTTAAAAATGTCTCTGGCCCTTGTGGCAATAGAGAAAAATATGAGGAGATGACTTAAGGGTGATGCAAGGGGCCAGATGTTAAAATCTTCAAGCACATGATTTTAATTCCATGCATTTTTGGAGGCTCAGCTTGTGACTTGTAGATATTCTGGGCTGTCAGCATTAGGCAAGTGATTGTTGCTTTCTGGGCTGAAAGGAGACTAAAGAGGAACTGTGTGAAAGGAGATTGAAGCCTGAACAGCGAAGCTTAAAAGCTTATGGGGGATGGGCTTTGAGATGTGGGGAGATCCAAGCAAGTGGTGCAGAAGAGCGTGAGTGTGGTGCAGGAGAGTGTGAGCGTCCCTTGGGTGGCCTCCATGTCCTCTGCTGCAGAAGGGCTGTATGGTTTGGCATGAAGGTCCAGCTACCTGCATAGATGGAGGTGGCACAGATGTCTGGGCAGGCAGTGAGAAGGGGGTGAGCATGCCCCAAACTGCTTCCCTGGCCCCAAGATTTTTGGCTGAGCCCTTTTCTTGCCCAGGATGGGTGTTTTGGCTTTTGAGTAGCACCCCTAGCCCAGGAGTCGACCCTGGGCATGGTGCAGGGTGTGCTGCAGGCTGTCTGGTGAGAGCTGGTGCAGAGGAAGGGGGATGGCCAGGCTGCAGGCAGATCCTTCTGACAGCAGTTTTCCATACACCCAAACCCACGAGCCCCAATCATGGAAACCAGAGCAAGCTCCAGGGCATGCCCTGGCCCACTCTCCTGCTGTCGGGGCTGTGGCAGAAACCTCCATGGTGCTTTCTGCACTGCAGGATGCAGTGGCATCAGTACCAGAACACGAGTGCTGCCTCCACAGACCCCTTAGCGATCTGTCCCCCACCTCTTCCACCACCATGTCCTTCTCCTACCCACCACCCCCCTTCCATTTCTGCAGGAGGAAAAGAAAGCAAAGAGGTGGCTGCACACAAGGAGTCACCCACCAGACGCCAGGACGCGCAGGGGCTTGACGGCTCCTCCCCAGGGAGCACCCAGGGAGATGAAACCCCCAATGTACTGATCTTTCCAGGCTTGTGTCTGCTGTAGCAAGAAGTAGAGGATGTTCAGGTTGCCCATGCTGTGTGCGATGAGGAAGACACGTCGCTGGTACTCATCATGCATCTCCTCGATCAGTGCCTTCAGGTTCTGGAAGTATTCGGGCTGCTCCTCTGCAGACAAGAGGGGCACCAGTTCTTGGCCACGTCACTCATAGCCACAGGGCTCCAGGGCTGACCCTCGGAGCCCTGACCAGAGAGAGTTGTGGGCACAGAAGCCACAAGTGCCATCATGCATTCATGCAAGAGCACCATGAATGGCCAAGTGCCCACCACCATGGGCAGCCATCCCTGTCCAGGGGTTCCTCCACACCAGCCAGCTCACCCAGCCTGTGAGAGCCATTCTGCTTCCCTCTCTGCATGGGTGGCCTGGCCACACACCCCATACTTACGGGGCCTGACCCTCCAGTCGTAGGGGGCTGCCCGAACCGTCTGGTCCCTCACGTAGCCATTGTTCACCAGGTTCTGCACCAGGGTGTGCAGGTAACCTACAGGCAGACAGAACAGGTGGGAATTAGGTCTGTGGTCTTCTCCTGTCAATCTTTTTCCACCCTGGTCCTGGTCATGGCCACAATGTCCTCTGGTAAGACCTGTAGCTTGGTGGCTCAGCCAGAGGTAGTGGCTCTACATGTCTGATGCGCACTGGGGTCAAGGATGGGGTGGTCCCTGCTGGCACTCAAAGGACTGTGTCCCCAAGGCCAACATTCCTCACTCCCAGGTGACCTGGGCTCTCTGCAGAACCAGTCCCTCCTGGAGACACAGAGACCCCTCTCCACTTACAGGGAGTGCGTGGGATCCTGGACACCCCACTCCTCTCCTCCTCTCACCTGCCAGCTTGCTCTGATCCAGGTATTCCACAGAATAGGTTTTGCCGAAGCCAGGCACGCGGATGTGCACACCTGGGGCGTTGGACATTTTCCGAGAGGTTCGGTTGTACACCACCCTGCAGGGACAGGACACAAAGTAGCAGAAGAACCACATCCCCAGAGGATGGGGTGGAGATCACTGGGTGGCAGCTTGGGCCTGGGTGGCTGTTTCCAAGTCTTGTGTGGATGGGGAGGTGGACTGGTACCAAGCCAGCATCCATGCCAACTGCCTGGCATCTCAGGGCAGGAGGCTCTGATGGAGTGGGCTGTGGCAGCCCCCTCTCCCTGCGGCCCCGGGCAGGGTGGCAGCATCTCCAGTGGGTGCTGAAGACAGTCTAACTGGCATGAGCATGTGTCAGGAACATGGGAAAGGGACAGGCGCTTGGAGCAGGAGCCAGCCAGCTGTGTTCCCAAACAGTCCCATGGTGCTCCTGTGGTTTTCCATCTGTGCTAGGTCATGGCCAGGGGGGAGGAGAGGGGAAGGAGAATCCTGGTAGGTCATTTTCCCAGGGAGCTCCCAGGGTGGGGGTGAGCAGTACCTGGTGTTATCGATCCAGCAGTCAACTCCCACTGGCAGAAAGGTGTTGAGGTTGAGCCAGATGGTGAAATAGTCCTCCGTTTTGCGGTAGCACATCCAGTTCACCACGTCTGGCTTGTCCAGTTTTGCTTCCAGCTGGTTCCCAAGACACCCTGGCACTGGTGGCACCACAGAGGGAGAGCAAAGCAAGCTACAGCCCCTGTGGGGCTGCCCAGCCCAGCGCTTCCCCCGGCCCCCTAAGCAGGGCTCCCCTGGCGCTACCCAACCAGGGACACCTGGGGACCTGTTGGAGCAGCATCCCTGGAGAACAGCCTGCTCTGCAGAGGAGTGAGGGTGCTCGGAGCCAAGATGCAGGGCGAGCATGGAAGCAGCACTAACAATGCATCCTCAGGGACCCCCTGAGCTGCCTTTCCCATGGGATGACCCCCAGAGCTGCCACCCTTGGCCCAAACCTGCCAGTCCCTACAAGCACAAAGCATCCAGGATTATTCCCCCCTGCCTGGCTGAGTTTCCATCCTCCTCTCTTTACTGCAGCCTGGGGGAAAGGAGTCGGTGCTGCTCAGGGCTGCCCAGCCCTACCGCATCCCCTGGCAGCTCGGGGATGCACAGAGCCCAGGAAGGTGAAAGTCATCCTGATGCTGGCACCTGAGGCCCATGCACTCTTTTCCTGAACTTTAAACCCTGCGCACAGGCTGAGTGAGCTCTCTGAAATGGTTCAGTGCTGAGCGGAACTATGCCCTGCAGGAATTCAGTGCAAATAGCATGTACAGTAAACACAGTGCAGTTTTAAGCAAGTTTACGGTCTGATGTGTGACCTGGGCTCCCTCAATGGAAGATGACCATCACTAGGGCACTTCGTCTGCCTCTGGAATTCCTGGCAGGGATGGGGCACCCATCCTGGTGCCACCCCAGTATGTGTGCCTGTGCTGTGGGCACAAACTGTGGAGAACATTCCCAGCTGGTGTGCATGAGCCAAGTGCCAGCTCCTGGTGCCAGTGCTGACCCCAAGGGTGAGGACAAGAGGTGAAGGGACTGCAGGGGACAGTGGCTGTGAGCCTGGTGGGATGGGAGCACTGGGTGATGAATCCTGTGGCCCCAGTGGGTCCTGGACTGGCCCACGATGCACAGCTGGGGACAGTGTGGACCTTCCACACTGCTGCAGGCACTGTCTGGTATATGTCCCATGTAAGGCGCTTCCCCCAAGGACAGACTGAGCTGCTTTGTGGCCTAAAGTCCCTATAGATGCCTGCTCTGTGCTGGTCTGGGATCTGGATCTGGGCTGTGCCGTGGCTGTGGGACCCCACAAACATGGCAGGGTGGGAGCCACACTGCTTGGTGTGGGGGCTGAAGGATGCAGGCAAGGAGCATCTTTGACATGAGAAGGAAGTCCCCCATTTTCCCTGGTCCCCACAAGCCTCAGGTGTCCCTGCACCCGGGGGTCCATGGGTGCAGGTGTTTTGGGGAGCTGCAGCACTGTCCCTGTTGCAGAGTGCAAGGGCAGCCTGGCCTGGAGATGCTCTAGCCCCATCCCACCCACTACAGCACCAGCTCCTGCAGCATGCAGGAGCATGGCTGCAGCCTCTGAAAGCCTCATCCCTTGCAAGAGGTGAAGGGGATGTAGTGGTTGCCTCCCTCAACGTGCTTCACAGCTTCCTCACCTCTGTGGCATCTCCCCAGGGATACAGGGAGGGTCTAATCCTGCCTTCAAAGCACCTGGTTGGGGATCAGGCCATCCAGTGGACCCTGGCATAGGAGATCCCAGGCAGGGAGCAGGCAGAGAGGACCTGCCTGGCCAGCGAGAAGAGCGGGACCATGAGCCGCTCTGATGGATCCCGAGGGTGCACAGCCAGCACCCCCACAGCCAGCACGCAGCCCTGAGCTCTGCCTCCCCTTCCAGAGGACATTAGGTAATTATTAAGGAAGTTCCTGTAGGGGCAGAGGGGTTATCGGCGGTCCCAAGGGCACTGGGGGTTTCCGGGACGCCCAGCCCAGGGGGATGGGCTACACATGGATACCGAGCGGCACATGGGGCAGCTGGACCCGGCTGGGCACGGTACTGGGGGCACTGGGAGATGCTCTGACCATCACAAGCCAACCTGAGAAGAGGCACCCAGTGACGATCACCCAGGTGTCCTGGCCACCAGCATGGCCAAGCAAAACCTGCCCGAGGGCACCAAGGCTGCAGACACCGTCCCCTGCTCTCTGATGCCTCTGGGAAGGGAGTTTGCGGGGTCAGCCCTCGGCACTACAGCAGCAGAGATGTTCTGCTTTTTCTCTTCTCTTTTTAAAGGGGAAACTCAGCTTGATTCAAGAAAAAGGAGAAAATACCCAATTCTGCTCAGCAGAGGTTTCATGGCAAAACCCTAGCTCGAGTCCCCAGTGATGGCACAGGGGCAAAGGAAGGCAGAGCCGTGCAGGATGGAGGTACTAGCTGGTGGCTGCTGCTCCCACCTCCACCTCCCTGAGGTGGTGCCCCAACCTCTCCTTTCACCTCCCTGAGCACCTCTGCCCAAGGCTCACTCTCTTCTACGCCATCCTCCAGGCAGGGTGGATGTTGGGTGGCATGTGAGATGGATGCCCTTCTGCAGCTGCAGAGGATGACTTAACCATCACCAGGGAGTGGTAGAAGACACAGAATGGGGTGGGCTTCGGGGGAGCAAGGGGCGGTGGATGCTGGCCCACTGCACCAGCAGCAGCAGCCATGGGAAGCGGCAGATGAGGGTGTGCTGCAGCCACTGTCCCTCTACCAGCAGAGCTCCCCCCTGAACTGAGCAAGCCCTAAAACAACACTCTCTGGACCAGCTGTGACATTTTAGAGCCCCATTTTCTTTCTGGGGTGCCCAGTCTGCACCCCCAGCTCCAGGCAGCTGCAGCAGGGCACAGCCAGCCCTGCATCCTCAGCCCGGCGGATGGGAGGGGACCTGGGAGCCCTGTGCCACCCCCCCCATTGATGGCTCCAACTCCAGATTGCAAAGGGCCGCTGCAGCCAAGAGCTGCCAAGGTGCCAGCAGCATGGCACCCCAACCTCACCTCTGGCTCCAGGGGGCTGCGCGGCACCGGGGTGCCCGTGCTGGCATGACCTTACCGAGTACCACAGGCGGCGTGCTGTTGGTCGGGGGAGCTTCTGGGGTGGTGGTGGGTGGAAAGAGGACGTTGAAGAGCCAGAACTGGGATGTGGGCTGCAGGAGCAGCGACAGCGTCAGCAACGCAACCCCGACGCCTCTGCTCCCCATGGCAAGCTCGGCCGGAATCCTCTGGACGTCTCCAAGCAAAACAGCCTTTTATGTTTTTTACGCAGGTCCAGCCAAGACGCACCCGGGCTGCAGGGGAGGGGAGAGCTCCGAGGGGCTGGCCGTGATGGGGAGGAGGGACGGGGAGGGACGAAGGACTGGCCTTGCGGACATGCCGTCCCCTGCCAAGGCAGCCCAGCGGTGCCCAGGGGCTCTCCGCGCCCCGAGAGCCCTGCTCGGGGGTGCCAGCGGAGCAGGCACGTAATTTTAGCACCTTCCCGGTGCCCCGGCGTCCCTCCACTGTGTGGTGGGATCGTGGCTGCCACGCACTTCCCCCTGCACCATGTTACCCCGGGGCAGCTCAGGGCTGCACGCTCCCTGCCCGCTCCCTGCCTGGGTGAACACAGCACCTCTTTGCTCCTCCTGCCCTTGGCAGGGGGAGCTCGTGCTGCCGACGTGGCCAGGAGGACCCCAAACCTCTGGGAGACATTGGGGCTGGGACAGGCGAGGAAAAATCTGGGCAGCCCCTCGTGCCACGTGGCAGCAGCACGTCCCCCAGTGCCACCCTGGGCACTGCCCCTGCCCCGTGTTGCCCTGCCCAGGCTGCCCCATGCAGCATCTCCCTGACAGGCGTTCGGCCCCGGGGGGATGCAGCATCCCCTCTGCACCCTCCTGGCAGACAGTCGGCCGGGGACCCTGCAGCTCCTGGCCACTGTGGGCTCCGGGTCCCTGTGGGTGCCCCCTCGGTGCGAGCCCCAGCTGGGGGGAGCCCCCACAGGCCCCAGCCTGCATAGGCTGTGGGCAGAGGAGATGTTCTCCCTGCTCCAGTCTGCCTTGAGGGCTGCATGCAGGGTTGTGTGCCTGGGGAGGAGCTGTGGGATGGGGGAAATTAGGGGTCTGTCTTATTTTTGAAATGTGTTAGCAGAAAGTCAGCAGGACGGGGCGGCCATGTGTCCAGCTGGACCTTTCCCCCCAGACCCAATGCTGCAGCCAAGGGGAAGAGCTGCTCCCTGTTGGAGGGGAAAGCATTTGAGAAGAGGTGAATGGTACTGAGACATGGTGGTGGAGCAGAACCCAATTGCTCATGGGCTTGATCCAGCCTTCCCAGTGTGCTCTGGTGGGGCAATGGGCCAGTGCACAGCAGTGCTGAGCAGAGGGATGCTGTGGTGGGAGTTGAAGCTCACCTGGAGGTGGCCTTTTGATCCTCTGGGTACAAATCCTTCCTACTCAGCATCTTCTCTGGAGCTGAACTCTGGGGCAGAAAGCTGCTGCCTCCCATCTCCTCTTGCTCTGCAAGGAAGGGAGAAAGGCACGCAGCCTTTCCAGGAAGGCTTTCCTTCCAGCTTGGCCAGGATGTGGGTTGGCTTCAGAAAAGTCATACTACTGAAGGGAAGATGTCTTCCTCCTCTCAGGGAAGAGCGAGTTGTGTTGGGTCTGCATGGGGCTGGACAGCACTGGTGGGTGCCGGGCTCTCAGGGTGGGTTCCCCATGGAGCAGAGGGGCCCCTTCCTGCAGAACTGGAAGGAAGGGCAAGAGAAAAGGAAGGGTGGCCTTTAGGAGCCCGTCAGAGATTGTGACCCCCTCCTAGGGCACAGCATCTTTGCAAACCAGCCTCCTTGCAGCCGCCTCCCTCGCATCTTCAGCCTGGCCTTTTCATGCACCAGGCTGTTGGCAAAAGCATTGCTGTGACTCGGATTCGAACCGAGGTTGCTGCGGCCACAACGCAGAGTACTGACCACTATACGATCACAGCCGCCGAGCGGGGGACCCCACGCTGCCGCTCCTCTCCTCTGGCCGGATCCCCCCTGCCTCCCTCGGGGAGCGGTGGGGGGGGCAGCGGAGGTTTTACAGCTGCTCCTACAGCACCCTGCTCGCCCTTCTTGTGGGTGCATCCCTACGGCACTGGCACCTTCGTGGGGCTCATCCCCGTGTCAGGATCCATGCCCCGGTGGGACGCCGGTCCGGCCCATGCCCAGAAGCCGGGTGCTGAGCCCAGCACATGCAGGCAGTGTGGCTGAGTGGGCTGAGGAGCTGGTGCTGGGTGCTGGCCTCCGGAAAAGCAAGTTCAAAGCCCACTGCTGCCACGTTATTGTTTTCCCAGGCTGCTGAATTGGCACCCACAGCCCTGGCCGGGCTCTCCTCTTCCTCTGCCTCATCACTCTGGCTTTTGGCTGTCCCCAAGAGGATAAACCTGGCATTTCTGCCTGCCTGGGCAGGGTAGAGGTCCTGGTGGGAGGACGCCCTCCGCTGTGGCGGCCTCGCTGGGGCAGTGTGGGGGTGGAAGACGTCAAAGCAAGTCCCCATGGTGTCCCTCTGGTAACACCATGAAGTGGGGCCGACACTGCCCATCTTGAACATCCCCCAAACCTCCAGACATGAGCCTGGATAGCTCAGTTGGTAGAGCATCAGACTTTTAATCTGAGGGTCCAGGGTTCAAGCCCCTGTTCAGGCAAAGGCTTTATCATTTAGAGCCCATGGGGAGAAGCAGAACCTCTTCATACTGGGACAGCTGAGATGGGGATGAAACTGGGGACTGTCTCTCCTGGTCCCTTCCTCACTGAAAGGTGTTCAGGTGCCCAAATAAAGCAGATTCCTCAAAGGGTGGGTTTCTGCTGGCACCTCCTTTTTCTGCGTGACGACCTCCATGAAGATGATGAAGGGACTGGGACATCTCCCCTAGGAGGGAAGCCAGGCACTTCTCAGTAGTACTCAGTGCCAGGACCAGAGGCAATGGGCACAAACGGGAACACAGGAGGCTCCATCTGAACATCAGGAGACACTTCTTTACTGTGAGGGTGACCAAGCACTGGCACAGGTTGCCCAAGAAGGTTGTGGAGTCTTCATCCATGGAGGTATTCAGAAGCTGTCTGGACATGGTCCTGGGCAACCAGCTCTGGGTGGTCCTGCTTGAGCAGCTGGTTTAGACCAGATGACAGAGGTCCCTTCCAACCTCAGCCATCCTGTGATTCTGTTGCCTGTCATCCCAAACCCACTCCAGCCAAAGCAGAGCCCTGCATCGTTTTAAGGGAAGATGGTTCATGTAAGAGCAGAGGCTGCAGCAACCTGTGGGGCCACCACACTGCTTCAGCCAAGCCCTGAATTGCACTGTATATGTATATATACACTTCAGGTTATTTTGGCAAAATAGAAACTCTTGTAGCAGAAAGTTGAGTAATTTTGGATGAAAAACCTCCCCTTTGGGATTTTGACATTTTTCAACCTGAACATATGTCAGTTACTCAAGCACAGTACATTATTCTTCAGCTAAGTTTAATGGCCTTATTCCCAAAACTGACTTTCTGGGGGGAAAAAGAAGGAGGGGGTGAAGAAATTGTGTATTTCCTTGTGTTTCTACTTCTCAGCTGTGTAAAAGTGGGACAGGTACTCCTACTGCTAAAGGACAACTTCTCTAGATCTTTGTCTTCTCTTCCTTCTGCATTATCTTTAGAAGGGAAAATGCTTTTTGAGCTTTCTTTGAGTAAAGAAATATGTTTTCAGTAAAAGAGTAAATGGAGATCGAAGGAGTGTGAAGTTGTGCAAGTAGTGCCCTATAAACTGCAAATCCTAAAGGTAAATGCATAATGAACTTTGCTCTCCCTTTCTTGCTAAGGATAAGGTATGAAAGAAAAATAATTTATTTTATGCAATAAAAAAGCCTCCCTCTCCCCTTTCCATGCATAAGCCCTGCAGACACCTGAGTCAATCTGCCTGGGTACTGGCAGCCCTCTGCTACTTTCAGTTACCCCTGCAGTGGTGAATAAATTGAGACCTGCTGCTCGGGTAGTGTCTTCTTCACCAGCTGAGCCCCAAGTGTGACCTGTGCGATACCTTATGCAGGTAGTTGTAATTTCATTTTTGAAAGCTGTTGTCCAAGGTGAGTTCTGCACAACTGTCAGCAGAGGGCACCAAGACCAAGCAAACAGGGTGTCTCCATAGTCTGAAAGCTCCTGAAGAGTAAAGGCAACAGTTTAAAACACTTCCTTCAGCTGAAGCACCTCCTGGTGCACCCCAGAGATGGCCACCTGCCTCTTGGTGCCCATAAGACCTCTAGTTCCCAGACCCACAGTGTGTCAGGGTGATCCCTCAGCACTGGATGGATTTTGCCTCTGCCATGAAAGCATTCCTGGAGGTGCTGCAGCCAAAATCTGGGAGCTGGGAGTGACAGCAGCAGGTCTTCATCAGCTTAATCTTCTTCTTCAGGTGGTCGCTGTGGCAGAGCCTTCCTACCCTGGAGGGCAGGAGGGAGCTCTCTTGGCTCTCTGGAGCTGAGCCTGGGGCAGTAAGCTGCTGCCTCCCACCTCCTCTGGCTCTGCGGGGTGGCCACAGCATCTTCTAGTCCCCTTTTTGCAGAACTGGTGAGGGAAAGATGAAAAGCTGGGTGATTTCCTCTAAATTCTCAAGCTTTGCCTGGAAAATGGAGAAACTGGAGTGCTTTCCCAGAGCATGGGGAAGCTGTCACTGCAGCCCTACCGGAGACACCCTGTGCAGTGACTACAGGTTGGGAAATCATTGTAGGCTCGAGTCCGGTCACTCTTTGGAGCAGAGAGCATGTCAGAGCTTGTGGCTCCCTCCTAGGGCACAGCATCTTTGCAAACCAGCCTCCTTGCAGCTGCCTCCCTCGCATCTTCAGCCTGGCCTTTTCATGCACCAGGCTGTTGGCAAAAGCATTGCTGTGACTCGGATTCGAACCGAGGTTGCTGCGGCCACAACGCAGAGTACTGACCACTATACGATCACAGCAGAAGAAGTCCTGCCACATGCTGGGACCATGGGGAGGAGAGCACCTGCACCGTCCCCTCCCCTGGCACGGGGCACCCTGCATGGCCTAGTGAACAAAACCACACTATTTTACTAAGACAGCTACAAATGGACTTGGATGCTGCTGCTCAGAGCCTCAGCATCTGGAATGGGGCCCTAAATTGTGCAAAATGCTGGCAATGCCAGGATGGCACCTGGGGACCAAAGTGGCTGCAAAGGACAGTGCTGTTGAGGGGTTATCATGCCATGGGGGCATCATGCAGCAGAGGCATCAAACTATAACACAGGAAATTTAGAGTTATAATAGTTTCAGCTAAGTCTAAGTTATACAAGAGGTGCATAATTAAGTAACGTTATAGCATCATGAGTGCATGATACAAGTTCATGGCAATTCAGTTTAAAATACAACAAATGGCAAGAGGATCTCTGTGGGGAGCTGAGTGATGCTGTGGGAAGGCCCTCGGCAGGGAGGTCCAGGTAACCTGGGATGGCCCCAAGGCCCCTCATCCAACATCCAACATCCCCAGGGCCCCACTGCCACCTCCCTGCCTGGCCATGGTCCCTGCAGAGAAATCTTTCCCTGGCAGCATCACTCAAGCACAGGGAAGCCCAGGGCAGGCAGCGTGGGTGGGCTGAGCCTCTTCACTGGTCTCAACCTTGCGGGGCTCCTCAGTTTGGAGTCTTGTACTCCAAGCTCTTGTCTCCAGGGTTTGTGTTGACTCTGAGGTCTGCCTTTCAGTCCTTGGTTTTCTCCCCAGTCCACCCCTCCAACTGCTTCTGTGACACTTTTAATCTTCCCCACATCCCACTTTTGCCCTCTGGTAGCCCAGGTGATGGGGTGTGTTGGTCAGTGCTGCCTACCCTTTCCTTCTCTAGGCTTTTTGCTCCTGCCTGGTTTGGAGAGGAAACCTAATTTTCTGTCCTTTTAGCCTCTTTATAAGTCTGTGACACAGAGGTGTGAATGGGTGGTACAAGATGGCCCAGGGTAGAAATTGGCCAAGAGAGATGTGTCCAATGACAGTCTGATCCCTTCTTCCTTTGCTCCCCGTGGGGGTTTGTCCTCCCTTGGGCACACCGAAATGCCCTCACATCTGGTGAGGATGGGGAGGGTCAGGAGTTTGCTCTCCCAGAGCCATCCTGCCTTTGCCTTTCTCTCCACTGCCAATGCTTGCAGGCCTCCGAAACACCCCAGGTATGCAAACAGGGACATCAAAATAGTCCTATGTGCGCTGTGTTGGGGCCACCCTGTGTACATTCCACTCTGCCAAGGTGAGGGGATGGTTGAGGGTCCTGTGTTCTTCATCCCTATGTTAAAACACAACCTTTGTATTCATTATTCATGAAAGAAACACCTCTACATTACTCCAAATTTTACACGTTCAAGAAGGTGCTTTGGTGACTCCAGAGCTGCTTTTGCTATTTCTGGCCCCGGCACAGGTTGGGCTCAGCGCTGGTAGAGAAGGAAGGACATGGTCGGGGTGAGACCTCCCTGCTCCATGTCCCAGGCAGCCTGCAGTCACCCGGGTACCACCCCACCACCTTCCTCCTCCCCATCCCTCCACATGCCACAGGATGTGCAGTGGGTGAGCCCTGGTGCCCCCAAGTCCTGCATGGACCCCAGGGCACCCACGTGCTCATCGGGTCCCTCACCCCACTCCATCAGCCCCTTGCTGAGTCCCAGAACTCCTGTGGGCATCTCTGCTCCACCTGGAGCCCCTAGAGTCACATGTGCCCCACAGAAACATACACGGCACCAAGCAGCCCATCCTGGCTCCGCACACTGGCTCAGAAGAGGCAGTGCAGCCACCCAGAAGAGAGGTGGAGACAGGATTTAGTAGGAATATAGAAGAGACAGAGATGAGGGGGCCTCCCATCCCTGCGAGGATTCAGGATCACGTTTACAGACTTCTCCATCATATTCATGTGTCCTCTGTTCTACCAGATGTCCAGATACCTTTCCCTTGGATCCCTGAGAGTCATCTGCTTCCCAATGCTGTGGCATTAAGGAGGAACAGTTTGGTTTTATTGTGCAGGAAGGAAGGCACAGAAATGCTATGTGCTTAGTTCAGGCTGGATATTATGGGATCTGCTTCTCCTGGCATTTCTACACTTTCTATGACGGGATGCAGACCCTGGCATCCCAGGGTGCATGTTAGCCTGGTGATGTGTCGGGCAATGGATAAGACTTTGGACCAAACAGGCACTGACCCACAAAGGCAAGGCATCTTGGTGTCTAGTTAGAAAACGCTGGAGGAGTCCTTTTCTCTTTGGCCATCCATAACTTTCTGGTCCCACCTAGAAATACTACTGGACTGCCCAAAAGCTGGCCCTTGGATGGCAGGGTGCCTCATCCCAGATGCCAACCTCCCAAGCCTGCTGCCCTCCCATGAGGGGTACCAGTGAGAGACCCCCTTCCCCTGAGTCCTCCTGGTTGTGGAGGGAAGGGCATTGCAAGGGATGGGGAGATACCATCCATAGCTGGAGAGATTTACCAGAATAACTGATTCTCTTCATAATTCCTTTGCTGATTCAGCTCTACTCTCCTGCTCCACTCTTCCCAATGCATGTGGTAAGTCTCCAAGATTTGCAAGGTGTAGTTTGCTCGCACAGAAAGCTGACTGCAACAGCAAGGGAAAAGTCGCTCTCACCTTCTGGCTGAGAGCCTCCTGCCTCCCGCCTGCCTTCAACTTGGAGGCAGCTTGGGGCTGCACGGCATCTGGGTCTAAGCCAGGTCATGGAAAAGGGGAGGATGCCATATCCAGCCCCAGAGCTCAGGAGTTGGAGTCCTTCACACCTCAGACAGCTGCTGCTGCTCAAGTTTCCTGGGCTCAGGTTGGTGAACACATTCAGTTTGCATAGCCCCTGTGGACTCTCCAGCTTCCTCTTCACCATGGCTCTGTGCAGGAAGGGAGCAGTCCACACCTCTTTCCCAGCCGGTGGCAGTGATGAGCATGGCCTAATCTCTGTCAATGTTTCATGAGACCAATTAGCCTGCATTGGCACCAGAGGACGATTTTTAAGAGGCTTCTCACCTCCCTCAGGTGCTCTGAACGTTCAGCAGCGGAGATGCCAGTGGCTACAGGGTCTGTGCAGCCCTCCAGCATGTTGTGCTCTGTCCTCGGAAACCCCTATGAGATGAACTGCCCCCAGCAGGGACCTGCAGCGTAGCAGAGGAACCAGGAGAGTCACCCCAGCATGGTCCTCCAGGTGCAGGGGACATTAGTTCCCCACTGTCCCCACACTCTCATGCTGACATAATTCGTGACAAAGTAAATGAGGGGAGTGAATGGCTGTTTTTCAGAGCAGGAACCATGAGATGAAATCCTCCAGGAGGTCAGAGCACATCACCAAACCACAAAGATGGCTTGGTTGGAGGAATTAGAGGCCCTGAGGGCACCAAGAATGCTTAATGGCCCTGTCCAACATCCTCTGGGACCTCCACCCGCAACCCATTTCAGCCCCTGCCAGAACTGATCCAGACCCTGACGTGTGGACTGGTTTCCTGGTGCAACAGGGAGGTCCTCTTTTTGTTTCTGAAAATGGGAAATGCAGTTTAAGTTCTCACACTAAGAGTTTGCTTGTGCTTGCCATCCTTCACCACCAAGAAGCTCTCCTGAATTCTTGGCAGAAAGCTGAAGATACCCAAGAGGGTGAGCTGGTATGACTATGGGATGAGGCTGTTCTCCACCTTGTGCTCACGAGTAGCTCAGTGCCAGCCTCTGCAGCAGACAGCAGTTCTGTTGGAGATTTAGGTGTATTTGGCTACTTGGTTTCATGTCAACAGTGGAGGAAGAAAACCTTAAGTTGTAGCACTCATGTGAGCTGTAACACCCACATGTGTTCCCTGTCTTGAGGGAACAAGGAGAACAACAGTGACTTTTGCAATAACCAGAGCCTGGAGAGACCATGACCCTCCTCCTGCGAGCTGCACTGTGGTGGCCACACACTAAAGGCTGTGTTTTGGGGGCACCCAGTGCAGGAGAAAGAGGAAGTGTTTGAGGAAGAAAAGCAATGCTAGCAATTACCTCTCCCTGGCACTCCTCCTGTGCCAGACAACACCCCCTGAACATCAGATTTGGAGTTAAATCAGAGTCTTCCAGTTGACTAAATCCAAGGTAGAAAACAGTGAACACAGTGCTCTGTCTTGCTGGGGGAGGATGTTCTGAATTTAATTTCTCTTTGAAGTGGCATCATTTAGACTGAAATGAGAGGAGGTTCATAGACATCAAAAAGGAATGAGAAAAATTTCCTCAGCTCCTGGAGTAATTCTTCACACAAACATCAGTCACAGTGACAAATCTGAACAATCCTTCAGAGACAATACCAACACTGCGTATAAAGGGAACAACTCATTCAAGAAATCCAAGAGCACTGGGTCACCCTCATCCATTTCTCCATGAGGCTCACCTGCCAGGTGACCTTCTTCCTTTGCCTCTGCGCCCCTTTCCTTTCTTCGGGCCAGATAGTGTGGATGGAGACTTGAGACCACCTTCCTTGAGAAAGGAGGTGTTCAGTAGTAGGACTTTCTGGAACTATACAAGGGGAAGACTCTTCAGAAAGCATCTTTGTGGCTATTTAACAAGAATGACAGGCGTATCTGCTCCAGCATCTGACAAAACAATCCAATTCCCTTGATGCCATCATCTCAAAGAGGTCTTGCTCTCTAGCAGGTCTTTGGCACAGCTTACCAGCCTTTTAACTGTCATCCCTGAGCAATTTTTCTCCCCACATTCAGGTGTACAGGATTTGCGGGAGAGGTAGACCCCTCCACCCTTGGCAGCTCAAGGCAGAGGTTCCTCAAATGAAGGAGCAGCTTGCAACATACCAGGGCACAGAGCCCTGGGGGAAAGTGTCCCTCAGCAGTACCAGCTGTGTTTGTCAGTGTTGGGCTGCTATGAGGTCTTCTTCCATAGTGGGTGACTTGAGCTTTGCTGCATACAGCAAAGGCACAAGAGATAAAGTCTTCCCTCCCAGGGCACCACGTTTTGTCCTTGTCTTCAGTGACCTACTGCTGAGGACTAAAGGAACATGTACACACAAGCACCTGTGCCCCCCCCCCCCCCCACTCTCTCACAAGTCAGATGCAACATTACTATCAGTCACAATTTGCTTATCACCCTCTTCTTCCTCCTTCTCTTCCTCCTCCTCCTGCCTGTCTTCTGTGGCCTTCAGAAGTCCTACAGAGGGACATTCCATGACTTATTTCTCAGGGGGAAGCGTAAAATCAAACCTGGAAATGAGAAGACGGCAGATTGAAGGAAGGGGCCACCACATTGCCTTTGCATCTTCTGTTAACAGTACAGTCACAGAAAGACTTGAGAAGGTCTTTCAAGGCTGCTGCTTTCCAAAGCACGATGTGCAATGTCCTTGAGAGCTCTGATAGGAAATGGAGTGACACAAGACCTCCATAGCCTGGGAGCACACGAGAGGTCTCATCAGTCTGCTCCAGGGCTTCCCACTCCTAACTCTGAAAAGTTGACTCCCTCACTGAAGACCATCTCTCATCTCCTCTTCTTGTTCATGGACATGGAGAACAGACTACTCTCTTTACCCAAATTGCCAAGGATGGTTTGAATTCTAACCCTGCCCTGCAGCTCTCTTGCACACCCTCTCAGGCTCATGTCAGGGCATCTGTAATGCATAACCACTGTCCCCATGGCCATTAAGGCTACTACTGAGCAGTCCCAGCTCAGGTCGGAGCTCTGAGGAACCCCACTAAAGCAGAGGAGAGGAAATCACTCCTCCTGTTCCCCAGGGACTCAGGAAGCAGGCATTTAGGGGCACTTGGGGCCCTCAAGTCTCACCAAAGGCACAGCTATGTCACAAACACAGGGCTTTTATGCAGCTGGTACCTGCTCAGGGACACTTTTCCAGTACAATCCATGTGCAGGAAATTCTGGGATCTTTCAGTTTTGAAATTGCACCCAGAAGAAAGAGATTAATCAGGGGTACCTTATGGAAAATGTGGCCTGAGTTCCTCAACCAACAAGAAGCAAACATACTGTAGCAATGCAAAGACACTGCCAGGACCCACGTGAAAATCAGGACTTTCTCTGCCTGATACCACCAGATGTCTCATCCCTGGGGTCTGAAACAGAGATAGATAAATGTGAGAGCATTCCAGTGACATTTTTACCTTGTTTATAAGGTCTTTCTTCTGCTCAGAGAAGACATAGACACTTGGACATCCTATAACAAAGTTTTCTTTGGCTAATATGAGCCCCTCAGCTTTTCAGGCAGAAGCTGTACAGCTCAGAGTTGACAAGGAACAATAACACTGCCATGTATTGCCCCATGCAAGCTGCTATCTCTCAGGTTCACAACAGGAATATGGGGAACTGAAGCTGCTGCGCCTGCTGCCCCAGCATCCCAAACATGGTCCAAGAAGTTGATTCAAAAGCAGTAAGATCACCCCATGGCTGTTAACATGCAGGAGAACTAAACCTCAGCTTTCTGTGAGGGGTGATGTAGGATGGGACGTGCAATGGGAATGTCCCCATGTCTTGGACTCTTTTCCTAGACAGTGTCTACTTTCGAATCCGTCAAAGCCCCACCATCATAATTTCTAGGACTGACAGTGGGATGCTGGGCTAGGTAGAACCTTGATCTAACTCTAGGTGACTCTTCCTGGATTATCCTATATCAACTAGATGACTAGACCACTGTGTAGGAGAACAGGACACTGCAGAGTTGGCACTGCTCTAGACCATGACCACCCCAGTGGCCATGGGGGTCCTGACAGGCCACCAGAAATTAGTTCAGTCATCTTTTGACAGGCGTCCAGAAAGACAAGGTATAGCACGGGGAAGGGATCAACTTACACTGAGAAGGGCTTCCAGCAGCTTTCCAGTGCCATCCACAGCGAGAAGAAAGTCATCAAAAAATGGTATAGTGACTTCCCTGTTTTGTATGGAAAGAATGCCGATGGCCTTGAAGACAAAGTCCATGTCCTGGCTTTTAGAGGTGTCCTGAAAGAATGATGTCACAGTCTCATATACACAATGTTGCACCATTGTAAAAGGTAGTCAGGCACACAGGGAGAGCTCCTCACACCTCAGAGGGACGACTTACATCAGCTAGAGAACAGAAGAAGAGTAACAAAGTCACCTCTGTAGCAGGACAGCGTAGGCTCCAAGATGTCAGCAGCTTCAGGCAGGACATTGCTCCAGCGCAGTCTGTTGAATCCCATGCTAACAGCTCCTAAGAGTGCCTGGGGGATGAACACTGTGTGGGAGGGCAGGGGAGATGGGTGTAGAACCCATGACAAAGTCCATGGCACTCGGCCACAAGCATGCCGACACCCAGTGTGCTCCAGCTAAGTCTATGCCAGACTTATGGAGAAGCAATAGAGGAGTAAAATGCAAGGCCTGCACATGAACCTATAGCAGCATCCTTCTGTCCCCCTGCCCCTCATACCCAGCAAATGTCCCCACATGCACACACCTGACCTTTCTTTCAATCACATGGAAGATGGTGTTATGTGAAAGAGAAGAACCCCTCCAAACACGGACCCAAGCTCTTCCTGCCCCACAGCATCATTCATGTCACACTGCAGCTGCACTGATCAGAAATCATGGCAGATCTGGCCATCCATGAGTCCTTCCACAAACTCTTGTCCTTGTCTTTGGTTCTGGTGTGTCTACAAGTGACTTGTACCCACTTTGCTCTAGAAGGAGCCTGTAAGAGTCAGCAGAAACTCTGGCCTTTGCCTTTATGAGTAGGTGGGCAGCACCATAGAGGCAGAGCATGAGCTTTATGTCAGTTTCATTAGAAAAAGCAGCTCAAATAATTACAGTCCAAAAGCAGTAGTCCTAACATTGCATAATTGTGAATGGTATGGAGCCAAGCGTGACAGCAATTAAAGACGAGATCCTCCAGCTGAAGGTGTCTCATTAAAAAAGGACACCCAAGGGGTCTTTCTGAGAAATTGCTCCTTGGTGGCCTGTTCAGCTTGAACAAGCTGAGGTTGTTCTCAGAACATCTTCAGGCATTCATTCATGCCTTAACAGCAGTTAGCATATGCCTCAAGGGTGGTGCAAGGGCAAGCAAAGGTTTTAAGCCATCTTCTTACCAGGTACATCTTCTTCAGCATAGCTGAGGTTGCATTCATCTGCAGCCACCTTGGACACATGAAACATGTGTCTCCAAACAATCGAAACCTCACTGTTCACAGTGCACATGTAGTCTTTAAGAACACAGAACGTCCCAATTCCCAACAGTTAGACACCCCGAGAACAGTGGAGGTAAAAAGAAGGAACCATAAGTATCCTGGAGAGAAAAACACCAGTGACTTGTCAGAGTATGGAGTATCCCAAATCATAAGGATCTCTGGAAAGCAAGCAAAAGATGCGTCATGCTCCAAGTCAGCAAGCTGACAACCCTTCAGCACACTCTTAGCCAAGGAGATGATGAGTGAGATTAAATGCATTGCCATCCCAATTAAGAACATGTAAGGTGCTCCACATGACAAGAGATGTAGGAAACTGGGAATAGATGTCCACACCAGCAAGAGGATGGTGTGGTGCCACAGAGGGCTCAGAGGCTCAGGGGACCCCCAGGCATCTCCCCTGCAGGAACCACTGGCAGCCCTCTCTGTGTTCATCAACTCCACGCAGCCACTGTGTCTGGGAACTCCGGGCGGGCAATCCCCTCTGCAAGGCAAGCAGCAACCCTTGGTGCCAGGGGCTTCAACCTGGGGAGTGGGCAGCAAGGCAGGGGCAGAGGAAGGTTCTCAGGCAGAGGACCCAGTACTCCTGGTTGCCAAACTGATCCTGAGCCAGGAAAGGATGATCAGACAGGGCTCTTGTTGCACCCATCAGCCCTGCCCAGTCCTCCCCAAAGGCCCCCATGTTTTCACAGCTACTTTCATAGCAAGTATTGTCTACAACATTCAGGAAATAGCTCCTGCAAGCCTCACCACCAGGGGTGAGATTCTTGAGCATTGGAAATGCATCTGGCCACAGGTTTTTATCCCATCTTTATCCCCTGTCCTCTCTGGGTTAACTCCTGTAGCAGGAGGGTGAGAAGGAAATGTCTCCTCCATGATCTCCACCTCTTTCTTTGACTTCACCAAAGGGCCTCCAGCTCTGTCCTGACATGGAATGTCCCACTGTGACCCCAGACTATGTCACAGAGGGACTGCAAGGGCTTCTCCGACCCCCCCTAACCTCACCTGGATCCTGACAGGTTTTGCCCTACAAGAGGGAGGGGAGGTGTGGTGAGTGTTGCGGGATGCTATCCCCACCTCACTGCCCACTCCCCAAGGAGAATGGGGGGGCATTGAGAGCCATGGCAGGGGTCCCCAGATGGGGGCTCACCTTGTGCACTCCAGACGCTCGTTGGTCCCAACTGGAGAGTCTGTGCCACCACTGCTGGTGTGGGGCTGCGCACACAGTGGTGTTTCAGTTTCTGGGATATAAACAGGGCTTGGAGACCAACACGCACAGCAGCATACTTAGTCCTGGGACAATGGCAGGGCTCAGGGACCCCTTTATGGGGTTTCCCTTTATGTGAGAGAGCAGCAGGAGTGCACAGAGCTCTGCCTGGGATGGAAGAGGAGGCAACTGGGAGCTTATGGGTCAGGATTAAGGAGAAGACTGGGATGGGTGTCAGTGTAGTAGGTGCCTGCTGTAGGCTACCTGATCAAGAAGAACAAGTGCATGAGGCCTTCTACAAACAGAAGCAGCCTCACATTTGCAGGGGGATTTTAACCACCCTGATATCTGCTGGAGACAGAATGCGGCAGGGCATAAGCAACCCAGGAGGTTCCCAGAGAGCATTGGCGACAGCTTCCTGACATACATGATAGAGGAGCTGTCACAACCTGAACTGGGCTGTCCAGAGAGGATTGTGGAAGTTCTGTGATTCCCTTGGGCTAAATTAAGGTGAAGTGACACCAAATGACCAGTTAATCACTTTATTGACAGTAAACACCAACCTGAACTTGGAAAGCATAACAGTAGGCAACCTGAACCAGGAAAGCACAACGATAAGCAATGTGGGTTCTATTTCAAATACTTATAAGAGGAAAGGAAAAGGAAGAAAGAGGAGAGAGAGAGAGATATCACCACCCTTGGATCCCGCAATGTCAATAACAAACATGGCAGCGGCAGGCGCGCTGCTCCCAAGCGCAGGGCCTCCAGCTACACCGGCAGCAGGTGGGGGAAGCCAGTCTGGAGCGGGGGGGCAGCAGCGTGGGGTCCCCCCGCAGTGGGGTGCGCACGTGGCTCCTCAAAGTTGTGTCTTTTATAGGCCAGTCCCCCTTGAGTCTTGTTCCAGAATGTTCTCCATCTTCTGCGCAGGCACCACTGTGGCGTTGAGGTTGCGAGGGGTCTTTTGGGATGGTCGTGAGCCCCTTCCTCAAATGAACTCTGCATGACCTTTGGCCATCAGAGGGCAGAACTCCGAATCCTCAGAGACCCTCCCTGCTCCTCACATGTGGTGCTGTGCAGACCCCAATTTGTCACTATGGAGACCTTAACTTGCCTCACCACAATGTTTGAGACATTAACTCTTTCAGTCTCTGACAGGAGCCAATAGGAGCAGTGCTCTGCTGGACCTGGTACTTACAAACCAGGAAGGGCTCACTGGGAGGAGTGACTGATGCATCAGAAGGTTGTGCTGCCATTCAGAGGGAGAGCTGTGGGGTGAGCCCCTCCATGCCCAGGGACAAAGTGCTACCAGGATGCCGACCAGGACCCCAGTCAGAGGAGATCAGACATTCTGACCAACCTAGCTCAATTATACACAGAAATAACTGAGAAGTTCTATCACAGCATTAGTGAAGACTCTCACAATGATAGTTAAAAGGACACCAAGAGGAAGGCCTAAATAGTGCTACTTATTGTTTACAGACACAAATTTGTTAAGACACAGGCACAATTCAGTGCAGCAGCAAAGGCACCTGCTGCCAGGATCCTGGGCTGGTGTCTCACCAGGGCACAACCTTCCCTTCTCAGTCCAGGAAGGTCCTGGTCTCCTTCTCAGAGAGGGAGGAGAGCACCTTCAGCATCCCTCTCATGCTGGTGTCCACTGTCACCAGGGGCCACAGGGCAGAGGGGGAGGCACAGTCATGTGCCCAAAGCCTGGCTAAGGTCTGTCCTGGAGCAGATCATTGCCTAGGGCTTGGGGCTCTCTGGCATAAGTGAGGAGGACAGCACAGGGCAAGAAGAGTTCCCCATCTTTCATCTCCTTCCCTCATGTGCCTCTATCTCAGAGCATCTGTCAAAGAGCTCTCCCAGACCCCAGCATGTTTGAGACTGTTCAATCCACAGGAAGCTCTGCATTCCCAAATAAAGAGGTTCTTCCAGACCTCAGCCAAAAGCTTCCTACCTCTTGTGATCCTGAGCCCCCATGTCCGTTTGCACCCAGCCAGGGTGGAGAGCAACGCAGAGGACACTGTGTTCCTGGTATCCCAGGGACTGGCACTTGGTCAGCATGTTCAGAGCAGCCTATGGGGAGACAGGGCAGGGATGGCAGTGGGAGATGAAGGGTGGCTGCAAGGGGACATGTGCAGACCCCACAGCAGGGACAGGGGAGGGCAGGTGGAGCCAGCTCCCTGGGGCACACAGTGCTGCTGCACTATCCCCATGCAGATGCCCAGCCCAGGCAAGGGCCTGTCCTGGCACATCCCTCTGAGGTGGAACACCTCTGAGGCCAGGCATGGGAATATGCCATCAGAGGGACCCAGTGACTGACAGGAGCTCCATCACAGTGCAGAGAAGTGCAGGGTTGGAGGGGGAGGTTGGAAGGCATGTGAGATCATTCGGAGAGAAAAATGTCCAGGCTCATGTCCAGCACAGTGTGGCAGTACCTTGCTGCAGCGGGAAGAGAAAACTTGTCCATAATCCCATAAATAGACTTCCTCAGTGAAGCCTGCAGAGCTGGACATGTTAATGATGGCTGCCTTGCTGCAGCTCAGCACTGAGCCTGGGCTCCCCTGGGCAGCCTTCTTCAGCAAGGGCAGGAACGCCTGTGAGGAGAAGACAAGAGAGGAGAGGAGATAGGGGCATGTATGGAGGTGGCACAGGGAGAGGAGAGGACCAGCTCCTTCCACAGCGGGCAACATTAGCACTAGTGCTGGAGCATCCTCCCTTGTCTTCCCACTGCCTGAGCCCGCCAGGTTCTAGCTCCTGAGCTCCAGCCCGCAGCTCCATGAGCTTCTTGTTGAGTGAGAGTCCATGGGGCACCAGAGTGGAGGCAGGACCCTCTCCCACTGGCCCTTCATGCCCACCGGGATGGCTCAGATCAGGGAGCCAGGGCCACAGGACGGGATGCTCCCCAGAGCTGCCTGCAGTGCTGGAGGTGAGGGTCTCACCTGCCTCAGCAGCAGGGGCCCAACCATGTTGGTGGTGTAAATCTGGGTCATGTTCTCCAGCATCTCATTATCAAGTGAGTTTGGCTTTGCAATTCCAACATTGTTGATGAGGACGTTCAGCCCCGAGCACCCCCAGGTGATCCTCAATTCTGGCTGCAGCCACCTTGATGGTGGCAGGGTTGCTGACTTCTGCAGAGCCGGTGCAGGGGACATCAGTGCCCACATCCCCGTGGTGGCTTGGAGCCCCTGTGTTACCCCCAGGGATGGCAGCAGCTGGTGTCACTGGCACGGCTGCCTCCAGGCACTGGCCTCCCAGAGCGTGCGCAGCACCCGGGCACATGCTAGGGCTGCGGGGGTTGTGGTGCTGGGCAGAGAGGGGAACTGGGGATAGGGACCCCCACCTTGAGGCACCTACCGAGTGAAATGATGACCAGGTTGGAGTGGCTGAAGGCCAAATTCTGTTAACTCCTGCAAGAGAGGGGACCACATGGGCACAGAGAGGCAGGAGGGGCCATGCAGAGACTCAGCTTTTCCCAGGCAAAGTCACTCCGGCTCCATCCCTGCACAACCTCATGCCCAGCACCCTGCTCTGGCTTCCCTGCTCCCCTCAGATGGGGCTCTGTACCTCCCACACACACCACGTGCCACTGTCCCCTCCACACATCCCATGCACAGCTGGTCCCACAGCTGTCACAACCCCGCTGCCCTGTGCCATGGGTGCCCATCTGCAGCTCGAGCCCTTTGCAAACCCGCTGCCTGCTCCAACCTGCTGCACTGGCAGCGAGTGCTCCTGTCCCCCAGCACAACCCACTGTGTCCCAGCCCAGCCTCACCTGCGCTCGCTGTCCCTTGGGGTCCCGACAAGCTGCAAAGACCCACTTGGGTGGGTTTGGCATCCCCAGGAACTGCTGGACAAGTCCCAGGCTGATTCCCTGGTTGGCCACAGTCACCAGAAAGGAGCAGATGTGAAGCTCTCCCATAGTGCTTCTCCTCTCCCTGCTCCAGCTTGCATTGTTTGCTCAGCTCCCTAATGCTTCTTTATAGCATGCTCCACGGCCACCCCACCCACTCAGGGCTTGCACAAAACCCTTGGCTCCAGGTACAACCTCTCCAGCTCTTCAAACTCTCTGGGACACAGTTCCTGGCTGGGAGCCAGCCCTTGTTACCAATGGGCAAAAATTGCTTGGCTTTTTCAGGCAAACTTAGCTGACCTTGGGAAACCTGGCCCCATAATCCAGGCACTATGGGCCAGCCTGGCCAGGAGAAGCTGTCATGGGTGAGGAGGGAGGGAGCAGCATGTGGGAGGGATGCGGGATGCCCCATGGCTTGGGTGGGCTTTACAAGCTTCACACGCATCCTGTGGGCTAGATGGGCTTCCCACATCATACCAGGTCATGCCTCAGATGGCCATGAGCAGATGTTCTCTGCCTTGCTCTTGCCTCTTCCAAGACAATGCCCATTCACCAATTGTCCCATGAAAGACCCGTGGAGTGGAACAAACCCGGTGTGGCCTACTGGCAGAAGGAAGTGGACCTGCATGGCCTGCACATCACCACACTGCTGTTCATGCACTCCATCCCTTTGGGTGCAGTCCTAAGTTGAGCGGTCCCTCTGCCCTGAAGACACGGATGACTCAGGTGCCTGGGTCAGTCTCCTGCAAAGAAAAATGCCTTGGTCGAAGCCCCATTGTCCACATCACCCACAGGTGTGGGACACGGACAGTTCTGCACTAGCACCAGTGAAGCATGATGCTGCCCAGTGCCTCAGTTGAGACATTACAGATTTGCAGGGCTGGGACTGGTGCGTGTGCACATCGTGTGTTCCTGCTCTACTGCAAGTGAAGACATATCCCCAGAAACCTCTTGGCAACCCCTTGCTTTCAAGTGCTGAGTCCCAGAGCCATTGCATACGCTGCTGGGCAGCAATGGAGACAGTGACACGGCTGATGTGTCACTTTCTCCCCGGGGATGTCTTGGCAGTAGCATTAACCAGAGCCACTTCCTCCCAGCTGCAGTACCAAGTGAGCCCTTGTGCTCCAGCAACAGCTGCTTTCCTCCTCCCCACTGCTGTCTGCTTTCTGGGGCTTGGCTGGCAGATGCTGTGGGGCAGGCAGGTCCTCCCTGCAGCCCTGGGACAATCCTGCCCAGGGTACCCTCCCCAAACCCAGTCAGGGGGCATGCAGCTTGGGATAAGGATGCCCATTTGGTGGTCTAGCTCTGCCATCCTCAGTCCTATGCTTGCTTCTGACTCGGTTCTGCTCTGAGTCTGCAGCATCCTCACCCTCATATTGCTGCTGCATGCACCTTCCCCCCAAACAAAACTACCTTAAAGTATGGATGTGCCAAAGTTTGGTCTCAGGGAGCCCTCTGCACCTCAGACCAGTTGCATGATCACCATGGTGCCACCAAAACAGGCAGTCCTGCCCTGCCTCACTCACCTCCCCGTCTCGTATTTGGGCAGCTGACTCGAGGGCTTGATCAGGGACCAACCCATGCTCTGGCTGCCTCTAGGTGCAACAGGCAGGGGAGGATGCTGCCACCAGCCCCACCCAAAGTAGGAACAAAGCCCCATTACTGTGGCAGCATCC
Source organism: Pelecanus crispus (assembly GCF_030463565.1). Taxonomy (NCBI): domain Eukaryota; kingdom Metazoa; phylum Chordata; class Aves; order Pelecaniformes; family Pelecanidae; genus Pelecanus; species Pelecanus crispus. The sequence goes on from NC_134650.1 coordinate 25,822,827, forward strand.
ACTGCGCCTCTCCTGTGTCTGAGGTGGCATGGTCCATATACATGAGGGATTGAGTCTTCCATCCCTAGCCTGCCTTCACCAGGCTCCCCCTAGGTGATGGCTCGGGCAGTCACAGTACACATTAATCCAGCACAGGACAGGTGAGTGGTTTTTTGTCAAAACAGCACAGACCACATCTAGATCTAGACATCACGCCTTTGAGACATACTCTCATTGATAGCAATCAGTTCTTTCCCAGAGATGTTAAAAATTAATTGAATGTATATAAGGCATGTTCCTTTTCCAAAAGGCAAATTTAGCAAATAGCAGTGTTTTAAAGACTGTTTTTGCAAGTAGAGGCATGCCACAAATCACAGGGGAAAACTTCTCCGATTTGTTTTTGCTAGGCTCCTAGTGTTGAAGTATCATCACCATACACCTGTTTGAAAGGGAACTGAATTTCATGGAATCATAGAATCATAGAATCGGTTAGGTTGGAAAAGACCTTTAAGATCATCCAGTCCAAACATTAACCTAACTTTACCAAGTCCACCACTAAACCAGTTAAGGGTAGAGTAATAATTTCATGTTTCCTGGCTTGGTGGCTGGATTATTTTTTAATGAAAGTAAAAACTAGGAATCATAGAATCATCATTAAGGTTGGAAAGGATCTCTAAGATCATCAGTCCAACCATCAACCCAACACCACCATGTCCACTAAACCATGTCCTAAAGTGCCACATCTACCTGTTTTTTTGAACACTTGCAGGGATGGTGACTCCACCGCCTCTCTGGGCAGCCTGTTCCAATGCTTGACATTATGTGAAGAAATGTTTCCTAATATCCAACCTAAACCTCCCCTGGTGCAGCTTGAGCCCATTTCCTCTCGTCCTATCACTAACTACTTGGGAGAAGAGACCAACACCCACCTCACTACAACCTCCTTTCAGGTAGTTGTAGAGAGTGATAAGGTCTCCCCTCAGCCTCCTCTCCTCTAGGCTAAACAACCCCAGTTCCCTCAGCCGTTCCTCGTAAGACTTGCTCTCTAGACCCTTCACCAGCTTTGTTGCCCTTCTCTGGACATGCTCCAGCACCTCAATGTCTTTCTTGTATTGAGGGGCCCAAAACTGGACACAGTATTCCAGGTGCAGCCTCACCAGTGCCAAGTACAGGGGGACAATCACGTCCCTGCTCCTGCTGGCCATGCTATTCCTGATACAAGCCAGGATGCTGTTGGCCGCCTTGGCCACCTGGGCACACTGCTGGCTCATGTTCAGCCGGCTGTTGACCAACATCCCCAGGTCCTTTTCGGCCAGGCAGCTTTCCAGCCACTCTTCCCCAAGCCTGTAGCGTTGCATGGGGTTGTTGTGACCCAAGTGCAGGACCCAGCACTTGGCCTTGTTGAACCTCATACAGCTGGCCTCGGCCCATCGGTCCAGCCTGTCCAGGTCCCTCTGCAGGGCCATCCTACCCTCCAGCAGATCGACACTCCCACCCAACATGGTGTCATCTGCAAACTTACTGAGGGCGCACTCAATCCCCTCATCCAGATCGTTGATAAAGATGTTAAACAAGACTGGCCCCAAAACAGGGCCCTGGGGAACACTGCTTGTGACCGACTGCCAACTGGACGTAACTCCATTCACCACAACTCTCTGGGCTCGGCCACCCAGCCAGTTTTTTACCCAGCAAAGAGTATGCTCGTCCAAGCCAGGAGCCGCCAGCTTCCCAAGGAGAATGCTGTGGGAGACGGTGTCAAAGGCTTTGCTGAAGTCCAGGTAGATGACATCCACAGCCTTTCCTTCATCCATCAGGCAGGTCACCAGGTCATAGAAGGAGATCAGGTTGGTCAAGCAGGACCTGCCTTCCATGAACCTATGCTGGCTGGGCCTGATCCCCTGGTTGACCTGCATATGCCTGTTGAGCGCACTCAATATGAACCGCTCCATAATCTTCCCCGGCACTGAGGTCAGGCTGACAGGCCTGTAGTTCCCCGGATCCTCTTTCTGGCCCTTCTTGTAGATAGGCATCACATTGGCAAGCCTCCCATCATCAGAAACCTCCCCCTGTTAACCAGGACTGCTGATAGATAATGGGGAGTGGCTTGGCAAGCTCCTCTGCCAGCTCCCTCAGTACTCTCGGGTGGATCCCATCCGGCCCCATAGACTTGTGAACATCCAGGTGGCATAGCAGGTCATTAACTGCTTCCTCCTGGATTATGGGGGCTTCATTCTGCTCTCCGTCCCTCAGGGGGCTGAATACCCTGGGGATAACTGGTCTGGCTATTAAAGACAGAGGCAAAAGTGTCATTAAGTACCTCAGCCTTTTCCTCATCCTTGATGACAATGTTCCCCCCCCCCCCCGCATCCAACAAAGGATGGAGATTTTCCTTGGCTGTCTTTTTGTTGTTAATATATTTGTAGAAACATTTTTTATTATGTCTTACAACAGTGGCCAGATCGAGTTCTAGCTGGGCTTTTGCTTTTCTAATTTCCTCTCTGCATGACCTAATGAGATCCTTGTACTCTTCTTGAGTTGCCCACCCCTTCTTCCAAAGGTGGTAAACCCTCCTTTTTTCCCTGAGTCCCAGCAAAAGCTTCCTGTTCAGCCAGGCTGGTCATCTTCCCCACCAGTTTGTCTTACAGCACATGGGGACAGCCCACTCCTGAGCCTTTAAGACTTCCTTCTTGAAGAACACCCAGCTTTCCTGGAGCCCTTTGCCCTTCAGGACTGTCTCCCATAGGACTTTCCCAGCCAGTGTCCTGAACAGGCCAAAGTCTGCCCTCCAGAAGTCCATGGTAGTGGTTTTGATGGCCCTCCTCCTTACTTTCCCTAGAATTGAAAACTCTATCATATCATGGTTGCTAAGCCCAAGATGGCCTCCAACCACAACATCTCCCACAAGTCCTTCTCTGTTTGTAAACAGCAAGTCAAGCAAGGCACCTCCCCTGGTAGGCTCACTTACCAGCTGCGTCAGGAAGTTATCCTCCACACACTCCAGGAACCTCCAAGACTGTTTCCTCTCTGCTGTGTTGTGTTTTCAGCAGATGTCTGGCAAGTTGAAGTCCCCATGAGAACAAAGGCTAGCGATTGTGAGACTTCTGCCAGCTGCTTATAGAATGCCTCATCTACCTCTTCATCCTGGTTGGGTGGTCTATAACAGGATCCCAGCAGGACGCCTGCCTTGTTGGCCTTCCCCCTCATCCTTACCCATAAGCACTTGACCTTATCAACACAAACTGTTAAGCTCTATATAATCAAAACACTCCCTAACATACAGAGCCACCCCTCCACCTCTCCTTCCTTGCCTGTCCCTTCTGAAGAGCTTATAGCCATCCAATGCAGCACTCCAGTCATGAGAGTCATCCCACCATGTTTCTGTGGTGGTGACTTAAGTTGTAGCTATCCTGCTGCACAAGGGCTTCCAGCTTCTCCTGTTTGTTGCCCATGCTGCGTGCATTGGTGTAGATGCACTTGAGTTGGGCTATCAATTTCACCCCCAACATTGCCATGCCACCCTCAGGCTCCTCTCTAGTGAGCCTGGTTATATCCCCTTCCCCCTTCGAACCTAGTTTAAAGCCCTCTCAATGAGTCCCGCCAACTCATGGGCAAGAATCCTTTTCCCCTTTGGACAGAGCTGAACTCCATCTGCTGCCAGCAGGCCCGGTGCCATGTAAACCTCCCCATGATCAAAAAAACCAAAATTCCACCGATGGCACCAGCCTCTGAGCCACTTGTTAATCAGCTGGGCTTTCCTGTTGCTTTCAGCATTCTTCCCTGCCACTGACAGGATACAGAAAAACACTGCCTGTGCTCCTGATCCTTCAACCAATTGCCCCAGTGCCCTGAAGCCCCTTTTGATCACTTTTGGACTTCTCTCTGCAACCTCATGACTGCCAGTTTTGCACATCCCTCCACAGCATCTCAGTGTGAGATACTAAATCCCTTTGATATGCCTGCTCTGCCAGCTGGACCTGGCATGCATGTCTCTCACCAGCTCTAAGGGTCTTTGTAATTCCCCCTGTACCCTAGAACATGCAGGTTGGTGACAGCCCCAGCCTTTCCTCTTCTCCCATAGCAAGCTTTGTCAGCAGATGTTAATTTGCTTTCACATCCTCTGAGTAAAATTTACCATTTTGTTTGCTTGGTGTAAATCCTGAGATAAAGCCCAGAGCACAGGACAGAAATGCACACAAACACACTGTGCTTTCTGGCATGGCAAACGAAAAATAATCTTCGTTGGCAGGCAATAGCCAATGTTTCCCCTTCTGGACCTTGTGGAAAATGTTCCTTGCTAATGTATTTGTTTAGTTCCTCTGCTGTTATTCATAAGATTTTGCATACACGTACAATACCAGCACGTTAAGCACTCACACCTTTCATTCACTTAGTAAGACAACCTCATGACAATCAAGACTGGAGTTTTACGCCTCACTCCTACTGCCTGTAGCTTTTCTTTCATAGCAATGCCCCTTTTTGTGGCTCCACAGTTCTTTCTGCACCAGCATTCCATCAACTGTTCTTGCTTCAGTGGCCATCTAGTGCTGTGCTGTCCAGCTTCTAGGTGAGATATTCCTCTGTGGGAACATGACAGAAGTGATTGGCTCCTGCCCTCTTGTGCATCTGCAGTTTGTATTTGGGAACTGATCACAGATCTTCCCCCTTCCCCCTTCCTCAACCCTGCCAAGTCTCAGTCTCTCCCTAAGCTCCATGTGTTTCATTCTTTTTCTCATTTTGTTTCCTGAGGGCACAGACCTTCTTCTGCTTTTCTGATTCTACGCATTGGGCTGAGAGACTTCTTTAGTCTAACAAATTCTTGCTGCTTATCAACAGTACAAATCTCTGGGTCTTCCAGCTGTCTGTCTCAGACTGATCTCTCATTGAGGACCCTGAAAATTCTCCCCACCTCAGCACACCTCCCACATCACAGGACTGGCTTTCAGGCTCTGTTAGGTCATTTCAATGGCCTTTTCTATATTTTCACTTTTTAATGACCACAGACCACAACTCTACTTGCTGATATAGGCCATTTGCTGGAGAGCTCTGCTCCTCCAAACAGGCTTCCACAGTTTTCTTCTTCCAGGTTGAGGATGAGGCCATCACCCACAGTCTGTTAGAAACCTCTGTGGTGCCTCAAAACCAGACAGTATCAGAAACAAAAAATTAACCTTTTAAATCTCCTATTTTTGCTGTGTCATCACATTTTCATAGGCTTCCACTGTTTTGGAGTCATAACTTTATAATGTTCACTTTGCTCTGGGGCCCCATGCTGCATGGTTGATCATTAGAGTTTAAACAAGCACTGCTTCTCCAGGAGTCAGAGTCCAACCTGGTGCGAAGAGGTAGAGGAGTAAACAACCAGCTTTGCCTGGCTCACCACCCAGCCTCTTCACAAGTGCTACTGCTCTCCCCAGGCCTCTGGAAGGGACTTTGGACCAGCTCCCAAGAAGGGATTCAGATGGTTCATTTGCTCTGAAACCTTTTTGCATTGTCTAAAGTTCAAGATGAGCATTAAGGTCCTTCTGTATACCCCTCTCCCATTATACCTCAGACAGACATATTTCACATATGGATGCTTTCCATCTCACCAAGCTAGGAAGAGTCAGAGCCAGTTTTCCAAGACGCAGTCACACCTCCTCCACTACCAGTTGCTAAAAGCTCATGTGTCCTCATGCTCACTGAGATGTTTGCACAAAGGGCAATGACAGTGTTGCTTACAGAACTACTGAGAAACACACTTTTCTTTGCTAGCCAGGGGAATGGGTGCATGGCACAATTATCTTTCGTACATTTAATCTACCATGTAAGTGAGAATAAACTTGCTACTATTTATCAAGCCTATTTGCTCCATGATGTATTCAGGGCTGTTTCCGGCCATGTAATCACATATTAGTCACTTGCTGAAGAATCAATAGATAGTGATGAATGAAATGCTAATCAAGGGGTGGGGTGAGACCTACCCAGCCCTGTAACTGTTTGAAGCTGGGCAGGTCATGTCCACTCTCCCTGACTCATTTTCTTTTTGGCTGAAGATGACTAGGGACACCCCATTGTGAAGGGATTGTGCAGGGACTAAGGGTGAGAGCCTGAGCTTAAATGAAGCTCCCAGTCAAAGTGAAGAGGTCCCAAGTAAGGCTTCTCATGGCCCTTCTTAATAGCTTTGCTGTTTTCCCAACAGACAGATCCAGGTTACACCTGCATTACACCAGAGCTGGCCTTGAGCCCAGGAACCCAAACCACTGGCAACAGGGAATGCAGATGCAAAGCACTCAGGACCCTGGCATAGCAAATGGTGTCTTAACACGAGAAGAAAACAAGGCTGATGCAGGTTTCCAAGCAGGCTCTGCCCAGTGCAGAGGACAGCTACAGGAACTGCTGGGTTTCTTAAGATCAAGATGAATCTGCGGGGAGCCATATGCCGCTTGTGGATACCTCAGGCAGGGAGTAAAGACATTCCTCCTTTTCCAAGCTTATGGTGGGTTCTGTGGTCCAGACTACAGAGAATCCCACCAAAGCCCCTGAACCAGGGTTTTTTTCTAAGCAAAGCATTTCTGAAGACCTCAGACCAGCTCATTGGAAATAGCAGGCACAGAGGCTTAGATGGAAGCTGGGCTGGATGATTAATGCTGACGGGAATCAAACACAATGCCAAGAGAGGCACAAAGTGCAGAAAACACCTTCACTCCCTGCATTCATGTGCCAGGCCCAGGGACAAGTGGGTAGAGCAGGGTGAGGAGACTCTCTACTTGTGAGAGAGAGCACAGAGGAGCCAGTTTTCCTTCAGTGCTGCTGGACTTTAGAAGGATGGAGGGGCACAGTCACCTCCTGCCCAGAACAGCCATCCCCATCACAGCTGCGCTGGTGGCGGAAGCCTGCTCAAGGCCCACTGCACTGCTGATCTGGCAGTGGGATGAGAGGGGAAGGACAAACCACCAAGCCTTTTGCTTCCCCTTCCAACCTGACAGTTTAAAAAATGTTGCCCAATGTACTTTTCATAGTCTGAGCATACACAGAGTACAACTTAACTGGACTGAGTTTCAGAGCCGTGAGCTTGATTCAGTTGCCCAAAGACAGCCACTGGCTCAGTGACCATGGAATTCTTGTAAGGTACTGGACTGTACTGGTGCTGTTTTAGGACCGTCAGGAAAGGTACAGGAGAAAGCGTGGAGACAGATGCTTCCCTGCAAAGCCTCTGTCTATTAGCATCTCTCTAATGCTAAGAGATGTGCAACAAGCTCTGGCTAGGTCACTGCACACTGGTTTCACAGGAACTGACTTCTTGTTGCAAGGAAGAAGAAACGAAAGCAGAGGTGGTTTGGGTGTTGTCAATTCTGACCTAGGCTTGCAGAGGCCACACAGCCAAGTTCCCTGTAGGACTGCCCCCACGCAGCCCCAGAAGTCTCCCGGACACAACTGCCATCTGGTCTAATGCCCAGGGCTGAGCAGTATCAAGGCTAACAGGAGAGCCCACTGCAACTGCAGAGCCTTGAACCCCTGCAGACACATCGGCAAAGGGGATTTTTTTCCAAGTAAATCTTTCCCAGAAGAGGATTTAAAATGCCCAGGCTCTCCATGCAACCTCACTTGGGCCACAGTGTTTGGACCCAGTGTCAGCTAGGGGCCTCAAACTGGGTTCAGAAGCACTTTTCTGGGGATATTCCTCTCATGACAGCAGTCAAGAGGTCTCAGCTACCTGGGTGCAGCAGTGCTGGCAGCACTGACAGTTGACCATAGGGACAGAGCCACATTGCCAGGGCCCACAGAGACACTGCAGATCCCCACTGGCCTCTTTTCTGCCACCCTCTGGGGGCAGTCGACTGGGTTATTCTTCCTTCTTCAGCACAATGCCCTGAAGAGGGACCTCAGAACCACCAAGCAGGACAAATTTGCTTTCCCACTATTATATGTGCTAACAGGGATGTCTGAGAATGGGCTCTCATACGTGACACGGAGATATGCCCCACCTCAGAAACACTAGGGCACAGGCTAAAAGACCAGCTTGCAAGTGGCTTGGTTTGATATCCATGTGTTGCAGTGAGAGGAGGGGCCAGGGATAAAACCAGCATTTTATCACCTGATGGGTGGACACAGTGCTGGGAAAACAACTTCTTTCCAACCCATCCTCTTTGCTAAAACCAAAATATATAACCTTCCTCCCAAAACTGCATTACCCCACCAGCTGCTCCGCGATGAGAGCCCAGCCTCTCAACTGGTAGGACCTGGACACTTGACTGACACCCTAAGAAACACACCAATATAAGACACAGGAAAAATTCTTAAGCCTGCAGAGGGACTTGTTCCTCTGTAGGGAACATCTCCGCTTCATGTCCTGTTTCTGAGGGATGCAGCAAGACAGGACATTAGTTGTGAGGGTCAGGTTGCTGCCTGGAGAGGTGGCTCTCACAGTGGGGAGTGAGGAGTTTTTAGAGACACTGAAGCTGTGTCCGCAGGACACCAGTGCCCACCAAAGTTAGGTGGGGACTGAGGGCAGTGTGGCAGCAAACAGGTGGAACATGCTCGTATTTATACACTCAAGTGCTCCAAAATTCGGTAATATCAGAATCAGGCTGTACCAGGCAGCAGGAAGTTACCAGGGCCTGTTGTAGAGAAACTAAAGCACTTGGGTAAACTTTTTTTTTTTTTTTGGTTGCATTTCTCTTTATTACCTTCTGGAAGCCTCACAATATTTAACTAACAAGGTTTTCAAAAAAATCGATAATCCCCTATTTGGTACATGGGGAACTGAAGCGTAAAAGTGGGTCAAGCAATGTCCATATTAGGAAGTATCAACAGATGCTTAGAGCTTGTCTTTTTTCACAGTTCACATTTATATTCAGAACGGGCTCCTACTGACTTCAGCTGTGGCTGCACATTAACTGTTTCTACACAGCAGATCGCAGGGGATCCCCATTTCCAGGACTCTTTGAAGCAAGCACCTAGGAAGAGTTGGTTAACATAATTTGCCTGTAGTGTGCAGGATCTGTGTGGAATAGGTGGCCAAAACTCCATTCCTCAGTGTGGTTCACCATGACTGTTTGTTTGTACCCTTCTGTCCTCATTTGCTACATATCTGCCAATCTTTGCAACAGATGGAGCAGCATCTCTGGTGACAAGTCACCTAATTGATGGCCTGAGCACAGAATGAGGCAGGAAAAGGAGAATGGGACCTTTAATTCAAATATATGCTATAAAGAGGGTTTCTGCTTCTTAGCATTTATTAGCATAATCAAAGATTTATTCCTAGTAAATTCCAATTTCTGTATTGCTGTTCAAAACCAAAAGGTTCTGAAAGCATTTTTATATCCCAAGGCAAACTGTGGATCAGAGGCACAGCAGTGTAGTTGAGCTGCGGTAGAGCAGGATAAAGTTAGCACAAATCACCTGATGCTATCACCAGATTTATACGATATCTTTATTTATTTTCTGATTTACCTATCAGTATCACAGGTGTTTTGTCTAGTGTTTGTCAAACAAGAATGAAAATAAGCAACAGAAATAATGATGCTTATATAAATCAGAGCTGCTCAGTTGTTACTTCACTGTTGAGTTCCTGGTTGTGCACTCACCATAATGGGATTTTAACATTCTTTGTGCATCTGGTTTTCCATGTAATAATTTAAAATAAAACATCAACACCCACCTCCAGGCTGGCATCAGAGCTGGTACATGCAGGTCCCCTCCAGACACAGCCCTCCAGCTGACGCTAATGGTCTCTTTTCTGTTTTCCCTTTCGCCTCACGCCCTGTTTTCCCATCCCTCACCACCACCAAACCTTTTCCTTGCTTTACTCCTTTCCATGCCTTTGGTCCAGCTGCTGAACCAGGTACCTGGCACCCATTAACAAAAACAAGAAGAAAAATCCCCCCAGACACCTACATCCCCAAGCTACAGCCTACTTACCAAATTTATCGTGTCTGATCATCATGGGGAGAGCCAAACCAGGTGCATTTCTGGGCAGGCAATGAAGACCATCTGTGAAAGATTTGGTACCTCCCTGATAAATGGGGTCAATACGGGGACTTAGGGTCGTCCCTCCCCCATCTAGGAGAAAAATCGTATTGCTGTGCCGAAGGTGCTGAAGACATCACCCCAGAAATGCTGTAAGCCTTCTCCCCTGCACCCCAGCCTTGGGAAGAGATGGGGGTCCCCTCTAGCCACGCCAGAACATCGCTCTGGGAGCCGTCGCTCCTCTCCGCCGGGACAGGCGGGGACCCCGGGACGGGGGTGGGGTCGGCGTGTTTGTACTGAATATTAGATGGGAAGGAAAAAACATACACCACCACCACCCCCCGCCTCCCCCCCTCCCCGTGGTTGGGGCAACCCCCTCACGGCCAGCCCGGGGCCGGGAGGCGGAGCCGGGCCGGTCCCGCCCCGCCGGGGGTGGGGAGGGCGGCGATGGCGGCGGTGCGGGCGCGCACGGTGCTGCTGACCGGCTCCAACCGCGGCATCGGGCTGGAGCTGGTGAAGCAGCTGCTGGGGGCACCGCGACCGCCCGCCTGGATCTTCGCGACCTGCCGGGACCCCGAGGGGCCGCGCGCCCAGGTCAGTGGGGGGCGGGGGGCCTCGGGGCGGGCGGGGGGGTGTCGGCAGCACCCTTGGGTGCAGGCAGATGCGTTTAGTTACGCGCTCGGCTAGCTTCACCGACGTGAAAAAAAGCATTGGGGTCGCAGGGGGCCTCGTGTTTGCACCGTGCCCTGCTCGGTGCTCTGAAGGTGTGCTGTGCAGTGGGTGAAGAGTCAGCCGTGCCAACCTTAAAACTGCGCTGCTGGGCTATTTGAGGCTGCGTTGGCTGCGCGCCGCAGGCACGGCGCCGGCTCGCACGGAGTTGGGTCTGAGCAAAGTTGGACTCGGTGGCTGTGGCTCCTGAGCTGGTGTGAATTGCAGCGATGCTGCTCGGGCCAGTTCTGCGACGTCTTACCGGTCTCCACAAAATCTGGGCGTTCATTAACTGGTGGAGCCTGAAAGCTGCTGTGGGATCCTCCTTCCCCTGCTTTTCACTTCTCTAAAATGGGAGAGACTCACACGTGTTGCTTCAGCAGGAAATCACAGGAGCAAAGCATCACTGTGCTTCCAGATTTCTTTAGGCCTATCTTTGGTTTTCTTCTGCTTCCTGTGACCCACTGAAAATACCAGCAGGGAGACATTTGTTCTCTCATAGATCCTGGCTCCAGCTGATTTGTTTGCTGCATCTTCTCGCAGCTTGGCTTTGTGCAGGGATCCCACCTTAGGAAGTCCTTGAGGTGCTCTTTGTGTGCTTACTGCCAGCACACATTCTGGCTCAGGAGTAATCACAGTGCAGTGAGAATCCACCCCGCTGCCAGCCCAGGGGAGCCCAGCTCCTGCTGCTGCCGGTGCCCAAGCTGGCTGAGACGAAACTAGCTCAGGTCTCTTATTTTTGCCCCGTTCTTCCCCCCACAGCTTGCTGGGCTCAGGCAATGATGAGATCAGAGGACTTTTTGCAGGGCTGGACTGCAGCCAGTTTCCCCCAGGTGGTCCATGTGCATCGCTCTCAACCATGGGATGCTTCTCTAAGCCTTGTCCAGCTGTGGTAGGGTGAGGGCAGTGTCTTGATGGTGTTGCTGCTCAAGTCCGTGACCACAGGAGACTGTGGACGGAATGACTCTCTGTCAAACTGGTGCCACCACAGGAGCCACATCGCTCCTCCTGCCCCTTTGTGCTTGGATCACGTATTGGGGCAGGTGAAGCTAGACTTACACTGGGATGGTGCGAGGCTGTAGAGGCTAGCAGCTGGGCAAAAGAGGGGAGGAGAAACATCTCCTGTTGGCTATCACAAACCATTTAGATGGATTTTCCATCGGTTCCTGTGCCCAGGGGGAATGTGGGAACATGGGGCCTGGGGGGGAAACCCAGAGGTAACTGAAGGTGGACCACAGCCAGCGCCAGCAGCTCTTCCACTCCACACTGGTAGGATGAGTCCCAGGGGAAGTGTTCCTTCACAAGAAGCCACCAATTCATGTTTCCCCTGCAGCATTCTCTGTGGGCTTGTTTTTAAGAGGTTTTTAGTTCTAAAAGTAATAGTTTTGGACACATTGAATATGGTGTTCTGGTTTCTGTCATCTAAAACCTGCTATAGTTGAAGAAAGCTCAGAGCAAAGAGCTGCTAGGAACCGTAAAGTTGAAAGTTTTACTTTTTATCCCTTTTGGCTTCTGAATCCACTGTGTTTGGTGAAAATAATCAATAAAAATGTGCAAAGTGCTTCATTTCACTTGAGTGGGTGAGACGTAGTGTCCAGAGCAGAGTGGATCCTGGGATTGGGCTGTTTGGATCCAGATGTGACTTCCCCAAATGTTAAGTCTGATGTTGGCACTCACAGCCATTCCTCCTCCATCTCACTTCCAGCAGCCTCTGGGAGACACTTCTGGCCGTATCCCTGGCCAGTTTGCATCATCTCCTGGGTGAGTTGGTTCTTAATAGTTTACTCTCATCCTTTGCTGTGGCTCTGCCTGGGTGGTGCATGTAGACCCTGTGGGAGAGTGGCTGTAGTATCTTGCAGTTGTGGCTATGTCACGCTCTGAGCACATGCCCATTGCTTTGTGGAGCCTAGAAGAAGCCTGAGAACCTAGGCAGGTCCCCGGTCCGGCCATTCACAAGCGCTGAGTAACATCGGGAAGATGTTTCCTTCAGGGTGGACCATTGCTGGTGTCCCAGGATGATGCTTGGCATCACCTCTGCCTCATGCTGATTGTTTCCATGTCTCTTCGTAGGAGCTGAGAGATCTGGCATCCAGACACCCAAACCTGGTCCTTGTGAAGCTGGGTAGGTACGCTCTGCCTCTGAGCTGGTAAATTTGTGGCTGCCGGCCATACTTGCCCCATTTCTTCCTCCCTCCCTCCCTGCCTTCAGGCTCTACATGAGGATCCAGTTCTTCAGAGCTGCATCAAGTCCTGCTGCCAAAAGCCCAGCTTCTCCAGACCTGTCTCAGCCCCAGTATCCCGTTCCTTGGAGCCTCCTTGCCCTGTGGCCACAGGACCAGGAGGTTCTGGAGACCCACCCTGGGTGACCTCCAGCTCTGTGAGCTGAGAGGCCGTGTCCTTGCTCTGCCATCCAGCTGAGCTGCCTTGATCCCAAGTCCCAGGCAAGACCAGGAGGGCTCCAGGAGGAAGGCAGCTCCCGTGGAAATGCTGTACAGTCGGCCCAGAGCCTGGGCAGGAGTTGTAGGACCTTGCAGAGCCATCCTGCAGCATGTTTCAGCACAGCCCCCGTGAGGACTGTCCCCCCTAAGACTGGGTTCTCCAGAGCTTGCTCAGGCATGCATTTTGTCCACTGACAGGAGGCTGTGGCCACTGGTGCCTGACACAGCATGGGAGGCACAGCAGCACTTTGCCACCATGGGGATGTCCCCAGAGCGGCTTTGCCTGGTGGGCTGTCCCAGGGCAGGGTCCTTCAGCTGCTGGTAGTGGGGCACCCTGTGCACGCAGGAGGAGGCAGTTTTGGGATGAGTTGGGGCTTGTGGGTGCCAGAGTGCTCTGAGCTGGTTGCACAGCACCATCTGGTGCCCACAGGTGGAAGGTCACACAGGTCGAGATGCATAGCTGTTCCTCAGCATCTTAACTTCCCTCTTCTCCCAGGCCCCCCGGTGGACCCCATGGCTCTCAAGCCCTGTTGTTTTCCACTGCAGATGTTGCAAATCCCTCAGCTATTACTGATGCAGCGAAGGTCGTGGAGGGGAAGCTGAATGGAACGGGCTTGAACCTGCTAATAAACAACGCTGGCATCTACACCCCGGCAGCATCACTGGAGATTGTAGATGCTGAAGACATGATAAGGACATACAAGACCAATGCGGTGGGGCCAATGCTTATGGCCCAGGTATGGGTGGAGCTCACCATGGAGGGGAAATTTAGCCCAGCTTGAGGGTAACCCAGGCTACCTGTGGTCACAATGGAGATCTCGGAGTGCTTTGCCAGGTTTCCTGGGGCTGCGGGAGGGAGAGGGCAGTGCTAGGGCTGTGCTCCCAGCCCAAGCCCTCTGTAGCCCTGCTTCATTGTGCTTGGCTAACTGGGAGCAGGCAGGGCCACTGCAGCAAAACACCCAGGCCCTCTTGGCTTCCCGCTGTTCCTCCTCATCCTCCCTGCTGTAGGCAGGTGGGGTTGCACTTGCCATAAGTGAGGCTGGTTCAAGGCACAGGCATCCCACAAGGTTGCTTCTTCCCAGGCGTTCCTGCCCCTGTTGAAGAAGGCTGCCCAGGAGAGCAAAGAAAAGGGACTGAGTTGCAGCAAGGCAGCCATCATCAACATCTCCACCGTCATGGGGTCCATTGAGAAAACTCCTGAGTCCTTCTTCAAGCCTGTCATCTCCTACCGCTGCAGCAAGGTATGGAGACAGGGGACCTGCCCACTCTTGTGAGCTCAGTGGGAGTTCGAGCTGCCCCTTGCCAGGCCTGATCTCAGGGCAGCACCTGAGATTGTGAAATGTAGGAACTTATCCATGCTGATCACTGCCTGAGCTCCCTGGGCATCTCCATGCCCAGCTGCTGCCCACCTAGGGGACACATGTGCCATCTCTTGAAGACCTTGCATTGCTTTTTCTCCCTTGTCATGAGGCAGTGATGGGAGGGGAGTCTGGTGTGTAGAGCTTTCTACTGCCCATGGCTGATGCTTCCTTCCTCCCCCAGGCTGCCCTCAACATGCTTACCAAGTGCCAGGCTCTGACCTATGGGGAAGCCGGGATCCTCTGCGTGGCACTTCACCCTGGCTGGGTGAAAACAGACATGGGCAGCCAGGAGGTTGGTTTTGGCTGAGCAGGTCGGGGGGGACCCATGGGTGGGGACCCAAGCCTGCAAACTTGCAGTGGCATGGGAGGTGCCTTAGGTGGCCGGGATGGCTCTCATGAGAAGGGATCTGTGTGAGAATGAGTTGCCTCTCGGGCTGCAAGTTGCCTGCATCTGTGCTGGGCCACTGCAGAACATCTGGGTGCTGCCTGGGAAATAGCATCAGCACATATCCATGGTGAGCAGGAGGCCTGTTCAGGGGCAAGAAGGCTTTGGGCAGGCTGGAGATGTGCAGAGAACCTTAATCCAACAGAGTAAGGAGGAGAGGAGCAGCACCATCCCATCCTGTGCCCCCTTCCTTGAAGAGCTGCAGGTCCATGAGGTCTCTACTCATCCTGCAGTATCCCTGTTTTGGGGTGCTGGTGGTCTCTCCAACCCTGGAGTTTTGAGAAGGCTGCACATAGCATCCCACTTGCAGCAGCGGTCTCTTACATGTCCTGTTGGTATAAGCCTGTAGCTGGCTTCCCAGCCTAAGCCACCTCCCTCCAAGCTATTAGTGAGCATGCAGATACCCAACCATCCTCCCGTGTAATGAACCCATCCCATCTCCCGTGGCTCTCTACTCATCTGGGTGGAAGGAGCCTTGCTGCTGACGTGCATGAGTGGAGCGGGTGCTGGTGGATGGTTGGAAATGATGGGGTCTCAGTCCTGCTCCTCACTTGTGCCTGTTGCAGGCTGACCTGACAGTGGATGCAAGCGTGCGGGGGCTGCTGTCTGTACTGCTGGTCCTTTCTGAGAAACACAGCGGGACCCTGCTCAACTGGGAAGGTAAAGCTATTCCTTGGTGACCACTCTCTGTCCCTGCGAGGGACCCCGCAGTGCCGGGAGACTCTCCAGGTGCCCTGGAGCACCAGGATGCTCAGCCCTCTGTGGTCTACAAGGCACCTACTTGGGACTCCACCACTGGACGTACAGGGCAGCCTGTGATCCCTGCCTTCATCATGTTGCTAATAAATAAAGTCACTTAGTATCTGTGCCCTCTCCCAGCTGCAGTGCCCCCACCAAGACTATCTCTGCCCTGGCCTGGAGCTGGCCCCTGCAAAAAATAACCCAGCATTATAGCAGTCTGCCTGCCTTGCCTTTGGCTGCACTGAGCCCAAGGAAGGTCCCAGGGGACTTGTAACCAGCCCAAAGGCCTGCTGTCCTCCCTGGCTGCTGAATGTGCCCATGTCTGCCTGGTCTTTGCCATGCTTCCACCCAAAGCATAGCGTCTTTGCTGTAGACTTCTTGGGGGGACTTTGTGCTGGACACAGTGTCCTTCAGAGCAGCCTCGGGGCTGGAAGGGGAGGACTAGTAGCACCACAGTCCAGTTCTGCAATCCCAGGCCAGACCTTCCCAGTGGAAGCCCCAAGTGGGCATGGTACCCCTGGGTGGGGAAACCCAGTGCCATGGGGGAGCACAGCATGGGAATAGCACTTCTGCAGGATGGAGAGGCTGAGAACCTCTCGGCTTCTGTGTGGGTCGGGAAGCCCTGGGCTGCATGAATTTGCCCAGGAGTTGGTAACATCCCGAAAGAAAAGGACTTTGGAGTGGTGCTGGGTTTTCCCTGGAGGGTTCTGCCATTTCTGGAAAGACCTTCTTGCGGGGGACGTGGAGAAAAGGAACAAAGGCTCCTTCAAAACCATGCCTAGTCTCAGGTGGGCAGAGCAACCTGGCTTGCAGGAGAGGCAAATCTACTGCTCCTTCCCTCAGAGGCCACCACCTCCTCTTTCTCATCTGGAGGATCAGCTGAAGCACCTCTGTCCCTCTGCATCTGGCCTTTTCTGGGGTCATATCTCTCCCCCGGAGCAGGGGCTTTCTTGGCAGCACCAGCTTTGCTGGGAATCTTGAGGCCATGCACTGCTCTGCACAGAAGCCCCCTCATTTCCCAACCAGGAGCACAGATGCTGCAGTCCCCCCACCCAGGCTTCACCCCACCAGGCAGACAGAGCATCAGGGCACTCTACTGCGCTGGGGCCATGTGTCTGCCCTGCCAAGGCAAGCTGTGCCCCAATAAGCCCTGGCACCTGCAGCCCAGTGAGTCACAGCCACCAGTGAGTTTTTCTTCCTCATCAGCTCCAGTCCCTCCCAAGCCAGTGGCATTTTGGTATCTGAGACTTTCAAGAGGCTGGGAAGGGGGACAGCAGGGAGCATCTGCAACCTGGGTGCCAGCCTGGACTGGGGGATGGGGTACCAGTGGCTGGAGGTAGCAGTGCTGCCAGAGCTTGTGAGGTTGGACCCCTGATTCCTTGTACCCCCTTCTTGGGGGTCCCAAGCAGCCCAGGTGAGGAGAGGCAAGATGCCCCTGTGAAGTTCAGGGGTGCTGGGAGCATCCCCAGATGCCAGAGTCCCTTACTCCATGGGCACTTTCCATAATGGATGGGCAGGTCCTTTCTGGAGCATCCTGTGTCCTGTGGTGACACAGGATGGCTGCCCACCTGCTGTGGCAGCAGGGTTTTGGCTGAGCTTGGGAGGCTGACAAATCTGTGAGCATCTCTCTCCGGCCCCCTGGGAACTGGGACATCACAGCGTGGGCAGGTCACCCAGGACATGGGTAGCCCTGTGTGCCAAAGGTGGTGGGAGGAGGGATGGGAAGCTCTGCAGGTGAAGTCCACTCTGGCATTACTAGAAGCCCAGCTGCTGGGGATGAAAACAAACTTCAGGGGGCTGCTGGACATTGAAGCACCGTGAGCATCAGCCTGCAGGAAACCCAGCGCAGAGGTCTTCCCTTCCGGTACCAGGACAGGAGGCTAATTGCCATGGAGAGCCAAGTGGCAATAGGTCAGTAGATCCCATTTTTCAAGCCAACAGGAGACTGGGGCAATACGACCCAGCTTGGACCTCTGCAACTGGGAATCACCCTTGGTGAGTGCCTTGCCATCACAAGTGAAGCCAGCTGCTCCCCAGGAGCCCATCATTCCACCCTCCAAGACAAGGCTTATTCCAGGGAGCACATGCTGGAGCTGAGCTGCCAGGAACTGTAGGAACTGAACAGGCCACAGTAACTTGGTGGCCAGGGATGTCTGAGCACCTTAAGGTGCTTCAGGACACATGTTCCTCAAGAAGCCTCAGTGAGGGGCCAGACAGGCAGGTCTTCCTGCTCAAATGCTTGCCAAGTGGTGTCAGCTTTTCCTTTGCACAAGTTCCGGGTGTTTGTGCTCATGTAGCTGGTTATCTCCCCATTTCCTCTCCTGACTGATGTTTCCTGTCTTGCTCGCTCCCTCTTGCCAGCTTTGCCCTTTGTGTCAGGCTTGCCTCTTGGCTCTGGGCAGCGTCAAACCTCAGCATCCCCCCTGCCCACCGTGATGGCAATGTGCAGCCCTGAGCACCGTGCCATGTGTCCTTTCACTGGGCTGCAGCACAATGCCCCAGGAGATACTTGAAATGCCAGCTCCACTTGGCCATCTAGCAGCTCCTTGGGAGCATGGGCAAGCTGGGACAGAGCAAGAATGATTTAGGATCCATCTGCTTTTAGCAGCAGATCCATCTCTGTTCTGAAGCTGGGGGACAGGTGCCAGCTGGACCAGTGCATTGCCTGTCCTATAACATGCATGTCACTGCCACAGGGGGCTGCTAGGTCCAGCAGTATGGAAATCTGGACAACCCCTCGGGGACCCTTCACACAGGGGCTGCACAAGGGCACAGGAACCTGGCTGGGGACTTCCAGGGACCATGGGTGGGGAGGCTGTCACCCAGAGCAGCTCAGACTGCCTCTGCCAACCCTTGTGGGGCTGCAGTAGCATCTGGGGGCAAACACATCTCTGCTCTAAGGACCCCAGGCTCCAGGGACCAACCTCAGTCAACATCTCGGTGGTGGGAAAGGCCCATATTTTCCAGGTCTTTCAGACCAATAGCCACTGCCAAAGACTTGTTGCACCAGGAGCTGGGGTCAGACATGTCCATGGGTCAGGACAGGAGTGGGGAGGACATGGGGAGTCCTGGCAGGACTTGCCAGGATCAAGGCAAGACCCATTCTGAGAGACAACCTCCCATGCCCACGTGGGGCAAACAGCAGCAGGCAGAGCCCCTGTGAAAGGCAAAGCCTGCTCCAGGAAGAGAGGGGCAAAAGAGGAGACTGGGAACGGAAAAGGGCTGCTCCTGTAACACAGATACAGCTGGGGAGGTGGAGCAGCAGGCAGGAGGCAGGTCACAAACAGCCGGCACACGAGGAAGTGCTGGGACACCAGCAGAAGGGCAGCCAGGGTGGTCAGTTGCAGCAGCTCCAGGTGCAGCAGACCTTCGCTGGCCAGGGAAGGACAGGGAGCAGAGGCAACGAGAACTGCAGGGACCTCAGCCAGGACCTGGAGATCCCCTCGGCAGGAGTCTTCTTCCAGCCGAAACAGCTCTTCATCCTGCCAAGGTGTGGGCACTGTCCGTGGCATGGGGGGCCGGGGCAGCAGGATGGTCACGGTGGGGACATCTCCGTGCCTGGTGGCACTGCAGTCCTGTGGCTCAGAGCTTCGGGTGACTGTTCCCAGAGCCACCAGCAGTGGGGTAGACTGATGCTGGGAAGGCTGGATCGTCTGGGGACCTGCAGCTCTCTGGGGGGGTGCAATGCTGGGAGGGTGCTGAGGCTGGGACCCAGCCTGGGTGCATGAGAAATGTGGCTCAGGAGGAAGCACATCGCAGTCCCTGCAGCACAAGGGCTGCCAAAGAAGCCAAGAGGGGCCAGCAGATAACGTGCTGAGGCTTCCTCTGGCATGCCGCAGTCACAGGGCCAGGGTTGCTCTGTCGCTATCTGGCCCTGCAGAGCCCCATGCATCCCTTCTCCCTCTGCTGTATTATTGTTAAGTGGGGAGGAAGCAGCTCAGCAAGTGCCACCTCAGGCTTTTAACCCGCTGCTGCCTGGCTTGCTGCTCTTTGCTCCAGTCGGCCAGAGCTGGGAAGGTTCCACGGCTGCCCTGGGAGGACAGTTTGGTATGGGGGGCTTGCTACAGGCTTTACCTCCCTGGGGACCAGCAGCATCCCCCAGCAGGTCTCCTCCAAGCCATGTTGTCTCCCACGGGTCTCCCACAGCCACCCTTGCAAAGGGTGGACGCTGTCATTGTCATCTCAGTGTGGAGAGAAGGTCCTGAAGGCTTTAGGTGCCAATGATTCCCTCCTTGCTCTCTCTTCCCCCTTTTAGCTGGTTGGATCCTGCCTGGTGCTTCCTCTGGAAGCCCCCCTGCTCTGCTGGCAGGGGCCACCATGGAGGCAGCAGCTTTACCAGCTTTGCACAGATTTAACCCAAATACCTAATAAACAGTTTGGAGGAAATCCATCTTGAGGAAGAAAATTGCAGCACTTCACCAGCTTCGCTTGAAGAGATGGGGTTTAATTGAACCCCAGGGTCTCCGGAGGTGCTACCTGCTACTCCCTGGGTAAGTGGAAATCATACAGACATCTCAGAAACCTTCTCTAGATCACCTTATTCTCCTGCAACTGAACTCTGCCATATTGTCCCCCCGCTTCTCGTCTGGCAGGGAGGGGACCTCAGTGTCCTGTCACACAGGCTGGGCCTGTGTCCTCCCCAGTGCTGGCCACTGCAGGATGCCTTTCCCAAGCATTGGTGTCCGTGCAGGAGCAGAGGTAGGTCACCCAGCCGCTGAGCCTGCCAGGGTGATGCAGAGATACTCCACGCTCTCCTGCAAATACATCCCTATGTTGGCGTGCCCATTTTATGCCCCAGTGCCCCACGTGCACCCCCAGCATAAACCAGCAGTTCACCTGGGCCAGCCTGCTCCATGCCCTGGGGCCCTGGCATAGCCACACATGTGGATCATCCAAAAAACCCAGTGCCACCTGTTTGGGAGCTGTGCAAGCCATGCTGTCACCTGAACTCAGCACGGGAGCATGCACGCGTGGGTTGCTGTGAGGTGCTCGCCCTCCCTCCCATGGCTGAGTTTCTGCCCACACCTTTGCCCCCAGTGGTGCCCACGGAACCAGTGACCCTGACAGAGCCGCTCCTTGGCTGTAGGACCCATTCCCGCTTTGAAGGGTCCTGCCAGGGGGTTTCGTGCAGGTCAGCCTCTCCCTGCCCATCCCCCGGCACCGGCTGGGCCTGAATTTCCAGCTGTTGCAGAACAAGTTCCTGGGAGGCTGCACCCGGAGCTGGCACCACACCGAGCTGCAGGCATGCCTGTCTGGTGTCATAAGCACGCACAGGGGGCCGTGGGGATGGCGGAGGGGATTAAGCTGCCCAGGGCATGCCATGGGCTGGGGCAGCTTTCCTGCTGCTTGCCTGCAGGACAGGGCTCGCTAGAGAGGTCGTCCCCTTGGTTCCCAGCATGTCACCACCCAAATGCCTCTGTGCAAACCCGGTGATTGGCACAGGCACTTCAGGGATGTCCCTGGAGACCAGCACGTACCATCCCATCCTCTCCAGCCACAGGGTTTGGGTCCCAGCCTTTGCCAGGGATGCAGAGCAGCATGGCCTGGATGCCCACTCAGGTCCCAGCCCTGCTCCCCTGGAGCATCCTTCCTCCCTTGTTGGCTTCAGGGAGAGGACTGAGCCCCAGTGATGGCAAGAACAAGATCCAAGCTCATTTTGATGAACTCTTTCCCCAGTGTCCCTCTCCTCAGAGCCAGGGAAGTGATGCTGGGGAGGAACTTGGCTCCTCTTTGTTGTTACAGGATAAAGTTACCCTTTAAACCAGAGCCAGTGCTGTCAGGGCTGCATACCATCCAAGAACATCGCTCCTTCCCAACGGCTCCAACATGCTTCTTGTTACTGTGCTTGCGTGGAGCCAGCCTACTCCCAGCCCTGGGCACAGCAAGGGGAACGCAGATGAGGGGATCCAAAAAGGAGCCTCAAGGCTCTTTTCCCACCCTGGGAAAGTTGGAAGCAAAGTGAAAAGGCGTCTCTCCAGAGAGCAAGCGCTCTCCTGGCTCTGGGATACATGGGGAAGAAGGAGCAGAAAGGAAGGGCTGGGAGCAATGGAAAGGCAGGGGGAGCTGGATGTGGCCAGGGTACACTGGGGGTGTCTGCTGTCCCCTTGGAGAAGGGCAAGGGATGCTGCCCTCACTGTGGCTCAGCTGGGGACCCACTTGAGGGGTCAGACTGCAAGTTCCCACCAGGGAAACTGTGTGCAGGGAGGGCGGTGGCATGCCTCTGGCACCCATCTTGCCACCCCCCAAGTCCAGCTCCAACTCAGTAGGCAGCACTAGCTCCTGGGACGGCGCAGAAAGCGGGCTGGCTTCCCCTTTGAGCTCCAGCCTCTGTTTCTGGTGGTCCCAAATCCAGGGGACCTCCTTCTTCCGTAAGCTGGCACCCCAGGAGACACCCCAGCACCCCAAAACTTTGCAGACATGGGCGTTCCTCAGCAGCATCCTGGCCATCCCACCTTCACTAGACCTCTGGAAGGGGCTGGGGCTTGCTTAGGGCTTGACCCCCCTGTGCTGAGCCATGACGTGCCTGTGGGGTGGAGGGGAAGGAAGCCGGCCCAGTGGAGCTGAGCCAGGGAGAACTTCCTGGCAGCAAGCTCCAGCCTCCAGCGCCTTCCGTGCTGCTGCAGATGGCTCCGAGCAGGATGGAAAGCAGAGGGCTGTGCGAGCCCTTTCCAGCCATTCCCCAGCCTTGTGCCAGTGGGGAGGCAAATGCCAGCTGGTGACGCAGCGCTGGGGCCCTGACACTGCTGCCTCGGCAGGGTGTCAGAGGGAAGCCTGACTCATCCCCAGCAGGAGAATATGAGACTTGCACATGTAAACAGAGCTGGCCCCAGCGCGCCAGGGCACGTGACAGATACAGGGAGAGACCGGCTGGAGCCACGGCCCAGGCCTGGTGGCATCGGTGTGTGTGCTAGAGGCATGTGAGAGGGGGCTTGGCCTGTGAAGAGCCAGAATTGGTACACTCCCACCCTGTCCTAAGGCTCAGGGGAGCATCACTTGGGTGGGGAGGATGGGGCAGGATCTGTGCTGTCAGTATGTCCCCCCTCTGCTACCCCTGCCCCACCGGCAGCTTTTAGCAACTAGTTTTACCACCGGTCTGCATGTTTGGCTGCCACTGCTGTCCTCCAGGGACACCCTTCCCAGCAGGGATCAATTTGGACCAGCAGCACCGGACAGGCAGAAGAGGCACACAATGAGGGCAAAGCTCCTGAGATGCCATCTCGTGGTGCCAGCTTCAGGAGTAGAGTGCAGCTTGTGGTGTCAGGAGGTCTTCCTGCATCTTCTGCAGGGATGGAGTGAGCAAGGAAGTGCCAGGCTCAGGTGCATGGAGGGTCACCGGGTGCCTGTCCCCCCCAGATCCTGGATCACTCAGAAACCTCCTGGTCGTCCGATACACTCTCCAGCACGTGGTTTCCCCTTGGGTTTACATGTGCCTTGCTGGGAGAGCTGCAGGCCAGCAGGGACAGGAGATGATTACAGCCACTTCCTATCCTTGCTTACCCACAGCCGGTTTCATTTCCTTAATCCCCATCCCAGCATTTTCTTTGTTGTTTTCTTTGGAGGGGAGGGATCATTTGCTGAAGGCTGGCGCTTGCTGCAGGGAGTGCTTTCATGCTCTGAGACCAACGTGAGTGCCTGCTGGCTGCCCCCGCATGGAGCCACTCAGTGCTTTTGGGTGCAGCAGGTGCTTCCCATGAGGGGGATGGAGACCCCACCGCGGTGGTGCCCAGGACCACTGTGGAGTGGTTCAGGGTACATGTGGGGTCCCCTGCATTACTCAGGGAGGACTGTATTTGCATGCATTTGCAAACAGCCCTGGCAAATTTACACACTCAGCCCTGCCAAGGCACCCCGTGCTCCAAATTGCCTTTTCCTCTTGCATCCCCTATGGCATCAGTGTGCCTGGCCTGGGCCACCTTCAGGGCAAGGTATTCCTGCAGCAGCCAACTCGATGGGCTGAGCTTTACCCAGCGCAATGCCAAATCCTCAGGCTGCTGATGCCACACCATGGTCTGGCCATGCCAGCCTCCCCACCGCTGGCCGTGTGTGCTGAGCTGGGCTGGTTGCTGGGCTTGCCCATGACCTCAGCCTTCCTGCTCAGTGTCAGACGGTCCCCAAGGGGCTGCGGGAATCTTGTGAATCATGAATACTTTGGGAGTGATTCCTCCAGGGTGTGCGTGAGATGGTTCCTACCGTGCCGAGGCAGGGACAGCTGCCTGGTTGCAGAAGGTGATGTGGTCCCAGCGGATGGTCAGCCTCCTAAGATGAGCTGGGGCTGGGCTTGGAGATGCTGCCTGTCACCTTCCCGGGATAGAGAAGGGACTTAGGAGAGGGGACAGCTGGCTGGTGGCTGGAGAGTCTGGACTAGCCCATGGTGTCCTTCTGGAGCTCCTTGCCCTCCTTGGACCATGCTGGGGCTGAATCTGATGCAGTCGCACTCTGGATGTTCTGGCTTTCCTGCAAAGCCTAGGCTTGGGTGCTTGCTTGCCAGCCAGAGTCTGGGCGAGCTGACCCAGAGCTGCCAACACCAAGCAGGTTTGTGGCCACTCCAAGGATGTCCTCATGTCCCTTCTCCCAGCCCCACAGGCAGGCAATGTGCTGGGACAGGCAGCTCTGCCCCACAGAGAGGGACAGGCTGGGTCAGGGCTGCACCCCAGACTGCTGCCACTGCACGCTGGCCTCGAGTGCACCAGGGAAGGGTTTCCAGCAGAGCTCAGAGGACCTGCTGGCACAGCCTTTCCCACTGCCGGCCAGTTCCCGAGCGTAGCTGAGGCGCTGGTGAGTCAGCTGGAGTGTGGCTCACATTGCTCACACTGCACCAACGCTGCACTGGCTCCCTTAGCTTTTTCCTAGGTTGTGTTCCCCAAAAACATGCACCCAGAGGGATGAGGAGCCCAGCGCCAGGATGTCGGGATGCTCAGCTCCAAGCCTGTGGCAGGGATGGCAGCAGGCTCTGCCGAGCCGAGGCACCTCGGCAGTTGTTGGGGTTGATGGCTGAGTTCCAAGTGTGTTCAGTGTGCGTGGCCATCCCGGCGCAAGGCTTGAAGCTCTGGCCTGCACTTACTGCCTTGCTCCAACGCTGAGCAGGAATGCTGAGCACGCAGCAGCTCCAGGGCGGCTGTGGAGGGAGGCAGGCCTGGAGCCAAGAGCTGGCCTCCTGCCCTCCAGAGAGAGGGGAGAGGAAGACGTGGCTCCAGGCCCAGCCTGCAGCAAGAAGAGCAATTTGGACAGAGACCAGTGGTGCAGGGGTCCACCAACGGCTCAGACCTTTCTCTGCATCGCAGCAGGCAGATGCAGGCAGCTGGCACAGCCGGTTGCTGAAGCTGCCAGGGAGAGGGGAATGTGCTTAGGGTGGTCCTGGGTCACCAGGCTCCAGCAAGGTGCAGTCCTGTGCTGGGAGGCACTGGGTGATGCCAGCTGGTGCTCAGACAGGGTGCCCAGCTGCCCAGCATGGGCATGGACTGCCTGAAAGCCTCCTCCTGTGGCCTGGGTCCAGGAGTGTCTGTATCCATGCAGGGAAGGTTAACCCCTGCCTGCTGGTGGTCATCATCCCTCCTTAAAACCAGGAAGGGGGGGTTCTGGGGAGCAGGCAGGCAGGGGATGCTGCAGGGACTTGGGTGCCGAGCCTGCCCTTGGTTTTTTTTGCAAAGTTGGTCTGCACCCAGCAAGCTCCCGGTGACCTAGAATAGCCTGTGTGGTGCGCCAGCCCAAGCCTTGGCAGAGGGAGTGTTTAGCTCAATGTACCCAGTCTGGCAGGGCAGGCAGGCGTGTGGCTGAGGGGAGGAGTGCTGCAGGCAGCCCTGTTGGCCCCAGCCTTGGTGCAGTCCCCTCTCTTGATGTCTGCAGAATGAGACAGCTGCTCCCCAACCTGGCAGCAGCCGGGAATGGTGTTTTACCTTGCAATGGTGGTGCATAGGTAAGTGAAATGTGGTGGTGTGGGTCAGTCCACCTCCAGGCACCCCAAATGTTTACCAAGAGGGTGGTCAAACCCTGGAACAGGCTTCCTGGAGAGGTGGTCAATGTCCCAAGCCTGTCAGTGTTTAAGAGATATTTGGATAATGCTCTTAATAACATGCTTTAACTTTTGGTCAGCCCTGAAGTAATCAGGCAGTTGGACCAGATGATTGTTGTAGGTGCCTTCCAACTGAAAATATTCTATTCTATTCTATTCTATTCTATTCTATTCTATTCTATTCTATTCTATTCTAAATGCTCAGTATCTGAAGACCCACCTTGCTGCGAGGGAGTGGGTAGGACCAGCTTGGTGGTCTTCAGTTGGGGTGGATGAGCCCAGGCAAGCTGTGGTGGGCATTAGGCAGCCCACTGAGCCAGGCTGGGGGCACGAGGAGGATTGGATGCACCCACACAGACCTGGCATGGGCGGGTGCTCCCAAGTGCCTGCTTTGCCACACCATGCCAGTTGCAGGTGCAGACCGAGTCCCCACAGCCACCTTGCTGGTGCAGCAGCAGGTCTGGCAGGTTGGTAGAGAGCCTGCAGAGATGGCGTGTTGGTGGGCCAAAGTGCTAACCCAGAGTTGGTATTGCTGGAAAGACTTGGAGAGGGTGACCCAAGTGACTCTGTGCACCAAGAGCTTCCTTTGAGTGCTGCATGGGGTCAGCTTCCCCCCCTGTTTTTACAGGGGGAGCCTTGGCAGGGATGTTGGCAGAGTGTCTGCACAGGGCAAGTCCTGAGAGCTCAGCAGAGCACTTCTACTTGTACTTTGAACATCCACACAACCCTCTGAGCCACGTTAGCAGAGGTTTCCTGCCTTCCCCCAGCTATCCTCACTCCCCTGACCATGCAGCAAGACCTGGCTGCCCTTGGAGAGCTTTTGGAGGTGGACAAGGTGGTGACACCATCCACAGGGTGTGGGTGGGATCCAGCCCCCCACTTGATCCACAAGTGATGCTGGATCAAGTGATGACAGCATGGCATGGTGGTGCTGACGAGGCCAGGCATGTGGTGGGCCATGGGACTGCATGGCACTGGGACCTGGGTTAGACTGATCAACCAGCTGGGTTGATGGATCCATACATCCCCTCTGCCTGTCCGTGTCGGCCCTTTGGCTTGGCATTTCCCTGGTAGCCACGGGACCTGCTGTCATCTCTGCCATCTTTGCAGAGCTTCTCCTTCCACATAACCAGGCCAGGGATGGGCTGGGAGCTGGGACACCTTGGTTCTCGCCAGGTGTCCTTGGCAGCAGCACTCTGCTCCTCAGTGCAGCCCCAGGAGAGTGACAATGGTGCAGTGATTTCCTTGTCACTGATATTGCCCTACTCCGCTGAGCTCTGAGACATGGCTATGTTCTAATTAGTGCTTTTGCATCACAAGGCTGGCTGGAGCACTGTGTTGTCTCTTCCATGCATGGAGGATGTCTCATCGGGGCTGCAAAGGCATCAGTCCCATTTAAAACTGGGTCGATGCAATACAATCTAGGACAGGTAGGAGGAAGATGGGCTTGGGAGAAAGGAGAGGAGCAGGGTGCATCCCCCCAGCAGGCATGGTGCTGGGGAGCATGGCTTCCTCCCTCCCCTCCACCTCCAGGGATGCTCAGAGGTGTCAGGGTTTAGGACCTGGACTGGCAGGCAGGGTCCGATCCAGGGCAGCCGTGATGCTCCATGAGGAAGCCAGCACTGTGAATCTGCAGCATCCATTGGGGTGTGTCGTGGTTTAGCCCCAGCCAGCAACTAAGCACCACGCAGCCATTCGCTCACTCCCCCTACCCTGATGGGATGGGGGAGAGAATCGGAGGAGTAAGAGTGAGAAACACTCCTGGGTTGAGATAAGAACAGTTTAATAATTGAAATAAAGTAAAATAGTAATGATAATAATAACAATATAATAATGATAATAACAATAATAATATACAAAGCAAGTCATGCACAATGCTATTGCTCACCACCCGCCGACCAATACCCAGACAGTTCCCGAGCAGCGATCGCTGCTCCCCGGCCAACCGCCCCCCAGTTTATATACTGAACATGACGTCCTATGGTATGGAATAGCCCTTTAGTCAGTTTGGATCAACTATTCTGGCTGTGCCCCCTCCCAGTTTCTTGTGTACCTGGCAGAGCATGGGAAGCTGAAAAGTCCTTGACTAGCATAAGCAGTACTTAGCAACAACTAAAAACAGCAGCCTGTGGAGGTTGGAGGCTGATGGGGATGGGGAACACAGGTCAGTGCCTATGCTTTGCTCTCCTAGGGTGGACTTGCCGCTTGGCAGAGGTCTGAGCATGGCTCCTGCTTTCCACAGTTGGGGTCGGGAAGTGGGGGGGAAGGCAGCGTGGGGTGCTGGTTACTGAAGAGCTGGGAGCAAGGATACTTGGGCGCTGTTTCTGCCTGCCACCGACTGACTGCACAGCCTTGGTCATATCACTTCACTGCCCAGAGATGCCGTCCATGCTATCAGTGGGCTGTGCAACGTGCTCGGGGTCTTTCAGGGAGAGCTGAAGCCTGGGAAGCTGGGAGGCTCCAGCCATTGCTTTCCTGGCAGGGAGAGGCTGTGGGCGCCATGTGCCCGCAGGAGGGCAAGCAGGCTAGGGCCGAGCAAGCCGGGCTGATCCCATCTCTGCGGCGGCAAGGGGAGTGCTGCTGCCTGCGTGGGCAGGGCTGCAAATAGGGCGCAGGCATCCCGCTCCAGCTCTCGGTGGGGTCGGCGGACCCCCGGGGGATGCCGATGCACCGGCGGGCTGGGCCGGTGGGGACGGGACCCCTGCACGGCCGTGGCAGCGGCGGTGATGGCGGTGGCGGCAGCAGTCTCCCTGGGGAGGGAGGCGCTCCCGGCCGTGCAGCCGCCATTGGCGCTGACTGTGCCGTGGTTTCCTGCCGAAATCACATGGCTCCCGCGTTTCCATGGAGAGAGCCGGGGTGGGCGCTGCCAAGAGCCTGCACGAACTCCCCGCTTGCTCCCCGTCCATGGGAGTGGAACAAAGGGGATGCACCGAGCCAGGCCCGCTCTCGCCCCGCGCGTCGTCCCCCGCCTCTCCTGGGACATGTGAGTGCCACCGGCACCTCCGCACCCTGGGCGACGCCGCCGGCCCCGGGGGAGACGCCGGTCACTGGGGGATAAAGGGGGAGTGGGGTTGGTGGCTTTAGCAGGGCTACACCCGGGGGGGCCGCATGTCACCACCTGCCAGCGACCTCGCCTGCCACCCGCCGCCCAGCCCCAGGGTGGGCACCCGAAGGGGTGCAGGAGGGTGCTCAGTCATGGCGGGGAGGGTGGGGACGGGGACGCGGCCCAGGGGCTCCGCTCCTCCGCCCCATGGCCCTGCGGCTCGGAGGGCTGCTCCGCACCCTGCGGCAAGGCCGGGACTGTGGCTGGAGACGCCTGGAGAAGGAACCGCCCGACTGCGGGACATTGGGCAAGCCCCCCCGCCCAAAGCCACCCGGTCCCCCCCCACCAGCCCCTGTCCAGGATCCGTGGGCTCCTCTGGCCGCTGCTTCGCTCCCGGGTTTGGGATGGCACCGCTTGTTTTGCTCTGCGGAGGAGCCGGTGGCGTGAGCAGTGCCCTGTCCCGTCTCCCTTGGGACAGCTGGGCAGGGGTACGGGAGGCAAAGGGGAAGCTGCCTGTGTCCATATAGGGCCCTCCCCGTGTGTCTGCGGGACGCCAGAGCCATCAGTCCCGGAGGAGAGGCTGCACCCATCTTCCCCGCCCATCACACCCCTTGCACCCAAGCAGGACCCCGGGGGGGAGCTCCTGAGGGACCTGGGTGCACCATGTCAGCTGGGTGCTGCCTCCTCCTCCTCCTGGGTGACGAGGGAGGAATGCTCTGAGGAATTAATGAGACAGATCTCGCTTTGTTGCTGGACTGATCCTCCTATCTCCCAGCCTTCCTCAGCCTGCCAAGAAGTGCTTGGGAAGGCCTCACACCATTAACTCTTTCTCTGCCGCACCTCTGGCTGTCCCAGGGCTTGCAAACAACCTCAGCAGGTTTTACCCTTGCCAGATTCCCCAGCAGACTACTGAGGCCACCGGCAAGTCCTGGCCTTCCTATAAATCCCATGTTGGCTGAGAACCTATCTCCTGGCCAGTGGCTGAGGAGCAGCCTTGCTACGTCCCCCAAGCATTGAGGGGGCATGAGGCTATGATGCCGCGCAAAATCAGGCAGCACAGGGCTTGCTGCCAGTCATGTTGCCTGCTCTCAGCTGGTGGAGGTCCCTGATGCATTGCCGTGTCCCCCCCCGGGCAGAGAGGGGCTGTGGTGGGAGCTGGTGTGGTGGCTGCTGAGCCCCCATGGAGGACACGATGTGATGGGGTTGAGTGTGGGAATGTGGGCAGCAATGGGCAGGGCAGGGATGGGGGATGCCGGGATGAGCAGCTGATGAGGTGGGTGTTGGGGTCCGACTGGGGGATAACTGTTGATCTGCAGCGGTGGTGGGGCATGGGAGCATCCCTTCCCAAACCCTTCCTGAGGCTCCCAGCTAGCACTCCCGCTTTGCCCAGGAATTTGCAGCCTGGGTTGCTGTGGGGTGCCCAGGACAGGCATCATCTGGTGCCTGCTGCTACCCTGAGAGGAGCTGGGCAGGAGTGTGGGGACCTCCCCCAGCGATGCCATGGTGCTGGGGTCTAGCCTGTGCCAGTGGCCAAGGCTCAGTGGGCACCTTGGAGCTCCTGCCATGTCTCTGACTTAAAGGATGGGACCCGGGAGACCTATTTTGGGCAGGGAGCTGGCATTTGGGGTCCCCAGGGGACAGCAAAGGCAGACCAAACCCTGGCTTTGCATGGGTTGAGGCCATTGCCAGGCTGGGACGAGCTCCCCGCCTCGTGCTTTGGGGTTATTTATAGGGCTGCCATTTATATCGCTTCTATTTCTGCTGCTGTGTAGGGACGATGTGAGGAAGCGAGGGGGGAGGGCTTGAGTCTGCCACGGCCCCGGTGCCCAGATGCGAGGTGCCCAGCCCCGTCGGCAAGGGATGCTGCTGGTGGCATTTATGTCAGGCTGGCTGCGAGTAGAGCCAGGCTTGGCACAAAGGCTGGTCCTTCTCCAGCCCTCAGGGCATCAACCCTGCAGAAAAAACTCTGCATATGATCTGCAGCATTGGGTTGCCAGGATTTTTTGGAGCTGGCTTTGTTGGTTTCTGCAAAAAATAAAGTCAGGGGGGTTGGCTGTAGCACCGTGGTGGGGGTGACCACCTGCAGCTCTGCAACTGTTCTTTCCCAGACCAGGACTGCCTCTTGCCTGGCTACAAGTCACTTGGTCACTCACCGTGGTTCTCTTTCAAGCCATGATGGTGGGTCTTCTTGCCAGAATTGTCACTTCCTGCCCCCTCCTAGGTCTCCCCCGTGACCAGGAACTCCTACGTGCTGGAACTCATCTCCCCAGCCTTTTTTGGGCAGCAGTGCCTTCTACTCACTGTGCACCTGCAGAGGCTGGCGTGTGCCCTTTTGTGCCTCGTTTCCAGCTGCGGTGGTGTTCCCAGCCATGCAAGGGTGTCTGCGTCCGGGGAGTGCTTGTCCTGGAATAGCCTGAAATAGCTTCTTCATCACCTTGGCCTTTGGTGCTGGCACCACCAGGGGAGCATGCTCCTGGGGTGGGTGGCTTCTCCAGGGGCTGGGTGATGCTGGGTGGGCACAGCCTCAGTGCTGGTTGTCCTGGGGCCAGCAGGGAGCAGACAGGGAACCTCCCCAGGACTCAGCGCTGGCAGGACATGGGGTCTCTGGGATGCCAGTTCTGTATCCTACTGAGGGCAAGGAAATGGGAACATCCTCCTGGGGTGTCTGGAGTTTTCTTCTGCCTGCACATGGACTGGCCATGTCTGTACATGTGTGTCTGTGCACAGCTGGCCATGGAGGGGTTTGTTTGCATGTTCAGCTGTTGTGGTTGGGGTGGGGATGCTTGAGAAAGCTCCCCAGGCCTGGCAAGAGGAGGGCATAACAGGGACACCCCCAAAAAGGGTGTGGTGGGGTGTTATGCCCATGTCCCTGCTGCGTAGGAGGGGTGGAGGCAGCTGCCCTGGCTGTTCGAGCTGAGCCGTGGTGGTGAGCATCCAGGGAAGTCCCCTGAGCTGGGGAGGTGACCAGTGGCTGTGGGGCCAGGCCAGGGACAGAGATTCATTTAACTCAATTACCGCCCAGGCCCTGCTGGTGTTGGCTCAGCTCGTGCCATTCCTCTGCCCTCCCTTGGCAAGGTGTCCCTGAGCTGGCAAGCCCTGCTGAGTGCTATGCAGGGTGCCATGAGGTGCTCAGAGGAGATGTCTGATGCTGCATGCCCGTGCCCTCCTCCGGCATCCTCTGCCACCTTTTGAATGCACAACCCCACCTCCTGCCTGCTTGTGGTGGTCTCCCTATGGATGATGTCCAGAATGGTGCTGTGCCATGCAGCTTGCCTGCATGTCGGCTGCCCCACAGCCCTTTATGGGGCTGCAGGCACGGCTATGGAGAAGCAGAGTCCCCACCAGCAGCACAGCCTGGCTGTCACCCCTCTGGTAAGGAAGCCTGGATGTCCCTTCATTCTGCATGCACCAGGGAACGCCTCTCATGCAGATCCCAGCAGCTTTAGCATGGCCTTCTTGTTAACCTTTAATGAGAACAAACGAGCTGGCATGGGCCGTCACTGCGGGCGCGTTGCCTGGCCATGTGCCGGGCACCAGCTCCGCATGGCTGCCAGTGCAGCAGAGGCTTTGCAGAAGTCTGGTTGGTCCTGGGGTGGTGCCGGGAGCGATGCTTTCCCCCAGGAAGAAGCAGCAAGGGGGGAAAAGCCAGGCAGTGGCCCCCTGCCCACAGCAGCCACTGGGTCAGGACTCTGCCCGTTGGTGGGGAGAGCCAGGGGGATACATCCCAACCAGGCAAGGTAGGAGAGCTGGTCTTCATGCAAATTCATGAGGGCTGGGGTGGAGATGGCTCCCCCAGCACTGTTCTTTGTGGCATGCTGGGCTGCTGGCTCCTCTCCATGCCCATGACACTGGCATGGAGGTTGCAGGCAGGTGGGTGACCAGACACCTCTGTTTGCCAGTGCTGGGATGGTTTTTCCTCAGATGCTGCTTGGGGCCAGCCCAGTCTCACCAGCTCTTCCCCCAGCTGCTCTCCCAATGGGACTGGTGCCAGGCACCCACCCAGGCACCCACCCAAGCACCAGGATGAGAGGGTGTCCTAGGACGCAGTGCTCTTTGGTGGCACCGCTGCAAGTCCCAGCTCTCCAAGCCTGGCCATGGCTGGCTCTGGACCCATGTGCATGGGTGCCTATGGTGAGGAGCCATGCCACCCTACAAGGGAGCCCCAGATGCTTCTCCTCCCCTGCAGTGTGCTGGTCCCATCCTGCACAGGGACCAGCAAGGAGGGGACCAGCTCTGGACTGGGGAAGCAGCCCCACAACTGGCTCACCCTCTAGGGAGGGAGTTAACTGTGTATGGGAGCACCCCATCTCTGTGAGCATCCCCCCCAAGACTCTGCCCCAATCCTTTTCCTCCCGAACCTGGCCTGACCTTGCTCTAAAAGCAGCAGCAAACAGGAAAGGAGCCTGGGAGGGAGGTGTCGCTTCCTGCCCTGGTGACGTGGTGACGGCAGCTGGTCCCAGCCTGGATAGGGCTGGCTGCTCCAGCCTCCTCCGTTGGAGCTGGAGCGGGGTGCCAGGTCTGGGTACCCCAGGACCAGGACCCATGCAGGGACCTACAGCGCTGGAGGGGCGTCACATCTATGCCACAGAGTCCCCTGGTTGTTTAGGGCATCCCTGTGCTTTCTGCCAGGGAGTTGTGGGGCTGGGAGGTGCCGCCAGCTGTTGGGGTTGGCATGGAGGGTAGGTGGGAGCTGGACCCCCTTGGTTCCCATGTGGGAATGGCACCCAGCATCTTTGGAGAGCCCTGTGAGGAAGTCCTGGCTAAAACAAGCCCCTCCGAGGCTTTGGAGACCCAGACAACAAAAGCTGGGGGCACCTGAGCAAGGAAACCCTTTTCCCAGTGGCTGCTGGGTATTGCAGGGTGCCCATGGGCATGCCACAGGGATATATGCCATCAGAAGCCCACAGCAAAGGCATGGAGGGTTTATATATGTACAAATGAAAAAGCAATGCAGAAGCGAGCAGCAGGGCTGTTGGGACTGCTCCCCACAGTGGGGTGAGCGTCGGGCTGCCTGCTCTCCCTGTGGCTTCGTGCCTGCCCACAGCGAAGCTGGCAGGGATGGGGGTGAGGGACTGTGCCTGGAACATTCTCCCCTGGAGCAGGGACCAGCAGCAGCTCGGGGCAGTGGTGCATTCGGCAAGGTGGTGGTTGCTCCCTGGCTCGCGGCCTGCCCTGGGTGCCAGAGGGCAGGGGGTCTCTGAAAGGAGCAGTCTCGCAGAGGACTGGCTGGTGGGGGGCTGGTGTGGCACGCGTGGCTGGCGGGGGATGACGAGCCCTGCTCTTCTCCCTGCTTTAAAGCAACCCGGAGAGGGGCTGGGGGGAGTTTGCACTGCGGTGACCCGCAGCGTAGTCCCCTCCCCTGCACCCGTGCCTCAGTTTCCCCAGGGGGGCAGTGGGGAGGGAAGGATGGGGCCGAGACATGCCGTGCTCCTGGAACAGCTGGTGCTGGTGGGGCCCCTTCCCTCCAAGGGGAACAGGGATCCTCCTGTGTCCTCCTGTCCTCCCGTCCCCAGCCCTTGACTCACGGCTGGGGCTTCGGCGCTAAGCAGTGATGTCAGCCTTCGGGCAGGGGAAGCGTGGGAGGAGACTGCTGCCCCGGGGGGGAGCCCTCCCGGCCCCGGCCCCCGCACACAGGCGGACAGACGGATGGACGGCATGAGAGAGCAACAGCCGCCTGGGACGCTGACCCCAGCCCAAGGGGGACGTGCTGCTGCAGCCCGCCATGAACGGCAAACTGAAAGGTACTGAGCGCTGGCGGCATTGAGGCCCCCCGGCAAACGCCATTAATTTGGGGACCCCCAGCTGTTTGAGGTGATGTGGCCGGGCTAGCAGGGGGCTTTTTTGCGTGAGCAGCTTCCCCAGGAGGAGAGCTCTCCCTGCCAGGGGCACCAGGAATGGGTACCCACCACCTGCAAGGGACATGATTGTCACAGTGGTGTGCAGTGACGGGGTGTCAGGACGGGGTGTCTGTGGCAGGATAGGACCCGCCGGCTGCCTAGCCTTGCCATGGCCCACTCTGAGGCCCAGGCTCTGCATCTCAAGGCAAGAGGGGGGCCACAGGTGCCCGCCGCTCCCAGGCGATGCACCCCCAGTGCCACCGCAGCACAGCTTTCCTCGGAAAATTGGTTTCCCCCCCCTTGTGCCCCCCACATCTTGTCTGCGGCTGTGCTAATGAGGACAAACAGAGCCTTCCTCCACAACAAGCATCCCTGGCACTGTGGCCCCAGGGGACCTGGGCAGAACCCGTTGCCCTGGCAGGATTTTGGGGGGAAGCTACTGGTACCCAACAGAGCGTCCTGGAGATGAGCAGATGGGGGTGAAGGTGGCATGTGGGACCTTCACAAGGTTATGCCAAACCCAGCAGGATCATGCCAGAGCCCTGTCTTCTGTTCAGCACCTCTGAGAGGGGTCACAGCCCACTCAGGAGCAGGATCTGGTGCCCCTGGCCAGGCTGCAGTCCCATCTATCAGGGCATGGAGGTGATCCCCTAGACCTCCATAGACATGGCAATCCTGGCTGGGTGCTCGGTCTGTGCCTTTGGTGGTGGGGGACCCACTTCACTGGGACTATGGTGGTCCTGGGCTGGTTCTCAGGAGCCGTCCTAGAAAATTGATTGGGCTTGAGCTCAGCCAAACACTGGGGACCCCCTTGGCCCCAGCAGTAGCCACCTCCCTGGGTCCCACTTTGGGGCTTGCATCCCCCTCTGGCTGTGAACTGGGAGCCTGTGGGATGGGTTGGGGGGGTGGGAGGTTAAGACTCCCCCGGGGAGCCGGCCATGAGTGTCTGCCTGCGCCGTGCTGTGCCGTGCCCTGCCCTTCCTCGGGGATACTCCACGGGGTAAATAAGCACTTCCTCCAATTCTTCCCATTCGCAGCTCCTTCCCTTTCCTGCTGCCCTCCCACTCAGCCCAAGGAGCCAGCTGGCCTCCTGCGGCCGCGAGGGCGGATACTGCCGCCATGCCCCCACCACCACAGGGCCGACAGCACCCAGCACCCATCCAGCACCCTGCCTGCAGCACCCAGACCACCATCCCCTGCTCCGGCAGGGGCTGTGACCTTATGGCTGGGAGTTTCTCTCCTGGATGAGTCACAGGGAGCTGGGATGCTGTTCACTGACTCATCTGACTCCCAAAAAACCTCAGTCCCCCTTCTCGCCCAGTGTGGGGGGCAGGCGGGGAGAACCTGCCTGCCCAGAGGAGAGGCAGAGCATGGAGGAGGTCAGGGAAGAGGTGGCTCCCAGGCTCTCTGTGACCAAGGCAGCATGGCATCGGTCCCCAGATGCTCCTGTCCTCTGTGCAGGGGAGGGACAAGGGGCAGCAGGAGGGAAGAGCTGCTCCAGCCCACTCTGGGAGCCAGCCAAGGGCCGCCCCAGGGCCGGAAGGGGCCGGGGGGGCTGGGGTACGCACCTGGGTTTGGGCAGCGGGGACGCAGCTGTGCAAACAAGGATGCAGTGCCTGGGCTGGAGGGAGCCATGCCAATGGGCTGAGTTCGCAGGCTCCCGAGGTCGTCCCCACTGTGCGCCCAAGGTTCGCCCAAGGTTCGCCCAAGGTTCACCCAAGGGTGCTGGGGTGGCGGGGGGTGTTGCCACTGGTGGGACCTGGCAGGACCCACTGCTTGCCACAGACACTGTGGGCAGGATGGACTGGCCTGTGGTCACCATGCCATGCTCTCGTTGGGGGACACCGGTACCCTGCTGTGCCTGGGGAGGTGGCTGCAGTGCCATCAGCATGGGGACCACAGCCCAGCCCTGCCAGCCCCTCCTGGAGAAGCCCCTTGGGTGACTGTGGGTGCCTCTCCCCAGGGTCAGGGGTGCTGGGTTGGCCACCCTGGGCACCACTGGCCTCCAGTAAGTGACATTACGGGAGGCAGTGGTCAGAGTACCCCCAGCTCCCAGGGCTGCGGGGATGGGGATTCGGGGGGAGCCAGTTTGGGGCGTCTCCGACCGGGGCAGTGTTCATAAACCCGCCAGAGCGACCTGGGGCTGGTGTCTGCGTGTCGGAAACAGAAACCAGCTGGGACCAACCCAGCCGGTCGGACTGCCCCCTCTGCCGCTCAGACCAGCATTCTTGGGATCCCAATCATCTCCAGAGCACTGGGCGTTGGGAGAAGAGCCGGTGGCCGGGCTGCAGAGCCCCAGGGTGGGCTCCAGCAACCCCCACTGTGCCGCCCACCTAGCTGCTCACACCTGGCTGCTCTGCCCTCTCAGCCACTGCCCTCGGGCAGTGCTGGCCAGGGACGGACGGACAGACAGACTCCCAGGATTGCGTTTCCTACACCGGGAGAGCTGCAGGCAGTCTGCGGCGCAGGCACGGCAAGGTGAAAAGCTTGGTCGGGAGGTGGCTTTGTTAGCACCAAAGCCCTAATTAAGAGCGGGGGGCTGGCAGGGACTGGACCTTTGGGGCAGGACCTTTGGGGCAGGACCTCTGCGGCTCCTTCTCAGGAGGAGGGATGTGCTTGGGGCTCAGCGCGTGGCAGGGACACGAGTGTACCGGTGCTCTGCCTGGTGCCAGCCTCCCGGAAAGCCTGGTATGGGGCTCACCGCCCTGGGGAGAGATGTGGTGGCCGGCTGCCCCTTCAAAGCGTGCTCCGGGCTCTGCTCCCCGCTGGGCTGGCCGTGCTGCTGCGGTACCAGGTACTTCTTATCTTGGTAATGTCAGGAATGCACCACGCTGGGGTTTTTTCCTCTGCTGTGAGCCAAGCATGCCAGAAGCAGAGACCCCACACCCTGCCTGCCCTGCCTCATGCAGGCAGCACTGCCCTCCAGCACCTGGCTGGCTGCCCGCCTATGCCAGGCTTGAGCATCCTTGGAGCTCCCGCGGCATTGCTCCCACAGAGCCGGGGCACGGTGTCCCACTTGTCAAAGGGTGTTTGGGGTCCTGGCACAGGAGCTGGGCTGCAGGGTGCCAGGCCTGGGGACACAGGGTACCGTGGCAGACAGGCTGGTGCTAGCAGGACCTGGCAGTGCCCGGGGCCAGCTGCTGGGCTGGCTGGCAGCAAGTGCTGGGGCTGCATCATACCTTGCTGCCAGCTCAGGTCTGCACCCATGCTGCCAGTGACCTGGCCTCATAGCATGGTGCATTGCAGGGGGTGTTTGGGGGAGAGCCAGGTCCCTGGGCTGGAGTGTAGGGACATGGTCCTGTCAGTGGCCACCGCTCATGGCAGTGCTCCCTGTGCCAGTGCAGGAGCCTCAGATGCCTTGGAGCATGACCCAGCGCAGTGCGCGGCTGGGGATCACTCAAACTCTTCTGGGGAGTTGTGCTGGGGCATTGGTCCCCCGCAGCATCCCCAGCATCCTTCTCCCTCTGCGATGCCCTCAGCATCCTTCTCCCCTCCGACACCCTCAGCATCCTTCTCCCCAGTATGGGCTCCTGGCTGGTGACCCTCCTTAGAGCCCCACTGTGCCCCAAGATGGTAATGTGGGCTGGAGAAGGATGGGCTGGCAGCGCCGTACTCACCCCGTAGGAGCTGAGACCTGCCCCACATGTGGAGAGCCCTTCGTAGGAGTGGTGGGTGCTTTCCCTATAGATGAGCTGCTGTAAGGCCCAGCTGGGGCAGCAAGCACTGGTGCCATGGGCCTTGTTTGCTCAGTGGGGAGCAGATTAAAGAGCCCTGCAGAGGGTAATCTGCCCAGACCCTGCAGGTCAGCCAGGCTGCCAGGGATTACAGCTCCTCCTAATGAGCTTAATTGGGACAACGTTGTCCTGGAAACTGGAGGGACTAGCACGGAGATAACGGTGAGGTGGTGGGACCCCCAGCGTGGCTCTGTGGTCTTGGGCTGGGACCCAAGTGCCAAGGAGGATCCAGATGGACTTGCTGTATCCCAGCTCTGCTGGGATAGAGGTTATCGGCGGTGGCTGGCTTTGATTCCAAATGGCTGTGGCTCATCCTGGATGCTGCGAATGCCTGGCCTCAGCCTGGCATGCAGGGAGGTGACGGCATGGCTGCGGGGTGGTAGGGAGTGCAGCAGCAGGGGGATGTCCACTGGTGGTGAAGCAGGTGTGTGCCATGCAGGGCCAGTTTGAGCTGGGCTCCTGGGCTCTGTCATGCCAGGGGAAGGAGTGGGGATGGTAGCGGGAGCCCTGGCAGTGCCTGCATCCCTGTGCCATCCTGGGTGCTGTTGGGGCCAGGGGCTCGCTGCTGGCCATGCTGGGGGCAGGAGGAAAGGCAGAATAAGCCCTTAAGGCATGGGGTGGTGGTTCTGGCCCCATCTGCCAGTCAGCGAAGCTGTGTGTCCCTAGGGCCCTGCCTGGCCTTTCCTGGCAGGGTATGTGACTGCCAGGCACTGTGTGGGCTTGTCTCTAGCAGCTCCTGGCTCCCCACTCCGCAGCTCAGCTCTGGGCACTGGCGGGAACATAGGGACCAAGTTGGTGTCAGGGGTTGCTGGGGTGAAGTGGAGCATCCAGCAACCTCTGCCCTGCTCCTGGGACTGTCCTGAGGGCTGGGCTCCTCCATGTGCCCAGCTGGCACTGCTGGGGGTATCAGGGCTGGGAGGAGCCCCGGACTCCCCTGCTCTTGCCTTGTGCTTTGATTTGCCCTCCCTGAGCCCCAGCCAGGGCTGCAGCGATGCTCCCTGCGATATGGGGTGGCAGCTGGGTCTGGGCCCTGAGACTCAGAAATCTGCTCTGTCCTTGCTGGCATCGATTGCACTGGCTGCTGTGGGGACAGGCAGGTAGAGGCAGCAGTATTGGGGTTCCTGGCACCATCTCTGGCGCTGCCAGGAGCAGAGGGGAGGGCTGTGGCAGCCATGGGGCTGGACATGTGCTGCCCGTGCAGACTTTTCACGGTCCAGCAGGGAATGGCTCGGCCTTTCCTTCCCCAACGCAGAGCTCCTGGCAAAGCTGGGGACTTTCCAAAGTGCTTTGTTGCCCGTGGGTTTCCCTCCTGGTTGCTGGAGTGAGCGGAAGTGAGTGCAGAGACAGCGAAGGGCTGGACGGCCAGATCTGGCCCCACGCCCTTCCTGCCCCTACAGTGGGGTGGCTCAGGCGACAGCAGGACATGGGCCAAGTGGAGTTCAGGAGGAGGTGGCTGGGTTGGGGCACAGAGGAGGGTTTGCCATGGTCATGTCTGGGAAGGGCTACAGGAGGCACTGGGCATCAGCCTTTTCCTGTGGCTCCCATGGGGCTAAGCTGGGACACGTCCATCTGTCTGTCCCCACTGAGTGCTCACAAGTGTCCGGAGCCCTTCTTCACCCAGGGCAGGGCACCAGCACCATCGCTGGGGGCAGCATGGGACCTATGTCCCTTGGTGCCACCCGGAGTGTCCCTGGGCTGAGAGGGAGGGAAGGCTCCCAGCCCGTGGGTGACGTAGCCACCCTGGTCCGTGGGTGCTGTTCCCATCCTGGTGTCTGTGGCAGCCCTGCTGCGTGTGTTTCCCCACCCTGCTGCTGGTGACCCCACTCTCTCATGCCCCTTAGGGAGGCCCTCCAGGTCACACTCAACAATGTCACTGTCTGTGCGCCCGCAGCGCCGAGTCCTCGTCACCAAGATCAATAGGAGCCAGTCCTTCGCTGGAGTGAACTCAACGGCCGACCGGCCCTTCAGGTAGGAGATGGGTGCTTGTGCTGCCTGCCATGAGGGACAGGGATGGGGATGGGGACAGGCTTGGGCATGGTGGTGGGACCTGCTGTGCATCCTGAGGTGCCTTCCTGACCCACTGCATCTCCCACAGGGACCTTTGTGGTACCCATGGGCTGTTGCACGGGGGGCTGCAGGGAGCATCAAGGCCAGATGGGAGACAGAGCACATCACCCCAACCCTCCACTGTGCCGTGTCCCAGGCTGAGTGAGGATCCTGCAGCCCTGTGGCTGCTGCCACCAGAGCGTAGAGGGGGCAGGTGTAGCTCACCCTCGTTCTTCAGCCAGCTCTTAAGAGCTTCCCCGTGACCATCTCATCATGTTTAATGGGTGTGGTGAAGGAGCTGGGGCGGCTTTGAAGCGTTGTGTCTTGACAGCCTTGACATCCTGCGGCGGCCAGTTTTGGGATTTGAGTTCTGGTGTGAATCAGGGTTTCCTCTGGGTCATTTCAAACCTGTTGCTGAAAGGTTTTATTGGCTGCCCGTCAGCTACGTTGTGAGGAGCAGCCGTTCCCTATTCATCCTCTCCGGCCACTGGTGATGTTATGGACTCATCACACCCTTCCTCCTCCTCTCCGCTGAACCTCATGTTGGTGAGAACCACTCCACATGCTGCTCATGCCTGCCACCCTCCTCCACACCATGCCTAGCTCCTGGCTACCCTCTTGCAGGTGGTTCTCAGGACATGGGCATGCCATGGGTTTGGGCTGCAGGACTACGGCATTTTAATGCTTTTA
This sequence comes from Pelecanus crispus, assembly GCF_030463565.1. Classification (NCBI taxonomy): domain Eukaryota; kingdom Metazoa; phylum Chordata; class Aves; order Pelecaniformes; family Pelecanidae; genus Pelecanus; species Pelecanus crispus. The sequence goes on from NC_134650.1 coordinate 25,863,806, forward strand.
ATCCCTTTTTCTAGTGCCCAGCCAGGCTCCTTACCCCCCAGTGCACCCACTGGTGTCAGGGGAGAGACATCTATCAGCCAAATGGCTGGGGAAAGCAGTACCAAGCTGCCTTGCCAGGCTATGGGCACCTTCACTGGGTGGGCACAAGCACAGGTAGAGGCTCCCCATGCCTGGGAGCAGACCTCCGGCCCTGCTTGGCTCTTGTCCCCAGGTCCTGTCCAGCCTCTGGGCCAAGTGACGCTTTCCAGGCCACCGGCACATCGCTGGATCTGGGGGTGCCAGAGGGGACAGGGGAGAGGGAGGACTTTTGGATGCCCGCAGCCAAGTGGCTGGTGGAGAGACGCTTGTGGGAGATGCCTTCAGGGGCCCTGGAGGACTAGAATGAGGAGGGATGGTGGAAATCAAGTGCTTACCCATCACTTTGGCTTGGGAGGAGGCCAGGACATTAATTTCCTCCCACCAATGATTCAGGGAAATCTTTTGGCCACTCCTGCAAAGAGCGGCACAGGATGGGAGGTCCAGCCCAGGGCTGGGAACCAAGGAGCTCAGGGTGTCTCCTGGGCACCAGTGGTGCGATGATGCATTGGAAGAAGGAAGGGAAGAGCCAGTCTGAATGGGGCATTGCTCACTGGGCTGGGGAGTGATTCCGTTGCACAAGGCAGGAAGGGCAGTGTTCAGGTCCTGGGCACTGGGTTGGCATCCCTTCAGGTCAGCTGGGGGAGGTCCCCAAGACAGTGGTGGGGCAGGTGGAGGCAACAGGCAGCCGCCAGCTCCATATGGTGGGTTTGGTGACATCTGGAGAAGCGTAGCTTCAGTGAGGATGTCCCTGTCCTATGTCACTGCACTGTGTGATGGGGTGACAGGGCTTCTTGTCTCCAGGATGTTCCCATGTTGCCACCCGCTGGGATCCCTTGCCTGTCCCTGGCAGCACACGGTGGTAGGGCAGCAAGCCAATGGTGGCATGTTTTACCCTGCCACACTGCCCAGACCACAGGGAGCATCTCCATGCCCCTGGCAACCTCGGGTGCTGGAGATGGAGCAGAGCATGGCCCCTTCAGAGGGTGGCCAGGGCTGGAGATGCCCCCACAGGCACTCCAGTGTGCAGCTTGGCTCTGGCTGGTGCCAGCCCCTTTTGCCTCTGCTCCCTCCAACCGGCGCCTGGGACCCCCCCACCTCCACAGAGGCTACACCATGGCCAGCCCTCTGACCCCGCTGGAACAAGGTTAATTCCCTGCTCTTGTCTACTGCTAGCTTCACGGCTTTCTCCTTGTCCTTCTCATGGCTTTCGAGCAGCCAAATGCATTGGCGGGGCTGCAGGCATGCGGTGAAGGCAGTGCTGCCCAGCCTCACAGCCGCATCTCACCTGGCCCCGCTGGCTGGTTAGACTGGCTGCTGGGGAGTCCTGGGAGAGGCAGGCAGGTCCGGGTGGACCAGGCTTCCATCCCAGAGCTCCTTCTTGTCTCGAGACAGGGTGCCCAGCAGGCTGGGGCACCCAGGTGGACCCCAGTGCTGTATGCTGACCCCGACTGTCCCGGGTTTGCCTGCCTCTCTCCCCAGGAACCTCTCACCTTTCACCCCCACCGTCTCCCGCAAGACTGGCTCCAGGGTCAGTAGGATGTTCTCAATGTCCCACAAATCTCCACCACCCAAGGTGCCTCAGCCCAACCGCCTGGACGAGGTGTATGAAGCTCTCAAGAAGGGCCTGACGTAAGTGCTGGGGCTCCCTGTGGCTGGGTGGTTGGAGGCAGGGAGCCCCTGAGGGGCACAGGGACAGCTTGCCATGGGCTGGGGTTGGCAGCCTTCTGCTCTTGCCAGGCAGGGACATAACAGGTCTCCTAGGCCCAGTGCCTGGGGGTCCCGGAGCTGCATGGGGTCCCACATCCCACCATGTCCCATGTAGAGGCACAAGTGGTCTCCCTTGCCTGGGTGCTGGAGCGGGGAGTGGGGATGTGGGGCCAGATGTGCTGGGTTGGTGTGGTCTGAGGGTGGCAGGAGCCCTGGACACGGCGTCCCAGCCTGACCCCCATGGTGTGATTGCACCCAGAGCCTACCTGGAGGTACACCAGCTGGAACTGGAGAAGCTCAGCACCCAGATCCGTGAGTCCAAGAGGAATTCACGCCTGGTGAGTGTCGCTTGGGAAGAGCCTTGCGGTGAGCGGTGCTTTGGGCAGACGGATGGGGTTGTGGGCATGGCTGGGGCAGCTCATGGTCCATCTGTGTCCCAGGGCAGAACCTGCATCTGTGGGGACGTCAGGGGCCAGCCCGGGCTCTGGTGTTGGGCTGCACAGGGCTCCTGTCTTACTGTCATGCACTCTCCAGCCCTGGACGGGTGCTGCGTGTCCCCGCTGCCGTGCTATGGGTGGTGGGTGCGAGGTGCTGGGTCTCCTTGTGTGGGCAGAGCTGGCTTTGTGCTGCATCTTATCCCTCTCCTCTCTCCTCCAGGGCTTTCTCTACGATCTGGATAAGGTAAGCGGGATCAGTACCCCATCCCCCTTGTCTCCCCCTTCCTAGTACCTGGGATGTGCTACTGCCAGCCCCTTTCTGCTTGCACTGCCCTGCTGGCTGCCCCCCATCCCCTGCACGGCAGAGTCCCTGTTGGGTAGGACTGGGGCTCTGCGGGCAGGTTGGATCTGGGCAGGGGATGAAGCAGAGACAGGCAGGGGCTTGTAACCTGCTTCTTGCAAACAAAAGCTGTTGTTGGTGAGTGCTGAGCCTGGGTTAGCCCTGAGGCTGGGAGAAGAGAGCCCTGGAGCCTGGCTTGTGTCCTGGGGGACTCTCCAGAGCAGGGGAGGCTGGAAGATGCTGCAGCATGTGGGTGCAAGTGCAGTCTCTGCTCCACTCACTGCCGGCTGCCACCCTGCACTTCCCAGGCAGGGCTGGTGACCAGGACCCCTCCCAGCTACAGCACAGGCATACAGCAGGGCACATCCTGACCTGCAGCTCCTCTGTGGAGCGGTTGGGCTGCCACTCATGCCATGTCCTCTGCTTTTCCAGCAAGTGAAGTCAATTGAGCGCTTCCTGCGTCGCCTGGAGTTTCATGCTAGCAAGGTGAGAGCTGAGGACTGGGGTCACCTTGGGGCAACCTCGGTGCAGCACTGGGATGGCTGTGCTGTCCCCTGCCCTGCCCCTCACCACAGCTTGGGCCTGTCCTTGCAGATAGATGAGCTCTACGAGGCTTATTGCATCCAGCGGCGGCTCCGCGATGGAGCCCACAACATGGTCAAGGCTTATAGCACAGGCTCACCAGGCAGCCGGGAGGCACGCGAGAGCCTGGCCGAGGCCAGCAAGGGCTACAAGGAGTACACAGAGGTGAGGCAGCCGTCTGGACTGGGCTGGCAGGGTGCTGGGTCCCGTGTGTGGCTGCTGATGGGTGCTGTCCATCTGTCTGTCCCCAGAACATGTGTCTGTTGGAGAATGAGCTGGAGAGCCAGCTGGGCGAGTTCCACGTCCGGATGAAAGGTAATGCATCCTGCTCCATCCCTGGCCCGCTGCCTGCCTGCCTGCTGCCTGCTGACGCCCCTCTGCCTTCTCTTGCAGGACTGGCAGGCTTTGCCCGGCTCTGTGCTGGTGACCAGTATGAGGTTGGTGGGACCATATGGGTTTGGATCTGCTCTTCCTCTGTGGTCCTTGGGGTGCTTGGGGGGTGTAGGTGGGCGCTGGCATGGAGGGCATGTTGCAGGGCAGCAGTGGGTGCAATGGGTCCCTGGCCATGCCCAGGGACACACAACAGAGAGCACCCACCACCTCAGCACTGTATCTGCCCCACACCCACGTCTCTGCATCCCCAGATCTTCATGAAGTATGGACGGCAGCGGTGGAAGCTGCGGGGGCGCATTGAGGTGAACAGCAAGCAGGTGTGGGACAGTGAGGAAATGGTTTTCTTGCCCCTCATCACCGAGTTCCTCTCCATCAAGGTACAGTGTAGAAGGGGGCAGGGATGGTGTGGGCTATGTACCGCCTTGCATCCCGGCAGAGCTTCCCTCATGGACCTCACCTAAACCTCACCCTCACTGGGGTGGGAGGAGGCCATCTAGTGGTGGTGACGCCCTGGCACACAGCATGGGTGCAAACAGCAGGGATAAGGTGAAGCCCATGGCTTCATCTCATCCTCTCCTCCCTCTCCTTCTCCAGGTGACAGAACTAAAGAGCCTGGCTAATCATGTTGTGGTGGGCAATGTGTCCTGCGAGACCAAAGACCTTTTTGCGGCTCTGCCGCAGGTAGTGGCTGTGGATATCAACGACTTGGGCACCCTCAAACTCAGTCTGGAGGTGACCTGGAAGTGAGTGTCTCAGCAAGCATTGCTGGTAGCACGTGGTAGGGCTGGTGATGCCCGGCATGGTGTAGCAAGAGGTGGCCTGCCCCAGGCTCTCTCTCATCCCAAAACTGGGCTGCAATTATGGAAAACCAGAGCTGGACTGGATGGGGTCCTGGTGTCCTGCTTGCTGCAGAGCAGGGTCGAGAACCCCCAGGCTGACACACACCCCTCACCTCCCTGCTCTCCTCCCCAGCCCCTTTGACAAGGATGACCAGCCCTCAGCAGCCAGCACCGTCAACAAGGCCTCCACAGTGAACAAGAGGTTCTCCACCTACAACCAGAGCCCGCCTGACACGCCATCCCTGCGGGAACAGGCTTTCTATGTAAGTGTGGTGCCGGGCAGGGCTGCTCAGGAGAGGTGATCCATGGAGGGGTCCGTACAGTAATGTGCCCAGGCTATGTCCCAGAGGGTGGCACGGCTCAGGCACAGGGGTGGGCAGCTCCTCTCCAGCCATCCAGCCATGGCTCCCCGGTACTGGCGCCTGCTCCTCCTGCACTCACAGCTCCTCTTCTCTCTGCCCAAGAGCCCGGGGTGGGCGGCTGACAAGCATGGTTGGTCCTTGCTGGACATCTTTCGGGAGACACTCTTCGAGAAGCTGTCTCAGAGCTGCTCCTGTGGTGATGTCTCCTCGGCCGAGCTCGGGAGATGGCCGCAGCAGGGCCGTGTAAGTGTGAGGGCTGGAGCCAGCCAGTAGCTTAGCCCAGCAGCATGGCCATCCCGCAGTAGCCATAGCTGCTCCTTGTCTCCTGCTCACTAGCCCTTGCTGATGCCTGGAGGCCTGATCCTGCCAGGCCAGGGTCTGGCTGGCTCTAGGGAGACAGTCCCCAAGCTAGGGCAGCCTGGGCTGCACGGGCCAGCCCTACTCATCCGCCCGCATGCCCTCATGCAGGAGCCAGGCACTAGTGAGTAGAAGGCTTGTTTGTGTCCCGGCAATGGTGGCATTGGTGTGCTATGCTGTGGCATTGGTGTGGTGCTGGCGTGGTGCTGTGGTGGCACTGGTGTGATGGTGCTGGTGTGGCACTGGCATGATGCTGTCATGGCGCTGGTGTGACACTAACATGGTGTTGGCATGGCACTGGTTCAGTGATGGTGAACCACTGCCATGACATGGGCGTGATGGCCGGTGCTACCCCCATGAGCTGGTGCTGGAGCTGGTGCTGTCCTTGCAGCCATGGCAGGTGGTAGCCTTGGCTTCAGGTGTCATACCCTGTCGTGGCTATGCTGGAGCTGCCCACTGTGCCAGGGAGCCACTGGCACCCTGGATCTCCGGGGTATGCGTGGCTGGGCCTGGGGAGCTGGACTCCCCCCCGGCATAGCGTGGGGTGCAGGGCTGGAAGAGGCAGACGTGGTCTGCCGGGTCCTCGCTGCCTGCCCTGCTGTGGCCGGCAGAGCCAGGGTGGTGTGGCAGCCTGCGCCGGGGGTTGCAGTGTCCTCGGTGCCCTCCGGCTCGGCTGGATCCTGCCCCTGGTTGAAGGAAAGGCAGACAGAGGAGCAGGGTGGGCAGGAGGGTCTCATCTGACACCATTTTCCCCCCTCCCCAGAACATGCTGCGGCGCCAGGAGGAATTGGAGAATGGCACGGCCTGGTCCATCTCCTCCGAGTCCTCGGATGACTCCTCCAGCCCCCAGCTGTCCAGCAGCGCCCGCCATGCTGCGCACAAGCCCATTGTGCAGCCCGAGGTGCAGGCCTCTGCCCCTGCCATTGAGATCTCCTTCTCCCAGCAGCCAGAGGAGGCTGAGGCTGGGCCCAGGGCTGGCAGTGTCAGCGTCCCCCCTGCCGGGAGCCAGACAGAGGAGCTGGGCAGCTGTAAGAAGGAAGCAGTGGCCAACGGGCATGTGCCCTACTCCCGGACTCTGAGCCACATCAGCGAGGCCAGCGTGGATGCCACGATGGAGGCCAAGGCTGCAGAGAGCCCCTGGGAGCCTGCACCCAGCCCGGAGGACATGGGGATGGGCGAGCATGATGTGGACCCCCTCCCAGGCGCCGCAGTGGCAGCTGCCGCGGCAGGGCAGGACAGGAGCGCCGAGGCCAAGCCCCGCGCCACCGTGGCGTGGGCTGCCACCTGCAAGGCACAGGCTGATGAGGCTGAGCCGGTGCAGAGCCAGGCGCCGGCATGGGGTGGCTGCAGCATCAGGGTCCCCACGGCGCTGGCACAAGCCTCTGCAGAGGAGAGGCCCGGCCCGGCCCCGCCACTGCCTGCCAGCCTCCCTGAGGTGCCACGGGGGAAGGCAGTGGATTCGGGTCTGGAGGAGGCCATTGGCCTCCTGGGCTCAGCCCTGGACGACTATCGGGGGCAGTTCCCAGAGCTGCAGCCCCTTGAACGGGAGCTCAAGCGCCTGGAGGAGATGCTGCTGGTGAGGGGCCAGGGGGACAGGGCTGTCCCTTGCTGGCAGTTCCCAGGGACAATGGGGATGGGGCCATCCCAGCGTGTAGCGCCCGGGGATGATGGAGATGGGGCCATCTCTTATGGCAGTGCCCAGGGTTGATGGGGATGGGGCTGTCCCAGCTGGCAATGCCTGGGGACGATGGGGATGGGGCCGTCCCTGATGGCAGTGCCCAGGAATGAGGGTGGCAGGGCCATCCCTGATAGCAGTGCCCAGGGACACAGGTAGCAGGGCTGTCTTGGCTGGTGAGCCAGGATCTGACTCCACCATGCCTTCCTCCACAGCAGAAGCAGGGTGTCTTCCTCAGCCGGGCCTCCAGCATCAGCCTGACGGTGGAGCATGCGCTGGAGAGCTTCAGCTTCCTCAACACCTCTGACATGGAGGACTCAGAGGGCTCCGAGGAGGAGCCTCTCCAAGATGAGAGGTGCACAGCAAGGCTCATGGGATGGGGTGTGGGGCAGGACGCGGCCCTAGGGCAGTTGGGATGGGGGATGCCCAGCTCTGCCAGGGTGCCCAAGCACATTTAGACCAGCCCATCACAGCTCAGGGCAGGTCCAGGTCGACAAGCAGCAGGGTCTGGACCTTCTGGTGGCACAATGCTACCCCACATCTCTCCATGGGGGTTGGGCTGGGAGGCAGCCCCTGTGCTCCTGGGACCTGCTCTTCCACCTGGCCCTTACGCCGTGATATTGTAGGTCCTAAAAAAACTCTGCCCAGCAGTGTCCCTGTGGGTGGGGAAGGGCTGGGTCCAGGTTTCCTGCACTGACCAGTGCACTGCCTCCGTCTCTCCCTGGCTTGCAGGAGGTCTGGCAGACCCCGGCATGGCAGCAGGGCCCCCAGCGCTGGTGAGACAGGAGCAGATGACACCGGCATGTGCAGCAGCTCCGAGGCCAGCACCGACCCCATGAGCACCGGCAATGAGTTCCTGGATAAGGCCCTGGTGCTTCACCTCAACAACTGCAATCGCTTGCTGCTGGTGAGGACAGGGGCCGGTGCATGGTGGCAGGAGACGTCCTGGGGAGGGAAACCCTGGGATGGGCTGTGGGTCCCCCCTCGAGATGTGTCTTGCCATAGCATGGAGGCTGTGGTGTGGGCAGTGGGCTCTGTCCCTGAGGTCCCTGGTTTGGCCATGCCTTGCAGAAGCTGGGCACTTTTGGTCCCCTACGGTGCCGGGAGATGTATGCCCTGGACAGGCTGCTGCGGGAGGCGCAGGTGCTGGAGATTGTGTGCCAGCTGACGGAGGAGCGAGCAGGAGCAGCCAGCTCTGCTGCTGAAGGTAAAGACACGTGGCCAAGGGGTCTGTCCATGCCGCCCCAGGGGCTGTGCAGGGCCCAGTCTCCCCTCGTGGGCATGGCTGGGCAGCAAGAGGCTATGCCAGCCGGAGGGCAGGAGTCACCTGCCTGCTGCCATGGCCCAGGGAGGCTTAACAGCACCTGTCCCTGCAGTGGTGCAGTTCTCAACACGGAAGGAGGGTGTGCTGCCCCTTTGGGACTGCTGCGTGGAGGTGCCCAACATCTACACCTGCCCTGTGGAGCGGTTCCTGCAGGTGCTCAGCACCCAGTATGCGGCACCCATCAGCGAGCGGCACCCTGGCCTGGCTGATGCCGGTGAGCAGGCGCCCAGGGGTGTTTGGGGACAGAGTTGCAGGCCCACTCAGTGACCATGAGTTGGGGGCCTATGGGTGCCAGGAGCCCTGCAAAGGGGTGGCCATGGCTGCTGTACATCCTGACCCCGGCCCTTTCCCACAGTGTGTGTGAAACTGGTGGAGGATGTGCTGAATCGGCGGCTGCCCCGGCGGCCCGGCAGTGCCCAGGGCGAGCAGGTCACCATCTTCCAGTACTGGAGCCACTTTGAGTCGCTTGGTGCCCTGGTGCTCGACACCTACGTGATGGAGCTGGCAGAGGAAGGTGGGTGCCCTCCTGCCCTCCCTAGACCCTGGCATAGGGTGCCAGAGCATCACCACAGGGGATCACCCTGCAGCACTGCCATGACCACCCTGGGGCATCACCCAGAGGCTCAGCTATCCTTGGGGTGGGCAAGAAGGTCTGATCCGGTGCACAGCCCACTCCCACGCTTCCTTCCTGAGCACCCTGGGTCCTTGCTGTAGGTCCCCAGCATCTTGACTTGGGTGCCCCAGCAGCTCTATGTGTTGCCACCCTGCGTGGGGCCACCTCTGCATGGCGTGGGTGCAGAGTGCCTGGGGATGGATTCCCTGTGGTGGTAGGGGCACGCGGGCAGTGCCACCAGGCTCCCCGTGCCTCAGCTCAGCCAGCGGTTGCCTGCAGCACTGCTGGCGCAGAACCTCAACTCGGACGACCAGGACGTGGTGTTGCGTGCCCTGAAGCGCGTGCCCGAGGGCCGCCTGAAGAAGGAGGGACTGAAGGCGCTGAGCCTGCTCCTTGTGGAGGGCAACAGCAAGGTGGTGAGCGCTGTGTCGGCCCAGCTCCGCAGTCTGGCGGAAAACCCACGCTTCCGCCAACGGGTATGTGCTGGGCAAGCCAGGGACAAGGTGGGCTGGTGCCACAGCCCGTGGGGTGCTGCCCCCCAGCTCTGCCGTGGGCAGTGGCACTGACGTCCCTCACCTCCCCTAGGCCCTCGTGTGCTACCTGGAGCAGTTGGAGGATGAGGAGGTGCAGACGCGCGTGGCAGGGTGCGCGGCGCTGGGCTGCCTGAAGGTGAGAGACATGAGGCAGCAGAGCTGCATCTTCTGGAGGAAGAGGAATCGCATGTGGCTGGCGAGTCTGGACACACCTGCATAGCCTCCTGCTCCCGGGAGAGAGGAGCTGGGGGTGCCCCAAATGTGCTGGAGAAGCAGGCAGGGGCAGGGCAGGAATGGAAATGGGGAGGGAAAGGACAGGACGAAGGACTTCCTGCACCATGGGGCTGCAGTGCCCTGTGCTGCCTTCCCCTCCAGGCTGTGTCCCTGCTGCCAGCCCTGCCAGCCACATTCAGCCGTTTGTCCCTTCCCTGCAGGCCAAGGAGAGCATCGAGCAGCTGGTTTACCTGTGCCAAACCGACAAGGAGCCTGTGCGTGAGGCAGCCAAGCAGAGCCTGATGCTGTGTGGTGAGTGTCCCACTGCTCCTCTCTGCTCCCTCGCCACCCACGGCACCCTGAGCGCTATCTCCTGGTGCCAACAGTGCCCGCGGGAGAAGGGGGTCCTGGGCTGGTCCCTGCCTACCGTGTGCACTGTGGCTCATCGTGCCCCAGGATCTGCCGGGCAAGAGCAAGGTGGCAGCAGGCAGCGAGGGCCAGGCATCCTGTGGCCACAGAGCACTAAGCCTGGTTGTTATTTATTATTTGCTAGATGGCACTGAGAGAACCATCTGAATGGGTTTCTAGGCCTCCAGATCGCGGCAGCTGCTGCACAGGTTGGGACACATGAGCTGTCCTTGTTCCCCCCGTCCCCACTCCTGCCGCTTTGCTCACGAATGTCTCCGTCTTAGAGCCTGTCAGCCATGTCACGTTTTGGAGTCTGTGTGTCTTGGTTGTCATAGAGCCCATCCCCGTGTCACCCCGGCACATGTAGATGCCTTGTGTCCCATGTCCCAGCAGATTGTTCATGTCACCACCTCTTGCTGGGAATGGCTGCCGCGGGTAGATTTGCGTGCAGGGTTGCTGGGCAAAGATCTCAGAGCCAACTTGTAGCATGGATGTGTGCATCCCTGTGTGTGCCTGGGGGTCCTGGGGAAGCCCTTGGGATCACTGTGCCAGTGCATGCAGATGTGCACAGCTGTTTGAGATGCTGGAACTGGCACAGCCCCAAGCCCTGGCCCCTTTGCCCAAAGCTAGGCTCCCCACAAGCCAGCAATCCTGCAGCCCAGATGTGGGTGATCCTGGCTTGCGTGGGCATGGGTACAGCAGGCAGCTGAGGAACAGGATTTGCAACATCTGAATCAGGAACTCTGGAGGCTTTTTGAGCCAGATCCTGGCTAGGACCTGCCCAAGGGTGTTCTAAGGAGGACAAGAGAGGTCTCCACTCTGTGGCCGTAGCACACCAGCTCAGCTCTGCCAGGCATCAGCCACATTTCCCCGGAAAGGCCGGGGAAGGTGGCTGGGGATGGGCAGGAGACACAGCTTCTGCAGTTTGGTTCACTGACCATGGCATGTGCTTGCAGGGGAAGATGGTAAATCAGCTCACCGGCGGCTGGAGGAGACCCTGGACAGCCTCCCAAGGATCTTTGCACCAGCCAGCATGGCCAGTACAGCTTTCTGAGACGCCACGCAAACCCACCTGCCATCCCTTGAGGGCAAAGGCACCGCTGGGCCGCCCGAGCTTGCACGGACTGGGGCCAGCCGCAACCCGGCAGCTCCTGCTCTTGGCAGCACACTGCAGTACTACCCCCGCCGGCAGCTCGCCACGGCCGCACACTGCCTTATGGAGCACCGCTTCCCCTGCACCCAGCCACCAGTCCTGTGGGGTGCCACGTACGCACCCCTGGGCAGGGGGGGTTTGCTGCACATCCCACCCTCTGATTGCTATTTAAAATACATGGGGAGCCCACCCTTCCTGCCCTCCTCGTCGGCTACAGCTGCTGGGACCGGAGCAGCAGGGAGATGTTCCGGATTGCTCTGCCTCCTCTTGCCTTCCTCTTGCTAAAGGGCATATGCCCTGTCCCGGAAGGACCTGCACTTTGGAAACAATGCTGTTTCTTTCCAGGAGTTGCGTGGGCTGTGGGCACTGCTGCCCTTTGCCACCTGGAGTCCCCAGGACTTAAATAAAATGAAATATGAGATATTAATATATTCTGCTGGCGTTTCTTCTTTCCAGCTCCACATGCTCCTGTCCCTCCCTGGCTGTGGCCGTAGGGAGTATAGTGAGATGTGGCCCCAGCCCAGAGCCTTTCCTGGTCTGTTGGGAAGCGCCATGGAGGGCAGGGACAGGAGGAGTGACAGAGGGACGGACAGACGGATGGACAGAAGCTGCCACCTTTTTTTTGTTTTGTTTTATTTTATTATTTACAGATTTTTGCAGAAAAACAAAAGCAAAAAATTCTTTTCTATAATGTCTCTATAAATATATATATAATGTAATTACAGAGAACAACTAATTTTGATTTTAAACCAGAAATAAAACCAAACCTTTAATGAGTGACGGTGTCACTGTGTGGGTGTTTCTTTGGCTCCACTGCCCAGGGGCAGGGTGAGCTAGGGGTCAGCGTAGCAGGCTGGAGGGTGGCAGGGGGGGGTCTCACGGGGCATAACTGTGATTTCTGTCATTGCCTGGGTGCAGCCCTGCCCCTCAGCCACCAGCAAGCTCCAGCGTGAGCCAGCATGTGGGGCTGCTGGGTGCCTTTCGTGGCCAGGTGTGCAGGGGAGCAGTACCTGTGGGCACAGGGTACAGAAGTCTTGGCCCTCCTGGCTTGGCACAGCCGGGGCAGAGAGGATTACACTGTCATGTGTGGCATTGCCTGGTCCCACAGCATGCCTCATTGTCCTGCTTTCCAGGGATGCTATCACTGCAGGGATTTAAATGCCGTTTCCAATGTTGTCTTTATAAATGTATGGGGGAATGTTTCTGGACTGAGGGTCAAAGCTGGGCTCAGCTAGGTGTTTATCAGGTGCTTGGAAAGCTGAGGATCAACACTGCCCCCATGGTGGCCTTTAGTTTCACGGAAGGGAGAGCTGGTCTCTCCTTTTCAGCAGTGGAAGGAGCTTCCACCTTCACTGAGCTTTGCAAGAGTTGCTGAGATGTTGCCAAACTTTGGCTGCTGGGTATGCGAAGCATCACCCAAGGTGGGATGAGGTGGCCATGCTTGAGGCTACACGATGTGGGTGCCCAGCCCAGGGACCCACTGAAACCAGGGCTGCCCAGGGAACAGCGACAGCAGGGAACACTGTTCCCTGGGCAGCCCTGGTTTCTACGTTCTTCTGTACCTGTGGTGGGAACACACCATGGTGCCCAACCCCAAGCAGGGGTCCAGAGAGCCAGGGATGGAGCTCGCCCAGCTGAACTGTTTTTTTGAACCCATCCCCATAGAGATTTGGCGCCTCTTGGTGTGGGTCTCATCACTGAGCCATGACTGATCGGACTCAGAGGATAGCTGAGGTGGGAAGGGACCTCTGGAAATGCTCATCCATTCACCACTGCTCAAAGCAGGGTCAGCTAGAGCTCAGGACCGCATCTGGTTGGGTTTTTAATACCTCCAAGGATGGAGATGCCAGAACTTCTCTGGCCAACCTGTGCCAGTGCTTGACCATCCTCACAGAAAAAGCTTTTCTGAAGTTTAACTCGAATCCCTGTACTTCAGTTTCAGTTTGGCGCTTGGTCTTTCACAGGGCACCACTGAGGAGCATCTCCCTCTGTCTTCTTTAGCCCCCACCAGGTATTAATAGACACAGATAAGAACCACCCCCCAGCCTTCATTTTCCATGTTAAACAGTCTCAGCTCTCTCAGCCTCTTCTTATATGACTGCTGCTCCAATCCCTTTATCATCTTAGTGGCCCTTATGGTCCTGGAAAAGGAGTAGGTTAGAGCAGCAAAGTCAGGGACCCCCATGGCACTGTCCTGCGGCGCTGCCAGCCACCTGTGCCAGCGCAGGCGCGATCGCATCAGCACTGCCAGTGCTGGCAGAGCTGGGGATTTATGGCCCCCAGGCAGAGCAGGGTCCATCCATCAGTGCTTCCTGGGGTTTCTAAGCGACTCCCAGCAGGTTACAGACTCCATGTCCTTTTTCCTCACTGGTGCAAAGCTTTTTGGGCTGGCTCAGGTAGAATGCCACACATGGCCAGACACGCAGGGCACAGCCTGCATGCGGCTCCATGCTAACGCTGCATAGCATGTTGCAGTGTGTGGGGTGTCCCAGATGGGACACCACCTTAGCGTAACCGCTTTTGGATGCAGTTTTATCTGCAGGAATTGCGGGAAGGGGGCAACCAGGGGACACTTCGCAGCATCACTGCTAGTTTAGCCTTCCTCCACCTGCTTTGGGGGCTGGACAAGCCCCAGGAGGGAAGCAGTGTTTCTCCCAAAGCACTGCATCATACTGTCAGCTGTAGGCAGCGAGATGTGGGTCCCAGCTGGCACATACAACTGTGGACAAGAGCACCCAAGAGGTGGAAAGTGGCCCAGCCATCTTATACATTTGGTCTGGTTTCTTTTCCCCCCTGAATAACTGCTGGAAATAAAAACAGCCCAGTGTTGCAGTGGCCAGAGCCACGAATTCAATTCACTCACCTACGTGGGTGTCCTCCTTGCCCTGCCGAAACCTAGCCCCATCCCTGCAGCACAATACCACCTTCCAAGATAAGCTATGCCTTGGCTGTAGACAGATTGGAGCAGGAAAGCAGCCTTCTGTGAGGGCAGGCAGGGAGCTGCAGGTCAGGACAAAATGACTCTGCTCTTGGAATTGCAAGGAATAATCTCTTTATTTATGTGGCTTTAAGAACATCTGGGAAAAAAGAAACCAGCCAGATTAATTTCGGAGTATGTTGCCCAGTTCCTTGCTCTGAATGGGTCTATGCCAGCATCACCAAAGACCTCTGCCCCACGGACACTGCCAGGTCACCTGGAATTGCAGGATTGCCCTTTTAACTGGAATAAACTTAAAAAAAAAAAAAAAAGTCTTGTTTTTTGGACAGCACTCACTAAAACATTCACTGCAGTTTGCATCCTGCTTGGGGTTTTTTTTTTTTTTTTTAAGGGCTGGGGAGGAGTAGGACAACTATCACAAGAGCCAGCTATTTGAAAGGAGGCAGGGGACTCAACTTTTCCCTCCAGGACTTAACATCTCCTCCAGCCCTTGCGCAGGAAGCACACCGCTTCATGGGGTGAACTCCCTTGGGAGCCACTCTCACAGCACATGGGGACAGACACAGCACCACAGAGTGTGTTTCATGGCAGCGTGTTTGCTATTTCAAAGGAGACAGTGTGCCAGCACCACATTTGTCAGCCAAATCTGTGTCAGTGCTTAAAACATCACCCTCTCGTATGGACGTGCTTGTGCTTAGCAGCACCGATGACTGTTGCAGCTACTTGCTTTTCTTGTAGAAGCTGCAGCCCATGGGAGGGTGTCTGTGTCACGGTTACATTACCCATGTGCTCTGGCTTTGGAAAGATGTTCCTTTTCCCCATTTACTGCTGCTTTCCTTTTAATTAAAGGGGTTCATGTGGGTTCTGGAGCACTTTGTGGTATCGCTTTTTACCTGCTGGTCTCAGGGTAGCATCCCGAGGAGCCCCTGAAGATTATCAGTACAAAATAACTGATCAGTGAACGTACCCTCCTCTTGGATAGCATCAGGGCTTGTGCAGCTGCCCGGGTTGTGACACCAAGAGCACCCACCAACCAGAATGACCCCAAGCAGATGCTGCCACTTTGGAGTGCCACAAGCTCCCATCAGCCCTCATGTAAGAAATTACTTAAATCTTGATGCCAAGTCATTTTTAGGGGGTTGTAGTTTGGGAATCTCCAGTTTGAGCAGCCTCAAAGTTGGACCTCTTACCTTATCCCAGGCTTGTATGAAATCATGTTTCCAAGGCATTCCCTAGGGCACTTAGAAATGATTTGAACAGCTAAGTAGTCTGCATTGAACCACAGCAGAGCAACAACCGCCTCATGATCATTGACAAGTTCCTCGCAGGGCTGTCAGGCACATACGTATGAGCTTGTTCTCCAAGGACCACTCCTAGGGTAACAGCTGGGGCCTCATTTCATACAGAGACGAAAGAATGCTCCAGGCAGTCTCCAAAACTTAATTTAATGCTGGCTCTCAAACTCAACTACTGTCTTCCTTAGAGCTGAGTGAGGAGAGGGGTGGTGACTCTTGAGTGCTTGTACAGCGTGAGGGTGATGGAAGCACAGAGCTAGGAAGAGCAGGGAACAAGGGCAGTGAGCTCCCCCAGGACGTCAGCAAAGGCGGTCAGGAACTCCTCAGCTGCAGTTCTTGCCATTCTGCTCATGGACAAGGCATCTCTGGGAAAGGCCTCGCTCAGGCAACTTTTCTAGAAGGAGCATCTGCCTCTGGGTGTCTAATTTGGACAGGCTTGGAGGCTGATTTTCAGGAGCACCCACAATTAGGACTGAAGCTGGGGGCTTGAATCCTCTGCAAATCAGCTCAAAAGCGCCTCCAAGTGAGAAACCCAAAATCAATAGGTCAGACCCCCAGCACACGCGGGTAGATGGTCTGACACTTCTGGCAAAAGTCCAGGAATAGGTGTTTGCCAGAACAACTACTGTTTCCTAAGCAGCAACATTCCTACTACAAAAGACAAGGACCATTTGTCATAGCATGGCTACAAACAAAAGGCAGAGGGATCATTAGCACTCATTTACTCCTGGCCCTGGGTAAGTATTTAAAGCAGCATAAGAAGCACATTTACATATAGCCAGTGCTCCTCTCCGTTTTGATTCATGCCTGAATTAAGTTTTGAGCTTAAAGCAGGATTCATGGCTACACACAAAGGATACGTCATTCTCCCAAAAATTACAGCATGAAAATTGATGGGTTGACAGCTTAGAATAAGTGTACATTATTTTTAAAAAATTCACATTAGAGAATCTCATTTCCCCAGAAATGTTCTTAGCAGATTCTTCATGCCATACTGACTTAATTTGCTTTTACACCAACCCACCTAGTGGATGAAGGGAAGGCAACGGATGTAGGGTTTTTTGGATTTTAGCAAAGCTTTTGATAGCCCAACAGGAGTTGGACTCAAAGATCCTCGTGGGCTCCTTCCAACTCAGGATATTCTGTTTCTATGATTCAAATTTCTCATGCTATGAAGACCCCGGAGGTCATGGTTGTAAGCTACACCCTGTCACCTCTCATAATCAACGGTCACGTTTTGCCATTGCTTTTGTAACTAATTTTTTTCTCCCTCAGCCAAACAGAGCTACATCCTCGTGACTCAACACAGCTCGTCCCCTCTGGCCGCTCAGTAAGCTACAGTTCCCCCGCTGTAATGAATTAATGGACTCGGCCTGGTGTCATAATTCTCAGAAGGGAACTTGGTCTCAGTTGTCAACAGCTCTGAATGGAGTATCGGTGCTCCGCCACAGCACTGCCACAGGTGCTCTGCTGCTTTGCAACGACTGGGAGAGCTTAGGCAGGAGAAACCCATAAAGCAGGGTCAGGACCTGATCTTCTCACTCACCACCACCTCTCAGCCAAATTCCCTGCTCACAGAGCAGCAGCCTGGCAGACCCTTCTCCTCTCCACCACACAGCTCAACAAGACATAAGCATTATTCGGACTAAGATTTAAAGGCACAGTTTACATGTTTATGTATGCTAGGTTTGCCTGATGGTTTTGTCACTTGCTAAACAGGTTGAGGTAAAGCCTGGGCTGCTGAACAGCTTTACTCTTCCCTGCAGTGACATCTCAAGAGGCAAAAATTTGGGGCAAGATTTTAAATACCAGTTTGAACTGTAACAGCCTTATAACTCCTTAGTCCTACTAGCATGGGTTTGCATTGAGGTTTCTTTATATTTTGTCTTCTTTCTGAATTCCTGGCCTTACTGTCCTCCAGGGGTTGATAGGTGAATAAAAGGAGCAAAAATGCAGTGTCCTTCCAATGCATCTTATTTTTGAACTATTAATATTTTAACCCATTACTCTAGCTCCATTTCACATGTTTTTATGGTAAGAAAATACATAGAGGATGCAGCATGATCTCATAGAATTCTCCCCTCCTCTCAGCTTGCCTGTCAATCAGCCACGGGTCTGCAATAATGCTACTGGAGATGAGAAAGTATGTTAAACCCAGAAGATTCAGCAACACAGGAAACTGCGGAAAATGAAAGACACGTGAGCCCCCATGCTTCCTCATATAAATTCACACATCTCACTATGGATATCGTGGCTGTTTCCAGCTTTTGGGGGTGGAGTGGGAAAGCTGTGGACAGAAAACGCTGTGGCATCTAACTTCTGATGGGCAGGCCGCAACCTCGTTACTTCTCTAGAAGCTCCCTACTAAGCACCTGGCACCACATTCACCATTCCTGCAGTGCTGAAGCTGAACAGTTTGTCCCACTCACTTACAAGCTGGGCAAGCCCAAGGTCCCTTAAAACCACCAGGCAAACACCATCTAATTCCAGTAACTTATTAGTATTCATAAAATTGCCTTACAACTTTCCTAGTGATTAATTCATGACAGTACTAACTCCTCTTCCAGCTTAAGAAAAGCTTTGGTCTTTCAAGCAGCGAACCCCTCCTCAGCACAGAGGAAGGCACAAATTGCAGCATGGATTTTCACAGTGACCTTATCCTCCTCACAAGCTCCTTCTCCTGGAGCAGAGGCACAGCCTGCTGCTCTGCTGGGCCTGAAAGCTTGGCTTCGGTGAAGGGGGGAGTTTTAGCTTACGCAAAGATTAGGAGATGCGTGCAGAGCCATGGGCTTGCTTGTGTTTGAGGGTGCCTGGGGCTCGGGGTGCCAACGACAGGGCAACGGGGAGGCAGAGCGGCAGCAGCCCCACGGGGCCCCCAACGCACCCGCCGCCTCTGCCCGGACGTCTGCCAGGCGCTGCCGCCTGCCGCCCCGGGAAGCCCAGCGGCAGAGCCCGGGCAGGCTCCCCCGAAGGGCGGCGGGGCGGGGGGGGCAGGGGGGTGAAGCGGGGGCGGAGCGGGCGCGGCGCAGCCTCCTTCCCCCCGCCGCCGCCGCCGCCGCCAGCCCGCCCTCGACAGCGCGTGACGCACCGACGCACGCACAGGCGCGCGCCGGCTGACGCCGCGGCCCGGCGTTTGAAGTTGGCGCGCGATTCGCGCCCCCGCCCCTCCCTCCCCGCCCGCCGCTCCCAGCCTGCCCCGCGCGGCCGCTTCCCCGCGCGCCGTCCCTCCCTCCTCCCCCCCCTCCCACCCCTCCCCGCTCCGGCCGGCGGCCGCGGCAGCCGCGCTGGCGCAGGCGCACTCCGCCCGCCCGCCGCCATTTTGTGTCCGAAGCGACTGTGGAGCGATTAAACCGCGAGCTGGTGCTGGGCGCTAGCGGCGGCCGCGGCGGGGCGTGCGGGGCGCGGCAGCTCCGCGGGGCCCGTGGGCGGCGCGGGGCGGCGGCGGGGCCCGGCGGCCGGAGCGAGCTCGGCGGGGTGCGGGCGCAGGTAAGCGGTGGCGGGGGGTTTGCAGTCGCTTTCTCCGGCCTCTAGGTGTCACGATGGGGCTCCGGTTCGGCTGGGGCCCCGCAGCGGCCGCCGCCGGGGAAGCAGGGGGCTTTGTCTCCCTCTATCGTCCCCAGCGCGGCCGGCGCCTGCCTGCCACCGCCGCCATTCCCCACAGCGCGGCGCTGGGCTGCGGGCCCGCCTGGGCCTCCCTTCCCGCCGTCCCCGCCCGGCCAGGCCGCCGCCGAGCCGCCGGCCCCGACTCCATTTTCTTTCCTTTGTCTCCTCCGCCGCGCCACCGGGGCTGATTACCGCCCCCTCGCCGCCACGCGAGCCGCCGGCACCCCCCCCCCCCCTTCCCTTCCCCTCCCGTCCCTTCCTCCTCCCCTCCCCCGCCTTCCCCGCCCCGCGGAGCCGGGCCGGGCCCGCTCCCCACCCGCCCCGCCGCCGCTTCCCCCCCCCCCCCCCCCCCGGCCCTCCCGCCTTCTAAGCGCGAACCTCTGCGGGGCTCGGCCCGGTGCCCTCCGCCCGCTGCCCGTGGCCTCCCTCGGTGTCCGGCCGGCTCCTGACAGCAGGGCGGTGGCGGCGGCGGCGGCTGCGTGTCCCGCTCCTGCCGGCCGCCGCCTCGCTGCGCTGGCGTGTGCTGCGGAGTGAGAGGCGCTGCGAGGCGCAGAGCGGGACTCGAGCTCCCTCTGCAAGGCAGGCTGAGCAGCGCCATGCAGCACCGGGACGCGGGCACGGCTGGGGGGCGCCCGCTCTCGCCGCGCTGCCCGGCCACCAACGCCCCCCCCCCCCCCCCCCCCCAGCTCCCCGCCGCCGCCGCTCCCGAAGAGCGGGTGCCCCACCGCCGCCTCCCCTCCCCCCCCCCCCCCCACCCGCCGCGCCCGGGGCCGGGAGCCCCGCGGGGCTTTAGGCCGTCGCGGCGTGATCGAGAGCAGGCGGGAGCAGGGGCACACCTGGGCTACCACCGACCCGGCCACAAGTTGTGTCACTTGCTTCGACTTGGCCCGTGCTGCCGGCCTCCCGAGGCACGCTGCAGGGCGGCCACCCCTCCGCAGCCGGGCTCTTAGGGATGGAGCTCGAAAGCCCATCACA
This sequence comes from Pelecanus crispus, assembly GCF_030463565.1. Classification (NCBI taxonomy): domain Eukaryota; kingdom Metazoa; phylum Chordata; class Aves; order Pelecaniformes; family Pelecanidae; genus Pelecanus; species Pelecanus crispus. The sequence continues at coordinate 25,883,631 of NC_134650.1, forward strand.
ATCCACGGTTTTATTCCCTCTCTTGCACGGGTTTGTTCTGCGGGAGGGGAGGAGAAGCAGAAAACCCCATTCTTTTTGTGATGCAGAAGAGGAAATCACATATGCTTTGTGTCCAAACAGTTTGCGTTTTGTTCACTACATCAACTTTAAATTTCTTTAGTAAATTTATTTATACGGTATCAGATTTGGCCTTGCCTTAGCTTTGTGAAATGCTTTTGATACCGGGGTTTTGTCGTGTTGTATGCATCCTTTTCTGTTTGGTGTAATCCTCAGGACTTGCCTGCTGGTGAGAACGAGCTTGCTTTCCTGTTTGTGACTTCCTATTTTTTTACACAGTCTTTACCCCCCTTAAATAAATGCATGGCTGTTCTTCACCTCCTGCCGGTTATTGAATCCTGTAATAAACTCCAGAGGTGTTATTAGAAGCATCTGAAATGCTGTTTGCCACTTCCAGTATATGTGGGGTTTTTTCAGTGGAGGAAGCGTGTAAATATTTTCTCAAGTTCTACAGTTTATTCTGCTTGCGCAGAGCCTGTTGAATTTGCAGGAGTCTGTTGGGTATAAAATAGCTCCATGTTGCATTCAAGCTGTTGTTCGTTCTTAAGCCGTATCTAACGTTTTCCTTTAGTACAGAAGAGATCATTGGAACTGAAGGAAAGAGCAATTTGAGCATAAGGGAAAAGCAAGGCTTTCTTCTTTTTAGGTTGAAAGATTTTTTTTTTTTTTTTACTTCCATTTTGCTTTTCTTCTGGATGTCTAGGGCTGGCTCAATTTTAATGTCCTCTGTACTTATAGTATGCATGAGAAGGGTTATTAGGATGCACTGAATGGCTTCATTATACTCTTGAAACTTTGTGGGATATTTTTGAGGAATAACATATGAGCAAAAGGTACAAAATTTGAGTTCCTATAGCATCAAGTGGCCCTACAACTGAAATAATACAGCAAGTCTTGTCCAATTCGGACAGAGCTTGGGGAGCTGTCACTACAGTGTTAAGTTTGCTGGCAACTTGTGCCCACAGCATTATTGCAGGAAAGAACTATTTCAAGAACTGCTTTTCGTATTAGCAGGCTGTATCTTGAATATGAACTGTAAGCTAATCTGTGTGTATCGTTACCAGCTTTTATGGCTGCAGGTTGATACCTGCCTGATGCAGTACATTGCTGTTGTCTTGAAAATGCCAGAAGCTGATCTGTGTTATTCTTGTGTTTATTCAGCATTTACCTGAAAAAAATCTAATTATGTGATTATAACTTGCTTAGCAATTTCTGTATAGAGCCTACTCCGGAACTTAATTTCTTCTCTTCCCCTTAGTACATCATGTCCAAGAACTCCTGCTTTTCTAATGAAGAGTTTTGGAGGTCAGATGTTGAGCACTAGTAGACTTACCTGCGCTCTGAGAAGAGCCAGCCTATTCCTATTCCTTGCCCTTATCCCTGATACTTTGGCAGATTCTTCATCACTTGCAACAGCAAGCAGTGTTGAGCTCTGACCTCTGGATAGCTCTTCCTGCTCTGTCTGAACATTTTTTTGTATGTTAGCTATTTCAGATATATTATATATATTGATTATATTTGCATAAAAACTCCCTGATTCACCCATCCTGGCAATTCTTGCTTTTCTTACCTCCTCTTTACCTGAGAGGGAGTGCTTGAGGGAGTGATAGAGCATTAGGATCACAAATATTGCTTCTTCCTGTGCTTGTATGTGCTCTAGAAATATGTGTGGTAAGGAACAACCACCGCTGCTACCTGCACACACGAAGGCACACACTGACTGAACTGCTAGTCTTCAGCTTCCACAGTAGAGTTGAAAGAAACCAAAGTTTTGACTCGGTGGTCGTTTTGTTTGTGTTAACTTACTGAACTGTACTGATTTGTTTGCTTAACTTGAAACCTCTGTTCATCCATTTGGCTATAGTTCATATTCTCAGTTCAGTCTTTTGTTGTACTAAACCTTGAAATTTCAATACAGTATCAAGCTCTACTGCTCTGTAATGCTACGTGGTCTTAGAGATGCACACAGATCCAGGATGTTTCCTTTTTTTGTTCAAAAGTTATATTTACTGGTCATAAAAATGGTTCAGAACATGGCTTTTGTTTTTTCCCATTTTTTGCTTAGAAACTTAGAAAGAATCTTTGTCCTGTTCTGACTGTGACTGAAGATGTTGCCTTTTTTGTACTGAAAGATAGTTGAATTTCATTTAAAACACCCTGTTCTGCTGTTCCTCCCACTTCTCTCCAATAATCCATCATTCTTCAGTAATTAAATGAGATATGCTTATTCTAGACAGATATTTAATAAGAAAAATAAATAGCTGCTCACCTGAGTGATCTCAGTATTTTCTGATTAACAAAAATAACTTTGAAAAGAAGAGTAGAATAAACATGTGGTGGGTAAGGAGTTTTGTGTTTCAGGTTGTATTAACATTCAGGTAACTGTACACTGAACAACACAATTTTGGTGTCTAATATATATTAAAGCTAAAGTGAAGTTTCCCTCATTTAGCATTATAAAAACTTCGAAACTACCAAGTCTTAATGTCTTTCCAGTATGGTTCTTAACAGGTGAAAATACAGAAATAGTACAGAGACAGCTCTCAAGAACAGTGCATTACTTAGGGGAGATCTGTGATAGAATGGATTCCTGAAGAATTATTCTTTAACTATCCTTACAGATGAAGCTGTGAGTCATAGACGTTTACAGTTGTATTTCTTATGTAAAGGTTTGTTTTTAGAGACCTTTCAGTTCCAGCCCTCCCACTCTTTACTGTCGGCTACCTGAGGACTTCAGTGTGCTCTATGGAGTTGATACTAAGAGACGAGGCCAGGTATGTTTAAAAGCACAAGAAGTACAGTGATCAGTTAGGATGTGCTGACCAGGTAACAGGGGAGGGCTACTGTACTGGTAGCAGTGAAGCAAGCTATGCTACAGTGCATTTTCTTTACACCCTGTAGTTCAGGTACTAGCCCAAATACATACTGTTTTGTCAGTCAGCTATCAGCATTGTCTTATTTCTCTGCCATAGAAACAAACCCATGACGTTTCTAAAGCTTCATGGGTTTTACTGAAAAGCATTGCTCAAATGTAAAGGCTGAGTAAGGAGACTGTGAACTAACTTCAGCTTATACTGAAAATCTTATTTTACCTCTCTTCTTTTTTCCCCAGAATCTAAAAATTTCTGTTGACATCATTGAACTTGCCAAATTCTAACAAAACAGAAGCCAAATCACAGATTGTTTGGAGCGTGAAATACACCTTTGTCTTTATTAATATGCGTCATGATTAGAAGCTTGTATGTCTCTCAAACATCAGCAGGTAAAGTAGCTATCTGTAAAGTAGAGGAGAAAGTAGCTTGGTCTGACTATATAAAGAATATTACTTGCCTTAATTGGGATGTCAAAGTAATTCTTATTCTCTCTTTCAGGTATTTAGAATTAGATTGCTGTTCTGAAAGCTTCTGAAATTCCTCTGTTTTGTGGTTGGTTTGGTTTTTTTTTTAAAAAAAAAATCCAAACAAAAAAAACAAACACAAGACAAAACATAAAACAAAAAACCAGCCCCAAAGCACCTTGGGAGGTGAGAGAGATGTTTGCCTTGGCCAGTGTATTTTTTCCCCACTCTTAACACTGGAATATTCCTAGCTGTAGTAATGGAAGGAATATTGTATAGTTGATGCGGTTTGGAACACTAGGGAAATTCCAGGAAGTCAAAAGTGCTGATGTTTTCGTATTAAAAAGAGATGGAGTGGATGAACATGGCAGCTAGTAATGTAGTGCTCTGCAGAGACACCTGAGTTACCTTGAGTATATGACTAGCACTGCATGATGTTAATACATACATAGTTTACATTATTACCAGCTCTCCTGTTTGTTCTTGGTACAGAATTTAGTTAACAAGAGAAAAGGATGTCATTAATCCTAGTTAATAAGGCTTTAAGGAAACTAGAGATTGTTAAATTTATTATTTGACTTTGTTAAAGATATCTCTTGATGTTGAGGATCTTACAGAATATAAAAATGAGTACTGAATGCCATTCAGTTCAGGAAAGTCAGGGGGTATACAAGACTGAATAGTTTCCATGGATGTTCAGCAAAAAAATGGTAATTGCTTGTCCCAATTTGTTTTCATTACTGATTTTGTTGGTGCAAAATGTCTGTTGATTTAAAACTTTTGTGTGATAAAATTGTGGTTCATGGAAAGGCAAATAGCAGTAAGGCAGCCATCATGATTGTCAGATGAAGTAGATCCATTCAGATGTGTGTGCGAAGGCTGCTGTATGTAAAGCTATACACCTGGGAACAAGGCAATTCAGCTGAATTTAAATCAAGGCACATGGTATCCTAGAAAGCAGTGGCTGAACTGCATTTTGGAGTCATAGTAGGTAAACAGCTTAAACATGAGTTTCCAAGGTGATGCTGTGACAAAGAAGCTAATGTAGCTCTCGGATGCATTAATGGAGTAAGTAGAGATATGTTCTTGCCTGTGTGGGGTGGATTGGAGGCTTTACCAAGATACTGTGTATGGTTCTGGCATCAGCGCTTAAAAACCAACCAAACAAAAAAATTACTGGCTGGAAGGGGGATTAATCTCCAATTTGATGGAGAGCTAAGGAGTAATGCCATGCAGTGAAGTGTTAAGAGTTTACTGTGTAGCTTCTCAACAAAACTGAGAGGTGACTTGGTTAGAGTCCTCGGGTATCTCCCTGGCAAGATAATACTGGATATTAGTGAGCTTTTTTTAATCTTGCTGACAAATGCAACAAGAATTTGTAGCCAGATAAGTTCAAATTAAAAGACTAAGTTTTTCACAGTGAAGGTGATTAACCATTGGATTATGATATGAAGAGCAGTCGTGTATTTCTTAATTTCTTAACATCTTTGGATCAAGATTGTGGAAAAAACTCTGAAAATTGCTTCAGCCAGCTGCAAGGTACTGAACTTCTTTTGTTTCATGTACATTTAGAGAACTGTAATTCATAAGAGGTCAGACTCGGTGATCAAATGAGAGGTGATTATGCTAAAGAAAAAAGATGGGGAGCAGCTCCTCTTTCACCAGCTTCCCTCTTTCTGAACAGAGATAGGTTTAGGACTTTTCCTTAGAAATCTAGAACATGATCAGGCCAATAAAGTCTTCCAAACAGGAGAAAGTAAGCAGGTATTGATATATATTGGAAGCAGGTCAAAATAACGTCCCATATATTTAGTCCAGACTTGTGACTGTAAAAAGTCTTTATCTGTGGCTATAGTATTAGTGAGCTGTTGGTAGGATAAATGTTACTTCTTTGCTGCCAGGGCTCACTGCTGGCTTATGTTCAGCTTGCTGTCTACCAAGTAGCCCTAGAACCTTGTCAGCAGCGTTGCTGTCCAGTCAGTCCCAAGACTGTATCACTAAAGGGGTTCTTCCTTCCTGGTTCATAGCATGGGAAATGCTCAGGAGGGTGAAGCAAGGGTGATTTTTATTGAATCCACTTCAGAAAATATAGCTTAGTAAAAATATTATTTATTTTATGTTATACAAAATTGTTTATTGAATCGTATTTTATATATGGTATTTATATGTATTGTGTGAAATTATTTTATAATGCAGTGATCCTCATTTTAAAGTGGATGTTGAGTAAAATACTGAATTAATCAAGAATGAAACTAGGGTGAGTAAAGCTGTGGAAGGAGGAAACAGCACTTAATAGTTCTGAGCTATGATAATGCATTGTGTGTGGCGACTTGACGTGTTTGACACTTTCTGAGCTCTCCAGAATGTTACAGTGAGTAGCCTGATGGTGGACTAAGCATCTCTAGGTGGAGATTGCTGAAAGCCAGAAGTACTTTTCATGTATTACATATGTTAAAGGTGAGAAGGGGGAAATGTAAGCTTGAGAACTGTCTCAGCTGCAGGGTTAACTTGCATATAATCCATGTGCTCCTCTGGATGGTTATTTCAGCAGAAGCACCTGATGCTTGACTTTGGCAAGGGTTCTCCTAGCTGTGTGTAAGAAGGCAAATAGGGTAGCTCTGCTGCTACCACTTGTGTTCTTTGCAGAAATTCAGTCTGTGTCCAGTCTGATTGCTGTTCTGTAGTGTGGTTCCTAGCACTTGCACAAGGCCAGCTTTTTAGGTAGATGAAGCGAGTTTTCTGGTGAGCCTGTACCTTGTAGGAGGAAGAAATGGGGGAAATGCACCACAACTGATGGAAAAGCTGTTTTGCTAAGAGACTGTGGAGACACTGTAGGTTCCGAAAGGGATCAGCAGGTCCAAAGGGTACGATCCCTAATCCTATGGCTGGGTGTTGGGATGAGGGTGGTAAACCATGGATGTGAGTGATTGCTCTCCCTACACAGCGTTTCCTCCTTGAGCTTTTGAAGACAGACTGCTTGACTAAATGGGCGCTGATCTGTCCTTACAGGGCACTTTCTTTTTTTAATGTTAGTGTTGGAGAAAGGAATTTTTTTCTTTTTCACAACCAATTGATAAAAACTATATAAGCGAATCTACAGCTATGTTGGGAATAACACCAACATATGTAGGGAAGTAGAAGTCATGGCTTCCCTGGAAAATTAAGTTGGCTTGCATCGGGGACTGTGGTGACCCCATTTTCTTCCATTTGTGTGCTGGAAATTGCTTTGCCAGGTAATGAGTTGGTCAGTTGAATTTGCTTCCTGTGTGTGTCCATCTGTTCTGGCTGCCCCCCCGAAAAAGGTGGGGGGCAACTGGATATAAGTAGATGTGGAAAAACTGCAGCTCTGAGTTTGATTTAAGCCTTTGTGGAACCATGCCTCAAAATATTTTGGGGTAAGTAGAGGCTTTCTGAAAAGGTAGTTGAGACCACAAGTACTAATGGCAGCATTTGGATATTTGTAAATGTTTTTTACTCTTTTGAAATAGAGCAGTAACTTTGCTGTATGTTTAAAATTGTTGTCAAGGGAATTGAATTATCCCATTGTTTAATGTTGAAAGAGACATCATTGCTCTGGACTAGCTCCTGGAAGAGCTTTTCACTGCTGTGGAACCAGTAGTGATTCTGGGGCAATTACTTCACCTTCTTGTGTAGTTTCTCTGTCTCCTTGTATTCGATTTGCAAAGCTGTTTCCTTGAAGCCACCTCTAACATCCAGAGATTTAAAATTAAAGCAGGAAATGCTGCTGAATTAAAAATGTCCCTGTTTTGGGTTGTACGTACTTGACATAAGTGTAACAATATTACATTTTAAAACAGTAGCTTTCTTCTACGAGTTAAACTGTTTGCAGTGGAGGTGCAGTATAAACTTTAGTCTTGCTTTCCGGGTATGTACTGCAAGAGAACCCTTTAGAGGCACTTCAGTTTTCAGATTACAGGTTGGAAAAATAAAATTTTTGAAGGCTAGTAGTTTGAGTCGAAGCTTATCAGATTATTAAAACTTTTTTTCTTTTCTTTTCTTTTTGGAGGATGGAAGAAGTTAGTGTTATCCAGCATTCCTGCTGAGTATATAACTTACTGCCATTTCTGATCTTTGAAGAGAGATTTGTCGCTTCCTGTGGCAATACTGAATACTCAAAAGGTACTCATTGATTACTTGATCCTTGCCTACATTCCATATTAATGCACTCCTCTCCTTCCTGCTCAGGAATGACCACTGTTGCCTCCTACCTACTCCAAGCTACTAGAGCATTATATGAGCCCAGAGTAGTTTATACTTGGCTCCTGTAGCGTGTGGAAATAGTTTTGTCCTGTTGAAGCAGCTGCATCCTCTCCCTGTTCTACCAGTGTTTTGACCTACATGAAGAAGAATTTGGCAGCTTCCATGACAGTATAATGGAGCAGGCTAACAAATATTCAGATGTCTGACTTGCCTGACATGACATCTGTAATGTTTTTTGAGACATCTGCTTTGAGTGGCTTGTGCAAACAAATCCTTAGGGATGTTTTCTCCAGCTCCACCAGGTTCAAAGAAGGGAGGTAGCATTGAATGTTTGTCCTGCTCTGTTATCAGTCAGGCTCTCCCTGGTTAGAAGTACTTGATCCAGTGCAGTTGTTTACCATTGTTCTTGTCCCAGAACTGCCTTTTCAAACAGGCTGGTAGCCAGGGAGCCTTTTCAGCCACCTTCTGGCACTCAAGATATAACCTCTTGCTAAGATTCTGGAGAAAAGAGCATACAGTAGTCCTTGTTTCTTCAAAGACAGTTTTTTATGAGTTTGGATTTACTCATTGTGATCCTGCATTTTCTCCTGCAAATTTTAAAAAAAAAATATTAAAAAATGAGGTCCTTTGTCAGTGCTGCTTCCACCTTTTCTATCTGAAGTTCATATAGGAGCCTCGTCTGATGTTGGTCTTTCTACAGCTGTTCTCTGACTTCATATCTCATGTGGATTTGTGTCTCTTAAACAATGATACACTAAGCCTGTGGTCTTCTAATGCTGCTCTCTTAAATTAAATATTAGGCAGCTTTGCATATTCACTGCTCTTAAAGTGCAGGTCACTAGTAGATTGCTGAGAATGACTGAATGTCTGCCATTAGCTGAAGAACTGGTTAGTGTTTGAGATCTTGCAAAAGTATTCCAGGTCCTCTAGAACTTGTGTGGAAGCGAATGCTGAGACCAATAAATCTCTCTGTCCTAAGAGCATCATAGTTAAAACTGCATAGATGGAAAAAAAAAAAACCCCTCACTGGTTTTGTGTTTGAAGTTTTAAGTATATCCTTCATTTTATGTAGTGCCAGAGAATGGTAAAATAATTTGGGAAGGAACTTCTTGTGGTGCCCTGGTTCAACCCCTGGCTCAATGCAGGGCCAGCTTTGAAGTTAGATGAGGTTGTTTAGGGTTGTATTTAGCAAATATTTTCAATAGCTGAAAGATTAGAGTTTCCATGACATCTCTGAGCAACCTGCTCCAATGTTTGACCACTCTCATTGTTGCAGCTTGCCTGTTGGCATCTTGTCCTTTCACTGTGTACCTCTGAGAGTGTGGCTTCATCTTCTCTTTGCTGTCCTGTTAGGTAGTTGAAGGTAGCAGGAAGATCTTCCCTTAGCCGCCTCACAGCTAACTGTGTCAGTCTGTTCTTGTAGGTCTTGTACTCCAGCCACCTCATAATTTTGGCAGCCTTCTAATGGGCTCTTTCCGGTGTATGTCAGTGTACTAAGCTCAAAAATGGTAGAGCACTTCAATTTGCAGCTTATCCCTGTTCTCCTTCAAGTTTATAAAACCTTACCCATATGTCAAAGATCTGATTGGAATGTAAATTCATGCAAGGTATTTTATGCCCGAAAATATGCTGGTTACTGTAACAGAAGTAGGCTATCTTTCTGGTAAAGGAGGGTAGGAGTGGCTTTTCTTCCCTCTGGGACATTACCATGGAGTGGATCAGAACAAGCATGCCTTGCATTTTTGAAGTATGTATGTTTGTAGTGCTGGGAAGGTTTGTTCCTTGGGTTGTACGTTAGTCGGCTAATGATCCTTGAGCAGTGTCTGAGGTGCTTACTTCAAAACATCTCTATAAAAAACTCCAGAAAGCCATTTCCTCAAGCAGAGTCAATACTTTGTGAAGAGAGAAGAGTGGTGGTGGTGCTTTGCGTTAATCCACCATCAGTTGGAATCTGCATATATCCCTGTATCTGATTTTGAACTACTGTAAACTATTTTGAATTTGTTGTCTGTAGTGTGGTAAAGAACTACAATTACTATTGTTTTGTTTCTCTTTTCCCCTACCAAGAGGTTGGGTAAAACCTTTATTCAAAACAGATCTATTAAGTCATTTGCCAAGTAGAAGATTAGGTTTTGAAAATTGGATGAAAACTATTTCTTGATTCAAAATTTCAGGAAAACCAAAGTTAGGATAAAAAATAGCAGCAGATAAAGGATGTTTCCATTCAATTAAATGTGCTCTATTGAAGACTCCTGCTGTGTTTTGTCCAGTGACAAAACTTCTGAGATGATAGCTTCCTATGGAAGGTGTTTGCTTTGCATCAAGTGTCTTCTGAATGGAGAAGTCCTTCACTCTTAAGGTTTTTCTGTGTTAATTTAGAAGTTTTTAAGTTTTAGGAAATAGCAGTCTTCTCCAGGGTCACAAGTCAGCTACTAACAGTAACTATTTTATATGACTACCGCTGTGTGCAAGCTCTCATCAACACAGAACCTGGCAAGGATGCAGCTTGTGTCAGCAGTCTTAATGTGCCCTTAGCAGTGGAGCACACCCCACATATCCTCTTGAGCATCCCCTTTTCTGGTCAGTGAATGTATATAGCATATGTGATTTTTACGGAGTAAGTGTTAAATAAAAAGAGATCAATTCCAAATGCTTTTTTTAAAAGCTTACTATCACTGACCATCCACAGCTCCAACAAACTTCTTATCAGCACTGCTCTCTGAAGCTGATAAACAATTAAAAATAGAGTTGCCAAGGAGAAAATGCAGCCAGAACCCGGACTTGAGTGCCTTGTACTAAACAAATGACAGAAGAACTCGGGGGGAAGTACTTAAATTGAAAGGGCATAGAACTAGTGTGAAATTCAACACTGCTTGGCCTGCATCACTGCATGCAGCAAGAATATGTGCCTTGCTTGAGAATTACTCCTGTGGAGCTGCTTACTGTTCCCAGAGTTTTTAGCATGTATGGACACTGAGGACTGGAAAGGAGTACAGATGAGAAATAATGTGCTGTCTTGTAAATATTTTAGTACTGTAAATGTGAATATTTTAAGCCCTTAATTGATTAGGGTAACAAAGCTAGCTTCGCAATTCTTAAACAAGCTGAGGCTGTTCTACATCACAGTAACAAGGTTGGAAGTCTGTTAGAAATTATTTTTTTACGTTATTGATAGTGTTACTTGCTGAATTGACAGTATGTAACAGGTTATACTTGCTCTAATGTACACCCCTTTAACAATAAAAACTGCTTTTCTGTTGTGATTTGGTATTCCACAGCACAGGAGGAAAAGGGCATCTGAAATAGGCATAACCAGCTCTAAAATGTCGTATTGCACTCTTAATTTGACATGTGGCACATACAGTTGTAGGTTGTAAGAACTGTAAATGCGAAAGAGTTGGAGAAGAGGTAGAGAGATCAGTTTGTAAAATAAGTTCATTCTTCCTGGTAAACAGTATTAAAGCTGATTTGAAATACTATTTTGGTTTTGTTTAAGGCTTTTTGATAAGTGAAGGGGTCCTCAAGCAGTTACCAATGCTATTCTTTTTAGAAGTGTGGGACTACATATTTTCTGTTAAACAAGGATTAAACATTCAAATAGTGCTTCCCCCTTGCCCCTTCTCTTTCCCTTCTCTTTTATGCAGTTTCACTAGTACAACTCATCTGTTCTGTTCCAGACTGTGTTCTGACATCAAGAGCTGCATGAAGAATAGCCAGCATGAAGAGAACAAATCAGTCCAGGCAGAAGTGCAGAAGCATCAAGAACATAAATGTAAATTAAGGGGTTTTAAAGTGTGGTATGTGTTCCATGCCAAGGCAGTAGTTTCCTGAACATTTAAAGCTTACACTGTGCTGGAAGAAACCCTCTTGCCGTGCTTCTCTTTTGGCTGGCGTGAGTGTTTGGGCACACCAGAGACCTGGTCTGGATGGCAATAAGTATCTTTTTGGCTGGGTGAGTTCTGGCCTGGATTAGTTTCCTGACCAGTTAGCTTCAGTCTTAGAAATGCTTGTGCTAACACAAGGAATAGTTGGGATCATAGGGGTGGGAATGAGTGGACAGTTTAAAGGCAGGGATGGCTTCTCTGACAGAGTTAGTGTGTTTGAAAATGAGGCCTTACTCCTGGTGGAAAGGTTTTGGTTTTTTTTTTTCCCTCCAAGGTCAAGTGCCTTTGTGGGAATTTTCTTTTTTGCTTCATCTGCTTTGAAGGTGGATTGTAAAGGCACTTCTAGGGCTTGGTGTATAAGAATATTTGAAACACAAGTCCAAATGAATTAGATGTGTTTTAAAAAGGATTAAATGGCTTAAAACTTCAGCGTGAGGATCACTGTCTAGGGTTCACCTGGGTTTAATTCTATCTACATTTATTCCAACATTTATTAGTTCAGATGAACTTTTCTGCAATCTGTGATTCAAAAGCAAGGATGACTTCATTTGGGCTCCAGGAGTTTGTCTGGTCCACCACCCTTCTGCCATAAGTGTTTTCAAAACTCTCCTGGAATTTCCTGTCTCTGCTGCAACAGCAGCAAACTACACCTCTGTATTTGACAGCCTGACATTAAGCTAACTAGCACTGACTTTAGTTTTCTTCACGTACAGCAGGGTGTAATTTGGGAGGTGACTAATAGTTACTGCATGAGCAGCTGTTGTCCATGGGGTAGGACCTATGTTACCATCCCAGGGATGAGCACTTCCTGCTCCTCTGATTTGAAGCCTGAATTCCCTTGTCCAGGCAGAGTATCACTACTTAATGAGTACTCGTGCAAAGATAAAAGCAATAGCTGTTCCCCAAAAGTTTGTTCTTAGATACCTGTTCATCTAGATGAAACCTTAGAGGAAAACAAAATCCAGATACTCGTAGCTTATTATGAAGTCTCCAGAATGCCATGAAACTTGTTGCACTGGTCTCTTTTCAGGGGTGGTAGTGTCTGGTGTGGCCATTTTGCTATCATGCAAGACTGCATCAGATGGCCAAAGAACCCTGCTCTGGTCTGACTGATTTTGAAGAAACACCTTTTTTTGCTGTAAGCAGTTTGCTAATAGCCTAAATGAAAGCCTAAATTAATGTGCGAGGGGAAAAAAGGACCACAAATATTTGTTGATAAAACTACTAACCTTTTCTAGTATCTACCTGCAATATTAGAGTTTACTTTTTGTGGCAGTAGATTTTACAGGCTGTTTTAACCTGGAATAGTTTTCCGTTGTTTTCAGTTTATTACATTCAAGTACTCCAGTGGTTTTTGTGAGCTCCTTCATCACTTTTATATTATGAAGAACTGTAAAAGGGAGGGAATGATTAGTTTTATGATCCAGCATCAGCTGAAAATGAACTCCTTTGTGACTGCTACTTTTAAAGTGTAAATCTTTCTGTATTTTACACCTGAAAAAATGGCATGTTTGTCCTGAAACAAACTGTCAGGTTAGCAAAATAAAATACCTTTTTTAATATATTAAAAAGGGAAAGATTTTAAAAAAGATTGATATGGAAATGTTTAATTCACATTTTCCCACTTTCACTAGAAAATTCTGTGTGTGACTAGAGAACTAGTGTCATCTGGTGAGACTGCACTAGCAGTTATTGGAAGAAATAGGGAAAATTTAAAAGAATGTTAGATAGGAACGAGAAATTAAGGAAGAATGGAACAAGGTTTAGGAACAAGAATATTTACTAAAATTGTCCTTACTACCTTCTCAATAGAACTTAATTCTCCAAATCTAAAGGAAAATTAAGGAAACAGTCATACTTCCAGAAATAAAGTTGAAATGCTTCTAGCAGACTGCTTTCTTCATTAAGGCTTACCATGTCAAGTTAAAGTTAGTTATAGCCCACGTGATGTGAGTATGTGTGGGATTTGTTGTCAGTAACTGCAGTGATTTATTCACAATGCAGTTTTCAAGCAGTTGACATTATTGTATTATGCTTTCGTACCCATTGCAGGCTGCAGCTTAGTATGGCAGAATTAGCAGTATTAGTTTGGGAAGAGCCATGATTCTGGGGCCTTTTGCCACTGTCAGGTGCGAGGATTAAGAGGGAGCTTATTCTGCAAACAGCTGAGGAGTGATATGGAATTGGGTTTCCTTCTGTCTTGCTGGGGGACCCTGTGTATATACTGTTTTCATGTCTTGCACATGTCTTCCTGAGTTCTTGATCCAAAATAACAGGTTGACTTCATCCTGAGTAATTGCAGAAAACCACAGGTGTGTGCTACTCGCTGACTGAAAAATAAGGGTCAGTGCTGAATGAAGGTTCTCATCACTTTGAATTACTTCTTGAGACATGATGAATGTTTGAAAGAGCTCTGCTAAGATCCCTGGGCAAGAGCAGCAACTAGGAGGGTTACTTTTTTGTAGGTTACAGTAGGAGAGGAAAACAAGAAAAGGGGGGGGGGGGGGGGGGAAGGCTGGAGGTAGTTATAGAAATGTCACAGGATGTGTCTTGATTCTAATTCTACACCAAGCTAGCTGTAGGTAATGAATGTGCTGTAGCCAGGGAGATGGCTTGGCTGTGCTCTTGGGAGTTCATAAGGGTAAAAGGTAAAGATTACTTTTGATAACATCTGGCCCAAAGTGTGCTACCTTCACATAAGTGTAAGTAAAAGGTAACTTTGGTTCGCAATTAACAACTGATTGAATGAGAGATTGTGTGGGGGGTTAGTAACAGTTAAATGCTATTTAAACAGGAAGGCGCCCACAAACTGGCTGTGACCCAGAGGGTTGCAAGATGCTTGAGAGAAAGCAGTTTCCCTGGAGTGTGTACTTGGTGGATGGCAGCATGGCACAAAGTGGAAGGACACTGCTCAGTAGCCACCTAGCTTCTGGGATATAAGGTTCTTGGTGCTGTGGTTTGCTTAGAACTTTAAGCTGGCACTGCGGCTTAAGGTGGCCCCGGCACTTCTTAACCTGCTCCCTTACCTATGTCTGCCCAAGCATTTGTGTGGGGAATCAGATCAGGAACTGAACGTGTTCTAACATAATTAACTGTTTTTCTCTGCATTAGTTTTCAGCTGGAATTAGTTCTTGATCGAGTTCATTCTGGTGCGTGAATTATTCTGTCACTGCAAAGGAGGGGAAAAGGTTGAGAGCAGCTCTTTCAGCAGTAGCGCTGTGTTTTCCTGTCTTACAGGGATTATGAAACTATTATGCAAGTTAAAAATCTGGTCTCCTGTCTGGTTAATGGGGAGAAAGGTGGGTTCTTCTAGATGGTAATTTAGTGTAGGGATCCCCTTAAAAGCTTTGAATCGCTCTCTGGAAGAATGTACTCTTCTCCCTGCCCTATTTAGGGAGGCCAGGCTTCTAGCACAGACACCTCTGTTAGGTAACTGCCAGCAGGACACCCAACACTATCAAAGCTGTCTGTCTGTGTCCGATCCCTCAGCAGTGTCAGTACTTAAGGAAGCCATCCTTCTACAACTATGTTTGCAATTGCACCTGTCATTCCTGTAGCTTTTTTTACATACTTCTTGGGGCCTCTTGACATTGACAAGCCCCTTTTTGTACACAGAGAAAGCACAAGCATTTATTAACGCACGATGAAGTTCTGTTGCTGTTCTGTTCTAGGTTTTTTGGTTTTCCTTACTCTCTCCAAGATGCCTAGAGTATTTCTGAAAGTAATTGCTTACTAGTGAATTACTGCTTTTTTTTAACTCTAAAGCTGTAATAGATATTTGTGAAGTAGTACATTTGATTTTTTTTTTTTTCAGTGCCAGTGTTGTAAGTGGCAAATGAGAAAACAGATGGAGATGGGTGTAGCAGTCATAATCAGTGGATATGGAATTTAATGCAGTAGGCAAACAAACTCTTTATGTTTTCAGCATGAGAAAACTACTTAATAAAAGAAACTTATCCCAGCTCTGTAGTTTCTGCTGCTGGTAGTAAATATTTCATGTTTTGCATGTGATAGCACCATGAAAATAGCCTCTCCCAAGCTATTCACGGGATGCTACCTGTTCCTTAAAGTTTGTGAGCTTTGTCAAGTAGTTTTACATTCCTAGGCTTATCTTTAAAAGAAAAAAGAGGATAAAGTTGGTTCTCTCTTTCGCCTGTTCCTAAGAATTCAACACAAGATTCTTAAGCTTTTGTACAACTTTTATTTATAATTGGATGCTTAAGTAACTCCACCCCTATTAATTTTCTATATTTCTGTAGGCAGTTAGCAACAGAAATGGGCAAGAGTCTACTATGAAATTTCAGTGTCTCTATATAATTTGAGTTCTGGATAACCCGTGGGTTTTTGGCTTTATGCACAGCTAGCCTGTTTGGATCCAGCTGAGCTTCTTGAGCATAGTACCATGGCTGGACTCTTCCTAGAACCACTTTGAGTTCACAAGCTTTACAGCTGTGTTTGTGAAGTGCTGAGACCAAGCTAGCAAACTTTTCTTGGGGATGTGTGGCCCTATGCAGAGTTCTTCAAGCATCTTCCTACCACTTTCCAAATTGTGTCAGGATTTTTTGATTCTAGTGCCACACTGTGTGGAGAACAAGAATTGGCATACTTTTAACCCGAGAGAGGGGAGCTTTGAGAAGAGATTGCACATACACCTAGTTCATATTTGGGATTTGTCACCCATCTAGGGGTGCCACTGATATGCCTACGAGATTGGGGGCAGTTGTAGTGAATAGTGAATAAGAGCAGCAGTAAGAAAGGCTATACTTAATGTTTTGTGTTTTATATATGTCTGTTTGCTTTAGAAAATGTTAAATTTGTGCCATGTTTGTCTCTTAATCAGGGAAGCCCTGCTAGAGGAAAAGCAAAGGCTGGCTACCTGTTAAACTGCCTCATCTTTGACTATGCTTAGTTGGGAGGCTTTTCAGAAGAAAGATAGGGCTATTTCACAATGGGGAAGGAGAATGACCAAGCACTCCTGCAGTTACTTTGCATCTGCTAATGTCCTTAAATACTTATAGACATACATATTGACTGCAAGCAAGAAAAAAAAAAAAAAAAGAAAAGAAAAAATGCCCATTTGTCCATAAACCCTGTTGGATGTTTTCTTTTAAAAATCTTTCTCTTGCTTTGAGTGGCAGAAATACTGCATAACTGTAGACTCTTAGGTGAAGTTTTTGCTTATTCCTCTCTTCAGCTTTCAAAGGTTCACAGGGTATGCAGGAGGAACATAAGTCTCCCATGTTTTAACATAATGCTTTATTTCCACTCCCGTATTAGTTTTACTAAGTGGCTAATCCATAAGAGTCAAAACCATGACAATTTTGGAGTGGGATGTGTATGTGGATTGACTTGAGTTCAAAGTCTGAATGTGTTGCAGGGTGGGTTTTTTTGCTTGCACTAATGTAGCTGCTGCTATTTTCATTATTTTATGAATGCCGAAAATTGACAGCGAGCATTTGGCTTCATTGTTTCTATTGATTTCCCTCTCCGCCCTGGTCAACTGTATATTACAACATTAAATCTACTTTTCAATTGTTTTGAATGTCCCAGAGTTTTTAATGAGACTGTGCCTTGTTTGGCAAAAAATAAGTATTTTGCTGTTATTTGGTCCGTGAAGCTTGATGCAGCTCAGGCTTTGGTTTTTTGTAACATTGGCTGAGAGGCAGGCAAATGCCTCTTTGTGACAGTAGCTTTATTATAAATAACCCAGCTAGAAAAACATGCAGTGGCACTAGCCATCCTAATATATAAACAACTGTCTCTGGGTTTGTATTGTCTTCATTGACATCTACAGCAAGTTGTCTTTAATGCTTCTACAGTTAAGATTAATGCTGTTGTAGGACTACATTAATCAAATGCTGGGTCTCTGTCTTCTTGTGTTGATGTGGTGAATTTTATCAGCCTTGCTGTACTGGAAGTTTTCTTGTTCCTGAATGTTAAGAGTTTATACCCTCAAGCTGAATGCTTTGCTGGTTAAGTGTGAGGCTTTTGGAAGGGACCCAGAATGGTAAAATGTTGTATTGTAGTTGGGCTGATACTTTCTTCTGTACTGCGGTTAGTAGGGCTGTTGGCATTAAATTACTTTCTCTCAAGCAACCTTTTGATTCTTTTCATTGGAATAAGGTGTCAGTTGTATCAAATGCATACCCCATCTTATTTCTGCTTGTTTCAGTTTTTTTAGATGAGCTGCCCATCAATTATTTGAGAAAGTGTAGGTCTGTTGTTTGGACATCACAACTTTTTACTTGGCTAATTGGATTGTGACAGTTCATTGAGCTGTTCAGTGACACAGTGTCTCTCTCTCATTTGAGTTGGTAGAGCCCGTTGAGCAAGCATGTATGTAGAGACTAGATTGAACTATTACATGGGAATTGTGATGTTGATTTCAGATGTTCTTTGGTCTTTCCTTGGTTACTCTCATTATTCCAGAAGCTCTTCTCTTCTGTTTTTTTCAGTCTTCATTTACCAAATCCTGTTCTGTTAACCTGCTACTTTGGTTTCCTTTTTAGATTCAGTCATTGTGGAACTAAGCTATTAGTATAAGGTATAGTAACTGGTAGGAAGAGAGCTGAAGATAAAAGCCAGAAATAAAAGGTTGGGGAATGGTAAGACAAAATATGTTCAGCAGTTTTTATTCTTAGTGTTAATGCTATAATGGTCTTAGTTGTAGCAAACGACACACGTTCTCTGGAATAGTAGAAACTTTTTCTCAGAACTTTGCTGGGTAATTTCTAGGAGCGTAAATCTGTAAAAAGTTGAGGAAGATGTGCTTCTATTAAAACTAGCAGCAATGGAAAATCCTCAGCAAGCTGCAGGATCACATCTGGTGAGTTGATGGTGACTCCTCCAATAAATATAAAACTTTCCTCTAAAATCCACTTTGTGAAAAAGGAGGATAAAGTTTAAAAAAAAAAAAAAAAGAGAAAGGAAAAAAGCTAGCAAATACCGTAAGAAGGGGTGATTGAGAAGTGACATGGACAGGCAGCACAAAGCTCACCACAGCAGAGATGGAGAGTCTTTCCGGAGAGCTTATTTAATAGGAAAGAGCCCATACATTTTGCCTAGCCCCATTTCCTCTCAAGTTTAGAGGCCATCCTGTGTCCCCCCCAGTTTTAGAAGTATTTTAATTTGAAAATCCACACTTTCTTGGGAAGAAATCGTGGCAAGATTTTTGAGCTGGCCAAGACATCAATTGAGGTTCCTTCTGTATATTTCTGTATTTTTATGGTACATTGTTAATATAAACTGGAGTTGTTTGTAGTTTTCTTTAAAATACTGTAATGTTTTCCCTGCTGGCAAGAGCCTGGTTTAAAACCAGTCATTTTCAGATTAATTTACTTTTACTGGGAGGAACAGACTATAGTGCATAGCATGGAATAGGCAGGAGTAAATGCTCATCCATGTGCTGAATTTTGGACTACAGGAGGTCCACGTCAGAATGAACTAGAGGGCAGTGAAAGAGGAGGTGGCAGGAGATCATCCCGGCTGTGCCGCTGCAGTGCGTGCTGCTCGCCGCTGGAGGACAGCCGTGCTTCACCAGGCCTGCTTTGGGGTCTGGCTTTCGCAGGAGGATGTTGCGAGTAGCGGCAGGTAACTCTAGGGTAAGAGATCATTGTCTCTAAGAGAGGGAGCTGGAAGAAATATGGGTGTCTTAGTTTCTTTACTGAATGGTTATAAGAGTCCTTCCGCTTAGTTCACACATGTGTACACCCCTCATTGTGAGCATCCTTTGAACAAAGTCTTGCCTGCAGGTGTTTATTTGGTCTCAGTGTAAGCCTGCATTCCTAGGCTGGCAAACCTTCCTGACAACATGAGCCATATATCAAAGTCTTAATGTATGAGTGACCTGTTCCTTGGTGGACACAGGATTTTTCTGGTGTGCAAGTCTGGGAGATGAAGCTTTCCTACCACTCCACTGGAGGACCTGCTTTCTGCAGGACCCTAGAGGACACTGGCAGATCTTGGCCATTGGCTTGTTTTCAGGTGACTTAGCATTCTTGTTACAAACTTTGATATTGGCAGTTAATTGTGAAGTCCTTCTGAGAGCCCCACCCACTGCTCAGAGTTGCACGTGTTTGTGTCAAGGTTGCTGACCTCTGTTCTGTTCTTCTGCAAGGCACCAAAGGGGAATTGCATTACCTCTGCAGATGGGCTTTTGCCATTTTTTTCCCCTCCATCTTAAATCTTTTGTTATTACCCCCCCTGGCTATTTACCACATTCTTGTATTTTGTTTAGCTCTGTTCTTCCTTTCTTGTTCAGAGGCATCTGGTCACCTGAAGAGGCTTCTTCTCTCTCTATCTGCAAATACTTGAGATAATTGAAAAACAATTTGCTCCGATTGTTTTGCAGTTGCTGTAGGCCAAAGACCAGTGCGCTGTTCTGATTGCCTGCTAGCTAGTGTTAAGTACTGACATCATCTTGTATACTTCAGCTGTTTGTCCATATGGGTTTGCTCTGACTTGAAAAGCTGATAGGTGGTGAAGGAAAGGAGAGGCCAGATCCCTGCAGGGAGTGCATATGAAGCCGTATGTCAGTATTTCTGGGTATCTGGTGCCCCCTGGAGACTGCAGCTGCCCACAACATAATGAATATCGAGACTGCACATTAATTGAAGTCCTTAGTCTGAGCAGGCTGAAGCACGGTATGGACTGTACTGTTCTCACAACAGGAGTGGAGGGTGCTAGAAAACGTAGTAGAGTAAAAGCAAGGACTCTAAAAATAATAACAATTACATGTCTTGTAATTCTTAAAGCTAATGAAGACTGACAGCTGTGTTTCATGTTTATGTATATAAGCCTGTGTATTTCAAAAATGAATATGCAAGATTAAGTGTAGGTACTTGAAAGTAGTATGATGTGAGATTTAAGTCTTGAGTTCACAAGACAGGTTAAATAGATTCTGTTAGCTGGTCTGAGAGGCCAGCCAATCTAATAGGAAAATGTGGAAGTCTCTTCTCAAATCTGGAATTGGAATCGGAACTTTATCACAAGTTTTGTAAGGAAACTGGCATTTTTGTTACTTGTTTCAGCAGTAATATTGACCTTGGTATCTTTTTAACGCCTAAGAGAGGGGTATAATAAATTGTATCATGGTGTAGGGAATGTATTTGACATAGTTGTGGAATCTGCTTTCATTTTTCCAAAGTAAACCACCTGAAACAGAGGTAGACTTAGGGAAATACTCCTTTACTATGATTTTTATTATTTTCATTTGGGGAAAAAGATAGCTGTAAAATGATAACTTCTTTTAGCTATTACTACTCTTGAAACAACCTTCCTGCAGAATGAGAATACAGGAATTCCATATTTTACCCTGACTGCAGAGAAGAATGCTGGATGGTCTGGTCTGAGGAGGAAGAAAATCTCAGAAGTTAAGCTTGTATGCAGCTATTTTCAGAGTTACAGTTAAGGTCCACCAAAATGCTGAGTTTCAGTATTGTTGTTTGTTTATGACTATGTGGATAGATTTAACCCAGGTGCCATGAGAAAGCATTAGAGTCCACCAGCTCTGAGTCCTCATCATTTGAATTGACGTAAAATTTTACCTGAGCCTTGTCTACCTGCTGCAGCTTGTTCAGGCCGAAGAGAGCACTGTGCATCATCCTCTGCTCTGCTTGGGGGCCAGGTGGTGCCCAGAATTTGGAGCAGGAATTGAACTCTGGGCTGCTTACAAGAAATACACTTGACTAAGTTGATCATGTCCTTTTTATTTTTGTCGTTCAGAGAAATTAAAACATACAGGAAATAGTTGTTTCACATAAAACAAGTGAGACTTAAGTTCTTGTGCTCAATTCTTAGTGCTTTTTCTTCCTGGAAAAGTTCTGCAGTTCTCAAATGTAATACTTTCTTTAAGGTTGGCTTTTTACTTTTAACAGTGTTATTTTTATGTCTTTAAAATCTATAGCCAAAGACTACCTCTGATATTGCTAAGCTATGTGAAGTGACTAAACAAGCTCAATAAGGAATAATACTGCTGTACATCTTGCCTGTGGGATTTGCGGTCTTTGAGAAACGGGAACATGCATATCACTTAATCTGTCCTCCTTGCTTTCCTTCCTTTCCAAGAAACCAGTACAGTTGTCTCACTTCAGGCAGTGTTCTGTGATTGCTTTGGCATACAGTGGCAATAGGCTAGTGGAGACCTACAGTTCTCAAATCCTGTTTTCTGAATATGCTTGCAATACGTTGCTGCTGTTGAGCTGGTTGTTTTCAGTTAGGCCACTTGTCCTTCTGGGGGGTTTGTGCAGTTGTTAAAATACATTGGATGGTGTGCAGCGTTCATTCTCTTGTTTTTACAGCAAGAAGGTGAAATGGAAGGTGAGGCAGTCGAAGCTATTGTGGAGGAATCGGAAACTTTTATTAAGGGGAAAGAGAGAAAAACCTATCAAAGACGCCGTGAAGGTGGGCAGGAGGATGATGCTTGTCATATACCACCAAACCAAGCAGATGGAGGTGAAGTAGTGCAGGATGTCAACAGTGGTGTGCAGATGGTGATGATGGAACAGCTGGATCCAACTCTTCTTCAAATGAAGACTGAAGTAATGGAAGGTGCAGTGTCTCAAGAAACGGAGGCCACGGTGGATGACACGCAGATCATAACACTTCAGGTTGTTAATATGGAAGAACAGCCTATAAACCTTGGTGAGCTTCAGCTGGTCCAAGTACCTGTACCAGTGACTGTACCTGTTGCCACCACGTCTGTGGAAGAACTTCAGGGAGCTTATGAAAATGAGGTTTCCAAAGGAGGGCTGCAAGAGGGAGAGCCCATGATCTGTCACACCCTACCTTTACCAGAAGGCTTCCAAGTGGTGAAAGTGGGTGCAAATGGTGAGGTGGAGACGCTGGAACAAGGTGAACTTCAGCCACAGGAAGATCCCAATTGGCAAAAAGACCCAGACTATCAGCCTCCAGCCAAAAAAACAAAGAAAAACAAAAAGAGTAAGCTTCGCTACACTGAGGAAGGCAAAGATGTGGATGTCTCTGTGTATGACTTTGAGGAGGAGCAGCAGGAGGGTTTGTTGTCTGAGGTCAATGCAGAAAAGGTGGTGGGCAATATGAAGCCACCTAAACCAACAAAAATTAAAAAGAAAGGTAAGCTCCCCATCTGCAAGTGGATTTTGAAAATGTATTTGTTTTGGTGGGACCTTACAATATGATTGAAGTGACTGAGTAGATGTAAGTGGGAGTAAAGCAGACATGCCCAGTGTCACTTATGCTTTATACAAGAGTGCTCAGCGCTATTGTTTCCTGGGCCAAACCTCCCATCTCCTCCATCTAGGCTGTAAAGGAGCTCATTTTCCTCGAGCGTGATGCTGTGGCGTTAGTATTTCCATACAACCGCAATTGAAAAGATTCTTCTCTTTGCTGTAATACATATGTAAGAGTTTGTGTACATGCGGTTTACATCAGGAACTAACAATATAATTAGTTCTGTGGGTTTTTTGTAACCAATTGCTGGGTAGGGTAGATGGTGCAAAATACAGCAATAGGTATGAAACTAAATTGAGGAACCCTTTTTAGAGTGGAGAAGGAACACTGAGTGCTGGTGTACTCATGAAATCTGAAGCCAAGCCAGCCATAGGCAATGACTGTTCCTAAGGATATGCAGTTGGATTTAATGGTACATGATGGTTCCTTGTAGTAGTTACACCTCCAAGAATCTTTCCTTTTCCCTGCTGATCACTTATGTTATGCAGTAGACTACAGTACTGTCAATAGTAAAGATGATTTCTTTCATGACTAGGTGTAAAGAAGACATTCCAGTGCGAACTGTGCAGTTACACTTGTCCGCGTCGTTCCAACTTGGACCGCCACATGAAAAGCCACACTGATGAAAGACCACATAAGTGCCATCTCTGTGGCAGGGCTTTTCGAACAGTCACATTGCTGAGGAACCACCTCAACACTCACACAGGTACTCTTGCATATGTTCTTTTTGTAGGATCTGCTCTGTCTTTAGAATAGAAAAACAGGGTGGATCTATCTTGATTCTGTCTAATTCCACTTATGGAACAAGGTAAAAAGGAAGAAACTATGCAGTGCTGCTGTTCATTTCTCACTTAAACACAATTTTCTGCCTGGCCAGGTCAGGTGCAAAGCGCATCCTGTACATATGTATAAAGCAGATCCTGGGCTTGATCTGAAATTACCTGAAGTTATAGAAAATGTTCTATTTGTCTTGTGTATTTGTAGTTGTGTTCCAAGCTTTGTATCACTGCTGCTGCTTGCAGAAAAGTAAGATGAGAATGAGGCTGGAGCTAAACATAAGGGAGTTGAAAATAGCAAAAAAAAAAAAAAAAAAAACCACCCAACAACCAAAAAACCCCAAAACAAACACACACACACTAAAAAAAAAAAACCCAAACCAAACCCAACAAAGCAAAAAGTCAAACCCAAAGGAATAGATTATGAACTGGACCAATAAAATTTATAACTAGGAACTGTAGCATGCTTCTGTTTCTCCTTAGGTAAGTTTCTGGTATAGGACTACAGGTAACTGAACTGTAATTAAGCTTTTTGTGACCTTTCTGCCAAAAAAAACCCAAAACCCTGTCATATCCCTCATGTTCTCTGCCTACCTACATTATGTCTAACTGGATGGTTTGAAATTTGTAAATAACCAAGTGATAGAAGAATAAGGGAGTTTGTTTCCTCATTGAAAGGTTATTAATTCTCTAAGATCTTCAGTCCATTAGTTATGTATACAAAAGTTGTGACTCCTGTGTACTATTTGTTGCTCTAATCTTTCAGAACATGAAAGCAATGTTGTTCATTCACTTTTTAAAAAAAAAAAAACACCAAAAAAACAAGCTGTCCCGTATTTTCTTTTGCCACTAAACCTGAATGTCATCATCTTCCTGTTTTGCTGCAAATTATTAGGTACTCGCCCTCACAAGTGCCCAGACTGCGACATGGCCTTTGTGACCAGTGGAGAGTTGGTTCGGCATCGCCGCTACAAGCACACCCATGAGAAACCATTCAAATGTTCAATGTGTGATTATGCTAGTGTGGAGGTATGCTAGTTAATTGTTACAGCACTGAATACTTCCTTGTATGCTTCAAAGCTTGTTCACCATCTGTTACAGACTCTGTTCTTAGGCATTTCCTCTTTGGCCATTTGTTTAACAGACTCTGAGCAAAAAAGTTACAAATCAGGTCTGCTCTTGGAAGCAAATGGTGGGGGTTTGTCAGTTAATGAGAAAACAGTTTGAGAGCATTTATGCACAGAATCCTAGGTGATATCCATTTCCTCTTTGGAGACAATAGTTGTTGTCATTGTTTCTTAAATTATTTGGCCTTTAAGATGATTGCAGGAATTGTAGCATGTTCCATGTTGAAGGAGGCAGCCATCTCATGCTGCAGTAGGATGTGCTTTCAGAGTAGAGGTGCCCTTCCATTTTAGAAATGTGCACTCTGCATGTTATGTGGTTATGCCATTTAGGTGACTGTAGCCAAAGTTAATGAGCCTTTGCCTCAATATTGGTGAAAAGTAGCTTTGCTAATATCAGGTGATTGTCTAATTTGCTCAAGCAAATTAAGCTTCCTTGAATGCTCTCCCCTATGCAGTATTGCTACTTATGCTACATGCAGCTTTTATATTGTGATAGGAAATGTAAGCAAGATGATGAGCAACATAATTTAAAAAAAAAAGCGGGGGGGGGGGGGGAAGTCTGCAGTGGAAGAAGGCTACAGTGGGGAGAAGTTCAGTAGAGTCTTTGGGCTTTTTCTCCTACCCACACTGAGGCTTCAGTGCTGTAGTTGCAGGCCCCGTGGTTTGAGTGCTGAAAAAAGTTGTGTTGCAGTGGTTTTCATAGTATGAATTAGGAAAAGAATAACCATGTTGGTCCATATTTGAGCTTGTGCTGTGTTTTGCAGACGTAGGTTGGTGATTAAGCAGCATGGTCAGGCTGGAGTAGAAAATGCCTTTGTGTTCATGCTGACCTTTAAGCTGGGTTCGTGCCTTCTGGATAAAAGCAGGAGAGGAAAGGAATTAAGTCACCGTGTTGATTGCGGGACTTGATTTTTGTTGTTCTTAGCAAGAAATTGATTTATCTTACCCCTCTCAAAGTAACTGGAGAGGACCCAAGAAAGCACCCTGTGGAGAAAAATATACTGTACAGGTGACCGTAACCCCCCGCAATGTTTCTTGGGTGCGTGCTTTCCCAGAACATTTTCTAGTGTCTCTCCAGGATACTTTCAAATTTTAGCGTGTCTTCAGATGCTGGGATGGTCAATAACAGTAAGGTGAGCGCAAGGCTAAACCAGGCTGCACTGAAAGTGGGAATAAACATCAAGCAAGACTGGGAATGGGGTTGGGAGGTGAAGTATAGTGGGCAGGAGCGAGTGGCTGTGTGCAGTGTGAGAATGGTATTGAAACATGCTTGCTTGTTTTAGTGGCAAGATAAAAATAGACTACCTTAAACTCTTGACTGATTTCCTCTACTTTTGGCAATCTGACCTGCTTATCTATGCAAACTTCAGTTTTGCTCTTGACTTCCAGGTTAGCAAATTGAAACGCCACATTCGTTCTCACACTGGAGAGCGTCCGTTCCAGTGCAGCTTGTGCAGCTATGCCAGCAGGGATACCTACAAACTGAAGAGGCACATGAGGACCCACTCTGGTATTGATGCCACGTTTTTTTGGTGTGGGTTTTTTTTTTTTGTTTGTTTTAGTGTCAGAGTGCTGAGGCTGTGTATGATGTGTGCTAACACTCAAACAGCAAAAGAAATACTATTTTGTAGTTTAATATAAAACCTTTATGAAGTCTGTAGCGGAAGAGAATGCACAATGATTTGTAAGTGCTAGTAAATTCATAACCTGATATCAGTTGCTGCACTGAAGAAAAGAGCATGGAGGATTCTGATTTCCAGTTTGACTGAGATGATGAAATATAGGCACTTCTTCTGGTATGCAGAGAAGAAACTTCTTCTATTATCAGTGTTCCACTTCCAGGTGAATTCATAGGCATTTATGGTTTCATGCTTGAGTGTAGTTGCAAAAGCATCTCATGCATGTTAGTTCATAAAGATCCTAGATTTTTTCTTCAATAGAAATAGGGATGGTTTTAGCACAGAATGTTACTGGAGTGTCACATTAATCATACTGCTAAAATTGAAGGGGAAAAGAATGCCCTTGCACGTATGCCTGAGCATTCAGAACCCCCACTCCCAAAAAAATCTGATGCCACTTGCTGTCTTCTGGCAGCCTGTGTGTAGGTCTTCCATGCATTTCTCAAAGTAAGGATAATAATTAAACTCATTTGCTTAGAGATTGAACTTGAGTCTCTGTAGAAAGATGCATACTGAGCTAAAACTTCTAGAGAAGGAGACATTATTGAGCTCTTTCTAGAATTACTATTTCTGTCAACTAGCTGTCTGTTGCAAGTTTCTGGGAGGTTGTTTTGTTTGGTGAGATTTCTTTTTAATAAAAGTACTTGTGCTATTTTTTCCTTCTGCTACTGAAGGAGAGAAGCCATATGAATGTTACATCTGCCATGCTCGCTTCACTCAGAGTGGTACCATGAAGATGCACATTTTGCAGAAGCACACGGAGAATGTGGCCAAATTTCACTGTCCTCACTGTGATACTGTTATAGCAAGAAAGAGTGACTTGGGTATGTATGTATCTCACAAAAGTGGCCATTTGGTGAAGATTCTACAAAACACTTCCCAGAATTAGAGTTCACATAACCCAACTGCAGTCTTCCCCCCCCCGCCCCCTCCCCCCCCAATACTTCTGGTAACTGTACAACATGAAACACAGGCTTAGATGTGTGGCTGGTAATACATGCTTTTAGCTTAAAATAGCTGCTGCAAACTATAAGAATTTTCAGTTTCTTTTCATTGTTTGAAAATGTAGCATGTTTTCCAAGCATACAAGGCAAGTCACTGTTTTCAGGCCCATAGATGTAAGGCATTTATTGGACTTGGATTTAGGTTACAACTGCATATGGATTGGGGTCTGAAAACCCAAAAGATCGCTTGGCTTGACCTCCTGCACATCGGAGGCCATTAAGTTTCATGCAAAGACATTTTCATTAAGCTAAAAGGTTTGAATTAGGCCAAATAGTTTAATTGTCCAGGATGTGGAGCTGTGTGCCACAGACAGGGTAGGAGAGACTGAGTTGTCACAAAAGCCCTGAGTCCTTGCTGTAGGAGAGTCTTGATCTAGTGAGCAGTACCCAGTTTAATTCCGGCAGGCAAGCTCTCTTTTATGTTCTACAAGAAGGTGAGAAATAGTATCGAGCCCAGAGCAGCTGAGGAGAAGGAAGAAGCCATGATTTGGCAGAACTTCCTGTCTATAAACAAAATATCACCCAAGTAATGGGAAGGCAGGCTCCCTTCCAGTAAAGACAAGTGTAAAGTGCTACAGTGAGGGGTAGTTTGAGAGGATGGCAGTCAGTTGATGTCAGGAGCAAACAAGCTGATTTACAACAGAAGAAAACTGATGGTAGCTCTGAAAAATTTTTCTTCTAATAATGCTTTAGTCTACCCTAAGCTGCCTCGTGCAGCTGTGGTATGCTCTTAGTTGGAGGATTTTAAAGAAGTGACAAAAACCTCTGTCAGGGATTATCTGCTGGTATCCCTGTTGCTTTCTAGCCCTGTCACTCTGATTTCTAATCCTGCAGAAAATCCTGTTTCCCCCAGTATATTACCTGGCTTCTGGCTGTATCCAGGCAATTCAGAGTAGTCTTAAATATAACAGTCCACAAGACACTTTAGTTTGACAATCATATGTTATCAAATGCAAGTGTACTCTATCAGCACAGATTGTGACTAACAACCAAATCTAGTATTCTGTGGAAAAACTTGATGGAGTTTTGTCTGCAAGACCTTTCTGTCTAGAATTGTTCTGGTTGCTTTTATTTACGAGCCTTTTAGGTTTTTAGTTGAATCCTAAATTTAACTTTTTCACTTTTTTGGCTTGAGCTCAAGAGTATGTGGAGGGAAGATCGCTAAGGGGGCTGTAGTCTAGTCTTTCATGCTTGGAAAGCCATGGTGATTAAAGTCTCCAATTCTTGTGCTCCTAGGTGTCCATTTGCGAAAGCAGCATTCCTACATCGAACAGGGCAAGAAGTGTCGTTATTGTGATGCTGTGTTTCATGAGCGGTATGCCCTCATACAGCATCAGAAGTCTCACAAGAATGAGAAGCGCTTCAAGTGTGACCAGTGCGATTATGCATGCAGACAGGTAAGCTGGTGGGACTGGCAACCCTTGTGGGTGTTAGAACAGGAGCTAAAAGTAGGAGGTAGAAATCTTAGCTAAGTTTGACCAGCTGTCAAGATCAAATTAGCTCTCTAAATCTTTTGAAGGGTGTGAGGGAAAGTTCAGTGGCCTTTGCTTCTTGGTGTAGTGCTCCCCTCCTGGAGAAGTACCTTCTAAGTCACAACCTTGATGTATTTGTTGACAAAGGGGATAAGAGTCCATATAGGATGGAAGTAGCTAGGACTGAAAATGCCATCAGTCAGGATGTTTTCACGTTCCTGCGGACTCATCCTTTCATAAAGTTTTAGCCTCCTTTTAGCTGAAAACTTGCTCTTCTGTATCCATATGTCTGCGTTCTCAAGTTACTTTTCCTATCCTGCTTGTCCCTGTCAGGAGCGGCACATGGTCATGCATAAACGGACTCATACTGGAGAAAAGCCTTATGCCTGTAGCCATTGTGATAAAACCTTCCGTCAGAAACAGCTTCTTGATATGCACTTCAAACGATATCATGATCCCAACTTTGTCCCTGCTGCTTTTGTTTGTTCCAAGTGTGGCAAAACATTCACTCGCAGGGTAAGGGAATATGCTGTTTTCAATTGTGGGGTTTTGGGGTGGAATGAGGCTTTTAGCCAAGGGGAGGGGAACATGTTTACCCAAAAGGAAAGGTGGGTGAGGTACGGGTACAGAGGCACAATACTGATCTTTTAAATAGAGCACCTCTTTCTAAGAGGAAAAGAGATGAGGGGAGACCTGGTATAATTCAGAATTAGTACTAGCGCATTTTAGTGTTGACATCATGAGCAATATGAAAATGTGACTTTTTTTCACAAAAGTTAATGAAATTTACCCATTTCCCCTAAATAGTCTTCCTTTAAAAAAAACAGACAGACGTAAGTTACCAGAAATGTGTTTGAAAATACAGAGCCAGAATATCTGATCTTTAATTCAATGCATGTTTTTTTTTGTTGTTGTTGTGTTTTTTCTCTTCCGCTGAGTAGAACACAATGGCCAGACATGCTGATAACTGTTCTGGCCTAGATGGTGGGGAAGGAGAGAATGGAGGAGAGACAAAGAAGGGCAAACGTGGCCGAAAGAGAAAGATGCGGTCTAAGAAAGAAGATTCCTCTGATAGTGGTAAGAAACAGCTCAGTACATTCTGAGAATTGCAGGCCTGTGATTCACCCTGTGGTAGCTGTTAGTTTGCTCATTCTGGAGGTTTGTTCTGGCATTTTGAAAGGTTTTTATCTAGTTGGCAAGGAAAAAATGATAGTAAATGGTCAAGTACAGAGGTGACTGCTTGTGAGAGATGCTATAGATTCTGCTGTCCTGGGCGTCTTCCAAGACAGTAGTTGAAAAAAAACCACTGCCTGATGCCCTTTGCCTAGGCTGCACCACTCCTGTCCTGCTGCTCTTCTGTGTGTGAAATTCTCTGGTAATATTTTCAGTGTCCCAAAAGCAACTGTGTGTTTCTGTGATGCGCTGCTATGAAATAGTACATGCTCCTGCTTCACCTGCTGCTGGGTAGCATGTGGCATGTCCAGACAATCCCACTGCTGAATAGCTTGGCTGCTTCTGTGGGGGAAGGCTGGCAGCATCCAAGAGAATGGTGGAGATAGTGCTGGCAATCTATGGACTGTTGTGAAGGGCCTGCTGAGGCAATTAAAAGGGTCAAGGAGCTAGTGTTGTGTTTGTATGCTGGTATTGAGAAGATGGCTTTGGAGGGACTGACTTCCTGGACAATTTGCCAGAAGATCAGGTAGGTGCAATTTGTAATATGGTGGCTACTGTTTGTAAGGTTTTCCAGAACAGGGAGATAACAGAAACTGTTACAGCACATAGTGATCATCTTCACTGCAGTATTATTTGTGAAGCAAAACCTCAGTCATAGTCCTCCCTCCTCGTAGAAGGGAAACTTAGTCGTGTCTTCAGCAGGAAAGTCCAAGTAGAGTCTCAAGACGAACCAGTTCAAAGATGATTCTGCAAAAGCAGCATAGCTGATTAGTCTTTTATCTGGAGTGCTTTATGTAATTAGGTGTCGGTCG
Organism: Pelecanus crispus; assembly: GCF_030463565.1. Taxonomy (NCBI): domain Eukaryota; kingdom Metazoa; phylum Chordata; class Aves; order Pelecaniformes; family Pelecanidae; genus Pelecanus; species Pelecanus crispus. The sequence continues at coordinate 25,914,381 of NC_134650.1, forward strand.
GAAGAACAGGGATCTTTCTGGCTAGAGAACATGTATCTGAAATTCTTATGTGGCAGACAGGTTTTATAGGATGAGTATGGTCAAATGGCCAGTGCAAACCTTGATTGCAAAGACTCCATAGAAATAAGTGCTTAAACTTGTGTTTGTATAGATATTTGAAAAAATGTGTTGCAATTAGTTGAATAAAGCATGTGTAACTAATTGTTCATTTAAAATACAAAAAGATCATGGAGGCAGAGAGAGTAAAATAACTGCCTTGATGGAAGGTAATTCAAAATGTGGGATTCTGGAGTATCTAATTTTTAATATCTGATTTGTAGGCTTCCTGGGAGTTTAGCCTATTCTAAAAACCCGAATTTTATTTAGTTGAAGTGGTCTGGGTTCAAAACAGTTTTCTGGGGAAGCTGGTCAAAAGTCATGCTTGTTAGGTGAACTGATGATGAGCATTGTGTGATTGTGGCTCAGACTCTGTGACTGAGAAAATCCCTTCAGCTTCAGATGAGTTGACAAGTCTGGGTTGACTTCCTCAGGAGTCATTTGATAGATGTAAAGAATTGGCTAGTGTGAGCTGAGTAGTGGTAAGAAAGAGGTCCTAACCACATTCTCAGGAGTGTTGTTTTTATCTCTAGATCTGCAGTTTTGTGACTTTTGGCAACTGCTAAATATCTAAAAATGGTGAGCAAAGCTGTGACATAACTGACCTGTCTTGTGCTAATGGGAAAAATAGCAAATGATAGTTTTGTCTCCTTTCTGGTCTTTCTGTCCAATATTAGACAGACTGTTAGTTGATAAACATTGAGTTTAGGGGGGAATGTAAAGAAGCTCTAAAACGGTGGGACCTGAGAAATTCAATAAATGAAAGTAATTTGGCTTGGGGAATATTCCTTGAGTGACTGTGTAAAATAATGCAACATATACATGCCTCAGTGTACGTAAGGGACAGTTTGTTTGGGTTGGGTTTTTTTTTTCCCCTTTAGCTGAATAAGCAGAAGTATGCCATATGCAATGGACCTTTTGTTCATGAGTGAAGCCACTCTTGTATGCAGTGGGCACCTTTACAAATTTAAGGGCAATCATTTTGCTGTCCAAACAATATGACACAATATTCAACATCTCTTACTGCTTTTCATCTGCTTTGGCTTTGCTCAGGGCATTCTGAACATGTCAATGGTGCTAAGTTTAAGGAGTGTTCTGAAGAATAAAGTGTAGAGCAACAAGCTCAGTTAACAACATAAAAGTTGCAAAAACCCCACAGCTTGCTGTGAGGTCTGTTGGATTGGAATCAGCTCCAAAATGCAGTGAGGTGCAAAAAGTTGATGTGAATGGGAGGTGCCATCATAAATTCTTTGAGTAGACAGGGCTTCATAAAATATACTGCGTTAGACCTGTCCTGCCTCTGAAGAGAGGTCTAAGGGAAGATGACCGGGGAAGAAGTGACTTCTTAGTCACCGTTTAGTAAACTGTATGTTGATGGCCCTGGAAAGCATGGTGAGTGACTGGCCCCTTTTATCCTCTTGCCCCTCTATTTTCCCACACTTACTCCTCTGCAAATCACCTCAGCCCCTCCCCTAAGCATCCCATAAGTAGTCCTGTGTGGTCCAAAACTGCCTTTCCCCTGCATCCCTTTATGTGTCCCACCCCCAGCCAGTAATTCCCCCATGTCCCTTTATCTGAAAGGTGATCTGGAGAGCTGCTTGTGATGATTCATCATGGTGGCTTTCACACCTGGATGCTGGGGCTGATGGCTCTCCTGGATGTGGCCCAGACAAGATGTTTGTTCCTCAGAAGCTGTTGATTTGGGTTCCCACCTTCCATTGTGCACCCTTGTATTCCTCTGGGTTGTGCAGGTGGGACTTTGACAGGCTGGTGCTCTGATGGGCCTGGGAGTAGCCCAGCAATGTGTTATTTGGTCCTCCTCCTGCCATTGTCTCTCTGAACTCCTTTGTGGATGTACAGAGGAGCTTTTATGGCATAATCTAACTTTGTTTCCTTTTGCTTTCTGAAAGACTTGTTCTCTCTAATTGTTGTGTTAAGAGGTTAAAGTAATTTGGCAGATGCCTAATTCCTCGTTGTAAGTCCGGTCACGTTCAGTGTACTGAACTATCACTATTATGGATGCACAAATAACGTGACACACCTTCCATCTAGTCATGTTCCATGAACTACCACAGCCACACTTCAAGCATCTGGTCGTGTTCAATGAGAACTATCACAGCTAGATTCATGAATAGTATAGTTTATTAAAGCAACAGATACACAGGTTCTTTTGGATTACTGGTGAAAAATTCACTGTCTGCAAAGCACATGCAAATACTAAAAGTATGAGTAACACAGCCTGGCTACAAATGCATTAAAAGATATTAAGGGACTCTATATAGAGGTTTCTAAGTTTCCTGGGGAGGCACTTGGTATAACCAAGTGTTCGAATCTTACCCAAAGGTGTCCCAATGGCGGGGGGAGAGGCTCAGCCTGTCGACTGATCCCAGAAGTCAGAGTGGTACACAATGGTATTTTCTCTAACATTCTCTCTCTTAAGTTATTTTATAGTATTTTTTTTACCTTTCAGGTGGAGCTTGAGTGACTCTAGTCACATGTACCTTTGTTATGATTGGTATAAAGTTTTCTCGCTTTGTTTTTAAAGGTATAGACTAGGAAAATTAAAAGCGCAAGCTCAGTGAGGGATGGTTGCACTTTAGAGGTGGGTAGCTTTTGGGATGGAGGTGTGTTTTGCTATTATAATGATATTATTATGAGCAAAGTTTACCAAAAGGACAGCATTTTGTCAAAATCATGACAGGCTGTTGGCCCAGGGTAACAAATACGCAGCTTATCGGTTCTGTGGTACCTTTGAGTTCCCATATCATCGCAGAGCTTGACCGTGGTGTCTACGCACCGCTCCACCCTCCGGACAGTTCCTCTTAAAGCCAGTATACCAAATTCCCCTGGTGTTGCCAGCATCTAAGGTTGCAGGCCTAGGGAACTTTCCGTGGAATGGATTCTTTGCATGCCAGCTGCTCTCCACCCTGGAAACTTCTCCAATGCTGTAGTTTTCCTAAAAATGTGAATATAAGGTTAATTTCTAAGCCACCTCCAGCAATTATTCTACACTAATGTGAGAGTAACAGTCTGTGCCGCCAGCTTCTCAACAAAGGCCTTGTTTGCCTTCTTTCTCATCAGAGTTGACTCCTTTTGGATGAGGATTTGATGGTGGTTCTCTGCAGATGGATGTGTTTCATTCTTGTTTAACTGAAGACTTACCTGATAAAAAACATTACCTGTTTCTTACAGAGGAAAATGCTGAACCAGATTTGGATGATAATGAAGATGAGGAGGAGACAGCAGTAGAAATTGAGGCTGAACCAGAAGTGGAGCAAGAGGCTCCTGCACCACCTCCCAGTAAGAAACGAAGAGGAAGACCACCAGGCAAAGCTGCCACCCAACCAAAACAATCCCAGCGTAAGTCACTAATTGAAGCTTATGTTGCTTGCTTGAGCTGCTTTTTCCTTAGATTTGGCAGTTCTTGTAGAACTGCTCCCCTCAAGTAAGCTTATTTAAAAAGTAGATAACTGTACTTGTCTCTGCTTCTCTAAGAACTCATCTTTAGCGTGAAATTTGTTGCAAGGGGTTGCTGGTCATGAGGGAACGTAGCCACTTCAGACCATGCTAAAAGGAGAGGATTTTATTTTTTTGTTAGCATTACTCCATTTGCAAACTGCTCACTACTTCTTGCACCACTTATGGTGTCTCTACTAACGTACTGTTCCTGGTAAGAAGTTGGTACAATGTGCGTGGTATTCTTACCTACGTAGACTTCTGTAGGTATTACCACAAACAAACATGCTTCAGGCCTGTAGTTCTGAGCATAGCATCAGTGCAGATGTTGTTTCAACTCTGCATCTCTCCATAAGAATAGACATCAGTAACTGTGCAAAGTCTAAGTAAATAAATTCTAGGAACAAAGCAGGAGAGGCAAATTTGTTCCTTCAAGGGGTGATGGCTTCCCCAGTGGCTGGCTTGTCTGCTCAGTGCTACAGGTGTGGCCTGTGTCCTTCCTAGAATTACAGCCTGTGGAAACATTTTATGCTGAATTCATCACTAGTGTCACTGGATTCCCCTGAACTTGGAAGTTTTGCCTTACACCCATACATTCATATGGTCTTGTTTGTCAATGACTACAAAATCTGTTGTTTCAGTAATGTAGTAACATCAAAAGGCATACTGGAACTGTTGTAGTGGTAGCATGTCCTCATACAGGAGCAAGGAGATAGATGCTTGATACTTGGATGAATGAGGCAAACTGAATCGCTCCCCACAAATGTGGGTTGTGGGCCCCACCTTCCCTTTCCATGGAAGAGTCTTAAGTATCTACCAAAAAGTTACCTGGTGGGGCTTGCAGGCCAGCTCTGGAACCAGTAAAAAAAAAAATCTGTTGTTTCCCCCCTCCCCTTTTGTTTTCTGCCCTTCTAGCTGCCGCAATCATTCAGGTTGAAGACCAGAACACTGGTGAAATTGAAAATATTATAGTTGAAGTAAAGAAAGAACCTGATGCAGAAACAGTAGAGGAAGAGGAGGAAGCTCAGCCTGCAGTAGTGGAAGCTCCCAATGGAGACCTCACTCCTGAGATGATTCTCAGCATGATGGACCGGTGATGGAGGACGACCACTCTGGCTGACTGAACTGGCCTGGGCTGTGTTTAAGCGGCTCAAATCTTATTTTTCATTTTACCTTTTTTCTTGGCTTTGGGAAATGCATCATTTTAGACCATTTTACCAAACATACTGGGAAATAAAACTTCAGAATGATGTTAGAATGTGATTTAACTAGAACTTGCTGTTTTATGTTAGCATTACAGGATCATGGAACATTAGGAAATATTTTGGAGTCCTTGAGGGTTTCCTGTGAGATGCTTGATTTAGTTTTGCTCTGAACTGCATTGTAAAGCTGGTCTAAGGGCCATGTGTACGTGCACCAAGTTTTAATACACAAAAGCAGAAGCCTTGACTAGAATTATGTGGTAAACCACTCCGGACTTGTCCTTCCAGTTCCCAGAGCCCTTGAGCGTCCTTCTCTCAGTAGTGTTTTTAACTGTAAATGCAGACTTGGGAGGGTTCTAGACTTTTAAAATGTTTTTTGCTTTTCCCCACTGACTAGCTCCGGTTCTCCAAGTCGGCTGCACACGGTAGTTTTGGCATGCTCCAACTGGTTTCTGTCCTTAATATGCTTTGCTTTCTGCAAAGCATTTCTGTAATGGTCAAGCTTGTAAATAACTTTTTTTTACATTTTAATCTTTTTCCATTAATTAAGAGGTATGCAAAAATGCAGTTTAAATAAACTCCAGTATTTTAATTCCTTTCAAACTAAGTGACAAGAGAATTGGTAGAGTGTAAATGTTGGAAAAGCTGTTGATAACCAATCACGTAGAGGAGAGATGTACCCAGACTATTGCTTACAGAACAAGAGAAACCCACACATGAAATCTGGTTTTGAAGCACACAAAACTGGCATTTGAAACATGTATAATTAACCTTCTTTTTGAGTTATAATTTCACGACTACATTTTCTTTGCTCTATCTTGTAGTTGTATTTTGTGTTTATGAATCCTATGTTAAGGCAGAAGTGGTGATTTATAAGTGGGTCACTGCAGCCCTCAAAACCTGGGCCAGGAAATTTTAATAGGTCAGTAATTACACAATTTTGGATCTCTGATAAAGACAAAAAAGGAATAATGTGAAATACAAATGATGCCTGTATATGAACTGTCACATGTTAAAATATGTAAGCTTTTTATAGAGCCTCAGTCTTGCTGATTTAAAACAAATTTTTCTTCTATGTATCGCTTTTAAGAGAGCTATCAGTTTAGCTATCAGACTCTAGGTTGATGCATTTTTGTACTTAGCTGTACTGTGTGATATTTTTCATTATTTTAGGAAGCCAACATGGGAAAAAAATACTGTTATAAAATATGTAATGGGGTTTGAAAGCTGGGAAGGAGAATATACTGCTGTACAGCTAATAAATAATAATGGATTAACATGTGTGTTCACTGGCTGCTTTCTTTGCGTATATTAAGTGTGACCTGACAGTGATCTCCAGACTGTAAAGCAACTCCTCCTAGAAGGATGCTGCACACCTGTAACAGGAACCAGCTCTTCTTTTGCTCTGGGTGTTCCCTGTGCCTAATGCAAGGGAGCTGTCTGTGACATTAAATCACGGTGTGCTGCCCTAGGCTGGCCACAGGAGAGTGTGCATGTAAGCAAGGGTTGTTACTGTGGTGAAGCCAGTACACAGTCCCAGTTTCCTTACAGCAGCTCTGTTGTGTAGCAGGGGTCTAAGCTGCTTGCTCAGCTGGGGCTGTGTGGTGTGCGGAGAGGTGATGTATATGTCAGCATTTACAGCTTGAGCGAGAAGTAATGTGGGAGTAGTTGTTGCTTTTGTTCATTTTGGCTGTGAGTTTAAATGATTGTAGCTGATGGTTTGGATAGCAGGCATACTATTTCCATTTCATTCTGGGAAGCGGGGCTGATATTTAGGTGGAGTTTCTGTGGTGTATCTTCTCTTAGTTACCTGTGAAAGCAGCTTAGAGAGCCGAGTAAGCAGTCAGGTAGCTGCATGCTGTGTAAGTTCAGGATAGTACCTCTCACACAGCTGACTTCAGGAGTCGCTGCAAATGGCACAATATATACTTATTTAAAAGGAAATCTGAAAAAGCACAAGAGTTGCTTGACTTAATTTTTGCTAGATGTTTGGTGACTAGTTATCTCTGGTACTGAGGGATGGTCCTTAAACTTGCCAAGAAAAGCTGTCTGGAGGTTGATGCGTGGAATCCTGAGCAGGATGGAGGCTTGTTTCAGCAGGTGGGAGAGGTAAATGTAAGGGCTGCTTCTGTGAGCCGGAGCCAGGTCTGGCTGCAGAATTGGATAAATCCTCAAGTGCTTTCTCAGTTGGACAAGGAGCTGGTGTACTCACAAGCCCAGAGATGCTTCAGACAGAGGCAGTGCTCTAAAGGAGATGTGATTTTGCATAAGCCTAGAGCTAGGGAGGCTTTGTGGTGAGCTGGAATAGCTTGATGGTGGGCTGAAAGGAAGAGAGCATGAGAGGTGTATTTGTCCAAAGACTACAGGTATGGTTGCTCCTGAGCAGTCTTTGATCTGCTGGTGGTGTGTTGTGTTCCTTAGCAGCTCCTGCCCTGCTAGTCACAGCCCACTGCCACAGCAGGCCTGGCAGGAAGAGGCTGGTCTCCAAAGGGGACTGCTGGTGGCTTCTGCTGTGCTTATCTGAGGAAACGATTTCTAAGCAGCATTGTTTAGTTAAGGCACTAGATACCTGTAATGTTCCTGTGTGTGGGGTGGACCTGGTCATTTATTGTGGACTACTTTTTGATCTTTCTCCAGAGACCCAAGCAAGGTTTTAGTGGGGATGGGAGTAGTCACCCTGTGGCCATCCTCCTTTTTTCCTCAGTCTGGTGTGTTACTTTGCAGTCTGCTCAGTTGACCTGGTTTCTTTGTGCTTGCCCACTGTCAATAGTCCTGATATGCAGCCTGTTTTTTATTTAATGGGGCTGGGGCTCCTGCCTTGGGCAGGTATCTCTGCTTCTGTGCCTCTGTTGCAGGCTTCTGGTTCGCCCTTGGTGGAGCTGGTGTGGAGACATGTAGAGCAATGTCCCAGCCTGTTCCTGAGGATGCGCATCCAGGGCAGCATCTCAAGCTTGAACGTGGACAGAATGTCTCTGCTCAATCCTGTTTCTGTATTCAGTGCTGGAAAAGCTGTGCCCTGGGCTGTGAATGAAAAGCCAGGGCTAATAGGAATCCATGGAGCATCACTGCCTCAGCCAATTGCTTGGCCTGGCTGCCATCTCTAGTGCTTGGGCTGCTCTCCTGAGGGCATGCTGGAGAATGGTGTCAGGATGGAGAGGGGCCAAGACCAGCTCTATGTGACTCTTGCAGCCTGCCTGCTGCAGCCTGCCAAAGACTCATTTGGCTTCCAGAGGTCGAGAGCTCCCCCAGGTTAGAGGGACTAACTCCTCTTACATTACTAAGCCAGGGTCCAAGCCCACTTCTTTAGCCAAGGGTGTCAGACTGAGGTTTTGTTGGTGCAAACCGTGGTGTGCTTTCTTCTGCCTCATTGGAGGAAAAACTAATGACATCTTCTATTCTTTTGTCTTCATGTTATTGTAGCAGATGATTCTCCAGGTGAGATGATGACAAATGTAGAGCGGGGGCAGCTCAGGGAGACTAGGGCATGGAGGCAGCTGTTGGCAGAGCCTCTTAGAGGTGGAGGACACCCTTGCAGAGCAGTTAGCGTTTCCTAAGCTGCCTGACTCCTGCAAGGCTAATGGGAGGTGGGCAGAATCCAGACTCATGCTGACATGACCAGGCTTGTGGACTAAACTGTCCTATGCTATCCTAAACTGTGCTGGTGGGAGCAGGGCAAGAGCTGCAGTAGATTTGCTCGTCTGAGCACGTGTTTAAGAGCAGACTGAAACGTGCCAGAGCTATGCAAAATCCAAGGTCTTCAGCAGGAAGTCAGGCAAGTGTGGTAGGTTAAGTGGAGTTAGGAGAGCCAAAGCTCAGCTGGAGTTGGACTTGGAGAAGCATGTGAAGGACAAAAAGAACAGCTTCTGTATTAAGAAGGGCTTCAGCAGCAGGAAAGCTTTGGAAAAATGCAGGCCTGCTCCTTAATGGAGCAGAGGACTTAGTGGCAAAGTACACAGAAAAGACCAAGGTACTTGGTGCTGCTCTTGCCTTGATTTTGGCTGGCAAGGTCTTAAGACCTCCCAGGGCCCAAGCCTAATGGCAAAGTCTGAGGACTAAGGGCAACATCTGAAGGTGCTGAGGAAACCAGCTAATGTCATTGTACTCTCTCGTCTTTGAAAAGTCCTGGTGATCTGGGGAGGTTCATGACACCTGGAAAAAGGCAATTGTCCCACCTGTCTTCAAGAAGGGTAAGAAGAAAGATGTAGGGAACTACCCCATTTCATTCTCCAAGGAGGTGGCTGGCTGTGCAGACAAGGGGAGAGCAGTGAGTGTTCATCTGGACCTAAGCAAGGCTTTTGACACGGTCTCCTGTAGCCTCCTTATAGCAGAACTGAAGACATGGGGGCTGGAGAAGAGGATTACTGGGTGGGTGGAAAGTTGGCTGGGCCACCATGTTCAGCGTGGTCAGCAGTATGATGTCTAAGCGATGCTGGTTGTTCATGTTCCTCAGGGATCACTTGTAGGGCCAACTGGTTGCCTCTTGGTTCCCCAGCACAAGAAACCAGTGAAAGACTGGTGTGAGCCTGGCGGAGGCCCCCAGGATGGTTGCCACTGGAGCTCAAGATGGATGAGGAGAGGCCATAGGAGACTGGGGTGACTGGCCTGGAGGAGAGAAAGCAAGGAGGGACCATACTGTTGTCTGCAAATAGCTGGTGGGAGAGCATGGAGAAGATTGAGCCAAACCCTTTTAGAAGGTGTCACAGTGAGAGGGCAAGAGGCAATGGAGACAGACTGGAGCAGAGGAAACTCCAGCTCAAATTAAGAAAAACCTTTCTCACCATAACTGTAGTCAAACATTGGAAAAAGTGCCCAGAGAGGCTGTGGGGTCTCTGTCGTTGGACATGTTCCAATCTTAGCTGGGCACAGCCCTGAGCAGCCTAATTGGCTCAGTCTAGAGCAGAGGGTTGAACCCAGAGGTGACCACCAGCCAACACCACTCAAGGAGCCTGTAGTGGTCGAGAGCCTTGGGAGAAGCACACAGGACATGGTCCCTGGGAGGGCACCTGGGTGTCCGTGTTGCTGCCGCACAGGAGCATCTGGGCTGGGAGGGGAGCTGTGGGCAGAGGAAAGGGTGAAGTGGTGCTCTGGAGCCACGGGTAAAGAGCTCCTAGTATTACCACCCAAAGCATGCTAAGTGCTTCAACTCTCCAAGGGTGATCTAGGGATGGAGAGGAACACCAGGACCTCTTTCTGGGGAGGTCCTGGTACTCTAGGATAGAGCCGAAAATGCCCAGCCCATGTCCTCTAGGTGGGGAAGACAGAGGAGACGGGTTGCTCTGGATATCCTGATGTGCCTGGGCCTGTATAACAGGCAGGGAACGCTTGTGCGCATGGATGTCTTCCTCTGCCCTGCTCCTGGGGAAGATGTTCTGCTGCAGTGATGCTCAGCATGTTCCAAGATGCAGGACCCAGTATTTTGGGGAATGAACTTGGGATGTGGCTTGCCTGGAGCTCCTTTGTGCTTGTAAACCTCAGTAGAAGCCATTGTCTGATGGGTGTAAGGGGACAGCTGCTCTCCCCATGTCCTGAATATCCTTCCATGACAAAGCTGGGACCTGGTGCCCCTTCTGAGACATTCAGATACCAGTAGCCTGGTTTTCTGTCGTCCTAGAAAAGCCAGAGATCCAACCAGGACTGTTGGTGGTGGTTTCTGACTGTGTTGGATGGTGAACACCTTGTGCCTTTCCTCTTTCTGGTGCTCATCCACCAGCTGACGTAGCTTGGGAGGCTCAAGGAGGTGCCTTGGCAGAGGTTGGTCCCTGCCCTGAGCCATGTTCTCCCCAGCCACCTCCTTGAGAAGAGCTGCTGTGTGTTGTGGTTGGGCTCTATGGAGACGCCGTCCCTGCAGGGAGATGGCTTCCTGCCTTTGCTTTCACGCTGAAGGTGGTTTCAGAAGTGCTGCAGCCCCAGGTGCATGAGGCAGGAGAGCAACATCACCCAGCCCTTCCAGGGATCACCTTCTCCTGAATTATTCCACCTCTGAAAAAACTCCTCTGGGAGTACTCAGTTGCAGATCACAGCTCAGGCTGCCTGGAGCTTGGTGATTTGTCAAAAAGGGTGATTTAGGGGGACAAGGCAGCTGGCAGCCTCCATCCCAGATGATGCTGGTCCTGGGGACTCAGGCTGCTAGCTGAGAGCAGCTCTGCTTGTTCCCTCAGCACTTTCTGGTAGGGGCTGCTGAGCCAACACTGAGAAATATTGGGTCCAGTGAAGTCTTGCAGCACTGCACAGGGTGCAGGACAGCTTCCTGCTCTGTCCTGGAGCACTTCTGACTTTTTGCCTAGTCCAGAGCCTTCCCTGAGGAGCAGACTGGTTGATGTGCTCACTCCTGTTGCTCCAAGGAGGCCACCTAGCCTTTGCCTCTTGTCCTTGTTTGCGGGCAGCAGTTTTGTCATCTTGGCATGATACCTAGGGCATTTCTGCTCTGGAGAAGCCCTGCCTGCAGCACACTGCAGTGGGCACTGGTGCCCATCCCCATTAACCCCCTCTGCAGAGGCCCAGAGCAAAGTGATGGGGCTGGGCTGATCTCCCCATGCCAGGAAGGGTGGAGCTGCTCTTTTCGTGCTCATTGGCCATCTTCAGGCAGAAATCTGTTCCCATGAACCACCCCAGAGGGCCGCAGGGCAAGAAGAAGTCATGGACCCTCAATCCTTGAAGGCTGGACCCATCTGGGGGGATGCTGCTGCTACTGGCTGGGAGGCACTAGTGGGGTGTCCTGCTTGCCCAGGTGAAGCCATGTGGGAGGAGAAGGGCTGGGCAGGGCATTGGGCAGGGATGCCCTCTTCTCACAGCGGGGCCGGTGGGCCGCAGGCACCGTCGCTTTCATTTCGCTTCTCTTGCTCAGGCGGTAAATCTCGCCTGACGGGGCAGGAAGAGGCACCGAGTGCTGGGAGGGGGAGGAGGCACTGAGGCGGCGGCACTGCCGGTTGGTAACCTCAGCGCTTCCTCCCAGCAGGGTGCCTTTCCCGCGGCACCCAAGGATGCTGCCCTGACACCTGCATCCCTGGGCGGGTGATCCCGTGGTCCCAACCATGGCTGCGTCCCCCGGTGGGATCCCCACTGAGCTGCAAGGTAAGCATTGCCTGCTGCCGCGCTGCTGGGGTGCTGATACCACATGGAAAGCACCAGTATAGGGCCTGCTCAGCCCTGGTTTGCCATGCCAGGGTTGACAGAGCTGCTTTTGGTTTCCTCAGCAGCAGCAGATGTGGTTCAGGGGGGTCCAAGCATGGTCTGGGATGCGAGGGCTGCTCTTGCCCCCAAAGCTCACGTGCTTAAGGATGCTGCTCAGGCCAAAAGCATCCCCAGCGAACAGGCTGGATCCTCAAGGATGTATTTCTACATAGCTCCTGCTGCCTGGTTTGTGGGTGCAGCCTGGTGCTGCTCAATCCCATGGGCCTGGGGTCCTCTCGCTAGCTGGGGATCCCTAGCAGCTCCCCAGGGAGGCACAGTTTTCAGCCCTGCCCTGGTTCCCCAACAGCATGGGGGATGCGTGAAGTACTGCTGCTCCTAGTCTTCCCTCATTTGACTGAAGAAGCAAAAGGCCAGGGAGGTCTTGGGGGTCCTGCAGCCTCATCCACCCCACCAAGACTTGCAGCGGAGTAGGAAAGAGCCTGGTCGCTGCATCCCTGCAGCCCCAGGTCCCAACTCTACCAGGATGGGACATGTGGCTCAAGTCACTGGACCTACGGGGCTCTCAGCAGCCTCAGCAAGGGCCAGAGCAAGTGGTGTCATTGCAAAAACCTGGTTTGCTTTGCATGGCAATGGGTAGTTGTGGTTCTCGTCCCGCTCCTCAAAGCAAGAGACATGAATCAGGAGAGATAGGTAGGCAGTGCAGGGAGGTGATGCTCAAGGCAGGAGGCAGCAGGCAGGAGCGATGCTTGCACTGGTCCGCAGCAACCATGGGAGTGACTGGTTTGCAAATGTGGGGAGGTTGGCACACGCGACCACCCATGCACATCACAGCCAGGAGGGTTGCCAAAAAAATGAAAAAACAGAATACATCCCTGGCTGCACCGTGGGGAGGCAGGGCTTGGGTGCTTAGTTGCTCCCCAGTGGTAAATTTGGGAAGGGAGGAAGAGAAACCAGGACCCTCTTGTCACTCAACACCAGCTCGCAATGAGCAAGGCAGCACATGCAGTGTAAACCAGCCACTCCAAAGCCCTGTGCTTGGTCGAGGCTGCAGCCTGGGCTGCAGAAGCTGATGAGGAGGTGGATTTATCACTGGAGCAGCAAACAAGACCCAAAGCTGGTGAAGAAGTACATGGCTTAGCTGAGAGCAACCAGGGGCTGACCATCATGTGTGGATGGAGAGGAGTTGATTCAGGGGGACGTTGGGGGGCGGTGTCCCCAGGGGCTGCAGGGCATGTGAGAGGACCAGGGGTGGCTTCAGTCACCTCACTTCATGGGAATATTGGTCTTTTCAGAGGGCATCACCGCCTTTCTGGGGACAAAGAAGGTCCTCCTGGTGATGAGCGTCCAGCTGCAGGTGAAATCCAAGTACGACGACTATATCTTGGTATGTGCAGAGTCCAGCCTGGTTTCTGCTTTCCCAGTTTCCCCAGGCAGCCGTTTTGTGGCTTCAGTGGGGGCCAGGGGTGGCTCACCTTCACCCCAGTCCATTACACCAATGTTACACCAATGTCCCCCTACCTAGGTGCTGACCCCCTGGCGAGCCTATGTGCTGCCGGTGATGCTGCCGGTCAGGGTAAGTGCTGGAGACCCTGTGCCACAGTAGAGCCCCGTGGCTCCCAGGAGGGCATCACTCAGCTGCTTGGGGCACCAGGGTGGGTGTCCCAGGGGACAGCCATGGGTCACCCAGGCCACCAGCTCTGGAGAAGCCCCCGGGAACAGGATTAGGAGGAGGATGGGGTGAAGGGGAAGGGGTCTGGGTCATGGGCTGGTGAAGGCTGGGGGGCATGGCTGGGCACTGTCTGGGGCATGGGGAAGGGTGGGAGCTCGGGGAAACCCTTGGGTCCCCCTTCTCCATCAGTGCTGGGGCTGATCCTGCTCCTCTCGCCCACAGGTTCACAGCAGCTTCAGCTTCCTGGAGGTGAGGGAGATGACGGTGCGAGAGCCCAGCTTGGTGAGTGGCACCGACACCCATGGCAAATCCAGCCCAGGCACCCACCCCACCTTGTGGTCACCTCTCCCCATGGCAAACCCTGGTCCGGAGCCCACCACAAGGAGTCTGGTGGAGTTCTGGCCCCTGGTTGCACATTGAGGGTCACCAATTATGATCTGTGAGTGTTCTGCAGCGTATTTATACCTTCACTACCTCTAAAGAAATCCTCTTATGGCCTTGCCCAGGGTACCTCCCTTGGGGCTGGAGGTGCAGAGAGGCACCCAGAGGTGCTGGGGGCAAGCTTGGGTGCCTGTGCCTCTTCCCTTCTGGCAGCCGTAGAGAACGTCTGGCCGTGGCACCTCCCGCTTGGCAGGGACAAGGTGACAAACGGCTGCTGGCTTACCGAGGCAAAGCCAAATTTAGCACAAGGGTGTTTTAAACCCCATTAATCCTCTTAGAGAGAGGCGTGCGCATAGGGCAGATGTGGTGTGTGGGAACCGTGGAGGAGAGGAACAGGATGCCCTGGCTTGGATGTGTCGTCCGAAACAGAGCTGCAGTCCTCATTAACCTCTTGCCTGTCTTTTGCTTGTTAAAGCATCATCAGCCACGATGGGCCCAGACTATAAACAGAGTTTCTTCTGCTTGCTCGGCAGGCTGCGTGACTGAGCTCTGGGAGAGAAATAAAGACGAGCTGGGCAGACAGCAAGGGGTGCTGGGGGTTGAAACCCCAGGGTGGAGGGGCTGAGACAGCTGACTGGGATATGGAAAGCCCGGGGTTATTAATCTGCAGGCAGAGTGCAGGCAGGGCCAGGCCCCCACTGCCTCCTGCAGCCCCGGGGACCAGCGGAAGCACCGTCCTCGCGTGATGCCAGCGGATAATTGTCATCTTGCTCCCACGCCTCAATCAGTGTGTAATTAAATCAGGGAGCGTGTTGCCATGGGATTTCTTTCTGGTAGGAACTGAAAGCTAAAAAAGCCTCAAAACCCGATTAGATAAATTCAGGGAGGAAACCTCCATCTTCCAGCTGCAGCTGTTGCAGGCAGAGTCAAGGCTACTCTCACCCCCACTGTTTTGGGCTGCTTTTGCATTAGCTTAGCTTGAATTTTGGGGAGGTTTATCTCTTATTCTGGCACATTATGATCTCCTTAATATATTTTATCCTAAATTCCTACTGCTCACAGCCTTCCCTGTGCTCACAGTGCTCTGGCTGGTTTTATAAGCAGCGGCTGGGTGTTTGCAGTGAGGAGCTGGGTGGCTGTCACCGTTGTGTCTGGGGGCTTGGGGATGCTGTGTTCTGCCAGCTCACTCAGGCATCTCCTGTCCTTTGGACCCTGCAGGTTGTCATAGAAACCGATGCAGCATCTTATGCCTTCCGGTTCATGTCCTTTGATGATTTGGAGCAAGTTGTCATCCATGTTACCATGTCACTTAAGAAGGTCTTTCCAGACTCATCCCCTGGGTAAGGGTCTTCTGCTCCTCAGGGGTAGTTGTGTAGGTACCAGAGCAAACTCTTTGTTCAGAAAAGCCCCAAATATGGGATGGGTTCACAATTAGCACCTTTTAACAGGGAAAAAACACACTGATGGAGGCCAGACCCTGCTCCCCAGTCACATTGGGAAGAATATTTCTGGCCACCCTCATACACAGGGGCTGTAGCTAAGCATAAAGTGGTGGGGATGCTGTTCTCCCAGCCCACTGCCATGCCACCCCTCTGGTCCTTCCCCAGGACACTGCTCAAGAACTCCCCCCCCAACCTGTACGAGAGGATCCGGCAGATCACGGACTCACTGGAGGAAATGTTGCAGAGCAGCCCTGGGCCCTGCGGTAAGCCCTTTTTTCCCCCCACACATCTCCACCAGGATGGGCCAGGAGGGTTGGAGCACCCTGGGGACCATCACAGCCCAGCATCCATCAACACTAGCTCTGCTGACAGCCCTCACCTCTGCTGGCAGAGCACTTGTGGTGGCTTAGGTGAGAAGGAGCCCTGCTAGTGGGGTCTGCTCTCCACCAGCCCACCCCATCCCGTGGGGTAGGA
Source organism: Pelecanus crispus (assembly GCF_030463565.1). Lineage (NCBI taxonomy): Eukaryota > Metazoa > Chordata > Aves > Pelecaniformes > Pelecanidae > Pelecanus > Pelecanus crispus. Next base: position 25,930,232 of record NC_134650.1, read on the forward strand.
GCATGTTTTGAGGGGACGTAGCTCCCCAGAAAGGAGCAGGACAGCTGTGGGACAAGGATGCTCAGTGTCCACCTGTGAGGACGTGCAGCTGTGGATGCTGCAGAGGCAGGGGCTTTTCCTGTAGCCTGTTTTGGAGTGTTTTGGAGTAGGATATCTCCATTATCATCATAGCAATGCACCTTGCCTGGGATCTACATGGATCAAACAAAGCCAGCTGCAGCCCCTGGAGTTGTGTGATCACTTTTGGGCTGGCAGTAGACCACACAGGACACTCGGGCCCCTTTGAAGAGGGAAGGGAGAGCCTCCACCATCCTTCTCCTGCTTTCTGCCCTCCCCAAATGTCTTCTCCATGTTCCTGTGTGAAGGTCTGCCACCAAGACTGCCTTCTCTTTGCAGGGGGATTTTCGGAGACCTATGCTGCTTTATGTGATTACAACGGCTTTGCCTTCCGTGAGGAGATCCAGTGGGTAAGCTGGTCTGTCCCATGGAGAAGAGACAATGACAGCGTACCACTTGGCAGGCAGGGAAGCAGGATGCTTACAGGGCTTCTGGGGCTGGGAGCATCCTAGAGACACCCCAGGGACCAGGGATATCCCAGAGCTGGGAACTGCAGTTTTGCCTGGCTTGAGTGTCCCCTACTCCTTGGTGGGGTGGAATCAAAGTGCAGGTAGGGAGAGATGCTTTGCACCAGGTTGTTTCCCAGACTGTGACACAAGGAGAGCCCCTGGAAACCTGGGACCTTGCTGGGTGTCCTTAGTAGAGGAGAACCCCACTGGGACCCAGACACAGTAGGACGAGCTGTCCCCCTCTTCCTCTGGGACACAGACTCCAGCCCACCTCTCCCCACACCCTCGTTCCTACCAGCCTGGTCCACAACCCACCAAGCTGTGCCACCAATCTGGGACATGTACCCTGCCAGATGCAGTACGCAGGGAGGTTTTAGGCTCAGGGTTTAGGCAAGAGGCTCCCCAGGAGAGGGTGCCCAAGGGCTCAGTTCCCTCCAGCAGTGCCAGGTACCCAAGCCCTCCCCAGGGCCAGGTGCTGAGCCTGACCCGTGTGTCTGTCCATCCGGACAGGATGTGGACAACATCTACCACAGTCAGGACTGCCGGGAGTTCAACCTGCTGGACTTCAGCCACCTGGAGAGCCGGTGAGTCCCCTGGCTGTGCTGCATGCGGTGCCTTGTGCCATGCCAGCACTTGTCCCCATCCTCCCCGTCCATGGCAGGGGTGGCTGAACACACTCCTCCGCTCGTGTTAGAAGCTTTTATTGCTTTACACACTCCAAGGATGCCACATCTGCAGGCTGACACTCCCCTGCACCAAACAAGATGAGCCCCGTCCCATGGGGCAACAGCCCCAAGAGGCTGGGCAGCCTCCCCTGTTCATTTTTAACACTTAAATAAGCCTGCAAGCTGCTTACAGAGATGAAAACTGAACATCACAGCAGCTTGTGGCTGTCAGGTGTTTCCCTATGCAAAGCAGCTGGCGCTGCTGCCCCTTGCATATACAAATGTATATAACAAATAGCTGTTAAGGGGTTATAACCTCATAGCAGGGCCATGAGCTCTGGCTGTGCCCAGAGTCATCCCTGTGGGACTCAGCCACACCCCCATCCCGAGAAAGATGGGGCGAGGGTTCAGCTGAAACTTGTTTCCACTTGAGCAAAACCTGTGTTGTTCTTTACATGAGAGCTCAGGATTAAAAAAATAAGAGAGTGTTTGACAGAAGCATGCAAATATTTTGATTAATTTTACTTTCCCTGAGGGAATAACCTGGGGAATCTGATAACATAACCCATATAAGGTTTGTGGGTTGCTTTAAATTCATGGACCCCAGTCCTGCTCCACCATATGATGTGTTGGGGCACCCCAGTGTTGGGTGTCTTGGGGCACCCATTTGGGACCAGGCTTGGCTCAGCCTGGCCCCTGACTACCTCATCCTGTCACCCTGCAGAGACGTGGCACTGAGCGTTGCTGCCTTGTCCTTCAACCTGTGGTTCACCAAGCTCTCCTGCAAGGACTTCAGGCTGGTGAGTGCCAGTGCTGCAGCACTGGGCATGCTGGAGATGGCCGGGTTTCCAGGTTTCCAGAAAGGCTTTCTTCTCCCCTGCCAGAACCAGGAGATTTCGGAGCAGCTGCTTTACATGCTCAGCAAATCGGTGACACTGGAGGAGCTGGTGCTGGAAAACAGCGGGTTGAAAGCGTAAGCAAAGGCGTTGCAGGGCCCTGTTGTGGTGATGAGCAGGTCTCAGCAGGCTGGTGGTGGTTCCTTCATGTGCGCGGAGCAGGGGGTCCATGGACCCATGTGCCATGGGGGTGTTTTTGCACCATCCCATCCACAGCATAAAGCTCACTGTTAGTAGTCTGGAGGCCAGTGGGCATCACCCACTGTTGCAGAGGCTCTGCTTTTGGATGAATATGTCTCTGCCATGTGGGCAGGTGCTGGTGGCACGTCCCTGTAAGGCTACAGGTTTGGCAGCCATATCTCCTGGAGGTGGCCATAGCTCGCTCAGATGGGTGGCCCTTCTCCCCACAGTGACTTTGCACAGAGGATGGCCCAGGCGCTCAGCAACCATCCTGACTCTGTCCTGCACACCATCAACCTTGCTGGCAACCAGCTGGAAGACAGAGGTACCCAACTTTTGGGCCAGAATGAGAGTCTGCCCATGAAAACTGATGTTCAACTCCAGATCCCACCAGCAGCTGCCCCCTGCCGTGGGGGCTGTAGCTTGCGGTGGGACAGACACCCGTCTGCACTGGCACAGCTGCTCAGGGCTCACTGTTCTTTCATCAGGGATCATTGCCTTCAGCCGGCATGTGGAGAAGAGTCACAAGGGTCTACAGAGCCTCAGCTTGGCCAGGACAATGCTCACTGCCAAAGGTACAGCCCGACACCTACTCCCTGCCCAGGTGCCATAGTGAAGCTGGGCATGGTGGTGCTCAGGGGCAAGCTGGCATCAAAGGAGTGGCTGGACAGGCTGCAGGGACACCCTAGAAAGGACATCTCCAAGGATGCAATGTCCTGCTGCCCCAGATGTAGAAAAGTGCCCCTTCCTCTTCTCCACGACTGTCCCCAGTGCAGGGGACCCATAGTCATCCATCTCTCCCCCTCTCCTCGAGCAGGGATGAGCACATTATGCAAGGCCCTTGCAGATAACAAAGCCATCGGATCCTCTCTCCAGCACTTGGACCTCTCTGGAAACCCCGGCACCCTGGCTGGGGACGACATCAGTGTGAGTGCCTGGGCTGCAATGGGGTGACACCACCCGGGCTCTGTCCCCAGTGTGGTTTGGGTGGCTTCAGTCTCCTGGGGTCTGTGCCCTGTCTTGCAGCACCCCAGGGACAGGGAATTCATGTGTGCGACACCTCCCCACCTCCCTGCCTACCCAGGGGCAGTTTGGGGATGCACTGGGGACATCTCCATGCACCTCCTTGTGGGAGTGTGGGAGGTGCCACCTGGAGCAAGGAGGCATCCCAGAAGCGAGCAGCATGGGGCTGGGTCCCTCTGTGCAGGATTCATCCCTGTGCTCAGCAGGAAGGAGGAGGCAGGCGGGAGCTGGAATTTCTGGGCTGCGGGGTGCTGGGTGGGGGGTCAGGGTCCTGGGCAAAGCCACTGAGCCCTCTCTGCCTGCAGAACCTGCAGAGCCTCCTCCACCAGTGCCACTTGATCTCCCACCTCAGCCTGGCCAGCACAGACTGCCCTTTGGATGCTGTAAGTACCTGCACAGGGGGTCCTGGCAGCAAGCCCCTGCCCTCAACTCCCCCTTCTGAAACTGTGCTGCATGCTGGGGGGTGCTGCTGCCCCATCCCGGCTGGTATGGCACTGTGGAGACAGGGCATGTGTGGGGCAGCCAGCCCAGCAATGCCCCACTCTGTGCCCGCTGCCATGGGTGGGCTGGGGGACTCGGGGTTCAGCAGGACGAAGAAGGGAGCCCCAGCAAGGGGCAGACCCCCTTAGCACCTCCCACAGCTCATCCCATCCCATCACCCATCCATCCCTGGGCTGTGCAAGGGGCCGCAGCACCAGCTGGGTCCTCCTCTACACGGCTCACATCCCCACCCTGGCAGCTCTTTGGAGCCCTGGTCCGTGGATGCCACACCAGCCTTGTCCATCTGGATCTCTCAAAAAACGTGTACTCCCACAAGTAAGCCACTGGGACGGTGGGGAGGGGAGTGCTGTACCCAGGCAGGTGGCTGGTGCCAGGTGACAGATGATGCCATGTTGTGCCCATACTTTTTAGGAGGGTGAAAACCATCTCCCCTGACATCAAGGAGTTTTTCAGCCAGGCCTGTGCCCTCAGGCATGTCTCCCTGGCAGGTACCAAGCTGCCAGCGGATGCTGTAAGGTGAGATGGGGCTGTGAGTCCACCAAGGGGAATGGATTTGGGGTGAGCATGGTCTGGGGGGGACCTCGCTCAGTGCTTTGCATGTTGAGAGGACTGGTGGGGAGGATGGATGGAACTATGAGAGGCAGAGCTCTAGAAAGGATATCTTCTCCAGCACCCCACTCCTACTGCCTGGGCTGTTGGGGGGTGCCCCACAGTGGGTGCTGGTGTCCCCATTGCTTGCACCGATGGGTGGCTTTGGTGACTTTTCCAGGGCATTGCTGCAAGGGCTGGCAGACAACAGTCACATCAGTGACCTGCACCTGGATCTTAGCAACTGTGAGGTGAGGGGCCAGCACCCATGTGTGCTGCCAGTCCAGCCAGGGGGTCCCATTGCAACAGTCTCGAGGGGGCTTGCTCCCTGTGCGGGAAGGTCTGTGCCCTGTCCACTGTGGGGCTGGGGTGACCTTCCCGACAGCAGGATCTCGTTTGCAGGGCTCAGCGCCTCCCCTTGTACTGATGTCTTGCTGTTTCTTCCAAGCTGAGATCAGCGGGGGCACAAGTCATCCAGGATCTCATCCCCGATGCCAGCTCCATCAGCAACCTGGACTTGTCTGACAATGGTAGGTTGCTTTTTCCCCACCTGGGAAAAGATCTCCTCCATCTGTGGGTCCAGCTGTTTGGCAGAGGCCAGCTCAGCCCCAGCACCTTGTCAGCTTGTAGGAGTCCCCAGGGAGATGGGTAGGGTCTGCTGCACTTGCCTGCCTCTTGACTGTGCTGGCTAATGCAACATTAAACTGCACTTGTCACCTGTTAAAGTCCATCAGCAGCAGAAGCTGCAGCACTACTGTCTGTGTCTTATGGGGATGAAGGCACCCAAAGGCCAGCAGTGGATTCCTGCCTCCAAAATTACCACCCCATCAGCCTTTTATGGCTTTTTACCCCCAAAACAAACCACCCCTCTGCCTTCCCTAAGGCAGATGGTCCTTACATGTGCTCTTTTCCCTCTGCTGTCCTTCCCAGTGTGCCAGGCCTCTTCCATTACATTCCAGCATTGTATCCCGTGGCGGGCAGTGGTGGTGGCCCTTGCCTCTCCCCTCATTCAGAGAGAGCATCTCCAGCACAGGGTGCGGGGTGACTTCTTCATCCCCTCCTGCCTCAGGACTTGCCAAAAATTCTCATTTCACATCTTTCTTGGTACAAGCCTCTTCAGCTCACTGAATCCAAGGTGGTCTCATGTTGCTAGCTCAGGGTTTGAAGCATTGAAAAGGTCTGCTTGAACATTTCCCACCTCTCTGCAGGCATTTGCAGCCTCTGCTGCTAACCTTGTCCTGCCGTGGCCTTCAAAGCCATGGGCGAGCAATCCTAATTATCACAAAGATCACCTCTTCCAGCTCTTAATTTCACCTAAAAGGCCCCAAACCTTAAAGCAGCCTTGCTAAGATCTTAGAGCAGACCATGAAGCTCCTTGACAGCCAGATGGCTCTGGGAAAGCTGACATGGTTTGGAGTCCTTCAAAAACATGTTCAGGCCACCAATGCTCCAAAATCTTGCTCTCTTACCCAAAATCTCTGACCAACCTTTGCCAAAATATGCTTCTATTTTTGGCTTTCCCAGTAAAGTGGGTCAGTGCAGGAGGGACAGTACAGTAGGTGGGTCTTGATGCCTCTTGCCCTTGGCTGGCAGAGCAGCTGGGTAAGCAGATCCCTGCCCGCGTCCTTAACCTGTGGGAAGGCTGTCACCTTTGCTTGCCAAATTTCCCTGGTGATGCTGGAGCCATGAGGATGGGAGGGCAGGCAGCTGCCTGGAAGCTGTGGGAACTCCTCCCATGTTGTCCAGGGTGGTAGGTAGGTGATGGAGGGCACATCCCTGCAGGATGGCAGAAAGCAAGTGCTGTCTCTAGCTCTGTAAGTGCTCCCCAAGGCTCAGCACAGCCTTGGCACCCCAAATAACAGGAGTCCCCAGAGCAGGTACTCCTTCCCTGGGGACGCTCCTTCCCTGGGGATGCTCCTTCCCTGGGGACACTCCTCAGGGACCCTAACTCTGCACAGGTCTTTGATCTCCTTGGGGGAGCCATGAAGAGGAGGAAGATGCTCAGGAGTTGTCCTGGCCATCTCTCCACCATCCCACAGTGGCAGCTTGGTGGTTCTGCAGGTCTCCTGTGAGGGACCACCTTGGTGCCACCTCTGTGGACTGCTTGAAGCATACTGGTGGGTGTCTACCATCTCTTGCAGGCTTTGACCCCGACATGGTGACACTAGTGCTCTCCATCGGCAGAAGCAAGTCCATTAGGCACGTCTCCTTAGGGAAAAACTTCAACATCAAGTCCAAGTAAGTGCAAAGCCACAGCACCTGGGTCAGGAGCCATCCTGGCACCATGCACCCACTTCGACCCTGTCCCCATCCAAAGCCCATGGGGCTAGTCAGGAATGCCAGGGGTTGCCTGTCTGTCCTGCCTGCTCCAACCCAAGGGGGAGCCTGGGGTCGTGGGGGGACCATCACCTGCTCCTGGTGCAGTCCCTATGGGACCGCAGAAGCTACAGGGGCAGGTCACAGACTCAAGAAAGAGCAGGAGGGAGGACAGAGCTCTGCAAGCTCCTTCTGTGTCTCCGGGGGATGCGTGGGGGATGCGCATGTAACCCCCTCCTGCCTCTCCACAGGGAGGGGCTGTTGGACGTCCTGCACCGTATTGTCCAGCTCACCCAGGAGGACGACTGCGTAAGTCTGGCTTGCCCTCAACCACCCCTACCGTCCCACCCGTGCTCTCGGTCACCCTCTGCCACCACTGTGCAGCCTCCATGGCAGGGTGCCATCCAGATCCCTCCCGGCACAGACTGGGAACAAACCTCCCTCCCTCCCACTGCCATTCAAATCCTTCTGCTCTTATTTTCCTCCATCTGAAGCAGATGCTCAGACAGAGAAATGAGAACTGTTCCCGTTCTTATGGGAAAGCAGGAGCCAGTGTCTGGCTAAAGGCATGGAAGAGATGCTTGGTGTAACCTGGCTGCAGCCCAGCTTTCCAGAAAAAAACCTCTTTCTTCCTTGCTGCCTGCCAAGCATCTGAGCTAAATCCAGGGTGTTGCCTAAACACCCATTGCCCTCCTGTTTATTGGGGTTCAGCATGACTTGGGGTCTCCAAAATCAGCACCAGGTGCCCACAGCAGCTGCCAGTCCAGCGCCTGCCGGACAGGGGTGGAGGCTGTGTCTGCAAGGGTGACACACATCATGACATGTCCTGGCCACCTCTCCCCCTCCTTGTACCCTCTCCTAGCCTCTCCAGTCCCTGTCCGTGGCTGAATCACGTCTCAAGCTGGGAACCAACGTCCTGCTGAGTGCCCTGGGCAGTAACACCAGCCTCATCGCTCTGGACATCAGTGGCAACGCCATGGGGGACACGGGGGCCAAGATGCTAGCCAAGGCCCTGCAGATCAACACGAAGCTCAGGTAGCAGCAGGTCCACATCACCCTGTGGGTGCGCTTCCCACCTTGTGCCAGGTGGCCCTGATATGGTGGTCCTGGTTGTGATGCTGATGCATCAGAGGAGGTTTATCATGACTACTGGTGACCATGGATGTGGCCCTGGACCATTCCTGGTGCATGGTCAGATTCTGTGACTATCTTGCTGTCATGGCAGTCATCTGGCAGTGCTGGCAGGGGACATGTGAAGGGCAAGAGAGCAGCTCAGTCCATGCCCCAGGACTTGCCAGCTCTTTGCCAGGCTCCTGCACAGCCTGGGATGCTGCAGCTGGACCCTTACAGTCACTGCCCTCACCCCACATTCTGGCGTCAGTTCATAAAATGCCATTTTTTGACCACATTGTGTCCGCAAAGGCAAGGCAGGATTGTATGCAGGGGACAGGGAAAGGTCTCCCAGCCAGGGCTGTTCCTCTGGGGGACATCTGCCCCTGCCAGCAGGGTGGTACCTGCCTATGTCTTCCCTGCCCTTCACTCTCTCCAGGCACCCATGTACTTAACAGCTCCTTGCAAAGCCCAAGTTTATGTTTGGAATATTGAGATTCAGATTTTTAACCCCATTTCTAGGCTTTCTGGTGCCTAGGGTCAGCCTTGGGCTCACTCCTCCTGGCACCCGGTGGGTGGGCACCCACCTCAGGGCTGCATGGGTGTGGGCAGGGCTCACTCATGTCCTTCTCTTTGCAGGACAGTGGTTTGGGACAGGAACAACACAACTGCCCACGGGCTCCTGGAGGTGGCTCAAGCGTTGGAGAGGTAAGGAAGGAGCTGCTTGGTCCTCCTGGCTTGCTACCACCATGCAGAAGAGCCTCTGGCACCAGGATGTCACCATCCCCAGGGCCTCTTGTCCCCTTGAAGCAGCAGATGGGTCACACAGTTGCATACAAGTCACAAGGGAGCTGGTCTACATCTTGGGCCTTGCAGCCAGCAAAGCAACCATTCGGTGATGGCACCTTTGTTACTGACCTCAGGGTTTCCCCTACAGTCTTCATCCCAATCCAGTAGAGCCCCATGTCACCCAAGGCAGCCCCCAGCAAGCATGGTGCTATTGATCTGCTTTTGGTGGAGATGTGATGCTCCTTTCCTCCCTGCCCATGAAAGATGGGTAGAAGTTGTCCACCTGCTGAGCACACTGTCAGGTCTGGTGTTTGGCAGTGCAGGTTTTCTGGAGGTATGAAGAAAGAGGGGTGGATGGAGAGTGTGGGCGGGTGGTCACAGCCACCCCATGGGGTTTGCTGATGGCCAGAATTTGGCTATCCCCATCTCCAGGGCTGGACCTTGGGGCAATGTCTGGGCTGCCCTCGGGTGGGCTCTGGACCGATGTTATGTCTGTGGGGAAATGCACAGCAGGGATGAGTCCCACGAGGCTGATGAGGGGTCTGGTAGCACCCACTCACCCCTACCTCACAGGAATTACACCCTCAAGTCAATGCCCTTGCCGATGAGTGACGTGGCACAAGCATACCGCAGTAACCCCGAGAAAACGGAGGAAGCGGTGCACAAGGTGAGGAGAGGCGGGCTGGGGGAGCAGGGCTGGGTGCCACCAACACCAGCTGCTCATGACCTGTTGCCTGCTGCAGCTCCAGTCCTGCCTGACGAGGAACCAGCTGCGGCGCACGCTGCCCACACAGACTTTCCGGCTGCAGCAGGGCATCCTCACCACCTCTTCCGAACAGGTTTGCCAGCCAAATTGCTGCATGGGGCTGCCCTCCCCTGCCCCAAACAACCCTGTCTAGCTCATGTGAGCTCTTGCAAGCAGCACAAACCCCTTTTCACCTTTGCTGAGTGGAGGCAGAGCAGTCCAGAGGGATGAGAGTGGGGCCAGGCAGAAAGGATGTCTCCAAGGAACCCTCCTGGTTGCATCCATGTATATGCAACGCTGGGATATCTCGCTGCTACACTACCCCATGCAGCATGTTCCCGGCTCCCTGTGCATGCTTGCAAGCAAATCCCCACCATGTGGCATCCCCATTTATTAGGCAGGGATGCTCTGGGGCCTGCAGCCCCGCTTGCCCCATCGGGCAGCGCCAGCACATCCTTCTCCAGGAAAGTCATGGCAAGGAGGGGAACTGGCAGTCCTGTTCCAGAGTCAGTGCATGATGCAGCCTCTCCATGCTCCAGATGGTGAACGAGATCTGCCTGAGTGTGCAGAAGCATGTCGACATCCTCAGTGCCTGCCCGGGCAGGGAGGTGGAGGCGGACATCCTCTGTGCGGAGGAGGCCATCAGGAACGCCAACCTCTCCGTCAGTGTGAGTCTGCCGCATGGGGAAACCCCTCAACTTGCCCAGCTTCAATTCAGGATCGAAGCAGGTTATTGATTAGTTAATGACATAATTAGCCATCAGTCAGGGAACACCAGAATCGTCAATGCAACAGATATGTATCACTGAGCTCTTGCAAAATGTTGAGGAACAGCTGTGAATTTCTGAATCCCCTTCTAGAACAAGGCCCAAAATGTTCTTAATCCACTCACACACACAAACACAGGTGTGTGCACACCCCCCAGGACTGGGGGTTATAAGTGCACCCCCTGCTCATACACCCCTCCTCGGGGTAGGTGGGCGCTCCAGCTTTGGGCACACCCTGCAACCCACAAATGCCCACACTGGTAAGAAACAGTCCCCACATCCCTGGGGCGTCCCTCCTTGGGGCACCCTCATCCCACCCTGGCTGCACGTAGCCCAGAGATGAGGATGCTCCATCGGCCCATGGTGAAGGCTGTTGGCTGGGCAGCTCCTGGCACCGTCAGCCCTGGTTTGATCCTCCTGGTCCCACTTCTCTCTCCCCATCACACCTTTTCCTTCTCCTCCTCTACTTCTCTTCAAACCACCTCCTTTTCCTTTTTTCCTTGGCACTCCCCTGGGTACTTAATCTGGCAGAGGCAGGATTTAAGAGGACAGTGCTGATGGTGGAAAGGTGGTGAAAGGGATAGGAAAGGATCTCTCCTGATGTGGGCAGCAGTGTGGCTGGGCGCAGAGGGGGAAGGAGGGTCAGTGGGTGGTGGGGAGCAGTTGAGGATTCAGCTGGGGATACACAGGGACCGTGAGGAGCCAGGATGCCCAACCCTGGCTCAGCAAAGCCAGAAGGTCACTTGGTCTCTCCAGCTGATGTAGGTGCTCTTTCATGGGGCAGCCATGGATGCAGGCTGCACATGGAGGGACGGAAAGCAAGGATGAGGTGCCATGGGATGATCCACACCGTCTCTCTTCCCATGGCAGATCCTGCCCCTCTTGTACGAAGCGGGAAACACCCCTTACCAGAATGGCAAGCTGCAGCACAAGCTGGAATGTCTCACAGAGGAGGCGTCGCAGACCTGCGGCCGGGAGATCCAGGTGTGCACCTGCCGGGAGCTGCCAGCAGCATGGGATGCTCGTCAGCCTTGGCCCAAGGATGAGGGACATGGTGTCTCCTAGAAACCATGAAAACCTAGAAACCTAGAAATTCTGATAGAAAAGACACCAAAACCTCCTCTTCCCTCCCCAAACCTCAGGCGATCATGCAGACAGCGCTGGACACGGCACACAGCCTCTGCCCGGCTGTGGTGCAGAAGAGCGGGGTCAGGGACCAGCTGGTCAATGCCATGTCAGAGCGGATCTACCTCCAGGACCACCTCAACCTCAGCACCGTCCTGGACCAGATGATCACTGATGTCTTCAGCAAGCTGAAGTGGGTGACGTGCCATTCTTCCTTCTTGCTCAGCAGGTGGCTCTCACCCACAGGGCCAGATGGGGATTTTGGGGGCTCCCTACCCACTGCTCTCCTCCCCACATGGTGGTGGTGTGCTGGGTCCTGCTACTGTGTTTTCCCAGCTGTGTTTGCTTCCCACTCAGATCCAGTTTGGATGTGTCTTTAGGGAGCTGGGAAGTCTCATGGGGTGATGTTCCTGCAGGCACATCCCCGTGGCTGGCAGAAGGGTGCCCTGAGCATTGATGTGGGGGATGCACTTGGCATCCTCCATCCCAGCTAGCACCTGCTTCCATTCCTGCTCTGGCAGCATGCACCCAGCGAGCTGGAGCACGGACCATGCCCTGGGTACCCCTCTGGGTGCCATGGCTGAGCATCTGTCTCCCCAGCAAGGCTCTCCCTGTGGAGGCTGGCCACATAGCTTGCAGGGACTCTGGGTGCTGTCCTTGACACCCCTCTCTCCACTCCCAGTGAAATCAAGCTGTCTGTCACAGCCACCATGGCCGACTGCATTGTGGATGCCGTGCTGGGAGACCTGACCATCGCCCAGTGCAAGCTGGTGAGCGACAGGGGATGCCAGCCCCTGCAGAATGGGGATGCAGAATGGGGATGCGGGATGGGGATGCAGGGCTGGGATGCGGGATGGGGGTCTGGATACCCTGGCATTGTCCGGGCACCAGCCAACACTATGACCATGGATTTGCTGTCTGGCAAGCAGGACAATTCCCACCCAGGATGGTTTTCCTCCCAGGTAATCCTATCCCAGTGCAGTCACAGCAGCATTAACATCCTGAGCGAATTCCGGGAGCTGCCGCGTGGTGGGGGGTGCCGGGGTGAAGCCGGGTACCGGCCGCTCATGCACCGGGGCAGGCACAGGGCAGCTGCGCCGGGGCCGGCAGCTAGCTAATCAGGCCTAAATCCGCTCACAAATCCTGGGTAGGGAGTGGAGCAGCACAGAGCATGCAGGGCTGCCAGGCGCACTTCAGCCCCCAGGATACTTTAAGCGCTTCCCAATGTTTTTAGGCAGAGAGTCTCCCCAAGCAGGGGCTCGACCTCCTGGCACTGCTGCCGGAGCCGGCTGAGGACGATGCCGCCACACCAGCGAGGGGCAGGAATCCTCCAGACCTCGCCGCGGAGGAGGTAGGGTCCAACCCTGCTGCTGCCGTGTGATGCCTGCGCTATAGCCGCCTTTTATCCGCCTTACCGGATGATGCCGAGCTTAACACTGCAGCCTCTCCAGGCACACGCACCCCCGGCACCCCCCGTAGGGCAGTGCTAAGGCAATTAGTGCTGGGAAATGGGGCCGTTAGCCTGCCCGGCCATGCTGCCTGCCCTGTCGCACCGGGAGCATGTCCTTGCGGAGGCCCCAGGCTGGTCCTGGGCACACCCAGCCCCTCTGACTGGCCATTACTTCGGGACCTGGGGTCCAGCGCAGAATGGGGTCCCAGCTGGGAAAGCATTCTGTCTGGCATCGTGGGTGGTTTTGGTGCTGGACCAAGATGAGGGGTCCAGCCTGGGGGGTGATGGAGGGATTGCACCCATCACCGGGCAAAGCCTGGCTGGCTCTGGCTGCCATGGGATGCTGCTTGCCATGGCCAGCTTGTCAACGCTGACCCCATCACCGTCCTTCTCTCCCTGTAGTACAAGATGGCCCTGAGGAGGAAAAACAAGCATTTCAGGAGCATTCGGCCCACACCAACTGTGAGAAGTAAGGCCACTGTGCGGCTTTCCCTTTGCCATGGCTCGCTGTGTGCTGTGCCACTTTTGACAGGGCATGGCAGGGGCGGGGGGCTCACAGCAGCAATCTTAGGGGCAGAGCCATCTGCAATGATGCTACAGGCTGCAGACAGAGGCTGGCAAGGATCTGGCCCCTCCGGTGCCGTGGCATGGGTCTGTAGGCAAAGCTCACCTTGAGCTTGCTCTTGTGCTGTTTTTGTGGGGCTGGCTGGCTCAACCCCCATGGGTAGCAGGGTAAGTGCTCTGAGCTCCCTTGCCATGTAGCCAGGCGGGGGGGGAGGTTTGTCCATGACTCCGGATGCTGAAGCATCTCCCCCCACCATCCCAGGGACCACCACACGCATGGGCATCACCAGCCCACCCAGTAACCCAGGGACTGGGCACAGGGGAGGAGACGTTGCCTATGGGTGCTCCTGCTGCTTGTGCCAATCTGCCCCAGGTTTCTCTGTTGTTGGTGTTGCCCCATGGAGCCCCGCCTGCGGGGGGGGGAAGCGGGGCAGGATTGGGGGGGGTGGTCAGGGGCAATGAGCAGCTGCTGGGTGACTTCTGCTTTTTGGGGCTTTGTCTGTGATGCATATGGGGCTTTGGCTGTGATGCATATTTGGCTTTGGCTGAAGCAGAGCTTGCACCCAGCCCCAGCGCCTGGCACCCAGGTGTCCCCAGGGGACCCCAAGATGTCCCCAAGCCCCGCAGCATCCTGACCCCTGGAGGTCCCTGAGCCTTGCAGCACCCTCACCCCCATCCAGTGGGTAATGAGGAGGGCTGAGGAACTGCGTGCAGACCAAAACAGGGTGTGTTTGTGGGTGCCACTCGCTGGGCCAGCGCTGGCAGAGCTTGTGCTGTACAGTTGCTGCTGGCTGTGGGGGTCGGCTCAGTCCCTGCCAGAGCATCCCCCCTGCATGCCCCTATGCATGCAAAGCTCTGGGGACTGTGGCAGGCTCTGACTATGCTATAAAGCCGCTGTTCCAGGGGCCGCCACGCAAGCTCTCAGAGGGCTCAGCCGCGCTCTCCTCCCCACAGCCATGGCACGGCACGGCACAGCCAGCGCCCCGCCGACCCTCTGCGCGTGGGCGAAGGTGACGGCAGTGATGATGGGGAGGCCTGGCGAGGCTGGGTGCCAACTGGGGCCCTCTTGCCTCTCGTAGGTGTCTCGGAGCTGGAGCCGGCGGCGGGTAGGGACGCCAGCGGACTCCGAGCCCACCGGGCGCCGCCGTCACTCAGCCCCGCCGCGCCGCCGGCACGCCCTGCCTCCACAAAGGATGCTGAGCCTGCGAGCGGCTCGCTCCCCTCCACGCAGCCTGCCACCGCCGCCACCACCGGATCCCTTATGGACCTGCCGACTGCCGGCGAGAAGCTGGAGCATTGCACCAAAGCCAGGCCCCGGCCCAACCGCCGGCACAAGCAACCGCCCAGCAAACCGAATGTAAGGGAGAGGGACGGTTGGCAAGGGAGGGGGGGGGGGGATTCGGTGGGTTTTTTTCCTTTTTTTCTCAGTTGGGTGAATTATTGCAGTCGGTATTTGTTGCAAGGCAGGAAAATGAGATGCACAGAGCCGTGGCTGGTTTATTATCCTGCATTTCAGCCGCTGCTGGAGACCCGTGGAGGAGGGGGGCAGCCCGAAAGGATGAGTAGGGGGGCCGAGGGAGGCAGGGAAATCATCCATCCCTTTTCCTGCTGCCTGCTGGGAGATGCTGAGTGGTGGGAGCCGGCAGAGAGGCAGTGGGGAATGAAAAAACCCGCAGAGTTTGGACGCAGAGGGCCAGCGCATTTGGCAATGGCTCCGGCTGCCTCTCTCCTCCTGCGCCCAATTTTCTCCCCCCCATCCGAAACCCATCGGCCCCGAAGCACTGGTGGCCACCACAGCTCCCGGTGATGCTGGTGGGGCTCTGCTGGCCACAGCGGGGTGGGTTTCGCCTCCCCCCCACTGAAAGGGCGAGCACCTGGGGATCCTGCCTTTGCAGCCCCCTTCCCAAAGGAAAAGTAACTTTTGGGTGCAGTCAGCGGACAGTCCAGCTCCGTCGCCATCCCCAGGGCCGGATTGTGCTGGCAACACCTTGTTCCCATGCCACCGTGATGCAGCTGGATCCTTCCACCTGCCAGAAAGCCCTGGCTTGCACAGCCGCGGTGATGCTCGCCCTTGGACCGTGGTGGGACCAGCACTGCTGCGGGGCTGGAGGAGAGACAGGAGCTCTTTCCTGCAGGCAGGGTGGATGCTGGAGGCTGGCAGGGGCCAGGCAGGGTCTGGGGGCCATCAGCTTGGCACGTCTCTCTGCAGCAGGATGGGCACACTCGGCACCCAGGCTTGGCCAAGCCTTGAGTGAGGACAGGCTTTGATGGATGTGATGTGACAGGGAGAGCAGATCTCAGATGGCTGGAACAGCCTCCTGAGTGGCATCAATCCAGTTGTAATGAAAAGTCGTTATGGATTGAAATGCCACCGATAGGGAAGTGCCTCCCTCTCGTCAATAGGAAGGCACCGATGCGGTGCCACGTGCTGGGGCAAGGAAGGTGCCATGGAGGAAGGCTTGGCCATGGCGTGGACCGCTTTGCCATGGGGATGGAGTGGGTGGTCTTCATACAGGCTGTGATGGCACTCCAAGGTTGGACCTGAGGATGAGTACCAGCCTAAAGGATGCACATGTGCAGCCACACAGGTCACCTGCTCCAACACCCACCAGCAGCGCAGGTGTCCTTTCCTCAGAGCTCAAATGGAGGAAGCATCCCTGCCAAAGGCTTCTCCCATGGGACAGTGGGGTCAGAGACCTGGCCCAGCTCTAGGAGGGCTTTAACAGGATTTGTCATCGTGTGTCACCAAGGAGGGTCAAAGGCACCTTACCTGTATGTAACGTACAGGTACCTGAGCATGTACAGATACCATACCCCAGCCACCATGCTGGGGAGCCACCAGCACCCCAAACATGGCACCCAGTGGGGTTCAGGGGGCTGGCAGTCGAGCTGGTAGGAGCCCAGGGCAGGCTGGAGCTCCTGATGCCCCAGGGATGCCACAGGATCAGAGCTGGGATGCAGCTGATAATACCATGTTCTGGCTCTTGTGCTGGATGCACAGCAAGACAGAGAGTGCCAGCACCCATCCCGCACAAGCACTCACTTGCAGGTGCACAAGCACAGGTGGCACGTGTTTGTGCATGAAGGTATCTTCGCCCTGCACCGGGCTGATGGCCACACTTGCTCGCAGGTGCAGCCCGTGGCCTGTGAGAACAGCGAGGACAGGAGCATCACCCGCGTGGACGAGGGGCTGGAGGACTTCTTTGCCAAGAGGCTCATCCCAGAGGAGCTGCCGTAAGCCCAGGGGGGTGCCCAGGGTCTCCTGCACCCACCCAGTATGCACCCAGCCCCAGGATTTCACCTACCCTGCAGATGCTGCTGGTCCCAGTGCCAGAGGCATGCTGGGGAAAACATCCCTTCTCACAGCATGCACCTAGCTTGTGTGTCTCCCCTGGGCGTCACTAAGGGCAAGACTGGTGGGAGAGGGCTGGGATGTGGCTACAGGGTGCAGGATGCAGCCAGCACCCTGCTCCCATGAGCATAGGGAGGGGCTCTGGGGCCTGTCCCGTAGCAGGGGGGCAGTGGGGCAGCACCCATAGGGTCTGACACTGGGAACAGCTACCCTTGCCAGGACAGCATCATCTCAGGTGGGTGTCTGGGGTCTAGATCCATCCCTTTGGGGTGGGCAGGAGGGGAAAAAAACCTGATCCGTAGCCCCTCAGCAGCCCAGAGCTCACCTTTCCTAATGCTTCATCTCTCCCCAGCCCCACAGGTCCAGAGACCTGCCCAGGATCAGCCCCTCTGGCCCCTTCCAGCTCCCGCACCTTCAAGAAGAAAATCGGGAATTTTTTTGCCTTCAAGAAACCCAAATCCAGCCGGGGCTCGAGGTGTGAGAAGGAGCCTGAGGGTGGTCCCGCCGCCCCCAGGAGCAGGCGCTCGATGCTCAGTGACATTTTACGGGCCCCCAGCAAGGCGGGCGAGGCGGGCAAGCCATTGAGTAAATCAGAGGAGGGGGGGCTCACTGCCGAGCCCCAGGCAGAGCCCGAGCACTGTCAGACCCCCGACTCTGCCCGCAGGATCCGGCCCAAGTACTCACGGGAGGGCAAATCCCAGTCGCTTATATTGCTGTCTGGGGAGGATGAGGATACACTGGGGGTCAGGCATGACAAGGTAAGCACTGTCACTGAGCCACCGCTGCTGACCCTGCTGTTTGGCTCGCCCAGTGGGTGCTGCTCCCACCCAAGGGTGCTGGTGGTGGGGGGTCACCTGGGCACTGCAGGGGGACATGGGGACACCAGAGCAATGGCTGGGGATATCCCTGCTTGGTTGTGGCCATACCTCCATCTCCTGGGGGCACAGCCAGGTTTGGGGACCTGGGTGCCCTGCAGGCAGGTGAGTGCTGTGGGTGCTGTGCTGGGTGCCGTGCCCCTGGCAGGGCTGTGTCTGTCCTGCAGAAGAGGCACCTGGAGAAGAGCGAGGGGGAGCTGCCTGGTTCCTTTGAGCAGCGCATGCAGGTCATGCTCCACCGCATCGGCGTCACCAAAGGCCTGGCCACTGATGGCAAGAAGCAGCAGGTGGGGAGTGGTTCTGCTCTTTCGGGACAGATCCTGCACATAAAGGGCAGGTGGAGGTCCATGGGATGGGGAGCCCCCCAGTCGGGACTGGCAGTGCACAGCTCTGTGCTGCCACTGCCCGTGACCTCTGTCCTGCCACCTAACCCCCTGCAAGAGGACCAATATGTGGGCTCCTGTGTTCTTCATGGTGTCTGTCCCTCCTTCCCTGGCATGCACCATTCCCCTGCATCCGCCCCAGAGCCCAGCAGCGCCCTGCCCTGTGCCACCCATCATCACCGAGGGCACTGCCACCCTGACCCTCCCCCCACCAGATTTCTTTCCCCTTGCAGAACAAAGACAGCGAGATCAAGAAAGCTGGCTCAGATGGTGAGGGGCTGCATCCTCCCCACCCTGACCCCTACCTGGCTGGGCACCCAGGGGGTGGGCACGGGCAGGACCCCTCAGGCTCCCAGCTGCAGGTCCCACCATGTCCCCCACTTGCTGGGTGCTGGTGGCATGGGGCAGACCCCAGCTCACTGATGCTGGCTGGTGGCTTGTGCTTGCAGGGGACATTGTGGACAGCTCTGCAGACTCCTCCCCCTCCCTGAAGGCACGCACACACTCCGTGTCCACAGGTGGGTCACCAGTGGGTGCTGGGGGGGGGTTACACCAGCCCCCAGGGCAGAGGGCTCTGTCCCCTCCATTAGCACCAAGCAGCACTGCATGGGGACCGGAGCCAGCAAGGACTGGTGGGCATGGACACCCGGGCAGGTTCCCACCTCTGGGAGGGTGCCCTGCACCCACAGGTGCCCAACCCTGATGATGGCAGATGGAATCCCAGCCCCTTGCCCTGGGTCCCTGGGGTGGCTGGAGGCTGGGTCCCAGCACCAAGAGCCATGCCCTGGGGCCATCACTGCTGGGCACCCACAGCTCTGCCCTGCCTTCCCCACAGATGCACCCTTCCACAGCCCAGCCGCCGTGATGGAGCCCAGCACCAGCCTGGCTGAGCCCCTGCCAACCTGGAAAGCCCTGGGGAGGCAGCTGCCTGCGGAGCTGCAGGGCACCAGCTCTGACCAGCCCCGGCACTCCTTCGTCCTGGCCGAGCCCAGCAGGCTGCCAGAGCCTGGGGGCCGGGAGGGCTGGAGCAGCAGCCTGCCGCGGCCAGGGAGGAGCGTGCCAGTGGTGCTGCCGCGGAGGGTCAGCCACAGTGGGGAGGTGGGTGCCGGCAGCCCCCTGCCCGCACCACCTGACACTGAAGGTAGGGGTGAGCAAGCTGCCGATGGGGTTCCCCATCCCGCTGGTGGCGTGTTCCCAGAGCCCCTTGGGAATGGAGGGCAGCAGGGACCCAAGCACTCAGTGCTGGGTGCTGATGGGGGTGCCAGGAGGTTGGGGTGCTGCAGGCTCCTCCCTGATGGCACCTCCTTGCTGCTTTGCCAGACAACTGGCTGACGCCACGGCTGGCAGCACCACGGGGGACTGGTCGCCGACCTGTGTCTGTCCATGAGGAGCAGCTCAGGGAGCCCGAGTGTCCGGCAGAGCTGGGAAGTAAGTAGGGGCTGGAGTGGGGCTCAGAACTCCCCCTGCACCCCACGCTGGAGGAGGTGGATGGCAGCATGGTGGCATCCCACGTGCCTGGTGGTGCTGCCTGTCTCAGCTGGCGGGTGGCCACCCATGGTGATAGATGATGGCATCACCACACTGGGAAGATCCCAGGGGGGACTTGGCATTGGGATTGGCTGCAGGAGCAGCAGGGCTGCCTGGGCTCACAGGCAGAAAGCAGGCAGGAGCCAGGCAGCTGCACCCCACCACGGCACGGGGCTGAGTTGTATCTCCCCCAGCAGGCACCATCCCCCTGCGCCTGCGGCGGTCACCTGTGTTCAAACGGAGGACCAAGCATGACTCCCTCCCAGAGCCAGATGGAGAGCCCAGACCGTCCTTGGATGCTGCAGGTGAGACATGACACTCTCCTCCCTTGCACCCCTGCTAAAGCGGGTGTTGGGGTATGGAGGGCTCCCCCTGTGCTCACGCCAGCACCTGTGACCTCTCTAGGTGCCATGCCACAGGACTGGCCCCGTGCCGGGCTAGAGGAGCCACAGGCTGGAGTGGGCACTGAAGGCGAGCGGCTGCAAGCCCTGGCACAAACTGTTGTGAATGCACAAGACTCAGCAGCCATAGACCAAAGATGCCCGGTGCCAGGCCAAGGGGAGCCAGCCCTGGAACAGTGAAGCCCCTGCATGCCGCTGCACTGTTCCCAATAAAACCCTGCAAGCAAGCGCACGGTGCTGGGGTGATTGGCAGCTGGGGTGCAGAAAGCAGAGATGGGGCTCAGGTCTGCTCCGTACGGGACTGGCGTGGATGTGGCCGCAGGGCAGGCTAACGATGGCATTGCCCACCTTTTGCTGTGGGGACAGCTGGGCCAGCAGCACTGCCTGGGAGGCCAGGGATGCCCAGGGACCATGCCAGAGCCCTCGGGATGCACTGAGCAGTGTGACCTTCCCTGGATGGCCTCTGCTGAGGCAGGCTGCAGGCAGGCAGCTGGCAATTTTAGGCAGCAGCTGGGCAGGCAGCGCAGGCAGCGGCAGTGCTAGCAGCCAGCCATTCCATTTTTAGCAAGCATTACCAGGGCCCTTTCACGTCTCCAGCTCCTCACCCCATAGGGTACTGCTCTCTCCAGCCCAAGACACAGGTTTCCATCAGCATGACTGTGACCCATGGCATTTCAGCACGCTCCAGCCATGCCTGCCTCGCCATCCCCACAGCTCTCCCGATGGCACCAGCGTTACCCCAACACCCAAGCGGCTTTCTCCTGTGTTGACCTCTGCTCCGGACCAAATGCATTCCTTACACAGATGTTTACGACAAAGCAGCAAGATGCTTACTTTTTCTTTTTTTTTCCCTTTTTTTTAATACAAGAGCTGTGTATTTAAAAAATATACAATTTTTATTTTTGATTTCTACAGCATAACCCTGCGGGATATTTTTTGTAACGAACAGTGCAGGACCCTACCTAAACCAATCAATAAAACATCCAAATTCCTGCACTGCCTTTGGAGCGGGGATCAGGTTGTGGGGCCTCCACCATCGATGCCACCCCTGCTACGGTGGCACCGGGTCACCCTCTTGTCCCCACTCACTGGGCCAGGGCGTTTGGAAAGGAAAGGTGGGAGAGGGATGCTGGCTCACACACAGGCATCCCTGAACGGATACTTTTTCCCCTCTCAGCACTGAGGGTGCTGGCCCTCCACAGGTCATGAACCCAGCATCTCTGGAGCCAGGGTCTCTGCAGCCAGGCCAACCCACTCAGCGGTCCCCTTGGGGACAGGGGTCCTGGTGTCCTCCCCATTCCTCCCCCAACTGCTCTTCCCAGGCAGCCCTAAATTGTTCTGGCTGCACAAAGAAATGAAGGACGGGCTGGGCTCAGGAGTCCACCTCCCTGTCTGTGAGTATCCAGCACGCCCACTTCAGCATTGCCTTCGAGATCCTGCAAAACCAGACCAGGGGAGCCAGGGTGAGAAGGGACCCGGCTGGAAACATGCCACCACATGCCGGGGCAACCCAGTGACAAGGGGTAAGTCAGAGTTTGGGGACCTGATGCAGGGATGCAAGCAGCAATGCCTGCCTCCCACGGGCCAGCTGTGGGGGGAACAAGGGATGGCCGTACGAGGCCAATTGCTGCACTGACCTGACAGATCTTATCCGCTCGCAGAGCTCAGGGCTCGGTGCCTCGTATCTGTACTGGACCGGCTTCTCCTTCACATACTGCAGAAGCGAAGGGGAGGGTGAGGCTGGTCTGCCCCAGTCGCAAAGCCCAGCCCCATGATGCTGCCTGGGACCCCAATACACCTAGAAAAACTCTGGAGTCTCTCCCTCAGTCATTTCCTGCTCTTCCAATCTTATTTTACCCAGAGAGTTGGAAGACGTTCCAGCAAGCGTTGGTTCCCACCCAGCTCAGCCTCAACCACGTCTTCACCCAGTGCCAAAGATCCTCCTTTGGGAGGGTTGGGGCGGCCATCTACGTCGACACCTGCTTTCAACTCCCCACCCCCAGCAGCCAGGTGAGGAAAGGCCTTGGGGATGGACACCAGCAGTAGGGGGACACAGAGAGCCTCCCCAGGGACCACCCCCAGGGGACCCCACTGCCTACTTCATCTTTACCGGCTGCAGAGCTCTGCGCTGCTCCGGCCTGGAGCTGGGGCCGCTCACTGGGGATGCTTGGTCTTCCTCCTCCTCTTCCTCAGACAGGTCCTTTCCATGCTGCAGCCCCGTCTCCTCCTTTCTGCTCTTCTTCGCACCCCGTGTGCTCACGAACTCCACCCTCCTGCCTGTGCCTCTCCCCCTGCCCCATGGGGCACCTCGTGGATGTTGCTGCCCACCGAGGGCCAGCAGCACCTGGCCATCTTCTGCCAGCAGCTTCCTCTTGGCACCCACAGCATCTCCTCCTTGGGTCCTGGCATGAGCCAGACCATGCTGCAACGTATCTGGAGGGAAAGCTGTGCCACTGGAGTCCGCCTGCTCCCTGTGAGGCATCCCTTCGGGCAGGGATTGCAAGCGGCTGCTGGGCAAGACCGGAAAAGCCGGAGAAAGAGATGGCAGAGTGGCCTGAGAGCCCCCCGATACCTGCGGGCCTTGAGCAGGGCAGGGGGCATCGCAGGCTGCCTCTGCAGCTGACGTTGCCTGGGCGGTGCCAGTCTCCATCGGACTGGTATTGCCGTAGGAGCAGAGCAGTGAGGGAGACGAGGTGTGCACTGGCTCTCCCTGCAGCAAGCCCTCAGGAGAGTCCTGGCTGCATGGTTCCAGCAAGTCAGGAGTGTTGCTGTCAGCAGCCACATCTTGCTGGGTCTTTGGTGAAAGGTCATGTTGAAAAGTCTTCTCTGGTGAGAGAAAATGCATGGTCAGCTTGGGCAGGAGGCAGGCAGCTGGTGGTGGGACCTACCCCAGCACGTCAGGTTGGGAAGGAGAGCTTCGGAGCTGGAATGACGCAGGAACAGGGCAATGGGAACACTACAGCACTACTTTTTGGCCAGGGGAAAGCAAACCAGCATCCAGGATGAGCTACATATTCATCCAGTGAGAGCAGAGGGGTTGTCTCCTGCCAGCAAGGCAGGTTGGATGCTCTGGGGCATGGGGACTCACCATCTGAAGAGTTCAGGGTCAAAGATATTGGGGGGAGCCTGTTCCAGGGGTTGTCCAGGGATCCCTCTGAGCTGTCTGACAAGGCTGTTGACTCTGCAGCTGCAATGATGACGTTGGGGGGTTGATTTTGGCAAAGAAAGCAGCTGCCCACTCCCAACCCTGTGGCAGCTACAAAGGTCTTGGACAAGGCGGCACTCAAGGGGAGCTCCGAGACCCTTTCCAGCCAAAACTGGGGTGTACTCCAGCCAGACTCCTTCCACGACCTCAGCCAGCCCCTGTAGCAGGCAGCGGAGAGGCAGATGCTACCCAGAGAGCAGGCAGGTGGGAGGAAGACCTCCTACACCCTGCGCTGTCCAGGACAGCAGCTCCCTTCATCTCCTCCTCTACATGGAGCTCCTGCAGGTATTTCTGCTGCAAAGCTTGGTGACATAAGTCCATCCCAGTGCCAAACCACAGCCAGCCAAGAGCCCACACTCGGGCACGTCACTTGGGCTCCATGATGGCATCAAAGGGACAAATTAATTTGCTATGCTCCCAGCACAATCAACCAAAGCTGCTCAGCTTCAGGAGGCTGCAGGAATGGGACCATTCCCTGCCTGCTCAAGGCAGGGCTGCGAGTCCTGGTCTCCCAAAGACCTGGCCCTGCTGGTACCTCCTCTGCTCAATCCAAGGAGAAGATGGACTGAGCCAAGTTCAGAGGAAAACACTACAAGGCTGGATGGGGTCTGGAGGTCCCACTACTCACAGCTGGCTTGGGATACGACACTTGGATCACCCGGCACTGTCCTGTCATCACTGCTCTTCCCAGGAGTTGCTTCACTTGTGTCTGCAATGAAAGAGGCACGGCTGGTCACATCCCAGCACGGTGTGCAGCCAAAGCAAAGGAAGTCTTCTCCCCATCCCAGGGAGACCCTTACTTCACATGCTTGGGCACTGAAGTGCCCATCTGCCTACCTCCCAGACAAAGCAACCACACTGACCTGCCTGGGAAGCATCACAAGTAACTGTTTCCTCCTCAGGAGGGATCACCAGGGTGTTGGCCGGGACCATGAAGATGTCCTCACCCTGCTGAAATGAGACATGTTACATGGTTTTCACTGGGCAGTCCCACTCGAGCTGCAGGGGCCCACCTGTAGCTGGTAGTTGAACACCATCTCTCTCCCCAGCACACCTTCACCTCTGCCCACCGCTCTTCCCCTTCCTCCTCCCACCCCTCCAGTGCAGGGTCCCCACCATGAGCCATCTCAGCAGCGAGACTGACCTCTTTTTTGCGCTCTGCCTCCCAGTGGGTAACAGGAACCTCGTCCCTCACTGTCACTGGCATCTCCTTGGGCATCTGTAAATCCAAGCATTCCTCAGCGTTTTCCTTCAAAACCTCCAGCTGGTTTTGTCCTATGGCATCGATCAGCTGAGAGATGGATGGCTCTGGAGCAGGAACACATGAGCATTAGTGGAGAAGACACATTAATTCAGGCAAGCCTCACTTGCAAATGCTTTTACTCTGCTGCATGACTGTCATGTGCACTGAAACCTGTGGAAATGCACAAAATTCTGCATTTCCTTTGCTTCTAGGAACTATCTTTCCTTTCTCCACACAGGTCCTGGAGCAGCAGTGTGAGCATAGGCATGCAATGGCCCACACTGCTTTAGCTGTCAGCACCATCTTGTCCCGCTTTGGGCTTAGCAACATTGCCTTGTGAGATCTGGTCACGTTTGTGCTACCTCTGCCTAACACAGACCAAGCTGAGAAGAGCCAGGAGCCCCACCAAGCAGCCAGAGCATTGCATAGCCCCCCCAACCCTTTACCTGAGCTGGGAGCGTTTTTCAGAGCGAGACTCCTCCTGCAACGACCAAAGAGAAGACAAAGCCTGGTTAGGGCTGGGACACACATAGGCCAGCAGCCTGCTGCAGCTCTTGGTTGCAGATCAAGCACACTGGCTTGGAAGAAGTGGCTTGTGGAAGTAGTGGATTCCCCACTGGGTGCCAGATCTGGCCACTGCTCAGTATCCCATGAATACCCATCAGGGAGCCCTGTTCCTGGAGATGGACTGATGGAGACCCACAAGGATCTCCAGAGTTGGGGCTCCAAGTGTGAAGTGAAGAACAAGCTGTGCAGGGCTTCACCCACCCAGCCAGGCTGCCCACTGCTGGAAGAAGCAAGTTTCCCATGGGTGTTTCCTCCCAGCTCTGCAAGCTCAGAGGAAGAGGCTGGGTTGGAGAGCCCTCTGTCACCAGGATCTCATTTGTCATGGTCTACTCAGCTCTGTCACATCCTGGGGGAGGGAGCCCCACAGGTTAACCAGCAGCTGCCATAATGTGTGTGTGCCCTTGCCAGCCTGCTCTAGCCCCACTCAGAGACTGCATGCTCTTGTCATGGTGTCTGGATATGTTCCCCAGCAATGGCCAGCCCCATACTTACAGCCAGAGCTCCTTTATCTTCTGTAGCACAGAGGGTTCCTGGTTCCTGCAAGCAAGCAAGAAGCCAGTTACCAATTCCCTCCGCATCCCCACCTTCCTTCACAGCTTGCGATGGAGATAATTCCTCTTTCAAAGAACAAAAAGTCCCCACCACAACCAGCTCACACCAGGACTCCCAGGGTCAGTGCCGCCCCAGAGAGATGAGAAAGCCCCCCCAAGAGCAGAGCCCCCCCCGCCTGCCCCATGGGCCGTACCCGTCGGATGACTCCAACCTCTGCCTCTCCATGGGCAGCACAATGAACCGCTGGGCCGTGAGGTAAAACTCGCAGTCCTCCTGCAGGGCAAAGGGAGCCCGTAAGGGAGAGGCGAGCAGTCCCACCTCCACTCCCACCTCCCCTGGGGACAGCAAGCACCCACGCCCCCACCCCAGCTCTGCCACTGACCCTCCAACCAAAATGAGGGTCCCCTCACAAAGGACAACCCCCTTCAACAAGGGGTTTGTACCCTCCTACATCAGCTGATGGCTCTTCAAGAGCCACACGCCAGGCTGGGCCAGCCTGAGGCCACAGGGACACTCCTGAACCCCTGCAAGGGGACAGCAGGCAGCTCTGCCACCAGTGGTCCACATAGGTCTCCTGCAGCTGCGCAGCAGCAGGAGGTAACAGCCGGGTGGCCCTGGGGGAGATGCACCACACGTCCATGGAGGGCTCATGCTATCCCCTGCCCCAGCGCCCAGGCCAAGCCATTGCCACTGCCACAGACCCTCCCAAGAACTGCACATGGAAGAAGAGAGAAGAAAGGCCACCCTTCATCTACCTCCAGTTCCTGGGAGCAGCTCAAAGCAGGTCAGCATGCAGGAAGCAAGGCAAGGTCAACAATGAGTTGCTTCCACTCATCAGAGTACTTACCAGCCTGGCCTCCTCCCGGAAACACACCGTGTACTTCTGCAAGACGATAATTCTGCAAATAAGGCTGGAAAGCCTGAGCTGCATGTGGGTGCTAGAAAAAGAGCAGAGCAGGAACGTCTTGGAGAGATGAAGAATGGAGCTGGACCACCCAGACACATAGTGGGGCTCCCCAAACAGCTACGCCAGCCATATCAGGGCATGCTGGAACATGTCTCAGCATGAGCATCAGGGACCAAGGGCTCCTGGTTCCTCCAACTTATTCCTGCTGCTTATCCTTGGCTCTGCTACCAGCACTCTGCCAGTCTAGGGGTGTCCAAATGGGGAAACTGAGGAAAGCACCGAAGGAGCAGCCCAGGCTACCATGGTTAATGCTCTGGCTCCTTTCACAAAGCTACATGGCATCGCAGCTTCTGCCATCAACCCCTGCCCATCCCAGCCAGCCAAAACTGGAGCACTGAGCACTGGCATTCTGGTTTTCTTCTCTTAGCAGCTCTTTCACTCAGATTTCCCACCCTGTGATTGCTTTAGCTTAACACAACCTGAAACAAGACCAGGCAGGAGCCCCACTAGCAGCTGTGGAGAACTGCTGTCCCAGCCACAGCCAAGTCACGGTGGAACCCACTTTTCCTCCGCCCGCAGAGCTTCAGACGTAATGACAACGCGGATGTAGTAGGACCCATCTGAGACCTGTAGGACGGCATCTTGGAGGACCCCCGGTTGGCCTGGAGCAGTTGAGTCACTCAAAACCTACCAAGAGATTGAGGGCGGGGGGGGAAAAGTCTCACTCAGAATTCCCAGTGAACAAGGACAGGACACCAGACCTGGCTGAGAGCCTGGACTCTTAGGAGAGAAGGTCACCATTCACCAGGTGGTAACGCTTACCCCAAGGCTAAGGGGTCCTGGCTGGACCGAGCAGGCTCCATGCCAAGACAGAACAAGGGACATGCCACATTGTGCAAGAGAGCAATCAAAGGCAAGGTGGGAGAGGAGACACAACCAAGCATTTTTTTACCCAAACCAGCAGCAGGAATCCAGGCAAAAGGGGTCTGGGCAGGCCTGGGACATGTGCTCCTCTGCAAAGCAGAGGGAGACAGAGCAGCAGTAACCAGCAGAATCATTACAGCTGTTCCCTTCTGAATGAAGTTTATGGTGTAGCAACCCTGAGCCTGTACTAAACCATGTTTATGCTGGGTCAAAACAACCCCCAAGGGAAGCAATAAACTGTCATACCTGCCTGCTCCATGGGCTGGGAGCTCTGGATCAGTCCTGGCCTGTCCTAATCCCTACAGCACTGGGCTTCTCCTGGTACACACCTATGGTTTGGTCACATACGTCATGTACATCGTTCACCTCACTGGTGACGCTGGGACACGATGCACGAATAGGGGATGTGAAATCGCATGTCCCACTATGCACAAAAGCCACCTGCATCTTACAAGGGCTGCACCCATGTTCTTTAATAGGTGCCCACCATGCTAAAAAGACCAGTCATCATCAGCTGGGACCTTCTGACAACAAGAGCCTGCCAAACCTACTGCATAAACTCCCTGTACAAGCCAACAAGGCTTCCTGCTGGGTTTAAGGATGCCCATGCCACCAGGATCCTGCTCCCATCAGTATCACAGCTCAGCCACCCAGCAGTCCCTGCTGGCCGTGTCCCATCACCCTGGTGGGAGAAGCCCAGCGTGCAGGTGGCCGGTCCCACCACGTGCTCACTCACTATGGGCAACTCTTGATTCCCAGTGGAGGTAGAGTGGCTTAGCGCATGCTGCAAGAGAGCACCGGTACCAGCAGCAGGCATGGCTGCTCACAGGACTGGGTAAAAAACAAGATAAAGGAGGTAAAGAAGAGGGTAGGTTTGGAAGTTATAGATCTGAAACAGACAGAGAAGGCGGCAGGCATAGCTGGAGCCCAGAGTAAGCTGGAGAAAGGTTCTACTGCTCAAGACATGTTCCCACCCTTCATTAATTGTGGAGGACTCAGGCGAGGGCAGGTTGGAGAGTGGTCACGCTGAGGGAACTCTCCCCACTAATCCCTTGAACCCTAGGGGGGATCCGCTCATTCACTGCTGGGTCTTCATCAGCCCAGCTGCAAGAGCTCTCCTGCATGGGACAGCGGACTGGGCCAAGAAGTAGGGAACCAGTGATTTCACCGCCTCCATGCCTTCAGATGGAATGGAGAACAGGACCACAGGGTCTTCTCTCTCCTGCTGTCATTTTTTTTCTCCCCATCTCATCTCTCCTTCCATTTAAAACACAACATCCATCTTTCTCCTTCCTCCTCCTGTTAGTGAGGAGATGTCTGATCTGCCTCAAATCTTATCCCCAAAAGACATTAGGTGATTGCTAAACAGTAATGTTGTCCATGGTGGGATGCTGCTACAAGCACCCAAAGGCTGCAAGAGAACAGCAAACCAGAGCACTGGAGCTGGGTCTCTCCAGCATCCAGGTCATGACCACAACCCATCACAAGGCAGGAACCGCACACCCTGCCTGTGTGGGTCTTGTGTCTGCTTGTGCACCCGGTTGTCTCACAGCATCTTCATCCAATCCCTCCAAGTCCACAGCTGAATCAGCAGAACTGACTCCACTCGGTTGTTTTCCTCATGCTTCCTTCCCGCTGCCTATCAGGCCTAAAACAGGCAAGAGTCCTCTCACTAAAGCTCTCTCCTGCCATATAGGATAGATCAAATGTCAAAGACATTGCCAGTGCCGCACAAAAAGCTCTCCAGGAACTACGCAAGAGCAGGTTTTGTGCCTCAGAGCCTCATACCCTGAATCACCATGCAAGAGCCTCTCCCAAAAGAGCCAGCATCCACAGGAGCATGAGCTCGTAGTCCCACCAACACTCACCACCAGACAGGGTGAGGCTCCAGACACCTCAGCAGGTCCAGCTTCTGCCTCATGCTACCCACTGTCAGGACCACCCATCAATGACATGGTACAAGGAAGGAGAGTACGTAGAGAGGAGGAGGAGGAAGGCAAGGCAGCCTGCAAGGCTAGGAGAGAGCATGACTTTGGAGGCTGCAAACTCTTTGGACGAGAGCAGGGCACACCTACCAGGGGCGCAAAAGTCAGCCAAGGCCATGAGAAATGGGCAAAGCAAAGTTTCTCCACCTCAAAAAAAAAAAAAATATCGGGGACTTTGAGGAGGAAGGGTCGCCCACCCACAGCTACTGAATTGGGAACCGCTGAACACTTGCAGGAACTTGGATTTCAAATGCTGCTGGAGCACTTTAGGACAGTCCCCCTCGCTACCTACCCGCAGGACCTGCCCGGCCAAGAGATTCTCATTGGCATCCAGCTGCTCGTAATTCACCAAGAGGTTTGCAATCCAAGGCTGCAAGACGTAGACTTTAGGAGAAGACATGTTTTTGTTCTCATACACAAACCTATGGGACAAGAGATGAGGCACCAAATCAGTAGAGCGAGACACAGCAAAGCTCTGGCATCCCAGGAACAGTTTTGCAACCCAAACTCAGCCACAACCCCACGGACTGGCTCAAATCCAGCCCAAATCCACTCGCTTCTCCACAAGGACACCCATCCTAATGGAGCCGTGCCGAGGAAGGTGCGCTGCTGGGGGCACGCAGGTCCCGGAGCACCCCGCTCATGCCACAGAGAAGGGACATCAGCAGGCTCCAGAGCTGCGTGCGGGCCGGGTCAGGCCTTTTGCAAGTGTCCCACCCAGTTCAGGACATTTCCCCCCCCCCCCCCCCTTCCCATATTGTTTATTATCTCCCAATAATTATTCTCCTGTGCCCAGGACTTAACCATCACTCCCCTAGCTGCCAAAGGGGGAAGGGGTCTCTCTTTGCCGGATGAGGGCCGTGCGGCAGGGCTGGGACAGGCAGGGTTGGGGCACAGGCAGGGCTGCCGTGCCCAACCGCCCCCCGGGCCCCGCCTCACCTGGGCCCCAGCGCCTGGCGCCGTCCCGCCGCCACCCCCGGCTGCTCCCGCCGGCCCCGCTGCTCCCCCGCGCCGGCCCCGCCGGGACAAGCGGCCGCCGCCGCCGCCATAGCCCCGCACAGCGAGGCGAGACGGGGCCGCGACCCAGGAAGAGGAAACGGGGCCGGGCTGCCGAGGATCCGGGGCGGAGCGGCTGGCGGAGCCTGCCCGGCTCTGCCCCCAGCTCCGTTCCCGCCTGCATCCCCAGCCCCGTCCGCGTCCCGAACTGCACCCACAGCCCCAGCCCACACCGGACTCCTTGCTCTCCTCCAGGCTTTTCCTGGGCACACACGCACCCCGTTGTTTGCCTTTCTGTTACCACTTCCCATTCAATGGTTCACGCCTGATGACAAACCATCACTGAAACACTACCTTGTTTTCACATTGTTTCCTATGGTTTTGGCCCCAGTAGCTCTAAGCAGCCCCACGTTCTCCCCAGGCGGTCACCCATGGGATGCATCCTCCACAACGGGCTTGCACACACTTTGCCTCTTCTTGAGGCATTAAAGCTGCTTACCTGCTCAAATCCAGCAAGCAAATGGAAATGTGCAGGCACATCCCGAAGTGACGGCAAACACCTCTTCTCGTGCAGGTCAAGGCTGAAATCAAGCCATGTGAGTTGTGGCTCTGTCCAGGCAGTGTCTTCTCATCCCCGGCCGGAGGCTGTGGCTGAATCAGTGGGCTTGAGTGAGTACGGTGAAATGCCGCAACAAGACGGATGAGTGCTACACAGAAGAGTAGACAGCAGGGTTTGTTTTTAAAGAACAACCTCATTTATTGGGATCTTTGCATAAGGTAGCACACACATGGATCAAATCTCTTGAACAAGTCGGTTGGTTAGAATCACAGAATCATAGAATCATAGAATCGTTTAGGTTGGAAAAGACCTTTAAGATCACCCAGTCCAACCATTAACCCAACATTACCAAGTCCACACTAAACCAATCAAGGGTAGACTAGACTAAACCATGTCCCAAAGCGCCACGTCAACCCGTTTTTTGAATGCTTCCAGGGATGGTGACTCCACCACCTCTCTGGGCAGCCTGTTCCAATGCTTGACAACCCTTTCCGTGAAGAAATTTTTCCTAATTTCCAACCTAAACCTCCCCTGGCGCAGCTTGAGCCCATTTCCTCTCGTCCTATCGCTAACCACATGGGAGAAGAGACCAACACCCACCTCGCTACGATCTCTTTTCAGGTAGTTGTAGAGAGCTATAAGGTCACCCCTCAGCCTCCTCTTCTCTAGGCTAAACAATCCCAGTTCCCTCAGCCGCTCCTCATAAGACCTGTGCTCCAGACCCTTCACCAGCTTTGTTGCCCTTCTCTGGACACGCTCCAGTACCTCAGTGTCTTTCCATCCCTGACCCTGCCTTTGGTGTTGCACAAATTAAGGTCAACAAACTGCACTGTGCAGGGTCAGCGAGTCTACCCTTGCCTGCCTGACCTCAGGTGAGGGGAGGGACAGAGCCTGGTCTCCCAGGAGGGAGGGTGGCAGTGGGAGGGGACATCTCAGTGCAGGAACAGGGGTAATGTTGGCCCAGAAAACCGAGCAGCTCAGATTTGGAGCAGGGAAGGTACAAAGAGCAGCTTTCCAGCCATCCAGCCCAGGGCATTCCCTGCCTGGGCAGGACACTCAGCTCTCCTTGCGTCATTCCTTCGCTGCCAGGAAAGGTGGATTGTGGGTATGGACCACAGCCAAGAGACTGGGGCGCTGGCAGAGAATTTCCTAGAGCCATGGACTGATGCAAGCCCTCACAGGAAAGTGTGAGATAACCGAGTAGCAAAAGGCACCTGCAGAGTCAGGGTAAGAGCAGTGCAGCGGCGGACGGAGCAGCATGGCAGGGCTTCGGGTCTGCTCCCTTCTGGTGACTGGGGCCAATCGGGGAATTGGCCTGGGACTCATCCAGCAGTTCCTGGGGATACCAAACCCACCCAAGTGGGTCTTCGCGGCTTGTCGGGACCCCAAGGGACAGCGAGCGCAGGTGAGGCTGGGCTGGGACACAGTGGGTTGTGCTGGGGGACAGGAGCACTCGCTGCCAGTGCAGCAGGTTGGAGCAGGCAGCGGGTTTGCAAAGGGCTCGAGCTGCAGATGGGCACCCATGGCACAGGGCAGCGGGGTTGTGACAGCTGTGGGACCAGCTGTGCATGGGATGTGCAGAGGGGGTGGTGGCACATGGTGTATGCGGGAGGCACAGAGCCCCATCTGAGGGGAGCAGGGAAGCCAGAGCAGGGTGCTGGGCGCAAGGCGGTACAGGGACAGAGCCGGAACGATACGGGCTTTGCCTGGGAAAGGCTGAGCATCTGCACAGCTGGTCCAGCTTTGCCGTGCCCACGTGGTCTCCTCTCTTGCAGGAGTTGCAGAATTTGGCCTTCAGGCACTCCAACCTGGTCATCATCCCACTCAGTAGCTGCCCCAAGGTGGGGGTCCCTTGCCCAGGTTCCCCTGGAGTGTGCCTGAGCGCTGTGCACACCCTGGGAGCCCCATGCTGGGAGGGAGCTGTGCCGTGGACCAGCACCTGTGGGGACACCAGGCACTGCTCTCCCTCCTGCCCCCGGCCAGCTCTGAGGGCACATCCCTAGGAGAACACAGGGGGCTCCCATCCCCTGGCACAGTGCAGGGTGTGAGCCACCATGGTGACACTGACCTCCCCTGTGCTGGCTCCGCAGAAGTCACCAATCCTGCCAGCATCAAGGCAGCTGCAGCCCGAGTTGGGGAGCAGCTGGGGGGCTTGGGGCTGAACCTCCTCATCAACAACGCTGGAATCGCCAAGTTGAACTCGCTTGATACCGAGACACTGGAGGACATGTCCCAGATTTATGCCACCAATATGGTTGGGCCCCTACTGCTGAGCCAGGTGAGACACTCACCCAAGCTGGGCTGTCCCAGGGGGCACAAAAGACTGGTGGGAGAGGGTCCTGCCTCTGCTCTGGTGCCGATGGGCTCTTGCCCAAAAAGAAGCCCATGGAGCCACAGGCTGGAGCTCAGGAGTTGGAGCCTGGCAGGCTGGAGCAGTAGGAAGAAGAGGGAGGATGCTGGTTCCAATGTTGCCTGCTGTGGAAAAACCTGGTCCACTCCCCTGTGCCACCTCCATGTGTGCCCCAGTCTCCTCTTTCTCCTCGCAGGCATTCCTGCCCTTGCTGAAGAAGGCTGCCCAAGGGAGCCTGGGCTCAGTGCTGAGCTGCAGTAAAGCCGCCATCATCAACATGTCCAGCTATAGGGGCTCCATCACTTCTCCCTCTGGTTGGGATCTGATGCAAGTTGTCTTGTACCACTGCAGCAAGGTACAGCCATGCCATACTAGGGACAGATTTGCCTCCCCTGCCCTCTGCCTGCCATGGGGTCTGCACGTGTCGTCTTGCAGCCACCCTTCCCCTCACACTGCCATCCCTGCCCTGTCTCCCTGCAGGCTCTGAACATGCTGACCAAGTGCCAGTCCCTGGGATAGCGGGAGCACGGCATCCTCTGCACTGCTCTCCACCCTGGCTGGGTGCAAACCGACATGGGGATCTCAGCTGGACACACGGTAGGAGTTTCACCATGGCGGGTCCATCAGAGCCCCTGTGCTGATTTTCCACGGGAGGGAGTTGATGCCCTGAGCCCCTGACCACAACCTCCCTGCCTGCCTCATCGCTGCCTGGGCAGCTCCCCCTGCCCTGGCCCCTGGTGCCCCCATCCCCTCAGCTCCCTGCTCGGCCCCTCTGCCCGGGGCTGGCTGCTTTCCCCTTGCCCTCACGGCTCCTTCCCCTGGCCCCAGCTGCTCCAGGGCAGCCCTTAGCCAAGCCTTGGGCATGGGCTGCCTCTCCCCCTCTGCCCCACAGTCCCCCGTGATGGTGGACGCCAGCGTGTGAGGGATGCTGAAGGTGCTCTCCTCCCTCTCTGAGAAGGACACGGGCACCTTCCTGGACTGGGAAGGGAAGGTTGTGCCCTGGTGAGACGCTGGCCCGGCCTCCTGACAGCGGGGCCCTGTGCTGCTGCTCCCACCTGCCCCACATCCTCAATAAACCCCTGCCCAAGAGCCACTGGCTCTGCTGCGTGGCCCTGCTCCTTATCCCGGGGTGTGGCGGTGCCCACGGCCACCCGCCCAGCCCACGGCTGTTGCTGGGGTCCCCAGGAGTGACAGCCTGTGGGTGCCGTGGCACTGTGACCACCCTCTGGAATGTCCCCTCCAGGAGGCACAGGAGCTGGGGCAGAGCCCCTCTCCTGGGAGGAGAGAGATCTCCTGAGCATCCGCAGGGCTGGCAAACATCCTGTGCACCCACAAGGCTGGCTTTCCCCCTGCCTGGCTGCAGGGCATCCCCAGGGCTGCTCAGCCTGGGGTGCCCGAAGGGCTGGGGTTTGGAGGGACCGGCTGCCCTCTCCCCTCAGTTGGGGGACCGTTGGTCGCAGGTGGGACAGATGGACAGATGGCACTAAGGCAGCACATGGGGAGGGGGTGCCAGGCTCAACTAGGAGGTTGGAGGCTGGGGGCGCAGAGATGGTGCAGAGAGGCATCAGCTCCTGGCATTTATGGAGGTGGGAGGTACAAGGGGGCTGCAGGGCCGTGCATGGGGTAGGGAGGGGTGAGAGAAGCTGCTTTCCATGCCCTTCCCCTCTCCCTGGCAGCCTGGAGCAGGCTGAGGGTGTGGGGGTGACCATGCGGAGGGGTGAGCCAATGAGCGGGAGGCTGCAGCGTGGGCAAGAGGCGCCATCATCTGTCCGTCCGTCTGTCTGTCCATCACCAGGGCAGGCTGTTCCCTTCCCAGTCGAGGAAGGCTCCAGAGGTGTCCTGCGAGAGGCTGGCTGGCACAGTCAGGATGCCCCGCACACTGTGTTCCACCATCACGGGTACCTGCAGAAGCAGACAAGGTGCAGCACCACTGCTCTGGGCTGTCACCGGCACAGAAGGCAGCTGGGCTTGGGCAGACTGGAGGGTGCACAGCCAGGGAAGCAGCACCCATGGTGCTCATGGGGACATTTTTCCTTATTGCTGCCCCCCTGCTCTCTGTGCTGGGTCGGGGGGCACAGGGCTGTCTATCCTGTGCGCTTGGCATGTTGCAGCTTGCTGCCTGCTCCCTGCCTGCTCCACCCGAGGAGCTGGAACTAGCATCCCACAGCATCACACAACATCCCCTGCCCCAAGTGCCCCTGCCCTCCCTGAGAAGTGGGGGTCCTGCTGACCCTCCCCTGCACAGCCCAGTACCTTCTCTGTCCCCGTGTCGGTCTTCACCCAGCCAGGATGGATGGCCGTGCACAAGATGCCCTTGTCTTGGAGCTCCGCAGCCATGCACCTCGTCACCATGTTCTGGGCAGCCTGGAAGAGGCACCACTGTGCCAGCACAACTCGGGGCACAGGTGGGCAGGAGGGGGCACATTTCCCAGCCAGAAAATGGCTGTGGAGGTGGGAAATGGGACTTTGCCCTGCAGTAAAGCATCAGCACAACCTGCCTGAAAGGCTCAGTCCTGGGTGCTGCTGCTCTCTGTCTCCATGCTTATGCTTGGGAGAGCCAGGCAGGGGGTAGGTGGCCTGGGGTAGGTGGGTGCACCTATGGGCTCCCCTCTACAGGCACAGTGCACAGCAGAGCATTCCCAGCACCTCCCCTGGCACCTCACCTTGCTGGCACGGTATGGGTACATGGGGGCCTGTGGCACCCTGAGGCACAGCCCTATGGAGACCAGTTTGGTGGAGACGTTTATGGCTGCGGCCTTGCTGCAGCTCAGCCCCTCCTTCCCTGTGCCCTTCACTGCCTTCTCCAGGAGCAGCAGAAATTTCTGAGGCAAAGACAGCAGTGCTCTGTTAATACACAACAAGCCCTGAGCTTGAGGACCATCCTGGAGGTCTCCGTCACAGACCGTGGATGAGCATCTGGACAGACACCCCCAGCAGAAGGGCAGGGGATGGGGAGGACGCCCCAGGGATGGGCCAGGCTCTAGCCTTTCCCTTCGCCAGGGAAGGAGCGAGCTGGCACGGCCAGCCCGGGGCAGGCAGGAGCTCCAGCTGGGGAGGAGCGAAGCATGGGAGATGCTGGGGCTGGGCTGCCTGTCAGCAAAGGCAGAGAGCATCTTCTGTGAATCCAGGGAGCGCAGCGTGGCATGCAAACTGACACCTGCATTGTTGATGAGCAGGTTCAAGCCCTGGTCCTTCAGATGAGACCCCACAGCCCGTACGGCCCCTCGGATGCTGGGCAAGTTCACAGTGTCTGCCAGGGCAAAAAGTAAAGTAGAGCAGAGGTCCAGTGGGTCATGCAGCATCCACTGCAAAGCGTGCTGTGGCTGGAATGGCTCTCTTTAATCTACAGCATTATCCAAAAAGAAAGGACCAGGTTTTGCAGGTCAGGGTGTTATGCACATTGAAATGAGCAGCAGTTTGTCCTCACCTTTTGGTTTCACAGCCTTAGCTGAATTAAACCACGACTTGGCTCCTTTTTGGTCATATGGAGCCTACTGTTAAGAAGGACTTAGCTGTATTTGCCTTCTGTATTCAAGGAATTTATGATTGCACAAGGGGTGCTCTGTCCTTGCACACTGAGGCTCCCGGTTTTATTTCCACCACAAGCCAACACAGTCGGATGGGCACATTTTAAGGAGACACCATCTTTGGGGAAACAACCTAACTACAATCTTTGAGCCCTTCTGTATTGCACAGCAGCTATAGGGGCTGTTAACATAGGGGAAACACATTCATTTTATTGTTGAATTACATGAAGATCTTCTCTGGTTGATGTCCATTCTGACTGATCATCTAGAGCTATCTTTGCCTTTTTTAATAATTTGTGCTTAAATTAGTCTTCCACAGCACAACTTCCCATAGATTTACAGCCGTTTGTATTCAAAAATCCTTCCTTTTTTCTTTTCTTTTTCTTTTGTTTAGATTTTTTTTGCTTCACATTGTTACCAATGAGGATTTGGAGCTGACAGATGAACTGAGGTGAGTACAAGTAATAAAAGATTTGGGATATAACCTGCAGTATTTGTTTGTAAGCTCCAAGTCTGAACCTCCCCATCTCTACAGATGCTCCAGCCAGGCTATGGGGACAACACTTCTCAAGCAACCAGAAACAACTGACCTCCCTGAAATTGTGCTAACAGGTGTATGCATTTCCAGTTCCTTTTTTGTCACTTAAATATTGGTATCTCTTTGAAAATCTGCCGTGCTTTAATTGCAGAATTTTTTGGCTAAATTGATAGGAGTGGTATTTTTTAAGTTTATGCTCAGCTTTTGGGTTTGCTTGTTAGGACATGCATCCCCTATCAGGTGCTTGCCCACTGAAGCGGCCATTGTTGATTTAAAAGGGGTTATCTAAACACCTTCAGGATCTGAAATGGGATGCTTAGGCCAACATTAAACTTTATATATTGCCTTTTAACATCCCAAGTACACCACGGAGCCCTTAAGAACCATGAATATTCATGTGTATGGGCATGTTGGAGTGTGCCTTTGTTCCCCAAGCACATTTTTGCACACATTTTTTGCAAGTGCTAATCTGATGAGCCTGCTGGGTGGGGGGAATCGCAGAGCTAGATTTCTTTTTTGCAACACTTGGGCCACCAAACTGTGTTTCTGTTCTCATGCTTAGACAAGACTGACTTAGCAAAGGTCTGCAAGGCTGAAGATTCCCTTCCTGAAGTATTTTGTACACTGACAAGCAGCAGAACAATTGTTTTTCCTGCCATTTTTAAGTAGCCTGGTGGCTTTATGGTGGTAAGCAAGTATTTGAGTGGCCCAGGACTTGTACCACCTTGCCTTGTGTAGCATGAACCTTTGTAGAGGTGTCATGAAAACATTTTGGGGGAATTTGATGAGATAATCTGCTGTGGGGCTGCCATACGTGAGGGGATGGAGCCTTAGAATTTGAGAGGACATGCATGGCTAGCTGCAGGACATATCACAGGGCGCATTTTAGTGACTTTGGATAACCACTGAACAGAGTTCAAGGCTCCATCACTCCACCATGTGTGATGGATCTTTCAGTCACTTTGGTGAATGATTAATTGCTCTGTTTGGACTAGCTGAGTCATTGCTCCAAGGGGCCAGGCATGTGGGACCAGCACGTTTCTAGTGCTAGGCCAGCCACATTTGCTGAAGGAATAAACTCTTGTCTCCTTGGAAGAAGTAAGAGGATAAAGATGGGAAAGAAAGAAAGAGAGAATGAAAGGAAGTGACACGGTTTATGCATTTTGGAGTTAATTTCCAACTTTCCTTTCTGAAAAGTGCATTCCTGTTACTGGTTTGAAGCTAACCTTTCCTTAAGATGGAGAAAGACAGCCTGAAGCAGCTTCTCCTTTTTAAAAATACTTTGTTGCTGTTGGATTTTTCATAGCTTTTTAGCTTATTTGGGGACTTTATTGATAGTCTGGGTTTTGGGGTGTATGTGTTTTAGCAAACGTTGTTTATTTAGTGGTCAGCCCCTTGATATGTCCCTTTTTATGTTAGCTGTGCTTTGGTGAGCAAAGTAAGCATGCTCTTCTCATCACATACTGCTGGCTGGGGCTCACAGGTAATTTTAAAGATGCTATTTTTTATCACAGAGAAGGTGTTCTACTTTAATAATCTATTTAACAGTAAGAGAGAGATTTGCTGCCTCTTTTTAGTAAAGCCTGACTTCAGGAATGCTTTCTTTGCTAAGAAATGCTAAAAATTTACTCAAACTTTTCACGTGATTTTTAACAAATGAATAGGTAGGTAGAAACTGATATGGTCTCTGCATTGCCTTGATTCAGTTTTTTTTATTATTGGCTCTAAGGAAAGACTCAAACTTATTTATCTGGTTGCTTCCCACCTCACTTATAATAGTGATGGCAATTCTGGTGCAAACCCTTCCTTAAAACACCTCTTTTGGATTTGGATGGGTTTTTTACCAACTCTTCTTAAAAAAAAGAGGCTGCGAGCAGCCCTGCTCTCTCAGACAACGCTGTCTGTGTCCTCAAGACACATCTGCAGAAAACCGTGGTCCTCACCTGGTGCTCCTTATCTCCCCATGCTTCACCCCACGCTGTCCTCCCCAGCAAGCCCCCATCCCTGCCCAGCACCCTAGAAGCTTCCTGCTTGTGAATACCCCAACTTTGGCAACAATAAGCGCTGCCCTGGCTGCTTTCCCTTTTCTCCCCCAAGTCCCTGTGCTATCCAGGTCTGTTTGCCACCTTCTCCTGCTGCTCCCCAGCATTACTGACAAAGGCCACTGAATCTGGCCTGCCTACATGGGAGCAGGGAAAGGACATCTCCCCAGTCCAGGGTGCAGACCTCCCAAACTGGAGCATGCCTCCAGGCCTGAACATCAACCTGGGATACCACCACCACCACCACCACAAGTCCACATTTCCCATATGCATCCTTTTAGCCTATTTCTTTTCTCCCTTTTTACCAGCAGCAAAGGAAATGCCGACCATGACCACCTCCAAACAGACCCCAAACCAACCCTCCTTCTTAGGAACCATCCAGTAAGTTTACTTGCTGTGCCCTGCCTTGCTTCGCTTTGCAAATGTGCATGTCCCAGCCCAGAACTCAGGCACTGTATTTAGCATCTTTAGGAACAGAGATCATGCCTTTCCCATGAAATTCACTCAGCTGAGGTGTCCAGACCCACCTCTGCCTGCCTCTGAAGGTTTGACTGCTTTCAGCCAGAGGACAGCTCTCCTTGGAGGGGGAAGCCTGGCCAGATGTGTTCCCATCCCTCCCCACCTGGCAGGGCTGGAGCTGCCTGGCTGCCAGCATTAAGGCAGGCTGCCCGACAAAACTTCCCCCGCTCCTGTGCCCAAACCGAATGGAGGAGTAGAAGCAATGCTGGCTGCAAGGAGGGAGATCACTCCATACCTAGCTGGACCAGTTTGATGCTGGGGTGCTGGGCAGCTAATTCTTGCAGGGCCTGGAAACAAAGTGATAGAGCAAGGGAGGAGGTTAAAAGTCACCACTGGCACAGCCAGGTCTCCCACCTCTGCTCCCTGGTCACCCCAGCTGGAGCCAGGACAGGATGGCTTTGCTTTTGCTGGGGAAGGTGTGCGGGGCTGT
The DNA here is from genome assembly GCF_030463565.1 of Pelecanus crispus. Taxonomy (NCBI): domain Eukaryota; kingdom Metazoa; phylum Chordata; class Aves; order Pelecaniformes; family Pelecanidae; genus Pelecanus; species Pelecanus crispus. Next base: position 25,970,399 of record NC_134650.1, read on the forward strand.
TCCCAGCAGACAGGGCATGGTGGCATCCCCACAGCTGGCAGGAGAAGGGGCACGGCTGGGCTCAGGCACTGCCCCCTGTGTGATCCCAGCATGGGGAAGGGGTTGGCCGGCCATCAGCATGGCCAGGAGCAAGCGCTGAGGACATGGGCACCATGTCTGTCCCTCCAGTCCCATTGCACCCATCTGGGTCACACACTGCCATAACTGTGGGGCTGGGAGGTTATGAGACCCAGATGAAGCACTCCTGCCCCCACTGCCAGACCACCCAGCCAGGGCCAGATCCAGCAGAGAGCTGGCAGAGCTGCTGGGACCACAAATTCCCTTTTCCCACCTGGCTCTGGACTATCCCCATGCCCTGCACCCACACTGACCTTCCCTCTCAGACCCTTGGGGTCACGGCAGGTGGCAAAGATGTGCTGGGGGGGGCAGGGGCTGGCAGCGAGCTGCCTCACAAGCTCCAGCCCTATGCCCTGGTTGGACCCGATCACTAGCACACTCCGAGCCAGTGCAGCCATCTCTGTGAACTCTGCGTTGGGTGGTGACACATGGCAGGACTGATGCCTGCTCAGCATGAAAAGGAGCCAGGCACAGCCCAGGGTGTGGCTCTGGGCACCCACGGCGGGGGGGGGGGGGGGGGCGGGATGGACGGACATGGTGCCAGCACCAGCCCTGACCCCTCGCCTGCCCCAGGCAAAGTCAGGGTCCCAGGGTGGACCAAGGGCTCACCATCATTTCGGCACATGAGGCTGCATGTCTCCTGCATTACCCAGTTCTCCACTGCTTCAATCCTCTAAAGCCCCAGCTCCCAGAATCCCTGTAAGTGCAGGAGAAGGTTCACCTCTACCACGAGCTTGGAGAAGCACTTGGAAACACCACCAGGAAAAGGAAAACAGGTCCAAAACTGGCTGTGCCCAGCTATCTCCCAAGTCTGGGGGGTGAGTTTGGGATGGTTGAACCCAGGAATGCTAATCCAAAGCCCAGCCTGGGAAGCACAGGGAAGGCATGTCTAATACTGCAAGCTCAACTCGTGCCAATGCTTTCACCCAGAGCACCCAGGAGCCAACAGAGACCTCCAGCTCCCTGCAGCCCCGTCCACCCACTGCTGGGGCACCAAGGTCACAGCCATCACCCTTCTCCTTATTGGAGGACAGTGCTGGATACTTATCAGACCAAGAGGTGCCTGCAAAGCCAAAGCTCCTGCAGCCCAGACCAGCCTGGGGGCATGGATTTTTAGGAGGCGGAAGTGAGTAAGGTGCTAAAAGAAACAAAGAGCTGACTTGTAAAAAGCCTGAGCTGAAATTGAAGAATTGGGGCAACCTGAATTTAAGGTGGGGGAGGAAATAATAAGAAGAAAGTAGCCAGGATGAGTCCATCACATCTGGATGTGCCCAAAGGGACACGTGTTGTCCAGCCTCGCTCAGCCTGGCAAAGGGGACAGAGCTGACTATTCCCCAAGTATTTGAGTGGTTCCAGGTCTGGCAATCACCAAAGAAATACCTGAGCCAGCAGCTAGGAGACGGTGAAGGTGTTCCAAGTTTGGAAGATGTGCTTTCAGGTGACACAGAGCACGGAAAGGAGGAAGCAGTGATGTTTCCTTCCATCTTGGTGGATAGACTACGGCCCCCATGAGACATAAGCGTGCTGGGTGTGGATTTGGATGGTCTTAGACTCAGACCTGCACAGACTTGCCAGCTCCTGCTCCTATCTGCAAGCAGCACCTGGAGCAGAGTTCCCATTAGGAACCAACAAGACTGGAGTTTCCTCTTTCCTTCCAGGCTCCTTGGGAAGGAGAGAACAGACACAAGTGAGGAGGGCTGCAGGACCAAGAATGGTGGGAATGGCCGCAGGCCAGCACTGAGCTGGGGAAGGCGAGCAGCAAGCAACCTTTGGAAATGGCTAACTGATGGCAACTGAGGCCAAGAAGGACAGCAGCACAGACGTGCTCATGGCTCAGGAACCACAGCGTGGGGCCAGGAGGGATGCTCTGGGGAAGATATGAGACCAGTCTACAAGATCCCAATGCTGTAGAGGCACCTGGGGACCATCCAGGTTGGAGAGGACCTGGGAGGGCTCTACTTCAAGCCCCATCAGGAGGAGCAGGCTCATCAATGTCTTCAGATCAGGTTGCCCCAGGGCTTGAACCAGACCTCAAAAACCTCCAGGGACCTTGCTGTCTCCCTGGATCCTCATTTCAATGCTTGATGTCCTCACAGTGAATTTTTTGCCAACGTGGCACCTCCCCTGTGTACGTGCTGTGCCTCTTGGCCTTGGACTGCATACCCCACCCCGTCAACTACCCAACTGCATGACCAAAGCATGTTCACCATGTAGTGAAAACCCTCCCTGCATCTCTTAGCCATGACCTTGTCCCCTCAGACCCATGCAAAGGCCTTGCAGCCATTACATCACCCAGCAGGGAAGCCGGTGGGGCTTTGGTCACCACTCCAGCAGCCACCCTGCCCACCATCCCCAGCCAGTTCCCTCTCCCCCACATCCCCTTTTTGGCCTGAGCCTTTTGCAGCTCCTTGCTCTCTCCACACCAGTGGCCGAGGCCTCAGGCCCACCTGCAGGGAGCAAATCTGCACCAGGAGGGCCAAGGCCTCATGGTACTGCAGCATCTTTGTACCTACAGTGAGGAGGGGCTAGAGGGCCCTTACGGTCCCAGCCCCCTCGGTCCCCCCTGCCCGGCCCTGCCCAGCCCCAGAGCAGGCCTCCCATCCCAGCCCCGCAGCAGGGCTGGCATTCCTAAAATGGCGGGTCCCTACCCGCCTTCAGCCCGGCCTCGTCACGTGGTCGCCGTGTCCCGTCATTGCATCAGCCTGCGGGCGGCCCACCCCTAAGGCCGGCCGAGAGGAGGGGCGGGGCTGATGCGGAGCGACGGTCGCAGCAGCCAATCGAAAGCTGGCGCACGGCGTTGCGCCGGGGAGGGGCGGAGCGGGCGCTGCGGCGGGGCCGGTGGTGCGGAGCAAGGGGCGGCGGCGGCGGCGGCCGGGGAGGTAGGGCCTGAGGGGCCTCCGCTGTGGCCTGAGGGGTGGCCGAGGGCCACCGGCCTTCGCGGGTTGCCCCCACGGGGCGGCCGCCTCCACTGGCCCGGCTGGGCCCCCCTGGGCCGAGGGGAGACGGCCTGGCAGGGCAGGCGGGCCGGGGCGGGCAGCGGTGAGGGGCGGGCGGCTGGCGGTGCCGCTGGTCTCCTCTTCTCAGCTAGGGCCGCGGGGGGATGCTTGTCTGCTGGCTCTCCGGCGGCTCTCCGCAGAGCTGCCGGGCACGCGCTGTGCCCTCGCCTCTCCTTGGGCACTTGAGACCGGGTGGTGTCAGGGTAGAGGCCCTGCTCTGCCCGGGAGCCGCCGCTGCACCGAGCCCTTCCCTCCTCGAGTCCTTCCCTCCTCCAGTCCTTCCCTCCTCCAGCGACTCGCTGGCCTTAGTCTCATGAGGAATTATCGTCCCTCTGCGCCGGGGCAGGCTTCTGGGAGCTTGGCCCTCTAGAGAACTGCATTGCGCTCCTTCGGCAGAGGACGGCTTTACGTACCCATTAGGATATAGCGGAGGTGCTCACCTCCAAACTGTCACCTGCCGCTGCTGTGTGTATGGTGATGCGGTTCCTCGCAGGGAAGGTTTCCAGGCATCCCTGAAGTTGACCTGCTTTGAGCTGGGAGGGTGGACGAGGTGATTTTCAGAAGTCGTTTCCAAATTCAGCAGTTCTATGATCCTGTGATTTAATCACCCTGAATGTTTTTACGTGTTAGCAATCCTCTCCCTCCCCTGTGTCCCTGGCAAGGCAGACATAACCTCTTAATAAGTTCAGTATCCAGGTGAACTTGGTATTTTAAAAACACATGTTTTCAAAGAACAGGTAACTTGAGCTCGAGCTCTAGAAATCAGGGAGGTTGGGGGAGAGGAAGCTTGGGTTTGGGTCAGCACTGTTTGGGGCGGACCAATCTGGGGAGATCCTTTCAGGAGATGGAGGCAATGATCCTGGTGTTATTGCTTGAGCTGACACCATGTAAGAGCCTTGTTTGTTGTTGTTTCTTCAGACTGCATCAAGGCTTTGCCGCTTTCCCTTTCGCTTGCTTTGGACAGCTGTGACTTGCAGCTTCAAGATGGAAGCTACACTAACAGCTAGTCAGATCCGGCAACGATTTATTGACTTCTTCAAAGAAAACAAACATACCTATGTGCACTCGTCTTCTACAATCCCCCTGGATGACCCCACGCTGCTCTTTGCTAATGCTGGTATGAATCAGGTAGGATTCCCACTCTGGTACTGAGGTCCTTATGAACATATCCTGTATCAGTTGAAACCTGTGAAGGTGTTTGCAGAGCTGTTCGTGTACAAAATTATTGTTTTCTCCATCTTCCTTCTGGTCACAAAGAGGTGGTTGGTGTGTCTGCTGGAGTCCTCTGTGCTCTGGCAAAATTGGCAAGAGCACTGGGAGAGGTTCCTGTGTCTGCTGGGCTGGCTGTGCAGTGGTGGGACCACTGCCAGTCTCCCTTCCTTGACCCTTTGTACCACAGCTAGTCCTGGCACAAATGACTAATGGCGTTGTTAAAGAATGGTTGGGGCTGGGCTGCTGAAAGGGCTCTGCTGGAGATCAGCACACAGTTTTCACTGACTTTTTTTCTGGTCAGCTGGGAATCTGGCTACTTCCAGTCCCTTCGGTAGTATATGGATTTGGTAAGCTTTAGGAACATGTGTGTATGTGGGAGTGCTAACTTATAGGGTGTGCTGCAGCCTCCTCGCATGCAGGAGACAGCAGGCTTCTTGTTTCTGAAAGCTGCATTTGCTACATCCAGGCTAGTGGTATCATGACCTGGATAACACTGTTGTTTGCAACATTTGAAAACAGGCTTTTAGTGCTTTTCTTGATTGCCCTTTTTTCTTTCCTCTCAGTTCAAGCCCATCTTCCTCAATACTATTGACCCCTCGCACCCGCTTGCTAAACTGAACAGAGCCACCAACACTCAGAAGTGCATCCGAGCAGGGGGCAAGCACAACGACCTGGACGACGTCGGAAAAGATGTCTACCACCACACCTTCTTCGAGATGTTGGGGTCCTGGTCCTTTGGGGATTATTTCAAGGTAAAATAAGCTAGGTGCAGCTCTGAGTCTCTTGCACAAAGTTACCTGTGTCTATGAACTCAGCAGAACAATTGCCAAGAGGAAGGAGAATATCTTGGCACAGAGTGGTTCCTAAGGTGCATGTGGTTCCTTTGGAATAAATGAACTTGGAAGCTGCCTGAACCTTGCAGAATGTTTTGAGATTAGTTACTTAAGGTTTACAAAGCTGATTATATTAACTCTGCCAGTTTGGAGTCTTCGGGTAGAGGTTTTAGTGGCTGTCCTGGAGCTGTGGGGAGTTGCATGTGCTGTGCAACTATGATGGACCTCAGACAGGAGTGATTATAACATCCTTTCCCAAGCGTCTTGCTAGTGTAGTGTTCATATTTGCAAAGGCGATGTTAAGAATACCGCATAACAGCAGAATTCAAAGGCTTTTTTGGGACAGCGAGCATGCTAGGAGTTAACTTGGCTGTGCTGTATCTGGAAAGCCATATGAGATATTTCTTGTGCCCTGTTCACTGCATATACTGGTTTGCCTGTTTCTTATGCCAAAAGTCTGAAAGTTTTTGGCAGTTTCTTTGTAGAGAGCTGCTGATACCTACAGTAGCCAGTACTGTGCAGGTGCTGCATGTTGAAAAGAAACTCTGTTTGCATTCACTTGCTGACCTTATCTTTCCTTCTGCAGGAACTTGCTTGTAAACTGGCACTGGACCTTCTCACCAAGGAGTTCGGCATCCCTGCTGAAAGACTCTACGTCACTTACTTTGGTGGAAATGAGGCTGCAGGCCTGCAGCCAGACCTGGAGTGCAAGCAGATATGGTTGAATTTGGGGTAAGGCCTTTAAGTGAGGAAGGTGCATGTTTTGATGAGCAATAGTCATTCAGAGAAAGATGGCATGTGTTACCTGGCAGACCACATGTAACAGGAGTTTTTAACAAAATTAAAGTGTCACAAATAATATTTGCAGGGTAGCGGAGCTGCAAAGCCAAAGGGAAGTACTGGTATTGGATAGAAGAGACTGAGAGCTTTTGTTTTAAAATCTCTTGTGGAAGCTTAAGAACATAAGAAGTGCCCCTTGGGATCAGATCAATGGTCTGTCCAGCCCAGTGTGCTGCCTCTGACTGTGGCCTGCAGTCTGTTTTCCTCCTCCCCTCCCAGTATCCACAGTCACTGGATTAGTTTGTTAGATGGTGATCCATCTATTCCCCTTAGCCTCTGTTTGGGGCTCTGCTCCCTTCCTCCTGTCTGTTTCTGTTTTGAACCTGTTGGATTTTTCTAAATCTTAATTGTAGTCTCCCACCCAGCCTTGTCCTCTCCAAATTGAAGAGTCCTACTCTTTTCTACACTGTCTTTGTAAGGCAGATGTTCCACCCCTAGGTAGTTTTAGTTGCCCTCCTCTATATATATGCTACTTCTACCTCACCCTCCTTGAGATGAGTAAGCAAGAACTGCACTCAGCACTCAAGCTGTGGGTGGGCCAAAGCTTGATGTAGCAGTGAAATGATGCCTTTCGTCTTGTGGGTGTAGTCCCCTCTGAAACCTGCCACTGACACTGTGACATACCTCTGTGACACACAACATAGGTTGTGGGGCCAAACCTGCCTCGCATGTATTGAAGTCAGAGATCTGCCTGTCTTCTTGATGGTGGCTTCGCTGAGGTGTTGTGTAGGCCTCTGCCTCCATCTGGGGCCAGTGCCAGGTGTTGTTGCTTGCCTGATCCTCCTCAGCAGGGAACCTGGGTGGTAAGATCTTACATTGGTCTGGCTCAGGACCCTGATGATTTGTCTGCTCATCCAAGGAATTAGTGAGCTGAGATTTCTCTGTTATAGTCCTTGGTTGGGTGAATTCTTGCCTTGCTGTAAGTCTCTGTTGTTCAATAAGAGTTTCTTGTTACAGGCTGGCTGAGGGCAGGATTCTGCCTGGCAATATGAAGGATAACTTCTGGGAAATGGGAGACACAGGTCCCTGTGGCCCTTGCAGCGAGATCCACTATGACCGGATTGGGGACAGAGATGCTTCCCACCTGGTCAATCAGGATGATCCCAACGTCCTGGAGATCTGGAACCTGGTGTTCATACAGTTCAACAGGTGAGCAAGACCTGCTTCCCTCCCCACGCTGCTCCGGCTCAGCACGGGAGGTTGCTCAGAGTGCATACTTCTTTAACTGCCCCTGGCTTGCTCACCATTGTCTTTTGGCCAGGAGCTGTGCACTTTGTGGTGCTCTGTCCCCTGACCCACCTGTACAGAAGAGGTGGGCCACAGGCTTTGGGGATAGACTGGGAGTATTTTCTCAGTTCATCTGCCAGGAGTTCAGTAGGGAATAAGTGCCATCCCACTCTGGGTCTAAGTTGTCATTGAGGGTCTTGTTAACTATGTTTTACCAAAGTTGTGCTTTGTGTGGCCTGTGTATAGGCCCATGTCATAAATCTAATGGAACAAAATCTCATGGAGATGAGGAGAGAGATGGGGTTGCCCCTGCAAGAGCCTCCATCCGTAACAGCTCATCCTTCTTATTGCGGCTGGGCAGGGAAGCTGATGGGACACTGAAACCTCTTCCTAAGAAAAGTATTGATACTGGGATGGGCCTGGAGAGGCTGGTCTCTGTGCTGCAGAACAAGATGTCCAACTATGACACCGATCTTTTCCTTCCTTACTTTGAAGCCATCCAGAAGGTACGAACTGGGGAGTCTGGGCCTGATGCAGCTGCATCCATTCCCTGAATCCCTGGGAAGATGTGTGGGGCTGGTTGGACAGGGCAGTTATGTCTGCAGGTCTCTGCTTTCCCAGTTGCTGCGAGCCCCATGGGTTTGTACTTTGCTGAGGGTAGGAACACAGGCTGGCACAGTAATTGCTGCCATGGGGCATGTTTCCAGGGGAAAACACAGAACAGTAAGCAGTGCAGCTTTCCTAGGTGTCTCCTGTGAACTGTCCTGATGGTGCACTCCTGGGTTCTCTCAGAGTGGGAGATGCTCTGCTGTCCCATATGGCCTAGGGCCATCTTTTTGCCATGTGGTAGAGAGCACGTGGTGCTGCTGACCCAGAATCAGAGTTTGTCCTTCATTCTCCCACCTGGAACATGCTGATCTGTAGAAAGCCCCTGAGAGAGGAGGTCTTTGCCATAAACCGTGACAGTCACTTGCAGAACCAGTGTGCTGTTGCTGCATCTTCCTGGATGGGGGCCATGTTACCAGTGCTGGGAACTCTGTGCAGGTCCAAGCCTTTTTGTGCTCCATGGAAGGGGCAGAGCTTCCTGGCTGCAGATTGTGTTGGAAAAAAATGCAGGGAAAAGAGCCAAGGCTCCTGCTGCCTCTGAGAGGGATGAGGTATGGAGCTCCAGAGTTGGAATTAGAGGGCTGCCTTTCTTTAATGTTAAAGTCACTGGCTGGACACAGCCCATGTGTCCTTGTCTGCCTTCCTGCAGTGTGCTGGGAGCCTGGCTGTAGGGACTGTGCCCATGGTTACAGGCTTACACCATGTGCAGGCACTGCTTTGTTATAGTGTTGTGTTTCTCTTGGGTACGGATAAAAACACCCTAAAAGAGGGAAGCTGGGACCTTCTCCCATGTGACAGAATTTGAAGTTTCTTGGCTGGACAGGTTATGCCAGGCTGCAGTCTGTGGCTGCAGGCAGTGGGATGGGGCTGGCTTCTGAGGTGCCTCCCTGTTGTTCTGCCATGTTGCTGCTCCCTGCTGTTTAATCGTCCCCTTTGCCCACCACCTTCTCTCTGCACAGGGCACGGGTGCCAGGCCGTACATGGGGCAGGTCGGTGCTGAGGATGCTGATGGTATAGACATGGCCTACCGTGTGCTGGCTGACCATGCACGGACCATCACGCTGGCCCTTTCTGATGGGGGCAGACCTGACAACACTGGCAGAGGGTAAGAAGGGAGCTGCTGCAATGCTGCCACTCCCATTCTGTTCAGCACGTTCCCTTGAGGGGTCTGGGATCTCACGTGTCTCTGGGACGTCTTTGAATTCATCATTAAAGCAGTGGATAGCAGAGTGTTTGCTCGGTATATTTGACCCTGTTGCAAGGTCTGTCCAAAAGGCCAAGACACACAGGTCTGAGGGTTCTTGTGAGTACCAGTCCTACTGTGTCAGCGCCCAGAAAGGATCAGTGTGGGCAGACAGGCACAAAACCCTGCTTGGTGCAGTGCTGCTGTCAAAAAAAACAATGACGTTTGGGCTGGGGGCTGTGCTGTGGGTGCAGCTGGACTCGTAGGACAGACTCTTAAGCACACAGTGAGTCTGTCACGGAGCTGGGGCCTGACACCTCACCTCTGGCTTGCTGCTGGTGTGAGCAGCTACTTGAGAGAAAATGTGGGGTGAGAACCCAATGTTCTTGGTCCTGGGACTGGGTGCTGGTGGATCCCCTGAGAACAGCTCAGAGGTGTAACGTTTGCATGAGGGCCTCTGCTATTCCCTAGGTATGTGCTGAGGCGGATTCTCCGACGGGCTGTGCGCTACTCTCATGAGAAGCTCAATGCCCCCAAGGGTTTCTTTGCTACTCTGGTTGATGTGGTGGTGCAGTCACTGGTAAGTTCTTCCCCTGCTCCACTGTATTTGCTGAAGACTTCCTCTGCTGACATGTGCAGATCTCCATGCTGAAGACTAATCCTCTTGGGTCTGCAGGGAGATGCCTTTCCTGAGCTGAAGAAGGACCCAGATATGGTGAAGGACATTATCAATGAAGAAGAGGACCAATTCCTGAAAACACTCAGCAGAGGACGTCGCATCCTGGACAGGAAGATCCAGAGTCTGGGAGACAGTAAAACCATCCCTGGTAAGGCTGTGACTTCTGTCTGGATGCATCAAAAGGCATTTATTATCGTGGACCAAATTAGGGCTTAGCTGGGCTGGGAGCTGAGAGATGGTGGAAGGTGTGAGGGGACAGAATTGGAGTCAAAAGACGGTTGCTCAGAGCTGGGCCACCCCTCTCTCCTCTGGCCTGTGTTCGCTTGCTTGGGTTTCTAAGCTGCCCAGACACAACATGATAGTGTGATCTCTGTGCTGTCAATGAGGAGCCTTTTTGATGTTCATGTTCAGCAGACCTGTTCCCCGTCCTGCCATAGTGCTGAGCCAGTTGGGTGGGACAGAGCCAGACAGAGAGTGGGGAAAGGAGCGGTGTCTCACAGTACAGGGGTGCCGACTGCGCTGCTTTTTCTCTGAAGGTGATACTGCCTGGCTGCTGTATGACACCTACGGTTTTCCTGTGGATCTCACTGGACTGATTGCAGAGGAGAAGGGCCTTGTTGTGGACATGGAGGGCTTTGAAGAAGAGCGGAAAAATGCACAGGTAGGTAACAGCACCAGGGGGAGCTGGCCTGAGAGTGGGCAGGGAGGATTCCCTTCCTTGTAGTTTGTAGTCATGAGTCTGGTCCTTTCTTAGCTGGTCTGCTCACACCCTGCGTGCCCCGGTGCCCAGTGGGAAAGACCGTTGCATGGCACCGCAGTTGTTGTGGGACATGTCTTTTCTGTGCAGCTGGGGCTGGTTTTGCTCACTAACACTTTGAGGCCTGGGGCCTCAAGCTCAGCCTTCAGGCGGAGCTGGTGGAGTGCTGGGAGCATCTCTCCACTATCCTGTTCTGGGTAGGAAAGTTCAGGACTTCCCTGTCTAAGGAGTAGTTGTCCAGGCAGGCCGGCAGCTTGGGTGCCTCTCCCAACAGTTTGCTGCAGCAGCAGCGAGTGGCATTGTCCAGCTGGCTGGGTACTTACCTTGCCCATGCTGAGCTCAGGCCTGCTTTGTCTGCATGCTGGTAGCACTTGGAACAGCCTGCTCTGAAGTCAGAAAAGACAGGAGCACTCCAGCTGCTGGCACAAGGCTTTCCAGAGCAAAGCTCTGAACCAAGGAGCTCTCGGGGATGTGAGTGAGGTGTGCAACTAGGCTGGCATGCACAGGCTGGTGCTGAGGTTGGTTTTCTCAAACTTTGGTGCTTGTCATTGGCAGCTCAAATCCCAAGGGAAGGGTGCTGGAGGGGAGGACCTCCTCATGCTGGACATCTATGCCATCGAAGAGCTAAGGGCCCGAGGGCTGGAGGTGACTGACGACTCGCCAAAATACAGCTATGCTTCAGATCAGAGCGGTGCTTATGGTATGAAAAAAACCTCGAAATCATCCTCTGCTGCCAAACTGGCATGTACCTCAAACAAGATCCCCTCTGGGCTCACCTTTCCTGGGACGTGGAGGTGGGATGGGAAACATGCGCAGGTGAATAGCCTGCTTGTAACAAATGGAGCAGGGAAAGAGAAGGGCAGACTGGTCAAAGGCTGCTGCACTCTTCAGATCCGTTGTTGCCAACTTAAGGGAATTCCTATTCCCTGCAGCTTTGTGTCTCCACACTCTTATGTTTGTGTTTCCTAGCTGCTCCTCTGCCAGTGCCACACGAGACTTCAGTTTCTGCTTGGTCTGTTAGAGGGTCCTTGGCCCACTTGCTCTTGCTGCTAATCCTTCAATTTGCTGGATATTCAGGAGGCCCCAGGCTTGTAGCAGCACACATGGCTGACTTTTACTGCGTAGGTGTGGAAGGAGGTGACAGTCCCTGCCTTGGAGAGCACTGAATGAAATTCCCTCTCATCGAACTATTACCCTAGTTCTTTCTCCTTATCCCCTGCAAATGTAGCTGCCATGAGCTCCTGCAATAGCTGGGAGGTGTTGCTATGAAGTTCTGCTCCCATGTGGTCTCTACAAAGTTTTCCCGTTTTACTGACACTGCCTGTCGTCCTGGTGACAGATTTTGGGAGCCTCGTGGCCACAGTGAAAGCCATCCGCAGGGAGAAGAAGTTTGTGGAGGAGGTATCCACTGGCCAGGAGTGTGGGATAGTGCTGGACCGGACCTGCTTCTACGCCGAGCAGGGTGGGCAGATCTATGACGAGGGCTACATGGTCAAGGATGACGACGGCAGGGAGGATGTGAGTGGGCCTGAGAGCCTTTTGCTAGACTCAGTCTGACCCAGGGCTTGCGCAGTTGTGCACAGAGAAGGAGAAGGGGCCAAGCAAGCTCCAGCAATTTCCTGTCCATGGCAGGTGTCAGGCATTGCACAGGTTTCCTTTTTGGGTGTACAGCATGGCACAGATGTGCTGGAGGTTGTTCCCTTGCTTCTTGGGGAACTGAACTCCGTGCTGCAGGGTCAGCCTGTTGCCAGAACGTGGGTGCCTGGGGTGGTGGTGCTGGGATTGCTGTGCAGAAGGACAGTGCTTTTGAGCTGTGATGGGAGCTGAGGTGGGGAACAATTTCAGCTCTGCTGTGCCCTGTAACCATGCTCCACCTTCACTCTCTTCTCTGCTTTGTTGCCCTGTGTGCTGTGCATGGGGACACTCAGCTTTCTCCTATCACATGCACCAGTCTGGCTCTCAGCTGAGACCTTTCCAGTTGTAGCTCAGACCTCTGGCTGGACTGTCTGTCTCCCATTGGCCTCTCACCCTGCTCACTGTGTGCATTTCCCTCTTTGTACAGAAAACAGAATTCACGGTGAAGAACGTGCAGGTCCGAGGAGGCTATGTGCTTCACATAGGAACTTTATATGGAAGCTTGAAAGTAGGAGATCAGGTCCACTTGTCTATCGATGAGGTGAGTTAAGACGTGGTATAACAGATGGCCTCGTCTCTTTTTCCCTGGATTTTGTCTCCTTTCTTTCCATTGATGCCACTCGGGTGGTCTGAAGTTTGGGGCCTGCTCTCCTTGTGGCACATGATGCTGGCAAGCAATGTGGCCCTTCTAGTCTGGCTGACTCAAGGCCTCTGCTGCCTGGCACCTGGCTTTCTCCTACTGTGAGGCAGATAACGCTCTGCTGGCTCAGAGCCATGCTCACTGGGTTTTGCTCACCAGCAGCAGAAACATATTTTGGGTCACAGCTGGGAGGTGGAGCAGGTATGGTACCCCACTGTGTTGTGGATGACAGTGGGAGCCTGGGCGGTGTGCCCTGCTCCAGACATTGTTCCAGCAGGCTCAGCCTGCTGAGTGAGTGCTGCATTGAGCCTAGTCTGCAAAATGCATTTTCCTTCCCTATAGAGGCAGCACCTTTGGAGCAAGAGGTAAGGCTCCCATCTTGTAGTGCTTTTCCCTGTTGAGTGTCTGTGACCTGGTCTGTCCTTGGCCTCTCTCCAGATAGGCCTAACAAGGGGACTGCCAGGGAAAAGCCATGCACAAATTTGGTGGGGAACGTTCCACTCCCTTAGTTAAGGCTCCAAGGCAGCAAGTGTGCTAAATTGTTTCTGGTCTCCTGAGCTAGTTTAGGTTTCTGTTGGAGCAGCACATTAACCTTCACTTCTGCTGGTAGAGTTGATCTTGGCTCCGCAGTGCAGGACCCCATCTAACAGTGGCTTCCTCCATCAGAGTAGGCGGAGGCCAGTCATGAGCAACCACACGGCCACCCACATCCTCAACTTCGCCCTGCGCTCAGTGTTGGGGGAAGCTGACCAGAGAGGGTCGCTGGTCGCACCAGACAGGCTGCGGTTCGACTTCACAGCCAAGGGAGCCTTGTCTACCCAGGAAATCAAGAAAGTCGAAGGGATTGCCAACCAGATGATTGAGGAGGCAAAGGTGGGTATGGCTGATGGGTTGGATATACTCAGGAAAAAAAATACCTCGAGTCAAGTTTTTGGATGATCTGGGGTGCTGGAAGTTTGGCCCAGCAGGATTCTTTTGAGCTGCTGATGTAGTACTATGCACAGATTGGCATCACAGAGTATTTTGAGTGGGGAAAACTTCATGTAGACTGCTCTGTTCATTGGTACCGAGCTCTCTCTAGGGTTGGAGTGTTTCTATGCCTGCTGTAGTGTCGCATTAGTTACAAGAGCCAAGAAGCTTGGCAGAGTAGTTTTGCAGGCCTGGCTGGATTTACAGTGTACACCCAGACCCCCCAGTGATGTGTCCTCAACGGTGAGAGAGTTGCTCTGCCTGGTGCCAGCCCTGTGTCAGAGCAGACCCTGGGAGGACCCTGTGCTCTGCTCAGGAGTCTGTGGTTAGAAACCATTTGAATGTACAGGAGCATGGTGGGTCTGAGCAGGCAGTGGTATCAGGAATTTTGAAGATGGGGCATCTGTCAGTGACTTCAGGATCCCTGCAGCTCAACAAACCCCGGTGCAGTTGAGGCACATAACTTCCCTTTTAGGATCTTTCAGAGGAAGTCAAGATTCTCTGGGAACACAGGCCCTCAATAACAGCTGACAGGACTGGCTTTTACCTGCTTCCCTTTCCTGTCCTTTGCAGACTGTGTATGCCAAGGACTGCCCTCTCGCAGCAGCGAAAGCTATCCAAGGCCTGCGGGCAGTTTTTGACGAGACCTACCCCGATCCTGTCCGTGTGGTCTCAATTGGCATCCCTGTGGAGGAGCTGCTGGCTGACCCTTCTGGCCCTGCGGGCTCCATCACTTCTATTGAGTTCTGTGGAGGAACGTGAGTATCTGGAGAGGCTGGAGAAGGCAGCAGGGTGGCTGAAAAGGAGTCCGTGGGGAGCCTGAGCTCTGTTGTGAGTGCCGTGGGCATATGCTGGGCACAGCCAGGGCAGAGCTGGAGGTGGTGGTGATGATGATGTGCCTTTGCATTCCCAGTCCCAAGTCAAGCCCAATTGCAAGTCAGCCTTTGCAGGCAGGGAAACTGCCTGTGAGCTGTCCCTGCCCACACGCATAGTCTCTGACAGTGCTGGGAGCATAGCCCTTGCCACCCTTTCCTTGCTCATTTGCTTTTAGCAGCTAGGTTGTGTTTTCTTCCTGTCCCCACGCTCTTCCTGGCAGGGTGGTTTCCTTGTTTCCATGCTGTTTCCTGCTGAGATGAGAGGTGAACTTCTAACTCTCTCTTGTTGTGGGTCTTTATGGGTTCTTTCCAAAGGCACTTGCAGAACTCCAGCCATGCTGGCCCCTTTGTGATTGTTTCAGAAGAAGCAATTGCTAAAGGCATCCGGAGGATAGTTGCAGTCACTGGGGCCGAAGCTCGGAAGGTAAGGGGAGGCAGGAGAGATCCTGTGAAATCCCATGTCCCACGCCCTGTGGGAAACCATTGGCATGTGCATGTACATATATTAACCCTGTGCCAAGGTCGTCTTCGTTTACATTTGCCCAGTATCCCTCAGCACCAGGGAGAATTGGCATGAGTGCCTGAGGGATGCAAGTCTTGGACTCCACCAGTACATTGCAGAGAAGGATAGTGCTGTTAGCAAAGGCTGTGCTGGAGGCCCCTGGCTCTGCTACAGCCAGAGGAGAGAGCTGGGAGGGAAGGGGGGGAAGTCTTGGCTGTAGCTGGGGTGGGTCCCCGAGGTAGCTGCAGGTTTAGCTCAGGTTGCTTTGCAGAATGGCCTGCTGATCTAGAGCTCTCAGCAGCTAGCAAGATTGGCTGGAGAGTTGTGCAGTCTGAGAATCCAGTCTTCTGCTGCAGGAGGCAGGTGACTTTGGTCCTGGGCTAGCCTGGGCTGGTGCTTCCTAGAGTGGGAGAAGGGGCTTGGTGAGGAGGTGGTTTCTCTTTTTGGAGGATCTTGGCATTTCTTCTGGCAAAGAAGAGTCTGGGGGCCTGTCTGCCAACATCACACCCTGGTTCTTGTCAAGTGCTGCCTGCTTGTGGCTCTGCTGCTTCCCAAGAAATTACTGAACTCCATCTTGGGGCTGCAGTATTCTTCACCCTTTTTCATGGTGGTGGCCAAGAGCCCAGCCTGCCAAATCTCTGCATGACTTTTCTGGTGCCAGGAAAGATTATGGAGCGGTTGTTATTGAGTGAACTCAACAGGCAAGTGCAGATCAACCAGGGAATCAGGCCCAGCCAGCATGGGTTCATGAAAGGCAGGTCCTGCCTGACCAACCTGATCTCCTTTTATGACCTGGTGACCTGCCTGGTGGATGAAGGAAAGGCTGTGGACGTCATTTACCCGGACTTTAGCAAAGCCTTTGACGCCGTCTCCCATAGCATTTTCCTTGGGAAGCTGGCAGCTAATGGCTTGGATGGGCGTAGTCTTCGCTGGGCAAAAAACTGGTTGGGTGGCCGAGCCCAGAGAGTTGTGGTGAATGGAGTTAAGTCCAGTTGGTGACCGGTCACGAGTGGTGTTCCCCAGGGCTCAGTACTGGGGCCAGCTTTGTTTAATATCTTTATCAACGATTGAGTGCACCCTCAGTAAGTTTGCAGATGACACCAAGTTGGGTGGGAGTGTCAATCTGCTGGAGGGTAGGATGGCCCTGCAGAGGGATCTGGACAGGCTGGACCGATGGACCGAGACCAACTGTAGGAGGTTTAACAAGGCCAAGTGCTGGGTCCTGCACTTGGGTCACAACAACCCCATGCAATGCTACAGGCTTGGGGAAGAGTGGCTGGAAAGCTGCCCGGCAGAAAAGGACCTGGGGTTGCTGGTTGACAGCTGGCTGAACATGAGCCAGCAGTGTGCATAGGTGGCCAAGAAGGCCAACAGCATCCTGGCTTGTATCAGGAATGGTGTGGCCAGCAGGAGCAGAGAGGTGATTGTCCCCCTGTACTCGGCGCTGGTGAGGCCGGACCTGGAATACTGTGTCCAGTTTTGGGCCCCTCAATACAAGAAAGACATTGAGTTGCTGGAGCATGTCCAGAGAAGGGCAACAAAGCTGGTGAAGGGTCTGGAGCACAGGCCTTATGAGGAGCGGCTGTGGGAACTGGGGTTGTTTAGCCTAGAGAAGAGGAGGCTGAGGGGACACCTTATTGCTCTCTACAACTACCTGAAAGGAGGTTGTAGTGAGGTGGGTGTTGGTCTCTTCTCCCAAGTAGTTAGCGATAGGACGAGGGGAAATGGGCTCAAGCTGCCAGGGGAGGTTTAGATTGGATATTAGGAAAAATTTCTTCACGGAAAGGGTTGTCAAGCATTGGAACAGGCTGCCAAGAGAGGTGGTGGAGTCACCATCCATGGAAGCATTCAAAAAACAGGTAGACGTGGTACTTTGGGACATGGTTTAGTCTAGTCTACCCTTAATTGGTTTAGTGTGGACTTGGTAATGTTAGGTTAATGGTTGGACTGGATGATCTTAAAGGTCTTTTCCAACCTAAATGATTCTATGACTTAACTCAGATTGTATTCTGCTAGGCCCTCAGGAAAGTCGACAGCCTCCGGAAACTGTTGTCAGCCATGGAGGCCAAGGTGAAGGTCCAGACAGCTCCCAACAAGGATGTGCAGAAGGAGATCACGGATCTCAGTGAGGTGAGGATGGTAGCAGTGCTCTGCCTCCCCAAAGTGAGTGGGAACTTGATTAATGAGGCGGAAGTTCAGCTTCCTACTCCTGTCTGAACAGAGCTCCCAGCCCTGTGTCCTGTGGGTGCTGCAGCCAGCACCTCGTGCCTGAGTTGTCAGGCACTGGGAGAAGAGGGGAGGTTCATGAGCGTGGTGCAGCATCCCCTGCCTCTTGCCATGGTCACTGGTACCTCTAACCCTCTCCACCCACTCCTGTTTTGCAGACACTGGCCACTGCTGTTATTCCACAGTGGCAGAAAGATGAACTGAGAGAGGCTGTTAAAGCACTGAAGAAAGTTATGGATGACCTGGACCGAGCAAGCAAAGCTGACATCCAGAAACGAGTGAGCCCTGGGTGGAAATAAAGGACAGTGTGGGAGGGCTGGGGGGGGCTCCCTTGGGAACTCCACTCATGTCCAGTGTGGAAAGGCACAGAGCTGTGGGCGTGCCCCTCGCTCTGTTCAGCCTTCCAGCCTCTCCCGCTCCCTCTCAGGGCATGGCTACTTCCACACCTGTTCCCTGGGGTGAAGTGCTGGCAGCATATCTTGGAAGTTGGGTTTCTCCTGCGCTAATGGTGGCTGTGGGTGCACCATATGGGTGGTGTGTGGTTCTTCCTCCTGCATCCCATTGGATTTTCCTGGAGGAGGAATCATACGCAGCACTGCTGCTGCCTTGCAAGCCACACACCCGCCTGCAAACACATTTTGCTCCTGGCTGTGGAGCATGTGGCTGCTCTGGGCTGGGCCATGGATGTGTTAGGGCACTTTGGGGGCCTCTGTACCTGAAGGGAAGCTCTACCCGGGTGGTTCTTGTATCCATACACAATGTGTGTGCTCTAGCATCTGACCGCTGTTGTCCTCAGGTGCTGGAGAAAACCAAGCAAGTCATTGAGAGTCACCCTAACCAGCCCTTGGTCATCATGGAAATGGAAAATGGAGCCTCAGCAAAGGTATGGGAAGGCCTGGACTCCTTGACAACCTTCCCTTTGCTGGAGGAGCAGTTGGGTGGTCTCTGTTCACTTGGGGAGACAGTGCTGTGTTACAGAGCTGTCTCTTGCCACCTGCCAGCCCTGAGCAGCAGCTAGCGAAGAGGGGGAGGACCACTGGGATAGTCCAGGAGGTGGGACGCAGAGAGTAACACATGGGTTTGCAGGGGTCAGGAGGGGTCTTGACCATTTGCTGAGCTTCCAGACCTGGTTGTGCATAGGGACCCCAACAGAAATCACATTGTGTCCCAGGTAAGACTCATCCAGGAGCAGTCACAACACTAAAATGCAGGCTTAAGGAACTCGGAACAGCAGCTCTGCCAGGCCATGGAAGTCATGATGCTTGTGGCCATTGCAGATCAGCTCTGTGAATGGTGTCCTGGGCTCTGTGTGTGGATAGGGCTGGGCCAGAGAGCTGCTCCCCAGCTCCTGAGCACTGTCTGCTGCAGCAAGGTTGAAATTCTTCTCTGCCCAGGCTAAAACTGCTCCTTCCCTCCTCCATGCACAAGTTAAGTTTCTTTCTGAGCGATTTCTGTTGTGAATAAAAGCTCCCTTGTGTGCACTGTGCCGCAGCGCTGAGCCCAGCAAGTGCCAGGCAGCGGGGGCTGCTCATGCCCTGAGGTTGGACAACTCAAGTTTTAATGCCCTATTTAAATTTCTGCTGCGGGCGTCTTGGAGCTGATCCTGCTGACAGATGCCTGCTCCACTCTCTGTGGCCATCCCTGTCTCCATGATGCCAGCGCTCCTGCTTGCAGTGGATGCCAACGCAGCGTTCTCCCTGGCAGAAGGGTGCATCCCAGGGGATGACAGTGCCAGCAGTGCAGGGAGCTGCATATTCCCTATCCAGCTAGAGCAGCACTGCTTTGCTCACTGGAGGGCCTGCTCCCAAGAGCTCTGTGCTGCATCATACTGTCTATGCGAGCAAAGGATGACAGTCTCCTTGGGAATAACAGGATGTGTGGCAGTCTCCCTTGTTTCTCCAGCATGCCTGCTGTGTCTGATAACCTTTGCAGCTTCATCACAATGCAGTTGAGTCCTCCTGACTCATTACAGAACAGCTGCTCCCTCCTGCTGGGAGCTCACATCGAAGGGCAGAGCATTTTCCCCTCCGGCCAGTACACTCGGGCAAAGGTTCACTTGCTTTGGGGCTGCACAGCCACTAATTCTGCCAGTTCCCAGATAACTGAAGGTGGAGAAATAAAAGCAGGAGGCCATGGGCAAGAATGTAGGCTGCCTGTGGGAGGCCCTGAAACTGGCCTCCTCCCTCCTTGCCAGCTGTGAGGGGCACAGCCAGGGCTTGTGTCCCCTGCAAGGCTTCTGCACAGCCAGGGATGTGAAGATCACTTGTGTTTGGGAGGAGCGCTGCAGGGTGCTGCTGGCTGGTTTAATGCAAGTCCAGATCCCCGAGGTCTCTGTGGGTGCTACAGGGGCTGGAGCAGGGCTGGTTGCGAGCAGGGGGAAGGTGTGCTGCAGTGACTTTGTCCTCTTACAGGCCCTGAATGAATCTCTGAAGCTCTTCAAGACTTACTCCCCCCAGACTGCCACCATGCTCTTCACTGTAGATAACGAAGCTGGCAGAATCACCTGCCTGTGTCAAGTACCCCAGGTAACACTGAGACTCTGTGTCTGCCTTTTTCTGAGCCTTGGTGGAAGATCTGCAGCCTCCAGGCAGTAACTCCCTTGCATTATGTGGCCAAAACTCATTTGGGCTGGCAAGAGCCGTGACCCTTGTGCTTTGGGTTATCATCAGGCTGCGGCATGGGGAGGGTTGTTCTGCTCTGCAAACAGGGAAGGGGGAAGAGCTGGGACTTAATGCGGTTGTAGGCATGGGGCCAGGCAGTCGGCCTGGACTGCTGGCCTAGTTCTTCTCCAAGAGGCGCACCCGGAAGAGCTTTGTCCTGTTGTACCATGCTCGTGGACCCTCTTCGCTCACTGCTGGCTGGGTTGAGGTCGAGCTGCCTCTTTTTTTTGTTTCTTTTCCTACCCAGGAGACCGCAAATAAGGGCCTGAAGGCCAGCCAGTGGGTGCAGGAGGTGTCTGGCTTGATGGACGGCAAAGGTGGTGGGAAGGACGTCTCCGCGCAGGCGACAGGCAAGAATGTGGGCTGCCTGCAGGAGGCCCTGAAACTGGCCACGGACTTTGCCAGGCTCCGGCTAGGGGAGCTGAAGAACTGACGGGGGGCCGCAGGCCCCCCTCCCCCCTCCTGCCCGCCCCCTGCCTGCTGCTGCGCCGCCACCCGCGTTTCCCACCAATAAAGGCCGCTCCCGCTGCGCGCTGCCGCCTGGGCTCTGCTTACGGGGGCGGGGCGGGCCGGGCCCGGCTCCTCCTCCTCCTCCTCCTCCTCCTGCCCCCGCGTGTTTTTCCCGCGAGCATGCCGCTGGATCACCGCCGCGTGCGGGGCCCCGAGGAGTCGCAGCCGCCGGAGGTGTGGGCAGCGGCCGGGGCCGCCGGGGAGGCGCCGGAGGAGGACGGGGAGGATGCGGCGCCGCGGGACCCCTGCGCCCTGCGGCCGCTCTTCGCCCGCGCCGGGCTGCTGAGCCAGGCGGAGGGCTCGGCCTACGTGGAGCTGGGCGGCGGCACCAAGGTTCTCTGCGCCGCCTGGGGCCCGCGGGAGGCGGCCGAGCCCGGCGCGGCGGCGGCGGCGGCAGGAGGGGGGCGGCTGCTCTGCGAGTTCCGCCGGGCCCCCTTCGCCGGGCGCGGGGCGCGGTGGCGGCCGGGCTCGGCGGCGGAGCGGGAGGCCGAGCGGGAAGCGGCGGCGGCGCTGCGGGAAGCGCTGGAGCCGGCGGTGCGGCTGGCCCGGTACCCGCGGGCTCGCCTGGCCGTCAGCGCCCTGCTGCTGCAGGACGGCGGCTCCGCGCTGGCCGCCGCCATCAGCGCCGCTGCCCTGGCCCTGGCCGATGCCGGGGTGGAGATGTACGACCTGGCGGTGGGCTGCGCCCTTTGCCGGCCCCCCGGTCCTGCCGCCGCTTGGATGCTGCAGCCCGGGGAGCCCGAGGAGCGCCGCGCCGTCGCCCGGCTCACCGTGGCTCTTCTGCCCGCCCTTAACCAGGTGTCGGCAGTGCTGGGTGGCGGGCAGGGCAGCCCTCCCGACGCCTGGGCGCAGGCGCTGCGCCTTGGCCTCGACGGCTGCCACCGCCTCTACCCCGTGCTGCGGCAGAGCCTGCTGCGGGCCGCCCGACGCCGTGATGCCGCTGCTGCCACTACTGCCTGAGCGCCGATGATGCACGGGTGCCGTCATCTGCGGATGGGGTCGTCTCCCAGAACCCATCCAAGCTGCCCTTGGTGCCGCTAGAGACCCCTGGAGCCTGCCTGATCCGTGCCTCACGCTGCCAGAGGCACCCCAGAGCCTGCCCAAGCCAGCCCTTGCACTGCCAGCGACCCCCCGGAGCTGCCCACACAGCTGGAGGCCCAAGAAACCTGCCTGAGGAGACTGTAGCGTGCCTCCCCGCCCACTGCCAGAGAGCCCCTGAAGCAGCCCCCACATTGCCCGAGCACCCTGGAGCCTGCCTAAGGAGCCCCCATGTTGCAGGAGACCCCTCCTGAGTGGCCCTACAGTACCCAAGCAGCCTCGCATGCTTCTGGAACACCCCAAGAACAGCCTCCATACTGTCTCAGCTGCTAGAGCCTGCCTGTACCAGCCCCACGCTGCCAGACCCTGCCTGAGATCTCCCTCCAAGCAGCTGCCTGCACTGCGGGACCCCATACCCCACCCCGGGGTGGCCCTAGCACCAGAGCTGAGACCCTCACACCGAGCTGCCCACCATGACCATCCATGCAGGCAGGGTCCAGGCAGCACCAGGCAGGAACCATGTCATGGGACAGACTGTGCATCCGTTGGACCTCCTGCCCAGGCAGCACTTCATGGTGGCAGAGATGTATTTTGTTGGATTTTTTTAACAATAAATAATTTTTTTCTGGTGAGTCTTCTGCCTGCGTGGCTCTGCTGGGGCTTCTGCCAGCCGTGGGCAGAGGTGGAAGGATGCACTTGTAGTGACTGGCTGCCAGGCATCAGGGTCACCCTTCTCTGCTCCCGCTGTCCTTCCTTGAGGGGTGTGGAGGGAGCTGGGCACTGTCGGGGTCTGGTTATTCCTGGGGATGGAGAGGAGCTGGTCCTGTCTGCCCAGCTGCACTCTGCCCGGCTGGCAGGGAATATTCTGGGTAAAGGCAGTGATTAGCGTTTCCTTTGAGAAACAGGACAGAGCTGTACTCCTCCTGCGTCTGGGTTGAGTTGTGGGGAAGGCAGCATCCTAGAAAGCCCCCAGAGCCAAGGGCTGCGTCAGGCAGCACACAAAATTGGGTAAAAAAATTACATGTGCACTTGGGACAGTTAAAAACTGTATCAGAGTTGAATAACCAGAGAAAAGAAATACAAATTTTTTTTTTTTCCAACACAATACACTCTTACCAGAGCAAATTAGAAATACAGAACAAGTTCCTACCAGCAAGAGAAGGACGACCTAGAAATGAGGGACACCAAACCAAGATGCAATGCTGGGGAGCACGGGGGGGGGCCACGACTTCTTGACAGGCACAGGTGAGGAGCCCTGGAAAGCTGCTCAGGGGAGCCCTGCTGACCGCAAACACAATCCGTGGCTGAGAACAGCCTGCGGTAATCCAGTAAGGAAAACCCATTTGTGAGCAGGGGTGACTGGGAGCAACTGGTTTTGCATCATCACCCCACTGCTGGCCCTGCAGCCAGCATCAGAGCTGGGCTCAGCACCACCCCTCCATCCCCAAATCCCATGAAACCCCCTCGGAGCTGTCTCAGGGTGGTCCCTCCTTCCCATGGCATCACGGTGGGATGCCAAGCAGCTCCGAAAGCCTTCCTGGGCTGTACCCATGCCTGCTGAACCTTGCTGAACCAATTCCTGGGAGGGTCTGAAGCACGGAGGCAGTGGGTGGGCTTGCAGGGCAGGGGAGGTTGAAATGCGACCTGTGCGGTAGGGGCTGAGTGCCCCAGGGTGCTTTCTCTGCGCCCCACAGCACCCTATAGGTGGGAGGAATGCTTGCATACAACGCAGCCGGGATTTGGGATGCTCCTGTGGGATATGGTCCTTTTTTTGCTCCTCCCCTCCCTCCCCTGGCCACGTCTGCTTATCCCTAGGTCTGAAAACAGGAGGAAAAAGAAAACAAGCGCACTTCAGCACAAAGACTTCTCTCGCCACAGCCAGCCGGCATCTCGCAGGGGTGGGACGTGGGACTGCCGGCACTGGCAGCAGGGTATGGCTGTGCCAAGAGTGGGCACCTCGCGTCGTGCGTGGCACTAGCTGGAAGCCTCAAAAGAAATACAAACACAAGATGGGAAGGGCTGGCCACACAGGGAGGCTACGGCATCCCAGTCTGTCTACTGGCTCCCCTCAGGGTCCGACATGTGGTTTTTCACCTGCAAGGAGAAATGCACAGGGCGGCCATCCTCTGATGTGCCTGGGCAGCAAGATCAAACCCAGTGCCCTGCCCAGCATGGGGACCCCTGGGGTTCTGCACCCAGCCGGGGAATGTGGGTGCAGGAGCGGCAGCTTTGATAAAGGGTATTTCTACTCCGAGGATTTTTTTTGCAGCCTGGTCTGCTGGAGTAAATGCACACCCAGGGGTTTGCTGCAGGGTGCTGGGGGCTGTCCTGGAGGCATGGGTAGTTGTAGCCCTGGCATGCAGCCGGGACGGCTCGGGGAACCCTGGTGGAGCACCTCCTCTGCTCCGGGCATCCCCACTGGGACCCACGTGGGCAGCAAGTGGGGATGAATTTTAGGAAAGCAGAGAGCCCTGCACAGGATCTGGCCACCCTCTTACCGTCTCCTCCGTGTCCGTGCTCTCCTCGGTGCTGTCGATGTTGCGCAGGTCGCTGTGCCCATCAGCTCCCATCCCCTCCTTGCCCCGGGGCTCCCGTGACCCCTCTCCTGCTGGGGACGACGACTCTGCCCCTGTCTCTAACCTCTTCTTCTCACTCTCCCTGGACCCTGCAAAGACAGAGACAGCAGAAATTTGGGATACTTGTGCAAACATCAGCCCTGTCCTCACAGGGTCCCCTTGTGCCAAAGGGCTGGACTCTGCCCGGCCAGCCCAGGGAAGGGGAAGGATGCAGGAAATTTTCCCAGCCAGCTCTGGATGCTCAGCTCCCTCCTGGGCTCTCCACCTGGATTGGGGTCCAGGCTTGCATGCACCCACAGGCTGCACGGCACGGACACGTGGGTGTTGGAGTGTCTATGGCCCATCCCCTCACCTGTGAGACGCTCTCTCCGCTGGTCCATGCGGTCCAGGCTCTCCAGCAGACTGTCCACCTGCGCCTTGATCTGGCTCAGCTCCCCCTTGATGGAGTGCAGCTCTTCGGCCCGCACTGGAGGGAGAGGAGCCATTAGGATCCCACCCTGCCCTACAGCCCGCTTGGAGCTGGGGGAACGCACTATCCTGGGCAGCCACCTCCAGAGCACCCTCCTCTCTGGAGCATCCTCCCCACTGGGCATCCTTGGGGAAAGGGGAGGGGTCCAGGGGACAGCCACCAGCCCAGCGCAGTCCAGGCTGTGTCTGCTGGAGCTGGTGACTCCTAGCAACAGGGTCAGCACCGAGTGCGACCTTTGGGCACCGGCACTGTTGTAAGGCTCTGAGATGTGAGGGCCGAGCCTCCTCTTCCTCCCAGCCTCATCGCACTTACACTTTGTCCGTCCCGCTGTGGAGCTGGTGCTGCTCCTCGCCCCGGGCTGGGGGCTCAGGCTGCTTTTGCTTCCTGCTCCCACATGAGTTCGTCTGGCCTTGACTGGGATGCGGTTAATGAGAGGGGGGATCTTCTGGTACTCGTACACCCTGCAAGGGCACAAGAGCATGGCACGGTGAGCGCAACCCCAGAGGTGCAGCAGCAGCCCCTGCCAGCCAGGAGAGCATCTCCCGGGTTTCTTCCATGGTGAAGGACCCCCAACCTGGGCATTGCCCAGCCCACACGCTGCCCCGCCCCATGAACCCCATTCCCAAGGCTCCCAGCCTTGGGAAGCCGTGGCATACATGCCCCTCGAAGGGGGCACTGCCACTGAGCCCTCTCCCAGAGGCGAGGGGATGGATGCCCAGGAACATCCTGCTTTTCACCTTCAGCAGAGGTGCAACAGCATATCAAACCCACATGTGCTCAGCCCACCCCGCTCCTGGGATGCCGCACTCACCGGTATGGGAAGTCATCCCTGTAGAGATCATAGTCCAGGTCACAGTTACTGCTGCAGGAGGGGGAGAGACAAGAACAAGTCACCTGCTCTGCAGGGCCACACGTGGAACAGCCATGGCTGGGCATAGCAGGCACCCACCCAGCATCCATCCCCATCCCCAGGGAGCAGGAGGCATCCTGGAGGGTACTGCTCAAGCTGCCTGGGCTGCAGCACAGCCCAGGGAGGTGGCTGTGCCCTGTCAGGGGCTTGCCCTGGAGCCAAGCAAGGGTGCTGAGGAGGATGGAGAGAGCCCCCAGGGCAGTATCAGCAGGCTCTGCTCTCAGGAAGCTGCATTTAGAGCACCCTGATGTTAAATTTCACGGTCCCTGGCTCCACGCGCACACTGCCGGCTCACTCGGCTCCAAATTAAGAAGCGATCTGTCAATGGATCGTCTCCAATGCGGGCAGCCGACGTGCCGGTAATAAATCATGCGCCATGGACCAGGAGCCGGGGGGAGGAGGAGGAGGAAAGATGCTGAAGCTCATTTTGCTGCTTCAGCTCTTGTGGAGTCAGGGAGCATAGGATTAAGCCTAACCCGAGGGGAGACAAAGCCGTGCTCAGAGCATTGCTGGGAGCAGGGAGCCTTCCCCAGCCACGCTGCTGGGAATGGGGTGACCAGGACAAGGTCCCCCAGGGCTCCAAATTTTGCTGCAGATGAGCCTGTTACCATGGGACCGATGCTGGAGCTCAGGGAGAGCTGAAGGTCTGCTGGCGGGGCTAACAGGCAACCTGGGCTTGCCCAGCCCAGGAGGCAGCTTGGAGCCTGCCATGGGGCAAAGGCACCTGCAGCCCTGCTGTCACCCTGCCTTTGGATGGGATTAGTCAAGAATAATCTGCATGGAGTGCAGCCCACAAGTGCCAACCCTCCTGGTAAGGGCAAGCTGGCAGCCCCGGGGTGCCAGGACCTGCCTGCTCCTGTTCTTTGCACCTGGGGATATTTGAGGAACTTTGAGTCCAGCCTCGCTGCCTTCCAAGTTTCCATCGCTGTGACAGGGATGGCAAGTCCTTCGCATGCCTACCTCCCACCCATCACCCAGGGAGGAAGGTCACAACCTGCCTTGGGGAAGAGGGGAATGGGCAGCCGGAGACGAGTCCCAACCCATGAACGGGGCACAGGGAAGGTGTCAGCTCCGACGGCTGCTGCTGCTCAGAGCCACTGCCAAGAGGGACAGGGATGTCACAGGCCATGTCCCACCGCAGGAGCACCAGTGGCTCCACAGGAGACCTGGTCTTGGGGTCTGGCACCCAGCTAAGGACACAGCAAAGGTTTTTCCAGCTCAGCTCTTTGCTCAGAGCATCCCCTGGGAAGAGCAAAAGCAGCGGCTACCATGCTCCAGCGGCCCAAGGGGACCAGCGGTCCCTGCCCTGCCAGTGCTGCATCCCTCCGGCGCCATGGCAACTGGCAGAGCAATTAGTTCAATCAGGGCGTTTGCAGAAAGCTCTCTAACGAGACAGACGGAGCCAGGCTCTGGTCCCCTCCTCACCATACGCCTGCCAAGCCAGGGAGTTAAAAGCACGTAGGGATGGGGACCTGCTCTTCTGCTACCATCGGTGCCACCATCACCATCATCTACTGCCATTGTCAGGATCATCATCACCCCTTTGTGCCTCTGCAGGGGTGTCTGTCCCTCGAGGAACAGCATTTAAAGGCCAGAACTGCAACCAACATCGACAGCTGTAACAGGCATGGAGACCATGGGGCTCTGCTCTTCTCCCGGCACCTTCAGATGGGGAATCTCCACACCCCGCTGGAAACATACACTGGGTGGGACCCAGCGAGGACTCCAGCCGCCACCAGTGCAGCCATGCAACGCTCCAAGATCCCAATCGGGATGGGGCAGGGACATCTCACAGACCCATGCCCACCAGCATGGGCAGGCAGCTGGAATAGTCAGAGGCATGAGTGATAGAGAGCAGGGGGAGGAAGAGGAGCCAGGCGTGGGACAGTCCCAGGCGGAGCCGTGCCCCCCAGCAGAGCCCCCGCCCCATGTGCCAGCACTCACTGGTACAGGCTGCTGCCGTGTTGCCGCTTCTGGCCCAGCCTGGCCCGGCTTGGCTTCGGT
This sequence comes from Pelecanus crispus, assembly GCF_030463565.1. Lineage (NCBI taxonomy): Eukaryota > Metazoa > Chordata > Aves > Pelecaniformes > Pelecanidae > Pelecanus > Pelecanus crispus. The sequence goes on from NC_134650.1 coordinate 25,997,863, forward strand.
TCCCTGGCCATGTCCAAATCTGAGGGGAGAGAGAGCAGGGTAGTGAGCACTGGGAAGAAAAGGGGATGCCAATATCCCCACGCTACCCCACACAGACATGTCTCCAGCGCCAGCTTCCTGGGGGGTCCCAGCTACACTCCTCTCCTGGCTGGAGGCATCCAACTCCAGAGCATCCACAGGATGAGCTCGAGGCTAGCAGCTCTCTCTAGATTTAAGCTTTTGGAGATGGACAGGAGCAGCCCAGGGTTGTGCTGGGACATGGACCTGCTCTGCCAGCAGCCTCTTCCCACAGGTGCCCCATGCACAGCATTGCCCCATCCCCACGAGCCCATGCCCGACTGAGGCCAGACAGGCTCCAATTAGGGCAGCAGAAAGCACCTCTGATGATGAGGGTAATTAACCCCCAGAGACATTTCCCACCACCATGGTGAATCCACCTCCACTACCACTCCTGCTGGCCATTTTTTGGAGAGCCCTGCGCCAGCGGGACACTGGCAAGTGTTGCCCACCACAGATGGGTGCCAGGGATGGGGGAAGCCCCTCACCCAGCTACTTCATGCTCCCAAAGGCTGCCGAGACGTGCGTGATGCTGAGATGCTGGGCAGAGATGCCTCTAGACGCGTGGCTCAGCAATGCCACATCACACCTCCCTGATGATGCTCTTCACCCCTTCTTTAGGATTTCACAGCCGACGTCCATATAAAAGCTGGCTTGAATCTGTTTTCTCAGTATACTTTAAGAGCCACCGATGCAAAGCTTTACCAGCTTCTCCACATATTTAATTTTGTAATTTTGGGTTGCTCCAAAAACTCTCTGGCTCCTGGGGTGGGAGCCAGTGGGTGAGATGTTGAGGTCTCCCTCTTGCACACTCCCCCTTGGCCATAGTAAGCATGGCCAGCTGTCCCACGGGTGACATTGTGGATGCCACTGCACCAGGGAACATGGGGCTGAAGCTTCCTGAGTCCTCTGGGAACACACCAGCTCTTTGGAGAGGTCTAGACCTCCCCAGGAGCATGGACATTGGCCACGGGTCCCCTCCAGCCCGGCATCCACTGGAGAAAGGTCCCTCCATCCCCGCAGAGGAGAATGCTTCTGAGCAAGATCCCAGCAGAAGGAAACTGGCACTTGTTTGCTTTCCAGGCTGTCACCTTGTGTAACGAAGTCTGCGGGCTGGCTCTGACCTCAGGGTGAGCTGGGGAAGGTGCTCCACTCACCCTGCATGCCAGGTAATGCTGGCACACATTTTCTGTGGGTGCAGCCAGCATCCCTGGGGACAGCCGAGCTCACCACTCAGGGATGGAGCCCACCATTGACATCCCTTTCTCCAGTCCATCACACCCACCCGGCAGAGCCACCCGCTGCCCTCCCTGCCAGCGGGACGGAGACCTCAGCGCCCCAGCCAGGAACCCCAGCCATGGCCAGGCACCCTGTCACAGGCCACCTGCACTGAGGGGACTGTCCTGCTGGGGCAGGGGACCCAGGCCAGCAGAGCTGCATCACCCTGGGGCCATTGTCCCTGCGCCTGGGCTCCCTTCCCTGTAATGGCAGTGCGGGCATCCCAGTACTAGGAGAACATCCCTGTCCTGGGGGTAATAGTATGGAGGCATCCCAGTACTGGGATGGCATCCCTGTCTTGGGAGGGAATGGTGTGCAGGGCATCCCAGTACCGGGAGGACATCCCTGTCCTGAGGGGGAATGGTGTGGGGGGCATCCTGGTGCTGGAAGGACATTGCTGTCCTGGTGGGGGTAACGGTATGGGGAGGACCATGCATCCCAGCACCGGGATGACATTCCAGCCCTGGGGAGGGACTGGTACGGGGGTGGGGGGCAGCTCGGTACCGGGAGGACATGCCTGTCCGGGGGCAGGGACTGCTCCAAGGGGGCGGGAGACACCCCGGCACCGGGAGGTGGCCCTGCCCGGGGTGGGAGGCCACGGGGGAGGGGGGGACGTACGTGCACCAGAAGGCTGGCTGCAGGGGGCACCGCTGCCCCGGGCAGGGCTGCCGCTGCCGGGAGAGCATCCTGGTGCCGAAGGATCTACCGGGGGGGGCGGGGGGCGGTGAGGGAAGAGGGCCGATCCGGGGGGGTTCCGGGGGGGATAGAGGGCCGGATCTGGGTCGGTACTCACATCTCCAGCCCGCGTCCCCGCTGCCGAAGAGCGTCATCCCCCCGCAGCCCCGGCGGCCCCGGCCCCGGCCCCGCAGCCCCGCAGCCCCGCAGCCCCGCCGCTCCAGCCCCAGCGCGCCGCCACCGGGCCCTACCACCACCGGCCGCGGAGGGGGGACCGCGGGCCGCACCACCGCGGCGCGGCGGGGGGGGGACGACCACGCCCCGCCCCGCCCGGCCCCGCCCGCGCCCCCCCCCCCGCCCCGAGCAGCCCTGCTTTATTGCAGCATCGCTGCCTGTCCCTGCCTGCACGCACTGCTGCCGGCAGCGCTGGGCCTGGGGCTCTCCCTCCCCCCAGGTTGCAGTTGTACGGATGCGGCTGCTGTGCTGGACCATCCCCATCCTCATCCTCCCCAGGCTCCTTCCTCCACCTCCTGCCTCCTGTCCCCCCTGACCTGTTGGACCCTGCCCCTCTGACCGACGGCTCAGCTGCTCCCCGGGTTTGCCCAGCTCGCCCCAGAGCCATGAGCCCAGCCCAGCCTTGCTGGCGGTGATGTGGCTTGTGCCTTCCCTCTGCGGAGCCAGGACCAGGGCACAAACAGCCCACGCACAACACCCTGGCTGGGGACAGTTCATTTTCCACCCCAACCCTGTGCTGGAGTGGGCTGTTCGGAAGGGAGGACAGCCGAAGGAGGTGACTCCCTGGCTCTGGTGCAGGAAGGTCCCTGCAGGGTGCCAGCTTGGGGATGGCAGTGGTGTGTCCCCTCCAGAGGCACCCAACACCCACCGGCACTGGGGGCACAGGCTTGTGCCCAGCATGTGAGGTGCCAAGGCTTGGGGCCTTCCTGGGGCTGAAAGAAGCAACTCTTGACTAATGCCACCCCTCCAAAACATCCCCAGGGTGCTGGAGACATGAGTTCAGCCATGAGCCAGGTTGGTCCTGGCTCCTCCAACACCAGCACCTGCTCCAGGGATGGAGCTGGAGGTACGCAGGATGCAGGCTATGGCAGAGAGAGTCTGATGGGTCTGAGGGAGGAAAAGGAGACAAATGGCTCTTCCCAAGGGAGAGAGGGTCTTTATTAACCACCCGGCAGATGGTGAGGAACAGGGTGATGGTGAAGGACCAAGGTGATGGTGAGGAACCCGTGGTACCAGGCTGGGGGGTTCCCACTCAGGTCAGGGCAATGGCTCGGAGCTGAGCCCAGCCCTCACCCTGAGCCGTGCCAAGGTCTGTGCCCCCCAGAAGCCCCCCTTGGCCCCTCGTCGCATTGGGACCATAGTCCAGACACAGCCCCGCTGCCAATTTAGGGGGAGGATGCTGTTGTGGGGGCATCTCCCAGCCCTGGGGGCTGTTGCAGCGTAATGGTGACAACAAGGTGAGAGGCAGAAGCAGGCACTGTTTCGGGGATGCTGATGTAGACCATGTGCCCCTCTCGCCAGGTCTCAGCACCATGGGTCCCCTCAGCCCCACATCCCCTGTGCAGGAGAACTGGGGGGTGGTCCTCCTGAGCCATGGTCCAGGCTTGGCACAGCACCAGGGTCATCCTGAGCCATGGGCTCTGCACAGCAGCCAGCACTGGCCTGTGCCTGGGGCTGCTGGCTCAGGGGTCCTGCTGCCACAGGGAGATGTGCTCCTGGGCTGTGATGGGATGCAGAGAGTCAGTGCCCCCCACACCAGGGATGACCCAGAGGTCTGGGCACGGCTGGCAGAGGGGCACAGACCTGGCAGAGCTGGGGGGCAGCACCACCAGTGCTCGGCACCCCCGAGAAGGTGCAGGAGGGCTCCTGGCCACTCACTCACCGAACTGGCAGATGTACCGGTTTCGGGTCTTGCAGCGCTGGTCATTCCAGTTGAAGGCAGCCAGTGCTTGCATCTCCACACAGTTCCCAAACCTGTGCCCCAGCAGGAGGATGGTAAAGCCAGCCAGTGTGGTGGCACAGCGGTGACGCCGCACAGAGGTTGGCTGTCCTCTGGATCCAGCAGGCACTTACCCCTGGTTGTCTGGCTGCCCAAAGGCGAAGCTGGTGAAGGAGGACGGCTCACCCATGTCCCAGCGGAAGGAAGCCTTGGACGTCTTGTAGGTGAGACCTGGGGGAGCAGGAGGCAAGGTGGCACATCTGCCCACACCCCGGGCACCCCGCACACTGCCTGCTGCTGTCACTCACCGATCCAGAAGTTCCCGGTCTCGAAATCGGTGTCTGTCACCCTGTTACTGGTCTCCAAGCGGCTGAGGTAGAAAGACAGGATGTCCTGGACCTTTTGGTTTCTGATCTGCGCCAGCATTGCCCCTTTCTCCTGCAGGGAAGGGAGCAAGTCAGCCCCAAACACGTGGGCCAGACCAGCACCAGGCAGTGGAGAGATGCAGGCGGGGGTGCTATAAGCACAGGTGGCATTTTTCAGCTGCAGAGGGACGCCCGGAACATCCCAGGGGCTCACCTGGCACTTTATTTTGGCCCCGTAGTAGGTGTCAGCCTCGGGGGACACCATGAAGCAGTTGCCGTCTATCTGCACGTCACAGGTGTGGAAAGGGAACCGAATCTTCGCTGGGGACACAGGCAGGCACAGGTGGGTCCCTGTGCCAGCAGAGCCAGGCCCACCGGAGGACCCTGAGCCCCACTCCAGCGGTCCCTGCCTGCAGATCCCTGCTGCCACCCTGAAGCAGCGCAGGTGGGCACAGACTCACTGCCGCACTCGGCTCCACCGTAGCCCACGTCACAGAGGCAGGAGCACTCCTCCTTCCTGAACTTCCCGTGGAGGCACTGCCCGCTGCACCTCACTGCAGGCAAGACGCTGCGTTAGCTGGCAGGGGGTTCAGTAGCCCCTGCCCACTCCAGCTGACCTTGTGCTGCACATCGGGGCACTGCACTGAGCTGCCCATGCTGCACTGGCCATGTACACACATGTACTGAGCTGACCTGGTGCACGCACATGCTGCACCATTGTGTGCACACGGGCACTGAGCAGACCGTGAATGCTGCACTGGTCATGCCCATGCACTGACCCTGTGCCTGCATGCACTGCACCAGCCATGCACACGCATGCACTGCACTAGCCATGCACGTGCATGCACTGCACCAACCCTTTGCATGCACGCACTGCCGTGGCCATGCACATGCATCTCTAGAGGCGAGTGGGGGTAGGGGTTGTGCAGGTGCCCCTCTCACCTTGGCAGTACCTGCCCGTGTAGCCGGGGGGACAGGCACACTGGCAGCTGCTCATGTCAAGGTGCCCGCTGTTCCTGCAGCTCATGCGACAGGGGTTCCTGGGCACCTCTGGGCAAAGCAGAGAGGCGGCGTGGGTGTCAAGGGCTGCGGCACGGCCAGGGGCCACACAGGGCCCAGGGGGACCGCGGGAACTCACCGCAGAGCCCACCGCTGTGGTCCCAGGACTTGAAGCAGCCGGAGAGGCCAGCAGTGCAGAGGGAGCACCAGGGCCCCTGTTTGTAGGGCAGGACAGGCGTCCCTGCCACCTCCCAGTTGCCCCTGTCGCCGCAGGCAGCTGCAGGCAGCTGCCCTGCCTGGCCCAGCTTCCTGCCCCGCCCACACAGCCAAGCCACGCCCATTTCTGGGACACCACCACGCCCAAAGTCCCCAGCCCCGCCCACACTCCCCAGCCCCGCCCACCTCCACCACACAACCCCGCCCACATATCCTATCCCCGCCCACTTCTGGAGCATAGCCCCGCCCACAGTGTCCTGCCCCAGCCGCTGCCAGCACAAGGCCACGCCCACATTCCCGGCTCCCTCCCACCGCCAGGGCAAGACCCCGCCCTCGCCCCTCACCACGCATCCCCATAGGTCAGTCCACACCCCCCACGTGGGCACACCCCTGTGGAGACCCCGCCTGCACCCAGCCCCGCCCACCCCAGGGCCCACTGACACCCCACCCACACTTCCCAGCCCCGCCCACTCATGCCGAGGCCCCACCCCTCGATCCCAGCCACGCCCCTTCCCACTCAGGCTCCGCCCCCGGCAGCCCCTTACCCCGGGGAGTAGGCGCAGGCAAAGGCCTCGCTGGGGCCATGGCTGCCGGTGCAGAGGTGCCGGCCGCAGCCCAGCCGCCCTGCCGTGGCCCACACCAGCTGTGAGAGAGTGTGTGTCACCCCAGTCCCAGGCCTCCAGACCCCCCGGACCCGCCATGCCCCATCTAACTCCCTGTGCCCCCCATGCTCACCTGGGTGTAATGGCGGCAGGTGGCATTGCTGGCGCAGCGCCCTGTCCCGTAGTCGTAGCGTCGGCCCTCGGCGAACCAGCGCTCCAGCACGGCCCTGAAGCCCCCAGCGCCCGCTGGCAGCAAGGCCTCACTCCAGCCCAGCTGTGGGGCCAGCGGTGGAGCGGGGCCCTCCAGGCAGCTGGCTGCCCGCGCCCCTGCCAGCCGCCCCAGCTCCTCGCTCCACTCCTGCGGGGGTACAGCCGGTGCCATGGGCCACTGAGGGTCCCTGGGGACAGCCTGGTGGGGGGATGCTGGGGGACAGTGGGGAACCGCCCAGGAGGTGTTTGGGGACCATCAAGGGGGTCAGTCCAGGGGATGATTGGGGGACATCAGAGGTTCGACATGGGGGATGCTGCGAGGGACCCCAGGGGACCAGCCCTGCCCTTGCTGTGTGCAGGTGTGGGGCGATTGAGGGACGTTGAGGGCCATCACAGGACATGGGGGACACCCCAGGGGACCAGCCGAGCCCTTGGTGTGCACAGGTGTGGGATAACTGGGGGACATCGAGGACCATCATGGGATGTGGGGGACCCCACAGGGGACCCCAAGGGACCAGCCCTGCCCTTGCTGTGTGCAGGTGTGGGGCGATTGGGGGACATCAAGGGCCATCACAGGACATGGGGGACGCCCCAGGGGACCAGCCCAGCCCTTGGTGTGTGCAGATGTGGGATGATTAGGGGACATTAAGGACCATCACAGGATGCGGGGGACCCCACAGGGGACCCCAGGGGACCAGCCTTGTCCTTCAAGTCCACAGGTGGGGGTGATCAGGGGACACCAAGGGCCATCATGGGACATGGGGGACCCCATCGGTGTCCCCAAGGGACAAGCCTTGCCCTTGGTATGCGCTGGGTCTGGCAGTACTGGTGGCACGTCCTTCCCCAGGGGCCCCATGCTAGCCAGCTCTTCTGCTTAATTAGCTTGTTAATGAACTACTGTGTGGCAACCATGGGCTGCCCCCCTCCCTGGGCATGGGGTGGGAGGTGGATGGGACATCCAAGGGACCCGGGTGGGGCTCACCAGCTTCTGCATGTTGGCAGCGGGGGGCTGCACTTTGCTCCTCAGCTTGTTGTGCAGCGAGAGCACCAGGAAGGTCTCCTTCATGCTGAGAGCTGGGGGGCGACAGCAGGGGCTGGGGCCATGGGGTGCGGGTGCCTTCCCCATATCTCTGGCTGCAGCTGGACCCTTTGATCCCATGGCCCCCCGAAGGGTTTGGCTGCAGCCGGGGATACGGGGAAGGCACCCGGGTCTCCATGGAGACTCGAGGGGAGAGAAGAAAGCGCTTTTGGGCTGGGAGCACAAAAGGGGCAGGGGCCGGGGCGGGGGTCCAGCCTGCTGAGCCCCTGTCTCGCACGGGTGGGCTGAGACTGCCAGGAATGTACACCCCACCCCCCCCCATCCTGCCAGCACCCAGACCCCACTGGGCTGGACCATCACTAGCCCTCCCAACACCAGCCCCATCGCCCCCCCCAGCCCCATCCTATCACTAGCCCCAGGATCACCCCCCATCCCCATCCCGTCACCAGCTCCATCCCATCACCAGCCTCAGCGCCCCCATCCCCAACCCATCACCAGCTCTGGCCCATCAACCAGCCCCAGCCCCCCCATCCCAGCCCCATTCCATTCTATCACCAGCCCCCATCATCCACCAAGACCCCCGTTGCCATCCCTGGGTGCCCATCACCCAGCCAGCCCCCTGCCTGCCTGGCCTGGCCCCAGGGGATGGTGCTTAGGGTGCACCCACCCCCCAAACCAGCTGCCCCTCAGCCCTGCTGCTGGCAGCAGAGGCCCCCCCCCCCCCAAACCCCCTCCCAATTACCTCCTGGAGCTAGCACAGACAACTTCTCTGGAGCATCCAACCTGGTCTCACCCACTGTCCATGCCAGGAGGTTGCAAACAAGCAGCATCAAGAGCTTCATGCAGGTGGCTGGGGTTGGGGGGGGACCAGACCCCCACGACTCCAGAGCGAGGATTCAGGAGAGACCAGCCGCTCTGCAGCAGCCTTGGCGTCGGGGCGAGCTCGGCCGTGCGCTCGTGCGTGCTTGTGTGTGCTTGTGTGTGTGTGTCTGGTTGCAGGATTTGATCCTATTCAGGACTCCAGACAGGCACTGCCGGTCAGCTCGAACAAAAGCTTGACGGGTGAGTAATAGCTCTGTCAAAACAGTTGCTCGCTGGCGGAACTCAGCAGACAACTCCCGGGGCCCTGGGCTGCAGCCCCGCCGGGATGCCCCACAGCGGGGTCGGCCCCCCCCGTGCTCTGCCCCAGCCCCACGGCCGAGCCAGGGTCAGGATGGGAAGGCAGGCAGGAGCACGGGTCCCAAGCAGCACCCACTTTGGGGCACTGGGAGATTGGATGCCAAGGGGCCAGGGGCAGCTAAGGGGGGCCCCGCTGCCAGCTTTCCTCCTGCCCCATGAATTAAACATGCTGGGGAGGTAACACACACCGCCACAGGCATGAAGCCAAATACCCGCTCCGGCGAGCTGGGCAGCGTGGTTACGGGGTGGGAGGATGTGAGAGCTGGGGGGCCGGCGGTGGGGGAGATGCCGGGCTCAGAGAGGAACGTCTCAGCACAGGCGCTCAGGGTCCTGGAGCCCACACTGCTCAGGGGGCTTAGTAGCACCCTGCTGGCTCTTCCCCAGCACAGGGCTCCCAGCACCCATGCCAGGGGGCTAGGGGTGCTCCCCTGGCACAGGGCAGATGTGTGGGCTTCAGACTTCCCTGCTCGGGAGTGGCTGGGGGACAGGCACATGCTGCCATGCCCCTTCCTCTGGGCTGTCACAGGCGGGAGGGACCAGGAGCATCCCACCCGCCAGCTATTGGGCTGAGGTGGATGTCAGCAGAAATCCAGCTCTGAATGCCTTCAGTTCTCTCGCCTTGAGGCTAACCCTAACCCTGGCCTGAAACCCGGCCTTAATGCAAATGCCAACCTCAACCCTTATCCAAACCCTCCTGTTCATATGGACCGGAACCCGTGGCACTGGTCCTAACACTAACTTTAACCCTAACCCTAAACCTAACACAAAACCTGACCATAGCCCTAACTGTGAGTCTAATGCTAACCCCAACCCTAACCCTAATGCTGACCCTAACATAACCCTGACCCTAATATGCTGACCCTAATGTTGGCTGCAGTGGAGCCCTGGGGTCCCCTCTAAGCTCCAGCTGTGGCTGAGCTCACCCCAGCAACGCCATGCCGAAGCTGGCGAGTCCACAGCACTGCTGGGCTACCTTCCTCAGCAGCCCCAGCCCAGACTCTGGCACTGACCCCAAAGCCATCCCTTCTCCTGGGAGACTTTCCCACACTTAGCAAATGCACAGAATTAGCCTCATCCTGCACCCCCGTGTGCCAGGGAGCCCCGGAGCCATGGCTGGCCGTGGGGGGAGCCCAGCACTGCCGATACGACGGCAAGTGCTGACAGCCACCGCCTGGCCCCAGCATCTCTTGGCCCTGTGACATGAAAGGCCCCAAAGCCTCTGATGTGCGGAGAGGGAAGGGAAGGGAGAGGCTGACGCCAGTGCCAAGGGGAAACTTTCCTATGGCTCAGCCTCGGCCAGGGGAAAAACCAACAAACACTTGGGCACGCGCCGTCAACAAATAACCGCAAGCGCAGGAACGCAGCTGCAAGAGAGCAGGGCAGAACTGCAGCACCGGTGTCTTGTCCCTGCAGCCTGCGCATCCGGAGCCAGCCCCAGTGTGATGTTCCTCATCCCGCTGCCAGCCTGGCTGGCCCTGGGCATCCTGCAGCTGCCCCTTGGCAGCACCCGGGTAAGGACCCTCATGCCCCCGCTCCAGCCTCCTTGCAGACTCCCCACTGGGGGCTTCTCAGCACCCACTTCTCACACCCCAGCACTCTGTCACCACCCCAGGGTGGGGGGTATGGCATGGCCACAGCACCCATGGGGCTGCCCAGGGCCAAGGGGGATGGTTGTGGGGCTTTTCCCGTGCAGCAGGGAGATGATGCTAAACCCACCCAGGATATCCGAGACGCTCCTCAGCATCCAAGTGCCAGGGCAGGACTGGGCAGAGGGCCTGAGGCTGGAGAGAATACAGAGAGCAGGGGCAGACCCTGCACTGGGATGGGGAGGAAGGGGGTCTGCCCAGGGCAGGGCATCCAAACCAACCCCAAAGATGCTGCCTGCTTGGGAGGGTCCCCCTGGGCTGTGGCAGGGTGGTGGGGGAGCCTGGCAGCTGACGGGGATGTCCTTGTGTCCCCCAGGAGTGCCTGAGCCAGCAGCAGGCACTCAGTGCAGTGCAGCAGATGCAGAAACTGCTGGCAGCACAGGAGGCTGCCCACCTGCGGGGCATGCGTGGTCTCCGGCAGCAGCTCTCCATCCTCCAGAGCCACCTCCAGAGACAGGCCACCAAACGCAATGGTAACCCTGGCCAGGTGGCCGCTGCGGAAGTGACATCCCCATGGGGCCAGCTCAGACCCCCGAACACCCGGCGAGCAGCTTGGGCAAGGGACACCCAGCTCCTTGCTGGGGCTGGCATCGGCTCTAGTCTGGCGATGTCCATCCTCACCCTTGTCTGTCTGTCTGCAGAGACCTGTCCGCAGCCGGTGGTGCCAATGAATGGACGGATGCTGGGCTGGAGCATGCGGGTGGGCCACGACGTTCACTTCATCTGCGATGCCGGCTTCCGGCTGGTGGGCTCAGAGACACGCACCTGCCGGCACAACCGCACGTGGAGTGGCACCCAGCCCTTCTGCAGAAGTGAAGTGGAGCAGGGTCGGGGCACCGTGGGCTCAGCCCTGCCTAGGGGCTCCTCCATTGCCCCAAACTGCAGGGTCCCATTGCTCTGTTCCCCTGGCTGCAGAGAGAGCAGCCCAGAGGCTGCAGCAATGGGCACTGAGGCTGGGCAGCAGGATGGGGTGAGGATGCACTTTTCCAGCTGTTGTTCATGAGCTCCTTCTCCCTAGGTATTGACGACTGTTCCAGCAACCCATGTGCCAACAGTGGGACCTGCGTGGATGGCAACCAGAGCTACACATGCCTCTGCCCCCGGGGCTGGTCAGGCCCCAGCTGCCAGAGCCCCATCTATGCCTGTAGGTACCCAGGTTTGGGCTGCGGAGGACGGGGATGCTCACAGGGACAGCACCCAGCCACGCTGTGCCCATCTCCCCTTTCCCTGGCAGCCCCCCAGGACCTCAGCTCCCAGTCACCTCCCTGTGCCCCCCACCCCAGCAGTGACACCTGCTCCCCCCCCACAGATGGGGTGACGCTGAGCAACACCTCCTTCAGCCGCCAGCCCCGCTGTGCTGAGGGCCACCTGGGCTCCCGGCGCTGCAGCTGTGATGCTGGCTTCCAGATGCAAGACGGCGGCATGTGCCATGGTAAAAAGGAGGTGAAGATGGCGGGGCGGGGGGGAAATGAGGGATGGCATTGATGGGAGCCCCAGCCATGGCCCACTCTGTCCTTCAGACGTGGATGAGTGTCAGCTCTTCCAGTCCAGCCCCCAGACCCGACTTTGCCTCCACGACTGTGTCAACCTCCCCGGCTCCTACCGCTGCCTCTGTCCCCCCGGCTACCTGCTCCATGCTGACCACAATACCTGCGAGGGTAAGAGCGGCGGGTGCAGGGCAGGGAGCATCCTGTGGGACCAGGGGTGCAGCAGGGAGCAGCAGAGACAGCCCTGCTCACTCCATGTCACCATCGCAGATGTGAACGAGTGCACTGGGAAGCAGCACAACTGCACCCAGGGCACCTTCTGCATCAACACCTTTGGGGACCACCACTGCGTGCACCCCAAGTGTCCCGTGCCGCGCCACAACACCAGCTACATCAAGACCTCTGCCTTGTGAGTACCGCGCATGGCTCAGGCTGTGTCATGCTCTCTCCCCCAGGTGATGGGTCCTATGGTGTCCTGGGGACCGTATCGTGTCACCCACGGGCAGGAGGGAGAATGCCAGCCAGCGCTGGTAGCAAGTTGCCACATGGGGTGCCCGGGTGTGTTTGGCATGCTCCCTAATGGTCTGAGGATGCTGGTGGCTGGGGGTGCAGGTGGGAGCACCCCAATACATGGTGGCTTTATCCAGGACCCTGGCCCCCCAGTGCCCCAGCCTGGGGTCAACGACACTGATTTCCCTCTGCTGCACACACACACAGTGCTGTCAGCTGCAAAACCCCCCTAGTCCTGCTCTTGAGACTAAACCACTTTGTGGCTGAGCACAAGCCACCCAAGCGGAGGAGCATCTCTGCTCTGGACAAGTTCCTCCACGGGAGGCACATCTGAGCCTGGCTCCATCCCTGGCCTCCAGCTGGGACTGTGGTACCCCTGGTCCCAGCCTTGGAGTGAGACCCAGAGCCGTGTCCCTGCAAGACATGGCATTTGCCTGGCAGAGGCAGGGATGGGACAGAGATCTGATGCCAGGCACGCTTGGATGTGGCTGTCTTGGGTGGCTCTGCCACAGGACCAGCAGTGGGGCTGGAGATGCTGCCTGTGGTGTGGGATAGGCTTGCTTGCAAGGATGCAGGCAGCTCCCTGAGAGCCAAACCATGGCACTGAGCGGTGGTACCCCTCCTCTCCTGGCAGCCAGTGCGAGAGGAACCCCTGCCCCATGGAGAGCCGAGCCTGCCGCCTGGCCGCCACCTCCATCTCCTTCCACTACCTGCCACTCCAGGCCAACCACACTGTGCCCCATGTCCTCTTCAAGATGTCCACCACCCGCTTCGTGGGCGACAGCCTGCGCTTCACCATCATGGGCGGCCGGGGCCAGGGTGTCTTTGCCGTGTGGCGCTCCGACCGGCAGACAGGAGAGCTGGTGCTTACCAGTCCCGTGGCAGGGCCAGCCACGCTGGAGGTGGAGCTGGAGATGAGCGAGTTCTCCCGCAAGGTCCTCCTGGGCAAGCACATCTTCAAGGTCACAGCCTTTGTGTCCCCGTACGAGTTTTGATCCCCTTTGGAGTTGGCTGTGGGGCCAAGCCAGGGTCTCTCCTGGGGAGTGATGGAGCGGGTTCAGCTCAGTGGTCCCAGTTCTTGTCCCATCAGAGACATCCCTCTCCCATACTCCTTGCTCATGGCTGGTAGGGCAAAGCCACCACAGCAGAAATGGTGCCCATCACAAAGGCTGCAAGGAAAACCCTGCAGGCAATGGGGGAACCAGCCTGGGGCTGCCCTCCTCTGCCATCTCCCCTCCTCTCTAACTGCATGGCAACACGGTGGGGCATGGCGAAGCGAGCTGATGGCATGTGGCGCACAGGTCTGGCTCCTTGTATCTTTGTAACCTCAAATAAAAGAAAAGTGGCTGTAGGAAGGGTGTCCTCCTTGCTCTATGCCTGCTGCATGGAAGCAGCCCCATACTCCTGGGGCAAGGCTGCTGGGGAGAGCTGGGGCCTGTAGTCACAGCAGGGCCCCCTTGCAGAGCTTGGGGTGCCAGTGGAGCTGTCAAGCCCACCCAGGATCACACAGTGTCCATGTTCCTCCCAGCACCACTGTTCCCGGGGGTCACACTGAAGAGCCCCTCCAGTGCAGGACTGGGAGATGGGCTGAACATGCTGCTCTGCACATCCTGCACAGCCAAGACTTGTCCCCAGCCCCTTTGGCAGGTGCCAGGAAAGAGCAGCGGGGCTCCCTGGCACCAGGTGAGCAGGGGACAGCAACCAGGAGCTGTGCTTCCTTGTGGCCAGCAGACATGCCTCTGCAATAGCTCTGACAGGACCTGACTGCATGGGCAGTCAAAGCTGCAGCTCCACAGTTCCTTGAGCACTCGAGCTGTTCCCCTGCTCCGAGCTCGAGGAGGGCGGGCAGCTGGGACAAAAGAGGTGCAGCCTCTCATGCTCCTTGGGCACCCCCTGTCACCACCAGCATGGCCAGACCCCTGCGCAGGGAGAGCTGCCAGCAGCTGGAGGTTGAAAAGGTGATGAGGGCCTTTGGGGACAGCAAGCGAAGGACATGCTGCCCCCAGGACACCCTTCCCTCTGCACACAGAAGCCGCCTTAGGTGAGTGTCCCGCCGGCCCGTGCCAGTGCCCCTCGCACAAAGCAGCTGCTGTGCACAGACCGCAGGCAGCTCATAAAGACCTCCTTATGCACCCGTGGCCGGCACTGCCACCAGCTCTGCTCGCCAGCTCCCAGGGCTCGGCATGGGCACTTTGCTGGAGGAGGGGGAAAAGCCTTCCTAGGGGCAGCAGAGCTGCGGGCTGGGCCAGTGGGGCTGGCCATGCTGCGTCACAAAAATCCACAGCTGGCCCGTGCTGACCGAGGAGAAATGCTGAGACACAAAGTAGAGAATTACAAGGATAAATATTTATTCCTGCACATGAGGTGTCCCAGCCAAAATGGGCACCCCAAATGTGGTTTTGCACAGGTTTCTTACACCCTTCAAACCTTCAGGTACAACACGACTTGACTAATCACTAACACCCACATTACTGATTACTAATCATAGTAAAACATTGCAAAGCAACAATATTTTTCCAGCACTTTTGCTGCTTGTCTATTGATCCAGATGTCCCTGGAGTCAGTCTTGCTAGAGTTACTGATCTATGATGCCAGAGGACACTGGGAGGGTTTCAAAGCCGTGTCAGAGGGGCTGGGATGCTGGTGTTATCTCGGTTGCCCAGGGGCATCCTTTATCCTTCATGGACAGCTCTAAGCTTCCATGAAGCAAACCCCTTATTCCCAGGGCCAGGCTGTCCATTAGTTTGTTTTACTTAAGCACGAACAATACCAAAGTCTCCAGTAAAATTCCACTACATCGTTACATCACAGTATATAAACTGAACTAATGTATATATTTAAAAAGTTAATACATTTTCATACTATAAAGACTGGTTGATATAATAGTTAGGGAAGGTAATCTTCCTAACAGCTTCCAGGGAGTGGGACGGCTGGCCCCAGCTCACAACCATCCTTCCACTGCCGGCTCCCAGAGCCTCTCCAGCCCCGGCCACCTGCAAAGTCTTGGGTGTTTTCAGAAAAACACAGCTAGTGTTACCAGCAACACTTCACAGCTGGCTTTGGGGAAACACAGGCACCCTCCTCTCCTCCCAAGGAGGCCTTTTGAAGGATCATGACTTTTCTGGCCTTCCCCATTCCCAGGATGATTCACTACCTCCCTTAGCGACGAAAGGCCGGGGACAGAGAGATGGTGCAGGGCTTTCCAACCCAAATCACCCACTGCCACCAGTCTTAGCTTGTCCCTTCGCTTGTAAGACCCCTGCCTGCACCTCAAACGATGTGACACAGGGGTGGGTGCTGAAGGGCTGGTGCTGCAGTGGGCTGGGGGGAGAAGGACCTGTCCTCAGCGGGGAGAAAGGCCTCCCCCCAGAAGGCTGGGGCATGTAGCTGCCGGACTTCCAGGCAGGAAGGCCTCGCTGGGCCTGCAGCCCCCGGGTGTGGGGCCCTCGCTGGGCCCGCAGGCCCCGGATCCGGGGCCTGCGGGCCCAGCGAGGGCCCCACACCCGGGCTCATGCGGTGCGAGGCCTCGCTCCTTTCCCCGCTCCTCCGCCGAGCGGCCGGATCGCGCCCGGCGTTTTTTGTCGCCTGCTCCCTGCCGTAGCCCCGTCCGTTGCCTTGGCGACTGGCCCAGCGGCCTGAGCCCGCTGGAGGCGCCGGGAGCTGCCGCGCCGGCCTCAGCTGGGGGCCCCGCTACCCGCCTGGGCATGAGGGGGGTACGGGGCCGCTGTCAACCGCTTCCGCGCGAAGAAGGTGAGGAAAGGGCCGTGGCGGAGCCGCCGGAGGGGTCTACCCGGCCCTCCCCAGAGCGGCTTCCCGAGTTCCCCCTCGCCCGGCCCGGCCCCCGGTGCCGGCCCGTACGTCCCGGGGAGGTGCCGGTGCCTCGGCGCGGCTGGCTGCATGCTCCCTCCCGCTACCCAGCTCTTGGCTGTCCAGTGGCTGAACATCCGAAGGGGTGAACCTGATAACTCCCGACAGACTTTACAGTTCACTAGTCAGTTAGCAACCAGCGTCAACTCAGTTACCTCTCCTCTGTCTGTGGTGACTGAGTGAGCCCTGATGGTGACTTCGTGCCCTGTTTTTTGTATTCAGTGTTTTCTGTAGCTGGGTAGAAAGGAGCGCCGAGCATACCCACAGCATAGGGCATCCTGCCAGGAAGGGGAGATGCTCTGTTCTCGAGTCTCTTCACAAACAGCTTTGTTTTTCATCAGTATCGGTGGCTAATCAGTGTATCAGCTACAAGGGAAGCCGTCGAGTTGTAAGGGAAAGGCAAGAGGAACTTTGCTTCTGAAATGGGACAGATGAAGCATTACACGCAGCTTGCTTCCTTCTTGAGAGTCTGCTACCAGACACTGCTGTGGGATGACTGCAGCCTTAGGGATAGTTTAGCCAGGAGGTAGCTTATGCCAGCTTTAGTCGCAGTTCACCACGTAAAAAATTCTGTTGAATTGTACCAAAGCTTTTGACATTAAATGACATAATGTTAAAACCATCTGGTGTTATAAAACAGCAAAGTCTTGCAGCGACACAGGGCTTCCAGGGTCTGGGTGGGCCTAGCTCCCCCAGCCAGGGTCTGATTAGGAAAAAGGAGAAACCTGGGAATTTCTTCAAATAATCTTAGCAGTTTTTGTAACAGGTAATTCAAAGTGATGCACAAGCAAGTTTTCAGCAACCTAATGAGAAAAGGATCACATGATTAGTAACTATTTATCGTTATTGATGAGCCAGTTGCCATGTAGCAATTTAAACTATGAATGCATGCAGATATTGCTAATTTCTTCAAAGACTGAAGTTAGGAATTTTTTTTTTTTTCCAGCCTGCTTGTTGGTAAGACTGTGCTGATGAGGATAAATTACATTCTTTCTTTTGTATTCTTACCCACTACTTCTCTGCCAGCTGACCCCAAAAGACATTTCCAGCCCTTTGCCTGGGACTGATGCAGGACCGTTGGTGTACCAAGATCGGAATCGTTCTGCTCACTCTTTCAGCATGTTGGCATGCTTGCTGCCTTCCAGCCCTTCAGCATTTTTCTGGTACTGGAACCATTATCAAGAATACTGCAAGTGAGCTAGAGACCTCCTCCTTTTCTTTCAGCATGCTCATGTGCAAGTTAATCAGGCTAATTGAAGTTGCTTATCCCTGTTAGATGTTAACATCCTCTTTAATTCCTAAGGAACAGTGAGCATGGTGCAGAGGTACCTCAAGTCAGCTCAGGTCCAGCAGAGCTTCTTAGTGCCGATTTTGCAATGCCACCCTGTATTGTACTCCCTAGTATCTGTTGCACCCGAGTTTTCTGTGAAGCAGAGCAGCCCAACTCTCTGTTGTTAAAAGCTCATCCTGGCTCCATGGCAAGTGAAAAGCAACAACTAATAATCCAACACAAATTGAAAAAAGGAGAAATTGCTTCTGAGCTCATAGCTGTTGTGCAAACAGGAATTATAAACATCAGGAACTTTCCAGGTTATGGTTTGTAACTCATCTTTGCAGTTAAATCTTGCTTTCTCCTGCCAGGAGACCAGGCATTGTACAACAGCTGAATAATCAAGCTGCTTCCTGCATGGATGTCTTGCATATGTAACTTTGTTCCGTTCTTCCAGCCACAGTCTGCTTTATACTTGTGTTGTGGAGCAACTCCTGCTTCTTTTCCCCTTTTTGTCATTAAGTTATCAGTTCACTTTTCAGTTTCTAGTCTTTCCACTTCCTTTGTTGCTGACAAAGGAGTCTCTGTGTTTCTGGATGCTGTGTAGTGCTAAATTGTGGTTCCAGACCACGTGCTCCAGTGGGGCCACCCGCTCTCACTACACTTCTCTGCACTAGCCGGAAGGAAAACATGGCATATCTGAGACAGGTGAAAGCATTTGTTCTGCTGTCATCCATAACAGCATTCTGACATGAACACATCCTCAGACCACAGCATCTCATACTCCATCTCTGGACTGCCACCAAAATACCCTCTTTGCTCTTTTTACTCAACTTAGGTCTAGATCCATTCAAAGACTGGCAAAACCTGCAAGTTTCCCTTAGCTCAAAGTTTGGGGTATTGTTGTTTCATGCAGACATTAGCACTTACTTTTAGAGTGTGTAATTGTTGTTTCCCTTTTGTTACTATCGATCACAAATCCCCTGTGCAGAGGGAAGTTTCTCCTCAGATGTATCATCGTTTTAGTCTCTCCAACTTTCTGTCCACCCTTGGAGCATATCTCCAGGACCAGGGCTCAGTCAAAATATTTTTGTATCACGTATTTTTTGTTTTCCATTTTTGATTTCTGTAGATGAATATCTGCAATAAACCTCCTAATAAGACAGTTCCAGAGAATTTTGGCGACGCTGTTCCTGAGGTACAGGTCCAACGCGCTCGAAGGAATGGCTGGAGCTGGCCTCTGCACCTTTTCCAGATTATTGCCTGGTTGCTGTACCTCTTCTTTGCAATGGTTGGCTTTGGAATCCTGGTTCCTCTCCTGCCCCACCACTGGCTGCCCGCTGGCTATATTGTATCCTTTGGTCAAGAGGAGAACATGGACTGTAATAAACTGTCAGTAGGATTTTTTTTAAATAGTTGTTAGGTAGCATAGAAATCATAGGAGAAAGCAGCCAAGCCAGAATCCTTTTCTGAACTATTACCGTAATCTTCGTCTTCTCCTGTCTATAAAAACCAGTTATTTTGAGATCCTCTCTGCCCTTCAACTTTAGGTAGGTCACTAACGTTCTGCTTGTCTCCTTCATCACTCTCTGTTAAGGTTACTATCTTTGCCTCCAAGGCTCCTCTGCTGTCTACTTCTGCCTATGTGTCTCCTTTGCTTTATATTATTCTTCTACAAGTGTGCTGCAGGGTTTGAGGGAAGTCATACTAAAAAAGCCCCTCCTGAAACATCCTTGCCACGATGGGCAGCCATACCTCCCTGTGCCAACTGAATGAGTCTTGAAAGGCAGCTTTATATGTTTGTAATTATATGGTGTGGTTGCTTGTGATAGCTGGCAGTTGATCTTCTCCCAGGGCCCTCCCCTGTCCTCTGTAGAAAAACTGTGAGTGAAAGACAAGGTGGTGTAGTGCGAACCTCAGAGGAGAGGTCTGTCGTGGGACAGTCTTGAGCAGCAGTTTAATACACATCTAACTGTCCTCTAAATGTGGGCAGTATCAGAAAATGAGGTGCTTATACTGTGAAGGCATCTTGTCTTGTGTGCTGCCCAGCAAAGCCTAACTCAGCCAAGCCTGATGTGTTCTCCACCTCCTGTCCTCAACCCACCTCCCTAGAGCTGTGTGCACCTGCTGTTCCTGCAGCTGGGAAGGAGAGGGACTAGAGATGGGGTGTACTGGGGAGCGATCCCAGTGCTCCCAGTGCCACCTTGTACTGTCACCTGTGCCCGTGGATGGAACTGCCTCAAGACCAGGCCCTGGGTCCTGGTGGACTAGATTGTCTGGGGAGTGGCAGACTGGAAGAGGGTATCCTGAGATTTTAATTTAATACTTAACAAGCTGGTGAGGGTTTACAATTTGTGAGCAAGTGTTTGCTTTTGTCATGTCTCCAGTAACATCTTCCTGGTGAAAATAAAATTGACTAAGTGGCTCAGTGCTAGTTAGTGCTTCCTTAGCAGAACCAGATAACCAAGGAATATTATAGAGAGAATCTTGGGAAAAGATCTGAAGAGGTGGGATATGCACTGACATCATTTATACATCTGATTTACGTATGTCCATGAAGCCTTTGATATGTTTGGGATGCTTTTGCTTATCATTGTCTTACTTACACCTGCATGATTTAGGCATTAATATCATTAGCTCACAGTAGTCTTACATCTATTTATCTTACCCAAATCCTTGGTATTATCATGGTTCAGACCTTGTGAATTTGTCTACCAAAATCTTCAAAACTCAATCTAAAGTCACTCTAATTCAACAGATTAATGTATCCCAAAGTTTTACTGCCAGTTAATAAAGCACTAATGTCTCTTTTGTGTCAAAGGCAAGTCCCTTCCCATTCTGCTACACCAATCATCAGAGCTCCAGGCAGCTAGACCTCTCAAAGACCTCCTTTTTTTCCTTACTACACTGCTCTATTTTCCATAGGCCTTAGTATGATCAATGATGTACACATCTGGGTGTATAACAAATAAACCGGAAGGTTAATTTTTGCACACATGCTCATTTAGTTGCAGTATATTGAGAAGCAAACTCTCAAGCACAACAGTACTCCAGGCATGCAGCATTGCTGCTTTGTATTTGCGTATTACATATTTGTATATTCTTTCCAAATATCGACAGTTACTTCAGGTGTCTGATCAAAAGTACTGCTAAAGCATATTTGCTCTGACTTGCTACTGTGTTTAGAAGTAAGACTCCAAACAGGTAAGATTTCAAGAAATGGTGACAAATCCTGGATACTGTCTGTCTGTAAATTGTGTAGGAGCCTACTTTAAAGGCTTGATCCTCTTCCTTGGGATTCTGACTAAGGAAAAGAAAAGCAAGGTGATCGGTACTAGTTCCTTGATATGACTTTTTTTTTCTTTCTTGGAAGTTTGGTCTTGTGAAGGGGCGTGTGCACGGCCTTAACTGACTGTTCCTTTCCAAGGAGTCTGTATGGACTAAGAAATGTGGATCTATGTCAACAATCTGCATGTGGGGTCAGATTCTGGTAAGTAAAGGTAATTTTTAAAAACTCCTGTGCTAGGAAGGACATTGCTGTGAGGCACAGTAGTATATAATAAGGAGGGTTGTTCCTGTAGATTTAATTATCTTTTTCCAGAGGGTATTTATTACAGCGCAAATGTCTCCATTAACAAAGCTCAGACTAATGAGCTGCCATCAGTTATATAGCAAGTTCTAATTCTAAGCCATATATTTCCCATCTGTGTGGGCTTTGTGTATTAAAGATGAAAATATGTGCATTAAATCACTCATACAATCCTTAACTGTGTACTTCAGTGTCCAGGAGTGTGTTTTATCTACCATTTAGTTGTTCATCTTACTGCAGTCTCCATTGATCCTGCGGATGCAAATGTGCGAGAAAAAAACTATCTGGGGCCTCTGGCCACCTTCAATCGTAATCAGCATGCACATGTCATTGAAAACCATCATTGCCATGTCTGTGATGTAGATGTGTAAGTATCTTCTCTTTTCCTTCTACTACTCTGTCTTCTTCACCATTACGCTTCACCATTAGTCTTTAATGTTAGACTGTAAGATTGAAATTGAGCTCCTGAAGCTCTATAGCCTAAGTTAAACTTCATCCTGTTCAGTTAGTTGGGTAGGTGCCTGCTGTCAAACGTGTGCATGGTTCTGTATTTTATTTAATTGCTCACATGTTGTGTGGAGAGGACTGTGCTGTTCTGTGTTATCTGGATGTTGGTGTTTGACCGAACGACATGTGACGTGTGTGTGTGTGCTTGTATCTGGCTAGATGCTAATACAGTAGCAGGAAATGCTTGGAGGGCAGACATTAAGATCAAGCTTTGAAGAACTGCTAAAGGGTTTCAAATAAATCAATGATCTCCAAATTAGAAATCATGCGTGCATTGAAAGGCCAGTTTGCAGTGTTTGGGATTGTGGTCCAATGATGACCAATAAGTTTGGGTGTTGAAGTTTTCCTGATGTAGAAGATTTACCCACTATTACCATCTCTACTGCTGTATGCCCCTGTATTTGTCTCACTGGGAAGTCATGGTAATGAGCTGTTGCTGCCACGCTAACGCCACCCTTTCTTTGGCAGGAGTGCCAAGTCAAAGCACTGTGGAACTTGCAACAAGTGTGTCTGTGGCTTTGATCACCACTGCAAATGGCTCAACAACTGTGTGGGAGAGAGGAATTACTGGTAAGAAACTGGCATTGTGACAGGAGCACAATACTGCATCAATGATGTTGTCCCTTCTCTTCTCAAGATTCCTCTCCAGTCTGTACTCAGTCACACAGAACCACTTTTCTTTCAGACCCCAGCTGAATAAAATCAGTCATGGGAAAACTAGATGGAAAATGCAAGCATGATTATGACATTCAAATAACCAGGGATAAAACTCCTACACTTAGAATTTTGTAGCTGAACATCTATGAGTAAAAACAGAGAATATAGTCGTCTTATTTGGTATTAGGAAAAGCTTATGGGATGTTAATTGTGTGTCCTTAATGCTTCTGGGAGCTGGAGTGGGAATAGAACCATGACCGTGCTGTTCCCATCTCTGAAACAACCTGCATCCAGATTGCATGCTTTC
Organism: Pelecanus crispus; assembly: GCF_030463565.1. Classification (NCBI taxonomy): domain Eukaryota; kingdom Metazoa; phylum Chordata; class Aves; order Pelecaniformes; family Pelecanidae; genus Pelecanus; species Pelecanus crispus. Next base: position 26,020,277 of record NC_134650.1, read on the forward strand.
CCTACTGGACTTGCCAATTGGCAGGAGTTACAGCAGCATATAGGCACCTCTAATCTGTGCCAGGTTTAAGATAAAGAATAAGGAGGCTATCATTGATTATTGCTTCTCAGTTTACTTTCCTGCACTAAAACCACATGGAAAGCAAAGAGTTGTTACTGCTGGGTGCCACGTTAACACTGCCTTCAGATTTTGTTCAGGGAACTCTTTGTCTGTCCTAGATATACTTGATTGTTTTGTAACTATGGTTGCTCTAAAGGGTCACAGTTTAGTCCCTCAGGGTAACAAATCACAAGTAAGACTGTTAACCAGTATCTGTCATAAGTGTAAGAAACATCACAGTAATTTGGGATAGCTGTCTATATCTCCATCTTTATTAGAGGCTGGGATTTTGAATTGTATGTGTGATGTTATTGAAGCCACTCAGACTTCTCACCTTCTTGGCAGGCTCTTTTTGAATAGCGTGCTGTCTGCCATTCTGGGCCTTGGGCTTCTGCTGCTCGTCGCTTGCTACGTCTTTGTGGAGTTCTTCATTGACCCCATGATGCTTCGCTCCGACTGGCACTTTGAAGGTACTAGCAGTGCTTCAGTTGAGCATCCTGTGAATTAGCCAGCATATCTTGATATGGGATTGGATTCTGTGGACTCTGCCACTGAGGAGGAACTCCATTCCTTACTCTTTCAATTTTATATTTCTGCGAGAGTATCTCTGCTCAGCTGGATGGAATGTCTTTCTATCCAGAGCTGACTAACTGCTCTTCCTAAAGGCCTTGCAGACATAAGATTTTAGACCTCCAGTGCATAATGGGTCTGCAGCTACTTTTGAGTTAACAATATTTCCAGCTGTAAAGTTTAGTTAGAGATAGTTAATACCTGGACAACCTAATTACCTCCAACTCTTTTTGTTTTACAGCTCTAAAAAACCACACGGACCGCTGGTTTGTGTTTCTTCCTGCAGCTCCTGTTGAGACTCGGGCATCTGCCATTTTGGTCACGGCTGGGATATTTATTCTTCTGAGCCTAATGACCGTGATCCTGCTAGGCCACCTCTTGACCTTTCACATCTATCTTAGTAGGTATTATGTTCTTGTCATCTGCATCCCCATTTCATTTTTGCTTAGCTGCTTCTACTCATTCTGCATTCACTGTGTGTTCACCCGTGTCACAAATATACGCACATTGTGCAAGATTGCCATTGAAAGGTAGAAACTTTGGGTTTAACATTATACTTCTGATTTTCCCCCAGTACCAGGTAGGATTATCAGTGCATGTTCAATATGGGGCTTGTGTTGGGTCTGTGCATTCTTGTGTCTAAGCTATGTTATCCTGGAACTGCAAGCACATTGGAGAGTAGTAGAGAGGCCAGGTGGGATAAACTGGTGAATTCCAGCTCAGTGCCAGCGATGGCAGACTCAGCTTGGCTCTGCATATGGACTTTTGTGAGTAGTCTCTTCACTGTGCTCCCTAGTACTTCTGTTGTGTGAGAGAGCCTGTTTCTCTGTTACCCCAGAGAAATGCAGACGGTGTTGATCTAAATTTCTAATAGGAGGCCTGACGTCCTGGTCAAGGTCCCTTTATGGAAGTTGTACCGTATCAGCAGAAAATGACTTGTGGAATTCAGAGGAAAAGGTGTTCAGAAAGGCTCCTCATTAGATCTCCTACTTGTTGCTCTGTCAAGAAGGGATACTTATGTTTGTTTACGTACAAATGGGCATCAAAAACCTTTTTTCAGCCATTATCTAAAATGAAGCCAATGCTATTAAGTCATGATGAGAAAAGATCTTACACTTGTAGTAGTCTGTGGTGCCAAAACTAGGGAAGAAGGGATGTGGTAGAAGAGAAATGAGGACAGTGGTTATAGAGGATCTTTGGATGGATTTTTAGGTTGTCAGTTAACAGCGATGCAGATGCCAACACAAACTAGGTCAGCACAAACCAGTGCAGCTCCAGAAGCACAATAGTTGCACTGCTTAAGTGTAGCGTTTGATGGGTGAGTGTTCCTCAGCTGGCATTAACGTTACAGTTACTGAGGTCATTGACCCTCATTTTCCTTTTACAGCCTCTTTGAGCTTAACTTAAATTTGGTCACACTGCGATTTTGCTTTCTTGGTGGAATTGGAAGTTGACTTTGCTGGGTTAATGGCGATGCCTTGAGACTTCAAAGGTCGATCTAGCACTGTAGAAAGACTAAAAGCATAACAAAGCTGGGGCCACTCCAGGAAGATTTCTTTTGGATGAAAAAAAGGATTATTCGGTTTAGTACTGAGCGGTATTTATCTTGTCTTTGTGTACAACTTCCACAAGAGGGTGCTCCCTCCTTGTGATAAAGGCATGCTTTCCCTTGTCAAACAGAAATGTGCACATCTTACACTAGTTCTACTCTAGGTTTGGGGGATTTTTTGTTACTGTTGTCTGGGGGTGATTTTTTTTCCTCTTTCAGAGTAAATTTTGAGCCAAATTAACTTTTTCTGGCTTAATTTTAAATCTTTATGGCTGGCATGGAAACCGAATTTAATTATTGTTAATTTTTGTTAGTGTTTTATTACATTACAATCTGCTACCCTCTTGAAACTGGTTCCAGCTGTGCAGAAGTGTGGTGTGTAAGTCCTTGCTTAAAAGGAGTGATGTTACCATATTGAAGACTATATTGTGTGTCACATATGAGCATGCATTACACTTACAACTGGGATTCAGGGAAATAGACAAAGTATGTCTTTAATTAAATTCCTCTTATTTCACACCTGTAATTGTCAATAGTCTCATCTGAATGCTTTAAGGTAGACAGTGTTGGAATGAACTGTCTAACCTCTTTTGGCACTAGAAATACAGTTTGCCAATTAAAATGTAATTACTGTTCATCAGTATTTCTTCATAAAACTTTTTAAAAAAAAAAAAAATTACAGAAAGAAATTAGCACCCCTATTGTGGTATTGCCTTTAAGCTTCACATAAAAACCCCTGGCTTAAGTCAGGTACGACTATGAAAATTTTAGAAACTAGTTTTGTTACAAGCACAGTGAAATTTTCAGAATAGTCTCCTGATTTTAATTGCTCACTGCTATCACTCAAAAGGAATGAGGTAGGTTATTCTCAAAATAGCAGGTCCATGTATTGAAAATTACCAGTCTTGATTGAGACTCAGTTCTAGAGGCATTCAGTGAAGCATGGCTCTTCAGAAGTTTGGAGGGAGGGTATTTTTTTTTCTCCAATACGGAGAGGCCAATAGTAAGCAGAATAAAAAGGAAAAAAATAGTAGGGAATATAGGAAAGTATATGGGGCTCTTCACAGGCTGTAATTATATATTGCACAGTATGTGCTGCAGTGTTATCTGGCCAGACAAATGCAATATTTTTAACTAAATAGCTCTATTAAAATATTTTAAAAGTTACACTGTTAAGTATTCAGAAACCAACAAACTCTAAATTAAAAATGTTTATAGCCCTTTGCTTATGAAGCAATATTCTGTTTCTCAAATAAAGCATACGGTACCATTCTAGGAGCGTTTGCCAGCACCCTGTACTGTCCCCGTTAAGTGCATTCACTAATCACTTGGCTGCAGACTCACATTCATTTTTATGCTCTGTCTTCCTGGCCAAATGGATCTTGAATTCTTATTTCTTCATAAGGTCATTGCTTTAACAGGAGGAGCACCTTCTCCTCCGCTCTTCCCCACGTCCCTGTGAAGTAGGCCTGTGTTTAGGGCATGGCTTTGAGAGGTAAGATATTACTGATAGAAATGTCTTCAGGCAGAGGAAAGATTTTAGTCTGGATATCCCACATCCTAGGCATCTGCTTTAACTACTACACTTCTGTAAAAAGGAAGAACGACTACCAGGCTGTGCACTAAAAATCTTCAGCATCCATTTCTGGGTTTTGTGTTCTAAAAATACCATAACAGGGTCATTATGGGAGGAATGTCTGAGTTTTGGATCCTCATAGTGTTTTGGGTCTCATGAAGAAACCAAGCTGCTCAGAAATGTCACATGCTTTTGGTCATTCATGGAAGCAGATGTGTTTGGTGGGGGGAGCCCTTGAGAGCACATAAACTCAGGCACATATAAACTCTGAACATGTCTATTCGGCACCAGACCACTTGGTCATTTAATGCTCACTGTTTTGGACGTTAAGTGTCTCAATCTTCATTACGGGATACCCTAACAAGCCAAATTTCTTTTCTCCATCTAGCATCACATACCTTATGACTACTCACTGAGCTTTCTGTATGATACAGATCTTACCCTTATTGGGTATGAGTAATGGATTTGCTTTGAAATGAGCTGAACAAATTACTACAGTATAGAAGGCTGTACCATGCATATGAGGGTTTAGAAGAATAGTGGGACTATGAGAAAGTGTGATGATGACGATAAAGGATACAGTAAGATATACAGTGCAAAGGTACTTCCGGCTTAGATTATCAGTCTTTTCATGTTTATAGTTACTGTTTGATTGTATAGTTATACAGACTGTTTGTACAAGTGTAATCAGGGAGTGGCCTTTCCTGCACTGACAGCTCTCTTTCTTTCCTCCCTTCCAGTGTGGAACAAATTGACTACGTATGAGTACATCCTGCAGCAGCGTCCCCAGCAAGAGGTGAAAGAGGTAGACAAGCAACTGGAGTCTTGTCCCTCCCAAGTGAGACCCAGTCAGGTACTCATTGTACTTTCAGTCCATTTCTCAAAAACAGCCTCGCTTGTCTGTAGTGTAAAGTTTGCTTCACTTTTGTGAGCTCCAAATTTTAGAGCCGGTTGCTAAAGATAAGACTTTAGAGGTACTTTGGTGGAGTCGAGTAGGATGTGAGAGAATGTAAGGCCTGTAATTTGATGAACACTTTAGGCATAAGCAAATACTACTTTCAAAGGAATCAATCCCACCCACTCTCTTCCTCCACCACTTGTTTTAGGCCCTGCACTATCTATTCTCTTCTGCCAGCGCAGCTGTTCATTACAGTCATGCAGTGAACAGGGTGGGGGAACTCATCTGGGTAAGAATAAACTTTATTAAAAAAATAGTTGAGCTCATGTTTAGCTCTCCCATCTCCCTCCCATTTGGTTCACCAAGCAGTCATATAAATGCCCGTGTCAGCATGAACGAGGATGGCTGAAGAGTGGGAAGGGTCCTGTCACTAGAAAGGACAGGACCATCTGTTTGGGTGGCAGTGCACATCTTGCTGGCTTACTGGAGTGTTATCGCAGGTCATGACTGAAAGTGAGACAGGGTCTAAGGCTGGAGAAACTGGGGCTAATCATCGAGCAGCTAATAATACCAAATAGTTTAACCATCTTGAAAAGGAAAAGAACACCAATCTTTTTCAGAAATGACCCAGATGTCTGCTTTTCTTTGAATTGAATCTACATAGTAATAAGAGTCCTTATGATTACCATGATGTTGATTTGTATGTCTGTATAAAGACTTCTACAAGCTTTTTAATGCTATTACACTCTGCAGTGACATATATATTCTGCTATGAATTGAGAGGTTCAGTGTAATTTATTTTGCTGCAAGGCAGCTCTATCCCTGGAGTTACTCAAAATTTGACTGGACAAACTTTGTACTGGCTTTGATGGGGGAGTTGGGCTACAAACTTCCAGAAATTCTTCGTAGTCTAAATTATTCTGTGATTCTGTGAGCCCCTGGAACTTTATCTAGCTTTATGCAAGTAAGTTACCTACTATACAACCAGGTTTATATTTCATAAGAAATTAATTAAATCCAAGCTTCATCCAAGTATTCTGTGTAGACACTGGGATCTCTCTGGACTCATTCATAGTTCTTCACTATCAAAGCAAAGGGGAAAGTGAGCTAATTCCCTTTCATTTAATATGGAGACCCCAGCTTTTTGTATATATTTTTTTACTGCCTTGGAAAAGTTGAACTTTCAGTTTAAACAGAGGTTTCCATAACAACAAAAATATTTGGCACTTTGAGCCATAGAGCTTTGCTTACCATGAAAATTAAAACATTAATAAAGTATTAGCTCTAATAATTTCCTAGTTACTGAATTTTGATTGATACTGAAAATATATTTGAACAGGGATGGACTCTGTGTGTGTGCACATTTGGGATGCAGCCATTCAGTTATGTTCTCCCATCTGCTCTGGTGCTTATCTAGATATGTGTGAATATGGTTAATTTGAAGCAGCAAGCCTGGAAGAAGCAGGGTGAAAATGAGTGCTGTGTTTCAGGACTGCAGTTAGTACCTTGGGGAACAAGAAAGACTGGATGATGCCCAGTAACATTGTTAAGAAAAATGTTAACCCACCAGATTTTCCTTGTTTCTTACATAGCAACCAGAGATAAACACAAACAAATAGATTGGAGTATGAGTACACTAAGTGACTTGCCTTTTGTAAGCTGTGTTGACTACAGCCTTCTTTAGCTTAAACACAGAAATCCTTTGTAATTGATCCAAGATGTTGCAAGCATAAAATGGAAATCATCCTCTTCCCACTTTTGTCTGAACTGTTCATTCATTTTAGGGAGTAAGAAGAAACATGCATTTCCCCTTTAATCCTTGTTTTTGAGCCGTATTCAAGCTTGGGTGTTGGTTTTGGCTTCAGTTTTCCATGTTTGTCTGTGGTTTAAGTCTTCGGCTATGTTCAGGTTAAAGGATTCTTATGTGCTTGTAGAATCCTTCTCAGAACATGCACAAAGTAAAAGCCCTAATTTTGCACACTTGAGTGGTTCAGATGTCACAAAAAATGCAAAACAGTTGGACATATACAGCTTTTGCCTCTATTTCTATACCCAAAGCAGCATGTGCAAGTAACGGGTTTTTTCTGTAGGCAGTTGCATAGCAGTCCAAAGAAATATGAACCAAACCAAAACCGGTGCTTTAATGCATAAGTGCATTCATACCAGGGAGCTGGCTTTCATAGTGAGGCCAGCTGGGATGTGATTTTTTTCACATTCCTAAAGCTTTGAACTTGCTTTGGACACTGATTCAGGTTGGTGAAGCTTGATTTTAAATAATAAACATGGATTTTACTCAGATTCCCTCACATTTTCAATATTGCTTCTCTCTTCCAATGTCTGGTTAAGATGAACCTAGTCTTCACTCTCAACCTCAATGCTTGCAACAGACCCACTTTCCCTGGGACAAGAATCACTTTTTCCTGTTCAGTTCTGCCTCTCCTCCAGCCAGACAACATTTCAAGGGCACTGGCTGTCACTGAAGTGGATAGTGAGAGCAGCTGAAGCAGGCAAGGGAGCTAAATTCATCCTGAAGTTGTAACCACGAAACTTGGGGTGGACACAGCTGGTATTCAGCCTGTAGAGGAGGTCTGAGCATAACCAGGATTTGCAAGGTGGCAATGAACTTGGGCAGTCTGTTGATTGAGCAGTCTGTTTTCAGCAAGAGTAAGAGCTGAATCCTAACAACCCAATTGCAAAGGGTGGCTTTGTCTTGCTGTTGCAGTTGCTAGCTGTCCTGCTAACAGCTGAGGGAGGCTGGGACTCGGTGCTGTGGTTGTAGTTTTTGTCACACTGAGAGAATGTTGTATTTTCTACTGATCAAGTCTTCTTCCATTTGTTTCTGCTAGTCAGCTCTAATGGTTTACTTTCTTTTATGTGGCAGCTTTGGCTATAAAGGTGGCTGAAATGAACAAGATGGATTTTAAAAAACTCTTTCATTCCCTGCTTGGAAAGAGTTGTTCGTGATATTCTCAAGATGTATCCTTTATTAATCTTCTTTGAAATGCCAGTCCTGCAGTCCCATCTGTATGCTGTGGACATTAAGCCCTGATCATTTTCAGTTACTCTGCGCAGTTGTATGAGGTTGTCTCCTGCTGCGGCTCATTTCAGCCACAGCGTGCTTTCCTCTGAAAAAACCTACATCTCCCTGGCCATATGCTTACAGTGACACGAGATTGTGTCTAGTCTCCTTCATTTGTGACTCAGGTGCACGAGGCTTGGATGTAAATGTTAAGAATTTGGTCCCCAAGGAGATTTCATTACGAGGACAGGCTGAGAGAGCTGGGGTTGTTCAGCCTGGAGAAGAGAAGGCTGCGAGGAGACCTTATTGTGGCCTTTCAGTACTTAAAGGGGGCCTATAGGAAGGATGGGGGCAATCTTTTTAGCAAGGCCTGTTCTGACAGGACAAGGAATAATGAATTTAAACTAAAGAAGAATAGATTTAGACTAGACATAAGAAAGAAATTTTTTTCAATGAGTGTGGTGAGGCACTGGAACAGGTTGCCCAGAGAGGTAGTGGAGGCCCCATCCCTAGAAACATCCAAGGTGAGGTTGGCTGGGGCTGTGAGCAACCTGATCTAGTTAAAGGTGTCCCTGCTTACTGCAGGGGAGTTGGGCTAGATGACCTCTAAAGGTCCCTTCCAACCCAAAGCATTCTATGATTCTATGATTTGAAGAAACCTTTATGTACATTTGGTGTTCAGTTGATGATGAGCAATGATCTGACATCAGTTACAAGTTCTATTTGAAATACATGTGGTCAATTTCCGTAGATTATTAATCCTGCACTTGGATAAACCCTGCCTATAATAGCCCCAACTAGCATAATTCTCAAATCAGAAAGTTCTAGTGTTTGGGTTTGCTAAAACAATTGCCTTCAAATTTAATGTTACCACCTATAAACCAGCTGCAAATTCCTTTCCACCTCTTTTTTTTCTTTACAAGACCAATTAAACTCAGCATGTTACAAAAGGCAGCAGGCCTGAAGTCTTTCCAGTTTGGCAACTGTCTTATCTAACAATCACAAGAATCCTGAGACTTGAGACATTGATGCCAAGATGTTCAAAAGCAACTAGCAATTTTGGAGTATGTCTTCTGGTGTGTAAAGAAGGCTGGCCAAAGTTGATCAGACCAATGTGCTGGCTCTGACACTGGCCAATTGTGGATGCTGAGAAAGAATGCAGGAGTTTTAGTCCCCAGTACCCTCTCCCAGCACTTGGCAATATATGTTAGGGGCTTTTGGAGCACAGAGCTTCGAATGGCTTTGTATTTGCTGTTGTCTTCCACAAGCTTTTCTCATTTCTTCTTGAATCCATGTAACATTTAGCACCTGGAGCATCCTATGGCAGTGAGTGCTACAGCTTATTTCCATGCTGTGTCAAAAATGCAGCCTTTCTTCTGTTTCTTTTGAAAGTACTACCTGATTTTTTTCATTTGATGTTCCCTAAATGTTGTGTTAGAGAGAAGGTAAACAATTCTGTGATTCTGTGAATTATTCCCCATTTGCTTTCTCCACTCATATCTGCCCTGAGTATTTCCTCCCCTGACTGAAGAGCCCTGGCCCATTAGCTGTTTCTTATACAGAAGCTGCTCCATACTTTTCATTGGTCCTGTCACTCTTCTCTGTACCTTCCTCCAGGTCTTCTGTGGGGAAGATGCTGGAACACTATAAAGAATCCAGTGTCCAGGCTGCCAATTAATTTATTCAGTAACATGAAACTGTTTTCTTTTTGGAGTTTTTTAATGCCTTTCCTTTTCATTCCTACCATCTGAAATTATTTCTTGGCTGACACTGAATGTGCAGCTCCATGAATTCTTTTCTAGTTCAGAGACCATTGCTTTGTATGTAAAGTTTACACTACTTTTCCCATGTGCATCACTTTACGTCTTTACATCTAGCAATATTGATTTTTGTGTGCATTTTATCATCCTGTAATTCAATATTGGAAGAATCTTCTGCAACTCTTTGCGGCTGGCTTTCATTTTTATTGCCTTACATAAGGGAGTATCATCATCAGACTTCATCTCACTGTTCTGCTCTTTTGTCAATTGTTTGTGAATTTGTTGAAGTGTAGAGGCCCTGGGTCTCTCAGGAACCCTTTCGTGGGACGTCCTACTTTGTCTTCATTTTCTCAAGTTTGCTGATCAGGCTGTTCAGACAAATAGGTCCTCATGAGCTTGTTTAAGCTTTTTTGGAAGCTAATGCGTATCACATTTAAAATCCCTCCATCTTTACCACCTAAAAGTTGCCTTAAAATGCATGTGTCTTTGTAGTCATTGCACACTAAAATGTTTAAGAGGAAGTTGTCTTCCTAATTATTCAAGTTTAAGAGCGGCTGAAAAGTAGTGTCAAGGTTCTCGTGAGCATGGTTTATCCTTTTTGACAATGGAGCTTCATATGCTGCATCAGTTGGTGCTCTGACATCTTAACTGTGTCCTTTTGAGGGAGAACTGAGAGCCCTTTTCTGTAATGCAGACACTTGGATTTAGGAGGCTTATTCATTGAGTCTTCTTGTATGTTTATGAAAATACGCAATCTTAAAGTTCAGGATGGCATTACTTTGAATTCATCTATACCTGAGGCAAATGAGCGGTGTATCACATTCATTTTTTAAAAAACAGCAGTAATTAGCCATACAGGATTCACACAAGAAACAGAAAATACTTCATGTTTTTCCTGTATGTTGCATGCTTTCATTTTCCTCACATCTATTTTGAATTTAGAAGAAGTTTTTTGCATTCACTGCTTAGCTCCTATGATTGAACTGTGTAACTAATGGAGGCTTTAAGTGATATTTTGAATGTGCTCCCAAGAAATGATTAAGCTGGTCTCCATAAGTGTGATTTGTTTTTGTCACATGAAATACTGAATGGACTAAATGAATGAATCAGGGACTTCTAACTGTCTCAATCTTGGTTTTCCATCTTCTTAAGCAGCAGACTCCAGCTGAGTTTTGGCCGTGCTAGGTGTAAGGACAGAAAATGTCAGGCATGTGGCTGAGGAAGGAGGAAGAAGACATCTCTGTAGTGAAAATCCCTCTTCTCCACTCGATGACTATATTGGTCTGAAAATGTTAAATCTTTTCTTTTTTTTTTTTTCAGGAGGCAGACTTTTTTTCAGATAACCCTGGCTATACAGACCCTGGTATTCAAGTAGAGGATTTCTCAACAGCAACTTCAGGAAAAAGGTGAGTAAAGTCATAGATAGGAGTCTCCCAGCAGCATGTATAGCGAATGGGAAATTGTCATCAAAGTCACTGATGGACCCTAAGACCAAAGTACTTAGGAGGATAGGGAGCACAAATATTTTGACCAAGGCATGGTGAAATCTTTGAGTTTCAGGATGGTAAATACCTGCAGGAGTATTTGCCTTCCCTCCCCTGGGAAAATATCTTTCCTAGAATACTCTGTTTAGGCTGTTTTATATTAAAATTACTTTAAAGCTACCCGATTTGTCCTGTAATTCCTATATTGATTCATTATAGTTATATGATTTCAGGTTCTCAGGTTCGAGAGATGAATCACAACAGCAAAGTTTGTAACACAGGCAAGCACCCATGGGAAAACAGCATCCTTGTCTCTTAATTAATCCCTGCCTATTAACTCATGTCCCTGGGGAAGGGAGAGGAAAGAAACAGTTCATATTTTACACAGTTGCACAGAATAAGTTACTCTGCAGTCTTGCTGGGAATGCTGTGCAAGGCAGGGGATGATTCAGTCAGGCTGATGTGTATGTGCAAGCAAAGTGGACATCAGTGTTAAGTCATGTCTAAGGGAAGGACCTTGTATATCTGCCGTGTGTTTTAGCTTTTCAAAGCTCTATGTCCGCAATGATGAAGCTGAACCCCCGCAGAGCTCCTCTCCTGACCTCTCATCTCTTCACTTTGCAGTCCCTTCTCAGGTAAGCAGGAGACTTGCTATATACCATAACCTCTGCAGCTGACAATTCACCAGGTTGCATGGGTGCACACTCACTCTAGCATGGACTGTGGTTACCTTCTTTGTACACATGCTCTCCCTGTCCTCAGCATGTATGTGCAGGTGTGGCTGTTGCCCTGCAGTCACTACATCCAAGCGATACTCTCCTGTCTCAGCTCACACATGTGATCAGATATATTCTGCAGTTCCCTCATAAGCTCACAGGCTCAGCTGTAATACAGCTGTAATACAATGTCTTGCTGCTCCAGTGCAGTTCAGTGACTGTATCTTTACTACTTCATTGATGTAACAAGCTGTGCATGTTTCTGTAGAGCAAAATCCAACAGTTTATATGTTCAAATATGGAAGTTAAAGCATCTGCCCAGGGGAAGATGGTGTATGTGGATATGAAACTTGAGTATGAAACAGCTGTCCAAAGTCAAGTTTTCTGTGCTCTTGATATTCACATACCTACGTCCAGATTCCCTCCCCGCTTGCTTAAATGGCAGGTGCTGGTGCTTTCCCCATTCCCTCCAGGCTTACTAATCAAAGTCTTGTCATCTGGATGATAAGAAAAAATCCTTTTCAACTGTACTTGTATTTTGGACAAGAGCTATCTCTCTCTTGAGATGTCCTGTGCTATGTGACTTTTGGTCCCCTCTTCTAGTTTGACTCTAGAAATGCATTTGTCCACAAGTCTCTCATACCTCCTGCATGAGACAACAGCTTAAAGGTACCTATACACAGAGAATCGCTGTATGCAGATAATGTGTGTGTTCATTAAATACCTGTTCTTTATCATTGCTTTATAGTAACTCAGTCTTAAACTATAAAATATTCTTGGTCTTTTGTCATACCTAATGCTCATTATTAAAAATAGGAGGAATTAAAAAGAGGTAGAAATTTAAAAAAATTAGTGTCTCATTACTTTGGGCTGATGAAGTGACTTCCCTTCTCTTGGACCTCTTGCTTTCACAGCAAAAGAAAAAAAGAAGAAAGAAGACACATAGAGCTTCTTCCTCAGCAATGGACAGCAGACCTAAAACACACACTAGACCTTGGCCCTTTTTCCCAGATCCCCAGTCAGGTGAGAGTGCACCAGTCAGCTTCTCTGCTTCTGGACTGGATTTCTGGTTGCTGGCATACAGAAATGAAGTGTGTCATGAAAACCCAGCACTGGCAAAAAGTTAACTTGCCTGAGAAGCGAAAGTGAGTGCTTCTGAGTGCTTGGAGGTACTCTAAAATGATCAGACTTGGGTACACTGCTGAGTGTAGAGTTCTGTAATTTTGCATAAATATTTAACACTAGTGGATCAGCCATATCAGAGTTCCTTGTTGACATCTTTGTGGGGCTGAGGGATATCTCTCTCTCTTCTTAAGGTTTCTTCTCCCTTTCTTTCCATCTGTAGAGTTCCCAGCCACAGCTGCTGCCACCTCATCTTCCCACAGCCTTCGCCTCTTAGTGCCAGCTTTTCCTCTGAGAGCTGCTCTGCCCCCCAGCAACACCAGCTTCATCCAGGCGGCGGGACCCCCAACTGACTATGACTCAGAGTCTGTCGAGTCCATGGATGAGATTCCTGTGGCTCAGACTCGCCTTGGGAGCACAGCCCTTCATAGGCCTCCTAAGAATAGGTCAAGCAACTCTCAAGACTATCCCTTGTCCACAGACAATCCCAGAGGTGACAGGAAGAAGAATCTGTATTCTGGGCACAAGGTAAAAAGGAAAAGCTGCCAGCAAGACAGATGCATGGAACAAGACCTGGAACTTTTTTCCAAGATTCCTGCTGTGTTTGTAAGTAAGAGCAGTGGAGAACCTCATGTCTCTCAGCCCCAGCCCAGTGAGAGCACATCCGAGCCACACCACAGAAAATGCACCAGCAAGCAGCACGTGGGCAAACATGATCCATGCTTTAAGGACATAAGGACAAACACCACGGCGGCCTAGTGATCAGCGTTCCAAAGCCATAGCCTCTGGGGACCAGGCAAGAGGTTCTCTTTGTATTTGTGTGTTGCTTTTCAAAGATCTTGACTCCAGTGACTCATCTTTTTCCCTGGAGGTAGCAGCATCCCTTTACCTGATGCTGTCCATCTTCCAGCAGAACTGGCTGAGAGGCAGTAAAAACCCCGCTGCATCATTGTTTCTGGCTGCTGCCTCTTCGTAAGACAGGAGTGCCCCTGAGCCCAGTTCCACTCTCTTTGTCAAGGGGGAACAGCTTCCTCTGATAGGGATGTGCCCAGGGCTGCCACTGGTTAAGGACTGCAGCATTAGTACTCTGTACAGTGCTAAGGGACTCATGCTTGCTGTGTGTGCATGCTATCACACTGCAGTGAGACATTTCTCATGCGTGGCCAAAGGCAAGAGGCAATAAGGTAGCCAACCTGAGGTAGGCATATTGCTAGAGAACTATAGTGATTTCCATAGGAAGGGGCTGTACCTTCCTGGCCCTCTGCACATTAGTACTGCAGTAACTTTCTGGGAGAGTGCATGGGGAAGAACAAGGCTGCATCTCTGTGGTTCCCTGCACCCTGAAAACTAAATTTCACATCTGCCTACACCCTGCTAGACTTTGGATCATGTGCAGGGGCTTCAGCAGGTGGTCAGGGAATAACCTCAGGATTGTCCTGTCCCTATACTGCTTTCCACTGTGCACCCTCAAGCCCAATTCACCAGCATGTATTCTCTAAGGCAGCATAGTTTGACCTGCTCCGCCTTCCCAGCAGCCTAGGGTGCTGCCCCACAGTACAGCTTTCTCATCAGAAGCTCTGGGATACAGAAGGTCCTGAAACCTTTCAATTTGCTGGGCTGTCAGATCCACATTAGTCCACAGCCAAGCCTGGAGTCTCTGTATTGCAGAAAAATCCTGCACCAGACGCTAGCATGTAGCCAGTGCCTCGAGTCGCAGCACCCTGTGCTGGTGGTGAGAAGCAGAGAGCTGTGTGGGCTGCCAAGCTACAGCACCTCATCTTTCCCTGCCCTCTTGGCTTCCCCAGGCAGCACGCCTCATTTCAGATTCCTGGCTGAGTGCTGAGGCTGGGGCTGCCAGCAAGCCCAGATCTGCCCAGCAGCCAGCTAACCTCAGATCCCAGGACAGCAGCTATACACACATCCCATGGATGTGCCTGACAAGATTTGTCATTTCACAGCTGTGGCACCTGCACAGCCCCTGCCTCCCTGGCACAGCCAGCACCCTGAGCAGTTGGCTTGGCCAGTTGCACTGTTTCTGGACAGGCCCCTCGTGCTGTACGGTGCTGGCGTGTACGAACACATAGGTGCACCAGCAGAGAAGAGGAAGCCTGGGAAGTCTATCACCCTACCAAATGTTTTGATGCATGGAAACCACAAACAACCCTTTCTCCAGACTACAGTGGGTACAGGTCAGGGAAGAACAAGACAAAGTATGGTCCTATGTGAGTTGAGCTAAGCTGTTCCTCCCCTTGCCTAGCTGTCTGCAAGCATTCATCAGAAATGGTTCAGAGCAGGACAGGCAATCTGGGGACGAATGCTCTTTGGGCACAGCCAACACAGGACAGGCAGACTGGACTCTGAGCTTTGATGTATGTACTTCCCAGCCGGGCTGTTGCCCATCATCCCAGTGCTCACACTGGCTTCTGTGCTGCTCTGAGGTACACACAAAGTCCACTTCCCCTGGAGCTTTAGGCCCACACAGTTTTCCTTCTGGAGAGCTCAATTCAGCAAAGAGAGGCAGGAAGGTGCCTGCTGTATGTTGAAAGCCTCTGCCCATTCTGGTAGCACCCCTGAATGCCAGCAGTTGGCCCAGCTGCCTCAGGAAGCACCCCAGCTCTATCACCTGGCCAACACCACGCTGTGTGGTGCTCATGCAGTGGACATTTCAAGTAGTGCTTGCCTTCAAGGAGAAGACAATGTGCTGCAGCTGCTCCTGGAAACACATGATCCTTGCAGAGCTGAAGCTGGAGTAGGGGAGTCCTCCCTTTGCTGAATGGTTTATGGGGTAAGTGTGGCTCACAGACAGGACCATCCAGGCTGAGCACTCTCTGGGAAAGTCCTTGGGAAATTCTGGCAAGGCAACATAGACATGATCACTGACCCCAGGCTTCTTTAAAGGGCTGTCTTACCATCCTTCTCTGTTGTTGGATTTTTGACTCCCGAAAGAGCTGGAATGAGGAGCCTTGACTCTTCATCGAGTTATACGAGCCATTAATCAGCAAAAGTGAAGTCTTATGCAGCTGTTGAAGTCATTATGTCTAAATTTGCAGGAAGGGTTGGCCTGTGGTAACGCTCCTTGCAGCTTCCCTTGCTGCTGTGGCCAGTGGTACCTGCTGGCAGTGTGACCCTTTGGAAAAGCAGGCATGTGTGGGACCAACCCTTGCGGACCAGCAGGCATGGCCCTGCTTGTCTGCAGAGACCAGGGCATCTGCTCACTGATGGATCCTGGATAAAGTCCTTCCAGTTGTTTCTCCTCATATCTGCTATCATCCAAGAGAACTACACTCTGCAGTAATGCTGGGCTCAGAGTTTTCAAAGGCCAGCTGTCCCCCACCCAGAAAGCATTGGTAATTTCTCTCCAGCAGGTGCCCCTGAGGAGACCTCTTGTGTTTTCTTATCCTTTGTCCGTGCAGAACCTGTCCCAAAGTCATGTATGGAGCTCTTTAGTAGCTCTATCCACAATAAAATTTTCTATGCCCTTTGCTAAATGGTTTCCTCCTTTTTTGCAGTCATTGATTTATCTGCCCAGTTGTTGGCCCCCCAACTTTTCCCTGCACCTCTGATGTCCCAGCTGGGCTTAGCACCTTAACCTGTGTGTGGGTGACAGTGGTCCCTTCGCTGTAGGTCTCTATGCATAGACTGCCTTCCCTGCAAGGTAGGGGGTAGACCACCTTCTCCAGGAGGTACGTAACTCCAGCCTGGTTTCTGTGCTGCAGCAGGGTGAGCACCACAGGAAGGAGGCCAGTCCGGCTGTGCACCATGCTGCAGGAAGGCTGCTGAACCGTTTGGGGTGAGTGGAGCTGGGTTTCCTGGTCTATCGTATGTCCAGGGAAAGAAAGGTCCGGCATGTCCTGAGGTGGCAGGTTCTGAGCACAGGCTGGGAAGGAAGGGGATGTCCTACACTGCTAGCAGTTTGCTGGGACATGACCCTCTCCAGGAGCACAGGGCTCATCCTCAGGTTGGGAAGGAAGGGGATGTCCTACACTGCTAGCAGTTTGCTGGGACATGACCCTCTCCAGGAGCACAGGGCTCAACCTCAGGTTTGCCATTTAGTTGTCCTCCCCTTCCCTGCCCATTGTCCTACTGAGAACAGCCCAGAAGCCCCATATTCCCCTGCCATGCACACAGACACCCACCTGAGAAGGGTCTCTACCTCCAGAGTCCCTGACAACCAGGGCAGAGCCCCACACAGTGCTGGGCTGTACTCGTTCATTCCTGCCCCTGCAGGCTTCCCTGCAAGGAGCAGGAGTCCACACTTCTTGTTGGAGGCCAACAGGGTGCCCTGGGGACCCTGGTTTGGGAGGTAGGGAAGACATCCTTCTGCTGCCTTCCGCTGAGGCATGGGACATTTTCTCCACTACATCAAGTGCTGGAGGAGACAGAGTAAATCAAGGCTGTAAAACATGCAATGCCTTGTCCGTGCGTTGGGACAGCTGGATGCTGAGTGAAGAGTCAGGCCCCAGCAGCATTGGACTCTGATCTCATGAACCTCATGGGCAGCAGGCAGGATTGTGTGTGCTGCGTGGCATTTGATTTAGGTTGGGCTTTGTGTTTTCACCACAACCACATTAAAGGAGGACTGTTGAAGATGCATATTGGGTGCCCAAGGGTGAAAATGGTGAGACTGAGATGGTTTTAGCTCCTGGGAGAATTGCTCTCTGCCCCAGATCAGTTCTCAGGCAAGGATGAACCTTTGCAAGTGCAGCTGAGTGTGTCAGCTGAGCAGCTTCATGCCAGGAGGGCCTTTTGCAGATGCCGCTTTGAAATATACATGTGCCCTGGCTTTGGGTGCTGTGTGTGGTATCCCACAAGGTCATGGAAGTTTTCCATGGCAGGCACCTGGCACCTTTCCAGGATGGTCACAGCATGGGAAGTCACAGCCTGGACTTGCTCCTTCCCCACCTCATTTCTGTCCTTTTGGGACCCTAACCTGTGGGTTCAGGTGCCAAGGGTGTTTCTGCTGCCCAGGCAAGGCTCACGGCTGCTGCACTGGGTGTGGAAGCTCCAAAGCAGACCTGTGGCAGTAACCAAAACGAGGGAGTCGCATTAGGGTACTGCCATAGAGGCCAGCGTGCAGGCAGATCAGTCCTGGCCACCACACCAGAGGATTGCAGTGACTGCAAGCTAAGCCCTTGCTACAGCCCAAGGCCATCAGAGAGCTGGGTGAGGTGACAGCAGAACTCCTGATGCCTTCAGCTCCCCATCGCTGCAGAAACATTGAGTTTTGGCGTCCCTGAGCACCTTCTCCAGCACTAAATAAAAGGGTTTTTTTGTTAGGGCACAAACTCTCCCATCAGCAGGAGGCAGTGCCCTGGACTGGCTGTTCCCGCCACGCGCCACTGTGGCTTTTCATCAGGAACAAGCAGTGCATTTGCAGGATGGTGACAGCTTTCCGGAGTCCTCTAAAATCACAAATTCTCGTCCCTGGCCACTTGCCAGCAGCTGTGCCAGGCCTTGCAGCACGTTCCTCTCTCAGCCTTGGCGTGGGACGTATGCCCTGCTTGCTTTCATCTTCGGGTGTGACTCAAGTTTCTTAGTTTTCTCTTTGAAGTCAAGGGGACCTTCCTTTGGGAAATGATTTTTGGTGAGTCTGTTCCTGGTCTCTGCTTTTGACACATCCTGAGAGCATCTCAAGGGGCTGCCTTGAATTGCAAGGGGGGAGAAGGAAGCTCCTGCCAGAGGAGGGTGCGTTTTCCCCCTCCTCTCTGCCCTGTGCTGTGCATCACAGCCAGGACACCAGCTTGAGTGGCAGACCCCCCTCAGCTCTGCGTGCTGCTGGCACACCCAGCACGCACACATGCAAGCTGCAATTGCGCCGCTCATCAGCCGCAGCTAAGCCCCGTTAATGCCTTGTGGACACGCTGTTGCTCGGGTTACCGTATACATATTGCACAACCTCCGAAACACTTCCCTCTGTTTTGTAGCAACTTGCACTAGAAAAGCAGCGTTCCCGCATAACCTCATCCCACCCCAGATGCGGCTGAGCCAGCGACTCATTCCTGAAACAAGATGACTCCAGGGAGCCCGCGGTGCCCAGCCTCGGGTGAAGCGAGAGGCAAAGAGGACGGAGGGTGAGTGCAGAGGGTGCTCTGAGGTTGTACTTGTGCTCTTGTGCAAGCTCTGAGCTGCACCCTGGAGCAGTCACAGCACTCCAGGACTCTGTGAAGGTAGGGAGACAGGCATGGTCCTAGCAGGGGTAAGCCTGGCATCTGAATCCATGTCTCGGTGACACTGAGCTGTGAGCCTCAGTGTGTTTTGGGTAAGTGCTGGAGTTAAGCAGCTCATTAAGCTCCCCAGGGCAGGAAACAGCCTGGGAACATCCTGACCTTCACTGGAAATTGCAAGAAGGGAAATATCCCTGGGGAGCTGAGCACTGAGCCATGTCCACGCTCCTCCACCACATCACAGGACCTGTGCAACCTCATCCTCAGCTCCTGCCCATGCCACGGGCTCCAGACCAAGTCACAGCCTCCTCCTGGGCTTCCTTTTCCGGGCTGCGTGAGGAACAGCAGGAGCCAGCCAAGGACCGCGCTCCGTCCCAACAGGGGTGTCATGGTGACAACAAATGCACAACAAACCCCAGCCCTTAGGAACTGAAACCTGGCCTGCTCAACCTCGCCCTGTGGGGCAACTCGCCAGCCCTGGCTTGGTGCCCCCTGCTTGCCCAGCTCTCCCCATGTGCTGCCTCTTGGCTCTTCAGGCTCCGCAGCCCCCAGGACTGGCCGGAGCTCTGGCAGGAGAGCTGCCGACGTGCCCAGGCCCAGCTCAGCTCCTGCCTGCTGCCATCTTGGTGAATCTGGGCTCTTGTGCTGCCTGCTGCTGCCAAGCCCTGCCAGAGCTGTGGCGGGCTGGGTGTTCCAGCCAGCATTACCTGGGATCCTCTCTGGAGCTGTCAGCTGGAAGCAGAGCCAAAGACACCTGCTTCAGTGGGGAGTTGCAGGGCAAGCTAAGGACAAGGCTGTAACTTCAGCAAGACTTAACCACCCTCCTTGATATGGCAGCCCCAGTTACTGCTCTCTCCTTAAAGCAGAGAGCAGGTGAGCAGCTCTTCTCCACTTTCTGCGGGGTGGGACAACAGCCTTGCTGGCCTGGGTGGAGGCTGGTTTAAATTCCACTTCACAGCCAGCCACTGTAACCTCAGCCTCTGCACTTTGGGACCTGCTTTTATATTGTGTGAAGAGCTGGAAGCATGCATGTTCAGGACAGAGTCCTCCTGGTGCCACCTCCTCCATGCAGCGCCCAGGCTCTCTGGCTGTGTCTGAGCTCTACCACGACAAGCTGGACAGAGGAGAAACACTCGTTGGTGAGGTCTGCCTCTGTCATCAGGCTGGTCCAGCCTTACTAGATGAGCCTCCGCACCTGTCCTGCCCACTCTTGACTCTCTCCTCAGGGATGTCCTTGCCACCTGGCAGCCATGGGCTGACACCCTGCCTCTGGCTGGGCTGTGAAATGGCAGCTCCTGCCAATGGAGGGGTCACAAGGCTGGTTGGGGGACATGAGAAAGTGGGGTCCTTCATGTGGCTGTGACCACCTGGGGCTACCCAAAGCAGCCAAGTGCTGTGGCATGCCTGCATCATCTGACATCAGCCCTGGCACTCACCTCCTAAGTGGGAGGTAAGGTTAGTAATCCCAAATCACAGACTTGCAGAGATGGCTGGTGGTCACCTCTGGAGGTCTCCAGACCCTGCTCCAAGCCAGGATCAGTATGAGCAGGTTGCTCAGGGCTTTGTCCAGTCAAGAGTTGGCAGCAACGTCCCAGCAGAGAACATGTGCCCCTCAGCCAAGAGGGGGAGATTGTCACAAGGGCCGTACCCCAAAGCAAAGGACTCTGGGTGCAAGAGCAGAACTGATACCCCTGGGGCAGCTCAGCCATGGGGACACCCGTGTTAGTCCTTGCCCTGCAGCTCCTCTGCACAGGGACCAGGGTAGACAGAGACTGCAGGGTACCAAAGGCTGCCTGTGTTGTTCAAGCCACTGCCCAGCTCCCCAAGCTGCTGATTTACCTGCAGGACCCTGCATGGCAGCAGCAAACCTCACGCTGCAACAGCTCCTGGCGATGCTGCAGCTGGCCGTGCATCCGGAGCGAGGCCAGGGAGCGCCAGGGGAGCGCCAAGGTCAGAGCGGGCTCTGGGTGAACAGCTGAGGTGGGGCCATGAGTAAGTGATGTGGGTTGTGTCAGGACTCCATGGCAACCACAATATTTGGGTGCTGCTTCAGCCTGCAGCACCCGCCAGGAGCCCCACATGTGGTCGGGCTCCGGGTGAGGGAAGCCAGCAGCCACTATGGGCAGCGCTATCATGTGGCTGGCTGCCCCCAGGGTCACTCCATGGGTGTCCCACCGGGACGTGCAGAGGGGACAGGCGCTCTCTGCAGTGCCCAGCTTGCCAGGACGGTTGGCATTCATCCCCACAGCCTGGCAGTGGCCTTTGGTCCACGGTGTCACCCACTGAGAGGGGCTGGTTCCTCCAGGGCGGGGCACGCCGGCCGTGTGATGCAGGGGACAGGGCTGCAGGGCAGGGCACGGGGAGGCTGGTGGTGGAGGAACCTCGTGGGGTGATGGAGGGGTCCTGTGGGGTGGAAGAAAGACCTTGTAGGGTGATGGGGGGCCTCGTGGGGTGATGGAGGGGCCTCGTGGGGTGTCGGTAGGGCTTCGGGGGTTGGTGGAGGGGCTTCGTTGGCTGGTGGAGGGTGTCCCAGAGCTAGTCCGTGACGGCTGCCCTGGGCTCCGTCTCCCCGCCCCGAGGGCGCTCCCCGGCCGTGCCGCGGCCCGGGGGAGGCGGGAGGGGGCGGCCCGCGGCCCCTCCCGTCGCCATGGCGGCGCCTTAAACAGGCGGCGGCGGCCGCCCCCCCCCGCCTCAGAGCGCGGCGCCGGGAGGTGAGTGACTGAGCGAGTGAGCGCGGCCGCGGCGGAGCCGGGACCCCCCCGCTCCGGGGCGCGGCGGCAGCGGGACCTCCCGGGCGCCCGGCTCCCCCCGCTGCCCGACCCGGGGCCGGTACGGGGGGCCGGGGGGGACACCGAGCTGCTCCGCGGGGCGGGGGCCGCCGCTGCCCCGGCACCCCCCAGCCGCCGGCGGCGGCCCCCGGGCGGGGAGGGTCCCGGCTCCGTGCCGCGCGGTGCGGGGCCGCCCCTCCGGGGCCCGGGGCGGCGGGTGCCCCGCGGGAGCCCGGGGACCGGCGGGGGCAGGCGGGGACCAGCGGCTGCCCCGCCCCGCCGCTCCTCCCTAGCGACGGTCGCCAGGCAACGCCGCTCGTCCCTAGCGACGGTCGCCAGGCAACGCGAAGGCCGGCGGCGCAGCGGCCGAGCCCGCTGCTCCTTCGTGCCCGCTCTCCGGCTCTCGCCAAGGCCCCGGGGGGGTCCATTCCAGCCCCCCTCCGCCCGGGCACCGGGCGAGGTACCCACTCTGTGCCTTGGGGTGCTGGAGCCACACCTGGGTACTGCTGCGCCCGGTCCTGGCTGAGATGCTGTGGGCGCTCAGCGCATGGCAAGGGATGCTGAGCTGGCAGGGCAGGGCTGGCGAGGTGACGGCAGGCAGGGAGCCGGGATGGGGCAGCAGCCACAGTGCAGAGGCCCGTCTGCAACTTGGCACTCCAGTGCTGTTGACTGTGGGGCTCCACGTTTGGCACAGCACTGGGGGCCGGTGGCAGAGTTGGGGTGCTGCCAGCTCCACGCAGGAGGATGCAGTTGTTGGCAGAGCCAGCGGGTAGGGGTGAGGTGGGCTGGAGGCAGGCAGTAGTGCTGTTTCTCGTGATTGGCAAGCAGGAGGAAGACGGCTGCATTGCGTCATTCCAGGAGAGTGCTCCCAAGGGGATGGGCTGATGTGCTCACTCCTTGACAGCCCCTGGAGCCAACAGCCTCACTGCTGACAGCTCTCAATCAGGAGCCTCCATCCCCCAAGACACATCTCGGCTGTTGGCCTCAGTGCTTGTCAGAGGCTGCCGCCAGCCCTCACCCCATGCGTGCAGGCTCTGCCAACGCCCTGCTCGTGCCGCAGTCTCTCCGCCCTCGCCAGCCCTCCTCCTCCTCCTCCTGCCCTTGCAGACCTGAAAGCAGAGCTGACTGAGCTCTGCTGGTGCTGCCAGCCAGAGCCTGGGCGGTAACGGGCCCCTCTGCCCTGCATCCTGCAGCCCCATGGCTGGGAGCACTGAGATGGCGTCCCTGGAAGAGAGCTTCCGCAAATTCGCCATCTATGGCGACACCAAGGCTACGGGGCAAGAAATGAATGGGAAGAACTGGGCCAAGCTGTGCAAAGACTGCAAAGTCACTGATGGCAAAAGCATCACCAGCACCGACGTGGACATTGTCTTCTCCAAGGTGAAGTAAGTGACTTGGCTTTTTGGGGCCTCCAGCCGCTCGGAGGCGGGGATGCCCTTGCGGTGCAGGCAGGGTCGCGGTGCATGGGTGCAGCGCATGCTGGGGAGGTGCAGTGGACCCTGGGGAGGTGTGGTACCCTGGCTGCATGCCCAGGCTATCCATTCCCAAGTTGCACTCGGCATGCAGCAGCAGGTGCTGCCCTGTGGCATCCTGCCTTCAGGGAGTTTGAGTGGCTGCTTTTGCAAGACCTGATAATAAATTAATCCAAACCTGGGGGGGTGGGAGGCTCAGATTTTGGTGCAGAGGCTGTGCCCCTGCTCCCGCTCTCAGGCACTGATGGGGGCCTGGCTGGTTCTGCCAGGTTCCTGTCTAGCAAGAAGGTGCTGCAGGGAGCAGAGGAGGGTGCTTAGGGGTGTCCTGTGTAACGTGGCATAGCCTATCCCTGGGCCTGGCCAGCCCACTCCTGAGCTTGGCAAGGACTCTGGTCTTTGCTCCTCAGAGGTCACAGGGGCAGCTGAATTGCTAAAGGTACCTGAAGCTGCTTTTGGAGTCCCTGAGGGGGACACACTGACACCCAATACTCCGCACCAGGGTGCGGGTTCTCTTCATGGGTGGAGAACCTGCTCCCTCTGAACCCTCTGTCTGGGCATCCCCTTGTTGCCTGGTGGGGCCAGGAGGGTCTGAGCACCGGGAGGTTTTTGGTACATAAGAGGGTGGGTTGCTGTGCTGTCCTGGAGATGAGGGACGGGCACTCATGCTCTGTGCAAGTCCTTCCAAATTTGGCCAGAAGGACTGATGCCTGCCAGGGGAGAGAGGGTGCTGGGCATCCCATGCAGGCTGGGAGCAGTGGGAATGGATGCGTGTCCCCTCCTGCCATCAGCACCCAAGTCCCAGGGCACTTCCATGCAGGGGTGAGGTTTTTAGCATCAAGGACTTCAACAGCATGTGGCTGAAAAGTTTCTGGAGCTCAGCACTGGCTGTGCCCAGCCCAACCCTTTCAGCTGGGATTGTTCTGGCCATAGCTGCATTTCAGAGGTGAACAAGGGGCCCGAGGCTGGTGGAGGACAAAGCCAGGGTCTCCCTGATGTAGCTCATCCTGTGCTGCAGGAGGCACAACCTGAGGACGTGCTTATGGCATCCTGGGTTTTGTGCTTGCAGAGGGAAGACAGCCCGCGTCATCAACTACGAGGAGTTCAAGAAGGCCCTGGAGGAGCTGGCCCCCAAGAGGTTTAAGGACAAGAGCAAGGAGGAGGCGTACGAAGCCATCTGCCAGCTGGTGGCAGGGAAGGAGCCCATTAATGTGGGCGTCACAGTGAGTGAAGAGCCCCTGGGAGCTGGAGGGCTGGTCAGCAGGGGAAGATGGGGCTCTGCCTGCAGCAGAGCAGAGAGACTTTCCAGGGGACCCCATGGCCCTGGGTAGGCTGGCAATTGCACCGGTCCAGCGGGAACAAGGGACATGGCAGGGTCCTCAGTGGGTGTCAGGAGCTTGCATGGGGCAAGGCATGAAGGGGATGGGGCATGTTCTTCACTCCCATTGCCTGTCTCCCCACTGCAGAAAGCCAAGACGGTAGGGGCTGTGGAGAGGCTGACGGACACCTCCAAGTACACGGGCTCCCACAAGGAGCGCTTCGATGAGAGCGGCAAGGGCAAAGGCAAGAGCGGGCGGGAGAACATTGTGGACACCAGCGGCTACGTCAGTGCCTACAAGAACGCGGGCACCTACGATGCCAAAGTGAAAAAATAGGGACGGGTGCCTGTGGCGCCCACCGCCCCAGTCCCTGCACGTTGGCCGTGGGGCTGGTGCTCATGTCAGCCTTGGGATGTGCCTGCGTGACATGGGGCCCAGGAGGCTGCACTGGGGCCAGCCCCAGGCTGGCGGGATGTCGGCTGCCCAGCGCTGATGTGATTGGGAAGTTGCCGGGCTGCATGCTCTGCCCCAGCGTTCTGTCTGTCCCTCCCTGTGCTGTAACCCCCTCAGCCCCTCCTGTCCCCCTGTGGTCATCCCTAGCCCTCTGCTGCCGGCAGCACCCACCGTACTAACAGCACTGCTCCTCAGGGCTCCCCTGCCCCGCTGGCACCCAGACCTTCCCTACCTCAGCTCTGGCTTACAGGGCACCATCCCTGCCAGTCCCACTGGGGACTGCAGCCTGTCTTCCCTGCACACCTCCCAGGGACCTGCCTTAACCCCACACCAGTTACACCACAGCCACCTCCTTCCTTTCCCACCAGTGCCTGCCTGTGCCATGCCCTCACCAGGGGGCTGCCTGGCTTTGCTGCTTGCCCAGCACCACAGGAGGCCGAGGTCCTGTGGTGCTGTTAGTGCCGGTGCTGCCAGGATGCTCCCAGCCTGGCCCCAGGATGCACCCTGGGAGAGCTTGCTGTTGCCTGGCCATTGGCAAAGGTCTCTGACCTGAACCCCCATGGCCTCCCGCTGCCTTCATGAAACCCAAAGCAAAGGATGCTGCAGACCCGTGCTGTAACCCGGCTCTGCAATAAAACCCCGTCCGCACTGATGTCCCCGGTCTGGTTGTGTTCAGCGGGACTGAGTAGCAAGAGCCCCTTTGCCCACCCAACCCACCAGGGTGGTGGGAGGCTCAGCTGGCCGTGCCACCCCAGGGCAGCCGTGCCGTGGGCTTGGCCCTGGCTGCTGATGGTTTTGGCAGCTCCTGGCTGGCCCCGAGTTGCCTGAGCAACTGCAGGCACACAAACACAAGTGCCTGGCTCCTGCTCCCGCTCTGTTTGCAACCAAACACATGAGCTCCTGGTAACAATCCCTGGGAACAGGCTGGGCTCTGGGATGGGACAGGGGCTCCAGGATATGGAGTGGCTTCAGTGGACATGGCTGGGTGCAGGTGCTGCCACCCTGATCCGAGGCACGAGCAGAGCCTGCTGCAGTGCTACCTGGCTGGCAGTGCCAGGCTTTCCAGTTAGATACCCACCTCTGCAGTCATCTGTTCAGAGCCGGGCTCCCTAAATAACCCACAGGGGTTATTTTGCAGGTGCCTCAGCTGTGGCACTGGCACTGCCCATGCTGTGAGGGATGTCCTGGGGGCATGCATGTGGCTTGGGTGGGCTTGCTCCCTGCCATTGCACAGCCCTGCACCTTCTGCATCCTAGTCACCTGCTTTTTAAAACACAGGAGAAGGAAGAGGTTGTCTTCTTCTGGGCTGGTTTCAGCTTCACCCTCAGTGAGGGTCTATCAGTGGCAGGCTGGGGGTGAGGGCAGGGGGAGGGGGATATTAGCCCTCCTTTGAACAAGTCAGAGGGAGTTCGTGGCTGTCTGTGCCCCTAAATGCTCTTTCTGAGATCCAATGTTCCTCCTTTGAAAAGTTGTTGCTGATGGGGGCTTTAACCCTTTCCTGACTTCATTGCCCAGCTGCAAAAATGACGTGCAAAATTCCCAGGGCCAGGCTGTCCTGCATTGCCTCGTGGTCCATGGAGGTGCCATCCACAGCCTCATCCTTGTGCACAGACTTGGAGGCTTTGCAAACGAAGAACATTTTGTGAAGCATGAGCAGGCCAGGCCCCATGGGACTCATCCCCTGCCTGTACGTGGCATTGGTCAGGACCTGGTGGTGGACCAAACCGGGGTACCTATGTCAGGGCAGCTCTGAAGGGGAGCTGTGGATGCTGACGTGCTTTTGCTACTGGAAAGATCAAGCCCGGGAAGGGGATTTCTGCCAGGTTTTAAGCTTGCAAGTGGCCAGAGCAGCAGCTCCGGCATCCCCGTGTCCAGCAGCAGAGCACAGCATTTGGGAGCAGCAGTCGTTCCTCCCCCAGCTGCTCACCCCACCTCTGCTTCTGAGGTTAGGGACCTCAGCAGCTTGGCTGTCCACATAGCAGCTGCTGAACACCCATGGTTTGCAAGCCAGCGAGGAGGGTGGATGGGTCTTCACTTGGAGTTATTTCCATAAGTTCATCTGGAAGCAAGGGGAGCTGAGCTGCCCCTGCTCTGGTGATGGAGCAGCCAAGGCAGGGACTGCAGGACCTCCCCCTGGACAGTCAGCTTGGCTGAGCCTTACCATCAGTCAGTTGCATCCTGCTCTGAATCCTGAATAGAAGCAGCTTCTTGGCCTGTGAAGCCATGGCAGAGGTCATGCAGTGGCTAGCAATTCCCACGCACTGCCAAACCACCCAGCCTAAAGGTGCTCCTTACCTGCTCCAGCTCCTCTTCAAGTTCTCCACCACTTGCTCCAGAGCTTACATGGGACTTCCACCCTCCAACCTTCTCCTTGCTCTCAAGGAGGCAGCTTCAGTGCATGCTGTTCCCTGCATGGGGACAGGGCTGGGTGGTGAGGGTAGCAATGGCCAGACCTCTCTGGCCAGGCCGGTTGCCACCACCTAGTCTGGTATCTCAGTCCTGCCAAACCAGCTGCAGGAGAATTAGTGCTGACAAACACCTAACAGGGGCTGAAAAGTGATCAACCTGAAAAGAAGTCAGTCTTCCTGTGAAGTGATGGGAACAGCTGCCTGGGAACAACAAGATGTTGGTTTGGGTCTCCACCAAAAATGGAAAACATTCTAAATACCAGTGTAGTGAGCTCCTGGGGAGCTGTTGGCTGTGTATGTGTGTATAAGGCTCACCCAATTCATCCTTGCAGGAGGGTGTGAGGGCCCTTTAGAAAAAACATCTAAAGTACTGTGGCTGTGATCTGCATCACAGATACATCATGCAGCCCCTATTCATGGTCAAAGCCAGGTGGAGACATGGCCTCATGGGGAGGTAAGTGCAAGGAATATAGCCTTTAAACATCAGTCTTCATGACTAATGTGGACAGGAAAGCAGAGGTCCCCAGGGTGATTGGCACTGGAGCATAGGATGAATGAGGAGAGGCCAAGTTGGGGTGCTCAGCCCTTGAGAACGCCATAACCTGAAGGAACTTCCATGGGACCAGCAGCTCTGGCTGTTTTCCCAGTAAAGTGGTGCCACAGGCTGCTGAGACAGCAGAGACCTGAAAATATTAGTTGCAGTACTACTTTCTGTGATGAAAAGTGACACAGCCCAAAAAAAAAAAAGGGCTTGAGACCATTTCCCCTATGCTAATGAATTTACTCTGGCCAAGCATTTGCTCTGAGGTTGGCTCCACACCAGCTGAAGAAAGACATTTTGCAGCCAGCATGTAATTCCCTCACAGTGGAGGAGCCAGCAGGCGGAAGGTGTCTCAGCCAGTATTTATGTTGTTTGCATTGATCCAAGCCCCAGACTTGAAGCTTTTTTCTCCTTCCCATTTGTTTCTTCCCCTTGGCTGGTCTCTGGCCCCACTCCCACAGTGGAGGGGCATGCCAGACCTCGCCCCCAACCCTGCCACCACAAACACTCACCTGCTCCACCATTTTGGACAAACCCAGACCCTCTTAAAGCCTGACATCCCAGCTTGCCAGCGAGACGTGCAGCCCAGAAGGCTCAGCTGAGTGGTTATGATGAATTTAGCTGTAAAATGTGTTCTCTGCCCCCAAGGTCACTTCCCTAGAGAGTTTCTAAAATCATCTGGGGTCATGTCTGATGTGCTTCACACTTTGAAAGCAAGTTGTATGCCTGGGACAAGGGATCTGGCTCCTCTGAGAGGTCATTTTTCTCTGGGATGAGTGGTTTGACCAGAGATACTGATAGGGACTGATCACTCTGTTCCTCAAGGACCTAGATTCATTCCTAGAAGAGCAAGACAGTGGATGCCAGTAAGCCCAGCAAGGTCTTATCCTTTCTGTCCCTATGTAGGGGCACCGGGAAATGCTTATAGAAGTTGTTGTTCCAAAAACCAGCTCCCTCTGCAGTGTATTGTGCTGGTACAGTGCAGAACCTTGGCCTCACGCCAGGCAAAACAGCTTCTCTATCGAGTTCTACCTGTGCTGCCTTCCTCAGCACTTTTCCATTTCACTGCTAGTCTGATGGACAACATTTTCCAAAATACACAGATTGTAAATTGTGTTCAGAGAGCAGCTTGTATCCTGGTGGGTCAGGCACTTTCTCAGAGGTATACATCTAAACCTGGGGCTAGAATTTCAAATGCTTGCAGTCAGTGCCCTGAGATACTAGTTTGACTGCGAATGTTACATGCAATACTTCATCACCAGCTACGTGTTGCCAGCGCTGTGCTGGAATATTGATTCAGTACCATTTTAGAGGAAATTCAATTAACTAAATGACCACCTTCCCAGCATGGCATGGTTTCAGATAAAATGTATTATACGGGAGTCATCCCCACTTTTTGTGACTGCGGCAGAAGCGTAAGAACACAGGGGAAGATAGAAACAGGAAGAGGCAGAGAAATTAAAAAAAAAAAAGTAAGAATTAGATTCACCAGCTTTAAATACAGCATGAGTTTTCATACAAGATAAAACTGAACACAATCCATATTTAATGTCTATTTTGTTCCCTGTACAGAGGACAACTGCATAATTGTTCTGAACTGCAGTACTGACCAGAGCCGTGTGCTGATGGCACCGATGCAGTTCTTCCTAGTGGGGATGATGTCTCATGACTGGTGCATTTCTCAGCTGGAAGACATGTTTTGTGAACAGTGTGGCTGCTCTCATTAGTCAACTGCTGCAGCAGGATGGTTTGTAGACATTACAGCCCTGGGCAAGACTGTTGCAGAAAAAAAAATTAAACAGTAAGCATGCATTCAGGAGAGTGAATCTGCTATAAAGATTTTTTCCCAAACTGATACACGAATTTCCATTTATGCAAAATCACATTTTAAAACATTTGTACTTAGAGCTCTAAGTTTGTAGTCTACAGCTCTGTATTTCAAGATGATTACACCCACAGCTATGATTCATTTTAAGATTTCATGCATAGCTGGCTTACAATGGTTAATAACTGATAGAAACCATTCAAAGAGATTGATAGCATGTGCTAAAGACAGCTGGAAGCACATCAGCGGAGTGCTGTGATTGCAAAAGGCAAGTCTCCTCTCTCTTGTTTTGACCCAAGATACTTTTTCTAAAAAAAGCAGTTTCGTCAGACCCAGAATATTCCTGACTTTCCACTCACCGAACTGGCATTTTTGTATCTTGGCTTGAAAGTCTATAACCAGCTCCAGCCTCCTGAAGCATACAGTGTGCACTAATGCTCACCAAAATAGCTTGCTTGTGTGTCAAAGCCCTGAATTCATCCATTTGCCACCAGTGCAGGGGTATTACAAGATGTATACATGACTTAGGTGGGGGATGGAGTACCACCTCCTGCCGTGACAGGCAAGCTGTGTACCCTACCTGAGACTGGCCCATACTTCTGGCTGTCCTGCAGAAGATCCTCAGTCTCCTGAAGTCTAGTAAGTTGTTTCACTTCCAGTCTTAGAAATTCCACCTGGGAACTCAGCCGGTCATTTTTCCAAAGCAACTCATCGAAAGCAAACACAGGGAGACGGTTGAACTTACAAGTACTGCCATACCAAGCTTCTTTCTAACAGGCAGGGCTGTTCTGAGAGACAGAAGGGGACTGTGGGATCCAGCAGCTGGAGGTTACGCTCAACAAAACATCTCCAGAGCAGTCTGTGAGGGGCTGTGGAACATTCTTTGTTACCCGAAGTCTTTAAAACTCAGGGCTGTAGGAGTGGCTAAAGCCCATCCCACAGTTCTGTGCTACCTCCCTGATCCTGCAGCATCCAGGGCACAGAACCATGGGCAGGTCAGAGGAGATGGTTGAACCTCCTTCCAACCTGTGAGGCTATCTCAGATTACATCGCTCCTGTTACCTTTTACACTGGCCATTGAAGTGTGCTGGACAAATGGGGATGAAGGTTTGGGCCTGTCTGAGGGCAAGGACAGAGTGAAAATACCTGATAATCACATTCAGCTTGTAGGAAAGCTTGTTTTAGTCCTTCAGCAGCCCAGGTATCTGTCCTATGATGTTACAGGTTCCTTATTACCTTACAGTAATCTTGTTCTTGCTGTACAGTGAATCAAAGCTCCTAGAAAAGGCAAATATGGCATAGCTGGCTCTGGCATAACACATGTATGGTTGCATTGCATCAGTTCTCGTGAGCCTTATAAAGTCACATCATCCACCATTTACTTGATGGTCAGGAGGCTATAAAGGAATCCTTCTGTTTTGCCCTGCTGTATGTGGGTGTTTCATTTCTTGAGATTCAATAACTAGAAGCAGCAGCCTGACCCATCTCTTGTAACATGGAAGATGACACATGACTCTTCTCCAGCCCTTCACCCAGCTGCTGCATCCCATAATCCATCTGTGATGAGACAAGACAAAAGAAAACAGAACAAAAATCCCCAAAATCACAAAGGGTCAGAAATGTTAAGAAAAATGAATCACTTTTCTACAGTTTTGCCAGTGCCTGGTAAATCCCTAGGAGCCTTTCCACTGGTGCTGGTGAGCCCTCTGAAGAGTGATAAATGACAATGAGCATAACACTGTGTGAGTTTAAGCGAACCCTTATGTCACTGCTTTGAAGTACTAGTTTGACACACACTTATAAAGAAAAAAAGACACTTTCAAAGCATTCCTGCTTAGGTGTGCAAAAAAATAACCTAAACAAACAGTAAAATCTGACACACAAAAAGATATTTAAGCATTTTGGCAGGGAGTTTAGGTGATGTCAGAAAACAAATCTAAACAGAAATGTTTCTATGGATTTTTTTTTTTTTTTTGAGACCTAATTTGAAACAGATTTTAGCTTTGGATTTAAACATTTCCCTGCCGCATCTGCAATGCTATCCCTACCATTATGCATTTTAGTCTTAAGGAGCATTTTAGTCTTAAGGCTGTTGAGCAGAGGAGGGAAAAAGCCAGCATCCTCCTGCTCACATTATAGCCATAGGCTTAGCCAGTGGTCTTGCTAAAGTCATGCAACCTGAATCTCCTGGGGTTTTTACCCAGTAGACTTCAAGATAAATTACAAAATCAAGAGACGCCTATCCATTGATGTCTGCCTTTCTGCCCTCTTAAATCCTGCATTTCTTGCTCCAATGAGACAGAGCTTTGAGAAGGGTGAGGAGATCAGGATGGGTTAACATCACAATTGGATGAGCTTGGGCTCTTCTCTAGGTGGACTGTATATATTTTGGACTCCTGTCAGGTGTATCTCATTCAGCCCAGACATCTCGTTTCCTGACTCAGTGTGTTAGAGTGAGTAAGAACCACCGAGAAAAAGATGACCAGTTTTCCACTGGATCAAGAGTCTGATTTGATGTGAAGAACCACACAGCCATGTGTTTGTTAAATCCAACCTGAGGAAGGGAGCAGGAGCACAGCTGGAGGCAGCACAGGGGACCAGGACCTGTAACAGGCTGCAGTGCAATCATGTTGAGTAAAACATAAAACTGCAGCCAAAATGCATGTGCAGCATCTGGGAAATGCAGAAATTTGAGTGACTATGGCACCTGGCCCTGAAGATTATCCAGAGGATAACAAATGTTACTAAAAGTCTTGCTATGGAGTGGATGGAGCCAGATCTTTGCAGGGTTGGACAGGAGACAAAATTGGTATGAACAGGATGGCGCAGACTGGCAGATGAGTGTTTGCTGTTTGCTTGTTTTCCTGGGAACCAAGAGAGGCCAGCTGACAGCTGAACAGCTCCTCTGCGTGGCAGCTGCCTGGCCAGCATGGATGGGCGGCGGGCAATTTCAATGCGAAACACTTAGCTGAATATAGATAAAACTCCATAGGCACCATCTAAAGATGGGACCCATCTGACAGCAAAGCTTTTGAACTGTCGGTGGGTTCACGCTGCACAGGCTGGAGAGGACAATGGCGACCAGCCATTTGCTTATACAGTATTCATTTATTGATTGTATAATAAAGTTATCCTTATTTTATATTTTATTTTTCATAAAACAAACCCTTCCCTTTCCCCCTTATGCCAAAATATAGTCTGGCAGACCTTCCTTCACTCTCCCTAATAGATCTGTCATCTAAAAACATCCAACAGTGCTGCAATATTGTTGTGAGTTTTTTTGCAGGCAAACCTACCAGGAGAGGATGGCAGAGAAACCAGCAGCTCTGAGATCAAAAACCTGACACAAGAACCTGCCTCAGTAGCAGCCTCCAAATTGCTGTCTGGGGAGGTTATTAATAAAGCAATTAAATAAAGTTGTCTTCATGCCAGCTGAGACTTCCAGTAATAACACACAGAGCTGGTAATGGGTGAACCTAAGTACATGCTAAAGACATATAATCCCACTGTTGAGGTGTGACACAGTCACAGGATGCAGTTATTATTTTACACATTTATTTATATATTAACATTTAACATATAATTTTTTTATATGTATAAAATTTATATATTAATGTGTGGAGTTAGCCTGCATTCCTACCAATGCTCTTTATTTTTTAATGCCGACCTTGTCCCCAGAGAAAGCTTAAAAATATTGATGAGCACTCCTATATCTTTATCTAAAGCCCTCCTTAAATTATTTTCTTTTAAAAACTAAAAACCGTGCATGCTAACAACGATTAGTCAGGTGATGAGCTATCATAGTCCAGATTTCCTTGGCTTTTTTTATTCCTTGGGTCTTGCTTCTCACCTGTTTCCTATTTTATCTAAGAGAAATGACACA
Source organism: Pelecanus crispus (assembly GCF_030463565.1). NCBI lineage: Eukaryota > Metazoa > Chordata > Aves > Pelecaniformes > Pelecanidae > Pelecanus > Pelecanus crispus. Next base: position 26,053,900 of record NC_134650.1, read on the forward strand.
AACAGCATCTAATTAACAAACTCTGTCACATTACCAGTGTGTTAATTGGCTTTTAAAATAAATTGTGGTCCTGTCCCTTCCTCTGGAGCTCTGAGAGTCTCAACTCCTGCAGTAGGATGGTCCCTTCCTTTGTAGGGATCCTCATCTGGGAGCTCTCTGGTCCTGGGGCCCTCATGGAGGTCACAAAACCCTCAAGTGCAGGTAAAATAGACACTGAAGTACCTCATGGTGAAAGATTTTAAAACCGAGCTTCTCCACAGCACGGTCAACTTTGTATTAAAAGAGCAGAAGTATGCTTCGGAAATCACTGAATTTAAATGGGGTCTGATCACCAGGTGTACAAACAACTTTGGGTGCTACACTTGCAGTGACTGGTATAAAATTGAGCATCTTTGTTCCTGAATCACTTCTGAAACTGGAATTTGCCTTTTTTTTTTTTTTTTTTTTTTAAAAAAAAAAAAAAGAGCCCTGAAGTTTACCTTGGTCACTGCAGGTCCAGACACATGCTTGTCCTCCTCCTGTGTGTGGGTGCTCACCCAGCCCAGCACCCAGGATGGGAAGGCGAGCCAAAACCAGCCATGCTTGACTATACACTCACTTCGTGGCATCAACTTGCAAAGCCAAGCATGATGAGAAGTCATAACCCCCTTTTACCTTCCATTGTGCCTGTGGGACCAGACTGCAAAGCAATAAGCTCATGAGGAAGGCTTAATTAGAAAGCCACCAGACAAAACACTGATGTTCAAATCACTATTTTCAGTGATAACAGAAGAAATGAAAAGCCAAACTGAGGTGAAGGTCCCTTAAGACCCCTTCCTTATATTTCACAGAGTTGTCCTCTTGAGCTTTGTGTTCGGTTGTCTCATTTACTGGGTCAAATAACACGTTATGCCTTTTGCTGCTGCTTCTTGCAGAGCTGCGGCAGCTTGGAGAGATGCAGTGGCAAGCGATCCTGGCGCATAGCTTAACTAATCTTCATAGCTGTAACTTGTGTTTGATCAGAAACCACTGAGACAGTAAAAAAAGAATGCCTTTGGTGTTTTTTGTTTGGGTTTTTTGTTGGGGTTTTTTTTGGTGGATTTTATTGTGGTTTGTAGTACAAGTGGTACTTGAGTTCTTGGAGTAAATACTCTTAGCGATGGCGCACGCTTGTATTTTATGGTGAGTCGTTCAGTAGCAGTAAGTACAGGATTGCCACCATTCTTTTGTTGACTTGCTGGCTCAAATAATCTATGCCCTAATGATGGGAAGTTTACGAAGCTTAAACTGTGAGTACTGGAAGCGGGAGGAATTCGCCTTCTCTGGCCTCAACCGCCAAGGTGGACGTCTCGACCCTGCAAATGAACGCAGCTAACGACCACCCTATGCGGGGAGAGAGGCCTTCTCACAGCAGGTAGACGCTGCCGGGAAAAGGCTGTAATTATAATTTGTTAATCACACTATCGTAATATCCTTGGGGTGCATGAGCAGCCTCTGCTCTGGCTTTAAACCTGGCTCTGTCAGGACAGGTAACCCTGGCCTACTCATGTGCCCCTCCATTACCCCAAGCTCCTCAGCTGTCCACGACCCCCCTACCCCAATTACCGGGCTCCTGTCCCCCACCACCTGGCTTTGTCCCCCAGCCCTGTCACCCTCATCACACCCGGGGGGTCCCCCCTGGGCCTCTTACTCGTTGCCTGGCGGCACTGCCGTGCGCTGCGACCTAGGCGGCCATGTTAAGACCGTCCTGGGGGCCTGCAGCCTGCTGAGGGGAGGCAGTAGGGCACTGGCCTCCCCTCACAGACCCTCCCCAGGCCCGGGGGAGCGCGCAGGCGCGGCGAGGGGGGCAGGCACTGCAGTACCGCTGTGCCTGCCCGCTTCCCCGGGCCCAGGCATCCATTGTGGTCTGCCTGGAAGAAGCTGCCATATCTCCTCGAGGAAAGCTGTCAGCCTGTGTTTCATGACGCTCCTCATGAAAATTGCAAAAAAAAAAAAAGCTATAGCAACCCCCCCAAAACAGACCTTTTCTTGCTATTTTAAGTGAGTTAGATTGGCACAAGGCATGATGTGATGGAGAGGCACGAGACGTGGCTGGGTGCAGGGGATGGGAGAAGGGATAAGACCCCTTTTACAGAGCGGTAGGCTGCTAGCTTGGTGCTGACGCCCATAAAATGGAAGCCTGAGCTGAGTGAATTGCTTTAAGCATGTCTGGAAGTAGTTTTCTTGGAGCAATGGTACTTATGAGTGGGTTTTGGTCGTGCTGGCTCTTTTCCCCTGTCCCCCCAAATTGGAAATGAGCCTTAGAAATATAAAGATTTTAGTATCCTGTTGTTTTTCTTTTTAAAATTTTCATTTTTCTTGCTTGAACAGGTTGGGGGTTTTTTTCATGTGTTGTATTCAAATATTTAATTTGTTCTGAAATTGCCAGGTGGTATTAGTGTTAAGCAGTTGATGACGAGAATATCTATGAAAAAGTCTCAGCTAAGCAGACTTTGACGGCAACAACATTGTGGTTCCCCATCACTGTCAAGAGTGACCAGCAGCACCTTCATCATGTTAGTTTTGATTATGAGCTTCAAAGCAGCAAAGTTCAGTTATTGCATTCATTAAGAGTGGGGTTTTTCCCCCCATCCTTTTCCACATTCCTTTTGACCCTCTTTTCTGTAGCCACTCGTATGAGAAATAGCCTAAAAACATTCCAGACATCAGGTATCATCTTCTACCATGTTTTTTTCTGCTGCAAGAATGGGGTTCTCCATTGTTAAGACAAACTCTGTCTCCTTGGCTTTGGAGGCTAGCTGCTGTGGCAAAGGCAGGCAGGCTTTTGTTTGTTTGTTTTCAGCCTTGAATTGACTTTTCTGTCCATTTTAGTAGGCCACAGACTAATGTACATCTCACTGTGATACAGTAACATGAAAAAATTGGCTACAGGCCTTAACTGTGTGTTCTTGTCTCGTTTTAGGTGAATTTTCTCTCTGCTTAGCTGACACCCACCTATGTACTTACTAAGCATCCTTTCACCACGGACAATTATTTTCTTTCCTGTCTTGTTAAGAGGATTAAGACCTACATAGTAACAAACATCTGCATCTTAAAATAGTAACTAACTGTATAGATTGGTGGGTCCATAGGCACACAGGTTGTGTGGGAGGGTATACAATATTTATTTGCATTTTTTTACTTTTATTTTAATATTTAAGGAAGATGTTCATCATATTTCACTTGCTGTTCTGTGTAACAAACTCAGTACACATGTAGAACAGGTTGTTCCAAGGTTTAACTGTAAGTATTACATTATGTAAAACCTTGCAATTTGCTGACTTGTCATCACCCATGACCATAAACATACATTAACCACGGAATGTGCATGTGCAAGTGAATGGGAAGGTAATACTCTAGGTCATGTGCCCCATGCTTTATTTTTTGTCAAGCTACCATGGAATGGAAAATAAAATGCAAAGCCCAATGGAGTTTTAAAATAAAACATCACATTGTTTCAGAGTTTACAGGTTCATTCTTGCCTCTTGATATGTTTTCCTCTTCTGTTTGAAGGAACCAGAGAGCATTATGGAGTCTGCAGAAGAAGAGTTAATTAATTTTAATGTCGGTGGCTGGTATTTCTCTATTCCCAAAAGTAAAGTCGCTCAGTTTCCTGAATCTCTGTTATGGAAAGAAGCTCCTGTACAAGATCAGTCTGAAAATCTAAGATTATTTATTGACCAAGATGGTTTTATATTTAGGCACCTTCATTATTACATGCAGACTTCAAAATTATCTTTTTTCAGCTGTGCTGAATTGAACTTACTGTATGAGCAAGCATTAATTTTGCAGCTGACACCTTTATTACAGGTAAAGTGGGATATTCTACATGGCTTTTCTATAATTTTTTCATTCTTAGATAATATTGTCTGTAGAAGGATGTCAAGGAGTTTGCATACATCACTTTATCAATGCTTGCAATAGGTATACAAACAAATAATTGCCACATTCAACGTGTCTCGGTGAGTAAAGAAAATGTTACAAATTTGATGCTTGACCTTTCCGTAAGAGTTCATTCAAGTCATTACTTGCTTTTTTCACTACATTTAAAGCAAGCAGAGACTTTTATCTGCCAAGTGTTGTGCTTTATGTCAATTATACTGATTGATCTTGCTGAATATGAACCTCTGAATGTGAAGAAGGTGAGTCTGCCCAAAACCAGATTCTTCCCAGTAGGACACCACTGAATTCACTATCCTGTCAAATGGGGAAATGACGATTCTTCCTCTCCTCCTATTTTGTAGCTGCATAAACAGAAATGTTAAATGGATGTCTGTAAAGAATATTTAATTTACTATTTAGCTACAAGTATTTTTTATTGTAATTGCAGTGTAGTTTTGCATTGTGCCAGTGAAGGTTGAGTCCATACTTCCTGGCTGGATGAAATGTGTATTTTTGTACATTTGCATTTCCTCTAAGTTTAGTCTAAACTCTGCATTTCTTTTAGTTTCTAATACTTTTTTTGTGGATTTGTTTCATAGATGCTATTATGCTTGATAATTTTAGCCCAAAATATTAACATTTTGGGTTTAATGTGAACACTTTTGGATTTTCTTTTAGGACTGTGTTTAAAGATGTAACATCTTCAAATAGGTTGGGAGAGGAAGACCACCAAACCTCAGTAGTCTATTGTATTAACAAACCGTACATGATCACATGTTTAACATGGACCTGTTGTGGTATGGCCAGGAACACATTTCACCAAACTAGAATTCTTGCATTTTCTGGCTTTTATGTGCTTGTCAGTGTAACTTTATTGATTCCTTAAGGTATTTTACGCATGTGCTTTAGAAGTCATAACAGTGGCTTTAAAGTTACTTTATACTTGATATCCTACAACAGTACGTAACCATTTGTTCCAAGTTTAAAATAATTTGTTTATTATTCAAGAAAAGACTGGGAAATGTAGACTGTTAAACATTCCTATCACTGAGCCAAACATAGATTTCCATTTCTAATCATTGAATTCCTACAGCTTATCGTAAAGATGTTATTAAAAAGACCCCAAAAGGTCTTTCAGGCTTTGTGTTGGGTTCTTGGCTATTTCTATTGTTGTATACTTTTATACATGTCAGTGTGCTGTCTTGAATTCCAGAGCTAGAATACAAGGAAGTGCCATTAAAACTCAAATGTTGAAAAATATTTGGCTTTTTTTGAATATATGAATGGCTCTAATTATATTACAAGTCTTATAAATGTTCTCTACAAGTTCATTCCATTTACATTTAGGTACCTAAAACTTAGGAATGTATTTGTTCTCATCTGTATATGATATTCCATGGCATATTTTAGTAGATGTGAAGTACAGCATGGCATGCATTAGACTCTTTCCCATGGCTGCTTTTGATTTTTGTATTAATTATTTGAATTGAAGTAGTAAATAGAAAAACTTTACGTATCTTGACAGATTTTAGATAATTTGAAGGAGGAGAAATATAATTTACATGTCCAGCCTGCAGATACACCAATAGCTAAAAGAACACCTCTGAATTACTGGAGAACACGAAAATGTACCAGCAAGCCACCAGAGATTCCTCCTAACAGTCCAGCATTCACAGGTAAGTGTCCCAAATTCACAAATACTTTTACATCCTTAGGAATGCCCATAAACCGTTGTCAGTTGTTGCAAGCAAGGAACATTTTAGAGTCTTGCAAAGTTTATTTTTTGTGATTTTTTTGATTAGTCATCTTTATTTAAAAAATAGGAAAATTCATGCAAATGTTTATCCATTTGTGCTGGACTGTAAGACTTCATCCTCTGGTGAACATTAAATGTTGCACAAGATTAATGCACTTTGATTGGCTTTGCTGTACTAGTCAGATCTCCAAAGTGTGTATCTGAGTTTCATTTTTCTTTACTTAGGTCTTGATTTTTCTCTGATTTTCTTTGCCTAGGGTTACATGAAAGAGCACCCCTAGGGCTAGTGGATACACCTTTACTAGATACGGAAGACGAAGTGAATTACTGTTTTTTGCCACTAGATTTGGTGGCAAAATATCCTGTACTAGTTAAGGACGACAATTTGCTGTGGCTGCTTGAGAATGCAGCCCTGATTGAGTGCGAGTGCAGTGAGTTCCGCTTCATAGGTAACTGTTCTTCTTTATTATTATTCTGACATATCTAAATAATTTTTTTATATTAAACTGTTTCTGTCTATCTTCAATAATACTTCTTCAGAGATCAGAATCTTGTAATCTTTTGGTTTTGGTTTGGTTTTGCTGTCTGCCAGTTTTACTGCCCTGTTTATCAATCAAGAAACAAAGCCTTTACAGGGTGCCTTTCAGAGTACATGTACCTAAATTTACCCACTTATGGCTCTACTTGCATCAGGTACCAGAACTGCTGTTAATAATCACTAATTAAGGTAGAAAAAACTTACATGGTAACTCTAAATCTCTACTTGACCCTGTATCTTTTCACTAGTAAAAAAATCACGTTTCATTCATTAAATAATCTTCCAGCTTCAAAAAAGACAAGTACTTCTCAAAAGTATGTCAGGATCACATTCCTCCTCCCTCAACATAGTATTTCATCCTCTGTGAACTCAGTTAAGGTGAGATAGATAAGAAATTGCCGCAGTTTTGCTCTGCCTGTCCTCTGATGTTAACATAGGGGAAAACACATGTTTAAATGCACAGCGGGGGAAAAAGCAGCCAAACAAACGGGAAACCTCTTAGATGAATCTCTCAGCCTGTTGTGATAAACAAAACTAACCTAATTGTGTGCTTCTCCTACCGTTTATACTGTGTGGTCTCCTCTACCATAAACCTCGTTTTTAGGATTGTGTTTTCAAAGACAGTGTTCCCTGCTGTCCATTTATCTGCTCTCTGTGTGTGCATATGTCAATCGTAATACTGAATGAAATGACAAGAACCTATTTTTGCCGGATCTGAGCAGTGGACAGAAGACATCAACACACACTTCCTCTGCTTTATTTTTATTTTCAAGTTAATTTTCTTCGCTCAGAGAAGATGTTGTTGCCTGATGACTTCTCCAACATAGATGCCTTGGAGGAAGAAGTTTTAATTCTGGGAATTCCTGAGCTTATAGATGCTGTTAAGATCTACAGAGGTAATATAATGTACATAGCTATATATTTTCTTCCTTACATGCATTTGCTTTAATGTTATGTTGTGAAATTGGGTGTTTGAAATGGAAATTATATTAATATGATCAACACTGAGGTGAATTAGCAACTCATTTCCAGAAAATGTTGAAAACAGTGGAAAATATGGCAGTCATTATTAGCCGCTGACCTTCTGGGGCACAGTCTCAACCTCCTTTCCTTGCAGGCAGCTGCTCCATGGTGTCCCCCACCACAGTGGGGGCCGGAGGGCAGCGGGGGGTGGCAGCAGGGGAGGCCCTGCCACGGTTGCCACTCTATGCCATGGCTCTGGGGCTGCTGGCCAACTACCCGGATTCGGCTCTGGGACAGCTCCACGTGGACAGCGACCTGGGCAGGAGCCACCTGTACCTCTCCGGTGACGGCGTCCTCTTCCAGCACGCCAGGTACCACCCTGCCTTCATATAGGCAATATCAACATAACATAAGGTTCTTTCAAAAGGCTATCTAACGGGTTTTGTGGTTGAAAAGGGGTCCTGTTCTCACCAACCTGTCCTTTAGTATTTGTAGTACACATTTTCAGCTAAACTTGCAGATAACTATAATTACAGGAGTTTGCATTCTTCTATTATATTGTAGGCTGGTAAGCCAAAAATTCCAAAGTAGTGTATGTAAACTTTTTAATGATCACAGGTTCTTACAACTTAAGATTTACCATTCATTTGGAAAACTTTGTATGAGGTTTTCAAAAGCATCTAAATGCCTATGTGTTCAGGCTTTTCTGAAGCCACAGAAAAGTCATACTGCTATGTCTAGTCCAACAAAGACAGTAGACTTCTGAATACTGTGTTTGAACTTGGTCCTTTGAGACATACTTCTCCATATTGTTCACATTATTGCTTAGACCATACCAGTGTACTGGTTTAATAAAACCCCTATTGTATAGGAAAATGGCTCCTTAGTGAATCATTAGCACCTCTTTCCTGAAATCGGTGAAAATGTAAATGTAGAGGTCAGACATCTTTGCTGTGACAGAGGGATTATTTTTTTAAATGCAGACCCTCACTAGGTGAGTCTTAAAGCTAGCCATTAAAACACACGTTTTAATACTCTATTAAAAACCATCTACTATTTTCTTTCACCTGCTTGTTGTGATTTGAATTAAGAAAACCAGAAGAAATCACAATGAATCAGTTGGTTATGATTCAAGCCTGCCACACAATTAAATGCTCAGCCATGCATATTTCCATCTACCACAGATTGAAAAACTTCCTGCACCTTTAACCAACTTTAAATTTAGCACAAACAGATAATACCCAGTCTGTAAAGGGTAATAGAAAGACAACAGGAAGGTCAAACATACAGTCACCTCATCTCTGCCCCTGGCATCTTGTCTGGACTTGCTGTTGGCACTAGTGAATGATGCAGTGTAGGAGTAATACCATGTTAAAAGTTTATTCAAAACTATTGCAGATCATTATTTGATGGGTCCATTGCAATAGCTTTATTTGTCGATGTTGGATTGTTCTCAATACAAAAATGATGCGGAAAGTTATGAGTAAAGCTCAGTAAGTGCAAAACAAATTTTTAGGGGAGTTCATATTTCCTGACTTGTACTCATTAAAAATAAACAGTAAAAATATAAAGCAAGAATAAAAAGTTTAGTGATTTTGCTCTCTTTTGGATAGGAATTGGCTGGGAACTTGCCGACTTCCTCTCACTCAAAATATTTCTGAAATCCAAGAGCTCTGTGCTTATTTGGACAAAAGGGACACCACATATGAGCCAATGAAAGATGCTTTGAAATGCTATCTGAAACAACAGATGCCAGCAGAGAGCAGAGATTATAGTAAGTCAAGATTTCTCAAGAACTCTTTCATTTTAAAGTAGAATGAGCAGTGTTGCCTGAATACAATTAATCAGTCAATGATTTACATCTACTTTTGAGGGACTGTTACAGTACAAAAATAACCTGAAGGTCTCACTGACTAACAGTGTTTGTTTTCCAAAGATCTATGGCTACCCCGTTGCTTTATTAACTGGCTGTTGCCTGTCAGTGAACACTAGAGTAGTAACACTAGGTTCTAGGTGAAATATAGAGCAAGTCTACACTGGATTTAGGTAGTACTATTCATGGTTTTGGGTAATTTTACTTGTTAAACTTACCAGTTTTATCGATGACTGAACTAATTTGCTGAACCCAGTTCCTTCAAGCTTAGACAGTCCAAGTTACTTTCATCTGAACATGTTCTACCTTAAAGATAGTGAGGTTTCTTTTGCTCCCACTTTTCTGATGTGGGAATGTTCTTACAACTCCTTAAACCAAGGAATCTATTTCTAACTTCCAGCCTAAGTGCATTCATAGCCACATTTTGCTCTTGCTGAAGCTGACCTTTAACTTAAATGTTGTTTCCACTTCGGTTTATCCCCTCTTCTCCTCTAATGCATTTATAGAAAAATCATGACATTTTCTATCAGCCCTTATTGTGGCTTTTTAACAAGAGTTAATATGATTCCCTGATTAACCTAAGGATTCTTCTTTTCACCTATTCTAGTTCCCGCATATTCATAGAATTTATGTCAGAAGAGATGTCTGGAGGTAATTTAGTCCAACTCTCTGCTCAGAGCAGAGTCAAGTAGGTTTGGGCTGCTCAGGACCTTGCCAGGAAAAGCTTTGAGTATTTCCAAGGATGGAGATCCTGCAGCCTTTCTGGACTCCTGTTCCAATAGTTGAATACCCTTGTGCTAAATAAAGTCATACATGTAATTTCCTATGTTCCACTTTTTTTCCATTGCCTCTTGGCCTAGCACTTTGTACCTCCAAGAAAAATCTGGCTCTGTCTTCTCTACACCTTCCCATTAGATGTAGACAGTGATAAGATCCTCCTCTAACCTGTCCTTCCTAAGGCTGAACACAGCCAGTTCTTTCCACCTTTTCTGTTATGCCATGTGCTCCAGGAAAGATAAATTTAATCACACTCTGTACAAGGTAATCCAGTTGAAACCTCCCCAATATTTTAGACTATGCTACTACTAATTCTGCTGGAGTTAGCTTCCTCAGTACATCCTACAGTCTCATTTGCAGTTCCCTGTTCCACTGGTGGCAAACAATCTCTTTGTGATCAATGAATGCAGACATCCCTTTGCCCCATCTGAGCGCAAGCTTCCTGGTTCAAACTTCAGCTTGTAGGATCCTAATTGTATTTCCTATTGCTTATTTGCAAGTCTGACTTCTTATTTTGTATTTGTGACCTTACTTCCAGTTTACTCCACCCTCAGGGTCCTCTGAGTCATTCTGTAGGGGATGCTTATCCTTCCAGTTTTGAGCCATCAGCAGCTTTCACCAGAATAAGGTGAAGTGGCTTATTTTGAAGTGTTCTTCCCTGCCCCACCATGCAATAGGTGTGTATGTAGAAAGGAGTGAATCTTATCAGTTCTCAGATGGAATTATAATCCTTGAGAAAGAGGGTTTGATTTTAAATTGAAACAGCAGTTATGGAATTCTGTGTCATTATTGTGTAGCCTGTTGGATAACACAAGCTAGAAAAAATAACTCTGTGACACAAAGGTCTTAGCAGTAAATGATGCTTCAGTTGTACATATGTTATGGAAGATGGCTAGTCCCATTATAGTAGCTATATCAGACAAGCATATGCTAATTTGTTCATTGCTTAGAGAGAGTAGAATCTCTTTATATAATTATCCATAGCCCTATAAATAATTTATTTAAGAGCATGACTTGCCTCTATCTTCTGTAGAGGCCTGGGCTATTGTAAGAAAAAAAATTCTTCATGTTGGAGCCCTTTTCAAAGTTAGGTTGGTTTTTTGGGTTTGTTTTGTTTTGTTTTGTTTCATTTTTTTACAATTTCTTTTGAATGCAAATGTATTCTGATTTTCCTAAAACAGTGTCCCAGGACTGACTTTCTATAAATAGGAATGTGAACTATATTGTTAATTATTCCAACAGAAACTGTCCCAGGTTTTTGTTGCCACACTAAGGTAAGATGTGGGCTGAACCCAGATGAAAATATATCCAAAGCTGTTACATTATATCTGCTCTCTGTGAATAATTGCTCTTTGAGGCTTGTACTAACCTGATACTGTCATCTTCAAAGGAAATAACAAAGTGGGGCTCCTTGTGAGGATGGAAAAAGATTGCCCTGGAATTCCACTAGCTTTACACTTCCTGACAAGCTGAGTCTTCACTTTCAAAGACCTTTCAGATTACCGCCTTATTTCCAATACTTTGGAAGTAAATTATTTCTTTCTGTGGCAATGTAACAGCGTACTTAGATTCACCTACCTTAGGTGACATAAATGTGCCTGGCTCAGTAGAGTGAACATCACTATGCTAATGTGTATAGCCTTCTTGCTATTCTTATTTTTTAACCTATTGAAGGGAGGTGGTTTGGCTGCAGCACAGATGGACCAAGTTGCCTGCTATTGTAACATTACATCCTGATTTGCCTTTTGCTTGCAGTTGCATATGACTCCTAAACAAAACATGAGAGTTCCAGCTCTCTGTGCATAGACTACACTCTCTTACCTCACTATTTCAAAGAATTATTATTTGTAATATGTTGATGTAAAATCCCGTATCATATTAACTTGGTATCTATAACAAAATAATTACTACTTGCAGTTGTTTTATTTGTCATCTTTCCATTTGTTACTCCATCTCTAGACACAGACTGGACAGCAGAAGTATCTGTATGCTCACTCCATCAGATTGTGAAAGTTTATGTAGGAAGTAATTGGTATGAAACTTACTTACAGACTTTATTGAAGGTATGGGTAATTAATTGCCTTTGCATTGCCTTCACATGAACCTTCCTAGACAGAATTTATAATTCTAAGACTAGAATCTATATTTCTACTAATAAGAATTATTAGAATAGTTTTGACCTGAAAACTTGGAATTATCAGAGCTTCACATGTAATCTGGGCGTTTTATACTAAGGGAAGTATATTCAAGTACCTGCGGGAAATAAATCTTGGACTTCCCAAGGAAGTATTTTCTGGGCTAATTATATAATTATTTTTACTAATAATATAAATAGACTTGATGGAACTGATTTAATTTTTTTACTGAGAAAGGAAAAATCCTGTTTGGATTTCTTTCCCTCTCTAACTAACACCGGAAATATGGTCTTAATGTGTTTTTATTTCTGTAGTACCCAGAGCTGCTGTCAAATAACAAGAAAGTCTGTTGGATCACATACGGTCAAAGTCTTCTAATCCATGGAGATGGGCAAATGTTTCGGCACATTCTCAACTTTCTAAGACTTGGGAAATTGTTTTTGCCGGCTGAATTTAAGTAAGCAGAGTGAATTCATGGTCTGTTTTTATATTATTAGGTGGCTGTAGGGGAAGCAAGCATGGGGATTTTGTCTTCTGATTTTCGTAGAAATATTATCCAAAAGAATTAAGACTTTTTAGTCCTGAAGTAAACTATTCTATCTAAACATAAATTATTGCAATTTAGAGATTGAGAGATATGTTTTTGGTTCAGCATGTATGCCTTTATTTTAATGACTAATATGCCAGACACTTGTACTGCAGGGTATATCACAGATCAGTGCATTGTGCGCATACCTTTAGCAAAAAGGAAAATGTTTTTATTTATGAGATCATTGCATCCCTCTTTAGATTTTTGTCTTTTTATATGTCAGGGACAGCAAAGTCTGGCTAGTCCAGCTGAAAAATACTCCATCTGCCCCCTCTACTGGTATCTCTGTTCTAATGCAGGAAAAATCTATCTTCCAAAACTGCAGTGGTACAGGAATGGAGGAAGACAGGGTGGCTATAGAGGAGACGGCACTCTCCCTCCATATGCATATCAATCTATTAGGTCTCTAAATTTTATCAATCATCAGAAACTGAGATGGCTTAAAACACCAGTCTCCTAAGCATATTCCTTCAACATGTTTCACTTGCCCTTGAGATTGCTCAGAACTGACCCTTCAGTGCTATGGCTTCTTGTAGCAGTTTCCCTGCTTCTGCCACCACTACATGTTACAATTTTTTGCATTCAGCAGTGAAGGTCTGCCTGGCATCAGAGATCTCTTGGTCTTTTCAGTTCTCGGAGCCCTTGTTTGATGGATCATTTCTAGTAGGCAGAATATTCACTACATATCACCAGCTGATGTGGTCATTTTTAGCACATTTAGCTGTTTCCAAGAGGAGTATGTACTTTCATTCTTTTCCCCAAAGTCAATAGAAATGTTACACCAGTGGCTTCTTTGATATAATAACCACTGGTTGCTTTCACGTCTGACATGAAGGGCATAGGCAGCCAGATGTCAGACACTACAGTTACATCTATACAAGCAAACTGAGGATGTCTGGGAATCTTTCTGGTCACTGAGGCCAGCTGCCTTTCTGCAAGTGATCTGCTTTGACCTCCTGGAGAAGGTGGCTTCACTCCTCCTGTCCACTGCAAACAGTTCCAGGAACATCTGAATGGCCAAACCATGCCCAGGAATTGTTGGAGAGAGCATAACTTGGGTAGGACAAAGCACAATGCTAATAGCTTACTGGCAGAGATAATCATATTCTAGGACTAAGAGTATTTTTGGGAATGGTGGAGTTCCTAGTAGCTCATGGAACCCATGAACCCTCTTTATGGGATTCCCTATGGAAAATGCCATGGTGAATTTTCCACATGAGAAAAGTGTCATGAGTGTCACAGAGCAGAGCAGGATTCCTGCTTCTCAGAATCAGGTTTTATAATCAATACCCATGGTTAATTAAAGAAAAAAAGAAAAAAGAAAAAAAAAGAGGGGACAGAAGCTTTCACTTAACTAGTAGAAGAGCAATAGCTGGAAAAAATTATTGAAAATAGCAAGTTTTACAAAGATTCAGAAGGGTGCTGCTGAACACCTCTGGTTTAGGAGCTCATTTATTTTGGTTGCACCTTTTCAAAAGTGCACCATCTATTCTGGGATTCCTGACATAAAATTCAGACTCCATGGAATTCAGTAGTAGTCAATGGAAAGATTTCTATCAATTTCAATAAAAACAGATTTTTTTTTTTCCCCCTCATTGTTTGGATGACAGAAGTGAAACAGAAAAAAAAAATTGGTTTGGGTACTTTTCAGTATTTAAAATGATAGGCTATTTGACCATCTGTTAAAAGAAAAAAAATCACTTGTGTGAATGCATCTTTCATTTTGTGTAGTGACTGCCTGAGCTTCCAAAATTAATATATATTTGGAAAAGATAATGTGTTAAGATTTTCATAGTGATTTTACAGTTCAGTTTATTTACAATTTACAGAGAATGGCCTCTCTTTTGTCAAGAAGCAGAGGAGTACCAGATCCCTTCTCTTTTGGAGGCACTTTATCACTCTGATGCATACAGGTAGATAAAAATTCTCTTCTTTCTTTTTCTGTTCTGCCATATAATGTCCTTTCATCTGACCTAGCAGTGTTGGTCCTTTGAAAGGAGCACAATTTTCTCATTTCCTTCTGAAACACAGCCACTGGAGGATGAGCAATTCCACTATCTTTTGGGCCACATTTTTTCCCATCAGTTATTTAGGTACTGGAAGAGTAACAGAATAGTCCTCAGTCAGCTCTCCAGTTATGATGGAAAAAGGCAACTGAGAGAGACACCTCCCTAAGTCCAGATATTGAGAATACTGCAGTGCACACTGGAAACCATTGTACAGAGACACCAGGCTGAGCAGAGATTCTGATTTACTAGCTTTGGCTCAGCCCTGGCTTTGCCAACCCCCAGCTGGTTTCTGCAGACCCACTGGAGGATTTGCCAGCACTCCAGAGTGTAGAATGGCATATCTCTGATGCAGCATCACAGAAAAGGATTGAGACCAGCTGGAATTTAAATCTAGACAAATGAATGTTGAAAATAAGCCATAACTTTTTGTATATTAATTCATCATTGAACATTTTCTCAGAGACTTATTTCTCCGTTGCTGGCAACTTTAAAAATAAGATTGGATGTTTTTTCTAAAAGATTATGCTATTAAAACAGGAATTAGCATTCAGTGTTACTGGAAGCCAGGCTGCATAATCACAGTGGTCTTCTCCAGCCTTACAAAATCTGTGAATCTGCAAACACTAGTGTTTTCTTCTCTACTGTGCTCATTAAAGGGATGGACAAAATGTTAAAACACAGGCCTTTTGGCAAGTCCACAGAACTGATATGTTTCAACTCCTGAAAGCACAGTACTTTAGAAGATGACCTAGCATGGCCCTTCTCCTCAGTATTTTCCTAAGAGAGCTCTAGAAGTTAGTGGACTCTTACTAAGGGGCTCAAAAGCCATTTGGGCATTTTAAAGTCAAAAGATATCTATTAAAATCTTCCCAGAAGATCATGAATCACTGCAGCAGGTTCTGAAATACCAATGCTATGGGCTGTTTGCATCAGGATTTCCAACCTCATTTTGCTGCCATGAGCAGTAGTAGGACACACTAGTGGTAGCTACCAGTATCCCACCAGTGGTGACAGCAGTTCCTGGATTTTACTGTAGATCTCTATTAAGAAGAAATCCTAAATGTCCTTCCCCCACTTCCCTATCTGTCCTGGTTTTGGCTGGGATAGAGTTAATTTTCTTCCTAGTAGCAGGCATAGTGTTGTGTTTTGGATTTAGTATAAGAGTTTTGATAACACACTGATGTTTTAGTTGTTGCTAAGTACTGCTTATGCTAGTCAAGGACTTTTCAGCTTCCCATCCCAGTGCAAGAGCCTAAACTCATGTTCCTATACCTACAGAGCAAGAGGAGGATGTCAGAGGAAATCTGAAGCACTCTACAAGTGACTGACAAAACTTTACATTCCCTAGGAAGTTTTAGCTAAGGACTAGTACTATAACATAGAGTCTTCCACTGCTCTTTGGTGCTTTCCTATCACAGAAGGTGTCAGCACCTCTATCACATACACCAAAGGCCTCTAACAAAGTAAAACAACTGGGGATTTGAGTTCTTTTCTAGATCTTCAGTCAGCTCCATAGGCAATCTTATCAAATCTCTGTCTATCGGAGACAGGAGCAGCAGCTAGTCTGTGCTTCCAGAGTCGTTTCACCTTTTCACATACTGCTGTGCAGCTCAGGCAGCCACTGTCAGGAGCTGAGCTTCTTAAGCAGACTCAGAATTCAATTTTGAAACTATGAATGTAGATGGTTGACCTGAATCTGACTAGCTTGCTCCCCAAAGTGTCTAGAACCTCTTAACAAAAAAGAGAAAAAAACTCCAAATCATCAGATGTCAGGTAGACATGGTTTACATAAATCCATTGGTCAAGGTTTTGTGGATGCTGGAAGAGAGACAAGAAATCATTTTTGTCTCCTTTGTATCTGCAGCATCACATTTCAGATGTTCTCATTACAGGTGAGTGATGAAAACTCCTGGTCCTTTGCTACCCCTGTATTGTGTACTAGTGATAATTGTGAACCCCTTCCATGCCCTAGTAGTTTAAAAGTAACTCATAATAATGAAGAATGTGATATACACAGATCCAACAGTGGCTGGAAGTCCTGGCAGCTCCTCTTACAGGTTGACTGGGTGTCACCCCTGGAAAAATTTCTGTAATAATTGTAAATATTCATTTTCTAGATTATGGATCCAGAACAATGAATTGTGCAATGAAGTTTATTTTCCATGTAGAAGATCAAGTATTGTGCCTTGGAATAAGCAGCTTGAGTTCAGCAAGGACCTAAAAGAAGTAAGGAGTGTCCCACGTGCTGGGCTTTTATTTCTGTTTTTATCCAGTGACTGTATGCTGCAAAGTCATACAGGTCAAGGTCAAGATCCTCTGGTCTGTGTTAGCTTGGTCTGAACCCCACAAGCCTACACTCTTTTAGATTCTCCTTTTGGTCTTGTGATTCGCATTCCTAGTTACTTAGAGTCCCTGTCCCCAAGGGTGGGAATTGTTTTCATTCAGATTTCAGTGTGACTTGGAAACTGGGGCACTTTGCTGGGTCACAGGAGATACGGGTTGTGACCCCTCTGGGCAAGGAGGACTTAGAAGCCAGATCTCCTGGTTCCTAGGTGGTAAGGATGGGAGCAGCAAGCTTAAGCAGTGCAGAGGCAAGACAGTGTCCTGCAGAAACTTTATGGTCTTTGAAGTCAGTGGAAGGGGGAAAAGGACTTTCGGCTCAAGTCTTTGAATACTTCTAGTCCTTGGTTGGACACCAGCAGCTGAAAGTTGCCTTCAGTCTACTAGAGAAAGGTGAAATGCAGGTGCTGCCTCTGTAGCATTTACATGATGGTATCAAACTGCTCCACCCTATAGCTTAACACTGGTGTTAATGTGGTAGAGTGGTTGCACAGCTTTACTTTGCCTTAACTTGCCAAATGACCTTTCTTGTGCAGAATGTGCTGCTGTCAGTTCAGATAATCAAAATTACCTTAGTTGTAGCGGTAGCAGAGATGTTGAGGTGCTGCTTGTGTGTCTTGGCCACTCCAGCGTCTATTGTCACATTCAGCAAAATTCAGTGGTAGGAACTGAGGTGATTCAGGACAGCATAACATCAGTGCTGAGTTATCAGGGCAGGGTTTGGAGAGCCTTAAGGCACTTCCCCCAAGAAGTGAGAATGCATTTTCCAGGATTAAGAACTCAATCCTTAAATGCTTGTATTATAATGAGTAAAATACATCAGTTATTAGGAAAGGCAAAGCTTACACTTCATTCCATATCAATTAGAAATAACAACATTTCATTGTATTTTTAGGTGTACTCATGTACAGCTGTGGATTCCAGTAAATGCTGTATTAATACATGGAGTAATATAAAAGATCTGAAGGGAAAGCAAGATACCACTAGGGAGAAGACAAATTATTCCAGAATGATTTCACAGGTGAGAGGGACAAAGCGGAGGAATGCATTTGGAGGATATGATATGACCTTGGACAGCCTGGTAAACTCCAGCTATTACAAACATTTGGTAAGCCCTCCAAGGAAGAGAGGCATGAGAAGCAGTTTAACAAAGAAAGTAGAAAGTAAAGACTCTGCAAGTCACATTCAGAAATTAATTTCCCTGGTAAAGGAATGGGACGCAGTGAGCTCCAAGAGGTGTGATTTTCAGCACGTGAGAACATCTGACGGTTGTATCACAGAGAGTGTGTCTCAGTGCAATACTCCTGAAAAGGACAGGGGTGTCAAAGCTCCTATTGCTTCATCTCCCAGGGAAAAAAGCTTTACTATTCAAGGAAACAATCACATTACCCAATACGAAGTCGAGACTGAAGGAAAGGAGCCAGAGCAATACGTGTTCACACAGAGTTTGCCAGTTACTCCAAGTGCTGGAACGTATCAATTCAGCACCATAAAAATTACTCCCGCAGTAGGAAACGATGCAGAGAATATAAACAAGGAGCAACCAGAAGGTAAATGACTGCTTTGTGATTGTTGTTTTAAAAAATTATGAGAGTAATTAACTAAATGACTTGCATAAATAAGATACTTTGATGATGCTGATGAATTTCAGAGACAGTCTCAACCTTTTTCTTGTTCTGCTTGCAGAAAGTTTTCCTAGTGAAGGAAGAGACAAGACCTTGCAAATGAAACTCATCCATCTAAAAGACAGTGAGTTGATTGCCAGCTGCTAAGCAAGGATTTTACTGCTTGTCTATGCAGAATTTAATACTAAAAGTGTGTTTGCCAGAAAGGTGGAGCTGCGTTTAGATTCACTGGCATTAGTGAATTGTTCTTTCACTGTCTCCTTGTTCCTCTGCCTTTAAAGTTGTGCAAGGAACAGTGAAGCTGGTTTGATGTGCTTAAGTTATCCAGTTAGTTACAGAAATCTGTAATTTAGCATAAAGACTGAAAGATTTTTATGCTAAACCCAGAAGTTTCCACAGGCATGTATAGGAGTTAAAAAGATTTTCCTGATTAGCCAAGATATTAAATGCAAACTCAAGAAACCTCAGTAGAAAGTCTCAGTCCAAGACTAGTTCTGACATCCTGAGAAGGATGTGATTTACCCTGTACCACTTCCACCATGGGTAACACAACAGGTTTTCACAGATTTGTTGGCAAAGCAAAATGTATTAATAATGATTGTGGATGTTTTTGTTACTATAGCAGTGGAAGCCAGATTATTATTTTCATAGAACACCCCTCACACACACAGTCATATCCCATGAGAGAATCTCAGTCTGAATTATGCTTGGGTTCCGTTAAGCAGTACGTAATGGTTACTCTGTCTGAATCTTCCATGTGAAAAGGGAAGTAGAGAAGACCTATAATGTTATAGCTAAGGTTTCAAATTATTTGGTGTAAAGGTTGTCATTTACTGTCTGGTGATGTATCACCTTACCTGGCAAGACATCACGACAGAATAAAGACAGAACAAGGCATAACTTTAAAGAGAAGATGACAATATTGTGGTCATACTTACAAATGTGTTTACCCCATTACTACTGATCCAGGCTTTGCTGAAAAACTCAACCTGTATTCATTCACAGAAACAAGGGACAGCAAACAAGCTGATGTTGTTCTGGCAGACCAGAGAAACGTAGGATTGATTCTTAAAGTTGAACATCCTCCAGTTTTAGGCAGTGATGGCTTTTGTACAAGCAATGAAGATAGTGTTGTTTATAGCACCCTGCTGGATGGCAGACAGCTGGATATGCCAAACACTGAAGCACTGTCCAAAGGTAAGGAACTGTAAATAGCTCTAGTATCTTGCTGCAGAATTTTAGTATGAAAACCATTCTCTCCGTCATGGTTTGTTGTCAGTTCTGATCAGCTGAGTAGCTAAGGTCATTGCAGCCGAACTGCTGCTTACATTTAATTCTTCAAAACAGCTGGCAGCAGCTGCCTAACCTAGCAGGTGCCTTGAATATCTACCGGTAAAGTCCTTTAATGCATCAGGAAAGATGCAATGGTCTGAAATCTAGGCAAACTCTTACACCGAGCTTAGACTTGAACACTGGCTCTTAGGACTCAGTTGCAGTAAAACCTTGGACAGGAGAGGCGTTAAAGAAGCCAAAGGCTGGATAACTGAAATGGTGAATGCCAAAACCACAGCCTTTTTTTTCCTAATGCATTTGTGTTCTTTGAACTGTTCCTTGTAGATATAGTTTTTGTTAGCTTTGCTCTCTCACATGAGGAGATATTCTACGCCAGGAAGTGCCACTTTTTCCTGACCGATGTCATCCTGGACTCAGTAAGGCAGAAAGATCCCAAAGAAATCACAGCCAAAGTTGGGACCCTTGTGAACAGGCTTTGGGTAGGTACAAGTTCCTAACAGCCTGGCTAAGCTGTGCTCACTCAGCTTCCCCAGGCTGTCGGTGGGGTGGCAGGCGTTAGAAACTCGGCTCTTCACTTTTGGCACCAACTGCCTGGCTGCTGCGGGAGCCACAGTTGTCACGGCTCTGAGCGGGGGGGCAGGGAACGGCTTCGGTCAGAATCACAAAGGCCAGAAGGGGAACACGGGGCTGCTCAGCGCAAGGCAGCAGTGGGGTGCTGGGTCCCTCTTTTAAAACCAATGGTTACCCCCTCCTCGAAGCAGAGGACCGGAGGACCAGCCTTGGGCAGGCTAGCAACTAAGGCACCCTGGGAGTGGTGAAGTGGTTTGGCCTCCAGTTGCTCCTGCAGTAATTAAGAAATAAAGAGCAGTGTGTCCTGCCCACGCAGCATCACAGCAGCCTCCTGCTGTCTGTGCACTGAGGTGTGCTCAGCTGTGAGGTTATGGCAGAAATAAAGGCCCTCAAGGGGCCAGGAGTTTCTGGGTTTTTTTAACTTGCACTGGAAGTAACTGACCTCACCTGCACCCCACAGCCCCTCCCCAGCAGTCCTGCCTTACGAGTGCCAACCAGAACTCTTCTCCCCTGGCAAAGGGGGAAAAAAGGTGTAAGGACAGGGACTTGGGAGAGCTTGCCCTTGTGTTTTGCTCTGCTAGTGTGCATCTGATTCCAGCCCTGCTACCTCACACCAGTCCTTCTTGATCTTACTAATAATTACCCCTGGCTGAGGCTGGACTGGGAACATCTCAATCCAATGGGTAACATCACTGATGGGATGCTGGGCACTGGCGAGCGCACCTGCCCGTTGATATGACTCTGTCATGTTCTGTATTGTAGACTCAGCAGATCACACCCAGGGAGTTTGTTGCTCATTTACTGAACACAGAGTACTTTAAAAGGAACAGAAATATTCATGAAGAGCTCCTTCAGTGGGTGGAAGTAAGTAGTGTTTGCCACCAGGTGATGCTGTACAGCTGAGCCTTCTTTTCTTCCAAATGCTGTTGGCTTTCTGTTTAAACTAGTTCACCCTTCCCAGTTCTGTTTGCAGAGTGAGTTGGGGGGGGGGGGGGGAGTCGTCATATTACAGCACAAATGGACTAATGTCACGTATAGTTTTAACAGAAGTTTAAAATTGTGCTGCTAATTTAGATTGCCCATAAAAAGTGGGCAGAGGACTTGTAGGGTTGTTAAGAAATGAAGCGCATTGGTGATGCTGCTGCTCTGCCATCAGTGGGTGATTGAATGGTGGCCTCAGTTTTGTGCTTTTTTTCAGTTTACCCTGCCATTTGCATGGAAGTACAGCTGCTGCCTCGACTTACTGATCCAGAGAGGGTTTGCTAAATCAGTCTCATATGTTGTCTTGGAAATGTAAGTTTACAGAACATTAATAAAAATTTGACCCAGCTACTTTTTGAAATGTTTTTATTTTCTTCTGGCAGGTGAAGAGGGTACACACCTCATCTGCCTGGGTAAGAAAAAGCCTTTTTGCTCAGCCTTCTTTTAACTTTGAACAGTGACTCTGTTTAGTCAGAAATGCTTGTAGCAGTCTTCTGCTTTAGGTAACGAAGGAGGGGATGTCATATCTTTATTAGTGACACGTGGGGTTTATTTAAGAGCTGATGCTTTCACAAGACAAAGACAGCAGCTCTGGCCCCCACGCACCTGTACAGCTGCTGTCCCTCTGTCTGCCAGGGTGGTCACGCCGTTTTTCCACCCGTGACCCAGCGTTCATCTCACTCCCGACCGAGGCTGCGGATAAGCTGTCACACTTGGGTGACTCCCTGAATAAGACAATGCTGGGCCAGCAGTTGGGCAAAAGCTTGTCCCCTCCCTGGGTCCTTATTTATCCAAAATGAACAGAAGAATCCTCTCTTTCTGCTAACATATTTGTTAGTATTATTTGCCCAGTAAAATTAGAATAATAATCAAAGGTCTACAGCAGTTACTTCATGTTTTATTTTAAGCACATCGTGCAGGCATGGCATTTCACTATTCCTGTTTTAAAACCTCTGCAGCTCTGGGGAGGAGAGGTGATGCTTCTCATCATGTGAACTCAAGCACGTCACCCTCACAACCTGATTAAAAAACCCCATAATTTCAGTCTCCCACCAGTATTTTGCAAGAGTATTTAGGTGCCCCAGGGAAAAACACTCTTCTCAACGCCTGTTTCCTCTTCTGCAGCCCAGGTTCCCATGCTGAAATCAAGATGCAATGCAAACAAGATTCATATAAAGAAAATAACCTTTATTAAACAAATAAATCAAACCCTGAAAAAAGTGTCAGGTAAACATTACTAAAGGTTTTTCCAGCAATGCAGAAACCTTTGAAACAGAGAAATTCAGGAAGTTTCATGTTCCTCTTGTTGCGTTAGTAAATTCTCTCCCTCTTGTGACATGAGCTATTGCTGTCTTCACAGCCCAAAATTCTTGCATTAACTTTGCAATTATTTTAAAATAGTAACTTCTAAAATCTTCCCTGTGCAACTGTTTCCCACACAATTTTGTACAAAGGTGTCAAACTGTGTTCTCTTTGCTGTCTAAAAAAAGAACAAGATTTAAAAAAACATCCAGCTTATTAAAAACAGACAAGTGTTTTATGTACAGTACAGGAATTCCCAAACTTGAAGAAACATGGTCCATATGCTGAAGGCAACTCAGGTGGCCGAGGTTTAACATCTGAGACTACAGCACTGCACTGTCAAGGCCCAGGCAGCTCCCCCATCCCAGCAGCCAGGAAGAGAAGACCGCAGTTCAAGACGTTACTGCTCCATCTTCTTCCTCAGGCTAAACGTGACACCACTGCCCTCCCATCTGGGGGGGGCACTTCATAAACTAGGAGTAAACAGGAGCTTGGCAGCAAGTAACTATAGTTTCCAAAAATGCTAATTTTAATTTCTTCTAAGAGCACGGAGAGTGTGTCACAGCCATGCAGTGAGCTTTGATGCTACTCACAAATAGGCAGCCTTGGAACACAGGGCACATTTGCACTCCAGTTACACTGTGCTACTTCAAACAACATGAATTTAAGGTTCAGCATTATAATCAACACATTATGCTCAAAACCTGTTGGCCTCAGATGCTACCACAATCCAAAGCTCCTCAAACAAGCCAGAACAGTGGGACTGAAGTACCTGGAGAGGGGCTGAGTCAGAGGCAAAGCAAGCAGCCAGTCCCCGTCACCCCAAAACCTGGGGCACAGCCTGGACGCCAGGACAAGGCATGCTGGAGTTTGAACTTTGCCACTCGCACCCTGTGCAACTGGAACCCGACCCCACAGGGAGAGAGAGACTTGCCACTGGGACAGCAGCTATGTGGGGTAAGGGGCTTAAATTAGAGCCAGGAAATGTGGTGATTTCTGCCTTCTGACCTCTGCCAGACAGCTCCCTCGTCATCACTCCTCATGACGTCTCTGCTGGCTGCTCTGAACACCCTGCTCTGCCTCAGGCCTTCCCGCCAGCATCAAGGAAGTCTCCACATGCTACTGCCTGGGATCTTCCCCCTCTCCCGGGGAACACGCTCAGGTTTGACATGGTTCAGCTGGCAGTTGGTTAGCACAGAAATTGCACAGGGAGACTGGAAAAGCTGACAGATGGTTAAGACAGAGATAAGCTCAGCACTGAGGCACTGGAAGAATCATCTGAAGAAACAATTCACTGAAACAATGAAATTGCTTTTATTAAAACAGAAGTGTTAAGCCAAGAAAATAAATTATTGCTATGATAGCATATTTAGAACATAAGGAAGGACATTAAATCTTGAGCTCCAGGGTCAATATAACCCTGAAACAGAAAGTTACACTACTTTTCTTAAATATCTCAGTTTCTCTTCAAGCCCTTCCAAAAACTTTATAAAATGTGCAGCTTACAGAACAAATAGTAACAGAGTCACTTGTAACAAAAATCTGTACAGCTCATAGCTTTAAAAATAATACTTTTTTTTTTTCTCTCCAAACTGCTGTTACTTATTACTCATAAATATAGGGCTAACAAGTTTTGAATGCCCAAGGTCCCATCCAACACCAAAGCTATTATGTGTAGTTGACAGAAACCTTCTTGGGACTTCCCCCCAGCCAGAGGTCAGGTTTTGGACTGTTTGAAAGAGACTGATTATGTATTTAAAAAAAAAAAAAAAATCTTCATAGGTGAAGACTGTCTCCTTCTGCTGGTCAGAGGCCTGGGGTCTTCAGTGAGTTTGAAATGGCAATCAAACCTGGAACACAGCACCGTGCAATGGGTTAGACTGGCTGCACTCCCGTGACATGGCAGGATCCCACAGGTCCCTCTGTCCCGGCCAGCAGTGATTTTGCAAAACACCTGAAAACCACCATTTGTCAGAGCTACATTTTGGTGGGGAAACAACATTTTACTGGAAGAGCGTCGCAGGAGAAGTGCGGCTCTTCCCCACACGGAGGGCTGCCTCCGCACCTCAGGACTCTCCCAACGGCTACATGCTGCTGGCCCAGCTGCAGCAGGCCAGCAAACCGTGCTGCTTCTGTGGCCACTTCAAACGTCTTGTCTGTGACCTGCCCCCAAGAAGGGGCTCTGGATCTTAAATTTTAACCTTGGCTGGTTCTGTTTAGCTGCTTATGAACTCCTGCACCTGCAGATCACAAGCCGTGGGCCTGCATGCTTGTAACCCCGCCACAGTGCCAAACCTATGAGCCATCTACCACCCTGCACCTTGACCACAGAAGCCCTAATCCTGCCTCTCTCGTGTTCATACCCCTCAGCTCCCTGTGAAAAGGGAGGCTCAATCCTAAAGACAGAGAGGAAAAGCTGAGCCAGGAGCAGGCTAGTCTGAGTGGGGCGTGACATGACTTTCCAAGGGCTGCCACCCACACGAAGGAAACCCTGCTTGGCTGCATGTCTCGCCAGGGCTCATCCCTCCTGAGATCAACAGCGATTTCCTCGCAGACAAGACATCCTCCAGAAATCAGTAAGTACAGGAGCAACATCTGGCAGCTCCCTCTGGTCATCCTGACCATAACCTAGCACGTTCCTTTGCCTGGTGACATGCAGTTTCCTTTGGAGGTTCAAAGGAAACTGTGGAATAAATCCAGCTTGGGGAGAATACCATGGATTCCCCAAGGCACTTCAGAGGGACTAACGAAGAGCAGGATTTCGGCAAACAGCCACAAGAAACAGATTAGTGGTTAGACAGCTGGGGAGCATTCAGAGGAAAGAAACTCATCTGAACACTGATGACTAGGTGGTGCTCAAGCCTCTACGACCTGAAAGTGATTTTGCTTGCTTTGCTTCTGCTCCTTCAAACCCAGGAGGCATCAGACTGGCTCTATGGGAGCCATCTCTGTGGGAGCTGGTCTTCTCTAACCAGATGAATCAGAGCCTCGGAGACTGGTCAGAAATGTGTGTGGAAAACTCATTGAGAAGCAGAGGGTGAGGTTCTCCTGATTCAGAGCTACTGACAAACCTGACCAGCACTCAGAGCTGCTGGAAAATCCCCTTCAGGGGCTACTTACAACAACTCCACTTCCTTAGGCGGTATACGTGTGCAGAGGGGCTCACACTATTGTCGAGGGACTTATGGTGACCTGGCCTGCTTTCTGCAGAGGAGAGAAGCCAGCATTAGTACAGGGTTAGAGGACAACAGCATCAGGACACAATCTAGTGGGAAGGGAAGCAGCTGAGAACTCTCAGGAACGTAAGAGGAGACACATTAACATCTCAGAGCAACAGGCTTCTGCTCCTCCATCTCATCACTCCCCAGAAATGGCCCAAGCCCCCCAGGAAAGGAGCTGAGCAGCATCTGTAGCAGAGCTCCATCCATCCCAGGAGGTTACATATGTACCCCAGCCCATGACAGCATTAAAGCTCCTGTGTGTGCAGCATCCCCTCCTGGTGCAGCCTCCAGCACTGCAGGTCCTTTCCAGTGCATCTCCTTGGGGATCTTGGCCACTGCAGGGGAGGCTCTCACAGCAGAGGGGCTTTCACCTGCTCCAGAGGAGGTGAGTCTCTGTAAGAGGAAAGGTCACTTCCCCACAGTGACTCCTAGCCCAAAAGCAGCATCTTCAGTCCCCCCCGTGAAGGGCAGTGGCTTGAACCGGGGAGGCAGTTGCAGGAACAGGCAAAGTGAAGAGAGTATTTTGGCTGCTTGCACTTACTGCAGAAATGTACTGGCTGTTTGTGAACCTGGGTTTCTCCTCCACTGCAGAGCTGTGTTGTGAGCCTAGGGGCATGTAGGGGGGTGAGCCCATGTCTTCACAGAAGCTTTCTTGTGGGATGCTGGAGACACAGCCACTGTCGGAGCCACTGGAGCCGCTGCCTGACATGCAGTGCGATGACTCTGAGCTCTCTGTTGCTAGGGGAAGAGAGGAAGGTCACTCTAATGATCGTGAATTTGGCCTACATGACCTGTACCACATACATGTGGTAACATACCTGTTTGCAGAGGCACTGGCCACTCAAGCCCACAGATCAGCCACACCCCTGTCTGGACCTCTTTAAAGCCACAGTCAACAAAATAACCCAAGGAAGTGTGGCAAATTATGGTGGAGATTGGTATAGACTGCCCAGTGAAGTTCACAGAGGGGAAGCCAGGGGGTCACTGGACCAGGCTGGCGAGAGCAAGGGACAGAGTGCCTCATACCAGAGGCGCAGGCAGGCAGAGACACAAGCACTGGTCTCCAAGGTCACAGCAGCCCTAGCATGCGGCACCAAGCCCACCACTGGGATGGCTGCAGGTTGGTGAGCACTTCACTGATCCCTGTGTCTGAGCTAACTCCCCCCATGAAAGCTAAGACAGAGCTGGCATGGAAGTTTGGCTATGGGGCAGGGACTGCCATGACCCCAGCAAGCCTGGTGTGACCGCACAGCGCAGAGCAAGATGTGGGGATGAGCCCGCACATCCTGGGGCACGTTGCAGAGCAGCGGGCTCATACGTACTCAGTGAGGGCTGGCTGCTTGTCTCGTGCTCCAGCTCATCTTCCTCGATGCAGGTGCCAATATCAAAGGGGCGGCTGGGGGCCAGTACGCCTGGCAGCAGAGCCTGGTCCAGGTACATGTGGAGGTTGAGGGGCCCCAGCAGGGAGGAGGAGGAAGGGCTGTATGCAGTGGGACTGCTGCCAGCGGAGAGCTGCACCTGTGTCCTCTTGTACGGGTTGGAATGGTCAAACAGAGACACCGCAATTGATGCTCTGGTCCTGGCACCTGCCAGAAAACATACCAAAAAAGCCCTGAGCACTAGTCCTGCCTAGCTCACACAGAGCGAGGGGGCAGGCACAGCTGGCACTCACCTCTGCCTTTCATGATGTAATCGATAGCACGGTCATTGATAGCCGCCTCACTGGGTTTGATATCCAGGAACGGCTTGTTGCCCACACCCATGGAGACCATCTCCTGCATACGGATTTCTGGAGGGGAAGAGACCCACAGCCATATTGTGAGGTTGCTCCAACCCACCCCATGGGTGCTATGCAGCCCCAAGCCAGAGCACTCCTGGGCCAGGCTGCTCCTGAACTACTGAGATTAGATCTGTTCGCCCCTTGCTCCCCAGTCCTGAGGAGTCTCCACAGACAAGCAATCACGCCCTGCTCTGGCCAAGTAGCTCAGTGCCATGCCACCTACGAGAGTCCTGCCAAGCGGGAAGCCTGGGGCAGAGAGGAGGGACTCAGCCAGACAGCTGCCACTCCAGTAGCGGCCTAGATCACGGGGAGAGCAGTGAGCCTTTCAGGAGCACAGCCCACACTCACAGGGCAGGGAACTCTGTGCTAGTATCTCCCGTTTCTCTCTCAGAGTCCAGGCGGGTGCCTACAGTCACAGAGCTTGGACTGGTCAAGTTCTCTGGGGATGAGAGGCAGGGAAGGGACATGCCCAGCCAAGCCCAGCACATGCTCCCAGGGCTGCATGCTGGCACACAGCTGCTTGCTGCACAGAGCTGCCTGGTAACAGGCTCCAAACCTACTCAGGACAGCATGAGCTGAACAGGGCTCCCGCACCTTTTGCGGCACAGACGCCCCAGGAAGGAATCACACCTTTATTGCGGGCTGCCTGCTGCCACAGGATCTTGGCAATGTCACTGGTCCAGGCCTGCTTAGTGTCAGCTGAGCTGGCCTGGAGGATGTAGGTGTCACTGGACTTTCGCCTTCGGAACCAGATCTCAAAGCGCAGGCCACTGTCTCCAGAGTTCTCTGTCAGACCAATGTCTGCAGTCTGCCAGAAGAAGGAAGAGCAAAGCATCAACTGGGGCTCCACTAGGAGCAGAAAGTGTAACCGCTGCCTGCACCCTGTGCCAGAGCTACCCCCAGCGCTTCATCCAGAGTCAGCACCACCTCCCTGCCACACACACACTGTCTTTCCCTCACATTCTGCATCCCTCAGAAGACCTTGGCCCCACATCTCACAGCATGGAAGGGGCCCAAGCATTAATGTGTGAAGTATTCCCTTCTGGCTTCACTGCATGGCTTGAAGAAGGCTTAGCAGTGGTGGGAGCAGCTCTTCTGCTGAAGGTACTCCTCCTGCTCCTACTCCCTGTTTCAGAGCCACGTGTCCATGGGGAAACCAGCCATGGACACCTTCTGCACAACAGGGAGCTGCAGGGCTGCCCTTACCTTGAAGGAGCGCTTGTAGATATACACATCAAAGCCACCCTCGATCTTCTTGGGCTTGCTGAACAGGATCAGGTCCTCAAAGAGGAAGACATGCCGCTGGCACTTCCTACGGCCCAGCCAAATGGTGAACTCATCCTGCCGCACCAGCTGCCCCTGCTCCTTCAGGTTCACCTGGACACAGGAAACATCCCGGTTAAGACCCCAGCAGGATCAGCTCCAGGCAACCTCAGGCCTGGATATGGAGAGCAGGGTCCCATATGGCTGTGGCCTAGGTGGTAAAGAGGTGGCAGCTACCTGTCATTTTAGGAGGGCTCTTAAAGACGTAGGGCTGCATGGCACTGCTAGAGGCCACATCAGGCTGAAACAACTGGCCCAGAGCTCAGGGGAGAGCTGCACCTCTCTCCTAGGCATGGCACACAGATGACACTCTGCTGTCACCCTGTGCAGATCTGTGACAAACCTCTAGGGTGGCAACTGGAGGCAGCAGCCAGAGCATTATCTTAGGAGGAAGAAGAGAGCTGAAGAGGAAAGGAGCCCCATCAAACTGCCAGGAGCACATCTGGGTCAGAAGGCCAGTCCCCCAGTTCTTCCTGTCCCAGATCCATCTTCCTCCACCCTGAGCCCTGTGGTTTCCCCTCCTCTAGCACTTTGGCATGCCGCTCCTTCAAGTCCCACCTAGCTGATTTTGGCCCACCCCTGGCATCAATATCAGTTTGAATGCCTGACCCAGCTCACTATC
Organism: Pelecanus crispus; assembly: GCF_030463565.1. Classification (NCBI taxonomy): domain Eukaryota; kingdom Metazoa; phylum Chordata; class Aves; order Pelecaniformes; family Pelecanidae; genus Pelecanus; species Pelecanus crispus. The sequence continues at coordinate 26,083,497 of NC_134650.1, forward strand.
ACCAGCTCAAAAGAGATGGAAGAGCCCAGGGCAGCCTGCAGGACACCATCTGCAAGGGCTGCCAGGCTGCCTCGCATCACCAGTAAGCACCTGGGAGCATGTTTAGAACGAGCAGCTCACCCAGCTCAAGTAACAGCATCCAGGCTGTCTGTCCTAGCGGATCAAGGAGACCTCCAAGCCCTGCTGTTCCCTTGCCCTTGTCCTGGTTTTGGCTGGGATAGAGTTAATTTTCTTTCTAGTGGCAGGCATAGTGCTGTGTTCTGGATTTAGTGTGAGAATAATGCTGATAACACACTGATGTTTTAGTTGTTGCTAAGTACTGCTTATGCTAGTCAAGGACTTTTCAGCTTCCCATGTTCTGCCAGGTGCACAAGAAGCTGGGACGGGGCACAGCCAGGATAGTTGATCCAAACTGACTAAAGGGCTATTCCATACCATATGACATCATGCTCACTATATAAACCGTGGAGAGCTGGCTGGGGGGCAGCAATCACTGCTCAAGGACTGGCTGGGTGTTAGTCAGCAGGTGGTAAGCAGTTGCATCACTTGCTTTTTTTTCCTGGGTTTTGTTTCTCTCTCTCTCTCTTATTGTTCTCCTTTTCATTACAATTTTTATTACTATTATTATTATATTTCAATTATTAAACTGTTCTTATCTCAACCCACAAGTTTTCTTACTTTCGCCCTTCTGATTCTCTTCCCCATCCTACCGGGGGGCGGGAAGGGTGAGAGAGCAGCTGTGTGGTGCTTGGTCACCAACAGAGCTAAACCATAACAACCCTGTATCTCAACAGTCCTGTAGAGAGTATTGGCAGATGGCACCCTGATCACTGTGGGAATTTGAGGGAAGGCTCACCATACAATCCAAAGACCCCAAATCTAGAGAATGGGAAGAAGTGTGGCTCTGCCCCCCCAGGCAGGGGAGGACACTGGAACATACGTCACAGTCGCGGATGGCATCCATGGCTAGCAGGTCATTTCCATGCCGGAGCTGAAACTTCACCATCTCCTCAGCTGCACGGAGGTAGCCCAGCTCCTGCTCTTGTGCCTCACTGCACTCCTTGATCAGGTCCTTCAGGAGCAGGGCGTATTTGCTCATCCGCTGGATGGGTTTCAGCAGGTAGGAGGCCAGGTCCATCTTATCCCCAAGCTGCACCTGCTTGAACTGAGAAACACAGCAGAGTGACGGCAGCAGCCTCCCGGGGAGAGCCCGGTGCCCCAAGGCAGGCACTGACACCCACAGCTTTCCTGACAGGGGTACTCTGTTCTCTCTGCAGGGAAATGCAAGGCCATAGGACCAATGCTGCTGTGTGCTGTGCTCCTTTCCAAAGCACTCACCACATCTCTGCCCCTGTCCCCCCACATACACTTGTGCAGAAAGCTGTGCCAGGAAAGCAGAGATAGTGCTGAGCATGCCTCAGGTAGGAAAGTTGGGGTTGTTTAAACAGATCAGTGACCCAAACACCAAGAGCAATTGTGATGTAGGCAGTGGAATTTACCTTGAAGAAGGTATTCCCGTGGCTGGCCAGCAGCGAGTCCGACTTTGGCTTGTTCTTGCTATACAATGCATACATCCCAAACTGGTCTTTCTGCAAAAGAGATCCTCGCATGAGACCAACGCACACCCAGGATTGTGACAGCCATGCCCTGGGTTGGTTACTCTAGTACTTCTGCCTCTCCCACACTGCACCAGAGCCTCCTATGGCATCAAGAATGACTTTGCTTCAAGTTCATTACAAGCCAGGGAATGTTCTTGTCTTCCTACTCCTACTGTAGCTAAGACTTTTTAATCCATTGTCCTTTTACCCCTTGCACCTTACATATCCCAGCAAATACCATTCACCTAGTAGCAGCAAACATACATGGAGCAGCTGAGCTTAAGACTGATGCCCCATGTTTCTCCCTAGCAGCCCTTTTCAACAAGAGCAGCAGGTCCATACCCCTCCACTCATTAAAGTCCTTCCACACTGACACCACAGACAGAAGACAGGGTAAGGGATGGCCCTGCAGAAGCAGGTGGGTTTTAAGGAGCAGACATTTTGCTTCCCTGGCAGTGTCTCTTGGTAGCAAAGAACAACAGGAAAGGCAAAGAGCATCTACTGCTGCCTGGGCTCAGCTTTGCAGAGTCATCCCAGCCCAACCTAGCATTTGAGCTGGCAGGGGACAAACCAACCCAGCACAGGGTAGTCCTCCTGCTCCCAAAGAGCCACTAACATGCAGGTGAGCAGCCAAACGTATAGGCACTGCTGGCCATAGGAACCAAGCACGTGTCTGGAGGAGCCCAACCCCAGGAGGAAGGTGCTGATGCCTTACGTGTCGGAGGAAGCAGTGGCTGACTCGCAGTGGGTGGTTGCAGCAGCTCTCAAGCTCTCGCAGGAAGTACTGGCTGTGGAAGTCGTAGAGTTTCTCCAGGTTCCCAAAAATGACGCTGCGCTTCCCACGCAGGTCCTGGGGGAGGTCGAGGCGCTCCATCTCAGGGAAGTAGCTATCGATGATGTAGCAAAGCGACCTCACATATTCCCGCTCCGTGGTTACCATCTCATCAATGATGTGCCGCAGCTTGCTGCAATAGGGAACACTCAAGCCTTGAAGGGACACAGACTGCAGCGGGGCTAGAACAGTCTAAGAGTGCCTGCAAAGCACTGGGCTATCCCTAGAGAAGCTCTCCCCAAGACCCAACACGGAGATGAGATGATCCCTTAGCACCATCCAAGCTCAGATTCAGAACTGCCTGTGGTAGCTCTGACCCTGAGCACTGACAATGAGCACTTGTGGCTGGTCCAAGGAACTCCGTCAGCTTTTCTGTTCAGGAAGGGCAAGCCCCAGGCTGCCTGTGGTGCTGACCCATCCTCAGCAGGACACACATCCCTGGGCCCACCCAGCCCCTGCTCTGGACAAACAGGCTGCTCTGCAAACGGCTACACTCTTGAAACAAGAGGGACAGCAGAAATCACGATAATTTCTGTGAGGAGGAGTCAGCCTGATGACTGGATGCTGTGGGAGGCATCTGGGAGAACACAAGCTCTGGACCCAGGTGCTGTTGGGCTTGTCCCAGTAGAAATGAGAGTGGGAAACAAACCTTGTATCACAACAGCAGTTCCTAGCACAGTTTGCTCCGCACATCTCCAAAAGGTAGCGCACATCACTCTTAGGTACTCAAGGTTTCCACTGTGAGGCAGTGCTGCACCAAACATAACTTCTCCAATGTGTGCCTGCCTTCCCTGCCTCTCAGCTTTCCCCCAAGCCAACTCCTCTGGCTGTTCAGAAGACGGAGAAGCAGGACTGCCTCAGCACCCACAGGTGGAAGGGCTGCTGCCTCACTCCCTTGAGAAGCAAAGCAGTTAGCCTATCTGCTGCTGTTCTTCCCCTGCCATGAGCTTTCCTGACACATGCTAGGATATCAGAGGCCCCTTCCAGAAGATTTCACTGTCCCCAGCCATCCCACCCAGAGCAGAACCAGTTGAGAAGCTCTGCAGTCCCCCTGCATCCGGCACTCGTTTCTCATCCCTGCCACCATTTTTTTTTTTTTTTTTTTTAATATGTCTTTTCCAGTGAGAGCAGCTGTAAGACCTGCCCGGTGACCCGCTTTCAAGAACAGCTCACATCCCTGGGCCCTCTGTAGCCTAGGCACATTGCAGTATGACAACAAAGTTACATTCAGATCCTCAAGGACAGAGAATGAAAAAAGAAGAGAACAAGAGCCAGCTCTTGGTCACCCAAACACAGAGAACTCAGCCCCAAAGGGAAAATACAAACACCCTCTTACCTGTGAAGCTACTGTCACAGGGTACTATGCCTCCCTACCAGTCTGGGTACAGCACCCCCCCAAAGTGTGCGGGATGATGGACCATGCTTCTGCTCTCCCGCTATACCTGTACCACTGGTTGCTAGGTCCCTGAATACTGTGTTTCTGCAAACCCTCATCATCCAATGCCAACAATGTTCAGAGACTCCCTTGCCTGCCTGGGAACTGCTCTTTCTCCTCTTATGGAGGAACCATGCTGTAGGGGAAGAGCAACAGATCCCATTTCCCTGTCTCCCACCAGAAGCAGGTGCCAGGCTACGTAGGGACATCCCTGTGGGCCTGCCCAGCACCACACACGTGTGTGCAGGGACGCTAGAGCTACATCTCCATCTATCTGCCCGGTACCCATTACCAAAGTAACTGTCACTACAGAGCTCTTCACATCTTTGCTGGCTGCCTTTTAACCACCCTCAGGACCAGAGCACCAAGTGTCACAGCCACTTACCTGCCCCAGCTCTTGGCTTCTGACACGGAGAAGCAGCCCCTCTGTCCCTCCAGCAGGCAGTCTGCAGCCCAGCTGTGAGCGGCTTGCTGCCGCAGCGCAAAAGTCCTGTCCACCAGCTCAGTGCTGCTCACCTCCAGCCCTTTAATAAAGACTCCAGTGTTGCCGTATCTGGCTGGTTCACTCAGCGTCCTCTGGCAGCCTGACCACAGGCTCTCACCGCAGGGGAGGTCAAAGCTTTGGGCCTTCCGGAGCATCCTCCTGGGAGGTGGCTTCCCAGAGGCTGGAGTGGAGGTGCAGGATGGCTTCACCTCTAGGGTTTCTAATATGCTCTCCAAGTTTGGCTTTTCTTCAGGCAGCTTTGCAGACTTGGAGGCCCCGCTGGCAAAAGAAACTCTGCTCAAGTGAGGACCAGGGCTGAGAACAGCTTGGCAGGCAAATTCTTCTGCAGCACTGACATCGCCAGGGCAGCTCAATGAGGGCGAGGAAGCCTTACCCTTAGTCCACCCCAAAGAGCGGTTGGGCCTGTTGCAGCAGTGGGATGCGCTGCAAGACCTGTCCCAGTGGGACCCAGGGGTGGCCCCCTCAGAGTGCCTCCGGTGGGACAGACTGCCAGCCTCACTGCTGGCCTGGGGCTGCTCCCCCGCAGCTGGTTTGCTGTCTGACAGCAGAGACCTCCTTGTTCTCAAGGCTGCTTCGAGTTTCTTTTCAAAAACCAGCTTGGTCTCCTGGCATTTAGACCATGCAAATTTCCACTGCTTGAGTCCCTTGTCACTCTTTAGCTCACAGGCCAGCTCCTTCATCTCCTGGAACCGGGCATCGCTAATGTCCGGGTGCTGCCCCTTGTAACTCTCCAGGCACTTGATCACCCCTGCACAGTGTTCGGCAGAGCTACAGTCCTCCATGCTGATGCAGGCAAGGTGTCGCATCCCTTCCAAGGCCCACTCGTATGCCTGCAGAGAGTGAGAACAAAAAGAAACAGCCAGTCAGAGGGATTGAGGGAAGAATAACCCTAATTTGGTGCCTAAAGCGCAAGACAAGAGAAAGGATCAGTGTGTAGCCACCACAGTTCCTTGAGTGTGAGAGGAGGGGGAGCTGCTGTTGTCAATGGGGCTTAACAATTCAGCAAAACAAACAGATCCTTATGCAGAGGGCTTCAGCTGTGCTGGCTGCTCTGCCACAGCTCCACCTCCCCACCAGGTCCCTGCGATGCTGGGCACGTTTGTCCTCTCTGGTCAGGGGGGCCCAGGGGAAGCTGCTGCCAAGACTGCACGAATTCATACCTCAATACGGCCCTGCTTGGTATAAAACCTGGAACTCGCCCTCCTCCTTCGTCCAGCCATTCTCGCCACTACCACGCAGGATGAGGTCAAGGGGGCATCAATAAGCTGCAAGAATGGGATAACTGTTCCCCATGCCATTTCCCCAGAGCTGATGGCACGCAGTGGCCTGGAGCTCAATCAGTGTGGCTCTGTGGATCACCCCAAGTGCTCTGACCCATCCTTGCAGCAAGTAGGAATCGGAGACTGTGCAAGCCCAGTTGCAGCTTGTGCATCTTCCATGCCTGTTGGCACCTGTGTGGTGTGCTGAGCCCTGCCTACCTGCCTGGCTCTGCTTGCTAGTACACTACATGTTTGTGCTGGTTAGTCAAATACCGAGCTCAGCAGTTTATTTCTAATGCTCCAGGAATGCTGGAAGCAGTTTCACGGGGCTTAACTTTAGCAGTGGTGCATATGCTGGCCTTGCTAAAACATCTCTGCCGCATCAGTCGAACAAGAGGAGCGGGGAAAAATGTGGTCCAATGTGACAGACGCAAGGTAAGAGTGCCTTACCACCCACTGCAGGAAAGGGGCTAATGAACCATGCATGAATAGCTCTCTGTCATTGATAAAAATGAGAGGAAAGGCAAACATCTGAATTAGTCAGGCTCATAAGCCACTACTTTCTCTATAAAGCAGAGATGATGACAAGGTTTAACTATAGATTGAATAAGATGTGACCAGCTGCCATAGGCCTGGCCAGGGAACTTTGTGTTTTCACTGATGAGCAGTAGAGTTGTTAAAAATCAGATGCACAAGACAGGGAAAACATCCCGGACAGGCCTGCCTGGCACCTTCCACCAAATGCCCAAGACCAGCAGATGTGTGGAAACACCACAGGCTGCCCTTGAAGTGAGCCAAACCATCTCTAGCACTTGACCTGTCAGGCCCTGCATACCCGCTATGTTTCTGCAGAGAAGCAGACACAGCATCCCCATCAGGGACATGGTGGTCAAACAGATCAGGTGCCAGGCTCCTCTCTGCTGGTGACAAGAGATAGGAGTGCAGGAGGTGCTTCATTCACATGGTGCCTACCCCCTAGATGGGGATGGCGATGAGAGCTAAGCGCTGCTGTTTGTACGAGAGCTGAATGCCAGCACAAGGAGTGGCCTGCAGACTGAGCAGAGTCACTCCAGGGACAGATGCCATAGGAGCTCCCACAGCTGTCCACATTGCTCTTTTGAGCTGCAGCTGCACGACGTGTATGCAGCCAGCCCCATTACTCATGCAGAGCAAGGAGCTGCTTCAGAAACACCAGCAGCTGCTCAGGCAAAACTCTTCTCGAACAGCCCCACACAACTGCAGCACAGGACAATCAAAAGAGCATCAGGCCCCTCTCCTCCCATCACCCTGCCTAGTGCAGCAGCAGGCCCCTGACCTGCCTCTCTCTTGATCTAGGCTTTATGCTCTAGACTTGCTGGGGGCAGGGAGGGGCACGCAGAGGCAGAGGACACACCAGACCCTGGTGAGAATCTGCATTTATCTGTGATGCAGAGGGTCTTATATTCCCTGGAGGCAGAAGCACATCAAGGTGAGGTGAAACACTGAGTGCAGTGGGGCCCAGCAGACCCACATGGCAGTGACAGATGGCCTATTTTGCTGTGGTTTTTTGAGCTGCTCCCTCCAGCTGTACACAAACCAACACCAGCCCCTTCCAGCTCTGCCCTGAGCAAGGGCCGGCCATCAGTGTGGGCTAAAGGCACATCTCACCTCTCTGGCTGTGGAAGTCAATGGGTGATCCTGACAGAAACCTGCATGCTGGCTCCTTTTCGCTCACTGATGGGAAAAGTTGAGCTCAAAAGGCACACAGGGCTCTGAAAGAGGGTGCTGAGAGCAACGTGCAGGAGAGGCACAGCCAGCAGGCCAGCCTGGCCTTTACACAGCAGCCAGTCAGGAAGACAGCCACCCTCTGAAGGCTTTCTCTGAGGCTGGGGACCTCACTACCATGCACAGATGGGAAAGAGAGATAGAAAGAGATAAAAGAGGCTTCTTTTATTTCTAGGAAATTCCGCAGATCTGCATGGGGCCACAGTGAGGAGGAATCAGAGCTGCAAACCACACAGGGAGGCAGCCCAGTCACCTCTCATCTTCATATGGTACCTGTCTGTTCTTGGCAAGGACTCCAAGGGCTGTGCAGAAATGACTCTAAATCTCAATGACATTTCTTCCATCCCCAGTGCCTGTCGCAGGCCAGTGAATAGCTCAGCTTTGTTCCCTGCACAATGGGAGCAGCCCTCCAGACCCTGCAGCTTGATTGGTAACATGCTAAGTGGCCACCAAGGCTTTCTCCAGTCACATCATCTGCTTCAACTGCCCCTTTTAGCACATGAAATGGCAGCCCTCTCCAGGGACCAAGAGTGCCCTGGCACCCAGGAGGGAACACCATCATGCAGGCAGGGGTATTGCCATCATCTGTGCCCCGGTAAGGTTACAAACCATGCTCAGCCAAGCCAGGATACTGCCCTCCAGCCATGGGATTTCTGGGGAGCAGGCAGCCCTACAGCTTCTCTGCAAAGCCGCAAGTACTGCTTGTATATAAGAAGAGGCACCTGTGTGCAGGGAAGCTGAATCTTCCTAACCATGTCTGGAATCAGGCAGGAAGGAGCCTGTACCTCAGCTTTTGATCTTTACAGACAAGTTGTTACTGAAACTCTCAATTACAGGATTAGAGACAAACGTGCTTCCTGCATCCACAGGGCTGACCTATCCAGCAGCTGCGTGAGGAGTCAGCAACAGGTTGGTCCTGCCAGGCTGCCCGGGGGAGGCAGGGGCTCTCAGGGACCTGCTGTGTCACAAGGAAGAGCGAGGGACTTCATTAGAGCACAGTGCAACCCTCAAGCCCATCACCCTGTGTTGGTTCCTGCTCATTTCACCATGGGCAAGGCTTGCAGTGCATTGAGGACAGAAGCTCCTGGAGTCTTTTGTCTTTGGCACCACTAAAGTGTCATCTACAAATAGAGGCCAAGAGAAGCTGCTTGGCCGTGGCTCAGGGCACATTGCCAGCACTGCACAGAAAGCCTTCCAGGGGTCCCAGATCCTCACTTGAGCTACCATTCAGCTATTACACCTCCCCAACCCAAACTTCTCACAAACCCACCAGATTCCTCTCATACTCAAGGTCCAGTGATCTCTAAGACACCTTCTGGGTAGCCAAGACAGGAGACAGACACTGTGCATCTGCAAACATATGCCAGAAGGGGCAATTTCAAGGGGGCCTGCCTTTGTCCAAACCTTCTCTTTCATCTCTTCCTGTGGGGACACAATGACTATAACTGTATTTTTCTTGTCATACAGTAAACTGGGTGTCTGAATAGGCAGAGGTAGGTGGAGTAGGCAAATCACAAATCCTCCAACTTTCTGCAGAAGAAAAATACACCCAGGTGGGTGACTGTCCTGGTTTCGGCTGGGATAGAGTTAATTTTCTTCCTAGTAGCAGGCATAGTGCTGTGTTTTGCATTTAGTAGGAGAAGAATGTTGATAACATGCTGACGTTTTTAGTTGTTGCTAAGTACTGCTTATGCTAGTCAAGGACTTTTCAGCTTCCCATGCTCTGCCAGGTACACAAGAAACTGGGAGGGGGCACAGCCAGAATAGTTGATCCAAACTGACCAAAGGGCTATTCCATACCATAGGACGTCATGCTCAGTATATAAACTAGGGGGGGTTGGCCAGGGAGCAGCGATCGCTGCTCGGGAACTGTCTGGGTATCAGTTGGCGGGTGGTGAGCAATTGCATTGTGCATCACTTGCTTTGTATACTATTATTATTACTATCATTATTATATTGTTATTATTATCATTACTATTTTACTTTATTTCAATTATTAAACTGTTCTTATCTCAACCCAGCAGTGTTTCTCACTCTTACTCCTCCAATTCTCTCCCCCATCCCATTGGGGTAGGGGGAGTGAGCGAGAGGCTGCGTGGTGCTTAGTTGCTGGCTGGGGCTAAACCACGGCAGTGACTAACTCTGCTGTGAGAAGTTTTCCTTCTGAATCCAAAGTGACTGCACAGGGGAGCCAAGATAGGGGTGATGAAAAGCCAAGACTGATGCTGATGGGAGCAACAATACAGGCAGGGATGCAATACAGCTGTGGGTATGAAGACTGAAGCACAGCCACAAGACAGACTAAGTCCCCCATCCTTTTGCAGCAATGTCCCAGGACGGCAAGCCCCCCGCTCCCTTGCTTTCTACAACACAGAGAGAGGGAAGCAACACAACAGCTGGGAATATTGCCAAGGACAGCAAGAAAAAAGAAACCAACATAATCAAACAAGCCCTGATCCAGCTTGTGTGCAGCTCCTGTATGCAAGCTGCGCTCCACTCTGCTGTTTGTTAGTGAGACACAACTAATCACGTGTCTTTGTGGCAAGAAACAACTACACAACTCCCCATTTAACAAGACCTCCTCTCACCACCACTATGTTCACTCTAAGTGCCCTTAACTTCAGTCAGTAGTTTGGAGAGCAAGATGAGGTTGGGTTACAGCAAAGAAGACAGAACTGGTGCAGCCAGAAAAGGTCAAAGCATCACAGGTATCATTGTGAACTGAGCCAAGCACTTCCCAACAGCTATACATGGTGCCACGCAGGCACTGACTCCTGCACCTGCCCTGCTCTGCCAGCAGCTCAAGGTCTTGGCACTGAACCCTGCAGAGCCGAGATGCCGGTCGCAGCACAAGAGTGACGGGGCACTTACCAGAACACAAGTCCAAAGTAAATGCTGCTGTCTTGCATGAAAATGCCTGCTCCCAGGTGTGCTCCTCTCATTACAGATGCCCATTTGGGCTTATTCCCTCTAAAGTTCAACATGGCTTTAGGCTGCTTTGAGAACTGACTTGTGCTCACAACACTGATGCGTCCCTTTATCACAGGCTGCTGCATGCACACTATTAGCAGGGACCTGTGGCTAGAAACTGCCTTGTATGCTGACAGTTCAGAAAGACCACAATTAAAAAGCCATTCTGCATCAAAATATATTGAAGCAAAATTATCCAGGCTAAAACCTTACTGTCACAAGAGCTGCCAGCTGGCAAACAGTGACAATCCTGTTTCTCTGCTAGCTCAGAGACAAAGTAGCTACAGCACGAAGTGGTCAGCTCACCACTTGCTTGGATCTACTTTGTGCTTTCCTCAGGCTCCCACCCACCGATACTACAGCACCCACGAAAGAAGGAGCTGGGGGAGAGCAAGACTTCAGGACCTGCAGATGTCTCCCAGTTAAAAAATAGACCTCATCCTACCTTCCCATCTGTACAGAGGGGGTCCATATCCTGGCTGTGTCCAGCTCTGTGCTGTACATTACCATCCCCTACGGCCAGACTGAGGCAGAGCCACTGCTTCAGTGCATCATCTCAGCTCCAGCTATTCACAAGCAAATGCTGCTAGCCTAAATACCAGATTGAGGAGCCCTGGTAACGGGAGACAAGGCGGAGGGGGAAGGGGCCATGCTTCACATGAGAACTACCGAAGTGTGTGGAGAACACCCCGACTGGGCACAGGCCAGATCCCCTTTCTTTCACAGTGCAAAAAAGAGGGAGAGAAAACATCCCAACCAACCCCAAATTCAAGCAAAATTCAAAGCAAGCCACCACCTGACACACAAGAACTTTGGAGAAAACAGTGATCCCTCCTAGACATTGGGATGCTTTTTCCACATCTCTAAAAGCCGAAGCCACTGCTCACTTCTAGCAAGATTTGCGGCTCTGCAAGCTGGCAGCTGCACTTGGAGGTACAAGAAACCATGTAATTTCAGAGCATAAGCATTTCAGCAAAGCCACCAAGTTAGAAGTAATCTTCTCTCTGTGCAGAGGTTCACTGCTATTCTCTTCCCCACCCTGTAGCATTTGACTTTTCCAAACTGCATTTGAAGCCCTGCCTGGGATTCATTAGCAGCAGAAACCAAACTAATCAAAACCGTGTCTTACATGGGATGTAGCTGGTAAAAGCTCAAACAGCAAGGAAAGGACTCATCCTCTTGAAATAAAAAGCTAAACCATTTCTGAGTTGCTGTGTAGCTCACAGTGCCTCCCCTCCACTCTCCAAGGGAGGAGAGACCACTAAAAATCACCAGTTTGCCTAAAACTAGCTGCTAAGGAAAACAAACTTTAAATCCTGTATTTGCATTTCTGCCTGTTACCAAGTACTAGATGTACAAACACCACAGGAGGGCAAAGGATGAGAGACTAGTGCAGGCTACAAACTCCTTGGATTTAAGCATAGGACAGGAGAACAGGTAGATACCCACAGCTGGGCAGGAAAGAAGAACAAGGGGTGAGGGAAGCAACACCGGTCAGGGTTGGTCTTGGCACACTGCAGCCCAAGCACTGTCAAAGGGTGCTCATTAGAGCAATGTGCTTGGAAATCCTTTTGCAGCAGCACTTTAGGTGAACATGAACAGAGCTCAAAAATCTCTTTGTTTCCCCTCTGGGCAGCCAGGCTTGACAAGTCCAGGAGAGTCTAATTACAGGAGAATATAATTGAATAAAATAGGATTGCACATGATTTCTGCTCTCTTGACGACAGCACAAGGACCCAAAGGGCAAGTGTGGCTCGTTGTGCTGGAGCTGGCACGCAGGACACGTGCTTGCCCTTCTTTTCTCTAACTGCTGCAACTGCCAAGCAACACCTAGGGTAGCTCCATTAGGAACAGGCTGACTCAACTGATGAATCACAACAAGCCACAATAATCCCTGCTTTGGTACAATTCAGCGCTTCCACAGAGCGGCCTGTGCCAGTTTCATTATGTATCTATATACAGACACAAATGTATGTATATATTACATACATATGTATATGTTTATATGTGTATGTATGTATAAAATAACTCCCTAGGAAGCTGGGCAGCAAGTGTCTGAGATTTGCCCTCCCCACAGCTTCCACTGTTCTGCAGCTGCAGAAAACCTCCCAATAGCCAACAATGCGCAGTTTTCCCTCAGTTTTTCCTTTCTGCTCCGCAGTCACTCATGACTTTCCGTCATTGGGTAGACTCTGCACCGATTTTTCTCCCCCTATTTTTCTGTCCCACCAAGGGGATTTTCTCAACATTTAAAAGCTCCTGAGTCCAGAGGACCAGGGGCTGAGTATCCTCCCAGTAAAATCAGAACCTTTAACGTTTGCTGCAAACCAGCCTTTTCATGTTTGAGGCACTACCCATCTTTTCATCAGCTTTGTGCACTCATTGCAAAGCTTTGTTTGTCAATGAAATTCTGCTCACAACCCCTTCTTACCAGAATAGGAGCAGATGCTGTTTCCCTGCCTCGGTGAATATTATCCTCCCTTTCTTCTGATGCTTCACCAGTTACAAACCCAAACTATATGCTGAAATTTGCTTTGGCCACTGTCCTTCTTTCTGGCTGCCCCTAACAACTGGGATCTGGTGGCTGGTCCTTCATTTGGCTACAGCCTACACCAGTCACTACATGTGACTGTCATGAAACCGCCTAAAGATTGACTTGAAAGAAGTTACACATGTGAGTGTAACTCACTGATGGCTGAGAAAGCAGAAGGCATAAAGGAGTGAGCACGTGTATTTGTGGATGTACGATGATTGCCTAGAGGAGGAGGAGGAAGAGGGCAGCATATTTTCAAGCTTCTTTTAGTGAAGGGGAGAACTCCCTTCTTTGGAGAGTGCTGAGAGCCTCACATTACCAGCCAGATTTAAGATCAAGCCACAGCAAGATGCATGAGTCACCGAAGCTGGCAACTTGCACAACAGCAACAAATCACTCTGAACAGAGACTGATGGCACCTCCAGAGGTTTTTTTGCATGCTTCACTTTTACATCTGTCCTGACAGCCACATCATTATGCTGTACAACTAACCTGCTGTAATAGGACACAGCAGACCAGTGAGGACAGGCTGGACTGTGGTAGGTGTCTCCCGTCTGCTCTGCACTGGCTCCCTTCTAATGAGGTCCTCTATGCCCAGCTGGGTATTGCGAAACCTCCAGTACACCCTTGGGCCTGGATGGGGAAGTGTGGATGCTTTTCCCTGTAGTCTTCAATCCACATCCTTTCCCCTGTGACAAGCTGAGCAAAACTCAGTTTAATTACTCAATGATGTGCTGGCATCTCTCTGCACTGCGGGCACTTGTGCCTTGGGAGATGCAGAGCAGAAACTGAACCCAGACACCCAATGCGTTTGTTGGGCCTCCGCTCTTCAGAGTGGCTGACAAGGCTAGACACAGGTCCTTGGTTTAAGAACACATTAAGATGCACTCAACAGAATGTAAGCCCCTGTGGAGCAGCCAAAGGAGCCTGGTCAGAGGCAGTGGGTGCTCAGGAGAACCCTGGACATATGGACAGGAGTTTGATATGTAGATGGGAGCCATTGTGAGCTTCAGCCCCATCTGTACACCGAAGGGAGCTTCATGTCCAGATTGCTTGAACAGATCTATTTAACTGCCGCGACTAAAGGCAATTCCAGCCTCCAGGAGGATCCAAGCATCCAGATGGATGCCAGCACATGAACATTCAGAAAATCTGTCACATTGCGCAGCTCCTATCCCAAGTTCAGATAGAAGAAAGCACCCAAACCCAACATTTTGCACACACGCACAAGGCTGGGGTCAGCTAAGCAAAGACCTCTGCTAGCACCAGATCTTACACCTCAAGTGCAATGCACTCCCCTTGCAGCTCAGCTGCAACACAACCTGGGAAATCCCTAAACCTGCTGGGAGGAAATGCTGCCTCCCTGCCATTAGTGACTGGCTACCAGTGCCACGACCCTGCAGGAGATTTGATCCCACCTGACTCAGAGAGAAGGGGAGCCCCAGACTTTCAGACAACCGTCAGTTCATGCTTGTGGGCAGCCAAAGGTACAGAGGAATATTTACTCAGGGGTGCTCTGGTCATCAAGAATGAAGGCAGCAGATGCTTTCAACACATCAGGCATTGACCCCTGCAAAAACAGCAGTGGCAGAGCATACTGGCTCTCCTGGGATCATGGAAGGCAGTTGAAGGGCAAGCAGCCTACATCCTAAAAAGATGCCATGCACTGGCCTGGTATACCCCAGCCTCTTCTTCCTGCCATGCCCTCCAGTGAGGAGGAGGATTCAGCCAGCACAGTAGGAGGGAGAAGGACCCCAGACAGACAGATCAAGGCTTTGCCCCCCTGCACATGCCACAGATGCATCACACAGACCTTGTACTGCACTAAAGCAAAGCCTGAGGTGCTGGGGGAGGTGCTCAAAAGCATGTCAACCCAAGAACCCCTCATCTTCAACTGCAAATTGTGCTTTAATAAACCCTAATTAATTCACTGCTGTCCTGTAACACTGAGGGACAAACTTATGCACCAGTCTCACACTTGCGTTGTGCAACTAGAAAGGTGCCATTTAGCATTCATGTACTGTCACAGAGTTTGCTGGGAGCTAGGGGCACTGCTGTGATGCCAATTTGGCAATAAAGTCATTGACGAAACAAGAGAAAATATCCTGGGCACCAGTAATCTAGCAGTGAATTACTGAAGAAGTCATAAAACAGAACTGTTTCCAAATAATTAATTTTGCAAGACAGAAAATATGGGGGAGCTGTAGCAGATCAGATTTAAACAGCCAAGGCTTCTTGTTTGTGCAAGACTGCTATCTCAAACTCCAAGGCAAAGCAGAAACTTTCTGATACATAAATATCCTTTGATGGGAAAGTAAACATCAGAGGTGTATTAACCTTGCAAGATTTCTCCAACAAAAACCTGGCAGGAAGAAGGGAGAGATTTCATGCATTAACCTTGCACAAACTCTACCAGAGGATCGATTTTCCAACCTCTAGGCTCATTCCTGCAGCTGCTTCAGGCTGCACATGAAAAAGGACACCCCTGAAACAGGAGAGCAAATCAGACTAGATGTCTGTCTAGGGGCACGACTTTACAAGTGTAACTGAGGAAGGAGAGAGAGAAGAGAAAAAGAGAGAGGAGACAGCTGCTGTCAGACAATGCTGAAGCGAGACAACAGTGGCTTCCCCTAAAACAGTTTCACAGCATCAGGAAGGCATGGTATATATTCCTCTGTTGTGCTACTCAGATCTTCCCTCATCATCTTCAGTACTTGCACCAGTAACCAGATGAAATCTGTTATTTGGGAATTTCATGCAGCCTGTCCCCAGAAAAGTAAAGCCAATCTCTGCACAGAAGTAGAGAGAGCAGTCTGTGTTAAGCCTCTCCCAGACACTTTGTTATAAGCCACAGCAAAAACCTCATTTGCTCAGAGGTGCTGGGGGGCAAAGCCGTGTTCTGACCTGCTCAGGTCTGCTAGCAAGAGACAAGCATCATGGCACAGTGACCTGCCTCTCTGTTTGTAATAGGTACGCTACAGTAAGGACACACCAAATGCCTCTTTTTCCACTTTGGTGCTAAGTTCTACTCTCCAAATCTCCTCCAAGCACACTCCCAGAGCAGGGAATCATAATGCCCTTTCAGTAAAATTAACTCTCAACCTGGGCCAAACAGCCTGAAATGGGGGGGGTGTGGGGGGGTGGGGGTGGTGGAAATCACACTTCTAGGTCCTAGCTATCAGGATCCTTTCCAGCTTCCCACACACCAGCATTCACAAACCCTTCTTTCCTCATCAAAGGCTAAGCAAAAAGAAACATCAATAATTTACTGCCTGAAGAGGACTTGATTTTTTTCCTCAGAACCATCATCTGCAACATTGTATCTGGTACATCATCAGAAACCAAGCACAGCAGAAAACAAGACATCAAGAGGTCACTGTCCTTAATATTTTGGGGAGAAGTGGGAGGTAATGACATCTGCAGAAGTCAGCTAATTTATCACGCTCTGGATTTCTGCTGTCACACCTAAGATCAGATCTATCTCTCGGAGCTGGGAGCACTGATGCCAGCAGGTCTCAGTCACTCACAGGACAGGAGCCCAGCAAACCTTGGAGCAGTCTAGGAGAGCAGCCCCCTCTTGTGCTGTCCACAGCCTTTAACAGAAGTCCAGGCAGATCGAAAGGTACCACCTGCCCTGTGCATACATCCCGCAAAGTCTGGAGGCATGCAATCCCAGCAACAACTTCTAGCTGCAGTTAAATTATGCCCACTGAAATCATCATGCAATAACCTCTAATAAAGAGAAAGAGGGACAGGCACTGCTGTAGTACAGGCAGCGCAACCCCAGGATTTGGAGGGACCACGCAAAGATGCACACAGCCCGTAGAGCTCTGTCTGAGTGCACAAAAGACTCACACAAAGCACTCTGATTCATGCTGGATTCATACAGACGTGCACAAGCAACCGAGTGAAAACCCTTCTCTACATTGTTTCCAAACAATCTCAGTACAACTCCAATGTCAGCCGGGGCACCGGATACTTGGTACTTACAGGAGGGTTTGCTGTGTCTGTCTGCTGCCGGAGTCAGGACGGGGTGCATTCAACTCAGAGGGAAGGTGCATGGAAATGTGCAGAGAGGCTTTCCTGCCAGCAGGGCCTGGATGGATGGGAAGAAGGGCCCCAGCCCCTCTTTGGGCCCCAGAGGCAGCAACACTTGTTCAGGGGATGGAGTGCAAAAAGGCTGGCATTCCTACAGCAGCAAGGACAATGGGGAGAGATGAGGAGGCGCTGCCATAATCAAATGCAGGCCAGCTGGCCCTCCCCCAGGAAGGGCAGGCACCTCCTTCACTTGCCAAAGGCTTTGTTTTCTAAGCCACAAAGAACAAAGTGGCTGAGGAGGACAGCCAGAGAAGGAGGAGAATGGAGGGGAACCTGCTATGGGGGCAGATCCACACGTGAGCATAGGTAACCCACTCTACAAGAGATGTCAACACAGATGGAGAGGGGCTGGGCAACACTGCCTTCTCGAAGCAGAGCTCAGAAGCAGCAGCTCCTAGCGTGCAGCAGAAAGAAGCCAGGGATGGCTAGAGATCAGTACTGAGGAACCAGAATCAGCACAGGCTGACAGCCAGGAGTCCTCTGAGAGAAGGGATCCAAGCATGGTAGCCAGAGAACGCCACTGAAGGAACAGCTCACGGAACAGAGCTCAAAGAAATCCCAACAAGGGAAATGCTACCATTTCTCAATCATCCTCACACCCCAACAACCCTGAGCACCGGGCCTCGAAATGGCTTCCCTCAGAAAGCAAATGCAAGGCAAGGGCCCAAACTGCAACAGGCTCCCAGGCCATGGCCCATACTTTCCCTGAGCACCAAAAGAGGCATCATCTTGCACAACATCCTGACAAGCAGGAAAGAGCCCCTGAGGCTGCCTCAGGCCCTCCTGTTGATACAGGCAGTTCAGCTGTGAGAGTCTGGGCACCACACCACCGCACAGCTGCAGGGTATGGAGGTGCTGAGCTGGTGTGATGGGACTCTGCCCTTTCCGGCTGGGTCAGTGCTTTCTTCCAACACAGTGACTTTTGCCAGCAAGTATCACGTGCCTTCACTACCAACCTTCTGCAGGACTGGTTGTCATTCCAGGGCTGGCAGAGACCATGCTGTGTGCTCTGGCTCATTAGACATGCCACTGCGAGTTAGGTAGCTGTGGTCCTGACAGGGCACACAGCTCTCACGTGGGCTATTTCAAGCCTGTGGACACAGGCAGCTGGGGACTTCACTCACGGTAAAGTCAAGAGCATGCAGAGAGCTGGGGATATAAGAATGACCTGGGAAATAGTTTCACCAAAAGAAAGCTTGGGAAAGAAAAAATGTGAAGGCTACCAAGGTAAGCAAGGAGACAGAGACTCACTCTAGCTCCTCCTGGTAAAGTGCCTATGGCAGTGTTACTGTGAAGCCAGGACAGGAGTGAGAGCGAAGGGTACTGGGGACTGCCCTTTCAGGTACCCCAGAACAAAGCAGACATCAGTGCTTTTGGTACAACATACACACCCTTGCTTGCTCAGCTTCCCAGTTCTCCCCCAAAGCACTGCTTGGTGCCAGATCCCAACAGTCTTGGAATTGAGTAAACAAGGGACAGCAGCCAGACCAGGCTTGAAGCCACAGGAAGATGGCGGGTCCCCGAGTATGCCCACACTGAGTCTGTAGTACTGAAAAACAATCCTCCGCCTGCAGTCAGAGATGGGGAAGGCAGCTCCTCCTGCCTCAGCCCAGCCATCATCCAGCCCTTGTCAGGCACAGAGAGCTCCTGCCGCAAAGGAAACGGGGACAAATGGAAACATCCAGCTTGGCACCGGTCATGGCTTTGGGGAAGGAACCCTGCCAGCCCATGTGCAAGATCCATGCGGTCTGGCCCAGCTCAGCCTGCCTCATCACAGGGAGCTCTGACAGACCACCAGGAACTGCCAAGCAGTGAAAAACCACAGCATGGCATCTTGATGGACCATATGGGGTCATGCTGTCCTATCCCATGGCCTGTCCAGCAGTCATAGTCAGCACCCTACAAAACACTTGTCCACCACATGCAGAAGAAGGGCCAGCAGAACAGAGCCTCCCATTCCCAGTAGGCAGCAAGGTGCGCGAGGGATGAATACCGTGATCCCTGTGGTGGGTGCTCCACTCCTTTGGCGCATGCTGAGATGTTTGGAGAGATCTGAGCTTGCCAGCTCATTACCACAGTGTACATTGCTTACGCATCTTCAGGCTCTTTCCCCAAATCCTGGGGTCTGGCATGCTGCAGGCTCTTTACAAGAAGGAAAACCAAGGACATTGCTTAGTTTAGACTCCTGCTGTTGATACCCTCAGATACTAGGGAAGAGAGAAGGGAACCCCCCCCCAGACAGGCACTGACAAGAACACTGCAGTAAGGTCAAAGCAGCTCAGCATCAGAAGAGAGTGAAACCAGTTTAGATAAAATCTGCCTTCCCCCCACCACCCAGACCACACTACTGACTTTGCTTTGGGAAGGCAGAAAGCATTCTGGAGAGGAAGATCAAAATAACCAGTACTGAAAGAACTTTCAGGCTGTGCAGCAACTTCTGCACTCATCCTACAGCTGCAGGATGTATCTATCCCCTCCACACCCCTGGTTTCGGTTGGCCACTGATTCACAATACACACATGTTGTATTTACACCACCAGCATTGTTTACAGTTCTACTGAAACCAGCAAGATCAAAATCCTCCTCCCTCACTAAGCAAGATACCTCTCCTCCACACCAAAGCAGTGCGCAAACACACTGTGCCGCTATCATTCAGTTTTCACTGGGCCTGTGCAGCATGAAAGGCACAGCCAAGAGGGATGCTGCTGCTGTCGCCAAGGACTGCATCCCTCAGTGGTCATCCACCAAAAAGAAACTGTATGAGCAGTGCTATAAAGCCCTAAGAAAACAAATGGTCCATCTTTGGCGTCTGTGTAACATTTGTGCCCCTAAGAATGACCCAGGCTTTGAAAGGCTTTGAAGCTGTGGAAGAACACCCATTACTGTTGAGTCATGTCTGACTGCCCCGGCAGCCCAAGAGCTGCTATTGTGATGTAGTTTCCATGCCTGAACAGAGCAGCCATCATGTGCCACAGTCTACATCTGTGCTCCAGAGATCTCCAACTTTGACTGTGTAGGTTCATACAAGACCAATGTTTGGCTTGGCTTGGCTCCAGACTTGCCAAGATGCCAAGCAAGACCTGGCACCTTTGTGTGCCTCAGTTTATCAGAAGGATGGTTGTCATATTTCTTACGGGGATCCTTGCCAGGATCCCCCATGACGGCAACAGGTGTTCAAGGACCAGAGCAGCCCCTGAACATCTGTGCTCAATGAGTGAGCAGAGCGCAGGTTCTTGCCATTCTCCTACAGCACAGAAGGCACTTTTCTCCTCACTGGGTGTGTGTGAGAATATTACACATTCCCACAGCAAGAGAGTCCTCCACCTGCACAGCAAACTGCACAGATGAGCTAGAACAGACATGCAGAGCATCACCAAACTCACTCCATGCTCTCCTGTCCTGACAGCAGTGTTCTGGGCTGCCTTCTCCACCTTCCTCCCTCGCACAGGATGCTTCTCAATGTTCATGTTTAGCTGAATTTCCTCCCCCCTCCCTGAGCACTTCTGGCTGCCAAGGCAGCTCAGAGACAGCAACTAAGTGGCACCTACATCTGGTACAGCTTAACTTCTAGCATCTATTCTTTCTGGAATTTGAGAACTTCAAACCTCAATGTTTGTACAAGTGTGGAATAAATGGAGCACAAGCCCCCTGATCTTCTGTGCTTGCCAAAGCTGTACTTTAAAACGCACTTAGAAAATCCTACTGTTTATTCATCTGCAGCTTTAGAAATTAAAGGACACCATATCCAACTGCAGGTCTGCTGAATGGGTGCATTTGCATTAAACCAAACAGGTCAGAAGGCCAGGCACTCAGCACAGCCACCACACACCCCCTCTCCTCCTGCTTCCCAGATGCCTAGGCCAACCCAGTCCCCTTGGGTCCCTCAGCCACACTGCCCAGCACCCTGCTCTGGTGCTTCCTTTCCTCACACAGGCCTCCACAAGAGAGGGGCTGGACTCTATTTAGCACTGAATAGCAGGGTGCTATTCCTGATGTGTCAACAGGCTGAATTTACCAGTGTGTAAGGATACTGTATGAACAAAATGCAGACAGCCTACTCTGGCCTGGTGGCCAAGACTAGACACAAGGAGCCAATCTTTTGGCCCTTAGTGTCCGAGCCAGCACTGCCATGATTCTTCTGTCCACTGCGGCCACGAGAGGGGCCTACAAGCTACAGCTCAGACAGCAGAAGACCTCTATTCTTAACAGACGCGGACATTTTCTTGAATACACACCCACCCCTTTTTCCACATACCAACTTAAAAAAAAATCACTGCAGGCACATGAGCATGAAGGGACTTTTGCAGGTCACAGATCCAGCTCCTTGTTGCTGCACACACTACATTTCACATCTTTCATAAACAACCCAGCTCTGGACTAAGTCCAAGCAGGCTTTTTACACCCTCTTCCGTGCAGCAGATGCCTTGTCTTACCTTGTCAAAGAATTCATACAGCCTGACTGTCTCACAGATTCGATGCCTGTTTTCATCCAGTTGAGTGCAGAACTCTTCCAGTTGATCTTTGTAGGTCTGCAGCTTTACCCTGTAAGAATGTACATCCACAGAGGAAAAGTCTTCCCATCGATCCATCTTCTTTAGTGCTTCCTGCCCCCTTCTGCAATATTCCTGAAGGCAAAATGCAATTGCATATGAGGATAGGGACCTGACATGGATAGTAGATAGTCTTCAAGGTCATTAACAGCTAGGACTAATTAGACTGGTTTTTAAGGTTCAAATCATATGAGCAGGGGTGTTCTTGTTTACAGCAGAATTCTGGAGAGTCCTGACCTCTGTTATGATTTACATGAGCCATGCAGCAGCTTGTAAAGGCCTACACAGTAAAGCCACAGGTCAATTACGATAAAAAAAAAGAGTGTTACAAGCACATTAAGGGATTAACAAAAAAATCCATCTTCCATTACAATAGTTATTTTCCTCAAAACTGGCAAATACCATCTACTGAGGGGTTGAGCTGGTGACTTTATCTACAAGAGGAGAGCAGGGAAGCCAAGCAGTGTAAAGGAATGACACAAACCTTGGTGATGAACCCTCTACCAATGCCATCTTAGCATCATGGGTTTGGCTGAGCACGTACGAGGCACATATGCTGCCAGCTCAGATTCTGGAGGATATGTTTTTCCAATCAGACAACACTTACACTGGCAACAAGATCAAACTCCCTGAACTGCTTTTGCGCTTGAAGCAGCATCTCCAAAGAATCGTCCAGGTTGATCGTATCCTTTAGCCGTTTTCTGCCAACATTCTCGATCCAACTGCTGACCTAGGAGAAAAGGGAAAAGCTCCACTATTTGTCACTCCATGCTACTCACCAAGGTAGGCCTTTATGTGGAAAGAGCAAGGAATTGCTCTCATAACCCTGGTCATTTCATTACTGGAAAGAATGTGCATGTACAATTCTCCCCACCATCCTGGTATTTCAGCCTGAGACTCCTGCTAGGAGTTTTTCCACTGCAGGTTACTGAGTAATTGCAAAGCTCTGCCATTGCTCACTAGCCTTAGGCATAAACAGGGCAAGTAGCTGCTTGGGCTCTGTTTCGGGTGAGCCAAGATCTAATGCAAGCCCTGCAACCTGCAGGCTGGCCTGATATTCTATTATTGTTAAAGTGGGATAAAGTCTCCCTACTGCCAGATTTCCTACACCACTTCCCTTTGCTAACTGGCAGGGCATGAACTACATCAGTGTGAACATACTGATGGATTCTCCCCATCTGCAATGTTTCACGGTTCTCTGGGACTCTCAGCTACTGGTTTTCTGAAGGCAGCTCGCCACAAAGCCGTGCAGTAACTGCAGGTTCCTCGATAGAGCCCAGCCACTGCTGCAGTTATAAGCCTAGATCCTCAAACATGGGTAGAGGACTAACAAGAATGTCCTAAAAGCAAAGCAGACACAGGAGGCCAGGCAGGATAACACAGCATCTCCATCAACAGTAGGTTTTAAAAACAGGCAAGGAGACTTGTCTGCAATGCTTCAGGCATAGCTGCACCTGGGGGAAGGGACAGACTAAATGTTTCCTAATGCTCACACATCCTGTTTTCCTGTATCATCTCAACCCATATCCCAACTCAACCCCACAGTCAAGGACAAACTCCTAGTCTTCTGGACTTAGAGAAGATCCATGCCCATGGAACAAGCCCATTGGCAAGAGGAGACGACGGGGGTGGGTTCCCAGGTTGTGACCCATACTGCAAAGGGGCACACTGCTGCTGCCTAGAGCTCCTAGGCAGGCTTAAAAGCAAGGATCAGCTGCTGCCAGCAATGCTGCCATCATTGGTGATGTGCAAGCAAAGTAAGCTGAGAGCAGTCAGTTTTGCTCAAGTCAATCAAAAAAAGTTCAGCTTAAAGCAGGGACAGGTTGCAGAGACTGCCTTTGTGCATTTTTTTCACTTCTGTATAGTATTAAGAACCTGTATATTTAATGGAGTCTTTACTAGGTTCTTGCATCACACTTCTTGTCCTGAACACATAGTGCACGGCACCTGAGTGTCTATCACCAAATGGTAAGTAATTAAAACTCTTGGATCAACCTTGGCCTGTTAAAACAACAGGTAGCCTACAGCCTCTTCCGCCAGTCCAGTTCTCTCCAGAGAAGAGCCCAGAATCCTAGAAAAGCAATGGTGAAACTGGTCCTAGTACTGATCTTCAAGGATGAAGGTTCCTAAGGTGAGCTCCAAACAGCACACAACCCTTCATACACACAGGGTAATAAGTGATATGAAAAAAACCTTCCCATTGTTGATGAGTTACAGCAAAGGAGACTCCATAATCTTGAGGCAGAGTTCAGGCTTAAGAAGCACACCTGGGATCTGTAACACTGAAAGAACTGATCAGATCTTGTAGGATGCCCAGACAGCCTGAGCTACTTTATGACTTTTTAAGGTTCTCTATCTACACGGCTACAGGTTTCAAAGGTCTTTCTGAAAAATCAGTGCCAGCTTGCTTCAGTTATCCCACGGCTGTAAAGAGTTTCAATGAGCACTACATGAAGGAGAATTTTAAGCTTCCACATGGGGTTAGGGGGGTTGAGCATGGCTCTTGAGCTAAGAACAAGAGGCTGTTTCCCTGCCTGGAGACTGTATACAGGGCTGCACCCAGAGGCAAAAAGAGTGTGCCTGGGGCTGCACCCAGAGGGGAAGGAGTGTGCCTGAGGCTTAACAGATAGCAGGGACCTGAGCACTAAATGGAGTGCACAGCAGGGATGGGCAGCTAGCATGGGATACGCCATGTGTGGCTCATTCAGCAGCAGGATATAAGCAAACCCTTGAAGGAGCTGCAGCCCAGAGGGGTCACACGGACTCATCATCAGCTTGTTGCCATCACTCTGCTGCTTCTCAAGGTGGAGCATGAAAAATGGCTCCTCAGTCTTGCTGGGAAGGTACTTTTGCTGATCAATGTGAAAATTCACCCCACCTCTAAGTGTACTGCCAACCAACAAGCCACTACATTGTGTCTTTAAGTATGGAAAAACATCACAAATGTTTATGGGGTTTGACTGATCCACACCTAGAGAGCAGCCAGGAGACTTTTACTTGGCATCAAGAGGTACCAGGCAAACAGTGGCTTGGTTCTCAGCACGTGTGAAAACATATCCCAAATTCTAATGTTCAGGTGTTCTTTTTAAGGGTCTACAGGCATCATTCTACACCTTCACATGAAAGATCAACAGGCCTAGTACCTGCTGTAGGATGTACAGTCAGAGGATGGCAGCAGGCAGTCACTGGAACTGACAAACAGGCCTTACCTCCTTAAAACAGTCTTCCACTTTCTCGAACTCCATCACCAGCTCCAATTCCTGGATGCGTTTGTTCGACAGCATCACCAGTCGGTGAACGCCCTCATCAACTCGATTATAGAGCACACTGGCAGCATCAAGTGCGTCTCTGGAAGGGGACACAAGTCTGGTCAGGGGGTTTGCATTAGGTCCTTCACCCAGCACTTCATGCAGACATAACCTGGTTAACAGCAGCACTTCAGTCATCCTCCCCGTGGGACCTATAATGGCCATCTCCATGTGGAGAACAGGAGAATAATACTGGTCCCTGCACGTTCCCATGATTCACCACACTCTGATCCCAATGCAGACAACCTAGCAGGAAGGACAAGAGCATCTCCTCCTAGCCAGGCTCCCTGCAAAACTTAGTGCACCTGTCACACTTTCAAATAGGATACTCAGCTTTTCATAAACACAGATTATTGCATCAGTGGGCTTTCACAAAACACAGGCTCAGGCAGCCTCAGTCTCTAAAACCACCATTTGAATTTAATTTAAATAAGTAAATAAGCAATCAGTAGGAAGCAAATCTCTCCTAAATGACAACAACAATATAAAGCACTTGATGATCCACTCACTCTCAGGAATTTCCACCAGCCAAACAAACATGCAAAGCGTACAGCACCCCAGCGCTGAGAGAAATTGAATTTTACAACGTTGTGCTAGAAAGATTCAAAGACAGAGCACCCCATCTTCCACAGGCAGCTGTGCTGACCAAAGCCTAACAGCCAACACCAGGTGGCACTCTCCCTGCCAGCCTGGCCACAGCAGAAGTTAACCTCCCCCGTGCACAGGCTGGGATGGAGGGGTTCAGGCTGGAGCCCTTGGATGCTGGAGTCAGAGACTGAGTACACCATTTAATCCTGGCACGATGATGAATATTAGCAGGTTCCTTTCAGATGTGTGCAGCACCTCTCTACCACAGTTTTGACCAAATTAGAGCCAGGATCCAGAACAGCATTGCAAGCTTATTCTTCCTTTGTGTCCCTGAACTCCTATTTCTTCTGCTTCTAGATTTCCACTCCTTTTACAAGTATGGACTCAGATACCTTCAACAAAAATATTACAGCCTTCTTCAGCTGTGCTCTACACTGGCATGTTCGCCTGCCTGAGCATCTCCTGTACTCACCTTAAACCAGCTTTCATTTTGCAATTGTCTTACAGCCTTCTGACTTATGAGAGTATGCCTTTTTTATCATATTATTAAGATTATCCAAAGCACTTGTGAAATAGGCAGCTAGTAAACTCTGAAAGCTTTGCTAATGGAAATTCATGGAAGCAATTCAGCATTCACATTTATTTCTGTCTTAGGCATCTTGAACCTAGGAAATGCAACAGAATACAAGCATTTAGTGGCAACCATCCTGTAGTTTTTAGCTAGTACTTAATTGACATGAGGTAGTACAATAGGTCTGGACAACTAGCTCTGCCTAGCAGAAATCCACAGGGTGTTTCCATTCAGAATTCCACCCAGTGTGCAACAGCCAACTTCTCAAACCTCAGGCTCTTAGATATTTTTGTTTTTCCCTCTTCAAAATGCCATTAGACTGAATGAATTTCTCAAAAGTGCAGCCAAAAAACCCGAATTGTTTCTGGACTAAGATCAGTGCTACTGCAGCGCAGAGGAGACAGGTTCTCTACAGAGAATCTGCAAGCTTCAATGGATAGATCCGAGCTGTAACGCTGCTCCCGCATTTCCCGAAATCACCATAAACAAACAGTGATGATATGAGCCTTCTGTTTTGTAATCCTTTCCCAGGGACGGACCGAGATCCAACCCAGAAGACTTGCAGCAGCAGAGCCATAACCACTGTCCAAGCTGAGCTCTGGAAAGTGTGTTTACAGAGCAGATTGTGAAGGCCAGTTCCCGTCAGCAGCAGTGACACAGCTAGGACAGCTAATGAGAAACAGTTCGGAAGATTGCTGGAAGTTATATTTGGCAACAACGTTAATGCTGTTGAGTTATATCTGGCAACAACATTGATGCTGTTAGGTTTTGTGCAGCAGAGTCTATCTCTCAGGTCCTAGTTTCTGAATAAGGCTCCAGCATACTGACGGCCAGACTAGCAGACACCCTTTGGTCTTACTCCCACAGGTCTGAAGTCCCTGCTGGCATGAATGCTCTCATCCACTCAGGAAAGCACAGATACAGCAAATGCTCTTCTTCCCACTGGCATAGACAAGCAAGCACCTGTAACTTTAGACATTACAAGCTGTTTTATGCAAACATTTGCAATTATCCTCTCGTGAGGCAAAATATTTTTCCAACCTTTCTCTGAGCTTCCATGGAATCACTTTGATGTTGATGCTACTTCTTTGATGGTACTCATCAACAAGCTAGATTGACCTGCTAGACCTTTCTGTAATGGGAGTCCTTATGTCCACCTAAGCCCACGATAAAGAAAGCATTCATGGTTTCAATGCTTAACAAGATAGCACAAGATGGTAACCTTATGGCACAGCAACTTGAAACAAGAGTTCCAGCTCTTGCGTTGGCTTACCTAGCACAGAGTGTGATCTGATATAGGGAAAGGGAGCCACGGAGTCCCACTCCACGCCTTTCCGTACCTGATGGAGGAAATGGGACTCCAGCTGTCTCAAATTTGAGTAGTTTTCCTTGACAGGAGTCAGTCACAACCAGAGCTGCAAGGCTCTAAATACTAAAGATTCCCACATAGGAGACAGCATGTTTCCCAAAGTCACAAAACACAGGCTCTCCTGAAGACAACACTGCAACTATGGGAAAAAATCACCCTTAAGGTAGAGGGATAGGAAGCAATTACAAAACAAACATGTTTTGAGGTTTTTTTTTTTTAAATAAACAGAAATAGGCCTATCAGAAGCTCACTGTGTGAATTCACCATGCTACTGTGGACAAGACCAGTCTCTTGGAGCACACCTGAGATCAGTATTGGCCTTATGACCAGCAAACCACTCCAGGGAAAGTAAGGTTCAAAAATGCAGTAATAAAATATTCCTGCTGGCCTACCCATGGAGCCCCGAGGATCCCGCTTCAGGAGAAGGGGCTCAGGTGAACTGCTTGCTGCTGAGCTGAAGGACTGAAAAAAAATCCACCCCAAACAGTGGTTTTCTGGCCCCACACATGTTCCTTCCACAGAAGGTATCATCCAAGATTATTGGCAATACTAGAAAAATAAAGAGCCAGACTCTGAAGATCTCAGTAAGACCAAGCCTTCATTGCATTTGCAGAAAGTGGTAAGGAAGAACCAAGCTAGGGGCCCCAGTTTAGAAGTGAGCACTCAGCCCTCTGCTCCATTGGATGCGATCCATGTCCCAGCAAATAATGTGGCAGCCACGCACATCTACAGATACTCAGTCATCTTCCCTCTATTTCAGCTGATTCAATGGTACTAGAAGTGACAACCTGTCACTGAATGCATACATGGAAAATCTTTGTGTTACTGATCCACAGGCATCTCAAACTTACCGAGAGTCAGTCTAAGATGCATTTGGGACTTTATATTGTAAGTGGGGACTGGACAGAGAATTCATTTCAGGTAAGAGGGATGGAAATTAGCTCTTGTTTTCATTTTAGGTTGGGTTGCTTAGACCATATATCATTACCTAAGATCCCCTACTCTTGCCATTTAAGTCATTTTGTTTTCTGTGAATGCTTGCAGCAGGCTATTAATACACTTACCAGGGCACAACCCAACACCCTAAGGCTGCCCCTTTTCTTGGTCCTGCCAATGGTTTGCTGAGTGACTGCACACAAGCCACCCAGAAAAAAAAGTGTTTTCAAATGGCTCATCTGGGCTCAGAGCCCAGAGGGACTTCAGGTGTCACCACAGAGGAAAATATAACCCCTTCCACCCTGTAGTAGGTAGGCAAACTGAGCCAACCAAAGAAATCGCTCACAGTCCATGGGAAAATTTGTTTTTTCGATTCACTTA
Organism: Pelecanus crispus; assembly: GCF_030463565.1. Classification (NCBI taxonomy): domain Eukaryota; kingdom Metazoa; phylum Chordata; class Aves; order Pelecaniformes; family Pelecanidae; genus Pelecanus; species Pelecanus crispus. The sequence goes on from NC_134650.1 coordinate 26,112,194, forward strand.
GGCACTTCCAGTGCTCACAGAAAGTATCCATTGGGCATTAAGTGTGTTCTCCCAAATCTCTGTACATCTGTTTACCTATCCACACGTGTCCATCCATTTGCTGATACACATCTTAAATTTCTTCCTAAATCATTTTTAGTATACTAGTAAACTCAACCATATCCTGCAACAGGGAGTGTCATGGGAAAAATGATACCTTGTATAAATAACTATTTCTTTTTCAGAGTCAGACTTGGGAGTTTTTCATTCCTGTCCTTCATTGCTTTCAAGGCAGCTTGGAGTAAACAAACCAAATATTGAAAATTTGGTTGAAGAAGAAAAAGTGACTTCCATCCTGCCACACAAAGGGCAACACCTAGTTGTTAAGCACCTTAAAGATATTTTAATAGAGGCCTGAGCAACTCTGAGGAAGAAAAGCAGAGTTGTTTGAAGTCAGTGGAAAGTCTTGTCTAAGCTCAGATTTGTTTGGATGCATTGCAATTTCCCTGCACATGTGAGTGTGGTAATAGGAGTCTTTCACTACATTCTTCCATGGTCAAATCATCCAAAGTAATTTTGCAATAGTGCAGAGTCAATATAATTTATAGCAAAAAGGAGTAGCTTGATGTCAGTTTATGTTTCCCCAAATCCTGTTTTCATTGGGCAATTATCATTTCAGTGGAAAAGGTTCCAAACGTCTTCAGTTTTCTGGAGAAGTGCCAAACAGTTCTATAATGGTAGGGTAATTTTAAACCTATAATTTAGAAAGACCATTTCTGTCTGAATCCGTCCTTGAAAAAAGCTAGCCTTGGCAAGCTACACTTTAGTTTTCAAAGCAAAATACCTGATTTGTTTTCGAAAATAGATGGCCACAGAACAGGCATCCAGCAGGCTTGCAAAAGTAGGTGCTGCACAAGGCATGCCTGCTGGTGTCAGTGAGATGCAAATAGAAGAGCGCAGGGAGGGAAGCAACAGAACTATTACTAGTCTGCAGCTTACTGTCTGCCCCTTGAAAACTGCTCTAGCCAACAGCAAGAGGAACAGCTAAAGTGAAATCTAAAGCCAGAGCTCATGCTCTGACTAACCTGGGTCAATTTTTAAAAGGCAAAAATTTGTGGATGGAAGGAACACGAGACACACTGCCTTTTGCCAATGTATTTGATGGTTTTAGGCAAGTATATTCCAGCTAACTTGCCCTGGAAAATCAGATATCCCTGATCATTCTGTAATTGAGAAGAAACATAGCCAGATATTAGAACATTAGCTTCATCTAGTCTTCCACTCCTGGTGCTGAACTTCCCTTGTGGTTGCCTCTACAGGATTTGGCAGAAAAGGAATAGGATTTGGCAACTAAGAGATTTAAAGGATGTCTTGGTCCAAGGACATCGCCCAGATCATTTGTGCTGATACCTTGGCTACAAATCATTTACACATCCTAAGCAATGCTTTGGAAGAAAACCTTCCAGCTTTGCAGGGAAAGTCCTGTGTGCCCAAGGCCTGTTTTGCAGGAAGAGAAATGCATTAGAGCCTTTCTTCATCTTTAATCCATTTTGGTATCAACCTACCAAACGCTGTATTTGTAACAATCCCATAAAAGGAGGTCAACCTCAAATGCACACTCCTGCTCTTCAAGCTGAAAACTTCACATGCAGCTGAGGTTAAAATTCAAACTGGCCATGGTGAACTTAATGCAGATACTGCTAAATAAACTGTAATTATTCTCTGCAGCACACAAATAGCCACAGTGGTTTTAATTACCTAATAAAAGTATTTGAGGAACTAGGTACAGTTTTTAGAACCCCAAAGTATCCTTAGAAAGACACAGAGATCAAACACCAAGTTTGGGGCTGCCTGTAGGATTCCTGCCATTCGTGATGGGAACAGCGGATCTAGCTGAGACCACAGACCTGACTGAAACCCTCCTCACTAGGTTACCTGACAAGCGTATGCACTGGGAGCAACCCATCCAATTAATACGGCACGCTGCAGACCATAACTGCTGAGCGAATTCTCTTCTGGGGCACGCAGTTCATTTAAACTCTTCTGGTTTAGCAGAAATATACTCTGAAGTCCCTTTAGAATCAAAGGGATTGATGCATACAGTTAAACAAGTGTCCAAGTGCAGTCCCAAGCTGCAACCTTTGATTCTTTCCCCAGCCTGGCTTGCATTCAGTTACAATAAAACTGTGTTCAGACTCTAGTTGATTTTAAATCCCAGTAAGATACATAAAACTGACTGGAAAAAAAAAATTGTAAGAAATCCCAAACCAACAAGTAGCATACTTATGGAGAAAGCTCACCTTGCAGTGAAGCCTGAGATAGGATGTGGAAACGTTGTTATGGGAACGTCAAACATCCAGCTGTGGTTTTCTACCAGCTGTAAAAAGCTCCTACCTCCAAACCTCGCCCCACATACATTAACCTATTTATGTTTATGCTTGTTATCTAGGTCAACTGCACTAGTGTTGGAGTTAGGACCACCAGGGTTTCAAGATGCCCTACTCAAATATATAGCCACCTCATTTAAAGTCACATGCCTATTTCCCTGATATGTTCTCCTTTTGTACACTCCCAGTGTTTATGATGCATATAATAGCAGTGACTGTGCTATTAACTACCCCTGCAATAGAAACTTCTACCCCAACTCAGCCATATAAAAAACAGTGCTTGTGGGATGGTCTGGGCTGAGACAGGAACTTCAGGCAGTTCAGCTAACATCCTATACTGGAAACTTTTTGCAATTTTTTCCATAATGTTTTTAAACAGATAAAACACACTGTGTCATTTATTACCTAATACCCTGTTGGCATGACAAACATTGCAAACAAGAACAAGCAAAACCAGAGTCTTCTGGGTAAATTCCCACTGGATCCAGGAAGATTTAGGACATAAGACTAGAAAATAAACAACAGAAAGGGAGCTGAGTGGGATCATCTCATGAAAAGCCTAAAAGAACAATGAAAACTTACCTAGACAGAGCTCTGCAATCTATCACCTCTCTGCAAATGCCACAACTGGCTCCACACAGCACTTCATATACTCGGAACGACAACAGCTCCACGCTCCTTTATGTGCGGAGCAACAAGGTTTGTTTAATGCGAGCGTAAGTGCTTTTTACCAGGTTAAAACCACCACGCAAACAGAGGGAACAGGTTAGACTGTAACGAAAATGAATACCAAGCAGCGCAGTATGTGTTTGGATAGAAATGTAGCTGTGTGCTCCTCCCTCCACCTGACAAACAAATAAGACCATGGAAGAGCACTGCCACCCATGTACTGCTAAAGGCCAAATGTTTAGTGTTCATCAGCATCTTCTGTGTCGCCAGCAACAGCGCAGAGGTGTCTCACAGTAGAAAGCTGCCAGTCTTTGAGGCCAGGTTTTAAGCAGTTTTTCATCTCATTTCAAGGTATACTGAGAGCTTGTCCTAACGAAGAGATGAAGGTTTTAGGATTAGGTCCCCAGAAGAAACATGCGAAGGACACCTGTTAATGGAAGATGCATCTCGCAGACCAAGTCAGGAGCATGCACTATGGGAAGTGGGAGCATGAGAGGTTCCCAAAGCTCCCAGAGAGGCAGGAAGATGAGCAAGCGCTAGTTAAGCAAACCAGGAAAATGGCATCAATGAAAGGGGCACAAGCACTGCTGAAGCACATGCACACACACAGAGTAGCAACTAAACTGGCCACAGCTCAAACAGAAACAAACACATGTCTAAAGCAGAAAGGGGATGGCAGAAGACAGTAACACCTCCCAGAAGGATTTCCCCATGTAGGTTGCCTGGCCATGACCACCAGCATACAGCAGCAGCTGTCAGCTTGCAGGCATACACCTTTTATCTTCCAAACCAAGAATGCCAGCCATCCCAGTCTCCCCAGACTGGGACTTACACACCAGACACCTGTCTCCCATCTACCCTTGCCCCCAACTTGTTCCATGTTTTGGAAGACAGGCTTAGACTCTCTGCCTAGATCCCAGGCAGACAGAGCTTCAGGTAGTGCTTGTGCAGTCCCTTGGCAGGCCCTCCTGGAGCCCCTGAGAGCTTGTACATTATCCAAGTTTACTTCTGCCCGAAGAAGCTTGTACACCACTTTGCAGAGTGGCACATGCCTGCCTTGGAGCATCCCAGGAGTTGCTACTAACAGAAGTTGTGCTAAAGACCCACAAACATGAGCTCCTACAGCACCACACAGCTATAACCCACCACATCATTAACTGGCCACAGCTTCAAGCAGACCTAGTGCCTCAATACTGCATGTGGAAGCCAGGCACAAGAGCTGTGGAGGCTGTTAGCTGTAAGATCACCCTCTTTGTTGCTGTAAGTGAGTCAGGTCCAGCATCAGGAACCTGGCAGCTGCTGCTCAGGAAGTCTGCTCTGCACTGCCCATTACCTCTGTTCAGCTCCAGTCCCCACCCAGGGCTTCCAACCAGATCACCAAGCCACACTAAAAATAGTCAGCTCACAAAACCAGCTCTTGGCTCTAGCCACTCCACCCTCAAAGTACAGAGACTAACTATACTGCCTTCTGCAAAGAAAAGGAGAATTCACTCCTCCATCTATTTATAAGCTGCTTATTCACAGCTTGCAAGCACAAATTCTTTTCAGATGAGGAGCTTTGGGGAAGACATTATGCTTTTTCTGGTTCCATGCTGCACAAAGCCCAGCACCCAACCTGGTCATTCATTCGCCATCTGAGGTTTTTCTTTCTTTCAGCTCTCACATCTAGTCTTGTGGCTATCTTGCCTGCCAACATGCAGAACATGATGCAATCCCACTCCCATGCCACACTGAGAATGCAGGTTCACTGGTAGAGCCAGGCATGCACCAGGTGTATTCTGGTTTGACTAGTATAAGGCATCTTTACATTAACATAAAATTTTGATATCTTCTTTACTCCACTTCTGACTCATAGTATATCTAGAGGACGAAAGGCATCACTGGACACCTTGTCTAGGTAAGCGTTCCCAGCTCTTGGCTATGCTGGAAGAGCAGCAATAATGAGAACAGTGGAAAATGTCGGGCTAAAGACCAGGTTAAGCCTCCCTGTATTGCTGCCCAGCCCCACACAACTGCCTTGCTTTAGTAAGAGCTCCCACTGCTGCTGCCTGGCTCCTGGCAGCTTTTCCAGGCTTATGATGGAAGTGCCAGAGAAGTCTTCGAAATCCACCACAAAATAAGCAATGCATTAGTCCACCTTCAACAACTGGCTTCGTGAGTTGCCTGCAAGTCACAGGTTGGTTAATCAATACACTAGATATCCAGAAGCCAAAGATACACACCTGCTAGCCAACTCTATGTAACTTAGCACGTTTATGAAAGATTTCCTGTCCAAAAGTGCAAAAATAAGTATTAGTTACATTGAAGTGATGGATGTCTCCATGGCATTTGTCCACACTTACTGACAGGAACTTCAGCTAGACTAGTAGCTCTGCATTTCAGTCCCAAGAAAGACTGGGACAGCGAAGCCTGGGAAGCTTTCAGCTAACAGACCTGGAGAAGCACTGAGCCTTCAGCACAGCAGATGGTGTGAAGGTAAATGTGCTGGCTTTAAATCCGGCCGGCTCCACCAATAACGAGTAAGTGACAATGCTGCCTTCAGCAGTCCACCTGCACCTTTGGGTGGCCAGCCTGCGCGGAAGCTGTCATTACAGCACTTAAAGAGGCACCACAAAGATACTGGCTCATCAGTACCACACCCACAGGAACCCTAGGCCAAATTCAGCCTGTTCTTCCTGGAGGTGGGAGAGCGGTGTGGGACCAGCTGAGCACACTGCATCCCCTTAGCCAACTCCCTGTGATGGGCTGCCTGCAGGATGTGTATTCTGGTAACAGACCTCCTCCTTTCTAAGCTGGGAAAAAAGTCCTTGGTTCCCTTGTGGATAAGCAGATAGATAGGCAAGGCTATCTTTTACAGTGGTACTTGGTGAAGAAAGGAGTATGGAGACTCTTGGTCAGCTCAAATTGGGAACAGAGTGAGTAGAGTTACCGGTCAAAGCCACTGCTGTGGTACTACAGCATCTCTCAGGGTGGGACCATGCAGGAGGGACTCCCAAAGGCTCTTAAAGCATCTGTCAGAGAAACAAATGGATGTACCACAGTGCACCTCTCCTGCATGATCACATCTCTGATGGGATGAGTTCAATTTCTGCAGGAAAGGAGCTGTGTTACTGGCTTAGCAAATCCTCACAAAGCCTGGGTCAGACCTGAGCAGCAATGAGATCCCACTGCTCTGTGTCATGAAACACTCCAAACGGCATCTCTACTCTCCAGGAGGGCAGAGCAGGGAAACATGCCAAAACCAACCCCAAGGGAAGAGTTTCATTAGTAAAGACTAATGAAGCAAGTCTAAAGCAAGTCTTGTTTGCTGTGTGATCCCGAAAGGTATTTGGCAGATAACATCTGACTGCACAGAGCACAAGCCTGCTTCCTTGCCTATTTTAGCGTACTATCTCTAACCTGCAGTCAAGCGTTTTGAGTTGGGTTTGTCCATCTCTATTCATACCACCTCCTGCTATTCTTTTTGCCACATGAAGCCACACACTAGCACAAAAGTCATCTATGAGAGCTGGCAAAACATATCCCCTGAAAAAAAGCAAGTCAATCTCTTGTTTGTTTAATCCCAAGGTGACAGTGCAGCTGGGCTTGTCTTCTTTATGCCTCTTAAGAAAAATCATGTTTTTTACCTTTAGTTCTGCACTTTTGGTTGGCATATTTTAATTATGTGGAGCTAAGAGTCCAGAAAACTGCTCTTATATTTTTTCCTCCATTTATATGCAATTCTTGCACATTTTGACAGTTACCTGTTCACAGCTGGCCTCAACTTCTGACTAAGAAGTCTTGGCAGTCATGATTCTCTGCTTGATCCAGCTTTTGCACCACAAGAGAGAAGAAAAAATTAAAGCAAAGGGACACATGATTAACACAAGAGCCAAAAGGTAGCTCAGAAGGGTAAAGCCATTTGACTTGCTTTTGTAAATAATTTTATTTCAAGTATTGGGGGAGTGGGTGTGGAATTAAAGACTGTTAAGCATTGATCAAGATTTTACAGTTCAAAGTTCAGAAAAGCAGTACAACAGGCCCTGCTGAGTGCACAGACAGAACCAGTCCTGTTCCATTTTCACATGTCACCAGTCAAAAATCTAATACTGGACCCACATACATCAATAGCCACTCCATGCTCGCTTAGCAGGCCAACTACAGTATTTTGTCCCTGCACTGCTTTGATCCTGTCTGTTAAAGAAGCCTTTGAAAATCATAACCATAGGAGCCTTTACAGGATTAGCAGAGCTCAGAACCTTTAATATCTGCACACCAGTTTGGAGAGAAGGAGCAAGTGCAGAACCATGGAGGATCTAAAACCAACAGTGCCTTATACAGAGTTCTCTAGCCAAGTGATAAAGCTTTTTCCCCATGTAAAAGGATCCTGGATTGGGGAAGAGTGGACTTCTTTAGTCCTCTGTCCTGAGTTACATGACAAGCAGGCATTTCCTCAATTAAAATACTGCATGGATTTTAGTTTTTGCAACTGCTCCACAGGCTAGAAGAGGACTAACTTTCTCCCACTATATTAATTAATGCTCCTCAGGCTGGAGAGAGTCATATGTATTTGACCCATAGCATACACTCTCCATTCATACTGGCAGGCAATGAATATAACCCAAATTAAACAGAGAAACATGCTACACAGCCTCGGCATGCACTCAAGCACTGTGCAATCAAAGAATTATGTGTGTATCCCCCACCCCTGCCCTTGCTAAGGTAATCAGAGCAGTAAATTATCCTTAGGGGCTCTGTCAGATCAGGTTTCAAAGTTGATCATTTCCCTGCACAAGAACAGAGGCTTAGCTTAAAACCAAAACAAAATATAAAAAGCATGCACATTCTCCCCATTCTCCTAAGACTCTGTGTGTTGCTTAAAATAAAATAAAAAAACCACAACAAAACCAAAACACAATCACCCACATTATCTGTGCTTCTCACATCACGTCAGAATGAAAAGGCTATACTGCACTAATTCTACCCAAAATTGCATCAAGAGTACTTCACCAATTAAGCAAGAAAATTCTGTCTGCATGGCCTGCCAGAGCTGCTGACAGGAGTCACAACAAGCAGGGAAAAGAAATGGTTACACCTGTCCCCATGTTCCCCTCTCACTCAGCACCAAAACGCCGACCCCCATCTCCCAGTGACAGGTAGCAACTTGAACTATCATTCACTTGCTGAATTTTCAAAGAGAAATGTTGTTCTTTTCCCAGTGTTTGGGTGAGATACCCTGCAAGCTATTTTGTTATCTTCTCTCCATTCCCTCCCTTAAAACCTCCCAGCTTGCAATGGTAACAGAGAGTTTAACCAGAGCAAGGCTGCAGATGCACGGAGCCATTCCACACTGCCCTGCCACCCGCTACACCCCCATCTGTACCCACATCTCAGCATTTATCTCACACTCAGGCTGGAAGCTCCTGGGTACAAGGGCTGTCTCTCTAGCTTGCTATTTGCACAGCACATAGCACAGAGGCCTTCACATGCTGATAGGCTTCAGGTGTTTTAACAGTACAAGAGTTGTGCAATGCCCTGGGGATTTCAAACAGCTGGTCTCTCTCAGTCCCCACTTCTCATACCAATTCTGCAAGTGGGCCGTGAATATTTGTGCAAACCATACCAAGTGCAAGGAGATCAGAGCTTGCTTCAGCCAGAAAGCGTTCCTCACAGTTAAGGTCCTTGGAAATCCCCCTGCATAAGGAGTGCCTTGGTAAATCACGTAGCGATAGTGCCTTGGACCTAAACATTCATCACTGGCATTATCAATTAAGACTTGTGTTTTAGAAGTGCACGAAATATCCAGCCCTCTCTCCACTACAGAAGTCTGATTTGGCTTGGAAAAGGAACTTTAACCGTCTAAGTGAATCCACCCAGACAAGTTTTTGGACTAGGAAAGAAACAGGGAGGATAAGAGTAAAATTGATTACACTTTTCACCTTTGCTGTTTTCAGCAAAAGTCCTTGCTACACAAAGCTGCTCTCTAGCCTGCACCAATGATGGGTCATCTCACAGACTCCCAGTGCCTGCTTTTTGCTCATCTCCATCTCCTCTTCTCCCGCTCTTGGGGCTCACCTGTAGTCATGGGTGAGGGTGACACAAGACTCCTCCTTCCTCAGTCTGGCCAGGAGCGCTCCACCCTCCAGCTGCAGCCTGACCAGCCGTGCATCTTCAAGAACATTCTTCATCAACTGCCTGTAATTCCTCAGCAGCACAGCTGCCTCCTGGAGGGTTCACAAGAGTGAGATGAGCAGTTACTGCAACCTACAGGCAATAACCAGCACCCAACCCAAAACACACACAAACCACATCTCACCTTGGCCCACCCTAGGAAGCTGTGCTTCCCACAGCTGTGTCTCTCAAGCCTGCCAAGTCCAATGTGATAAACAGCACTCTTTATGTTCTCGATACTTTCCCCACCAGGCTAAAATTGAAACCCAATTCCTATCACTGTCTGTACTCCATTTGCTGGGCATAGAAAGAATAAGCTTTCCAGCCTCATTTTCCACTCACAGCTAACTACTACTGTTCTTAGAGCCTGGGCCTGCACAGCTGCAAGCTGTGGGACAAGATGCACATGTAGGGTTTGTGGACATACACATGTATGCAGGAAGGCCCAGAGAGGCCACTGTATCTTCCATTGCTTTACTGTTGGGATCCTCAGTGCAGAGCTGGCAGCAATTTCCTACCATGTCAGGGGTACAGCAGCTTCTCAAGAGTTGGGGAATATAATGCTTGCAACAACACAGGTTAGGCCTTTGTACCCTCCTCTTCCTGCCTACTTCCAAACTTCTCTTCTGGAAGCAGCAAAGCTGGAAGCATAGCACAGCCTTGGCATGGTGAACACTGCCTATATTGTCACCTAACTTTATTCCAGGCCATTCAAGCCAACCTGGTGTGGCACAGCTTGAGGCAGCTGCTCAGTACTAGAGACACCAAAGCTAGTACCAACTACAGAGCTGCTAAGAATGCACTCCAATGCTGCAGCAAGCACCCATCAGCAACAAGCACAGCTGAAGAGGAGATCTCCTGGGTGACGCTCAGGGACCAGAGAACCAGCTTCTACACCCAGCAGAGCCTCTGTTACTTCATTTGGATTATCTTCTGCCAGTCCTGCTGTCCCGAGAGCTCCACAGTGACACACAGTACTTGGAACACCCTGCTACTACAGCTTGCAAATTCAAAGCTACAGCTTTTCTGCAGCTATCTAGCCTCCTGCTCTCTTCTGACCCAGGCCCACCTCTGATACAAAGTGAGGGACATGCTTACCTCAGCTCTTTCTGGTAATTTTCCAGGTTCCACTTTATGAATAGCTCCCTGGAGGAAGGCACAAGCACCTTGGCATCCTTGTAGCAAATGTTCCAGCTTCTACAAGGAGAAAGGATGAAGGCAGAGATTATTGCCTCACAGCTGACAGAAAAGCTGTCTTTTCAGCTTACAGAAGGTTAGAAGTACAGAAATCAAGAGAGGATCAAACACATTAACCCCAGGGTTCAATTACACCATTCAGTGAGGCTGTTTCAGCAGAGAGCCCCATCAGAGGCTTCAGATGCATCATGCTATACCAAGGCCTCTATGCAGACCTTATAAATTTGCATACTAATGGCTTGTATGGGTCATGCTTTACAGAAAACAGAACTCAGGCTACTTATGCCCCACATTCTTTTACTATTAGCATTTATTGTAACTTCCCAATAAGATGAATCACTATGTATGAATTTTGGAGGAACAAAACATAGAACAAGTACTTGGAATTTCTCCACTTTTAATGTGAAGAGAAATTATTTAAAGTAGTGTAAATTAAAGATTAGGAAACTGGAAAGCTTCCACAATTAAGCACCCTAAACTACTGACAAATCTGAAATCCTTCCTCTCTTTGGAGGGGGGCGGGGGGGGAGCGGGAGAAAAAAAAACCCCAAACCCCCTAACACTTCACAGGGGTTCATGAGACAGTACTTTTTAGAAAGGTCAGTGATATAAAGCCTAAATACTGTCAGATGCCACCCTCTAGCCACTGAAATGAAGAGAAGGGAGAAACAGCTATTCCAAAAAAAAAACGTCCTCAAAACAAAACAAAAAAGCTGCTGTTTGAATCTTTACTGAACTCCCTCCTCCCTGGAGTGCTGGAACAGCCCCAGCAGTGACAGATTAGCAGGCAGGATGCAGGTGAGATCACTGAAACAGGAAATAAATGCTGTTTGCCACATAGCTGCAGATCTAATGGGGTTGAGCATTTGGGTCATTCTTTCACACAATACATCGTATAAATAGGCAACCCATACAGATTGATTTCTACACTAAGTCTTTTTGGTAACATTTTGCATGTTAAGATGCAAGACACAAGCAAGAAGTAGTCTGATATCATGCTCCCTCCTTCAAGAATTATCCTTCTGCACAGAGCACCTCAGCTCTCAAGCTTTTCTCAACTCTGTCCAGAAAACTAATCCATAGCCTCTTGCAAAGCTTCTCTGCTTCCTCACTGCCAAATAAACCTCAAATTCTCAAATTCAATCCTAGGCACCAAGATTAGGTTTCTGTACCTCTACTGCATCAGCACAGGTTCATACTAGTACTTTTAGATGCAAGTTTAAAAAAATGGGTTCCAAAATAGGTGGAAAAGATAAGTTAACATTTGGCATGTGCTAAGCTTAACTGCTGAAGCTTGCCACCAGAAACACAGTGGTATTATCAATGATATCTTAACCTGCTTCAAATGCTGCAGTGTGCCACAGAGCACTCTGGGCAGTGAGGTCAGAGCCAAAACACCACCGAATCTTTTGGAAGCAGAGGTGATGGTTCTGTCATCCACCAGGGTAAGCAAGTCAAACTCAATGTGAAGACAGCCAATTTGTGTGCAGATTTACACAGGTTTAATCCTGTCTAGTCTCAGTGTGCCAAATCTCTCTCAATACAGCTTTTAAAAATTCAGCAAGCACATGATCCACAGGACTTATGCTCCCTCCACAGCAGGAGTGTACACAGAGCTGGGTATTGGTGCCACAGATGCTACTTTTACAGACTTCTGGCAGTCTGCACATACCCTGCTGCATGACCAGCAACACCTGCAGTCCTGCCACAGATCACTGTGTGCTGCATTGGTGCCTGCAGCACCCTTTGCTATGACTACCTTCTTTATAAACTGTGTCTGGGTGCCACAGTTTCAGCCCTTCTACTTCTGAGGCTTAACCTGGGTCAGCTCAAACATTTCCACAGGATGGCCAGCCTCCCTACATCTTGGGATAGCTCTAAATCTCCAGCTGGGTACAGTTCACCATAGATCTCTTGATTCACGACTCTCCTGCCTAAGAGCGCCAAGGTCAAACAGGATCACAGTACTGAGGCATACTCAAAGCATTCAAACAACAAGGAGAAGGAATGGATTGCTGGTACTGACTCCTACTGTTATCTTGGTCCTAAGACTCACTGAATGGAATCTGCATGTTTCTTCTGTTTCCTCACCTCACATGGCCAGCTCTCAAAGAGGAATACAATGCTCCCCTGGGCTAAAACTTAACTGTATTTTTAGTTTAGATGCTTTCTCAAGAGTTCGAATTTGACAACAACTTTGGTAAGTAAGTGAATTATATCTAAAGGAGGAAAAAGATGTTCCTAGGAGGAACTGATTATCATTAACTTCCAAGTTTCACTCCTGCCAAGATTTCAATTTTTACTAAGGAACTCTTAGCCTGATCCGGGGAACTTGCTCCAAAACCAACAGGATCTAACTACTTTTATTTTGCTTGAGTTCTTGATCGTTAGTTCAAAGGCAACGTGATACTAACACCTTCTTCTGAGATTAGCACGAGAAGTGTCTGCCCTTAAGCCTCAGAGTATAACCAAAGTGCCACTGTCTATCACAATGAAACAGGATTCTGTTTCTTCCTTCCCTTCAAAATATGGTCAAATCTGAATTAATGCAGTTCAAGCAGAGGAGTTAAAAACTAAGATTTCAGTTCCCACAGTCATGCCAATAGGTCGCAGTGTGCATCCATTTTATGAACACAGTATTAGTATTCTTTTGGCAGACTGATTTGCATACACAGCTATCACAGGAACCACTGTCTTTTAATACTTGTAGGTTCAGCTGTTGACAAGCTCCTCTTGCTTCAACTCTGTTACCATACCATTTCTTTTCTCAGATACCAAAGAAGCAACAATCCTACTCACCATGCGGAAGCTTAACCAGTCCCTGTGGCAGTAAGGGAAGGTCCCGTCCAGTTCTAGAGGCAGCTGCGAGCTGTCTATGTGTTTATGGAGGGATTTCATGGAGGTGAGAAGTTCAAACTGCACAGGAACAGAAGAAATAAAAGCATATTTGCATTAGGGTGTGAGTATTGGAGGTGGAGGGGAAGGTTCACGAAAGACAGCATCCTTCGTTTCTTTGTCTGCCTTGCACAGAAACAAAAGCACACAGCATGTATCTGCAATATAACTACAGCATGAAGGAAAAAAAAAAATCAATTCAATCTTAGAGCAGCTTGCTGTACAGCTTAGTTGGCAAACCTTGAGGGAATGCAGGCCACAACATGCTGTTTCACCAAGCAGAACATCTGTGATGGAAGTCTGGCAGCAGCCAGCCTTCTCCAGAGCCAGTACCTCCTAGTATAAGCAGAACAACTCCCTCGTATGTTCCCACGTAGTGTTGTGCTATATATGTCGTGCTGCTATTTGCATTTGTTTGGAGAGTCCAAGAGGTTAAATCCAGCCCCCAGCTTCCCTATCTCACTTCCTGGAAAAACAGTCTAACAGAGCAGCCTCTGCCCTACCCTCATCTCTCTACTCATCACAGCAGCTATTTGTTGCAAGTGTTTCCTGGACCTTGACACAGATAACTTGCCTTCTGTGAGTCTGTAGGACCTCAGAACATTTTTATACTCACCAGAGAAACAGACAAGTGCTCCTGCAGGTACATGGAAGCCAGCCTAGACACCAGGAACTCAGGTGCAGACATTTAACACCCCCCACCACACACCATGAAGTTCCCACCTCCTTCCAAAATAATGATGATGCTTCCAATTCCTCCTGCATGCCCGTGTCTTTATTAGCCTTTGCTCTGTTCCCTCCTACACACCTTCGATTTGTTCAATGTATTTAATGTCTTCTGTAGCTCTCCTTGCATGCACACACCTGCAGCCCCCTTTCGCACTTCAAATTCTTCCACATGGAGGCAATGAGGAAATGGGTTAATAGCATTTGTTATTCTTTAGCCTTTCAGGGCAGCACACCACACACAGAGCAAAACTGATGCTATTCACAGTATCTTCATCCACAGGAGCCAAAAGGGAGGTCCTGGCCTACTCCGAAGACTACAGGGTTTTGACAGGCGCAGAGTTTCAGTCCACTTTTGTAGCTTGACAGTCTTAGAGCAGAGAGAGATGACTAAGATGCAGTCTGATGCTCTAATTCACTCACCACAAAGAGTGGCTGATAGCTTATATCTCTTATACAGGTATGGAATACCAAGGCACATTTACTTCTAGTAGGGGTGTTCAGTGATGTTGTGATGCAAGTGAGCTTATCAGTGATGTCAACACTGGAGGCAGCCTAGGCTGCAGTGATCATGTGTTGGTGGAGTTCACACTCCTGAGGGACATGGGAAAAGCGAGGAGTATAGTCAGGATGCTAAATTTTAGAAAAGCAAACTTCCAGCTCTTCAAGAAGTTAGTCAGAAGGAACCCCTGGGAAATGGTCCTCAGGGGTTCGGCAGGGGAACGGAACAGAGTTGGCAGATCTTTAAGGACACCTTCCATAGAGAACAAGAGCTCTCAGTCCCCAAGTGTAAGAAATCAGGCAAGGAAGGGAAGAGACCAGCATGGCTGAGTCGAGACATGCTGGTCAATCTAAAGAACAAGAGGGAACTGCACAGGCAGTGGCAGCAGGGACAGGTGTCCTGGGAAGAGTACAGGGAAGCTGCCCAGTTGTGTAGGGATGGGGTCAGGAAGGCCAAGGCGCAGCTGGAGCTGAATTTGGCAAGGGATGTAAAGAATAACAAGAAGGGCTTCTACAGGTATGTCAACCAGAAAAGGAAGATTAAAGAAAGCGTACCTCCCCGATAAACAAGAATGGTGACCTAGTATCAACAGATGAGGAGAAAGCTGAGGTACTCAACAACTTCTTTGCCTCGGTCTTCACCTCTCTCCTCACCCCTCCTGAGCTGATGGACCACAAGTTGGGGATGGGGGACAGGGGATGGGGGGGTAAAGCCCCTCCCACTGTAGGGGAAGAGCAGGTTTGAGACCACCTGAGGAACCTGAATGTACACAAGTCTCTGGGACCTGATGAGATGCACCCCAGAGTCCTGAGGGAATTGGCTGATGTAGTTGCCAAGCCACTCTCCATAATATTTGAGAAGTCATGGCAGTCAGGTGAAGTCCCTGGTGTCTGGAAGAAGGGAAACATTGTGCCCATTTTTAAAAAGGGAAGAAAGGAGGACCCTGGGAACTATCGACCTGTCAGCCTCACCTCTGTGCCTGGGAAGATCATGGAGCAGATCCTCCTAGAAGCTATGCTCAAGTACATGGAAGACAGGGAGGTGATTTGAGGCAGCCAGCACAGATTCACCAAGGGCAAGTGCTGCCTGACCAACCTAGTGGCTTTCTATGAAGGAGTGGACTGCATCAGTAGACAAGGGAAAAGCAATGGATGTCATCTATTTGGACTTCTGTAAAGCCTTCAACATAGTCCCCCACAACATCCTTCTCTCTAAATTGGGGAGATACAGATTTGATGGGTGGACTGTTCGGTGGATTAGGAATTGTCTGGATGGTCGCATCCAGAGGGTTGTGGTCAATGGCTCGATGTCCACATGGAGACCCTTGACAAGTGGTGTCCCTCAGGGGTCTGTACTGGGACCAGTGCTGTTTAACATCTTCATCAATGACACAGACAGTGGGATTGAGTGCACCCTCAGCAAGTTTGCAGACAATACCAAGCTGAGTGGTGTGGTTGACACGCCAGAAGGACGAGATGTCATCCAAAGGGACCTGGACAAGCTGGAGAGGTGGGCCTGTGTGAACCTCACGAGGTTCAGCAAGGCCAAGTGCAAGGTCCTGCACCTGGGATGGGGCAACCCCCGATATCAATACAGGCTGGGGGATGAAGGGATTGAGAGCAGCCCTGCGGAGAAGGACTTTGGGGATACTGGTGGATGAAAAGCTGGACATGAGCCGGCAACATGCGCTTGCAGCCCAGAAAGCCAACTGAATCCTGGGCTGCATCAAAAGAAGCACGGCCAGCAGGTCGAGGGAGGTGATTCTGCCCCTCTACTCTGCTCTGGTGAGACCTCACCTGGAGTACTGTGTCAAGCTCTGGGGCCCTCAGCACAAGAAGGACACGGACCTGTTGGAGCGGGTCCAGAGGAGGGCCACAAAAATGATCCGAGGGCTGGAGCACCTCTCCTATGAGGCCAGGCTGAGAGAGCTGGGGTTGTTCAGCCTGGAGAAGAGAAGGCTGCGAGGAGACCTTATTGTGGCCTTTCAGTACTTAAAGGAGGCCTGTAGGAAAGATGGGGGCAATCTTTTTAGCAAGACCTGTTGTGACAGGACAAGGAACAATGGATTTAAACTAAAGAAGAATAGATTTAGACTAGACATAAGAAAGAAATTTTTTACAATGAGGGTGGTGAAGCACTGGAACAGGTTGCCCAGAGAGGTAGTGGAGACCCCATCCCTAGAAACATCCAAGGTGAGGTTGGCTGGGGCTGTGAGCAACCTGATCTAGTTAAAGCTGTCCCTGCTCACTGCAGGGGCATTGGGCTAGATGACCCCCTAAAGGTCCCTTCCAACCCAAAGCATTCTATGATGATTTTACCTCCTTCATTAGCACCTCCTGTTAGTCTTCCCAGACATTGCAGCTGCAAAGGCAACCTCACACACATGCACACCTCCTCTTCCCCCTCTTGCAGAAATCTTAGCCACTGACAGCAGCAGCTATGAGGAAGATATGCAAAATCCAAGAAGGCAACAAGTACCTTCAAAGGATGGTGTTCAGGATTTAGCCTAATGTGATCTCTTCCTGACCAAGGACTTCCACCCTTGTTAACAGGAGAACGTGAAAAGCATCTCTATTACTGTTAATTGGGCAGAGTTCCTCCATACAGCTATCTATGTTCCCAAATCCCCTGTGTCTTGAGGGCCCCAGCAGACTCACATAATTGAGGCACAAATGTCACCAATGGATTTGGCAATAAACACAGCACAAAAGAGATATGTTCAGCTCGTATAAACTTTACAACCCTATAAATACCACACCCATAAGAGACCACAACCATAAAATACAGAGAACAACTACAGAGATTTCATGTGAGAATAAACATACATCAGCAGACAGAGAACTTGCTGTTCAGAGTTAAGTAGAGGATATCAAGAGCTCCCCAGCAATCCCTACATGAATGGTTCCATTACCTGTCCTGCAGGTGGCTTCTCCATCCGAAAAGTCACATCTCTTTCAACCAGAAGCAGTACTCCATGAATACAGTGAGGATCCATGTCCTACAACAGAACAGAGCACAAATCCATTACCTATCTGTCTGGGATGCTAAGGAGAACATACCACACCAGGTTTCCACAAGAGGTTGCAATTTATCCTTCAAAGGCATTTATGAAGCCTGGAAGGCAGTCACCAGGTATAGGGAAGGCCATTCCACAGAGCACCAAGGCTATGTCCTTGTCCTGGTTTCGGCTGGGATAGAGTTAATTAACTCTATCCCAGCCGAAACCAGGACAGGCCTTAAGGTAGTTTGCTTCAGATCAACTAGTCCTGCAGTATTTAAGGAAGCAATGAAAGAGGTCAGGTCTTGGCTGTACTAAAAACAACCTCTGCCTCCTACACAGGGCAATGTGTTGGGGTGGGGGGCGGGGGGAGGGCAGGAAAGAACCATATTCAATGTCCAAGTTTTTTCTTGATAACTTTCCTGGTCACTTCTAACTGAAAGGAAGTTTTCTCCTCCACAGTGCCAAAAATGTCATTTTGTCTTTATTTACTGCCAACTCACAGTCAAGGACTTGTGTCCTGTTGCTACTGTTAAACCGACAAAAATTCCAAACACAAGGGACATCTGGCAGCTGTAGTTCAAACCCTGTGATCCAGGAGCAGCTCTCCAATTATAGAAGCACTCTACGGGGAAGTAAGAAACAGGCACAGAGTGTGACAGCAGGAAGAGGGAAACGTAGTAGAAAGATCCAGATCACGGAGACAGGGCCCACTAAATACATGATGCCTGGATTGGATAGCAAGAACAGTCATTTGAGTCGTCATTCCACATGGTAAATTCCCATCTAGATGTATCCTAGATGGTCTTTGCCTCTGCAAATATCTTGGTAACTGTGAAGCAACAAATCCTTTCCTGTATTGCTCAAGCTGCAAGGAACTTGCCGCACAGCAGGCCACAACAGCAAGGGAACCCTGTTTAAATAAATGGCTCCGGCAGTGTTTAAGGTTAAATATCCAACATGAATGGCAGAGCCAGAGTAGAGAGGCAAGTGAACCAGCAGAGACTGAGCCACCTAACCTGACACTGGACCCACTACAGCAATTAAGAAACAATGCCAACACAAGGAGACCCAATTCTGCAAGTGAAAGCAGCAGCAGAGATTCCAGAACAGAGGAAAAGACCTTTCTCTCATCCAGTCCTAAACCAGGATCCTTTTGAACTGGCAGGAAAAAAAGTCTAACTGAAACACCTCCCAAAACAGTGAGAGGTTTCTCAGCCTTCTCAAATCCCTTTCTCCAAAGCAAATTATTCACCCTTTCACTGTTATTTGAGCACTGATCAAGAGGCCAAAAACAATTTATTGCATAATTAGGCTGTATTAGGTAAATACTAAAGCTCACCTGAAGAGAGGATGGGGAGATATTACAGCTGTATCAGGAGGTCTGAATTTGTCTGCCAGAAAGTACTGAAGGGTGAAGACTAGCCACAGTTTCAAGACAGTTCATGGCACTAAAATTCTTTCACAACCCCTCTTCTACTCCAACAGTCATGAGATGCACAATCTGAGTGAGGGATAAAGGTAGTGACGGTGTAGCACGAGGTTACAACAACAGCCAAAACACTCACTTGCTTGTTCTGTTACTGCCAAAAATAGAGACTGAAAACTCATTCACAAATAAAGCTGTCAGGAGAGAAGTTCAGGGGTTTCCAATCCAAGAAGTAGTCATATTTCCAAAGAAATCAAGTGGGTTTCACCATTTTTTTTTCTTTAAACAGCTGAAGATAAGTCAGTCTCATCCAGCACTGATGGAGCAATCCAAGTGGACTATGGCAGTTTACAGGAGCGCCTCAGGAGACAGGCAGAGCTGGAAGCAGCAGGATGCTACTTGAGGAAGCTTTCCTGCGACTTTCTGCACAATCTCTTACCACCTTTGCTAACAAAAACAGTTATCTGGAAGCAAAGAACCAGAGTCCCACACATGCAAGCGAACTCACCTCCCAAAACAGGCACAGTGTGGACAGTGTAGAATAGATACGTATCAACAGGAGCTCAGAAAGCACCAGGGTAAATAACCCATCCTTTTATTATTATTCTTTAAAAAGAGAATTAGGTACTTTCTTCCATCTTTCTCAGACTGAAATTTCAAACAGTATTCTGGTTTCCTGACCCAAATGGAAGCCCATGGCCACACTTACCATCACTGGCACAGTTTGAAGCACAGGCTGCCAGGAATGGCTATGCAGATGGGACAGTCCTCAAATACCATGTTCAATCTCAAAGTGACCACTTCTACTGGAGTAGTAGGAGGTCCCTGGTCTTTAACATCAGACCAAGGTCCTCTGTACTTCTACAGTAACAGGGCATGTAAATATACCTCTTGAACAGAAAGGTTTGCACAGAAGTTTTCCGCTTTGAACTGCTACTCTATCTCTGTCTTCATAAACAGACTCTTCCCTTCCTAATCCAACACACAGATGCAGCAGATTAAAGGATTAAGCACTTGCACTGATACGCAAAATTCAAAAGAATCTCACTCTATAAAGACTCAAGCAGAGGGAAATCCCACAGATATCTGTTCATTGAAGGCCAGTGCACACATTCCACTGTCCATGCCCTGCCTGCTCACTGACCAAGGGATTGGCCCAGCACTACTGAGCAAAGTTCCTCTGAACAGGCCCCCCAGCACAGAGCTTACTGGTGACAATCTGTGACCAAACATCACAGCAGCATTTACTTCTGCAAAAATCCTTGCTCCAAAGCATCATTATGCAGCTTCCCACAGGAACAAGCATGATCTATTCTTGCAGCACATACACATACATTTCCCTTCACCTCCATACAGAGCTGCCAGAGTTCCTCCTTGCTCCTTCCTGAGTTAGCTCTGCTGCAGCACTTTACTCTGCCCCTGCTCCCTCTGCTCCCAGTGCCGTCTGCTGGGACAGAAGCATTTCCCAGCTACCCATATTCTAAAAAGGAAGGGGGAAGAAAGTCTTGTGGAATACAACTGCCCCCACCCTGAAGGCAGAGAGCATGAGAAGCTTTCACCAGTTTACTAGGTGACTCTAGACAGAGCAACTGACAGTCTCCCAGTGCTGTAGGGAAAGCTACCTGCAAGCACGAAAAGTTGTCTATTAGCACTTAAAAAGTCCATTCACACATTTATTCCAGAAAGGTGGAAGAGTGGAGTACGTATTTCCTCAGACTGACAGATCTTGACCCAGAAACCAGTGGGATCAGTGTCTTCCCTCCCCAGGCAGGTTCTCTACGGTTAACAGATCTGAGCACTGCAGCAGGAAGGGACTCTGCATTAGGTCATCCAACCTGTGCTTACCCACTGTGAAGCAGTGCTCCTCACTGCTCAAGAGGAAAAAATCCCTTCAGAATTGAACAAGCAACACTGGATCTCAACATTTAACAGATTCCACACATGCTATCACAGTAGTCTTTACAAAAGCCATGTAAATAAAAATCCTGTTGAAGTGGAGAGCAGAACAGCAGAGAAATGAGCTCCACAGACAGCCTGCCATAGATAAGAGACATAGTGAGATGCGTCAGGGATTTTAGAAAGGACCCCAAGGAGATGACCTGTTTTGTGACCTTACAGGCACAACATACAGTCTGTGCTTCTGTATCCACTGGCCAGCAAACCTTGCTCTGCTCTAGAGAGCCTAGCTTGCCTCACTGTAGTTCCAGTCAGTTTTCTGTATTTCTCTATACTTGTTTCAGAGCAGATGAGAGTACTGCTGTGGGATCACAGAGGTAAACGCTAAGCATCTCCAAAAGGCTCAGAGGAGCCAGGGGATTATTTCTGTGCTATAACCGGATGATGAGCTAGCTGAACAGGTCTTGTTTACAGAGTCTGCAGAACAGTCAGGGTAAGGACCAAAAAACCACAAGAAGAGTAATCAGCCTCTGTAAGTCACTGTTACCTGGAGCACACACTCAGCTCCAGCAATCTCTCTTGCAGTACATTAAATCCCAGTTAACTAACTGTTGCACCACCCTGATAACGAGGTGCTTGGAGCCAAACGGCCATCACAGCAGGATATTACAGACGCACTGCAAAAAGCTTTCCCCGACCCCTTTTCCAGAGGGTAGGAAAATTAAGGATAGAATGGATTTATTCCTGCCATGCCTGTATGAGACTGGGGACCCAAAAAGCACGTTGTGTCTCAACATGTTGCTGATTTCCAAATCACCCCACTAAGACAAAACCATGCAACCATGGGCAATGAAATGTTCAAAAGCTTCAGAAAGCCTACTGCCATGTGGGCACAGCATAAAAGAGAAGATAACTTGCTTGTTACCTCTGCAGAGCAGAGCAGGGTACCAGATTACTCCTTCACCACAGAGAATGAGCACACTGATAGAGCACAGCTCCACCCAGCCCAGGAAGCAGAAGGACAGACTTCTGACTCAGCCCCAACTTTCAGATGTGGCACTGGAGCACATAAACCACAGAGACACCAGCCTCATTAAAACATTGCCCTGTTCCAGTTTGCAGAGTTTGAGTCCTAAGAGACCTAAGCTCTGATTTAAAAGGAACAGCTGCTTAAACAAGATTAGTCATAGCTACAACCCAGCACCTCCTTGGCTTGCTAACAGCAGCAGATAGCTTCCATCTGGGAGCGGGGGCAACACAACCCACTTGCTTTCCAAGTGACTGATATGGAAGCCTTTGACCTGAAGCAATAGAGAGTTACAGCATGTCCGATTCCAATCATTCACTGACAGCCACATCAACAGCTGCACGTGCTCTTCCACCTGGCATGACAAGCAGTGTCCTTCCCTTCCCTCCACAGCAGGCAGAGGCTTCTCTTCCTCCCTTCTCTGTGGTGGGCAAAAATCCCTGCATATTTCACACAGCCTCTCCATGCAGGGTACAACATCTCCAAGCACAGTAATTCATGACTGTTTAGACTCGGGTACAGGCTGTTCTCAGCACAGAGACAGAAGCAAATTTGGAGGGGTGGGGAGGGGTGTTCTCCCCTAACTCAGACTGGCTTAGGTTTTTTGCTTTGTCTGCAGTCTGGCAAGTCCAGGTCATCTTCCTAAAACAGGGCTGGGTGCACAACTCCACCTCCCAAAGCCAACTGAAAACCAGGTGGCAGATGACACAAGCAGCAGATGGAGATGTAACATCCAACCAAGATGGCAAGCCAGCTAGTGTTCCTTTGCCCAAGCTCAAGGCTCACCTGCAATATGCTGAACGCCTTGAAGAGAGCAGGAACCGGTGAACAGCGACGAGCATCCACAAGAACAGTCAGACCCAAAGCCTGACATTCTGGTCTGCAAGGACAGAAAAAAAGACATCACGTTTGCCACCACTGAAAATCAGCAAGACTATGGAAACAGAACCTATAGTTACGACAGGGTGAAAAACCAGTACATTATGGCTCTGTAAGGACAGGAAACTAACTGGCCACCTTCTAACCAAAATATATACATGGAAACCACCACCTGGATTGCTTAGTTTTTACCTTTGCTATTTCCACCTGAACTTCCCATTTCTCCAATTCCCAGGATATATCTCACTGATGGCAAAAGTGCTGATACCCACTCTGGGTAATCCACACAGGAAAACCAGTCCTTTCTAATTGCGTTCAGGGACAAGCTTGGCCTTAGCCACACTGCTTCACAAGAACAGCCAGTCTGGATCAGACCCAAAGCCTATCTTGTCCAGAATCAGATTTGAAGGGAGAAGCATAAGAAAGCATGAGTAGCAGAAGCTTTCTCATGGGTTAAGGCTGCTCCCTTTATCAATGGGTTGAAGGCAAGTAAAAAAAAAGTAAAAAGTAAAAAAAAAGGAAAAAGGTTAAAAAAGGTTAAAAAAGGTAAAAAAAATTTAAAAATTTAAAAAAATTTAAAATTTAGAAAATTTAAAAAATAAAAAAAAAATCACTAACCAAGAGTTAGCTTTACCTCTTACTACTTTAATCATCTAAAAGTGAAATAAACTCTCAGCAGACACTGAGATGAGCTGGGGGGGAAGGTCTGTCATAGTGAAAGGAAGAGTAGTTGCAGCAAACTGCAGATTCCAAAAATAATTGTCAGCCAGACATCAAGGCAGATTTTCTCAACCCTTGCAGATCCTCCCTCCCTCTCAGCATGGAGGCTGGGACCTAAAAATGTCATGTCACAACACTGTATCACGGAGCTGCTGTGTGACTGCCCTATCAAAGCTCCCAAATCCCATTTTCTGAGCTAATGAAGGAGAACAAGAATGGCATGGATTCATGGCAATGCATGAAAACATTCAGTACATACCTAATTCTACCACACCATGTGCACAAGGCACATACAGAGTAGCCAAAGTGCTTACTGAGCACCAGTCAGTTCACCCTAGCAGGATATCCCCATCTGTACAGTTTTGAGACTGTCTGGACCAGGTTCCTAGGCCAATGAAGTCAACCCGTTCCACTCACTGCCTCAGCTTCCACCCCCCGGAAGGCAAAGCGGACACAGCAGCAGCTGTCCACACTGTCAGCCCAAGAGTGTCACAAACCTTGGGATGCTATGCAAGTACAGAAGAAGGCGTACAAGCTCAGTGGTATTGCAGTGGGGGTTTAACCAGGCTGTATTCCTTGTTGTTATTATGGCCACTGCACGTCCTGATTTATCTCTGGTACCTGTAAAAAGAGGGGAAAAAAGTCACACAAGGAAGTCAGAGCCTGGTTCCAGGTGTCTATGCCTCATATTCCCCTACTACCACCCCATCACCTTCCTGGAAATGCTCCACAGAACTCAATATAGCGTATGTTGCAGATTGCAGTAGGCTATAAACACACTTACAAAGTACCCAAATGCTGCCCAAGAGTGAAGTAGCTGAGAGCTCTGCTTGTCTTTCTCTCATGGTAGTGTTAAATTTGGACTGCTCTCTTCTACCCAAACACACATTCTCCATAAAATATGTCTGAAGTTGGCTAATGATTACCCAACCTGTGAGAAAAGCAAGAATCTCAAACTCAAGATAATCTCACCTCCACTTACATTACAATATTCACATTGCTGTCAGATGAGACAATGCAGACAGGTTTGCAGAACAAAATGCGCTACCTAATGAGACTGGGCACACACTACAGGCTGAGCCTAGCACTTAACCAGACATCTCCTCCTGGGAGCAAAGCCCTGGAGCAGGAGCCTGGAGCTCCTCCTCAGAGGCTGCAGAGCTGACAGCCCAGGAGCACACTCTCACCTGCCTGCAGCAGTGACAAGGGTAGAGTTGGTGCCAGGCTTTCGTTAGTTTCAGGGCTGGCTCAGTGCCTAGGGAATAGATAAGGCACAGTATGAGCAACACAGCTGAGTTGTCATATGTTGAGGAAGGAGAAGACCCTCTGCTTCAGTTAGCTGTGACAACAGTTCTCTGCCCCACACTTTCCAAAAGCCTAAAGACACAGCTTATCACAGGAACCAAGCCTGCTCTGTGAGCTCCCAAAACTAAATGATAGTCTGGCTTTGGGCTTTAGCCACAATGCACACCAAGAACTATGAAGACAAGGACATAACAGTGCCATTTCTGGAATTATGTCCAGCCTCTTCTCCAGATGCAAAGGAGAGGTAAAGAGCAGGCAGACACACCACTTCAGAGACCCAGAGCTGCCATTCAAAAGTAGGCAGTACCTGTGGAGTGAAAGCTTGTTCAAGCGACCAGTGACCAGCGCCTGTACTCACCAATGTGACCAGGAAGGTAAGTGATTTGGAGAACAGTAGGGACTACACCTCTATTGTGTGAAAAGTAATTCACAAGAACAGGAGCCATTTCCTGTCATACAAACGGGGGGGGGGGGGGGGGGGGGGGGGGGATGGGGGGGGTTGGGACTCCCAAGCACAAGACAAAACCAGAGGCTTAGAGAAAGCTATGTCTGTCTCTTCTGAACTTTATTGCTACCACAGGAGACACTGTCCTGGACCACCCCTCTCCCCATCTCAGGGGACAAGCATGTGAGCTGACAGGTAAAACAGATACAGATGGACAGCCCCAAGCACAGAAAACCGCCCTGGTGTGACCTCAGTCTGTCACTAGGACATGACTTGAGTGAGAGCCATAGACACAGATGGTCATCATTTAGAAGCAGGGCTTTCTTCCTCCCAGGGACCAGAACTGTGACACAGGCTTTCTCCTGCTAACAGCAGGGACAAAATCTTTCATCATCTGCGTGATTCAGGAGGAGTTTTCTTACTCCTGAAATACTGTATTCTGGACACTGTAAAATCAAAGAGCTGGAGAAAAATTAGAAAAAGCTTATTAATATACCTTGTTTCATAAGCTAAGGGGATCATCAGAAAATTAAAAAAAAAAAAAAAAAAAAAGGCAAAGCACTCGGTTACTGGAAAAATGGCTCGATAACCAGGCTCAGTAAAAACTTTCTTACTCTGAAGCAACATCTTTTGTCCATCAGGGAGGCTGGGCATCACCAGAACTTGATTAAACCTTGAATTTCCATAAAGGAGCCTGGGAATTGTCTGACCAGGTCAAAAAAGCAACCACAGCCACCAGGGCTAGGTCTCCAACAGTGGCATAACCAGATGATTCAAGAGCAGAATGCAGAATTGAAACTCTCCTGAAAGGAAAATTCCTTCCTAACTCCATCAGCTACTAGTTTATTAATTAGCTCTTATTCATTATAAAAGTTATTCTTTCTAATGTAATTCTTATATCATTACCAATGTCTAACATAAAGCATTTAACTGAGTGGTGAGTGCATTCCCTCAGGTGTGAGGATTGCCCACTGAAATCCAAAAGGAGACACGTGAGAGATGTCAGTCAAATCTGATACTGCTTCTAGAGAAAACACGATTCCTCCCTTAAATGAAAATGCCCTTGGAAGTGGTATCAAACCCAAACCTTGTTTCTTCAATGCATTTCAAGGGCACATCCCTTCATCCCATATTCAAATGCATTTGCCTCGTTTAACAGCTGTACATTATGATAGGAATCTGCGACAGAGGAAACAACTAGAGCATTAGATCACACAGTCAGGCTTCTACAATAGCAGCTTCTCTTCTACTATGAGTCTAAAGACCCCCTCTCAAACCCTGTAATTTTTTGGCTGTTGTACACACCTTAAGACATCCAACCTGATCAGCATGTCAGAAGATTAGAAATCCTCCTTTGGAATTCGTTCTTAACAGTTTACCTACCAATGCAAAGTATGTTTGAATGTACCATAACTCTGCCCTGTACTTGGTTTCTCATTTCACCTTTTTCCAGAAGACTAGAAGTCTTATTGCCCTTTCCTTCCTGCACAAAGGTGTTTCCACCTCATTCTCAATCATCTTATGAGATAAACAACCTTCCAGTCTCTTGCCAGGTGACATCCAATTCAGTTACAAGAAAGGGCTGTCACCCTTTTCTGCACCACCTCCAATATTCACCATTTCCTTTTAGAACAAAGGCATCAGAACAGCCCAAACTATTTGAGAGGCATCACCAATAAGTACACAGAAGTAAAAATCACTTTCTTAACCTGGCTGGTCATCCCCTCTCCTTAGATGTGTAAACATCTAAGGTCAAAATTGGTCTTGCATCCCCAGCACTGGTGGGAAATCACTGTGCTGCCTTTCTGGTCTCCCTCCCAATTTCTCCATGCTGCATAGGTCCGCCTGAACTCTTCTCTGCTCTCTGGACAACTGCTGACTCATACGTGTCTCCTGAGCTGATCGAATGTAGCTATCTTCCTGCCCCACACTGGACAACCCCTCTCACTGGCTGTGGAAGGAAGCAAGCCCACAGGGGCTGCTTACGCAGACACTGCCACACAGCTGTTTTGCACTGGAGAGGTAGATCTCAATTCCTCTGCTTTACTTCATATTTGGTTAAACACAAAGACCTCTTGTGTGGGCCCTGTGCACCAAGCAATCCCTGCCTGATCTGTCCAACAGCCTTGGTTTTGTTTACCACTCTGCCAATATTTGTCCCATGCAGAAGTTTTATCTGCAGCAGTTTGATACTTGCCACCATATCAGATGCAAACACTGAATAACATTTGACCTACAACTGATCTCGGCAGAACAATTCTGGGAAGTCCTCCCTTGATAGTTTTGTCATCTGCTATTTAGCTATGCTATCGTTCATCCCACATGTTGCTCATCCACACTTCATTGGGATATTCCTTTCAACACTATGTGTCATGAAATCAAATATTTTCTAAAAGCCTATTATATCTAGGCAGCTACATTTAATCAACCAAACTTCTAATTAGCAAGAATAAAACTGGTTTTACAAGAGCACTGCCAAATAGCATCTTCTACACTCCTATCCTTTAATTATCTACCAAGTGAATCAAGTTCCTATTGTTTTGACGAGGTCTGATGTCAGGCCCACCAGCCCATCATTAGCTGCACCCTCACTCTTCTCTTTTTGAACTACTGGTATGAGCCCACAGATTTGGCATTTCTGACTCATACGCGCTTGGTTAACATTCTGAGACTCCTGGGAGCAAGTTAACATTACTTTCATGAGAGGGAAGTTCTACTTCCTGTCCTTCCCATCCAGAAACTTTAGAGGATGAAATAAATGGAATTGGAGGTGAAAGAAATGGAATTGGTACCAGTCTGCAGTGCTGCAAACACAGGCTCATCTCCCTTGCCCTCCTACAAACCACGCTTCCCAGACACATTCTGGCTCAGCTACTTACCAGGCAGGCAGGCAACTCCGCTCCTGAGCACTTCTGGGTTCACATCCTTGATTATGGTAGGTGCAGACCGACCACCCCAGGCAGTCCCAGAAGCCGGGGACGTTGGGGGAGTAACAGCTGTTGAGGTTTCCTCCAGGGCACTGACTTTACTCACTGGTTTCAACACATCTGTGCCAGTTGCTTCTTTCCTCGTCTCTGCCCCTTCTGACACCATCCCTATAAGACAAGCAGCAGTCACAAGCTAGAGCAGAGCTCCACCCAAAAGGTCCCAGGTAAGTCCCAGACTGGGGAGGGATGTACCCCCAGCCCCAGCACTCTGCAGCTCCTCCAGTCTTTGTGCCAGTAGCATGCATGTTCCAAAACTGGTTATAACATTATTAATTACTACTGTAATTCTAAAAAAATAAACCAATTTATTGTGAAGTTTGCAAGTTACAAAAACTCAATTCAGATCAGGATTACTGTAGTCAAAGTCATTTTTAAAGGTAACATATCGAGCAGTACATGTCTGCTCACAGCCTGAAAGTCTGGCACGGTGCAAGTCCCTGGCTAAGCTCCAGAAGCTTGAGCATGCTGAAGTGATAAACCAGCTTCTGACAGGGAGAGCTGCTCCATCAGAGCAGAATTACTCCCCCAGCACCACTTTCAGATTCGTTCCTGAAAATATGAAGTCAACTCGAGGCTGACAAATCAGCGGGAAATTAGCCAGAGACCTTGTTCTGCTCATCCAGACTTTTTTAATTAACAGTTAATGTGAAAGTCAGAAACCTATTTTAAAACCCTGAAGAACAGGATGATTACACCAATCAGCTCTGTTTGAGAACAGGAAGAAAATGCTTCCTTTCCCCAGCACCTCAGCTCTAAAGTACAAATTATCAGACTCAGTTAATTCTAAAATTAAATATATTAGCTACTACATGGAAACTAATGCTAGTTTTATCAAGTTTCAATTTTCATGTAAAAATAGCTGGAGAGAAGAAAAAAGAAATATACCTACTGTGTAAGGAGTATTATTCCCCATTTCCCAACATTGTAAGAATTAGAAGCCAATACATCTTTAACAACATGTCTTTAGCATCCTAAGCACACAGCTAGACTATCCCACTGTTTGATAGAAAGATATACTAAAGAAAAGGCTATACTTTGCTGCAAATCCTAATACTTCAGTATCTACCAACAAAAACCCAACCTCTCTTTAGGAAAATAAAAGAGTGGAGTATTTATTTGCTTGCTATGAAGTCAGACGTTTTAATTGCTATTTAAAATTGACTTCAACCATCCTACCTTCCTGCTGCATCAACAATGCTGACACTTGACTCAGTTTATTTACTAACAGATTCCAATGCTTCATTAAAGAGCAGGACCAGGAACAAAGCAGTCCTTGAAGTGGCTTTCAATACCAGTTTTGGCAGTGAAGGAGATTTACAGGTTGAGGCTCAGCCCAAACTGCTTTCAAAATTGCTAAAGTGGGCGAGAGAAGCACCCTGAGCAGCGTGGCTCACTGCGCAAAATTATCCAACAGTAAGGGGAAACTAGGAGGGGCTCCAGAGCTCTGCACCATCAAGGCCATGACGGAACAGCTGCTCATTACTCTTTGGTAATACCCCTCTTGAGGGAGCAGCCCTGGGACCCAGCTTGGCATCTGCTGCATTTGACCATGTAAGCTGCTGCAATGGCTTCAGGGCTCTGCACAGTTCTGGGACGCATCAGAGCTCAGTTCTGTTCCTAGTACCTCAGCCTCCACTTTCCAGTGACGCAAGAGGTCATTCACTTTGGACACCACTGCTAGATCTTCCTGAAGCAGCATTTTAGAGGGGCGCTGATCTCCCATAGATGAGGTGTCATGAAGATCACAGAGTCATGTAAGTCATGCCTCAAAGGTTTCACATTAAAGGCTGACAGACTTTCTAGGAGGACAGAGAATCATAGAATCATCTTCTCAAGGAGCTGTTAAGGCCTGGCAATAAGCAGAACCACACAGTTTGTAGTAAAGGAATCTGCATTAAATGAAGAAAGCCTGCAAAGAGGACCAACAGGTGGCATTTAAAGAAGACAAGAAAGGGAACCTAGCTATATTGAAGGGCAAGAGAAAGACCTAAATGCACATGGCAGCCCTGCCTTGGATATCTCTTAGGAATGAGGTAGCAGCTCCTGAAAGCTAGAAGAGAGAAGCATTTCGCTCAGCCCACCAGACACGGTCCTGGTACTAGGGCTTTTCAGGCCCAGGGAAACCTCACTGGAGTTGTGCAGCCTCCAGACTATGTACATCTTGCCCAACCAAACCTCTTCCCTAAGCTTCTCAGGCTCAGTTCAGATCTGCAGACCCCACCTCCCTCTGAACAGGCCCAAGCACACTGTTTGCTATTTGCAATCTGGGGTGGAGGCACTTACTAAAGCGGAAATTGTAGAATGCGGAGGATTACATCAAAAAGCAAATTGAGAACTGGGACATCTGAATTTGCCATGTTTGCAGGTTCCACCTTTCCCCAAGGTTAAGGAAGTGGTAGAGGAGGATTTGCTTGTGTGCATTTCAAAGAGACATTAGCATTTTTCCTGCAAACTGCCCCAGCACCAGTATCATCTATGCTAACTTCACGTATTAAAAGGGAGCGGGAACAGAACACCCTAACAGGTGCTGCTGAATATGCCCCAGTGTGGCTTTTCAGCCAATTTCTTGAATATCAAGGTATGTCCCACCCCCCAAAATATAGGAATTCTTTCCAGAGCTGCAAAGTTTCAAAATTCACTTTCACTTAAAGTCAGTCATTAGGGAAAAAGAGCAGTCAGATTTCCTGTGAATGGAACCAGTGTAAATTTTAAGCCACCAACTCAAACCAGCTCACATTTGACTCAAAATCTTTCTAAGTTAGATCATATTTGTGCAGAAAATAAGCTCAGTTTGTGACTGGGAGTGGGAGGAAGGCGAGAGAGTTAAGGGACAAGGAAAAATCTGCAGACACAGCAAACTCAGATACCCCAGTTCTGAATGTGTATTTTGATATAATCTACAATGTCTGCTGTAACAAGAAAGCTCCTCCACCTCCCATACAGCAAATCGTGTGTCCGCAAACTACTATCGAGGTGTGAACGGTAGATCTGAATTGGCCCAGTAAAGCTTAAGCTTTGTTGTTATTTATAGTTTAGGCAAGATACCCACAGTTTCCAGTCATAGTAACAAAATGACCCCAACAAGAGACAGTTACAGAGAATTTAACTTGCCTACAGACTGACTGGCTGGAAGAGAAAGTCCATTTGCAGGACATTTTCTTCACTTTGTAATCTCTGAATTATCTTATTATTATGTCTCTGGGGGTTTAATGGGGCTAGATAAGGGTATGGCTTGTTTGGATCTCAAAGCAATCAAATGTAATTGAACGGATTAAGCTTATTACAGTTCCAGCTATAGTGTTTAAGAAATACTCCCGGCATTAACAGATATTTGAGCTGTCCTATGCCTTAAAGAGTTTAGTTTGTCTATTCGGGGCGTTTTCTGGTGATTTAGGTGTTTCTTTTGCTTTTTTTTTTTTTTTTTTTTTTTTAACTGCAATGCCAAAGTTTAACATCATCAGAATTGGGCCACAAATATGTCACTTATTTCAGCCAAATCCCCAGAAACATTTAAATTGTCTTTCATTAAAACCAAGCTCCACACATACCCCAGAAGGGTCTGTCATTGCTGACATGTGCAGCAGTGGCCAAGACTTGTCCTGTGGAGCAATGAGAACATCACACTTATCTCATACATGAGCTGGACCTGGCTAATTTCAGACAGAAGAGATGGGAACACCAAACAAGCAGCCACTGAGTCCTAAGTGTACACCCAGCACTCAACACAGCCTAGGTTTTCTGAGGTCCAGTCCTGTGCAAACATGAAGTCAAGCCAGGTTCAGCTTGGTCAGGGGAACAGATACCCACCACATGGTTATTTACTGGCATACATCCCCCAAGAGCTACAGATAGGCAGAAGGTGACCTCTTTTTTTTTCCTGCTCATGGTGGTAGTGCTCAGAGAGATGCCCACTTCAGAAAGAGAAATTTTTGAGCTGACCCCTCCATTACACAGAAGATAAATGCTTGTCACTCTAAAAGTATCAGAAATGCCTGGCAACCATGGGCTTGCCTAATTATGGAATTAAAATATTTTGGTGCAGGTGTTAATGAAATTTCATTTTAATCAATGGATACTTTAGCTCCATTAGCAGGTCACAGTAAGGCATCAGGTAAAATGTGACTTTTGGACACTTGAGAAAGTAGCTGTGTTTGCAGCCAAATGGAGTAGGTGCTGCCATGGTGACGTAGGCTCTTATCCACACAATTTAGGACTAGTGCAAACATTACACTGGCAGCCCGTCCCAAGATGACCAGCTCTCAACCTGTTCCTCCACAGGGTCAGACATGCTTTACAATGTAGGTCTGTACCTCTGACCCTTTCAAGAGCCCTCACTCTAATATTTCAAGCCGGGTAATTTTCCTAGCCAGGGGTCTCGGGGAATGAGAGCTGTTGAACTGGAATGGCACGTTTCACCCGCCCCCGCCAAACACACACACTTCTCTATGTGATCTGCATATCTAGCTACAGCTTTTCAGACTCAGCAGAGCTAGGCAAAGCCAACATCATGTCTGTGCAGTTACACACTGCCTGCCTACAGTCTGCTGCAAAAGGCAGAGAGATTGCCTGTTCAATTCCTTCTGAAGGAGCACAGCTCCAGCACAGGAACCCAGGCATCAAGAAGTCTGGGCAATACCTGCTTGAGCACATCATTTGAGGTGAAGTTAGATGCTTAATTTCTCTGTGCTCTCCCACTCAAGTTAAACAGCTCCTACTTGAAACACAGCCAAGCTGAAGAAAGCATGCTGGAGGGGAAGGGAGGGAAGAGAGGGGGAATCCCTCAACTCTGCAGTTTGCTTGTTAAATCAGTTACCGGCACACACATTTGTTGATCTTCAGGTCATGTTACACAGCTAGTATTTTACTGTGGCATCCACTGCTGCTTCCTCTTGCCACAACTATCTTCCTAAAGCCAATTTTTAACTATGAGAGACTTGTACAGTTAGACATTCTCTTCTCATGCATTCCTACTGCATGCATCCATAATGTGCAGATGATGAATGTAATGGGTGGAGGTCACCAGTGATCAGATTAACTGAAATTAAAAATATCTTAAACTGGAACTTTGTTCTGTACCAATGTAAATTTACAAAGAACTTGTTTAATACAAAATACCTACAATAAACCCACCTGTGAAGAGAAAGCTAATTTCAAGCCACAAAAATGACAACTTAATCACTTTCCTGTAGTTTGTGCTATTACCCCAAAGACTCCCAGCAGACATACTTCTCAGTGGTACCTCTTGAGGACTTTGCTTTTGATCCATGTTATCAAACGGATAAACACACAAACAACCAGTTGCTGTACCTTTAGGAGATGATGCCCCAGACATTGCCTCTTGGTGGGAGTGCAGAGTGGTGGGCTCTGTATGCCCCTCAGCAGGTCCTGAGGACAGTGGTCCAACCTCCAGTTCCTCTTCAATGGATTCCAGTGTTTTTAAGGCTACAGTCTTTGAATTTTCCCCATAAGAAAAACTTCCCTGGTTCTCCTCCCCTCCCTGCAAGTCCTGTCCTGCAACACACTCTGGGTTCAACACAGAGTTCTCTTCACTTCTACAGCCCTGGTTTTCTGCCCCTCTTTGTGGTTCCTCACACCTCTCTCCAGATCTCTGGGTTCTGAATTGACTTGAGCCTTCTGCTTGTGCATCAGGGCCCATCAAAGCGTCACTGTTATTTAATCGTTCTGCCGTCTGATCTCCCTCTGCTGACAGAGCAGTTTGGAGTAGTGTGGCTTCTTCAGCTTTCTTATGCTGACATGCAGAGACCTCTTGCTCTTCACCATCTGTAGGAGGCTTGACAGAATGGTGACTATGACTAGTCTGATTCTCATTTACAGTCAATATTTGTTCAATCTCTTTGACTTCCTCAGGGCTGTCCCTTTTTCCCAGCTTGAATTCATCTACTTCTCCTTGGTTCTGTTCTGGAGGATTTAATGGAGGGCTAAGATTTGCTTCCTGATCGCTGCAGCAAGCATCAATTGCTCCTACATCTGCCATGTTCCCTGAAGGAGAGCCTCCCTCCACACCTACATCTGAACTCTCAGGCATGATAAGCAATGTACCAGCCTGGACAGGCATAACACTTTTACTGACACTCTGGCAAGAAACATCAGAACCTTCCTTCAGTGTGCAATGTGGTCCTGAAGGTCCCAGGACAGACACAGAAGAGGGATCCATATGTGTCACCTCATTTTGACCCTCAGTCAGTGGTTCTCCATGTCCTCTCAATATCAACTCCTCTTTAGCAGGAACAGCAGCAGCATCTAGAATTGTTTCTGAGCTCTGCTCTGATGTTTCAACACCAGGATTTCCACTAAGACCATCGTTTTCTCCTTCCACATTTCCAGGACCACCAGGCATTTGTGCTTTGCAGTTGACACCATCACCAGCACACATGTCGCTGTAGCTGCACAGTGCATATCGCCAGTCGATTGAGTGTTCACTGTGGGTCTCCTGCTCTGCAGATGAATCTTCTGCACTGCAGGCAGGAGACTCAGCTACAGGAAAGCTATTCCCCATGTTTCCAGGATGACCTGATGCCAGCTGACTTTCTGAAGACAGCTCTCCATGTGCCATCGTTTTTTTGCTTTCCAACGGAATTACATTCTTGAGAACTTCTGTGGAAGAAGTCCTCAGAGTGTCCATTTGACAGTGCTCCTTCTGCATAAGTGCCGACTGAATTAAGTTCTTGGAGTAGATACTGTCTTGAATGACAATAAACCTGTGCTTGCCTTTAGACGCATTCACTCGTGTCCTGGGCTGAGTTAGATAATTTAAAGCTAGCGATTGGGTTAAAGAGCCTGTTGGTGGCCCAAACCTGGGCAGTGAAACTTCTGTCAGCTCAACGTACTCCCCTTCAAGGTCACTTTTCAAGTTCTCTTGAGGCACTGGACTTGTACACACACCACTGACAAGAGCTTCACTCAGCTGCAGAGCTGTGCTGCTAATAACCAGGTTGTCTCGATTTGGACTTTGTTCCTGTAGATACTGAGATCCTAGGTCTGGTGAACTGCACTCAGCATGGTCCATGGGGAGGCACAAAATTGAAGGTTCCTCTGTTATTTCGGGAGAGATGACAGTGTTTTCAATTAGTTTTGGTTTATTTATAAATTCAGGATTAACCACTTTATCCCAGGGGACACGAAATATTTTATCATCAGTGGTTAGTAAACAATTTTCCAGTGCTATACCCATCCGCTCTCCATTGACAGTACTCAACCATTCCAGAGTGAAAATAGAGGTATAGGAAACTTCTGGAATCACAACTTCCTCTACGTTATGCTTGTCTTTTGCCAAACATTTCAGTACAATTCGTGGAGACTTCCTGAGATAGGGGACCACTTGCAGGTAGAAGTCACCAGGCTTCAAGATTCGCCAGTCAATGGAAGCCAGCTGGACTACAATCTTCTCGTGAATACACAGGGGCCAGCCCTCATGGCGAAACAGCAAGCCGCAGTACTGAACCTATGGAGAAAAGAGAAAGTGTTTTCAGCATCAGGAACAGATCTCAGCTCAAGCTTTTGGACAGGAGAGATCGATGCTTCTCTTTCACAGCTGTAGCAATAGAACAGTTGAATTTAGGGTCTTTGGTTATTAGTGTAGGGAAGTTTTCCATGCTGAGGTCTTCTCTTTACAAAGCAGAAACAAGAAAAGCTACTAACACAAATCACCAGCATCTCAGGATCTGAATATGAACCAACCAGCTGACAGAAGTGTCAGCCCTGTTTTAAAGCTGGGTCAGCACAGACAGGGAGAGATCTAAGCCCCAGAACTCCAGAGTGGAGAAATCAGTAGTTCTCACCTCCCAGTGCTCAAGCCAGGAGACCCTGTCTCTACCTCATTTCTGACTCATTAGGACCAACTGCACTGACTAAGAAAGAGAAAATTCAGACCATACAGCACCCCTAACCAAGTGCCATTTGAAAAACGCAGGCAGACAGCAGTCTGTATACAACACATGGACAAAACCCACTGTCCTCAACTAGAGACCATCCACAGCCTTAACAGAGAAGGTGGCCGAATACTGCACATCATTTCCAGAGCATCCACAGTGAGCTCTAGGTTGTACCAGGTACACTCAGTACCAACCTGCCAGAAGGAGGTTGTAGATGCAGAAACCTCATTGCACAGGATACCACTAGTCAGCCTGGCACCACAAAATGTCTTTTGTCTGGTGAAGCAGTGTTGGATCTTTAGACTGAGGTCTGCTGGAAGGAAGGTAATGAAGAGCTTTGCTGATGAGGGAAGGCAGAATAAAATGCCAAGGTCTGTCTGAGGACTTGTTTTTATTCCCTAGTGTGCTCTGCTGGAGTATGCAGCATGTCCCATCTAATTTTGGCTAAGCCAAATTGAGGAGTATGGAGCCAGGTAAAAAGCATCACTCATCTGGTGCTATCAAGAGTCTACAGAAGACCAGTGAAGATGTTACATGGGATGCAGCAGCAAGGAATGGCTGCAACCTGCCAGTGAACAGAAGGAAATACTGTAAGACAAAGCAGGAGGCAGCAAATGTGGAAAGCATAGCAGGACCACAGAGAAAGGCAGAAAGTTCTATCAGCAAGCTGCTAGGAACTACACTTAGCATAACAGGGATCTCCTCATTCCCAAAATGTAGCAGCAATCAGGACAAGTCTCAGACAAATCCCAATCAAGTAAAAGAACTGAAGTTTCATGGCTGAACTGACTTGACTCAATTATTTAGAGCTTTACCATAGCGTCAAAAAAATAAAATCACTGCTTTGAACTTGATTCTGTTTGGGTAAAGTAAGATTTAAATTGAGCCATGACATAAGCCATCAGTTTCATGATTAATTTCATCTTTCTCTGTCACAACAAGGATTTAGATAGGATTCACCTGTATTGGATGCAATACTTAAATTAGAAAGCTGTCATCTGGAAGCCCAAAGGCTTTAGTATTGGTAGCATTAGACTTCAGACATTTTATGTTGTTTCTCTTACACAGTCACATGGAAATCTTGACAGAGAAAGCAATTTATAAAAATGCCATATTCTGCAGGCCAGACAGATGAAAGGGGAAAAAAAAAAAAAAAACCACCACACTTTAATTCAAATATTGCCGTATAGCAGAGAAACCACAGAACTGGATGGAACCTCCTGGATCCTCACACACCTTGAAACAACAGGTAACGGCATTAATTTCTTTCCTATGTTCATCAAGCTTTACCTTCAGCCCAGCCAGGATTCTTATACTCACTGCACCTGATGCAAAGTTGCTCAGAGGCTTGAAAGCCCAAATCATCCTTCAGATTCAATAATTCCTCCTCCTCAACACTGGAGCTTATTCTCTGGATGTGTTCCCATTGCTTAAAATTATTAAGCTATGTCACATCACCTTAACACATCTCCGTTGATCATCTTTTAGGCCTGCCTGAAGCACCTCCTTGCTGATGCTTTTTTTTAAAAAAACCAAAACAACAACAAAAAAAACCCCAAACCCCTCACATTTCTTTGTTCCAATTTTTCATTGTGCAAAGCATTGCAAAACACTGCGTATAATGGCACCAACACTTCCCAACCATGCTAGAAGCATCTCGTAAAGCTAAGATCACACCTGTCTTCCAGTCATGCCCCTACGGTAACTCAGTCACCTGCTAGCTTTTCTTTCCAAACTGATGAACCCCAGTTCACAACAGAAATTCTGCCTATTACTTTGTTGAGGCATATGCTTGCCCTCTGAATCTACAGTTATAAAAACATAAGTACAAGGCTTTAGAGCTCATCTTGTGTAATACACGTATCACCCTCCTCCTCCATGTTATTGCTCATG
Organism: Pelecanus crispus; assembly: GCF_030463565.1. Classification (NCBI taxonomy): domain Eukaryota; kingdom Metazoa; phylum Chordata; class Aves; order Pelecaniformes; family Pelecanidae; genus Pelecanus; species Pelecanus crispus. The sequence goes on from NC_134650.1 coordinate 26,150,170, forward strand.
CCTCCCAGACTGCTTTCATCACAAATATCTGTCATATTCATACTCTTACTTTTTATGCCAAGGTCACAGATGAGAAGTAATGTGTGTCTCATGACTCCTGTCTCCAACTCAGTTTTCACTGCAGTACAAACACCCTCCCTTTCACCAGTTTGTTACCCGTCTTGCAATACTTGCATAAACCTCCATCCCTTTGACACAGTAATTAATTTTCCATATGACTCCATAATAAATCCTTTACAGAAGAGATCAGACAATGAAACTTTTCTCTCTAGAGAGAGCTGGTTTATGAAAAAGGCTAGTCTTACACTACCTGCCATGGAGCAAACCACATGAAAAAAATGTTATGCAGGTTTTAATGGGTCAGTTAATTCAGTCCTTGCTCAGTGCATGTTGTTGTACTCTCGGCTTGTTCTCTGTATTTTGTTACTAATCCTGATTTAACAGATTCAATAAAAAAAACCTGTTATCCAACATTGAGCATTACATGGTAACTTCTTCCATATTCCAGCATGGAGACCAACCAGTCCCTTTTCTTCAACATAGTCAATTCCATATCTATTTCAGTCACAGCAGTCTTATTCTGTTCACTCAGTGCAACTGCCTTACTGTTGTATCTACATGCTGTATCACTACTAAACTGAATCTTACTTTAGTTGTCATTCATCTGCAGGATCATCTTAATATAACCTTTATATTCTAACCTTGAACACAGAGCAACTGCCCCCTCCCTTACTTTCTTTAATAATTTAGAATTTAAAAGTCCTAAAATCTAACACACAGTTGCTTGTAATTCCTTCAAAGGCATGGGAGCTAAGCTTTGCAGTCTTATGTTCTCATACTTTCTGACCTCTAAGACACAGATGTGTCTACACCAACTATTCCCCTTCTTGCACAGCATGGCTGAATTCAGCAAACCAAGGTGTCCTCTTACAGCACACAGTTTGCAGAAGTTGCTACTGGCTTCAGCAAGTCTCAGGCCATATATACTTCACTGACTTTTCCATCAAGCTCAAGACTCACCCAGTATCTTGGTCAATACAGCTTGTATCTCTTACAGTAAGCGCCCAAGCCAAATATTTTGTACACAAGGTTTTATCAAAACAATGTGCTATTTTCCAGAAGAGACTATACAATTGCACCCTACACCAGACCACATCAACCCTTCTTCTGCCATTAGAATATTCCCTAGTAGGTACATTAAGGGCATCTGTACCAAGGGCCTTGGGGGCGAAGAAGAGGCAGAAAACAGAGAGGTCAGTTCCCAAACTACTACAAATAGTTTATATGACTGAAAAGTGAGAGACACCATCAGCAGTAGCATAAACATAAAGCTGAATTCCATCTGCACCTGACACAGAGCTTCTGTTAAAACCTGGACACAGGTAACCTATTTCAGGGGCCATTCGTACATTGAGAAATCCAAAACCCAACCTCACCACTTAGATGACCTGTCTGCCTACTGACTGACAAGTGGAAGAAAACTCAGCAATAAAAATCACCAAAACCAAAATGCAGAATGCATTGAAGTTCCTGGAAAACCCTACAAAGCCACAGCCTAAACTGCAGCAAGAGCTAGAGTAATGTCCAAGCAGGAATATAAATCCTTCAATAGCCTAAACATTTCAGAGTTTTAGAACTTTAGGAGTGGAGCATCCTCATGCTGCTCCTGCTCCCAAGAGCACCTTCAAAGGGAAGATTACGTGAAGAGACTTATTTCAGTTGTTTTAACATTTCACTTTGAGGCTCAAGTATTTGCTTTTATGTCCAATCACTACTGAGCCAAACCAGGCTCATCAGAGGAGTGCCAGGAACAGACTCCACACCCGGCAGCTGCAGCCAGGAATAAAGCTGCCTCTGAGGAAAGAGCTGGGCACCACCAACAAAGATGGCACAAAGGTGGTAGCTCTTAGAGCTACAGGGATGGCTGGATTGGAACAGACCAACAGTCCATTTAGCTCAGGATGTCATCTGAAGGCCAGGGGCAAAATCTGGTTTCTTATTCTGTGCTGAGCAGAGACAGACCCCTTGGCACACCCCTCCACACACCCTTCTCCAGCCCCTGGGGATCGCATACAGGCTATTGATTTTAATACACCAAGCTTAAGTCTATGACCTTGTCTAATACTTCAAGAAGCCACTTACACTTTTGTCACTGCAGAGGCTGGAAAAAAAAAGAAAAAAGGGGGGGGGTGGGGGGAGAAGAGAGATCTAGCACCCTCAAGATTTCCTACCGTAACCAGTAACCATTCAGACAGGAGCTACTTCTTTTCCCTTTAGTGTGTTTAGGAAAAGGTCATATGGACCAGGTGAACTACAAACTAGGGAGGAAACATTGCTTTTGTTTAGACTCTCTAAAAAACTTTTAAAGAACAAGTAACAAGAAATAGTCCTGTGATTTCAGACAGTGAAGACAAAAGAAGGGGCACACAGTGAAGGTTTGGGGAAGAGGCATCCATAACAAATGAAAGAACGAACTTTCAGCAATAAAAATTCAAACAAGCAGACGTCTAAATGAAATAAGGAATAACCTGGGCCCACCTCTAAAGACAGTACAAGGTACCTATAGCTTCCCTTGATCTCCCTGTATTGCCACTCTGAAAGCAGAAAATCATGAGTCAAGGACACAAAGGGTCACAAGCAAGGAAGAAAGGCTCAAGGCATCCAGCTGTGTTCTTTAAGATGCCTGTGCCTGCACTATGCATCTTGCTGCCCACTCTCTCAGACATTTCACACCTCAGCAATACCTAATGCTGAGCCCTGGGCAGCCCCTCACTGGAGGTGGCTGCCCCACTGCCCCCACCATCCCTGCACCTTGTGGCTCTGGGGCAAGCCAGGGAGTGCCAGGCAGGCCCTGAGCCCTCTCACATTTCTGGGCCTGTGACAGGAGGGTGGCTCCAAGCATGGCTCCTGCCCCTGCACCACCTCCCGAAACAGTGCTGCACGTGTAGGACAGCCCCACCATACTGGCTTCCCTCTCCAACAGGATACCCCAGCCCCCTCGCCTGCATGTCCCTTGGCCCCATGCTCCAGGCAGCCCCTGAGCCCCTCCAGGGCCCACCACCCTCACCTCTCCCACCTCAGGATCCCCCCCCAGGGCCTACTGTCCTCAGCTCTCCCGCCTCAGGGCCCACCACCCTCACCTCTCCCACCTCAGGATCCCCCCCCAGGGCCTACTGTCCTCAGCTCTCCCGCCTCAGGGCCCACCCTTTCAGCACCTCCTGCTCCGACAGTCCCTGGCTCAGCCAGACCACCATGCCCATCAAGGCAGTTCCATGCTCCTATTGGCTGCTACAGCCCCAGCTGTCCTCCCATTGGCTGCCAGGCAACACAAGGCCCTCCCTGCCACCACACCCCTGTCCTACGCGGCCTCGGGCCTGAGGGCAGCCTCGGCCTGTGGTGGTCGCGTGGCCGCCAGCCCCTGCCCGGCCGCCCAGGCAGGGACAGCCCCCCTCACTGCCCAGCAGACCCCCTCGCTGGCACCCTTCCTGCAGGTCACCCCGTCACTGCCCGAACACCTCCCCTTTGGGAGAGCAGCACTGTGGGCCCAGCTCCTCACCAGCCGTCCGGGCAGAGGGCTGTGCCGAGCAGCAGGCTCCACTCCCAAGCCAGGCTGCTTTCCGTCCCTCCCCTCCACCGCCTCACCTGCCCAGGGCACCGCCGGGCACTCGGGAGCTGCCAAGATCTTGGGGAATGGGGAAATTGCTGCCTCACCTCCTTCAGTGAGGGAGGCGGTTTGGGGAAAGCTGTGAAACAGCTTGCAATAATTACCGGTTTGTACAAACGAAAACCCTTTTGTTTCTTTAGGGGGAAAAACCACACTATGCACCATTGTATTAGAAACTGCAGCTAGATAAACCGATGGACTATTGGAGTGTTCAGGGTGAGAGAGAGCAGCTCCCCAAAATCCTTACACACAACCTTGGATCTTCATGTATGGGCTCACAAAGACATGGCTGGCAGCAAGCTGGAGGCTGGTGGACAAAGCAGCAGGACAAACACTGTACCAAAACACTTTGAAGGTGACCAGCTCCCAGGGGTTGTTATGTGGATCCATCATATGTGATGGGTGTTTGCCCCCAGCATTTCACCTCCTTGGGACAAACGAATAATGACCATTTCAGCTTCTGTTTAACATTTTTTCCTCCTCCCAGAAGTCCCTTGCCCTCCACCATGAGGACTTCTATCAACAGCCTGGCTGCACACACCCTCTAGGTTTAGGGGGGAAAAAAAAAAAAAAAAGGCTAGAATGAACCCTAGCTTTAGGTTGCTGGGGTTGGGTTTTTTTCCACGTCTTGCAGACTTTGAGCAAACTTTGTGATGGAGGCATTTGACTCATCATTTCTAACATTTTAGACTCCCAACAGTAAAACACGTTAATCTTGGACTCCTGGCAGTAAATGTAACGTGACTCCTCTGGGCTACTGAGCCTTGTGAGCGTTCCAGCAACCATCAAAGAGGAGCCAGAGTTCTGGGAAAAACACCGACTGGCAGCATTTTGCCCTGCACGTCCTCCTGCCAGCAGCAGGAGCCTGACAGCTTCATCCACAGGGCCAGGGAACGGCTGGGGTTAGAAGCCACACAAGTCAGCCACATCCAGCAAACGCTTCGCTAAACCTCTTCCTTTGAATCCCTTAAGCCTTCTGTTCGGTGTTCTGGTTATGGAAGGCAAGGGCACCGCTCCACATCTGATCTCTGCACAGTTAACCTTCAGTAACAATTTCTCAGCTGTTTCCCAATTGTCTGCCTGCCCTCCCACCTAGGCTGCCATACACACAGCACTTTTTGCCAGCCATTTTACATACAAGAGTAGAAAGAAAGCTCTCCAAGAAAGCCTTTGCAGGCCTTAGAGAGCATGATGTACTCACACAGGCATCCTGCTGAATGCACTGCAGGATGTGCTTGGCTGGAATCAGGAAGTCTATGAGGTAGCGCAGTCCATCCCCACGGTACGTCTTCTCCACCACATCAAAAACTTGGCACAGAACAGTGGCTGCGGTAGCCTCAAACGGAGGGTAGAGTGCTGATAACGTACTCTGAATACAACCGTCCAGCGACTCTGAGTCCTGCCAAGAGAGAAAGCGTTAGCAGTATCACGGCACGATACGCCCCGGTACCCTGATGAGCCCTACACCCAGGAGCACAGCCATCTCCAAATACAGGAGGAGAGAAGATCAAAGGAGCAAACTGCTGTCCTTTCTAGTTTCTTTTGGCACTGGTGATTCCAGGTAAACAAAAAAAAGCTCTCCCAAAATGCGAGCGGAGTGCTCACAGAGCGCTGCGCACAGCGGCGAGACTTCCCAGCTTTTGCTTACGCAGCAAGTCCTTCTCCTGACTGCGCTGGGTGGGGCTGCTATTAAACCATTACTGCAGCACGTGAGTGCGTGCGAGCGAGCGAGAGTATCATGGGGTGGATGGATTGGCAGGCCCCGTGTTTCGGATACCCAGGGCTGGAGATGCCAGCCAGTACTCGGGTACATTAAAGCCCAGTGTTATGCTCCTCAGTGGGCTAAGGGGAGCCGCAGAGGCAACAGTTGGGCTGAAGCTCCTCAGCCTGCTGCACTCTGAAGTCCCTGCACAGGATAAGCTGCTGGAGCTGTTTGGTACAGGCAAAAGCTGCTCACCAGTGCAATTCCTCATCATTCAAAGCTGTTTGCCTCACATGAAAGGCTTGCTCCGGGAGCCAGGAATTTTCGGCAGTGAGAGATGCCTCGCAACAGGATCCACAGACTGCATGTGAACAGAGTTGCCTTTGGTGCCTGAGCCTGTGTATCAATATGTAGGATGCCTACTTCCTGCCTGGGGATCAGAGGCAATGGCTTCCCTACTTCCACCTTCATTTGGAGAACCTGCCAGCCAGAGCCTGCCCACGGTGTCAGGACCAATTCCAGTGCTAGAGGTCAAATTCTGATCTATTGCATGGGTGTAAATCAAGAAAGCTTGCCAAAAAGTAATAATAAAAAAACCTGTACACATCTGGAGAGAGGATCAGGATCCCTCCTTTCCTTTTTATTTTAGAGGGCACCCCTCTGGCTAAATTAACAGCCTATGGGAGTGAGTTTTGCTACAAAACCAAATGAAAGTTTACTCAGGTGTCTGGCCAGATCCTCATCTGATCTAAATCCACCTCCCTTCACTAGAGACAAGGAAAACATTTCAACCGCTGGCCCAGAAGCCCTACAGCCTCCTGCAGAACAGGAACAGCTGCATGGACATGCCTGAAAACATACCTCAGTCCCACAGCAAGACTGGGAGAGAAAGTTAAACAAAGCAGTGCCACAACAGCTTATGCTGCCACCCGGGAGCAGTAGGATGAAAGTGTGAGGAGGAAGCAAACTGTCTCACTGCTTCCACTCTGAGGGAGCACATGTTCATCGCTCCAGATACCTCCACTGGCTTGAGAAAATGCAAGTGTCTCAGAAGAAGCCTAAAACAACCTGCAGCCAGAGCAGAGATTATGCTCCTCACACAAGCTGTCCCATCCCTCACAGCTACCCAGCTCAACGATCTTTAAATTCCTCCTTTAGACGGTTGGGTGTTTTAAGCACAATATAAACTCCCTGCTCTGTTGTAAAGCCTTCTTGTAGGACAGCCTGCATGATTGCACAGGGGAGATGAGGATGCCCAGGCAATGCCTCCACAATCCCTGCCTGCACCGAGCTGGGAGAACACAGGTGACAGGCAAACCACACACTGCCCTTGGCATGGCACTGCTTCATTACTTTTTCTGCTGTTTCTCCTGAGGTCAGCAACAAGCAAGGCTAAATGGCAGCAGGCTCCTAAAGTGTTTGCAACTCTTCTGAGAGACCAGCTGCCTCCTGCAATACCCCTCAAGGTCAATGCAACCAGATAAACAGAGGTTAAGGAGCTATTTTTCATATTCTTAACCCAAGGACTCAAAAAGCAGGAGGCCTATGTGCACACTTCCAAGGGTCAAATGCTAGGCCCAAGCATTTAACCCTAATCCTAAATGGGCTGTTTTGAACAAACTTCTTTCCACCCAGAAAAGGACAATATAAAACCCAACTTCTGTTTTATTAATTGAAATGGAAAGCCTGGAAATTCCCAGGCACTTCCTTCTCCACAAGAGCAGGTCTTCAAAGAAAAACTTCCAGATTATGGAGGTCAAGAGAAAACTGCCAAGAGCTGACAGCCTGCAGCTCTCTGCACAGTTCTGGTCAAGACCTCCCCCACGCAGAGAGCAAGGGGAGAACTCAGCAGAGTTCAGGAAATATAAGAAGAGAAAGCAGACTGATAGGAACTGTGGGATGAGTTGTATAGACCCAGAAGGACAGCCTATATAACAAGTCTTCCCTTTACATGGTATCCTGGACCTGCTAAAAAAGGCATGGAGGGGGCTGTAGGATAGGGAAACAGGTACCAAGCCCAACATGAAGCCTCTCACAATGGGACATATTAATAATATTGCTAAATATTGATATAAACACGCTGAACATTACATATTGTTCCTCTCCCATGCTCTTGTGAAATGACAGAGAGGCCAAGTGCGGCCAGCTGAAGGCAAGCGTAGCTCCAGTAACCTCTGTTGACACCAACCTGTCCCAGCAAGCATCTGTGCCCTTGTCAGATAAAAGTGGCCTTTACACAGGTGCTCTCCCACCTGGCACCAGCCACCACAGAGAGCCCAGCCAAGTGCTTGGACGCACTATCACAGTAGCGTTACTGCTGCTAGCGTTTGACAACAATTTGCCTCTGACCCTCCACAGGTTCAAAATCTCAGTCAAAACCAGCTGGCAGGGGTTCTGTCCTGCCCCCATACCTCTTGCCCTGCTTGAGCAAAATTCTTTCAGATATCAATCCCTCCCAAAATGAAATGTGTTATGTTTACTATTGCAAATAAAACAAAGAAGTCAAAATATTTGCACATGAGTCAGTGCATCGCTCTAAGGTTCTCACACCATTCCTGCTGCCTTAGCAAAGCCTTCACAAGACAATTATTAACATTGGCACCAAATCAAAAATCCTTTATATGGTTAAAATAAACCAACTCATATATTATCCTTCCTTTAGTAAAATACAGAATAACCATAGCCTGTAGCCATTGCAGAGTTCAGTGCTAACAGTGCACTCCTTAGCACAGAGGCTTTCTCTCTCTCTGGCTAGACTATACCACAGAGCCACAATAGCTGTGCAGGCTTTGAAGAGACAGAGAAAAGCTTTCAACCCCTACCATTTGGTAGAAGGAGGAGATGTTTTCACCAGTCTCTGCTAATTCCACATTAAAAGCCCCAAACAGGGGAGCAAATTCCCACATCCCATCATGCTGCACGTTGATTGTAGCACCAGCATCCTTGGGCAGCTACAGAGCAAGGATGGATGCAGCTCCCCCTGTGCCACAGATGAACACTAAGGCAAAAACTTTACGGTGCTCCCACCCACCCAGGGTGGTCTCCCAGGGATAGGTCCTGCCCTGGGTGGAGGGTGAAACATGGCAAAGCCTCAGAAGTCACCTTGAAACACAGGGTGAAACATGGCAGAGCTTGGAGCCTGCAACAGCAGCAGATTTGCCTCCGATCATGGATTCATTAAACCAACTCACAATCCTACAGATGGGGCTGCTTATTTGTACTAATTAACTTCTCAGATTGCAGACTGGCCTGAGGAGAGGACCTCAGCAAGGACTGCAAGAGGCCACAGTCCTGCCCTTTAATGCCGGACTGCAGACTGCCAGCCTCACATATCTAGCCTGCAGGCAGTGCCTGCTGCCACACACGTGGAGGAGACATGGTTTGGAGGCACAGGGAACTCATACAAACCAGCTCAGGACAACAACAGAAGGGGATAGCATCCTGTGTTCCAGAGGTTTATAAACCTGACGTGTAGAGCCCATCCTAACTACAAACCACATCCCTTATCTCAAGCAGGCGATGCAACCCCCAGCAGGCATGAGGAGAAACCTCTGCAACCCAGGATGAGGGGACAGTACCTGGAGAGGAGGAGAACAGGCTAAACCAACAAGGTTCCAAGGAGAGGGCACTCCTGCCCTGGCACACTTCCACTTCAGCCAGCTCACAGCAGCCCCTGAGAGCTGGCAGAGCCCAGCACAGGAGCCTCCTGGAGAAAGCAGCCTCCTGCAGGGACTGCAAATTACAGGCTTCCCTGCCTCCAACAGTATTGCCACATCCCCCTCATGGGAAAGATCCTGGACACTTGCCCCTTTTCAGCCACCCAGCAAAAAGGCAAACAGGAGTGCTTTCCAACCAAGCCAGAGAGCATCTCCCCAAGCAAAATGTGTCTTGGGACTCAAATGCTTCTTTGTCAACAGCACAGGAGGACCTATGAACTCCAGCTCACTGCCACCACTCCACCACACCTCCCAAAAGAGAAACACACTTTTAAAATAACTGCTCTATAAATCAAGGCGCTAAATAAAGCCCAGGTTAAGGTCATGTCCGGCCATACCGGCTTTCACTGCTCCTCAGCTGGGAGCCAGCTGCCAGTGCAGGGGCTAGAACACAGCAAGGGAAGAGGAAAGCAGCATGTGGGGACAGGATGGGCTCTATGGCCAGAGCCATGTGATGGAAACAACCCAGCGCGATCCCACCCAGGAGGGCAGGGGAGCAGGGAGAGCCCAGGAGGGCTTCACAACTGGCAGAGGGCTTGGGTCTGAGTGGGGGCAGAAATGAGTGGGGTGCCCCCCGCCCCCAATATAATGGGAGCCACTGATGCTGTGAAATGAATAGAGGGATGAAGACCACTGTGGCAAAGCTCTGCTGGTCAGCCCTAAGAGCCCTTCTCCCCACCACAAAGTGCAGCAGGAACCAGGAGCCAGTGAGAGGTGAGGGTTGAGTGCCAGGACAGAAGCCCCAAGCCAGGACTAACAAGTAGGCAGCAGGAAGAGGAGCCCAGGATCAGTTACAACCCTGCTCAGGGGACAGTCTACCTCTCCTGGTGCAAGCAGCTGCTGCAGGATGCGAGAAGAACCTGCCAAGAGGTATTTGGAGTAACCAGGAGCTTCTTGGGTTTTTCTAGGTGCACTGATTGAATTTTCTGCCTACCTTTGTGGGCACAGAGAGCGCTACATAGCAGCTCCAGCCACTGGGAACTCCTGCCATGCTACATTTCTTTCTGACTCAGGACTCAACTTCTTTCTTTGGGACCTGCTGCTCACCAATTAAGGCTGAACCCTGGAGAGCTTCCTATAGGTTTGGAGAACAAGAAGTCAGCCTGCCCAGGGAGCAGAGAGAAGATCCCTAGAGCTACACACCTTGTGCAGCATTAGAATACCTGCACTCTTCCAGCAAGTGCCTGGGACAGCAACTCAAGTGGCTTGGGACAGCACAAGTCAGCACGGGGAAGGGCTGCAATGCTGCAGGACCCACCCAGGCCCATAAAGCCTTGGCAGCATTTTTCTTACAACTCACCCAAGCACCTTGCTGAGAAGTCAGTGTCTTGCTCAAAAGAATTGTGTCTACAAAAAGCTGAGTCTTGGTCAAGGAAAACATGAAGAGGAGGCACAGATCTTCCCTGCTGACAGCCCAGATGCTGTCTGAAGACTCCTAAAGACCATCAGCACGGTGAGGCCAGACTAAGTTTGACTAACCCATGACTTAACAGCAGACAACACTAGAAGTGGGCTGGACTGGCCCATGTAACATGCTGAGGATTCATCTTGCAGCAGGAATTTAGCTAAAGGACCTGCAGCTCTGCTCTGAGAAACCTAGGCCTCCAAAATACAAAACTACATATCCCAACATGCCCCAGTTAAATCCAGTGCTTGCTGTGGCTTGGCAGAGCAAGAAGCATAGCTGGGCGGTGGAGCGGAGCCTGGAGAGGCTGTGAGCACAGCGAGCAGTGCCTGTGGTACGCCCAGCTCTGAGTCACCAAGCGTCCGTCTCGGCTCCCGCTCAGCTGGGAGTCCTTGCCAGGAGCTCCCACAACTTTCCCCTCCTGCCAGCTGCCCGGAGCCTGGCATGTCCTGCATGAACCCATTTTCTCCCCTCTTGCCCAGATACTGATGTGTGAAGGCAGGACACAGGAGACCAGAGTCTGCAAATGTGGGGGGAAGAGATGATCCAACCCTCCCACACCCCAGAACTGGAAAGTAGAAAAAACAGAAACTGGGAAGAGGCAGAGCTCCAAGCATTGCAGCGCAGTGCCTGCCCATGGCCCTCAGGGACTGGGGGAAAAGGAGCACACAGCAGGCACTGAGCAGGGCCGGGTTAGCTGGTCCCTCTGCCAGCAAAGGCTGCCATGCTGCACTGCTTGGCTCGGTTGCTCAGCTCTCAGCTGACATGAGAAACCTCATTTCCAGTAAAAACAGACCTCTGGGCTTTCCATGGAGCCTTTCCACTTTCTGACACAAAGCTGAAAGCCAGGTCGCTTTGCCTTTAAAAACGAGATACTTCTCCATTCAAAAAGGTCCTTGGCTAAAAACAAGGCTTGTTTTTCTGACAAAATTTGAGATTTCCCACTCCATTTCTGCAGGGAGGAGAACCCTCCCAGCCCTATTTCCTGAGCCGCTCTAATCACAGCAGCCATGAGTTCAAGAGAGAAAAATCTTCCCATAGCAAGTGCCAGCTCCCCCCTCTGCTGCTCGCTCCGAGGCTCAGGGGGAGGCTGGGAGGAGGGCGCCTGCCTTCGGCACCCTGCCTGCTTCTGGATGTTTTCACTAAAATAATGTGCTATTAAGTGGTGCAGCTATAGAGGTAGGCATTCACAGTGCTATAATTACACCACCTTCCTGTGAGATAACCAGGAACAGCTCTACCTGGTCTTTGGGCTATTGTTTCAGGCTTTTCAGGGAGAAAAGCACAGCACCCAGTTCCACGTGGGAGGAAAGTGTTTGCAGTCTCACCCATGCCAGCTGTACCTCCAAAAGCAAGCTGCCTTCTGCATGCCACCGTGGGATCCCTTGCACACAGCCCAGCTCCCCTGCCACTGGGGCAGGCAGGATGGCTCCATAGCCTGTGGATAAACCAACTCCTATAGCCTTGCAGGGAGTGGTGCTCCACAGATGGAGCTCAGAGAATCATTTCCAGATGCCTCCCTCTGTTCCCTTGGCCCTTCTCTGGGTTGACGCGGCTGCAGCAGCCAAAGGAGCTCCTACTGGGCAGCGTGCAGGATTATCATTCCAGGCACTGCAGGAAAACAAGCGCTTGGAAGCGATTAACTCATGATCTCTCATTTAATTAAACAAAGGGAAAAATGATGTACTTGCTTTTCAGCTCTGAGGTCCCGCTTCTGCGCATGCTGTAGGTCTGGGCGTGCTCAGCCGGTGAAAGGCAGGCCTAAAGCTGGGCGATCCCCCTGCCAGCCCAGAGCTGGTTTGTTTTCACTCAAGGGGGACATCCCAGATTTCTTTGAAAGTAAAGCGTGACCTCCTGTGAGCCTTGCACTTCGGAGCTAATGCACAGCTATATCAATGGTGTCCTCATGCCAGGACAAAACGCAGGCAGCAGTAGACAGTGGAGGCAACCTGGTACAGGCAGCCACGTCCATGGCTGTGTACCACACTTCAGGTGGCCAGACGCAGACATTGGCATATGGCAACATGACCAGCAACAGTCACCTGGGTCTGCTTCCCTGCCCAAGAGCCCTGCAGCCCAGCAGGATGCTTATGTGGGTCTGATACAGCAACACAAGAAGCAAACCTGCTCTTAACATACCCAAACCCCAAAACTCATCCTTGCCAAAGACATATACTGTTGCAGTCCTTTGGGGAGGGTGGCCTGTGCACCTGGAGGAGGGCCTTCCCCAGCCCTTCGCTTACCCATGCCCCCAAGGGAAGCTGGATGCATGCGGTGGCTCGCACAGCAAGCTCTTTGCTGTTTGACCATCTCTAGACCTGGCTGGGGAGCCACCCTGCCCAAACACTGCTCCCCAAAGAAAATGGCATCATGTGCATTCAGACACAGCAGTCCGGCACCTCTTCCCACCAGAGCTCTATATTCATGTTACTCCTCACTACCCTTTCCTTTAGGTTCTCTGGAGCAGGGCCTGTGGCTTTCTCCTTTGCCTGTGCAACACCCAACACTTCAGAAAAGCTGCTGACAACTGCTGAATAGATTAGAGAGGCCCAACTGGGGATGAAACACTGACCCACAATCCAAGAAAGTCCTCTTATAGCCAAAGAGGAGTAGAACTAGAAATAGAGATAAGCCTTTCCTTGCAGGGACATTTCCCCTTTCATAACTGAGCTCTCAATGAACTGAGCAGAAGGTAGGTCTTATCCAGAGCAAGGAATGAGACCCTGCTCCCAAAGGCCTGTTACTTTCTATTAGCACTAGATCAGGGAGATGATATAGGTGTTTAAAGGGCATGTGAGAGAACAAACCAAAGCCCTGTCCTTAAACAGGCATCTTCCAGGTGAAACGAGGACCTGCAAGTGGATGAGAAGAGCTGTGTATAAAACACCATCCTACAGCTGGAGACCAGCTTATTTTTGTTTAGTTTAATCAAGGGATTAAGTCCTTAATCTGAAATAACTGTCTAAGCACAGATTTTTTTAAATATCATTGGCCTGGACCTAACCATGCAATTAATTGACAAAGCTGTACTCAGTGTGATGCAAAGATTTGGGTACTTTTAAAACACCTTTCACAGCAACAGACTTATGCTGGAAGAGTGTAAGCACGTGGCGACTGTGATTTCATTGCCCAGTGTTAGCCACATACACCTCCCCAGGGCAGAGCTGCATCCCTCTTCACTCCCACCACCAGACTGCACGGGCTGCCCTGGCTTGGGCACCAACAGCCTGGTCATGGCACCGTATGCCACAGTCCAGCCAAGGATCTCCATGTTCAAAGTGCCATGTTCCTACAACAGGCTTAGACAAGGCTTGCTAAATCTGCTAAATCCTGTTAGATAATCACAGACAGAGCCAAGAATTTCCCAGGCCACTTCTACACAAGACAATGTCCTGGGACGTTACAGCAGACTCCCTTTCTTTACAGGGCTCTTCTTGCAAATGCACTAAAAATCTTTCTCTTTGCTACCCAGCAGAAGAAATTGCCTGAGCTCATTCATCTTATTATTAGTTACAGTATTTGCTCCACTCTCAACTTCGGGCATTGGCATCCAGCTCACAAACCAACCTGAGCAGTAGCATCTTGTACCCCTTACAGTTTGTGCCTAACACCTACCAAATAACAGGGCACTCAAGGCAGATGAAAGATTTGTTTATACCAGCCAGCTATAAAATACCCTGGGTAAATTCTTAGCCAAACAGGCCAGCTCATTTTAACACCTTTTAGTTAGAGGCATTAAGTCATAGCCAACACCTTGTGTTCAGGCACCCATCTGGGGGCATCTTACAACAGATGGGCAGCCTCCTGTGCTCAAAGAGAAAATTATAATCCTTCAGCAGGACAGCTGACAAGTGCCAGAAATTATCTTCACAGGGCCAGCATTTAGATTGTTACTTATGGGCCAGCTTTACACACATTCTGAGCTCGAGGCTGTGGCTGGATCACGTTCAGATCCCACCCCTTCCTCTGCAAGGTGCACAAGCTGCTGGACAGACTCACATGGGAACTGGTGGATTATCCGTCTCTTGCAACCTCCGTAATTGAGCGTGGATGCCACTAAGAAAAGATCATATTTTAGTTAAAAGAGAGCTCCCAGACTAAATGTGGGAGGTAAGTCCCACTCTAGGGTCCCAGTATCCTGTAACATATGAGCCACAGTTCCTTTTGGCCTTAAACACTCTGTATTGCCATGTGCTCATGAAATACAAGTCCTGCTATGTCAATGGGGAACAGAAACTGCTCTGAAGCTGAGAGACAATTCCAGGAGGGGCTGGCTGATTGCATGAGAAAACAGTAAGTGCACAAGGACCCTTCCTTGAAGCAGCACATCCCCACACGCCTTTGATATGAGAAAGCAGCTGGCAGCAGCAATCAAATGCCACCTCTGAGGAAGACACTATGAGGAAGAATGAGCCAGAAGGACAGAGAAGGCAGCCCAGAGATGGCCATGGCTATGCCAGCTCAGCCCTGGGCCACTGCAAGAAGCATGCATCTCTACACCACAGGGAGAAGTGCTCCTGGTCAGAGGGACCCAGATTTGCTCCAAGACTCTCTGAGCTCACTGGGGAACAGACACATGCGTGCTCAAGCTCTCCCGCCCCTGAGCAGCCAAGCCTGGGACCCACAGTCGGATGAAAACATTTCCCCTATATTCAGATACAGTGCTAAATGCATGCCCCCTGGAAAGCTAAGTAAATCAGTCATAAATTCAAGGCATTGCTTTTACTAAACTCCTGAGTTAGAAAGAAGTAAACACAGGCTTTTAAAGCTACCCCCTTCATAGGTTTTTTTTTTCCAAACAGAAAACAGTCTCACGTGTCCCATTATTTCCATACATATCAAAGGAGGGTGGAGATTTAACTAGCAATTTCTAAAAGACATCTTTGTGCACAGAAGGGATGTATGCCAAAACGTGGGTGGTTATAAGCCCCAACACAAAGGAGAATACATCCACAGGCATTTTTCCCCTTGATCCATTAACGGGTCTGCATACCAGTCTCCTGACCATATGAGAAGGACCTTGTTCAAAAGGTAAATGTATTCAGAAAGATGACAACAGACAGCAAGTAATCCACATCCTTTAACCATGTTGGAGACTCAGCAGTGCTAGGCTTTTTTTGGGAGTCACTGAGATTTGACAGGCAGCCTCAGGGAGGGTTATCCGCCTGATGGAACCTGCTCAGGAAGCCTTGCAACTTGGTCTCCTGTGAACACTGCCACACCTAACACAGGCTGCAAAGCTCAAGGTGGACACCTAGCTCAGATCATCAGAACTCCTGCAGCTTTTCTTCCCCACACCATGCAAGCCACAGCATCCACATCCCATTGGGGGTGACCATAGGGCACCATAGAGCCTCCCCTCTACCACATCCACTGATGTCCAGGAGGAGCACGTGCAAGTCTTTGGCTGGTCCCCACTGGTCTTCACCTGAGCCATTTGATTCCATTCAAATCAATGGCTGGTTGCACCAGCTGGAGCAAGGGTTCATTCTGGGCATCCCAGACTGATGGCAGGATGGTAAATTTGAGCAGACAGAAAGACTTTCAGATTCATTCTGTGCTGCTTTGATCTTGGAAGTTTCAGCTTGGTGTCCAGTGATGCAAAAAATGGGATATATATGAAACCAGCCAGTAGCACTTACCACAAGAAAGGCCCCAATTTTTTGTTCATTTTTTAATGAAAGACTAGGCCAGCCAACAGAGATGAGGCAGTCTGTGCAGCAGAAAGGTATTAGCATGGTCAAACCTTCAGAGGCATGCAGAGGGCATGTCCATTCACTTCTCAGAGTTGCAAGCCAGGTATCACAAGTGGTGCAGAAAGCACGGCACAGAGCATCCCACCACCGGAAGTGGGCAGCTTACCCTAGCAGGCTATCCTTGCTTTTTATTGCATGTCCAATCCTGGTTCTAATAGTTGCTTTTTCAGACCTTGGCTGCATTAAGCTCTGCAGGACAGGAACAGGGGGGGTCCCACATGGGTAGAGAGCCAGGAATAGGAACTAAAAGTGCTCTGATATTGAGTGCCCACAGGTGAGTTGAGTTTATAGCTTCTGCGGAAGACACCTTGACTGTTTTAACAGAGATTTTTCAGCTCTTTGTTACTAAAGGGGCCTGTAGCCCTCGTGTCTGTGACTTCCACCCACACTTAGCACCGATGCTCAGTTTTAGGCTGCACTCATAATCTATAGGACAGTTCAGTTTTGCACAGCTCCATCACAGACAGGCTTATGTTTGAGGTGAAGCTAGAAAATTAGGATCTGGGAGCTGAGAGGCCATGACTCTGCTCTAGTAGTTAGAGGCAGACATGCTGGCTGGCTATCTTTTCGGAAGTGACCAGCAGCAAGACACTCACAAGGCTCTCACATTGTGATCTCTTCTGCTAACTTCCCACCAGGAGCAGGGTACACCGAGCAAGGTGTGCCCTCAGGACTGACTGCACATGGGGGTAGATGGCCAGTGGCATGGCCAGAGATCCTTATGCTGTGGGATGCTGATTTTCAGAAAACAAGTGCTAACACTCAGCATACAGTCCTCCTTGGATGCCTGTGGCATCTCACCATAAACACTTGTTGTTTGCATTCTCACCTGGTACTAGAACACATTTGGTGAGTGCTGGGCAGAGATGCATGGATGCAGCTGGCCTGTCACCTGCATTTAGCAATTATTTTCATTGCTACAATGAACATCATGTTCACCAACCCAGCATTTTTGGAAAGAAGCTGAGCATTAAGCATGAGTTGTCATCCTTGTTACCCCAGAGAAGATGCTTTCAGACCTCTTCCATGCGCTCAGGATTACATCTCTGGGCTTTGTCTGTGTTCCAATATCTTGCTCATGGCTTTGGCACAGAAATAAAGAAAGAAGATCCCCAATGCTTAAAAGCTCTTTGTGATTCCCAGGCTCATTTCCTTCCCACCCCAGGAGAAGACATAACCGGAGGATAAAAGAAAGACTATTTTTTCTGCTGAAACCCATCCTCTCTCCTGCCAGCAGAGGTGCCACCTGGATGTCTCTGCAGGAAGACACCAGCGCTTGCACATCTTGTGATAGACTTGGGTCCTGCTCTACATGTCTGTGTGATGACTAGAGACTTGGAGCATGCCACCATGTGAGAGGAGCAGCCCAGGCAAGTCCAAGACACACAGTTGCAGGAGCCTCGCTGAACTCATGTGCTGGGTCCACAGTACCCCAACTACCATTGAAGAGCAACAGCAACTGCCTGGAAGGGTGGAAAAGCAGCCCTGGGCTCCCTGGCCAGCTGTTGCAGCTTGAGCGACTTCCCAGAGAGGAAGCTTATCCCTCATGACCTCGGGACAGAGGTTGGGAACCAGACCCCCACACAGTGCAGTGGAGGAACAGGGCTATTGCTCACTTTCCCTCCAGCCAACCCCCGCAAGAGCACAGGATTTTGCACCTGCTTGGATGAAAACTATTCCTCAAGTGGGGCAGAATGTGGTCTGGCTGTACACCTTGACCATCTCCTGTGCCCCATCCAGCAGCAGGCACCAGGCGAGGTGAAGACTACTCCCTCTCCCACAGAGGAGAAATCCCTACCAGGGAAGAAGGGCAGATCCCCAGACATGAAAGCCATGATGGGATGAGGAGGGTAGACACAGCCCAGCCAGGCTCCTGCCTTGCTCGCACCATGGGGTTTTCACAGCTGCAAAAGTCAGTTCTAGTGGAAGTGGGCTACTTTGGCCTAAGGTACCTTACACATTTGGTGCTTTCGGCATCCTCCAGCTGCAACAACCCTATGTACCCATACACACACCACATCATCCATAACACTGAATCATGACAGACACCCCGTGAAGAGGAATCACCTGCTTCACATGGAACAGGGCAGCCAGCAGTTGCACTGTGCCAGACTCCCATCAGGAGCCAAGCCTCTGAGAGTCCTGCGGACTGCCAGAGGCCATGGGGAAGTCTCATGCAGGCCAACAGACATATTTACTTAGATCCAAGTGTTTTGCCTGCAGAGTTTGGTCGATTCACCGGGACACCAAAAACTCAAGTCAAACAGAACAGGTTGGAGCTACAGTCACAACTCATCCACTCACAGATCACGCCTCCCAAAATGCAGACTGGTCTACCATGATGTTGAGAATGGATATCTGCCATGGACCGCAGGTAATTGTGGTGTGGCCAGCACCCATTGCTGGGTCTGTGGTAGCTTGGCCTCTGGTTCCTGCTCCTTGCAGCTGCCTAGCCTGAACTCAGCACCTGAGAGGCACACGATCCCTCCTCAGAAGTGATGCATGGTCCTTGCATGCCCACAGCCCACCTGTGGCACCCAGGCTTGCCATGACACTGCTCCATGCAAAGGCCCCTCCTTCAGACAGCTTTTGCATCACACATTAGAACAAGGTGAAGGACCCAAACTGGGGATGAAGCACTTGGGGATCAGAAAGTCACCTCCAGCTTGCAGGAGCAGAGTAGCAGCAGTCTCTGCCCCAGGTCTCCCAGAGCAGAGCTTCACAAGCACTGCTCCAGCCCCCATGGCAAAATGCAGCCCATGGGACTGTAAGGGATGGCACCCACCCTGCACAGCCCCAAACAGCACCCTCCTTTGATTTCAACTTCATACAATAACCAGCATAGACCAAAAATGGGAACACACTAGGCATGGGGTGAGAGGGAAAGAGCTCTCCTGACTGGAGTGGGGAAGTGGAAGAAGTGAGATGCCTGCAGGCCTCCACAGCAGGATCGGAGAGGAGAGCACACCACAGCTCTGACATAGACATCTGAGGGTACAGAGAGCCACAGGGTCCTCAGCAGAGGAGCCGGACAGTGGCAAAGGGAAGAGACATGGGGCCACGAGCTTCACTCAGGTTGCAGAAGCCAGAAGTTGGGCAACTCTTCTTTCAAAGAAAAGCCAAGCTTCTCCAAGCCCAGAGGCTGAACTTTTAAGACAGAGCAAGTAACTACTACGCACAGCAGCGATGCAAGCTGCTTGCCCTGCTCATGGACTTTGTTCTCTCTGCTGTGGAGAAGCAGCTCGTGACACAGCAGGACACATCCAGGAGATTTAGGGCTGCTGGGCACACAGATCCCAGTGTGAGCCCAGGAACAAACCATCAGAAGTCAGACTGGTGCTCAGCAGGATCTCACCACAGGGCTAGCAATCCCTCTAGTTTCTGCCACCCCAGGGCTGGGCACCTCTGTTTGCAGGGCAGTGCCAGTGGGGCTGGGCAGGGGGCTGCCCTGCAGCCACTCCCAGGGAGACAGAGTGCTCTGATGCCCAGTTGGGCTCGCCAGTCTCTCCCCTCCCCAAATGAGGATCTCCACATGCAGAACTCAACACTGAAATGGAGAGATCCCCACCCAGCTGCAGGGGTTTCTCTGAACCGCTGGATGCCCACCCTGGGCAGGAGAAAAGAAGCCAGTGCTCTCCCCTTCCCCTGGCTCTGCAAGGGGACAGTGCCCACAGCCCCAGAGCAGGACTGGCAAAGAGCGAGGGCAGCAGGAGAGCCCAGCATCCAGGCAGCCCGAAAGACAGGGCCCTGCCTGACCTGCTTCATCCCAGCCCCTTGCTCCAGGACTGTGCCCCCACTAGGGACCCCGCAGGGGACCAGTGCCAACAAGAGCCCAGTGTCCCTGCAGCCACTGTCCAGAGCTGGCATCCCAGGGTACAGCATGCCATCTGAGTAACGGGAAGTGCCAGAAGAGCAGTTTCCCACTCCCGGCATTAGCGCTGTGCACTGGCTCCAGGCAGGCTGCCCCAATAGCAATACCATCCCGCACAGCCCTGCCCATACCAAGGGTGAGAGCCCTTCGCAGAGATTTCCTTACCATGTTCCTGGCCTCCTTTATTCTCCCTCACTTCCAAAGGCAGTGTTTCTTCTCTTTTTCCTCCATGTGTGCAATGGGGCGTCTCCTCTCCCCTCCGACGTGAACCACCGAAGCACTTTGAGTTCTGGACTGTAATCCAAGCCCTCACCGCCCCCAGCACAGCTCCAACTAATCTAACTCATGACACTACCGGGGCTGAGCAGGGGACCTCGAAGGTTTCTCTGACAGCCAACTCCAGTGCTAGACGGCAGAGGGGCATAGTGAGCGCAGGGTGCTGCGTTCCCCAGCCCTGCGGGGACCTTACGGACACAGGCAGGGCCAGCAATGCTCAGAGGCTGCTTGTTACGGCATCGCTCCTATCCTTCGTCCCTCAGAGCGTGCCTGGCCCTCCGCACAGACCTGCTTAATGCAGATGCTCTGTGGCAGGGACCTGCCTTCGCCTGTGAAGATCTGAATAGCTGCTAGAGGAGAACAAGCCCACGGCAGGCATCCCGAGGAGGTCTTCAGCTTCCCAAAGAGGTTTCCAGCAAAATCCTCCCCCCACCTCCTTTTGGCTTGGTTTTCTCTAAGTCTAAAGAAGTTTCTTCGCTCCGCGAGAGCCCAAGGCAGCGCTGCAGGTTAAGCAAAATGCCGAGAAATACAAAAAGAGTGCTCTGAAATATTGTTTTTCTAACTTCTAGAAGGAAAACAGAGAGGCAGTGACCGCTTCAGGCAACAGCAACAAACTGCAGTGGTATCAGGCAAGAGATGTGGAGACCTCACCCCCTCCCAAAGGAGGAAGTAATTTAACATGGCAAGTTTCTCCACCCCTCCATTAATTGTTTAAGATGGCCAGGGGCCAAAATACTGCCCGAGCAGTGGGGAAGGTCACCAAACAGGCAGGCAGCAGCCTACAGAAGTGACAACGGGAAAGGGCAGAGCCACAGAGGCAGAGAGGGAGGGGAGTGGCAGGTGCCGCAGGGCATCCGAGGATCTGCTGACACACAAAGGCTTTGTGTAACGGGAAGCAGCGCGGGAAGTGACACACAGGCAAAGCCCCAGAGCCCTGGCTATGAGGTGCAGGGCCTGGCAGAAGGACTTCGGACTGGGAGCTGCCTCCCCCGCCTGGTCTCTGTAGCCTTGGTAGGGACTGACCCTCCATCAAGGGAGGCCACGGTGCTGGTACCTGGCTGTCCCTGCTTCTGGAAGAGGTCACACAAACCAACCCATCCCAAGAGGAAGGGTGACTCAGGCAGGACATGAGGACCTACAGCAGGAGGGAAGACATCCCCTGCACAGACAAGCTCAGTAGAGGAGCACAGAGTACTTGCCTGCTGAAGCTGGAGCGACTGCTACCAAACACCTCTGCTGCCTTGGCTCAAGAGGCAGGCCCCCACAGCCTTCCCAAGCCCTGCTCCACAGGGCCAGCAGCATAGCCCACATGGGCCAGTCCAGCTCAAGAACACCTTCAGATACTCCTCTCCTAGGGAGGACTGTCAATAGTTGGCCCTAAAACCCATTGCACACAATGAGTTCATAGAATGTTTTCAGACATAACCAGCAAAAAAAGTGTCAAGCAGTCCCAAAGCCAACCATCCAATACACCAGCTGCTTGAGGTGCTGTTGAGTTTCCTATGGGCAGCAAGGATGGATGACAGTCCCTGCAGGGATGCAGTTTGCTTTCCTTAAGCAGAAAGAGATGTCCTCCTAAAAGATGTGACACATGAGACAGCGGACCAGAGCTAAGCAGCTGCCTCGCTGTTCAGCGCTTGTCTTTCAAACAGTCCTTGCCTGCAGAGGCTTTTCCATGCCCTCTGACAGCTAGTCACCTTCTCCCTACAGCAGCAGGGCACTGCCTGCAGTGCACCATAGCAGCGAGAACCTCCAGCCCATGTCAGGTGAGATCAGTTGATAATCCCAGGCTGGGTGAAGGAGAGCATCCCTGCAATGCAAAGGGTATTAACAAGCCAGCACAGGCACTACCTAGTTGTTGTCTTGTCTGTGGATACAGGAGAGCTTTTCTTTCCCCCTCATATTCATAGCAGGAGGATAAGGAACCTGGCATACTTCCCCAGCAGAGCCTCTGACCACAGATTTCACTGTCTGCACAAGGCTACACTTGCAAAGTAGCTTTGCCCTTCATCTGTTCCCCAAACACATCACCCAGCCCACAAACATGGCTACACCTGTGCAACATCCTCCTGTGGGTGCTAGGAGTCTCCCTACAGACTGCCCCCCACTCCAAGAAAGGAAGTGCAGACAGCAATGTCCCTCCAGCACGCACATGGTACGCAGCTGGCTGTGACAAACCTCACGCTATCAGAGGTGCTGAGCTATTTCTGTTGGAGGCACGGCCCTCACTGCAGAGTTAAAAGGAGGTAGAAGAGATCCACCATGCCTCTCATGCCCAGATGGTTTATGGAAATTTCCTTGCTGTTTCTTCAACTGCAGCAATATATGCAGGTTTCCTTGCAGGAGGCCACAGCTGCCCAGGACTAACCCAACCCCTTGGCACACAACTATTTTTATTCGGCAAACAGGCCTCTGCAATTACCCTAGGGTCTGCAGCGACCTGCCTCTGAGCAGGGATCTGAAGCCTCCAAGCAGTCTGGCTGCCAGCAGCCTGGGTACCAAGACTAGGCTCTTCAGGGCTACTCCAGCAGTAGGCCAAAGCCCCAGCCAGTTGTATACAGCCTGTTTGAAAGCCTGCTGCAGGGCTGAAAGGGGCCCACAGGCTCTGGCAAGAGGGCTACTGCACAAGCCAGGAGCTACCTCACCTTTCGAAACAGAAACATGTGCTCCCCAGGCACGAAGGGCAACACAGACCCAGATGGGGCTGGGGCACCCTGAGAGCCCATGGGGACAAAGGGGACGGAGCAGAGAACCCACTCCCACGCTGTTACTGAACCGGTCAGGTCTCCTGCACCCAGACTTCTGGCAGCAGCTCCAGGATGAGAGCAACTTCTGGCTTTCCTCACCCCTTGAGGTGGCTTGCATAGGCCTGGGAGCACAAGGTTGCCTTCTCCTTTAGTTCTGAATTAGCAGATAGGGCACTGTCAAGTCATCTAATTCCAGCTCTTTGAGGGCCAGAAAAAGAAAAGCAGCACTTTCAGGGGCTCATATAGGAGTTTGCAGCATCCCCATAAACAGATGAGGAGGGCACCATGTAAGCACACAGAGCCCTTGTCTGGTTCCTATCCCATTTTCCATCTCTGTGACCAGGGACAGAGCCAGATGCTCCCCAGACCATATAGCCAACACTTGCTACCCAGGTCCTACTCAAACTGTATGACCATTAGCACAAACTTCTTGCAGTGCAGCAGCCAGCTCAGTTGCGCAGATGACAACTGAAAGCTCTCCACAAGTTCCCAAGCCAACACCACACAAGAAGATGGAGGAAAGTCGACAGCTGTAGGTAGAGATTTATAGAAGCAGAGGGGGAATAGGTTGTCTAATACAAGAGCCCAACGTCATGCCTTCTCCCTTTTCTACACTGTGCTCAAAGCTCAGGAGCACCTTCCCCCATCAAGTACTTCCAGGCTGAAGAGTCCAAGTTCAGCTTACCCCCATCCCAGTCAGAGGCAGTGACATGATTTCCTGCACTAAGGGGAACATTGCACTGCTGTTTACTCACAGCTGGATCCTAATATAGCTTCCCCCCCCCGCCCCAAATCACAAAGTGGCCTTTCCCTCCTCTCCTGCATTGTAGATCTATTTCCCACACAAGCACATGGGAGACAGCTGTAGCCAGCACTTCAGTGGGTGTTAAAAAGCCCCTCTTGACTGAGGCTGACAACAATGCTGCGCTTGTTCCCCGACACAGTCTCACACTGTCTCCTTGCAGGAGCAGCTCCTCGCTCTTGCATGAGGCCTGCACTTTCCTCGGGTTTTGGTTTAATTGCTGAAGCCAGTGTAAAAGGCTGCTGTCATCCAGCTCTGCCGGCAGAGATCAGGGTGTTCCAGCTTCCAATCCAACAGACTCAGGTCCTTTGCATGGACTGATGGACAATTTTACCCTCAGGGAACCACTTTGGTATCTGCCAGCAGCAGCTGAGTACTGCTAAGCGCAACCTGTCCCAGAGGTGAAATATGGCAAAAGGCAGCAAACTCTGACATCAGGAAGGATGGGGAGCCAAACTTGGAAGGCTGTGGGGCCTCCCCAGAGTTGAAAAAGGATGGGGTGGGAGAGGGGTCAGTACACCAACTGTTCTGAAACTACAGGGGTCATAACTTCAGACCCATGTCTCTTTGCCCCCCTGCCCCCTTCCCCTTTGTTGGATCTAGTTTCTGGAGCTGCAGTATTTCTCAAGTGCCTGCTGAAGCAGTACCACAACCTAGAGTGTCATAAGAGCTGGGAGAGGGCGCAGGCAGAGGTAAGAGGCAGGCAAGGGACCTCTGCCTTTGAGTCACTGCTAGCAGAGTTCTGCTTATTTTCAGTTGTGCAAATCAGGGAAAACTCAATGGTTTTACAGATAGGACTCAGCTGTGCTGGAAAAAGCACAGGACATGTTTTAGATGCCAGATAAGGACATCTTCTGACCTAGGGGAAGTTATGCAATATGCATGCTAGCTAGACGAGTGCACTACAACAGCCAACAGCTCTTAGGAAAACACCCCATGCGCTCCACATTAGCTTAGCATGATCACTGGTGTAGTCCTCAGCACAGCATAGGGAAGTTCCTATGTCCATAGGGGCTTCCAAGGGAAAGGAAAGCCCAGGAGCAGGCTGTGGCAGAGCAGTACTCCAGCACCTACCATCCCTGCTAACCCACTGATCAGTGGATGCCTGTGAATCTACTTCCAGGCATCTCCTCATCACCAAACTGGGGCTCTCCGCCAGCTCTTGTGTCCACGCACACGGCTATGCGGATGTCCCATGGATTAAACTGTGCCCTGAAAGTACAGGTTCAAGAAAGGTACGTTACAATCCCACCAAAGCTACCCACTGTGAACCCTGTTCCTCTTCCACTTGGCAGCCTATAAAAACAGGGGAAGCCACCACGAAGCAGCATTAGACCCCATTCAGCACAAGCAGGTGCCTTAAGACCAGTGATAGATGTTTGCTCAAAACAGGTTTTGTCAAATAAAAGCAACAAGTAGAACTGCAAGCAGCCCTTTGTACCAACAACATTATTTCACGAAAGAACTAGTTCCCTCCCCATTAGTGAAAGAAGAGTGGGTGGTACGCAGTTTAATAATATTTAAACCTTTATTTCAGATCACAAGTAAAGCAGGCCTTGGCTTCACAAAAGCACATCTTGGTTTAACTAATTAATTTGATAATCCCCTATTTGCAATCCTCAGGAGACATTCAGCTTCTAAAGCAAGTAATTACCACTAAGTGGCAACCTCTTTGTGAGGCCCAGTCTGATTAGGGAAGAAATTTCTTAAGCCAGAAATATAATCATGGTGTGATTTCGCAGAAGGACTGGAGGAGAGACTGCATAACAACAGCTGGTCACGCTTACCATTTGAAGGAACAGGAGCAATGCAATCACTAGGTCTCCAGCTACGCTTCAAGATGTTGTTCAGTGCCACATGCAAAGCTGGTGTGCAGTTAACCATCAGGAGGCTTTACAAGAGATGTTTTATAGGTACACAAGTCAGGTCCCACTTTGGGCTCTCAAATACCCATGTGTACCACAGGGTGGGGGGAAATTAAAAAAAAAATTTAAAAAATTGCATGTCAGGCCTGCTGCAGCACATATGCAAGCTCACAGTGTACAGTCCCACAGGGAAGCAATCCAAGCAGGGGAATACCAGCCTTAAAGCCTCTCCACACAGATAGGAAGGCACACCTTGATGACACACAGTGTCTTCCCACACAAGCCAGTTGGCCTCAATACATGTAGAGCACTTGCTAGTCTAATGCCTGCTCCACACATCCACAGGTACCCAGGGTCTTGGCTCAGCAACAGCTCAGCGCTAGCATCGATCACTGCCAGAGCCCACAGGACAAAGTCCTGCTTCTGCATACACCCAAGACACCTCTCTGAAGCTGAGCAGCTTTGGGCTCTTTTAACTTTGAGTTGTTCTTGGGGGGGGGGGGTGGATGACAGATGCCCCCCAGGTCTTGTGAAGTGGCCATGCTGCATGCCATACTTGGGTTAATGCCTCTACAATTGTGTCTTCCAGAGACTTCTTGTTATGTGAAAGTCATAGAATCATAGAATGCTTTGGGTTGGAAGGGACCTTGAGAGATCATCAAGCCCAACCCCCCCTACAGTGAGTAGGGATTGAACATGTGACCTTGGTGTTATTAGCACCATGCTCTAACCAACTGAGCTAACCCCGCTGGTCATGAATGCACCTGGTGCAGGTAGGAGCAAGGCTTGGATGGAAACCAGGCCTCCTGCCCTGATCAGGCACCTTCCCAGTAGGCACATTTTTCTCTACAGTGCACACACTCTGAGATGTTTCCCCACTGCAATGGACTACCTTGCTTGGGTGCTGGGTCCCAGCATCCCAGTGCTCTGACCACTAGGCAGGTGCACTGTTTGGGAGTATGTGACTGCCCTGGAGAAAAGACCCCAAACCCCTCCCAAGAGCCTGGAACTGAAACCTGTGGGATACAGGCAGTGGCACAGTGGATGCACCTGTGGATGCAGACACAGTTAGAAGAGCTTAAATTAAGAGGAGCAGCATGTTTGTCTCTCTGGAGTTCAGGCATTGCCTCCCTCTCCTGAGGACAAAGTGCTTTTGGCTTAGAAATCCACCTGTGGTTTCAGGACTGCTGCTTCAAAACTCACCACTGTCTCTGGTTAGAGAAGGACAGATTTGCTTTCTCTGAAGAGCAGCCTAAAATTGACCCATCTCTCTCCAGATCCCACATATTTAATGGCATAAGACAGTCATCTGTTTACTTTCTCAGTTGGCAGTGATGTTGCATGCTATTTAGTCCCTGGAGCACATGTTTACTGTACTCTCCGAGACAGCATGCTCACCTCCAAGCTAGACATGCCAGCAGGCACCTACGCCCTTCCTGCCCCAGCCCAGCAGCCACCTGCCCAGCTGCTCTCCCACACACAGGAGATGTGGAGTACAGGGTCTCAGCTACTGCACATGCCATCCTCAGTCACAGCTGCCAGGGCCTGCTCCTCTTTCCAGGTCTGCTTGACAGAGCAAGGGTTGCAAGGACAGACAGACACCCCCCTTTCATGCCTCTGCACCACCAGGAGCCCCCATCTTGTGTCCCTGCTCTGTGCCCAGCTCATACCTGAGCTACCAGCACCCACAAGATAACTGCCCAGCCCACATCAAGAGAAGCAGATACAGCCCTCAGTGGATACCCCAAGTAGGTACTAAGCACCAACCATTACCAGACCAGGGCTGGGACACACTTCTGAGCTGGAGACCCATCCCTTCCCTTCCCAAAAGCAACATAAACCCAAATATTCCCTGCTAGGAGGGAGGCTGTCAGCTCTAACCACCCCACCCCAGGGATTAGGAACCCACCTCTGACCACTGGCTGCAGCCTCTGCCCCACAATTTGCAGAGCCAGGGCCAGCACCCAGGTCCTACCTGGGGTGGTAGCCAGGGACCACAGCACCTCCTTCACCCTGCTCCAGGAGCTCTGACCCCAGGATTGCTATTCCCCCCTGGGTTTACACTCTGCCAAGCCTCCATCCAGCCCCCCCCAAACCCCACACTTACAGCCAGCACTTGCAGAGCCTGCACCCAGCAGATCCCAGCAGATCCTGAAAACCATTCTCCCATGGCAGAGTCTCTCCAGAGAGAAGGACAGCTCTCACCTGCCTGCAATTTGCTCCTCCAGATCAGGCGATCAGGCAGGCAGGCAGGCAGAGGAACTCACTGGGGCAGAGCAATAGCCCCAGGGTGCAGCTCCAGCTATGGGCACGCAATCAGTGCTTTATACAACCGCATGGGCGTTGCCTGGGACCAGCTCTCATGTTGGCCTGTAGCAGCTGGGCTGTGTTGCCCACTGAACTTGGGCAGTCCCACTGTGGGTTCTCCAGGTGCTTCTCAAAGTACTTTTATTCCTGCTGGTATTTCCAGCAGGGGAATGGCAATCTGCTCAGAGCTGAGTGACAGTCTCCCCTGGTGCAGGCACAGGCTTTGCTCCTGTCCAGCTTTGCCCATCTGGTAGTGAAGGGGAAAGATCTGGTTCTTCCATCTCAGTCTCAACAGAGCAGCTCTGCAAGGCTCCAGGCTGAGGTGCAAGTCACTCTGCAGCGGGCAAATAGCAGTTTGGGGTCAGGGTCTTCTCCCCAGGGGAGTGTGGATCCAACTCTGCTGAGTGCAGATCCAGAGCCCAGGAGGTGATGGGAAGGCTCCCCAGATGCCACTGGGAAGGGCTGGTTTGACGGGGATAGGAGCAGTCTGCCATGGAACATCCATAGCTGGTAATTAGAGGAGTGAACCTCAGGGAATGCCTACAGTGGGGACGTCAGGTAGGAAGGCAGAGCAGGTGGGATGTGGGGCACAGCGGGTTCCTGGAAGAGGTGATGTGATGGAGATCACGAGTCCTACACCAGGGACCCTTTGTTCACAGCGTGGGTCTGAGGGAGAGGACCCTGTGCTGGACACAAGTATGTGACAAGCATGCTGTGAGTGTGGTGCCAGCCAGGGTGGGCACCTCCTCTCCATGGTACCAGGGCTGGAGAGCACCAGCAGGAAATAATGGGATTTAACCCCATCAGCAGCAATAACAATGTGTCTCATAAAGGAGATGAGCAGCTTCCTCTTCAGACAGGCAAAGGCAGAGGGCTCGGCCCTCCTGCCATCTGTCTCTCCTGCTTTCTTCTCACTCGCCCTCTTTCCATGACTGCTGCCAGATCAAGACAGAGTAAGGCAGCTACGGAGCAAGCATGGGAAGGGACCAGGATGCTTAGACCTCTCTAGCATTCATATAGGATCTGTGCTGGCCCTGTTGTTACACTGGGGCCACGTGCCTCCAGAGGAGCTTGGCAGTAAGGGGAATGAGCTGGTGGGACTGATATTCCAGCTGTCCCTGGAATATCCTCTCCAGGTACCCTGCTCCTGGAGTATCCCTTTGGTTTGGGGTCATACTTTGCTAGTGACAAGGCAGCTTCTGCCCTCATTTGCTGCTGGGAGAGATGAAGGTGTCGGAGAAAGACCACAAGCTCACGGAGAGCACTGGCCACCTGCAACTGTGCAGCGGGCTCAGCACAGAGGAGGGGTCTTCCAACAGGCAGGGGCAGGCAGCTGCCCACACCTCACAAACAACTGTCAGGAGGGCAGCAGGATACTAAAGGGAGCAGCTCGCCCCGTGCACAACTGACCCCCAGGCACGCCAAAAGAGACCTGGAACTACCACATATATATTAATTTTTCCTCTTAAAACTACGCCTTCAGGGCCACGCGGGGCCTTTGGCACTCGTCGCCGAGCTCAGCCGCACCAGTCCTCCCGGAAGGGCCGGGAGCGCGGCGGGAGGTCCCAGGGGCGGGCGGCCGCCATCTTGGCGGCGGGCGGGCCGGGGCGAGGCGAGGCGAGGCCTCGGCGCGGGGCGACACCTGCCGGCCGCGCTGGGCAGCGCGAGTGCGGCCTCCCCGCTCTCCCCCCGCTCCCTCAGGCGCCCGGCGGGGCCCGGCCCGCCCCGGCCGCGGGTAACGAGCTCCCTGCGGGGGCTCCTCCGGCACAGCCGGGCTCCAGCCCCACAGCGGCACAGCGAGCGCCGGCCCCTCTTCCACCTCATAAGCCCTCGGTGTGTCGCCTTCATCGGAGGGGGGGATGCTCCCCTCGCACCCCTGCCTCCAAGGCGAGAGGCCTTTGGCTCCCCAGGGCCGAGGCGGGCACGGATCCCCCGATTTCTACCAGTTTTAGGGCAGTCTGGCTGCCTTTGGTTGGGCGACACCCCACGTGGCGCTGGATTTATAGACAAATTCCGAGCACGGCGAGGTAGCTGCTAGACTTCCTTCACTCTTTATTGCACTCCTTAGTCTCTGTAATTTCCTGTTTGCTTCAAAAGCTATTTTTGCTAAGGGAAAAAAAAATCAAACATTTATAACAGTTCTGTCTGTTCCCTAGCAGGAGAAAACAAAGCAAGCCTAGCAGGGGTCACCAGTTAACTATCCAGCAGCAGCCTGGCTAACCTGCTCCTTCAACAGTCCTTCAGTCCTGGCAAACACAAGCTCGTGCTCCTTCACCGGCCAGCTCCCATTAGCCAGCCCCACACCACGACATGGGAAAACATAATAGTTCTGGGCCTTCATAGCTGCTTTCTTTTTTTTTTTTTCATCTTTCTGGGGTAACGTTCCAAAGCTTTTGCCAGCTTTCTCCGTAAATAGGCGAGGGTAGGGATGTCTACTGAAAATGTGTGTCTACACGCATGTATGTGGTAGACAAGAGAATATCCTGGCCCTGGGAGGTGAGGCTTTCTGAGAAAGCAGGCAGGACCCTGAGTGTCCAGGAGAAATCTGGAGGCATTGACCCCTGCATGAGTGATGCTCACATGGTCCCAGCACCAGCCATGCGTAGAGGAGGGCTCTCAGTGCAGCTCTGAGCCCATACTTTGTCTGGCTGTCTGCAAGAGCCTCAGAGCCCCAAAAGCACTGGGGACCCCGCACATGGTGATGCCCCAGGTGCGTGCACAGCCCAGAAGCCAGCTTCCCCCCAGCCAGCCAAAGAGCCAAAGCAAATCTTTAACTGGCTCTCTGACTTTAACAGCGTGTGCATAGCTGGACTGAGGGAGGCAGAGCTGGTGCATGGGCAGGGATTGCCCTGCATCACTGCAAGAGAGGAAAGCACAAATACAGTAGATCTTCCGCAGAGTCTCGTCTCTACCAGTACCCCATGGCCTTTTCAAGCCCTTCTTCATGGGCTGCCTGCAGACCTGGGACAACCTGTGGTCTGATGTAGACCAGACCAGCTGGGCTGGTGGCCACCTCCCCATAGTGTCCTCAGCACCCTCCCTCTCCAACTAACCCGCCACAGGTTTCATTTACCTTCAGGGCAGCCTGGCTGCACAGCACTGGAGAAGGCGAGGTGAGAGGAGCCCAGGTGGCTTCTTCAGGGATCTTTGCCTTCCTTGTGGCTGCATGGAACAGCTCTGTCCAGCTGCGGGGAGGATCACAACTCTAGGATCTAGAGTACTCGTAAAATCAAAGCCCCCGCCATGTCGACATCCATCCTGGCTGTTCTGCAAGCGTCCCTGGGAGCAGTAGCCTGGCCACGTAGTCCTCCAGGGCAGGGAGTCCCACAGCCGTGTTTTCTCCTCCAGGCAAAAGCAGGGAAATCTGAACCGCAAAGTGAGGTGTGGATCACCCCACCCAGCTCCTGCTGACCTAAAGATCCCACTGATCTTGTCTGTCAGCCAGTCCACACTGCAGCTTGTTTCCCCGCACAGCCGGGGTGCAGGGAGAGCCTGCTGGCCAGCCCTGCAGCCTGGTGGGTGGTACAGCTGCTGGAGAGGGTCCCCAGCTCTGCGGGGATCCTGGGGACGCTCACTGCCGGCAGACAGTGAGGAGACACAGGCGAGCCGAGGGGCTGGCTCGACACACGATGGAGAGGTGCAGTGCGAAGCACAAAGGCTCTCCCATCCTGGCCGCTCTGCCCTGGAACGCATCATGGGAACCGCTGCCCAGTGCAAATCTGTTCCTCATTATCCTCCCTGGCTGCCGACTGATCCCGGCTCCGTCACCAGCCACTCACTGCATGGCCCCAGCCGGCTCACATCCCCTCAGCTGAGCAACTTCTGCACGACTTCACTAGCCAGCGCAGCGGAGCAGACGGGGACCAGGGCTGGCATCCACCCCTCCAGAGTTAATTCCGGAGTGAAAATGAATTGTTCCCTCCATCAACAGGCAGAGAAGTCTTCCAGCAACAGGCAGGGAGCAAGGATGGCTGCTTCACATACAAAGAGCAGCAAGGTAAATGCAGAATTGAGGAGAGGTGTTCAGTCTGATTGTACCCAGGTGAGATGAATGCCTGGACAGATGGATAGGAGCAGGAAGGAGCAAAGAACGTACTGATGTCTCCAAAATGTGTGTACCCAGATATGATCAGACTGAACTCCTGAATCCTCCTGCTGTTCTCCTTCCTGCTGTTCTCCATGAAAACGTGAGCGTGGCCAAAGTCTCTGCCATGCTTTGTGCTTGCTGGGGCTAAGTGGGAGGTGAGAAGCTGAGCTCCCATTCACTAGCTTCCCACCATTTGTGCCTGTATAGGCCATCGTGAAAACATCACACGAGGGCGTCAGAAGTGCTCCAGAAATAGAGCAGAATGAAATATCATGCAAGCTTGCCCATGAGTCAACAGCACCTTTGCTGCAATGGAGAACATGAAGCTGGCAGGTTTAAGGAAATTATTATTCCTTTTGACTTGGTACCTGTGAGACACAACTGGGTACTAGCTCCAATTTGGGGGTCCCCAGAACAAGATAGATAAAGATAGATATAGATATAGATATAGATATAGATATAGATATAGATATAGATATAGATATAGATATAGATATAGATATAGATATAGATCAGAGAGAACCAGCTTTAGGAAGACAAGGCAAAGAGGGGAGCTACCTGCAGGGGGGGGCATAGAGGCACCAGAGCCCAGCTCTTCTCAGAGACACACCTGGAAGGACAGGAGGCAACGGGGACAAGCTGCATGAGGGGAAATTCTTGCTGGGCATAAGGAGAAGATCATTCTGCACAAGAGTGTTGCAGCCATGGTATGGCTCTGGGACAGGGTGATATCTCCATCCTCAGGGACTTTCCAAGCCCAACTAGACAAGGCTATGAGCTACCTGCTGTAGCTTTGCCACCAGCCCTGCATGGAGCCCAGGTTGGACCGCAGACCTCCCGAGCCGCTTCCAGCCTAAAATTTACCTGATGCTCCAACATGCATTGTGCAATGGCGAGGTGGTGATTTTAAGGTGACTGCGCAAAGCTGCTGCTTAACTGACTTGGGAGGTGGCCAACACCAATCTATCACCCACAGCTTGGCTCTTCCATCCAGCTGATGCCCCTGTACCAGATCTGCCTTACATCCTCTGCTGACTTCACAAGTTCTGGTACCACGGAGAAACTGGAGGAGCTGAGCATTGGAGAAAGTAAATCACTGTGGAAAAAATGTGCAGATCTAATGGCAGGCTCTAAGGAGAAGCCTGCGTGCAAAATGATGGGTCTGTGATAGTCAGGCAGCTCCAGGATGGGGTTGCTTATAATAACAGTCAGAGGACTGTAAGTTCTGGGTTACAGTCTGACAAGCAGCTTCTTTGGTTATGCCTTACTCTTTCCTGGAGAAGCAGAGGTTTGGGCACATGTGTTCATGGTTTGGCCTGGTTCTTGTGTTTTTCCACTGAAGCACTTTAGTATTTTTAGGCTGAAAGAGACAGCTCTGTGCTATGCTGGAAGGATCAGAGCAGTCCTGTGCAGGAAGGACGCTGCCTGCTATCTCTCCCTGTAAAGTGAAATACAGAGAGTATGAGAATAAAAACCAATAAAACCCTGCATGGAAGGGTGTAGTAGGAGCCACCACCCCTGGTCACAACATGACTGGGGTTGAGGGTGGGAAGAGGGGACTCCAAGCTCACCAGCTGCTGGCTGGTGGCATGGAGAGCCTGCACACACATTAGCTGCTAGGCTCAGATAACCATGTGAGACAGTGTTTCCCAAAGCTGAGACATCCGCTTTTCCTCCTCTGAGGACCTGAATGCTGCAGACCCACCGCTTCCAGGAAAACAATGTGGCCCGCGCAACCTGGTGCACTGCCAAGGCAATCGTGTCTATAGGAAATGCCGGCACTGAGGTCTGGCACGCAGAGCATGGCTCAGCCAGCATCTCTGGTCAGTGGAATGCAAGGCAGATGGGAAACATCAGGAGGAGCAAGAGCTTCCAGAGGGACCAGTACAAAGCTCTCAGGGCTAGGAGCTGTATAGGAGGGACCCTCGCAAAAAGGACCTGGGGGTGACAGTAGATGCCAGGTTGAATACAAGCCAAACATCGATCTTGTGAATCAAGTAAACCACATTTACCTTCCTTTAGGAGAAGTGGAGCCAGCAGGTTGAGGGAAGAGCAAAGCCAGCACACACCAACGCAGGGAGGTTCCTGTGATCCAGAATACCCTGAAACAGACCCATTTGAACCATATTTTTGGCAAAGAGAAAGGAAGCATGGACAAGGGAAGATCTGGGCTCCCAGCACTCTGCTGCTGTGCAGGCAGCCACAACAACAGGCAGCAAGGGACCAGCTGCCTGCTCGCCTGTTGCTGGCTGCTCCCCGAGGCATGGCCTAATTATGGCTGCAGACAAGCTTCTGCTTGGAAAGAATTTCACATTTTCCACAAATGTTATCAAAACTAGGAAATCCAGTTAGGTACATTGAGTCTGAGAGGGGGGCAGTGGCCTCAGGTGGAGAAGAGCAGAGACGTACAGGGACACGGTGCCTGCAAGGGAGAACCGAACCAGGAGGTGCAGGAACCAGCATGTACAGAGGTTCCCAGACAACAGACAGACTAGACGACAATGCCTGCTCCAACTCCAATTTATTGAACATTACAAAATACTCTGCATATATTTTCACATTAAAACAATATTCTTGCAAATAAGATATTAAGTCTTGAGTCATTTGTGGTGCCCATGGCTACAGAAAACACTGACCCAGCTAGAGATTTAGTATGGCCCAATATCAGAAATCAAAATCAGAATAAGGCATACCAGAAATGCAAAACTATATAAAAAACTTTTAAAAACCACATGCTCAGCTGGTGGGACAGGTACAGAGCATAACGGCCTTTGCTGAGCCTTGCTAACAGTACCAGGGGTACCACCAGCTCAATTGCCCTATGTTGGGCTCACTCACCCAGTGCATCTACATGTCCCCCTGACACCTGCTGTCTCAGCATGCCCACATAGCTGAAACAGGCAGTTATTTACCTGCCTTGGGGCATTAAGAGCCCAAGTACCCATTCTTCCCTAAGAGAAGCATCCCCAACCCTCCTGCATTGCTGGTGCCCAGCTGCCATGCTGAGCTTTTGCATGCTGAGCAGTCCTTGGGGAGCAGTTCTGGGTCCTTGGGGTCACACCAGGAGTAATTCACTGTGTAGGCCATTGCCACCAGGTCCCACCACCCTCTCAGGAAGGACCAGGGGTGGCTGGGAGGCAGGTGGTGGGGACCTGAAGGTGCACTCAGCTCTATCCCATCACCTCTGTTCCTGATGTACATTCATACCTGCTGCTTGCTCCACATCTCACACCATGACCAGCCCTCCCAACTGATGGTCCCCAGGCAACTGGAGGGACTGGAATGTGGGCAGGATGAATGCCAAGGATACTGTGCAGGGCAGCTGCCTCCTAGCAAAGCCAGAAAGCTGAACACCACAGCTATTGAGAACACATTCAGACAACAGGCATGAGGCTGGCACAGCAGGTTGGGTGCTGGAGGAGTCCCTGTGCGTACAGGTTCACTAGTCCGGCTCCTGGTGGAGCCAAATCCCAGGAGCACTGCTCCCAGTCCTGAGAAGGTCATGGCCTTGCCTCTGTAGTACCTCCATAACCTGGGGAATGCAGAGCTGCCGTAGCAAGGAGCCCATCCTGGCTGAGCTCCATGCATTCTGTGAGGAACCAGCACTGCAGCTGTCTTAAGTCAACGGTTTGGTCGCTGGGTGTGGATGAGCTCTCATGCACCAGCTGCCACTCCCAGCCCTCTCTCTGGAGGTGTCCTACACACAGCCAGGCTGGAGATCAGCTCATGCTCCCACATCCACAAGCAGCCACGGACAATAAGCCAGCACCCCTACACCTCAGAGCAGCACAGCCACGACAGGATCGAGTCCAGATGGGATCCCAGCCCTGGGAGGAACTTCTTTGGCCTCCCAGCACTGCAAAGATGTGTAGGGACCAGAAAGGAAAAAAGAGGTTTGGGGTCTGTGCCTCCCTGGGCGGTTGAGGGCTGGTACCTCCTGTTGCAGCACAAAGCCCAATTATTGACCAGTTTTGCATCAGTAGGTGCATGGGCAAAGTCCACCTTAAGTGTAGCTCCAGGAGGAGTACTAGGCTCTCCTGCCACTCCTTATGGAGACACACATAAGCTTTACAATGCAAGACAGCAGAGCAGTCAGCGAGTCGCAGCCTGTCCGCAGCCCCGAGCCCCTTCCCTATCTGCAGTCTGCCTCAGAGGTGGCTTGCTCTGTTGAACATCATCCACCTGGGCTCCATGGCAGGCAGCATCCTCCCCTGCTCCCCTGTGGCCATCAAAGGCTGCAGCTCCTGCTGCTCAGCACCGTCTGGGCTGCTGTCACTCTGCGACCGGCTGCTCTTAGAGACGTGGCTGGGGAACTGGAAGCAGGAGCTCTGCTCTGGCATCACCTGGCTCGCAGACTGGGGTTGCTCCTCCAGCACAGGACAGGCAAATCTCCTATGCTGAGGTCCGCTCTCAATGCCTGGGGGTGAAGCAATGCTCTCCAGGGAGGAGATGCTTTGGTTCCACGCCTTCTGCATATCCACTGGCACGATTTTGGTGGTCTCCGAGGAGACATAAACAGCCAGATCAGCCTGGTCTCCTTTCCACGGCAGCTCCTTCTCTGCCAAGGTGGGTGATGGCGGGATGATGCAGGGGCTGGGGCAGACATCCAGGCTGCCTGGGGATGCAGAAGGAGGGACAGTGAGAGGGATCTTGCACAGCTCTTGCTCTCTCCCTGGGCCCTGCAAACATTGCAGAACCAACCACTACTGAATGGCCAGCTCGTCCAGGGATGCAGGAGCTACCAGGGAGGCTCTGCCATGCCTCCAGAGCCACAGAGAAGAGTGATTCTCCCATTCATGCTCTGCTGACTTTAGTTTTGCCCAGGCCAAGGCAACTTTACTCCTCAGGTGGAGGAAGGACAAGCTACCCAATGGCAGCTGCCCTGGCGTGGGAGCATCGGTGCCTACCAGGAGTTGTCTTTCCCTGCAGGATCTCATTGGTGGCTCGAGCGATGAATACAATCCCTTCATCATCCTCTCTTTCTGTCTCCGAGCTATCACTCTCCTCCTCCTCTGAGCTGACCATCACCAGGACAGGAGCTGCAGCCAGATGGAGGGAGTTGGTTTGGAAGATGGGGCACCCTGTGGTGGAAGGACTGCACCCATGCGAGAGGGACTTGGTGCTAGCGCAACCCCAGGTGCTGTCATGCCACCAAGCTGGCAGTGGGCAGGCACAGCGAGCTGCTCCCATCCCACCCCAATAGGTCCCCTTGCCAGGACCTACAAATCTCACCTGCCACTGGCCTTACCTGCCTCCTGCCAGGGGACATTTCTGTGTGTCTTCCCATTGGGTGTGTCGCTGGTCAGAGAGATGTTCTTCTGTGAAGGAAGAGGGACCGTCTGGGACCTGCCCTGTGCAAATCCCTAACCCTGACCCAGGCAGCCCTGCAAGCCAGGGTAACCCCAGGGACACAGATTCCCACCCTGGCTAGATAGCAGATGGCAGTCAGTGGTTCCTAGTCCTTAGGCGTTGCATCTTCACGGCCCTACAATAAACAGCTCAGCTGCAATTGCTTCAAGAGCCTCCAAACGAGAGAAGACACCTAAGGCCCAGTTTAAGGTGCAGTGCCACACTTCTGAGCCTGGATCTGCACTGATGTTCAGGATACTTTATGCTGAGTGCTCTTGGAAAACAAACATGGAGCTCCTCCAGGGCTCAGGACCACTTTGCCCAGGGAAGAGCCACCCTGTGGCAGCGCTGGCATGGTGGGGACATGTGGACATGCAAGACCTGTGTGCTCACACGCAGCATACGCAGGACTGAGATGAGGTGAGCCACCCTCCATGCTGGCCCTGGAGCTGCCAATGCCCTACAGCACTTCATCTAACCCCCAAAGAACCTCACTGTCTGCAGCTTGGGGGAGGCCAAATCTCTGAGCTAGTAATGGAGCAGGAGGTTGGGGAGCGCTTGCCTTTTTCCTGCCCTTTTCCTTCAGCCTGGCCTTGCTCTTGGAGGAGCACACATTGTGCTTTGTGGACTTGAAGGTCTCCAGCCGCCTCTTCATGTTCTGCCGGAAGATTTCTTTATCTTGGCGCTCTTGTTTATCTGGAGAGATGAAGTGACGGCTGTAGCTGGCCTTGTACTGGCCGAGGGAGAGGCAAAGAGACACAGGGTGAGCAGCTGGCCCCACGGAGCATCTTCCATTCCTGCTCCTCTTGCAGGTGCTGCTACCCTTGGAGTGAGCCACACGCCACGGCCAGGGAGCACTCACCCGCCGGCGGGGCTTGTAGAGGCTCCCTCGCAGCACGTGGTGCATAGCAGCATCCTCCTTGTCCCGGCGGCTCCGCACTGTGTCAATCACCTGCAGGTCCAGGCACGCACCACTCCCGCTTTCCCTCCTGGAGGGGAGATGGAGATGGAGACACTGGGCTCCATGCCTGCATCCTGCCAGCCCCCTGCCAGCCCTGGCACAACCCACCCCCAGGGAAGGGGGCAGCTGCAGGGGTCCAGCGAGATCTGCCCAGGGGCTCGGAGGGATGTTCATACTCACAGGAGGTTTGTGACCGATGACTCCGACATGGATGTGCGGCTGGGCATGGAGGGCAGCGCCAGCTTGGCAGCCGAGAGCACATGGCCACCCTGGGAGGTGGGAGGGCAAGGCTGGCATCGGGGCAGTGGGGATACGCATGGCCATGTGCAGGGGCCCCACGCCAGGCCAGACAGATCCTGTCAGGGCCATCCCACCACCCGGCCCCCACCGCATGCCCCTACCTGGTCGACAAAGCTGATAGCATCACGGATGTTCAGCTTGTAGTAAACGTCCCAGATCTCATCCCGCAGCCTGTAGGCAGATTTCCGCATCAGGAGCTGGCTCAGGTACTTCTTGTCAAACTGCTCCCACCTGCCACGAGATAAAGACACGGGCTGTTTAGCTCCCACAGGGTACCACAGCCATGGACTCCCTGCCCACACAAGGTTGAGAGTGTCCAAAGTGTGGCAAAAGTGAGCTGGGCACACAGGACCTGACTGTGCCCAGGGACATGCTGCAGGGAGGGCAGGAGGGGAGGGGACACGCTGACCCTTCAACCCTACCCAAGGGTAAGCTGGAGACCAGAGGGTCTGTGGGAGGCAATGGGAGCGGGACTGGGGCCAGCACAGCTGCCCCGCTGGGAGTGCTTCCCCTCCAGGAAACAG
The DNA here is from genome assembly GCF_030463565.1 of Pelecanus crispus. NCBI lineage: Eukaryota > Metazoa > Chordata > Aves > Pelecaniformes > Pelecanidae > Pelecanus > Pelecanus crispus. The sequence goes on from NC_134650.1 coordinate 26,189,502, forward strand.
GCTTTTCGCATCCTTTTCCTGTCACTGTGCTGCAGATAAACACTGCCCAGGCTTTAACAGGGCTGTTCCCTCCTCAGTGCCCAGTGCAGCTCCATCCATGGGGAGGCACAGGGCCATCGTTATCGATACCCCACAGCCCCCCAGGCAGCTGTGGCACAGGCAAGCAGTGCCAGCTCTCTTGGCATCCCCAGCTGCACCTGCGTGACCTCTCGCAGGGATGTTTTTGGGAGCTTGGTCTGCTGCCCAACAGCAGGCAGACAGTCCTCTTCCAGATGGACTGATGGACAGACACACAGCCTTCCTGGTCCTGCTGCCCTGCCTACAGCAGGGGTGTCCTGCAGCGGGGACCCTGCAATGTCCCCATGGCTGACATGCATCCACCATCCACTTGATGGCTGATGGAGAATCTTGGCTAAGACACTCACTTGTCCCGCCAATAATGGTAGCCGTGGTGCCCCACGATGTCCTCCACCGCTGCCAGGATGTGGTCAAAGGCCTTGAGCGAGGAGAAGAGGGTGAGACCAGTGGTGAGGCTGCAGGTGCCCTAGGGGTGCAGAGGCTGTGCATTGCCCTCATCCAGCCCCGGCAGTGCAGTGAGACGGGCAGCCTCCGGCACCAGCACCTACGTGCTCATGCAGCTCCTCATTCAGTGTGGGCTTGTGGTGGTCGCTGCGCTTCACCTTCAGCCACGTCACCAGGGGTTTGATGGTGAGGCCCTGGAACGGCAAGAGAAGGCACGGGAAAGACTGGGAGGGCGAGAGGGTGTGTGGCTGGGGCATGGGGAGCAGAAGCAGCACCAAGTGACCAGAGACAGCAGCAGTGCCAGCCACGTGTGCCCCTACCAACCCAACCCCCTGCACCCAGGACCTGGGCAATGGTCCTGTGTCCCAGCAGGCAGTGACCATGTTGTAACCCCCAGTCCCCCTTCCCCTAGGCTCGCATCCATCCACCATATGGCTCCCCTTCCTGGGGCACAGGAACCCCAGAGCCATGGGCCATCAGTAGCTTCGTAAAGAGAACAGCCTGGCCAGGCAAAGGCCATTGCTGCTCTTGGAGTGAGTCCCAGAACAAGAGGCCAGCAGGGAAACAACATTAGCCATGGCCCCACCATTGCAACAGCCACCAGGGCAGTCCTGCCTAGTGATGGATGAGGTGCCAGGAGGCACCTAGGACCAAAGATGACTTGAAAAGAGGTACTTTCCCCAAGCACATGTCCCTAAGCGCCACAGGACAGCTCTGGGCAAGAGGGCAGAACTGAAGGAGGGCACGGGGCCCATCCTCACCTGCACAATGACAGTGAAGAACACTACCACGATGGTTGTTGCCACAAAGTAGTCCTTGGCTTTCACCTTTGCCCTGTCCAGCAGGATGACCAGGGCAAAGGCCACAGCTCCGCGGAGGCCACCGTATGACATGACCACCTGGTCGATCTTGTCCAGGGGGATGAGGCGGAAGTGGTTGAGCACGCAGGTCTGGAGGACAACGCCTAGGGAAGAAGGAGAGCCTGGGATGCCAGCAGAGCCCTGCCTGCTCCTGGAGATGGGGCAAAGCCCAGGCCAGGAGCTGTAGCTGGGTCCCATGCCCTAGCCTTTCTTGGGGGATACCACTTTTTGGCATGAAAACAGCTGGGTCAGAAGCACAGTGGGGCAGACTGACCCACAGCTCTGAAGAGCAGGATAAAGAACAGGGTGCCCAGCACCAGCGCTGTGTCCCATGCCCACTTAGAGGTATCCACAGCCGAGATGCCCAGAAACATGAAGATGATGGTCTCTGAGCTGCTGGCCAGTGTCTTCATGGTGTACTTGACTGTGGTGCGGGATTTCTGGGAGATGTTGGCTTCTACGTACTTCTTGCAGCAGATCCCACAGAAGGTGACTCTGCAGAGGGACAGAAGGAGCCAGAATGACCCTATGGCAGGATGAGGAATGGGTCTGCTCACCACCTCTTGCTGCTCAGCACTGCACCCCCGATTTCCTGGACACCTTCCCCCCGGCACACCCCAGTACTCACGCCAGGATGGAGGAGAGTGAGACCATCTCAGCAGCAAGGTACGCGACGTAGGCCAGGAGGAAGACGAAGAGCGGCTCAATGATGCGCACGCGCTTGGTAAATCGCGTGATCAGGGCCAGGAGGAAGGCGAAGAGCAGCCCCACAGCCGTGCCCCCCAGGCTCACCAGGAAGAAGGAAGCTGGTGGGAGGAGAAGACTCATTTGCACCATAAGCAAGCAAGCCCAGCTCCTGTGCCCCATGGCCATGCCACGCTGGGCTGGCCAAGCCCCACGTTCCCACCTGGTTCCCCACTAAAGCATCCCATGATGACAGCCAGCGTGTGACCACTTGGATGGAGATTACAGAGCTGTGGTGCTCAGTTGCCACCTCACAGTATGACAGCACCCATGCTTGCCCCCCACACTTCCACCCCAGAGGAAGAGTCAGAGGGTCTGGTGGGGCATATACTCACCTACACCCTTCACGTAGTCTGTGGCATGGATGTGTGCTGGGCCCAGCTCCACAAAAGAGTTGAAGACCTTGTAGAGTACCTGCAGGCAAGGCAAATCCCTTGGGGAAGGCAGGGTATTGACCTGCCTTGAGAGGGGCAGCACCTGCAGGCAGGATGGATCCTGCGGAATAGGCATTGCCTGCCCCAAATCTGCCAGGCAACACAGCTTATCTCAGCAGGCAAAGTCCCCCAGGGCCAGGAGAGAGGAGAGACACAGAGAGCATGGCATGGGTCTGCCTCCGGCTTGGGGGATGTCACCTGCATCCTCTGCCCATTCTGGAGGACTCCAGTGTCCTGACCCACGCTGGGCTCCACTTTTGGGTCCCCCAAGCTCCAACTCACCACGGTGACAGCATCATTCAGGAGAGACTCGCCGAACACGATGATGAACAGGGTCTCGTTTACATGGACCTCTTCGAAGACAGCCAGCACTGCCACGGGGTCCACAGCTGAGATGAGGCTGCCGAAGAGCAGGAAATCCATCAGCCCAGCTTCAACACCTGGATCTGCTAGGACAGAAGGACCAAGCTCAGGCAGACCATCTGCCCCAGAGCCCCTTTCACCAGGCTGAAACAAGCCTGTCCTTTATCTGCTCCTGGTGACTTGGTCGCAGCATTCCAACTTGGAGTGCAGTGGGCTGAACCATGGAGTGCTCCCAGGCCTCCAGGGTCCCCCAGGCAAAGTAGGGTTCCGCACACCCTTGCTGCAGCATAAAGGGAGCAGGGCTCGGACATGCCCCCTGGCACCCAGGTGCATCACTGCCCCTCTGGCAAATATGCACTGAAGGAGGGTCAGCAGCCCCAACTCAGGTACAGGCATCAAGCAGTTCCTCAGGGCTCAGGAGACTCAAAACACAGCCCAGGCCAGCCAGGGCCAGTGGCTACAGCCAAGGACAGGCAACACGGCAGCAAGCCAGCAAAGCTAGCCAAGGTCGGTGACAAAAATAGCAAAGACATGAGTCAGCTCAGTGCCAAGCAGGGCTCGTTTGTCCTGCATGCCTGACGGTCCTGCCAGAGCACTGTTCCCAGGATGCCAGGACCCCACTCCTGCAACACTTCCTGGGAATCCATGGCAGGGCTGGGCAGTGGGCTCTGAACTTGGGGGTGCTTTGCACCCTCCGACCCATCTTTCGGGGATGTGGTCCAAGCTGGGCAGCCCTGTGCACCCACCCATGAGCCCAGCCCGGTGCAGCCCCCAGAGCGCAGTGCCGGTGGCGAAGGAGTTCCAGAGCGTGCCCACCACCGCGTAGGTGAGGATGGCGCCAATGTTGTCAAAGAACAGACGGCTGGGCATGAAGTACCCCGAGTCTAGGACAATGGGGGGCAGAAGGAAGAGGAAGAACATGTTGGGCTCCAGCTGGTACTCGGCTTTCTTTGCCACGGCCAACACGATGCCCCCCAGGCCCAGCCCCAGCAGGATGAGGAGGCAGCTCTCCGGGACAATGGATGTCACCTTCCTCGACAGGTGGAAAACTAGAAGGAAAGGAAGAATGAGATCATCAGCCAAACAGGCACATGGATAGAGCATCCTAGATCCACAGGCTCCACAGAAGGGTTGGCTGATGCATGATGGACCCTGGGGAGGACAAGGGAGCACCTAAGGCTGCTTCATGGACATGTGTGTGCAGAAGACCTTCCAGCTAGTTCCCAGGTCAGGATTTCAGGTCCCTGACTCTTTGGGATTTCCCTCTCCTCCTCAGCCACTGTCTAATAAGCCAAGCAGCTGGACATTTTGCTTTTCTTGGCCTCTGGTACCTGCACTTAAAGCAGCCAGTGACCACATTCACAGTGTCACAAGCAGTGCCGGCTGCTGTTTGAGCGAAGGCATCCTGGTTCATGGGGACACGTTACCCCACTCAGAGATGAGGATGCTCAGCCGTGATGATGGGGTGACCTTGTTTGCAGCCATCTGAGCAAGCAGACGGAGCAGCATGCAAACCACTGCAGCACAAGCCAGTCGGCCGGTCTCTGTGCCAGAGCACAACCTTCCTCAACCAGGCTAGCCTACCTGCATGCAAAAAACAGGCACACGGGAGCTGCAGATTTAGAGATGCTTTGAATAATAATCAGTTTATTCCATGCAAGGTTTGGAGCAAATCTTAAACTGCCGTGGAACAAGATGTATTTTTTAAAGCAAGCAGAGTATGTCCTGGTATTCATCCATCAGCAATGTGGCAATGAGTCTGCAGCTCAGGCACAAGGAAGCGGGACGTCACGCCAGCCAGCACAGGGGACTCACTCCTCCAGGCAGCCTTGTCCTCAAAGCCAGGGTGCCCTGCATAATCCCAAATCATTCCAGCTTCCAGGTGGGCAACCCCCCCATCCCTGTGGATTTCTCCTCCCTAGCAGAGTGCTGTATTTTTGCTACACCCAAAGGGCAGTGCTTGGGGAAAGGCTGTTGAGGGTCACAGCAGTTTTGCCCCCTTGTCAGGATGGCACAAGTTCTGCCATCACTTGTGACATCCAGCCCAGCTCTGTAGCATGACTTAGCCACCAGATGAAGAAACATCCTGGGGACTAGGTTCCTCCAGGCACTTCCAGAGTGAAGTGTCCTTGAGCACCCAGCAGGTACAAGGGACATCAGAGCAGCCTCTGAGCCATCACTTAGCTGCAAGCCCAGCCCTGCCGCCAACCCAAAACCCAGTCTCTAAAGCCCTTTAGCTGGATTAAAGGTACCCATTGCTTGTGCCAAGTCATCCCACCAGAAGGAAAGCTCTGCTGTGGTCACACACAGACCCTAGGCTTCTTCCCTCCTTGGGAACCCCCATGGACAGACCATAAGGTCTGCCTAGCCCAGAGTCCTGTCTCCAGTGACATAGACCTGGAGAGGAGCCCAGGAACAGGTAGTGCTTCATCAGTATGTTTCCATGTCTCTGTGCCCTTGTCGTTCTCCTCTGAACCTGTCCTAGTCCTGCTCTATCCTTTCTGAGACAGGTCCCAGTGTCCCTGTGATGCAGACACCCTAGGCACTGAGGTCATGGCCTCCTGATGTTCTTCCTTTCTCCTTTCCTAACACCTCTTAGTCAATTTGCTTTCCTTCACTGCAGCTGAGCACTGAATTAGAGGAGATAACTCAATGTCAAAGATCTTGTTCCTAAGCAGAGATATCTCTGAGCTCACCACCAAATGTGCAGGCTAAGAGCCACTTTTCCTCTCATTGAGACCTTCACAGCAATCTGTGCTGCACCTTGGCACAGTAAGCCCTGTCCGTGCCATCCTGGCGAGCCCCAGCACTGCTCCCCTGCCGTGACGCCCCAGGAACACTGCCACAGCCGGCAAGGGCAGAGTGGCAAGCACTAGGGTGGTGTGATCTGCAGCTCCATCACCAACCACCTCAAGGGCAAAGAGCTGCAGAGCACCCAGAGCCAAGCCTCCACCATAGCTCTGTAGCCAAGTGCCCCAGCCACAGGGCCCAGGGCATCCACCCTCACCCCCAGCTGCCTCTGCTCACTGCCAGGGCTGCGATTCAGCCACAGAGGCAGTGGCAATACAGACACTATGGCCCTCCAAGCAAACCCACAGCCCATAGAAGGCCTGGCTGAGCTCCAGCCCAGCTGAATTCCTGCTAAATGACCACACAAGCTGCGGCAGAGCCCTGTTCACCCCACATGAGCCCAGCGAAGGCAGCACCAGTGGGCGAATGGTGCTCACTCAGCGCCTGCGGCAGGCTGCAAAACCACTTCCCACCCACGGGAACAAAGCTCTGAAGTTTTCAAGAAGGGAACAAGGCGTCCAGCCCCTTTCTGCACGCTTGGGATCATTGCCAAGATCCTCGCTCCCCACTCCGGCAACCCATCTGCACTCCCCGTGCTGCGGAGGTATGCCCTTGGCTGGCTGGAGAGACCCAGCAGAGCCTGCAGAGATGCTATGGGGACATGGGGACATGGCTCCTGGCTGTCATACGTCATTCTTTCCCCTAGGCCAAAAACTTGGGCAAAGAAGGGAGCAGCGTCGATGGGAAAGACCCTGCTTGTCCAAAAATCCCCTGGCCGAGGGGAGATGCTGCCACCCTCCTGAGCAAATAACAGCACATGAGCTCCTCTGTGCTGCAGGGAGCAGCCAGTGGGGACGGGTGGAACGAGCTCTAATTTTACATGCACTAGTCAAGAATTTCAGCATTAAAGGTTCCCACAGCAACGGTAACTTAGCCACATGTGAATTAACTTCAGAGCCATAATCCACACTCGGGCATCCATAATACAGGATTTGCCATTGAGAGGAATCGGGGCCAAAACCTGCTCCGCTCCTCTGGTGCTTGGGAAATGGTGAAACACCTAAACCAAGACACAAGCAGCCAGGGACAGAGGTGATGGTGCAAGAAGAGGGGGTTGCAACCCACGGAGATGCTGCTAGGTAGAAAAACATCCGTCTGCTGGCAAACCCCTGCCCACGGGACAGCCACGGGTGAGGAGCAGGTATGGGGCAATGCTCCTTACTGGTCCTTAATTTCCCTCTTCCCCACATCCCATTCAAGCAGAGCTGTGCACTGACCAAATACAGAAAAGGCAGCAAAGCCCGGATGATGCCTTGCTGTGCAGGAAGGCAACACCCAGGCCAGTTTTTCCCTGCCCTGGGTGTTTGCTGCCTCGGGGCACCCTAGCATCGTGACGGCTTCCGAGAACAGAGCCCGCAGTGTCATTTCCCCATCACCCAGGCGCGGGGCCGCTTCCTCCCCTGCAGTCACAGGGCTGTGAGCTGGCAGCCCAGCGCCACAACCGCAACGGCTCCTCCATGTCAGCCTACACCCAGCGTCCACAGCCACCACAGCCGGTGCCGCCTACTCCGCTCCCCAACATCCTCCACCTCCATCTCCTCCACAGGCTCCCGTGCACCCTGGGGACTGCACGTGCATGGGGTCGCATGCCAACTCTGGGGACACCCCAGCCAGGGTGCTGCCCACAGCCCTGCCTCCAGGGTATCGCTCCTTGCTCCAGACTGTAAGTATCCATTGGACCTGTCGGATGCGCTGAGCCAGGCAGTCTGGAGTTGCCCACCATCAGGGCTGTGCCTCCCAGATGGAGAGGGAGAGTGGTCATCAGCTTGCCTCAGGCCTGGAAGAGCATGGTGGGGCTGGGGGCTTGGGAATGACCCCGGCTCAGGCCCCCCCGCACCCACTGACACTACCAGGGCAAAGGGGAGTGCATCAAGGGAAACCCGCACAGGGAGCAGCTCTGGAGAGACGTTTCAGAGAAGAAAATAAGAGCCAGGGAAAGGAATCATCTCTCTGATCTTCTGCAGGTAGGAGGGATGTGCTCGGCAGCTGGAGGTGGCACAGCTGCAGGCAGCGGGTTGTATTTTTAAGCTCACAACGCCCATTAGTTCATTCCTCGCGATACTTTAGGCCTCCCTTGTGAGAAGACGAAGGAAGGAGAGGAGCGCAAGATCCACGGCAGTGGTTTCAATGATGCTTCGGACCAGTAGAGGCCAGCTGGTGGTCACAGCTGTAGCTCTCCCCTGGGTACTGGGAGCTGCTGCTGGTCCCCGGCTGCTTGGAGACTCCCCTGCCCAACTCCTAACCCGCATTTCTTGAGCCGGCTTCAAACTAAGAGGGTGCCTGCACACCCGCCACAGGGACTGTGCCCACAGCGGGGCCCTCAAGGAGGAAACCTGCCTCAAGGTCACGGTCTCGTCCCCTGGGCCCAGCACAGCAGGCAGGGGCACCGCGGGAGACCAGCCCTTGGGGACCCTGCACGGCGCCCACACACGGGCGTCCCCTCCCCGGCACCCAGGGTGCTCCGGGGTGCACAGCCCTGCGGCAGCTCACACACATCCTCCTTGCACCTTCCCACGCAGCCTCTTGCAGCAGAGCCTCCCCCCAGCTGCCTAGTCCTATGCTAGGGAGCACAAGAGCCCAAGGCGATGTAGATCTGGAGTGACCCACTGGAGGGGACCACAGGCATGGACCCATCCCCAGGCTGCCATGGACATGTCTTGCCCAACACCTGCACCACTAAGCCCTTCCTGGGGCTGGGGGGATCAAACAGCTTCCAGCCCTGCCAGCTGCCCATGCTGTGCCAGCCTCTGGGGCATGGGACATCCTTGCTGGACATCTCTGCTCAGCTCCTCTTCTCCTCCTTGAACCATCCCTCCTCTGTGCCCGCTCGTCCATCCCTCATGGGGAAAAGGGGACCAGGCCCCCATGTTGTCCCTCAGGCTGTACCTTCATCTCGTCACCGCTTGCCATCCCAGGGAAGGGGAGGGAGGACACAGCATGGGGTCGTGCCAGGCCACCACAGCCTGGCGACCAGCTGGGCTCTGGCCATTTGTCCCCATGACCCGTGTCCTGGTGTGCAGAGGCACCCCTCGGCCCGGATGCCCCCGCGCCTGCCGGGGATGCCGCATCCCACCCTGCCTGCCCCTGTGGTGGGCACAGCTGCTCCCGGAGCCCTGGGGACTGAGGAAGGGGTGGGGGGGACACTCACCGATCTTGGCCAGGCTGGCCACCAGGATCCAGGCAGCCACCAGGCAGGGCGCCTGCACCTCCCGCCACTGCCACCGCAGCAGCTCGGCGCCCGCCGGGGCGGCGGGGCCGGGGGAGGCCGCCGGGGGCTGCATGGCCCCGCGCCGCTCCCCGCCGCTCCCCGCCGCTCCGCCGCGCTCCCGGCCCCCGCCCGCGTCACGCGCACGTGGGGCCGCGCCGGGCCGCCCCCCCCCCCCCGCCCGCCCCACGCCACGGGCTCCGCCCGCCGCTCCTCGCCCCGCCCGGGCCGGGCCCGCCCTGGCCCCCCCGGTACTGCCCTGGGCGCCCCGGTACTGCCCCGGGGCCCCTGCACCTGCCCTGGTGCCCGGCACGGCCCTGCCCACCCCATGCATCCCCCTCCCCCACGGCGCACCTGCCCCGTCCCGGTGGCCCCCGCCCCACCTCGGTCCCCCTGCGCAGGTCCCCCCTGCAATCACGCTGGTGCCTCCGCACCTGCCCTGGTGCCCTCTGCCCCATGCCAGTGCCCCTGCGCCTGCCCCAGCGCCCCCTGCCCCACAACGGATACCCCTGCCCCTCCCCTGCTGCCCCTCACCCCATGCCAGTCCCTTGGCTCCTGCCCGGTGCTCCCTGCATCACCCTGGTCCCCCATGCCCTCCCCTGGTGCCGCTGCTCTGCCTGAGTCCCCTCACCCTGGCTCAGTCCTCCTGCACCCACCAGATTCCCAGTCTCCCCACCCCACCCAATCCCCCTCCCAGCCCAGCCCCTTTTGCTGCCAGATGAGAGCACCCAGCCCTGCCCCAGCCGCTGCCTGAGCACCAGCCTGGGAGCACCCCAGGAGGGCCCGCATGGTTCCTGGGTCCCCCTCACCTCCCCAGCCCCTCTCAGACACCCCTAAAAGCTCCCACTTGCCCACTGACCCTGGGCCATCCCCTCTGCTCTGGGAGGTGCCCCATGTCCCACATCCCATCCCCATGGCTCCCAGATCCAGGATCCATGTGCTGAGCAGGCAGCAAGTGCCCTGGCAGCCAGGGAGCAGGGATGCTGCCTGGCAGGGGGCAAAGGGACACTGGCAGAGACCTTCATGGAGAGCCAGCTCTGAGCCGTGTCCGTGTGTCCCTGGAGCCAGGACAGAAGGACACCTTGGCTGGGCCAAGCCCTCTGGCTGGTACTGCCTATGGCACGGGCACCCTCCAACACTGAGTGCCAGGCAGAGCCCGCTGGCCAGAGGGGAATGGCCTGCAGGACACCTCCCCGGCAGCCTCGGCAGTGTCGCCTCTTCCCATCTCTCTGACCCGGCACAAATGTGCTGGAAATGTTTGCCAGTGGAAGAAAACAGCTGGGGAAAGCAGCCTGCTGCTGCCACCCCCTGCCAGCAGGCTCCTGGCAGGAAAAGCAGCACAGGAATGGTCTCTCAAGGGCTGCCACTGAGAAGACGTTGCCTCCCGCTCCCCTTTTAAGTTGTCAAAGGTGTAATTAAATCCCCCCTTGGCTTTGCCTCCCCCAGGCTGGTCACGCCCTGCCGCCCCGGCCTCGTGGACCCGGCTTGGGCTGCTGCCTGGGCGTCTCTGCTGAGCTCCCCCCAATCTGCTCACACCTCACCCCTACAGGGAGCCCAGGCTGGAGCCAGGAGCGAGGGGAAGGCTCCCTGCCCACAGCTCCATCGCATTGGGCCATCGTCACGGCACAGGTAATCAGTCAAAAAGAAAGTAAAATCGCCTTTGCCTTGCTGGGTTGCGCTCAGTGTGCCCAGCAATGCTTTGTGCCGAGTTCAAGAGCGATGAGACCTTCCCACGTCCCCAGTCCCATCCCTGGTGCAGCCATGGTCCCCCCTGGGTCCTCCCGGGGGTCCCGGCTCTCCTTTACGTACTCCTTTCCAAGCCCACCTTAGCAGCAGTGATGAACACTACATGATCCATCTTGGACGCCCTCGGTAGCATCAACACCTTGGGTGCGTAACGCCCTCGTCAGCATCAACACCGGCCTCAGAGGCTGCCCCGCTGCTGGGTTGGTACCGCTGCACCCCTGGCTCGCGGCTGCCCGGGGCAGGGCGGCTCATCCCTCCGCCGCTTTCCCCCCTGCCCCAGAATGGGGAGGTTCAGCCAAGCTGCCCACCCGTGCTCCAGTTCGCCCGGGGCGAGCAGCCCACCAAGCACCCCGGGGCAGCCCGGAGCATCCCCGCCCACCCGGAGCCCCCCGCGGCCTTGGAGCACGCCCGACGCCGGCGCGTCCCGGCCGAGCACGCCAGCGGAGCGTCCCCCCGGGGCGGGAGGCAGCTGTGGGCGGGCAGCCCCCGCTGCGCCGCCGCGACGCCCGCGGGAGGGCGCGCCGAGCTCCGAGCGGCCGCCGCCGGGCGGGGCGGGGCCGGGCGGGGCCGGGCGGGGCGGGGCCTCGCCGCCCCCACCCCCGGCGCAGCGGAGCGGAGCGGAGCGCGGCTGCTGCTGCTGCCGCTGCCATGGCGGAGGCGGCGGTGCCGTGCCGGGTGCAGTACCTGGAGGACGCGGACCCCTTCGGCTGCGGCAGCTTCCCGGAGCCGCGGCGAGCCCCGGTTTACGCCGTGGTGGAGGCGCTGGCCCTGGGGGCGCAGCTGCCCGCCCTGCACCGCCTGCTCGGGGCCCCGCTGCCGGTGAGGGGGAGCGGGGGGCGGGCGGGGAAGGCACCGCTCAGGCACCGGGCGGGGGGGCATTGTCGGCTGGAAGGAGCGGGGAGGCGAGGGACGGGGCGGTGTGTCCCCGCCGGAGCCCGGGCAGCGCTCCGGGGGTGAGTCACGGCGGAATCCGTGTGCTCCTGCGAGAGATGCCAGTTCTCGGCCGGTCCCGGATGAGTCGGCGAGAAGGAAGAGGATGTGCTTGCTCACAGCAGACAGGAACCCGGGCAGGGGGAAGCAGGATGAGGCAAGGCGTCCATCCCCGTGTTGTCGGGGCTGAGCCTGGCAGCATGCTCCCACCCCAGCATCCCCCTTCCACACCGGCTACCGTGAGCAGAGCTGAGCCTCAACGGGAGCACATAAGGCCGGGGACCCGGCCAGCGTCCATGCTCGCTGCAGCCCGTGGGCCTTGGGGAGTCGACGGTGGAGCCAGAGGGCCTCCAACCCCTCACCTCTCTCGTTCAGCAGCCAGCTTTGCCACCAGAGAGCAACGCGGAAATTCGTGCTGAGCAATTTCCTGCGGCCGGGGTGGGCGAGCAGAAGGCCTGCGTCCCACATGCATCCCTCCCTGTGCTGCAGGAAGGAGCAGGGGATGGCCAGGAGGAAGGGACGAGGTTGAAGCAAGGTGTTGTGTCTTGCTTGCGTGCCCTCAGGCCTGATCCAGGCTGGAAAAGAGGGGCTGGGGAAGATACCCCACCATCCTGGGTATCTTCTGTTGGCGTGATGCTTTCAGAGCATCCTTTACAGGATGAGGACAGGCTTGTTTTCCTCCTTACGAACACAGGACCCAGCAGAGCTTTGACGATGGCTGAGCATCTCTGTCTTGCAGGAGTGCAGGCAAGGGAGGCAGGGACCCAGACAGGCAGAGGAAGCATACCCTGCCTGGAGCCAGATGGGAAAGCCAAGGGCTGCAGGAGGGGGAAATGGGCTCGGTGTGCCTGGCACCAAGCTTGCTGGCCTGCCAGGGGAGGGGGGATCACTGTGAGACCTTTGCCTGCACCAAAAAAAACTCCTTTTTATCCCCCTTTTCATTTTTCTTCGAGCAAAGCAGCAGCGTCTCACGTCGTCGCCGTCATGGGATTTTTAGGCGGTGACTAAACGGAGTTTGTTTGGGAACAAACAACCCGAGACATGACAAGTGGAGCAAACTCAAATTTCAGGCATGTGCTCTCCTCCCCAGGCAGGAGCTGGCTGTAACAGGATCACCAGCCCAGGGTGCTGCCGTGGTGGCACGGGAGGGGCTGGACGTAGCGTTCCCGAGGGCAGGAGCGTTGCAAGGAGGTCCTGTGGCTGGCAGGGGCGTGTTGATCCTGGGATTTCAGGCTCTGTTCTCTGCCTAAGCCAATCTCTGGATGTTTTTTTCTGTAGTTTCCCTGCATCACCCCATGACCCTTGGCAAAATCGCAGGCGAGTGGCTAGGACCCTGCTCTGGATTTATAAGCCAGATTCCTGGTTTATATAGGTTATAAGGGTTATAAACCATGCTGCTTTTATTACACAGAGCTTTCTGAGCCAGCAAGGGCTGCAGTACATCCCGGCCTGACAAGCTGGGATGCTGGCTGGGGTTTGCATGAGCCGATGTCTTCATCAGGAGCCCCCTGCAGCAGGATTTACACCCTGTGGCATGATGTTGGTCTCCCGAACCACCTGGTTCAATCTAAATTCGCAGACGTTGTTACCATGGCACAACCAGCCAAAACCTCCCTTGGTACCCTTTGTGCCAGGGCTCCATTACTCGCCGTCCTAAAATTAGTAAATGAACAGTCGGATTTTTCCAAGGAACCGGCTGTAAAAAAATTTAGCTAGGGATGCCCAGTGCCAGGCTTGTCTTGCTGGGCAGCATGCCTGGAGCTGCAAAGCACTGGGAGGAGGATGCAACGGCTGGGAGCGAGCTGGGCTGGGGGTCCCCGCATCACTGGAGGAGGACCAAACCGCAGGCACCCAGGGGATGAGCTGCCATGGGGGACCAGCTGGGTCCTGCCCTCCCTGGATACAGCAGAGCTGCTCCCTGAGCTGGGAACAGCCTAGAGATGACAAACAGGAGGCTTCTCGTGCCGGCATCACTGCCTTGAACAGCCTGTCCTGCCCCATGACACCCTTGGTGCTTCCTCTCCCTGAGCGCGACCTGCTGCTGATGACTTTTTCATGCTCTCCGGAAAGCATGTTTGTGTTTGAAAATACCTTCCCGCTTTGTTTGCTGCCGCTGCATTGTTCTGCTCCAAGCCGATACTATCTTCTCCTGCTTTCCAGCATTTTTCTAGTACCCTTAGGTGCTGCTCACGCTGGGTGTGGGGGTTTTCTGAACCTCCACAGGCAGGTTTTGGCGGGGCAGATTTTTTTTTTTGTCTGTCCTTTTGGTCCCCAAAGGCCACTGCACTCCCTTGCCTCCGGCACTATCTCACCTCTGAATCTAGGGATTTTTCCAAACAGTTGCAAAACCCAATGGGCTGGAGCTTTGCTTTACCCTTCCTGCCCCAGAAACCTGGGGAAGAGCAAACAGCTCGCTGGCCTTGATGCCATAAGCTTGCCCTCCCACTTGCTGCAAACTCTTGGGCTTGATAGAGGAGAGCCGCTGGCATGACCTTGATGCATGCAGCATGCAAGCCCCATCCCACCAGCTCTGCTTGTCCTCTGTTTCCTAAGTGGCTTGAGGGGCGCTTCACCAAGGGTCTTTGCCCCTCTTAACCTTTGGCAGGCACAAAAGTGGTGAGATGGGGTCATCAGCAGGCTTCGAAACTCTGCCATCTGCTTCTTGCCAATGCTCAGAGCTGAGTGTTGGTGCTTAGCAGCCTCCAGTGCTCCCTGGCTCCCAGCATGGTCCTCGCATGAATCCTGGGACAGGAGCTGCAGCCAGGCATTCGTGCCATGGGATGCTGGCTGCTTGCCAGGACTGGGGTCCTCCCACTATTGATGAGAAACGAGGGATCTGTTAATGAGCAACAAGCCTGGCTGGAGGAGCTTCGAGAGGGACATGTGCGAGTGAGTGTGCAGTTCTGGGCCAAGTCTGGGTGACCTCCAGAAATCCCTCCTGGCCTGCGTAATTTTTTATTTTTTTCCCCCGTGATAAGGCAATGGCAGTGCTCCCATCCACTTGTTGCCATCCATCAGGTAGGAGCAGGCAGGAGGCAGCAACCGAGTGCCCTGGCAATAAACACCCCTCTTAGCCCTGAAACCAAATCGCGGTGACTGGCTTTGGTGGCTGGCTGGGTTGCTCCTCGTGGGCAGAGGCTTGTGATGCCAGGTGTTTCTGACCTGACGGTGCCTTGTGTTTAACTGCTGCCTCAAGCTTGAGTGCTACCTTGGCTGGAGCAAATAATACATATTTCTGTAATTTCCCCCATAGCCTTCCTAGAAGAGCCACGGCAACGTTGGAAAATTGTGGTTACTGCAAAAAGAAAGTGTTAGAGAGAGGGGGGAAAAGTGTTTCCTCTGCTGGCAGATAAAGAGGATATTCACTGCCCGGCCTTGGAGCATCCTCCTGTGTGCGGATGCCGTGATAGGGGTGAGCAGGAAGATGTGATGCCGTGGTGAGTAGTGCGAGTGCAGCTGTGGGTGGAGGATGCCTCCATCTCGGAGGTGGAGGTATCTCCATCATATCCCCATGGTGTGGGGTAGGGGGCAGTCCCGCTGCGGGGGAAGCCGGTTTTCCCTGGGGACTTGCTTGCCTGGCATGTGTGTCCTTGCTGAGCTTTGAAGCCAGCCACAGCTGTTTGGTGTTGGTAGGATCAGGAACATCCACATGTTTCCATTTTCCCCATGTCTCAGATTTGAGGCAACAGGGTGGATGGAGGACATCAGTGCTGTTGTGGGGTAGCTGGGGCTCCCAGGAGCCACGGGCTGGAGGTGTGAGCGTGGGATGCTCTCCTCCTACCCCAGCTCCGCTTTGTCTGCAAGTCCCCATGACCCTCAAAGCCCAGCTCATTTTAAAATGGTTTTACAGGTAGGAGGCAGATGGATCACAGCCATCCTGTGCCGAGAGCAGCGTGACCCCAAGGTCCCGGCTCATGGTTCAAAACCTCATCCAAGGGCACGGGGGTAACCCTGGCTCCGGGGCAGTTGGTGTTCCCTGGCGCAGAAGTGCTGCCCTGGGATTCAAAAATCAGGCAGGGCAGCGTGAGCCTGGGACAGCCCAGCTTCATCCCCAGGGGCTGGTGCTTGCCAAGGGGGGTTGCAACCAAACCTAGGCCTAGCACTCAGAGCATCCCTTGTGGGGAGCACTGCCAAGCTTGCATGGGAAACATGCGGGGTCATGTCCCAGGGGCTTGGCCTCCCCCGCCAGCTGGGATATGTCACTGGCCCTGGTAGGAGCCGGGGATGTTAACTCCGGCTTGCCGGGGCTCTGGCAGCCTAGAGAAGGCAAAGCTTTTGTGCTGGAGCTGTGAGTTGCTCTTCGCTGTGTTTGAGTGCCCAGGAGGATGCAGGGATGCCTGAGGGGATGCAGGGATACCCAGGAGAGCCCTTTCTCCATGCAGGAATTGAAGCTTTCCCCAGCAAGCAAACCTTGTGTGGGGTCAGCATTAGCAATACCTGCTGCAGAGGCAGAGCTGGCAGCCAGACATGCTGGCCCGGTGCCAGTTGCCTGTGTTTGGTGCACGTTGCCATGGCCGGCTGGCATGGCCAACCGGGAGGTGGAGCAGGACACTAACAACTGCATCCAACCCGACGGCAGTACCCTGCCAAATTGCCTGTTATCCTGAGGCTTAGTCAGGGTCATTAAGTATTTTAATGCAGGTGGCATTTTTCCTTGCCCTCTGTTTTAACATCATGCTTGCAGTGAAGTCATACGTCTGAGGTCTAGCACAATCTTAGGACTCAAGGAGATGGGGCTTTCATGGAAAGCAACACCAGTGAGGTGCAGGAGCCATACCCAGCATTGCTGTGCGTTGCCAGCCTGCCCGAGGGTGGCCAGGGCAGGGTTTTATATAAAACCCAATAATAGGATTTTATCCCCAGTCCTCAGCTCTCCATGTGGTTACACAGCACTGCTGTGCATCAGTTCCTCGGAGGTGGGGTGAGCTAGGAGACAGGGGGCTGCAAACACTTCAGGAACAGGACCAGATGCGCTGGGGTGGCAGGGGTGCTGGCAAGGCTAGGCAGGCACTGCCTTCCCTCTGCCTTCAGTCATGCCTGGAGGGCAAACTGCAAACTGCCCCATGGGGAGTTCACCCAGGAGCCCTGCCTGGGTGTTGCTGGGTCCCAGGTGGCTCAGAGGCTTTGTGGGTGCCGTGCCTGGAGCACCTCTGGGTGCTGTGCCCGCTGGCTGGGGTGCACTGTGGGTGCTATGCGCTGACTTTCGGGGGAGGTGTCCTTGCCACAGCCTTGCCTCGGGCTGTGCTTTTCCCCATCCCGCTGGAAGATGCTATGCGGCTGTGTGCTGAGCCAGAGGCTGCGTCAGCCAGGGGACATCCCTGTGAGATTTGCCCTGTTTTGGGGTGTCCCTGGCTGGGCCAGGTGCCTTGGCAGTTCCCACAGAGCCAGTCCCTGCAGGTGGAGGCAATTCATCTGCCCAGGCGAAGGCACCAGCCCAGGGAGGAGACGGATCCTGCCCTGGTCGCACCCTGGCTGACTAAGGGGAGCCCGAGGGAGCGGATCAGTCTCTTGCCTTGGCTTCTGCCCAAAGGATTGCCAAGGAGCCCGGCGGCAGCAGGGCCGCCCTCGTTCTGCCTTTTCCCAGCCTGGGGCTCCATGTTTCTCTCCAGTCTGCCACTGGGCTGGCGTGGAGGGTGCTGTGGCATCTCTCCACAGGACCAGCGCTCGGGCACCCTGCTCCAGGATGTGGCTGCCTGCTGGGTTCAGTGCAGGCAGGAGGGGTGACTCGGGGATGCTGCATCCTCTGGGAGATGGGAGGACCGTAGTGGGCACAGGGGCTCAGCTGGGCTGTCTGCATCCCCAGCTGGAGGACTGCACGCTCCAAGTCTCACCCTCCGGACACTACCTGGACCTTGACTTGTCCCTGCTGGAGCAGAAGGATGATCTGGAGGGTTTCTATGAGGAGGTCAGGTGAGGCATGTGGGGTGCCCGAGCCCTCTGTGGATGGGACATGGGCACCCCACGTGTGTGTGAGCACTGGGGGCCATGGGCGGGGGGCTGCGGGCTGCAGTGGTCCTGCTGCAAGTGCTCATGCGGTGTTTCCCCCCACCCTAGGAAGGGGAGACGGCCAACTCTGATCCTGCGCACGCAGCTCTCTGTCCGAGTCCATGCCATCATCGGTGAGTCAGGGATGCTTCTTCCTCTGGGGTGGCATGGGTCCGGCATCTTGACTCCCCCCGGATGGTGGGGCTTTGGTCCCCACAGTGAGTTTTGGACAGGCTTTTTGTGATGGAGAGAGGGAGCGATACAGCCCAGGGCTGCTCCTGCCCCATAGCCCCCCCAGAGGTGCAGGGGACATGGTCCCCATGCAGCTTGTGGGGACCCAGTGGGTTAATCCCCTCCATCCTCAGAGATCAGGACTTTTGCCTCTTTGGCTGGGAGATACTCTGGGTCATTGAGGCGAGCTCTAAATATAGCTTTGCAGGATACAAACAAATAGCTCGAGCACAGCAGAAAGTGCTGCCGCAGCTTTGGGCAACCCACTTGGAGGTCCTGCAAAATATTTGGGAGTCTCAAGCCTTTTTTTCTCCTTAGCAGGAGAGGAAAACAAGTGCTGAGCAGAGCAATGCCAGCCGGGCATCTGCTTCCTGAGTGGCACGGGAAGGGGCACAACACGGAGCCCTCTCCCTGCAGGAAGGCCGGGGTTGGGGTTGTGCTCTTTGCTGGTGGTTCCCAGGCTCTGGCTGAGCCCCGGGCTGTTCTGCTTTCCCTCTTGACTGTTCTGCTTTCCCTCTTGACTGTTCTGCTTTCCCTCTTGGCTGCTCTGACAAGCTGATAAGCGAGCAGAGGAGGCTGCTGGGACCTCCTGTTTTACAGAGCCCTTGTCAGCATGTCTGGAGGGCTCCTTGGACAGTTTGTTTTTGCCTTGTTACAACTCAAAAGCTGACCCAAATAACTCAGGATGCTTGGACAACTCAATTTTTGGATGCGGGAAGCACTGGCTCCTGATGCCTTTGGTCTCCGCTAGTTTAAGCAGGACTTTCCAGCTTCCCATTGCCCTAGCTGGTGCATGCTGGCTCCTGCCCACAGGCACTGTCCCTGTGAGCATGTAGTCTCCATCCAGCCTCCAGCCTGGTGACCATCCTTTTGTCCCCGAGTAGCCGGTGTCACACTGCCGTCCTTCCTGTCCCCATGCTGCGGCTCTTCCCAAGCCACGGGGCTGCTGGGAGCTCTGGGACCATGCCAGGGCTATGCCCGGGGAGGGACGACTAAAAGTAGCTCTGCCTCCTGGCCATGTTCCTGTTTCGGTTCTGCACAGGAAACCAGAGGGGATATTTATGTCATTGCTGGGCAGAAAAAAAAGGAAATAGGGAGGTGGCAGGGCTGAAATAAGTAGTTGTGGAGCTGCAGCTGCTTTCACCCTGCATGTCCGACAGCCAGGCAGTGCTGGCATCCTGGGGTGACAGCACAGGGGTTGAGCTGGGATGCATGGCTTTCCCAGGCAGCTAGGAGCATTTTGGAGCCCCGGTTCAGCAGCTGGCCCCTGCGGGTCAGGCTGTTACGCTGCATCTCTCCTTTCCTTCCAGAGAAGCTGTACAACTCGCAGGGGCCGGAGCTGCGGCGATCCCTCTTCTCCCTCAAGCAGCTCTTTCAGGTACGGTGATGCTGGCGCGGTGGGAGGCTTGGGGGGAGCTCCCCTGGGGCTGTCTGCCTGCCCCTGCCTCCCACGCTGCAGTAATGCCTGGCTTTCACCCTGCAGGAGGACAAGGACCTCGTGCCAGAGTTTGTGAACCTGGATGGGTTGACATGCCTGATCAAAGTTGGGGCAGAGGCTGACCAGAACTACCAGAATTACATCCTCCGAGGTTGGTATTTGGGTACAGGGCATCTCTCTTCCCTGGGGAAGAAGGCTGGCGCTCAGGGGGGTGAGCAAGCAAGTTTGCATGGGCTACCTTGCAGGCAGCTGCCAGACCTTGCCCTCGTTGTGGCGATGCTGCATGGGGCTGGGAAGGCCCTACCCCTGCCTGCTGCAGCCCTGCCTGCCACACAGTGACCCTGCCCACTCTCTGCCTTGCAGCCTTGAGCCAGATCATGCTCTTTGTGGATGGGATGCAGGGTGTCATCAACCACAATGAGACCGTCCAGTGGCTGTACACGCTGTCAGGAAGCCCGGTAAGCTCCTGCTGCCCTTGGGGGTCAGCCTGTGCCTGCTGCTGCACCCCATTTCCCTGCCTGTGGCTGTCCCCTTGCACCATCCCTCAGGGGATTTACCCCACACTGCCTTTGGGCTTGGTGCCCTGGTACCTTTGGGTATGTTGGGTCCTGCTCCCCACCAGGGGTCACCCAGGGTCCCCCAGAGCTCCCCATCCTGATGTGACTGTGCTCCAGGCCGCAGAGCTTAAGTAAGAGAGGGTCCTGCTCCGGGTCCGTTCCTGGTGCCCTTTGGCCACCAGCATCACAGCTGCAGGCTGGTCCCTGGCCCTACAGCAAAGCCCCCAGCCCTTGAACATGGGCCCAGCCACCCCGCAGTACCTTGGCATTGCATTGGAAGCCCCCTGCCACCGTCCCAGCTGCCGTCCCTTGTCCCAGTTTCGCCTGGTAGTGAAGATGGCACTGAAGCTGCTGCTGGTGTTCGTGGAGTACACAGAGCCCAATGCCCTGCTCTTCATCCGTGCCGTCAACACTGTGGACCAGGGAAGAGGTGGGTGCAGACCCAGTCACCTGCAAGGTCCCCACTGGGGACGGTGTCCCCCCCATGGCCTGCATGTCGCTTTTCTCAGGCACATGCCCATGGTCCAACCTGATGGCCATCCTGGAGCAACGCAACGGGGCTGACACAGAGCTGCTGGTGTTCACCATGACGCTGATCAACAAGGTCCATGGGGGTGGCCCGGCATCTTTGCGATGCCATGCTGGTGGGGCTCTGCGTGGGTCACACTGGTCCCAGCAGCATCCCTCTGGTCCTGCTCAGACTCTGGCAGCCCTCCCAGACCAGGACACCTTCTACGATGTGACGGACTGCCTGGAGCAGCAGGGCATGGAGCGGGTGGTGCAGCAGTACCTGGGCAGCAAGGGCACCGACCTCGACTTGAAGCAGCAGTTCATGCTCTATGAAGTGAGCGAGGCTTCTGTGGGATCTGGCCACGCGCCATGTCCCATGGCAGCGGGGAGGGCGGGTGCATGGGGTGGCAGGGGTGCCGTGCCCAGTGCCATGCTTCCCCGGCCCCTCTGCAGAGCGCTCTCAAGCTGGAGGATGGTGTGGAAGAGCCTCCCTCAGGGGGACGCAAGGAGCGGAGGAGGACAGATGAGGGCCGGCGCGGGTGGCGATCCCAGGGCAGCTGCCCAGAGCCTGGCCCTGATGCCCAGCCGCTGCTGGGGTCCCCTGGCACCCCAAAGGACCCACCCACCGAGGACACCCCGGCTGTCCCCGCGCCAAGCAGCCCAGCCGAGTAAGTACAGCTGGAGGTGGCCCGTGGCAGGGATTCTCCTGGGATGGTGAAGATGCTGGGATGCAGCATGAGCAGTGCTTGGGTCCATTCCCAGTGCCAGGGTGGAGGGCAGCCCTGCAGGACCTGCTCTCAGTCCCCGTCACATCTTCTTCCAGACCCTGTCCCGGCAGCATCTACAACAGCGCATCCAGTGTGCGGCTGGCCCTGGCCTCCCCCCCAGCTGAGAAGGAGCAGCCCCCAGGCCCCGGCGAGCGCAGTGTCTACAAGTAAGCAGTCAGGAGGGGCTGGGTGCTCAAGGGGTTCCCCCCAGGGCTGTGGGGGGACTCCCAGGGGGAAGCAGGGTCTGGGCAGGCACTGGGGCTGGAGAGAAGCGTGACAGGGGAGTGGGCATCAGAGAGGGTACAGCTAGGGGCTCCAGGGTATCCTTCAGACATTCACGGCTCTGCTCCAGCTCCTCCTCACTGCTCCTCTCTGCCCACGCTTGCCCTCTCCTCTGCCCACTCTTTCTATCTTTCCTTTTGCAGGCTGTGCCAAAGTGCCCCTGTCTGGTAAGTGCCCGGGCTCTGCACGCGTGTGCTCCCTCCCAGTGTGATGCTCCAACGGGAGTGGGCACTGCCCTGCCCCACTCGCTGCCCCACCCCACTCTCTGCCCCTTCCACCCACCTCGCTGCCCCCATCCCTTGCCTGTCCCCCATGAGCCCTGCATGTGGGACCCCAGCCTGCTTCCCCCATTGCCAGCATCCCCCATGGGGTGATGGCACCCTCTGATCCCCACCTTCTGGGGTGAGGTGTCCCTGTTGGGGGTGACACAGCCTGCCCTGGGGCTTGGCAAGGGGCTGGCATCACCATCCTGGTGGCAAACTGGGTGGCTCTGGTGGGGGCGATGGTGCCCTGTCTCGCCAGCACCCAATGTCATGCAGTGCCCAGGCAGGAGGGGACTCACTGGGGCTTTCCCAGCTCCCCATGAACCCCAGGGCCATGGGGTGATGGCGGGGTGAGGGTCCCATGCTGGAGTGCTGCCAGGCAGGTGCTTGCAGGAGGCACGAGCCCTGGGGGGCTGCCGGCAGTGGGAACTAACGCCTGTTTTCCCTCAGGCGGGAGGATGCCCCCTCCTTGTGTGGGGACAAGCCTATTTTGAGGAAGTTTGAGTAAGTAGAGGCATGCGTGTGTCTCCAGGCATGCGCTTCCTCAGGCTGGTGCCCAGCTGGAGGCGTCTGGGCTCTGGCCATGCAGGGCATGAGGAGCAGGAGGGGTCCCCGCAAGTCTCTGCCCAGGCACCCTCCTGGGTTTTGCAGCTTTTGGACAAGGGTTGCAGTGAGCACCACGTCCATTGGGACCAACAAGTGATGGTGGCACCCTGACGGTATGAGCCTTTGGCTCCCATGGGGCTGTGGCATCCCTGTCCCCAAGCTGTGGTGGTATCACATGTCTCTCTGCAGGGCTCGGAGGAGGTTGAATCCTCTAAGTCCCTGATGCGGTGTGGCCAGTGCAGGAGTTTTCTGTGCTGCGGGGCTGGCTGTGCAGTGTGGCATGGTATAGTTTGCCCATCATCCCCATCCCTGCCTTGCTCCTGGCCAACGTCCACCCCTGTCTCACAGAGCTCGCTTCTTGGAGAACCTGGCCGCAGCCCAGAAGGAGAAGATCTCTTCCATGGCCAAGGGACGGTTTGAAATCCTCAGTGATGCTGCACTGGAGCATCCCACCACTCTTGCATGGGACAGGGACAGTGGCACCCCTCAGCCCGGGATGGAGCCACCCAGCATAAGTAGGTGCTGCCGGGGTGTGTGTTCCCAGCTCTGGGCACATCGGGGTCCCTGGGGTGGGTGTTAGTGGCCCATCTGCCCCCAAGCCCACACCTGTGATACCCAGAGCCATGGAGGAGCTGGGTGGTACCTCCCCATCCTGCTCCAAATGCCGGCATCTGAGCACACCCCCCTGCGGAGCAGGACCCAAACTCTGCGTGCAGCCCAGCAGCACCTGCCCACTCCAAGCGGGCTGTCCCAGCCTCTCCCTCTCTCCCTGCAGGGTCTCGCCTGGCTCGGCTGGACACCACTGACTCCTGCAGCACCATCTCCTCCGACACCAAGTTTATGCTGGACATGCTCTATGCCAAGGGCTCCTTGGAGCCGGGGAGGGAGAAGGTCTTCCCCGAGGTCCCGTCATCCCCCCTGGTCCAGGGTGAGGTGGACATGGATGCTGAGGGAGGTGGCAGCCAGGAGCAGGAGGGCACCTGGCTCCATGGCAGGGCTCCAGATTGGCCAGTGGCTAGTGCCCATGCCAAGCTGGCACATACCGTGTCCAGCGTAGGTGCCGAGACCCACACACAGAAGCTGGAGAACACCGGGATGATGGCTATCAAGAAGGACATGGAGCTGACATGGGAGCGCCTGGAGGCCAGCCCCGTGCAGCTGAAGATCAAGGACCTGGACTTCACTGATTTGGGGGAAGAAGAAGACTTCGACATCCTGGACACGGGGCCCACAGCCAATGGCTCCTTCCTCCCTCCCGGCATCGAAGCGACGAGTGCTGGAGCTGTCATGGTTCCCCCTCCACCTCCTGTGGTCCCTGGCTGCCCACCACCTCCACCTCCACCTCCTCCGGTCCCTGGCTGCCCACCACCTCCACCTCCTGCGGTCCCTGGCTGCCCACCACCTCCACCTCCTGCGGTCCCTGGCTGCCCCCCAGGGCTGCCAGGCCCCTCAGCAACAGATGGCCCCTCCCAGGCCAAGAAGAAGAGGACAGTGAAGCTGTTCTGGAAGGAGCTGAAGCAGCTGGATGGCACTGTGGGGCTGGGCAGGTTTGGCCAGGTGACACTGTGGGCGTCCCTGCAGAACATTGAGGTCAATGCTGCCAAACTGGAGCATCTCTTTGAGTCACGGTCAAAGGAAGTGCCAACTTCAAAGGTACCAGTGGGTGGTACCCATTAGCCAAGGGGACTTGAGGGGTGGGAGGAAGTCTGTTAGTTCCTGTGGGGATCCTAGGCATGCACTATCACCCCTACCCTATGCTGAGGATGGGTATCTGCAGCGCAGAGGCTCGGTGGGAACGGTGAAGGGCACTGCGCAGGTTTGGCTCTCCACTGGGTCCCTGATCAGCTCTCTGTGTCCATGGTGTTGTCATGAAGGCAAACCCTTTGCCTGGCTGTCCTCTTTGCAGAAGGCCATTGATGGGAAGAAGGTGGTGGTAGTGCTGGACCCCAAGAGGAGCAATGCCATCAACATTGGCCTCACGGTGCTGCCACCTGTGCATATCATCAAGACAGCCGTGCTCAACTTTGATGAGTTTGCAGTCAATAAGGAAGGGATTGAGGTAAGCACAAGAGAAGCTTGGCCCCTCTAAGGTCCTCATACAGGTCGCTTCGCCTAGCCACGAGGCCTCTATGCCGTGATGCCTGCACTGCCACCCCTGAGGTGACATGTCCAATGGTGACATGTCTGGAGTCTGACACATCCCTCTTTGCCTGCTTTAGAAAATTCTGACCATGGTCCCAACTGAGGAGGAGAAGCAAAAGATCCAGGAGGCCCAGCTGGCCAGCCCTGATGTGCCCTTGGGTTCTGCAGAGCAGTTCCTGCTTGCCCTGTCTTCCATCAGCGATCTTACGGCCAGGCTCCAGCTCTGGGCCTTCAAGCTGGACTATGAGAGCCTGGAGCAGGTACGGAGCCACGTACCCCATCTGCCCTCCATCCTCCCACCGCTGTCAGCCCAGCACTGCTGAGCGCTGAGCCAAGCATGTTCTTGATGGGGGCCAGCCATGTCCAAGTATGGGAGGTGCCGTCCTGGCTGGGGATGGGCTGCAGGTCCCCAAAGCAAGCATGGGCTTGGGTTGACCATGAGGTGCTTGTCCTCATGGGCAAGGGTGAATGCTGAAGCTCCCAAGGGAAAGGGTGGCCAAGGGGTCTCACCTGCCTCTTTCCTCACCCAGGAGATTGCAGAGCCGCTCTTTGATCTGAAGGTGGGCATGGAGCAGCTGGCCAGAAATCACACGTTCAAGTGCATCCTGGCCACACTGCTGGCCATGGGCAACTTCTTGAACGGCTCCCAGGTGAGGAACAGGGTGCAGAAGGACATGGCCTGTCTTGAGTGCTGCAAGGACAGGACCAGCCATGGTGCATGGGTACCCAAGAGGGACCATGGGAAGCCTGGGATGGTGCCTGAGGCTGGGTGGTGTTGGTGGGGGTGCAGTGGGTCTGCAGACTGGAGGTCTGCTGGCGGAGTGATGGGATGGAGAGGCCCTGCTGAGTCCATTGGGGTTTCAGAGCAGAGGCTTTGAGCTGGGCTACCTGGAGAAGGTCTCGGAAGTGAAGGACACGGTGCACCGGCAGTCGCTGCTCCACCATCTCTGCCAGATGGTGGTAGAGAAGTTCCCAGAAACCACTGACCTCTACTCGGAGATTGCTTCCATCACACGCTCTGCCAAGGTGAGGCAAGATAGATGACACCCGGCCAAGGCAAGGGTGTGGGTTCCATGGCTGCCCAGCTCCACCAGCAGAACCAAGGGCTGATGTCTTGCTCTTCCAGGTTGACTTTGATGAGCTGGCCAACAGCCTGGTGCAGCTGGAGCGGAGGTGCAGGGCCTCCTGGGACAACCTGAAGGTGATTGCCAAGCATGAGACCAAGCCGGTGCTGAAGAGCAAGCTGACGGACTTCCTGAAGGACAGCACCCAGCGCATTGTCGTCTTGAAGGTCGTGCACAGGCGAATCCTCAACAGGTTGGTGGCTCAAGGTCGTGGGGACACAGGGGGACACCTGCCACCTGTTGGTGGCCCACGGTGACCAATGTCCCCACAGATTTCACTCCTTCCTGGTGTACCTGGGGTACCCAGCAAGCGTGGTGCGGGACATGAAGGTGACGCCTATCTGTAAGCTGTTGCGGGAGTTTGCCCTGGAGTACCGCACCTGCCGGGAACGTGTACTGCAGCAGCAGAAGAAACGGGCTGCCCACCGTGAGCGCAACAAGACCCGGGGACGGCTCATCACTGAGGTACAGGGATGCTTGGCTGGCTGCCACCACCAGATGTTGCCCCCCCAGGTCCCCAATGCCCACCTCTCCTCCCACTGCAGACCGAGAAATTCTCTGGCATCGCTGAGGCCACTTCACCACCTGCCATGGTGTCCAGTGGCCCCAAGGAGCAGATGGAAGCAGGTCACGAGAGTATGAAGAGCCTGCTGACCTCCCCCACGGATGCCCCTGCCCGCCGCAACCGGGCCAGCCGGGGTAGGAGCGGGGTGGCAGAGGCATTCAAGGCATGCCCGGCTGGCTGGGCACAGCTGATGCCAGCATCCCCATTGTCCCCGTGCAGGGACAGGGCACACCACCCCTGCCCAGGGCTCTCCAGCTCAGGAGGACGTTCCCAGCTCCCCAGACGATGCTTCGGATGAAATCATGGACCAGCTGGTGAAATCGGTGACTCACAACGCCAACCCCCGGCCCTGTGCCAACAAAGAGCGCAGGAGGTCCCGCGGCAATAGGAAGTCCTGTAAGTCCCATCCCTGCCCCTGTGCCCTGTCCCATCTCTGTCCCCATGCACTGCCCCTGTCCTCTGTCCTATCTCTGTGTCCCTGCCCAGATGCTTTTTCCCATCTCTGTGTCCCTGTCTCCTTGCCCTATCCCGTCTCTGTGTCCCTGTACCCTGTCCCTATGCCCTGTCCCATCTCTGTGTCTCTCTTATGTTCTGCCCTGTCCCTGTACTCTGTCCTGTGTCCCTACCCGGATGCTCTTTCCCATCTTTGTGTCCCTGTCCCATCTCTGTGTCTCTGTTCCCATGCTCTGTCCCCATGCCTTGGCCCACTTCTGTGTCCTTGTCCCCATGCCCTTCCTGGCTCCTTCCCCTCTGGCCACCCCTGAAGTCCCATGCTGAGCCCACCAGGCCACAGCAGGAGGTACCCTGAGACCAGACCATGCCACTGCACCCTATTGCTGCCCCTCCCCAGCATGCCAGGGCCACTATGTCCAGGCAGGCAACAAGTGCATGGGGACCCTGGCAGCCAGTGCTGTTCGTGCTGCTAGTGCCATGTTCTCCTCTTCCCCAGTGAGACGGACGCTGAAGAGCGGGCTCAGCGATGACCTGGTGCAGGCACTGGGCCTGGGGCGGGCGCCTGGCATGGAGGTTTGAGGGGGGCCGAGGGGGCTTGTGCAGCTCCCCACCACTGGCAGCCCCCAGGGCAGGATGTGGTGGCAGCCCCTGCTGTTCCAGGACTAGAACGCTCTGCACCCTTGGCCTCACCTTGCTTTTCCCTGCTAGTCTCCAGCTCCTGGAGGTGCAGGCAGCAGGATGGGAGTGATGCCCTGGAGCTGTTCCATGGGGGCCAGGATGGAGGATGCTCGGCGCCCGTGCATGGGCGTGGAGGCTCAGGGTTTGTCATCTCAACAGTATTAGAGGGGTCAAGGGGCTGGACCCAGACCCCACTCTGGGAACTGGGTCTGGCCCGTGGCTGCTGTGGCAATAAAGTGATCTGACATGCTGCCTGTGTCCCTTGTCCCTTTGCCCAGGTCACCCTGCTGATGGGCTGAGATTCTGGAGGCTCTTGATGCCATGGGCTGGAGCAGGCAGTACCAAGAGTGGTGGCAGGAGGGAAGGGGTGATGTTCCCTTCGGCATCCCTGGGGAAGCCATCACCATGGTCCTGAGCAGGACCTGGGTGCTGATGGAGATATTGCAGGGTTGGCCCTGCCTGGGGAGCCCAGTGTCGACATGCCCTGTGGAGCCCTGAGAGGCTGGGGCAATGTGGTACTTCCCCCCACGTGGGCCAAGCCAGCATCCCTCCTGCTGCATCCCCAGCCCTGCTGCCCTGGGCAAACACTTGGCCCACAGCAGCCAGCCCTGGGGCTTGCAGGCACCATCACCCCTCCCAGGGACAGCACAGGGGTCCCCCAGGAGGACCCTGCCAGAAGGAGTGAGGACTGCTCAAAGGCAGGAGCAGAGGCTCAAGTGCAAGGCTGCAGCACAGTAAAATCAAGAGTATATGCCCTGTCTCAAACATCACCTCTCCCTTACAAACTGCTCCTGGGGGATTTTAGCCAGACCAGGACCTGGGTCTGAGGCAGGGCTGTTCCCCTCCTGGAGCAGGTCCAGGGCACAGCAGCCATGTTGCCCCCTGCAAACCTGGCCGTGGCCAAGCTGCAAGCCTCAGAAACATCTCCCTGTGCTTGGCAGAGATAGGCTGCCTCATGATGTAAATGCAGTCAGGGCAGCCTCTGCCTGTCCCCGGGGGGCCTGGGAGATGTCCAGGCAGGAACACATCACCTCCTGGTCCAGCACCCCTTGTGCGGTCCTGGGCACAGATTAAAACCCAGCTGGATGCTGGCCGCAATACTCCCCGCCGGGTGCTAGGTGGTGGGCGGGTACCATTTCTGAGCATCTCCCTCTGCCAGCTGCAGTGCTTTGGGCACTGTCACCCATGGCAGAGGCATTTGGGAATAATGTCAGGTCATCCATCACAGCAGCTCCACCTTGGTGCTGCCCTGGTGCTGCCTCCCCTCCAGCCCTGAATCCTGTGCAGCAGGTCTCTGTGGCTTTCAAGGAATGAAGAAAAACTCTACTGGGCAGGGTAGCTTTTTCCTCCCGGCTAACCTCTGCCCAGGGTTGTCCCTCTCCTGCGAGGCTGGATGTGCCGGTGGCCTCGGAGGAGCTGGGCAGTGCCAGGCCACCCCAGCTTGTGAGGTGCCTGCAATAGTCCCAGGCGGCTTTGGGGACAGGGGGCTGCCATGCCAAGAGCTGCAGGTGTCCCACAGGTGCCCCAAGACATGGTCTGGCTGTCTTCCTCTCCGGGTGCTTGACTTGGGTCCCCAAAGAGAGGATGAAGAGGTCATGAAAGGCAACATTGAGCTGCTCAGATGCACAGTGGGAAGGAGAAAGGGGTATAAAAGCATCTGCACCTGCCCCAGTTATCCAAAGTGATGTTATACATGTGACAACCCCAGGACTGTCACTCCTAAGGGCTCACTGGGGGAAACTGAGGCAGGGTGCCAGTGAATGCCCCCCCCCCCCCCAAGTGGTTTAGTGGCACTCAGGGCAGCTTTGTCCTCAGTGAAGGCCTCCATCAACCTGTTTATTTTTTTCTAGCTGGGTTTTTTTGCAGCCTTGGTGATATTTCCAGGGGGGCCAGCCTGGCCCCAGGCACATGCTGCCCTTGAGCGGCGCCTGAAGTGCTTGGCTTGGCTGTAGTGCAAGCAGCTTATGCCAAAAAAACACCAGGCAGGTGTGCCCCCCCCCCCCCCCCCGGGAAGGAGTGGGGGTGGTGGGACACTGAACTCCTTTGCAAGCAGGTTCACAGGCTGCCATATGCGGCTTGGTGGGGACCCAGGGGATTCGTGGCCTCAGGCATCAGCAGAGCTGGGGTTGGGGTGCCAGGCCCCCAGGAGGATGCTCCAGGTGGGATGTGGTGACCCTGCCAGGGGCACCTCGCAGGCAGCCGGCACCTCCATCCCTGCCTGCACCCGGGCTCAGGCCCTGCATGCCTCCTGCCCACGCCAGCCCAGGGCCACCAGCTGTGTCCTGCTGCCACGAGGGGGCACGGCGGCCACGCACACAGCAAGGCCACTCAAAATAACGCTTCATGTCCAGCCGCTCTTCGGGCACTTGCCCACTGGCCTTCAGTTTGCTGTTCTCCCCTCCCTGGCACCCAGGGGGGCTGCATCCTCCCCCCCGCCCCTCCCCGGCGAGATGTCCTGCCACTTCTGTGTCCCTGACGGAATGACAGCCACGTCCTTGGTCCCAGCCATTTGTCTGGCTGGCGGGGACAGGTTCCTGTCTCCCTGTGCTCCGACATCTCTCCAGCGCTCGTCCCTGGCCCCCATCGCACCCTGGCCCCCTTCCAGGCAGTGGGGAGGAGAAGGGGACAGCAGGGACGAGCCCAGCTCCACTTGCTGTCTCATTTACTCTCGTCTGTAGCAGTTTGTCTGCAGACACCCGCTCCCTCCCCTTACAGAGCCTGTGCTGGAAGATGTCCCCTGCCTCCTCTATCCCACCCTGCCAGCCCTTTCCATGGGACTGTCCCAGTATGGGGTCCTCTTTGCTGCCACGCTCCAAGGTTGGCTCCAGCCTCGTGCCGCACGGGCACATCCCCACTGCCTTCCTTGAGCTCAAGGGGGGTACCACCCGCAGTCCTGGGCTCATGGCTGCCACAAAGCCCCACCACCTCACATAAGAAGCACCATTCCCACCAGGGACAGCACAACCTCACCTTTGCACATGGGTTGAAGCCATCCAGAGTGCTTCTTGCAAACACCGGTGCACTCTGGCCACCTTCCAGAAGCATC
The DNA here is from genome assembly GCF_030463565.1 of Pelecanus crispus. Lineage (NCBI taxonomy): Eukaryota > Metazoa > Chordata > Aves > Pelecaniformes > Pelecanidae > Pelecanus > Pelecanus crispus. The sequence continues at coordinate 26,219,803 of NC_134650.1, forward strand.
ATGATCACCTGTCCCCCCTCCAAATTCCTCCTACTGTCTCAGCTGGAGGACTCCTCCTCTACTTCCTGGTCCCAACCCTCTTAAGCAACCCTAGACTGGCAACATGCTCCATTCTGCAGCCACCTTCCCCAGCAGGACGGAGGCGTTGGACAGGAACCAGGACACAGCTGCCATGATCTACTGCCCTCTCCCTTGCGGGCAGATGCAGCAGGATGTCACCTGGAGCATGGCCCAGCCAGATTTCCCTGGGATCTGTCTTGCGGACAAGGGGGAGCCACATTTGCCCTGTCCCCATCACCCTAATATCATGGTAGATGCCCTGTGATGAACATGGGAGAGATGGGAGATAGGAGGGTGATGCTGGGCTGGCAAAGCAAGCCGAGCATAGGTACCGTGCATGCCCGAGGAGATGGGGGATGCAGAGTACCAGGCATTAGCAGAGCTGGGAGCACTTTCGAGTGTCACTGGCCCTTCCCAGCCACACCAAAGGAGCAAGGTCCCTGCAGCCCAAAAGCAGCTCTTGTTTGGAGAACTGTGGTGCAGAAAGCCCAGCTGGTGAAGGGGCTGCCAAGGCTGCGTCGGCAAGCAGGTACAGCAACACAGGGTCCTCGCCGGGCTGGAAAACCTCAAGGTCAGGCTGGGGAGCGGCTTCCCAAAGGTGAAACCTCTCCCTAAGCCATGAATGTGGCTTGAAGCAAAGCCGTGTTTTGTAAATACCTGGAGATCCTGCACAACCTGAAAAAAACAAGTCAGAGACAGGAATTTTCCAAAGATGAGGGGATTTGCAGAGAGCCAGTTCTGGGGTCAGCGCTTGGCTGGGTGCTCCATGCTACCAGCAATGCTGTCCTGGGGAGCAGGCCTGGTACTCCCCGAAGGAGCTGCTCCAGCTGCAGCAACCCAGGAGCAGAAAGGTCCTGCCAGGAGCTGGGGAGAGGTTTGGGCTGTGCCCACCATCCAGCTGAGGTGCATTCTCCCCCACAGATGGAGAATCGAAGCCTGGGACCCAGGCTGATCCCACCAACATGGCACCAGATGTGTGGGATGATGGGCACAAATGGCTACCCGTGTTTTACAACAGCAAAACATAAAGCAAGCCCCCAGAAAAGTCCTCGGTCATGTCCCAAAGTAAGTTGGAAACAAGGGATGGAAAGTCCTGGGGGAGAAGATCCCAGCACAAGGAGTTAAGGCGGCTTCTTGGGCAGCTGTGGCTCAGGTTGGCCATGCTGTGGGAAGTGTCTCCCGGCTAGGCTTTGGTAGACCCGTTTTTCCATGCCCTGGGCTTGGAGAAGGATAATGGGGACATTAAAGTGTTAGGTGCAGGAAAGGTTTCCTGGAGCTGAGCCTGGCTTAGCTGAATCACAGCCACCTGAGGATCTGCCCTCCCTGGACAAGAAAGCCACAATAACAGAGACCTCCTGCTCCAGCAGCGAAGTCCAACCAGAACCAGTAGAACAGCACAAGTTCAGTGGTAGGACACAAATATTTGATGCTGGGAGTAATTAATCACTGTGCTCTGCAACATGCTTTGGGTCAAAATGAGAGTTAATTCCAGGCAGTGCAATGGCCTTTGTCACCCCTGAACTGTCTCCAGCCCCAGGCACCAACAGACTCCAGTGTCCCACATCTTCACCGCGAAGAAGGATGGACCCGCATCCATCCCAAGGGCTCTTAGAGGACATGGTGTGGGAGAGAAGGAGCCCCATCTGCTTTACTTAGCAAGGGACATTTCCAGCATCCCCTTTCCCCTGGGCTTGATGGTCCATGGTAGGTGCCCAGCCCACAAGTGACATCCAAGGAGGTCCCAGCCCCATGGTCCCCTCTCCTGAGACAAATGCTCCCAGGGAAGGACTATGCCCTGTGGCCTGTGAGAGGAAGCAAGCGCTGACACAAGTCTTCATCAGCGCCAAACAGACAAAAGTGCCCTGTTAGGCTCTCGACTGGGTGGTGTTAACTAAGGAGATAATAGCCATGGAAGAAGGGCTTACTTGCTGTTTTGGAGAAGATTAAGTACCTGTGGGAGCAGCATGGATGAATCACATCCCTCATGGGCTTAGAGCCCCTGGAAATGGCTCGTGGCACTTCGAAAACAATGTCATGAATCTTCTGCAGATGAGATTAGGGAGTGGAACAATTATCTCAAAACCTGTTAGTCATGGGAGGCTCCACTGAGCTGGAGAAACAGCCTGGAGCAAGGGGAGCACTAGGAAGATGTGGTGTGTGTTCCCCCCTGGCCAGGGACCTGCATGAGCAGCCCCAGGAAGGCTGTGGGAGGTGGCTGTGGTCCAACCAGCCCCACTTCCCCTGAAAAAGGTGAACTCTTAATTAGCAGAACGGGTATGGAAGAACTCAAGTAGGTCAAAAGGTAATAGGGCTATCACCAGTGTTTCCTAACAGCGCAGCATGGCTGGGAGGCAACCTCCGGTGTTGAGCAATGTGAAGATGAACAAGGCCAGGCACTGTCTTCAAAGGAATAGCCACCAAGGTCATCCTAACCACACACTGGCCTTTTTGGGGCAAGCTGGGGAATGGCCAAGGTTGGCAAAGGGTGCCAGTGGTCCAGCTCCACTCCACCAGACCTCTTGGTGAGCACATCCACGGAAAGCCCAGACTGTGGCCAACAGAGCACACCATGGCTATCTACAACCCATCTTGAGGTGTCCCACAGGAAGGGCATCCCAAGACCATGCATGAGGAGCTCTGGAAGGGATGGATGAACAGACATCCAACCCAGCTCTGAAGGAGATGTGTGAATTCATGTTGCAATTTGGGAATGGCCGCATCTGCCCTTGTTGAAACACTGTCATCCGTATGGACTCTATGATCTGGCTGTCCCTGTAAAGCACCGTATCCCTGACCCTGCTCCCTTCCATGCCCCAGCAGCTCTAGCTCAGCCGGTGTGGCAAGGGATGCTCTCTCTGGAGACTACATCTTTCAAAAACAGTCTTTCTCCAACAGGATTTTTCAAGCCTTGGTGAAGTGATGGGTGGGGATGTTTAACAGGGTCCTCTTCAGAGCCCAAGTTCCCTGAGGCTCTGCCTTGTGGCCACCTCCATCATTTTCACAGAGTTCAGCAGCCCAGTGCCGCAAGCGAGCGGATTCCTGTGGGAGAGCCCACGACCATGTTGTTGGGAACATCCCTCCTCCAATGCTACCTTGCCAGCATTGCTGGCATTCCCCTGCCTGGAAGAGCAGGGCTGTGAACCCAGCCGCATCCCACCACCACACCCTGGCAAAACCACCCCAGCCTGTTTGACACTGCACTTCTGCAGCACTGCCACCACCATCGCTGCTGATGAAATGTGTTTTTCTGCTGGTACCAGGTGGGTCGTTTCCAACAAGGATGGCACAGGCACCCACTGCCATTGCCACCACCGTGCCAGGGCTCACAGGGTCTGGCAGGGGTGGCCAGCACCAACGACAGTCCAGCTGGCAGAGCCCAGCTCCTCCAGGATCAGAGACCAGTGTTGATGCTGGCACACAAAAGCCTCTCACCCTCCACGCGGACGGCACCAAGGGGCAGGCCCACGGCAGGGACGCACGAAGGATCACCAAGTACAGAGACTTGGTGAAATATTAAAGCAGGTGCTTAATAAAGCGAGCCCAGCAGCAGCAATTACCCTGTGTAATAAACCTGAAAAGGAGAGGACTTTGTCCCCCCAGCTGGGGTGGTGCAGGGATCTCCTGCCGGCACTCACCGGAGTTGGCACAGACCTGGTGCCTGGTGCTGCACGGCAGGGCTTCCCTCGAGCCTTAAGGCACCAGCTGGGGCAAGCCAGGAGCTGACCTTCCGGCACGGCTTGCCGTGCCGCAGCCCCAGAATAACACTGGGTAGCTGGGTGGCAGGGTGCTGCCTGCTCCGGGTGGCAAACAAACAGCAGGGTGCTGAGAAATGGTTTGGGATCACCCAGGGATTATTAGCCCCACGTCATAGGGAGCAGCTGGGAAGGGAGCGTGGCTGGCCAAGGCAGTGGGACCCAGGTGGCACATGGCCCAGCACCCGTATGCTGCTCCCCTAGCAGACCAGCAGGTCCTGGGGACACCACCCTGTGAGGGGAGACACCGATGGAGGGGTGGCCCTGGGGGGAGGCTGTGCCCTGTGCTCCCTCTGTCCCAGTGGGACATGGGCACTGGTGGGACTGGTTCTGGCTCTGGCAGCAGGCAGGGGACCTGCCCTCCTGCAGAGCAGGGCTGAACGCACTGCTGCTTCCTGCCAGGAAGCTCTGCCCAGCATGGGCACCTAGCCAAGCCATGCCAGGCTGAACCAAGCTGAGCTGAGCTGTGCTGAGCCATGCCATGTCGAGCAGTGCTGAACTGAGTCGAGCTGTGCCTGCCTAGGCGGCATGATGCCCCAAGCTGTGCTGAACTGAGCCGAGCTGAGCTGTGCTGCAGGTGGCATGACGTCTCGTGACGTACGAAACCAAGTCAAGCCATGCTGAGCCAAGCCGAGCTGAGCTGAGCTGTGCCTGCCTAGGTGGCATGATGTCCCAAGCCATGCTGAACTGAGCCCAGCTGGGCTGTGTCAAGTTGTGCTGAACTGAACTGAGCCAAGCTGAGCTATACCTACCTAGGTGGCATGATGTCCCAAGCCGTGCTGAACTGAGCCGTGCCGAACAGAGCTGTGCCTACCTAGGTGGCTTGATGTCCTGAGACGTGCTGAGCCGAGCCAGGCTGCAGGCGGCATGATGTCCTGAGCCATGCTGAACTGAGTCGAGCTGAGCCATGCCAAGCCCTGCTGAGCTGAGCCGTGCTGAGCCGAGCCGAGCCGAGCCGTGCCAAGCTGAACCGTGCCTTCCTAGGTGGCACGGTGTCCTGAGCCATCCTGAGCCGAGCTGAGCCGAGCCGAGCCGTGCCGAGCTCAGCCGTGCCTACCCAGCCGGCGCAATGTCCCTAGCCGTGCTGAGCTGAGCCGGGCTGAGCCGAGCCGTGCCGGTGTCCCGCCGCGCTCCGCGCTGCCGGCCCCAGCCCCGCTGCCCCGGAGGGGTGCCGGAGGGGTGCCGGAGGGGTGCCGGGCCGGAGCCGGCGGTGCCCGGCGCCCCGGCGCGGGCCCGATCGTCTCCCATTGGCGGGGCGGGAGCGGCCCCGCCCCTTTCCCACCGCCTGGGCGGTTATAAACGGGCGCGGCGGGGCCGGGCGCGGCGGCAGCGGCGGGGCCGGGGCCCGGGATGGAGCCGGGGCTGGAGCGCTGGGCGTACGGCGCGCTGTGGGCGGCGCTGGCCGGCAGCCTGGCGCTGCGGGCGGCTCGGCGGGCCCTGGGGCCGGGCCGGGGGCTGGTGCTGCCCCTGGCGCTGCTGGCCGGGCTGCAGAGCCTGTGCCGCGCCTGCCTGCCGCTGCCCCTGGGGCTCGCCCTGGCCGCCGCCGCCGCCTGCCTGCTGCTGTGGCGGGCATCGCCCCGCAGGCTGCTGCCGGTGGCAGGCAGAGCCGTCCTCGTCACAGGTGAGTGCGGGGACACGGCCTCGATGCCCTGACGGCCCTGGCACGGGGTCAGGGTTGGCAGGGAGCAGGGCGTCCCATGGCAACCGGTCTGGTGCTGCAAGCGGGGTCCTGCCTGGGTGCCGTCCTGTGCCTGGGGCAGAGCAGTGGCACGGCCACCAGCTTACCTGCTCGTCCCTCCTACTCCACGTCCAAGCAGAACTGGACGGCCTGTACCTGCTGTTGCCCTTGCCCCGAAGTGAGGAGGCTTTTGGGAGTTGTGTTGGCCCCTGCAAGTGGCTCCTTGACTCGAGCATTGACCACCAGTTGCAGCGTGACACTGGGAGCTGCTTCTGAGAGCTGGGAGATTGGATGGGACACGTGGTGGGGCTGGCACAGAGCCGGACCACTGGTTTGGGAGCACCTTGGCTGGCCCAAGGGCTGTCCTCTCCTCTCCTCCCCTCTGGAGCCATGCTTGTTCTTAGAAAGCTTCTTGTGGCATCTCTAGAAGCTACAACAGAGCTGGCTGCCTGGGGCTGAGCACCACTGCTTCATCCAGAGCTCTGTCCTGGGAGCTGCTGGAGGCAAATGAGGATTTGTTGTTGCCCCCCCCCCCTTTGTGGGGGCATCCTTGGGAAGTGCTGCTCAGCTGCTTCCAGCTTCTCTTTGAGCTGCCTGGTATAGAGCTGCTGCATGGGGAAGGTGGCTCTGCAAGGGGATGTGCTGTGATCCCATCCCAGGCTCCTTGCAGCTCTGGCTTTGTGGCTGAATCTCTTTAGGATATCTTGGCATATAGGTGCTTTCTCTTCTCCTTCCTCCTGGCAGTGGGACTGAAGGATGATGAAAGTAGCTGGGGTCAGCAGGTGCTTTGCTGTGAGATGATGGCAGCAGACACAGAGTGAGGAGGAAGTGCTGGAGCCAGGGTGGTTGTTGCCACAGGTGTGCTGGGAGGGTGCTGCTGGCTCTGCATGGATGCACAGGGGAGGGAAACCTGTGGGTGCGACCTTGGTGGTGCTCCTGAGTATGGGAACCTGCATCCTGGTGGGAATGTCTGGGCTGGGCTTGGAGACCCCCAAGCAGGCAAAGGTGATTTGTGCATTTCCTAGAAAATTGGGTCTTGTGATGGAGAGTTGCTTTGAGAAGGAGAGCTGAGAGCCGGGTCCCCCACCCAGCTCAAAGGGCTCTGTGGTGCCGGTGGGAAGTGGAGGGAGGCCCCTCTCTGGAGGGGGAAGCTCAGAGGAGCAAGGCAGCAGATGAATGAATGATTCAGTTGGGTGAAGGTCAAAGCCATGGCGGGGCAAGGCTGCCTGGGGAGGACGTCTGACAACCACATGCTTGCAGGTGCCTTGTGGCACACCAGGTCAAGCCAACCCTGGCTCTGTGGCATTGCCTGTATAATTAGTGAGTCAGTGGCTGGAACAAGGTGTTCTTGCCCTGGTGCATTGAGGTGACACCTCTGCAGCTCTGGTGTGTTTGCTCTGGGCTGTAAATACTTTGTGGTTTTACAGGTTCAAGGCACTGCCTGCGGTGCGGGACCGGCATTTCCTTGCTGCTGCTCCAGCAGGTGCCTGCCAAAGGGCAGATGCGAGTGCTGTTCTGCCTGGGACAGCATCCCTTGCTTAAGTATTTACATAGTAATTAGCCTGATTCTTCTGCGGATTAATTCTGGATGCCTCCTGGCAACTGCGTATTGAGTGTCTCCTGTGGGAGCAGCCAGGGAAGATCAGTGCAGGAGTAACCTTATGGAGGAAGGCAGCCTGGCCTTCCTCCTCTTGCCCATAGGAAGCAAAACACAGCAGAGGGGGAACTGCAGAGTTTGCTGCCTGGGAATTCTAGGCATCAGTGGAGGTGTGTGACGTCGGGGACAGGGCTTCTGCAATGCTGGATGTCATGCTGGACCCTGCAGGTCAACTGAGAAATGCAACAAAGTCCTCTCCTGATGCATGTCATGGTGCAGTGCAGGTCCCAGCCCAAAAAACTTTGGGCATTGTTTCCTCTTGTATATACTTCTTGGTCTCTGGCTTAATCCTGCAGTGGGGAGTTGCATAGGTTCAGTGATGTTTACCTGGAGCAAAGGAATGTGGCTGTGGTGCTGTTCTATCTCCTGGTCAAGGTGTCCCAGCTCTTCTAGCTGCCTGCTCTCCTAGACCTCCTGGGAGGAACCCCAAGTTGAGCTCTGCATGTGATGCTCCAGCCCCATGTGCTGGCCTGGACATTGCTGGCTAATCAAAACTTAGTTTATGGGAGGAGTTGAAGGAAAACTAACTGTGCAGCTCAGTGGGAAAGTAGCAGAGCAGATGTGGAGCTGCTGCAGAGCAAAGGTGCTGACCCTACAGTAGCAGCAGGAACTAAAAGTTACGGTGTTTCCCATCTGTTGCAGGCTTGCATTTCAGGTGTTGCATGTGGGGCTGGCATTTGGCTGGAGCAGGGATGGGCAGCTGCCTGCTGCCAGAGTGGAGCAAGGAATGCTGTGATCTCCCATGATGCATCCCCTGGGCTAGCAAAGTAGGTAGCCACTAGTCCCTGCAGTGCTGTGTTTATCTGTGGCTGTGACCTTGGGGCTCTTGTTCTGCATCCTGATGGTCCAGCTTCTCCAGGAGTGTGGCTCCTGCATATGCAGCCTGCCTGGGGGCAGGGGGTGAGGAAAGTGTTAATCCTGCCTTCCAAGGGGAGGTCACAGCTGTTTGCAGTGAGGAGGAGAATGCCCTCCTGTGCAGCCTGGTCTGGAAGAGGTCAGCCCTGGGAGGATGGGTGGGATGAGGAGGAGTGGAGATTAGCTGCTCTGGCCTGGGGCTGGGAGGGGGGTGGCAGCCATCTCCATGCTGCCCTTGATGTGTTGTCCTGAGCCTGCCCATGAGTCCAAACCTGCCTTGAAGATGAGCCCACTGTCTGGCACAGGCTTTGGCCAACCATGGGAAGCTGCAGGGACCCCAGCACACTTGTGGTGGGGGTAGCACACTTGTGGGCAAGCTGGGTACAGGCAGCTGCCTGGCTTGAGGCTGATCCAGCACTGGAAAGCTGCAGGGTAGCTGATACCTGGCATCCCTTGTTGCTGCTGTGTGGTCAAGGCACCCTGGGGTGCTGATGCTGGTGGTTGGCATCTGTGGGCCAGCAGTACAGGGGTGTGCTGGCAGCTCACCGGGAGCAGCCTTGCTCCGATTACCAAAGGGCTTATTTCTGTGTGTTTGTGCCCTGAATCTGAAAATGGCACTGTTGGAGTCCTCTGAGCTGTGTGAGTGAAGAGGAGGGGTGTTGCTATCCCCTATCTAGCAACTATAGCTATTCCCTATTGGGAATGTATATAAAAAGTGCTCCAGCCACTGCAGCCTGTGCAAAGGTGAGTCTGCAAGAGCAGCCTTGGAGGGAGGTGATGAGCTTCTGTTGCTTGGCCTCTCCAGTTCCAGGCTGACAGCACTTCATGCAAGGTTTGATTTTGACCTGGGTTGGTTTAGACATGAGCCTAGATCATCCTTTGGTCCCTCTGATCTTAGTGAGTGCCTGTGAGATTTGGCAATTCCATGGAAACCACCCAGCGCAACTGGATTTAGGGTTTGGAGGTGGTGGAGGGATGGCTGTGAGCATCCCAGGGCTCTGCTGTGCAGCTGGAGCAGTTGCAATCCCCTTGCTGTCATGTAGCTATGCTGTGTGTGACTGCTTGGAGTGATTCTTTGGACAGTAGCCAATTGCCCAATTTACTGCAGATCCTTGAAAAGGACCGAATGCAAACCAGCCTGTAGACCCTGCCTGGCAGGGTTTTGCCAGAGCAGAGGGAAGACACAAATTGTGTAGCAAGGTATTGATTCTTGCACTTCAGCTTGGATAAGTTGAAAACAGTGAATTGTTGCTCTGTCTGTAAAGGTTGCACCTGAATTACACAGTTCTGAAATAACCCAAAGCCATAGGACTGCTGCCTGGGGGAGGTGATTTGGGTTCCTTGCATCCTTGCTTCTCCTTGGTGTAGCCTACAAAGCCAGGAGGCATCTGCCAGGCCAGTCTGTCCCCCCAACAAATCATCTTTGTGAACAAAACTGGTTGGCAGGTCAGGCTGTTCTAGACCCAAACCTGCCATGTTCTCATCTGTTCTCCTTCCTCGCTGCAGGGGAAACTTGGTTTTCCTGGTGAGGCTCTCTTGTTACAATTGCATGCCCCATTAACAATCTGAAATGGGTCAGAGCTTCAGATTGTGTTCAAGGTTAACAGAGGTTTTGCAACTTTATCGTAGTCAAGTGGAGCTTCGATGTTTCCCATGGACTCAACAGATGTTGAAGCATCTGGTGACTGCAGCAGCATGGAGTGATTCAATCCAGATGTCGGGATTCTTGCTGTTCTGCCATGAAGGTAAATCACTTTCCTTGCTAAGAGAGTAGGATCGCTCCCATCTGGACTTTGATCCTGTCTTAGATGCATTTTCCAGCTAAACTGGGCGATCGGGAGATGTCAAGGGTCCAGACTTTGGGGCTGTTGAGCGACGCATGCTGGCTCGGAGATGGGCACCTCTGCTCCAGGGCATGGCTGAAGCACCAGCATGGCACACTCACAGCCTGTATTTGGTGCTGAGCCTGCCAGCAGCCTCGCAATGAGTAAAGCTTCATGCAGTGATGCTATAGCTTTCCATAGGCAACTTCTACTCTGCTTCTGGAGCCAGTGAGACAGCTCAGAGATACCTGATGTCTTCCCCAGGCTAAGTGCAGGCTGAAAATCAGCTTGTTCCCTGGAACTGCTCTGGTTTTCCAGGATCTATTAAAAATTAACAGCAGGGACCACTGCTCCTCCAAGCTGAGGCGGGGACAGGACCAAAACCAAACACCCAAACTCCAACCCTGGTGTACAAGCAATCCCTTGCATATTTAAAGGGGGAAAAAAAAAACAACACTTAACTCTCTAGTTATGGGGTTTGCTGCCAGTTTCTGGGAGCAGAGCAGAAAACCTGCTTTCTCTGCCTCTCTTTGCAGGGCTGAAGCTCTCCCCCCCACTTTGTCAGCAGCCCTCCACAGTTTTAGGATTCTTCCCCTTGTTAGGTTTCTTCAGAAATAGATACCTACCCCTGCTCACTGCAGACATTTAGATAGATACTCAGCTTTTTTCTCACTTATCTGTTAAATAAGCACTTTTAAAGCCTGCTGAGGACACAGACCTGTTGGGGTGGTTTTTTTAGCACCGTTAACCAAAAATGATGAGCACAGCTAATTAGGAGGAAAAGCATATAGAAGTTGCACACTGTGGGAGAACAGTGTTGGTAGAGAAACCCAAGCTGACTTCATTAGTGCTCGGGGTTACGTGGGGACATGAGAGCAACAAAGCAGAGACTTCCCTGCAGAAATGAGATTGTCAGATGGCTTCGGAAGGAGAAGTGTAGGCAGTTGCTGCCCTCTAGTCCAATGAGCAGCACATCTTTAATGAGGTCTGGGATTGTGTTACCCACTGTTGAGTCTAGCTCCCCTCAAGCCAGTATCTGCTTGCACAAGAGCTGTGCTGCTTTACTGCTGGTAGCACAGTGGTGGTGGACTTTGGTCAGCCAGGGTTTGGCTTGAGTGGGGATGGGGTGGGGAGGGTCTTCAAGATGCCTCCAGCAAGCCCAGGCAAGCATTTGCCTTCTCTGCATAGTTTTCCTCCAGTGCTGGTCCAAAACCCCAGCTGGGGAACCTCTGCTTGCCCAGCTGACCTGTGCAGGAGGAAAGGCTGCAGAGCTTTCATACCTCTATACCTCCCAATGTCCCTCCTGCAATCTCAGATCTGAGACACGGCTGTGGAGCCTGCAAGGTGGAAAATGCCCAAGCCTGTTGCTGTTGTGCTGTCAGTGTGTTGCTATAGGTATAGTTTGTGACTACTTTTTTTTTTTAACCTTGCCCAGCATATGCCTGTTACCTCCTTCTCTGGTTCCCCATGGCTGTTAGGGTATATCCACCATCTCCAGTCCCCATTCTTCTGTCCCGGCCTGTGCATGCTTCCATGTGCAACATATCACTTCTGCTTCCTTCTCCCCTGGAGAGCTGCCAGCCCCTGAGCTTTATCAACTTTCCTGTTGGGAGCTGGCTTCCCTGTCGCATGTGGTGCTGTCCCAGGATTTGCTGGCTCTTAAGGCTGTAATCTTGAAAAGCAGTTTTCGGCTTTACAGGCTTTGCGGTGGTGCAGCCTCTTGCTGAGCAGCTGACCCTGGGGAGCCAGATGGTGGGTGCTGCCCAGGCAGGCTGGAGATGGAGAGGAGGGATGGGCTGGTGAGCTGAGGTTCTGGAGGAGGTACCTGCCCTGATGTCTTCTGCAGAGGCTTTGAATGTCTGGCTGCTTTTAAGTCTTTCTCTGTTTCTTCTGGTGGTGGTGATATTCTTGTGCTGGGTCTCTCAGCTTCCACCAGACATACCCTTGAGTACATCTGTGATCCCTCCCTGCCCTGTTTCTCCACTGTGGTGGTCATACTCCAATTTGGCATAAACATCACACCACATGCATCTGCTTCTCATGACCCTGTCCAAAGACACTGTGACCAATGCTTGCTCCTCTCCAGGGTCTCGGTTACCACCTGAGGACAAGCTCTATAATCTGGGGTGTGCAGCCATCCTGTGGTGACTTCTTTTCCCCCCTTCAGCTGGTGTGCTGAGCTCTGCCTGTGCTGTCCCAAGCTGAAGGGTACGTGTGGGTGCTGCCCTGTGCATCGCCCTTCAGCCTGGTTCAGCATTACTATGTCCAACCACATCAGCCTGGAGGGCCACCTTCATGTATTTTGGGAAAATGCACCAAAACAGTCTTGTGATGCCCAAACTCCGATGAGCTGGTGGGAGCTGCAGGTGGAGGGTGAGGAGGGAACAACTTAAATCAGGTACAGAAGGGGCTGGTGTGGCTTGAGGGGGTCATGGGGGTATGGCTCCTAGCCTGGAGGTCTAAACAGCTCAATGTATTCCAAAACCTGTCTTGGCTGAAGCTCAACTGGTGCTCACTCAAGTGTTTTGCTCAGTTTCTTTAATTCTGCCCCCCCCCCCAAAAAAAACCCCAGACACCTGAGATCCACATGGATCTGCAAGCTGGTGCAACTGCAGAGCCCATCATGATGTGGGGATGGGCAGGGCTTGCACCTATTTTTTGGCTTTCCTGGGCTTGTGGCATGTAGTGGGAGTTTATTCTTGTGACAAGGGGAGTGATAAGATGGCACCTTACAAGCAAGTAGAATTTCATCACCAAAAACACCCTTGAACTGCTACAACTGCATTGAAACTGCTGTGGCTTTATTGTGGTGCTGCAAACTCTGAGCTACTTAACATCATGATCCCCTGGGCTTGCTCTGGAGTGACTGCTTTGGTTGGCACTGCCCTGGACTTGCTTTGTCCCTGCTGGCACCCTGTGCCATCAGCCCCTGTGACTTGTCCACCTCCAGGGTGGCAGTTTAGGGCTCTTCCATGGCTGACCTGACCCGCCATGTGGCCAGAGGTTCTCCTGGTCCTGTGGTGCTTTGCTGTCCTGGCTAGTTGTCCTGGGGTGGTGATGGCTTATGGTGGTCCATGTAGAAGAGGTGGTCTTCCCTTCTGCTGCTTGTGGATGGCTTAGCCCTGCCCATAGCAGACCTTAGGCATGACCTTCTGCATCTCCTTGCTGGCTCCTGGGGCCTGATGTGTTATCACATGTGAGAGATGGGTATGGGGCTTGGTGTTTCTCCATCCTGCTGGGAGTCTGTGGGGAGCCCTTTTGCAGCCCAGGGATGCTCCCCAGCAGGTGCCCTAGCCATGGCTTTACTGCCACTGCCTCATTCCCTGGGAACATCTTCAGTGTTGTGTCCCAGCCGTGACTGGTGAAGCTTTCCAGCTTCCCAGCCTGGCTCCCACCTGGCCTCTCCCTCTCCAAGAGCCCAGGTGGACATGTTACTGGTACCAGCTTAGCATCGGCACCGATCCGGTCGAGCTGTCTCTGGGCAATGGGTGTCCTTCCTAGTGACAGCTCTTGCTGATGGATGGCTTTCGTGGCTCGCTGGTGCCGTGTTCCCAGTTCGCCGTGTTCCTTCTGAAGATGATTATTAACCTGGTTATCACCACAGCTCTTCACAACTTCCTCTTCTCGGGGGGACATCCATCCATCCCAGATTAGCTCTGATGTACAGGCTGTGCCCTTTCCCAGGCAACATCCACAGTGCCATCTTCACATGCTCATCCCTGCCCATGGGAAGCTTGAATCCTTGACTGCAAGAGTCTGTCTGCTCCTTCTGGGGACTCGATCAGGAAGACCCTGTCTGACCCTGGGATGTGGCAAGTGGCTGCTTCTAGGAAATTCCCTGTGCCCTTTTTCTGTGAAACGCTGAAGCCTCACAGAGTTGCTGGGAGGAGAGGCACTTCCTCTGCCCTGCCTGTTTGTGAGCCCTGGGTTGGTCCTTGCTGGCAGCAGCATCATTGCTGTACTGGGGCTGGCCCAGCTCCTGGGCTGTCCTGTGCCCATTCCTCCTGCATCTGAGGAAGACTCCCATGCTTTTGCATCTGCTGACCCTGCTGGTGCAAGCTCTTAGGCTGAGCTTAGCAGGTCTGGGTAGCCACCCTTAAAGCCTGCGCCAAGGCTGACTGCAAGCTTGTGGGTGGATCCTGGCCTCCTCGAGCAGCTTGCCAGGCACTGGCCTTGTACAGGGGAAGGTGGCTGGGCTCATTTCTGTCCCCGCTGCACCAGGGCCACATGCAATGTAATGAGCTCCTGTCTTCATTAGCCCCACTGGTTGGAAGCAGCATCTGCTGCCCACAGCTTTGGCAGGGGAGATAAGGTATCTGGATGGCTTTTAGTGACAGTGGTGGGAAGGGCTGTGGCTCCCGACACTGATTTATCTCATGGCTGCTCTTGTGTCATTGGGTCCCCAATACTGAGACACCAGAGCTGGCACCTGCTCCTGTGAAATGGGCTTTAATTCAGGAGCTGTGGGCCCATCTGTGCCAGCCTTGGGGCTCCTTGTCATCTCTGCCTGGCTGCTTTGAGTTGTCTAGGCAGAAAATCAGATTTTCCCCCTTCTCTTTGGTTTGTTAAGTGAAACATATCTTCTCAGGTGGAGGTGATGGTGTGTGAGGCTTCAGAAACACTTGGCTAATCTGTTGTAATTCATACCATCTGGCTCTTGTCCCTGGTGTGGGGAGGGGGTTGGGTCACCCGTGGACACCCTGCAGTGATGGGCATCCCCAGCTCTGCCTTCTGCCATGGTCCACAGGCCTCCCTGGGGAGGTGGGGGGCTGCCTGGCCCCTGCCCCACCCCATAGGACCCACTGGAGGGACGTGGATGTGGCATTTCACCCTGGGCTGCGGGGGCTGTCAGCACCCCAGCCAGTAATCTTCCTCTGTCTCCCTGTGCCAGCTGTGCTGTGTGGGAGGTCCCCGGTGTGTGCCCCCTTCACTCAGGTCCTGGCTGGGGAAGGAGGCTGAGGCTTTGCAGGGACACCCACCCAGGCTGCTTGGGTGGGAGGCTTGTGTGTTGTCCCCTTGCTGGGGGTTTGGGGATGGGATTCGGGTCATCCCCGAAGGCATCTCCCTGGGTTTAATTGAGTTTAGGCTCATGGCTTCCTGAAACTGGGCAGCATCACAAGGGCTGTGGCCACCTTCTGCCACACTGGCCCCATCTGCCAGTGCCTGGGCACCGGGGCTGCTCCTGGGGGGGCTCCGTGGGGAGCAGGGACACCCCGCTGCCAGCACAGCATGCTGCTGTGCCAGCTGCCGGCTGGGGTGCGGTTTCCTGTTGACAGTGATGCTGCCGGCTGCAGTGGGGTGGGGGCTGCCAGTGTCCCTGCCAGCCCCTCTCCCCCAGCAGGACCTTGGGTGCAGGAAGGTGGCATGTGATGGTTGGCTGGGGAGGGGGGAGCCGGCTGGGGTGCCTCAGCTGCCACAGGCACAGGTGCTCCTGCCGTCCCCTCCCTCCCCAGTGCACTGCCAAGAATTTGTTCCCTCTTGCCTGGGGCTGACATCACCCCTTTATCACTCTTTGCTCCAAACATGTGCGGCATCCGGGAGGTGTTGGCCACAGGACCCTGCCCTGCCCATGAGAGCTTTTACTGGGCACTTTGTACTGGCCCATGCAGGGACACCCCTCCCCAAACCCCTTTTGGGGTGTCCAATCCCCTCCAGTGGCACTGTCCCTGCTGCATCCTGCTCTAGCTGCCCCGCTTGGTGCCACCTCACCCTGGACTTCCTCATCCGTAGGGTGCCCATGGTGCTCCCAGGATGGAGCTGGGATGACTGTCCCCAAGCAGCCAAGCCAGGATCAGTCCCTGCTGCGCCTGCTTGGGTGCCCGGCTGAGCCTCCCCATGGTGCGGCTGGGTTCGACCCCATCCTGTGCCTGGAGGAGCGGGATCCGAGGCAGTGGCAGCGAATCCTGCAGGGGCCAGAAGGCAACACCTCTGAGCAAAATGTCAGCCGTGTTTAGCTTGGCATCCCAGGCAGGATTTGAGCTTGAGCCTATGGAAACAAGCAGCTCAGCGTGTTAATCTGCTCAGCCTGAGTGCCTCTCCAGCTGACGGTGTCCTTGAGCCTGGTGCCATCCCAGGGCTGGGAGGCTGATGACAGTGGTGACAGCCCCTTCTTGGTGAGGTGTTGTGGGCAGGGTGGTGGGACATGCAGCCCAAAAGCTCTGTGCAGGAGGAGGGATTCATGTCCTGGGATTTGGGGGGTGGTGGCAGGGCTGTGGGAGGGCACCCAGGCAATGGCCTGCAGAGCTGTGAAGGGGATGATGCTGCTTTGGGTGTCCAACTCAGCTGACAGGCACCCGCCTGCCTCTGGGCTTGGTGAGAGATGGAGTGTCCCCAAAGGATGCCTCACAGCCCATCCTTGCCAGGTACCTGTGTGCCCCTGGGGCTGCCGACTGCTCATGCTGCCAGGGCTGACTGTGGGGCAGCTGGTCAGGATGCTCAGTCCTGGGGCAACCCCTCTCCAGCTTCCACACCGGGGTGGCCATGTGGGGGAGCAGCTCCCAGGGACTTGCTCCTGTGGCCAGGCACTCACTGGGCTCTGGGCAGCTTTGCAGCCACACAGGGCTTCTTCAGCAGAGCTGTGCTTCTGACCACTGAGGTTTTGCAGGTCCTTGCTGGTCCTCTCCTATTGTGCATGGCTCAGGGATGAGGATGCATGGCTTGCAGCTTCACAGCTCAAGGATGAGTATGCACAGCTCATGGTTGAGGGTGAGGATTCATGGCTCACAGCTCAGGTGGGGAAGCCACTGCTGCGTTGCATTGGGGTGGGCGCTGAGGACCCATGCTACCAGCCCTCCATTACCTACCGTGCTGGTGGTGGGCGCAGGTGCGGGGGGCCGGTTGTGGTTTGGCAGCTCCTGGGCAGTAGCCATGTTATTGCCTGTCTCAGCTCCACTCTCAAACTGTGGTGTTGATTTTGAGCGTGTGTCTGTGCGTGGCAGCCTCGGTGCTGGCTGCAGGAGCGGCGCGAATACCTGAGACAGCAAAAAGCCAGTGTCGTGCTGCGCCTGACTCACCCAAAAGAAATGCGCCCATGCCAAACCGGGACTGTGGCTTCAGCCGGTGGCACGTGAGTCCATGCCACAGCCTGGCCAGCAGCGAGGAAGTGTGAGTGGTGCCCACCCTCTGCCACAGCCGAGCAGCAGAAGCTGTGGGCAGGCTGGCTGGGAGCTGCCAGGCTGCTTCATCTCATGCCAGCATGGCTCAGCCCCTCCTGTGTCTCTGATGTTGCCAATGAGGGGCATCTCTGGGTGGTGGGCACGGCATGGCACATGGTCGGTCCTCTTTGCCCTCCCCAAGTTGGGGAGGGGGAGCAACACAACAGCGGTGCTGGAGGACAACTCTTTTTTGCTTGGACAAGATGTGTAAAGCTGGGGCTCTTCGTGCCAAAATCCCAGTGGAGGCCGGCATGCCCCGCTCCTGGGGGAGCCACTGCAGTGGCTGGAGCATCTGCAAAGTCCCTGGGGAATTGCTGCCGACCCACTGCTCCAGCACAAGGCCAGCTGGCCCCTGGGGTGGGCGTTTGCCCACTCTTGCCAAGCCTGCAGAGCTCTGCTGGATTTTGCAACCTGGGCTCTGCTCCCACTGCAGCAAAAGCTTCTGGCTGCTGGCCCAGGGCCTGTGCGGGGGTTGCAATGGGGGCTTCAAGCTGCCTGCCCTCCTCCGCCGAACTCCCTATGCCACGCTTCTCCTGTGCTCAGTCTGACCGCGGTCCCTCCCACCGGCATGGATGCAAAACTGGTTGGCAAGCCGGGAGCCGGGGCTGGGGGAGCTGGCGCCAGCATCTCCTCGTGATGCAGCATCCTCGGAGGGCGGCGTGCCCAGCGCCAGCCTCGCCGGGACCGCGCAGACTGGCCGGCTCCGGCATTCCCGGCGGGGCCGAGCCAGTGGCGGCAGCTCCCGCGCCAGCCCCAGCATGGCCAGCGGCTCGTGCGCTGGTAGCCATGGGGAGCAAGCATGGCCCTGGGCAAACTGCCATCCTTTGGGGCTGCGTGTTATGGTCCCAGGGGGTTTAATTCTCCCTCCCTGCACTGTTGGCCATGCCTGAGCGTGGCAGCTGGGAAGCCAAGCAGCTCCAGAGACCTTAAATAACACCAGATCATCCTTGCCCTTCTGGCCCTGGGCCTCCCACCAGCCTCCCAGGAGGGGATTTTTTTTTTGTGTCTGTGTGAATAAATTAAAACTTCCGAAACAAACCCTCCAACCACCTCACTCCTCTAAGGCAAAAGAAACCCTACCTGGCTTGGATGGCACACGGCTGTGTTTGCTCCCTCCTTTCCAGGCTTGCCTGAAACAAGCTGGCAAGCCTGGCTCTCTCAGGTTTTTGGGATGTTACCTGGTGTTTTGAGGCGTGGGAGGTGATGGGGAGCTTCGTGTTTGGCCTGGAAGCTTTTCTTGCTGGCTGGGGTGGGAGCAGTGCAGGTAACTGTGTCCCAGCAGCAGGCAGGGTGCTGGCTGTGGCATGGTGAGGCCGTGGCTGCAAGCACTTTTATTTTTTAAACCTTATCTTTATTGCAGTTTTCTCCTGCCTTGCTGGGAAAGGCAAAATGCACCTTATCTGGCTGGCTGCTGGCAGCACGACCTGTTCCCAGGGAGGGGAGAGGCAGAGGTGCTGCTGTGCCTGGTAGCCCATAGTACCTTCAGCATCATGGGGGAAGGCGCTGGTGGGGGGCAATGCCAGGGGTGATGCTGGGGTGCTGCTGAGCTGTCCTGTCATACACCCATGGTGGGTGCTGGGTGTTGGGTGGCTCTGCCGAGAAAGGGGTGGGGGTGGGTGGGGGTGGTGTTCTTGCAGCCCCTTCTTGCCAGCTGAGCACCTCCAGGGTGTGTTATCACTCTGGCCTCTGGCCTGGGGCTTTATTGTGGATTTTTGATGCAGCAATAAAGCCAAGCCAAGCTGGGGAGCAGCCCACAGACACCGAGCCAAGGACAGCTTAGCTGGCACCCCAAGAGCAGAGCCGGCAGCGCCCTGATCCCAGCCTGCAGGTGTGGGAGCGGGGAGCCAAAGGGGCAGCCAGTCCCCATGCCCAGCCCAGGGCTGGCAGCAAGGGTGCTGGGAGGTGTCTGGTGGGGGGGGGGGTCCATGGAGCGAGTAGCAATGCCTGGAGCCACCACTGCATCCATCCCAGGGTGTATCCAGGTGCCAGATAGGGCCCTTTCTCAGGGATATCCTAAGGAGCACCCGGGGGGGGGGGGGGGGGGGGGGGCAGGGGGCAGGGGGCACAGGC
Source organism: Pelecanus crispus (assembly GCF_030463565.1). Classification (NCBI taxonomy): domain Eukaryota; kingdom Metazoa; phylum Chordata; class Aves; order Pelecaniformes; family Pelecanidae; genus Pelecanus; species Pelecanus crispus. The sequence goes on from NC_134650.1 coordinate 26,238,852, forward strand.
CTGCAGGGGCCATATGGGGCTGCCCCTGCAGCACTGCCCTCTTAAAGGTTAATGTGGCTGGGCAGCAGCGGCACTGCAGGCTCTCCCTGAGCTATCAGTGCTGCCATCGGCCCCTGGAACAGGGCCAATGTACCTTGCTGCTGCTGTTTGTTTGCGTCTTTGCAACCCTGCCCTGGCCACCATCCCTGCAGGCCCTGCCGCTGCCCTGTGACACCCAGCTCCCACCCAGGCTGTCCCCAGTGGATGGTGTTACCTGCAGTGCCCATGCTCGAGCTGAGATGGAGGAGATGAGGCTGGGACTGGCAGCACCTGGTGCTCCCCTGCATGGGACATCCCCATCGGATGCTCCCTTGAAAGATGCAGGGTGGCAGGAGAAGACCAGGATCCCTCCTTTTTCCTCCCCCTTTTTAATCCTCTCGGCACCGCAGCCAGGCGATGGGGTGGGGGGGGCGGGGGGCAGACAGTGCTGTGCCTGTTGGCCACCATTTCTGGGCGACAAAAAGGATTTGGGGAAAGGCAGTGTCTCGGAGCCTTGTGCCAGCTCCCAGTGGTGCCCGATGGCGCTTTTGGAGAACATTTTGGGGTTGATGGCTCCTGCCCCACATTACTCTGAGCCATCCCACTGCCTAGCCACACCATGCCTGCCTGTGCTTTTACCTGCATCTTGCATCAGAGAGGCACTTGGGGCGATGGGGTTGCAGATAAGGGAGTGTTTTCTTCCTCCCATGTGCCATACTACAGAAAACAGCAGCTCCACGACCTGCAAATGCCCCAGGGCAAGGTCACATCCCCAATAGATCTGGAGCCGGGCAGCAAGCCCCGAGCAGGGGGACCAGTGTCAGGGGGGTTTGGTCCCTGGGGATGGAGAGGCAGAGCTGGGGGGGGTGGTCCTTGGGGGCTGGGGACAGCCAGCTGGCAGCTGTCACTGGCCACTGCAGGGCTCCTCTCGGCTCTTGCAGGCTGCGACTCAGGCTTTGGGCAGGCAACGGCACAGCACTTGGATGCCATGGGCTTTCGGGTGTTTGCCAGCGTGCTAGACACGCAGGGTCCTGGTGCCCAGGAGCTGCGCAGGAGCTGCTCGCCGAGGCTGACACTGCTGCAGCTGGACCTGACGAAGCCAGAGGACATCCAGCGTGTCCTGCAGCACGTCCAGACCCACACCAACAGCACAGGTAGAAGCCCTTGGCACCCCCTAGGACCCCACGCAGCTCCCTGGGACCTCAGCTTGCAGCCAGCGTGCCAGTGTCAAGCCTCCATGTGCTCCCCACCAGGAGTTGCATCCCTTCGGGCACCCGTGCTGACAACCTCTGCTAATGGGGCTTGTCCTGGGGCACCCTGTAATTCCCCTGCAGGATCCCCCTCACCAGGGAGCAGCTGGGATCTCCAGGGTGGGGGGGGGGGGGGGTCCCCCATTCGGGTCACCTCTTCAAGCATCCCATCCCTGCAGGGCTTTGGGGCCTGGTGAACAACGCTGGCTTCAACGACACAATTGCCGATGCTGAGCTCTCACCGCTGGGCAAGTTTCGTACCTGCATGGAGGTGAACTTCTTTGGTTCGCTGGAGCTCACCAAGGGGCTGCTGCCCCTGCTCCGCTCCACTGGCGGTCGCATCGTCACTGTGAGCAGCCCCGCAGGTGAGCAGCCTGCCTTCAGCATGGCCCACTAGACGCCTGGCACCCCAAGCTTGAGTGCAGGTCAAGCATCCCCATGGTGCATGGAGGCTGGCACCCTTTCCTTGTGCAGTGGCTGGGAGCGCAGCCTTATGCAAGCCCTCCCAATCCCTGCCTGCCCCTGGCCACATGGGCAGCTGCCTGAGAGCCCGCTTACTCATCCTTTCTCTCCTGCAAGGTGACTTGCCCTTTCCCTGCCTGGCAGCCTACGGGACCTCGAAGGCAGCCCTCAGCCTGCTCATGGACACCTTCCGCAGCGAGCTCCAGCCCTGGGGCGTCAAAGTCAGCCTCGTCCTGCCTGGCTACTACAAAACAGGTAAAAGGGTCAGCAGGCAAAGCGCAGGTACCCTGGAGAGGCAGAAGAGATGGTGATGGAGCAATAGCAAGAGCAGTCAGTGGTCAGGATGCAGCTTCTGAACATCCCCGGCCACCTCCCTGGAGATGGTGGCTATCCTGTGGCCTTTGGGTTCCAGCTGGTGAGAGGCAGGGTCAGGATGAAGCCCGCTAGCAGATCCTCTGCCACTGGGGCTGGCCGAACCAGCTCAGCCACATTTATGGTAGCACCATCCCCACTGCAGGCAGAGAGACCTCTGGTCCAGTCCTGGGCTATGACAAGTCACTACGGTCCTCTCACCATGCCTCCCCATGGGAGATCTCTGCCAGGGTTTCAGAGGACCTTCCCAGGAGGCTGGGAGGGGACTGGGAGCTGCTGGCACCCATGCCAGGGGGGCTGGAGGAGGGGGGCCATGCAGCTCACAGAGGGGCTGCGTCTTTGCAGGGACAACGTGCGACCCTGCCTTCTGGAACCTGCAGACACAACGGCTGGTGGCCAGCCTGCCCCAGGAGCTGCTGCAGGCCTACGGCGAGGACTATGTGGAAGAGATCAACCGCCAGTTTATCCAGTTCATGAAGGTGGCAGTGGAGGACCTCAGCGCAGTGGTGAACAGCATCACAGACGGGCTCCTGGCTGCCAACCCAGCCGTGCGCTACTACCCGGGGCAGGGCCTTGGGCTCATGTATTTCATACACCGCTACTTGCCCTATTTTGTCCGAGACTTGTTCTTGAAAGGATTCTTCATCAACCCCAAGCTGCCCCGAGCGCTGCGGCGAGAGCACCACGACGCCGCGAAGAAGGCCTGACCTTGGCCCACACGCGGTCATGGGGCAGGAGCGAGCCTTCTCCCAGGATCTCCAGACACACCAGCCCCCAAGCACATGCACGGCCGCTGGCATCGCCCTCCTGCACCGCAGGGGAACAATCAGCATTAGACGTTAAAAACCAAATTGCTTTCCAAAATCAGGCAGATCTATTTTCTATTGTGCGAGAATCAACATTTTCTAGAGACCTTGTTTTTGTATTTTTTCTAACTGTGCATCCTGCAAAGGGGCCACCCCTGCCTGACTGTGGCTCTGCACCACAGGCTGGGATGTACCTCGGGCGTTTCTCAGCTACATGACATCTTCTTCCTTACTGCTGTCAGAGCTGCAAGCATTTGCCTGTGTCACCTCTTGGCTGGGTCAGGCCTGGAATCCTGTGGCCGCTGCTGTGCCAGCCCCTGCCTCCCTGCCATTCATTACACACTCCACGTGCTCCCGGCGAGCGCAGGGGCTGAGGCCGGGCTGCAGAGCTCTTCATGAGATGAACTACATGATTGTCACTTTTTAAATAAATCTGTTCTTGATATGCCACTGGGCTCTGGCAGTTTCCTTCCATGTCGGGAGCTTTGCATGGGGCAGCAGGTGCCACATACAGCCCCAGAAAAGGGGTCAAGCCTGTCAGGAAGAGCTTGCACCCACTCCCCCCCCTACTCTCCACCCCTACCTCCAAGGCTGACTTTTGCTTTGCTCTGACTCTGTGGCCTGGCTAGGGCAAGGATGGAAGGGATGACAGTGCCACACACAGACAGCCCCACACAGGAAGCCCAGGCACAGGAGGACAAGCTTAGCAAAGCCAGGGGATGTGCCATGCAGCTCCCTAACCACATGGCTCACTCCCATATGGCTGCACAAGCAGTGAGGGCTACACCTCCCGGGCACCCACTAGCTCAGCACCCAGCTGCACCCACAGACAGCACATGCAGCTTGGGCTGGAGTGCGAATGCCCACCTGCCTGTGGTAGAAGCAAGTGCCTCAAGTCATGCAGGAGCCACAGCAGGCTCCACTACTACAAATATCAAATTCCCTGGTAAGAGGCCCCATGGCTGACACAGGCTCCTCTTGGGGACATGGGAGCAGGCACCCAAGTAAGCAGAGAGAGCACAGTGCAGTAGGCAGCTATTTATTGGTGTAGAGAGGAGGGGATCACAGGATAACAAACACCGCAGAGGCAACCACAGCACAAGCTGGGACAGAGCTGCTCTCCATCAATCCCTCCCAGCAGCAGCACCAAGCACGTGTTTCCCACCAGCAAGGCTTCTCCGCTACCACACCACCATGGGGCAGCTCCTAGACCTCAAGCACAAGTGGGAGCTAGCTGGGGGACAAAGCAGCAAGGAGCAGGGCTGCCCCGCCATGCCCAGGGCTTGGCTCCCACCCTCTAACTACAGGCGGGCAGGGCCTGGACAGGGTGTGGGACATCTCTGCCAACAGCTGCCCTCTGCACTCATCAGGGTGACCAAGTGGAGCCCAACAGTCAGCTGTACCCATACAGCTCCATGGCAGTGCCAGCCCAGACGCCCTGTGTAGGTGAGGAGGCTGTGCCAGCCTGGGTGTCTGCCCTGGGGTGGTGCAGGGGTCCGGCACCATCCGCAGAGCCAAAAGGAGCCCCAACTCTTGCATGGTTGTGACAGTAAACTCCAAGCCATGGGTCTTCGGGGGAGGAAGGAGCTCAGCCAACTTATGGAGCCCTTTCAAGCTGCAGGGCAGGAGGGAGACTGACGAAAGCTGCTTCTGAGGACACAGTGAGGCTGCACTAGTGCAAATGCTGCTGGAGTGGGGAGGAGCATGCTCCACAAGTGCTCTGGCTCTGCCCTCGCGTTCCCACAGGCTCCATCCCAGTCCTGGCCAGGCCAGGGCTGCTCAGTCTCTCCCAGGTCAGGGTTAGCTACAGGGGGATGCAGGGACTGCACAGCAGCACAGGCTACGCTACAAATCACACTTGAACTAAATCTCACAGGAACAACACTGACTAGGAGGTGTGCAGAGCACTGACGGAGAGGACCCCTGGCCACAGCAGACCTGGTGCTTTCCTCTACGGCGGTGGGAACCCCTTGGAGGCAGCAACCCCCCGGCTGCTGCTTGCTCTACGAGCATAAGCGCATACAGCAGATGAGTACAGTAACATAGGGACTATTAGGACAACAGGAGGTGTCCCTCCTGCTACACAGGGCCAAGCCTGTGCCACTGGTCCCTCCGGACCCCTCACGGCACACACAACTCAAACTTCAGCTTGTGAATAATTTAACTAGCAACTGCACAGTTTCCTCATCTGAGCCAGTTCCACAGATGGGACATCCCTGGAGTCTGGGGAAGGGATAACTCGGGGAGTTAGGCAGGTGTCCCTCTGGACTCCAGGCATGGGAGGGTCGGGCAGGAGCAGAGCAGGGTTAGAAGATGGGAATGTAGTTGTCAATCTTGGTCCTGTGCCGCTGGGCGATGCACTCTGCGATCCACACAATGTTGCGGCACTCCTGTTCCTTCAGCTTCACAAAGGCATAGAAGACTCCAAAGTGGAATTGGTTGAGGAAGGCCAGCTTGTTCAGCTTCACCTGCGGAAAGCCCAGAGGAGGACACGTCACTTGTCCACCTCAGATGGGAGGAGCAAGGCGAGCATGGAGCAGGTTGGGAGGTCCCATGACTTCCCCAGCAGGCTGGGAGGGGGCTCAGCACAGGTATCCTGCTCTGCACCTCTCTAGGTCCTCAGGGCAGCTCTAACCTGCAGCACATGGCTCAGGACAGGCTCTGACATTTGAAAATCCTTCTTTCCCACATAATTACACTCTGATCTTGCTATCAATGGACCAAATATCCACCAGCAGCCACAAACTTGCCTCCCACACTGCTCTAATCTGTCTGGGTGGGAACATGGACTGAGCACCATGCTGGGCCCCCAATAGAGGGAACAGAGGGCTATCATCCTTTTCCTTCCTGCAAACTCTGTTCATCCACAGCACTGCTGACAGGGCAGCAGACAAGCTTGCTGCTACCCTGAGCTTTGCACGGGTATGCACATAGAACCATTTAGGTTGGAAAAGACCTTTAAGATCATCGAGTCCAACCGTAAACCTAATGCTGCCAACTCCACCACTATACCATGTCCCTATAAACATATTTAATATCCCATATGTGACAAGGATTTTAACAACGCCATACCTAAGGACTTCAAGAAAAGCTGGGAGTTTAGCACTCAGTAGTCACTAAGAACATTAAAAAAATACATCTACTTTGCCCAGTGTTCTCTGCTGTATATTTTAGGACCTCAATCATGCTTGATTTCCCTGTTAAAGAAGGCTGCTTCAGCTGCTGTGCTTTAGAAAGACAAATAGCTGATCTGAAATATCCCTCTGGTATTGGATTATGGACCTGCAGGCTGAGAAGTGTCTCAGGGCTCACTCACCTCATGCTCAAAGAACCTGTCTTCAAGGGTCTTGTCTCCAGGGTTGCTGCCAGCCCCTTCAAACAGCAGCTTGTACTCCTGCAGGAAGACATTACAAGAGGATATATCCAAAGTCCTCCAAGCTCAGCAGCATTCCTGGGCCCTGTACATCAAACAGATACCCCAGCCACTATGCCAGGTCAGCAGAGGACACAGAAGCCAAGAGCCTGCCCTGTGCACACAAGAGCATTGGCAAGGGGATGCTGCCAAGGCTCCACTGCACGCACGCCGGCTGAAGGCAATCCCCTGTAAGGCAGAGAAAGCCTTTATTTCATCTGTGAGCTTGTCCAGCCAGGCATCCTAACCCTTCTCTGAAATATGCAGTGCTCAAAGCCATATTGTCACTCTGAGTCTGCAAGGAGGATGTAACAGGTACAGACCCCTCCGTGTACAGACCAGAGTGTTTGGGCCAGGCCCCTATGCCCACAAACACATGCCCTGGCTGCTTCAGCAAGGGGACACTGAGCTCTCTGACTCCAAACAGGCCCCCAGCCACGCACAAGAGCAGCTGAAGGAACCCAGACACATCCAAGCATGTCCTCCCAGGTCATCATCTCCCCTGTGACTGAACCAGAGCTCAGAGCAACCCACTAGGGCTGGAAATGTGGCACACCACTTCTTGCTGAAGACATGTTTCCACCCCCAACCAGCCCAAGAGAGACTGTCATTGCTGCCACACCGGTACCTCAAGGGTTTGGTGGTGAGCGCAGACCCCACACCCTGGGACAGGGCACATAGGGCATGCCTGGTCTCCCTATCACCACTGCTAGGGCAGCCACAACTAACAGGCCAATGGCATCCCAGGCAAGCCAACTCCATCTTGGCCAAGCAGAGCACAGAACCAACAGTAACAGCAGAAGACATGCACCACCCCCCTCACGCTGTCAATCCACAGATTCCCCCAGATCCCTGAGAAGCTCTGATCCAGAGCAGGTCCTTGCACCAGTCCCCACAGCCCTCACCCCAAAGCACTCACAGGATAGTAGTCAGCAACATTTTTGACTTGTTCGTAGTCATCTGCTCTGGCCAGCTGAGCCAGGCCCTCAGGATAGAGCTTGCCACAGTGCGGGAACAGCTTTGCTCGGTCCTCCTTGGACAGCTCAGTACCAAATGAGTTAATGGTGATAATGAAGGCCCTCCGGTCAGCTTCAAACTGCAGGAAAAGAGCGGTTCACCTTGGGATGCAGCATCTTTACCAGAGGCCAGCAGATACCAACGCTGCTCTGAACAGAGCCGCATCAGAGGGCAGCATGAGCAAGACGCCTAGGACACGTACAGTTACCTGGTGCTCAGCCAGGGCAGGCTACATGTGCAGGCTCCCAGCATGCCCAGTAGCTGATGCCTGGGGAGCAGTCAGGTGAGGAAATTCCCACCCCAGGCACGAGCCAAATCACTGAGCAGAACCCTGCCCAGGTCAAGGAGTCTGTCTCACCCACTGCTCCTGAGCCCTGCATACCCCACAGCTAGCCTTGGCATGGAGATGGACTGTGCACTGAACAGCTCTGGTTGTTCTCCAGCTCGTTATCCGTGTGAGAGGATGAAGATACTGCCACGAAGGCAACAGATGTGTCAGCACCTGGCAAGATCAGGACTGGGGAACCAAACCAGTCCAAAGTCATGTGCAGGCAGTGTTTTCCTAGGTCTCCCAGTGAGCAGGCAGAGTGTGCATGGGGATGCTGAAGAACATCTTTAGCATCCTTAATGCTGGCAAGCAAGCTGGGCCTGAGCACAGAGCAATGAATATCATGGCAATACCATCCAGCTATGGGGGTTTCCACACCTACCTCCAGGATCGGGCACATGGCATCTGCCGTGGTACCTCCCAGCACCTTGCAGAACTTGTAGAAGGACTCCAGGTAAGCCTGGAAGATAGAGGGCAGATGAGCTCTCTACACAGCTTCATCTACTGCCCCACAGGGCCATTCAGTAGGCAACAAACAGCAAGCAGGGATGCTCCCAGATGCTTTTAACACCGCACGGGCACTCTCACCCCACGTGAACTTGGATGCCAAGCCCTCAGGAGGGTCAGTGCTTTCTCCAGGAGCTGGAGACAATGAAGGGTTGTGGTTGGACTTGTTCAAGTGACTGCACGAGCTTACTGCAGGCAAGATCTCCAGGCATCAAGGTTAAAGCCTGTTTTGCTCCTTTGAGTCGTCTAACTCCAAAGAATTTACTGAAATCTCACATGGTTTCCTGACCCCGCTCTGGCCTCCACAAACATGCCAAGCCACACAACTATAGCTGCAAGACCTACACTCAGAAAGTACCGCTGTGTAAGCAGAGTCAAGAGATGAGACAGGACATCTGTGAAGAAAACTAGTCATTCTCTGTAATTCTCTTTTCACACTGCAGCCGCTTGGTCTCCATCCCAACTGGAGCACTTCAGAAAACATATAAGGCTAGGCACAGCTATGCTGCCTCCAGGAAACGTAATCCTTTGTGGAGATGTACCATAATCCAGCTGGAAGATGACTGTATCTCCCAGGGGGAGCCCATGAAGGCAGAGCATGGCTAAAAGTGCTGTTCAGCAAAAACTTTCTCAGAAGAAGCCATCATGTGATAAAATACCTCCCTGGACAGAGAGCTGCAACCAGAATCACTTAAAAGGGATGGAATAAAATGATGCTGAGACATCACAAATCTCTGCTTTGTCACAACAACTCCAGGACTGAAGATGAACCAAGAATGCACGTGTTGGACACCCTCAGCGTCTGCACTAGGAAAGCACCGGGATTACTGTATTCTGTAAGTATTTGTTACCACACAGTGCAAGAGGACACTGCTGGGTGAGCATCACACATCAAAGAAACGTCGCCTCCAGCACTTGCCACTGCTCAAGTGCAGGAGAGCACAGAGCATCAGTCTGCAGAACTACCACAGGTACAATGACACGGATCTTTGCTTAAGGCTGACAGAAGAGGGAACCTGGGTAAGAGGTTCAGTCACCACCTCTGCCCTTCTCAGAGTTTATGCGCAAACTTAAGGCTTTGGAAGCAAAAATTGTTGAACTCAAATACCCAGCACTGAATGAGGATCCAGTATCACAGACAGCATGGAAACACAGCCTGTAAAATAGCCACATGGGTACCCTCCCCTATGGACCCCTCTGCAGATGACAGCAATTTACAGAAACTCTCCAGCGTCCTGAAACCCTTACCCCAGAAATGGTAGTCTCTTTGCATTTAATAATCCCCAATGGACTCTGACTTCCACAAACACACTCATTTACCCTCTGCCTCCTGCTAGCCTCATTTGTCTGTCACCTCCAGCCTGAAGGGAGATATGTGGCCTGTCTGGCCATGTTGACTTTTCCAACACTATCTGCACTTACCACCACAGCTCTGATTCACTACTCTTCAAGGTGAGGAATCCCAACTGGTTTTGTAGTTTCCCATACGGGTGTCATTGTACCCAAACCTTTACATGTGTCCTCCTCAGCAACTTCTGTTCTGCTGTTCATATTCACAGATGAGAGAGGAGAGGAATGAGACAGTGTTCAGGACAAACGCACTACAAATGTATGCAGCAGCAGTGATATTTGTGCAGTTCTTTTCTTTTCTACTGTTAGGAACAAACTGCCTTGTAGAGAGACACTTACTTAGGTCAATCATAACCCAGGATTTCATTTAGTAGTAGAAAGAAACAAGGAGACCCTCACTGTACAAGCAGAGTTAGGATTAACTCCTTGCCTCTCCCATATACCACTCCACATTTATCCACAATGATTTGCCTGCTATATGTTATTGTCCAGTCACAAAGGTCCTTCAGCTGGTTCCTACAAGAAGGTCGCCAGCAAAGGCCAAGAGTCAGCCAGCTTCACTTCAACATATCCATTAAGGATGTGCAAAAATGGGAGTAAGCACTGAAGATAAGAATGCCAGCATGCCTCTGCTGCAGGACTCCACTGCTGACTGCCCTCTACACTAAGAGCTGACCACTTACTTTTAACCTCTGCTCCCCATCTTAACCATATTTCCATTTAAGAACCTTGTCACTTGTCATTGCTGATGAGAAATCTTTGTAATTGCTTTGCTGATGAGAAATCTTTGTAATTGCTTTCCTCCTATGAATCCTGCTCAAACCTTCTGTCTACATGCTCGCAGATTCCTTCAAAAAACCTCCAGTAGGTCTGGGAGGTAGCACTTCCCCTTCCCATGCAAACTCCTCCTGGACACAGGCATCCATCCCAGGCACCCGCCTGCTCTGTTCCTCAGAGCACCTCTGCACAGATTTCAGACCTGATTTTATTTCCCTCATTTGCCTATGAAGACCATTTGCATTGTATTATACATTTTCCAGTCCCTGGGGAGAGAGGTGGCTTCAAGGGAAAGTATGTAAGCAGCAGTTACCTATTTCACCCTTGTGTCACCATGATTTGTTAGTGACAGAGCCCCTGTGTTCCCCGGGACTGCTCTTCAGCAAGAACCAGTCCCCCAGCACACGCCAAGGGATAGCAGGCATCAACGCTTCAATTTGGGGGTAGGAAGAGCAGAATGCAAAGAAGTATTAGGCCTCAAAAAGGAGATGGGAAAGGAAGTGGCAGCTGGGACCCAAGGAGACACACACACACTCTCCCCCAACCTGTTTGCCCTGCACTCGCTCTGCTCCCTGCCTTCCCCCACCTGCCTCATCTCAACAGAGAGGTCTGCACCCTGCAAGGGTGCAGGTATTTATGCGTACAGGCATACCTCCTCCTGTTACAGCAAAAGACCAGTACATGCCAGAGGCCACATGCAGCTGGGCATGACTGCTGACACGCAGCTCCTTCTCCCCTCCCTTTGCCATCTTCCCTTCACGCCTGATCTGTTCTCTGCCTCTCCAAACAGGTCACGACTTCCTTGGGAAGCAGAGGTCATGCTGACTGCAGGCTGGCTGTGACCAGCCAAAACAAGGTTGGCAGATACAATCTGCATCCCACCCTTAATCCAGAGAGTTGAGATGGAGCGATAGCCACAGCCTGCACATAAACACATGCTTTGATACTGCCAGCTAAAACCAGATAGGGCCTGCAGAGGAGACAACAGCTCCCGTGCAGGCTCAGGACAAGGAGATCCTTAGCCCATCCACATCCCTGTGCCAACACTCTCCCCAGCCTGCAGGACTCCTCCACCCCAGCTGCACCTTTTACACTGCTCTACCAAGAGCATCTAACCCCAACCACAGCCACTGAAGGCTTGAGCAGACTGTTGGAAGCTCTTCTGAAAGAGCTCAAGACAGAGAGCCAAGCCCATGGAAGTCCTTCAGAGAAGTTTAAGATCAAGCCACTTTAGCCCTCTGAATGCAGTTAACTACACATCTAAACTCGTGTGGTTAAGAAGCAGCTTTCTCCTGCCTGCCTGGGGCCTGAGGAAATTTATTCAGAGGCAGGACCTCTAAAAAAATCTCTTGCACAAACTCTTGACAGCCTGACAGCTCAAAAAAAAAAAAAGAAGTCCCTCTGCCTACCTCTGGTGCCCTGACTCTGCAGAGCTGGGTGACTGGATGTCAGGCCCCTCCAAGAGCACTATCTTTACTTTCCAGCAGATGCAACTAATTCTTGGTCATGTTCACTCTATCACCACTCCAGGGAAGAAAACAGAGAGAAAGCAAATTTATTTTTAAATCTGCTCTAAGAGGAAAATACCCTCTCCCCTTTGGCTGAAGAAAGCCAGCCTAAGTTGGAGCTCCTGACCCAAGACAGAGCTGTAGTCACGCTAGGAATAAACAGGGAATTTAACATCTCTTTCCCTTCCCAGAGACTTATTTACCTTATACAGTGTGTTTCGAATGATTTCAATGTTCATTTCATCCAGGTCCTGTTCAGATATGCAGTCTTGGAAGAAAGCAGCTGAAACAGAGCCACAGACAGAGTTAGCATTGTCCTAACGAGACCCATGCCCAGCACTTTCCAGAGTCCTCAACAATACCAGGCAGAAGCACACCCTATGCTGAGCTTGTCCCTCCTAGGCCTGGCCCTTATCTTCAGGAGCCACCAAATTCCGACGACTCAAAACCTCAGGCTCCACAATCATTTTTGGGGCGCTCACACCAGCCTATTCTCAGCAGAAATTCTCAGCTCTAGCCCCCAGCATCAGCGCCAGAGCACCCTGTATTTAAAAACAAGCAAAACCCAAACTGTTCCCAGATGCAGGCATTCAGAGGTGACAAGACAGCTTCCAAATTGCCTGCTACAGCATGGCAGCAGCACTTAAGCATCTGAGGGACAGCAGCTAGTGAGTCCTGAGGAAGCTGACGCTGTGTTTCGCTCTCATCCTCCAATATCTTAGTTGGATTAAGGAGGCATGGGGATGCCACAGCTCCTACAGCCCGTGACACTCCATGGTTGGAGTCAGGAGCTGTTTCCCCTGGTCAGGTCTATCAGTCCCATTTTCCACTTCTTCCAAGGCCTTTTATTTCTCCAGCTGGAGGTAAACAACAGGAGACAGGATGAACTAGTATTTTGGTAGGAAGCTCAGCCTTACGTACCTTGCCAGAGTATCTCAGAGGGAGTTTGAGAAGTTGCTGCCACAGAAAGAACACAGATTTCAGACCTAACACAGGGTACTGCAAGCTGCAAATAAAGATGAGTCTTGTACGTCTAGCGTAACGTAAGGTTGTTGTGCCACTCACTTGTTAGCAAGAGCACAATAAAACCCATTGACAGGACTTTTATGACTTCTTCAACTCTCACTCAGCAATCAATTTTGCTGAATTTGCTGCAAAGAGAAATATGATCTTTCTCAGCTTACACAGTCCAGCTGTGGGTAAAGGACACTGCACTCACACTGAGAACTGACTGGTGCTCTGCTTTGTGCAACAAACCAGGTACGATGCAGGCTCACACCTCTGGTGTGCACTACTTCTATAGCACGAGCTCCCTGGCATGGACAGCAGCTGCACCATGGATCTAGAGAGTCCTGAACAGGGGTTAACTCCGCCCTCGAGGTTTCTTTGCAACAGCATCAGATACCAATGCCACGTAGCTGGAGGAGCACTACTCCCTATGGCTGGCAAAAATGAAAACAGAGTGTGCCAGGACTGGTTTTCACTGCAGGACTCGCTGGCTAGCCTATATAGCTAAGCAGTGGCTACTTCAGAGTAGCAGAGGAATGAGAACACAGCTATTTCAGTTCTTGGCCCTCCAATATCCCAAATTAGGCTAACAGCAAGTCTTATTTTGCCCTGCTAACCTATGAGAGCCATTTGGGGTTAGGCATTCCTACCAAGCCACGTAGCTACTCAAGTACTTTTAGGCGATAGAGCTGCTGTTTCTTTGTGTGTGGTCACTGGAAAGACTGCAAGTTAAACAACTGGAGCCTGCATGCCTGCTTGTTTAGGCAACACAGCTACTCCCCATGCTCTCCTGCTGAAGAAATGCCGCACTAGATGGTACACAGCCTCAAGGCCATGGCCAGGGCAAAGGTCTGAAGATCTCAGCCTAGCCAGAGCAGAAGCAGGCAAAGCTTACTGACATCCAAGTGCACAAATGCAAGAGGCAAAGACTCTCAACTGCCAGCCGTGTTCTCCAGAACCACCTTGCCAGTGCAATGTAGCATTTCCACTCCATACACAGCTGGAAGTTTTAAGGTCTCTGAGAACTAATATCTCTGAAATGCTTGGTTCCCAAAATGGGAAGGTTCCCACTTACTCGTGAGGAGGATTTTCTTCCCACACATCTTCCCTACAGCGGGCTCAACTCAGCTACAGGCAGAGCCTCAGTTCTCCTGCTGCACTGCTGCCCTACCTTGCAACCCAGATCTCTTGAGACATGTTTTCCTTTCTTTGCTGGGCCCTATCTGGCAAATCATTTTTCCGTGACAACTACTTCACTTGCCCCCCTATTACACAGAGCATTTGCAAAAGCATTTTCAGTTCCAAAATCAACTATTTCTATCAAAGACAATATGATGATTTAAAGTGTTTTGTTCTTTCTAGCAACCCCAAAAGAATGATTAATCACTGACTCAGGCGTACCTCGTTACTTTTTTGCCCACAGATGCTAACCTAGAAAGTCTCCTGTGACTCTCTCTCCTACTACTGCAAAAAGACTTCCATATTTTCTCTAGAACCACTTCCTACACCTTTTATCTTTAAAGAACATACCTGTCTGACCGTTCACAGACACCTGGTTTTAGTGTCACGCACGTCCTGGTCAAGGCTTGTAGCCCCGAGATGGTATACCTCAGTGCGGGGTCCTGCTATACAATGAGCTTAAAAAGGCTTTTGGAGATTTCCTTTTTTTTTTTTTTTTTTTTTCTGTTGCTGGTTGGGGTTTTTTGATATGTAAAGAGCTTTTCTTGATCTAGAGCTAATTTCATCAGTCTCAGAACAAGACTGGGCATGTGCAGATAATTATCTACAAAAACTGCCTACAAGAAATTGCCCAATGGTCCAACTAAAAGTGCTGGAAATTAAGTGACTCATTCCAGCAGAGGACCCGATAGCCCTTCACTGAGGAAGCACATGTACCATGACAATTATTAAAAAGATCACATTGTCTAAGACCTCTCCAACTTTCTCTTTCCTCCGTAATTTCAGGTGACCATTTCCAGAAGAGCTGGTAAATGGACATACTTAGCAGATCAGATCTAGCTAAACCTGCACTGCCATCACAGCTCAAACCAAATTCCCCGCAATCTGCACTACCAGTGTGCTGGTTTGGACATTTGTTGAAGCGTACAGAGAGCTAGCTAGTCCTCCAAAGGAAAAACTAGCATAGGACAGGCATAAACCTGAACTCAAGCCCAGCCATCACAGGCAGTACAGTCACATCTGTGCATTACTTACTGTTTTGTCTTCCTGGAGCACAACTTAGACTTAGTTGGACCTAGTTAGACTGGGGGAGAAAGGGACATCTGCTCCACACACAGCTGAGCGGTATTTTGAAAGGCTCTGCTCACCCAGGGGAGTGTCCACCAGGATTGCATTGTAGAGCTCCGCAGGCGTCTGAGCAATGTTCACAGCTTCCATCTGCTCGAAACTTCCTAGAGGATGGCACTTGGGCACCAGTTCGGAGATCGAACGCTGGTGCAGGGTCCCAGTGATCAGCAGAATGACATTGTCAATCATGTAGCTGTACCTGGAGGAAGGCAACAGGAAGCCTGTCACAATACAAATACTACAAAAACCAGCACATGGCTCCAGATGGGCACACATCTTCACTCCCTGTGAACATCTCCAGAAAGATGCACCCTTCCCATGAAGGGTAAGTAAGGCAGGCACCTCCTTAATGTCTCTTTATCATGCCAGCCTAGGAAAAGGGAGTCAAGCATAGTCCCAGGCTGTGATTTATGCTACAGCTGAACCACATCATCTGGGCATCTCCTACCTACCATTGAAGAGTATTAGATTGGAAGGGACTTCTGGAGGTCTCTTGCCCAATGTCCTGCTCCAAGCATGGCCAGCTCCAGCTGCTCAGGGCTTTGTGCAGCTGAACTTTAAATTATTTGCAAGGATGTATATCTCAAAACCTCCATGGGGCTCTGCTCCAGTGTCTGACCACACTCACAACAAAGTCTTTTCCTAACAGCTATCAGAATTTCCCTCATGGTCATTTGTCTACTGTCCTTCATCTTAACCCCACACACCTCCAAGAGGAGCCCGGCTCCAGTTTCCCCACACCCTCCCGCAAGGTAGTTGGGAACAGTTGTCTTTCCAGCATTCCCACGGCTCTCCTTGCACTGCCATGCTCTGTAGAGAGCACGTGCAAAAGCATGCATGGCAGGACACTAACAGAGGGGAATCTGCAGATAGCCTGACTCGTGCTCAGCTTCATTGCCAGCACCACTGCTCCATCTTGCCAAGACTACGGAGAAAGGGTCACATTTCTGCAGCCCTGCCCCCTTCCAAAAACAACAGGGTTGGCAGCTTTGGCACAACCTTCATTCACACCCTCAATAAACTACACACAAGCTTATTCACACCTCTGCCATTAAAAGCTACATGCTCTTTTGCATTAGTCCATATTATGATGTCCCTAAGCAAGTTCTCCGCTTATGTTATACAGAATTAGCAGATTCAGTCTTTGCCACTGCAGTAATGGGACATTCAATCTGGAACCACAGCACTCAGCACAAGTTCCACCAACACAAGCCCTTTGTGGACCTTCTCTCCAGTATGTCCATATTTCTCTTGCACTGAGGAGCCCAGAACTGGGCACAGCACACCAGGTTAGACCTCCACCAGTGCTGAGCAGAGGGGAAAGATCACCTCCCAGTTCTCCTAGTTCAGCCAGAGAAGGGAGACACAGCTGGCCTGAAGACTGGGAATACAAGAAAGGTTGGTGGCCTTCTCCAAGTAGAAGGTCCAAGCAAGGGATAAAGGCATCATGCAAATACAAGGAGCTGAGAGGAAAAGCGTCCACAGCAAGAGGAGGAGCGGTGCTCTAGGCACCTTCACCACCAGGTAAGCCATAAGCCACATGTACTTAGGTACTGAAGAAAGGGAGCTTAAGGCCAGCACACTGGGACTGAGGCAAGGGCAGTGAGAACAAGGCTCTGTGCATATTTGTCAGTCATTCGGATGCTGCTGGTCTTTATATTTCCAAGCTAATGAGCAAGACATAGTGCAGCCCTGTTTCCCTTTGAACCACATCAAAGGCAAGTAAGTAGAGCCAGTTAAAGGCAGATTTCAGTAGTTTTTATTAGACGGTCTTATTGCCTCTCAAATATGCTCAAAGGGCATGCCCATGAAGAAATCCACACCTTAGTTCCTCAAACAGGTGCTGCTTTTTTCTCCACACTGCAGGGCTGGGTAATGCACCTCCTGACCCCACCATTTTTGCAGAGAGCCTTTCTGTGTTTGCAGCCTACCTTTCCAGGGATGTTGAATCTAGAACCAGGGCAATCAGCACAAGCTTCGTGTACTAGGAAACCTCCTTTTGCCCTTTAATCTGCAGGGTCATTATCCTCCCTTCTGTTTGTGCAACTCTCACCATGGAGATGATTGCAGTCTCCAGGACAGTAAGAAGGACCTGTTTATAAGAGCTGAGGGTAAGACCCTTGCAGTAAACAGCTGGTTCCTGGTAAATACAAGCATCTGCATCCTCACACAGATGCATCTCCATGAGGTGTGTCAGACCAAGGATACAGCAGATCATTTCCCAGCTCCACCATCTGCCCTCAAACACATGCAAGTTGGCTTAGTGCAGCACAGTAGCTTTCAGGAAGGACCATACACAGGACTACTCTCATCAAAGCAAGACAACAACATAGGACCAAACAAATTAATTTCTTCAACTCAGCCTACAATGAAGGAACAGGCCAGGATATATGGTCATTGCACAGCATGCTAGCACACCTCTTTCCTTTTCCCAGCTTACCATGGATCTTGCTCTCTGAAAGGTATTTGCAACTTCCAAGGAACATGGCCAAAGTCAACCATATGTGAGGAACTGAGGGAAAGTGCCTGGAGCCCCCTCTGTTTGCATGTCTTCAGAGCAGCTTAGCTTCTAGCTTACTGGAGTCACATCAAGCTCATCCATGCCCTCCCAGTCCAGCTCAGCATGAAAGCCACAGCCAGGTTTGGGGAGAGTAGCCCAAGTCTGACCCTCTTCACGCATGAGAAGCTCCTGCTTTCAGACTGATGGTCCCAGAAAGACAACCCAGCTGGTTTCCACTGCCAGAGTGCAAAGCATGGCTCTTCCCGTTTCATTTATACCCCTTAACTTGCTTGTTTCCTCATCCTTCAGGGAAGCCTGGGGAAATGCACAGCCTATAGACCAAATGCCAAGGCCCCTAAGGAGGCCCAGCAGCAACTTTTTGAAAGAGTACTTTATCTATCAAGACTACTTAAATCTTGCTGTCAGAGAAGGATTCATCCCTGCAGGAAGAGGAGTTACCATATACAAGATAGAGGGGAAATTTCTCATTCAAATTTCCACTGCGACAGTATTTCAAACCTTTACAATAAGAAGAGAGCTGCAGCAGGACAAAGGTCTTCTCATGCCTGCCAAGGCCAGGCAGACACCAGCACCACTACATAATCCTTCCTGATAGTTCCCATTTCCTTCACGCAAGCCCAGACCACACTTATTCACATTCAGTCCCTACTTCATCCCAGTAAAAACAGCCATGGCTCAGTCAATCATGACAACGAGGCAAGTCTTCTAGTGCCAGGGCAGCTGGAAAAGCCTATTCTCATCTGTGGAAGGGGCAACGCTTGCTTTCCTGTGCCAGATCCCAAGAAAGCATCTGCCTCCATTAGCACAGCTGTACTAAGACCATAGCAGAGGTCCTGCCTACAGTGGCATTTCCTCCCAGGCCCAAAGGATTAGATTTATTACGGTGGCAGCAGTTTTCCTAGGAACTTCCAACTACTTGTTTAATAGAGTGGCTTTTGTCATCATCCTCCCTGTCTCCTATTAGGTTCTGACCAGCTTCAAATATTTCAGCTTTCATGGTTAATGCATGCTCAGACCCCTCCAAGAGCATTTTAACCTTCACTAGCTCTCGGTACAGCTAATAAGAGGACCAGACTATGCGACACAGCAGAAAACAGGTGTAGTTCCTCACTTGGAACACCATGAAGTCTTACTACAGCCCACTTGGCATGGAAAAGAGATTAGGACATAGGATGGTCTGGTGGGAGACTGGAGACAGGTAGAAGGACCAACAAGCTCCTTTGTGAGGACAAGCCTCTGCACTAGCTCACTGGGAGCACTCAGGTGGAGTTCAGAGGAGAAAGCACTACATGGAGACTCTACATAAGCTACAGCAAGTGACACAGGGTGGCAGGGCTTTAATTAAGTGGTAAAATGGCACTTTATCTCAAGCCCCCAACCTTGCCTCCACAAAGACTGTAGCAAAACTCTCTTGAGCAAGAACATGTTTTACACTCCTGCTTTGAGCTGCTATCTGCCCACACAGGGAGATTAACACAAAAAGAGTGGATGTTCAGTCAGAGTTTCAGATGCAGTTACACCTTGCCTCACTCTTCCTGTCACCCATTGAATTGAGGTGTGGTATATTCCAGAAATTCATATTCACAGAAATACGACTTTAGCTGATACCGAGAAGCATCAGTAATGTCTCATAGAAGAGTAGAATTTCTTATTAAAGGACAGGAAAGAGTCAAACAGAAATATCGTCCACAGCAGGAGAGAGATGTTGGCTTATGGCTTCCCAAAGTCTGAGACAACTAGGGCCAGTATCTTTACTCCTCCAGCGACACCCAGTTCAACACAATATGCACTAGGCGACACTCACATAAAGAGAACAAAACTAGGCTAGGATACGCCTACAGAAGCCAAGAGGGGGGGGTGTGTGTGGGAAAATGTTCCTTCCAGCAGCAGCAGGTCAGAGAGATCATTCTCACTGCTGGGTTTGGGAGGTACAGTCTCAGACAGGCACAACAGAGACCTCTCCGAGAAAACAAAAGGAGAGCCAGGCCCCAGAAGCTAACTTCTGGGATAGTCATCTGTGGAGAGCTATCAAGCAGAATCAAGGAGGAGAGCACACATGCAAAAGCCATGTACAGGTACTTTGACAATGTATGTCTTCCTCCTTTTACTTAAGTATAGCCACTGATAAGTGAGACATGCAAGAAAGATTGCAACGGCCCACTGAATATTGGGAAAGACTTTTTAGCAGGGGAGCACACAAACTGCATGAAAGCTCATCACATGGGACTTTTACAACTTGGCCTGAAGGCACTGGGGAATAGCCCTGCAAGGCAGCAACCCCAAGACAGTTAGGGCTTCTCCCTCCCCCACTTACTAATCTAATCATAAAGAGTCATTGTCCTACAGCAGATAGGTTGTTTTTTTATTGCTTTCTGCTCCAGGATACTAAAGAAACCGTAAACAATACTGCAAGTGGTCACAAAGCATGACTAATGACAGAACATCGCACGACCTGCGTTTCTCAGGGATCCTCTGAAAGCCTTGCCAAACTGTAGCTTAACAGCTGCTCTGCAAGAGGTCATGAGGACAGCCCTCCATGTCAACAGCAGAAGCAGAGAGTGGCAGGCTGATGCAGAAATGCATAGCATGGAAGAACCAGGCTGCGGCTCACTGGTTTTGCCAGGATGTGTTAAGGTATTGTGTTCAGGCAACTTTAATGCTTTCCAAAACCAGCCAGCATTAGACTTTAATGCAGACTAATGCTAGCAAGGCAAAAGTCACTATGTTACTGCATTGGGCAGTTACTCAGATTACTGTAGAAACATGTGTTTATTTTGGGATGAAAAAGGGAAATCTCCAGCGGGATCAGAGCAGTGTTGTGAACTTGGCGTGAATTCTAGAGACAGCTTTAAATGATGATGAAGTTGTTTTGACTATAGTCACTTTAGCATGTAGTGCTAGGGGGGAAGTAACGTAAGGAAAAAGTTTCAGGTTGGTTGCACGGCTGCTTCCTTGGGTTTGTTTGTAAGTACACAGACCCATCTCTTTATCCCACTGGGTTTGAGACCTGAGCAAAGGCGATGGTACACCAAGCCAATTGTCACACCTCTCTCAAGCTCTGAATGTAAGCATTCATGGGCGACAGCAACGCACAGGCTTCAAAGCACAGAAGAGCAGTAGCTGACACTAAGAATAGTGCCAACAGCTGAGATGCTTGTATCTGGAGTGTCATTTTAAGATCACTAGTAAATAACTGTACAGCTGTCCTGAACTGGAAAGGAGTGGGATGTTGCACATCAGGAAGACCTCAGTGCCTCACTGAGGCTTGTTTGAGTAATAGACAGCAGATGAACTGAGTCAAGTCCTTAAATCAGTTTTTCAGCTCAGATTAGAAAAAGTCAGACCAGCAGCTTCTGGCCAGGAGCAGTTTTACCCCTCGTCTGCAGCTGAAGCTCAGCCAACACAGGGAACAGCAAGAGTAGATGCAGCATGTGATGGTCTCCGCTCAAAATGCGCTGATCTCTTCCTGTCTTTACACACTGTCTTTCCTAGAGTCACACCAATGAAAACCACACCTAAGTGGTAGGTTCGTGAACCTGCCAAAGAGAAAGCTGAGAATTTCATGGTTGCCACCACAAACCAAGGGCACTCAGCCAATAAGTGGGTCCTCTGCTAAACTTAGATCAACAAGACCATTTCACAGCAAAGAGTTATAGCTTCACAGTACTACAGAGGCTGTGGCAGCCTTTCAAATCCCAAGTATCCAGGAATGTTCTCAGCATTAATCTATATTTAGCTGCATCTCCACATGATTTTTACCATCTTCTAGTGAGTCTAGGTCTCTTGGGATACTGACCTCAGTTTTCCAGCGGTATCATCCGGTAACTTATAAGCAGTCATACAGTGTTAGCTGTGTTAAAGGCTAATGAGAAAAAAAGCTAGATGAAGTACTTTTAATTTTGAGGCTTTATGAATATGACATTGTGTTCTAGATGCACACAAACTCCTTGAAACACCAGGGAATGTTTTGAACACCTTGCAGCCTCATGCAAGAGTCTCTGGTTGCTTAAACCTGATGCCTCAAAGATTGACCTCGGAACTTGAGAAACACTAGACTGCTATGCAAGGCTGAGTCCTGGCACCCTGCTGAGCAGACTTCAGCACTAATTACATTTTAAATATTGACCAGAAACTTCTAATCATGCTGCTTTCACACAGATCAGCTGTAAAAGCCAAACTTGCATATAGTGTTTTCTTACCTTCCTTACATGTAAAGCACTAAAAAAACCCCCAACATTCCAAGGATATAAAACAAGATTAAAGGCTGCACTGTGCAAACTCACATTACCCCCAAAACTGCCTGAAGTAGCTAAGAAAGCTGAGTGAGCTTAATGGCCTAAATGCCCCTACCCGATTCTCAGTGAATGTGTGGTCTGGGCTTAGATAACATGCAGAACATTACTGTGCATACAGACCTGCTGCCAGCAGAAGATATGAAAAATCATCGTCCCACTTGGCATGCAGTAAACCACGTGGGGTAGATGTAAGATTTTGCTTCGCCTCTAAATCTTGCAGTTCTTTGCAGTATTTATGCAAAGCTCTATCTAAGTATTTGCTAGACTTGAAACTAGCATACAGAATGGATCTGGAAAAGGGGATTAGGACCCAAGATGCCCTCAAGAAGTCTTGAGAAGCAGTGCCCTTGGCCTTCAGGCCTTCTCTGGGCTGAACATGCCAGCCTAGAGCACTGGGTGCGGCAAACCGATGGAAAGGTAAAAGAAAAATGAAGGCTGCTAAGGTCCAGCACCAGAAGACCTTGAGAACAGTATCAGTCAAGGAGTGAAGCATGTTACATGGGGACAGAAAAGTGCTCAGTGAACATCCATCCAACTGAAGGCGCTGCATGCAGGTTGTCCTCTGGAAAAGTTGCAACCACACCTAAATTGATCAGAGGAGCACTGATAACCTCCGAACATACTCCTTCCGTCCCTGTTTTATGACTCTAACAGACATGCTGTTCAGCCTGTAGAGGGAAAGACTGAGAGAAGGAACATGAGGGAAGTGGAAGGACTGTTCCTGTGAGCTGCAGAATCACCAGAGGTGTTCAGCTTTAAACAAAGCCCAAGAAGATAGTTAAGTCTACACACTGCCTCTGGATGAAATAGCATCAGCTTGGATGGGGATGTTATCCAGGGACAATGTGTTCTCACCTAATCACCCACATGCTAGAGCCTCTTCTCAGGGCTGCTGAGTTTCATTAAAGATTTCTCTATCTTAGTGAAACACAGGCCTACATCTGGAGCTCATCAGTACCATTTTGCTGCATCTTTACTGCCACCGACAACATTTTGCTAGCTCTTCTGATCACTACCATGGCTCACTGTGTGTGCTAGGCACCATGGTAACACCTTCCAACCAAATGACAGCACTGGTCAGTAGGAGGAGGGTCATGTTGTTCCAGTTCAAATCCACTGGCCAAATTGAGTGTTCTCCAGGCACTAGAGGTTTGGGGGAAAAAAAAGCATCCCCTCAACATAATACACAGCAAATCCACCTTTCCAAGACTCCCTTTCTGATGAGGACACCCACAGTCACACGATTTTGAAAGATGACTTCCATGGCCACCACTGTAGGCATGTAACCCAGTCCGTTTTCATAGACATTCGTTCTGGGAAAATGGTACGAGATCTGTATCCTTTGGATATGCAGGAAAACAGATGCAGCTCTGATGCTACCATCCAGAGGACGTAAGTTTGTGGTCATTTCCAGACCATTAGTTACATGCCCTCTTATTTTGAATATTGCATAATCCCTCCAAGAACTTGGCTTATCAGTTCAACTTTGCACTCCCTGCAAACAGGGAAGCTGTTTGTCAGAAACCTGTGCTTCTCTGCCAAAACTGTCTCTGCCAGAAAAGGCTCATAAACCTTTTATTGCAGGATCCCCAACCACTACGGTAATTTCTGCTTCCCAATCCCACCACCACCAAGGAGTTAACAACTAATTGAAAATAGTATAGTGCAGTTTTAACCACAGCAGCATTAGAAAAGATCCTTCAGAATGTTGCATGTGCCCAAAGAAACTGCAAGTGTCTAATGTAAAGCATTTGGAGTTTTTTCTTCTGCAAGAAAAGACTTCAAAAGCATGTAGTCATATTTTGTAACCTCTGCAGTTATGCCAGGATGCACACTCCAGAATATTTAGAATAAAGACAGGTAACTTTCTACTCCAGAGAAGAGGATTATTGCTCTTCAGCTCAAGAGGCAATTGAAACAGTTTGACTCCAGAAAAACCACTGCTGCAAGATTAAGTTTGAACTCAAAAGTCATGCAGCAGAAACTAGATCTTTCCAGTGCAGGGGAGAGGCAGAGCAGGACTGGGTCAGGGAGCAGGTAACAGAGGGAAGTGTCAGCTAAGAAAAGGCACGCGCAAGGGGAAAAGGTACATGCAGCCTCATCAAAAACACGTCTTGTGACCACAAAAACATACTGAAAGCCAAGTTCCCAGCTGCATCCTCAGGGCAACAAAGAACCCAGTTCCCAGCCCTAGCAGACTGGTAAGGTAAAGACAAAAGATGACCTAGTCTGTCCTCTGACAACAGGCTTGATCATGGATTTGGAAAATGTGTTTCGACCCAGCTCCCCCGCAGACTTCACTCCTACAGCAGACTCAGTTTCTGCACAGTTATCAGCAGCTCCCCTACCTGAACACAAGATCGAATCCTTCTCTGCCCATCAGCTTGCTTCACAGGCTCAAGGGGCCCAACAGCTGCCAGAGCCCTCACATCAGGCTGCTGTGAAACCAGGCTTTCCAGAGCAGGGAAAAGACTGCGCTGAAGCAAGGGCAAAAAAAAAAAAACCCACCCTTTTTTCCCCGCCTTGGAAAAATATTAAAGCTGGCAATCCGATCAGGCTACAGCACACTAGAGTCAGAAGCGACACTATGAACCACAGATAAAGTATTCTATCTAAACAGTATACAGGAACACTGGAAGGAAGGAGAGACAGGACATGGCACCGTGTCAGGCTAACACAAAGAACAAAGCCTTTACAGAAAGGCAGGGCAGCACATCACCAAGAACAACCTAAAACCCACTTCCATCCCACAAGTCAATATGTGCTTGTTGAATTCAGGAAGTGGGTTTTGCTGTTTCAAGTACACTTAATACCTGTTTGTTGCTGCACTACAGAACATCGCTGCATTCCCTCAGCCAAACAGTCAATTGTTTGTGTTGGAGCAGAGATGTTAACAGCCAACTTGTGCCTATCAGTCAGAATCTACTATGGTTGGCTGAAAAAACACAGGGAAGCACCAGCAGTCTTCCAGCAAGGAGCTGCATGGCAAGACACAGAGCTAGCAGGTGTTTTATAGAGACCATGGCAGGCTCAACAAGTTGAGCTTTTCCTTGTCATGATATGCAGTGGCAGAGGAGGCCAGCTACAGCCACCGCTTGAAAAGACAAAGGGGAAATCAGCCAACTTCCTCAATATTTTGGTACTAACAAAGCAACACTTGCCACAGAAGAGTTCCTGGAGAGGATCAGAGCCAGGAAAGAGTCAGCATGGTGCCAGGAGAGGAGCATAACAGGACAAAAATCAGTGGCAGCAAATGACTTGGGTAATGAAGACCTTGCTTTGGGGTTGCTGCCTCACTGCGTTCTTGGGTCTGTTTTGTTCATTTGCTTTTAAACACTGCCCTTTCCCCTAAGCTCAGGAGACAAGTTAACTCCTGCCCACCTTCATAGGTGCCCATCCTTACCTATGGCACGGCACGCACCTGGGAACAGGCAGCAGCGGGACTGGAGTGCCACCTCCTGGCAAGGAGCAGGCAGTGCTGCCTCATCTCCTTGGAGCTGGGCAAGGAGAGCACACACACCACCAACACACAACCTCCTGGTGCTCCAGAGCCCCCACGCCGTCCCCATTGCTGCTTCTCCTTCCCATGTCCTCACCTAGTTCATGGACCACTTAGAAGAGGCAAGAGAAATGACATAGTGTAATCCCACGCAGGGATGAACAGCATGGCTTTTGGCAGGTTGGCTCTGGAGCAATCAGATGGGACAAGGACCACAGCCATTCCTGAGGTCACACAGTTCCCCACATCTTCTCAGCAACGTGCCCTGGGTCAAGATCTGAGCACCCTCCAAAAACAAGCACAAAAGTCACCTGCTGATCAACTCAAAACCACCCCAGAGGTCCAGCAGAACATTCATGAAGGAGAAAGCGTGACTGGTTCTCAAATGCTTGATCCACCTCCTGCCACCAGTCATCTACATCCTGGTCACTCTCAGTGAGATGGTACCCAAGTGTTTAATGGGCCTCAATGAGCCTGTCTTGTGCGAGGTTATCCAACATTTCTAAGAAGCCAAAAACCGTACGTACATACAAAGGTATCCGGTAGCAGTGAGTTTCAGAGCTGAACTGGACATACTACAAGACATTTCCTTCCATTTTAAGCCAGACACACCTCCAGAAATACCTCCTGCAATCCCACTCGATTTTAAAAATTTCTGTTCACAATCCAATGCCTCTCTCTCAAGAGCGTCCCAGTGAACTCAAGCTTTCTTCCTGCAGAAGCCAGCTCTGCTCAGACTTTCCATACCTTTCTACCATTTTGTATTTCAATTTGTATTTCAATGCAGCCTGTACAGTTTTAGCACATGGACACATTCAGTTGAGTACAATTTCTTCTTCTGACCACCTGGTGCCTCACTGGCCCTGAGCTGTCTACCAGGAGTGGTCTTCACCATTTCCTCCTTGAGTTTCATTAACTACCCTAAAAGAAAGGAGTGGGAAATAGTCATGCTTAAAAGGCAAAGGTAAATCACCCCATCATGCCTATCTGTGTGCCCAGCCACAGTGGAAGGTCAAGTGGCACAGTCTTGTCCCAGCATTGTCTAGGGTAGGCAGAATGACACGGTACCTCTGCTGCTGCACCGGCACAACATCCCCAGTGCTGCCCACATCCTTTGGCCTAACATCTCTATGACACTGCCCATATACAAGCCTGGCTTAGATGAAGGCTACTGGCACAAGTGTCCACCGCCAGCCTCCGAACAGAGCTGTTCTCCACTCCAACTATTTGGGTCATGCATGGGAAGCTTCACACTGTCAGCAGGACAATAATCCCTGAAACTTCTGCCCCCTACGCTAAACCATGACCCACTACAACCCACAGGACAGTTTCAGGGTACAGAACACAGCCTAGAAGGCAGCCTGAGAAGTCATATCTAAGTCTATCCTCTTTTCTACTAGCCCTATCACTAAATATGTTAGGATTATCAAGAGAAGATATTAAGATCCACTGGGCAAAACCAGCACCCTCTCCAAACTCCTTGTGTTTCACTGTCCTCATTCTTTTGTTTTAACTTGTCTGTAGTGTCATTAGAAGTTATTAGAGCTTCTATTACACTGACAGTGACTCCCACCTTGGACCAGATGAAGCTGATAACACCTTCATATTTCATCAATACTCCATTAGTGTGATGAGTGCAGACCCAGAGGAGACCCCTCCATCAGTGGTGCAGCGGAACCGTGCCAAAACACAACTCAACACTTGGACTTCTTGCACAAAAAGCTCCGCAAGACAGTGGAGACACTTCATGTACGAAAACAGCTTTTTCTTGCTTCAGCTTTTGCCTTCCTCTAGGCAGCACTGCAGACAGTGGTATTAAAGCAAATCTTGTGGGTAAAAAGGAAAAGAAGAGATGAGTGAAGGCAACTCAAGGAAGAAACATCCTGTCTGGAATGATATCAATATATTCAAGAAGAGATTATGCAGTAGGCAATAAATACAGATATCTGCACAGAACTGTGTTTTGTTATAGAGAACTCATCAAAATCAGAGAGACAGAAGCAGAACAAGATCAAAGTTAAATCAAGTTGAGGGCAAAACACCAGTTTTAAAGTGAAGTCGTTCAAACAGCTGTGAGAACCAGCCTATCAGATTACACGAGATGTTTAAGGTCTTCTGCACAACTGGAAGTATACACTGGATAAAGGTCAATAGGACTGGTGTAACAGGAAACTGGATTTCCACAGCCATTCATATGTAATCAGGGCAGGCATGGTCTGAGACCTTTCAGTTCATCTTTTCCACACACTGGTTTTTGACATGAGACTGTTATGGAACAGCAAGGTTTTAAAGTCTGCAAGATACTCATGTGTCCTGCCCAGACTCTTGCCTTTAAAAAGATATGACAGAAGCTAAAAGAAGAGACCATAAGCGATTACTATGATACTTCCATAGAGACTAGACATTTCCATAAACCTGTAGGGCAGCAAAGGAAAAGCATCAGTGAAGGACAAACTGCCAAATATTGCCAGGCTCAAACAGTACTGATGTCTTTACAGCAAATTAAAGACAGGAAAAGAGGTGTTTTGAAAGTTAAGTTAATTATTTTACGTTTGAAAGAACAGACGAGATTGTTCCATACAACTAAGATGATAAGCTAGAAACCAATTCATCCATTGCAAACACTGCTGCAAAATGAGGGCTTGGTAAAGCCTTGCCGATGTCTTGCTCCATATCTGTAGCCAGATACCAAAATTCAATGATTTTTGGTAACAGGCATATAAGAAAAACCTATTTCTTAGAAAACAGGAAAGGCTTAAAAGACAGGCAGCTTTAGCACAGTGACCCAGAAAATAACAGGTATGAGCCACTGGGTTAGAAAAATGAGATAATGTTATTGTTCAGATATAGGAAGGACAGAACAGGAAGGAATACAGCAGAGAGACAAGTCTTTAATCAATATTTGCACATGCAGGAGATGCCACAGATAGGCCAAAATTTTAAATCTTTTAATCGACCACAAAGGCCTTTTTACATCATTCTGCACCGTTCAAAAATCTCTAGGTGGCAAGCAAGATAACACACACACACAACTGCCAAAAATGCAAGATTAAACACCGCTTGCCACAGTGCCTGTGATGAGCCCAAGCTCACTATATCAAATAAATGAATGCTCATGTATCAGCTGTCCAACTCGAGAACACAGTACAACCTTCTTCTCAGAGATGCCAGTTAAAGTCATGTTCTCCTGAACCAGAAATTCCCTTTTGTCCATGATGCATCTCCTTACACATTAGAGAAGGCCACTGGCTATGCAGTTTTCAAGCCAAACTAGAGCTTACAGCAACACAGACTAAGGAAAGGAAAAAAGGCAATTTTACTTCTATGTTTCAGATGCAAACTAGCACAACTGGTATGTCACCAAAGCTAGCAATCTCATTTATTACCAATTAAAACAAGAGCAGCACAAATGGAAGCAGAGGGTTGTGCAAAACCACTAGGAGAAGATACTTGCACATATCTGTGCTATTTCAAGCTTTTCACATCAGCTGAACCTGCTGTGGAAGCACGCATGCCCTGTGTCTTTTCATGCACTGACAGAGACATGCTGAGGCTGCTGCAGCTCCAACTTTCCCTGCTGCAGCTCCGACTTGCCCTGCTGCGCATTCTAGACCCTCCCTTCCCCTAGTGCTGGTGTTCACTGGATCCCACTGAGCTGGCTGAGAAAAACAAATCAGTCAAAAATTAACCCCAAAAGTGAAAAGCTGTTCAATTTTCAGCCAGCTCAAGTCCCTGAACCAGTTTGTGACAAGGTCAGAGGAAGGCCTACAGCACCTGGGGTGGGATGGCAGGATCACAGCAGCCCTGATGAAGGCTGATAGACCTTGGTGGGTCAGAACTAGGAGGCAACTGCTGTCATGCACATGTATGGCATGTTTTGCAGCAGGATGAATTTTAAAAAAAACAGGAACATTGAACACAAGGGACAGAGGTAAATGACAGCTCTGATAGAGACTGAACCAATTCTGCAATGGAAGGCAGCTAAGGATCTGTGCTAAGGAAGCATGCACACCCTGGGAGCAGAAGCGTTTAACAACATAGTGATACTGTGCAGCTGGTTTGAGACCTCCAGATACAACCAACACAGTTTCATTCAAGAAGCTGCGGAAAACATAGCAGCTGTAAGGCTGAGTGTGGAAAGCTGGTCTGAGAGCCCTCAAGTCTGGAAGAGCACCAATGTTTCAAATGCTCTTCATGAACAGTGCATACTCACGTGATGAAGTCCAGAAAACTTGCTAGTGGCTCATATGCATGGTTCCTCATGTGACGAAACTCCACGACCATCTTCTCCTTCAGCTTGTCGTCTATGACGGAGACGGTGAGCGGGGAGGCTTCATTGGCCAGGAAGTTCCCATAGTCTGTGCTCTGGAGGTGCAGTTTCAAGTCTGAAAAACAAAGAATAATTCCACTCTACAGGGTGTGTGTTGGGTTTGGGGTTTTGTTTTTTTTTTTTGAGCATACTTAACACAGCTGTTGCTCAGCACTTCTCTAGGCATTCTCTTCTCTGAAAGATCACCTAGACAAAACCTATGTGTTAAGTCTTACACTTATATTTGCTCAGTTTTATCATGGACAACCCAAATGCAGGAAAAGATCAGTGTTTCACCATACCAGCCTTGCCCCATCTTAAGGAGGAAACTGTGACACTATCTGCATAACTGAGCACACATCTGTTTTAGCTGTCCACTATGCTTGATCAAGGTGGAGGGTTATTGATTTTCTAGGAAGTATTTGCTAGAAATCGGGGGGGGGGGGGGGGGGGGGGGGAACTTAAGCACTTTCTCTAGCTAAAAGGGCTCTGGTTGCAGGCTTCTCTGAAGCAATCACAACCAAGAACCTATATGCACCCACAAGCAGTTTCCTCAGATACTAGTGATGTGGAAGCATCTGAAAAGCCAGAAAGACACAAACAGCAAGCATCTAGGTATTACGTCATCGAGTCAGTCCAACTGACTGCACTGGTAAAGAAAAGTCAGGCATTAAGAGGTAGAGAGGGGCTGGTGAAGAGGAAGGCCATTTAAATCCATCTCGTATGGTAGGCAACCCCTGCCCACAATGGAGGAACATGCTCAGAAGCCTTCCCCTCCTCCAGTTTCAAGTACAGGAAACCTTTGTTTCCTCCATTACCCTTGCTGCAGGTCAGGTGCCCAACCAAGCTGCAGTCCTGGCCAACAAGCAACCACAACATGCTGAGCTCTGTCAAGATAAAAGCCCTATTTGAGCCAAAAGCATTTAAGCGTCTCTATGGAAAAACTGAATGCAGAACTGAGGAACGTCATATAATCCTACTCCTCAAAGCTCTACTAGTTGCACTGGTACATAATGTTCATCTCCTTTCAGCTTCACCTCAGAGGGCCCGTTAGGCAAGCACCCTCCTAGGGATTCAAGACCTTTATGGGGAAAGAAGAGTAGCTGGAAGAGTTTAGTCAAACCAGATGTGAACACACCATCCAGAGAAAACAAACAAAAAAGACGACAACATTTTTCCCTGGTTTCTCTTAAGTCGGAGCACTGAGGCTGCCCTTCCCTTCCACTGAACCATACAAGTCCTCAGCATTATGGCACAAGCATCCACGGCACCGAGGTCAGAGAAAGGACTCAGCCTAGCTAGAGGAGTTTGATCTTTTGACATTACACCCAGCTACAGGCATGAGCTGGAGAGCATCTTCTGCACCAGGCTCCAAACTGAGCTTGTACTCTACACAGTGACACTGTCCTCAGCCCGAGGGGTGGGAGGGTCAAATGGCCTTCATAACTCTTCTGGGTATTTCCAAGGGGGTCTAGCAAAGATGGTTTTGATCCAGCACCTTTTAGTTACAAAGACACTGCCACTGCTACGTCTCACAGAAAACAGATGGGGTGGGGCAGGGCAGAGCCTTAAATAGTACTCAGTTGCTGTCACATTTCTCAGCAGTTTACGGGAGATTTTGGTGGTACTCTTAACTTTTACTAAGGAATCCTGGATGCAACAAAAGAGAGCTGCCTGCCCAAGAAGATGCATCATGGCTGAAGCAAAGCAGAAACTTAACCTAGATCTCTGCTCCCCAGACTATGCTGCAGCTAAACAGCTGTGTTTTATTCTACCAAAACATTATTAGCTTATGCTCACACTTTTCAGGTGGGAAAACATGGTCCAGATAACTCAAGACAATAGAGTTTTCAACACGACCCTTGTGAAACACTGGATCATGCCAAAACTCAGAAGACCCTCACCTCCATTCAGCCTACATAGGATTGTTAATGACGAGAATCACTTCCTAAACCCTGCAAAAAGCCCAGCTCACAGGCAGCACACTGCATGCAAAGAGTTCTCACCCATCTGTTTTGCAATTGCTTGATTTTTGAAAGCTAAGATATAGTTACAGAGGGGAAATCTACCAGAATTATGTCTTAATGAGTTTCAGTCCCTCTTCTGGAAAGCTCTTGGATGATGAGCTTTGGAGTCTGAGTGGAAATTCAGTTCCACTGTCAGCTCAGTGCTTTACTAGCTTGCTTTTAGCAGAGGCTAGAGAAAGCATGGATCAAAATTCAGTAGTTGCTCAATGAATGAGAGAAACAGTCCTGGTAAGAGTATTGCACCCATAAAATCAGACTGCAAGGGAAGGCACAGAGGACTACAGTAGCTACATTCATATACCTCCTACTTTCAGTTCTCTGTAATTGTGCAGTGCTCTAATGCAAACTAAGCCTGCCCAAAAAGGCATGTGATGTTGTTTTGCAGCCATACAGGACCTTGGAAAGGAAGCAGCTATTGCCTATCCTACCACGTCTTAGTTCAGTAGGGAAGCTTCCACAGCTTTCAGCTCGTTTCCTCAACTCCAGCTCTACTACAGCAAAACTATCAGTTCCTTTTGGTGTCACCACAACCTGCAACTCTGCTCTTACTTTTGAGGCTGCAAGAAGCCACCTTGCTATTGGGTCACTCGATGCTATAGAGCCAGGGACACAAAAAGTTGAGTTCGCTGCACCATCCACTTCCAGGAGGTCAGAGCTGCATTGCATTTAGACCAAAGCCACACAAGCTGCACGCTGTGCCTTGCAGCCTCTCCCTCAACAGCTCTGAGCAAGCTTCCATGAGCCACTCGGCCAGAGCATTTTGTCCTGCTCAACGAGGGGGTTGCCCCCCCAACTCCACAGCACAAGAGCCAGCACAACATTATGTTGCAACTGGAATAAGGGCCATGTTTATATAACACTTGGAATTAATGTTTACAGGGAAGGCCAGCCACAAAGTGCAGGAACTGAACTCTTCTGTCTGCTTGGATGCTAAGAGATTCAGAACATATTTTCCAAAAACTGGATCGGATTTATAAACCCTGACTCAATGCAACCCATGGCGTACCAGCGCCTTATGTGAGCCTGTCCTCCTCCAGCCACTGGGCTGGTCACCAAGCTTGAGCTAAGGGGGCTTGAGAGTTTTTACTAGGACTATTCACGTGTCAGGCTTCTCGGTTAAGAACAAACTAATTCCATGGTTTCATAAATTCCCTGCCAGAAGAGCTGTCCCCGTAACACAGTGACTAGTAAGTGGACCCACTGCTGAGCAAGCCCCATGCTCTCCAAAAGCTCAAGTTCCTACTTCCTAACGCAAGTTCAGACTGAGCTGGAGTCAGCCTCTGGCAGCAACAGCAGCACCTCGGCAGGGGTGGCTGCCAGAAATCCCACATGCTGCATGTCGACGAGATGCTGGCTGCAAGTCTTCTGCCATGCCTCTTCCCCACCTCCCTGCTGAAAGGGAGAGAGACCTGCACCTAGAGCCCAGCCGCTCCCACTGAGCTCCTCCAGATGCTGACTAACAGCAGCACACAGCCTCAACCCAGCAATTGCTTTTGAGAGGTCCGTTTGCCTGTTTCGGCATTTTTCCAAGCAGTTCACACACTTTAAGAAACAGACTGAGCCAGCATTTGGCAAGGGAGTGCTTGAATTACCACAATGCTTTTGTTCTCTCTCCTCCCCAGCAAAAGCTGGTAAATTATGGCCAGGTCACAGTTCCCAAAGAGCTGCCTCGTGCGAGAACATAACAGCTTGTCAGAATGACAACCTTTTTCTGCCAAGTATTCAAGTAGGGTAGCACTCGAGATTACCATGACATGTACTTACAGCAATCTCCTTTCAGCTCTCGGATCAGGCCCTCTGGTTTCAATGGCAGCTAGCTGTACATGAGGCATAAACACAACTGAAGCTTAATTCAACACACCGCTGTGTCAACACCACACCTCAACATTCAGATGACATTTTCTTGAGAGACTTCAGATCCACACTAATACTACTCTCCTCTCCTGCAAGTTTCCTTTGCCATAACAAGCAATCAAGCCGTTACTCAGTCTTTCAGACATCTGTCAGTCATCAAAGCCTGTCCTGTAGGCCCTACTCAGGCAGGGTGACCCACAGCCCCACCAGCTCATTACTTCCACCCCTTCCTTCTTCAGCGTCCTCCCATAATTGCATTGCAGAGCTCTAAATCAAGTTAAGGGCTCAAGCACTTCCAGGCAAGGACTGATTTGTCTTCTCGTGCACAGGCACAGCATTAGCTTTTGCAACTTCCGAGCTGAACTGAGGTTTTCACACAATTATCTGCTGTAACCCTGACATCTTAATCCAAAGCACCTGGGGCCATAACTGCATATATAAAATTTAATATATCATTTGCCATCTCCCAGGCCTGAGGCAGCAAAGTAGCCGAGGGATTACAAAGCAGTCTGCAGATCAGCTACATCACCCATGTCTCCCTTCAGAAGACTGCAGTCATTACCATTTGGCTTGTTGCTGTCCATTTGGTCTGTTTATAGCCACCTCGGGCACTCCTGAAGCTGCTTCTCTGAAATCTCAGCTGAGAAGCACCCAGACACCCTTCATTCCCTGCAGAATTTAAGACCTTTCCTGTGGTTGTACACCACCAGCAGTGACATGCCACCTCTCCTCTGCTGTCAGGCAGCAAATTCCTCTGGGCGGGACACAGAGAAGTGTCGTCTCTGGCCCTTTTCATCATCAGTGTCTCACCTCTAGCTCTTCACCTCTCTATCTGAGATATCCTCAGCACTAAACAGCAGCCTGTGTTTCTAGCCCAGCCCTTCCTGGGGTTGAACTCGCACGCCTCAGAGCTTCAAACCCAGCACAGCCAGGTCTTGTTTCCTTTGGAGCCCCTCAACGAGGTAGCCCGCTCCTGATCCTCCCAAAAGGTGAGGTAACCCCTCCTAATTCAGTAAGCTTCACCCCTCCATACCTTTTTTCCCCATGTCTAAAAGCAGACCACACTAAGTCACGGCTGTAACCTCAGAGGTCCAGTACACTAACAGGACATCACCCCAGCACCTAGTGCAGCAGTTTAAGGGAGAGGCAACAAATCATTCAGAAAGCAGTCTCACACTGCAGGAGCCGACAGCAGAGGAAAAACAACAAGATGAAAGCACCGACAGGCTGCCGAGTGGTAATACTTGCCAGGAAACCCAGACACCATCATCTTCTAACAAGAGGCAGGATCCAAACAAGGGCTGAAGCTGCACCAGTGCTGAGAAGCTGACCTCAGCTGCTGCTTGAAGTTTAGCTAGGGGAAGCTATAAGCAGGTCTCTGCCCAGTAAAGGAGGCCAGAACAAACAGCAAAGAGCCTCTGCTGAACCCTGCAGGAAGCCAGAGACCACAGTATTTGTTTGCCACCATGATTTAGCAGGCTGTGGAAGTGCCATCTTTCTTTCAATAAATAATGTTTTCCTTGAGCTTATTTTAATAGGACAGCTGATTAACCAGCCACAGCGAGTGGTTACACTGGAGGACGCAGGACAAAGCACCAAGATCAGCAGGACAGCCTTTCGGCTACTGCTCTGTTGCTGCAAGAACAGCCAGTATTCACGGGACAGGAATGGTCTCTACCCTCCTCAGGTCTCACTGTTCCCATACGCTCCACCTCATCTGACAGATGAAAGCTCCTGGGGACAGGGCCGGTCCTCCTGCACAGTCCCAGCAATCAAAGGTCAGCTTTTCACAAAGGGCTCCTAGATTTCTGGAGACAGAGAGCATCGTCATCATGCTTTCGAAAGGTCCCTACCACATTATGGTTTGGCTTCTACACCCACCAAGTTCAGGGTTCAGACTGAACCATTCTCAGAGTTCAAGATGGATCTAAGCACAACCACACTTCAGGACCATCAAGTGGCCTCTCCTTGCTTGGTTGTACAGCAAAGGAGCTGCATAGGAAAGGATCTATCCCATTCCCCCCACACCCAGGAGAACACCATGAGCTGAGGTGCCAAAAGCACTCTCAGAGGTAGTCTGTAGCTCTGGTAGCAATGCAACTTCTCTACACAAGAGAGGACACACTGCCCACACAGTTAAGCTGAAAGGGAAGCCCAGCTCCAGCCTTTTGGGGCCCAAATTCCAGGACCACAGTGATAAAATGGAAGAGAGAAGGGTAGCACAGCCTCTCCTGCTCTTCTTTCAGCAAAAGGAGATATGGTGGACACTCAGTATGTAACACCATAAAGCAAAGGCAGCCTCCAGGAGAGAAAAAAGATCCTTGAGACTATGAAAACAAAAGCACACACCGCATTTGGCAGAAACCTGGTGCACAGAGGACATGCTCCCCAACATCCATTTGTCGGAGGCAAGCCCACAGCTCTGCTCAGGGAGGCCTTTGCTTCAGTGCGTCTAGCTGTCTGGTAGTTAGACAACGGGAAGACAAACACACTTCACCCCACAGTGGCTCAACCGCATGCTCAGTGCACTTCAATATATTTCATCACCTCTCTTCTGCACAGAGGAAGAGGGAGGAGGAGAGCATGGGAGAGAAGTGGATGTCTTTACACCGAAGAGGCGTTTAGGACAGCAAGCCTTTAGCAATCCACTCCTAAGTTGACCGAAAGCAGCACTCCCCTTCTGGGCAGCAAGCAGAGCAACCCTAGAAATACTCTTCAAAACTCAAAAACAACCAACCAACCTGCCTAGTCATAGTTTATTCCACACCATCCAGTCCTGTATCAAGAGTTTAGTGCTCACTATGTATTGACAGAAAACAAGGCTCCGGCATGTGTGAAGGTACCATTCAGGCAAGACCACCATGCCCTCCAGCTGGTGTGGAGCCACAGTCTGGGACAAGGGTGACCTAGTTGCTTCAAGCTCTCCAATTTCACTGTTGATTCGCATGCATCCTAGAAATGGAGGTCTGTGGGCCAAACTGAGGAGATGAGAGAGAACCACAGTCTTGGAAATCCTTTCTTTCTAAAAAGAATCACATGTATTTGCTTCTCCTAGCCACCCTTCACCTCCCAAATACATCTTTGGGGCTCAGGTGGTTGCTCTGCTCTTCCTCAAGCTGATGTGACACGACACCGCTACCTTGGAGTTACAAGGACTGGAAAACCAAGAATTTTCATGGGACAAGCCCAGAGCAGACTGATAAACTGCAGGCTGAGATGCACAAATAAAACGTAACAGACCCCCGCAGCGGCATGAGACTAGTTCCACACACACCTTAAGCCAAAGACAGGACAGATCTCATCCCTCCACATGCACACCACTGTTTCCATTAAGGCGTGCAAGTCCCCAGCAGAGCCGATTGCATGGACAGAAGCACTAGTACCCACAGAGAGGTGTGGGGGGGGGAACCCACAGCCTCTGGAAAGCCTCTCCCAACAGAGGCCCACACTAACAAGTTTGAGCCAACCACCTGCCACTTCTCAGCTGGCTATTTCACAGCCTCATTACCCAGCTAGAAGGTGACACATCCTGCTGCTGGATTTCACCATACCAATCACCTTTATCACATGGGCAGGTCAGAAAGAAAACGGTTTCCTACACTGTTCCTGTGGAAGCAAGAGGAATATTAGCAATAGGAGGCTTGTGAACACTGACTTAAAGAAATTCCTGTTTCTAAAGAAGATGCTTTTGTACACTTCCCAGACTCCATATACTTTTTGCAGTACGGAGTATTGCAGACCAACAGTAAAGCCAGCCAATAACCTACATTCCAGTCCCAGACTGAACTCTGCTTCTTAAAAGCAGCACCACTGTCCAACTGCTTCAACAGCTTTTTACTCTCCAGAAATGACACCAGACCTCTAACAGGCTACCATGGCTTTTAGGAGCTGGAGACAGCTCACCATCCTTTTGACAGCAGAAATCTGGGTGACTCATAAGTTTGGTTATCCAGGACAGATTCCACTGAAAAACAAAACAGATCCATGCTCACACCATTTAAGCAGAGAAAAATCAGCTCCAAGTCCTTCACTGACACCTTGTGTCAGAAGCAGGAATTGGCTACAACAGAGAGGGTCAAGCAGGTTCCAAGCAACATCCAGCACAGGTGCACAGCACACAAGGACCTCTGGCTGAGAAACAACCAAAGCACCAGGACTTGTGGAACTGAAAGAAGGAATTAAACATATTATTGCCAAGGGTTTCAAGAAAAAGCCTAAGCCAAAACAGCTCTTGCCCCCCCCTCAATCCTGGTCATGTTTTCCTGCCCCTTCATAAAGCCAGTTCAGGAGCCTGCTTGATCACAGAGAGCCCATCTGGCTATTTCTGACTCATCAAGAAGCAAGAGCTCAAATCAGCTTACTTTGTGATCAGACAAGCAGAGACAACAGAGGATCACGCAGAAAAACATGATCTCCTCCTTCTGGCAGCACTAAACTGTCAGCCCAGGTCCTGAAGCGGAGGATTCAATTCCTTTGTGCTTCCAGACTGATCCAAGCACACAAGAGGGAGCAGCATTTCAGACCTGGAAGCACAATGTCCTCCAAGCAATGTCAATACCAGTGACCAGCTAGATACCCGATTCCCAGGGCCAGCCCTAGAACAGCCTTGGTCCTTCAGGATTTCTCCATGGCCAAGGTGATCATTTCCAGGACTGGGACTAACTATAGAGCCAGACTCACATGCAAGAGGCAACAGGGAAGACAAAACAGAAATGGTAGAGAAGAACGTATGAGTATTTTATGCCTAAGTACTTACTTTAGCTGCTAATAAGCTAGCCAAATAATAATCTGCCTGGATTTAGTGCAGACAAGCACCTGGGAGAGAAAGAACATATGTTATAAGTCTGTGGAGCACAGAAAATACTGTACTGAAATAGGAAAATCAGAACTAAAGGGACAGAGGAAAGAAATGGTCTGACCACAGACCTACATAAGCGATCAAGAGCAACGTTCCTTTGAAGGAAAATCATTCTACAATAGCACACCAGACAGGGACACAGAAAGCCAAGTGGAGGAGGAATGAGATCAGCAGTGAACTGGGAACAGCCTTCAAGCTCTGAATGAAGCTTGACAAGGAGCACAGCAGCAGCAGCTGCCACCAGAGAGCTGTCAGGCATGGGACAGTAACAATACCAAGACAAACACATGAGAACTCCAAACTGACTCATTCCAAATGCAGAAAACACCACTCCAAGGGAGAGCTAAGTTTACACAAGTTGGTTCATAAGGCAAGGAGGGGAGAAAAAAAGAGAAGCTATAGATATAGAAAAACTCCAAAGAGGAAGTTATCTGCAGGGAAGGTGATAAAGGGATAGTTTAGGGCATGCTGAGACTTCTGACAAGCAAGAGAGCAGGCATACCTCCCACTGCCCTCTTTCAGGCCCTGGGCTCCATAGCAAGAACAGAGACTGCTCCAAGCAAAGAGCTGCAAAAAAGTCTGGCTGAAAAGAGACTTCTGTCCTAAGTAAAAATATCCTGGGTATTTTTAAGGTAGAGATTGAGGCACATCACAGCACTGTTCCCATTCTGTTGTTTAACGTTTACATGAGCAACTCCAGGTAACTTGCATCCAGCGTTCAGCTGACCAAGGATCTCTCTAGATAGTCAATATTAATTCCAGTCGCTCAGCAATGATCATCAAGATAAAGCCAATGCTTAACTAGCATTTTTAGAATAAAGAACAATTCAGTAATTATAGTCCCATTGACCAAAACAACCGACACCTCCGGATACATGTTTGTAGCCTTTTTCAATAGAGGCCTGGTTTTGATCTTCGTGATTTGTGATCTGGGTTCTGGACATCAATGAGTGAAAACTGCTAAGCAGGTCACCGATACAGAGGAACAGTTTAGTACTAATTAAGATGGTGAGCTGACCACAGGTAATGAATATCACAGAGCAAAACCTTCACAGCTCTTCATGTTTGTACACACTGATCTAGAAAAGAGGCAATAGCCTTGAAAGAGAACTCAAGATTACAGGTGAAGGGTAATTCACCGGTGAATTTACTAATATCTACACTGGATTTTTTCCACTAGCAATCCTTCAATAACAGCAGGTACTTTTCCAGCTGACCCAGTCTCCTTAAAAACTGATCACGGGTATCAGGGATTAAGTCAGATTACCCCAATAATCTTACTTCTGGCCTTAAAAAGGTTCCCTGTGCTGCCTGCCATTTAGGAAGTGAAAGCCCAAAATAAGACTCATCAGCAAAGCCTGACAAACCCGCCAGGCTCCCAATAACTGCAGGACACACACCACAGCTATACGGTCACCTCAAGAAAGCACTGAGGGCTCAAGCTTCCTTAAACCACCGTATCAGCTGCTGCAATTACACGGCCAGGGTGACCGGGAAACTGAGTCATCTGAGCTCGGAGAGAGCGGCTGGGGACGGGGGGGGACGACGGAGGGGGGGACGGGGAT
The DNA here is from genome assembly GCF_030463565.1 of Pelecanus crispus. Taxonomy (NCBI): domain Eukaryota; kingdom Metazoa; phylum Chordata; class Aves; order Pelecaniformes; family Pelecanidae; genus Pelecanus; species Pelecanus crispus. Next base: position 26,278,902 of record NC_134650.1, read on the forward strand.
GGACACACCACCCGACACCAAGTGCCTGCTCAGCCAAGTAGTGAAGAGGGGACAGCGCCTCAAAAACGCCGCTGTCAGCTCTTTTCCCCACTGCCACGCAGTCCCTCGCCTCCCCACCGGCCCTCCACCCTCACACCAGCCGAACTTTCTTCTCAGCCCGCCGACGGGGCCTTTCCCTCAGCATGGGAAGTCGCCGCCCGCCTCGGAGCCCCACCGCCACTCACCCTCCAGGCTCTCACACTGCACCAGGTTCACGTAGTCCCCTTGCCGGAGCACTCCCGCCTTAAACCCGCGCACCAACCCTTCCAGGTAACCGTTATCCACGTTAAAATACAGCTCGGGGAAAGACGACATGGCGGCGACCGACAAGACGGGCGAACTACCCTGGCGCCTCACGTGACCCGTCCGGCGCTCACGTGATGCTGCGCGCGCGTGTCCCCGCCCCCTTCCCGGCAGGCAGCGGGAGGGCGGGAAGTGCCTGGGGAAATGGCGGCTGCGGGCGGCATGGCGGCGGCCGGCAGCCGCGGGGATGGCCCTCCCAGCGCTTCGCTCCCCCGTGAGACCGCCTCCATTCCCACGGAGCAGGTTCAAACCTCCCTCAGCCAAGTCCTCACCCGGAGCTAGGCCTGAGGTTCACCTCTGGCGCCCCTGAAAGCCCGGCTGTGGGTTTTTAGGGCTTTTCACAGCCTCCACGGATGTGTTTTACCCTCTGAGTGCGCCTTGTGGCATAGGGATTAGTGGTGGAGGGTGTGATGCTCTGTGCTGGCTGTGTCCATACTGCAGGTACCCCCCTGGTCACTGATTCCTTGCAGTTGACAGCTTGCAGGGTCCCTGGGTGTAAAGCACCCTGGGCCACCATGAGCGATACTGGCAGGAGAAGAACACGACTAAAGCACCCAGTGCAGCTGAAATGTCACTTCCTGGGGCACCCCTCCTGCCGAGAGATCACTCATCTAGCCAGGAAGGGCCCTGCAGGAGCTGCTCTGGGGGAAAAAAAAAAAAAAAATAATTTTGTTTTACATGGAGGTGCCCTGGACTCTTGGCTGTGTGGACGCTGCGCCCACCTGGGTGCAGGTAGTAGTACCTTACTGCCACCCCTCTCCCCTGAGATCCCAAGCGGACACATTGAACCATTCCCACTTGGTGATGGCTTTTGCTAACAGCTGGTTTATTAGAGCTGCAGAGGAGGAGGCAGCACACATGGGCAAGGAGCAGGCAGCCCCGCGGCACGGGCGCTAGTTCTTGCCGCAGGGGAAACTGGTGCTGATTTTCCTGCAGTAGCAAAAAGCGTTGAAGAAGCGGCAGTAGCAGGTGGCGCAGGGGTCGCAGCAGGGGACCTGATGCCCGAGGCAGGACTCCAGGAGGCGGACACAGCGGCGGGGGGAGCGCTCTTCTCGGCCCGCAGCTTGCACTTCTGTGGACGATACCTGCTGGAGAGAGAGGAGGAAGAAGAAGAGGGAAAGAGTTGACTTTAGTGAATGGTGCCATGCCTTCTGCCTGAACAGAGTCACCAGGGTCCAAGCCAGGCAAGATGTGGCACTGCCCAGTGAGCTCCCGCTCTGTGCAGAGGCTTCCTGGGCTGTGCTTGAGGTTAATTAAATGGATTGCAGGAGTGTGGGCTTGGACCACCCTCCTTTGAGTGCCGGAGCCCCTTGCAGCTCTGGGCAGCCTCAGCTCGTCCCAGCCCTGACTGCTCCCCAGCAGGCAACAAACAGATACTCCCTTCCCAGGCAGCACCATGTTGGGCTCCAAACCACCCCTGGCCCCAGGGGCACAGAGAAGGCTGCTGTGGCCTGAGGCCACCCCACTCTTTGGGGTGTCTGTAAGAAAGCTCAGAGAGTATTACCTGTGGTTCCAGCATGCCCCCTCTCTGCACAAGGTCACCATCGGCTTCTTGGACCTCCAGGGCCATCTGCTCAAACCCCAGCCTGGGGAGAGCTCCTGCAAGATACAGAGGGGCTAGATAAGGAGGCAGCTTTGGGGTCTGCTCTGATTCTGCTCCCCATGGTTGTGTGTGTGTCCCCAAAAAAGCCCCCCACTCCCCGCAGGTCACCAGGGCAGCAGGAGGGAGGAGGATGCTCTCACAGTGACAGGAGAAGCTGCACTGCTTTAAGGGGATCCCCTGCATCTGACTGCAGGCATGGGGTGCCCAATTGTATTCTGGGGGCCCTGGGCATGCCAGCGAGTGGCTGGTGGGAGGCAGTGAGAAGGCGGGGGGCCACAGGACTCACCCGTTGGCTCCACAGACACCTCCTTGACTTTCCGTAGCAGGCTGGAGTAGTGGGCTCTGTCTGCCCCCTCCAGCCCGCCGCCCACCTTCTGCAGGTGGCCATGGCTGAGGTCAGCAGTGAGGATGGCCTGGATCCCCTGCAGCAGCCCACAGCACAGCAGCAGCGCGTTCAGCATGGTCCTGGGGGACAACCTGCATAGAGGGGTCCCGGCCAGCATCAGCCCACCCGCAGGCAGCCTGGCCTGGCCCACTCCTCCGCCCAGCCACCATCAACCTCCGAGCAGCACTGCGTTGGTGAGGGGCAGCCTCTGCCAGCCCAGCCACCACGGCAGGCTGTTTGCTGTCTTGGACTTGAGAGCCTTTCTCAGGCCACCACATGCCTGGGAGTGTCACATGGACCCTCCAGAGCTAATGCACATGCCGTGGGGCACCCCACATGCAGGCACATTCATGATCTTGCTGCAGAGGGGGGCAAGCAGCAGAGGATGGACTGAGACTTGACCTTTTTTGCAGTGGTTCGGGGTCTCCCTGCCCCCCCACATAGCCTTCAGCAGCCACTAGACCATCGCAGTGCTGTGCATTCGCCACCTGCACGTGCACAGGATGTGGCTGAAACATCCAACACGGCTCCTGCCAGGCACTTGTGCTCAAAGAGTGTGGAAATGCCACTAGTTTTAAAAACCAGAAGCTAATATTTACCACCTGGTCTGCATCTAGGCTTGGGTGTGTGACCAGGACCTTGCAGACAACAGCCAGCACTGTGATCTTACAAGGTCCCCAAGTACCACCACAGCCGTGGTGTAGTCAGCAGCCACATACTCAGCAGCAGCTCCATCCCATGCCCTTCTCCACAGCAGTGCTGAGGGCAGCACGACTCATGGCCCAGCACCTCCCTGTTTCTTGCCCAGCTCCTCTGTAATACCTCCCTCTCCCAGTCCTGCTTTCTCCCCCCACTCCCCAGCCGCCAGCCCTTGAGCCATGTTTCTGTGTCCAGACTTACAGGCAGGTTTGCAACGTGGCAGCCAGGGAACAGGCAGGAGCAGCATTACATGGTTGAAACACGAGAGACCTCCTGCACATTGCAGCTGGAGCTGCTGCAACAGAAATCTCCCTGAAAGTCCCTGGGAAATGACAAACTGCTTTGCTATGACTCCTTTTGCAACCAAACCAGGGTTTGGCCACAATAAACAAATGTTGGGCTTTGAGAAGCTAAAGCCTAATGTGGAGGCTGGCAGGGAGAGCAGGCACGGATGCAGTATTGCTTAAGGACTACAGCGATGGGCTGGATGTCATGGCCAAGACCCTCAAAGGGGGCTCCAGCCCCTCAGTGCCACACAGTTACCTGAAAAACCTGCTGACACTCGGCTGCACAGCTTCTGTGCGGGAAGCGTTTGGATGCAAAGCCCCCTCTGCCTTGGGACATGGATACCATCATCAGGAGATGTCCCCCCGATTGGACCAGCCCGGGGTTTTCACCCACCCCCAGTGCAGGGGGGACACTTTGCTTCCCCCTCCCTGCTTGTGGGGGGATTCAGCAGAGTGGAGGAAGGTGAGGCTGAAGCTATAATGCTGAGAAGAGGGCAAGGCTGGGCTGGAGGGGGCTCAGCGGGGAGGAGGACCACACTAGGCACAGCTGGGGGAAGGACTGGGTGAGTTGAGCTGGAGGAGAGCAGATGCTGCATGGTCAGGCTGTGGGCTTTGGGTGCCTGAAAGCTGTAAGAAGTAGAGGGGCTCTTAGGAAGTGAAAGAAAAGGTGCCAAGAGGGGGACCCCCGGTTGCTGCCAGCAGCCAAGTCCCGTGAAACCTAGCGCCTGCTGCTTTGGCAGCCTTGGGGCTCCAGCCCTGGCTCCAGCAGCCCAGAGCTGTGCTGGCCACTCCTCACCTCCCCATCCCCGAAAACTGCCCAGCTCTTTGCCAGGAGAGACCCCTCCATGCCATGGGGACCCCCGCAGCTGCAGGTATCGCGCCCTGAACGCCCCCAGACCCTTCCCATTGTAAGCACTGACCTCTCCAAGCAGAGAGGGGGCTTGCCGCTTGCTGCTCCACCGAGCTCACTGGGACCGCTGCTACCGCTCACTGCGTCGACGTCCTCCTCCCCACATGCTTACTGGAATTTATATCGGCTTTTTATTAATTAAGTGCTGCAGTCACATGACTCTGCTAACTAGCAGGTAGGTGGGCTTCTCTGGAAACCAGGCTTTGTCTGGACGGAGAGGCAGTGGCGGGGCAATGTGTGGGAGGGAGGACTCCTTCTCTGCACCCTGCATGGCTGCGAGGAGGAACAGATCCCCACTGGCCCCAAACTCCCAAGTTTCTTGGGAGCGATCCCCACCACCCTTCCAGGCCACCTCCCTTTCCAGCCATGCCTGAGCAGTGCCAGGGCTGCAGCCTGAGGACATCTAGTTCCCTGGTAGAGAAATACCAGGGCTACAGGCTCCTCGCCAAAGACACACCAAGCTCTCTACTGGTTTTCAAAGGGAATATTGCCCACCCATAGCTGCTGGCAGGCACCCAGCCATAGTCCAGAGCCTCCAGAAGTCCTCCAAATCCTGACCATTTGCCATCTGCAGGTGCTTCAGGCTCCCATCTGTGCTAACTGCATCTCTCATTCATGTATCCTTTAGAAAACCTGCAGCTCCCCAGAGCCAGGCAATCTCAGAGGAGCTCTCTTGTGCATCCCAGGTTCAGCTCCATCGTGGGAAGTAAGGAACTGGCTGCCTGGTTCTCCCCAGCCCTGATATAGGCTTTCACAGCCATCATATGTGGCTCATTGAGCTTCTCGGTGCAGAGACCTTTGAGGGCCGCTCCAAAACCCAAAGGGAGCTGCAGCCAGCCTGACGCAGCCTCAGTCACGGGGCCAGGCACTGATGGAGGTGGCATCTCTGCAGTCTCTCACCGGCCAGGGTTGCAGGGGATGTGCATTATGGACGCAGCATCCCAGCGTGCCACCAGTGCTTGTTCTTGCTTTTTCAGCTGAGGGCTTCAAAGCAGCGCTGGCATGTGTACAACAGACAGTTGTGCAAAAGGATATGGACCTGCAGCTCTGGTGCAGCACCCAGCACCCCATCAGGAGAAGGACCCGACCCTGACATGCACAGTCCTTTCACTGGTAGAGAGGAACCGCATATGGAGGGTCAGCCAAAAGAGGTGGTGAGAGATGCTGCTCACAGAGCCTCCACAACCCCCTCCTGTACTGCCAGCAGCAGATCTGAGAGCTGTTTGCTAGAAACCCCCGTGCCAGAAGCCAGAAAGGAATCACCTTTCCATTCGAATCCCCAGATGCACACACAGGGTGGCTAATTGCCCAGGCACCCAGCATCCCAGGGGCTGCCAGCTCCTGCTTCCCTGCCAGCATCTCCCCCCACCACCCTACAGACTGCCTACTCTGAGGTTAGCAGCTTGGCCAGGCTCTTTTTGGAAACACCTGTGTCCTTGGGTGGCTTCAACCCTGCAAGGGAATGGGCAGATAAGACATGAGAGGGGTTCGGTGGCCTGTGACATACCCAGCAAGGGAAGCTGACGGCCCGGGCTCTGCCCTTGCCAGGCTTCTCCCAGACCCTGTGTGACCAGGGAGGACTCCCAGGCCTCCCAGCGTGTCCCCAGCGGCAGGTGAGGCACCGCTCCTGGTGCGCGGTGCCAGCCCTGGGGCTCTTTGCAGGTCTCCCTCTGTCCCCTGTGCACCCTGTCCCGGCACAACCTGATTTCCGCTGTACCCGGGGGGACGGGGCACAGGACTGGCGAAAGGCTCATGTGCCATGGCCCTTCTCGTCTGGCAGCAGGCGGCTGCTAGAAACACGCAGCACCCAGCTGGGATGCCCATGCGCAGCACCCGGCTGGGGCCCCCAATGCACAGCACCCAGCTGCCTCCTGCACCCCGCATGCCTGGATGAAGACCCATCTTGGGTTAGATCAGTTTGGCAGCCCCCCTCTTCCCATTCCCATTCCTGAAGCCTGGGCATGTGCCGAGTGCCCCATCCAGCCCCACTCCTGCGGCAGGAGCTGCTGGGCAGCTTGATCCTCCCGGCTCCTCCATCCCCAGCCCTGGGGGGATTGAGTCCCCAGTCCGTGCTGCCCCTGGCCCCTGGCTGACGCCAGCCCCTGAGCAGGGCCCTCAGCCCGGCTCATTAGGGCCTGTTTGCAGCCTGCAGGGCTGCAGGCGGAGGACTTCTGGGAAGGCATTAGCAGTAACGAGGGCGGCCGCGCTGAGAGCTTTTTAATCTGCAGGAGCAACGTCTGCTTTGTGCACATCCCTACGGCCAGTAACGAGCTAAATGAGGCAGCCGGCTGCTCGCCGGGCCGCTTCCAGGAAAAGAGGGCTCATGGCGGGAGGGAACGGGGGCTGGGGCTGCGGCTCCAGCCTCGGCTCGGTGCTCCTGGCCCCGAGCGAGGGTGGGAGTGGGCAATGGAGCGGGTCGGCAGCATGGCAGAGATGCCCGCGAGTGGGTGCCCAGGAGGGAGGGCAGCAGGGCGGGAGCCTGTCCCACGGCGGGACCCTCGGGAGACAAGCCCGGGTAGGGGGCTCTTCCTCTCTTCCTGGAAGCGGCCCGGCGGGCAGCTCATTTAGCTCGTTACTGGTCCTCGTTACCGCTAATGCCACCCCAGTCCCTGCCGCCCCAAACGGGCACTAATGAGCCGGGCTGAGGGCCCCGCTCGGGGGCTGGCGTCAGCCGGGGGCCGGGGGCAGCGCTGCCCGGGGCCTCTGCTTGGAGAGGTGCGATGAGCATCGCCCCGGCCTCAGCCTCGGCGGGCGGCGGACGGGCCCTTTAAGGCGCGAGCCCGGAGCCGCCCTGACGTCAGCGGGGCGGGCGCGCCCCGGCAGCCGCAGCCCCGGCGGCCCCAGCTCCGCTGCCCGGTGAGTGCGGCTCCGCCGGGACGCGCCCCGCGGGGCCGGGGGCGACCGGCGCCTGGGGTGGCCCGGGGAGCGTGGGCGTGGGTATGGGGGTGCCCGGGGGGGTGAGGTGATGGGGACTGGAGGTGGGGCATGGGGGTGGCCAGGGTGCTGGGGAGTGGAGGTGAGGGTGTTGGGGTACCCAGAGTGCTGGGGTGCTGGGGATCTGGAGGTGGGGTATGGGGGTGCCCGGGGTGTTGAGGGGCTGGAGGTAGGGGTATTGGGGTGCCCAGGGTGCTGCGGTGCTGGACACTTGGAGGTGGCGGTATTAGGATGCCCTGGGGTGCTGGAGAATGGAGCTAGGAGTATGGGGGTGTCCAGGGTGCTGGGGACCGAAGGTGAGGGTATTGGGGTGCCCCAGGTGCCTGGGGACCTGGAGGTGGGGTGTTGGGAGTGCCCAGGCTGCTGGTGCCCAGGGTGCTGGGGACTCTGATATCCTGGCCATCCCGGTGCCCAGGGTGCTGGGGAGCCTGGTGTTTGGGGGTGCCCCACCCCCCATTGCTCAGCAGCTCTCCCTCCCACAGCACCCAATGCCCGTCCCCACCTGACACCGCCACCATGGCCAGGGTGCAGGGCTGCAGTGAGGGGAAGATTGCGGGGCTGTACGACCTGGAGCGCACGCTGGGCAAGGGCCACTTTGCGGTGGTGAAGCTGGCACGGCACGTCTTCACTGGGCAGCGGGTGGCCGTCAAGGTGATCGACAAGAGCAAGCTGGCAGGGGAGGCAGCGGGGCAGCTCCTGCAAGAGGTGCGCTGCATGAAGCTGGTCCAGCACCCCAATGTGGTGCGCCTCTACGAGGTCATCGACACCCATGCCAAGCTCTACCTCATCCTGGAGCTGGGCGACGGCGGGGACATGTTTGACCACATCATGCGGCACGAGGGTGGGCTGGCCGAGGTGCGGGCCAAGCACTACTTCGCCCAGATCGTCCACGCCATCTCCTACTGCCACAAACTGCATGTGGTGCACCGTGACCTCAAGCCCGAGAACGTGGTCTTCTTCCAGGAGCAGGGGGTGGTCAAGCTCACTGACTTTGGCTTCAGCAACCGCTTCCAACCTGGCAAGATGCTCACCACCAGCTGTGGCTCACTGGCCTACTCGGCACCCGAGATCCTGCTCGGGGATGAGTATGATGCCCCGGCTGTCGGTAAGGGCAGTGGAGCGCAGCCATGGCTGGCACTCACCCTGGGGACGTGCCTCCCTTGTGTCCCTTGCCCGGAGCATGGTCCTGCTGGCCGGGTACCACCTTGATTTTGGCCCCGTATGCTGAGAGCACCCATGCCCCGGTGGCCCTGCTGCCCCCACAAGGAGGAATCCCATCCCTTGGGTGCTTGGCTGCTCAGCCCTGCACTGGCACAGGGTGGTCCTCTCTGCAGAGACCGTCCCCGCACCTGCTGAGATCCCCCAGAGTGATGGTTCATGCCAGGGAAGGGAAAAAGCCCAAGCAGGCTGCGAGCCTGGCATGGCATCTGCTGGGGCTCCGGAGGAGCAGTGCAAGGGTGCAGCTGCCGGCAAGCCGGTGCTGGTGGTTATTTTGGGGGCGTGATGCCAGAAGGAAACCTACTTGGGATGCTGACATTTGGGCAGAGGAGCTCCGAAAGTTTCCTTTGCTCCATCCCCACCCTGAAAACCACTTCCTCTGTGTGGCTCCCAGTGCCCTTCCTGCCCTGGCCATGGTGCAGGGAGGGCTGGGAACACTGTCCCGGGGGGCACTGAGAGGCTCTGCTGGACAGAGAGAACATGGGAGGAAGCAGGACCTGAGCCAGCTGCACTGGAATTTGGGGCAGGACGATTTAGCAAAACAAAACATGAGCCCTTAAAGGAAAACACCTAGTGTTGGCTTGGGGAAAAGGCAGCTCTAGAGTTGAAAATGGGATGGCTTGTGGAGATGGTACAAAAATAAGCTGGTGGCTCTGCAAAGGGAAATAAAGGGAGAAAAGCGGCACAGATGAGAAATTTTCAAACACAGGCACTTGACTTAAGAAGCTGAAGGTATTAACAGAGAGCCCCAGGGTGTGCTCAGCATGGTAAAAAAGCACTTTTGCAGAGTATGTACTCGTTAGGAGGAGCAGATGAAGATGCTGCTGGCTCCATCTCTGTCCCCAGGGCAGGGCAGCAATCCCTCTCCAGCTGGTGCTCACGTGGCTGTAGGCAGCTTGAGAGCCCGGATCAGTGCTGCGGATCAGTGCTGCGTGCCCTACCCTGTTGCTGTGGTGTCCCCTCCAACACAGCCCAGTGCTGGGATGGTCATGGTGGGGTCTGTTTGGGAACTGGGAAGCTGAGTAATGACATGAAATGGTGCTATGGGTGGGTGACTAGCAGGGGTGGACAGAGCTTGGGACTGTGGCTTCCCTGTCCCCACCTGGGAAAGGGGATAAGACCTCAACTGCTTTGGTGAAGCCCCTTTAGACCTGCTTGGACGTGGGGATGAAGAAGGTCCTTCCCCACCTTGGTGGGGCTGCGGTCCCCCCTGTCTGTGGGGCAGGACCTGGGAGCCATTACTCCAAGGAACTTCCCAGTGAGCATTGGTCTTTGCTGCATCGGCACTGGGAGCTAGTGGGGTAGCCTCTCCGGGGTCCTTGGGGTTGGGGTGCTCTCCTGGGCCATGGTGGGTGCAACCTGAACTGCTGGTGCTTCTTGCAGACATCTGGAGCCTGGGGGTCATCCTTTACATGCTGGTGTGTGGCCACCCCCCCTTCCAGGAGGCCAACGACAGCGAGACCCTCACCATGATCATGGACTGCCGCTACACCGTCCCCCGGCACGTCTCAGCCCAGTGCGCTGAGTAAGCACCTCTCCCCGCCCTGGATCCCCCTGGACCTTGACTTGCTGCTCCTGGGGGTGGGTGCCCTGTCCCTGCGGGATGCCTGGGAGCTGGGGTGGGAAAGGGGCGGTAAAGCTGCCATGTCCGTGGCTCGCATGCTGCTGCGGGATTGCAGCATCACCCCTTTCCCCTGCAGTCTCATCTCCAGGATGCTGCAGCGGGACCCGAAGCAGCGAGCCTCTCTGGAGCAGATCGAGAGCCATGCATGGCTGCAGGGGGTGGACCCGTCCCCTGCCAGCCGCTGCCTGCTGCCTCTTACCTCCCACAAGCGTGTGTCCGAGGAGGAGCACGAAATCATCCTCCAAGCCATGACATGTGGGAACATCGCTGATCGGGACACCATCCAGGAGTGAGTGAGGGGGTGGGATGCTGAGGTGGGAGCCCCTGCGAAGGGCTCTGCGGGGGTCCCTCTGAGCGCATCCCTCGCATGCTGATGGGGGTCCCGCGGTCCTGTGCAGGGCGCTGGAGGCCGACCGCTACAACCACATCACGGCCACATATTTCCTGCTGGCGGAGAGGATGCTGCGGGAGAAGCAGGAGAAGCAGGGCCATCGTCTCAGCCTCGTCTACAACCTGGCCAAGGAGGTGCAAAGCAGGTGAGCCCCCCTGCTGTCCCCCATCCCACATCCCTCCCATAATACCCCAGGTCCCCAGCGCAGGGTCCCAGCTCGTCCCCTGTCCCCCTCCTTGCCACAGCCCTTGCAATGCCCAGGTGGGTACTGACACCTCCGCCACTTCCCTTTCTCAGGACCAACTTATCGGACACATTCAGCCCCGTGGGCAGCACCAGTGGCCTCTTGCCCTTCACGGAGGTGTCAGGCGACCTTGCTGGAGGCTCCCGGCTGCTCCCCCGGCCCACTGGAGGGGACGTTGGCAGCCGGCAGCCCTCTGGGACCCTGCTGAAGGTCCCTGCAGTTGACACCGCCATCACCAAGAGCACCCCGGCCCTACAGCAGATTTGCGAGGAGGAAGAAGAGGAGGAGGAGGAGGAGGAGGAGGGGAGGCCCAGCACCATGGAGAGGAAGAGCAGCTCACTGAACCAAGAGCAGATGCGAGCCTTCCTGCGTGCCCGCCGCCCGCCCAGCCGTGGGGAGGTGTGGGGGCTGGGGGCTGAGCTGGGGGGCCGGGGCAGGCGCCCAGGGGCGGCCTGGGCTGGGAAGGGAGTGAGTGAGGGCCGGAGTCCCCCGGCGATGCAGGGGGATGGAGTCGAGCCCCCCAGGAGGGAGGAGGACGTGGAGCTCAGGGGGTCCTTGGCAGAGCCCCCTGGGGAAAGGGGAGCCACCCCGTCACCCCAGAGCAGCTCTGGTGGGGTCCCCCACGTGCTGGGGGCAGAGACGACCCCCACTGCCCTCCCAGGCCCCACAGACAAGACCCAAGGGCCCCGGTCACCTGCCAGCCCAGCCCGGGGGGGGGAGTGAGGGGGGCGCAGAGAGCGTGATCAAGCTGGACCCAGGCAAGAGCAAGGGGGGCAGCCTGCGGGACAGGCTCCTGCAGTTCCCGCTCTGTGAGAAAGCCCTGGCCTTCAAAATCCGGCCGGGCTCTAAGGAGAGTCTCCTCTCGCTGGGGCAGTTCAACTGCTGCCACGTCATTTAAGCCCCCAGGGTGAGGGTCTGGCCCCTCCATGGGGTCTAGGAGGGTGCCTGTTCCCCTGCCTTTGATCCTGCCTGTGCCCCACGGAGCAGGGGCCATGGGGCTGGTGGGGGGCACAGTGCCCCTGCTTTGTCAGCTGTGGTGGCCAGCCTGCTAGCACCCACCCCAGGTGCCCGCTGTGGTGCCTGGGGGCTGGGCTGGGACAGAACTGCCCGGGGGGTAAGGCGGGTTGGGGTCTGTCCCTGCACTGGCCAGTGTGTCCCCAAGCCCCCAGGGCTGCCGGGGCAGCTCCATGGCCCCGCTGGGGCTGGATAGACCATGACACATTTTTTTAACTACTAGAAATAATTTTTTTAAATAGTCTATTTTAATGTAATTAAATAGAGATTGCTATATCCCCCACAGACGGTGGCTCCCCCCAGCCCCGCAGTCTGCATGGCCCCAGAGCTGGGCTGTCCTGCCCGTGGTGGCCATGGGGCAATTGCTTGCCTGCCTGCAGCCCGTCCCCCGTGTCCCCGTCCCCCGTCCTCCGTCCCCCCCCCGGCTGGGGCCAGGCACAGCCCGGCCCGCAGCCGCCCGTGACCCGAGGCCATCCCCTGGGCCTCCCCTGCAAATAAGCTTCCTATTTATTATCTCTTTGTTTTCTTGCTGGCAAGAAATGAATGACGACTGAGGCGTGAGCCAGAGCTCAGCCTGAGCTGCACAGCACGCACGCGGAAGGGATCGGAGCTGCTGGGAAGCAAAGTTCATCGAGCCAATAAAATAAGCTCATGGGTCAATGAGGTTGCCATGTCTTGTTGCAAAAAATCCCCCACTGTCCTCCAGCCCTGCAAAAGCCAGGGCACCAGGGGTGGCTGTGCGGGAGCATCTGCCCCAGCTGGGTCTCTCTGCACTGAGGTGGGCAGCAGGGGGATGGTTTGGGGGCTGTGCAATGGGCATGGGCTTTCCCTGCTGGCTGTTTTGGCACTGCCTGGCCGGTGTGCCTAGCCACTGCCACGTCCCAGTCCTTGTGGAGGGGGCAGGCAGCAGCTGCCACAGCCCCTTCTGGGGAGCAAGGTTTGGGGGAACGTGGCATGTCTACAGCTGTCCCTCAAGACAAAGTGGGGCTTCACCTGCACCTAGATGGGGCCTGAAAGGGAGCTTCTGGCGGGGGGGGGGGGGGGGGGGGGGGCACCCAAAGGTGCAAGGAGGGTCTGAGGCATGCAGAGGGTACTGCACGCCTTCATTGAGGCTCAAGGTTCAACTGTACTCAGCCCCAGAGGTGCCCCCAATAGCTCTCCAGCCCCTAGTCCTGGGGTGGAGGCAGCAGGCCACCCCTGAGCCCCCAGCTCCTACCCAATTCTCCTCTTCAGCCCTGGCTTCCTTGCCTCCAGCTCTGCTGTCTCTCCCTCTTCCCTCCAGCCTATTTCTCCCTCCCTGCATACCCCCAAATAACAGCCTTACCTGTCCCCATCATCTGACATAGGATACCTCTTTCTGTGGTACTGAGTAGCTGGAAGAAGGGACCGGTGCTGTGCGGGTGTCAGATGGTATAGAGCCAGCCCTGGAAATGTCCCCGGGGAGGTGATGGTGGGAAAAGAAGCAAGGGAGGGAGGGGGGGCCCTGCAGCCCCTGGCAACAGCAGGTGCTGTTACTGTCCATGGGCTCCCCTTCCTGCTTCCTAAATGATAAAGCCTTCGCCTGAACAGGGGCTTGAACCCTGGACCCTCAGATTAAAAGTCTGATGCTCTACCAACTGAGCTATCCAGGCTCATGTCTGGGGGTTTGGGGGATGTTCAAGATGGGCAGTGTCGGCCCCACTTCATGGTGTTACCAGAGGGACACCATGGGGACTTGCTTTGACGTCTTCCACCCCCACACCGCCCCAGCGAGGCCGCCACAGCGGAGGGCGTCCTCCCACCAGGACCTCTACCCTGCCCAGGCAGGCAGAAATGCCAGGTTTATCCTCTTGGGGACAGCCAAAAGCCAGAGTGATGAGGCAGAGGAGAAGGAGAGCCCGGCCAGGGCTGTGGGTGCCAATCCCAGCAGCCTGGGAAAACAATAACGTGGCAGCAGTGGGCTTTGAACTTGCTTTTCCGGAGGCCAGCACCCAGCACCAGCTCCTCAGCCCACTCAGCCACACTGCCTGCATGTGCTGGGCTCAGCACCCGGCTTCTGGGCATGGGCCGGACCGGCGTCCCACCGGGGCATGGATCCTGACACGGGGATGAGCCCCGCGAAGGTGCCAGTGCCGTAGGGATGCACCCACAGGAAGGGCGAGCAGGGTGCTGTAGGAGCAGCTGTAAAACCTCCGCTGCCCCCCCCACCGCTCCCCGAGGGAGGCAGGGGGGATCCGGCCAGAGGAGAGGAGCGGCAGCGTGGGGTCCCCCGCTCGGCGGCTGTGATCGTATAGTGGTCAGTACTCTGCGTTGTGGCCGCAGCAACCTCGGTTCGAATCCGAGTCACAGCAATGCTTTTGCCAACAGCCTGGTGCATGAAAAGGCCAGGCTGAAGATGCGAGGGAGGCGGCTGCAAGGAGGCTGGTTTGCAAAGATGCTGTGCCCTAGGAGGGGGTCACAATCTCTGACGGGCTCCTAAAGGCCACCCTTCCTTTTCTCTTGCCCTTCCTTCCAGTTCTGCAGGAAGGGGCCCCTCTGCTCCATGGGGAACCCACCCTGACAGCCCGGCCCACCTCGGAAGGGGCTGCAGAAGGTTAAAGCCAACCCCAAATGCTCATGGGGTGGGGGAGATCCACGGGGACAGCCCAGTCCCACAGAGAGCCTCGTGGGGCCTCTTCAAACACCTCATGTTCATTAAGTGGCTTAATTAAGAGCAACCAGAGAGGGCATCTGCCCTCCCTTCTGGTGGGACTGGGGACTTAATTAGGATTAATTAGCCAGAGGAAGAGAGAACACCGCGTGCCTCAGGACAGCCTTAGAAGGGAGATCAGAGCTTGGCATGTACGGTTAGCGGGGCGGGGAGATGCTGACTGAACAAGGCCATGAGCTTAATTATCCTGACTAATTGGAGCCTGCTGCTTTTTAACCCATGTCCGGTGGTGACAGCCCGCCGGTGCCCAGGGGTGGAGCACAGCACGCACGGCCCCGCGGCAGCCACGGGGGCACCGGAGACCCCTGAGGTGCACCCAGGACCGCCCGGCGCGTTGCCGCCGTCTCTCCCCCCGCCCTTTCTGGCCCTCCGCGGCCGCCGTCAGCCCGCCCTGCCGGGAGGGGGGCGGAGCTCCCCGCCTACCCGGAAGCGCCCGGCGGGGACCACGTGGTGGGGGAACCACGTGTCCGCAGCGCCATGGCGTCGGCGCCCAAGAGGCCCAAGGTACGGGGGGGCGGGGCACGGGCCGGCTCCGGGGGCTCCCGCCGCTCCGGAGCCTCCCGCAGGCAGCTGCCCCCCCCCCCCCCCCCCCCGCCCGTGCCGAGGTGCCCTATAGTGCGGCCGGGGGCGCTGGGGCGGCTGACGGGGCTCCCTCCCGCACCCTTCTTTCCTCCTTGCTCGTCGGCCTGCGCTTCATCCCGTGTTTTCATCCACAGGCGGCTGCCGGGAGCAGCGGCCGCGGGAAGGGCAGCGCCGATCCCCTCTCCGGCTTCCTGGCGTGGTGCGGACGGGCCGGGGTGGAGCTCAGCCCGAAGGTGAGGCCGCGGGGGCCGGGCCGGGCCTCCCCCCGGGCTGCCCGCGGGCGCCAGGGCCACCCCGCGCCCCTCTCCCCTGCTCCCCTCACAGGTCACTGCTCACCTCTCGCCCAAGGTCCGCCTGAGCAGGGAGGGGGTGGTGGCAGGATACGGCATGTTGGCCGCCGCGGAGCTGGAGGCGGGAGAGGTCCTCGTCACCATCCCTCGCACGGCGCTGCTGTCCCAGCACACCAGCTCCATCCAGGCCCTCTTGCAGGAAGGTGAGTGCAAGCAGAGGCTGCTTTATCCTCCTCGGGTCAGTCAGGGGGTCTGCTGTGCCTGCCCCAGCAACCTACCCGTGTTTTCCCTTTAAAGTAATAAAATGGGGCTGTGATAAAGCCTAGGGAACATTCCTGCTTTGTGCAGGATGGTGGAGCAGGGGGTTGCAGGGCTGTTAGCCACCAGGTAGGAAAGGGGGTGGTCAGGCACCCTATCGCCTTCCTAAGGGAGCCTGGAGCCATGCTGGGCAGTGGGAAAAGCCCATTGCTAGGAAAAAGAATGATTCCTTTCTTGCTGAAGGCACCCAGAGGCTCAGGGTGAGGACAGCAAGGCAGTGTGGCAAGTTCTGGCTCATCCATCGCTCCAGAGCAGCAGCTTCTGGTTCTGCTTCAGCTCAGGACAAACCCAAGCCTGGAGAGGTCTTATGGAGTAAAAGCAGAACTCCCCACCCCAGGCTGAAGACAGGCAAGGATGCTTGTAGGATCAAGCTTTGGTTCTTGGAAGACTTGTCTCAGAGGAAAGGACCAAAACTTCAGATCAACTTACACTTTCTCCATCAACTCTGGTTTCTTAGCCCAGGAGTCCCTGCAGAGCCAGTCCGGTTGGGTGCCCCTCCTGCTGGCCCTGCTACACGAGTACACAGCCAGCAACTCCCACTGGCAGCCTTATTTCTCCCTCTGGCAGGACTTCAGGAGCCTGGATCACCCTATGTTCTGGTAAGGTGAAACCAGGTGGGGCTGTGGGGTAGCCTGATTTGACAACTGAATGCAGGGGCTGCTTACCAGGACTCTTGGGGCTGGATGTGGTCTTACTGCATGACTTCATCCTTCTGTTCTAGCCCTGTGCTGTCAATGGCAGTAGCCTCAAGGACCCCCCTACCTGGGGTTGGAGCTAGCTACTACCATACCAGAAAACAGGAGTCTGGAGAGCACCAGGAAGTTGAGATTTTAAAAGAGAAAGGAGTTCACAAACCGTTCTCCTTGGGGCAGATGAGAGATAAACCTGCTGTTTTTCTTGCCACAGGCCTGAAGAAGAGCGAACAAGGCTCCTGCAGGGCACAGGCATCCCAGATGCAGTGGACAAAGACCTGGCTAACATCCACCTGGAGTACAGCTCCATCATCCTACCCTTCATGGAGTCCCACCCCAACATCTTTGACCCCAAGCTGCACACGCTGGAGTTGTACAAGCAGCTGGTGGCATTTGTCATGGCCTACAGGTGAGAAGTGAGGGCTTTGCTCTAACAGGAGCAAGGGCAAGGAGTACCATCACAGGAAACATTATAGGCCCTGTTACTTAAGTTCTTGTGCAACTGCAACCTTTTAAGTATACAGTGAAGCTTGCCCTGTGCTGCAAGGTGTGAAACAGGCTTGTCTTCATCTCCCTTGTCTTAGCTTTCAGGAGCCTTTGGAGGAGGAAGATGAAGATGAGAAGGGGCCCAATCCTCCAATGATGGTGCCTGTAGCAGATATTTTGAATCATGTGGCCAACCACAACGCCAACCTGGAATACTCTCCTGTGAGTGCAAAGCCGCTCTGCCAGGCATCATCAGAGTCTGGTTCCTCTTCACTGCAAGGCCTTTGGGAGTGGTGGCACAGCAAGGCTGGCTCTCTGAACCCAGAGCAGCACTGCTTACCTGCCAGGGCAGCAAGCGAGTCTGGCCTGGATCTCATTAATATGAAGCTATTTTGCTCAACATACTCCCCTACTGCAGCCCTGGCTTTAGCTAGGAAGAGCTTAGGGTCACTGAGCCTCTTTGAAACACCTTGTTTCTGAGTGGCAGGACCACTGCAGCTCTGAGAGCCTCTTCTCTCCCTGCTTGCAGCAATGTTTACGAATGGTTACAACACAGCCTGTCAGCAAAGGACAAGAGATCTTCAACACATATGGGCAGATGGCCAACTGGCAGCTCCTACACATGTATGGCTTCGCGGAGCCGTACCCTGGCAACACCAACGACACAGCTGACATCCAGATGGTGACAGTACGCAAGGCAGCACTGCAGCGTGAGTGGCACCCGTAGCCACTTTGGGAAAGCATGGAGCAGGGATCTCTGTTAAATAGCAATGTAATGAAACAGGGATCAAGGGTGACATGAAAAATAAGCCTGTTCCACAGTATTTCAGGTGCTGGGGCTATGCCTTGGTTTTCTGCCTCCGGTTTCCCCTTCTCCATTCACCATCCCCCCCTCCACTGCAACCCAAGTTGGGTTCACAGCTCTGCTGTCTTCAAAACAGGTGCCAAAAGTGAAGCACAGCAGCAGCTGGTCTCAGAGCAGTGGGACTTCTTGTGCCAGCTGGAGATGGTGGGGGAGGAAGGTGCCTTTGTGCTTGGCTGGGATGAGGTGCTAACAGAGGAAGAGCTGTCCATGACCCTAAAGGTAAGCACTGCCAAGTGGTGAAAGAGCTACACAAGAGCACAGACTAAGCGTACTGCAGCCATGCAAACCAGCATGCAAAATGGTTCAATGAAGGGTGGCAAGCAAAGGCATTTTGGTACTAACACTCCTGCGTGAAAAGTGGTAGGGGATGCGGTTACCCATCTCCCCAGGCTTCGGGTACAGTTACCGTTGTCTTCCTCTCCTGAACTAACTATCCACATGTACTTACGAACTGGTCTTGAATGGCTCTGGGGCTACTGCCATTCTAGAGAGCTCTGCACCTTTGTAGGTAGCAGCCAAGATATCCCTTAAGACTGTTCCCAGCACCCAGGTTTGCTGTTTGAATGTTCTAACCCACAAGTTACTTGTGATTAGATATTTAAGCCAGTTTTACTCTCCCACCTTTTGTGCAGCTGAGGAATAATTCACCTGCTCACTCCATGTGGCTCTAAGACCACACTTCTGTAGAGAAGAAAGTCTGATGTACTCACACTGCCAGTGACTTGTCTCTTTGCCTGGGTCATTACAGGTGCTGTGCATGTCAGAAGAAGAATTCAAGGAGTATAAGGAACAAGATGGCTGGGAAGATGACAGCAATGAAGAGGAAAATTCTACCCTCTCTAACGAGGCTCTCTCCAGACTTAAAACCCCTTGCAAGAAGCTCCTTTATGACAGTGTGCTGCTGACCCTGGCATCCTACAGGTCAGACTTGAAAGCGGAGCAGGACTTGCTAAATAACAAGGCAGCTTACAAGAAACTGAGTCAAAGGGAGCAGCAAGCTTTGCATGTGCGCTATGGACAGAAAAGGATCTTGCACCAGCTGCTAGAGCTGGTACACTAGAAGCCTTGCTGCCTCTGGAAGTGAACTGCTTGGAACTGTGCTTAGGAAGGGAAGGTCAGCCTTTGGCCATCTCTTCTACAGCAGTGAGAACAGATGTCAAGATTAAATATGGGTCCACTTGTCCCTCAAATGGCATGTGGCTTTTTAGCTACCTCAATATAAACAAACAAATCTTGCATAGCATAGAAGTGGTTTTGGGTGGCCTTATCTTACAATGAGAGCTCTGGAGCACAACTACCACCTTCTTCTAGAGGACTTAAGAACACCCAGATCTCCTAATGGCTGCTTTAGGAAGACAGACATACTCTGTCATAATAACAAGTGGTTTCCCTCATTTAGCATCAGAAATTTAAGGCAAGAACTGCTCCTTGTCCAGATGAAGAGGGCCAAAATCCAGCTGGTAGCTCTTACCTTACAGAGGTTCAGAGTAAATATCTGGCAGGTGTCCATGCTGACAAACTGAACTCTTCACCTATATTTTGTTAGTACTGAGTACAAGCCCATCCGTCTGGTTTTCATGTAGGCTCACTGTAGCAAGATATTTCCTTTTACGTATATAAAAGGCATTTCTGTATGTGCTTGAGACTGCTCTGTAAAGGAGCACTGTCACAGTTCTGCAGCTGCTGTAGGCTAAGCATTTGACAAACACCCTCCAGTTGAGACAGTTCTTCCCTGAACTCAGGCATTGCTCCGCATCACATTCAGCTATGTTAATATTTTTCCCTCAGCAGTTTTTGCACGACAAAACACTGGAGGTTTACAGGCCAAGCTATATTTAATAAAGATGATGTTTCTTATCCAGCCAATGCTGTCTACTTTGGGTGCAAAACCCCATCTAAGAGCGGGGGGGGGAAATCTGTGCTGCTGATGCAGTTAGAAGTACTGCGAACAAGCAAACCCCACGTACTCATACAGATAAAGGTCAGCTACAGCTCTACCTGCACTGCTGGGGGCCAGAGTGGTTTAACACTACCTAGGATACTTTTCTCCCCTTTTACAGTGGTGTAATGCTGTAATAGAATCCAGTCTGCCATCTTGGCTCTTCTCTTTACAGCAGACTAGATTTCAAACTAGGCATGCAGTGGATTGAAAGCTTAGTCTTCATTTCTTAAACGTGAAGTGCATTGTACCCAGGGCCTCTGCTGGCAAGGACACTGGTAATCCCTGGGGAGCTGACACCAGCACTGTTTTCTTTGACAGCACCAGCTGCAGGTTCCTTACCTGCTAAGAGAGGATATGAAGTTCAGTGGCCTCCATCCTACCAGCCCAACTTCTGTTATCTGGCTGAGTCCTGTCCACCTTCCACCCCCTCTTTACACCAGTTCTTAAAGCCTAAAGGGAACCAGCCACGTACAGCAGCATTAGTACAGAACCCGAGAGACCTTTGAGCTTTGAGTCATTAGGACAAGTCAAAAAGCTCTGCATGTGGTTTGCTAGAGTTAAACAGCAGAAAAAAACCCATGGCATCTAGACTAGATAAAGAAAAACTGTTTGCTGATAATTCTCCATTTCCTAACCCAATACAGGACGAAGAGTAAAGTGGAGTTACAACACCAGAACCAAAAAAATTCCAACTTCAAAAGGCTCAGTTTCAGTACAACTGCTGAGCTGCCAAACAAATGCCAGGGAATTGTAGGATCTGGCAAGAAGCTACTCCTTTACACTCAGGCAATTGAAAAAAACACTGCCTAGAAACACGTCACAGAGAGAATTTCCCTTGAGCTGCAGTCCACTGGCACAGTTGGCTCAGTGGTCCCCTCGATCTAGTTTTTGTTCTGTGCAGCAAAAGCACAGCCAGGTATGCAATCCCTTAAACCTGAGCAGGAAATCTTGACCTCTCCACCCATACAATAGCAGTCAACTAGCTTTAACAAACTAGTAATGTTATCTGAAAAAGAAAGCAGTGAACCTCTATTTCCTAGTATCTGCCAGGTTGCAAGGCATAGGTTAAAGGAGTTTGCAGCATTAGCAACACTGAAGCCACCTATCCTTATTACAGGTAACTAACAACCTTGCACAGATCCTTGCTGAAGGGAACTATCATAGCAGGGTGCAAGTCATGAGAAATGCAGCTGCTCTGCTGTGTGTGCTCTGCACCCCTTCACTACAAGCCGTCTCCTTGCCAGCACAACTTTTTCAGAGACAAATTCTGCTCGTGAACTTGCAACTAAGATACTTCTGTCTCCACACAACTGTGTCCTTTCCTGTTGCACTTCAAAGCAGGGTCCATAACAATTCTCCCCTCTGACCTCAAGACAGAAGACAAGCTCAGTTGCTCTCAATAGGCAGTGGCCAAAACACACTAGAAAACTGCAGATTTTGGATGGGTGGAACAGACTTGGAAAGGTATCAACTGGCCAGGTAGGATGGAACTAGATAGAATAAGCACAGTGGCACGTGCTGCATGTCATGACTTTAATGTGTAACTACAGTATGCATACATACAAGAAGTGGGAGAACTAAAGCCCAAGAACTAGAAATGCTACAAAATACAACACATGGACCAATACTTTACAAAACATTCAAAATCCTTACAAAATGGGCTGTATTGGTCCTTTGGGTTTTCTGTTTTGTTTTTTCCTTTTTTTTTGGGGGTTTTTTTTTTTTTTTTACAAACTTGTACTGTGTGATCACAGGGTGGGAGGTGGGAAAAGGTCTAGATTTAAGCCCCCCTCCAAAATTTACAAGTGTCAAAAAAAAAAAAAGCTGTAGGCCTGGTCTCTGGTTTCTTTACTAAAAACAGCTGACCCTCTCCCAAAGGGCCTGAGGTGTGTCTTCTCCAACAGAAAGAAGGCATTCTGACTGTCACTCCACTTGGTGTCTGTCAGCATTTGATGAGGGTGGGGGGAAAGCAACACTGAACCTTAACCCCTCCCCTACTCCATAGTATTCCCATATTCCAAACACATCCACCTTTTTTTTTTTTGTAAAACAACTTAGTGATTGAAAGGTCCCCCATCCACATAAAGAAAAATAAGTTACACAATATTATAACTGGCTTTTCAATATTCTTTGGGAGTCTGGGAATGTCAGGACAAGGAGGTCTGCCCCAGACAAGTGCTTGGCATCAGCAGCTGCCCCTTTATTACAAGCTGGACAGGCACCTGCCTTTTACACAGTTTGCACAAACCCAGAAGTCCAGACAAACGCTTCTGTTCCTTGTATTTACACTAGTTCAAAATGATATTCACAGCATCTTCTGCATTTTGGCCAAAAGTCAAAAATTTGTTTCAAACTTTGGAACGTGCCCACATAGACTTTCATAGGTTCTGTTGCATCTACCCAATCAAGGGCTGGGAAGGTCAGGAGGAGCCTTACAGAGTCTTCTGTCAGTCGATGGGACGGGGGACCTCCAGGCTGGCACGCTTACAACACAAGATGCAGCTCATTTAACTGGCACCAGTCCCTTCCATTACTTGCTGGGCCTGCTTCTGCCCCATGCAGCACTGTGCAACTGACTGGAACAACCTGAACACAGAAGCAACGCAGCGTTAGCTGTGTTTATGGCAGCAAATGGTGCCTCCACTATGAAGCACCAGAAACTCAAGGTGCATCTCAGCCCCTGCTTCAGATATATTGTTTTAGTAATTTTATGGATACTCACTTCTCGATTTCTGGAGCACAGTGAACAAACTCATGGTTCCAGAACTTAAATGCTGGATTTTTTATCAGCTCAATGAAAGTAATAAGGAGACCCCAGGGATGAGGCCTATTTACAATCAGTCGTTCCAAGAGAACCCTGAAATCCAAAAGTAAAAACAGTTAGAGCTCAAAGATCCAAAATACACAGAAGGAAAGTGAAAAGCCAAATACTGGCAAGTTAAATGCCTTCCGTCTCACCTAGTGATCTGCTCCTGGATAGCCTCTGTGTTGGCCTCTGCAAACAGGTACAGCATGGTGCAACTGAAGTAGTGGGTGTGACTGTTGGGATATCGCAGCTGATTGGCAATCGCGTTCAAGAAAAGGTACCGGCCTGCAGAAGAGGAACAGTGAGTACCTATGGTTTTCCTTACACACAAAAAGGAATAAAGCAGCAACTAGTATTGCTTAAGATTAAGGTTTGTGAGCCTGCCTTATGGAGGTACAAGAAACAAGAACAACTGAAGATATGAAAAAACCTTATTCAAGCCAAGCTGATGGGACAGTAAGAATTCAATTTCTCTTCATTAAACTTACTTCTCATTCCCTTGGATACCTTGAACGTTTGGTTTTAATATTGCTCCTGTATTCAGAATTTCATATTCTAACATAGCGTTACTTACCGTGAATTCACTAGCAGCTACATGAAATGATCTTCTGTATTTCTCATAGCTCAAACAATCTGCTGTTAAATTCAACATCACATGAACTAGAAGTGTTTCCAGCTTACCTTCAGTGTCCAGGTCTACTGCCAAATTCTGGAAGATGTCCATGTGAGCTGAGTGGGTAATGGTGCTCATAGAGGGTGTGCTGCCTTTGTTGTGAATGTGCGCAATAGCTTGAGTACCTACATAGAGCACCAGTGCATTAATCAGCTGGATGTTGTAGCGGTTGCCAGGTTCATTTGATACCTAATAGCAAAGATATGAAAAGCATTAACATCCTATACTCCTTCAGCAATTGAAGGTACAGCGTGTACAACAACAGCATCCAAATATCTTCTTGATTATACAGACAGCAACACACTTAGACATCCACAAATTCAATCTGGCATTTACCTTTTTGTAATATAGCATTTATATATATATACACACACACACTCAAAAGCATCAACAATATGTTGACAGACCCAACAAGACAATTTTTGTACTCCCTACCTAAAAGAAAAAAAAAATCATGTAAAGGCAATATGAATTCACCAGCAGTGCCAGAGGCTGGCTGAAATGCGCACCACCTGTATGAATGCTTCAGTCTGAGCAATTTTCTGAGAAAGTCCAACTTTAGTCCTGAAGTCTGTCACAAGCCAAACCATGTGATGTGTTAAATGCATGCAGTTGGCTAACAACTCTGAACTGGGCTTTAGCTAATTTGCCTTTTTCCCCCCTAAAGCATCAGTATGCAGATCCGTAGATTTCAATAACTAGCAACAATTAATCCATTTGGAGTAAAAATTTAATCAGATTCTAAAAAAATGCAATCAAGTTCAATAAAACCTGTCTCAGCCAATGCCTGGATAAACAGTGCTGGAGTCATGTGATGGAAGCCACAAGACTCTTCATCACCCAGTGGCTGAGCACAAAAAAAAGCTTGATGCAATCAGCTCTGACTATACTCTTCACTGAAGATTTGCAAGGTTGTGCACTAGAGACATGCAAGCAGAAGAGTCAAAGTTTTAGATAACCTTACATTTTCACTTACATGAGCATTTGGCAGCTCAGGTAGATAAAACCAACTGCTTTTAAATTAGATAATTTTAGGGTTCTTAAAGTCAACATTCCTCTTTCCTTAAATTCCACCTGTCTGAAACTACTTAACACACTTATACGTCCTGCTAGGGAGGGGGAAATACTCAGAGAAGTGTGCATTTTCAGAGGCTTTTCTACTACCTGGAACACGTTTGCTACACACTAAATTCCTGCAATAACGGTGGGTGACTCAGCCGACGAGAACGTTTGTCCTGCACTATTTAAATTCAGCATCCTCAGAAAGCCACTCACTTGTAGGTTGCTGCGCAAGTCAGACAAAAAAGTGACTGGAGAACGGGTTTTGAGATAGGAATCCAAGTCTTTCTTGAACTGAGGTGGCATCACTCCAGTGAAATTTGTGAGTATTCGTGGAGCAATATTAATCTCACTTAACATGTCCACCTGTTGAGAGAAATCTCAGTCAGCTAAACCATAGCAATCTCTAAAGGAACAAAATGCAAAAGCAGATCTGTAAGTGATATTATATCAACTACTGCTGTGGATTGCTTTTTACTACCAGCAATGAAAAGGAAAACACTAGGCTTTTGCAGATTTCAGAAGAAACTTGGTCTCTAATATACAAACTTATTAGATGACTGTCACAAAGAATTGAGAGTAGAGGATAAAACAATTCAAGGGTGAAGACTGTAGTGGAATTCAGTCACCACCTTTCAAGACTCCCTGTCTACACTCAAGACAGTTTGGTAGTTTAAAAAAGTAGAAACATGCACATAAGTCAAGAGTAGCCTTCTTCAATCTCAAGAAGCGCTAACTGAATGAGTGTTGCGGCTTCACTCCCATCACTCCCAATGAAGAATAACAGGACAATGCTTTAGCAATGTCACAAACTTTGCTCCTAATCGTTCCACGATAAGGAGACTGGCACTTGCCCAAAGATTTAATTAGGTAACATTAACACGTTGCAAAGTCTCTCCTCATTATGCAAGAGGCTTGCTTCAGAATGGTGGTTTATCTCATTATTTTGAAGATAAGATGGTGTCTGTGTTTCTCATTAAAAAGTATTTACAATTACATAGTGCTCAGACACCAGCTCTTCAACAATTCATTAACTGAACTCCGGTCCCCAGGCATCCTGCAGAGCACAAGCTATCATCCAGCATGAGCTACACAAAACTGATACAAGAACCATTGGCTGAACTTTCAAACAAGTTTGCTTTAGCAAAGCCAGAAAGACTGCTTTACTAGTCTGTTTTTCAGTGACAAATGAGACAGTAAAATGATAAAGAAGCCCTTGCCCCAACACCACGTGCCAGTTAGATCAAGTCAGCCTCCCTTTGGAAACAGAAAAGCCCTCTGGCTTTCCATGCAAAAGCTAGGTTCTCGATGCAGTTCTTATGTAACATGGGTCTCAACAGCCTGTCCTTCCAGGTTGAACCTGCACAGACCTTGCAAGCAAGCTAAGTATCTACAGGTGCCAACAAAGCCACACAGACCAGAGTCAAGCATTACATTTTCAGCTGCAACAAATTTCATACAGGACAAGGATTGCATCCTACTCTGTATGGAAACTGTCCAACATTGAGCATTACAAGCATAACTGAAACCTATATGCTTTAAAAAATGGCTGTTCTGCTAGCTGCTGACTATGTCACTTAAGTTTCAAATTACCTGATAACTTTTGAATGGTTTCATTAATTCAAGTATCAGCTAAATTGTTCCCAAAATTCCACAGACTCTGCCAAAAAAACTGGATAAAGAGTATTTGGAGCATAAAAATTTCCCATTATCAATCTCATGATAAGTCCTACCTTTAAATTGGGGGTGAAAGGGTCTGGAAGCCTCATGTTCCGTGGGAAGGCACTCAGGATCAGATTCCTTAGCTGAATACAGTTAGGTGGGATCACATCACAGAACCCATAGTGGTAGTCACAAAGAAATTCTGGGAAATCATGCAACAAGACCAGCAACACACGCAGAGTGCCCTGTGAAACAACATAAGAGGTGTGGAACTGTTGAAACTGCCCAAGAACTTGCAGAACCATCCTTCTATGTCTTGTGGTTAACATTAACAGGAAGAAGGGAAGGTAGCCTGTTTCTGTCCCACACCAGATTTGTGTTTAAGAAATAAATTATAAAAGAACAGTAAATCCTGTTTTGCCACCAGAACACCTCTACTTTCAGACAGCTTTGGCTAGAAGTAGCATCTATTAGCTGACATTTTTTTACCTTGTAAAGAATTTGCATAGGTTTGGTGAGTTCCACATTTCTAAGGAAAGGAGCCAAGTACTTGAAAAGATCAATCAGTAACTGGGCATACATAGGCCAACCCTGTCAAGAGAAAAAACAGCAGGTGGAAAACGTGCAATGAAGAGCAGTTATCTTAAGTTCAAAACTGTAATTAGATTGGTCTTCATATAAACCTGGATCAAAGTTTTGTCCTACTGCCAGCTCTAGCAGTGAGTGCAGCACAGCTAGAAGGGCTTTAGCTGCATATCATATGCTATGGGTGTTTCCAGAACATTCAACATGCCATACTGAGTTGACAGTATTTGGCCTAGACTACAGCTCTTCCAGACTTTGACAAAGACATGTTTGTTAAAATCAATTCACCCTATATCCCAGTTTACTGACACAAAGACTCTCCTCCATGCAGTTAGGTTACTGTGAATATGGAAGACAACAAAAACAGAACAGCCATGCTACTAGTGCACCTCAAGAGATGTGAAACAGCACCACACCAGATAAGCATCTGTGTGAGCTTTTTAATTCAGAAGAGATAAATTGCAGCCACACCTTCTGCTGTGGTGTATGTGCCAACATTCTTGCAATAAATATCCGATGGGAGATGAGTTCCAGCCAGGCATAAACAAAACCTGGAGCTTTTGTAGGCCTCAGGATGTGAAATGTGTTACTGAAAGAAAAGTTAGAGCAGGTTAGAAGTGCACAGCAATAAGACTGCTTTTCGTAACATTGAGGGAAAACATACATAGCCCTAAAAGCAAGGCATTTTAGCATCTTCGGTTTTACCAGTCATCTTCCTTAAAACAAGCAAGTGGACAGTCTATAGGAGAACCAGTTATTCCAAATGTGATTAAGCCACCACAAAGGAACAGTCAGATAGCCTTTAGATGAAAGTCTTGATCCTACCAGGAAAGGATGAGCATTGTGGCCAATCTCAAATACATACCAGAAAGCTGTGAGTGTCTGGAAGTTGATGGTCTCCAGCACATGCTCTGGAGCATTTAATTCCAACAGCAACATGATGAAAATGCGATGATAAGGAAGTTGCTGAAACTCACTCTGCCGAACATCATGGTCTTGCAGAAGAACTCCCACCACAATACCAAGAACCTAAAGAGATCAAGACATTTCAGTGGTGACAGCAAGAATTACTTTGCAAGTCAGCCTGTAGATAATACTTTAACCATCAGTAAAAAAACCCCAAACCAGTAGATTCTAACAAGAACCAAAAAGTCTAATTACTGGAAGCGTTATGTAAATTAATATTATAATCTATATCAGCAACTCCCAACCATTATACTTTGCTCTCCCTGTCCCGTGCATCACAGTCACAATGACTGACTGAGCAGTGTCAGAAGGTCTTAACTACGTAAGACCATCTAGCCATAAACCAAGTAGCGTAAGAGTATAGGCAAGGCCCTCACAAAATCAAGGCAGGCACCCAGGAATCTCCACCTTAAGCCACACTTTCTACTGCCTCAAAACAACAGTTGACTTTTTCATTTCAAGGCACAAAGGTGAGTTTCAGGTTTGTTTGATATGAAATCTTTGTGAACAAGAAAGCCACCTGGCATCCTGATGCCACAACAGTTTACCATTTCAGTGACCAACCCATTAAAGTCCTCATCTTCAGCAGTAGCCTGCATTAAGGTCTACATTTCACATTTACCAGCAAAGGTACACCCAATTATGCACTTCAAATGCAGTGAGCACAAGAAGGGTTCCAAACCTTATTCAGTAGGTTGATCTTTGTAACTGTGTTCGTTGCCTCCCCAGAGTGCTTCACTAGCAGTGCAATAAGTCGCACAAAGGCATCCAGATTGTGGTAGCACTTGGCTCGAATCATAGTGGGGTTGGCAGCAGGATTATGTTGTTGCTCAGCCTGAGCACGATAGCTGATTTCAACACACATTTCGGTGCAAAGACGGAAAAAGCGGGTGATCAGGTCATCTGTTTTCAGGATTCCTTGCTGGTGCATCTATCCAGGAAAGGAAAAAAACCCTCAGAACTGTAACCACCAAAAGTTTGTTTTACAACTTATTTCAAACAACACACACTTTATGAAGCGCCCACCCTGCCTGGCATAATTAATTTTTACCACACTCAAGAGATGGATAGCAAGCTCTCTCTGCTACTTTTGCCCAAGATGGGTATTTTCAAGGCAACTTGAGGATGGCAACACAATTTTAGCAAAGACTCCCAACAGAGTCCCAATACTACTCCCAAATAGAGTCTTTTTGATCCCAATTCTTTTCAACCATCAGCATAGCTGAGGAGCCTGTTTCACTATCAGTTCTGCTACCAGCACTCAACCTTGCATGAAGGACAGCAAGAGGCAGCAGCAGTTCAGTCTGTCAGGCCTTTAGAAGCCCACACAGGGTGTACAAGCTCTGGGAAGGGCAGACTTCAGCTACTAGCTCAAGAACCACCACTCCTTTGCAGCAACATTCTGTAGAAGCAAACTGCATTTGGAAAGTTAATTTTCCTTACAGGAACATTAACATGCAGAGAAAGATTAGGTGGGGCTTTTTTGTTTGTTTTGCACTGGGCAGTTGTTTTTAATAACATACATATAAAAAAAAGAGAGGCCTCCTTTTATTTGTTACCCACAGTATTAAAGCCATCAAAATGAAACAAATGACACTGCAGGAAGCCTCTAGGTTTTGAATAAAGCATCTTACTTCTAAACTCCTGTACAGACATGAAGCTATATAAACACCACAATCGCTAACTCTTGGAGAACTTCTAGTATTTCTGGAGAAACTTTTTTTTTTTTTTAAAAAAAAAAAAGGACTTCATGTATCTGCCTTCAAAGTTCTATGCTCCTTGTCCTAAAGGCTAGTAGAAAGGAAGCAACACTTAATTTAAGCAGCCAAAATTATGGTAATTTAAGTTCAGTAATAAAAACCTTGTTTAATGCAGTTATTACAAAATACTCCTTTAAAACCCTAAAGCCTGTAAGGAAAAAGTTATATGTAAACACTGCACTTCGATATATTTCAATTGCCATTTCAAGTATGATCAAATAAGTAAACAAGTGTGATAAAAGAGCGAAGCAGGACAAAAGTGCATTGAGTATACTATACTGAAGTATCCTTATAAGCATACTTTAAGGTATAAAGAGAGTGAGGTCACACAGAAATTTAAAGAGAACACAATGCAAATAGACTAAGTCAGGGACTTCTTTGCAGCTGCAGTCAAGCAGCTGCCAGGAACACAGTTTTAGAAGGATGACTGCAGATATATAGGGAGTTTGTTACCACACATGCTGGGCTACTGTGTGCATCACCCTTCTCAATCACACCTGGGAGGCAGATGTGTGCTGTTCATCACACCCATTAAGGTGCCCTGGAGTGAAATGTTGGAGGCTGTTTATATTTAGGCACCACTTTAGCTAATGAAGTTTCAAGTTTTCCCTCACTCTAATGATTCCAGCTAGAAAAATGCTTCCCTTGTTCACATGGTTTGAAACAATTCACCTGCACCTCTATCTATTAGCAATTTCCCTCTGTAGGCTGTCAGAGCTTTTACTGTTACCCATAAGGAGCAACAGTAGTCAAGCTTCATTACATGGAGCATGTCAGAACTATTCCCAACAGCTATCTCAGCTGAAGTTCTTTTCCCACCAGGCTTATCCCAAAATTCATAGTCCGAACTGACATCTTGTTGCTAGAGTATCTGAAGAACATGATT
The DNA here is from genome assembly GCF_030463565.1 of Pelecanus crispus. NCBI lineage: Eukaryota > Metazoa > Chordata > Aves > Pelecaniformes > Pelecanidae > Pelecanus > Pelecanus crispus. The sequence continues at coordinate 26,308,814 of NC_134650.1, forward strand.
TCTTGAAGGGTAGGGGTTTCTACAGAACTTTAGCATCAAAACCAGACAAAATTTTGATAGTCAACTGCCATACGCCTGAAAGTTTCAAAAGGATGCCTAACATGGGTTATAACACTGCTTTAAAATGGAGGGCATCACACCCTACTTATGTTGAATAAAAAGCACCTTTCTTTCCAAAAGCTCTACCTGTCCAACAAACGCAGAGAATGCTTTGGTACTGTCACGGCCTGCTGCAGCTGAATGGTAGAGGTTCACCCACTCCCTCAGCAGGTATTCTGCCTTCTCCCTCAGACCTGGCGGATCATCATACTCAGAGGCTTGGGAAATTCCTGAATGCATCATGAAATTGGGACCTCCGTGAGCACGGTCAATCATTGCTTCATAGTTTGATCGGACCACTTCCATCAGCTGGGGTAATCTAATGCAACAGACCAGAGCAAGAGCTGGGTTAGAATTTCTCCTCCCCCAGAAGATGCCGGAACTGGAAGCTCAGTCAAATATAGTTGAAAGAAAGCAAATTATTTCTTATACTAAATCTTTGTATCTTCCAGTCCTCGCTGGAATAGCAGAAATAAGTCATGAAAGCAGACACATTTATGATGAAAGAAAGAACACTGAAGTCATAAAAGCTTTGAAGTTCTACTCCAATTCATACAGCAGTGTGCTGCAAGAAAGCACAAGCACTAGAAATAGCTTCACTTTTGCAGACTTTGGAAGTCCTACAGTGCTCCGAGATAGTGATATGCCAGTGCTAAATAGCCTGACTGGAGCACTAAATTTGGCTGCAATGAAAGTCAAGTCATACAGTGACTACAGTCTACCCACATCAACTGCAGACGAAAGGACTTCTGTTTTGGGACCTCCCACTAGCAGTTGTGTTGGTAGTGGCAGCCACTGCCACCACCACCAGCCAGCCAGCTGCTGGTTGCTCTCACAGCAATCCAGAGTTCTCCAAGCCCAATCCACGTCTTTCTCAAACCCAGCAGCAATTGCTTCCACCTTAGTAAATAGGAGGCCTGCAAGTCCCACAGGTATTTCCAGATGCTGTGGCAACTTTTGCTGCCCAGTTATCTGGTGGTGGAAACACAAGCCGTGTGAGATTGGTGGATGATTGCTTCATAGAGTCTAAACAAAATTGTCTAAAGAAATAGGATTGTCTAATTTGATTAATTACTTGTGATTAACAAATTAACATATTAACACCTAGATACTTAAGATTTAAACAGGTAAGAATACTGCCTAAATTTGAGATAAAGCAGGAATTCAAGCAAATTTCTCACAGTATCATGGTATTTTGGAGCACAGTGCATAGAAAGATTTTCCTGCTCAAGCGTTCAGTCTGACATGATGCTGCAGCTGCTTGTATTTTGACATAAAATCAGCACAGTTACATTAGAGTAACAGTTAAAAATAACATAGGACTGCAGCCCTAGAGAAAGTTTAAAGCTGTATGATTGAACGATACGAGACATTGCCTATATAACATTCAAATCATAAATGAACATGAGAGAAGTAATACATTGCACAGTATTTCAATCTCACCCTTCTGGGGCGTTTCCTCTGGAATGAGCATTAATCCTCATGAGTGTCTCAATTGTGTGAAACAGATCTGCCTCTGTTACATGGGCGACACTTCTCTCATCCACCAACAGGATCTTTACCAGCTGCATGGCAAATGCCACAGCCATGTAGTTCAAGCCATTCTCCATTGACTATCAACACAAAAAAGGCAATTAAAGTTCAACCACAAATCTTACAGTTGGACTGCCCGTAACTTCTCCTCCAAAAGAGCAGGTTCCTTTTACCTGAGCCAAATGAAGGTCATACTGTTGCATGTTAACAAGGTGATTGCGGATTAGCAGCTCCACAGCTTCCACATTGTACTTGTACTCATCTCTGCATTCAATCAGGCACCTGAAGAATTGGACTTCTTTTAAAAAGTGTACTTAAACACAGTTTAAGCAAAGCAACTTAAATCTAATACTTCAGAAACTGCGCCATTCACTGTGATTCACTACTCGGCTCCAAAAGAAGCCTTTTCTAGAGCATTCTCTAAGGTAATGTTTGAGTTCAGAACAGTCATTGGTCTCAAATATATGGATGATTAAAGCCAATCATCTCAAGATCCTATAAACAGCAGTCCTAAGTGAGGCCCTTTGAGCTCTCCTGGACTGCAGCGGGCTGCACCAGCATCTCCCTCTGAGCCAGATGCCTCTCAGAGCTAGCAAACTCTTAAAAGTGTGCTAAAATTGGAGGCCCATTGCTGAAGATCGACAGTGGAGCCTGAGCTGAAACCCTTCACTCCTTGAGGCTCAACTCTCACCCGCTGAGAAATGCCAAGGCATTCAACATGAATATTTCACTGAACTCGTGGGGAATTTTTAACAGATATACCTTTTTTTATATATATATATATACACACACATACACATACATGTATTCATGTCTGTGTGTATGCATGTGTAAATCGCTTCAACTAGTCTGCAGATGTATGATTTAATTATAAAGTGAGTCTTATACTGTTGCATTACCCTTATTCACATAAACCATTGACCAAGTCTGAGACTAAGACTGACCTAGCCACACCTAGACTCCTCTGATAAGGAGCTCAGAAAGCAAGGGGGACTATTCTGAACCTCGTGACTCAACAGGAGGGTCCTCCTTATCCCCTGTATATACAATCTCTCTGTGAATCATTCCAACTCAGTGTAACTTAATTTTCCTTTATGCACTTCCATATAGTAATAGAGTGAACCTTGCCATCTTCGAATCTGTAACTAAGTCGCTGTTTTGACTGATTTTGTCTAATCACTTTGTTAATCACTGATGATTGAGTGCTATTAAAATATCACAATCAAATCCTTCAATTTGTCACAAGTAAATTCTAAATTGCTACTAAATCAAACTGTGTAGTCACTCATTTGCGATAAATTAACATAATCAGCAGGATTCACAAACCTCCATTCGCGACAGCAGCGTTATCAGAAGATCTAGTTACTTTTCACAAAAAAGCTAGTTATTTTTTGTCTGTCCAAATTGCAGCAATGCAAAATATTAACAGCCAAGTGATCCAGAATAACACAGTAACCCCCAAAAGATGATGAAATCTACATCAGCCTTCCTGTTGTCTCATAACTGACCTAGTGATTTGTTTATTACACCACGGAGATCCATATGCACGGCCATCCTGCAGAGCCTTCAGCACAAGCAGATGACATTCACGATAGCGAAGCAGGAGGTCAGCATCCGCCCCACTGGTGGCATCCAGCAACCCCTCTACAGCCTAGAATAGATGCAACCTGTTAGCAGAGGAAAAAAACAGGTCCTCTTCCAAATCTTCTGCAAATTAGATCAGCAAGAGTTATCACCAGAAGACTTGGCAGACATGCAAAAAACAATTTAGTTATTGTGCTGACCCCTTGATAAGGCTATATGAGATTTTACCAGCTGCTATGGCATCTACACATTGACTGTACACAGCTGAACTATGACAAACAAGCCTATGGTGTCACTATGACCCACTGGTTTTATATATGCACCAAATAGTATGAAAGACCACGTTAGTTTGTGCTGCAGCTTCTCTAAGTCAACACCCCCTCACGAGTAATTCTGCTTATGGCTACTTTCATGAAAAACTACATGAAAGAAGATTTACAGAACCTGCCAGCAGTGAGCTATCAGGTTCTTTAGACAAACAGCTGTAACACTCTGAGATGCATCTGTGCTAGTCTATAGCAAATGGAAGACGAGTCTTTTACAGTGGCAGCACAAATTACCTGGTCAAGTCCTAGTCAGGACTAGATCCTTTAGTAGATACGAGCACTATCAGTCAAGAACAAAGAGCCTCCCTCCAGCTTCCAGTTACTTTTGTTTTGCCACTGTTCCTGGATCTTCATACAGACAGCTCAGTATCCTTCCACGATACTCAAAACGGATTCTTCTCCACATCTTTCACTATATGCTCTGCACTACTACACAGGGCACTGATGCCAGCTCAGCTTGCAGAGCTCACTGCAACACTCCCCACCTGGGATAGTCTACTGCTTCTGGCTGGGATGGAGTTAATTTTCCTCATAGCAGCCCATATGGTGCTGTGCTTTGGATTTGTGCTGAAACAGTGTTGACAATGCACCAGTGTTTTGCCAGTTGCTGAACAGCACTTGCACAGCATCAAGGCTTTCTCTTTCCCACTGCCTCTCCCACCACTGAGTAGGCTGGGGATGGGCAAGCGGCTGGGAAGCAACACAGCCAGGACAGCTGATCCAAACTGAATAAAGGGATTATTCCATACCATATGACATCATGTTCAGCAATAAAAGCTCAGGGAAAGGAGGATGAAGGGGAGCATTCATAGTTATGATGTTTGCCCTCCCAAGCAAATGTTACACACACTGAAGCCCTGCTTTCTGAGGAGTGGCTAGACATCTGCCTGCTGATGGGAAGCAGTGATTATTTTTATTTTTTTGCTTTGTTTGTGCACACAGCTTTTGCTTTCCCTACTAAACTGTTATAATCTCAATGAACAAGTTATCTTGCCTTCCCTCTATTTTCTCCCCATCCTGCAGGGAAGCAGAGTGTGCGAGCAGCTAGAAGGATGCTTGGCTGATGGCCAGGGTCAACACATCACACATACTCATTTATCAGTTACTGCAAAATACAATGCACAAGTGTGCTGCTCTAAATTCTGTACTATGCTCAATATTATCCACCTCCACGGGCAGTTCAAGCATCTTCTTAGCCTCCAAATTATCCTGAAATCAGACTATTCTGGAGTGCAACAGCTCTTTACTTGCCACATCTGAACAAAACTCCCCTAAGTCCCAGGATTCTGTACCTGCTTCTTCCTACAGCAGCCTTGCCACTGTGCATACAATACATCAAGCGAACACCACAGCCCTCTTCCAATTTTATTTACTGAATTTCCAAAGACAGCAGTTGTTCAATATTGTTCACCAAGCAAGTTCCACAGGATGCATGAAGATACACAGTCATCAGCAAGACAATTCACAAGCCAGATGAGTAATAAACTCTAGGTGAGCTGTTACAGGAGAAGAGTTGTTAACACTCACTTTCTGCAGTAGTCCAAGTGCAGCAATAGCATCACGGGAGTTACGAGCCACTACCACAGCCTCTAAGAGGCTGCGTAACGCTTGAGCTTGAGGATTCATGGCCAGGGTGTGTGGAATGGACTGCAGGTGCTGCTCCAGTTCTGTCATACATTTGTCATAGATTTGTGCTACGTCATCTGTAGCCCAAGCTTGCTGCTTAAGAGAAAGTGGGAGTGAGTGATTTTTTTTCTGTCCCGTCCCCCCCCCCCCCCCCCCCCCCAAGGACTGTGTTTGCAAAACGCAAATACTGATTGGCTCTTCTGCTTCAGAAGTTATAGCATCCAAAGTTTAGACCTCTAAAATATTGTGGTTAGTTATTCTGGCATTTTCAATAAATATGAGCAAATTAAGCCGTGGAAATAACTAGCAAACAATTCTAGCAGTCCTTAAGATCAAGGACGCATACAAAAACCTGTTCATTATTTCAAAATACATGCTTGCCATCCACGACATTCTCCAAAAGTAACCTGAGATTTGAATAGAATGTTTCACTGCTACTAAAACTGCATGTAGTAATCATAACTTGCAGATCTTGGGTTACAAAGCCCTGACACTGCATATAAGTTTTATGTTGCCATTAGTTTGACTTTAAAACAAATGCATCTTTCAACTGCTATTCCCAAGCAATACAAATGCCTGATTCTTACTAGTCTTCTAGCAAAGGGCACAAGTTCTGCAACATTCACCAAAAGGGCGACAGTACTCTCAAGCCGATTAGTTTGGAAATCTTTACCTTCATAGGCTGAGCCAAGAATCCTGTAGGCTGAGTTAAGTCATTGGTAGGCAAGAAGCCAGGGACATTGCGTGCAAACTCTTCATAAACAGCCAGCTGTTTTGGGTCCACACCTCCAACCTTTGCAATGAAAAGAACAGCCATTAACCTCATTGTTAAGCACTGCAGCAGTAAGAAATGAGGACAGTTTGTGTAACAGGTAGCTAGCTGCTCAGTCATATTCTTAAACAGAGTGGCCTAGACATCAAGAATTAGGATTCAGCTGCTCTGCACTGAGGTCCTATCTCTCCTGCCACACCTCCTAACAGAAGGATTTCGGTCTACAACTGCAACTCACATCCCAGAAACAGGAAGAACTGAATACTGGCTTCATGCATGTCTGATGCACAAGAGAAAGGCTGTGCTGAAAGCACATGGTATGTCCTTTAAGGGAAGAAAATCTAAAGGAGACAAGACAATGAAATAGACAAGTCATCTTTCAGTGAAAGGAACAGCACAGAACAAGAGACAGGACTCAATGTCCTCAAGATAGAGGAAAATGGTAAGAACGCTCATTTTGGAACAACATATTCATGTGCTTCCATTACTAATCAAGCTAACGGCAATTGTAGTGTTAGACAAGACTAACAATATACAGGATTGCTCAGCGAAAGCTGCACGATCCACTTTTCATTATCAGGAGGGGGAGAAGAGCAGCATCAGAACATAGCTCAGTTAATACCGTCACCTTTAGCCTGATCTGTTCTGGCATCCGCTCAGCCTGGTAAGTTAACACAACAGGATCACAGTACCGACGACCCTCTTGTCTAGCATGTTTTCTGAGCTCAAATTCCTGGGAAAAAAACCCAAACACCACAATGAATTTTAGACAATGAGCCTGGATGTATACGAGCACATATAATACTTTTAAAAGACAGCAGTCCCATACTTACAGTTGCAAGCCTCTTGTCCATCTCAGGGCCTGCCTTTTCCACAGCCGTCTTCTGGATAAAGCAGCATGCTAGCTCACAGTTGTCCTGCGCTAACTGGGCAGCTGCCTGCTCCATCATGTCCCTCTGTTGGGGGGAGGCTGCCTATTGAAAACCACAATAATCAGTGAAGGCTGTAAATTTTCCCTGTGTATTACTAGCCTTAAAATCCGCACCACTGCCTATACAGAACACCAACAATGAAAAGGAATGCTCTTAGCAATACACTCTCTTTGCATGGAATATACAATAATAAATTTAATTTCACATAGCTTTGAATAACACATGTAGGCAAGACAACAGTAAAGACTTTCAACAAGGAACAAACAGCATGTGGTTCTCCATCTTCTCCACCAACCCGTCTCCATGACATAGAAATAAAGCCATGCTTTAGACTGATGCACATACAACAGATGCTATTGCAAGAAAAGCAAGCCTCACATCACAGCCGAAAAGTTTTTCCACTTCCTAGGTTGTAATTGGAAGATATAAAGGTGCATCACTAAGAATGCAAAAAAAAGTAGTCCTAAGCCTTCTTCAGTGAGCTCCCTTTCTGATACAGTTTTTCTTCTTTCCTTCTTGGAGTCTGCTTTAAGAGAACCCCAAACAGATGGACTTATTTTCCAGGGTGCAAAGCAGCAATTCCCACTGGAAATATAAACATATAAACAGTCCAATCTGTTTGGATTTCCTTGTCCATTAAGATTTACCCCTATTTCATTAGTCCCTGAAAACTACATTGCTTCTTTCAAATAAAAGAAATTCTTGCTTGTTGACCCACTTCGTACAATAAGCCAGATGTGACTTTTTTGATGTCCTGTACAGCACATTCTTCTGCAACACAATGTTTTGTATAATTACCCTTTAAGAAAACCTCCTTGATTACAACTGGCCCTGTATCAATTTCATACATCTCCAGGGATAAAAGAAAGTTGACATGTTGCTACATTTTCATAACATTCGTGACATTTTTACAAACACCACAATACACTAGCATTAAGTGGGGGCAATCTTTTTAGCAAGGCCTGTTGTGACAGGACAAGGAGTAATGGTTTTAAACTAAAGAAGAACAAATTTAGACTAGACATAAGGAAGAAATTTTTTACAATGAGGGTGGTGAAGCACTGGAACAGGCTGCCCAGAGAGGTAGTGGAGGCCCCATCCCTAGAAACATTCAAGGTCAGGTTGGATGGGGCTCTGAGCAACCTGATCTAGTTAAAGATGTCTCTGCTCACCGCAGGGGGGTTGGGCTGGATGACCTCTAAAGGTACCTTCCAACCCAAAGCATTCTATGATCTATGATTCTAAGTCTTCCACAAAACTTGAATTACTTCTGCCTATACAAATTCTTCTGTGGCACATCATGCCTTAGATATGCACAGCTCTAACACCAGTCTGTGTACACCCTGCCTCCCCAACTTGAGTATCACTTCTCTACCTTCTCATACCACTCAAAAGATAACCAGCACTTCTCCAATTGCCTCCCTATCTGAACTGTAGTCAACATCTGATGAAATACAGCAAGATTGCACACCAGAGAAATATTTGTGCCCCTCTTACCCAGAGGACAACAGTGCTTTCACTTATGCTTACTAGCTTGATACTCAAAGCTGTGTTAGCACAGCTGCTAACAGCAGTCACTGACTCAGCTCACATGTTAACAAAGCAATACTAAAACTGATTACTCCCATCCTTGTGTTTAAGATGGATGGAACAAGATTAATTTGTACACTTTTCCTGCTCTTCATCTCAGCAATCAAGTTACTTGAAGTTCTGTATGTGAAGGGTCAACAGTGTTCAAGGCCTGGAGTTAAACCACGGACTATCCATACCATACCTGCAGATGCAATTCTTAGCTAACATTTTGTGCTCCCTTCAGACCATTAAGTCCTGCCCTCTTCAGCCAGTTACCATGCAAGACAGCAACCCCACTGCAAAACGGCCTTTGCACTGTCACTCCCTGACAGATGGGAAATAGTAGCATGTCTTTAAGCACAAGGTAGGCAGTCCTTTAGCTTTTTTTTTTTTTTTTTAAAAAAATCCGTGAAAGGATAGCTATGTCTTGATCTTTCCAAGATCCTTATACTCTTGTGTCTGTTGCTGACACTGATGGTAAATAGTAGCAGCTGCTGTTCTGGCCAGCAGTTCGTGAACTGTTCCATTTAGTCAAGAAGGAAAAGCTACCACTTCAGCTCAAACTTTGTTCATTAAAGACCTGAAAAATAGCCTCTAGAAAACCTGATGAATTCACAAGATGTGCAGAACAGTCTTAACTACGTATCTGCTAACAGCACAGAAAAAATCCGCCTGAAGAATGCGTGCTGAAACAATCCATCACCAGAAAGTCCCAGAATCAATTCAGTCCTCCCCACTCTAGCTTTTCTACCTCAAAACCCACAGAAAGGTAAGCACGCCATGGCTTCCTTGATGTGATCAAATTGGAGAGAACATTGGGGCAAAATAAAAAGTAGTCAGGAATTGTGTGTGACATAGTAAGATCCACCACTAAGAGTGTTTGACATGAGCTGTAATCTCACAGTTTTTTCACTGTAATTCCACAAAAGTCATGAGACATTTGTCCACTAAATTCACCTCCATGCTAGCTAAGCCATGTAATTAATCAACAAGTCTGCAGTGTGGAGAACTGATTTCCTAATGCTGCATGTCTACAGACCTATAAGCTGGAAAGAAGCTTCAGATGATGCAACTCTTACCCTCAGTGCAGTAGCAAAACTATTTTTCAAGTTGGTAGCTATGCTCATCAGCAAAGGTTCCCTGCAGGTAATCATGGCCATCCCAGCAGTCAGGTTGCGCATCATATGGTGTGCAGCCACACGCATTCGTGACTCCTCTGAATCCAGTGCAAAGTCCTTCCTGACTATCTGCTCACAAGTAGTCATGGCAATCTTAATGGACCGATCAACCACTGGATGGACAAGCTCTTGCACTGCTCGCTCTATCGCCTGCCGCACACACTGTTTCAACTGCGGGTGGGCTTGAAACAGAGGAATCTGGAAGAGGATTTGGAAAGTTAAGTGAGAATAAAGTAAACTAGAATCCCATCTACCCTAAACATCCACATTTTCTGAACAACTTAAGTTTACTGTCACAGCTTGCCTACAGTGTGGCACTCTTGTGTTCCACATGAGCTATTAATGTTTGATAATTCTGAAACTGGGACATATGACCATTTTTCTCCCAAAGTCACAGCTGAGCACAATGCAAAGACTAAGTCAAGAGCTAAGCCGCTGACCGGTCAAAAGGAGCACAGAAGCTCCTTTTAAGCTTAAGTCCCGATAGCAACTATGCCAACTGACACTTATTGCCAGAAATAAATTTGATATTAATATCACAGCAGAAGATCACTTGATCATCTAAGATTGCTAATACAACTACTAACCACCCCTAAAGTTCTCCATCTCATTACTTGTTAGCACTCACCCTCCCCATTACTTTTGAGAAGTGACTCTCCAATAACTTCAACTTACAAAACGCTGCTCCACCAACTAAGATCTGTGGCAACACTGGTGGCAAGAATTCTTTTAGCAAACCAAATCAGCTCTAAAACTTACCGTTGGATTTAAGGTAATATGTGGAGCCAACCCTCCTAAAGAATAGACATTGATGTCATGATAACTGTACTGTGGCTGTGGAGGAACCGTGGCTGTACAAGTGGTGCTGGTAGCTGGAGTTGTAGAAGCAGCTATGGAATACAAGAACATTTGTATTGAACCATTACTGAAAAGCAAGTGCTTATAATGGAAGTATGTACTTCTCATTTAAACCAGCAAGTGACCAACAAAGAAGTTTTGCAGTTTGGTCATGAAACCTTCTGAACTTATCAAGCAATTTTTGTTCTCCATTTTCCCAGTGATTAGTACCAAACTAGCTTCAGTACATTTTAGCAGAGCTGTTTGTTATGACACAGTTTAAACCCTGGTGTCTTGTTAATAGATCATCTTGCTACACCCCATTCTAAGGAGTAGCTACACAAAGCACATGTAGAATTAGTCCTCAGGATGGCTTCCATTCCCTTCCTGTCTCCAAACTCTGTATGCCTACTTCTATTACAAAACTATCCAAGTGCTCCCAAACATTTAGCAATGTTACAGAAGGGTATGCAGCTCCACATTCTTCCTTGCAATAACATAAACTGCCTTATTAAAACTTGTATAGTATGGTTCTGGGTTCTGCTTGAAATGTACTTACTAGTTGTTGTGATAGGTGCTAGCTCTTCTGGCTGCTTCACATCCTTCTTTGGAGCAGACAGCTGCTCATCCAGATTTTTCAGACGATCCTTATCTTTCAGGAGACTTCCAGGTTTCAGCTCATTGATGTCTAGTGCAAGATTCTTGCAGAGCACCTCAATCTCAAACTTCAGATTCAACTGCACAACAATTCTAGTTTAGGTTATGTCACAAGGAAAATACCCGAAACATTTAAATGGGCCACTCGAATCCCAAGCTTCCCATTCTAACCCCATGCCTTTTAGAGACTTTTGACAGTGACTGAGGATTAGACAAATATCTTGCATGCTGATCTCACAGGAGAAGAGTTTCATCCAAGTTCTACCAAATTAAGCAATGCCCAATTCTCCCCGTGCTAAAGAAGCAAGAAGTGAAATTTGGTCCTTTGCAATATCCTTCTTGACTGGTATGTCAAGAAAACCTCACACTCAGTAGGTATAGAAAAGAAAAACAGAAGTTTACTTTTAGATCATGTTCTTGATGTAGCTCAGCTAAAACATTCATAATGGCCATTGTCCATGGGTTGGGAGGCCTGAAGACCTACAAGAGAAAGAGGAGAGCAGTATTACACAAACTTCTTGAATCATTTGGATAACTTATGACTGGAAATTTTTGAAACATGAACAGCTATGTGTGCATACAGCTGTGGAAAAGTTTGTACAGCTGCAATTAGGGTTGAATTTAGTATTCAGTTTGACTGGAACTAGACTGGGATGCTAGTTGAACATTAAACTGGAAACACAATGACTTGGCCCTTCTGAGAGATCAGTTCTATGTCAAGCAGAACTGACAAGAGCTAATCAGGGTCAAAGGGGGCTGAGGGGAATTAAAAAAAAATTGAAGAATAAATGTATCCTAGAACATCTTCAATGGGATCCTTTCATTACACAATAGAGTTCTGTTCAGGGATACCACAGCACAATTCAGCTAACAGCACCTATTTAGACTGCAAAAATGCATGGGCCATGTACTTTCCCTCAAAACAGAACTCCTTCTGTAAGCTCCTACATCCCTTTTCTTTCTCTCCATGAAATTCAATCAGTTGTCACTTTGTGAAAGAAAAAAAAAAATTACTTTCTGCAAGACTTATTTTGCTGTTTGAGCAATTATTGTCAGCACAAAGTCACTTACCACACTCCTCACACTGGATTCTAAGACTTTGGCAACAAATGGCACTACATAAAGCAATTCCTGCTGTCCCTTAACGTATGCTTCCAGTAGTAGCGATTTCACATCCAAATCCTGCAAAATACCATCAACAACTGAAAGGGGGAAGAGGGTGGAGAAAACAGCAAGCACACTGCAAAAATTCCACTTGCACGCCATTTCCTTGTAGGACATATAGGCAGAATCAAGTCAAAACTGTCCTTGAATTTTACAGACTGCTAAGCAGCAGTTACTTTTTGAACAAAGATTTACAGATATACATTTTTACATGGGATTAATTCATTTGTTTTGGCAAGAACTTAACTAACTTTTCTGATTAAAAAGATATTTAGAAGTCTTAAATGACCAACTCTGGAATCATACTTTGTACCTGGCACACAAAAGAGGCACAAGGAAGATGATAACATTTCCCAAATAGCCTGTGCTACTGCATAACAGCATACCAATTCATGCCAAGCAAATCTGTAAAGACAGAGGCTCACCGTGTGCAAGATGGGCTTATTTTTAGCCAGCGTAATCATTCCCAGCCAGTGACCAAGGTTCTTTAACAAGGAACGGTCTGAGAAGTTGGCTGCAGCTTTATCTGATGTCAGTAGCACCTGATGAAAAAAAAGCAACTCGAGCAACAACTGGAAGATAATCACAGACTCAAAACCAAATCCAACATCTGATCTGACTTAAGAAGTAAAATTTTAGGACATTAAATTCTGAGCTTCGGTCACATTACAGACATACTCAAGAGCAGCCTTCACTTCAAGGCAGCACCCTGTAAATCTGCCCTGTAACAATTTCAAAATTCCTTTCTTTCAAGAGGATCAAAAAGAGGATTACACTTTTCCAGACCTTACCAGTTACTCTGTCAAGACTGTTATGACTACTCACTTAGTAAAATACAATTTGTGAAGGCAATGCTTCCACTTAAAGCCTTCGGGTCTGTGACGAAGCAACAATTTGCACTTCTTGGGAAACCATTTAATTCTTACTTCAAGACGTAAATCATGTCACAGTGTTGTGCTGTTAGCTCTGTTCCTTAGCTTCAGAGGAGCATCAGCTGGACAGAGCAAGGTCAGCTATGCTCTAAAGAGCTAGGAGATTCTTTTGCACTACAGCGTAACCCACGGTGGTCAGGAAATTCCACCAACAGGTTTAAAAATAGTGCTTGCTTGACAAACTTGTCTCACCTGGTCATCTCTTCTGGGCTACCACTTCTCCCTCCTCCTCCCCTTCACATTATCTTAGCTCTCTAGTGAATTCTGGTTGTTACACCCCACTTTCTAAACTGCCCCCTTCCCCTTTATTCTTCTTTGACCAAAACAGCAGAGAGAGTGTTTTCTTATCTTTATACTTTCCCCACATAAAAGAACTATAGCATAACCAATTTTCTCCTAGGTTATAATTTGCAAGCCTCACACAGATTTTGAATTAATTTATGTAGGCGGACTCTAATGCACATTTGCCCTCTCATTATTCAATTCAAATTAAGCCTTTGGTACATTCCTGACTGAAAACAGAAGACTCCTAGTATTCATAGAGGTAACCTGCTATTTCAATTGTAAGCTATCAAGTAGATTTTTGATATTCCACATTTGAATATCAGTAACATATTAAGCAAACAGCCTGAGAACAGCACAGTCAAATCTTTAAATCTACCTAAGTATTACAAAACTTGCGTTACTCACCTTGATATTTCTGTAGGTTTCATTCAGAACCATTTTATTAAACTCTGGATTCTTAAGGGTGTCAAGGAAGTTTGAATATAAGCTGTGAAAATTAGGCTCAATACTGACTCTCTTCATCACAAGATACTGTGATACCCAAGGCATGAACTCTTCTTTCACTGTTTCCTTCAATTCTTCAACCTGTCCCCATACCAGAGGAAAAAGCACACCACAGAAGATACGACAAGATGACCGCAAACTTCTGGGGTCAGCTCTGACCAACACAGTCATATTCAGTCAATCACTTTTAACACTAAGGTTTTTGTTTTGTTTTTTTTTTTAAAAAAAGAGCCAGCTTTGAAGTCAGTGTCTCATTATCCAAAGATCTAGTCAACCAGTAAGGACTTAATCATAACATGAGCAAGGCCCAGTAGTTTACCTCTTGCCCACTTCTCAGCTTTTTACCAGATAACTGCAAAATAAATGTCAGCTTCTTACATTAAAGTCATCTGTCTGCAAGACAGACAGCACAGGTGGCAGCAGTGCTGCAGATTTCTACTAGTTCAGAAAAAACTCCCTGAATTTCAGCTTGAAATACAAGAGTCCATCAGCTTAACCTTGCAATATCAAATGGTACCCAGACCATTTGATGTAAATGTTTTTTCAAACTTCTATTAATATTTTTCAGAAACTTGCATTAGTATTTTTCAGTCCTTTCAAATGACAAAAACATCAGAAAGGACTATCCAGCAGTTATTCCAGGCATCTGCCAGAAGTGCCTTCCTGAACACAAAGCATTACAGACCTATAATACTTTAGTACAAAGGATTTGGCTACAGGGAAACAAGGAAACTTGTAGAAGAAAGCAAGATTAAGAATAGCTTTCTTTCACCTGCTTCTCCTTTCACTGCAAAACTCTATCTTCAAATAGGTTCAAGTAGAACATGTTGAAAACTACTATTTCTTCGAAGTGTGTTCCCCCCTAATTTTTTGCAAGTTGGAATTTCTGCAGAAACATCATCACCCACCACTTTAGAATGGATTTCTAGAAATACATTAAAAAATTAATTTTACTAGTGTTCTTCCATACTTGCCTTCTGTGTCATATTTGACTGAGACAGATTATTGAAGATGAAAGCAATCTTTTCCTGGACATTCTCTGGAGGTTCCACAATTCTCTCAGTTTGATCTGTTGCTACTAACAATGTATCAATGTTGGTAGTATTAATGGAAGGCTGGAGGGAGAACAAGAAGTTAACAACAGACAATACCTAGAGGCGACATCAAAAGAAACTTTTTCTCTGTTCTGTCAACCGAAAAAAGAATTGAGCTTTGTCAGGTGACATCTACCATCTCAGATTCATTTTCAGCAGCACTCTAATGAAACCAAGTAATTTTTTTCTCTACAAACAATGATCAATACTCAGCAGAATGCTGCTGCACAAAAAACTTCTAGCATTTACATTCATATATAATAGATGCCACTGCAATGGTACCCATTAAGCTAACAGCCTGCATACACTGTTAGACTGGAGAAAATCACAGTACTAAAGAGAGCCATACTTAGTATAGCAGTGAGCCCCCAGGACCACTTCAGTGCTGATTTGGGAAGAAGAAATCCCAGAGCTTCATTTCTGAGAAAGCATGCTAACTCTAAGTCAACAGAATGTGACCCATGTCCCTACAGCTGCAGGTCTAAACCCAAGGGCTTTAGCACCTGGTATACTGCAATTAAGGGGAAAGGAGATACTGTTTTAAGTATCAATCATGACTTGAGTTTAAAATTGGGCAACATATTGAGGGCAACCTCAAAATAACAACTATCTACATAACAATCAGGTGTGAAAGACACTGATAGCTACACTATGAACTGTCCCCCAAAAGTGGTTCAAAACTTTCATCTACCTTTGGCTTTTGCCTCCTTTAATTTGAGGAGCTTCTTTTAAGAGAACTATATACACACACAGTCCCAGGAAGCAAGACAGGCTTGACTTTACAGTGCATCAGTTATCGTACAGTAACAGGTCTGCACATCCTTAGCATACACATGGGACCAAGTGTGCCCCAACACTGTCTGTGGAATAACCAATACCATCAATCTGCCAACCCTGCAGTAACTCTGGCTAGCAGTTCAGAGTTGTGTTTACGTAAGTGACTAAAGATTTGAAAAACCTAATGCAGTTAAAACTGCTAGGACAAATGTGATTCAGTGCGCCGTAAGTGTTCTCAAGCCCCAAGCGGAATAGCACCTGCCAACAATTTCAGGAGTCCTACTGCAAGTCATTAACAGAAACAATGATTCTTTATTTGTCTTGATAATTAAAGCCTCAATAAACACATTTCTACTTGACACCACAGTAATTCTATAGTTTCATGATAAAAAATGCCTTCTCTACAAAAATGTTGGTCATATTTGAAAAGGTTATATGTTTTAGATATAAAATACGGATCACAGTTTGAAAACTTGTAGTAAAGAAATTAAATTGGATTTTGTCTCCATCTACTCAACACAGATCAGCAACTTAACTCCTTTGCTTCTCCAGTAAGGTCACTAGAGTCACAGAATGCTTACCGGCACATCTTTCTTGAAGCTGACTCCAGTTGGTCGGGTGATTGTGATGGTTTTTGCAACAGTGGTGGTGGTTGAGGTGGTTACTATAGTGCTGACTTGGCCAGCAAGAGGAGCTTTTGCTGGAACTTGGGCCTGGGCCTGAGCCTGGGCAAGTGCAATACTTCCAGGGGTGGTGATTGAACCCTGCATCTTCACAGGAGGATCTCTGGATTGCTGTCCATATTCTATGTACTAAAATAGGGTAAACAAGCACATACAAAAGCTCACACACTGCAACAGAACTATGGGTTGAGTTTTAGCATGAGAGGTATAAAGGTTTGCCAACAATCTTTGAAATACTTGACACTAATGCCATTAAAGGAATCTGCAAGCTACAGTTGAACACCCTTATAAAGCACATCTTGTCACTATTTACGTTCTTTCTTACTGGAGAGGAGCCTCAAGCTCTACCTCTGACCTCAACAGGTTGATGCCAAGTGTCAAGAGACTTGACATCCTTAAAATTTTACAGGGTGCTACCCAGAAACCCTCATCCCTGCAGGCCGGGGACAGCAGAGCAGAAGAGGGGAAAGAGCCTAAGAGAAATAGAAATGTGTGAGTATCAAGAAATCGGCTACAAGGCACATAACTCTTCCCCAAGGACTCCTACAGCTACATAGAAATGGTAAAGTCTGAAGTTCAAAATTATTATGAAGTTCAAAATTATTATTTTCATTTATTAATCGTGAAATGTCCAACTTTAAGATTTTTACATCCTCTAAAGTAGCTCCACAGTAGAAAATTAGTTTCTTCCCCACTGTAATACGATTACCCAGAAATTGGTAACATCAGACAACACACTGTCATTTAAGGGATACGGTCTGAAACCTGTCAGTGAATCAGACTACTGTTGGACTTGGCAGCTTTGGGTAGATGGCCTCCCTGCCTTAATGTTAGGGCTGAACATTTTTCCCTACTTAGATTATGCTCTCAAGCTCTACCACTGGGATTAACTTTTCTGTATTTCTACCAATGAAAGCACCTTTGAGGCAGACACCATATTACCAAAACACTTTTACTCTCTGGCCTACAGGGTATTTCCATTACTCTGATCAGAATGAAACTTTTCTCACCTTTATCTGGATTAATTTAGCAGGTCTGAGTATGAAGCTGTATAAACCCAGCTGAATGCCCTCTATTTTAGAAGAAAACTCCAAATCCTTAATGCACTGGAATATGAATCCACTGAAGCACTTTAAAACCTTTGTGCATGGCCATGCGCACTAGTTGATCATGCAGTTATATTCAGGTGGCTATTTCAACATAAGCAACCCAAACAGATTTGTGGAAACAGAAGAGGTACCAGACAACCACCTTCACCTGCCCACCCCATCCCACAGCAAAACCTTTAAGAAAAGGCATTTGATTCTGCGGATGTACACTGTCCAAAATTGTGACAGGTGAGACTATTTTTCCAAAGGAAAACAGGAATTTGCTCAAAAGAATTTAAAAATCATAGAAAGCTAGCATGCCAATATGAACACACTCACCTCCTGTAAATGATGCGGGAACTGTATAAAGTGACTAATAGAAGCCAAGTGCTGACAATACTGGGGATAGTCCTTCAATCTGTCAGACAAAATACATATTAGTCAGAAGCATAAGCCCAGATCAAAAACAGTATTACAGAGAAATACAAATATAACACTGGTATGTCATTCCCATACTGCATCACAGAATTACTTCTGGGCTGCTTACAGCAGCTGTGCTATAAACAAAGCATTATCTACAAAGTACTTTTGTTGCAAAACCCTTTTGAAATGAATCAATTTAAGAGCAAAACACAAGGTTTATTCACAGCAACTCAGCTTATCCTACATCTCGATACTTCTGACTGAGCACACAATTGCATTTACGTTCAGTGTTTGCAACAAGATTATTGGAAAAAGTAATTTGTAGTCTGGCTTGGTGTTTTTTAAACAGCACAGACTGCCCCTAACACTCAAGACAGAAGCTTCACCTACACACACCAATTATTATAGTTCTACTTATGAATGCTAGATGCTGTTACTACTTATTGAGAGTAAAATCTTTAGGTCCCGCTTAAAATGGTTCTCAAGAAAAGGAGTAAGATGGTGGCTAAGTCTCAAGTATGTCAGCCTTAAGTGTCTTTATTCATTCTGTTCAGCTGACTCCACAACACAATATCCAACTATGAACGCTGCAAGCAACACCTTTTATTACAGATTAAATACTGCAGGGCAGATGAACTATAAAAGGAGAACAAGGACAGAAAATAATGTGCTCCTTGCTTATGAGTCCACACTTCAAGTCCAAACATTTCTAGTCATTAAATAATTCAAGGAAGCTTTCTAATACTTTTCAAGTTCTAGTATCTTCTTCCAAAATGGAGATTTTTCCCACGGGTGTACAATCCTGCCTACTATTGCAGCCTGCCTTGAGAGTTTCCTTTATCTGCAATCCATTAAAAGCTTTGAGAAAGCTTTTTTTGAGACGCTTTTTACCATACTTGAGATTTCTGTGTAAAACCAAAGTCCTAGAGCTTAGTTCCTCATCCACCTTTCAGTAACAAATGGGGCAAATCGCATTCCATTAGAATGCACCTGTAAAAGAGTAATTGCATTCACCCCATTTCTAAGAAGCTGACAACTTCATCTAAGTCAACACTTCACTGAATTATTTTTATAAACTAAGTCCGCTAAGTAGTTTCAGCATCTCAGTTTGTCCCACATTTATACAGGTACCACGCTGAATATTTTGATTTAAAAGAAAAGTCACCCTTTAACTAGCACATTAGCACATTTTGTTTCAGCTCAGCACATCACTGAAGTAATCCTGAAGTTGAGATGTGTACATTTCTAACACATATAATCAATCTTGTTCTGCATAATTATAGCAGGTTCAAGGTTAACAAGACACCACATGTACTGTTACAAGTATTACAAAAAGCTACACTCACCTATTTTTAAATCTATCTAGTGCAGCAATACCAAAATAGTACATTTTGGATGCAAAAGGCTTTCGTAAGGCTTCAAGAACATAGCGCAGGGCCACACCCAATGCCATATAAGTAACCAGTCCTTTCTCTATTATGCCACCAAAGAGGCAGGCTGTTATGTGCAGCTCTTTATCTGGGTACTGGGGAAAGAAACGGTATTCCTCAAACAAGTTCCTCAGCATACAGTTAAACACTTCTCGTTCCCGTTTAATGTTGGAGTCCTTAAACCTCTGCAGCATTTCCAAGACCTGCAAAGAAATTGGAAATTGTTACCAGCAGATTTGCTTTATTTTCAGCCCTTCTGCATCTTCAGGTTTCATGAGCGCTTTGCGCCTACTAAGGTAAACTGTGCTACCACAACCTAGACTGCAAAAATAACTGCTTCAAGAAAATCTCATTTTAACCAGTAGACACTACGTCACTACAAGCTTTCTCTTCAGACTTTAGTTTTCTCCCCTTTCTTTTAAGTAACTGTCTTCACATAAAACTTTGTGACCGCCTACACCATTGCTTCCAAATTAGAAAAATGAAAATTAATGTTTAGTATCTTCCATAATTTATAACCACACAAATACATTAAAGTAAATTTGAAATACTTTAAAGAGCAAGTACATCAGACTGATAATTACTCTCAGAGACTAACCAAAACAATTATCGAAGCTCAGAAGGTAGAACTTAGGACACCTTTATATATTTAGAAGTTGTAGTCATTTTTAGATACTTTAAAAACAAATATATTCAACATAAGCATAATTTATACAGACTGTTCAAAGGCACACTTTAGCACTTATTTTGAACACACAAGCTTCCACTCCACATGGAATTCTTCCCACTTAGCATCATTTTAGGAGTGTTAATTAGTCATCTGAAGTCTTCACAGAAGTCAAAGCTGAATGTAATGATCAGCTGCAAGTTTACTCTGAAAGCATGCTGCATTAGAAATATACAATTTCAACCAAGCAAAAAAAGCAATGCTGCAAGCATCTACCACTAGCCCTTTGTTATCTTCCACTAGAACTAATACATGAAGGAATAATTACTATCAACTTTATAGCAAGTCTCTGGACAGGTGATGCAACTGCTACAGAAGGGAACTCACCTCATCTACAGACATGGTTGGATGTGGTGGATGGTTGTAAATACGCTGGAAGTAGCTGTTTGCCTCATCATCTATTTCTTTGCTAAAGTGCTGATTAGCCTCTGGCCACACCTGAGATAAGTCAGCTGTTAAAAAATGGTAAGAGGTATCATGCTCAGAACAACTTCAGGCAGTCAAGATTTCATCTAGTCCTTTTCAACTCTTCCATCAACCCATATAAAACCTGCTAGTTCTCCTGAAAAGCAGGACATTAAACCTTTCTAGTAGACAGGAACTGTTATTTAAAAATCTGTATTCAATATGTTATATTTAAGCAAAAGAACTGAATCCTAAGATAGAATTAACCTCATATTGTCATATTCCTAGAACGCACTGCATCCCAAGCCAAACTCAACTGATGCCTAAACTAAACGTATGCAAAACAGACTAGAATAAAGCATGCTACACAACACTAACATGCAGACAAACTTTCACACGAACTTTCAGGCCAGCCAGTGAGCTTCAACCAAGTTTATACTGAATGGTCAAAAGCCCAAAAATATAAACCAATGGTCACTACAGCTACCTCTACCATACACCATGTAGAGATCAGTAACTCTGCTTTTATGGAGGAGCTATCAAAGGAGACTGAGATATGCAATAACAGCAATGCTGAAAGTTTAGCATGTGGCTATGCTTCCTAAAGGCAACGTTTGATTGCTTAAACATTTTATTGTGAGCATACTTCAGAGGCATAAATGAGTTAAGGATAATGGCTCAGTGTTAGGGACCAAAGTATTCCTTCCAAAAACCACATTCCCACCAACTTATGTTAGCCTTATTTCTTTCCAATATTGCAGTCTAACTCACTGCTTCACATGTCAAGTTCTCATCTGCAACAGGACCTTACCCAGGTAGCTTTGTTTAAGCTTGTTACAAACAAGACAAAACACACCCTCTTACCAGATGCATACAATTCTCTGTAAAGAGCAGAACAACACTTTTGTTCAAAACACAGCATGACAAAAAAAAGGAAAAAGGACACAGAAACACACTGCTCATGCAAATCCATAACATATTTTTACACTAACAGCTTTTTTTTTAATCCTCCCTGGGCCACTTAGCAAGCTTTTAATATAGAAGTTTAGAAGCACCTTTTTCAGACTAATGGCATAATGCAAGAGCCACATTACTAACATTTACCACCTACAGATCCAAGCCTCCCCTGAAGGAAATGCAGATTAACTGCAGACCACAGTCACACTGCACAGCCACAGACAACACTACCACTTACAAGGTTTCATCTTACTCTGCTGGAATGTAGGCTGGTTCAGTCCAGATGTGCTCAGCTTCCTTTGCACGAATGGGTCATTGTTCACCGCAGGAAGGCCCAGGGCTCCAGTTCCTATGCCAGTCAGGCTACCCGTAGTAAGACCACCTACTGAAAAGCAAGCGCATAGTAAGACCATCTACTGAAAGGCAAACAACTGGTCATCTCAGTTGCACCCTTCAGAGTACGCACTTACCACTCCCAGCACTTGCCATTTCCAAGAACTCAGAGCTATACAGCCTCATAACTATCCAATATCAAGCAGTTTTATCTCAAGCCCAACCTTTATCTCTGTCCCAACCTAAAATAATGCTGCTAAAAAAAAAAATCTGTCAAAACACTCACCCTCTTGTCTCTCCAACTTTTTACCTACTGCAGCTGCAACATTCTGAAGTGCTGTTTCAGCAGTGGCGTAGGAGTGAGGACTGTACAATTCCCTCCCACACAACACACAACTGTTTGTCTAGTATTTCCAACCATGGCAATAACAGTGCCTTAGCTCTGGTATGTCAAAAATACAAACCACACCACCCAGATAGCAATACCTGGAAGCTGTGAAGAGAGTCCTCCAATACCACTGAAACCTGTTGTCTGATTTTGGGTGGAAAGAGGGGGGAACGCTTTTGCTGGTGACTGAGGAGTACTGAATGCAGAGCCCAAGTTCGGAGGGAAGCCTTGCATGCTCTGGGTATGAGGAGCAGCTGAGCCACCTAAACTAAGAGATGCCATTCCTGCAAGCGAGTCGATCTGAATGAAGAAAGGAAGATTATACACAGACATCCATAAACCGCGATCAAGCTGACTTTTGGCAGGTTTTGTATAAAGGCAGCTACATATGAAAACATTCCTAAAAACAATTTTTCTCCATGGTTACTTTAAATTCTAAAGTCATCCAGATCACCCCAAAAGATCAGTTTGTCTACAAAATGCAATTCACTTTTTCTTCTCTAATCCCATAAAACCCTCTTCTATCCGAGGTTTTACAGAAAGGCTGACTGTTCCATAGACACTAGTTAAGTGCAACACAACAGTAAACACTTATAAGAAGCAGTGCGTAGATTTTTTATACAAGAGCAATTTACGCTCTGCCATTTGCAACCTCAGACCTCACCCCAAGACTTACAAAGGCTATTTCATATCAAGCTTACAGAGTATTTTTGACTGGCTGAAGGATTCTATCAAGCCCACTTTTCACAGCTAAATACCTGAATGCAGTCTTCAAGAAAAAGCATTAAGACCTGGGTGATAAGTAGGAGGGAAGGCACAATACCAGCTGTCAAAGCAATAAATTAAGAGCTCCTGACTAGGAACAGCAGAAAACTGTGTTATCTACCCAAAAGACAGCATGGCTACAGACTAACATGTGCTGCTCTATTTCTTCACATCACTTATCTGCAGCAGGTTGCCTAGATATTTGGTACAGTTGATGAGCAACTTCAATACAGTAACAATTTACAAGGAAACTGCTCTTTGTATTTAGTTTACATAACCTACTGATGCTTCAGACATTCTTAAATGCTAAATTGCCACTATTTAATGTGAAAAAGTTTTTACCATTTTAAAATCTGCCATTGATTGCAATTGCTAGAAGGAAAACCTGTCTGTAACGTGTTGCTCCCAGAGGAGGAAGGGATGATGAGTGGCAGGGAGTAACTTAAATGTACCTTGTTTTTAAAAGAGCAGTTCAGTTGAGAGCTGAAGAGCCCCAGTTATAACAAGTCCTTATGCTCTAGCACTGTTGCTTGGCCCGTGAAGCTACAAACAAGACACATCAGGTTCAAAGGCAGTGCTTAATTCTCAAAAATCTTAGTAAATTTTAGCACTTTTAAAAGAAACCCTCAGTTATTTTAAATAAACCAAATCTCTATCCCTCTTCAGTGCTCCCATTCCGCTATACCTCAGTTAATTCTTACAGACATTTGTGAAGTGAAAGACAGTTCTGAACTACAATCCTCAGGCATTATTCTGTAGTTACAAGTTATCTAGACATGCAAATATAAAAACTAAGGGAGCCAGATGATGTTTTACTTAGTCTTGCTGAAAGAGCTCAAATAGTGCAGCAGAACTAACGCTAAATCAACACCACCTTCTAAAAAAATGCAGCACGTTATCTGTCTACCTGTACAGGAGAGATGGCATCCAAGCTGCTAGCACTGGGCGGGCGTCCTTTTGGCATGACTCCAGGTGGTGGCTGTCTGGCCTTGTTCATGACATTACTGCAGTTAGCTACCATGGTGAGGATCGTCTCTGATAGCTCCTGAGAAACACTCCTAGAACAGAGAAGTAGGATAGTGAGCCATATAACATTCATGAAACTAAGCCCCCTAACTTATTTGGTTTTCCTACAGAAATTGGGGCCACATTTCACAGACAGAAGTTGCAAAGCAACCCCAGTAGAAGCTGCACTTTGTTATTTGCAAAACTTGCATTAGAGCACATCCCAAGAAAAACTGCTATATTTAAATAGAAAATTCTAAACTGTAGTTCTAAAAATTTATCTCCAATAGCATATTCCTTTGTTTTCAATAATTCAAATACTGCTTTACAGTTACCCCAGCAAGTAATGACTTACAGAAAGCTGGGCTATGTATCCATATGGCTCCAACAGTCCTTAGAAGAGCAGACTATCTACAACAGTCTTTGCCTGTTGTTCTCCACATTATGTGCTATATACAGCTCAGCCTCATGAATACACAATAATCGATGCTATGATCCCTTGCTCGAATCTGCTCCTTAAGGCTCCTTCCTGTCACCAGACTTCACCATTCATGATTATTTTCATTCTGAATCTTGTTACACACAAGATGTCTCCAAAAGAGGAAATATAACTTGACTAAAGCTTGGGCTACACACTCAAAGACAAAAAAAGGATGAGAAGTAAATACCACCACCTGCTTCACTAAAGTTCATCTGTCTGTAAACTGAAAGAGATGCTTCACACACTAACATTAAACCAAAACAGAGACAGGAAACCTAACTATTCAAGGAAATTATAATCAAAAGCCAACAGAAAACTCAAACTTAGACATGAAGTCATTGCACAATCAAGAACAGTCAGTACCTCTTTCCAAAAGTATTCCATGTCTGTGCCAGGTTCCCAAACTAGAAGGAAAGCCAGCTCTGCTGCTGACATACCTAACCACAAACATACTAACACAACACTAACATTTTCCTTTTGGCAAATAGAGCCAATTATTTACGGCTTTCCTGAACTTTAGTTCTACCTTGTTGGTGAGGACAGCTAAAGCAGCAGATTCCTTCCTGTAACGGTGCAACTATACCAACACAGCTTTAACCTTGTCTGGAGATTCCTCATTTTAACTCCATTTTCACAGGCTTTTACTGCACAGCTGTTGGGATGAGGGTAAAGAAAGAAAGAGGAACCATCCTGACAATTAAGGCAGGAAAACAAAGTGCAGATCAGCCTTCAGCTTTGGCAAGTATCCCATTACAGGCTACACAGAGTTAAGGGCTTCCAGTTTTTCTCCAAAGCCATTGATCCACTATGTAGTGTGGGTAAAAGCTTGCCCAAGACAGACAGGGGAAGCTGGAGAAACACCACAGGTGAGCAAGTTTCCATACAGGGCAACAAATATTTTATCAACTGTTTCACAAGCTGATTCCTTTACATGCTTTAACATCCTCTCACCAGGGGCTAGTGTCAAAGACTTGAAAAAGCAAGGGGCTTGGGGTGTGTGTATCAAAAAGCAATCAGAAACCTACCTTCAAAAAAAAAAAAAAACCAACAAAAAACCCCCAAAAAACCAAAGGGATTTCTCTTTTGAGAAAGTGCAACCAGACATGAAGGCAGAGCTCAGAGCATGGCACATAGGTAGGCTTAGTATCTACAATATGTATTTGCCTACACCCCAATGCCAGTCTCAGAAACCTGAACATTTAAATGTATGTATGACCAATTAACAGGCAGCATGTTTTTTTCTGATGCAGGAGGCATTCCAAGATCATACAGCACTCGGCTAACCAGGGAATGGGACTGGGGATTGAAGAGCTGAGTTCACACATGGTTACCACCCTCAATCTTTTGGTCTCCCCCCCCCTTTTTTTTGTAGCAGTTAAATTTGCAGTCTTTATGCTTAAATACTATAGCACACCTTAGTAAAACAAATTCCAGTCTGCTGTAGATAGATAGTATGGCAGCCCACAATGAAAACTAAGACAGGCTCACAATCCTAGAGTGATACTTATGGTGACCAGTTAGGCCATTTGTGCTTTGGAGCAAACAACTTGTCCTGCCACCTAGACAGATTGAAGGTTAACTCTTTTACCCTGTCAAAAGACACACTACTGCTGTATCAAGATGCAAACATCGCAATATTTTTAGATAGTAAAAACCTGCACGTTTTCACAAAAAAAAACCCTGCATTTGAGGCAAATGCTATGATGTAGTAACTAGGTGGGCATGGTTTGATAACTAGATCTTAAAGAAATTGTTCATATTTTCAAGTTCTACATAAAAATATATTCAGGCATCTAACCTAATCAATAGCACTCCCAGAAGAGAACTAGGGGAAAACTGCAGGAAGGAGAACTTTGAAACACGAGTAAGGAGGAGAGCCAGGGGCCACAGTCAGCCACCTCTAGAGGAACAAAACTGTCAGCTTCAGGGAGGCTCCAGCTTGCTGAAGTAACAAGTTCACTTTTTTTTTTAATCCATTTTTTTACAGAGCAAGGAAAGGCCTGTCCATTCCCGTAGGCACAGGTAGCCAGAAGCCTCTTCCCTTCTTGAGGCAGGGACTGAGAAGTAATGACCATTCCCCATGCTGACACACCTGGGACTGTAGTGGACATGACTGCATGGAAGAGGCACTGCTGCCTCCCTCAACTCACTGCAGCTCCTTGAGGGGAGGACTTCTCACAAGTAGTTTGTTACCAAATCACATGCTTGTTCAGCCTGTGGTGCCTGCAACCACCCCAAATTAATTTTAAAAACACTCAGTAATAAAAAGAACAGTTTGGGTTTTTTTTTTTTTGAAGCCTCACTGATACATGATGCCACAACCACAGTGCTCACCAGTGATAAACAAGTTGTACTAAAAATAAAGTCTCATAACATGCAGGGTCCTGGTGGCTAAGAGAAGTGTCTCCCTGGACACAAAACAGGACAAGAAATAACTACAGCCTAATTAAAGAGCAGGCTCCTAAATGAACAGATTTAGGAGATGGCAGACTTCAGCTAGTGAAGTGGAACTACCCTCTCAGACTTATTTAAGATTACTGCAAATTTAATCTTCTAGTATTTACAACACCTGCTTCCATTCATGACTGCAACCTAAGCTAATCAAAGCAACTGCTTCATGAAAGAAATCCAAGCATTTTCTTTTTAAAGCTCAAAGAGAGTAACTAATGGAAAATGACTGCAAGTAGGTCACATTCTTGCATAAAAAGGAATACAAGTAGCTATAAAAAGAAACCAAAAGCTGAGAAAATTGTGCCAGTAGAGAACTAGTGGCTTTTGGAATTACTGGAATAAATAAAACCTGGTAACACATTAAGATTCAGAACACAGTGACATTAGAATCAAGTCAAGTCTACAGTTAACTATTAAACATCTAAAATCTGGACATGGTAGCATGCAAAATAATCAACATAAGTTAGCTTGTGAACTGTAGTCTCAGAAGATGCACTGAGAGTTAAAAAATAACAGCCATCTTTTCAGTCCAAGAGGTGTGCTAGACCACTGTATTTTAGAAACAATATTTCAACAGCATTTTGAAGTTTAATTGCACAGGTCCCAGTAGAAATCTGGAGAATCCTTTCTCCTAAAATCTTACAGGTACCCTTCCAGTTCAAATACCCATCCTGACAATTCTGTGTTGATACTCATTTCCTAGCATCTGCATGAGAGCCATGAATCATCCTGGATACCTTTAAAGTTGTTTCTTATATCTTTCAAGACAAGACTGGCTAAGCCAAGGGACACAATATAAGCCTTAGATCAGGTAACAGGTACTTGGACATGCCAGCCTCTTTTGGTGCCAAAATTTAATGCCAAAACTAGCACCATTTCCAGCTTTCAGTCTCTCTGGCTCATATATTGTGCTATGCTATGCCTAGTTATCTTTGCAGTAGTGCTGCAGTTAAATATCATCTTGATCTGACAGCATTAGAAGTGACACTGCAAATATTTTACAACATTCAGTCATTTTTACTAAATGTGAACACAGTATTTAAAACTGATTTGTCCAATTTCAGTTTCCATTAGCCTTTCTGCAGTCAACCCTTCCCTCTAGCAGATAAAACAACTCTCTAGGACTCACACTTTTTTCTTCTGGATTTATCTAAACAATCTGATCTGCAAAAGATCTTAGATTTTCCATCTTTTGGCTACTTTGAGACTGTCTCAAATGGAGACAACAGAAGTTACACATGTCTAGTTTCAATCTCAATTACATTTACAATCACCACTTAACACTTTTCTCCTACATAGGATTGCATTAGCCATTTCTGCTAGGGTAGTAACCACACACAGATCCATTTGCATAACGCAATCACAAAATCCTTTACACAATCACTGTTTTCCAAAATGCTGTCCCATTCTGTAGTTATGGCCTGTATTCCTTTTCATCCATATTACAGCCTGGTATCTAGTCATTAACAACCCAGGATCTGACTAACCAGCCAGCCCCCAGTTACCAAGATCACCTCACCTGTATAGAGACAAGAACACTCTCTCAAGCTTTTGTGACCTACCCTACAACACAAGTTTCAGCGCAAAATTAAACATACTACTGAATCTATCCCTGCAAGCTTATATACTCTCATTAACCCCATTCGCCATGTGAAATTCCAAACCAGCTGTGACCATGTGCCAGCAAACAACTTGCAACCAGATTACACATTCAGCATAAGCAATATAATCCTTACCCAGCACAAGCTTGCAGACATGCTAACATAGTCGCCAAGGTTTCTGGAGGAAGCTGAGCACTTTTGGGCTGATCTTTTTCTGGAGCGAGGCCACCCAGGATAGATGGACATCTTCTCTTTAAGAAAGTCATACAGGCCTGGATGAAGGGCTCCTGAGGAAAAAAAATGTTATCTTAATCCCCCAAACTGCATCCAAACCACTATTTCAAACTTGGCAATTGCACCGTGGAAAGAATTGCACTAAGCTATTATAGTTCAGTGAAAACATTGAACTATCAGACCATGGACACTTTCCACAACTTTAAAGTTACTTATAAAATTGTTAAAGTGACTTAAGTTAGTCACTGATAGAGTGCAGAAATAAAAAGAAAAATCCTGCTTTACCCCATGCTCCCGAATTTTATCTGTGAGCCATTTGTCAAGTTTGAGGTATTCCCGTCGAGAGGCAAGTGCAGCAAGGTCAATAACAAAGGCAAATGGAGTACCATTTAGCAGCATTGACAAGGCCTAAAGAAAAAAAATCAGAAGACTACTAGTGAAGACACAAGGATACCCTTTCTCCTTTCTTTTCTTTCTAATCTCCATATAATTTTTAGTAAAGAAGTCTTACTATCACATGCTGCCATGCTTTCTTCATCAACAAAAAGATCAGTACTATCAGCTTCACTTACTTATAGCTTGCTCGTGAGACAAATAAGCAAGAGCTCTCATTTGAAATCATGACCCTACCTTCTTTGAAGCGACCTTGTGCTGACAGTTTTAAATTCCTCTATATGAAAATCCACCAGCAAGTGGCCAAGAGCTACCAAGTTGATATTGCAACAAAATTAATCAGAAGAGCCTAGCATCTCCCTGCAAACAGACCTCAACCCCTTCAGAGCCACTTTGAATATATCTGCTCAAAACGTTCATTTCTGAACACAGTAACTACTACAACAAAACTGACTTCAAGCAGCAGTTGGTACTCTTGCACTTCAAGACACCCAATTATTTTGCATCTAACTTTAGGAAGCAATAAAGGCCTCAAAAAAGTCACTCACAACTTCCAGTCTCTTTTGTGAATGTGTAAACAACTGAAAAGTAGTAGTATTCTTAAGAAATCCCTGTTCCGTTAAGCTTAGTAGTGTCACCTTCACACAAATATCTGACGGACATTTTCTACATTCCTATTTCAATGGTATTCAAGGTTAAAAGTCAAAGCTCTTCCTGGATTTATAGTACATTAACATAGCAAGCAATTCTGTTATAGTGCTTCCCAAGTTACTTGTCAGCTAAGCCCCAATAACCAACTCTACTGCAAACACCAAGTAAAATATCTTGGATTCACAACTGGACAGGCTAGAAAGCATCTGTAGTCAGATACCACAACTCAGCTGAAGAGCAATTGAAGTCAAATGAACATAGGCTGGTGGGGGTTTTGTTGTTGCTGGGGGTTTTCTTGTTGGTTTTGTTTGGGTTTTTGTTTTTGGGGTTTTTTTGTTTTTTTAAGATGAGGTACAGCAGCAACAACTGAACTCACACAAGCTTAAACAAAGTAATCCCTACTGAATTAGTCACATCTAAGTTAAGCTTAGCCTTTGTTAAAAAATAAGCAAGTCTGCATAAGACACCAGACAGAAAATAATGGCAGTGTTTTGCAAAACTCACCTTCAGGTCTTGCGCCACATCAAGAATACGTGACAATTTTGCCTGGTCATACTGCTCGCCTCTCATGTACCATTCTGCCATTGCGTGCATGATAAGCTGACGAATCGAAGGAGACTGACCCTAAGGAGAATTAAATTAGGATTCATGCCTCTAGGAAAAGGATCAACTATGTGAACATTAAGTAGGATATTTTACTTCTAAAGCTTAACATGCAAATACATTTACTCTTTAGCTTCAGAATTTAGCTTATGAGTTGGGCTCTTTTTGTGCAATAATAAACTATCCAGGAGCTACAACTAGAGGATGTAGAATGACTAGTAAGTATGACTGGTAAGTATGTACATCCCCATCTTTCCCACCACTGTACAGGTCTAATTCCTCTCAGTTGTAAAGAAATCGCTTTTGGAATATGCAAATCATTTACAAGACGTTATGCCTGACATGATGTCCTGAGGTGAGAATTACAGTGCTGCACCTTAACATGGAAAACACAGTATCTAGCTCTTTGCTCAACGGGGGCAATTTTAAACTACAACACAACTACGATTTTGATGGCAGCAACGGTTTTGCTTAAGGTTCGCTCATCTGGGGAAGTGAAACATCCTCAAGTTGTGGAACAGCACCATGTCACAGGGCAGCCATCATTTTGTACTTTATTCTGAAGCCTACCCTGCAGAGAAATTGCATATTCTGCCATTTCAATACCTTATGCAAAAAGCACATCACTTCTCTCCTACCGCCCCATTCTTCAATTTAGACTTTTATCAGGAAAAATATAAAACATTCATAGCACTTCAGCTAGCAAATAGCCATAATTTTACACTGAATGCAGACCAAGACCTCAGAGGTCAAGCTTCTTACTACCTCTACTTGAACAGGGCAAGATGTTTCCTAATGCAGATTCCCTCCCACCCCAGAAGCTTCCTCTGCCTTAAGTTTCTTGTTATGACTCCTATTTGCTTAACTACCAGTGGACACAATGATGAAGGCCATAGCAAAAGGCAAATCCATAGAAGCCTACTTGTTTGCCCATTAAAAGCATGGGATTTGCATACATAGTTACCCCGTCTCTACATGGAACTTCTCCTTACACAAGGTCAGCACCAAGTCCTAAGTTTTCAGAAAACACCCTAGACTCTTAAAACTTACAGTATAAGTAGTTTCTTTATATCTAGAATAGCCTCCATCTTCTAGCAAGTACAATGGAGGTTATTTTGGTTTAAACCTCCTCTCCTCTTACTGCTTCAAGTTTCTACACTAAGTGTGAGGCTGAGTTTGGGGGGGGGAGGGGTGGGTGTTGCTGTTGTGAGGATTTTGGTGGTGGTTTGTTTGTTTGTTTTAAATCAAACTTCTGTCAACTTTGGTTAAAAGTGAAAGGTTAAAAAAAGTAAAACAATTTCAGCCTCTCTACTTTTCCAGGAATATTTTCTCAGTGAACATTTTTTTCTTTGTTCTGAATATATTTCCCCAAAGAAAATCAAATCACAACAGCTTGCTTCAAGACAGGGAGGAGACAACTGGTATACTTTGCATAAACCACTGATGAATTACCTCTTGGGTTTTAAAGTATCCCGTTCATAAGCCCATACAAGCATTGTTCAAGCCATTTAACAAGCTTTCAGTTACATGAACAAGTTACAGGCACACTCCAGTGAAAATACTTACCTGCCCATGCCATGCATAGTGCAAAATGATGGCAGAGTTTGGATGGTTGCCAAGGAAAATTGGCATGAGTGTGGAGATGAGTTCATGGCGCAAAGTATGCCAGGACGTGTTGATCTGCAATAAGGCCAATACCAACATATCTGGGCAATGCTTGATAGGAAAACTGAAGAGCTGCTTAACCTGCTCATACTGTCCCACTTCTGCCAACCGTAACAGAGATTCAATCAAATCCAGGCTCTTCCTAACAAAAGAAAAAAAAACAAAAAACACACACAAATAGACAACCCCCCCCTCAAAGTTACAAAGTAGTTAGCTTACAGGATCCTGGATTCAAGCATTTTGTAGCAACAACTGTAAGACAATATAAAGCAGTGCCCAGGGCAAACAACTTGATATTGCAGCTCTTATCACATACAATTAAGCCTACAAGACCATTCTTAACCATGAAAAGTAATTTTTTTTTTTTTCTTTTACAAACCAATTTAAGCTCTTAAGAGCTTCTGATTCTGTTAGGGAAGAGGGAAAACTGAAAGCTGATGTTGAAAAAATTCAGCTTGACATGGGTCACTTGGATAATTTAGCTTGAAACGTACTTCCAGAAATGGAGTACTCTTTTTTAAACACCTCTAGTCCCCACCTGTGAAACTTCGTGAAGATATCCTACTTGTTTTGTCTGCTTTACAGACAAGTAATCATTGCCACCTTCCCCAATTTACCCATATTCCCCATCCTCCAATTCCTTATTTTGGGTCATACAATGGAAACAGAAGCAAGTATCTTCACTGACATCAGCTACACAGCTATATCAAGAGAAGGGGTGTAAAGGTCAGCTCAGAAAGTCACACTAGTCAGCTTTATGCAATAGCTCAGCAACAGCTATATAAATTTACTATTTAAATCCCAGGACTTCTTTCATACAAGTAGACCACATTTCTCTAATGTCATCCTGGGAAAGACAAATTTCAATTCATACCCCTCCTCTATCCCCTCCTCTCAGCTCACAGTATCTGCCAAAATACATCAGTGGAAATTCTCCAGACAACCAGAAGACTCCAATAAAAGCAAGAAATGACAGTACATTTTCAGATATTACGGAAGTACATAGGAAGTTCTGGTTATATGAGAACTTTCACCAGTCAAACATGGAACAAATACTAATGGCTGATCTACTGGGATGTACACACAGCTACAAATAAATACGGCTGCATGAAGGTAAAGTCACATTTGACCAGACAAGTAATCTTATTCTAACTCTACATATGGAAAGCAGTTGAGAACAGGTTTACCATGTAGCAATTTCTCGATTGTCATCCTCTGGTGGTGCTTTCAGGATATCTGTGGCAACAGTATGACAAGGGTAGTCAGCAAAACAGAAGATGTCAGGGTTTATGAGGGAATGTTGAATGAAGGAGAGCTGGAATAAAAGAAATAAAAATAGTTTAGATATTTAGAGTTTCGGGTTCCTTCTGCTTTATCAACTGCCACATTTCTGAGAACAATGCAAATCAACAAAGCAGTAGAGATGAGCCAAGATTTACTATCAATGTATTTTACATAAGACTGAACCTCACACTTCTCTTCCCAGGATTTCTGAAAGTGACAGATACAGGTGTGCTGATGGTACTTGTTTGCACAAAGCTGTAGCCTTTTTGTGTAACCAGGTGAAAATCTCAGAGCACAGCCTTGCAGCAACAGTTCTATACTCAGCTGCATTACACATCAGAACTCATGCTAAAACAAAAGGTCACACGTGTATAGCAAGTGACCATCTCCTTCCAGCCAATGCAGACACTGTTCAATTAACAGACTTCAGTAACATACCTGAGGCCTATGCCTTACAGGCCAAGTTCTCAAATGTGACTTGTCTAAAAATTCACATTACCAATCGACATTTGCCATTCAAGACATTCAGGAACTTCACAAGTGTTGTACAGATACAGCAGAAATGTTGGTAAACCTACCTGGCCCTCTGCGTGCTTCCAAGGTCTGTATATGGCATTAACTGGAAAAACTTCCATGCCCAGACCTCTCTGGATGCCAAACACTACAATATGCAGGCCCTTGCTGTCACGAATCTGAAATCCCGGATGGTCCAGTTCATAGGTTACTACTTTGAAGTCCAGGCTAGGATTCTGCAAACAGAAAAACAAGACAGTAGTCAGCCTTGAACATTACAATCTTCAGTACTTGCAAGAACCCCTCTTCATCAGTATTTTATCCACCTTAACATCCACCCGACTTTTAGGTGAAAGCAGAGTTTTTGTTTTAGAAAGAGCAGGATTTAGATAGTTATGAGAACCTGATGCAAGCTAATGTTTGAAACTAGCCTGTGAGATTGCACTTCCCCCAGCACTACATGTAGTAGCTGTCTATCCTTCCAAACATTTCATTAAGTCTTCAAAAAAACCCAAAACCCCCAAAACCACCCAAACACATAGCTCCTTTCTTAGCATGCTAACTCATTCCTTTTGTACACTTCCATACACCCGCCAATAAAAGGCAGAAGGGTTTGACCTGCTGGCAAGCAGAACTTGCTTTTCCTTTTGAAGAATGTACACTGCAAGTACTTGCAAAGCACCTATTAGATTTTCAGCAATAGTGTGAAATCGTAAGGGTGAGGAAGCTTGGAGGGAACTATGGCCATTGTGGAATGCAGACCACTTATTTCAGAGATAGGTGAGCACTGAAGACAAAGCTAGTTGTATGTTCCAAGGTTTAGAAAAACAAAACACTGACTCCTGCATAGATAGGGAACACACAGGAAAAAAAAAATCACCCAATAAGGTAGGCAAAGAATATAGTACTGCTGTTTCACCGAGTTCATTACAAAAATTGGTGCATATAAAGTGGTGGAAAAACTTTCCTATCTCTGAGGCATCATCGTATGCAAGAAGCATTTACAGTTTTGGAATGAGTAGCTACAAAAATATTTTGTTTCATTTTCATCATTAATGCCTACAGTGAGAAGCTTTTCAGAACAAGGTGCTTGATGCACAACACTTTCACTGTCAGAAATAAGTTCAAACACAAAAACCCTCAGAGAACACATGCTGGAGCAGTGTGGAATAAATCAAGTTGCACCTAAGTTAGCCATTCAGGCAACTTATTTCCCACAATTCCTCAAAATATTCTTGTTCATGAGGAATAAAGCACCAATCATTAAGTACAGCAGCGCAGTTACATTAATGAGATTCAAAGCCGTTCAGGCTGCTAGGAGCTTAAAAAGCTTTATATTCACACTGAGACATGACCTGCTTTCTGATATTCTGCATAAAAGACCAAGATGCTCACAAAACTTACCAACTCTTTAAGAACATCAATTAAGACCTCCACATTCCAGGTATGGGCTTGTGCTCCATCACTTTTATCTTTCCCATCACTCCAAATCCCACTGCCAGGAGCCGAAATAGACTGCAAGTTAAATACACTCAATCAAATACTAGTTAAAAATAACACAGTCTCAAAAGCCAGTAGCTACAGAACTCCCTGTACTATGAAGGTAAGCAAAGTTCAGACCAGTAACAACACCAGTTGCACACTTCTGAGAATCTTTCATTCAAGAATGTATTATAAACATTTACAGCAGAACAGTTAGAAGTATAATTGTTGAATAATAAAAGCAATTCTTATACTAGAGGCTAGCATTTTAACTTATTTTCTGCCGATTAAAATATATATATAATCCCCACCCCAGTAGGCCACTTACTTGTAATGGAATACCATCCGTCAACCCTGAATGAGTTCGAGCCATCATCCCCAAAACCCTGGCAACCTGGGCAGCCGTGACTTCCCGAACACCAAACTGCATGATTATGTTGCGACATTCTTCAACACTAAGATGCAACAAAAGAGAGAGACCTTAATAGGAAAGCAGGTTTCACTGTGGCACAACATAAGACAGATAGACCAAAACAAGACCTGTTGAGTACAGTTGGGACAGCACACAGATTGCTGGGAGAAACTAATTGCAGACTGTAAAATACAACCATTCACTCAGTTATGTTAGTCAAAGGATCCAACATAACAGAATTCCAGAACAAGCAAGAAGAGAAATTCAGTAGAAAGTCCATGCAATTATTTCCATGAAACATACTACGCAATGTACTCAGTTCAAAGCTAGGTCTACTTAAGTGAGAGGTGTTTCACAGGCTATGCTCTGCCAAAGTAAAAGCACAGGGTAGGTTTAGCACTGTTTTCTGTTAAAAGCACTTCCATGTATTGACCTGTGATACCAAGCTTCAGAGACTGAAGTTTTCTGCTAGCTAAAAGTGAAACAAAGGCTCTGAGAATGCACACTTCAAAATGACGTGCACTGTTCAAAAGGTAAGCTGTGAAGGTATGCCTTTTAGCCTGATGCAAGCCACAGCATTTCTCATCAGAGGTCACCAGGAAAAACCTTCAAGGAGCCAAAAGAGCAAACAATGAACAGATGCTTAAGTTCAAATTTTAGAACTGAAGGTCTTTTTTGCAATTTTTGTTTCACTTCGTGAACACTTCATAGTTAGGCCAACAAGATTTATACAGCATTACTATAGATCAAAAAAATGTTTTATTAACAGGCACATGTTAACAAAGGAAATAATTTTCATGTTCCAACACATTTACATTGTGTTTCCTTACTTCACTGTTTAAACAGAAACTTATGTTAATATCTTTGAGATTTGACCACCTCCCCAAAGTAGTCAATAGTCTATCAAAATACAGAATCATTTACTTCTCAGCTTATGCTTCTTAAGTGAATCTTCCTTTAAAAAAAGGTTCATACTGAGGTCTGAGACTAAGGCTCCCTTCAAAACCAGCCACACACTTGTAGGCTCCTGTTACCACTACCAGTATTAGATCATTATCCTAAATCCTTAAAAACTGCATTCAAAAATTGAGCTGGATTTGTGCAGATAGCAGATATACAGCAGGCAATAATCCTTTAATATATTCAAATTAACTCTTCAATAGACAGCTTCTTGCTAAAGTCTAGCTTCTCCTTCCATTTTTCTAGTAACTGTTCCAAATCACACCTGTACATAAAAAAATAGCCCATGTAATACAATATTTGTGCTAGGTCCTATAAGCAAAGATCTTTAGTCCTGCTCACACCACTCCTGCAAACCCACACAGCTCTGTGGATGACAGCCCCTTTCACACAGCTCCAGCAAGTCAAGTTAACAGAGCTGCCCCTCTAACATTTCAGACTAGGGGCAGAGAGCAAGAATATGGAACATTGTTGAAGATGTGGGTAATGTATGTCTATGAATATAAACTCACCCTGGGTTTGTAAGACAGCTGTATTTTTGCAAAAAAAAAAAAAAAAAGCCTTAGCAGGCAAAGGCTGATGCACCTGTCAAGATACTCTAGCAATTCACTATCATAAATAGATTCTACAGCTACAAATAATCTCAAACATACTGTGTACCACACTGATCAAAACCCAACACAAACAGAAAGCTGCTGCTGGTCTACTCTCTTCAAGTGAGACTATTACCTTCAGTTCTTCTGTAATCTATTTCATGTGGACAGTGAGCTAACAGGAGTCTGTCACAAGAGCAAATTTCTTCCAAAGATGTAGTAGGATTCAGTTGGAATTTATGCCTACCTAGCCACTTTGGGTTTACTTGAAAAAAGTGTGATGGTCAACTCTTATAAAACCTTCACAAGGAATCTGAATACCTTTACCTAGCACTTCTTACCAATCACAAAATCTTACACAATCACAACAGACATGCTATACACATTCGAAGAAAGCAAAATATAAAACAGGAACCAAAACAAATGACCTCATGATACTTAGTGAGAGTCTAGTTATTTTAGTACTTTTAAGTGTTCTTCACCTTTTGCCTCAAGAAACAAGAAAGAAAACCACTGCCACTCAAGATGCTTGAAAATTACATTTTCCTACAAACCTTGTACAAAAGCCATAGCCAACTTCTTGCATGAAATCTGCCAGAGAACTCTCCATCATGGTTTTGGCTATCCCTCCAGAATCAGGCAGGATCCTGTCCATTAGAATGTCCCGTTTTTCAGGGTATAGAAGTGGTGCAAGCACCACAGGGCAACGCTCCTGGGGAAAATCTAAAGGCAAAAGTAACAAAAAAAAAGTGTCAAAAACCCCAGAACACCAGTTGTGTGCAAGTGACTATTCAAAATAACTTGACTGCTGTACTAGTTTCCCTGCTGCTGCAGAAATCAAGATGGCACTCATGCAGCATTCCTCCATCTCACCTCCCAGTTCTCTACTGACACTTGGATATTCCTAGAGAACAAGAATGTAGAATAGGCTAGGTTCATACAGGTTCACTGCAGCTGCTCAAAGGGCTAACAGCTGTGCTGGTGGTTAAGTTTAGAACTAGATTGTCACTAACAGCAGTCATCCAAACAAAGCACAGAGCAGGAAACAATACAGCAGTAGAGCAAAAGCCTCTCCTCAAAATCAGGAAGTATTAGGAAACAAAGGAGCTGCTGTTGAGTCTAAGTCTAGCAAATCTAAACAAGGCACTTGGACATGGAAAGAGAGAATACTCCCTTCTTCCTTCCAGGTAAGCAAAGTTTAAGAGAGACACAGTAATGAGCGGATCAGATGTGTGGGTGGGAGTTTTGCTCACAGTGGAAAGTAACAAAAGGCACCTTATGGGTGGGCCTTTCTGAGACAGCATTATCTTTAAGATGGTGCATAATGCCTCCATACCCTTCAGGGCCATTCAGAGAAGAATTCCCAATTTCCCAAAGCAAAGTGAGGGGAATTGCAGAAGCTAATACACTTATCTTCATTAAAGTAAGTACGAACTAAGAAGTTACACTTAAACAAACAGAACAAATATTTTGCTCTTGTAGAAGGGGTGCCTTCCTCTAGGTCTGTGCAGACCCAAGGAGTGGGTTGAGTGAAATTCAGTTAGCTTTGAGTCCAAATCCTCCTTATTCTGATGGGCTTACAGCAAACACTGTTGTTTCAGAAAGGAAGAGACTACCAGTTCACAGCCTGTCGATAACATTCCCCACCATCACACAAGGACCAGGGTAGCAGCCAGGAAATGAACTA
Source organism: Pelecanus crispus (assembly GCF_030463565.1). Lineage (NCBI taxonomy): Eukaryota > Metazoa > Chordata > Aves > Pelecaniformes > Pelecanidae > Pelecanus > Pelecanus crispus. The sequence continues at coordinate 26,347,900 of NC_134650.1, forward strand.
GAGTTTTAGTGCTTCCTCATAGATCTACACCCAATATAAACAACTCGGTGCTTAAAATCCACCTATTTGAAATGGTAATATATGTTCCTCACACTGTAAGGAATTCAAGTTCTTCAACTACAGTGCACTGAGCTGCTTTCATTAAATCCACAAATACCATCCATCCCACACAAGCACACACAGACTTGAGTACCCCCTACTTAATGCTTATTTATCACAAGTTTTTTGAAAACCCAAACATGAGACCATATTACTGCTCACTGAAAGAAAAGCAGTACATTATAGCCAAATGCCAGAACAGTGGTATTTTTCTGCCAGTTTAGAGCTATGAAAATTTACTGAGTTCTACCTCACCAAGCTCCCCACCATTTCAGTAGCGGTTTGCACTGACAGTAGTTACAAAAATCCATTTCAAAGTTTGCATTTAGTCATGCTTCTGGAACACCACCACACTTACCTCTACGTAATGTTTTGAGGAAAGCGTCAATCTGTTCCTGTCCTACCCCAAAGGCTCCCTTCTGCCCAAAAAGGAGATGGGAGAGGAGAAGGTGCAGGACCTCTATTGCAATATCTTGGAAGCCACCTTCTTGATTTCCACTGACGTCCGCGTCAATGTAAGAGCGCAAAAGATCCGGGAGTTTCTGTTTGATAAACTGAGCAGCTTTTGAAAACAAAAGAGGCTAGAGTCAAAACTTGAAATTTCTTTTTAATATGAAGACTCTTTTTAGCTAGGTACTATTCTCTTAACCTGAGTTCGTTCACCACAAGCCACAACAGTTCAGATTTAAATAGAAGTCTCATAATCCATACCTCAGAACTCAAATATCAATGAATAACTAAAAGGTAAGTTATCACAGTACCTCAATTTGATTCTTTATCTAGCAAGTCATTCATGGAAGGGACCTCCAACTTCATATAAGACAAGATGACTATGCTATCTACTGCCCCTCTCAAAACGGTGTAAGACTTCAACAGCACTACTGATTGCAAGGTCTTGCATTACTCAGGTCATGCAGGCACACATCTATCCATCTATAAAGCCCACTGCTTAAAAAGAAAAAAGGTGTCCCTGCTGCAGTACTTTGGAAGCTTCACTTACCAAAACCTCGTAGATCTGAGCTGAACGAGTTCAGTAAAGCGAGACCAAAAATCACCTACAAACAAGAACAAACATCATAGTATGGGGACTTCATCCTTTCTAACAAGCTGTCAAAAAAACCATTAAAATATTTTTGAAATAAATGTTCACCTACCTCTTGAACTTTACTTAATTTGATGACTTTACTCAATTGGGCAAATAAATGGGGTGAAGGCTTTAGACTCTGAAACAGGTAAGAAGAGTTAAATGGAAGCTGTTACACAGTCAGTCTCATTTGTAATGTGGCAGGCTATCTAGGGTCTATTTGCAAGTCTGGAATATTAGTACTATTCTGCCGTAGGTTAACGCAAAGCCTGTATGACTAAACAAAGAATCTTTGGAACTATTTTTGGGTACATCTAGACTAGAAGTTTCTTCCACATATCCCACTCTTTCACTACTAAACCCCCATCATGGCTTTCATACCGAAAGAAAAGAGAGGCACTGATGATTTATTTTGGTTCTGGCTGCCACAAACAAGCCATAAAGTACTAGCACTAGATTAAGCTTTAAAATTAGTTTGCAGTCATTCCGAGTGACTGAGTAACTTGCTCAGTTTAACAAAATAAACCCAACCCCTGGGCAAGCTCAATTTTTGAAGACTTTAGTACAACCAATCTTAACCATAAAAAAAACCCCAAAACCCCAGGAAAAACACAAGGGAAAACCAGCTGGTTTCCTACAGACCAATTCACTGCAGTTTCTGACATGGGGATTCCCTTCAAGAAGCATACAAACCTTCTGATAGTGCAACGGATTGTCAATGGCGTAGGACAGCGTCGAGATAAAGTTTGGTTTTGTAATCAGCGACGCACACTCCTGGATCAGAAATTGAGTCTGAACAGAACAAGATAACATGAACACTCATATTGTTTTGTAACAGGACAATAAAACAAAACTTCTACTGTTCACTGTGTGCAGTAAAACTAAACAAAGATAAGGTGCTTAAGTCTTGTAAGAACCCAAATTCTCATTAACATTAACTAGATTATTTTCATTCAAGTTTTCTTCAGGTTTAGTTTGGTTTTAAGACTGAGAAAGTGATCAAACATTCTCATGTGTGCAATGTTTCATTTTCTGTAAGCATCCTCACACATTGCCACAGACAACCTAAGAATATTTGATTCCTGTTTATGAGCTAAAAAGTCTGTGGAAAGGATGCCTTGCTTAAGGGTGAAAACACTCCTGAGAACAGACACAGCCAGCACCAGAAGTGCTAGTCAGTGGATTTTGACAAAGTTTTAAAAGACAAAGAAAGACTTCAAAACAGAGCACTGCATGAGGCAGAAGAGCAACTGTACTGAAGCTATCTGTTTTTTCCATATCAAGGGATTGTAAGAGTCAGGTATCAACATTTGTTGTCTTCTGACTTGAGGCCTGGCAAAAAGTGCTTGCAATTGAAAGGCCATATACCAGAAAAGAAATTTGCTTGAAGCTACTACCTCTAACCTGCCTTTGTGCTTAGAATGGATCAAATCCTACTGCAGATTTCTAACAACCAAAACTAAGCAGATGCCTCAGTGTAAACTTTACCTGATGGAAATCTTTGCCACTGCTTTTACCATCGCCACTGAAATCCACGTGCGAGAATAGACAGCGTAGTAAATGCCTGTCTGCCTCGGGACCGTGCCTATTCACAATCTGGAAAAAAAAAAAGCCCAAAAAACAACTTGGTAGAAAACAGTCATTACAGAGCAAGACCTGGGTCTAGTACTGTGAATACAGCAGTACTTCTAGTGGTTAAGTCATCTACGGTTTTAACAAAACTGCTAAGAGTGTTCCTTTTTAATCAGTAACCTAGAAACCAAGTCATTAACCCTATCTGCAAATGAGAAATATAAACTAAGAGATACAGAAAGAAGCTAAGCACAGGTCATTGACATGGAAGCCATGCATTTCATGGGTAGTATTCTTAAAAAGCTAAGTAAAAAAGGGGTTTTCGAGTCACCTAGAGGATGATTTCAAGTTTCTCTGCCACCAAAGCAGGCCCAGAATCCACACAGTGTCATGGCCTCACTTTTCTCCATTTCTTCCCACAGCTACAGTGCCTAACTCCACAAGAGTACAGCCTTGGGAGAGCAGGCACCTCTGTGTATGCCTATGTAGCAGGAACTTATCCCAGAGATATGCCACCATACAGCATCTTCACTGATCTTGCAGGCAGCTTCTACACTGTCTCCTGGTCATGACTGACTTGGCCGACATTACTCCACAGTCTTTTAAGACATTACTCCACAGTCTTTTAAGACATAAGGGAATACTATACAGGAAGTGTTCGCCATCTAAAGAAAAAAGTTCATCTCCAACTTGCTCATTAGCAAGCTTTAAAATCAAATACCACATGCTGAACACCTGCAGCTAAGACCCTTCACCAAGTCTTTCCCCTGTCATTAGAGCTCATTCAACTGAATTCTGTACCTCATTCATAAATAGGTGATCTGCATTTGTTAATTTGCAACACCTATCACTCATTAGTAAATCTTAACAACACTATTATATTCTTGTTAGCATCATATGCCCTAAGTTTTAACTCCTGGCTGTAGACCAGCTCATTGGCTTGTTGTTTGAAGTACCTTCAGGTTGTTTCAGTGTTTATTCATTTCTTCAAACCTCAGCTAACTGGACAGCACTACTACTTTTTTAATAAAATTCATACCAGCAGAAATTTGAAGTCACTTAATCACCAGTAGCTTGCTTCTTCTGTCCAATAGTAGCAGCTAATATCAAATCCAACCTTCATCTATTGGCAAAATTTTTGCCATTGTTTCCCCCTTTCTAGCTGCAGGACAGACACATGTGCTAGCACAAACCAGCAGCTCTGCCTATGCTCTGACTGCCTCCACCAAACCCAGTGCTTCACCCCATCATAAATATCCTTGTTTGCTGGTAGTTTCTTTGTGCAAAAAGACAATCAGCTTTGCTTTAGGCTGTGTCCGCTCCAGCTCTGCTGTTTCTGATTGTTCTCATCTCAGTTCTTCTACCATTATCTGACACTATGCCTCCCTTTCCCTCACAGCGTGCTTATTCCAGTGGCTGCCAAGTTTTGTTCTGCTGGAAAGAAACTTCCAAGTTGGATATAGCTCTGCTTCTTGACCAGAGGCTAGAATATATGTGCTCATGAGATGTCAGTCCAGAGTAAACAGCCCACTTTAGTTATGTTGACAGCACTGTCTTCGAAGGCAGCCACCCCCCATGATTAGGTAGTAAGATGCTCAGATTGGTGCAGAAGGCAGCAAAACTGAATTGACAGCAAGTTCTACTAGTTAGCTCAGGCTTCAGAAAACAGGCAAGTCATTCAGGCAACCCCAATTAAATACGTAGATTTAGATGTGGTAACAAGACTGGCATGAAGCTGGATCAAACTCCTAGGGAGCTATCTGATGCCATGACCAAGATAAATTCATCAAAGCAGATGGACACAGAAGAAAACTACATACTGAAGCAATCCATACAGCCTCTCTGCATCAGAATTAGATTGCTTCCTTGCGTAAAAGTAACTTCACAAGGTTAGTAATTTGAAAATTTAACATATGGAGATGAAGGGAAGAGAACGCTAGAAGTTCAGCGCAGCATCTTTCAACTCTAACTACGTTCACATAAAACTTTTCCAGGAAACAGGGAATGAGAATTGCTAGTTTTCCTGTAGAAAGAGCTGCAAGAAACCTTCATATTGGCAGCCTTCATACACATTGAGAAGACAGTGTACCCAATCATAAAATAGTCTGTAAAGACTGACTTTTTTTTTTTTTACCATGAGGGTGACCAAGCACTGGCACAGGCTGCCCAGAGAGATGGATGGAGAGCTGTCTGGACATATTCCTGGGTAACCAGCTCTAGGTGACCCTGTTTGAACAGAAGGTTGAACCAGATGACCTCCAGAGGTCCCTTCCAACCTTGACCAGTCTGTGATTCAGGATAAAGCTTGACCCATCTATATTTGGATTTATCATACAGAGACAAGTTGGATTTTGTTTAGGCAAACACAGGGTTAGATCAAAAATAACTCTGCTTTTCTAGATCCAGAAAGTTTTGCTTTCGTAGATGACTGTCTGCAAAGCCCTTCCCTCCTCTCCAGCCAGGCTCTCTTTATCACTAATTCAGGAAAAGGAGACCACAAAAACTCATTTCAGAGGAAGCCATTCTTTAGAATTTGTCTTTCTGACAAATGCATAAAAGGTTTTTAAAAAGCATGTTTAAGCAGAAATTAGTTCCTCAAGCTTTGCCACTGTTACGCTTGTGAGTGATATATTTAAATGCAAGTGTCATTTTGGTCAGTTGTGACAAGAACAACTCCAAGCATGGTTTTCCATGTACTCTGTATGCTTAGATATAAGCTTTGTAAAATTGAGTGCATTAATGCCAAAAATTTACACCAAGCAGTGTGCTGTGAGACAAAGAGTTACAGCATGCACATATAATCTCTTCAACTGTCTAAGGAAAAATTGTACTAGCAACCACAAAAGTAAAGTAATACCAGCAAGTTTAAAAAAAAAAGACAAGGGAACACTGAGATTTTAGGAATTTAGGCTTGAAATCCTAGATCTGTCTTATAAGCAAACATACACAAAAGAGCCATCTTCACAGACCGGTTTCCAGTCCCTCAACACAGTGGGTCTAAGAGGCCTGCTGTGAAGGATAATCTGTCCCTGTTTTAGAGATCTATATTCCAACTGAATAGCACATCAACCGTAACTTCTCCCAAATCAAAGAAATGTTTATTATCCTTTACATAAGTGTTCATGACAGATCTGTAAGTCATGCTCCAGTCACACGTTACTGCAAAAATCATCTGTTGAAACCAATACTGATCAAAAGGACAGCACGATCTCAGATGAGCCCCTGCAAGTACTGAACTTGCAAAAACACAGGAACTTTACAAAAGTTACAAGAGAAGTATTCCATCTCCATGGCTTATGAGATCATTTTAAGCAGTGAATACTGCTGAAATGACCCCCTCTCACCTCAAGATAAGTAAAGTAGTCAGCTGTTACCAGAAACTCACTGTGTTTAAGCCCACTGGCCTCCTAATCTGATTCAAATCACTGCAGGACTGCACTAGTGTAAGAAAAAAAAAAGTAACTGGCCCAGCTGTCTGCTGGGAACTGAACTAAACCAGTTTCTAAAACTGGCTCAGTAACATTCACTTCCTCCTAAGTACTCCTCTGCAGATAATGCAGTCCATCCTGCTAGTCAGGGCTATTTTTAAAAAGGTCAGTTAAACCAGAATTCTTGCCCAGATCTATGGAATGTCCAAAAGTTGAAAGACTGAACCTGAAGTAGTTAGGACAGCTTTGCATGCCACACTCCAAGAACAGCAGTTAATCCTAACATTCAACTACAAAGTTAATACTGGTCTCAGCTCTGAGCTGCTGTATTCCATGACTTGACAGATGAAACCAACAGGAATATCAGAGACATGAGCTGCAATTCTCAGCACCGCAGAAAACAGTACAGTAATGCACATGAGAGCACTGCGGAGTACAATTCAAAGGGGAAGAGAAACTTCATTTGACACTCCCATTTTTTCCTCCAAAATTTCTTTTGTAGCCATCAGTTTACTTACATGCTGTATTTCCTGCTGGCTGGCTCGGTAGTTTTTCTTGGTTAAATTGTCCACCAGGTAGCTGATTTGAGACAAGGCCAGCGAGAGCGAGTCAAGATTCATTGCTGGTTGGGGCGGAAGCAGGCGGCCGAGCCCGGCGCAAAATCACCATTATTCCCCTTTAGTCACCTCAGAGACAGGTTAATTTTTTTTCCCCCAATTAGTCTGTATCTGGTTCTGTGTTACTTTCTTCAGCTTTTCTTTCTCAGTTGTCTTCCTCTGTTCTGAAACATGGCACCTGAAAGACAACATTGCATTAAACTTAAGTTCTGTAGCAACTTCACAGCTACGTTCTAGGTACTGCTGTTATCTTGCCACAGAACCAATCAATTTAAAAATAAGCTTTTTAGGTTGGGTTTTTTATTTAAAAAACATCTTTAGCTGTTTGCAAGGTGTTAAAAGCAGTTAGGGGTTTCTCTGTATTCTCTACTTCCACCAGAACACTACAGGGTAGAAAGTTAAATCCTAGAAGAATTCAGCATTATGCCTTGGAGCTTTTTCTTTTATATTTTTGCTTACAAGCTAGCTGGGCAAACGAGAAAAATAAGTTCAACAAATAAATTGATAATACAGGCATGTTTGATAGCTTAACTTACATAAACCATTTGACATAACTATGTCTGCAAGGAAAATGAAGTACTATTAAGTTTTCACAACACAAGCTTAGTTGTTTTCACACTACCCAACCACGTTTATTCATTTCTGCAGTCTGAAAGACCTGAGCTGTTTGCTAGTCAGAAGAATGACTACCCCTTCAGCACTGTGAGAAAGAAACCAAGATGCATAATGAATTAGATACCACACAGCAACAGAGTCAGAATCATTCAAAGCATCAATCACAAGTTTATACAAGAAAATGTGCTTTTTAACCATCTCTGCAATATTTTGCCTCACTACCATCAAACTAGTATTGCACTCAACTGTACACACCAAAACAAGCAATTGTGAATGAGCAACACACACAAAGAACTGCAATAAACTAACCCTAACATTTGGCTTATACTGAAACAGCTTTCCAGTGAGCTACAACAGCAGAGCTTGCCAACTTAATAAATTTCTATGACAACACAAAACTTGGCACTTGACATCTCATCTGTTAAATTACAGATTGCCAATGTGATAAAACTGCATCCCAAAGCAAGTCCTGCATAACCAACAGTCTGAGGAGTCTCAAAGAAAGCTGTAAGCTGCTCCAAGAAGCAGCACTCTATCAGAGGTGGAATCAGGCTGGAGAGTCACTGTTTTGAAGCTCGACTTGATCAAAACACAAAGGTCACTAGGCTTTGTGCCAAGAGTCTGAAGATGCCTTTTTCAGAATAAAAACTATTGCTTTACCATCTTGGCTATATGGCCAAAACCACCAGTACAGGATTTCTGCCTCATCATTGAGAGGGATGGCATAAGCGATGTGTTAACTTGGCACGCATAACACTTAGGGCAAATCAGTTCAGAAAGCAACCCCTGCAGCAGCATGGCTTGACATGCTGGCCACCCTTCTGCAAAAGTTAAACAGGAGCACTACGAACGCAAGCTGAAAAGGCTGTGCTGAGTAGGACTAGAAAAATCCTTCCCCCTCTCCCTTTATACAAAGGTTTTCACTCGCTTACACTTAGAACTACAGCTTATTTAACATCTGCCTACACTTGAAAACATTTTCTCCCACCATACAGGAAAGAATCCACACAGGTGATAACCTCAGCAGTAGAGGCAGCAAGACACCTCTTGGAAGGGACTACCTGCAATATCTGGGGGGAAACTTAACTATCCTCTTCATCCTCCACAGACACCAAAAGCATCAGGAGCAACAAATCCTATCACAGGGGATGAAGGTCATTCTGCTCTTTGGGATAAGTTTATTACATTAAATAAGAAGATGGGTAAACTGTTTGTAAGGAAAGACAAATCACCAACTGACTTTCAGACTTTCATTATGCCACGGAAAACCCTGAGTACTCCTAGAAGACATGTAAGATCATACAGAAAAAAACCCTTACATCTCATGAAAAAGAAATTTTCAAGCACTAATATTGAAAACATTCTTCAGTGACACGGCAGTTGTGCTATGAAAGAATTTCAGAGCATGTTTAAAACTGCAGCAAGAAGAATTAAGGAAAACTTCCAATTTTCCTTCTTTATACATCTGACAAGCTATAATTCATTACCTTTATTTACAGGTTTAAGAGCCCACTGACTGTGAAACAGCTTTGTAGGAAGGGGGATAGGCACAGAAGTTATCAAGATTTCTCAGTAGCACAGTACCTGATTTTCTTTTTTTTTTTTTTTAAAATAACTCTAGTCCTCTTTTGGAATAATCCAGAAAGTGTCACTGGGCATGGGAAGTACATGCTTTCCAAGACGTTCTTACTGGCTAGGTGTAACATACAGGACCAACACAAATCTTCTGAAAAACGTTTGTTAAAAATCAAGCAGACAGACCACCATGCCACAGTACTTACACTTACAAAAGCCACTGCAAGCAGCTAGAGCAAGGGGAATTCAGTCCCTATCAGAGCATCACATTTCAGCAACCAGCCTGAAGAACTCAAGGGCTGGCTGAACTCAGGACTCAAGAACAGGACATAAACATAGTCATTTTTAAGACAATAACAGAATTTTCCGAATTTGCCCTTCATGCTCCTAGGAAGAAAAAACACATTTCTCTGGGTTATTGTTCCTCAGAACAATACTAACAGCACAGCAATCACACCTACTCCACCCAGAAATCAAGCTTTTATAGGTACTGGAACTCTTGAGTGGGGCTCAGTTGTAAGTCTGATGCTCCCTGCTGCCACACAACACCGTGCAGAGCACTGACACTGACCATCCCACTCCCCTATTAGCATCACTGTTTTCTCCCAAGAAAAGCAGGGACTACCATCTCAACATGCTTTAATTGCATGGACGCACAACAAGCTTTGCCACTTTCTAACTGCCAAGTCTGGCAGTGCCACGAGAGAACCCAATCTGGAGTCAAAACGGGATTTTCCCTTTCAAGGAAGCAGAACAAAAACCTAAGCAGACACCATGACTCAAGTACAGAACACAATAGCTGAAGGAAGCAGCTTCCTATTTATGTTCTAAATATACGGTTTGCACAGTATGTGTCCTGATACACAGAAAGAACCTGACAGTTCTCACAAGCACCAGACTAATAGCATTTCAGAGTTTCAAATGGTGCAACCTAACTTACAGTAGTATATAAAAATCAGAGTAATTAAGGGAGCCCTGCCTAGAAAGCAGACGTGCACAGGTACCCCTCTAGTCTTTCAATGCAAGGCTAAAATTCAGTTTCTACAGCACTGATTAAGAAAGCTATGAATGCTATGCAAAGCAGACTTTATTTTTAGATGCATATACTCTTAGTGGGAACGAATCTCCCTACAATGGCCTCAACAATTCAAGAAGCTTTCAGTCCAGGGGGCAAACCTGCCAACTTTACAAGTTCAGAAAATTCAGGCCTCAGACAGAAAGAGTTTACCAACAAACATTTAAATTTGCTGACAAAATTAGCTACTTTCAATTACAGTTCCTGTGATACAGTAATGTATTAAGCTATCAGACATAGAGCTCAGGAGCTCTTAAAAGATTACCATTTTTTAAAGGTAGAAAATATTTACTGAAATCTACAATATTACATAGCCTCAACACTTTCTAAGGAAATCAACAGGCCATCAGCAAAACATGGCATCTATTTCTGTATATTGTTTCCAACAGCAGAGTTCTGTTCGGCTATTAAAACATAATTACAATAAAATTTTAGACAAGAATCCAAAAATCATAAAATAGAGAGGGCCAATATGTAACCAGCAGTTGGGTTTGACAAACACACTCTCTACCAACCTGAAGCAGATCACTAGGAATAGAACTAAGCCTTGCTGCCAAAGATGACAAACATGAAGTCTGCCACAAATTTGGAAAGAGCCTTCCAAAGAAAGTAATTTCAAAATTACTTTAAGCTGAACCTTGGATTTTTTTAGTATTTTGCAGAGGTAAGTAACTACTCCCGCTGGGTTTCAAGAGCTGTAAAGATTTTAGGCCACATGCACTGCATTTGGAAGACAAAAAGCTCAAGCGACAAAACCAGCAACATGTTCGCTGATTAGGTTCTAAACTCTTGTCAAAAAACATCATATAAAACATACTAAAAGCAGAACTGCTAAACCTGTTCTTCAGAACAGTCTCTCACCCACTTCTCAAACCCATGCACAAACAGAACATATGGAAGAGGGGCACACCTCTCAGAAGCCCCACACAAGAAGCACTCCAAGGGGGGAGGGCGTTTTGAATCACACCATAGTTAAATTAGATTTCAGAATGTCTGTAATTTTGAAATCTACAGAGAGAAAAACCTTACAGTGTAAGTCACATTAACAGTAAAATAAGCTATTGATTAATTTGACTGGTTCAAATTTAGGTGTTTACACATAGAAAAGCCACCTGAACATTCCATGTACTGGAAAACTGCACACAATTCCAGTCAACTGGAAGACAAAATGCTAATTAGACACAGTAACTTTAGTTTACAGAGGGCAGCTGAACTAAGCACATATGTTTGTTCCCATACACTAAGGACAGTTAACTTTCAGGTTTGGAACCTACCTCAAGTATATCAGGCATGCCTCAATCATGACATGGCCACTTCAAGGCATTTTCACATCTCAACTCGGATTGTTTACAAAAAAGTTCCAGGAAACTCACTTCCCACTTTCCCTTCAGTCAAACACTGCAGGATAAAGTTTTTGTTCAAGGGAAGTGAAGGAAATTTAAGGACCCGTTCTCAAAAGCTTTGTGCTGTTTTCCCATCCAAAAATTGTTTTAGAACAGTTAAAAGCCATTTCAAAAGGCAAAGGAGAACCGCAGTTTTCATAATAGTAGGGATGCTTATAGAACAAAAAAGAGAAATCTGGCTAAAACAGTAATGTCCTCAGTCATGACTCTCAGTAATAAGAATTCCCAACGCTATTTAGCAACGACCCATCACAGGGTCACAAAACGTCACTGTCCATTTTCCTAAGTTATGTTTGCACAGTTTCTCTTCCACTTACCCAACTGAACACCAACCATAGCCATTTCAGCATCAGTTAAAAGTGAACTAAATATCTAGGAGCACTATGCTAGAAGGATAAACAGGATCAGCTATTTCTCTAAAGAGGAAAGACAGGTAGGCAGCAAGCTTGCTATGAGTTTGGTTTGGAGACACCAGGCCAAGAGGATCAACAGTTAACAGCAAACTTAAAAGCATAAGGACAGAAAAAACAAGACAATAACAAGCCTAGAACAGACAAACAAGTCTATTACCAACTAAATTTGTTTCCTGTTTGTAAGACAGCCACCTCACCCAGACTCATCCTGCCTACAACTTTAGTCAATGCCAACGTAGTTACCTTAGAAACAGGAAACACTTAAGTTGTGTGCACTAAGAATGACTTGTCAGGTGTCATACCTGTTTTATTACCTGCTTTAAAAAAAGTTCCACTGAGAAAAGATGCCATGCTTCCTTCCAACAAGTGGGATTCAGAAACAGGCAGTATAAACTCATGACCGATCAACAGACTAAGTGCCTGGTTTTGTATTTTTTAGTATTATCTCACTTCTGTTGTAAATACAGTCCAAATTGTTTGTGGGTTGTTGAAATTAAACTATGACGGCTCACTAACATTACTGTATAAAGAGAACACGGTACTACTCTGAGTTAGAGAACTATTGCAAAGCAGCTATTTCTAATAATACAGCATCTGTCAAAACAGCCAACTGCTGCTATTTCTAATTTTGAAAAAAGCAAGTCCATTTTACCGGGCAATGTGTTCTTAACTGGAAGACAGTGTTAAGAAACATTTCTTCCATGTGGTCTGCAGGAAGCTCATGTCACCAGATTATTTACTACAGCTCACTGTTTACAGGTTACTTGTTTTCTTTGGGTAAGTCACAATAATGCTGATCTTCTAAAGAGGCCACCGAGCCAGGCTCAGGGGTAGGCCCAGCACCGGCCACCTTCTGAGTGTCTCCAAACTCCACCTGTCACGATCAACGCTACAAAAGCGGACGGGGAAAGAGTAATGGAAACAGCTCAAAAGCCTTAGACTTCCGCGTCACCTCGAAACGATCACCGCGCAGCCTGCCGCCGACGGAGCCTTCCTCCCTGCACGGAAAGCCGCAGGCGGCAACTCACGGACCTAAAAACACTCGCGCCTCCCGCCCCGAGCCGCCCCGCCCGGGCCGAGGCAAAGCCCTTCAAAGTTTGCTCGGCTGCTCCTCCTGTTGATCGGACGCCAGCTGAATAAACGGCCGGCGGCGGAGAGACGAGGGCCGGGGCGGGGAGCAGCGCAGGCCAGGCCAGGCCAGGCCGCGGGGGCCCCGCAGGCTGCCCCACACTCACCCCGGAAACGGCGGGCCGGGCGCGCTCCCTCTACCGGCGCCGCCACCTGCCGCCCGGCTCCTGCCGCCTCCCCGGCGCCCGGCCCCGCCGCGGCCTACACCGCCGCCCGCCACCCCCGCGGCCAGATCGCGGCCGCGACCCCCGCCGCCCCAGAGGCTCCAGTGCTCCCACACCCCCCACACACAGCCCACCCGCGGGGCAGCTGGGGCGCGGGCGGAGGCTGCGCTCGGCGCGGCGGGCGACGCTCACCTCAAGGGGCGTAGGGGGGGGCCGGAGCAGGGCGCCGGGCTGGGGCCGCTCGCGCTTTTATCCTCTCGCCTCCGCCGTTTCGCTACAAAATGGCGGACGGGGTCGCGCGCTCACGTCGCGGCCTTTCCCCTCCCCCGTCCCCTCGCGGCACGCCAGTGGGGGGGGCAGCGGGGGCGCGGGTGGGCGGAGCGCCCGCCGAGCCTCCCGCCCCCCCGGCGCGGCACTCCCCCAATCAGGACGCAGGGCCGCACGCGACCTGCCCAATCAGCGCGGCGCGACCTCTGGGGGACGCTCTGCCGTCCTCCCCCCGCCTTCCCCGGCCCTCCGCGCGGAGCCAACGACGCGCGCCCATTGGCCGAGAGCGGCCGGAGTCCTTCCTACGGCTTTGGCCAATCAGGCTGTCAGGCCTCTTGGTCCACGCATGCGCATCCCGGGCTGGCAAGGCCGACCAATGAGAGCGGGGCGCTGCGCTGGGGCGGGGCGGGAAGGGGAAGGGGCGGGGAGCGCCAAAGGGCGCGCGGACTCGGGGGAGGGCGGTGGCGCCCCTCCCCGAGTGGTGCGGTCCGCCCACCCCACCCCCCCACGGCGCCCTCCCCCTCTGGGCGGTGGTACGGCCCCAGGCACCGCGCCCCACCCTCCCGCCGCGCAGCGCGGTGGTACGGGCCCAGGTCCTGGAGTGCCTCCTCCCCCCGCTGCCTTGGTACGGCCCGGAGCGCTGCCTGTGGCCCGCCCACGTCACACACACACACACACACACCCCCCCCCGCAGCGCGGTGGTCCGGCCCCAGGCGCTGCGCCCCCACAACATGGCGGCGCGGGGCCGGGCACCTGCAGCGCTGGGCTCGGGCCCCGTCCCCCTGCCCTGCAGGGCCGCAGCCTCCTCCCAAGCCGCTGCGGAGGCCATTTTGCCCCGAAATTCCCCCCTCCATTTGCACACTCCCAGCCTGCCGGCCTCGGTCCCGGAGAGGAAACTCTTGGACCCCCTTAACCCCCAGGGCAGGGGCCGTCCCCTCGTGCCCTGAAACCCCAGAACGGCCTCTTCCCACCCGCTTCAGCCACCCACACCTGCTTTCCAGCCCTGGGGGCGACCCTGGGATGCCAACACTGGGATCGGGACCTGCAGGACCTCTCCTGGGAAGGTACAAGGGCCTGAGGAAGGTGTTGGGGCCTCGCCTCTGGCAGGGGAACCCCCTGCCAGCAACCATGGGGTCAGCACCAAAAACCACCCCTGGCCCCATGCCACCCACTCCAAAGCTCAGAGAGCTGGGCTGGTGTTCCAAGACATGGCTTCATCCCCACATCCACCTGGGAGCATCTCCCTTTCCCAGCACAGAGTGAGCAGTGCTGGCCCCACAGAAACCACCTCATGGCCACCCAGCACACGCACCACAATGTCACTTTTATTGAGTCGAGGTCCCTCCGCTTTCTGCACGTAGAAAATACATTTAAAAAGGTCAGTGTTTGTAAACAGTTGGGAGTGGTAAGGCAAACAGAGAAACAGCCACAGCACCTCTGTACTCCACCTGCTCTCAACCTCCCGGGGAATCGAGGGAGTCCAGCGGCTCCCTGGGTGACAACCAAAGATATGGGACTCCATGTCTGCCTCTGCTTCGGCTGTGGGATCTCACCTTTGGGAAAGCCAGAGGCACAAAAGCCACCGGGTACCAAACCCCTCTCCATCTTGATGGGGGGTGGGCACTGAAAGGCATCTCGGCATTGGCATCTGCTGAGCCTTGAGCATCCCGGTCCCTGCTGGGCTCTGTGGGAGGTGGCTCTGTGCTCCCCACATCCAGGAGGAGAGGTCTGCAGGGTTGGGTGGTGTCAGGGTGGGCACCCTCTTCTTTATGCCAAGGGGTCCTCCAAGCCCCAGCACCGGCTCTCAGGCAGAAGCTGGGTGAAGGGGCTCAGGAGGCAGCCGGTGCCATACAAATGGGGGGTGTGCTGGAGCCTGGTTTTGTCAAAAGTTGAGGGCATAGAGGTTGGAGGTACCTTGGGGGAGGCAGGAGGGACACATGCCTTCACAAGGTCCCTCAGGCATTCACGCTGTGCTTGGGGTTTCTTCCTCCTCCTCCATCTGGGTGTCCCTGTCTCATCCTGAGGAGCAGTGGGGAGGTCCACATTTACATGCAGCAAGCGTTTGTAGGGAAAGACCAAACGTTTCCACATGGGTAAGCACCCACATGCTGTCTTCCCATCACCACCACTGGTCGCAGAGGGAGAGCACCACGGTGAGAAGTACAGAAGCACACCATGGTTCACCTTCCCACCATGACAGCCTGGGCTGCTTCCCGAAGAAACAGGAGCAAAACCAGGTGCTGCGCAAAGCTGGGCTGGATACTCATCACAGAAGCAGCAATAGATACACATGAATTCCTCTCTCCCCCAGGGTTTTAGAAACCAACTAAGGAACAAAGAAACTCAAAGAATGAACAAGAGCAGTTTGCTGTTGAGGTTTAACTCCCCCAGCTGAATCTGCAGCTGTGACAACTGCTCAACCCAGCGAAAGCACAAGTGAAACTATCATACAGACAGGCAACAGAGGGACAGCCCAGAGCAACTACAGCCACAGAGCATGTAAATGACCAAGGGAACAATATAAAATGGATTAATACTGACTGCTTTATACCCAAAGCACCCCTTAAAACCTGCACCTGGCCCAGTTCCATTCCCTGGACACCTGGAAGAACAGGATTGGAAATTTGGAGAAGAGCTTTGCTCTAGCGTAGTGTCTCCTGTAGGTTGATGCAGCCACAGCACCTTCTCTAGTGAGCAACCCTGGCAGGGAAAACATTGCACTGGCATGTCCCTACCCTGGGGTAATCCTGATCCTCAAAAAAAAAAAAAAAACCCAAAAAATCAGGGTGAAGGCAACAGTCCCACTTTGTAACAGAAAGCACAGCTCAGGCAGAGGGAGATGTAAGAGTAAGGGAAAGAGACTGGCAAGATGAGCCACAGGAAAGCAGAGTGCAAACCAAACACTGACACAGAAGAGGACTATGGGGATGTTGCCCTGTCTGATAAACATGATTGCTAGTTCCCTTTATGCAAGACACGCTGTCTCCCTCTGATGTTGGGAGAAGAAGGAATTTAAGCTGTGGAGAGGAGCTCCACCAGCACAGGGGTACACAGGTGAGAGCAGCATGCTTTCGCAAACCCCAACTGCAACCCCTTAGTGATGCCTAAGGTAGCAATGTCTATCCCTGGAGCAGCAGAAAGGGCTTGACCTGGACTACATGTCCCCTTGTAGTGATACTCTGGCCTTCACCAGGGAGTCGGGGCTGAGAGGACAAGCCTGACCACCTGGTGCGTTAAGACAACAAGATACAAACCACCGCAGGGCTCTTTCAGACAAGTCCCCAATTACAACCCTCCACCTGGATCTTCCCAACACGCCAATGTGTTTTCTCCTTGCTTCCCTTTGGTCCTAGGGGAAATCTGCATCCCCACAGCAGCAGCGCTGTCCAGCCTGGAGGAAGAGTCAGGCTGTGAGATCCACGAAGATGGCGTTGGCAGTGGTCTGTCCAAAGATGAAGGCTCCAAGGGTGACCATGAACACCCCGTAGCTGACCTGGGCCCACCAGCTGTGGATACAAGAGGACAGGGACCTTCACACCAACATCCGCAGGGGAAGGGGGGAGAGGGGAAGCACATTTGTTTTGATTACCTGATTGCCCTGGTTTCTTGGATCTCGGAGAGCTTGGCTTGAATCAGGCAGAGCCCTGAAAGGGAGAGGAGGCAAATTAAACCCAGATGAAGACTGAGCAGACACCCCACAAGCCATGTAGCTACACTCCCTGTTACAGAGCAGAGTCCAGTCAAAATAGTTGGACTGCCGACCGACCTCATGCCACACTTTTGTCCTTCTCTAAAGACCTCCTGGTTTCTGCATCTCCATCCCACTCCCTCCCTCTTCGAGACACAAGGCTGAGATCTCCGCCAGCCCCTGGAGCATCCCAGGATGCCCTACCCGGGAAGACAAAGATGAAGCAAGCGGCCAAGCCCCCGATGACAGAGATGACTTTGCCAATGTCGGGGATGAAAAGAGCGAGGAGGAGGGTCAGGAGGAACCAGCTGATGGTCTGAAGCAGGCGCCTCCTCCGCTCTCGAACCACATCCTCCTCCACTGTCACCCCGGTGTAGCGGAGCCAGAGACCCTCCAAGACAGCCCTGTGGGAAAAGACCCAGGGCAGGGGGGGCGGTTCCCCATGCTGCCCCTCCTGCCCACACCAGCCCCTGCTTCCTCCCAATGCTCACCGGCCGCAGAAGTGCAGGATGGGGTAGGATGTCAGCACGCAGAGGATGATGAAGGCCCGGGCGAGGGCAACAGGGATGTCGTTGGAGGGGTAGGACAGCAAGACGTCCTGCTCCACACCAGCTCCAAAGGTCAGGAAGCCGCAGACACCTGCTGGGAAGGGAGCAGTCAGCGGGGAACAGGGACAAACCTCCTGCACGTGTGTTTGAGGGACCAGGCTTGGATGGATATGGCACAGGGCACGTTGCAGGTTAGAGGGACTCCTCTCCCTTCCCGCTCTGTTCCTCTGCTGACCAGAGGGTCCCTGCCCTCCAGAAGCTCACAGCCCCTCCAAGCACCATGCCACACTCACACAGTGTCCCCTTGCTCACCAGTGCCTGTGTAGACAAAGAGAGCGATCACCATGGCCGCTGTCACCACTGCCCCCCAGGTCTTCACCTCCGGCTGCTTCATGCTGTTAAAGACGGGCACGCTGCTCACGTGGCACTGCCAGGGACATGGAAAGAGAGCGGGGACATGCAACGGGCTGAGCCTGAGCACACAGGGAGCCGCACGGGATCCCACACGTGATATCCCCACGTTTGTCACTGGAGAAGGAGGGGACAGGCTGCCCTGGCCTTCCCAGCTCGGGTAAAATGGATGCATCTCCACCCAGGGGCAGTGAGATGTTAAACTGGCTTCAGCCCCCTCGCAAAACCATGTGGTGTGTACATGGGGAGGATTTTGGCTGATCACCCAGGGAAGCATCCCTGGACCACACTGGTCCCCCACCCAAATGGCTGCAGGGTGAGAAGGGGAGTGCTGGGCTTGTGGCCTTACCTGGAACCCAAAGCAGATGGTGGGCATGGCATTGAAGACGGCCGTCCAGGTGGAGGGGCTGTCGGGAGAGAAACACCCACTGGTCAGACCAGGGCCTCCTGTGCCCCCCACCCAGTGCCCCAGGGGAGGATGACTGGGCATGCTCAGCAATGGGCTCACTCCTCTGCTGTCCTGCCCCACCCTGTGGTTACTGTGTCCCCCCGACCCAGGACCAATGCCTTTGCACAGAGTGAGGTTTTCCTGGGACCTGGCACTCCGTGAAGACCAGGGCCTTTCACCAAGACAGAACCAGCCAAAACTGAGGACTTACAAAAATAAAAGTATCAGTAAAAAAATAAGAATCTACTTGGGCAGTGTCAAAAAACAGTCTAAACTTTGCTCTGCCCCACAATTCCCACTGCCTGCACTGGGTCCATAAATGTCCCTAAACTGTGAGGGAGGGGACAAGCCACAGGGGCTGTGTCGGCCAAGGAAATAACCAAAATCATCCTAAAATAAACACAGCTCTGGTTGCTGGATGAGCACAGGCACTGCATGGGGAACTCTCAGCTTGGCTGTATCGGAGCTAAAAATCAATCAGCTCTCCTCAAAACCTGCGATGGAGCTGTGGGGACCTCCAAGAAGTCTTTTTCCTGTCCTTCACCACCTGCTCCTCTGAAACATGCAGAGATGCAGCCACTTGGGAGCTTCTAACAGCAACATGCAGCATGCCCAGGCCCAGGGACAGGACTCGTGAAGGATTTGTCCCCAGCCTTTGGAGCCCTCGCTACCACACCCCTGCCTGGCTCGCAGTGCTGTGATGGCCACCGTCAGTATCAGGTCTCTTGCACTCACCTGGTGGGGATCTCCACAGGCATGAGCTCCTTGTCAGGCCAGATGTACTTGATGATAATGACTGCTGTGACGTACCACGTGCCAATCACACTTAGGGAGCTGCAAGGGTGGACAGGAGACCATCAGTGTGCTGCCTCCCTGCTCTGTGGAGGGTCTCCTCCCAGCCATTTCAGCCCCATCTTCCTCCCTGCACAGCCCAGACCACTCTAATCCCTCCCATCAGGACCACCCCTGCTCTTCCTTCCCACAGGAATATGCCAGGCACTGTCACCCACTGTCCCCAGAACAGATGCCAGGCACTGTCACCCACTGTCCCCAGAACAGATGCCAACACAATCCTGCTGCACTCGGGGGCTGTCCCATGCTGCTGTGAGTGGCAGACCTGCCCGTGAGGGGATGGGCTGCATTTGGGGCAGGAGAAAGAAGCGAATGCTAAAGAAGTGACACTCCTCGGTAGCCCTGGTCCAGCTCCAGCAGCCAGGTTACTTGGTGGAGCAGGGCTGGCCTGCAGACCACCCAGCCCAGGGACCCTTACTGGCTCTCCTTTCTGCTGGCTGGCCAACTCCAAAGACAGGGGACAACACAGTTGAAAGCAGCTCTCCCCGCTTCCTCCAGCGAGCAGAAGGGAGGGACACAAGCCCCAGAGTACGACACTGTGGCTGCATGGTGCTCAACAGCTCCTCTGCTTCCCAGATGGAGAAACGGAGGCGTGGGAAGGCGGAGGAGGAGATGTCCAACCCTTCAGGGGCGAGCAGGCAGATAGGGCACTAGAACCACAGCATTTCCACTCCCCATCCCCTGGGGCTGTGTTTAGGTAGGTACTGGCTGGCCCATCCAGCTCCCAGCCCTGGAGAGCTCTCCCCACCCACCTGGCATATTTTTGGAAGCCAATCTCCTTGGGGATGGAGAGGGGCAGGATGAGGAGGAAGGCGGTGATGCTGATGGTGAACTTGCGGTCCGTGTACCAGCGGCTGCTCCCAGCTTCCTCAGGCTCCGTCACCAGAGCAGCAATGACTGTGGGGACAACAGGGGCAGTCAGGTTGTCCCCTTCCAGCCAAAGGGATGGCAACTAC
Source organism: Pelecanus crispus (assembly GCF_030463565.1). Classification (NCBI taxonomy): domain Eukaryota; kingdom Metazoa; phylum Chordata; class Aves; order Pelecaniformes; family Pelecanidae; genus Pelecanus; species Pelecanus crispus. The sequence goes on from NC_134650.1 coordinate 26,368,243, forward strand.
TTATTTTTTTCCCCTGTGGGACACACTTACTCTTGTCCTCCTGGTCTCCGATGATGATGAGGAAAGCAATGCAGGTGCCAAAGGTGTAGACGGCAATGGCCACCTCACACAGTACACCAGGCACCTTCCCGCAGACGGCCCACACAACCTCCTGGTAGGTCCGCTCATTGCTGGCCTGTGAGCAGTACGCCAGGATGACCAAGCCTCCGATGATGAAGATCAGCATGCACTGGGGTGGGGAAAGAGGCACAGAGGGGACACTGAGGCAACAGCACGATGAGGTTCCCCAAAGCCACCTCAGGCAGCCACCCTTGTACACACAGAGCATCTCTGGGGTCCCTCACCCAACAGGGCTTCCTCCCAGGAGGCACATCCTCCCTGAGCCCCTTCTGGGGCTCCACACATCCCCACCATGTCACCCCCCAGGGTGGGACAAGGGACTGTCCCTTCCCCACCCTCTCACCATCTGTAGTGTGATGCCTGCGGCCACGCCACCAGCCATGCTGAAGGCGGCAGGGAAGTTGAGCAGCCCAGCCCCAAGGGCAGCATTGACTACGATGAAGATGGCTCCCAGAGCCGACGTGGCCCCCAGGCCATTTCCTTGGCTCTCTCCACTCTTTGGCACTGTCTCCACGCTGGGGCTCTGCAGGAGCCTGGCCCTTTCCCCGGCGTCAGCGCTCCACTCCCAATCCTTGTAGTCGCTGTTGATGCTCCCGGTGCCCTGAGCCATCGTCCCTCCTAGGGTGGCACACACCACCATCCACGTCCCACTAGTGCTCCTGCACCGGGCTCAGCCGGCCGTCTTGAGGAGGGTCCTCTGCCAGCACTGGCTCCATCAGGCAGGGAGGGCAGCAAAAGGGCAGGCTGGGACTGCGTCAGCACAGGGGTCAGGCACTTCACTGCTCCTACAAGGGGATGAAGAAGGACACAGTAAGTGTTCATTAAGGTATGTTAACAAGGGACAACCTGAGCATCAAACGAGGGCACAGAGGAAATGAGTTCCCTGGGTCTCAGCCTGGAGGTCACAGCACGCAGGCGTCCTCACGCCAGTAGAGATAGGGCAGGAGAACTCACCTCTTGTTCCCCGAATCCAGGGCAGGGACACTGCTGCCATTGGACCCCTGTCTCAGTCCCCTGACTGAGTCCCAGCTGCAGGGCTGGGGAGCCGCAGCGTCACGGCAGGACTCGCCTTTCTGCAGGCACGAGACCCAACATTACGGATGGCTTCCTGATTTCTAACCCCAATTTCTGCAAGCTCTGCAAGAGCCACCGTGCACGTGCTCCTGGGTAAAGGTCAAGGCTAGGCTCAACAGGAACAACCCATGCATGCAGCAGAAACACTGCGTCGCCAGAAAAAGCAGGACCAGCCGCTCCCAATGCGCCCCCAGGGTGACCACCAGCACGAGATGTCTCAGAAGCTTTTGGACCTGAAGACGTAGTGTTTCCAGCACCGCAGCCCTCGGGGGTTAGATAGCCCAGATCTCATCCCAGTGCTCTGCTGAGCTGAAGCAGATCAACCCTCACAACCTGGCAGGGCTTCGCAGGGACCTACACAGCCAAGGGAAATCTCTTTTCAAGGGAAATCTCTTTTTTTGCTAGACAACATCTCCAGGGACTTTTCCTGACCCTCCCACCCTCTGCTTCTAGGCTACTGAAACCTCACACTTGTGCTACAAATCCTCTTCAAAGGTTTCTGGGGAAGGGGAAAAACCCGGCAGGTCTGTGCAGGGGCAGCCTGAAAGGCAGCCCCCTCCCCCGGGACAGGAGCACAGAGGGGCCAGGTCCCAGGCCCCCAGGCCGGTGGGTCTGCTGGCCCGCATGGGTCCGCTTGGGCTGAAGCCCCCGCCCGGGCGAGGAGGGGGTCGATGCCTCTCCCATGGCCGGAGGAGGATGCTGCAGGGTGCCCGGCTGTCCTTTCACCCCAGGCAAAAACGCCATGCCGGTGGCAAACAGCGACCCTGAGAGCAGGCGCTTCTCCGAGGGTGACTCGACAGACCCACGGACCCGCGTGGGCCCCGGCGGCGCTCCACGCCCGCCCCACTCCAGGAGAAGCAAGGCCCGGGGCTGGTGACGGTCACCCCGCCTTTGCAGGGGATGCCCTCGGGGACACGACGCGGCGCCAGCGGGTCGTTGGGCTCCCCGCGCCCCCCCAGGTACCCCCCCTGCCCCGGCCCCACTCACCGGACGGCGGGAGCCCGCTCCGCTCCGCTCCGGCCCCGGCCCCGGCCCCGGCCCCGGCCCCGGCTGGGCTCGGCGGCGGCGCAGCGCCGGCACCGCCCTGCCCGCTGCACGCCGGGGGTTGTAGTCCGCCCCCGGCCCGCCCCGCCGGTCCTGCCCGCCCCGGGGCGCCCGCATCTCGGCCGGGAAGCGATGCCCATCCCCGGGGACCAGGCCAGGGGCTCCGCCTTCGGGAAGCCCATCCCTGCCCATCCCCACCGCTCTGCAGCTGAACCCGGAGGGGCCCGCGGGCAAGAACAGGGAGAGAAGGCAGGGCTGTGCTCCAGCTCTACTTTTATTGTCACTGAGAACGGGCAGCAGAAAGGCCTAACCCAAGGTAAAAGGGCTCTCTGCAACCAGGAGTGGCAGGAGGAGGCAGCTCCAGAGCCACGCAGAACCGGGGACCACAGCACGAGAACCCACAGCGCCATGGGGCAGCACCCACGGCAGCAGCAGAGAGCGGTTTATTGCACAAATTAGAGCAAGCAGCGGCTGTGGGCATTGGGCCATGTAAACAATCATCGCCGTTGAAAGTGCAAACTGTCTGTCTGGGAGCGATGGGAAGCTCCAGTCCTCCTCAGCCTGCGCAAGCAGCTGCTCTGCCGGCAAGTGCGGCGACAGCATGCATTAGACAGGCCCATCCTGGCTCCCAGGAGAACACGGCTGCTCTGGGCAGGAATGAGAAATGAGGACTGCTCTGCTAAATGTCCTGGGATGGCCGCAAAGGGGAAAGGTGCCAGTGGATGGAAAAAGCTCACGCAGACTCAGAGGTAACCCCTCCAGGTCCACCTAGGGCGACAGCTTTGCTTGCTGCAAGGAGAAACTCCATCATGCTCCAGTGGCTGGGCACAGGGCAGACGGCCTTTGGGAACTCACGCTCTCCCCAGCCACAGTTCAGCCCCATAGGCTTCAATTTCAGCTCTGCGACACCAACTCTCACCTGGGGCAGCCTCAGCCCACACTCCCCGGTGCTCTTGGGGCACACAGGTGGGCTCTGCCCTCTCTCTACATGGGATTCTTGGGAGATGAGGGTTTCACTGGCCATACAAGAACCCCTGCACTGCCACATTCCTGACAGGGAATATTTGATGCATTGAAGGGACAGGATCCAGCTGTGCAATGACAGGAGGAAGTCCCCAGCTCAACACAGCCATCCACCAGTTTATTTGGATTAAAAATCAGAGTCCAGTGAGTCACAGGGTGTCAGGGACACTCATTTTAAAGGACAGAATGTTTTTTGAGTCATCAGCTCTCACACTTCCCTTAGGATCTTTCCTTCCTGTTTTCTGTGTCACCAGAAATTTGGCTGAACAGAGCTGATGAGAGGGCCACCCTGCACCCCCATGTGAGGGTGGACGTGGCAGGGCCCACCTCTTGGCTCATCCCTTTGGGACACACAGAAAGACTCTGCTTTGCAGGGAGGGCTGCTGGGGGTACAGAGTTGGGCTGCTGGGGTTGGTACAGGAATGGGGAGAAGCAGAGACCAACAGAGAACAGTTTTCAGAGGAGGTTCTTATTGAGGTGGGGGGAAGGAGTTGCTTCACCTCAGGGCATGGGAGTGAAGTCAGGAGAACCAGGCAGATTTAGAGGATGGGACACAGGTCTGCCCCACACACCAATGCCACTGTGAATTACCCCTGAAAGGAGATTCCCAGATGGAAAGAGCACAGCCAATGATAGAGCAGATTTAGTAGTGAGAAGTCCTCAGAGCTGGTTGTCTGAGAGCAGCTTTGGTGCTGCCCAGCCTTGGGCTAGGAAGATGAAGGAGGATGGAGCCTCCTGGCAGCAGGGACCTGCTGAGGAGGTGGTAGGGGCACACCTGAGCAGTTCTCCCACTCAGCTCCCTGCCCACTGCTGCTTGGGCCAGTGGCCAACAGCCTCACAAAGCCTTCTCATGGAGAAACAAGTGTGGGGGAGCCTTTGGTGCTGGTAGGATGGCAATGCTAGAGCATTTGCTTCCTCCAGTGCAGATGGGTGCTGGGGCTGATGGACAATGAATGGACAGGGGAGAACAGCTGTGACAAGCGGGAGCCAGCAACAATGTCCCTGCTCCACAATGCAGGATGGTTTTGACTAGGCTTCTACAACAACTCATCTACAAGACACATTCAGCAGCGGCGTCAAGTGCTGTGGTTGGAAGTATTCTGCTTGTTTCCCTTCCCTCCCCATCTTTGACCAGTGGGGAAGGGAAGGCCACCAGCTCCAGGGCACACCTTTGTCTTTACTTTGTGACTTGATGGATGGCATGAGCCAGGTAACCTACATTGCCCGACGTAACTCCCGCCACAGAGATTCGTCCGTCCTTTGTCATATAGATGGAGAACTCCTTGATCAGCCGCTCCACCTGGGGTGAAAGAGCAGAGTTCAAACCGCAGGCCAACCTCTACTCTCCTAGCAGCATGCAAATTTACCCAGCTTGCCAGAACTGAAAGCAAACTGGAAGCCAGCAGACATGGCATTCCACTACCTGCAGAGCCACCCTGTAAACCAAGAGAGATGCTGCTCGGCTCTCGGGCAACACACAAACACTGCAGATGTTCAGCCAGGAGTCACCTCACTTGAGCTGACCTTTAAGGTCACCTCAGAGTGCCACCAAGTGACTGCTTCCTTTGACAGATAAGCAGGCTACATCCGCTTTCAACTTCCACAGGCACAGCAGGGAGCAGAGCAAGACATGGGTCCCCACAATGCTCCAGTGCTACAGGCTTGGAGGATGTTCCTCCTGGAGGAAGAACTGCCCACGAGGGCTCATTTTGGCACCTGCAGTCAAGATCTTACCAACAAGGACCACAAACGACACCCTGAGACCACAGGAAACTGTGTTTACCTGCTCAGGCTTCAGCCCTGTGAAGCAGAACATGCCGATCTGGTCAGTGATGTGCTGCCAGTTGTGGGAGGATCCCTCTTTCTTGAGGTTGGACACCAGCTGAGTCCGCATGCTGATGATCCGGTCAGCCATGCCCTTCACCTCCACAAGCCTGAGAAGCCAACCCAGAAACGGCTCAGAGCAGGGCTGGGATGCACCAACAGCCACTCCCCCCACAGCTATTGGGAATCAACCCTCTCCACCTGGAAGGGCCTCATACCCCAAAAATGTGGGGGATGCAGATGAGCAAAGACCAGAGAGTGTGAACCTGTAGCTCCAGCTGGGGAGCTGCTTCTTTCTCCTGGTACCTGAAGGTGATTGCTATTTATTTATTCCACAGCTGTTGGACACTACTACCAGAGTATCGGCATCTGTCACTTCTGAAAGCCACAGGTGAGTAGGCCTCAAGGCAGCACTGCCCAAACCCAGACAAAATAATATCTGCAGATAAACAAAGGGTTGCGGCGGTACCTCCCAGCACAGGCAGACATCCCTGCTCCAAGGCAGCACAGCTAGGAGACGTCTCTGCTGGGCCCTGGATCAGGCACAAGTGTCAGCATGCCAAAGGAACATGGCTCCCAGTGAGGCCATAACACACAGCCAGCCTTTGTTCTGCCAGGACAGCTGCCAGCAGGGATTCGACGCCAAGGGGCTAGGAGAGCAGCACAGGCTGATGCCAGGAAGCAGGCTTAGGGCATGAGGGATACACTCCCAGGTCTTATTCCCAGGGGGCTTACGCTTCTACTTCCCCCGTATGAGACATACTATGTGGCTACAATGCCTCAGTCAAGTCTTTTCCACTCCTTGGACAGGCAGTTCCTGCAGCCCTCAATCCTAGGGGAGCTTTATCTCCTCCTTTACAGTGTTTCTGCCTTGAACACAAGGGAAACATATTTGTGTCAGGCTGGACTGATCCCAGCTGATGCCAGGACACGAGCAGGGATTTCTCCAGAGGAAAGCGGTAGCGCGTGGTTCTGACTGTACCCCTGAAGTTATGAGCTGCCCATGACAGCAGCAGGCCGTCAGCACAGCGCAGGGCTGCCTCAGAGAGACCTCACATCTCACTGTTGCGAGCATTAGGAGTTCCCCTCTTACCACTCCTTCCGAAGGTCAGGGGTGTTCAGGATGATAGAGGCGATGCGGGCTCCGTTCAGGGGTGGGTTGGAGTACATGGGGCGGATGAGGATCTTCAGCTGTGATTCGACCCTCTTGGCTTCCTCTGCATCACTGCAGATCACCGTGAAGGCACCCGCACGCTCTCCTGAAAGACAGGCAATCAGGTCCCAGCCTCTGCCCTTGGATACCCAGGGCTGGGGCAGGACTTATCCAAATGCCACATAGCTTTAGTGGAGCCCTGTTCTCTAGAAGGGTCTCCACCAGCTCCCAGCAGGTCATCTCCCCAGTTGTTACTGCAGGATTAATGCAGGCAGCAGAAAGACACTGGCTGCTGACCCCCGGAGGCAGTGGGGTCCCTCCAGCAGCCTGGATGAAACAGTCTCCACACCACCTGCCCTACTCACCATACAGCCCCATGTTCTTGGCGTAGGACTGTGACAAGATGACATTGTTGCCCTGCTCGATGAAATACCGCACAGCCCAGGCATCCCGGTTGATGTCCCCGCTGGCAAAGCCCTGGTAGGCCATGTCAAAGTACACAAGGAGGTTCCGTTTCTGCCAGCAAAGAGGGGAGAGAGTGTCACAGGAGCTGACACCCCTCCAGGGAGCAGGGCAGTAGGCTGAAGAGAGCCATGCAGGCAGCAGGCTGCTCAACTGCAACTGTGCTCCTCCAGAGGTAGAATCATTCCCCTTTGTTTTCAACAGGGAAGGCAGCCCCAAACCCACAGCTATTCAACACCCATCAAAACAGCAGGTCAAGACCCTCCCAGTGCATTTATGGGATGTGCAGTCTGGCCCAGAAGGCAGGTGGATTCAGCAGTAATAAATTACTCCATTTCAGTGTCTCCTGTATTATCATTTTCCAGGAAAACCACCTGGGAACCCTTTGGGTAGGTGCCAGCCCTTCCCATGCCTCCAGGCAGATAACCCAGCTGCACTGCCCCTCGGTCAGGAGACCCACAACCATCTGTAGGCCCCAGAGGCCACTGTGGTTATCTACCAATTCTCAGAACACTACAAAGGCCAGGCATCCCCAACCCAAATTTCACTGGCTATGGCCTGGGGGAGCGGCAGGGAGGAAGATGAGAAGGATGAAGGAAGAACCTGCCTCTCTATCTGTTTCCAGGTGAAACTTGTGAGGAGACACCAGGCATGCGAAAGATCTTCCAGCATTTTTAATAGACCAGCACTGGGAGACCCTCTCCAGCTATCACAACTCACTCTTTCAACCCTGCTGCTCTCCTTTCAGGTCTCCCTACCCCAGCTTCCTGGGAAGGTGCCAGCAGAAAGTCTGACGGTCAGCTAGAAGCTTTATGGGTACATTTGTCTGGCTCCTGTCTTCTTCAGTACAGGAACATGACACCCATTCTGTCTTCAGTGAAGGGAGTAACCTTTAGCACAGTGAAGGACAGATAACCACCCATGAAAGCCCAGAGACATGATTCTCCCAGGAACAGCACAATACCCCTGGGACGCTCTCCTGCTCACCTTCACCATAGCTGCCAACTCCTTCCATTGCTCCTGCCGGGGATCCACCCCAGTGGGGTTGTGAGCACAAGCATGCAAGAGGATGATGCTCTTTTCTGGAATTTTCTAAGGAAGATGTTACAGAAAATGAATCATTAATGACATCTGAGCACTCTCCTCAGCAGCTGAGATGGGACTCTTGCCCTAGACAACTTAGACAAGCTCTGCAAGGCATCTAGCCTTCACTTGGTGCCTTCAGGCATCATATTAAAAAATGGTCAGAGTGATGGAGCACTTCTATGAAGAAAGGCTGAGAGAGTTGGGACGTTCAGCATGGAGAAGAGAAAGCTCTGGGGAGACGTTATTGCGGCCTTTCAGTACTTAAAGGGGGTTTATAAGAAAGACAGGGACAGACTTTTTAGCAGGGTCTGTTGAGATAGGACAAGGGGCAATGGTATTAAACTAAAAGAGGGTAGATTCAGACTGGATAGAAGGAAGAAATTTTTTATGAGGGTGTTGAAACACTGGAACAGGTTGCCCAGAGAGGTGGTAGATGCCCCATCCCTGGAAACATTCAAGGTCGGGTTGGACAGGGCTCTGAGCAACTTGATCTAGTTGAAGATGTCCCTGCTTATCGCAGGGGGGTTGGACTAGATGACCTTTAAAGGTCCCTTCTGACCCAAACTATTCTATGATTCTATGATATTTAGGCTAAAGCAAGATGATCACCCATCTCCCCACATCACGTCCCTGCTTCCAGGCAAGAAAGGCAACTCACGGAAATGTCATCCATGGCTCCAGAGAAGTCAAGGCTGCATGTCTTGGGGTCGTAGTAGCGGTAAGCCTGAAGTTGCAGGCCAGCATCACGGAAAATGGGTGTGTGATTGCCCCAGGACGGTTTGGGTAGATACACATCATGGCTAGACTTGAAGAACCGTTGCTGATCAAGAGAAAGACAGAGCATGCAAACAGGTTGAACAGATTCAAGCAGTTAGAAAACCCCAAAGAGCCCCAAAAACCATCTGGTCAAAAGATGTCCTTTCCTTCCCCCACCAGCCAGGGACTCACCAAAAAATTGGCTCCAATTCGCAGAGATCCAGTCCCAGAAATACCCTGCACAGTGACATACTGCAAGGGAAGAAACAAATACACGAGTCTGAGCAGCCACAGTATGATACAGAGAAAGCCCAGTCACTATGTCAGCATTGGCAGAAGGACATCTCTGCAACAACTCACTCAAACAGGGGCATGGGGCTGGAGGGAACTGCATGGGTCAGCAACTCCAGTTGCAGGGCAGGGAGTTGGGACCACTGGAAAGGTCAAATCCCCTCCTCAGGAAGGTCTATTTCACCCCAGCCTTCAGAGGAAGCAGTTATCCTTGGGTCTGGCCAGCTTGCAACTCAGAGGCATGAGTCCTGCCAGTCCTTCCACTTTTTCTGGGCACCCACGTACCAACGATGCATCAGACAGCACTGCCCACCCCCTGCTTCCCAGCTCGCTCCTTACCCGGCCACTCTTGAAAGCTTCACTGTTTTCACCCAGAGCCAGTTCTGCGGATGCCCGCGTGAAATCTGCTAGCCCTGCAATGGGCAAGTACTCCTTGTCCATCTTCTTGGATGCTATCACGGCCTCCGCCTGGGAAGGAGGACACACATTCAGCAAGGAAGGCATCACCATGGAGAGGATGGTGGACAGCTGAAGGTCGCTTCTCTTCACATTCGCTTGCTCAAGAGGGGCAAAGGTTGGTTTACAGGAGTTCCCCTTCAGAGATCAGGCCTAATTCAAAGCCAGGGCAGCAGTAAACATTTCAGGTGACACTCTGCTTTTACCACAGGGCAAGGTGCCCAGCGGCCATCAGAGCCCTCTGTGGGTGCCAGCGTCGGTATAGCAGAGCCAGGAAACCTGGTGCCAGAGGAGAGCACTTCCAGCCCGTTACAAGTCAGCACTGCTGCACAAGGACACATGCTTCTCTGCCCCAGCAGGAATTGTCCTGCAGGAAGGCAAGACTTGACTGTTACTGAAAGGCAGAGATTGGCTCCACATAGGGGGACATCCCAAAACCAGGTAGGGTAGCAAGCTCTTTGTAAGGCCTTGTCATGCTGGAAGAGTTATTGAACTAGATGGAGCAGGTTAAAAAAAAAAAAAAAAATCCCAGCCAATTTTGAAAGCAGCCTGTCTGAAAGCTAGCTCACCCAACCCTTAAACATGGTTCCCCCCAGCTTTGCTAATCTCTATTTCTTTCAAACAGATCCTGCAGCAGAAAGCAGTCCTAAAGTCCCTACTTAACACAGAATCAGAGAGTGGATGCAAGAACAGCAGACAAGGAGCCATGCTCAGGAAAAACGCAGTGATGGAGATATCTGGAGCACTCTGCGAACCCTATCCTTGCTCCCAGAGCGGGACAGACTCTGGCAGCATTCACATACCACCAGGAAACTGTTCCTGCGACACCACCCAGTCTCCCTGGTTGTGACCCAGCTGCAATATGTGCTGACACAGGCAGTGCAACGGCAAGGGATGGCTTTAAACACCACACTGATGAGAAACATGGACAACACATCCTCCCTGTGCCAAGGAGACCAACCAGTCAATATGTGTGTCAGCTGCCAGCTATTTAACAGCTTATTTCTACACTGAGCCCTGAAAGGCTCCATAATCCCCTCAAGGGCAGTGCCCACATCCAGCTCCCTGAGAGTTTTAGGCTGGCTTATGGAGAAACTGGTAACAAAGGCTCAGCAGAATTTTTAAGACTAATCCATTAAGGGAACAATGTCAGCTCTTTCCTCCCATGTGAGCTGGCCCAGGGAACATCAGACTATTCAAGAAACACCTTGAAGTTCAGAGGACAGGTGGGTTGGAGGGCTTGTGGAAGTCAGCAATGAATTAGATTTACCCGCATGGGAATAGGACACATATTCCCTGTTTTATCCCCTGCTACTTAACAACCAGCTCTGTTGCATCTCAAAAGCATCAGTACTGCTAAGGAAGACATCCAGGAACACTGTCTTGCTCTGTTAGAGACAAAGCTTACTCTAAGGACCAACAGGCGAACCTTGCCTACCTATAGGCCTTCCCCCTCCCTGACCCACCCCAGGGCACCTGACACCTGGATCTGGCTCTGCCCAGCAGCCAGCACCAGGCTCACCTTGCGGACACAGTTCAGGACATATGGCTTCCCATTGTCATCCCGGTATGCCCCCACACCCAGGTTCATCTTCTTGGAGTTGGTGTCACGCTTGAAAGCTTCTGTCACCCCCAGGATGGGGTCAGGGGGACCCATCTCCACATGGGACCACCATGAGCTGAAGGGAAAAAAAGAAGCTAAGAATTAGGCTTGAGAACTGGGCAGGGACGTGCACCAACACGGCTACAGAGAAAACCTCAAGGGAAATCTTGTCTTTAAACCACTGGAAAAGCTACAAGCAGAGAATTACCCGGGGGGGGAAAAAAACCCAACTCCATGCTCTATGATCTGGCACTGTATTTTACATTGCAGAATGGGCAAAGAGCCTCAGTTCACTGTGGCTGAAGATAACTGACCCCCCTCCAAGTCAGACCCCCCATGTGTAGAAATGGCCCTGCTTGCCTTATGTGCTAACACTAGAAAGGCCCCAGGAAACAAGCCTTAAACTCTTACGCTCTGTCCAAGTGCAGTCTCTTCACAGCCTACAGGCGGGATTGCATAGGTTAGTCCCCTCCAGGGAACCTCGGCCAGACCCAGGCAATTGCACGAAGCACGAATACGGAGCCTCTTCCAAACTCCTGGAAGGGCTCTTGTGCATGAAAACTAATCTGCTTTTCCCACAACATCAGCTGACCTAATGAAGATATTTCCCTTCCCGGCCCTACGAACTCTGCCTCACTTGAAGAGGGATGTCATAGCCAAATGCTGTTTTCTTGGAAATCACACATGACACTTTCTTCCCAGTGTGACAAGTGACAGGCTCTGATGTGAAGGCCCCTTCCCTTGCTGTCAAGCACGAAACCTCCCTGTGTCAGGAGGAGCTTTGCCCCCAACTCCCCAGCAGCCACTCTACAAACCACCTGCCTCTGCCCTGTTGGCAGGACATCCTGAAGACAGAGAGGCTCTCAATGTCAAGGGCAGACTAGACCATGCTATAAAAAGAAACCCGTTATTCTCCCTTTGGCCACAGCCTCTGTCCAGTCCCACGTCCAGGCTTTGCAGGCTTGTAGACAGTGCAAGAGAAGAGGCATGGTGGTTTTTAACCTGCCTGACAGTGGGCTGCAGCTGTAACAGCTCCCTCCTGAAGACAGGAGTCCTAAAGACGATGACTCCACACAGCTCTGAGCATCCCAACTCACAGCATCATGCAGGTGCCTACCCAGACCCCCGAGCTCAGTGGGGGACAAAGCACGCAGGACAAAGTAGATCGGGTTTATCTCCTCTGGGGCAGGATTCAGCCTTGATTGCTAAAGGAGAAGCTCCCACAGCTAATGCTGCCATGTATCAGCTTTACAAAGCTTTGCAGCCCAGGGAAGGCTGCCTCAGGTGAAGATAACAAGCTTTCCCAACACAGGAATGCCATCCTGGGGCTGGGTTTTGCCCCAGGCAATGCAGACAGCCTGGAGCCTCCTGCTGAGCGCTCAGTGTGGTGACAGATACAGCAGATCTGAAGGCAGCAGGGCCAGGTGGGTTAAGGAAGGTCTAGCGCTAGCGATCAGCAGAACTCACAAAATCATCTGCTCCTTCCACTCTGTCCCTGTTTTGAGTCCATTTAGACCCAGTTTACTCACTACATAGACATACTCTGCACTAGCATGTGTATGTAGATTGCATCTCATGGAGCCCCAAACATCATTTGCCCTCTTCAGACTTAACTGCTCTTCCCATCAGTACAGCATTTCCAAATAAAACCCCTCCATTTCTCCTCTGGACAGACTCTGTGGAAAAAAGGGCAGCAAACACATACAAGGCAGAGCCACCTTGGGTAGTTTAAAAATGGAAGATGCGCTTAGCATTTTCTAGACCACTAACAAGTGTTAATTACTTCTCCAGTTAAGTACAGGTTCAACTTAGAAAGGAGTATGAGTCAGTCATGCCATCAACACACACCCTCCAGAGGGACACAGGCTGCAGCCAGCAGGGAGGCAGCGGCTTGGGGAGCCAACCTGAGCAGGATCTGCAGAAGGGGCTGTCCGGGCAAAAACCTACTGCAGGTTCAGACAGCATGCGATGCAGCTTTGGAAAACCTCTCCCAACGCCTTCCTGGCAATGGAGGCAGGGGAAGAGAGAAACACACTCTGCATAGGAGTGTGTTCCTCTGCAGTTTACCTGAGCTATGATTCTTTTGGTATTGAGGGCTACAGGAGCCCAGCCATCTTTTTTGAAGAGCTGCTGCTTTGGAGACTGTGACAGCACCTTCTTTCTGCTGGGCTTTTCACCAAGTGGTTTACAGTGTTTGGGGTATTTAGGTCCCGATCCTGCAAACACTTAAGCAGGTCACTGGGCTCTGATATACTACTGCTACAATTAATGCTGATCCTGTGGGCATTTACCTAAGCTGCAGCACTCCAGAGAGTTAAGTACTTCTGTTATGACCTGGTCCTTCTATCAGCTTAAGGCAGCGAAGGGTAGGTTTAGGACTGATTTTCCGATTCTCAGCCTGAAAGTTTTGGGGGTGAAGGCCCGAGGAAGACTTCCCCTGCTGTTTCCATGGAGGAGAGCTTGCAGGGATACAGGAGAAAAAAGTCCAGGCTGAGTTGTCCAAACACATCAGGATACCCAAGAGATCACAGAGGCAAAGCTTTCTAGACAGGGGTTTTGGAGAAGAGATCTACTAGGGATCTGAGGCCACAAGTCCTAAAGCACCGTTACCCCTATGTTACCGTAATGTTGTTGTCTCTGCACTGCGTTATATTTTATTTTGAGCAATTAAAAGAGCACTGGTTTTGAATAAAGGTCAAAGTTATAAACTGCACATCTTCTCTGCCAGGCTGGAGGTATTTCAGTGCGGAAAACTAAACGAAGGCAAGTTTAAGTTGGGGTTGAACTACTGAGGGATACCCAATGTAAGCCAAAGAAAGCACATTTTCCAGCTACGGGACTTGAACACAGGTGGCCAAGTCAGAGTTTAGATGCTGAAGACACCTGGTATTCAAGTCATCTCTGTGTTCTCCAGCCAAGCTGGTCTTCTGAGCCAGTTTAATGCACAGCTGCAAGTGCAGTGTGACAGATGGGACAGGAGAAAGCAAAAAAATGCACGAGGAACTGTATAAACCAGCAACACCCTTCAAAAATGTATGTGGAACTTATGGCCCAAGCTGCAGAGACCCAAGAGCATGCTTATGGACTCAAGCCAAGCCCAGAAAGCAACTTTTCCTCTAGGTAAGCAAGCCTTTATAAGTCCAGTGAAGCTTTCCATTGTGAACAGGCCAATCCACATCCCCTGAGGTAACAGCCACATAAGATACTGGATTTCAAAACCTCTGCCAAAGCCCCTACAGCAGTTCTGCAAGCCAGAGCAGAGCAGAGGGGCCAAAGGCAAGGCTGGCCGGATACCACAGCTAAAGCAAATATTTACACAAGAACAATGCCAACAGGCTACTAAGGTCCTTTCAAGCCTAAAAATTCATTGCCCCAGTCAGCTGCTTCAAGTCAAGCCTCCCACCAAGAAAAGCATTTAAAATAGCTGTCTGGTGATACATCAGAGCACCAGACTGAGTTATCACCTTAATTAGCATTTGTGTGTCAAGGGAGCCATTTTAACAATTTCCTATCTCTTTTCCTCTGTCCTGATTTCAGAAAGACCATTCCCAGCACAGAGCAACTGTAACAGCTTGGAGCACCACATGAAGTTGCTGAAGATAAGGAAACAGAAAACTGCTGATCACTGCTTGGCATCCCCTATCGCGGGATAACAAGCCACTCAGGAAACAACTCAGGGCTGTGCATAAAGGCTCTTTACTTACAAAAGGGATGGTCTGCTTCTCTTTTAGGTAACCTCAGTTCAATTTGGTAATTTATAGTTTGCTGTATAAACAAGCTTGAGAAAAGCAAAGCTATTGCCAGCAGGTTTGCATACCTTTCACAGGTCTGCTGCAGTCCAAGGGCAGAAACCACAAGTTCTAGATACCTGCTCCTCCGTACCTGCTGAGGAGAGCTAGAAAGCTGCCTCAGAAGAAGCAGGGGCTGGGATCATTCATCTCACAAGGCAGCAAGGGGCCACACTGGACAGAACAGGGTTAATCAATACCTACTAGCCTTCTTTACTGGCTGGAATGGGTAAATAAAAACCCACTGCTTTCCTGCACTGACAAGGGCTGGGAGCTGTTCCTCAAAGCTTCCCAAGCCAGCGCAGGCCAGGAGTCAAAGGGCTCTGGACAACAGCAAGGCCTTGCCCAGATCCCTCTGCACGCTCTGCTTCTCAGCCACCTGGTCACAGTGGTGTTCCCAGCCAGCGTCCTATGGCTCTCACATCAGCTATACTTTGTGGAGCTGCTTCTGGGCTCTTCACAGGGATCCAGCTGCACCCTGTATCCTTCTATCCATCCCTCTGCTGGCTTCGGTGAGAGCAGAGTCCAGAGCTGCCAGCGCAGAACTGGTCCTCACAGAAACACCCTCACTCCCATCCCACTCACACCAGGTTTCGCACACCTGAAGGTGTGGCTCTAGCACAGGCAGCACTGCACACTGGCAGCACCACCCCAGCCCCATTTCATGGTGCATGGGGTCGCTGTAGACCCACCGCACAGTGCATGATTCCCAGGCCCCTTCCACGGTGCACGGGGTCCCTTTGGTCCCACTACGTGGTGCATGCCAGACAGCGAGACCCCAACCCCATTTCACAGTGCATGGGGTCCCCCTGGCCGCATTGCACAATGCACACCGACAGCAGCACCCCAGCCCCACTTCACAGCACACGGGGTCCCTCGTGCCCTCTTGCACAGTGCACACCACCAACAGCACCCCAGGCCCGCTTCTCGGTGCACAGGGTCCCCCCGGCCCCGTGCGCACCAGCACCCCGCCCCCGGTGCACGCGCGCGCGCGCGCGCGCCACGCCGCCGCGTGCCCACGCGCCCTCCACGGCGGTTCCTCAAGGGCAGGCTAGGGGCGCCGGGCCCGGCCGCAGCCAATCAGAGCGCGAGGAGGCGCCGCGCGCCCCCCCGACTCGCCGCGTCCCCCAGCCAATCCGCGCGCCGTTCCCCCGGCAATCCCCTTCCCCACCGCGACGTCACCGGCGGCGCCTACGGGCTCCACGGAGGGACAGGCTTCCTCCTCGCGAAGGGCCCGCTCCCCGCAGCCCCCCACCCCGCCTCGCCTCACAGGGGCGCCCGGCAACGGGCCCGGCGGCGGCGCGGCGGCCGGCGGCGGGAAAGCCCCTCCGCCGGTACCGGAGGGCAGCCCCGAGGGCTGAGCCGCCCCTCAGCCCTCACCTGGCGCGGGCGGCGGCGAGGCGCGGGGCAGCGAGGAGCCGGCGGGTGTGCAGGAGAGCCATGGCGGCGGCGGCGGCGAGCGGGCTGGCGAGCGCACACCTCACACCGCGGCCACCGGGCTCGCGCCCCGCCCCACGCATGCACCGCCCCGCGCCGGACGGCTCCGACGCCCGCCCCCTGGCGGCAGGGAGGTCTCACTGCAGCCGCGCCTCCCGCCCGGTCCTGCGCTGTACTGGGCTATACTGGGCCATCTTGTACGAGGCTGTACTGGGCTGTGTGGGGACATAGAGGACTGTACTGCACCACAATAGGCTGTACAGCGCTGTATTGGGCTGTGCTTAGCTGTACAGGACTGTACAGCACCATATCGGGCTATACAAGTCTGTACAGGGCCACACTGGGCTGTATGGGGCTATACAGGACTGTAATTAACCACACTGGGCTGTACAGGACTGTAATTCACCATACTGGGCTGTACTTCACCATAGAGAAGAGGAGGCTGAGGGGAGACCTTCTCGCTCTCTACAACTACCTGAAAGGAGGTTGTAGTGAGCTGGGTGTTGGTCTCTTCTCCCAAGTAGCTAGCGGATAGGATGAGAGGAAATGGCCTCAAGCTGCATCAGGGGAGGTTTAGATTGGATATTAGGAAAAGTTTCTTCACGGAAAGGGTAGTCAAGCATTGGAACAGGCTGCCCAGAGAGGTGTGTCTGGGTGTCACCATCCCTGGAAGTGTTCAAACAACAGGTAGACATGGCACTTTGGGACATGGTTTAGTGGACATGGTGGTGTTGGGTTGATGGTTGGACTGATGATCGTAGAGATCCTTTCTAACCTTAATGATTCCTAGCTTTTACTTTCATTAGAAAACAATCCAGCTACCAAGCCAGGAAACATGAAATTGCTACTCTACCCTTAATTGGTTTAGTGGTAGGCTTGGTAGTGTTAGGTTAATAGTTGGACTGGATGATCTTAAAGGTCTTTTCCAACCTAACTGATTCTATGATTCTATATGGGACTGTACTGAGCCATACAGGGCTGTACTGGGCTGTGCTTAGCCATATAGGGCCACACAGATCTGTACAGGGCAGTATTGGGCCACACTGGGCTGCATAGGGCTGTACGGGGTCTTGCTGGGCTGTACTTGGCCATATGGGGCTGTACAGGGCTATGCAGGACTGTATGGAGCCATACAGGGCTGTATAGGACTGTACTGTACCACATTGGGCTGTACAGGACTGTACTGCAGGATACCAGGCTGTATAGGACTGTACTGGGCTGTACCTGGCCATATAGGACTATATTGCACCATACTTGGGCTATACGTGGCTGAACTGGGCCATACTGGGCAGTACAGGGGCTGCCCCCCCACTCCCACCCAGCACTGCACTCACCCCCACACACACACACGCTTGCACCCTGCTCCCACTGATGCCCCTGACACCCGTGGGGGGGCTCCCCTGGCACACGGCCGTCCCCCAGCACCCACCCCGGTGCCAGGCCACTGGGTGGGGGGGACCAGGGTGCCCCCCCCCCCCCCCCCCACTGGTGGAAAGGTGGCATTGCGACTCTTAAACTGGGGAGGGGGCAGGGCCACAACCCCTGGGATGTCCCTGAGGCTTTGCCAGGGTCTGGGAGGGGTAACTGGGAGTTACTGGGGCATGTGCTGTCCCAGAGATCACCAAGCTGGGGACATCAGCGTCCCCAGCCTGCCTACCTTCTGCTCCCCAGGGATTTTCCAACTTCCCTCCCCCCCCCCCCCAATTCTATAGGGGCTTTCCAAAAAGCTCTGACTCCCTCCCCCACCCAGCAGCTGTGTCCCCACTGGGGCTGGGGTGGGCGTCCCACCTCTTCCTGTGGGACAGGGAAAGAGGGGCTCCGGTCTAGCAGTACTTGAATTTATTTGTAAACTGTTCTTTGGTAAACGATAGAAACACAAGAAGAGACCAAACAAAGGACACCCCCCCAAAAAAAAAAAAAAAAAAATTAAAGCAACCAGGCAGATGGGGTTAAAAAAAAAAAAAATCACCCCCAAACTGGTATTTTAACGACCTACAGCAAACCCAGGAGCTGTGGGGGGGACCATGGAGGGGTGGTGGTGGGAGCTGAAGCCCGGGGGCTCAG
Source organism: Pelecanus crispus (assembly GCF_030463565.1). Lineage (NCBI taxonomy): Eukaryota > Metazoa > Chordata > Aves > Pelecaniformes > Pelecanidae > Pelecanus > Pelecanus crispus. The sequence continues at coordinate 26,386,424 of NC_134650.1, forward strand.
CACCCACCACCCCCCCACCAGCACTGCAGTGGTGGGTGCTCCGCCATTGTGCTCATTTTCAGGGAGGAGGAGGAGTGCGGGGTGGTGGTAGGGTTCCTACATGGGGGGCTCGTTGCAGAGCACGATCTCCAGTTCCTTGCGGTAGAGTTTGCCCCCATCGGAGAGGTTCATGATGCTCTTCCGGTAGTTGGTGAGCTGCTGGATGTTCATCTCCTGCAAGGAACAGGGTGTGGTGGAGCTGGATACCCTGTTTCTCCCTGGGGGGCACCCCCAGGCTAGGACACTCCTTCCCCAGCTCCAGTGCAGCCTCCCATGGGGACACAAGGTTGGCATCTGGACCAGCATCTCTCCTGGTCCCCAAGGAGCAGGGACACAGGGGGTGGAAGATGCTGCTGGAGAGGGAAGGAGGCACAAGGGGAGGTCTGGGGGAGCACCCAGGCTCCGTCCCCCACTTACTCTTCCCCACTTACTTTCTTATTCTTCTCATACAGGTCTTTCAAAAGTGCATCCAGCTCGTTCTCATCAATGAAGCCGCTCCCATCCTGGATAACGAGGGAGGGACGTCAGCAGGGGGAAGGACACAAGCCCCACAACTCTTACCCAGCACAGCCAGGGGTAAACCCAGCACTCACACCCCAAATCAGAGTGGGGAATTGACCCAACTGAAAACACGTGGGTTGGTTTGGGGTTTTGTTTGTTGTGGTTTTTCCCCCCCGCTCCTGCCGAGTTATATTTATTTGGGGTGGTTTCCCTACCTTGTCATAGAAGGCGAAGATGGCGTTGAACTCCTCTGAGGACAGCTTCATCCCCTGGGCAGCGGCAAGGGACACCGGAGTGTGAGGGAGGGGATGGAGGCGCAAGCAGGGAATAGGAATGTTTTTATTTATTATTTTTATTTTACCTGAAACTTCAGAAGGAAGTTTTCTTGCACAGGCAAAAGTCTGAAAAAGAAGGCAGGGATGACCAGGGAGCAGCCAGGAAAAGACACTTTAAATCACAATGACTTTTCCCTTAGAAACATGAGCAAATTAAAGAGGAAAACTGTTTTCCTCGGAAGATGGAGCAGACTCTTCCTAGACACAAGTGTTTCAGGGTGTCTTTCCCTCCCCACTGCTTCCTTCTCACTGCTCATGACCTTACCGGGACATCTCTGAGAGGCCCAGCTTCCCATCGCCATTCATGTCGAACATCCGCAGCTGCCGGGACACAAGCAGCACCTGGTCACCCATCGCCTCCTCCTCCCCTCCCTCCCACCCACTGCGGGGTGGCAAGACCCCCCAGGGGGGACTGCCCTACCCCAGGAGAGCCGTGGTCCCCCAGGAGCAGCCCGGAGGTCCCACTTACAATGGTCTGCGTGTACTCCTGCAGCTTGGGCTCATCATAAGGCCGGTTCGCCTTCTTCAGCAGGTCCGACAAGAAGCCCTGGAAGGAGAGGGCTTTGCTGGCTGTCCCCATCCCTGGCTGTCCCCATCCCCGGCTGTCCCCATCCCCGGCTGTCCCAGCAGGGATCCATCCCAGCCCGCCCCGCAGCCCACCTTAAGCTCGTTGGCTTCAATGTAGCCACTGCGGTCTGTGTCGTACCTCCGCCAAGCCTGCAAAGCAGCCACTGCGAACATTAGCATGGGCTTGCACCCCACGTTTCCCCCCACTGACATGTGTGTACCCTCATAACACCCCACCTGCAGCATCCCCTGCCACCCTAGCAGAGAGGGGTCATTTCACAGCTCTGATCTCTGCTCGTGGTGGCCTCACCGGTGCCACGTGCTCTCCTCTGGGGCTCGATGCTCTCCAAGGCCCCCTTTTGTTTAGCCCCATACCAAGAGTTCAAGCGCTATTATCCTTGCCCCAGCGTGCGAGGCAAGGCTTTAATATTTGATTGCATCCCACAATTAAGCAATAGCCTCCGCTGACCCCTCCTTGTGCAACAGGGTGCTCCTCTTTCATCCATTGCCTCCACCTTGGCTTCATTTTCCAAGCACAAGCTCTCCCCCCCTTGGGATGCTGCACATTCCTCTCCATCCCCAGCTGTGTTTCGGTCCCCATCGGGAACTTCTCTCCTGCCCTGCAGATGGGTTTCACCCCATGTCTGGGCACAGCAAGGTTTTGGGGTGGCCCAGAGCCACATCCAGCAGCATTGTCTGCTTCAGCACATCCCTTGGGCACTAAGGGCTGACCACCTCTGAAGGGGAATTTACAGAAACAGCTCCAAATCTCCACAGCTCACCCCACCTGGGGACCAGGACGAGGTGCCCGGCTGCCCTGAGAGGTGCCCAAGGAGCGCGGAGGACTGGGAAAACTCATCACACTCCTGCTCTCCCCCCAAAACCAGCACCATCCACACTAGGATGCCCCACCCTGCCTCCTGATGCTGAGTTAAAGCCAACAGTTTGGGGGAGACTAGGGAAGTTTGGGCAATGCCAGCTCCCAACTGTTTTTCTGTGGTGGAAGCGGGCACCGAATCCCACAGGGAGCCTCAGCACAGCCCGCCCCGCTCACCTCCATGAACTCCGAGCTGGAGCCCACGTGTTGGCGGAAACACAGCAAGAAATTCTCCTCTGTGGGCAGGATCTGGGCGAGCTGCAGGGAACACAAGCATCAGGGGGGAACATGAGTGTCAGGGGAGGACTGTGAGCATCCCAGTGGTCTGCAGGGTCAGCACCACTTACCTCTGCCATCTCAATTTTGCCATCTGCGTTTTTGTCATACTTGTGCATGAACTCCTTCATCTTATCACCCAAGTTATCGTTCTTGGAGTCCTGCCAGCAAGGAGAGGGGATGGGAGTGTTTAAGCCCCTGTGCCAGTGTCCCCCGCTTCCCTCACCACTGGGAGCCGGCAAAACCTGAGCTGCCCTGGTCCTGCTTGTCGGTGCCATTCCCAAACAGGGCTGACATGAGCCTGAACCCTCTGGCAGGAGGGAAAGGAGGAAGGGGGGAGTAAATCCAGGAGAGGCCCTTACCACACCCGCCCCCTTCCTTGCGCTTTCCAGCTCCTGGAAGAAGTTTTCCAACTCTTTGCCTTCGATGTAGCCATTTCCTAGGGAAGGAAAAAAATGCAGTAAGAACCCCCAGTGTCAGAGGGTAGGAGGCGAGGGAGGGATGCTCCTGGGGGATGCAGCGCTTGTCCCCCTCTGCGTGGTGACATGGCTCTGAGGCAACTGCAGCAGCAAAGAAATGCTGGCTGATGCTGAGTGTTATACAAACCCAGTGATGCCTGAATTTGCAGAGAGCTGGAGTCCCCTGTGTTGTAGCAAGGGAGAGGGGGCATAGCCCTGGGCTTGTCCCCTGCACCTGCTTGTAGGGCATGGGGGGTTTTGTCCCCATCCCCAGGGGCTTTGTCCCCATCCCAGTGTTTGCTGCATTTTCTGTATCTGATACTTTAACTGGGTGGTTTAATTAAACCTTTCCTTCCTGAGCACCCGCAACCAGGACTGTCTCCTCTCAACCCACGGCAGGGGCCAGCAAGGGTAAACAGGGAATGGAGAGGCACCTGGCACAGCATCACCCCCGGGTGTAGGATTAGCCCTGGGGATGGGGTCAGCCCCCAGGGCAGGGAGCCCAGTGCTGGTCTCCAAGGTGACTGGGGGTTCAGAAAGGTCCCTGTCCCATGTACACCCCCTGCCCCTGCCGATATCTGTGCTGAGATGTGGTTCCTACAGAACACAGGGTATCCACAGCCCTTCCCTGCCTGCAGGATGCTCAGCAGCAGGACAACTCCATCACAACATAACCATGCATCGCTGCCTCAGCAGTGGTGCTTGGTGACTTCGAGGGGGTGACTGGTGTGCCCCAAAGCAGTGGGGTCATGCCACAGCCAGGGGACTGCAGCAAGGACACTGGCTCTGCAGTGCTGCCAGAAATCCTTCCTCCCAACAACATCTGGGCACAGCTGGGGGATGCTGCCCTTTCCTCCAAAGTGCCTAACCAAGGGATAGCCAGGGCTGTTCCTCTTGGGCATTCCCCCAAAACGTCTCTCCCTATTCAGCTTTCAGAGGCTTGGACCGCAATGCCCTGCTCTGTGCTGCCTCCAGCATCATCACCTGCAGGCTCCCCGGCAGCATCTCCTCCCTGCTGCAACATGGAGGCTGGGAATAACCCATCCACATCCTGGCTGGAAGCGCCTGTGGAAGTCCCAGGGCACCTTCCTTGCTGACAGCCACATCCTGACAGATAGGCAGCATCCCTCCCAGGAGGGGATGAGGGGTTCAGGCAGTGCCGGGGTGAGCCATAGAGGGGCTTGGCTTTCCACTGCCCTTCCCAGGGGCTTTGTTTTTGTGGGTGCAGGAGAGCCCCAAGCTCCTTTGAATTCAGTTGGAAAAAAAAAAATCAGCAAGAGTTTTGAGCCGGGAAAAAGAACACCACCAAGAAAAGCCATGGCTGATAGCTTGGTTTCCCCCAGGCAGCAGCTTGGACAGGTCTGATACATGTCTGCAGAGTGGCGGTGTGTGGAGCAACACAGAAAATCCCCTCTGGAGAGCCACAGCTGGTCCGTGTGGCTGCACCAGCATCCCCGGAGCCTCCCTGTGCTGCAGAGCCATGGGACAGCCATGGCTGGCAAAGTGAGGACATCAAAGACACTCAAGGGGACACCTCCAGGGCATGAGGAAACAGCTAAAAGCCCCATTGGAGGGGTTTAAGTGCAGAGAAGAGCATGGGTGAGACAGCCCTGTCCACAGGGGGATGAACCCCAGGTCCCTCCATCACCCCATGCCCATTGGTGGAGAGAAGCAGCCGGGGCTGTTGGAACTCCCATCCGGTGTGACTGAGCATCATCCTCATCAAGGCCACCATCTCCCCTGCTACCTGAGTCCCTCCTCTGCTAGGCACCTGCTGTGCTGCAGCCCAACATCCTTGCCCTGCCCAGGGGCCACAGGCCATGCTGGATCCATGCCTGCCCCTGTGCTTTGGAGATGACAGAGCACATCCAAGGGTGCAGTGGGATGTGCTGCAAGAAGGCAGCTTGACACCCACACCAGGAGCTGCCCACTCCCACTGGGGTGCAACTGTCCCACCTTCACCAACCCCCAGCTACTCCAGTGCCAGCTCCAGCGGTGACAGGATCAGCAGTGCCTGTGTCCCCGGCACTGCGGGAGCTGCAGGAGGGGCCCTGATGGTGCAGCCAGGAGGGCATCCAGCGCAGGCTGAGCTCCAGCAGCGCAGCCAGGGATGCTACATGGCGCAGTTCCCAGGAGGGTTTTGGTCCCCAAACCTCCCCCCAGCGACAGGAGACCCAGGGAAGGGTGAGAGCTTTCCCTTGGGCTGCTCTTCCCAGTGGGCTGAGGCTCCTGCACCACACCATGGTGCTGAAGTAAACTATTTTCCCACCAAGACGATGCTGCTTTTTGCCTTCCCCATTCCCTCCCCCACCCCTTTTTGCCTCCCCCCCCCCCCCCTTTTTGGGGCTGGCAATGATGGGGACCAGGGGTGGCATGCCCAGCTGTGACTCCATGGGGATGTGAAGTCCCCACTTGGGACACAGCCACTGCCACAGCATCCCTAGGGAGAGGTTTTATGGAGCTGGGGAGCAGGTGGAGAGGGACCAAGCACTCCAGCCATGGAGGGGCCATTCCTCACCCCACTTCAGGCAAGAGACACCCCCTCTGTCACCCCCCCACCTCCCTGGGGCCAGGCTGGTGGCCATGCTGCCCCCACACCTCCAGGCAACCCAGGTGCCAGGGATGGGCCACAGCAAAAGCAGGGGGGATGGAGGGGGCAGAGGGTGGGCAAGGGTTTCCCCGGGAAGGGCAGGATCCCCCAGCCAGCATCCAGAGGCCACACCAGCCCTGAGCAAACCCCAGCCCTCAGGGGACCTGGCACCTGGGGACCATGCAAAGAAGACCTGGGGCACCCCTGGTCTCAATGTCCCACGGGCTGGGGGCTCCAAGCAGGGTCCGGGGCTGGGACTCCCCATCCTTTCCCGACAGGGAGGTCCTGGGGGACCGATCATCTCCCCGATCCCAGAGCTCACCACGATGGGGCTGCACTCCGGGATCTCTCCATCACCCCAGGGGCTCTCCATTTCCCCCGGCTGCAGTGGCTCTACCTCCTCCTCTGGACTCCCCGCGACGGGATGCCCGGGGACTCTCCATCATCCCCCCCGCCCCGCGCTCCCGGGGGTGCTCAGCCCGGTGCCCTCTCCGCCGGTTTTGTGGGGGGTGACGGCGGGTTCCCCGCGTCCCGGGACTGACCGTCCGCGTCGAAGTGTCGCCAGACGTCGAGGAACTGGGAGGCGGTGAGCTCGGCCAGGTGGAGGTGCGGGGCCTGCTGCGGGCCGGCCATCTCCCGCTGCCGCCGCCGCCGCCGCTGCCGCCGCCGCCCGCCCGCCGCCGCCTTTTATACCCGCCGGCACCGGCACCGGCGCCGCCCGCCGCCGGCAGGGGGCGCCGCTGCCCCGGGACACCGGCCCGGCACGGGGCGGGCAGCGGGACACCGGGACACGGGGGAGCTGGACCGGGACACCGGGACACCGGCACCGCGGGGCGGGGACCGGGACACCGGGACACTGGGGAGGTGTCCCGGGACACCGAGACACCGGCACCGCGGGGGGGGGGGGACACCGGGACACCGAGGAGGGACCGGGACACCGAGACACCAGCACCGCGGGGGGGGGGGGGGGGGGGACACCGGGACACCGAGGGGGGACCGGGACACCCGGACACCGGCACACCGGGACCGGCGGGGGCAGCACTGAGCACCGTGGGGGACAGCCCTCGCTCTGCCACTTGTCCCTGCCTCGTCACCTATCCCTGCCCTATGTCACTTGCCCTGCCTGATGTCACCTACCCCTGCCCTGTGCCACCCACCCCTGCCCCATGCGACCTATCCCTGCCCTATGTCACCTGCCCCGCCTAATGTCACCTACCCCTGTCCTGACACCTAGTCCTGCCTTGTCACCCTGCCCTGGCCTGCCACCTCCTCCTGCCTGTCACTGCATCCCTTCCCCAAGTCCCTGCATCTCTTCCTGTGCCACCCGACCCTACCCCTGCCACTGCATCCCTGCCCGGTGTCACCACATCTGTGCGCCTTGTTGCTGCTCCGCTGCCTTGCTGGGCTCCTGATGGAAGCTTCACAGCTCATGATTTGCTGGTCCCCATGAGAGGAGCAGGACTGAGGCAGCCCCAGTGCCACCGCCACTGCGATGGCTGCAGTGGGGCCATCACCTGTGACCCGTGGCTGGGGCGAGGACGCAAAACCTGGACACTGTGCCCGTTTTTCAGAGGAAAAAACAAGGAACCGTCGGATCAAGGCTTTGCCATCCCTGATGGAGGGAGTCTCCTTGGAGGGATGGGAGTGATGCTCACCCCAAACAGCAACGCTTCTCACCCTGGCTCCCCTTGCTGCCTGCCAGCTCATCGGGGGATTTTCTTTTCCCAAGTTTTCCCAAATGGCAGGGAAATTTCCAGGCCCAAACAAACAGCCACACATGGGGTTTGTCACTGGCTCCAGAGCAGCCTGCCCAGGGGAAGCGTTGCCATGACTACAGGGGAAAAAAAAATATAATTCAGATCAGTGAGAAGGCTTGGCCGATACAAGTGCTTAATTAAAGATGAGAAGAAGGCAGAAAAGTTCAGATGTGCGCAGAGCACGGATGTAATGGGTGGCAAGCAGCTGCAGGGAATCATCGGGGGAGTGCCCATCCTGCCGGGTGCCAGTGCATCTTGTTTTTGTCTCTTGGCTGGGAGAAAAGGGGATGCGAGGTGCTCCCCCCGAATCACAGGGGGAGCAGGCTTGGGGACTGGAGGAGCTCAGTGCAATGGAGATGGCCCCAAGCACGGCTTTAATGCTGTGGGAAGCTGGGGCAGGGCAGGACGCCAGACTCTGGGCATGGGAAGGGAGATGCTGCACCAGCATCCCATAAGGAGAGCCATGCTGGGACACAGAGCAGTGGGATGGCCTTCTCCTCCTCCCTGCTGCACAAGGCAGCCTTCAAGCACACACAGAGACACTGAAGGGTGTCCTAGGTATTCAGTTCACGTTTCCTGGTGTCTGGCATGGAGATGAGTCCCAAAAAAAGCTTCCTTTTCCCATTATTGGAGCACAATTTTTCCCCAGCAGAGCCCACTGCTTTTCTGTCCCCCTCCCTCCAGAGCAAAGTTTTCCTGGGGGCTGAGAGCGGACACTTGCTGTCTCCACAGGGCTGCGCTTAGGGATGTGTCCCCAGGTGTGCCTGGGCTGGGGGGAGAATGGGCACAGGGGAACACAGTCCCCAGCACTGGTCCATCATCTGCTCCGTGGGGAGCAGAGCCCCAGCCCATAGAGGGGATGGCTCTGGGTCAACAGCCCAGCACTGTCACGCTGCTCCAGGGCACCCACCTCTCTGCTGATGAAGACCAGAGGCTGCTCCAAGTTGGCACCTGGGAGCAAAATTGGGGCTCCAGCAGTGCCCTGAACGCACTCCCCACCATTCCTGGGGAAACACTTCCTCGAGCTGCCTCTGCAAAGCACCTGGCAGGGCAAGAAGAACTCATCACTCCAGGAAGGAGTTTGCTAAGATTGAGAAAAAAGAGTTTTAGAGAGCAGGCTGTAAAGCTTCAGTTGAGGAAAGCAAGCAGTGGTTGTTTTTCTGTTTAAAGCCATCTCCCAGCATGGGTGTCCAGGATCTGGGCATGGCATGAGAGTATGTCCCCTCTGCAGGAGAAAAAGCTGGATGGTCCCCTCCCGCCTTCACCAATGTTCTGGCTCTTAAACCAACTCCTCTCTGAAAGTGCCATGAGATTTTGGAAATAACAGACCATCACGCTGCTTACAGAGTCAGGCTTTAATTCAGCAACGAACTGAGATCAGCCAACTGCCATGACCTGCACCGGTCCCTCTTGCTCCACATATTCAGCTGGCAGAGAGGAGTTTAATTCTTTCTAGCATACAAAATCCTTGCAGTGAAGACCTAAAGCTTTTGGACAAAAATAACCCCACCATAGCAGAAACCCCTTAATTCAACTGCAGTTTTTTCAGTAAAGAGAAATTTCTAAGGGAATTTTGATAACTTGAAGGCAAAGCATATGTTCAGCTGCTGAGCTGAGACAGAGAGCACATTTTTTAAAAGCTTTTTTATTTACTTTTATGTAGAAAAGAGTGCAAACAGCAAATCTCATGTAAAAGAAAGAGTCTGGGAACTGAGCCTTGCAAAGGAAACAGGGCGGATCACACAATCAGATTTTTTTTTTTTGAGGTTGCAGGGTGTTTCTCAGATAACAGTGGAGATCTCTACTTAAAAACTCATGATATGGTCCAGCCAAGGGTTGTATCAGAGATTTCTTGTCTTGACATCACACTTTTATGTGAATCACACATGAGGGCATCAATATAACATCTCCATCTTCTCCAACGGACTGGAAGCAGCAGGACCCCATGACCTGAAAAGTTTTCTCTGGACTGATGAGCAAGGAAAAGGAAAGGGCTGGCACAAAGGATGGGCCAGACTGGCTCATGAAACCATGGCTGTAAGAGTAAAGGAGGTGCTGTGCCAGTTCTGCCATGCACTAACACAGGTCTTCCATGGGTGCCCCTGCCATGGGCACTGCAGCATGGGACTGCCTGTGCTGGTGGCATTCACTTCCCAGGCAGCACCTGAACTCATTGCTAACCATAGCACTGAAAAAGCCACAATCAGTCACACAATTTGGGGTTCTCTTTTTCTACTTGCTAGCGTTTTTTTTTAGCTTTCCATGCATCTTCCAGCTTATCCTTATGACCATAATAGCCTACATTTCAAAAATAGATAAGTGGTATAGAGTACAGGAGTGAAAGGAAGCTGAGGTTGTGTTACGATCTACTCATTTCAGCCGTGGACATTGCCAGAAAGCACTAAGAGAACAAAATAAAAGGCACAGGATTCAGCAACAGAAGTGTGCCATGTCCCACAGGATGTCCAGTGAGCAGCATCAAGGTAACCGCATCCTACTTCTGGTGCAAACGACTTGTTGCACTGATACCACTGCAGCCCATCATAGCTTTCAGCTGCTCAAAAGTTAGTTGAGATCCTTTGGTTCTTGGTATTTTTTCATCTGAGAGTTGCTCAGCCTAGTGGGATCAGTAAGAAATACCTGTGCAAAGTGCTGGTCAAATGTTGGTCCTAATTATCCTGAGCTTTGAGCCTGGGTGCTCTCATCCCCCAGGGCTGTCCCCCAGCCTGGAGGGTTGGATGCAGGGGGTACAGCTACGCGACTCTTTCCTTTCTAACCAGTGGTACTCTCACAGCAAACAAAACCACTGTTTTCAGGATCACAGCAGGTTTTATTTCCTCCCAGTTTCTTTCTCACACATCTTCCCCCACTTGCATCATTGTATTTCAGCCTTTTGAAACTCAGCAGCAGGAAAAAAAAAAAATTAATTAAAAGCAACTCCAAAACCAGACGAATTCACTCGTTAATTGTATTCTCCCTCTCTCCCAAAGCGTGAGCAAGATCCCTTCCAAAGTGCCCAAGGCATTTTCCCCTCTTGTCATTTACAGGGACAAAAATCGGGATGTTCATGCAGAGTTTGAGCCATCCCAGTCAACCTTGGACAGCAGAAAGAAGAGCCCTCAACTGTAAGAGGGCTCAAATGTTATGTAGAAAATATTTCTTTTAAAACAGGCATAATTTGCCAAAGATTTAGTTGCATGGTGATTTTCAGATTAAGTTTTAAGTTGTATGTAAGTTGTATTCAGATACAAGTGCATGGTCTGGGTCTCACACTCTACCTCTGGTACAGCTGGAGAGAGGAGCACACCCAGCCTACTGAAAGCAGGTGCTGCTGCCAAGCTCCTCATCATCTCAAGCCTGGGTTGAGAAGTACCAGCACAACAGCAGGTTTTTTGGATGCTTCCCTTCACATTGCAGTCCAGCCTGACTCTGATTAATTAATGGAGTCTGCTGAAATCCCAGCTTTAGCTACTCTGGCTGCTCTCTAGCTACAGCTAGCTGCACAGCTGTCTTCCACTTGCAGTTGAGAGACTTTGTATTTACCAAGTATTAATTAGATGAATATGAAGCACCATTTTTCTAGGCAGGGGAAATTATCTGCTCCCTCTCTGCCCTGTAACAAGCTCATATTGGGACAAGTCTGAAAAGGGAGCAGGTAAAAGTGGTTCTTTCTTGCTCTGCACATCTGCCACTTTTCATATTTCACTGCTTTTGCTGCCACCATTGATGAGCAATTCACTCCTGCTAGACCTGAAAAGGCAACATCCGTGTAGAAGAAGGAGCTGGATGGAGTCTCTCCCTTTGCATATTACCATCAAAGCCAGTCTCTGAGACTGTCTTGACAATCAGGCCCACCAAATGGAAAGAGCTGCTGTCTCAGAGGACTCTTCCAAGTGCCAGGAGCTGCTGAACAAGTGACTTGTCCAGTAGAGCGCAGGCAATGAATTCTCCCCCTCCAGAAGTCCTCAAGACCAGGCTGGGCAGATGTTTGTCAGGACTGAACACAGGTAACCCTGGCCAGGGAAGAGAAGGGGATGGGGTGGCCACCCCAAGATCTCTCCCACACCTGAAATGCTACCTTTTCATGAAGGATATGCACAGCACAACTCTGTTCCTCCTGGTGGCAACACCTGCACCATTAGTAATACAGCAGCTGACACCAGTAATTGCAGCACAAAGGGCTTCAAGCAAATACCCATCCAGAAAAAACTCACCAGGCCACAACATCCTTTTGTGCCTGGAGCTAAAGACATGTCATGGAAGGCTGAAGTGTGCAACCGAGGGCGAGTGTCAATGGTAAAAAATTAATCAGCTAAATTTAGGAAGGCAGACTGGGAGCTCTCCATGACCAGTTGGGTGTCTTCAGTTCAGACCACTGTCAACTGAAAACATTTAGCTATGACAGTGATGGGCTTTATAAAGAACTCTGAGACAAATGAAGGGAAAAAGGTTACCTAATAATTACAGTCACTGTTTCACATCCAGCTGCATCCATAGCTCAGCTTGACCTTTGGGGAACAATGAATAATGCACTGTTCTGGTGAGTAGTCACCCTTCCTTGATAGACCATCAGCACGCTGGTAAAAGAGCATGGTGGCCTCTCCTGTTTGTCCTTTACTCACTGCTAGGCTCAATTTCTTCATGTAAGAGGGCCAGGAAAGTCAGAAAAGTATCATACCTGTTCCAAAATAATTTCCACTGTAATTTCACATCACTAAGCTCCACAAGCCATTGGTGCTCCAACATCTGCTGCAGGGACGGCAGCAGAGCAAAGCTGGGGTGAAACACTGGGTCAAACTGATCTCTCTGTCTTGGGGCACCAAAAGGTAACCGGTCTCCAGTGCAAGTGGCTCAAGCTGCTGGTCTCCGAAACATCCAGAAAGACAATGAACAAAAACAGGCAGAGATGGACCTAGATCCTGTTTACAGCTTGGCCACTTTTACACCATGCATGGACAAGTCATGCCTTCTACCTGAGCTGCACTTTTGCCCCTGTAAAACAGGGCAATAGTGATTCAAGGCTGGAAACAGAGCAGAGAGGTGTCAGGGGGTGTTGGAGGCATGCTGCATTGTAGCAAACAGCTACTGAGCTCTGTGGCTGGTCATGAAGAACCAAGAATTGAGCAAAGAGAAACTTCTGGTGAGACCTTCAGGGGTGGTAAGGGAACACAACCCCATGCATGGGGATGCACTGTTTTTCAAAGCTGTAAAATCAATTGCAATCTGCCTGCTCTGCAGCATTGCTTGTTCCGGACAGATCTCATCTTTAGGCTAGCCCATTTTACCTATCCAGGTCCTCATGCAAAACGCAGACTTTTTGTGGACTTCCACCAGCTTCAGCTCAGGTCCTAACAAAGCATGCCCAGCAGGCACCAAGCCCTGTGACCAGCTCTCGACCTGGCTCATGGTGTAGGGGCTCAGTGCAATGGGGGAGGAGGGCACTGTGCTGAGAGAGGCAGCACCATGGGCAAGAAACACCAAACGCTCTGCAGCAGAACAAGGGAGAGCTGGAGCTCACGGTACTGAGGGGCTCATTGCTGATGTATGGGTTTGGGAATCTGCCAGAGGTCAGACCCTGTTTGTTTAAGTGCCAGAAAACTGTTTTGGTCACTGGCTACTAACAAGGGGATCACTGGCAAAATTCAAAGCAAAGCTCTGCACCTGACCAGCTAAAGCACAGGGGCAAAGATCAAAAGGTCTATTCAAAATCAGGACAGCAGAAGGGGACAGTCTCATCAACAGCTCTCCCCCAGCACTTGCTCGTGTTCACGTGTTATGATATGGATGATAAATGGCTGGAGGTCACGGAGAGTTTGTGCTTTCCCCCAGCTTGCCAAGGAGATGCGTGACCAATTTCTGCAGGGCTTCAGCCCGGACCACCGAGACACGCAGCACTTCCTCGTGGTTGGCTTTCTCTTGACTGTTGTAGCTCATCACCACTTTGTTGGTGATGAGGGAGATCCCAAGGACTCGGAGGCCACAGTGCCTGGCTACAATTACTTCTGGGACAGTGCTCATGCCTACAGCAGGAGAGGAAAGGACCAGGATGAGTCAGGATTTACAGCAAAACAAGATCTCTCCAAGGCTGCAAACCATGATCCTACCTTCTGCACATGCCCTTGTCTCATTCCCCCACAGCTCTCTGTTTCTGAGCTATGTAATAGTTAAAGCCTGCGATACTTGTAAAGCTGTAATAGTTGTAGCACTACAGCTACAACCCTGCTCAGCACAATAAACCACCCACATTTGATTCCTGAGCACTACATCTCTTTCCCCAAGACATGACAGACTGCTTGCAGTCTTGCTAAGAGAAGTACTGATGTGCTGTGTCATTTGGCTCTTTTCTTTCTTGGCTAAAAAAGCTATTGCAAAGAAAAATGGCTTTGTGGGAAGCTGAACTCCTTTACTCACACAGTGAATCTGCAGATATTGATGAACAGACTTCCATGAGCTGCTTCAATGATGCAGGGGTCAAGCTGGAGGAATGATATGGATGATAACACTGACCTTCCTCGTATGTGATTAGGAAGATTTCCATAATTACCGTCCCTAAACAACCAAGACTCTTACGGAGGGCTGCTTTGTAGGGAAGATGCACAGTGAAAATCCTTATAGTGTCAGAATTTTAAAAAATAATAGAAAAAGACTTTATTTCTGATTGGGCCCCACTCAGTCCTGCTGAAGTCGAGCCATCTGAGCATGGGAGATTTGTGTTTGGGAAATAAACACAACATTGTGCTGGGATCCCTGTCCTGGGCAGCCATAAGCACACAGACTCTCTGCAGATCCATCCTAGGAGCTGCACTAAGCCACTGCAGAACTAAGCAGAAATACAGAGCTCATTTCTCTAGGCCCAGGAGACTTAGAGAGTCAAAAACTGAAGAAAGTCAGCCCTGAGCAGAATTAACTGTTTAATCCATGTGCCCAACCAACCGTAGCAGCCCAGCCCAGGCAGCTTACCTACAGCATCCACTCCCAGCGCCTGCAGCATGTGGCACTCGGCAATGGTTTCATAGCAGGGACCAGCCAGTAGACAGTACACTCCTTCTCGGACAAAGCCCAGAAAGCCCAGCTCCTGTGCACTCTCCCTCGCCAGGCTGAGCAGATCTTGTTCATAAGCATCTGACATGCAGGGAAACCTCACTCCAAACCTGCAAGGCAGTAAAGGGCAGAGCAATGCTGATATTGCTAGTGCTACCTTCCCTTCATCAGTTCAGTGATGCTCACCCTTTGGAGAAAAGGGAAACGTCAAGGGCAGACTTGCCACAGATGAAATCTCTCTCATCCCAGCTTCACCATCAGATACTTCTGCCATCATGACATTCCTGCTAGATCTAATCGCCTGAGACCCTCAGCATGTAGAGGTCATGGCTGTTGGAAGGTCTGGCTGCTACCACACAAACCCTTCGGGAACGGTCTTTCCAAGGATTTGTGTATCCAGAGGGCACTGATGGTCAATTACCTCTCTCCCCATAACTGCCCATGGTGACTTTTAAACATTGTCCATCAGACAGTTGCTGCCCTTTGCTTCTCCTGCATGACAGCTTGCAGGCAGGGTCCCTGTGGCACTGAGTCCCAAAGGTCATCCCAGGGAGGGGGTTTGAGCAGGGTCTGATGGAGCATTGGTCACTACATTTAAGGCTCATCACAGCAGGCAGCTACTAAACCAGGCTCACGAAGAGGGATGCCCCGTACCACAACATCAAGGGCTGTCCTGTCAGCACATTAACACTCACATGCTTGAAACAGAAACAGAGTTGGATGCACTGGACAAATCACTTGAGATTTGAGTATTTCCCCTTTACTGTCTAGTTTGAAGGGCCTCAAGGAATGAATTTCTTTGCAAGGCAGATGAACAAAGCTTGCTAGTCAGAAAATATATCCCTGGAAAGAGCATCCAGTTCTGCATTTGGTTCCTGGCACAGCAAGATCACACCAAGTACAAACTTGGAGACTCTTCTAGGACAGAAGTGCAATCCAATTGCCCATTTGAGGTGCCCCAGTGGGTTCTGCCTGCCCCTCAGCTGCCTCTCCAGAGCATGCATGCATCCTGTAGGTCTTATAATGCACCTGCCAGCCCCAGAGAATGGGTACTGGATACTGAGCAGAGTGTCAGATGGTATTAGATGTCTACATTTAGGCAGCAACATCCCATTCTAGGTGTCCTCCCTTGCAGGGAAATGGGTAGAGTAGCACATGTTGGAGCTCCAGGGCCATATTTTAGGTAGCCTTCATCCTGTGCTTCAAGGCTGGGTCTCTTGCTTGCTTTGGGTCTTAAGATAACAGCTCAGTCCTGCTCCTGACTGAGAAAATCCTACTACTGACTCAAGGAGAACAGCAGCAGATGGCAAAGACTGGTGTGCTGCTGCTGAGAAAATCTGGAAAATAAACTCCCAGCCATGTTCACTAACTCAGTTCAGTAGAAGTGGACTAGGTCCCTCAGGTAGGCTATTAAAGCTCCTGCTTGTTTACATGTTCTTCCAGCTGAATGTTTAGGGTAGTAGGTGGCTTATTTATGTTTTTAAACACTAAAATATTATATAAATAAAAATAAACTTTCCCATCTGGTCTAAGGTAATAGGTATTCATCACCATGAAAATTGCTTCTCTTTCCTGAAGGATGGCCAGCAATACAGAAGCCAATCTCTAATTTATTAAATTCAGTCCTCAGATTCTTGCAGTATATTCCCTTTCCACATCACTTCATTGCCTCTAGTTTTACTCTGTTGAGCTTAGATAAATCCTTCCTGGTGGCTGAGCTGAACTGGATTTTAGGAGGAGTTTGCTCAGCTTTGCAATACTTTGGAAGCTGATTCATAACGACCTTTTGCCCATTTTGATGCCTTGGTCAGCAGTACAAAAGTCACCTCCCAGAGCACCGCAGTCTTCATCGGGAAGCTGCTCTTGGGAGGCAATGAGACAGTTATTCTGCCTTTGAATGTTGTCCAGATGCAGTTATTGTTTGGTTGCCATTTCTCCTCCTGTTCCTGAGTGATTATGCAAGTCCAGAGAGCTTTAAACACTCCTCCATGTGGCTTCTGTGCTTTTGATCACTCTTTCCTCCAACCCACACCAATACCTATGACGATGTGAAGAAGTTCCGCTTCAGATGGGTACTGTCCTCTTGCTATCTGAATCGCAGAACAGCATTTATTTCTCCTGAGGTAGATGCTAGCATCTTTCAGATTTCTTCAGAAGCAGAAGCTAGGTCTGGCATTACATCAGGAAGGAACTAACTTTAACTGGAAACCAGGCAGACCACCTTATTCTCAGCCAGAACTTTCTTTTTGGAAAGATCCCAGGACAGTCCAAGTGCCTGCCCTGCAAACAAGTTCTTTTTTTTCAAGATGAAGGTACCAACCCAACAATGTATTTAACCATTTCATTATCTAAACTCACCCTTTGCTCATAAACTACCACCTCCTTCACCACCTCTGTTGCTTGTCCTCTGGCTTCACACACCTGGCTTTCATCTGGCTTCTCTCCTGCCAGCCTGGATAGGAAATAATTCTTTGTTATCTCCTTGTCACAGTCCAGCCTCTTTCTTTCCTGCCATAAGACTCTTGACAGCCCTGGATCTTTACTGCTTCCATGTTGACTTTCCCAACACCTGATGTGCTCTCCTTTTCTCAGCCTGAATCTCCAGTGGATGTGTCCTCATGCTCTTTTTAGCCCCATTTGAGAGCCAAAAGGCTTCCCTTTGTAAACACTTGCCCATCTGGCATGTCTCCTCTCAGTGCTGTGACCTTGCTGGCACTGGTTGCTTTCCACCCTACCAGTCTGATGGTGCCTTGGAAGGGTTTTACAATCATAGATTAATTCAGGTTGGAAGGGACCTCAAGAAGTCATCTAGTCCAACCTCCTGCTCAAAGCAACCCTATGTCTGGTGGCAACTGCAGTCCACGGGTGAAGATGTGTTACAAGCCCCTCTGTGCACTGTCCACGGGATAAGGATCCTGCTACACAGCTAGTACAGGAAACCTGATTTCCCAGCTCAACCAGCAGCAGGTCACTCTCGTAGATCTCGAGTTCTCCCAAGAGGCTGCCAAGACAACCACCTCTCAACAGACTGATGCCTTCAGTGAATACGTGATGTTAACAAAGACACCCCGGTTTAATGACCTGGATACAAGGGTGATTATCAGGAGATTCTGAGGTTTCATCTTTGCTCTGCTATCAACTTACTGTCTGGCCTCTGTCATATCAGTTCCATCAGACCGGAAACGGCTGTTGATAAATGCAGGCTGGAGACACTGCAGTTCACCAGATTGCTCAATTAAGAGTAACTAGCAGAGAGAGGGACTGAAAAGAAGAGACAGCAGAGGGTCTCTTTAGCAGACAGTATGACTGGCCATGTCAGGAGAAGGATCAGAAGCCTACTCTTATAGAACAAAACCCTCTGGAGGTTTGTGTATAAACTGCTTATAGGCTTATAAGAGTAAGCAACAACCAAGGAAAGGTGCTTGGGGAAGGCAGGGCAGGTGGCACAGCACACACAGCTATTGCTTTAACTTCTCCCTCATGGGCACCTGGAGCCAAACTCTACCTCTCAGTAAACATTTGCCAGCAGGGGCAACTGGCAGTCCTATCCTGTGGCTGGAGGAAGAAAGAATTAATTGGTAACATGGGGCTGATGCCTTCTTACCTCTCATCGTTTCGTCCACGCAGCGGATTCTGCCCTCCTAAACCAAACATGCTGATGTGATCTCTTATGAACATGATGTCCCCCACTTGGAAGTGGGGATTCAGTCCCCCAGCAGCATTTGTGACAATCAAGATCTCCACCCCCAGGAGAAAGAAGACCCTGATGGGAAAGGTGACCTGCAAGAACCAGTGGCATATATGCAATGAGTATCGCAATTCGTAGACAGCTACTACTACTAATGTAGTATCACAATTTGTGGACAGCTTATATGGTGCAGAGAATGGTCTATATGAGGCTACAAGGAGACAAAACAAATTTTTCTCCAAATTTAAATTTTCCACCAATTTAAATTGAAAGAATTTCAATGTTTTTTAAACATATTAAAAATAATGTTGAAATTAATACCATTAAAATTCAAGCCCATATTTTCTACAGTTGCACTAAGGTCAAATAAATGCGGTACAAAAAGAATATGCAGATAATTTTTCCTCGCTGCCAAGGTTTTGCAGAGATCAAACCACTGTGCTGATTGAAGTAACTACTTATGCATATGGACTTGGAGTGTAATTGATAAACCAGCTTTTTACAGCAATGATGCATTTCACAGAAGCATAGAGATTATTTTATTCACTTCGTTTTATTCATGTTAGTTCACTTCAGTGACCTGCTTATCCAAAGTTAAGGAACAATTGTGAGCTGGAAAAAAAAAGAAGGAGTTTGATTTTGAGGACTCAGGAAGGAATCAGGATGATATCTGATACCTCTAAAATGCTAAAGCAGCTGTGAGCAGAAAATTTCCTAACTATGGACATCACTTCTTTAAGAAATGAGTTCATTTTAATAGACAAACATGTTTTGATAAACCAAGTTTTGTATCAAGTGCATTTAAAATAGTTTTGTTCTATAAATGTTGGGTGGTGCCAAGTATTGCAGTTTATACCCAAATGCAAACTGACCTCAGCCACAACTAAAATCTCAAAGCTATCCAAATAAAAAAGAACACACAAAACTATCAGCCAGTAAAATAAATATTATTGGTGTTTTCTAACAGAAATCTACATACATGCATGTTAGGTAATATAAACACAAATATTCACATACTTCCATATGTTAACTGGGAGAGTATACTAAGCTACGCTAGCCAGGGAGTTTTTTCTATGGAAAAAAAAGCTGTAAACTATACAAATGCAAAAGAAGATGAAAATAGATTATTCTTATCACTCAAAGTTTCCTGGTTGCTGATTTAAATCAAGATTAAAATGACTGAGTTAAAGCATGTAAATTAATCTGCTTTGTATGATGAACTATTTTGCCCTGTGAGTATAGCAGGCCTAGCAACTTTGTGTGGCTGCACAGCATCAGCTTCACCTAGCAGAAGCTGACTACCTCCTAGTGTGAACTCCCAATTTTATTTTTGGGGGAGAAATCTAAAATCTAAGCAAGATTCACTGCAAGAACAATGTAAGTTCATTGCAAGAGCTAACCTCCTGCAGCTAGATATCAAAGCAAGCAGTCACTTTTGCATCTTTTACAACATATGTCCCCCTACGTGAATGATTTTCTTAAGGAGAACTCACCGTGTTGACAGAGTACCCTTCGTAATAGTGGAAGCGTCCCTGCATACACACACAGGGCTGTCCGTTCAGCTCCCCAAACACTAATCTGCCAACATGCCCTGCAACTGGAAATTAATAGTCATTTTAGTTACAGGTCTCAAGGTCTTTGACTTTAGAGGGATCTGTCAGTTGATGATTATGCATTACAGCGGGGCCAAGTGCTGTGAAACCAGGAGCTGAATGTTAAATAAATACCATAGCACAGAAATATGTAGGGTTTTTTACCGTGAACACACATTTCACCACTGAGGGACTGGTTTGCAGACCAATGTGAAGTGGTGCACACTGACTTGAGTTATCTCACTGTAAGGCTGTTGCAGGCTGCTGATGGATGGGTTGCTGATGCCCTGGGTTGCGCTAACCTGTGCTCTGCGGGAAATGAGGGATGTCCTCATACAGAAAGACTGTCTTGTTATCCAACGCATCGGCCAGACCTCCCAGTCCAGATCCGCAGATGATGGCGGTCTTTGGGCACTGGATGGTACGGGCGCGTAACCAATCGGCTGTTTCCTTATACACCTCGTAGCTATTTCTGCAAAAGGAGGACAGGTCAGTGACACTATCAACCCATCCAAAGAACAAGCTTCAAAGGATAAAAGTCCTGAAAAGGTGCAAAGAAAAAAAAAAAAAATTAAGACTAAAATATCAGAAGCTTCACTGCTATTACTGAAGATGTTTCACTTTTAATCTCGTATATTTTACTCCTGGCCAGAGGCAAATCATTTGAATCCTCTTTGCCAGTTTCATTCTATAGTGGAAGAATGGCTGATGATACCTAGATCACAGAAATGTCACAAGGCATAACCACTCCTGCTTCTGATGGGCTCTGGTCTCTCCTGAGTTACTGAAGGAATGCAAAAGCACAGTTAGTCTGAGAAATTGTAGCCTATATGTGTGTGCATGGGGATGTCCAACCTGTGATGAGGAAAATACAAGAGGATGGAAGTCCAAGGGCACCTGTACAGGATGGCTGGGATGATGTGCTGATGAAGGAGTAGACACTATCCTCTGCAATAGGTAGACTACTGGGAAGCATCATCTATAGAGATGGAGAACCCAATCTTCATAAGTGTTGACTGCCATCAGCTCCCAGTGCTTCCTTCTGGGGCTGGTAATGCATCTCAAACATCCACCTTCTCAATACCTTATGGTTTCAGTACAGGAGGCTAAACATGGAGATCTCATTCATCCTCTCCTCTCCCACAGGGTGGGGAGTGGGTCACACCTGCAGTCTAGTCATAGGCAAGAGGCCCAATGACATCAGTCTACATCAAAACAGAAATTAAAAACAGGAATTTGGGCTCCTGGGCTTATGCTGTCTGATTTAAGAGGGGGACTGCTCAAATACCTTGGCAAAAAATTTGTCTTATCCAGCGCTGAGGCACATTGCTAGAAGGTGGGATAGAAGCTGGCATTACACTGCCTGTTGTATATCAGTCTCGTGGGAAGAGAGAGGACTTCAGTGTTTAGGCCTGTCAGTCCAGTATTCATCAGATGCATTAATCACTGTTTTGAAACACAATCAATAGCAGAATAATCCCATAATCCTGTTTCCAATAGGACAATGGAGGTATCTTCTGAAAGTCAATATCAAGGTTGACTGGAAACTCTTCAAAGCAAGGGTACTGATAGCATTTCTTGATAGTGACTCAATCGTTACCATTGATGAGTAGAATTAATGACTCTGTGTAGTAGAGGACTGGGTCACGGAGTGAACCAACACAGGTAGGGGCAGCAGGTTCTCTATATGAAAAGCTGATCTGCTTATTAAGGTGTGAGAGAATCAGGTACTGCAAGGTTGAAGGTGATGTAAAATTGACTGGAGATGCTGATAAGCAGTCACTGTCTGCTTCATGAATGTTTCTTGTTTTTTTTTTTTAAATCAAGACTCTTGTTTCCAGAGGTGCAAAACTTAGTCATGCTGTGATTCTGCTGTCTGCAGTCTTAGAGGACACACAGAAAAGCTTTCAAAGTGGTGCTCCACACTCCAGGAGGTCTGAGACCATTGATGAAGACAATTTGACTGTCAGTGCACACCTGGCTCCTCTAAACTGGAATATCAGATATTCAAATGCAGGATCTCAATTCTATAATGCTTTTTCCTCCTTTATACTGACAAGGCAAGTAGTTTTTCAATGGATATCTTTTGAGCTTTTTCATCTCCTAGCTGTCCAGCTCCTGCTATAAGTCCTGTCCAATGTCTGATATATCAAATACGTTCCTAGTTATGGACTGTGATGTCAAAAATACCTGAGTATGTCATAAACCTGCAAGCCAGCAGGAAGAAATAACTTCCATATGCATGAATTAAAACGAAGAGTCATACTTAGCTAAAATAATTTTCAAAGGAAAAGTCTGGAAATGAGAAAGTTTATTTACCATAAGGTATTGTTGAATCTTCCAAGTGTACCATGAGCTTTTGAAATAAGCAAAAGCTATGAAAGTGACATTAATGAAGCCTACACTTAACTGACAATATTATCCCTTGCTCCCAGAGAAAAGCTTTAAAAGTGCTTTACATATATTAATGAATTTCCCCCCCAATTTCTCTGTTGAATAACTGCAATCCTTGTTTAAAAATTAGAGGGAACGAAGAGAATTTAAACATAATACTCAAGCTTTTGACGTACCTGTGGCAGGCATGAGAAAAGAATGAGGTCACTAGGATCTGCTCTTCTACTTGACCACTAATCCCCCTTTTTTGGTATTTTTTTTTTAAAAGGTGCATACACCCTTGCAAAATAAATTAAAAAATTGATATTATTCCCATATTCCCAGAAAATTTAGGAGCGTGGGGTGAATCTGATTCCATGCCCACTGAAGACATTCGGATTGACTGAGTTGTGCTGAGTTTGAGGGAATTTTTTCCTTTCTAAACAGAAGATGTTAAAGTATTTCTTATCCAAAGAAGTAAAACTCCAGTGCTATGTAACTCTCCTGGCCTGAAACGAGCTTCAGAAGGCGCACAGGGGCCTTGCAGAGCTCTCTCCATCCCAAAGGCTTTGGACATGCCAGAGCTGTCCCCAGTGCTTGAGAGCACAGCAATGCCAAAATTAATCTGCTGTGCCTGCTTGCAATATTTAGTTTTCAGAAATCTTCTGGATGCACAGCATCACGGGGGACTGGCAGGCACAGATAAGTTCTGAATACTGAATACGAAGGAGATACCTGCTCAGCAGCAGTGGAGGGAGAGTTTGACCTGTGGGTCACCAAATGCAAAGTTTAGCCTGGAACTGCATGAGCCCAAGGTCTGTGCAAGCTTTTTGACAGCCCGAATTAATACATGTAGCACAAAGCCCCCCTATAGCTACCCCGTCTCCAACAATGCACATCTAATAATAGTGCTCAGTAACATCGCTTTGGATTAAATCACAGGATCAGCTGAAAACACAATCCCCTTTATTGTGATTGCTGTCATCTACTGGAGAAACGCATCTGTTGCAAAACACAGGACTGTCACTGATGACAGATCTTTTATGGCATGAAAAAAACCCCACCCTCATTGTGTTTCTAGGTTGGTTGAAAGCAAATCCATGTAAAAAGCAGACATATCCCAATAAACTGATAAAGCACTACACTTCAGAGAGGGGCATACTGCCATATGTATTTGCAGTGTATGCCTTTCCACACCACGATATTTGCCTCTCCCGGCCCATAACCTTTCCCAAGGTCACCTGCCATGGTCATTGCCATATTTCATAATACCAGCACCTGACACAGGCAGATGGCCAGATTCCTCTTCAATAGTAAGATGTTTACTTCTGAGCAGTGCTTGCCTGACATTATTGAGTGCCCAGTAGGAAGAAGAGGAAAACAAGGCGAGGAAAAGCGATGCAATTTTGCTAGCCCCTTCTAGCTTGGATGTCTGTGCATCCCCTATTTCACAGCACCTTACCTGTCTTCCTCAGCATAGGCCATCCTCCTCCTCTCTGCTTAACCGAAAGAAGGGGATGGTTGCTGGAAATGGAGCTGCAGGGTTTTAATTGACCAAAGAGCAGAGGCCCATTGAACCTGCAGAAGCTGCTGCTGTCTCTGGCAGTGAGTCACGGAGGTGTGTCCCAGCTTCTCTCTGCTTTCCCAGGAGCATCTCTAATCCCCGAGTAGGAGGGGCATGTTCAGGACATCTGCTTTTCTGGTCTCACCCCCCATGACACATATGCTCTAAAGCTCTGCAGAAAGCTTACACGCACACACACACACTTTATAATGCAGATTAAGCCTAGAAAGTTCACACGCACGCACAGAACTTTTCAGCAGCCTCCCAGAGAGGAGTGGCTGACAATGGATCTGCATAGATTTGCACACTCTTGCGTCAACTGGGAACTAGCTAGCAGCTGAAGTCACCTGCTCCTTTGCAATTCAAACCCCTGGGAGCATGGCATGAGCTCACTGGGTGTGTGCAGACTCTGCAAGATGACCTGCACCGCCTACTACTGCACCAACCAACGAGACTTTTCTATCTCACATCATTCTCTTCCCATTCTTTCATGGCAGCCACTGGCAATGTCCCATTACCTCCCCCCATTTTTTTTTTTTTCTCACATTTAATTGCCTCACCCATGTCAAAAGCAAATACTGTCTTCAGGTATGCTAAACCACTGTTCAGCTGATTACATTATGGAAGACACAGGAAAAAAATTAGGGGCCCCACCATCTTCCCCTCTAACTTTAGCTTTGTTTTACATGGAAATAAAGCTTCAAACAACTTTATCATATGTGTCTGTCTGTGCAACAGTGTCAGATCCCAATAACTGATGTGAACTACATTTTACAGACCCATAGATGTTTCCAAGACAAGCGGATGCCAAAAAAATTTATGAAAATTGGTGATGAGCAGAGCACTTTACGTGCCCCAAGTGGAAGGCTACAGCTCCAATAGGCACTCATAGCTTACTAGATCCAGAAAGGCCACATGGGAATAGAATTTATAAATATCCCAAGAAGGGAGAAAACCTTAATCAGAGCTTGTCAATTCCTAGACAAATCAGCCAGTCAAAAAAGCAACTTAGAAAATTGGGATACACCAGTTTCAGGTCTCATAATATTTCTTATGACTTGTTATTATTCTTATTAATAATATTTATTATTATTCATGTTTACTTGTTGGTCTTGAAGACCACACATCAAACATCCCCTTGGTTGCCCCAGGAAACTCTCTTAGAGAACTTCAAAGTCAAACAAGGTAATAAATGCAGCCACAAAAAAATGGGCATTTTTAGAGAGAGAGACTTCATGTTGGAAAGCAGAAACCCAGTGTCCCCCTCAATTCCAGCACAGGCTGTGAGTCTGTAACAACGTGCAGGATTTAGGCATCATGTGTAACAGCAAGTTCTGTTCATAACAGGTATTTGTTGAGATACAATTGGCACTGAAGAAACAGAAAATGGATCTGAACAGAAACACTAAGTGCCCTTTCCTCTCAAGTTCTTGACCTTCTCCCTTTCTTTCTCATGTTCACACTTCCACTTATTATTTACTTCCTCTTAGGAAACTTAAAATGCCTCTTCTACAAGGATCAGTGGGTATGTGTGCTGCCAGTTCAGGAATTAGTGGTACATTGCTGCACTGGCATGGTGCACCCTGCTCTCAGTTTGCTGGGGGCAGTGGAAAATCAGCAATAAGGACCTAATATTGCTCTATTGTCTTCCCTTCTATGCCCTCTTTCTCATCCTGTTTTTACCATGCTCCCCCTCCTTTTTCAGATATACCTCCTTTTTGTCATTCTCTCTCATTCTTGTCTTTCTGAACCTTAGCCATCTCCGTCTCTGCCTCTTTGGTGTATATTCTTTCCCTTCAGCATTGTTTTTCTATACAAAACACAGTAGGCTGATAGCAGAGATGGTTTTAGGTAGATTTAACTGCATCAAATCTTGCGTCTAAAAAGGCCCCACACTGCTTGCCTTCCTACATAAGCCAATGTGCCAAAGGACTCTGCAAGTCACTGTCATCCCAAGCAACACCTGCCTAAAGCCAGGGTCTTAGAGCCACTTCCCAGCTCCCCCAAGTCTTTTTGCACTCTGGAAACCCATGCTCCTCTTGCCAGCACTCAGGACTTCTTTGAAAGCCATTATTTGCTCCCATTAAATTAAATGATAGAGCAATGTTAGGCCCTTAACATTGATTTTCCATACAGTTCTTTGATATCAGTAGAGTTCTGATGCCCCCAGATATGTTCCCTTGTTTAGCCTGAATCTGATTACATTCATTAATCTGATTCTTTTTTGCAAAGCAGACGAGAGATCAGACAGCCTGAGAGCTCTTCCCAATTTATTCTCATCTAAGACAATCTCCTCCCTAGTTTGGATTTACATGGAAAACAGGATTATCAAAAAGGGACCATTTTATCTAGCTTTCTGCAGTGTCTGTTATTTAACAGCAACAAAAATTACTTGAGTTTTAACCTGTAATGCTGCATTGGCTGGACAAGTACTAGATGAAGGTTTGCCCTACTAGAAAAAATTAATTTGAGCATTGAGGACATTCATGCCAATAACACCATAGAGAGGAAGAGAAAATCTAATTAAGCTTCAGCTCCTGTACAAGTACTCCGAAGCAGATCTATCTAAAAAAAAGTTATTGAATAGATTGCATAATCCTTAAGAAAGAGTATTGACTGTTGCCCACCCTGAAAGAATCTCAGTTGTCTTGTTCTGTATGTACGTGTCTGCAGTAAATTATATCTATAATCCAGATCTTATTGACTTGGGTGTCATTCAAGTCCTGTTCCTGTAGCTAGAACTTCAACTGCTACAGGATGAAGATACAATCACCTGAAATAATTTTATAACAATGCTTTACATTCCTACAGCAATTTCTATCTAAAGAAGTGTTGTGAAGTATTTTGCAAGCATTTCATCAAAACATTTAATTAATGCTTTAGGGTAAGTCTCCCACTTCCCCGTGCGCTCACATTATCACAGCATCAAATTATCTTGTAGTCTTCTCACGTGTACTACACATCACCCTTTTGGGAAAGAGAACTGAGCTGCAGAAAGACTAACAGGGTGTCTACACAGTGGAGACAACTTAAGTCATCCTAGTCCAGGAGAAAGCATCCCCCCAGCAAAGTCCTACAGGCATTACTACCACGCCGTCATGGGTGCAGTGCTCTCCTTTATCCCTGCCTGGGGGACATTTTTTCCTGATTCTCTTATACTTAGAAAAGCCAGGACTTTGCCTCAGTGTTTTGGAAGAGGGTGAAATGGATAAAGCCAGGAAAGATTTTGCTTTTCTGCTGATTCCCTAAAATGCAGGTTCCAGGTTTGAATAAAAAATTACTAAACACACCCTAAGAACTAATCAGGATTGTTGCAGCAATTTGGAAACACATCATTTGGGAAACGCATCATTTGTACACTGGTCCTAGACAGCAACAGGAGTGTTACTAGCCACAAGGAAGGTAAATAAAATCAAATTATATACCAGATCAAATTATATACCAGATATATTTTTGCCCTACAGATCATTTTAATGGAAGTCTCTAGGAAGATCTGCCTGAAGTGATGTGTGTGCTGATCATTGTATGTCTTCAGGAAAGAGACCTCTGACCATAGTGAATGGAGAAAAGGGATGACCAGGGGAACAGAAAGCCAGACGTTCAAAAAGCTTGTCATAGTTAGCTGAGCAAAATGAAAACTAAGCAATCTCAGATGACAGCCTGAAAATGCTGCCATAGAGGCAGGAGAGATACAGAAACTTAAGACAGGCATGAGGGAGCTGGGGAGGTGCATGTTCAGTTACGCTAGACATGAGAAAAAGCTTCTAGTTACCCAAAATGTGCAGTCCTGAATAGCCCTCCTGTAAGGGCAGCGGGGAAAAGGCTTTTAGGGTGGAGATCACTTCATGTAAAGGGTTGCATGATGTTCACTGGCAGGGAAGCAGACATAGCATTCATAAATTATATGCCAGCTCTGTAAAAACCCACCAGCTTTATAAGACTCAGGCAGAAACAGAAAGCAACTTGACCAAATCCATGAACAAATGATACCACAGAAATTAGGAAAAGAGCAGAGATGTCCTAAGACCAGCCAATATCTCCATCTTCCAGCTCTAGGAGAGGTGTCGAAGGCTAAAGGATAAGACTGGGGTTGTGGCTATGGGAGTTTGTGGAAATGAAAGTGCTTGTGTCAAGGAACTCAGTAGAGACAGGCTATAAAGAAAAGGATCATATGGGGATTTGAGGGAAGGGAGTTGTATTTTCTGGAGGGATAGAAACAGCACAACCGGGGATCAGTGGTATGTCAGGCTTGGGATGAATGGATGGGCTGTGTGCTGTGAAAGTGCTTTAAGGCAGGCAGAAAAATCAGAGAGCTCAGGGGAAAATGTAGTGGAGAGCTGCAACAACACTTTAGTGAGGATGAGTAGAAAAGAAACTATGGATCCTGGTAGACTAGAGACTACAAAAGGCCAGATACCCCTCTAGCCTACAATAAATACAAATAACTTGAAAAAAGGAACTAAAAATTATAAGGAAGAAGAAAGAAATGTTTCCAACCCTGTCACAGAAGAAAACAATTCTCAAATAGTTAAATGGTACTACACAGCTATATGTATTACTAATGATTCTTGAAAATAGATGTATTCCCCTATTTGACACAGGTAAATACAGTTCATATCCTGGCATCACAGCCAACTGCTGGCCTGGAGCTCTGAGTATGCTTCTCTGTAGGAAGAATAAGACTTCTCCATAGGAAGAATAAGGACACTTACACATATCGAGACCACACAGGATCAAAGTTTATCCTGTTCCGTGATCTGGTTTTCTCTCAATAATTCATAATACTTTCACACAGTGGAGGTCAAGGCCAGACCTTTCGCCAGTCTCCAGGACCATGTTCCTGTTTCCCCAAAACCCCTCTTTGGAATACTAAACACTGCTTTCTGGAGGTCAGCAGGTGAACATACTATCCCTTGTAGCCATGGTCCATCAGGATGTATTTATGCTGTCCCAACAGGATCAATGCTTTCTCATTATCTCACTTGTGGTGCAATAATGCCACAAATTTGAATAGTCTATAGGTTTTTCCTTTTAATTTCCATTTCAGTGATTTTTATGTAAAGAAGCAAAGGTTAGACAACTGTAGATCATTTTACTAATTGTCTGCACTAGACATTGTTTACTGAAGTCTCACAACTCACTTTCACTACAGGAGACTGTGGTTGCAATTCCTCCAGCAAGGAAAGTGAAAGGCAAACCTGCCTGACTTTGGACTGCAAGCCAGAAGCAGAACAAGAGCCTTTATGGACTGTTCCCCAAGGTCATGCCAAGCCACTGCATTAAGGGCAACCAACATTCCCAGCCTCATACACCACATACCCATTTCTTGATATAGCTGAGAGCCATGAGACATGTAAAATGTGAGACAGCCTCAGATGGGGCTCAAAGGGTGCAAGATAGCAACAGCTCCTTAGTAGTCCCATTTCTCCACTGGAGGAGAGGGCTCAGCTACATGTGCAACTGGTTCTAGGCAAATCAGCAGCATTAACTTCACAGTCCCATTTGGATGGCTGCCTCCTCCTGGCATGGACTCAGGTTACCCAGATCATAACAAAACCACAGCATGGAAGTCACAGCTGAGTCCTTCAGAAGCCCTGTGGTGTCCTTTCAGTTTTAATCCAAAGTATTCCTCTACAATTGCCTACAGTGAGCTTTAAAAAGCACGGGTGCAGCCAGAGCTGCAGGTAAGCACACGACAAGATCCTCTAGAGATCTCACGAAGCCTGAAGCTAGGTGGGATCTGTGCAACTGATGGGCCTTTGCAAATTCCTGTGGGGAAACTATTAACTAAAAGTATCCCTGTAAATCTTTCTTTCACCTTTGGTATTTGATCTGAACTTTTACAAAAAATAAAAAAAAGTCTGTTGCCTGTCTGCCTTTAAGAGGCCAATGCTATCTCCCCAACTTACGAACATCTTGCATCCTGCACAGTGATAGCTAAAACCATGATGAGACTTCATGTAAAATTACACATTTGGGGGCTGATCTTTAGAAGCAGGGTGAGAAGTACTGGGTGTCCTGTAGAATCGATGAAGTCTTTTCCAGGGCTCAGCACAGTCCTCCCAGCAGCCTTCCTGCATATCCGATATGATTAAAAGAGCTCCCAAACGCTCCAGCAATATTCCTCAGCTCCATCACATAGCATGCTTATACTATATGTATATTTTGCTATTTTAACTACACAAAAAAAAGTCAGAAGCATAAACAAGACTACTTTGTTCTTAATTAGATGTTTAACTTCTGATGTTTAAGTGCACACTTCCTTTAAAGACAGATGCTTCTGTTTGGGACTTTTGGTGCCACAGCTGTGCACACATCTCATGATCTGATAGGGAGAAGATCAGCTATCTATCAGTTGATAGAACATTAGTTCCACAAAAGCAGAACTAATCCAGGAAGAAAGCGCTATGTTCCCATTTTGAGTGTCTCACATGGACAGAAAAGAGATTATTTAGCATAAGATAGAAGTATCTACTTGAACTTCTGCTTTAACTTGAAGAGATTTAGGAAAACATAGGAGGAAACTGAAGCTCACAAGCTGAGTTAAAGTTTTAATTTCAGGAAGAGCATCATGTTTTTCTTAAGCATGCTATTCAATTGCATCTCTTTTAGCTAGGAATCTCGAAATTTTGCATGCTCAGTGACGAATTGTTCTCCCCTGCATTTTGGGAGAGCCTTATCTTCAGTAGTCCAGGAGATTGTGACACTGAGAAGCTACAAGCTATAGTAAAAGCATAGCAGCGTAGGACTGAAAAGGTAAGAGTCCCACTTACATACTGCTTTCCTGCACATGCTGAATTGTAGTTGTCTTCTTGCTGATATTATCCAAACACTTAAGAACCCAAGAACATGTAAAAGGTGATTTAAGTGTTTAAGAAGATATTAAAAAGAATCAACTCTTAAACTCAATCATTTAAATAACCTATCGTCCGCAGAACTCAGTGCAAATCTTGCGGCTGGTGTGTGAGCATGCGGTAATAACAAAGGGAAGGTAATGGAAACATCACAGCATTACTGGAGATATCAGAAGGAAAACAAAAACTAAATGAATGTTCTGTTTAGTTTTTTTACTACAAACACAAGAACAAAACATGTCAGACTATAGCATGCCTTGTTATAGCAAACCTGACATTAAAGCGAAATGATTTCTGCTAACTCAGGCTATGTCATTTGATGTTTGTTCCCAAACGGGCTGGCAAGTGCCTCATTCCCTAACCTGAGTATAGGAAAATCCCCGCGATGCTTAAAACCTCAAGAGCAGCTTGCACCCTCTGTCTGCTGTAGTAATTAATCTGCTTTGACCTTCCTGCCTCTACTTGCAGATTAGATACTGTTTTGCTGTCTAGAAAGTGTATGTGTGCTTCCAGGGACGCTACAATGAATGTTCGATTCTGCTCATTATTGCTCTGTTAATATTTCAAGGCTCTTGTCTCCTGCTAACCCAAGTTGGGTGTAACGAGTCTCCTGGGAATTTAGAAAGAGCAGGAAAGTGGGTTATCATGTGCAAAAGTCTTCTTAAGTTATCTGCTTGTGAGTTACAGAGGCCAAAGCAAACTCCTGAGAAGCATTGCTTTTGACTCGAGAGATGGAGGCTGTCCTGAAGAGCATGTGCTGAGACATGGCATCTGCACAGCTGGGAGGTGATGGTGGTTTGCTCTGGCTCCTTGGTCAGCTATGTCTGGTTCTGCAGGACAGATGTCCCAAATCTTTATGCAGAAAGATGCAGGGCACTGAGCCCTAGCCCCTCCTCTCCAATGGGATTCTAGCAGTTTGTCACGGAGCTTTCCTCCCTGTTTTTCTCTGAAAAAATCTGTAAGTATTATCGTGTGGTAAGTGCTCGTTAAATAACTTCTATGAATGTTTCTTATTTCTTTTGGGCTGCACTACTGCTGGGAGGCAGCTCCTCTGCTCGGCCCCTGCAGAAGCTAGCCAGCTCAGATGGGCGGGGTTTCTAGTGAAAAGCAGCCTGCTTTCTAGCTCGTCTCAGTGAAATGGCGTGGTCTTGAGTGGGCGACCTGCCTCCAGCCAGAGCAACCTTCGCTTGGGGAATGCGGGCACTCGTTGCTCCTCATTCTCTCCCAGTAGTAACAGCGAAGGGTGGCACTCCAGACCTCCCCCTGCTGAAAAACCCTCCATATTTATTTAAAAAAAAAAAAAAAAAAACAAACCAACCAACCCTCCTGGCACGGGGGGAGGTGCCTGCGGCGCCCCGCTGAGGAGAGGGCAGAGCGGCCGGGGCGAGGCTGGGCGGTGGAGCGAGGGGGCCGAGCCTGCCTCGCTTCTCGCCGCGCCGCCGCAGCCCGCCGGGTAAGAGCGGGGGCTCCTCTAGGCCGCGCAGCAGCCGCGGCCTCGCGTAGCGAGCGGGCGGCGCTGGGAGACGCCGCGGCCGGGCTCAGCTCTACGAGGGGCCGGGGCGGGGGGGGCGGCCGGGCCGCGCTGCGCTGTGGCGGGGCGGCGCGGCGCGGCGGGCTGTACCACGGCGGCGGGCGGGTTTCCTCGGGGTGCCGCGGCCCTGTGAGCCCCCAGCGTGTGCCGGAGCTGGCTGCTGGGTAGGGCCGATCCGAGAGGGAGCTGGCGTGCGGGGCACGGGCCTTCCCCCGGCCCTGGGATGTGTGAGGAGCCGCGGGGTGGGGAGGAGCCCAGAGCCCTTAAGCAGGCTTGAATCGAGTCCAGGCCAATGGGGACTGGAAATAACTATAAAAAAAAAGAAAAAAAAAAATAGGTGACTGCGTGCCTGGTTCCTTTTTATGCTTTGGATGATAGCTTGTTCAGGGATTTGCTGGAATGAGCTGTAATTAAAAGGCCATGCTGTAAGTTGGTATAAATACCAACTATAAGTTGGTATTTAAAAACGAACTAAAACTAGTTTGGGACACAGTACGCTCCTGTGTTTCCTACCCAGCACCTGTAATGAGAAAGGACTGGATTAAAGCTGCATACATCTGCATAAAGGAAAGTGAAACTAAATATGCTTATCAAAAGGCAGTCGAATTGGGGAAACGAGAGATGAAACTTCACCAGTATGTACTTAACCATATGCTTCTCCTCAGAGGGCTGATGATTATGAGAGGAGTCAGTTGTGGAGCTGTGGCCTGAGATGCTATACAGATTCAAGGGAAATAGTATTGAGGTTGACCGTGTTTTGTCCTGTTTGCTTCCAAAGTTTCTCAACTCTTCCAATTTTAATCCATTATTTTTTCACACTAAACTGTTTTGTAACACTTAAGATCATCATATTTTGATTCTGAGGTAATGAATGGGATGGTTTGTGGGATGGTTAAAATTATATGCTGAGGGATTTCCTGTCTCTTATGGTAATTTTGATTAAATTGTTTTGCTTAAGTGAACATCTTAGTTTTGAATAGGTTGCTGGCTGGCTGATTTCTGGTTAGTGAACCTAACTTCTGCCTTGTGCGCTTTGGCTGTGCACTGGAGCAGATGGCAGCAGACTCGTTAGCTTTGTGCTGAGTATGTTTGTGTTAGTCTGCCTTTATCCACTCAAAGCACAACCCTTCGCACTACTTTCTTCTTCAACATCAAGCATGAGTTAGCACTGACCACAGATGCAAGAAAGTCTCTTCCCACTTCAGATTTATCACTTTTTCCAGTAGGGAAAGCTAGGCATAAGGATTTGCAGTGGCCTGGCAGAGAGCTGTAACACTGAGCCCAGAAAAGGGGTTTTGCTTGCAGGCTGGTGTTAAACCTCTCATGAGGGTCTCTTCAGCTAAGGGACTGTTATCGAGGGTGCCAGTGAGGGGGCTCTTCCAGCGTCACGTGGGTTTTGGTGGAAGAGGTGTGAGGGTTAGCTCTTGTGAGGTAGGAGAAAATAGAAGGAACAACTGTGCTCCCTCTCAAAGCTGCCTTTGCTTGTGGCTCCCCACTTTACCTTGAGGGGGATGGATAAATGCTGCCATAATCAGATTAAAAGATTTCTGGGCCACTTGTTTGATTTGTATAGCTTGTGGTATGTTCCCTTTTGTGACTGAGAGAGATATTTGTATTTAAGTGTTTAGACCCATATAGCGAGCAGAGTATTCAAAGGTCAGTGAAGAGCCAAAGCAGCAGCCAACTCTTCTTCACTTTCTATGTAAATAGCATGAAGGGTGATTGAACCTGTGAAACTCCTGATTTCCAAATAGCCTTACTGAGGATAGCCCTCATTTATTTTCCTCATTGGTATGTGAGTCTGAAGCATTTCTCTCTCTCATTCTAGAATACAGAGGTTAAGCAGGAGAAGCTTTTTTTTAAAAAAAAGCTTTGCTTATTTATATACGCTTGGGATTGGAGTGACATTATTTCTTCTCCCCTGCTGTTCTCCAGGTTGTGAATCAATCCAAGAATGCAGAAATGTAAGAAGCCTTATGTTGACCAGACTACAAACCTTGAAAAGTTCAGTCCTGAAATTCTTTCTGAAGTTGAGAAGCTCTTTGCAAAGAAATTTACTTACACTAAACCAGTGAATAATGAATGGCAGCTACCAGATCCCAGTGAGGCTTTTACATGCGATCACAAGGAATTCGACTCGCTCCTGGCTCTGAAGGACTCGATGAATGAAGTGAAGAATCAGCTGAGTGATAAGAACCTGGACGAATGGCATCAGCACACCTCGTTTACCAATAAAGCAGGGAAAATAATTCCTCATGTGAAGAAATCTCTGAATGCTGAGCTGTGTACCCAGGCCTGGTGCAAGTTTCATGAGATTCTGTGTGCTTTCCCTCTTCTTCCTGAAGAAGCTCTTCAGGATGGAGAACTGAATTCTGTCCACCTCTGTGAAGCACCTGGAGCTTTTATAGCCAGTCTCAATCACTACTTGAAATCCCGCCATGTCCCTTGCGACTGGAATTGGGTAGCTAATACTCTAAACCCCTATCATGAAGCAAATGACACCCTTATGATGATCATGGATGACCGTCTTATAGCAAATACGTTGCATTGGTGGTACTTTGGCCCAGATAACACCGGTGATGTGATGACATTGAAACATCTAACAGGACTTCAGAGCTTTGTAAGTAATATGGCCACAGTTCACTTGGTAACTGCTGATGGCAGCTTTGATTGCCAGGGAAATCCAGGTGAACAGGAGGCTCTTGTCTCACCCCTTCATTACTGTGAAACAGTCACTGCTTTAATGATCCTGAGCACTGGGGGATCCTTTGTTTTGAAGATGTTCACACTGTTTGAACACTGTTCTACCAATCTGCTCTTTCTGCTAAACTGCTCTTTTGAGGAGGTCCATGTCTTTAAGCCAGCTACTAGCAAAGCTGGGAACTCAGAGGTCTATGTGATTTGTCTTCGTTATATGGGCAGAGAAAGCATTCACCTGCTGCTTCCTAAGATGATACAGAACTTTGGAACGGAAGTGGTCAACAAAGCACTTTTTCCCCAGCATATGCTACCAGAATCTTTTCTTAAAATACATGAAGAGTGTTGCATGTTCTTCCACAAGTACCAGGTAGAGACTATCTCTGAGAACATCCATCTCTTTGAGCGCATGGAAGAAACAGAGCAGACGAAATTGAACAAGTTAAGAGACTGTGCAGTAGAGTTCTTCATGCAAAGACTTCATATGAAACCCATTGCCAGAAATAACTGGCTTGTCAAGAGATCTCAGACTGGTTGCAGTGTGAATGCAAAATGGTTTGGGCAAAGAAACAAATATTTTAGTACGTACAATGAAAGGAAGATGCTGGAAACACTTACATGGAATGATAAAGTGGCAAAGGGCTATTTTAATCACTGGGCTGAAGAACATAGTTTAAATAATGCTGGTAAAATGTGCATCTTGGAAGGATCATCTTTTAACCTTGAGTGTAGTTTGTGGTACATTTTGGAAGGAAAAAGACTACCTGTGGTAAAGTGTTCTCCATTTTGTGATGGTCAAGTCTTGGAAAATCTTAATGAAGCTATGAAAGAATTGCTGGGGGGGAGGCTGAAAAGCAGACAAATGCTGCAGCCTTGTCACTCGTGTGAAGTTCTTCCTGGGGAACTGATACTGGCAGAAGTGTCTGATCTTTCCAGGTGTCATCAGGAAGTCCTAAATGAAAAATGTAGTGACCAATTCACGTGCCTTGTGGTGGACTTTCTATCCCTCTGTGATACTGAAAGCCAACCCAGTATGGAAATAAAGCTCCTGGACTCGGCCACACTGCTGACTTTTAGCTTCTCTTTGCTTTATGATGGAGAACCAAAGTATCAGCAGCAGCTTTTGGAGTGCGTTCTGCATTCATTGAATCAGCTTACAATGGGAGATGCGTTGATCTTGCCTATTCTCTCTTGTTTTACACGCTTCACAGCTGGCCTGGTCTTTATACTGCATTGCTGTTTCAGATGCATCACATTCGCTTGCCCGACCTCCCATGAGCCTCTAAGGACTAGTGCTGCTTTGCTGTGCATTGATTACCGAGGCCTCCCAAATTCGGTTGTTGAATATCTGCAGCATCTGAATAAACTGATGAGCTCTTTACTAGACACGGACTCCCCCAAGCAAGTTTTGCAGTTTGTGCCTATGGAGGTTCTCCTCCAGGGCAAGCTGTTGGAGTTCTTATGGGATTTGAACACAGCCATTGCAAAGAGACAGCTCCACTTGATTGTGCAAGCAGCAGCAAACCACTAGCAATATTTCACTTTAGAATAATTCTAGAATTGAGCAAGTTGCTGCTGCTAGACCTTGTTTCACAGGAGGTGGAGGGTGTTAAAAACATTGTTAATGTGAAGGTAATGTTACTGTAAAACCTTGGTGTGACATTGTTAGTGTTGGGAGGTTGTTTTGAGTTCTCAATCCCATTTGCACCGTATTGGCCTGAGGCTTAATCTGAGGCATGGGGGACTTGGGAGGGGCAGTGATTGGAGCGTCTCCTCTGTCACAGCTCTCCCTGAGCAAATTTCTTTGTGTGCCACCTAGGTCAGAACTGTGGCCTTCATGACGAGAGGTGGTTTAGTGTTTTATACCTGTTGCATCAGGCCAGATGATGGGGGACCCTGTTGTGTGATGTTAGCCCTCTTCAGCAGAGCAAAATGTGGGAGTGTTGACACGTTTGCGTACTTTTCCAGGGCTTGTAGAAGCTGAAACATGAAGTTTGGGCCAGAACACTCAGTGGTGTGCAAGCCTGATAGATGTGCAAGACTTGAGGGATGAGTGTCTAGTGAGCAGGCAGCTGTCTCACAACAGCTGG
This sequence comes from Pelecanus crispus, assembly GCF_030463565.1. Lineage (NCBI taxonomy): Eukaryota > Metazoa > Chordata > Aves > Pelecaniformes > Pelecanidae > Pelecanus > Pelecanus crispus. The sequence continues at coordinate 26,423,254 of NC_134650.1, forward strand.
GTTAAAAGTGACTGTAAGCAGTAGCAGAGGTGTCCAGGGAAAGATGCTCTTTGGTTTTAATTTTGTTTATGCGAAGAGCAGCAGGCTGTGTATGCTTTTTGACAGGTTATTGTGTGGCTTTGTCTCCCCATCAATGAATGGGCTCTTGTAACATTATTTTTATGTGGCTTATGGGCCCTCCTTAAAATAATTTGAGACTCCTGAGTGAAAGTGAAAACTTGCATCTGTCTATGGCAGCAGTTATTAATGAGGCACTGCAAATGTTTTTCAGGCTAAAAACATGATCATGTATAGATTTGTGTATCAAGAAATGCTTTGGGTACCACTGGAAGAGCATTAAGCTGAAGAAATGTGTGATAACTTTCTTTGGGAAAATATGATTAAGATTTCAGTTTGTTCCCCTTAAGGATAAAAATGTTGAAATTGGTAACTGACTGTTCCTTTAAGGGAGTCAAATTTTATTTTCCATATTGCTCCTTTGAGAGCTAAATTTTGAGGCCTAACTTGTGTATATTAACATTTAGTTTTAAGTTTGTAGTATACATGGAAAAACCTGCTCAGAGGGAGAAATGGTGTTTAAAGGAAAAACGGCTTTTCTGTTGGTATGTGCAAGATCTTGTAGAAAAAGGTCAAAAGAGTGGCGTTAGAAGGAAAATACAGTCTCCTGATGAATTACCAGTCACCTTTGGGAAGCACTTCTAGTTATATAATGTGGGAGCTGGAAGGATAATTGATTACTGGTAAGGGATTGAAAGGACTGCTGAAAAACAGTTTTGTCTGGAGGTGCTGCACATTTAATAGGCTTTCTTGCCACGTTGATCAGGGCAGAGTTTAATGCATTTAACAGTTCATTTTTTATTTAAGAACTTGATAGGTGAATGAGTTGGTGGCTCAGGTCTGACTAATTCATAACATCTTCTAAAAATCTTGATTTTTACAGTAGCATGTAAACAGAAGCCTAACAAAAGCTTCTGGGATTGGTCACTGTCCACTTTAATTTATTTAAATGAACTTGCTCTCTTTGCTGTAAGCTGAGTCATGCTTCGTCTCTCAGACCAGGAAGGAAGGGAACAGAGGCTACAGATTGGAAGATATATGCAGTAATAGCTTCCCCTGTAAATCATTTTTGAACCTGTAAACTCAAGAGTGCAAGCAGGGCTACAGATTAATTTTGTTGAGGAATAAAAAAGAAATACTGAAAACCAGAATAAAGAGCGGATGATGAGACAGTATCAAAAATCACCTGTAAAAGTCATCTTTATCTGAAACAAGGCAGGATAAAGGTATTGTCCACCAAAGACACCCCTATGTCTCTGCCACTGTTTCAGAGGTGGTTAATGCTTCTGAAACTCCCACTGACCTGAAGCATTTGAAAAGCTGTCTCTTAAAGCAGGGGTAAATGAAGTACTTCACACTGTGATATTCTGCCATGGAGGCATGAGCCAGAAGCATCTCATCTAATAGGTACTTAAATTCTTACTAACATTAGTCTAATATTTTTAAATTATTATTTTATAGGTAAAGTAAAATCCTGAGGTGACTGACAGAGGGAGAGAAAATGCATTTATTTTTTCAAGCTTTCCTTGGTCTGTTCTGTACATCTGATGAACTATGCAGACTTACTTGAGATTCCTCCTATCCCATCGTTCCCTGTATCATTAGTTTTCCCTTTTTCATTTATTTTTATAAGAAAACATTTTAGATGGTCACAAAACTTCGGCAGATTTAGGACTGTGTACTTCAGGATACTCTAGACTGAGCTTGTGGGGAAACATAATCCATCTGCTTGGAAGTACCTCCAAAAAAAAAAAAAAAGAAAGTGTGGAAGCTCTCCTGTGGAAAGCCAGATCTCCAAACCAAAAGAAATCCAGTGTCCTGTGGATCCTGATGCCCAATTTGCTCTGGACTTTCCTTTGTTTGTTGGCAGACATGGGGAGATGACAGGAGAAATGCTTTGACAGGAGCTGTTCCTGTTAAAAAGAAAGGCTGTGACTTGGAGAGTCTTTTTTTTATTATTATTATTGTTTTAATGGCAGGATTTTCAAAGTTAGGAATGACACTTGTCCTTTTAATTGTGAGAATCCTGCATTGTCCTAGCTGTCTTTAGAACAAAGATTTCTTTGAGAGAACAGACACTTAATTTCTGTTGTGACTTTTGGAATATGTAAGAATGCACAGGAAGAATGTATTAACCTTTGTGGAGAGGGTCTGATGACTCCTGCCTTCCTTAAGGCTGTCAGTTTTTGGCCAATTTGATTTTGGGTGACAACTGAAGTAGTGTCTCAGTATCCTGGCTGCTTTTAAGTTGTTTTTTTACCTGTTTGAAGAAGAATTGGGTATTGTTTTTCGTAATTAGGAGCTTAAGGTTTCCCACAGGGGAAAATAGAGAGGGTGGAGGGAATAAGTTGGTTATGATGTGATTGAGATTCATGCAAACTTGATGTAAATTTAGTTGTGCAGCCCTGCTGTTGCAGGCTTCCAATGAAGGACCGATATCTAGGCCCAATGATTAGCTATGAGCTACATTATTTTTCTGAAACTTTTTGGATCTTTTGTTTTAAGCCAGCATAACATTTTGAAATCAGTTGCTTGAGGGTTAAATGAAAACTGAAAATGCTGATTTTTTTTTTTTTTTTTTTAGTTCCATTAAAGTTAAGAGACTTGCTACTTATTTTTACTGATTCTGTATTGTATTTATATTCATTTGGATGTGCACAGTTTCTATGTGTTCTTGTCACTGGCTTTCCGATTTAATTTCTACAAAACATAATGAGATTACAGTATGAGATCTGGTAGTCTATTAAAATGGTACTAATTGGTGTCTCTTCATCTTCATTTAACCTGGATCTATCAAATTGCTGGCTGTAAAAGTAGAATATGTAGCAGAATTGTATTCTCTCAGAAAACCAACTTGGGACTTAATGGGAAGGGATTAATATTGCCTGTGTAGAAAGCAGGAGAAAAGAAAAACACACCTTGATTTCTGGCCCATGAGCTGGGTGCTTTAGGATGCAGAATAACATCAAGTCCTTGATTGACTGGAAGCAAGCATTGACCAGTAAGCTGAAGTATCAGAGCCTTATAGCCTCCTGTTACCATCACTAAAAACTGTCTTTTGACATCTCTTTAATTTATGGTTGATTTTCAGCATGTTAAGTTCTTAATGGTGAAGTGGAGGAAATCCTGTGTAACTTGTCTTACCATTTTGGGTGGTACGAAATGGGTTTGTTTATCAGTACTTGCCCCTATTTCCCTTTTAAACACGAGCCTCTAAATTTCACCTTGTAGCCTTTGAATATCAGTCTCTTTTTTTAGCACTTTAGTAAGTGAAGACTAAGATTAACATTTCCTTGCCAAAGTCTGGTAATGGTTTTTCCATCTCATTTGTGCAACTATTTTTGTGAATGCCATGCTGATATCCTTAGTTCCAGTTCTTTGTGCACTTCAGTCACTTGACAGAAAGATCAAATGGAGCTGTTTATGCCAGAAAAGCGCTCAGCCTGTGCCTGTTCATTGCTTACTCTTTAGGCAATAATTTGGATTGCCATTGAGCGCTCTCTTGTGACTTCTTATGAGTCCAGAGGTGATTTCAAGTCTTAAGAATGAAATTTGCTAAAAGAATTAGCCGATGGCTGTAGACACTTATGCTTATAACAAGCAGAACCTTTAGGAGACATTTAAAAGCAGGAAGCTTTTCCACCAGCCAGAAGAGGCTAATACAACATGCAGCTGGTGAGATTTGCTAGCCTTTCCTTGCTAAAAATTCTTAAAAAAGGCTTTGAGGCATAACCACCTGAACAAACAGTTCACCAGTTATGTGCTGCCTTTCTTGTACACACAGGTATGTTCATGTTTGCATGTGTGGAAACCCCCAGGATTGTACAGCCATGAAGCTTTTGCTTTGTAACTAATCCATGTGTGCTTTTGTTTTGAAGGATGTATATATTTTTCTAAGTAGATGAAGGGATGTTGATTTACATGGCTATTGCATGTTTTCATTTGTTCTGCAAATGAGTGTTAAAAGACCTTTTTTTAAAAGGAAAGGAAAAAAAATGTTATTTGGAGAAAATAAAGTATTTTAGGTTTTAAGTGTTTCTATTTACGTGTTTCTTTACCAAACATGGAACAAAACAATGAAGCACAGTGGGAAGAAGTCTGAGGAGGTTTAATATTTCATTCTTTTGAGCTACAGTTCCTTCATCTTGCCATTTGGATCCATCCGTAATGAGTGAAGGATACAGGGGCATTGGAGCAGGCTGTTCAGTGGGGGTGGTGTGTGGTTCTCTCTTTAACTGTCTTTACCTTTGCTGTTTACTGTTTCAAAGAGAGACTCAGTTGCAGATGTGGTCAAAGCAGTGTGCAGGAGGCCTGCATACAGTTCCCTTGGCCTTGTCACTGAGCTTTACAATTTATGTCCCCTTGTGTGGTTGCTGTAACCTACTTTAGCAGCAAGGACTTTGTCTTAAGGATCTTCAGTTTCTCCTGGCTATGACAACCACTCTGGTAGGATAAGTCTGTTATACACTGTACTTTTGTTTGCAAAGTCTATTATTAACCCTTATCCAAATGTTTTCATTCTGTGTTTGCCTTCGCTCAGTGGTATTATTAAGAAAAAGCTGTGTGCCTTATTCCTCAGGGTTGGCTCTGCTGTACTGACAACGGTTCCAGCTGATTGTCTTTGGCTTGGCTATTTGATTTGTCTTGAGACTGCTTGCTAACTAATTTTGCTTGCCCTTATTATTGCTAACGTTCTTTTTTCATTGCCTTTCCGCTTTGGAAGTGAACCCCAGATTAGGGAGATGGGGAAAACCATTCTGTGTACTAGAGGTATGAGATGACACAGGAAATGCATACCGTTCCAATACCTTAATTTCCTTACAGCTAGTAGGTATGTGCTGGGGAAATCTTTCAACTAGGAGTGGTGTTGAATGTATGCTGAAATGCAGGACAGCGTTGTCTTGCTTGGTTTTAGTGAAGTTCTAGACTGTAAGCATTGGCTGTTAATGTCAAAATGTACTTCAGGGGATGTGAGGAGTTTGGAAGTGAATGGTCTTTGAAATAGGGACTGGGTTGGAAGAGAAGGAAGGATTGTCAGGTTGATTTTGGTGGAAATATTGCTTAATGTGGTTTTGCTGAATTATATGGAATTGTAAATGCTCAGAATTGTATTCAAACTTATAAACAGTTCTATGAAATATTTGCAGTTCCAATAAAACAGTATAAAAACAGTGCCTAAAAACATAGGAAATGGCAGATTAGATTAGTAAAGGGAAAAAGTGGATGTCTTCATTTTGCTGCTTACAGACCTTAAAAACTGCATATGTGACTTCTTCAGTCCTTAAAGTCTATTTATACACTACATTATGTTGATTATAAATCTTACTTGAATTTTGATAGATCTTAATATGTTAGCATGCCTGCCAGTTTTTGAGTTTAAATAGTTGGTGTTGAAAGCTAAGCCAAATCACTGAGCACAAAGCAAATCAGCTCTCTCCCTGGCTGAACAGATATTTAGCAAATTCTCTTTTACTGTGTTGTGTCAGGTCCTCAGTGTCCCCCATTGAGACTGGGGAGATGAAATTTTGCCTGTAATACAACTCGTACTTGAACTAGTGCACCACAGTTAGCGGCCCCTTTTATTAAAACAATATTTTTCCTCCATAGGGAACTTGAACACATCTGTTAAAGTGCCTCTTCATAGTGCTTTACTAGATGAGGATGACTGTCACTTGTTAAAGAATTGATCTATCTAAATTGGGGGATAGCAGAGAAAAGTGTCTGTCACTTGTTGGCAAATTGATTTATCTAAATTGGGGGATAGCAGAGAGAAGTGGATCAATATTCAAGTCTTATTTGTTGCTGAAGCCAGAGATGATTATCTGTATGGCTAAGATGAATGGACAAATGCTGCCTGATACAAATGAAAGCTCATGCGGAGGTACCCCTAGGTCCTAAGCTGTCGGGTACCTATGCCTCGAAACAATGACCGAGTAGCCAGTCGGTAATGAAACCTCAATTAGACTAAGGAATGAAGGGATTGTGGTGGTGAAGTGCCTTAATTTAAGTCTCTAGAGAGTTAAGGTGGTTAAATACTTGCTTTATAATGAGTTGACTGCCACAGGTTGATGACAGAGCACAACTCAACGCTGTTGAGTTGAAATGTAATGAAATCTGTCTTGGGGTCACAATTAAACTCTGAGGTGGCTGCTGAATAGCTACACATTCCCTCAAATAATGATGCTCTCTGACAGATGAGTGTTCAGCAGAGGAGTGCAGGGCTGGGGCAGGACTGCTGCTGCTGGGGACATCTGAATGACAGGAGCCATGTGAGCTGCTGATTTCCCTGCCTTCATTACTGCAGCAATGCTGATAGAAGGTACCCAGCTATGTAGCTTGAGTAAACCATGCTGCAAGCCACGTAGACAGTATATAGAGCTCTTCATGGAGTACGTCAGAAGCATGGAATGTGTTTGGGATTAGTGTGCCTAGTACTGGGAAGCCTGCAGGATTCCTGGCTGGCAGAAATGGTGATGTTCAGCAGCGGAGGCTTGCTGTCACACCTGAAAAACACATAGCAGCCATGCATCTCTTGGAAGTAGCATTGAGTGTTAGCACAAACTGAAAGGGAGCTGGATTCAGCTAATGTATTGAGAGAGGAGAGCTAGTTCAAAACCCTACCTGTGCTCTGTGGGAACACTGGAGAGGCTAGTCCTCAACTGCGGTGAGCTTGCACTTTGCATGTAATACCAGAGTAGGTTGGGTGTTTAATAACTGTCAGTACTATGGCCTTAACTATAAATCACAAAGTAATTGATTTCAGGGTGTTAATGAAATTTAGATTTATAGGGAAGTACAGTTATGCCTAAGATGCACAGTTAATAGCACTGGCACTGAATAAACCCTCAATTGGCTCTGTTTCCATTATGAAACAGGGTAGTATAAGCACATACATTTATATTCATATACGTGGTTTGGCTCTTAATTATGTGACTAGTTTTGTGGAAGTTCTGTACTTAAATAAGTTTTTCAGACTTGGAAACCTGTTCAAAACTCTGGATACTGGCCAGCTTTCAGTTCCTGCACTTCCCACATGGATTGAGTATCACTGCTCTGTGTGAGAAAACGGAGACCAGATCCTAAGTGTACTTGATCAAACATCTGGTTGGAGTTTGAGTAGGAAGGAGGATTAGGCCCAAGTGAAATTCAGTCTGACTAGTTTCTCAGTGGGTTACAGGGGAGACAGGACAGCCATTGCTCCTTAGGCCGGATGCTGGGACAGTGGGGTTTGCTAAACTGGAGCTGGTACAGAAGTTATAGGCCTGTTCTGAGTCCTCTAGTGTGATCCTGATAAAAAGTGCATTTAGCATGTGCAACAGACCTCAGAATAGGTTTGGATCTAAGAATGTAGTGGCTGAGAACACACCTACTTAGGTTTCAATAACTGACTCTACTCATCACACTGCTCTTTGCAGTTTTGAAGTGACCTGAACTACTTCCTGAAGGAAACAGTGACAGCAGCAGTCTCAGGAGCATGAGTGGAAGTAATGAAGCAGTAATTAGCAATTAATAAAATGTGGTGAAACTTAGAATTTTAATAACTGCTGCACTGGCCTAGAGGTCTGGTGCTGGAGTGAAGTAGTCCCTTGGAAATCTACAACTCTGAAGCTTAATTATCATAATTTCCTTTAGACACCATATGGTCTTAGAGCCAGCTTGTATATTTATTTTTTCCCCTGAAGGTAGATGAGGTTTTAAGGACTCCAATTTTGTGGCTTTTCACAACAGAGGTTAAATTGAAGCCAAGATTAAGATATGGGGACTGAGATGGCCTTTGTGGCTGATGTATCATGCAGAGGACAAAGTTCTGCTAAAATTGCCAGCAGGGTCTCAGAAAGGTGTTCAGATATAGGAGGAACTGTGAAAAATGTGGACAGAACATCCTCTGTAGTTTGCAGAGGGTTTAGTCTCATTTCCAGAGGGAGTACAAATTGAGACTGTGCTGTCTGTGTGTTCTTCTCTTCCCCTTCCTGCCTCAAGCCCTTCTGAGCTATGCCTGGAAGATGGCAAGTTCTTACAGATACTGTGATAATGAAGGGCAAGGATTGCGAAGTAACGCTTATGACATGAAGTTACCGCTGGATTACTAACAACAGGCAAACCCCAGATCAGAGGCCAATAATTCTCTTCTGAGGAAGAAGGACACCTGTAGTGGTGGTGATGCACAGTGGCAAAGCTGCTTGCTCCTCAGAGCTGTTGTATTGCTTTGCTTTACCAGTGTGCTGTTTTATGCCTTGCTGAGCACTGTAAGGTCAGCTCGGGTTGGAAGCCAAACTACATCACCACTCCTTGCTCTCCTGAAGATAAGCCTGAGAAGTGGTCAGATCATGAAAACAAATAGCCAGACAACACCTGCCTTCTCAACCCCCGCTGTATTAATTGTTGATGGCAGGAGCTCAGAGCAAGTGAGGAGAGTCAGGTTAGGCTGAATTATTTTTTTGTTTTCAGCTATAGGAATGCCCTATGGACTTGAACAGAGCAAAACACTTTTCAAGCAGTAAAGGTGAGAAAAATGGGACATGGGGATTTTGGAAGATGTAAGTGCGATTTTAGATGTCACTTGTTTCCACTGAAGGGTTGTATTAAGGATTCAATTTTGTCTTGTGTAAATCAGTTTTAATTAATAGAGCAGATGCACCGACAGTGCATCTGGAAATGAAATGGAGGAGAAAAGAAAAGAGGCAGCTGGTGCTAGTGGATGTAAATATTTGCTTTTTGCGAAGTGAAGCTCTGCAGAAACTTCAGAGACAGTTTCAAATTCAGAAGCCCACTTCTTTTGCCTGTGGAGATATATGGAGCAGAAAAAAATTAACTAAACTGAACCATAATGCTTTGTTTGATTCTAGTGCCTGTGATGTAAGAAGCATAAGTTTTTGGAATAGGGCCAACACATGAAATCTTGGTTCCTACTGAAATATTAAGGCTTAGACTCTGTTGGTGCAAGATGCATTAGTTTCAGAGGAGCTGTGTCTATACCAAGAGGCCTTCCCAGGCTTCTGCAATACAGTCTTGGGGGATAAGCATGGACAAATCAATATGCTCATTTTTGGACCCCTAAGGCCAGGGCAGGGTGCTGTGATGGGCCTCACTGGCAAACCAAGTGGAAGAGATCTGAAAGCTTCCATGGAGGAGGTGTGGCAGGCATGGATAGGGACTCTGATCTTCCTGTGAAGCTGAGGGTCAGAAAAAAGTAAGGCATGAATGAGGGCTTGCATGTTTTGATGGGACCCTCCGCAGTTCTGCTGTGTTATTTTTGAGGACTCTGCTTGAACTGCAGCAGAACAGTCTTTCAAATCTTCCTGACTTTCTTTGAGTATTGGACTTTTCATGAAATCCCTGGCTATTCATGTTATGATTAGGAGAGCTTTTTGTTCTGTCTTGGATTTTTTGGTTAGTGCCTGTAACTGCGAAGAATAATTTGAAAACACAAACCTAAAAGCACAAAATATGACAGCAAAAAAAAAGAATGTAAAAAAACAAAACAAAAAAACACTTTTAAAACAAGTCACGACTGGAGAGCAATGATGTCCAACCTGGAACTGGCAGTGCTGGATGCAGAGTGAAGACAATGAGGTGTTAATCCAGAGCCAGTATTTTCCACATAGGGAACTGGACAGTGGGGATAGGAAGGATTCGTCTAAGTAGGAAAAGTGGTAGCACAAGTCTTGTTAATGCTTATTGCAAGCTCTCTGAGGATAAGACAGATTTTCTTGCTCTGCAGTTTTGTTTGCAATAGTACATCTGGATGCCTTGCACCCAATCTTGCATGCATATATGATGGTCTTGGTTGTTGTGCCTTGATCCTGAGAATGCTCCATAGCAGAGGAAGTACCTCAAAATGGCAGTACAACTCAGAGGTGAGCTGGATCTGGATCAAGGTGAAGCTCCACTGTCCTTAAAACTTATGGAAGGAAGCTTGCAGGTGTGAGTAGTGCTGCTGCTGAGGGGATTGGGTTTTCCAGACCTGGGGAGCAGATTATTACCCTGTCTGTACTGCATTTGCATTGTGAAAGCTTGTGTACAGTAATGCCTCCCTATCCATCACTTCTGTTTCAGAGCTCTGCTGTCAGTTATTTAATACCCTACTCTGGTTACTGTTGTCATTGTTCTGTTTTCCTTCATCCTTAATTGACCTTGGTGAGCAGCAGGCATCCAAAGGTGATGATGAAAATGTAATGGATCGGAAAAGGCAGCAGGACCGCTGGCAGTGAGAGATTTGTCAGGTCTTCAGTCTCACAGGTGAAGCAGCTGAGATCTTTAAGATGGTGATCTGCTTGAAGATGGGTCAGATAGGGTTACCAGGACATCATGAAGTTTAATTTTGCGTTATAAAGGGATTTTCCACTCTGAACTTCAGGCAAGTTTCTTGGTATTTTAAAAGCAGTTAGAATCTCCTTTACTGCTTTTGTCATTACCAGGTGTTCAACTGGCAGCTGTGACAACCCTAGTGGTCTTGCTTCTGTCTCTCCATCTTTCTTGTCATGTATTCTGTCCTTGTGTATTTAGGATGTGTGCATTTCTGAAGTGTCTGCACGCATTCCTCTCTGTCCCATTGTTTCTTATGGGAAAAACTGAGTTGTGAACAGTTGCACTTTCAGGATCGCATCCTCAGCAGGTAATAGGATATGCCAGAAACTAATTTATTGCAGAACTATTTATTATTACAGAACCAGAGTTTAGGGTTGGGAAGTCAAAATGTTTCAACAACAATGAAGAGGGAAGGATGCAAAGCTTTCAACTATAAGCCTGTACATACTGAGTGTGCATATACTGAAATTCACGGCTGCATTGTCTCAAGCTGCAGAAGTTTGTGTGTAGTAAAGCACTTGGTTAGTGGAATAATTCTCTGTTGTTGAGGATTTCTGGAAACTAAATGGAAGAGGTGTTATGCTTCTATCTGACTTTTTTATTCCCTCACTATAGCCAGGGTCACTCTGATTGTGTCCTTAGGGTGTTCCTTTATAGTTTTGGCCTTTTGTCTGAAGTTGGTCTGCTCAAGTTTTTGTGCTCCTTAATGATAAGGTAGTTCATGGCAAAAACTAGGTGTCTTCATCTGAGTTCATGCTGATAACATAGTTCATGATTATTCTGCAGCAGGTATTGTCTCTTTTATGCTATTATGGTGCTTGTTGTATAGTCTGGCACCTGGTCAGGGCAACCACAACTCTGGAAAACCGTGATAGCCTCTGCTGCTTGCCCATCTGTGAGCCCAAGTGGGACATCCTGTACTATAAACCTGGGATCAGTTTTAACCACACAGTCCTCGCACAAGGAGGTACTGAGGCAGGACATTAAAAGTAAATGAATCTTACCTGGCTCTGATTTTTCTGACCTGGGAAATCTGTTCCCAGCATGATCTGGCAGCAAGTACTGGGAAGTGAGTTAAGTGTAAGCCACTGATCTGCTGTCGTGAGCTGGCTGGAGCTGTTGTATAAAAACACACCCCTCCTTGCTAAGAAGAAATGGGAAGTCTCTACTTGTTTAAGAATTGTCTCTTACTACTGTGTGCAGAGGTACTAGTTGGGGACTAGATACCCACTGTGTTGGTGTGGTACAGACATCTAGTTCTGGACTGTTGCAGCACAGCTGGTGTTGTGAAAGGTGTGGATGGATCTGGATCTGGGATGCAACTTCTTTCCAAAAGAAAATGAGCAAAGCTGCATGCTTTTGGCCGAACTCTGTTCTCTAGGGGAGCTAGAAAAGTGGCTGGGGGGGCGGAGGAAAGGGCTCTCTCTAACAGATGTGAGCCCAGTGCTGGTTGGTTACTTGGGGATGCCTGAGCAGTAAAAGAAGGGGAGAGATGTGTCCCCTTGAATCAGGGGATGGGGCACAATCCAGGCAGTAAAGCAGGGATTTGAGTGGATAATAATAGTTTCAAAGGTTTGGAGCTGCAAAGTGCCTAGGCACATGGAGGTCTGGAGAAAGGGGAGATTGGGAACTTCTGGAGTTTGGGACTCAGAGGAGCAACGAAAAATGTGCCTTCAGGATCAGGGAACTGAGAGCAAGGGGCTATGGCAGGTAAGACGAAGCTGTACCTAGAGAAGGGGTTTGTCTTTAGCACAGCTACCTGAACTGTAGCCACCAGCTTCCAGTAGCACCATAAACTGTGCAAGGTTTATAATCTGTACCTTAGCTGACTGTAAAGCATCAGATAAACCGGTTGTCTGATGCTTAAATGCTGGGGTAACCTTGTTCTGTAGGGGAAATGGGAAGCTTTGGAGGCAATACTGTGACAACAGGAGGGAGCAACAAAAGCAACAAGAGGGAGCAATTTGTCAAATTACACTGTCAGACATCACAGACCTTTGATATGACAAAGGGAATTGCTAGAGCACAGGGCAGAGGGCATGGATATCTGTGACCTAGGTGGCTTGTTGGGAAAGACTGATGTTTTATCAAGGACTTGACTTACCTGCTTCCTACTGAGCTTTGGGATACATCTCATCTATATAGACGGAGCTGTGCTTCAGAGCTGCACTTCAAAACCTTGTGGAGAATGTACCCGCAGGGGGGACTGTAATTGCCATGTATTTTGACCATAATCATATGGGGGAAAGAACAGGGGCAGCTGTAAGGAATAAATGAGATGTTATGTCTGACTCCCAGATCTTATTTTTTCCTGGGTGTTAGGTCTGCTGTGGAAGGCAGGAGGAGGGAGTGGAAGCCTGTGTCTCCTCAGCTGTGTGGGTGCCCCCCCCCCCTTTCTTTTTTTTAATCCTGGCGCAGCAATGGGATGCTTGTTAGAAAGCAGGAGTCAAGAAGGGAGACCTGGGCCAAACTCTTTGCTAGCAGGACTGTGCTGAACTCCGTGCCTTTGCACCAAAAGATAATTTGCCTCCCAGTGCTGGTGGGCTGAGAAAATACTCCCTGTGGAAGGGAAACAATTTGCTTAGTCTCCCCCCTGCCCTTTCCTTTTTTCTTAAGAGATCAAACCCTAATGAAGGTGGGATCACTGGCACAAAAGGTGAGTCGTGTGGAATTATTTTCAAAACTTGGATTACCTCTGTGAAACCAGAGCAGAAGAGGAAGGTTAGGGTGACTGAGCTTTGGATTTAGATTCTGCTATGGCTCTGACAAGCCCATGAGCAACTGGCCGTGCTACCATACATGACTGTGAGCAGCGCAGCCCATTCTAACACCTGTCAAATCAGGCATGTCAGATCAGGAGGGAGCTCTTTGTCCCCAGGTTAAACAGCTGGAAAAGAGATGGTGTCCCTTCCTCACCCTGCCTTGGAGCTGTGGCAGTCGCCTTCAGGAAAGGAGTAGTCTTGGTCTGCATATGGGCAGCAGAATGGGATATTTACTGTGTGACATGGAGGTACCTCTAGGGCAAAGCAAAATACTAAGTAATTTTTTTGACAAATATTAATTTTCCTTCTGATTTCATGCCTTCTGAACTGTTTTGTTGAATCCTGACTGTTCTCCCCAGCTGCCCATCACTGACTCTTATGTTTTGATGGCTCTTGTCACAAATAGCATGGTAAAAAGATCTTGGTTATTTTCTCTTTCCTCTTTTTTCCCCTTTGAGAAGTCTCATTTACTTTTTGCAGCTGTCCTGATTCTCTTTCCCCTATCATTACTGGGAAGCAATGTGGCAATTAGAGCTGGCCACCCCTGGGAGGAGGTGTGCTCTGCTGGCTTTTAAAGAGTTTTCAGCGCTGTACTTTGTGCTTATCTCTTTTCTGTATTCCTTGTGCAATGGATTTTAGTGTTATGCCATTCCAAGTATGGTAACATCTGTACAGATAACGAAAATGCCTAGATCATGGATTTTGTTTCATGAAGCCTTGATTCTTTTAACCTCCTCTGGAAGGTATATTGCCCACATTTTTTCTCTTCCTTCTTCTTTGTCAAACTTTCACAACTGGCCTTCTTCCCCAGGCTTTGCCTTGTCCCCTGGTCAGACTCTGGAGCTCTTCAGTTACTGCAGGCCAAGTGGCTGTTGTGGGACTCAAGCCGGTCAGAGAGAGCAGGGGTTGATCTATAAAGGAAGGAAGGTTTTGTGGTCTAACTCTGATCTTGCTGAAGCTGCTTTTGTTACCACTTCAGAAAACCAACCTAGGGCTGAATTGCACCTGCAGGTTTGCTGAAGGTACCAAAGAACGGAGGATTTAGAAGCCAGTGCCTAATCCTGTGGACAACCTTAATGCTATTTCTTTGATAACCTGTAGGAGGTATTTTAATTTGAGTTTTGCTTAAGGTGGTGTAGACTTACATATGACATATATAGACTTCCTGGAAGTCTACTGATGTAGTTAAGGAATGTCTTAATCTCCAACCCCCCCCCCCCCCCCCCCCCCCCCCCAAATGGGCTGGGTGCATTTGGAAGCCTGGGACTGCTGACCTGACTGGTCTGAGAGGACTCCTTCCTTCAAGGAATTGTTACCAAAAGCTTCTGTATTTTTGTCACTTGCCAAATGCCACCAATGAATCTCTACTTTTGTTGTTTTCAGCTTTTACATATTGCCTTTAATTAGTATGTGTGCTCTTCTGGCCAGGGGCTGATGGACAGCTCTCTGGTGACCAAATCCAGAAAGACAGAGTGTTTACTGTACTGACCCTTGTACTGGAAGAAACAATCCCTTAGCCCAGGTGTCTTTGGATGTGTCTTTTGGGAGGGGCATACCAGGCCTCAAAATCCAGCAGTTTATGCCGGCTTAGTAATTGTTCTGTTTCTGTCCTGCTTCTGGCCCTTAATTTGCAGAGACAAATTAAGGCTGCATGATACAGAGGTTCAGGGCAGGGTTACCTGTTTCTCCAGGACAGGATCTGCTGATTCAGCTCAGTATGTTAAGCAGGCATTGCATGCAAGATGGAGCTGAATAAATCCGCCTTCTAGCAAGAGCTGGTATCAAGGATGGATGAGCAGTTCATTCACAGTCACTTAAACACTGAAGGAAATTAGATTTGTATATTTAAAATTGCTTTCTTAACCAGTGTTTAGCATCTTGGGGTCTCAAGGGTTAAAATACCTCTGGCAACTTGGATCAATATATGGTGATTTAAGTGCTCTAGATTAAGCATGCAAATGAGTTAAACTGCATTTAGGTAATTCCCTGACCGAATAATTCGGCCAACCCTGTGCTGAAGACATCTGGGCCTTGCCTAGTGTTCATAGTGGAGGTTTCAGACTTTCTCAAAGACATGGTTGGTCTGCAAGTTACTGCTTTACTGACCAGAAGGTAGGAGGCACTTTGGAAGTAGCCCCTTTTGATGAAGACCTCTCCTTTTTTGTCCTGGACTTCAGACAGTGGCTTTCACAGTGGTCCCATCTTTCAACTCGGGTCTGCTTTTTGTCATTAGGATACAGCTTTGTTTTGCCAAGGCTGAGTGAATTAAGACATCCTCTACTGCAGATCTGTAGGAGACTTACCCCTCTAGCAAGTCATATTCTAGCAAGGTACAGGACAACCTTAAAAATACGGAAAGCTAAACCTCCCACAAATTACTTGATGGGAATGCAACATGTAGAGCTTTTTTCCTAGATTGCATCCATGCTGCTAGTAGCTTCAGGAACCCAGTGCTTCCAGTGTTGCATCTTCCTCCTTGTTCTTCCCCATGTCCTGGGCACGTTTCAGGTTTTGGCCCTGCTGTTTTCTTGAGCTGTACCCTCCCAGGCTTGGTTATCAAGTGATAGGATAGACTTTTGGTTTTGAACTATGTTATTGCAGTGGTTGTTTAAGTCGCATGTGGACAAGTCCTAAAGTGCAGACATGTGGAGGTGACAAGTCCCTGTTATTTTGCCCTGACTCCAGAAAGAAATGAACACCTTCAATCTTTTAAATTTGGATGGAAATGAGTGATGAAAAGCAGTTGCATACTTTTAATTTTTAGGGACCAGTGGAAGAATGATCTTTTGCTCTGTTCCAACTAAAATGCTCTGCAGCTGTATGAATAGGCAAGCAGCAGCTCTGGTTTTGCCTTGATTTTTGCAGTGAATGCCTGTTGTATTTTATCTGCTGGGCTGTTACAAGCATCTCCCTGCAAGCAAGAAACTTGTGAGTGGCTAAGCCTTCCTAATCAGAGGAAAGGCTATCCCAGCCGCATGGGAGTTGGGGTCCTGACGGCATCCTGATAGAAAAGATTATTCATCCAGCGAGACAAAAACAGAGTGGCTGTTTTATTGAGTGTTTGGTATGTATGAGCTGAGCAAATCTTGGTGCTCAGTACGTGTTATGGCTCTGCTTTTCTCATCCCATGAGCTGGGTTCACTTACGGCTGGCCTGGCTCTCAGGAATATTACCTGCTTTCTGACTTTTCCTCCCTCATGGGGAGGAAAACCTCGGGAACCCTTTTCTTTCTTTCCATTTCATCAGCCCATTTACCACATGCTCTGTCAGGTTGTTTGGGACTCTGGCCTCTCTGTACTATTTTCTGGGTGAAACCCTTTGCTTTGTATAAACAACTGTCTGTCTGGATGTCCATCTCTGACTTGCTGTGTTTGTATTCAGCTGATAGACCAGGAAGCAGGACAGACATCAGTGCTTCACAATTAACCCCCTCCAACCACTGCAGGGAGCTCTGGGTGGCTTTGGGAGACCAGAACTTACCATTCCTATAACGTAGGTAACCATAACTTAGACTGGGATGTGCCCTTTCTGTGTTACTGCTCCAATGATCACCTTCAGTTTTTTGAGGAAAGAGAATAAGCACAAAGAGATGTAGCACAACATACCAAAAAAAAATCAAAGTCTTCCTCCCAACTTTGTTACAAGAGCCACATTCTTGCCAAAGCAAGAATCACTGACGTGCTGACCCTTCCTCTTCTCACTGGCACAAGTCTGGAAGCCTGTGTCTTCATGTACTTCTTACTGGAAAGGTCCCTGGGCAGACATTAGTACTTTAGAGTACCTTATCTACTTGGAGCAGATATAAGTCTGCACCAGTTTGTTGCAATTGCCTGTATTTAAAGGTGAGTGGTACCTGTTCACCTTGTAGTATCAACAGGGCTGAATCAAGTACCCTTTCAAAAATTATTGTTGCTATCAAGGCTTTAGGGTATGGTACACGTGCTCGCTCCCTGTGTATGGGGATGACCATTGTACCATCATCATCTGTCTCCCCACCCCGGGGAGCACAGAGGTGCCAGTCTGGACACAACCCACATGCTGGATGCAATCAGCTTTTTAGAGCAAGGTGCAAAGGCTTGTCATGGGAGTATGTTGGATAATCCAGCCCATACTGTATCTCCTGCTGCTAGTTAAAGATCTAGCAGTTCCTTAAAACAGTGGCGCTTACTATTCTTTTACCAACTCTATGTTGTTCTTAGTTTTGAAAGCCTTGGTGGTTCTTCCATTTTGACACTTGGCTTTTCTGACAGGTGTGTAACCAGGGGCTTCTCTGCCCACCATTACCTGGCAGCACCCTATGTACAGAGGTATATGTTAGTGTTTATGCCATGGCCTTGATGACTGGCCTTCTTGGTGCTGTTGGATTGTAAGAGACCATGAAGAAGAGGTAGGTATCTTACTACATTTGCAGGACTGAAGATAAAGACTGCTAAAAAAGGTTGCTTTTATTTCCATGGGGTTATTGGTCCGTTGCATGTCTTCTGGCACTTGTATGCCCAAGGGAGATAACCTCAATGCCTTTCTGCTGTACACTGGCTTTCCTCTTTGGTATGAAGCAGCTGGCATTTTGATCTCAGACAATAGTTCAACAGATGGCTGCTTAAAAATAAAACCTACCCAAAACAGGAGACTTTCTTCTTTTCAAGGAGCCGAGGACTTTGAAGGCATGTGCTGAGGTTAACTTCCAGAACAAGGGCTGCAGGATCACAACACAAAATCTCTTGGAGCCTGTGCTGTAGTTGTGGACAAATGTGTGCTTCTGGTAACTTTAAGGGTAGGTAAAGGCTTAATGTGACCTAGAAAGGTGGGGAATCTCCATCCTGGGGATATTTAACACTGCTGGACACATCCCTGCACAATCTGATTTAACTTTGAAATTGTCCGGGTTGGGGGTGGTGGGAGGGTTGGACCAGAGACATCCAAAAGGTCCCTTCCACCTAAATTTTTCCATGGTTCTGTGCCTGATCCTGCTAATGATCCATGCAGTCTGCTTTATGAGGATTGAAAGGAGAGAAGAAAGCATTATAAAACATGTAGAAATGCAGGAATATTCCTGTCTGCTGCAAGCTCTGCCGGGGAGCAGATGCTAGCTGCCTTTTCTCTCCTAGATGAATTTATTTTACTGGAAAGACAACTGCTGTTGCTGTGAAGTTGCCAGATGGACCTGTATATAGACTTGAGGCAAGTGGGAATGTCAGGGGAAATTTGGGAAGGCAGGGAGCCCATGCTGGCAGCAGCCCCTGCCCTGCCAGGGTACTGAGCAGGGCTTTGTGAGGGATGTGCGGGGGAGTTCCTTGTATTGCTTCTCTCTTCAAGAGCAGCTGTTTCAGGCTTACCTGGATTATGACCTTAATGAGCATTTCTTGTGGGCATACATCCCCAGGAGAGGTTGCACTTGATATCTAACCTTTGTTTTCATTTCATGCCAGTTGTTTCTAGGCCTTGAAATTTTGCTGTGGGCTCAAATGGACAGTTAAGTCAAGGAGGACAAGTATAGGATTAGTTCCCAGGGAGACAGGATGCGTGCAAGAGTTGTGCTCTCTTGTAACTTTTGTGGGAGACGAACAAGCTTCGTGGGCCAAGAATAGCAGGATTAATGATGGAGGGGGTTATGTGCCTTCAGAGCTCTCTGCAAATGTCACTCAGTTTGTCTGCTGCCCTGCAAATGCTGTTTGCTAGGAAGGATAAATCCTGCCCTCCCAAGTGAATGCTCCTCCCCAACTGCTTTTCAGCTCACTTGGCCAGCAAGACTAAAAAAAGGGCAGCTCTTACGTGCAAGGACTGTGGGTTGCACAGACATACAGCCCAGCAAGCATGAAAGCATGGAGGGGCTGGTCTGACCTCCCCAGGGTCCCCTCTCGAGTTCAGGGCAGGGAGGGACCAGTGTGTCCAATGATGCAGAAAAGCTTTCTGAGCCATGGAGAGGAGCGAAGCTAAGCCCAGGAACCAAAGCTGTTGTTACAGACTCAAATGTCCTGTCTGAAGGGAGGTTTGCTATTGAATCTGCTGCCTCTGCCTGGGGAGGAAGGGCTTGCAAACCAATGGAGGAGGGAGCTGTGCTCTCTTAGCATCTGGAGCCTTCCAGAGTTAGCCTGCAAAGCTCTCACTGTTTTTGCTTATGGAAAAGAAGTGTTATTCACAGGCTGGCTTCCTGACCAGTCTCATTGCTAGGCTAATTGCCCAGATCTGCTCCATAAGGAGATTCATCAGCTCCCCTTGCAGCCTAGCTATTCCTTGTGAAGGTTTGATGTAGCTAGCTTGGTTAATCCCAGATGTATCTTTAACGAGATATCATTTGTAAAAGGAGTTCTCAGTGTTGGTGAGACCAGCCAGGAAAAAAAAACCCTAATTTCCAAGCAGGTTTGGAAACCTCTGTCTTCTAGTCATAGGAAAATTAAACTGAAGCCATCTTTCTGCATTCAGCCCAGCAAGTTATTGTGAACCTGGCTGGGAGAAGTTAGCATCTAGTTCCTAATTAAAAGGTGGGAGCAGGAGCCAGGGAGGGTGAAAAGAAGGTATCTGCCGTGAGGCTGTGCTAAGGAGAAACTGGAGATATTTTTTTCTCAGAAGTTCAACTGATGGATGCATTTAGAAGGTCATGGTGCTTGGGCATAATTTTACTTGCCCTGTTCTGTTTGTCTTTAGAGATAGAGGATGCTGAGGGCTGAAGGCACCAGCTGGATGCTCAGTGCCCTTCCATTTCCCTCTTCAAGGTTTTTAGGTGGGTGACCAAGGCAGGAAGCAGGCAGCTGCAACCTGACTGCAGATGTGCTGGGCATCTAACCCCACAGCAAATGTGGAGTATGACACCTTGTGTCTTCTGTGAGACAAGACCCTGCTTGTAGGCAGTTGCTGGAGAACAGCTGATGCATGATAAACTTCCACCTTAATTTTCCTGTGCAGTATCATCTGTATCATGGTTCTATCCACAAAGCTGAGATGCTTTTTTCACCTGCCTTTCAGGACTGCTGCAGGTGTGTGTTTTAAAGATATGTTGATCTAGCCAGCATGCTGTAAGGATATGGATAAGATAAGGTTTGTCAGGAATACTTTCTGTTCCTATCAGGTTAGACTGGTAAAAGATACAATTTTCTACTAAGAAAGCTTACTCTATATGTTGCTGAAAACACTGGGCTGCTCAGACATGAGAGAGAGGGGCTAATTACAGAGAGAGAGGCTAGATAACCCTCTCCATAGTATTCACAGCACTGTGGTGAAGGTGAGTTGTTTGCTAGCCCTTGTGACTTTGACTTTTCCCAAATAAGTATTGCTGGACTTGCCTCGCAGGTAGGAAAGTTGAGTCCCTGTGAGATCAAACACCTTGCCTGGTCCCTGGCAGAGCTGTAATTAGATGAGTGCAAATTTAATTTGTGACCTTCAGTGTCATCCTTTGTCCATCTTACGTGCTGCCTCTGGCATGGGAGGGATTTTTTCTATCTAGGAAAGAGGAAAAGGCTTTGGGTTGGTTAAGGAAATGGGGAAGGTTTCTCCTCTCTGGCCTGGTTGCTCTGGGAGTCCCTGTGCTGCTTTGTAAGGGAAAGTTGCAGGGCTGTCTTTGTGGTGGAGCCCAAGGGAGATGTTCTGGGGACAGGAATGGAGCAAACACCTTAGAAGTGTGTGGTGGATATATGTACTTTCTCTTATGCCTTTGGTTATAGGACATCACCTGCGTCTGCTGAGGCTTCTTAGAATACTTGAATACCTAAACTACAGGCTGTGAGATAGGAGTGTGAGGTTTCTGAAGGCCCTGCTAGGATCCCAGCTCATGTGGACTTTGCTCCTGGGTTTGCTGGTGCCTGGAGGCAGAGGGATGCTGGAAAGGCTTCGGACATCATGGCTATTTCAGCCAGCACACCACTCCTCACTGTTTGCAGGGACAGGAGGGTTCCTGGACATCCCCAGGCCTCGTGTCATATTTCTTGATTGCAGATTAATTTCTTCCTGACAAAAGAAGCTCTTATTTACCAAGATTTTATCTGCTCCTGTTTATTGTTCACCTGAAATCCTCCTTGTCTCCTGCTGGCCTTGTTGTCCTTCCAAGAGCAGCCAGTTGTGCTTCTGCTGCAGTGGGGAGCAGGATGGAGTCAGGATGGGGTCAGTGGTTGGCAGCTGACAGCTTCTTTCCATGTTTCCATCTGTTCTCTGTCCCTTTGAATGAGATCAGGTGCCAGAGTGCACTGGGAAGACTTTTCAGTATGAGAGGAAGTCACAAATGGGGTACTCAAGTCCTTGCTTTCATCTTTGGCAGAGAGAGGCTGCTCAGATCAAACCTGCACCCACTTGAGCTGCTCCTATAACAGACCCAGTAATGGGAGACCAAAACTCTGCAGTGAGGCTGACAGCTCTGGATCAGGTGGGTCTGTCCTGCAGCTCCGAGCCATGCAACTCGGAGATGCTTGTGCTGATCGTTGCAGAGATGCAAACCTGGCTGTTCCTGGACCTACTGGGGTGCCTATCTTTTAATTTTTTTATCCTCATTTTTGTTCTTTTTAATGTGGCTACTGTTTTGTCTTCTAAAATCCTAGCTGGTTTAAATTCTGTCAGTGGCTTGACAGGTTCATTCTTTCAGGCCTTTGGTGCTCCCTACACAGACCTATCATCTTTTCTGATCAACCACGCTAATTTCATGAGTGGCTCCACTCCTGCTTTGTGTTTTGAAGGGTTCTCCCCTCTGCTCTTGAGGCCATATGTTTATTACAAAGCTGGTCTTTCATGGGTGGGAAGGTTTCTCTTGAGGAGAATCTGCAGGAGAAGTTTGCAGCTGTTTCTGTTGTTGGGTCTT
This sequence comes from Pelecanus crispus, assembly GCF_030463565.1. NCBI lineage: Eukaryota > Metazoa > Chordata > Aves > Pelecaniformes > Pelecanidae > Pelecanus > Pelecanus crispus. Next base: position 26,445,163 of record NC_134650.1, read on the forward strand.
TGATTTCCTGGTGTTTCTTGGGACATGTGAAGGATGGGAAAAGGTTCAAAGGAAGAATGTGAGGGGCTGCTTTAACAGTTCAGCTTGCGCAATCTCTATGTGGAAAATGAAAATCTGCCCCTCTGCTCCCACTAACAAAATGTGATGTGCTCGGAGTCAGCATGGAGACCTCAATCACATAAAAGCCGTAGAGTCTGACAGTACCTCCATGGCAGGGAGCAGAGGCCCTTTTTAGGGATGCACTAGGTGCCCTGTTTAAGGATTGGAAAGCCTGGCTCAGATTCTAGCCCAGGATGGCCTCTTTGTGGCTGTTCTTTAACAAAAACTCCCAGTCCTTTTGGCAAAAGACTTTTGGATATAAATGCAGTCAAATATTTGACTAAGCAAAAGGTAATCCAGTAGTCTCTTAAGCAAACCATCAGTTGCTTTGGGATTTTGCTTGAGTTCAATCTCAGCAATTGTGGCTGTTGTAGGGTTGTATTGGGTCTGTGAAGGCAACAGCCCAGAACAGGTAAAGCTACATTCAGCTTTGTTTATTTTTCTTGGTGCCTGCTTCAGTTTGTAACTTACTTGTACAGCAGAGCTGGTGCCTGCAGACTGCCCCAGCACCTCTTAGCGCAGCCCTGTGTGCTGCAGGGAGCTGCACGAGCTGGTCAGGCAGAGGCAAGGAGACCAGCTCGTCCCTTCAGTGCTTCACGGGTGATAATAAAACAAGCTACTCCTTTCACAGCACTGCTTCTGAACACCCTATGGTGCTTTGTAGCTGCTGCGATTGTGCCAGGTGCTCCTATGGGCTCAGGTTGAAATGCATGTGATGGGCTCAGTTTGTCCCTTTCCTGTGTCCCACTTACAACTGTTGTATTTTCTAATCTTTCTCTCCCTTGCTTCAAATTGCAGAACCAGATGTTGGTATTTGAAAGTGCCTTGCAGGAGATGTACTAGACCTGCTGTGGCTGTGGATGACCGAGTTGTTCTGAAGTCGGGAGCTAAGGAGACCTGTCCTACTGCAAATGGAGCTGCCAAGTGATTCCAGAAGCTGCAAATGCTGAGCAGGCTGTTTATGGACCTGGTTAAGCACATGAGGATGATATTTCTTGGTCTGGAGAAGTTGGAGGGAAAGACTGCTTGTGGCATTTAGTGTGGTCCTTGGAGCTGACCATGGGAGGATCTTGCCATAGGTGCTCAGGTATTGCCATAGTTTTAAATGTGTGTGATGCTAAGCGGTAGAGAGCTGCTCTGTGCTTAGGCTCTGAAGGAGGTCCTATATCTTGGGTGGAAGAGAGGAGGGCCTGGTACTCCCCAGTCTGTGGTGCCCAATGGCACTGGGTGGGATGGAGAATGCCCTGGCAGGACCCTGCCAGCTGAAGAGAAGAGCTGGGTGTGAAGGGAGGAGAGACTGACCCCTGCTCTGCCTCTGCAACCATGAAAGACCACTAAGCCCTGGTCCTACAGTGTGGTGGTACTGCTGCATGTTTCTGTCCTCAATATCATGGGGACTTAGATGGTTTTTAGCTGCCAGAGGAAACATGAGGCCAAGACTAAGGATTAAGTTAGTGTCAGCCCTAGGAACAACTATCACACCATCCTGTAACTGTGCCGGTGATCAGGGCCCTTGATACCTGTCCACTTTCTTGTTTAGAAAGTGGCATAGATGCTATGGCAGTACCTTGCTGAGTCAGGCCTGAACCTCCACCCAAAACCTACCCATTTTCCTGTGGCATTGTCTCCTGGCAATCACAGTCTCCGTTGCTGCTTTGCTAACCTCCATGTCAGAGATTCCCCTTGAACTGTGATTAACTTCTTGAGGCTTGTAAATTTTCTTCTGCATTTACACAAAGACAGCTGGCTGGATTAAATGGTTTCATAGTATTAAGGAAAAAGAAAACCTAGGAGGCATTACACTTGTTGGGTCCAAGGACTTTGTTTTAAAAACAGTGGGGAAAAAACAGTTTACTCTTTTTGGATTTCATGGCTGCACAGCTAATGTCAGGGTCTCCAAAATGCAGGCATTTGAAATATTGTCTTGATTTAGAAAAGCAGTAGAGAAGCAGTTCAGGGTTTGGAAGTGAGATGTAAACTAAGCAAAAAGTGAGGAAACAAAATTGATTCCTAACATGGGAATAAAAAGGGAGAAAGCAAACCCAGGGCTGTGTGTTGAGGTCTGTGCTACCAAAAAAAAAAAAATCCATGTTCTCCCCTACAATTTGGGATTGCATTGCTCAGCGAAAGGCAGGGAAAACATGGGTGAAAGGAGCCAACTTTATTTTCCTTCTTTCTCAGAAGAAAACAAATATGACCCCTGCTTGGACTGAAGAGGATTATGGGTTGCCTATTTGGGATGTCATGATTGGGACTTCATGAAGTTGCAGTTAGGTAAGTGATCTCACTGCAGTTATTCGGTAGGAAATGTTTTGATGGCACCTAAAATGATTGAGTGTTGCAGTCAGTCCTTTCTTTAACTGAGCACTGGACTTCTTCCTTCATGGGTTAAAATGGGGGTGAGGAATGCTCCCATCTGCATCCCTGCGATTGTGTAAGCTGTCTGTGCCAGCACTAGCCTCCTCTCCCTGGATCCTCATTGCAGTCCTTGTCTTTGCTGTAGCTCTGTGTCCTCTGCAAGACACCAAATGTGTCCAGTTATTCTGTGGGTTTGATCTGGTGAGGGCAGCAATGATGACAGGAAAGATGTTTTTTTTGATGTGCCTGTTCCAAACCCTGCCAGGGGCTCTGGTTTTGGTGTTCAGAAGCTAGACAGTGTCTGTGCTGTCAGGTCTCATCTCAGAGCCTGCAGCAGGGCTTTGGCGGGATGCTGGCTGATAGTGCTCTGTGTCATCCTAGCACTGCAGCAAAGGAGAGGTTAATAATGCAACATGTCTGCCTGTTGCCCTCGGCTGTATGCTTATTTGTTTCTGCAGGAGGATAAGAGCTATGTAAACAGCATTTCCCAGGGGATGGGGAGAAAGGATTTTCAGCCCTGTAGCACAGCTCTCTGCATGGACTAACAGTTATCTGTGCCTCTGAAGAGACCAGGGCCAACGGCCTGCTTTGGTCAGACCCTGACAGGATGGAGAAGGGTGGCTTGTCTGAAGTGCTGAGGTGGCTGGCTGGGTTCTGTGCTGGGCTGTGTGCAAGTGTGATCCCCTCTCTGCTTCCTTGGGACTGGCTGCAGTCTATGCTGCTTGAAATGTGCCCTTCTTTGAGTCAGAAACACAGGCAGCCAACTGAGAGACAAGTGTGAATTGGGAATGATGGCTCCAAGCTGAACTTAATGGTGACAGCTGGATATTGTGAAGGAAAACAGAGGTGAGCTCATGGGGCAGAGAGGATGTTGGCAAGGGAAGAGGGGCTTGTTGGTCCCTGAGGTAGCAGAGATGGCTATGTACAACCCCAGGAATGGGGAGGGAGCCGTGATGTAAACCCTGTACCTCCTCTGAGTCCATGGTCCTGAGTATGTGCGGTGGTGTGAATTTCAGCTTCTGGGCTCTCTTTTTGAAAGTGTGCGTCTCCCCTGGGGGAGATGGCTGATGCTTCATTTTGTGGCTAGCTTGCAAGCCTTCTTTGAACTGATAAGCTCTTTCCTGAGGAAGAAGCCTGGAAGAGTCTTGGTCTTCCCTCCACTTCCCTGTCTCAGCTATACCTGTGTATCTGGGCAGCAAGCTCTGTGAGGGATGGTCTGTCTTATGACTTTGCCAGCTCCAAGTATGTTGAAGCCCAGAACTGGGTCAGAAAGCAGTGTCTGCAGTCTTCCTCATCCTGCAGGTCGTCCTGAACCGTGTGTGTAGGCTTGCAAAGTATGTACACCCATATTGAGTTTAATTTCAGGTCCATTGCTGTTCAAAAATGGCAGCTTGGCAGGGTTGCCTGCTGTCTGTAGCCATCAAGAGCCATGGTTATGGTGAAGAAGCTACAGGACAAGCTGGCCTCTCTCTGCTCAGCTGCTCAGCGATAGGCACTGCAGGGAGGCTGAAGAGCCTTGTCTGAGCCAGGGATAGAGCTGGGGCTCTCTGGGTGCTGTGCTTCTCTAGCCTGGGTGGCTGAAATTAGCTCCTGCAGACTGTCTTGGTGTGCTCTTACCAAGTGGTGACCTCTTCAATACTGTAATTTGGAATTTCCCCAGTGATAAACCATATTACTCTGTGCTGGTGTAGTTGCGCTCCAGTTGATGGGCTTGGGTATGTCCAGCCCAGGGTCTGGTACTAGCAGATGGAGATTTTCCTGGAGTTGAAATAAGGGAGTTGTGTATGGGAGTTGGGATGTGGGAAGAGGAGCCAAGGAGACAAAGGCTTTGGAGTCAAGGCACGTGCATAAAAAAATTTTAGCATGTTTGTCCCTGTCCAGCATGTTTGAGCTCCCTTGTCCTAGGCTTCTCTTCTACTGTGAACTGCTTTGCTTTGGATTGAACCTGTCTAGGAAAAAAACCTGCCTGAACTTTGTGCAATGTCTATAAGATCTTGATGGGTCTCAGTCTATATGAGAAAATACATTGAAATAGCCAGCCGATGGTATCCGTATCACAGTGTCCACCTGGTAAAATGGGGGTGAATAAATTGACCTTTCGTCTGCTGATCTGAGCCTGATAGAAGGCAAGCAGTGGCTGGGAAGAATCATAGAATCATTGAATCGTTTAGGTTGGAAAAGACCTTTAAGATCATCCAGTCCAACCATTAACTTAACATTACCAAGTCCACCACTAAACCAATTAAGGGTAGAGTAGCTGCAGTATGGAACTGCAGGTGACACCTTCCCCTGCTTACCTGACCTCAGAGCCCTGCGTTTCCCTCTGTCAGTAAATGACTGGCTCATCTCTGTAGCAGTGTAGGGAACATAAGGAAAAAAATCAATCTGCCCATAGCATGTAACTCCAAGGTCAAAGTATGGTGGGAAGAGGATGAGTCCAAGCTGTGCTCATGATGAAGGCACCAGAGGATGATGTGCTGCATACCAGGGTGACTCTTTACTGCATGCATTTGTATGTTGTTGCTCAGTCCTTGGAAGAGACTGTCCAATGACAATCAGACATTCCTTTCCTGTGGCACAGGGTGAGCCTTGCCTGAAGGCTTGCTGTCATCCATGAGCACAATGCACATGCTCCCAGGTGAAGTGCATTAATGACTGTGGGTCTTCTCAGGTCTAGTTATTTAGGCAGGAGCCTTTTTGTTTGAGAGGATGCAAGGGGAAGATGAATGGATGATGTGTTCTTTTAGATAATTATTTCACTCTTTGTAGTCCCATGGCATTTGCCCAAGGCTCGGAGTTTGAGGTGTTCTGGACTGATTCTTAATGAAATACCAGTGATGCTCATCATGAAGCAGGAATTAATGTCCAGATATCTGATTTGGAAGTGCCCCTGTTTGCCATCTTAAGCAACTTCAGTTTTCCACTGTAGTGGAAATAACCAGTTCTTTTTTCTTAGTTGCAGAAGCATCTCTGGCCTTGACATGAAGGATTTGAGCAAAACTCAGCAAGCACTGACCTCCATTTAGCCCTGTGTCAGACCCTGCACAAGAGCACTGGGCAGAGGCAAGCAGGAGAAATGTATCTATTTGAGTGGGCCACAGGTAGATGGATGTCAGAGCCCATCTGGAGCTCCTCAGTGAGGGAGTAAGGGGAAGCGGGGGTTCAGTAAAGAGTTTAGAGCTGTGTCTGTTAGGCTGTGCTTATTGGGGTTTGTTTATTACAGCACTTTCCTCAGAAATTACAAGGTTGGCTGTGCTGGTTTGTGCGTTGGTGTCAGCCTGTGCTGAGAGCCCTGCCATGGGCAGGCTGGGAGGTACAAGATGTCAGCAAAGCAGGTGAGCTGGTTGAACTGGGGTGCAAGTTATCACAAAGTGTGCAGGAGAGAAGAGCATATAGTCCCTTTTGAGGGCAGTGCTGGTACCTCTGTGTGACTTGATTTTTTTGTTGTTGTTGTTTGGTGGTGTGGTGGTTTTTTTTTTTTTTTTTTTTAGGATATTTTGACATACTGGGTGTTTCCAGGTGGTGTGTGGTGCTCTTCACAATCAGTCCTGCATGCTATCTTGCTTTCTTAGACCTGGCACAGGTGACAGACCCGGAAGAAACACTTTGGATTCTGCCATGAATTTCCCTAGTCACTGCTCTGTTTCAGGGTAACACACAGAGGGATGTGGCTGTGCTGGAGCTGGGAGGGTGTGTGGGAGGCAATTTCACTGCACGCTTGCTGTGGCCGTCCTATGTTTTCCCTGAGCTGCTGTTATTGCTTTGAGATAAGGCACTGCTGGCCAGTCATCTCTAGTGTCCGTGCCCCAACAAATGAGGGAAGTGCAGCTGGTTTCTCTTATCCTGGGGCAGCAGTAGGTGGGTAGGAGCTCCCTGCCGAAGCTGTGTGAGCTTTTGAAGCAGTTTGGCAGGCCTGGGCACTTGTGATTCTTTCTGGGTCTCCCCTCCACTGAGCCGGCAGACGCTGTGCGTGAGCAGGGGGACCACAGGCAGCCACCGCTCCTCTGCGGGACCGGCCGGGCGCTGGGCATCCCTGTCCCCCCTGCCTCCGTGTCCGCCATCGCATCCCGAAGCCACCGCCTCCCCTCTCGGCGTCCCCGCTGTTGCCACGGTGATGTTGGGGCCAGCCGGGAGGCCCCGTTGCTTTGGGAACGAGGGCAACAGCCCGGCTGGCAGCGGGGACCTGGTGTGTGAGTGTGCCCCCGCGTCCCCCGAGGAGTGGGAGAGGTGGGGGAAGCTGGTGACCACCCGCACGCTGGGGGTGGCTGTGTCCCCTCCCCGGCCGAAGGAGTGCCGCTTTCGGTGCCCGTGTGCCCAGGCTGCTGAGCCTCAGGACGGGGAGTGGGGTTGGGAGCAGGGCTGAGCAGAGACCAGGGGCTGCGGGGGAGCTCGGGGAGGGGTGACACCGCCTGCCCCAAACAACATGCCCGACGGGGAGGAGGAAGGGAGGCAGGAGTGCGTGTGGGGCAGGGCGACCTCGGTCCTGCCAGACATCTTGTGGCAGTAGGTTGTGCTCATCCTCCTGTGGGATCTGTTTCCCTGCAAGGAGGTGACTTTTTGGGGGAGGATTTTAGGGGTGAGGTTGCCTGTGGGGCAAAGTGGGGGCTGTCGTGCTGGGTGAGAGGCACCTGGAGGCTGCAGCACTTTGCATGTCAGGGACTGGGAGTTGGAGCCCCTTCTTCCCCCCCGGAGCTGGACAGGGAGCAAGCTTTTCTCCCCAAAAGAGAAACTTCCTAAATTTCTTCCTTTCCTCCCATGGGATGCAGATGTGACTGCATCCAGGCTGTGGGTTAAATGTGGAGGGGCCAGAGGCTGCCTGCCTCACTGCTGCTGGTCTTGCCCTCCTCCTCTTGCACGTGGGCTTTTGGGTGTTTTGGCCTTAAATCTTTGTGTTGCCCAGTCTGTAAATGAGGGATGAGATTATTTATTCTTGCTCTGTTTATAAAATGCTGTGAAGGCTTATGGTGAAAAAAGCAACAGATGGCCTAGCTAGAAGTGACTGCAAACCTAACTCACCCTAACTATCCTTTCCTTGTGTTTTAAATCCATAGGTAATTTTCTGAGAAGCAATTCCTGTATATATCTAGGCAAAATACAAAGGCTAGACTATTTCAGGAGGGTGCAGATTGCTCGTAACGGGTTGTCTATCCTTGTCCCTTGACTGAAGGATGGGAAATAACTCGGTGAAGCCAAAATCTGCTCTGTAATGCTTCAGGTTACAGCCAGTGCTGTAGTATTACAGTCGTAATCCAGTAAATATGGAATATTTACTATTCTGGCAGCCAGTAATATATATATGTGTGTGTGTGTGCTGGATAATTGGGTATGAGGCTGAGGCCAGCCAAGGTGAGGATGGGGGGTCGTATTCCTGCCTCTGTTTTTGGTCATTTACCTGTCTCCAGTTTGGCATCTTTGAATTCAATTAATTTTTATGTTCTTCCAGAGATTGAAACTCCTTTGTGAGACTGGGCATGAATACACATAACTATATCACTGAGAAGGTTTTGAAGATTGAGATTAAAACAGCTTGGCTTGGATTGAGGTTCATAGGAGCATTTCAGACAACTTGGCTAATGCCTGACCTCTCGGGGTCCTGGCTGGTGAATGCAGCTGGTCAGGATGTGAACATCATGCGGCTTGTGTTGTGCACTGCAATTGATGCTGCAGAAGCTAAGAGATCGTTCAGAAAGGGAGAGAGGATGGCTTTTAGGGATGCCGGCAGTGCCCCTTGTTCCAGCGTGTGTGTGCAGTTAAATGGTAGATTAACAAATCATTGCATGTCAGCAGAGCAGAGGTTCATATGTTTTAAGCCCCCAGGGAGTACAGAATTGTTCATTTCATCTTAGCTCTCCTTTGCAGGCTAGTGTAAGTGGCATGTCCAAGCATTTGCTCTGGAGTAAGATATCTTGTGTGGAAACAATCTGATATCGATAGGAGTGTTCCTATGATTTCCATGAACTTTGGATGAGGTCTTGACAGGAGCTACTAAAGAGTGGTACTGCTTTGCTAATCTGTTACTCTGGGTTCACCATTGCAGAGTCAGCTCTGACCCTGTGTATGGCTGCTTACTCCTGACTTGGGGATCCATTAATAGTCCTTTGGTTTCTCTTTTCCATTCCAAAGTTGCTAGCTGCATGGAAGCTCTGATGCGTTGCGAACCAAAATGAAATGTGGTCCAGATGCCAGAAAAAGAGTAAATAAAAAGGGGGAGTTGATGCAAGTTGCAAAGCCAGGATAGCAGAGATCAGATGCTGGGAGAGGCAGTTGGGAAAGGGAAAATAGTACTGTAAATACTTAAGGAAGGAGCCACAGTTGTAAATTATAGCATGTGGAGCTGTGGAATCTCCGGCAGACCCTTGGAAGGGAGCTTGGTCCACTTCACTGTCAGCTGAGAGTTATTAAAAGAAATAACAGGAATGTATAACACTAGGCTCCTATTAATTATCTTAGCTATGGTAGAGCTTTTGTAATAAATTGCAGGATGACAGTACCGAAGTGATAAAATACAGAAGGACTGGAATATAAGGGTGACAGGTGAGGCTTTCTAGGTAGCAAGACTTGATTTAGAAAGCACTCAGCCACTTAGCAGTGGGATGGAGGGGCAAGAGATTAGTCCTGGGAATTCTGCTGCTTCTTTCCTGGGTTCCTTGAGATGCTGTTTATATGGTAATTATAGCTAAGCAGGTGATTTCAAGGCAAGAAGTGTGATCTTGCTACTTAAGCCTCAACAGGGCAAGATGATTTAGCTGAACAAAATTGTTCAATAGCATCCTGATTCTCACTTTTAACAGATCTTCTGTCTTACTCTTCCAGCAAAGTGTAATAGAAAGGCAAGTTAAGCAATTACTCCAGAGACATGCTTTATCTTTGTGAAAGGAAGAAGAAGGAGGATTTGTTGTGTATACTGAAGCAAAATTCAGCCACCAGTCTGTGCTCCTACAAGAAAAGCTGGGTATTGTGTACTGTAGTGCAGAGTGTGCCAATATATCCCCAGCCTTTAAGTTTGGAGGGCAATCGGTTGGCATCAGACCAGCTCAGAGGTTGGTGCTGCTGCTTCAGTACAAGTGACATGGGGTACCTTGAAATAAGAGCACTGGCACGTGGCATAGTCACAGCCACAGGATCTGTATAGACATAAAGCTGTGCCTTTACACGAAACTTCCCTTTTTTTTCTTAATGGACATTAAAAAAACTTGCTGTTTATTCTTAATTTCCCGTCTTTTTCAGCACAGTATCATCAGAGCGCTGTTAGTTTTATTTTACAGAGGGAAGCTGTTGGACATATTCGCAAAGGGATTTGGATGTTTTAGGGCCATATCTAAGTGCTCACATCAAATTTTTCCTCAGATCAGGTTTTGCCAAGCTCATGGGCCCCGAAGGGCCCCTCTGTGCCTGTATTTGTGCTGTTGAGCCTTCCGAATTTTGCAGGTCCTAGCATGATTGAGCTTGTGTGAAGCCCTACGTTGTGCCTACAGATACTTTGGCCATATGACCATAGAGCATATCATGATCCAGGTAGTGTTCAGAGGTTAATATTGGTGCTGTAAAGAGAAGAGGTGAAGGTGCTTGTCTTTCCTGCTAACGTAGTTCATGGCCAAAAATACTCACCTGGGAGCAGAGCGATCCTGTGCAGACCCTTCTTTTCTGCCTCACCTGAAGCAAAGAGTCTGTAGTAGTTGTGAGCCCACATCATGAAACAAATCTTTTTCCTTGATTTGAAGATGATCCTGGTCTCTGATATTTTTTTTTTTTCCTCTGAAGATTGCTTATGCATTGCATGTTAAATAGTCATTAGCTAAAAGACTTTGTAATCCAGGGAGCAGAGCCCCTCAGCCAAGACTTCTCCTTAGCTCTCAAGCATTCTAGCTGCTACCCTGCAGATCAGGCTTTTTCTGATCTGTGCTAGAAGATCTGTGCTGATCTGTGCAGTGCTAGAAGATGTGGAAGTGACCTTGTGTGGGCTGACAAGCAGGGCTAAGGAATGGCTTTGGCCTCCTCTCTCTATTTTGGGAGGGCAGGAAGGTTTGGCCTGGAAAAATAGTGGTGAGTTCAGTAGCAGGAACACAGCCAAGCATGGGAGCAGGGAGGTTGAGGTTGATGAGAGCAGATTGAGATACCAGGATCAGGTTTGGCATTGGGATGCTGAGGTGCTGAGATGCAAGCCTTGTATGGGTTTCATGTCACTTCTACAATAAAGTGCTGTGAAGATACTTTGTGGCCAGCAGTTTCCCTTGCTAAGCACCTGAGGCTTCTCTGGCAAGTGCTCTGAGCATGAAACCTGGCTCCAGGTATGCTATTTGCCTGCAGCAGGCAGGAGTCACTTCTGTGCTGAGCAGGTGAGGCTCTAACATTGCTTGTAAGGTGCTGGAGCTGTTGGGAAGGAGCACAAGGTGGCAGCTCTGTGGCTGCATCTCAGACCAAGCATGAGAGACTTGATGGGTCTCACCTTGACATCTGTCTCCAAGTTCTGCCTTCTGAGATGGGAAGCATCACCCACCATCCAGTTTCCTTTCCTCATATGACTTGGTGCCTTGAGAGCACAAGGGTGTCGCATCTGAAGTTTCTTTGCCTGAGCTCTCCAGTTTCCAGATTTGTGGCTGGACGCCACGTGGGAGATGTTTTGGAGCGAGTTTCCACAGGCTGGAAACTAACTGGAGAGCCAGTTATGTTTCAGGGCTTGGATCCTCCCTGACTGGATTGTAAACCCCCAAATAACGAATGATGGTTTTCAAACTGAGGGTTCCTTGTTCCCTGCTAAGCAAATGTGATGGTTTGGTTTGCCTGTGGCCAAGAGTCTCATGAGAAGCTTTTGTTTATAGCATATGCTGTGCTGAAAATGCATGAAGCTCCCTGGCAGCTGAGATGCTCTTGTGAGTTGGGTGTCCTTGGCTGGTGTGTGTGTATATATGTGCACAGTTAATTGGAACAAGCTCATCAGATGGGTATTCACCAGGTGCAACAACAGAGGACACCCCCAAAGGCATTGTTGGAGCTGCAGCAACATGGTGATTTGCCTGCTCTCTTTTGCATTGGTGTGATTGGGGTCCTCCCTGGGCGAGCAAAATAGAAATTAAATTCTTGCTTTGTAAATCAGCGTGGAAACTTTTTCTTTACTCCTTAAACAAAGAAATGATTAGCTTGTCTGCAGTGTCTAAATTAATTTATCTGAAGCTTGTGGAACATTAACAAATGCTACTCTAAGGTGTACTTTCTAATACTGCTGCAATCATTCACTGCAGAGTGAGGTGTTTAAGAAATAGATGGGCTGCAGTGATTTGCAAGGCTATAACTTTATTAAGGCATTTCAGTGGCATTGTAAACCACCCGAGTAGAGACCAAGTCAACCAATTATGATACTGAGAAAGTTCAAGGCAGAAAGCATAGTCTCCACTCCAGCCTAGAGCTGAAGAAATCCTAAAGCCACAAATGTCTGAACATGTATCTGTTCCCTTGGTGTGGAACTGGTTAGGGTGGTAAACACCCACTCTTTACTGGGAGAGTGGACCTTTCCTATCATGCTACTTACAAGATGCGATACTGCTGTTCTGTGAAGCTTCTCTGCACAGCACCCTGAGCCTGTGCGATGCAGTATCTCCCCACATTAGAGCAGGAGGAGCTCAGCAGCAGAGAAACAAGCAGATTTCAGCTAATGTCAAGCTCTGAACTCTCCCCTTTCTTGAGGTCCTGGTAAACTCCTCCTGCTCTGCCTGGCAAGGCTGTAACAGTTGAGGAGAGGAGATGCTGGACAGCCCAATTTCCAAGTCCTGTCAGTTGCTCTCCAGGTTCCGCTGGGCTCTTGGAAGCCGCCAGCCCAGTGACAGTTACTGCTGAGCTGGAGGGAGCACGGTCACACCAACAGTTCCCAGGCTGGCTTCTGTCCTTCCAGGCTGTCCACAGCCACCAAATAGTCCATGGTGATTGAGGAAGCAAGACTGGGTGCTACACGAAGTGAATCCTCCCAGAGAAGCATGAATGGCCTGTCCTAAGGTAGTGTCTGGCCACCGGGCAGGAAGGAGGCAGTTTTGTTGGCAGGAGGGCCAACAGCAGGGATGCAGCAGCTATGTGACACTCAGCAGGATCTAACTCTATACCTGGTCTAAGAGCAAGTCTGGGGATGTAGAAGGGGTTTTAATGGGTTTGAAAATTGCTGTGCAACTTGCAGTGATGGTAGAGACTCCTAGCTTGGCTGTAGATACTCAAGTAAATGGAACCTTGGGGAGGAGGCTGAAGCTTGGATGACCTTGGTGATCTTCAGCTTGGCACCCTGCTCTGATACATCTTGGTTTCCTGAGACAAGTTAGGAATTTCTGCCCCAGCCCCGCGCATATTTATTTGTTGCTTGTCTAGGTTGTCTTAGCTGTTGTGTCCTGGCACAGCTGGTTCATCTGCCTAGGTTCAGGGCATTTGTGCTCTGAACCTAAAGCTAAGGTGCCAGAGCTGTCTGTGCCCTGAGTCTGGAGCAGAGAGGGAAGTGTAATCCTTCTTTACGTTTCTGGGGTGGGTAGAGGGCTGTCTGAAGTGGGGAAGATAGAGATCTCCCTTCACCAGACAGGGGTGGTGGGCTGGAAGCATGCTGTGTTGCGGTTGCTGTTTTGTCCTGACTCTACAAGAAGATGTGGCCGGTTGCTTAGTTCTGCTCCTTTCCTAATCTAGGAGGCTGATCCCTGCAGGCTCTAGTGAAGTGGAGCCGTGAGGCTGTGAAAGTGCCTCCCTGCAGGGGTGGAGGGTGGGGGAAGCTGTAAGACTGGGATGGTGGTGTGGAGGTTGGAAGCCCTCTGGAAATAAGCATTGTGGGCATGATGAACAGGATTAATTTCAAGTGAAGTGAAATTATAGGTAGAAAATTGGAACAAATAATCCAGTTATTCTCAAGACCCAATAATAAAACATTGAAATCCAGATTAATGTTGTATCATCCCCATTAGATTTCTCTTGAAAAATAGTGATTTCCAGCTTTAAATCCTAGCTCTTGCTGCAGCATGTCCTCGTGACCATAGGACAGTGCTGTGTTCATGTGTTACTTGCAAGAACAAAAGGAAACGGCAACCTTGTTGTTTCCTAACACTGTAAAGGGCCCCAGTAGCACAAACATGTACAATACTGTAGCTGTTTGGGGAGTAAAGGAATGAAGTTATTACCTTGCTTACAGGATGTGGGTAAAAATTGAGGGGAAGGGAATTGTCATCTTTGTATAGATGATGTCTTCTGTATACAGCAAGTCCACACAAAAAAGATGATGTGGAACAGAAGGAAGCAGGAGGGAATGATCTGTGATTTTGCTGAATGTCAGGATGAAAAAAATTTTATGGTAGAGCTAGGTTTGAGACCACTGGTCTTTCAAGTCCCAGAAAATAAGAAGTGGGCAAATCCATCTGTTCCTTGGTCCAGATAGCCAGAAAGAGAGGGGAAATTATTTCTAGTCCAAAGTGGTGCTTAGCAAATACTGTACATGTTTATCTTTTGATTTTTGCTGGTGCTTGAGACCCACTTTCTGAGGTTGTCTTCTCTTCTTGCCCTTTCTTGCACACCCACTTTGTGTGACACAGATGGAGAGAAGTGGTCGGCAGGCTGATGATTGAAAGAAGAATGGCTCATGGACCTGTTAACCCATGCTACTTGTAGGATAAGGATGCTGGAGAAGAACTGCCATTAGGATAAAGTCTTAAGTGGCCCTGCTTTCCCATATGTTGCATTTATATTTGAGCTAATTGCTCATGTTCCTTTAATGGTTTCATGCTTTTATTTCTGCTGTTACAGTCTCTAATGCCTGTAGGGAGCCTTGAGTTTGGGTGTTAATAAGTGAAAATTAGGGCCCTCATTCTCCATGGAGAAATGCTCTTGGGCACTGTGGTAATTTCATGCCTGGAAGGAGTCATATTTGCTGGATAATTTTTGTAACTTCAACCAACCAAATTAGCTTTGAGAAGCTATAGTTCTTAATCAGAGTATTGAACTCTATGCTCCATTAGTTAGAAACATCAACAGGCTCCTTGCACAAAGGGTGGACATTTGGTTTGCAAAGTAGGAAACCGGTCTGATTTTATTAACGCCTTGGGCAGCAGCAATCCCTGGGTTTAAGGTTGTTCATAATACTCTGAGTGCTTAGTAGGGTCAGGCACAAAGTCACATCAGGTCAGCTGCTCTTGCAAAATGAAGCAGCTAAGTGACATTTATCTTCCTTCCATTCCCACCAAAAAACTTTTAAAGAGTAATAAAGGGGAGTTTGGACATTAATACAGATTTGGTTGATAATTCCAGTAAATGGGGTTCCAAAAGTAAGGGAAGGCAGGAGAAGGTGAGAAGTTCCAGCAGGCCCTGGTGTGTGTTTGTGGCTCATGGGACTGCACCCACAGCAAAAGCCCATTTTGGCTCAGGGAATGTTTGTTCTGGGGTTTTACTTCTATGAATCTCAACTCTGCCACTTAAATATGGTCTGATCATGAAACAGGGTGGGGAGGCCTTATGTTCTCCACTTATGAATGATGCCACAGCCTGGAGACACTGGTGTATCCTTTAGGTCTGCCATGAATGGGGTTCTGGATTTTCAAAGTCCCATTGTTGCTCCTTCCAGGTGAGCTGAGACATGGCCACTGGCAAGATCCATCGGTCCATGGTGTCCTCCAAAATGGCTGATGGATTCCCGAGCAAAGTGGTAGCACCTTGTAATCCGAAGCTAGTCAGAGAGACAGAGGAGTGTGTAACTGTAAGTACCCGCTGTGGGCCAGGTAGGAGCTGTGTTAAGGCTGGAAACTCCCCCTGTGTCCCTCTACCTTCCCCTCCTGTTGACTAGCAGCACTGTGAAGTTAGACACCACCTCCCCATCTCTTTGCTGCCATGCTTCTGTTGGAGGTGGTGCATGGTGCAGTGGGGGATCGATTGTGTGCTACTGCAGGGAAAGTCCAGGGTCTTCCCTGGATGTTCCACTGGAGCCAAGTTAAATGAATGTACTGGGCATTGCACTGGAATAGCTGAAGCACGAACATGTGCTTCTTTCCATCCTTTTTGCTGTGTGGGCAGTAATGTCTTCTGTCATGTCGGCATACTTGCCAGTGCTGCTCTGACCATACCTCTAGGCAGCTGGGCATGTGGTGGGCTGCTCAAACTCTGCCTGAAGACTTGAGAGACGTGGCTGATCCGACATAGAATAGGTTCCAAAACAATTATTTTGTGGCATCTCATATCCTATGTGGAGCACAGATCCAGCCCTGCAAAATGGAATCGGGGCAATTCCTCCTTCCCATCCCTAAACGTCCCCTTTGACTGGAGCTCACCTGACTGGATGTGGCGTAGTGCTCAGGCTCTGTCAAGGAGATATCTCTGTATACTTCTGTGGAGGGGTCTGTGAGGCCAGAACAGAGAGAAAACAAGTGCTAATTAAAAAGAGAGAACTAAAACTTGGACCCATTCCTCTCCACCTCAGTCTTGGCACAATGCCGCTTTTCTGCTTTCCTCTGACTCACTCAGCAGTGACATCTCCACACGTGTGTTGGTTGTGAGCTTTGTGCAAGGATGGAGTTAGGGGTTTTCTGATAACTCCTCCCCACTCTCTTCAAAGGTCACTGGCTCAATCCAGCAAAACTAAAGAGGAAACAAATGCCCGAAGAGCAGAAATCCCCAAACATGTCACATCAAATCATGAAGGAGAAGTTAATGGGACAGAGCCACTTGGTTAAAGCATGTGTATTCCGCTCTTTAGCATTAATTTACTGATGTTAAATATTTCAGCAGGTAATTTACGGGACTTCCAGGACTATCCTAGTGGCTGTGGTCACAAATTATTCATCAGTGGCACTTGAACAAGAAAAGTCTTTCTGAACAAAGGCATTTCTGTAGCTCTTGCTGGTGTTTTGCATTTCAGCTGACTCCCTCTGCCTTCCTGAAGGATATGTCTCTTACCACTGAGCAGAGGCTGGCCAGCACTCGGGAGATGAGGCGGCCCCAGATTATCCAGCTTCTAGACATGAGTGAAACCTCCCATCAAAAGGTAGCCTTTTCCTGCCCTTTTGCTTGCTGTTTGATGTGACATTTGAAGAGGGTGCGTGCTTGTGACAGGCTTGCCTCCAGTTTATCTAAATACCTTGGTGACTAGGTCCTGTTGTCCTTTCAGACTGCTGGTGGTGGTGGAGTTCCTTCTGCTGGGGGAAAAGCAAAATGTTTTTCCCCGGTGAGATGTTGAAGTCCTGATCTGCACTAAACCAATATAAATAACCTCTGCTGAAGTTGGTGGGTTTTGCTGGAGTTTAGCTACCATCATGATACTGGGGGAAGGCTGGGGCAGGACACAAGGGCGTGAGCTTGCCATTTTCCATCCTCCTGCTGAAATAGCCACCTCTTGCTTTGGCGTAGTCACTGTCAAATGTTTGGGGTCATAGGATTCCCTCAATGGTGGCAGCATTGGCCTTTGAAGGCTGAGGGCCTATAGTAATTACTCAGGACTTAACAAACCCGGCTGCATTAGTGCTTTAGGTTGGAACAACATGTGGGACCCCTACAGGGTGTTAGATTTTGCAGGCTGCCAGCTATACAGGGGAATTGCCCTGGGCAGAGGGGAGTGGATGTGCTTTATCTGGATGAATGTTTACTTAGATGTATGTTTAAAGCTGCTTTTCTTACAGGACTACTCAATATAACATGCAGTCCAAATGGGTAGATTACTGAGGTAGGCTGTTGAGCGGAAAATTGCCAGTGAGAGACGGGTAACAAATTGGTTAAGGGTCACCCTAGACAGCATAGGAGATTAGGATACACATCAGATGAGTGCACAAACAACTGTCAGTGTGCTGCAGCTACTAGCTTCAGCATGACTGTGACTTCTGTGGAGAAGCAGGAGACCTGCCTGTCTCTTTCGAGTGGGAACAGTGCAGCTGGAGGAGGGGAGACAAAGCAGGGAGGAATTTTCTCAAAGTAATGCCTCTGCTCTTATAAGCATTTGCTGTTTGTGTATGTTTTCAGACATGCTTCTGCAGTGGTATTAAATAAAACAGCAATAATAGAATACAATAAAGCATCCATTTAAAGCTCATGAAAAAGGAGATACCAAGTCCAGTCTTACTCAAGTTGCCCAGTAATGCTGAGAAAAGGGCTGAACCTGCTGGATGGTGATACCATCCAGCATTCACCTTGCTTGTCTTTTTCCTAACTACTGTGTTACTTTCTTTTTGGCCTTACCTCCTCTGGTACTGTTCTCTTCTTACTGGTTTCTAGGCTCTATATCAAATAAGGTATTTGGGAATGCGTGGGACTTGCTTTCTCTGTCTCAGAGTAAAGATCATCCCAGAATTATTTCCCATGGAGTCTCATGTAAATTCTTGGGTTTCACTTGCTCTGTGAGTGCTCATAGCTCTTTCAGTAAGTGCTCTGGAGCTGTGTGACCACATTAGCACAGGACTCTGCTGGACGTAAGCACTGCCCTGCATTTTGGAGAGGGAAACCTGGAGAAACACGTACCAAAAGAGCTTCTTAGCTTGAGCCTGCTCAATGTGGTCCAGAAACTTTTGATCAGCTTGGAACACAGGTGGGTGAGCTACTGTTTCCCTAGTGTGAGCTGGTCAGACGTACTCACCAAAAGACTGTACTTCACTGGAGATCAGCATAGGATTCTCATTCATGAATCTTTTTCCCAGCAGTTGAACCTCTCACTGCTCTGTCTTGCATCTCTAGTTCTCAGCAGTTGACCTGGAACAGAGCTTGTTTCAGCCTTTCCCATCAGAAGTGGTATTTCAGAACTACGTACCTTGTGAGGTCTACGAAGTGCCACTGATTCTGAGGAACAATGACAAGGTAAGTGCTGGGATGCGGAAGTTTAACACTGCACTGGAAGAGGAGAGCAGTGTCATTCACATGGTGTATGGCATAGCAGGTTATCTGCTGCAGCGCAGCGCATCCAGAATAAAATGTCTCACCACTGTTTATTTTACAAGATAGTGGAAATCTTCCCACGCTGGGGATTCTCCCACTGATTTTGGCCATGTATTGGTGGTGTCTAACCCAAAGGAGCTTTTCTAGTCAGTATCCTTCTCCTTGAAAGCCCTGGATTGATGGGAATTTTGAGGACTGTACAGTTCTTCTCTGTTCTCATGCTTTACCTTGAGTGTGCATCACATCCTGGTGGCTCCTTGGTTAATGTTGGTTTCTGGCAGGGCATCTCTGCCTCTCACAGCCTGTTTAGCTGCCTCTGTGCAGCTCACTGTCAAAGCGCAGGGGTTGAGTCTTCTCTACTTTATGCTGGAATAAGTTCTAACTAGTGGCATTAGCACTCCAGGAAAGGTGTTTTTGAAACAGCAGTGTTTTGAATCAGCAGACTGATTTAGCAGAAGCAGTGGGAGGCCTTTAGGTGCCACTTCAGGGTCCTGCTAAGCTTAATTCAGTTCTGCTGAGGTTTTTCTAAGACAATGTGGCTCTCTGCTATCCCTTTGGAGAACCACAGCACATCCAGAGTAATGAGCTCTTGAAGGTCTCCACCTTTACTTGCAAAAATTGTGATCATTTTGAGATTTCCCAAGAAAGTTGAGAAGGGAAAAGTTGAAAAATGTCAGCAATTTTGTTCCACTGTAAAGAGGAAAATTGAGACCTTTTGAATTTCAGCAGGGGAAACATTTGTTCAAATGAGGCATGTGCCAAGAGCAAGCTGGTGGGAAAAGGCAGGAGGGGAGGAAAGGAGCTGAGCTAGAAAGTGCACTGGGAGAGAACATTGTACATGCAAGGGTTTCTCTTAACATGTAACAGTAAAGTGTACTGGAATGAGAGGAAAGGTCAGAAAAAGAAAAGTGTAATTAAAGATACCATTCTGTAATGAACAGTAAGATGTATACATGAGAGGAGGGCAGGATAGGAAGATGGAAATGTACAGGAGAACAGGTGAATTAACCCCCTCTCTAAATCTGCCTGTTGGGGGAAACAAACGAGTGGACAAAAAAAGCTGTCAGGGCATACTGCAGGTGGAGGAACAGCAAGAGAAGTCAAAGTATTTTCTGAGATAACAGGTTTTGACAGGGACATGGCTGAAAATGGAAGACCCTTTGGCAAGGAAGGATGTGGGTGTGGTCCTTCAGTTATTCCCTAGAGAGTCCTGTGCCATTCCTGGTCTGGATTTAGCTTGGGAATATTGGAAAGATGCAGTGTGGGTGCCCATGCCCAAGGGATACCATTTGTGCGGTCAACACTGATCTTGGATGCTCTTTGCTGTAGCTATCCTCTTTCCTGAATAAAATGTGCCTCAGTTTCTCTTTTCCTACTGCTCTGCTTTGTTCCCAGTATGTCTTTTGGCTTCAGCTGCTCCATTACACATGTGGCACTTCAAAATGTTTGTCTTTACCAAGTACCAGCCAACAGGCAAACAGTTAATTTGCTCTATTCATGCTTCCTCAAGTGGAAAAGAACATCTGCATCAACATTTCTGCCATTCCTAGTAAAAAATAATAAACTTGTACAGCTGCACATTGGAATCTGTATGCCCTATAAGGGGAAGGCAATGTGTGAACTGTTGATCTCCCCCCCCCCCCCCAATGCATTAGTTTTGAAGCTAGTAAGACCTCAACCATTGGACAGCACTGGTGTAAAAGGTCAGCTCTAAGGAAAATCCTTGGCATACTTAAGTACACAAAGACAGAGCTGATAATCCCAAGAGAGATTATTATATTCTAATTTTGTTGGCTTTTGGTAATGTCCTGGAGAAAAGCAACGTTGTGCTCTGTCTTAAAGCTTTCTCACCAGTTTCTCAGCTTCCTCTGAATCATACTGAATTATACTGCATGGTAGCCTGAGCTTGTCTGCTCCATAAAAATCCAGCTAATGGCAAAGTATATTCCAAATAGAGGCTCTGTAATCATTGAAATACAGAAGTGCTTTGCTATAAACTTACAGCTCTTACCTGTGTGTTGTAAAATCACTTTTCTGTCTTCAGGCTGCTCCCCACCACCCTCAGATGTTCTGGGTGACTTTTGCTGAAGGTCTTAGCCATGTGTGCTCATCTCCCAAGGGATTTAGTGACCAAAACATTTGTCTGCAGTGTGAAATTGGCTCCTGGAACTTGCTGCCCCAGGGCATTGCTGGGAGCAAAGGGTGTTTGGAGAGTTCAGGACTGCCTTGGCCATGGGTTATCAGGTTTGGGTGGGTGGTGCAGAATGAATCTCCATTTTTCCCAAGCCTTGTGTGGGTTCATTGTTTATCAGTGAAGCTGCCTGTCAGTCAAAATCGCCTGTTTTAGACTTTCTGAGATGGGATTGGGTGCTCAGGGGTTGATATCTGTGTGCTAGAAAGCACCTGGTTGCTCTCTCTGTGCCTGTGGTATCCCAGAGAGCAGAAACTTGCAGCAAGGTGCCTGCAGGGACTCCTGGGTGTGGGGAGGAATACCCAGAAATCTTCCTTGCCTGCCTGGCAGCTGCCTGGCTACAGTCACCAGGCAGCAAGAGCCTCCAGAGAGCTGAGATTGGCTTTTAATAATGAAATCACCCTGTGAGTTAGTGCTGGTCATGTATCTCAGGGCAGAAAATGCCTTTGAAGCCCATAATTGATAGGCATAGCCTGGGGGGTCATCTGGCTTTCTATCATTTTGGCAAGTTGACTGCTCTCATCTTCTGCATCAGCCTTTCCTTATGGAGTGTGAGGTTTCTCCCTTGCTTCTTTACAGCCCCCTTTAAATTCTCTTAGCCATCTCCTTCTTGTGTCTGGGGTTGTCTCTTTCTCTTCCCATGTTCCTCCTTTTGCTCTTCAGGTTTGCTTTTATTCCCAGTAAGGCCACAATGTCTGTGGTCTCCTTCTCTTGCTGGTCTGCCCACATGACTGTGGCACCACAGCTTGACTGCCCCACTCACTCAGAGTATGTTAGAAGTTAATTTCTTCCTTCCCCCAGTATAACCCATGCTGTTTGGCCTTCAGATAATACGTTCCCCCTCTAGAGGCATGACTGCATGGATGTGTGCAGGCAGAAGCAAGCAGGTTCTTTGGGCTTGTTGAATATGGGGATGACTTGATTCAGGTATTATATCTGCATACTGCTAGTGTCTTACCTGCTTGGTGATTCCTTCGCAGCAGGGCATTGCCCTACTGCCACTGGCCCAGAGCTATTTTGCCCAGGCAGAATGGATTCAAGTCCACCCTTGTATTATGTGCATGTACCTCCAGAGCTAAAAGTGCTTTGGAAAGGTGGTTAAGGACGCATGTCACCAGGGCACGGCCAAGTCTCTTCTCCTCATGTTTCCACAAGTGGCAAAATCATAGTTTCATGTCTTTCCTGCAGGTTCCTCGGTTGGTGAAGGTCGTCTTGGAGAGCTCACCTTATTTCAAGTTGGTCAGCCCCAATGCTGTGTGCTGTAAGGTAGCACCTGGCATGCCTTCAACTTTCCGCATCCTTTTCACCCCTGCGGAGAACAAGGTGAGACTGGAGATCCCAAAAGGTTGGTGCCTTCAGTGGAAGGTGAGTGTGCATGTGCAGGGCTGGATTCAGAACAGGGCATCTGGTGTGGATTTTGAGGAACTGTCCTGGTTTCAGTGGGGTTGCATTGGATCTAGAACTGGGGGAAACTCTTTTTGCCATGGTGAAGATTATGCTCTCATAGGCTGGAGGCTCCTGAGGCTCTTACATGTTTCAGACTGTTTTTATCCTTCGGTGCTGGAATGTTTAACGTAATGTCTGTTGGCTTCAGGGTTGAGAGAGTCTACTGTCTGTGGTGGGATGGCCTCTCAAGGTGTTGGTTTCTAGTATCTGGCCATTGCTGCATAATTATGTGTTTGCTCCGCTAATTATAAATACAAAAGTCTGTTTAAAAGTGACCTGTTATTTGGAGGACCCAAAGTGAGCCTGATCACAGTGAGGACCACCACGTCTGAAATCTGGAGCCACCTTAATGTAATATCATGTTTTACACAGTAGTGAGACAGCGCAACATTATCTCTAAAGTTGTCACTTTTTTTGCATGCTGGTTATAGCCCACACCCTGCTGTGATGTCCGCTCCAGGCTGTGGTCAGGCAGTCTGTAGCTAGTCACATCTTGGCATTGCATGGTGGTGTTAGCTGCTGCAGCAGAGACAGACAGGCTGTGCTTTCTCTCCCTGTGCTTTCTTGAGCATTTGTGAGGGACGATGCACATGGAACAGTAGGAAAATGGGAGGGAGGGGTGTTGATAAGATGTTTAGCCATCTATCTACTCAATGGTAGGTGTTTAATTATTATGGAAAATACTAGGGGAACAAATAGATCCAGAGAGCACTCTTCTTTCCCATCTGGCAGCCACTTCCCTGCCTCACCCTGGACTGGAGCAAAGAGGATGCTTTTTCATACCCTCTGTTTTCAAGCCTTGCAGCTGTGCTGTCCCTGAGGATACTTGCCTGCCTGCGATCCAGCTGCGAGTCTAGGGGAGAGGGAGTGCTGTGCATGTGGCAGGGAGCCAGCCTGGCACAGACGCACTGAGCTCTAGATGTCCTTAACTCAGCAGGAGCTTGGTGTGCTGCAGATGACTTTGAGACACCTGCCTGAAGGACCATAGGAATAAACAGGCAGATACAATCTGCAGGCAGACACATTACCACAGAGTTTGTGGGCAGTAATACTGGTGTGGTTGTGTCTTCATGCATGTTAATGTGGTTGCTCTGTCAACTGGCACCTATTCCATGCCAAGCATGCAATGCTTTTGCTTGGAACGTCAGTGCTGTGGCCCTGGCAAGTCTGATTCTCAGTGCTGTGATGTGAAGGGTCAATGCTGTTATCTGGAGACTTGTTAATACAGAAGGATTCAGTATGTGGCATGGAAGGGAGGAAACATTGCAGGGAAACAGTCAGGCTGACTCTTTCCATTGGCATCCTGCTGCCTCTTAGCATGACCTTGTTGGAGAGGCAAGGTTAGGGGATAGCTTTGAGCCAGCAGACGTTTCTGCACCAGGCCAGAGGTGCAAGGTCTCTTTGGGCATAGCTGTTTTCTATCTTTCATTTGCTGCTTAGATTTAGCTTAACATTTTGTCCTATCCTCAAACAACATGGACACAGAAAACTAAAGAGGAAATGCCCCATGGTTCCTAGCTCCCTATGCTTGTGGAATAATCTGTTCCTCTGGAGGGACTGAGAAATTATTTAACATCATTAATATTTAGCGTAAAAATTATGTTGGCCTAGGGCAGTTCTCCAGACTACCGAAGTGACACAAGAGCTTAATCTCACTGAGGTAGGCTTTGCAAAGTACACTGGTGCCTTTAAAATGTGATTTATTAGTATCAATTAATGTTCTTTTTTGGGGTGGAAGAGGTAAATTGGTGCCCATGAAAGGCAAAGTGCTGCTCTTCAAATTTAGAGAGGCAGCAGAGCAACACATGAACATCACCACAAATAGAAGTACGGTGAGATAACCCCTGGGAGCTCTAATGTCCAATGCTTTGTCCCTTGTCTTGCCCTTGAACTGGTGAGTGTATGGCATAGGGAGCTCTGCCAGCAAGCGGTCCTCTGCACAGCTTCAGCGACACCCCGGCTGTTTCTGCTGAACTGGATTTTGTGCTCCTTGCAGGGGTTGTGCAGGGCATCAGGAGAGGGATGCATGCCGCTCCATGAGGAGCACACGGGGAATACAGCAGAATCAGAATTTTGTACAAATCGAACACTTTGTCCCATAGTTGATGGAGTGTGAGTCAGCGAAGTACCAGAGTGCTCTAAGTTATATGTATATAAGCATATAAAAACACAGCAGAGCTTATTGTGCATCATTAGCGTGGTCAGGAGGTACACAGAACCTTGAAAACCCCTTAGCAAAGAGGCAGGCTTTGGGAATTGGTTCTGTAAAGCCACCTGTGTTGGGCTTGCAGTGGCTTGTGTGCAGAATACCTGCCTTTTAGTTGTGGAAGGCTTACGAGTGCTGCCTTTGAACAGCCTCTGCCTCTGCTGCTCCATGATCCACCGGCACTGCAGATAACCCAGTGAACTGGGATGCAGGTGCAAATCCCTCTGTCGGGTTGGAGAGTCCTCCTGATGTGGAGTTGGTTTATGTAATTCTCTTGCTTTGAATCTGTTCTTCCCTGGGGTAAGTCTGACTGCAGCAAAGTCACTCCTGATTCAAGGGAGTAAAATTGTGGCTAAGCCCTAAATAAAAGGATCATGTGGGTTGTTAGTGGCTGAAATGTCATGCTCCATGTAGCCCTTTCTTGAAAAATGAGCAGTTTCCTATTGTCTCGCAGTCATTTGGGAATTTGCCACATGATTGGACTGTCAGAAAGTAAATAAATAGCTGACATGTCTCTTTGTTTATTGGCACTTGCGTTATAAATAAGAAATGCTAATTTTTCTGCTGGGCAACATTTCCAGTTACTCTTGCTGCTTCTGATGTACGCACTTCTGTTTTATGGCTCCAGTTGTACAGTGTGGGTGTTCTCCTACCACCCTATGTTCCTGGGTGTCCTTGCATTATGGTCTGACAGTCTCTGCCTAATTGGAAACCATTGTGGAACTGACTGGCAAATAAACAACAGACAGAAATACTTAGATTTGTGTGTCCTTCAGGCTTATTAATAGATTATCTTAAAGGAAGAAGGAAGCAAGAAGGATATAAAAACACAGCAGAGCTTATTATGTTTTGTCCTCTTGTTCTTTTCACTGTAGCAATACAATATTTTCAGGCAATACAAGTTCAGTCTGTAAGGTTTGCAAAATTCATTACTGATGCTCAGTGGAGACAATTAATGCTCATTGATTAATATGAAATATGACAGGACAATGAGTTATTGCATTACTGAAAGTAACCCCTTTAAAATTCAGTCCAGCCCTGTTAGATGTTTTGTAGCATGCAGAAGCTATTCCAAGTACACCTTTAAGAAGACTCCTGGGAGGAGGAAAGGGGCAGAAGATCAAGGCAAATGGCCCTGCACAAAATGAACCTGTAGCAAAGGGACTGATTTCAAAGCATCCTGTGAATTGGTAGCTGAGGGAGGCAGGAGAAGGGGTACCTCTTCTCATGTGAAGCTGTCTTCATCCTCCAGTCTCCCTTCTCTCTTTTAATGGTCCTTATTTTCCAGCCTTTATGGTATCATGGCTTCAGCAGGGAGCTTTCTGTGTTTTACTTACTACATTACCCTATGCTACAAGAATCTTTGCTTTGCACTTGCCTGCTGCAAGGAATTTGGTGAAGTATTTAGGATCAGTTATACATTAAAGCTGACATCAGAGTTTGCTGGCATACTGGGCAGTTAAGGTTGATATCACTGTGACAATAATTAATGTTAGCCTGAGTTTGCAAAGGGTCTGAAATGACACCTTTGATACAAGCAGTTGCTTTAATTTTGGTGGGTGCTAATTCAAATGCCAGTGGTGATGCTTTGCAGGCTAGAGCTGTAACTTACTGCTTATCAAAGGGGAATAAGAGAAGGAGAACTATCATACAATGAACTGTATTTTCCCTGAAATTGAGAGCGGAGTTGTATGAAGGATGAAGTCGTATTTTCATGAAAATCTATAGCCTGAAGCTGCATCTAAACACAACAATCTTTAAAGCATAGAAGTGATGCAACCTCTCTCTCACCCAGGCATGTTTATTTAGAAACCTGGTTTTAAACAGCCTGCTAAGGGTTTGCAGTTGCAAAGTAAAACAAAATTTTAAACTGGTTTCAACTGTACCCCTAGATTGTGAGTAAGTGCATAGCAGAGTTGGTAACACAGGGCAGTGCTGCAGTGGAGAATTGCAGACTTTATCTTCTCCCAGGGGAGGGTGATTCAGCTTTCAAAAGCTTAAGGGACCATGGATTCACAGTAGCATGAGCAGCCAGCTTCTGCCTAGCACCCCTCTTTCCTTGGGTTTCCCCCTGTTTGGCCTGACACAGCAGTTAACTTTGATGCAAGGTCCCAATTTGGGGTCCTAGAGTGGTTGAAGGGTCAGCACACGCTGCAGTGCTTTCAGTCAAGTCCTGTACAGGATGCAACGTCCCAGGGTGTCCCTGCAGAAGGGGCTCAGCACATGATGTGTGTGCATGAATGGCAAGACACAGCTTTCTCTCTCAAAGGTCATGGTTGTCTCTGTGAGGCAAAATCCTTGTTGCTTTAGCCTTGCTTTCATGTATCTGGAGAAGTCCCTTTCCCTATGCATTGCTGTGCAGGCAGTCCCAGTGCCCTTCACCAGCAACAGAGCTGGGAAAGCTGCTTGTGCTTGCTTTTGGGGGCGATTTATTCCTTGGGCTCTTATTTACATTGCTGTTGATCCACTCACTCGTTAGCAATGATAATCACTTGAAAATTACTTCCTTTTATTTCCCTCAAATACCTCCAATTGTTGAAATTTCTTTTTTCTTTATCCCCCTGTTGATCTGAACTCCTTGCATCCTCCTCTGTCTACCTGGCATATGGAAGGGAGAGATAAGTAAATATGGCACGCCAAGACTTAATAAGGCACACAGCCTTCAATTGGATTTGCAATGCCTTTGTTACAGTAGTGCGGCCAAAATAACAAAAAAAAAAAAGTAAATAGCATTCTTCATTTGCTAATGCCGTTTCTGAGGATCTAAACAGTCCAGGATGTGAAGTACCCAGATAATAGGTCCTTTAAATTCACATGGGCTGCCCATAGCTTTTATTTTAGAAGACTTAGGCTGCAAGATTGAGTACAAAATTGCTAATTCAGAAAGACTGGCTGAAGATGAAACGCTGTCCTGAAATGTGATATTCGATTCTGTAGGTTGTTTGCTGTAGTTCCCTTCCTGGTGTTTTACCTTCCAAATATGAGATGCAAAAGCCCTTCTGCAATTTCCAGTGTGAATATTTGAGATGTCTAGAAAAAAAGATCCTTCTTTATTCTTTTTACATCTTGGATGTGACAGCATCTGTTACTGCAACCTTAAATCCCAGCTGAGCAGCTGGTTAGTAGGCACTGGGTGTTAGTTGTTGTGTTAAAGCAATAGCTAAAGCAATAGCTATGTGTCTGTGCCTTGTCTGGCTGCCTTAGGTCCTTTCCAGGCTTGGAGAGGATGGGTATGGGAGCAGGAAATCCCAAGTGCAGAGGAATCTGAATCTGTTGTGGTTAAGGGAGTTTGCTGCTGTGTGCAATTCCTAAACCAAATTGTCTGCTTGCTGCTTCAACAATTACAAAAATATCAAATGAGTTAAAAGCACTGAGGAAAAAAGATCAGGACAGCAAGTGAGTGATAAGAGGCAGAGCTTTTATCAACTTCTCAATAAGAGAGCTGCTGGAGGTAATGGCTCCTGGCTCTACTGCAACAGTTTTACCACTGACTTCAGTGGGGGCAAGGCAACAGTTCCAGCACAGTGATGCCACACTCCATCTGCTCAACCCTACGGGAAAATTATTTTGGTGCTTGATTTGCCTTCCTACTGCTAAATGCCAGACAGCTGGGGGGGTGTCTGTCTGACTCTTCTGAACAAGCCAATGATTGGGAATAGCACAGTTGAGTTTGCTCTGGTAGGGATGTCTGAGTCTCTCATTTGCAGCTCCTGAAACCACCTGCCTCAGGCATGCTAACAAGGCACCAGGTCACTTAATCTAGAGACCTTACAAGAGAGACATGATTAAGGCATCAACCATGGCAGAATATGCAGCAGAGAGAAAGCAAAGCTATTGCCTGTATCCCCTGAGGCTAGGATGAGGTGTAAAGGGAAATTTGAGATTAGACACCGGTCTTTAAGTCTAGGGTAGAGCTGGAATAGGCTGCTGAGGGCAGGGGTGGAATTGTTAGTGCTTTTAAGTACTTGTCAAACATCTCTCAAGAATAATTTGGGTATAGAGCTGAGCCAGTTCTGAGGTGGGGAGATGGATCAGATAGCTTTTTAAGGGGGTGTGTGTACCCAGCCTCATCCCTATAATGCTGTGGGAAGGGGTGGGAAATACACAAGTATCCTGCACTCATCTGACATTAAAACAATTATTGTGTCCAGCTTGTTAAGTATTTCACCAAAGACCAACTGTTGATTGTGCATGTGGTGAAGCCATTTTGAAAATGTACCTGAGTATCCCCTGCCAAGCTTCAGCAAGGTCGCTGCATTGCTGGGATTGGAGTTAGTGCTGCAGCACAACCTGGTTCTTAATGGTGCCTTTAATAGTCTGCAGTGGTGATCGAAGCAGGTTCTTGTTACTGCTGTTATACCTTACGTGAAATTACTCTATTTTGGTGCCTCAGAATCAAAGTATCAGATAATTTTGTCTGGTTCTGCCAGCTTGCTGCAAAAGCAGGTGAATCAATGAGGTTGTTTCTTCTTTGCAAGTTAACAGTCCTGTCCAAGTCATACTAACTGGAATGAAAGGTCACTAAGGTAAAAAGTACTATTACATTATTGAATGCTACTGTTAGAGTCATAGAAAACAGCAGTTTTTTCTTCTGCCATGGGGCTAGTACTAAATGCACTGTGCTAGAGATTGTTTCTTTCCCCTTAGGATTACTTCCACCAGCTCACCTGCATCACAGAAAGGGAAAAGTTTGTTGTGCCAATCCGAGCAATAGGTGCCCGAGCTATCCTGGACTTCCCTGACCAGCTGAACTTCTCTGTCTGTCCAGTCAAGTACAGCACCCAGAAAACTCTGCTGGTTCGCAACATTGGTAATCGGGAGGCCCACTACTGCATCAGCACTCAGAGGTAAAGGAGCTTATCTTTTTTGTGCAAAACACCATTGTGTGATAATATAGTTCATAAACAGTAACAAAAAGGAACCAGAGCATCTGAGCTGCTGTATTGCAGCCATAGCTAGAAATGGGCAGATGGGCAGGACACATGGGCTTTGCAGTTGCTTACAGTGTTTTAAGCATGATGCAACCTTTGATAAAACTCCGCAAGCTTCAGTGAAGTTTAATACTGCAGTGGTGTCTCCATCGCAGCATCTTGCAAGACCAATTCTGTTAGTTTGAAAGAACAAATATAGGAAGGCAACTTGACTGCCCTTGGGCTGTATAGGATACTGCATGGCAGATGACAGCTTTAGGAGCTCAGTTCAGGTGGACCAAATGCAGTGCTAGGAAATGGCCAGCTATGAGCTGGTGAAAGAGACATTTAAGAATTTATCAGTAGCTGTGTCTATATTAGCAAGTTCAATCGGAGATTGTAAATCAAAGCAGTTGATATTGAGGCCCTGACAATAATACTGTGTGGTCCAGGAACATTGTTTTTCAGTAGGTTTGGTCTGGTCCCTGGGACCAAATATTCTTAAGTAGAATGAGCTCCTAAGTGGAGATGAGCGGACACTGGCTTCAGAACTGCACTGCAGCCCCAAACCAGAATGCTAATGAGGGCACAGGCAAAAGGTGCACCAAATATCTGGTGCATGAGTTGCGGGCATTTTCTTCTAGAGCTTTTTCTCTCACAGATTTCCTGGAGAGTGCTAGAATGTTAGTAGGTAGCTTGCAACCTCCTGATGGTAAGTATCTTCTGAAATGGTTATGTACCACTATCAGCCAAATACACCTATTCTCAGGGGGGCCACAAGCACATGGTATTCCGGTGGTATCCTAATCAAATGCCTGATGTGAATCATGTTGCGGACAGCCTGTCCTGCTCCTTTTAGTCTCAGAAGACGCTCACTGGTTTTCCAGTTTGCTGAATTGGAGAGCGTAATGCCTTTTGGACACCACATCTGCCAGGAAACCAGTTCAGTTCACTGGTAATTAGTTGAGAGTTGCCTGGTCCCAGAGATCTCAGTATAGGAGCTGAGGTCAAGAATGCAGCAAAGACCTGCTGTCTGACTTGGTGCACCTGAGTTGCCTCAATTTCTTCCCCAAGAAAGCAGGGCTCAGAAGACTTTCTACTTTTCTCCTGTGAAATGTGAGGGTCCAAGAAGAGCTTCCGGCAAAGCTATTTAAGCAGGCTTCTAGGATGCTATTTAAGCAGGCTGCTGCTTTTCACTGTAGAAAATGTGTAGGCAGGAACTTTTAAATCAATGTACAGTTTTCATCTGGGATTTCCAGATCTAGTTGTCACCACCAAAATAAATACCCACTAAATTCTAGCATCTTTTTGCAATGTACTTGCCAACTCTTCTATGGAGTGATACAGTGTATGTTGAATCCTGCTTGATATGGATTTTAAGAGTTTCTGAACTTCACCAATTAAATATTTCAGTCCTGATTTGCAATAAAGAAATGGGAAGCATTACACAAGTTTTATTTCAAACTACACAAAAAAAGTAGAATGCTGAATAACTGGATTGCATGTGTACAGAGATCAAAAGCTGATATAATTTCCCTTGTCAGCCAAGGGCATCAGTCATCTCTTCCATTTAATTATGAACTTTTGAAAGCCAGTTTGAAATTTCAAACAGATGATTTGAATCTTTGAATATAAGCAGCATTTTATTCTAATTAAGTTGCCCCCACTTTCATTCAGATTTCTTTTTAAATACCCTGAAGTTGCTGTGTTTCTGCCTTCCCAGTTCTTCATTGGGAACTTTCTTAAAGGTTGAGTTCCTCTAATGCCTGTCTATCTACTATCTTCCTATACATATATGCACAGATGTATAGGACATAGGAGAAATTTTGGGAATATGCAAAAGGGAAGTGGGCTGATTTAGAAGATAAAATCATAGAATAACTTTGGTTGGAAGGGACCTTTGGAGATTGTCTGAGCAAACACCCTGATCAAATCAAGGCCAGTGCCAAAGTTTGATCAGGTTTGCAAGTAGGACAACTGGCTACTCTAGGCCTTTTTGTGTTGAGCTTTGAATGTCTTCAAGGTTCCCTTGCTTCACTGGGTCCCTGTTCTAGTGTTGAACCACCCTAATGGTGACAACTTTTTTCCTGATATCTACTCAGATTTTCTATTACTGCAGCTTGTGTTCATTTTCCCTTATCCTATCACTGCACATCTCGGAGAAGAGCCTGGCCCCATCTTCTCTACACCTTCCCTTTATGTTGTTGTAGGCAGCACTAAGATCACTCTTCATCTTTCCTTCTCAAGGCTGTACAAACCCATTTATCTCAGCATCTCCCTGCATGTCCTGTGCTCCAGCCCCTAAGGTCCTCTTCTGCAGAAATGCTTTCTATCCCATCAGTGCCCAGCCTGTACTACCAGGGGTTATTCCATCCCAAATACAGGATTTTGTATTTTCCATCCCTGAACTGCATGAAGTTCACATCAGCCAATTTCTCCAGCCTGTTGTGGTCCCTCTGAATAGCAGCCCAGCCCTCCAGTGTGACTACTCCCCCCAGTTTTGTATCATCCACCAAGTTTTGAGTGCTCCCTCCTGTTGACCAGGTCAGGATGTCCCCTTGCATCCCAAGACCTGAACAACCATGTTCGCTGTATGTGATGGTGTGCCAGGAGTGGTTATTCCAGCCAGTGCTGGGGACCATACTGTGTGACATATCATCTCTGCATTGCACTAACTCTTTTCGTGCTGAGTGCCTCTGGTCCCTCTACCATATCTGCCAACTTTCATATTAATGACTGAGTCTCTTGATAGCAGTGATCAATGGTTGGGTCCTTGCTGCTTGTGCTATGAGAAGTTGCTCAGGCCTACCTCTGAGCTCTCAGGTGAGCCCTGTGGTTCTAGCAACCCCAGCAGAAAAGAATTGTCCTTCCAGCTGGCAAGACAAGTTGGCTTGAGAAGCAGACCAATACGCTGCTCCACAGGCTAGTAGATCATTAGCTGGCAATTGTCTTTGAACAGATATATTTACAGAGGCTTTCACAAGAGAGGCCATTTTCCTACTAATGTTAGGGGATTAATTTCCCTGTTGTAGAGGCTATAACAAAGGCTGCATCATTATTAACAACAGAGATAGTGAAGATTTAGTTTAATGTCACTCATTCTTTTGAATGACTTCTGTAATAACTTGGTGGTTAATTATTATCACAGAACACATAAAGCTGTGCTTTGGAAATGAATGAATTATGTTTCCTGTCCTGGAGAGCTTAAAGTGTAAATGTGACATGCAGTAATCAAGAGTTATGACATAGGTGCTAGGGGAAAGGAGTGCTAGCCTTACAGACTGAAATTCAGGACTGTTTCAGTCTATTCTTATTCAGTGGAGAATTTAAGCAGCTTAAGCTGAATGTACACTTAACTTTTGCTGAGGAAGGATGCAGTGTTGTGTTGAAGCTAATCTTAATATCACATAATAGCTTTGTGTGTTATGTACAAGCACACATGTATGCACATGAGCAAGGGAGGACAATTAGTGGAGTAGAAGGGAATGAGAGATCTGTCTGAGTTTACAGACCCATCAGCTGCCCTCTGTCCTTTATTTTCTATCTGCACAATTGAAACTCCTGTCTTAGTTGCTGCAATTTCTGTTTTCTGGCCTGAGCAAATTCAGACTCTTACCCACTCGCAGGTCAGCTGCAGATGCAACCATTTCCTAGTCCAGTGTGTTGCTTAGAATCATAGAATCATAGAATGCTTTGGGTTGGAAGGGACCTTTAGAGGTCATCTAGCCCAACCCCCCTGCAGTGAATAGGGACAGCTTTAACCAGATCAGGTTGCTCAGAGCCCCATCCAACCTGACCTTGAATGTTGCCAGGGATGGGGCCTCTACCACCTCTCTGGGCAACCTGTTCCAGTGGTTGACCACCCTCATTGTAAAAAACTTCTTTCTAATGTCTAGTCTAAATCTATTCTTCTTTAGTTTAAATCCGTTATTCCTTGTCCTGTCACAACAGGCCTTATTAAAAAGATTCTCCCCATCTTTCCTGTAGGCCCCCTTTAAGTACTGGAAGTACTGCTTATAATAACTTTTTTTTGCCTCCTTTCTCTGGACTCCCTTCTCTGTAGCATCAAGCATAACCTATCTGCTTTCACCTTCAGGGCATTTTTCAGCCCATCTCCAATCCTAACCTTTCCTCTCAGTCAGTACTGAGAGCTCAGCTCTTACATCCGATCAGTTCATGATGATGTTCCCTGCCTGTTGCTCATTTATCTAAGGACTTTGATGTTTTCTGTTGTGCATTTCACTCCAGGGAAGAGCTCTTAAGTTAATCCATAGGGCCAATTCAGCATCCTTCTGCTATTCCCTGTTCAGAGCTCTCCCTTGCCAGAAAACATAGCCACATTTTGACCACTTTTTCATAAAGGAAAAAAACCCACCAAAGCACTCTCCATTATGCAGTCTGGCTTTGTGTCTGTCCTGCCTCTGCATGTCCATACCCAGCTCTTAACTGCATAGCTTGGTAATAAAGAATAATAATAGTATAAATATAGAAAGTCTCTTCCTGTCATTCTCATTGTTAAGACGGCATAATGAGTTTCTTCTTCATGACATTCAGGGATATAAATGTCATCCCAGTACATTTGAGTTGAAAATGGTGTCTGGAAGCAGATCTCAGTGCAGCACTGCCTTTTCCTGACATTACAGACATTGTGCTATGCCATACTACAGGGCTAGAGAGGATCAGTCTGAAATAAGCCCCTCTGTTTAGGAAAGTCCCCACCAAGCTCTGAAAGCTCAGGAAATTATCCTGCAAGGCACAGTGCTTGGAGAGCTCCCTTGCATTCCTCTCTGTAGTACCCATATACTACAGGGAGGCATGGGATTGGAGACATCATAGTGTACAAAGACCATCCAAGGATATGAAAATAGAGCCTAGGTGCAGTGAAAGAGGGAGAGAGTGAGCTGTGACATGCTGACTCTACACAAGATTTTTCAGCACAGAGATGGAGTCTTGGATGCTTTGACCCAACAGACTGGGTTAACTGGAATAGTTACACTGCTTGACTTTGGCTGCTATACCATTACTAAAAAGTAATATATGCTGAGATTAAATGATCTTTGCGTTTTTCTTGCAGTAGGTCTTAGTGGACAGATGAGGCAATTCAATCACCAGTAGATTTTACTGCCTTCTTGGAGTTGGAGGTAGCTTTTAATGAAATTGATTCTCCCAAACTCAGATGATTTTATAATGCAGATTAAAGCACCAGTAGACCAAAGAAAGTTTGGTCGTAGAAGGTAAACATACTATGGGACTTGAGGAAGGGTATTGTAGCCTCCTTGCATACTGCATTTGCCAAATGTATGGTTGCAGGAGAAAAGGTGGCATGGTGGTTTGGGAGCCTGAGTCACAGAATTGCCAACTTTGTTCACTTGTCAGTTGTGTTTCTAAATTATGTCAGGAGTATTTGGCCCTTGGTATCCTCATGGGACATAACTTTTGTCTGATGCCTGGTGAAAGTAAGCAAGATGTAAATGCCAAAATACATTGTTATGAAATTGGTTACAAATCTAGTATTGCTCTCTTTCTAAAGGCCAATAACAGGCAAGATCTCAGCAGGTACTGGTGGGAAGGCCTCTCCTAAATTTTTGTGGCTAGATGAGTTTATACAAGCTGGGGATTGCAAGGTACCATTGGGAGATCTGGACTTGTGAAAGTTTAGATGTTTTATAATAAAGCAAACATCCAAATGTACATAGTTAAAAAGCACATCAGAAGAAAACAAGCTATTAAAAAACCTCCAAACCTTATCTTTTCTGTCTTTCAGGAGCAGTGGTGATTCATTAAAAGGATAGATCTAACAGAACCAGAATTATCTTAAAAACCAGCTCACAATTAACAGATAAAAGGCCAAAGTTTAGCCTGCCAGCTTCATCTCTTGGCAGTGCTTTCCATTTGGCTATTACAATGTGTCAGGGATGTCTCCTTAGCATCCCTTCTTATCTGTAGGCTGCAGGGAACAGCTTAGTGATGTTGACTGAAATTCAGAGGAGTTAAGTTTAACTATGGAGCTTGCATCTTTGGGTCTTGGAGAACCAGGTCTGTGTGAGGGATAATGAACTCCTGCTACAGCAGTAACAGAGTTGTCTTGTGGGTACAGCATGGGGTGGGGTGTAGGAGTGTAGTATTCAGTGTCTGACTTGTGCTTGGTTTCTCAGTCCTGAGAACTGAGTCCTGAACTTGGTTGGATCCTCTTCTGATAATTTAAAAATGTGAAGATCTTCTTTCTCAGGCATACCCTGAAGTCACCCTCAGGAGTGTTATTCCCATCACAGCCATCTGAGGGCAGGAGTACAAAGACAGGAGGAAGGAGTAGGAAGGTGATGGGATAGGAGGTAGTGCTGAAGTGTTGCTAGGAATCCCCTTCCTTAACTAGCAGCTTTTCTGTTCTGGCAACGTTTCTGGGAGGGGGGGGGGCAAAAAAGGGGGGGGTGGGGTGGAAATTCTGTGCCTTTACCACAGCAAGCCATGATCCCACCCAAGCATCAGCAGAGACCTGCAGCAGTCCTGGCATAACCACATAACCATCAGTGCAGATGCAGGCCCGCGTAGAGCAATCCAGTTCTGAGGCTGGTGGTGCCTTGTCTTTCCTCCTCTCTCTGAAAACTCTCAAGTCCAGCATGTAAACATTGCAGGCCCAATGCTTCTCTATTATAGTCAGCAGCAATGTTCTCACTAGTTGTAATGGGAACAGGTCATCCCCTGATTGCAGCAATATCTCCTTAATGAGCAGAAACTCCAGCAATTTCATCAGCTGTCACTACTTACGTGAACAAAGTTCAGCTTGCGCATGGCTCCAGTTGTTCTCATTATTTTTTGTGTGCACATTGCATTCTCTAATCATGGTAAAATTCTCCAGAACATGTTTTTAAGGTGACAAACTGACCACCAGCAAAGCACTAAAACCAATAACTTTTGTTTTCTAAGTGGGGCTGTACAAGAGCCATGAAGCCCAGCTGCCATTGTGCAGAAACATGTTTCGTCTGACTTGTCCCTAAGCATTAAAGCACCAAGTTTTATGTCTATCAGCCAAGAGCTGTTTACCTGGCAACAAATCATAATTGCTCATATTAAATCCAAAGTACACCAACACATTTTCGTAATTATTTCCAACACATTGCACAGACTTTGTCTGGTGGGCCAAGCAAACAAGTTACTGAGCTTGGATTACAACCCAGAGTCCTAGATTACATTCCTTGTGAATACATAGAAAACCTCCTGTTAAACTCGCCTTGATATGCTCCTGTTAATGGTGCTTCATTTAGCTAGGGATTTAATTGTTCAGGCTATAAAAGGGATACTCCTTTTGTGGCTTGTTTCCATGTCATGGTGTCACTCTAAACTGCATTCGCACTCATTCAGATTTTTCTGATTGTTCCTTTTCTTCTTAGAGCACCTTTCATTGAAATGCTGATAAAACATGCCCTTTCATAGTCTAAACCAGGATGTTACCAAGATTAAAAAATGAATTCTGCAAATTAAAGCCTAATAATTTTCTGGTGTTCGAGAAAGACTTTTGTTCTCCCTGTCTGATTTCTAGGCTGTAATCTCATTGGACCAGGTATTGCCTTGACACTTGCATCTCTTGAGGTAAGGTTTATAGGTGGCAGGAAAAGAGAGATTCCTGAGGAAGTCAGTCTCAAGTTGTGCATGCAAATAGCTCTTACCATCTCTGTGCTCTTCAAAAAACATTCTTTGGTCATATTGCTAGCAGTTGGACTCTTGAGCCTCACTGCAGAGAACTGGATGCAGCATATGGAGGAGATGACGTAATTTTATACCATAGGATCTTCTGAGGACTGGATATATTCAGAAGTGAGAGTCAGTAGCTCTGTTTCTGATCCTGTATGTTGTGTTTTTCTTCTGACTGGTTTGTTTCCTCCTTGCTTGCACAAGTGAGCTGAACTAGACTGCCAAAGGAGTATAGTCCCCAAATCTCCTACAGCAGTCCTGATATCTCTTTGTGTTGCAGCCCTTTCTCTGCTGATCCCTCCATTGGGACTCTTGGGATTGGTGACACCATGCAAGTAACAGTGGAGTTTCACCCGCTGAAGACAGGAGATCATTCCAGATCCCTGATAGTTCACTATGACACAGGTAAGTGCTGGGCACTGCATGGTGCACACTCTCTGCATCCTTCAAAATGGAGCCCTTTCTAAGCAGGATAATGTTAGGCTTGCTTTGCAGACAACCTCTCAAACCTTTTCTTTCAAAAGCTCTGCATGTTTTGGTGCTTAGAAATGAGCAGATAAGGGGCAAAGGCTGAGTCTGTCCTTGTTCTGTATGTCCCGTGCCACTGTGTTCTGGTCCATCCCTGGGGGACCCTGGTGTCAGCAAGGTGTTCTCCACCCAGCACCCCCCTGTGACAGTCATTTACCATCATTCCTTGTTGTCCCAGCCACCTTAATTACCTCTACAGGTGCACCTCCCTTGTCCTAGCTTTACCTCACATGGTGATTAGGGGATTGCTAAAGTAGATCCCATGAAAGAGGAATGAGATTTTGGAATCCTGTTTTGCTGGGAGTTGCTGAGTGGAAGAAGGAGAAATATTGATTCTCCATGGCAGTGTGCGTGTGCATATGTGAAGTTTTATTCCTAGACAATGCTATATTTGAAGTGTAACATGGGAAATGCATGTCTCTGTCAGACTCTCTCCAATGCCCACTATCTCTTACACACCTCTGTCCCATATGTGCTTCTCTGTTGTCTGGCCACAGACCCTTTTTTCTATGTTCCCCTCTACCCATCTACATTCCACACTTCACAACATCAGGACTCAAGTAGCCAGGACTTGAGGGCTCTTGGGATTTAGCAGGAAGTGCTCACTGCCTCCCAAGATAGGTGTAAAATTTATAGTAGGATATGAGAAACGAAGGTCAGGCCATAGAAATACTGTCAGCTTTATAAGTCACTTTAAGAGTAAGTGGGGGAAAACTCAAGAAAAAGGTGTGATGTCAAAATGCTTTTGTCAGCCTTGGTTCAGCAGAGGTATCTTGTGATGCTGAACAAGACACTTCCTCAGTTGTGTGAAAGCATTTGGTGTGCATTTTCTCTTGCCTGAAAGAGAGGTTTGTTTTGACCGTATTCCTGAACTTCAGTCCTGGGAAGTATGATGTCCTAATCTGGGTGCTACTGTGATGCTTTAGCCCAGCAGTGAACATGTTGTCTTGAGTTTGCAGAAGTTGTAAAGATGCTCCTATATTTTCCAAATGCTCTTTGTAGCCTTATGAGTTATCACAGCTTTGTTTAATATTTGTCAGTTAATGACATATTCACAGAGAATGGTTTATGCTCACTCAGAGCAGCTCATTGGTTTGGATAACACTTTCTTGAAAGAAC
This sequence comes from Pelecanus crispus, assembly GCF_030463565.1. NCBI lineage: Eukaryota > Metazoa > Chordata > Aves > Pelecaniformes > Pelecanidae > Pelecanus > Pelecanus crispus. The sequence continues at coordinate 26,483,567 of NC_134650.1, forward strand.
TACTGAAATTTCAGATAGAGAAGCACAAAAAGTGCATCATATGTATGCATGTAGAGAATCTATAGGATAGAATTCAGAGGGCTAGATCTTTCTCTGTGGTAAATCAGGGTAAATCAGTAGTAACACTAGAGGTTAGGGCTGTAGGGTTTATACTTTGTGACTGAAAAGACTGAGTGAATAATTAGGGCCAGGATCTTCATGGCTTGCTTTGAAAACCTGAGTCTTGTTCTTACTGAAACACCTGGTTCCTCCATGGTTAATCTTTGCAAAAGTGATTTGTATGGATATGCCATGGAGATCAAACTATCTGCTGGCTCTGAGATGGGTGACCCCCCAGGATGATGTGCAGCTACCTGGGAGATGAACCCAGGATTCATTCCTGCCTGTCAGTACAACGCTGCAGTTATTTTTAAACAAACCATGGATTGAGAAGGAGAGCAAGGGAATAATTAAGGGATTATCTCTCTAGCTTTGAAGCATACAAATAAGTAAAAGGCTGCTGAGATTAATTGCTAAAGTGAAACTGAAACATTTAATCAGTCTTCAAAGCTGCTTATTGCAGGTGTAGTGCAGAGCACCAGACGATATTACCCCACCTTGCATGGCCAGCCCTGGCTAATTTGTCCTGTGCTAAGTCAGACTCCCTGTGACTTGCTTACAAAAAGCAGCTGTGTTGCTCTTTCAGAGCCACCAACAGACTGTTTATTATGAAACAGAAGTGCTAAGAGCAAAATAGCAGTTTAGGACGTTGGGAGGCATTTTCCGTGCTTTACTGTGTATCTTGTATCTTTACTGTATTGACTTGCTCAACTCACAAGTGGCAGTAGTTCTCAATGAATCATGCTGCTGTTAGTGTGACTTATGCAGGATCAGGTGATGTTACGTTGGTTTAATTTTTGCTGAAGTTGGGTTAAATCTGTCCCTAGCATTGCTTAAGCAAACACGGAGCTCTTCAGTGTGAATAAGTCACAATTTTCCCTTTTCCTATTAATTGGTTAATTTAAATTGTGCATCCTTTAGACTGTGCTGGTTAAGAATACAGGTGCTGTCCCCTGGATAGACTGTACATGTGATGGTAGTTCTGTTGCTACAAACTTTACAGATGAGTGTGAAGAAAATGTCTTTCTGCTAAAAGCATAACGATTTACAATGAAAACTTGATCTTCAGCGCTTTACATGTCCAAACTCCTCCATTTTCCCCATGCATGTGTGTCTGGGTGTGAAAAATCCCAGCCCACCCTGAAATGAAGGTGACTTGGGATGTTCTGGGCTACAGCACATCCCTATTCATCACCTTAGCATCAGATGATGGTATCGGAAGGGGTTTCTGAAGCCTGCATACCAAGCACACATACTGGTTTGGAAAGGGTTCTGCACTCAGGACCACTTGAAGGTCTGGTTGGTGGTGTGGTCCTTCCCAGGTGACTTTTAGCCCACCCCATGTGGATGTGGGAAAATAAGTTTATCGAGTAAAGTCTACTCTCAACCAAGTCAGTATTCATAAAGCTCAGGTGACTTTTAGCCCACCCCATGTGGATGTGGGAAAATAAGTTTATCGAGTAAAGTCTACTCTCAACCAAGTCAGTATTCATAAAGCTTAGATATTCTTTTAGCTCTCAAGCAGTTATCAAGTGAGATGCCCAAGCTGGTTGCCCTGAGTGCTGCTGATTGTACATCAAATCCAGTTTGCTGCAGTCATAACGTTCATTGCAACCTGACAGTATAGCACAAGCTTCGCATGGGAGGGTGAGCTTTGCTCAGGAGCACATGGTTAAAGAGATGTGTGACAGCTTCCCAGAGCTGTGCGAGAGGTGCAAAACAAACTCACCAGTCCCATAGCACCCAGAAACAATAACATCTATGGCAGATGCTCCATGCAAGTAAAGGAGGCTACCAGGGACAGGAGGTACTGGAGAGGTGCTGGGAGTTGTGGAAGGAAAATCACCTCTCTGCTCAGAGCTCCCTAAATCCTGACTCACGTTAGACTACTGTCTCCAAGAAGTATCTACTATGGTATGATGGGTGGTCTTCAAGGTGTAAGACCAGATTCTGTGCTTGTATGTGGGTGCCCATAGTGTGCATGGGGCCGTGTGGCATGTACAACATCCTTCTAGTCTAGGAGATCTGTTGTGCGGTGCTGAAAGTCCTCTGTATGAGGTTTTTTTTTCCCATCAGTCACTGCATCCCTTGGGATCCCTCTGTCAGCACAGGAAACTTCAGTAATTAGCAAAGTCTCCCTGAGCTTGTGTGTGGCTGACACTATATATTGAGATGCTTTTATTGCTGTCAGTAATAACAGTAATTATGCAGATCGCTTTCCTTCAGTGGCTCTGTGAGACTGTAACGCAGAAGCAAAAGCCTGGGGGCAGATTCTTGCCCTCTTTGAGGGGAGAGATCAGAGCCAGTACTTGTATGTGAATTTTAGGAGACAGCATATCCAAGAAGAGCCAGCCCTCAAGCAGGAATGTCTGCTCCATTACTGTCCTGTCTCCCCTTTGTGCAGAGCCCCAGAAAGCAGCTTCCCCAGAAGAAGAGGTAACATGTGGCTCAGGAATAGTTCTCAGTGTTTAGTCCTGCTGGAAGCCTCCAGCCTCATGCTAAAAGCCTGCTGAGGGACCATCTGGGTATTTGGCAGATTAATACCCTGTTTTCCCTTGACTTCCTACACAACTTACAGGAGGGCTGACAGTTCCTGAGCAGGAGCTCTCCTGAAGCAAATACCAGCTTGTTTGCTCTGGATGACAGACCCAGGCTCAGAGCATCCTTTGTGGCTCTGCACACCTAGGGCAAGGAAGGGAGAGCTCAGCCTCAGCTCCTTGAGAAGGTGGTAGAGGCCCCATCCCTGGCAACATTCAAGGTCAGGTTGGATGGGGCTCTGAGCAACCTGATCTAATTAAAGCTGTCCCTCCTCACTGCAGGGGGGTTGGGCTAGATGACCTCTAAAGGTCCCTTCCAACCCAAAGCATTCTATGATTCTATGATTAATTACTTCAAGGGCAGGTAGAAGATGCGGGCAGCGTCTGCCTCTAGCACTGTAGCTGTCAATCAGGTTGAGCTTTCCTGCACTGGGTTAGTTACTGTCCCCATAGGAAGTGGATGAAGTAATGTCTCCCCTCCTGAGCCCTGGGGAGCAAAACTTGCTCTCTGCCAAATTCGGGTTATTCCTGTATGGGAGAAGAGAGCAGCTAAATATGTTTCTTCAGTGCAGCACACTAGGAGCACCAGAGAGCTACCATGATGTGTGGTTTAGGTTGACCAGTATCTGCCTGTGTGAACTGCCTCTATGGCCGCTAGCCATACTAGTGTCTGGAGCGAGCAGGATTAGCAGATCTGTGATCTTCCCCTTCCTTTGAGCCCGCACAAACGCTTGTAGGATAGATGTGATTTCCTTAGGGCAATGTAAGAAGCAAAAAAACCAAAAAAACTTTCCTGGTTAGATCTCAAAGAACTGAATGGGAATTGCTCTTAGTGTGGCAGCAATGCTCAGGGTTACAGGGGGGTATCAGAGGTGGATCTAGGTCTTCTACCCTACAGAGGATACCCTGACCCACTGCCCTGAGATGCCTCTGTCCTTGGTCTGCAGCAGCAGAAGCCGCTGGAGCTGCAAGTGATAACTGCCAGCTTGAGAAAACACTGTCATTTAATCTCAAATGGGGAAAATGAGGCATGAGATCACTGGAAAAATTAAGGCATATTTAAAACCGACTAATTAGGGAGCTGACGTGGAGCTCTTTAGTCACCCGTGGAATGACAGCGAGTTTGACGTGATATATTAGAGCCATTTGGGTTTGGCAAAGATGATGGGTAACTACAGGACTGGGTGTGCTTGACTGGCAGCAGGAGAAGCAAAGTCTGTGCATCTTGGCTGCAGTGGTGATAAACTGTAGTAGAGGCTACATAGCATTGCAAATGGGCCAGGGGAATTGTCAACTGTGTTAGTGACTGTTCCACTCCTGTGTGAATCAGCGTGAGGTTGCCAGCTGGGAACGTAAACATGTCAGGACACAGAATCCCTTTCTTCACATAAAACTGATGCTGGGTTTAGCTGAATCGGCTTACTTCAGTAAATGAGGCCACCCTGCAAGGGCTTGGCAGTGTGTTAGTTATCACTGTGCACATGCAGGAAACCCATTAAATCCCAGCCCTGGTTGTTCGTTGTTGTTTGAGGCTGAACATGTGACTGTAGCATGGATGTGCCAGCACCTCTGAACATCTCAGCTACCCACAAGGATAAAGCATCTGAGAAAAGTACTGCCTTGCTGTGATACTAATCTGTGTTTTTGTGTAGACTTTGGAGAACATGACCACCTTTGCATAGCTCTGTTCTCTTTCCTTGTAAGAACCACCTTTCTACCAAGGGTCTTGTCATCTGTCTTGCAAGGTTGGCATTGGCAATCAATGGTGTCCAGGAACTTGTTTGAAAATGAAATGAAAATCCTATTGATTTAGTCTCTAGATCAAACCTTGTCCCTTCTCTTTTTTCTTTGTAAATCCACTGATGGATATGGATAGGCAGCAGGGTTTAACTGAAGTTTAGCCCTTGTGTTCCATTTTACATTCCTGAGATCACTCAAGTTGCTGAGTGCTCTCAATTTGTACTGACTTCAGCCAGAATGGAGGAAGCTCAATACTTGCCTGAGCAAACTCACTACCTCATTATATATTTATCTGAGTCATCCCTGTATTGTGCAGGATACCAGGGTGGGAATACTGAAACCATTTTCCAGTTTTAATCTTAGTCTTGTGTGAGTATTTATAGGGGCTCTGATGTTGCTGTGAGTAGCATTAAGTTACTGTTGAGCTAAATTCATGGCAACAGATGCTGAGCTTCTGATTGCCACCACTGTGTGCCATTGCTGTTCACCTCTGTAGTTGTTCATCTTCATGTAATTCTCCATTCCTTCAACACCACACAGATTTATAGTAGCTTCTTACAAGTGCTAAGAGTTGGGAAAATCTTCTGCTTCCTAAGCAGCAGCCTCTTTTGACTCTGAAGCTTTGCTGTGGTGCACTGATGCAGTTTTTTTTTAGTTTGTGTTTAGTGCTGGCAGATGTCTAGAAACTTACTTTATTCTGTGAGTTTATAAAGAAGATCTTGTTTCCCATGTTATTCTAAGGTGTAAGCCAGACTCTGATGCTGCAGCTATTATAAGAGTCTTCTCTAGCTTTTCTTGGACCATCTGGCATTTAAAAAACTTTGCAAAGGGATTTTTCTTTCTGCTTGTTGCAGGTGGTGAGTGCAGGTTGTGCTTTTCTTCCTTTGCTTGTGAGAATTCCCAGTAGTGTGGCTGGTTTCTGACTGACTTTTATGTTCTTGTGTGTATCCTTCAAAGCGATGGGGACTAGGTGAGTGGAGGGAGGCATGTATTGTAGGCAAAAAAAGGTGTAAATAGGAGTTTGTGCAATTATATGTTGACTTTGCATCTTAACAGGAGCAGCCCTGCAACAGACCAAGGATTGGTAACTAATACTTCATACAACTGATTGGTTATAGGCTTTTATAGTCCAAATTATGGGTGAGTCTAATTGGTTTCCAAAGTGTTTGTTTATGTCAAAACAGCTAATATGTAACAACTGTTTCCTGTCTTTGTTCCCTTTTTCTAGAACTGCTTGCAATAATGATTATTTTTATACTGTTTCAGATAAGGTTGTTCTACTTCTTGCAGACAGAGTATGGCCTTTGTCCCCTCTCCAGGGCCTTGTGTTTCAAGACAGATGGTCCATCACTTTGAGGGTAGATGAAGAGGAATTAAGTTTGTGCTTCCTTTGTGCTTGGGTTTTTTTTGCACAGTTTTATAGCTCCACAACTGTATAACACTCCTCCTGACAAAAACCCTGCTAAAGCAACCCCACGGAGTTGACTGCAAGAGCACAGACTGTGGGGGGTGTGCTAGGAGGGTCATTTGGAAGTTAAAAATCTCCTTTTGGCTGTTTTGTTCATCCTCAGGTATGCACAGAAACAGACTTCCATGTGATGCTGTATATCCCATTTTTAGCACATGAAAGATTTCTGGAAGAATATGCTTTTCACCTCTGCAGGTCATCCTTGACTGCAGGTTGTCTATCATCGGTGGAAATCTCTAATATGTTCTTAAGTGTCATTTACTCCGGATGTGTTTCAGGGCAGAACTGCCCATTCATTAGCCTCCTTTCCTTGTGGATCAATCAGCATCTGCTGAGAAGAAGAAGAGCAGCTTGAAGGGTGATTGATTTATGAAGTGGTATGTTGGGCATGTCTTTGCCAGGCAATCAGAATGAAAGTTCCTGCACTGTTTTTCCCGTGGGCCAAAAGCAATGCTTCAGCCAGTCAGGTACCCCAGTGTGTCATTGCTGTAGTAGCAATAATGATTAAAAATAGCCTGCGGCATCCTGGGTACGTGGCAGCGCTGTCTTTCATCATCTGATGGTTTCATTGTCCTTTTCAATGCATTCTGCGAAGCTCCTTCGCACTGGGCAGAACAAAGCCTCTGTGCTGGCTCCCTGATATTCCTGTACTGGAGTATTTCATCCTATAACAAGGCAAACAGATCTTTCTGAGCACAGTGCAGAGAAGGTAATGGGGAGTACTTTGGGTGCTCTGTTACAGATGGATGCACAACAAGGAGCCTATTTGATTAACATTGAGATGACTTTTAATGTGCAAGAGAGCTGTCTGAAGAGCCTGCAACCTGTCCCATAGACCACTGCTGGCTGGTCACTGCTTTCCATATCCCTATTCATCCCCGTCTGTTGTCTTACGGTTCCTTGCAATGTCTTTGGGGTAGAGACCCCCTTCTTGCGATGTGCTGCATGGGCTCAGTGGGTGCTTTGCTGAGGCCTGGGCCACGCTGGGGACTTCTGGCCATTGACAGCAATAACTGTGGCAACAGTAATGATTTGGATGCTCTGAGCTTTGTTGTAGCCTGGGAATGATTCTTTAGAAACACCTGGGTTAGCAGCAGCAGTTATTTAGTGGTGAGGCTTATGAACAAGCTGCTCTTAGGGCTGGAGTAAATAGCATGATGATTTAACAGTGTCTGAAGGTAGCTTGTGGACACCACCTCAGAGAAACACTTAAAAATGACTGTCACTGCTCTGCATTTTGCTCTAGTGCTGGATACAAGTGTGGGGGCTGACAGATGGCCTTTCTCAGGCCAGTGGAGACCAGTGCACCTTGTAGGTGATGCCATTAGCTTCCTGACAGCCAAACAGCGTGGAGCAATGCTCCTGACTCTGATCTAGTGGTAGCTCTGCAGGAGATGCAGCAAAAAGCATATGGTGGGGAGGGCTGAATCCAGCTGTAAGTGACTTCTCTTTCTGGAGATCACTTAGCCTGGTGAAGTGACTAGCTTCTCTGGTGATGAAGTGGTAATAGCAGTCCTTTGCATGCTGTTAGAAAAACAAGAATATGCTGGCAGTGGTGAGGCAGTTGGGTATGATAGTAGCAGGCGCAAAAGTATTACTTACCATGGATTGATATGGAGGTACAATTAACACCCTTTTGAGTGAAGAGCTCTGCTTTCATTGCTTGCTTGTATTTTCAGTGAAAAAGCAGCAGGACCTGTCTCTCTAGCTGCATTCATAGAAGAGATGAGTGAGGCCCAGTCTTCTGACAAACTGGGCAAATGAAATTAAACTTGCTTTCCGTGCTACCCAAATATTCCAAATTTGACTGTCATGCACTCCTAAAAAGATTTAAAATCCAAATTCAGCAAAGAGGGAGTGACAGGGATGAAGGAAGAATGTCAGTGAAGACAAGGCGTAGCAGGGTGCTGTTTTGTTTCTATTCAGTCTAATCAATCTGGCTACTAGCTTCCTAATATTTAGAGCAGTAATCAATGAAGGAAAGTACTAGCTGGTGAATACTAGGAAAGCGTTCTTCATAAAACCTGAAATTTGTTTTGAAATCTTGTTCCAAGGGTTTGCTCATCCATTCCTTGAGCTATACTTTCAGGCTAAACAAAATTTGTCTTTCTGTTTAAGAACAGCTTGTATTGTTCTGAAAACTATTCCCTCTTGCACCAGGACGATCATGTAGTATTAGAAGAATTCAGAGATGTTTTAGGTCTTCTGTAAATTCCGTGGTTTTCTTTTTTTCCTGCACAACAGGCCCCACAGAGGATGACCCAATGCTAGATTTCTTATTTCAAGATAGTGAAAAGTTACCATGATGTGCCAAGATATGTGTCCATAGTCATGCAAATGGATGCTGGAATAAAACACAGTGGTGTTTCTGCTGTGTCAAAGAGCATCATTCAGGAGCACACAACCTAAAGCGTCTGCTCTACTGCTCTATAAAAAGTCTAGCTTTTAATTTCAAGTTCAGGCATTGCTTCATTTGAGTTGCAGAGTGAGAGCTGTGTCCTGCCATCTGTAGGAAATGTATCAAGAGCATGTAAGAATGAGAAAACTGATAGCCTGTAATAAGATCGTGTTGTATAAATAATGGTAGGGCAGATACATCTAGATTCAGGAAACATGCTTTCATGGCAGCAAAGCATCCCAAACTGCACACCATGGACATTACCCTGTCAAGTGCAATGCTGAGTGCTACATCACTGTAACAGTACAGAGATTTTTTTTTTTTTTAAACTTATATATTAAACAACCAAGAGTCTTAAATGAAATGTCACATCTAATTTGGCACCCAAGACATGAAGTCTGCAGCTGCCCTTGGCCAACCCTGACAGCTTCACTCTCTGTATCAGTTCATCTGCCTGGCAGACGGATCTGCGGCTTCCTCCTGACTCACTGGCATCTGTGCACACTCTACTGTACTGAGTGATTTCTGGGTTTATATAGTCAGCTCGATGCCAAATACTTCTTTTTGTGGTAGAAGGTGCTCTGGCAAACCCTCGAGCCTTCAAAAGAGTCCTCGGTGCTTGCAGCCAGGAGCATAAGGGTGGCTGCATCCCCAGTTCCTGTCCAGGAGAGAAGCAATAGGGGATGTTTAGCAAAGCGTGTAGAAACAGGCAGTGCATGTGTTTTTTCTCCCCTGTGGGCTCTGGAGTTAGCATTTTTCTGTGCTGGAGGCTTTATTCTCGTCTTTGTTTAATAGCTTCTGATGGTTTTATCTTCCAAGAATTTGTCCAGTTGCTCTCTGAATTTATGGCTGTTAGCCTCTACAGCCTCCTATGGCAGTATGCTCCAAAGGAAGGAGTATTCCCTGGAAAAGTACCACTACTTTTGTGTAATTTCTGACCAATAACATTATTTCAGGCCCTCAGGTTCCTGTTTTATGACAAATCACGACAAAGTTTTTCTTATTCACTTTTCCCAGGCCATTCAAGCTTTTACAAACTTCTCCCATCTATCTCCCATATGATTTCTAGGTTGGGGAATCCTATTTGGTCTTCATATAGAAGCTGCTCCATACCTAATTGTACTTTCTGCCCCTCTCTATTTAATTTCAAATGCTTCAACTTGGTTTTTGAGATCAGAACTATACCCAATATTTCAAGACCCGTGTGACCATGGGTTTAGACAGTTAGATGATGATAATTTTAATGGTGTTTATTTTGTAGTAGTTTGTCGTCTTGATTGTTGTAGAGCATTAGCTCGTGTTTCCGTAAACCTGAGTTGTGCATGCTCGGATCACTGTGCATGTCTTCCATTTCTTGGGTCCTGGCTCCTCTGCTTGCCAACATATGCTGAGGATTCAGTGAAGGGGAAAGTTAATGCTTGTAAAGTGTACCTGCCTCTGTAACTCTTCTGAACTTCAGTTATTTTTATATGCTAAATTGTCCATTATAGGAAGCAGATTGTCCAGTCATTGGAAACATTGCTGTTTTTCTCACAACGTAATTCATCTCTGGCCACAAATCCCTACTGCTCCAGACTCCCTTAAGAGCAAAGAAATTGGGGTTATACGGGCATGAAGGCTGAATTCTTGCCATGTGTGGAGATGAACGAATGTGGTTCTGTTGTGTTGTCTGGCTTGGGATTTAAGGAGTCCATCCAGCACACATCCAGCTCTCTCCTTGTGTTGTTGCATGGCAGCCTTTTAAAGGCAGGTCCATCCACTGGCTGTGAGGAGAAAGCTCTGCCTTTGCTGATCAATGCTCTCCAGCATATGGCCAGGTCACTGCACTTGTCAGTTGGGGCTGGCTCTGAGACTTTAAGCACCACTCCATAGAAGTGCTGTTTCTAGAGAGTGTGTCTGATGTTTGCTGTTACCTCACCTGGGAAACACTCACCCACAACAGGAGGAGTGGGCTTGGTACTGAGGTTTGAGCTCAGTTGACTCCTAGGAGTTACTTGGTTGGGAAGAATGAAGGTTTGAAAGCTAAGCTCTGGAGATGAGGAAGCCTGTGGTGGGAGTCTGTTCTGCAGGGTGAAATGCTGGCAGGTACTCCAGCAAGACTCCAGTCATTAATCAGTTGATGTGCACAGCCAGGGGCTCTCTCCTCTTCATCTCGGTCTGAGGTGGAAAACAAAGATGTCCTCACTCTGGATGTTGAATAGCTTGGAAATACTCAGTGTAGACTTGCACACTCAGGCATAGGCAACAGGATCCAGGCTGAAGAAATGGGCTTGCAGGACTGTAATGGGCAGGTTGGTGTGGGCCATGCCTCACCAGTCTTGTTTTGACGTATCTTCACAAACCCACAGCAATTGAGGGCACTGCTTCTATGACACAGTGAAGTTCTCTTCTGTGTGCCATCCTGCCGTGGGATGTTACTTCACTCGTTCTTCTGAACCTCCCTTTTCTGCCTGCACGCCCCCGGCATCTTTGTTTGTCAGCAACAAAGGATCAGGAGAGACACAACGCTAGTGGTGTGCCTGTAGGAGACCCTGGGCAAGCCATGACTCAGGTTGGACTCCTCATAGTCACCTGAATGACTTTGATGCAGAATTCCCTGTGACCTGAGTGGGATGGCAACCCAAAGGCCACCTGGGCACATCTGAAAAATCTCACTGTAAATATTGTCACCTTGGGGATAAATCTCTACAAACACACCCAGAAATAAGACGCTTAAGGTGGTGTCCTGGACATCCTTATGCTGTACACACGTAGCTGTCAGGATTTGAAAATGTACTGATCCGTGGAACTGCTAATACAGCTAAAAGCTGTAACACTTTCTTGTTACCTGTGTTTTGCTCCATTCCTTGTACTTCCATCAGCAAGCGAGATGAGCAAAGACCTCCCCTTTGCTTTGTTCCAGGTGAAGATATTCACACAAGCCTTTATGGAGCAGCTGTAGATGTCAACATCAGGCTAGACCGGAACTCCTTAACAGTTGAGAAGACTTACCTCACGCTGTCAAACCACAGATCTGTGGTCATCCACAATCGGAGTGAAATCATAGCCCACTTCCAGTGGAAGGCTTTTGTTACTCAGGAAGAGGAGGATCAGCAGAAGCTGAGGTTTGTTTGAAAGATTCATTTCAGTAAGGTACACTGCCCAAGGGTAAAACTAACATGCGGCCTCAAAGGGTTGTTGGTGCTTTTGAATGGTTTAGGGCAAGTAAAACATCCACAGTGTCAGGATATGTGTCACTGAGCTTCAGGGTAATAGAGCTCAGCACTTACTATTCCAGTTCCACCCATACTTCAGCTGAGGATGGTGTTTTGGGGAGGAAAGGTTCATTGCAGTGACTGGATAGCAAATTTGTGTTTTGTGGGAGCACAAACCACTGAGGTCCAGAGATCCCTGGGCTACAGAGGGTCCATGAGGCTGAGGAAAGCATCAGCACTTGTTACCTGGGACTTAATGTAGCTGCAGGTAACATAACTATTATGATAGTCACTGCCGTTTCTTCTACTCCAGCTCTGATAACATGGCAGGCTCCTTTTCCAGCAATGTGCAGGGTAGAGTGCTTCATTGGCTTAGAAAGTTGAGGCCACCCTGCTGTAGGGTGTTGAATTGCCTTGCACTGTCCTGGTTCTCAGCATAACGAGGTATTTCTGCCCTTCCTTACAAGCCGGGGAGAGTTTGGAGGTGGAGGGTTCTGCAGGGAAGGTAGGGCAGCACAGGATCTGGAAGTGCATTTGGGCTTCAGCAACCTGTGTCTTCACGGTAGTGAGAGATGGGGCAGGATCTTCAAAGGGTATCTTCGGTGAAGCTTTGAAACTCCCATTTCTGGCAGCAGAGAAACACTTACAGCCTGGGGGGTGAATTGGAAATTACACTTAAAAGCTTGGGTGATTTAGGGAATCTTTCTGTGACTTTTCAGACTTGGAGGGATGTAGCTATATAGCAGTTAGTCTGAATCTATAGCTAATCAGGAAACTGCCTTAAACTGGAGCACTTTTTAAGGGCTTATGAGCAAATAAAGTTCAACGTAATTAGGTCAGAAATGCCTTGAAGGTCAAAACTAGTTTTCCACTGTTTTCTATTTTTAATTACACAGTGTGTGACTTCTGTGCAAGCTCAATGTGTTAAAAGAAAATCTCATGACCTTCTCTTGGTACTTCCCTGGACCATTCCTTTACCATCTCTTCCCACCTGCTTGTCTCAGACTGGACCCTGAGTGATTGTCTTTCCCCTCAGAAGCAACCATGTTTCCCCACAGTAGACTTCAACCTGTTTTTTTTCCAGTTACATTTGATCTCGTGCCAGTTTATGTCCTAGACACTGACCAGGACTTTTTGTTCTTCCTTCCTTGCAATCTGAGGGATGGTCATAGCTCCAAGGCCACTGTCCTGCTGTCAGAGAAGCTTTTGAGGTCTTGGAGCACGGAGGACTTTTTCATGAGAGAAGGCAGTGCAGGACCCCTGCACTGGGATGTGACCCAAAAAGACCTGAATTGTTAGAAGGTCTATCCAGGGGTTTGCTCTGTCTCCCTATTGCAGGACTTTCTGGGATGTAATGGTGGAATTATTGTCTGCTGGTGGAGGTTGAGTTAAGGGTTGCTTATCTTGGTGGCTGGAAGCCACCCTAATGCACAGCATTGTAGGTCAGCCATGGAGAAACATTTCCTATTGCACTCTACAGGGAGCTAGCCAAAGCAAGTATTTTTGGCTCTGGTGACAGCATTTGCCCGAGGCTCTGTCTGTGTGCAGCTAGTAATGTCCATGACTGTATCTCCTTTCTAACTGTATTTGAATTTAGCTGGGTGATGATTGCTATCCTGTTTATACTACATTGCCTCGATTTGCTGCATGTGGAGCCTTCCACTCACCCCCCTAGAGTTGTCACCTGCTGGTTCTTCATGCCCAGGGGACTGGAGCGTGAAGGGGGGACAGCAATGTGCCAGCTAGGAAGCAACTGCTCTGGTAGCAGTGCTCCCTCCTCATCTCTTGGTTGTGATCTTTAAACGTGAGAATGATTTCTGCTACAACTACCAAGTAAGGGAGAGATTAACTGTGTCAAAGCTCTGCAGAGAAGGCCAAAAAGGAGAAAGATAAGGTGGTTCAAGGTTAGACTAAAGGGTTTGGATTCAGAGGTGCTGGTCCTGACTTCTTTATTTGGTGATACTAGGCAAAGTCCCTTCCTTTCTCAGAGCCTCTGCTTTCTTGCATATAAAACAATTAATTTCACTGAGGCGATGTGATGCCTGAATTCATTAGTTTGATTTTAATGTGCTCTAGGATCCTCTGGTGGAAGGCAGTATAAGGAACAGAGAGCAGATATTGTTTGCTTATGCCTGCAAGTCCAAAAGGGAAGAAAAAAGAGTGGTGCTAGTGACCTGCAGCTGAAACCCAGCTGCTTCTCCCCTTCCCGGTGAAGCACTGCAGTGGGTGCTCCTTGATCTTTATCTGCCTCCCACATCAGCTCAATGGTAGGGAAAGCCAGTTGAGGTGGTTGGTGGATTCTCCATCAGTTGTTGCTCTCTTGAGGGCTGCTAGCTTTGAAAAACCCTCTTCTTAGCTTATAAGCATGGAGTAAAACTACCTGCCATGCCAGCGAACAAGTGGTAATCTGATCCATTTGGGACCCCATGGCTCAGGGTCGGCCCCTTGCTGAGCAGCTGCTGCTGCTGTTCCTCCCCGAGCGTGCTGCTGCCCCTGCACTTACACAACAGTCTCTGCAAATATGTTGCTTATTAAATTATCTGCTTGGTTTGTCTCTCCCCGTGGCTGCAGGCTGTGTCGCAGGCTGCAGAGGCAGGAAGAAGATGAGATGGATTATTTTCTCAAGGAGTGCATGGTGGACCCCACACTCCGAGAACGCCTTTCCCTTCTCTCCTGCACCTTCCAGAACCAGAGGGCAAAGGTGCAAGGAGAATCCATGCTTTTCTCTGATGATATCTTCACTATTGATCCGGTGGTAAGCGATAGCTAAGAACCTCCTTTCCTCTTCTTCCTTCTTCCTGAATTGAGGTCACTTGGCAGATCCCTCCATCAGCTGGCTTGATGTGTAAAGAGAGAAAACATCAGGTTTTCTAGTGAGGCTGGGAGAGCTTGTTGCAAAAAGCATTTCTGAACTGTGGGCTCCTGACAGGCAGCCTGCCTAGAGCCTGCCTAAAACTAAGCTACTGCAAGGGCTACAAATAAGTGTCCTTACAGTGTTCAGAGGTGTCGATTATTATATGTAAGGGCACAGCTTACACATACTGTATGGGGATTAACAAAGGATATTAGAGCACTGTCAGTTCACATATTGACCGGAAGAATGAAATGGTCCTCTGTGGAAAGGAGGCCAAATCCAGCCCAAGTTTAATCATGGAAATACCAATCCCTTCATATAACCTGCACTTATGCCACATCTGAATCTTCCTTCCAGTATCGTCTGTGAGGCTGGACACAAGACTGGCAGGTGTAAATGGGCTTTTTGAGTTGTATTGCACATAGGTACAGAAATTTTTTTGCTTTTCTGTTTATGCAAGCAAAACCCCATGTCCTTCAATGAACCAGAGCTTTGATTCTGAGTATTTGCATGGTCTGAGCAGTGCAAAATCCCTTGTCATCTTGGGGTAAACCCTAGAATAAGCCCAACCTCTTCTTTTTTTTAGAATAGATGAAACTAATTTTTTTTTTTTTCCCAAGGAAGGAGAATCACGTTCTCTTCTTGGTTACTCCCATAGCCCATATAAGGCTGAGAGCCGCCAATGTCAGCACAACTGCAGTTTCACACCAATGTAGCTGCCAGCAAGCATCATGGTGTGACCAAGAGATTGTTTCAGAACAGTAGAAATATTGGAGAGTGGGAGCTGATCATGTGAGCATTAAGAGCATCCTATGGTGCATTAGAGCCAATTTTGGAGTGTGTCCCAGGGCTCCACCATCGTTACAGTCAGACTATGTCTCCACAGCTAGCTTAACCCACTCTTGAGCTCCTGAAGTGCATTAAGGTGCAGTCCAGAAGTCTGGCTGCCCACAGTACTGAGTCCTGGTACTCCATGTAGTGATGTACAGGCATGAAGTGTAGCCTGGCCTCAAGTCTTGAGTGGAAACCTTTCCTAAATGGCCCTGTTAATGTTACACAGTTTGCTCCAGGACTGGATATAAGTGGGCTACTACATGAGTCTCTCCCCTTCTGTCTTGGCTGGCATTATCAATCTTTTGATTTCCATTAATTCCATTATTTATGGAACAATCAGTTTCACATTCAGAGTTTTGCTCATGTCTGTCTTCTTCCCCTGACATATGGGTGTCTTTACCTCAAATGATAGTGTCTTCTCTTTATGAAATGTATAATCTATCCACTGCCACTGACTTCCATATCCTTCTCTCCAATGATGGCCCCATAACCTTTAGCTGTGACAGAGACCCTTCTTGCACTGCCATGTAAATCTGCTGGAGAGGCCCCCCAAAGCTGGTATCTTGCTGCCTCACAGACCTTCTGGCCAAAAGTGGCTGCTCTCTTCCTACCTATCATCTGTGATGTCCAAGAGCACCCTATAGAATTAATCAAACCCTTGTAACAAGTGACTGGTGGAAGCAATTGCTTCCAGAGGTTAGGAAGCTGATGGAGGGATAGCAGTCTTGGAAACGCTTTCTGGGCAGGATGGCTTTGCAGTGTTTGTGCAGAAGCTTTGGTCTGTAAGTGGGCCATTAGCTACTGTTTTTTTTCAGGTGTTGCTATCTGTAGAAGCTGCAGCAGGTCACTTCAGTCTGTATAGGGTTAACTCTCTGAAAATAATAACAGAAAAGAGGAGGCAGTGATTTTGGAATGACCATGTGACTGTGAACATTTTGAGCAGCCGTCCAAGCCTGTGGGAAACAAGCTGTTATGCAACTCTGACTTTCTGAGCACATCTCAAATTTGGTTTAATTTATTTTTGCAAATGCACACGATATGTCAGCAGAAGCAGCTGTGATAGAAGCCCAGGTGGCTACCAAAGGACAATGTCCTTGCTTTTTGCTGCATCCTCCCCACCACAGCTTAGCTGTAAGTCACATTGCAGACACGTGGGAGCTGACTCCTTGGAAATGGAAACCAGAGAAAAGGGAGGACAAGGATTTGTTACCATTGCACTGACCTTGACAAGTCATCCCTGCCCTGTCATTGCCTGGTAGTGGCTCCTCAGTGCCATGTGTTAACTCTGAGCCAATGGAGATGGTCTTCAGGATGTCCAGGTTATGAAACTACTGCTGTTGTTCATCCAGAGGTTGAGCCAGGAGGGTAACAGCATTGTTTGTTCCTGCAAATCTCCACCTCAGCTGAGGAACCAAACTGGTCCCCCTCCAAATGAGAGGTTACTGCAGAGCACTTAAGTTTTTGGCAGAAGGCACCAACTCCAGTGGGAGCTATGGTCTGTCCCATAGCTTGCTGTGGGTTCAGTTATTTATGGAAAGAAGGGGATGTTAGCTTTGGCACTGGCTTTCTTCTAAGTGCCCTGAACTAGCAGGATGCACTTTGGGTGTCATTTTGGTACTTCCGGTGCCAGCTCTGTCTTGGGCTTTTCGTCTGCTTTGAGCAGCAATTTGCTTCTGTGGATCGCCTTCCCCCTCTGCAAAACAAAGTAGGGGATTTGGCCAACAGTTGGCGGTGCCCACCTTTTCAAGACCAGCTTTTTCTTATTCAAGCTGGTGGAGATGTAGCAGACTCTCATTATTTAGGGGCAGAGTGAGAGAAAATAGGATCTGCATGTATTTATGGTTGGGCTCTTGCACAGAGATTACTTCTGTAGCTGTGAGTCATGGTGTGCCATCCCCTCCTGTATCATGTTGCTTTACACTGTAGCAAAGCCAGGGTACAACAGCTGGAGTTTTTGTGCTCTATCATCATACATCCACCATCTGTATTTTATGCCACCTGCCAGTTGCAGCCTGTCTGAGGCTGACATTAAGCCAGAAGTGTTGCAATATCATGTTCACAGTACTGCATAGTTTTATTTCTGTCCTGGTTAGCATCCATGGTAGTTTTCCATGCTCTGACTCAGCTGCCATCGTACAGAGAACATGTTAGCCCAGGCAGACCACTGGCTCCTGAGGTGTCCTGAGGCTCATATGCATGTAGCAGTAGCCTGAGAGTGTGGGTAATGAAACATTTCCTTTTAACCAGCAGTTCTTTTTTCCCCATGGGGTAGCAGGAATGTGAAGAACCTCTTCAACAGCCTATTTTAATTTCCCAGGAGAAATAACTCACAATATTTTCTAGTTTTATAGTCTGACATACAGCAATAATGAGGGGAGAAATTTCCCAGAATAGTTATTTCTTTAAAGAATTTGTTTTAGCCATAGGATAGTAGGATAAAGCGTAACTGATTATTTCTTCTTGCCCTCCACCTTTTGAAGTCAGTCTGGCTTATAGCTTCACTGACAATACAGGGAAGCTGTCTTTGGATGTACTGCCAAAAGTTTCCGACCAAATACATTGCATCCTGCAGAATGGTGATTTCATATCAGGAGCTCAAGAGACTGAGTCTGTTAACTGCTGGTGCAGGTTTTCTTGGGAGTGAGGATGTGAGTGCAAGGCTCCAGTAATAATGCTGTATTAGGATTGTTCCAGAGAGCTGTGCTGATGCATATTAAAGGGTGGGTTTTATTGCTAGTCCGTAGGTTTGTTTCCTCTGGTGCCTTAGAGGAGTCTCATCTGCCTCTGCCTGGGGATCCAGCAGCTCCTCAGATGTAGGGAGATACGTCCCTTGTCAGGATCTTGGTACATCACTGAGTGGTTTCCTGGAGCATGGCAAGATGTCATCCCCAGGAAGGGGGGTTTGTGTGCTGCGCCCTCATCTGTTTAGGTTGTAAAAGAAGAAAAGACATTGACCCAAAGCTCTAGGCTTCCTCCTGTGCTGGTTAATTTTACAGTGTACAGAGATACCAGCAATGTTTCAGCAATCACTGTGATCTCAGCAGTATTGAGCAAATCATCCCACCAGGGACTCAGCCACTCTGAATAATGCCGGCAGGGACATATTTTGACTCCCTCGCTGTTTGGAGATGTACACTTGTGGTGTTCTCCGGGGTTCTTGCTGAAGCTGTATTTTTCTGGTGCAGTGGAAGTTCACCATTTTGATGTTCAGTTTAGGTTATCTCGGGCCAGGATCAAATTCTAGTGTCAGACAAATGCCATGCAGGCACTGACCCAGCTCCGGTTCCCCTTCCGACAGCAAGGGTGATGCAGGAATGGGATGAGACCAGGACAACAAGGGGTTTCTGTGTCATGAGCAATGTCTCCTACCCCACGTGGATACCAGCAGACAGCCAAAGCAGATTGCAAAGCCCTGGTATTGCTCTCCTGCCTTACGTGCCCACTTGTCTGTAAGCAGAGGACAGAGGGAGCCTTGGACAGTGAGTCCCGGCTGGGGTAGCCAGCTGTCTGACAGAGCCTTGGCTTCATTTGTGAGCTGGTTTCCAAGTTCTTCCTGCAAAGATGAAGGCAGGCATGGTTTTCTCTCCAGGAGCTGATCTGAGATGTCCTGCTGGGTGTAAGCCCTGGCACCCAGTGGGAGGCAGGGTATTGCTGCTGGCTCTGCTAGGGTCCAGCTACCTGGTGCCTATTACAGGTGTGTATGGTCTACTGGGGGCAGAGGTTAGGTGGGGACAAGAGTTGAATGGGGACAGATCCCATGGTGGAGAGAGAGAAAGGATATTGAAGCAGACTTGATATTGCACAAGGCAGTTTCGTGGCAAGAATCAGTGTGCCCTGAGAAAAGGATAAGTGTGGGCATTGTTATCCCAAATCAGGTTAATCCAAAGCTGCAAAGACCAGAAGGGGTTCCCTCAAGGGGCAGCTCTTGGTATCGAGCTCAGTGTCTGCAGAGGGCCCAGGGCATGTACAGAGGCTGCTCTCTGGACTACGAGGTAGCATGTAACCATGCACTTCTGGGGCTAGTACACCACTGGTGTGGTGTGAGGGCTATCAAAGGTTTTTACGTTACTCTGGGGAGGAGGAGTGTCCTCAGTGCCTGCCTTTGACACAAAACTCAGGTGTCCTGGGTTGGTGGAGAAACTGGGCGGTTCAGCTTCTGCGTTCAAGGGGATGTAGACTTTGTAGCCCAAGGCTCCCTGTAGATGATCCAAGTTAGATATATAAAGTTTATATAGTGTGAATACTCCCACGTTTCTCCTGAAAGCTTGAGGGCATTCAGGCCTTGAAAATTCAGCCCTTATTCCTTCTGTATGTTGGGACCTCCTTGGAGAAACTGGGGCTAATGGTGCTACCCTGCTGGTGGAGCTCCTGGAAGATTTTTGCTGACCTGAGAGGAGCACTGGAAGTACTGCAGTAGCCTGGATGGACTCTGCAAGTGGCTGAAAACCTTGCTGTGCCTCCATTTATGTATGCTGTAAAACGGGGAAGTGGAACTGACCAAAATTTTTTTTTTGTGAAGTTCTCTTTGTTACCTCCTCCCTGCTGTAGTCACAACATCTCCCTGTGCATATTCACCACTGCAGTCGGGATCGTTGCTGTGCAAGTCACGTTACAGGCTCAGGCATGCAGAGTATCAGTCTGTCTGGCTGCCAGAGCTTAGTGGGGAAACAGGTAAGTTTGCCATCCTAGTCCTGTTCTCCCAAAGCTCAATTGGCAGTGACCAGATCAGAACAGTTGATGTGGGTGCAGCTTATAGCAAGACGGAGCTGTTGTGAGCATCAAGCACATGCTCTTTCTGAACTATCTCCCACTCTTGCCCCAGCCTTCTGGCTCTGCACCAACCTTCCTAAGTTCCCTGCCCTGTCAGGTCTGTACCTATCCCTGCCTCCATGATATATTGCTGTTACTGTGCTCCCAAACAGTGGGGTAAGATCACCGTGTCGGTTATATTTCTGTCACAGATGTGCTGCCCTGGGAGTTCATCGAATCCCAAAGTCAGCTAAACTCGCTCAGCTAGAAAAGTGCACTGTTGTTAGCAGATACATATTCATCAGGCCAATGGTTCTTTTTAACTTTCTTCCTTTCCTGCTTAGCTTCATTTTTGCTTATGAATTGTATTACACTTGCTTCCATTAATGGGAGACGTATTGCCTCTGGCAACCCCTGAGTAATAACCAAACTGCCCCAAAGTGTCCACAGGGCCAATATATCAGATTGTGGCACATGAAATAGACCGGTGAGTACCATCAGCCTGCAATCCAGCAGAAGCAAGCAGCAAAACAGTACTTTGTTGGATAGTTGACCTGAAAGACTGATACTGCTGCATTAGGCTCAAAGCAGCTTGTTTTCTGGCCTCAGTGGAAGAAGGGATGCTCTCTGAGTTTCCCAGGAATGATTTGGTCATATGAGTCCTCATTCCTGTTTGTACGAACTCTAGAGCAGCAGTGTTGCACTGAATGATGACATGGTATAAAAATGTCACTCTGCTTTTTTGGATAGGTCCCAAAATTCTGCAAGAAATAAGAGTCCCAGCAAATCGGATGCTCGGTTTATGGTAGGCATTGTCTGTCTGACAGCTAGCACAAGCTCTAAGCTGCATGCCCCTGGTAATCTAGCTGTGCACAGATTACCTGTGCCCAATTGTAAGCCTGACTGCAGAACTACAGTCAACTGGCATCAGTTTTCACCCTCAGCCTTGCTGGTCCTGTCCTGCCTCATTCAAGTAGCTTCTCCCCGGTTTGCTGTCTGGCACATGGGGCTCTACAGAGCAAATGGAGACTTTCCCTTGGAGTGATCTGGGTGGCCGTTCTGAAGTTCGGCTCTTTTCACTCCCACTCGTTGCTGAACTCCCCTCCCTTTTACTGCACCACTGTGTTTTGATTTTAAGGCTCAGGATATGCTACCCTTCCTTTATGCCCCTGTATAAGATGAAGACCTCAAGCATCACCACTGCTCTCAGCATAGCAGCAGTGAGCGTTTGTGTAGCCGATAGTGCTGGCAAGGCACTGTTTGCCATGTGGGAACTGAACAAGGGGTCTCTGCAGCTCTCTGGGCAGAGGATCACAGCAGCTGGAGGATCAAACAGTACCGCTGGACAGCTCATCCCATGCAGCACTCTTTAAGGAGAAGCACACAACACCAGTGAACTGAGGTGTGTGTTCAGCTACAGCTGTTAGGCTTGAAGCAAATGCAAGCAGCTGCCTAGTGCATCCCCCCTCCCCAGGGACAGTCTGCCCAGGGTGAGACCACTGAATTCAGTCTGTTAAACACACAGCGAACAGCTGGGTGATGAACACTGGTGAATTATTAGACTCTAATTAGCCAAGGCAGGGAAATCTATCATCTGAGTGTTTTTTCTCAGTGGCTTGGCTTAGACAAACTCCAGGCATCGTAGCAGAGCTTGTGTTGTTCAGAGCACCCCGAATGCTTTTATTCCTGCAAATCCAAGATAACTGTCTGCATGCTCAGTCCATGCAGCATCCCTGTGGGACCCAAAGGCTCTGATATCTAGCACGCTGACTGTTGGTTGCAGGCTGATGTCCCCAGTTTGCTTCTTCAAGCAAGTGTGTTGTCATATAATAAGGCTTCATCTTCATCCAGTTGCTTGCTGGGTAAAAACGCGCAGTACATTTGATCTGGCAAATGTGTTTGCTCTAGGTTTTGAGAGGAATCCAAGTGACTTTATGCTTTCAGACTTCCCTTTTCTTATAGTTGTGGTGGTGATGGTTTGTTGGTGTTCAAACAGTTTTCTCCGCCTGTTCTTCCCTCTGTTCTGCTGACTCTGAGCAGACTGTGCATTAGGGAATTACTTGCAGCTGCAGCCCAATAACTCACCATGTCATAGCTCTTTAATTTTTGTGGGGACTGTTCTTTGAGCTGTAAGTGCTAAGTTGATGGGAAGTATTATAGTTATTTAATATTTATGCTGTAGGAGTGCCGGAGGCTCCAGTCAGTTCAAGACTCTTCTGGACAAAGTACTGAGGATACCCAGCAGCAAGCAGAATCAAAGTCTCACTTTGTTGATAACTCTGTTCTTTTTGTCTCCTTCTATAAGCTAAATTTTTCATTCCTTGTAGAGTATTATTACAGTTGTCAGACGTGCATATATTTAAGTCAACAAATGCACAAAGAAGCTTTTGTAATGGTAGGGTTTGAGGGGATGAAAGTGGCGCCTTTGTTTAAACCAGTTGCAAGAAGTGAATGAGAGCCTTTGCAAACCTGGGATGCCTCCAAAAATGAGCGACAGGGCTCCCTGGGACTGAGCGCCAGTGTCAGGACTCTTCGGGAGAGAAGCAGAGAGAGAAGACCCTAAGGAAGCAGGAGACAGTTGCAGAAGCAGTGGTAGCATGGTCCAGACTTAAATCACTGAGCATGACACAGAAAAGAGATATTTTACTTGATTTTTGGTTGGAAGAGGTGTGGAGCTGTAAGCAAATCCCATCTTTTCTTGTTTGAGCTTGTGTTCAGGGAAACAGGAGTTGTATGCACCTTGCAGAGATAAACAGGACACATCCAGCTCTCAACTTCTTTCTCAGATCTTTTGTAACCTACGTGCTGGCTGACTGCTCACGGCACGGGGCAGAAGCAGCTATCAACAAGGAGTCCGTTCTTCATTGATCCCCAGGCAGGAGGGCTTGTTCTGCTAGGTGCTGAGTGCCCCAACTCACCGGAGTACATTATACACTTAAATACAAGTACAGGTGAAGGGTGTAAGAGGCAGCACCTTCATAACTAAGAATGGAAAAATCCATTTCATTTTCTAAATCTTTTCTGATCTGAGCAGAAGTGTTCACGTAGCCATAGTGATACAGGGAAATATGGAAAGGTTTGCAGGAGGGAGATACCTTTTCCTTAGACCGGCTGGTACCTCTGAAGAAATCCTGCTTGATTTGCTGGAGTGTGAGCCAGTTTGGTTGCTTCGTTATAGTCCTAATTTGGTTGCTTTGTTATAGCCCTAATTTAACAAAATGCCTCTACCAGATGCCAGTAAATGTGCGGGACTTAAAGTTTTTTTGCAGCTGCTTCCAAACTCTTATAAATTTTGTTGATGAGTGTTACTTGCTCCTTGCTCTTCACTGATGCTCTAAATATAGGCTACAGAGCTGTGGTTGAAAACAAGAAATGTAACGTTTGAAGATAAATGGCTTGCTGTCTGCTTCTGTTTTAGGAGGGAGATATCTGGCCAAATTCTTCAGCTGAAATTAATGTGATCTTTAAACCCCGAGAAGCCAGAGTCTATCAACAAACGGTCTACTGCAACATCTCAGGTACAGCTCCTTTCTCCTGCTTCTGTTACGCACAGTGAAGGTGAGGCACAAATAGAACCAGCCCACTTAGTTCTCGTGTAATTGCTAGTAAGGGTCAGTGACCAGCAGGACGGTGCTGGCACATGCCCACTGTCCCTGTGGTTTCCAGGTGGTCTCCTGTCCAAGGCCAGCCCTCAGGATGCCTGGCTACAAGCTTGGATCACTGATCCCAGAACAACCAAGGCAGTGAAGGGATAAGTTTTCATGCCATGGGTTTGCCACCATTTGCTCTGCTGTGAGGTGTCTGTAAAGGCCAAAGAGCTACACAGCAGAACAGCTTTAGTGGATGAGCACGTAAGCCCCTATAGACCATTTACCTCTAAGATGAGTCTGTTACATGGTTGCATCATCAGACTCCTGAGGTGGTACGAGCTGGGTTCCAAATGTGCTCCCAGACCCTGAATCACCTCCCGCTGCCCAGACGCTGCCAGACCTTAGGTGGCTGAGCCCTGCTGAGCGTGGTGTGTCTGCAAAAGGACCACCTATAGCCAGCATGTGCTTTTCTCCCTGCGTGGAAATTGTCACCTTGGGGCTGCTAGTCTGTGGTACATATGGGTAGCATTGCACAGGGCCTGCTGTACTCAGCAGGGTGAACACCCTCCCTGGAAATCAGAGTCCAAGCAGCCTGCTAGACAAGCTTTATGCTCATCCTGTCTTACAGAAGTGCTGTCAAGTCTTTTTCTGCGAGCAGTTATCGTTGACCCACCCAAGTTATACCATCTTTGCCCTTACAGAGGTGATCACTTTGCTGTGCTAGCATGGAGCAGGGAATGCTTGCAGCAAGCTGCAAGGTTCAGGTTACCTTGTCCTTCCTCTGTGTCCCTGCATGGTGCTGCTTAAGGTGTTTTTCAAGAGTGGGAGATAGTTGTCAGATTTCCACCCAGGGAACATTATGGTTTTCCCTATCTAAGAGGAAGAGAGGTGCAAGACCCGTGGTCCTCCAGCAACCAGGCTCCCATTCTGGAGGGTGCTGAAATCACTAATCCAGCTGCTTTGTTGCTTTCTTTACTGCTCCGAGCTGACAGATACAAATGTCATGAAACAGCTTTTTATTTATACAGTAATTGCACAGGGTTTACTTGGCAAATGCCATCTACAGTAATTACACAGGGCTTGTGTTAACAAACGGTCTTCCTGCCCACCAGCTGCAGTTGTTAGAGCTGTGGAAGGAAAGGATTGATTTAAAAAGTTGCTCCCAAGGGATTCCTCACTCAGTACTGTGCTCCTGGCTCTGGCATTCTTGCTCTAGTGATGGGAGCGTCCATCACTTTGCTGCAGGAATCTCCAGGGGTTGTGCCAGGAGAGCTTTTTCGTTACAGAGCAATAGGAAAAACTACTTGCATGCTACCCTTGAGCTGGTGTGGGAGTTATAGGAAACAGCTGGACAAATGCTATGTATTTAGAAAGAGGAGTCTGCTCTTGAAAGACCCTGATGGGCCTTAAGGAGAGCTTAACTGTTCCACTGGCTCCTTGGAGGAGGACCTATAGGAGGTCATTTAAATGATGCACCTACCCCCCCATCCCTTACAAAATAGAGCTGATCCACTGTATTGTCAGGATGGAAACTGTCCCACAGTCAAGGTCCCTGGGTGCAAAAAGAGTTTAAAGGAGAAAATGATGATCTTTAATTACGGAGTCAATTAATTTTGCTTCTTGGTTCCTTTAAGAAGTGTGACTGACTTCCTTGTGTATTTGCATGCCAGTCACAAATCCCTTTGGAGTGTGACGTGCAGATGGCGAGCCTGCCCCTTGCTGGGAATATTTGGATGCTTTGCCCCAGTGCAGCACTGTGAATTGTGCAGCTGGATCTCATGCCCCCTGGAAAGGGGCTTTGCTGGCTTCCACTGTTTTTTGCAAGTGCCTCCAGAAATTGCTTAGCAGAAGCTTCTGGATCAGGTGATTTACAGAACTAATCAGCACTGGGCAACTTGCAAAGCTGGCAGTTAAGAAGTGGTTTGAAATTTGCTCTTGGCAAATATTTAAGCTCAAAATGAACTTTCTTAGTTATTCATGCAAATAAAGCTGTGGCTCTTGAGTGCTGGAAGGGAGCACACGGTGGGGGGCTCAGACACCTAAAATTCATTTTTAGGTTTGTCTGCACACAGAACTGTATTGAGTTCCACCTTTCCCAAAGGGGCAAAACCCCTTCCTAAGCCATTCTTGCAGGGAGAAGCAAAATCCCAAATGATGATCACTCCCTTACCTTGTGACAGAACTGTCCTGCATCAAATAAAACTGTTTATTGGCATGGTCAGATGAGAATCACATTCAAAAACAGTCACAAAATATGGGGAAATTCTGTGAACAAGAAACTGAGTGTCAGAAAAAAGCAGAAGTTAAGGACTTCGGCAACAAAGTCCTGGGCTGTTGGACCACCTACACCCCCATTTATTTGAAAGCAAAGCAGCAATGCCAAATTATACACTCTGCATGATGTGCCAAGGTATTATTCCTACTGAGATCCAAATTCTTGCTCCACAGTACCAGGTATGGATTTGGGACTGAGGACAAGGAGGCTGTAGCCCCTCCATGCCCTTGGTCTGCGTGCCCTGGGACATGTTATGGTGGTAGCATCACAGGGCCGTAGCCCAGCTGTACCAAGGCCTTGGCCAAAGGCTGGATGCTCCTGAAAGCCCCAGCTCCTAGCAAAGAGGAGGACATACTCTCTTTCTTTCCCTCTCAGGTCTCCCGAATGCTGCCTGTAGTTTAGTCTGCTCCTCCTTTGGGAAGAACCCACTCTGAGGTTCACCTGGAAGGAGGAAGAGCAAAATTTCTGGGATTTCCTGAAGTTTCAAGTTTAATGTAGAGGTAGAAGAAAGGATGGTTTCCATGGACCTTCAGGAGAGTGTGAGGACCTACAGCAGAAGGGGAAGAACTGCCACTGATTTTTCTATCACAGTGTCCATGGGACATGTCTGAGCATGATCATGGGCAAAAGCTTGTCACTTGGAAATCTTTGCCATTTCCTAAGAGCTTTGATGGCTTTAGACCTAGAGTTTTTAATGAAAATTAAGGCACATGTGATGCAAGATGGAGAAATCTTTTGACAGTGAGCACCCAATGCTGCCTCTCTTACAATATCTATGAAATAGAAATACACAGCCTGCCAGTGAATGCCCAAGCTGTGAAACGTAACTCTCATCTCTGCTATCAGCTGGGCAAAAGCTGGATCCACTTAAAAAATGTTGAATTCAACAGAAGCTCCCTAGCTCTTCTTTTCTGGCTTTGGGCATTATCAAACATCCTCATCCCATGGTTGCAAGATCCAAAAGTCAGTAATCATTGAAAAAGCTGTTCCAGAAGAGTTTTTTCAAGTTGTGATCTAGTCACTGTGTTGTTGCACCTGGGCTGCTCTTTGCAATAAAAAGTCTTTTTGGACATTCTGGAGTAACTATGCAGAAGACTTTTTTTAAAAGCAACCTTCAATCCCTAATCTTTAATAAGGTGACCATTGCACAAAAGGAGCTTGAAGGAAAGAGGAATATTTTTGCACGAAAGCTACCGTGAAGGTTATATACAACTTTTGGGGCTCTCTTTTCCTCCTTGCCCTACTTGCTTTCCATGCAGAGTAGAATGGAATGGCAGGGAGACCCAAGCCGAAATCTGAGCTAGGATTCATGTACTTTGGCCTGCTCCAGCGGTTCAGAACAGCCTTTAGACTGAAAGATCCTGCACTAAGTTGTCTTAGCAGACTTATGGAAGAAAATTCGCATCTTAGATTTTAGCTATAAGCCTTGTGGTCTCAGTTACCTTTGTGGCAAGGGATGTGTGTATTATCAGATAAGCCATAAATATACTGCTCTGAGTAGTGAGGAGGCTGGCTTTCCCTAACTGCTCAGCATGCTTCAGGTAAGGTGTCTTTACAAAGCTGAGCTCTTGGTATCATGGTGGGAATAGATGAGTGCTTCTCCTCTCTGGAGATCATAAAGCCCTGTGTTATTTAGGCGCTGCTGCAGGAGGTGAGCCCTGGAGCACCCAGGTATGGAGCTGTATGTTGAGTGCAGGCTGAGATGCTCTGCGGGCTCTAGGCAGCACTTGGATGTGCGTATCACTGTTAGCAGGAGGGAATAGAAGGGTACCATATCTTCTGGAGCATCTAGAGCTGGTCCCATCCAGCCTGAAGTCAGGAATTAGCATTGAGGCAGCCTGGAAAACCCAGAGCAACAGAGGGAATTATTGTACTGAAATGGAATCTCTCCCCAGGCCGAGAGACCAGGCTGCCCCTGCGTGTCAAAGGGGAAGGCATAGGGCCCCGGCTCCGCTTCAGCTTTGACCAGCTGGACATCGGGAAGGTTTTTGTTGGATCAGCCCACAGCTATGAGGTGAGCAGCAGGGGTTCTCAGGGGTTGGGCTGGATCCTGATGGCTCCTGGGGCAGCAGCAAGCCTTGTGGACCTACAGGATTTCTGGCAACTCAGGCAGTTGTGAGCAGGGACTATTTGACATAATAGTCAAATCTGGGGGAGGGGTCACAGAATCTGGATACTTTTGATGTGGTCTGAAAGGTGTGTATATTGTTTGTGAAGACCTAATCCCTGCTTCTTGGCAACCTCCCTTTGAGATCAGCTGGGAGGCTTCATGCAAAAAAAACCCCCAAACAAACAAAAAAATCCCCCCAAAACCAAGCAAAAAACCTCCTTGACACATGAAAGCAACACTGGGTCAAAAAAATAAGTATTCAGAGGCTTTTGTTTCAGCCCTAGATGCAATGCAGTTTTGTACTCTGGCTGTTAAAAGGCAGCTGGAACAAATTTACTGTGTTTGAACTCAAGTCCATTGCAAACAGTTTTCAGTTAAGCTCAGCCTACCAATTCCTGGGAGTCAGAGGAAATCCATCCAGCCTCCTGGCTCAGAGCTGTCCCTAGCAAAGAAATTGGGAATGCTTCCCCTTGCCAACCAGTCCCTCACCACAATTCAGACTTGGTGCATCTCTGGCTCTATAAAGAACAAAGCATTTCTTGAAATGAAGCAAAGGAACTCTCTATATATTTGCCTCCCCCCAATGGTGTCAAGTCTTCAGCAAAAAAATAAGACGAAGCAAGCAAAAGAGGTAGAAAATGAGACAATACATCATACCAGTCACTTTCAAAAGCTTGACTGTGGCAGGGAAGGACACATTAAGGTGTTTTCTTAACAAAATATTGTGCGCTCTATGCATTTTTAATGCTGATACTTTGTTGATTCTCTTTATATCAATTTATTATTTTTGTTACTTGAGAAAATGTGAATAAGTAGATGATATGGTTAGTGCTGTCCTAAGCAGCTAGACTGGTGGTAAACCTCAGCTCAGCATAGGATCCCTAAGTGCAATTTGTAACTAAGGTATAAAACACATGAGAGGAGAGAGTAGTTTTCAGGTTATCACTGTGGAGTTTGAATATGTGAATATTTTCAACAGCAGCTGCAAAATTAAAAAATAAGGCCTATCTCTCTGCTGTCTCATTTTTCTGACAGGTTTTGCAAGGACAAAAGTTAGGGAAAAGAAATCCAAAGCAGATAGTTAAGTCCATGGAAAGGGCAAGAATTCACACTGCAGCAATCAGAAACTTTACAGCTTTGCTTTGGGTAGGTTTGTGGGTGACTGACAGCATGCTGGTACTCACAGGCAGATGTAGGCATTTCTCGCCCAACGTGAAAAGAGCTGAATCTCAACAAATGCTGCAGGATTGTGTCACTTGTTTGAGGCAGTAGATCTCTCGAGTGTTCAACAAAACGCTCGGTTCTAAATTTGCAGTTTATTCTAATAATGGTAAAATCTGAGACGGTGGCTGTGAATATTTAGGAAAGAGAAATTCTTTGAAATAGATGAGGCTGCTGTGCACCTCACGCTCATCCTTTCCTGACACGTCTGTTTGAGCAAAGACTAAGAAACTACCATGTTAAACAGAAAATAAAAGAAGCCTAAATTATATACTGTAGCCAAGTTGGGGAGTGCTTCTGAAGTTGGTTATAGTACTGTCCTGAGGTGTGTTCTACATGCAATAAACTTGTTGGCTGCAATGGAAGCTGAACGTGTTCTGCCCTTGGCAGGACTGGACTCATCTGTAACAGAAGCAGTTGTGTGATGATTCACTAGTAATGCTGCAACTGCCCTTTGTTGCTTTTAGGGACAGGTCTGACTCAACTTGGTGATGCTGAGCAGGTCCTCTGCGCTGCAAGTTGAAGTGGACTGCTCTGTATCAGTGGAATAAACCCAGAGTGACTCTGTTTCTATGAAGTTATCACTGCTTTGTATGAAAAAACCTAAAGGCAGAACTTGTCCTGTTGCATTTTCTTTGGCTTCTTCAAGCAGTAGCACACAGTGTCTTCTGCCTTTTACAGATGTTAATTGTTTAATCAGAAAACAAATCAGCCTTCTGTAAGAAAGGAAGATTCCTTATGTATTTCATTTCGCTTTCTTCCTGCTGCAGGCGATCTTGTTTAACAAAGGAGCCATTGATGCTCTCTTCAACTTGGTCCCTTCAGCTACAGCTCTGGGCTCCTGCTTCACCTTTCACCCCCAGGAGGGCATCATTTTGCCAGACTGTCTCCAAGTCATCCAGATCTCTTTCAGTTCCACCATCCTGGGGCAGTTCACAGAAGAATTCAGGTTCAGTGTGAATGGATCCCCTGAGCCTGTGACCTTGACTATCAGGTGAGGAGGGTTATAGGAGCTTGGTGGGCACATCTGTAGCTATCTCTGGGTAATCATCTCCTACCTGCTTCATTTTATGATGGAGCAGAGGAAGAAGGTGTTGTCTAAGGTCTTAGTCTTGGCTCTGATTGTAGCACCCTCACAGTAAGAGCCAAGGCTTTTTAACCTTGACTCCAGTTTGAACCTTGCAATTGCAGCAGCAGCAAATGAGTGTAATTGTCTGTGAGAGGAAATCATAGAATCACAGAATAGTTTGGGTTGGAACGGACCTTTAAAGGTCGTCTAGTCCAACCCCCCGGCAATGAGCAGGGACATCTTCAACTAGATCAGGTTGCTCAGAGCCCTGTCCAACCTGACCTTGAATGTTTCCACCTCTCTGGGCAATCTGTCCTCTTTTAGTTTAAAACCATTACGCCTTGTCCTATTGCAACAGGCCCTGCTAAAAAGTCTGTGCCCATCTCTCTTATAAGCCCTCTTCAAGTACTGGTAGGCCACAATAAGGTCTCCCCAGAGCCTTCTCTTCTCCAGGCTGAACAACCCCAACTCTCTCAGCCTTTCTTCATAGGAGAGGTGTTCCAGCCCTCGGATCATTTTTGTGGCCCTCCTCTGGACCCGTTCCAACAGGTCCATGTCTTTCCTGTACTGAGGGCTCCAGAGCTGGATGCAGTGTTCCAGATGGCATCTCACCAGAGCAGAGCAGAGGGGCAGATTCACCTCCCTCAACCTGCTGGCCACCTATGACCATGCCTCCTATGCTCTGAATACCCAGTTTAAATTTCAAAGTCTTGGGTTCCTCTGGGAAGCAGCTTTGCCTTCGTGGTTGAGCCAGGATGGCTCTGACTTTCCAGGACAGTGTTTGCACAGAATTTGGCAGCAGCAGGTTCCTTTTGTGACCCTTTGACAGCTCTGTGTGAGGACCCTGGGGCTTTAAGTGACTACCCATGCTGGAAAAAAGTTTGACTAGAGGCTGTGCAGGAAAGGGTGTGGAGATACCTGGTGCCCGATCTGGGTACACAGAGGCTGGAGTGACTCCATCCTACAGATAGCTTGTTCACCCTTGGACCATGGTAGGCAGCGTGATGGTGTCAGCTTTGGGCAGTAGATGGTGTGGGACATCCCACCTGAACACACAGCAAGGCCAACAGGGCTTTGGAGATGGGCCAGCCTGGGTGATTCTGCAGCCAGAAGCAGTGTTTTTAAAATCCTCTGTTAATAGTCCATACAAAATGGGTACCAGCAGCCTCAACATCATCTCTCATGCTAATGTGTTGGGACAAGCTGTCCTCCCAGCTTTTGTGCAGTGAGTGCTACGGTACCTGCTTTCTGCAGCCAGAAGAGTGCTGATGTGGGAAACGGGGAGCTCTGCAGCAAGTACTGTCACCAGGACTTGGGCATCATCCCATGGGTTGGTGCCATTGCAAAAGAAAATCCTCACTGAGCAAAGAGGAGAAGGGGAACAAAAAAAGCTAGTAATAGGAGAGGCAAAGCTCACTTCTTGGGACCACAGCAGCATGCGAACTTATCCCAGCTAGTCTTAACCATGAGCTGGTGGGATAAGTTGGTGTAGGCAGGAAAGCTGATGGTGGGTGCTCTGGAGCTTTGGGGCTGTCTGTGTCTCCTCAGGAGCCACTAGATTAGGTAGTAAAGAAATGAAAGGAATCTGTGGTTGATTTTTACCAATAAGGTAAGGGAAATGGATAAAAAAGAACAAGGTTATTACTTTGCAAGAGAAGAGCAGTGAGTAGGTCTGTTGACCTCAGTAGCGAAACAATTATGTTGGCTTTGTGTTTGGAGGGAAAGTGCTGCTTTTTTTGGAAATCAAGAGGGAACATTTCACAATCAAATAATTTATTGTCCTCTGTCCCTTCCCCAAATTGGTCGCGGGATGTTATTGCATAAGCAGCTTTCTCCTTGAGCAAGGGCAGGTTTTGCTTGTAAAGATGCACTTATCGCAGGTAGAATACAGTATTGCTTGGATAGTGCCCACTGCCTCTGCCCTGCAATGGCCTTGCTCCTGGGGAAGAAAACAGCTGTCAATGGGATAATTGTCTTTTGGTTTCCCCACAACTAAATAAAGTGGTCCTTTTTTCCCCACTGATGCCCTGGCTCCCAGCATGTCCTCCCCTTCTCTGTGGCCACTCTCTGCCCTGTTCTCCCAGCACCATCCTGGGCTCAGTGCAGACCTTATATCTTATTTCTCAGTGAAAGAGGATTGCTGGTCCTTTTTTATTTATTTCTTCCCCATCCTTGTACTCCTCCTTCCTGGATGGTGACTCCTATGCAGCCCATCTGATGGTACCCCAGCATCCCCACCTGTTCCCATACAGCTGTCCCTCAGCAGTAATTCCCATTGCAGTCCACGCCTCCCTGAGATGGCATCTGCCTCCTTGATTTTGCCTTTTTCAAGGATCCCTATCCAGCCCTTCTCTCTCATTCTCCAGCCCCGCAACTCAAGCTGTTTGTTTTCAAACTCCTTCAAGATGTCCACCCACCACATCAAGCTGAGCCTCGCTCTTTGGGAGGTTCTGAGTACTGGATTTAGTCCTCCATGGAGGAAAAACTCCCAGTTCTTTTGAATGGAGGTGAGCTGGCTGGTGGGACACTGGGCTGCAAAGGAAGGAACAGGGATGAGTGTCCAAGTGGTTCCTCTCCCACTTTGTATTACCCTTCCTGCTCTTGCAAGGACCCTGATCTCCCTTCACAAATGCATTATTTAATGCTACTGTAAAACATAGTTGTTGCCAAAAACACTGCCTTTTCCCCCATGTTCTTGCAAGCTGTACTGTTACCTGCTGTGGTGCACAGAGCTCTGGGTTGGCTCCTTGCCTAAGCCTTCTAGACAGTCATTCAGGTTTAACTTGAGCACAGATACAGTGCACTCAGCAGAAATGGCAGTCATTTCCCCACTTGCCTGGCAAGGCTCATCCTTGGCAGTTTTCCAGTGTGATCCCCAGTTGTGGTTGGTTTGGAGGTAGTTTTCCATCCTCCTGGCAGGTGCTGTGAGGAGGAAAGTGTGTCTGCTCCCCTTGCTCCATCCAGAGTAAGCTCTTATGGCTTGGGAGGTTAAGTCTGATTATGTGAGGTCCTTGGAGAGGGAACTTCAGCAGCAGCAGGGTTTTGCTACCTGTCTTATTCTCAGGAACTGATTCAGCTCCAAGAATCAAGAATTAGCGTTGGATTGGAACTCCTCAAAGTCAGTTTTTGAGTGCTTTTTGACTATGCAATCAGAAGATGCCCAAACCATAGGTGATTATTCTTGACTTGGAAACCAACATTACAACGTCCTGAATGCTTGTTTCCTTATTTAGAAAGAGAATGCTGGAAATGGGACACCATGGATGAACACAGCTCCCTCCTGTGGGATGCTGGAGTCTGTTCTTGTGCAGAACAGACCCAGTGGCAGTCGTGTGAATAAAACTAGAAGGCACCATTCACTGTGGTGCTTGATTTTTAACTAAGAGGCAGAGCTGGCATTGATTGGCCTTCAACCATAAAACAAATTAGTGAATGTTGTGCAGCTCCAAGTGCTGATTTTGGTGGATGTTGGTGAGCTTTGGAGTTTGGAGCCTGGCTGCTGAATTTAAGGATGGGTGAGATGGTGTGGTGGGTTCAGGGCACCCATGTTTGCCGGTTTAAGGCGTGTGTTGCTCTTAGATGCATCAGCTGGTGCGCTGGTGACAAGCTGATACTTTCCTTCAAGATTCAAGTGTCGGTTGTGTAGAACTGTTGCTGCTTTTCTCAATAGATGTTTGAGGCTCCCCTCCATTCATGCCTCAAAATCCTGCATGCATAATGATTGTGTGGATCAAGATCTTCTGAGAAAGATGTTCATATACTCCATGGAAACACCAATTCCAGCTAAGAAATACCAAAGCAGGGAACCTGTGGCTGGAAAGGCTAGTTACAATGAGTCCACTTTTGTGTGGACACCTCTGTGTCCATCACATTACAGATGGGGAAACTGAGGCACAAAGATATCACTTGTTCAGGGTCCTTGGTCGGGCCAGCGGCAACTTGGGGGCATACCCTGCCTGACAGAGCCACATCAGCAGCTATCAGCTGCTGACCACTTTACTTTGGCTGTCTTCTGTCCACATGGATGCCAGGCTGAGCACAAGGGTGACGGGTTGATTTGAAACTCACTGTAGTTCTGAGACCAGCTTTTATCTATCCAAGCAGTAACGAAAGCTGAATGCCTTGCAATTCTCTGTAACCCAGCCAATGCCTGCTCTGCCTGTCTTTGTCCTCACAGGGGCTGTGTTGTCGGACCGACTTTTCATTTCAATGTGCCTTCCCTCCGCTTTGGTGACGTCTCCTTTGGTGAGTGTGCCCTGGGCTTGGACCACAGGTTGAGAGATCTGTGCATTACCAAAATGGAGCACTTTAACATAAGAGCATCTGTCACTTGTGTTCCTCCATAGCAGCCTTCAGGGTGTTAAAACCAGGGCTGCTGGTTGCTTAGGCAGTATTTTGCCATCATGAGATCAAATAGGACCAAAGGAATAGGAAGTCAGTATTTTCTGGTGTCCCTCGTAGTCTGTTCAGCCCCAGCCTCCCAATCCTTGGCAGCAGAATGACTGTGAAAGTCCTTGTCCCAGAAGGGCCCAGGGGATGGGACTGCAGGAGAAGGGAGCATAAGCTGTGTACTAGCCTGTAGCTGCTCTGGGTAAATGTTCCTGTTGCAAGGCAAGGACACCATTTACCCACCTGACCTTTAGTGTGAGATGTTAATTAGTGCTGTGAGGGCACCTCATTATCACCTACCAGGTAATATGCCCAAGCAATAGCTCTGTATCAGGCACTGATGTCTTCAGAGTCGTGGGTTCCTTCTCCTTCCCCACCAAAAGCCCAGCTCTGCTGACAGAGCCAGTGGCTGAGCAGCATCCAGAGCATCTCCATTGAAATGCAGATTCTGGTTCTCCATCTCTGTCTCACAAAAGGCTTTTTACTGAGATGATCTAAAGTTTAAATGTGAAATCAATTGTGGATTGATTGAAGGGCCATTATCATTCTGTGCCCAGGATGCCTCTGTGTTTTCATGCTGTTCGTGGACTTTTTAAGAAAACTCATTACCTTTCCTGAGTCTCTTCCTCCCCTCCCTACATCACCATTCTGCCACTTCTTTGTTTCCTTTTGAATAAATAAAACAACAAGAAACGCACCAGGCAGAAAGATGGTTATGTAATAGGAGATTCATCCTACGTAATCCGATTTCATTAATAAGGCCTTTTCAGTTGAAGGCAGCTATTGTGGTTTTGCTTCTTCTAGCTACACTGCTAACTGTTGTCTGTGTCTGGAGACTTCGGTCTCATTTGGGATTGTGAAACCTGTGTTTGTCCTTTTTGTGTACCTCCTGCCTCCCTGCTGGAGTAATTGCTGGAGATGGGCAGTGGTCACTGTTGATTGGCATGGAGAAACTACCTGCTGTGTCTGCAGTTGGTTTTCCTCCCCATCTGTAGTCAAATAATGCTTTGTAAGCAGGCCATGGGAGATGTCTCCTTCTCGCAGAGCTGGCCAGCCAAGCCAGATGTCCACTCCAGAGCAGGTTGTGGGCTGATGTCCTGTCTCTCTAGAACATCCCCACTAGGTGTGGTTATATCATTGGTGCATAATGGAAAGCTAGTATCAAAGCTAAAGTGATGTGAACCTTTGCAGGCAGTAATCAAAGCCAGTGTGCAGCATGGGTGTGATATCCCAGTTTGTTAGGTAACGTGAGACACTGTTGCTGCTAATTTCTAAGCAAGCGTCAGGCTTGCCTCCTGTGAAGTGGGCTGCAAATTGTCACATGCTCAGTCTGGTTGCCCCAAAACAGGAGATGCCTTAAGGATCCTGCCTAGAGAAACTGCATTAGAGTGCTTTGCATCATGCTGTAGTACCCAATTTCATACATCCTTTCTTTTACTGTAGCTTCTCCTTGATGACAATATACTACTTTTATATATTGAAAACTGGGAGTGTTCACAGAGTTAACAGGGAATTTTATGGATTGAATTTTCAGAATAAATGGTCTGTTTGGATGTACACTCATAAGTGAGAAATAGTTGGTGCTGGTTTGGGGACATGTGAGAGAACTCCTCAGTTAGAGAGAAGAACTGGTGTTCTGGTGTTTGGCATCGCTAAGAGTGAGCATTGCCAAGGAAGCAATCTCTGTGGTCAGCATAAAAGGGAACTTAAGTGACGATTAATTCCTTGCTTAGCTTCTCAATTAGCTGTAATTCAGATTGAAAAGAGCTAAACTCCAAGCACAGTTTTATCATAATAGGATATTCACACCAGGAATCATGGGATAATTGGTGCATAAATTCATATTTGTGTCATTTTCCTAGGCTTTCCTCGCACCTTGTCATGTCGCCTCACTAACACCTCCTTGGTGTCCATGACTTTCAACCTTCGTGTTCCTGGGGATGGCTTGGGAGAGCCCAGTGTTACCAGTTTTGTTCAGATATCAGGCAACACTTGCCCATCCTGGAGAAGGGGAGCCCAAGGTCATGTCGAGCCAACCGAATTTACCATAACGCCCTGCAGAGGGACCATCCGCTCCCAGGGATTCCTGGATATCCAGGTATGGGAAGAGTCCAGCCATACATGCTTCAGCAGGTGGAGCTGAAGCTTCACTGATGCATGAGAGGGCTTTAGTGCTGCTAGCATAACGCGAATAAGATATATGCAATCCTGTTAGGCTTTTGTTGGCTGGGTTACCCTGGGACACTTCTGAAGGAGCACTGTTTTGTTTCCAAAAGCATAAGCTGAAGGTCTTGTACCATATAGTCAAGTAAAGAAGCCATTCGTGTGTTTTTGAGAGCTGCTTAGAGCAATTCTTTGATTTAAAGCAGGCAGAGGAGGGATGAGGACAGAAGGTGGCTGTTAAAAAGAGATGTCATTGTATAAAGTAGATTGCTTTTCTTCCTGGTCTTGTTTCTCCTCTCCTGTTGAGCAGGAGGAATTGTATTCACTGCAGCGATCTGCAGTGGGGACTGAAAAAGCTCTGGCAGCCATGAACTGCATGGCATCTGCTGGGCCACATTTTGCCTTCAGCTTCCCCTCTAAAGCTGAACTCATTCTGTTCAAGTCAACGGATTTCCTCTGGATTTACGCTGTTGTAGTCAAGATTAAAAATTGGTCCCTTAAGTAGAGCATTAGACTAACTGTGCTTTAATTTAGTTTACATATGCATTGATAACTGCATGGTGTATCTAACAAAGCAGATACTGTCAGCAGACTTTTATTACTCCCAGAGACTGTGCTCTACACATGGACCAGTGGAAGAATTAGGGCAAAATCCTCCCTTTCCTTACTGTGGGACAAGAACTGGAGGACACCACACATGGATGATGGCTTTTGGGAGTGATGAAGTATTTGATGCTCTTCTGCCAGGTCACCCTGTGTTCCAACACTGTGAAGAGATATGAACTGGCACTGGTGGTGGACGTGGATGGTGTTGGCAAGGAGGTGTTGGCATTGCTTCTCACCGGCAGGTATCAGCTCTTCCCTTGCAGCTCATTGCCTCTCCTCATGCATCCACCACCAGCATGCTGCCTTGCACGTGGTTTGCTGGCTCCAGCCCCAAACAAGAAGTGTTGCTTAATGAGCTAGTTCTGCCCAGCTAGATATGAGAACAGCAATGCTGTGAAAGCAGCCCATGTTGAGAAGCACCTCTGCTCAATGGACAGGCATGGCCCTGAGCTTTTTTCTAAAGAGAACAGTAATTATATTCATTATTGGCGTGGTTTTTGGTGCTTTAGGTGTAAAAAATTTCCAAAGGGCTGCCTCTCCTTCTACCTGCAAGTGGTGGATTTGTACTGGGTTGTGACCAGAATGCGATGTTCATTTGGGACACAGCGAGCAGCCTGCTGAAAGCTGGTGTCTGGTTCAGTTAACGAAGGCTCATGCAAATGGGAAAGGAGTTTATGGTGGGACTGGTGAGGGAAAAATAAAGGCAAGATCTTATGAAGGGAAAAAATCCTTGATGTGGAAGGTGAGCTCAGGTTTTTCTGCTTTCCTCTGGTCCTTTTGAGCATTAATGTTCTCAGACTTAAGCCAAAACTTGTTCTTGCTGCAGCCAGATTCAATCCTGTTGTGCTGCAGTGGGTGTCAGTTTAATTACAAGAGGGGTGTAGTTTCCCTCTCCCAGGCAGAGTCATCCAGTCAGTGCCTGGGCTGCAATTTTATGTTTAAAAAAAAAAAAGGAACAGACAGTGTAGGGACCTGTGGGGGTGAAGGACCAAGGTAGCCACAGAAATGGGGAAAGGGTGATCAGCCACTGTGTAAGACAGGTGGTGGCTTGTGTCCTCCATCGCTGGGACAAGTGGTTGAGTTTTCAGGCAGGGCAACAGCAGTGTGGGAGAGGGAGTCATTTTTACTGGGACACTGGAGTCTAGTGTTCCCTGAGCCTTGGTGAGCACTGGTCCTCAGTGGAAAGGCTCCCCTAGAGCTCATGCCTTTCTGGGGCCATTGGGAGGGTCCTTGCAAGCCTCCTGGGGAAAAGGTGCCCATCAGACAGCTCTGGGACAGAGCACTGTGCTCTGCCTGGGCACTTGGCAGCTTCTGCAATGCTGAGACTCAGGGTTTGCCCCTCCTTTACAAGAGGTTGTTGAATAAAAGTGAATAAAAAGTTAAAGGTGATTTATCGCTGTAGGGATATTAAATGTCTGTTTGACAGTGACAAATGTGTTATGCTCCATTTCATGCTATCGAATGAGTAGACAAATTCTATATTCTCTCAGTATCTCTAATTCCCTTTTGGTCATCTCTTTGCCTAGATGTGTAGTTCCTCCACTGCGAGTGCTCAACCCTGTCATGACGTTTGGACGGTGCTTTATAAAATTCCCCTATCAGCAGATGCTGACACTTGTGAACGACAGTGATCTTCCAGGCTGCTACGGGGTTCTTCCTCAGGTTTGGCATTGCATCTGCCTCCTGCCCTCAAATGTTATCAAGGGTTTATTAGGGGAAAAAAAAAAAAAAAAAAAAAAAAAGGGGCTTCGATAAGACCCAGTAAAGCCTTTGACACTGTCTCCCATAGCATTCTCCTAAGGAAGCTGGCGGCTCATGGCTTGGACGGGCGTACTCTTTGCTGGGTAAAAACTGGCTGGGTGGCTGAGCCCAGAGAGTTGTGGTGAATGGAGTTAAGTCCAGCTGGCAACCGGTCACAAGCAGTGTTCCCCAGGGCTCTGTTTTGGGGCCAGTCTTGTTTAATATCTTTATCAACGATCTGGATGAGGGGATTGAGTGCGCCCTCAGTAAGTTTGCAGATGACACCAAACTGGGTGGGAGTGTCGATCTGCTGGAGGGTAGGATGGCCCTGGCAGAGGGACCTGGACAGGCTGGATCGATGGGCCGAGGCCAGCTCTATGAGGTTCAACAAGGCCAAGTGCCGGGTCCTGAACTTCAGTCACAATAACCCCATGCAACGCTACAGGCTTGGGGTTGAGTGGCTGGAAAGCTGCCTGGCTGAAAAGGACCTGGGGGTGTTGGTTGACAGCCGGCTGAACATGAGCCAGCAGTGTGCCCAGGTGGCCAAGAAGGCCAACAGCATCCTGGCTTGTATCAGGAATAGTGTGGCCAGCAGGAGCAGGGACGTGATTGTTCCCCTGTACTCGGCGCTGGTGAGGCCACACCTGGAATACTGTGTCCAGTTTTGGGCCCCTCACTACAAGAAAGACATTGAGGTGCTGGAGCATGTCCAGAGAAGGGCAACAAAGCTGGTGAAGGGTCTGGAGCACAAGTCTTATGAGGAGTGGCTGAGGGAACTGAGGTTGTTTAACCTGGAGAAGAGGAGGCTGAGGGGTGACCTTATTGCTCTCTACAACTACCTGAAAGGAGGTTGTAGTGAGGTGGGTGTTGGTCTCTTCTCCCAAGTAGTTAGTGATAGGACGAGAGGAAATGGGCTTAAGCTGCGCCAGGGGAGGTTTAGATTGGATATTAGGAAAAGTTTCTTCATGGAAAGGGTAGTCAAGCATTGGAACAGGCTGCCCAGAGAGGTGGTGGAGTCACCATCCCTGGAAGTGTTAAAAAAACGGGTAGATGTGGCACTCTGGGACATTGTTTAGTGGGCATGGTGGTGTTGGGTTGATGATTGGACTGATGATCTTAGAGATCCTTTCCAATCTTAATGATTCCTAGTTTTTACTTTCATTATAAATAATCCAGCCACCAAGCCAGGAAGCATGAAATTGCTACTCTACCCTTAATTGGTTTAGTGGTGGACTTGGTAGTGTTAGGTTAATGGTTGGACTGGATGATCTTAAAGGTCTTTTCCAACCTAAACGATTCTGTGATTCTATGACCTTGCTGGTTTATATTCAGGTGGGTTCCTGTTCTCACCTGAAGGTTTGCTGAGAATAGGAACCTATCTGAGTATAAACTTTAGGAAGCAGTTTAAACCCTTTAGGAAGCAGTTTATATTCTAGTCTTTGGGATCCAGGAGAACTCAGAGGGTCATGAAAAGCTGCTGCAAGGAGGCTGTAAGCACAGGAGTGGGTGTTTATGGATGCAGCAGCTTTTGGACCCTCTGAGGATGCTAAGCCCATACAAGTCTTGCATCTTGTTTTGTGCCTTTCTGCTTTGTCCTAGGGATTTCTTCAAATGTGTTTAACTGGCGTTGTGGCAGATGTCAAGAAGTTTAAAGTTTCCTTAAAGGTCACTCTGAAGTTGGATTTGATTCTGTCCCTTATAGGAACACAAGGAGGATGCTGCTGTGTGGTACTCCAGCCCTGTGCCATGTGGGATCATCCAGCCTCGCAGCTCAGTGGAGGTCCCATTTACACTGGAAGCCCAGGTTATGGGAGAGCAGGACACTGTTGCTCATGTCGCGGTGTTTGGGAGTGAAGGATCCCCACTGGTGAGTGCTAGAGCACGTGTGCCTTTGTGTGACTCATCTTGGTGGGGTGTGAAATATACAGGCAGGGTTGCTAATTCCAGGGATCTTTCCTGGGAAGACAAGAACTTGTAATATATGACTGGTGTGGATGAGAAAAGAAGAGATTCATGGCATAAGCAACAGCTAGTGCCTAGAGAAGAGGAAAGATGGCATCCTCTTAGGCAGGTGATAATCTAAGTGCCTGACACAGCATTTAATTATGGATATGTGAGACAGGATAAAAAGCCCAGTCTGAAACCCAGCACAATCCCTCGGTTTCATCCTCTGCTGCATTATTAGATGAACAGCAACTGCTGCTTCATTAGGACTTTTGTTCAGGAGCACACAGGGACAGCCCTGAATCCTGCTAAAGCAAATGCTATGTAAGGAAACATGCTGAAAGTCAGGCCCATCACATCTGAGAAATATCCATCATATCTCTTTGTGGAAAGCCTCAATGAAAGACCCATGAGTCTCCACCCTGCTTGCATCTGGAGCACAGAGACTTTTTTTTTTTTTTCCCTACCGAGCTTGGAAATAGATGAGGCAAAGCATTCCTGGACTAAAGCCCTCCAAAAGATGTTGTTTGCATTCAGGCATACACAACAGCAGCAAGGACAACAAAATGGAGGCAAGAGAATGTTGTATGTAGTGTCCTGGCTTCATCTAGCTGAAATCTAGAACAAATTTAGTTAATTAAACTTTAATTTAAAATACTAACTTTTGAAGCAGCTGTTTTAAAATGTCATCTCTCTGAGCATGAAAGAGGATGTCAGAGGATTGTTGGGAACCTTAAGCTTTCTGTAACAGAAAGGAAGGCTGACATTTTGAAAGCAGTCTAAGGGGTTTAAACTTTCATTAAAATGAATGGAAATGATGCTGCTAAATCCCGTGGATGCTACTGAATGTCTCAACTCAGGTGTTTGTGGATGTGCATATAAACCAGTCAACAGTAAAGCCAGGCAATGCAGGCTTTGTAGGGAAGTCTGAAGTTTGACAAAACAGTTGCTCATAAATATAAGGCACGCTTCCATTAAAAAGGAGGGTTTCTCCCCTCTAGAATAACCTAGCTATTTAACTGTTAGCTTGTTTAACTACAGTGTTCTTGCAAGGCTTTAACCCTTGGACTAACAATTTATAGTTTTAAACTTTACCTTAATGTTTTTTATTTGGAGATGAATATGTCAATTTTTTGCCCAGAGGGTGAGCATTTCAGCTGGAGAATCCTAGCTGTCCCTAAAGAAATGACTAGCATGAGATTAAGCAAGTGTGTGCACCCATTACGTTGATCTTTAACATGCAGCGTTTATGCTTAATTGCTGCGAGCACCCAGCAAGTGCTGTTAGAAACATCGCTGGGTATATTGACAGCACAGATGTGAGTTTTCTGGCTGTCAGGCAAGATTCTTTGCATTTTCTATAGGACTGCTCTATAGTTTGGGTGTTGTTTCAGTTGTTCCCTGGTCCAGAGCTTTCTGCGCTAGCAGAACAGCTAACCATCTTGTTATATATACATCCTGCACTGGTGGCAAATCCTATCCGTATGAATCATATGATGCAAATCTGACCTCAGGGGAATTGCTGCAATGTATTCCAATAAACCAAATTATAAGCTTGCTGTTGTTGTCTTAGGTTATGCCATCTGGTATTGATACCAAGTCTTTACAGGGTTAGGTGAAATATCATACAGATCTTTCATCCAGGTTGTGTAGGGTCCCTCCACGGGTCTGTTGCCTGGTATTTTGTTTGCTGGTGAATGCATGCCAGCTTCAGTTTGGTGTATGTAACGTCCTGCATTAAGGAGCTGGTAAAACCCACCCCTGGGGTTACTGGTGGCAAGCCACCCTTGTGTGCCATGGGCAGGGGATTTGGCAGCTGACTGCTCTCA
The DNA here is from genome assembly GCF_030463565.1 of Pelecanus crispus. Taxonomy (NCBI): domain Eukaryota; kingdom Metazoa; phylum Chordata; class Aves; order Pelecaniformes; family Pelecanidae; genus Pelecanus; species Pelecanus crispus. The sequence goes on from NC_134650.1 coordinate 26,526,375, forward strand.
GAATAAGCGGTCACTTAAACGACGGCTCTCTGCCAGGGACAGATGCTCTTCATTCCTAAATGATCAAATATGACATTACATACCCATCAACAAAGCTAGCAGTGCTGGTGGGGGTGTGTGTGTATGTGTGGCAATATTACTGATGGCAAAGTTGCCATCTCCTTTTACTGCCTTTCCTTGTGTGTCACATTGCCTGTAACACTGTTGAACAGGGTTTTTCTTGTCCCTTTTAAGACGACTGTAGATGAAGGGTGGATTTTATTTTTTTTTTTAGTAAGTCCTTTCCTTGGCAAGGATATATTGTGTTAGTACACACCCTAATTGGAGCTAGCTAGCCTGGGCATCCTCCAGATGTTATTCTGCCCATCTCCAAAGGGTTCTGCCCTGCCTTTGCTACTTCTGCACTGCTGTCGCCTGGAGGCAAAGCCAGCTGGCAAGGCACAGCTCTTCCCTCCAGCTCCTTCTTCCCGGGAGCTTTGGGCAGCATCACCCAGACTGCAGCTCTCCATGCCTCCCTTCTGCCAGAGGGATAAAAGATCCATCATTATGTATGGCTTCAGTTCCTTATTTTTTGAGGTACCAGCCTTGGTACATGTTTTTTGGCGCTTTCTTGCATGCAGTAGTGTCCTGTCAAAGGATGAGCATTTCTGGATGCTGCTCCTTCTGGCTGAGCTGGACTAGTGATTCTGACAGCTGTCAATGCCATTTCCTTGAGTCAGACATCATTAAAGGTTTTACATCATGGAGGCTGGTTTCTTTTGTGGTTAAATCATACTCCATGCCCTCCAGTGAATCATACAGCAGCTTGTCAGTGTTGGGAGTTTTATGCATTCAGATCCTGTTTAAGAGTTGGAGTGCTTCAAACCAGTGAAATCCAGACAGTCTGGGTAAGTTCTCATTGTTTTTAATGATGTGAAAAGGTGGTTTAGCAAAGGGATCCGCATTCCTCCTCCAATAGTCTGTGCCAGTTCTGCAAGAACAAAACTTTTAGGTCTCAGACTGTCAAAAGAAAACAATACTGCTTGAATGATGTAATTAATTATTAGTGTTTGTTTTTCATATGATACTAGGAATGCACATGAGCACAAATCAGAGGCAACTAACTTACATGATCTCTACTCTGAAAAGCCTGCTTTGCTGCTGACTTGTGCTGGTTTTCACAGGTTAAAGAAGTTACTGTCCAGTTGTGGTTGTGCAGCAGCAGAATTCAGGGAGGGTGGTTTGGGGCAAGATTGAGCAATAAAAGGAGTGGGAGCAGGCACAGGGAAGAGAAAGGAGAGCTAACAGTGTGGAGGAGGTGTGAAAAAGCAAGCATGGGAAACTGGGTTCTTTATCCCCTGTAATGGGAGCTTGTAGCTTTCAGATGGGATCACTCTAGATCCCTTGCTTGCTTCAGGCCTTCTGCATCAGTGTTACAACACTGAAAACTTCAAACAGCCATAATTATCCCCCAGTCTAGGAGTCCCCTCAGAGCTGTCTAATCTTTTTAAACTTTCCCTGTTTTTTTTTATCTTTCCTACCTGCTTCCTGGAGCAGAAAATCCATTTAGTGAGCATCGGAGAAGGACCAGTTGTCTATGTGCATCCAAGTAAGATAAATTTCGGCAGTATCCAAGTTCTACAAGATGCTTCTCAAACTCTCCACCTCTCCAATCAGACTCTCATCCCTGCATCCTTCTGGGCAGAGATGGTAGGTATCTGTGGGGCTATTTTCCAACAAAAATGACTGGTTCATAGCAGCCTGTGACTTGATTTTTATATGAAATATTTCCATATCACTACCTGAAAGAGAAAGCAAGATATTCCACCACAATGCAGCAAGAGGAGCCTGGCTCTGGGGGCAGCTTTAGCTGGGGGACCGCTCAGTAAAATAGAGAATTTGCATTTGAGCAGAAGTGAGTCTGGATAATTTTTTTAAGTTCTCCATTTATTTTGTGGAAGGCATTTAGCTCTGAGAGTCATGTTTTTGGAGCTCTGAGATCAAGAGAACCATGTGGTCCTTTGCTCCTGAAAGGGCATTGGTTTCCCTGCAGTTTCCCTGTTACATCTGCATCTGCTTTGCCTCAAACTCTTGTTAACACTAGAGACTAGGGTGTGAGGTCTGTCCTTAAACTGCTTGTGGTGAGGTGAGTTTCACATCTGCTGGGGGTCAAACCAGCTGGGTTGTTGCGCAAAAATATACTTGTAAGGGTCGTGTACCTACGGAGTCTGTGGACTCCGTAGCATTGCAGAGCATCTCTGGAGACTAGCTGCAGAAAAAGGCTATTTAATTCATGGAGTCTGCACAGTGTGACAAGCTGCATCGCGGAAGGAGTGCTTGGCTTCTTCCGTGGCAGGGGAGCAGGGATGATGCAGCTGGGAAGGGCTTGTGTGCTGAGGCTGGGTGGACTGTGCTCCCCACTGGAAGGGAGATCGAGGCAGGAAAACAGGGTTTGGAGGAGGCTTGTGCTTCTCTGTGCTAGGTGGGTTGAACTTCTGGGGCTGATTAACCTAGGCTGAATTTCCCTCTTTCTGCTTTTCCAGCTGTTTCACTCTAGTTTCTGTGCTCAGGAGGATAAATGTAACCTCAAAGCGGGGGATTCCCAGGGCAGCTTTCTTTGACTACACAACAAAAATCTGCTTTCTGTCTCTGCAGAGAGCAAACCATCTGGGGTGGGTGGTACTGGTGTTTAAATTATGGTTTCTGCATGCTTGTGCCCAAGACTGACCTGCAGAGCACTGTTTAGGTACTGCTGTCATGGTGTAATGCCTTCCCTCCCTCCCCTGGGCAGCTTGCAGTGTACCTAGGAGGCTTGCAGGGGTAGATCTACCTCTCCATTGCCCGAGTGCCCTAATTTATGGGACTGTGCAATAGAAATCCTATCCTGCTTCACTGCAATCTCTGCAAATATTGTGGCTAATCAATAAACAGAACAATAATATGAAGTGGTTCGGGGATGGTTTCTTCTCCTGCAGTAAAGACGGACTGCTGCTCCATAGTCCCCCCTGCTGACTTCACAGGGTTGAGTTACCCCACCGTGAGCATCTTGGCTTCTCAGGATAGCTGCTGCTATCATGGAGATGCTCAAAGGAGGCAGGTCCTGGGAACCTGCTTGATCAGCCGTTTCAACAAGGCCTCTTCAGACTCGTCAACACTGTGATGCTGAGCCTGTCTGATGGGAGCAGCACTGCGGCAGGCGAGATGTGCTTGAGCTACTCCCTTGCCCTCAGCAGCTGCCTACTTTGGTGCTGTTTTGCTGCCTCAGTTGAAGTTTTGCCCTTTGCTACTGCCTTAGGCTGCCTGGGAGTTTATTGATGGGAAGAAAAGAGGACTGAATAATTTTGGAGATAAAATTTGAGATGCATTCAGGTGTCAGGGTGAACTGCACATGTACATCTGAGAGCAGAACTGGCTCCGGCTGTCCTTTAGCCTAGCTGGTGGGTGACCTGGGCATCCTTCATTCACTTGTGCGCCTGAACCCGAGTCTTGTGTTCTCTAAGACACCAAAGCTGCTGCTTTGATTTCCTGCCTGGAGATTGCTGCAAGATGGTGAGCTGTGATTTCCCTGTCTCCCATTTGATGGCTAATCTCAAAACTGTGACTGTTTGCAGTTAGGCTTATGGATCATGGTCCCCACTTGAAAGAAAGAGCTATTGATTGAAATTTTCACAGCAGCGTTGGATCAGCAATGTTACAGCACACTGACTGGCGGCTCAACAAACTGAAAGAGATTAAATTAAGGGGCAGCAACACGGCAAGTAAAAGGCTGGTGTCTTGTTCGAAGCAGAAAAGGAAAATGCTGTAATGCAGATGGCCATGCTGCCACCTTGGTGGTGTTCTTAACCATGACATGCAAATGGCTGTTCCTGTCAAGTCAAGCTCTTCTAGCTTTGTGGGAGAAAAGAGCATTATCTGAGCAAGCAGAAATGTTTTTTTTGTGGATAACTTCACTTTGGGATAGTTACTTAAGGAATTACCTGGAGTACCCCTCGTGCACAGGCTTCCCCATACCCCTCTTCTCTCCATTGGATGAGTTGTGGGGAGCAGCACTGAGCATCTCTGCTGCCAGAAGGAAATAAATAAAAAACCTCCAAAGCTGTACATTGAGATACAGCTTTTTGGGTTTGAAGGGAAGTGTAGGGACTTCATACCCTAGTCCTCTGCTAGCTTATCCCTGGTTGCCAGGGTATCTGCAGGTCTGTGACCCTTGGGACCAGTGTGTCATCCCATGCTAATTCACTGAATCCTGCATCTGTCTGATGTACTTTTCCTTGTCAGATTGCTTTTCCAGCTGTTAGAGCATCCTCTGGATCCAGCAAGGGGAGGGTTTGCCTTTTTCATGGGTAGAAAAGACTGGAGGAATAAGTTAACATGAAGAAGCTGCTGCAGCTTAGCTGGGGGCTGATGCGACCTGCTGAAAAAGGTGGCTGTTTCTTCTCCTTGCTGCTGCTGTCGTCTTCTTTTCCTGTTTCCTCAAGTGTCTGATTTTTGCCATATTGACAAGTGCAAAAGAGTTGTATTGATTAACGGAAGTGTTTTCTCTCCCTGCAGAAAGGCAAAGAGGAAAAAACACATTTCTTTGATCATTTCCTACTTGTTCTTTGCCACTCTGTCTTCACAGGGATCTTTTATTTGGCTACTAAAAATGACATCTCTTGGCATCGTGGAAGGTAGCTTTACATCACGCCTGTGTGATCAGAAAAGACAAGACAGGCCTAGGGTGTAACTTTTGTTAATCAGTGGCAGCTTTCTTCTGCTGCGTCTGTTATATGCTACTGCAGGGAGGCAAACAGTGATTTTTCTGGTGCCTTGTAATGAGGGAGGAGAGAGAGAACCTTTCTTGGGACTTCCTATTCTAGTGATGGTGCTCTGTTTCCTAATTTGGGGTCCTGTCTCCTTTGACCTGATCCTTGACCTCCCTAATCCAGAGCCCAGTGCTCCTGATGGAGCTTGCTGCCTGGTTTCCAGCAGCAGTCATACAGCCAGATGTGGTGTTGTCTTCAGGAAAGTGCCTGGCGAGCAGATCCCCTTCCACATTCCCAGGGATGAGCAGCTGTCAGATTCAACTGGACCTGACATTGCAGAAGACACCAAGTTTTTTTTTAAAAAAAAAAAAAAGCTGTAACTGTTTATCTTCTCACTGGGATTCACTGGAGAAAATAACAGATTTTCAGGCAGTGTATAAAGGCTCTTGGTCAAACTCAGCGTAAGGAAGGAGAGAACACACAGTTCCCATTCTCATGCTTGCAGGATTTGTTTAATTTACTAATTTCACTGCTTATTTTCTCAAGCTTTTGATGACATTCCCATTATTAAAGAAATGACCATATGGAGAGACAGCAAAACACGGAGATAAACTTAAAAACAGTGCTGATAAAGGGATGCTGCTTTAGCGATTCTGTTTCTTGTTCTGGCTGATGGGTGATTTTGTTGTTATCTGAGCAAATTGTGCAGGCTGCAGGGAGGGAAGGCTTTGAAGAGCGTGTTGGCATTTTTCGTAGCTCTCTCCAGTTGCTCTCACTGAAGTCAGAGCAGACTTGAATTGGCAAGAGGGTGGGTTTTAAATCTACTGTAAATTACAATTTTCTTTTTTTTTTTTTTTTTCCCCCCAAGCATCTGAATAATTAGCCAGCCCCTCAGTGTTTGCTTGTAGTGAGACACAGACAGACAGTGCCATGCCCTTCAGATGATATCTACAATGCCATTTAGAAATGAGTGTTAAATTAACTTTCCAGGGTATGGGCAGCTTTGGCCCTGAATATGTGGTCTCTTCCAAGGTGAGCAGAGCATTTGAAGATAAGATGCATAGGCTTAACTCTTCCCAGAGGTGCCCCACCAGAGCCTCATGGTGCTCTGAAAGCTCACTTTTAGACTTAAACCATTGGTTTGGTTTTTAAAGGCTGTGTTTTGCTAATACAGCAGTACGAATTTGCTGATTTCCACCCAGTTTGGTCTTACCAGAGCTGGACCATGCCTGGAAACTCATGGCATTGGTCATGAACAGGGATCGGGGCCAGGAGTGTCCAGTCTTGTGCTGGCGACTGGCTGTATGAAAACCTGAAGAAGGTGGAAGGCTGTCCCCCTCCCAGTGTTGCACAGGGTTAGGTCCAGGGCATGTGGCCCTTAAAAAGGGGAGCAGAGGTTTGGAGGAGACCTTGGAAAAGGTGCCTGAAACCTGGCCACAGGGAAGAGGGGTTTTTTTTTATCATGTCAGGTATCTTATATGAGTTCATGCCCTTTCAAAATGGCTGTATTTCAGTAATCGAAAAAATTGTTGTTCTGCTCATCTAGGGAAACTAAGCTCGTTGTATTGTGCTGCACCCGTTGGCCAACTGAATTAAAGAAGGGTAGAAGTCTTCAAGGCAATTATGCTCCTACAAGCAAGAGTGACTCAGCGCAGTGCTTTTCCCAAAGGAAAAGCAAGAGGTGTTTGGTTATTAAATGTTGTGCTTGGCAGCAGCCGGCCAAGCCGTGCCCATGTCCTGGCTGGCAAACCCCGATGCGCAGAGCAGTGGTGGAGCAGTGGCACTGGTCTCCCCAGCCCAGTGGGGAGGGCAGATGGGATCTGGAGGGGTGAGCTGTGGACAGGGGAGACAGATGGAGACAAGCTTCGTTAGCTCACTCAGCAGTCAGTTGTTAGCTGAACCAAGTGTGACAAATTAGGCTCTATTGTCAGTAGCAGTGAGTGCCACACTTTAATTTTCTTTTTTTTTTTTTTTTCCACTGGCTTTAGAGGCTCTGCCTCTTGATTTCATAGAACATCCCCTTGATGGTAGTCTGGGGCAGAGGCTAAACCAAGGTGGTCCCCATGCTTTTGCCAGGGACATGCTGGTGCTGAGGTGCCAGGAGGAGGCTGGTTGTTGGTGGGAGCGTCTAGCCAGCCTCACGCTCTGATCTCTGCCTCCTGCTGGGGCTCGAGATGCTTTTGGGCTGTTTTCTGCCACTGGCAGTTTGTGTGGATAAAGAGTATCTTTGAAATAAGAACACAGGGTCCCCCACCTCGGGACTGCTAAAACACCCTGGACAAGCCTCTGTGCACAACTGATGTTGGATGGAGTTTTATTTCCCTTTCATGTGCAATCTCTGTGAGGAGCAATGGGTCAGCCTGACAAGGTATGAATGCTCTCTCACTAGAGCTATGGCTTGGTAAAGTACAGCTGCATTTTTAATACTGAGTTCTGCTTCCTCTTTCACTTGTGCAAGGCCAGAATGACCAGATCACTTTTAATTAACAAGCTTTAAGGGACCTGGACAGGCTGGACCGATGGGCCGAGGCCAACTGTGTGAGGTTTAACAAGGCCAAGTGCCGGGTCCTGCACTTCGGGCACAACAACCCCATGCAATGCTACAGGCTTGGGGAAGAGTGGCTGCAAAGCTGCCTGGCCAAAAAGGACCTGGGGGTGTTGGTTGACAGCCGGCTGAACATGAGCCAGCAGTGTGCCCAGGTGGCCAAGAAGGCCAACAGCATCCTGGTTTGTATCAGGAATAGTGTGGCCAGCAGGAGCAGGGACGTGATTGTCCCCCTGTACTCGGCGCTGGTGAGGCTGCTCCTGGAATACTGTGTCCAGTTTTGGGCCCCTCACTACAAGAAAGACATTGAGGTGCTGGAGCGTGTTCAGAGAAGGGCAACAAGGCTGGTGAAGGGTCTGGAGCACAGGTCTTATGAGGAGCGGCTGAGGGAACTGGGACTGTTTAGCTTAGAGAAGAGGAGGCTGAGGGGAGACCTTATCGCTCTCTACAACTACCTGAAAGGAGGTTGTAGCGAGGTGGGTGTTGGTCTCTTCTCCCAAGTAGTTAGTGATAGGACGAGAGGAAATGGGCTCAAGGTGCATCAGGGGAGGTTTAGGCTGGAAATTAGGAAAAATTTCTTTACGGAAAGGGTAGTCAAGCATTGGAACAGGCTGCCCAGAGAGGTGGTGGAGTCACCATCCCTGGAAGTGTTAAAAAAATGGGTAGATGTGGCACTTCGGGACATGGTTTAGTCTAGTCTACCCTTGATTGGTTTAGAGTAGACTTGGTAGTGTAGGTTAATGGTTGGACTGGATGATCTTAAAGGTCTTTTCCAACCTAAACGATTCTATGATTCTATAAGTAGCTTCAAGAGAACTGGGTGTGATCGCTCCTCAGTCATTCCTTAGGGCAGACAGCCATCCATCCATCTCTCAGATGCGTGCTGGTGTCCATTATAACCGAATGTTGGCAGCTCTAATTCACAATGGAAATCTATCCCAGGAGAAGCTAATGATCGCAGCATTGAGCTTCTTGATTAAGTGATTGATCCCTACCCTTGCCTAGCCCTCAGGGACTCTGATGTCCAATAGTGCAAGCTCCTACAGGGATAAAAATAGCCACTGTCTTTGTCTATCCAGTGCATACAGCTATTGCATCATTTTTCAGAGCATTCAGTGATAAGCAAGTAGCAGGGATGTTATCAGAAGTTAGATCTTGGGCTCTAAAGTGATGGAGTTTTTTAGCATGGCTGCAAGAGACTTCTTGTCTCTGGGACACAGCCTGGATGGGTGTAGGCAGAATCTGACCTAGAAACCTGAGTGAATCTGGCTGGGCAGAGCCTTTTGGTCCTGGCAGGTCTCCTGTTCAGTGATGCACTGTGCTGCCCTTTGGACCCACACCAAATGCTAACTGAAGGAATGAGGTCATGATGCAAATCATGCTCCTCCAGAGTGGGCTGTTGGCCTGGCAGGGCATGGTGGGTCTGCGTTGGGTCACTGGGAAATTCAAAGTCTGGCTCCATCAAGGCAGCCTATCGTTATTCCTCAGTAATAGTTTCTTGGGTACAATTTACTGCCCGGCTTGTTGCCAAGCTTTGATAAATGAGCTTTGTCAGATAGCAGAGTTGCAGATTCACCTCTGGAGCAGAGCTATCACGTCTCCTTTTCAAGCGAGCTACCCTGTGTCAGCATGAATCAGAGGAAAAGTTGTACATTAATGTCAATGAAAACCTAACACCCACTGGCTTGGTATGAATGTGTTGGCTGGGTAGCCCTTGGCTGATAGCAGCACAGTGGATGCCTCTGAGGCTAGTGATCAGCTATGCATGGGATGCAGGGACAACAGAAAAGGGTTGGTGGGATCCTATGTGGTCAGTGAGGTCAGTCTTATCTCGTCTGCCTGCCTGGGGTTGTGTGCATCACTGACCTTTGAGACAAAAATGAATTTGGTTCCGATTTTTTTGATGGTTTCAGGAGGCTAAATGACTGTAGTCTGTCTGGGTAAGCAGGTAGACCTCTGACAGGCATTGCTTTGTTTGCCATCTTCCAGTCTAGCTAGATGCCCTGAGTTCAGCCTGGCTTTCAAGCGCTGCTTCTCCTCCGCAACCAAGGAGTGTCAGGGGTGCAAAAAACCAAAATGATAATAAGTCAGACCCATTCCCTAACAGAGTATGAGGTCCCAAACCAGAAGAGTGGAGAGTAGGGTGCAGGTAATAATGAATGGGAAAGATGTAGGAGTGAAAAAAGCCTAGCCTTGTCCCCATGGAGAAGCAGAATCCCAGTGTTTAGCCTGTGCTGACTACCTTTCTCCATCCCATTCTCATCTTGCTTTTTTTAAGACTTTCTTTTGCAGCTCTAGAGGACAGATTAGATGGAGCTGGGTTTACTAATTTTGCCAGTGCCTAGAATAATTCTGATGCCTTTGGCATGCTCCATTTTGGGATACAGGCATGCAGACCTGACCTGCTCTCCCTGCAGGGCGCAGTCAGCCTAAGGAGTTATTGCAGCTGGGGTACCTACACACGCTGCTGGGACCCAAATGCTCAGCAAGTTGTTGCTTCCCTGGCCTCCAGCTAGTCTTACCCTTGTTAGCAGAGGTTGTTTTGGGGGGTTATTTAAAAAGCTTTCCATGACTTTGAAGTGCTGCTTGGTTTTCTGGTGCTCTTCTCCTTTGGGCTGGCTGGTGTCCTGTTATGGCTCAGTGCTGCCAGCCTGATGGATGGAAACTCAAACTAACTTCACCTGGATCAGGCACTTGCTTGGGTCCTGTCAGGTCTCCAAGCACGTTGTTGCTTTTTATTAAAAAAAAAAGGAAAAAAAACCTCTTCTGTTACAACATTGCAGTGTTTTGGGTGAGTGGTGCCTGTCATCCCAAACACGGTACTGAACTATGGGGTGCAGGTACCACCAACACTGTGATGGACACTTTGAAGCAGTAGATCTACATCCCAGTGCGTTTTGAGCTGGCCAGGGAGCATTGCTTGCATTTCTCTTTGTCTGCTGCAAGCTTGCTCCCTGTGAATGTGGTTTAGATGGACCAGGGGTCCAGCACCCTTATTGCCCCATCTGTAGAGGGAGGTTCATGAGAAACCAGAGGAAGAGTGTGCTTGGGAAGCCTGGGCCATGCCCACAAGGCATGTCTTGCAGTTTTCTTTCTGCTTATTTCTTTACTGCCCTGCTGTAAACACTTACAGCTGAATTTTTCAAAGCCAAGGACAGCAGGGCACCTTGCTGCAGCTGATGATCTGTGAGAACAGAGCAGTTCAGTCCTTCAGGGGCTGTTGAGAAGCACTGCCTGACTCTTGGGAAAGAAGACTTTGGTTTTGGGTTTTTGATCAACCAGTTTTGCAGAGTTATTCTTCAAGTTCTCAGCAGTATCCCCCAGCCATGTGGCTGCCATGGTGGGATTTTAGCAGTTCAGGCTTCCTCTGGCCTTGAGCTTTTATGCTAACCTGACCACCATTGTTGGGAAGCCAGGAGAGAGAAAGTAGCTTCCCTTGGCGTGCACTCCAAAAGAGAGACTGGAGGGGGAGTAGCCTTCTCCTGAGGATGAGTATCCCTTGGGTTGGGCAGAACTGGGTTAATGAAGTGAGTCTGTTAAAGAAGGGTAAAATACAGGTTGTATAAGCTCCTGCATAGTTGCTGTTTCCAGGCACTGTAGCTTAGATTTAGGGAAATTAAGCCTTTATGTTTTTTACCCTCATGTCTTTAGTTCTTCCTCTTCCTGTACCCCACAAGAGACCAGGGTCCGTGGTTTCTATCCTAAGTTAGTGTTTGGCTTGTCTTACAGGCTGGCAAATGCTCGCGCTGGAGGATTGAACCCAGTAAAGGAGTGATTCCCCCCGAGACTGAGGTGTCTGTGACTGTCATAGCAAACTTGGATGACACTGAGAAATTCAAGGACGAGGTGAACATGTTCATAGAAAACAGCCGTACCTACGTCATCCCTGTCCAGGCTGTTGGCATCGGCACCACAATTGTCACTGACAAACCCTTTGCTCCAGAGCTCAACTTGGGACCCCACTTCAGGTAGGGTATCTCTCAGCTCCCACTTCTGTTGTGGGCTCAGCAAGGAGGAGTTTTGCTGTAGTCCTTCAGGCTACTTCTCCTTCAGTGCTCATGGTCCTGGCTCCATTGCACTGCAGCCACAGGAATTCCTTTAGAAACATTTTATGGCCATCTGAAAGTTGTTAGATACCCTCAAAAGCCACCAAAATGGAAACCAGTTGCTAAATTGTCGCTGAATTGCCCTTAGTTATAATACATTTATTTCTTCACTTTATCAAATAAAGATTTGGAGGAGGACAGCAGGTACCAGAACCCTCTGGCTGAAAAATGCTACATTACAAGTATAAACATATTTCCATCTGCAATAACATTGCTTGCTTTTCCACTCACCATGGAGTATCATCTTGCAACAGCGGAAAACCTTGGTGGTAGCTTGTTAGCAACTCCTCAACTAAATTAATGGTGCTGTTTTATTTCCCCTCTGCCTGGAAGTCCTGGAGGAGCAGCAGAATTTGTCTTTCATGGAATCATAGAATGTTTTGGGTTAGAAGGGACCTTAAAGATCATCTAGTTCCAATCCCCTGCCATGGTCAGGGACACCTTCCACTACGCCAGGTTGTTCAAAGCCGTATCCAACCTGGTCTTGAACACTTCCAGGGGTTAGACATATGCAACTTCTCTGGGCAACCTGTTCCAGTGCCTCACTACCCTCATAGTGAAGAATTTCTTCCTTATCTAATCTAAATCTACCCTCTTTCAGTTTAAAGCCATTACCCCTTGTTCTATCACCCCATGCCCTTGTAAAAAGTCCCTCTCCAGCTTGCTTTTAGGCCCCCTTCAGGTACTGGAAGGCTGCTATAAGGTCTCCCCACAGCCTTCTCTCCTCCAAGCTGAACAACCCCAACTCTCTCAGCCTGTCTTTATAGTAGAGGTGCTCCAGCCCTCTGATCATTTTTGTGGCCCTCCTCTGGACTCATGCCAACAGGTCCATGTCCTTCTTGTGTTGGGGGCCCTAGAGCTGAATGCAGTACTCCAGGTGGGGTCTCATGGGAGTGGAGTAGAGGAGGAGAATCACCTCCCTCAACCTGCCAGTCACGCTTCTTTTGATGCAGCCCAGGATATGGTTGGCTTTTTGGGCTGCAAGCACACATTGCCAGGTGATGTTGAGCTTCTCATCAACCAACACCACCAAGTACTTCTCCTCAGGGCTGCCCTCAATTCATTCTCTGCCCAGCCTGTGCTTGGGATTGCTCCCACCCATGTGCAGGACTGTGCACTTGGGGCTGTTGAACTTTATGAGGTTTGCACGGGCCCACCTCTCAAGCCTGTCAAGGTCTCTCTGGATGGCATCCCTTCCCTCCAGCATGCCCCATCCCCTCCCCACACAGCTTCGTGTTGTGGGCAAACTCACTGAAGGTGCACTCAATCCCACTGTCCATGTCACTAACAAGGATGCTAAACAGGGCTGTCCCAATACTGACCCCTGAGGAATGTCACTGGTCTCCACTTGGACACTGAGCTGTTGACTGCAACTCTTTGAGCGTGACCATCCAGCCAGTTCCTTATCCACTGAGTGGTCCATCCATCAAATACATGTATCTCCAATTTAAAAACCAGGATGTCATGCAGGCCCCATATCATCCCTCAGTTCATTTGTCTTTCCCAGCTCCCCTGCTGGGCTGCTCTTTATTAGATGCACTCACTCTTTCCTTGTTTGTCCTGCTTGCTTTCCTTGCTGTCTCTTCTGTCAACACTGCAGCAGCAACCTGGGGCATGGGCAGGCAAGGGTGGCTGCAGGACCAGCTCTGAAAGGGAGAGGAGAAGTCCACTGAGGTTGGGTGGGATAAATTGAGAGTGTTAATTGAAAGAGCTTAGCTCAGAGGAGGGGATTTGTTGATCCTAACATGTGTGTCTGATACCAGGCATGTCCTTATAAAAAGGGAAGGAAAATAAGCCTTTTCAAAGTGCTGCTCACTTTGTGTTGGAGACCTCTTGGGGCAAGAGGAATCATCTTCTCAATGTGCCTGTTCCTTTCCCTGGCTGCAAAGAGGGTCCACAGTGCTCTGATACCTAAATTTTTGGTTAGAAAGAGCAGGTTAATCCTACCTTAAGCATTTAGGATAGATTTTAGGGGTTTAAATATGCACACACAAGCCATCTGCATCAGCAGGGATGTTGGCGCTTCTCCAGCATGTCCTGTGCTCTGTGCAGCCACAAATTGGTTACACAACGCAGGGGACAATGTTAGTGTGGTTCATGTCATCGTCCTCTGCCCCCCTTCATGTCTTCATCTGCAGACTCTATTTGGAGTTGTTGCCATTGCTGTCAGCTGCAGAGCTGCCACCAGGTGAGCTGAGGTTGGACCCAGGTAACATCTCAGATGAGCTGGGTTTTCCCAGAGCCACAAATTCTGCATCTACTCAGAGCTTCTCCAAGCTTTCATCTGTGGCTGTCCACAACATAAACCATTTCATACTAAGCTTGTGCACATCATTTTTTAACAGTCTGTTTCAAAGACTAGTTTGTTCTGTACTGTCACTTTTGTGTTTGTATTTAGCTGCATGCAGCAGACATGCATTTTGTAAGCAAGTATTCTGTACCTCCCAAAACCACAGTAACCGTTCCAGGAACAATTAATTTCCTGGTCATGCTCAGATTTGTAGAAGGTAAAATCCAGACTAGCCTGCACTTAGTGTTTCCTTGCATGAAGGAATCAATTTCCATTGAATATTCATTTGGTTTTATATCTAGCTCTAGTTATTCATCTGTTGTTGTCACTCCATTCCCTCAGCAGCTAGACCTGATCTTGCTGCTGTGTTCGTATTGGGGAAACTTCTGTTGATCTTGTGCTCTCACAGGGCATCTGTCTTCCTAAAACACAAAACCAGCTGCACTGTTCAGGCAAAGTGTGATATGTTGGGGGCGATGAGAGTTGGATCCTCCCTCAGGGATGGGGGTGCTGAGAGGGATAACATTGGTACCAGGGTAGGGACCCCACCAGCGAGGCAAGCGGTGCCCAGATCACCAGATGAGTCTATATACCCTGCATCTCTCCAGTAGCACCTTCAGAGGAAGCCATCTGAGGCAGCAGCTCCCAAGGGGAAGATGAAATGGCAGTGAACCTGTTTCTCTATCTGCCTGCAGCAAGGACAGGGCAGCTTAGCATCTGATGCAGCAAGACCTGCAGGAAGCATCTCGGAAAAACACTCCGAGCATTAAGCACCACTCAGATGTTCTGTCTGCAGCAACTGGGATGATGATGTTCTTCATGAAGCTTTTTGTTGCTGTATGCAAACAGACCAGCTGCTGGATGGTGATAAACTTAGGGGCAACCAAGGTCTGGCTCTGGCTGTAGCTTTGAGCTAGGTCAGCCTTTTCGCAGGTGGCTTTATTGCTGACTGTGCAGTCAGAGAAGGCCACCAGGGTACTGAAGCTGGGTGACTGCTGGGAAATGACAGCTGCCATGCCATTTTCTCTCTCTCCTTCTCTTCTAGCCTGGATCCCTGTTGTTACCGCTTCAGGATAACGAACAAAGGACGACGTACCCATCAGCTCTATTGGACAACGGAAGGTTTTGCCCCGTTTCGCGTGCGTGATCGTCTCCCTGCCATCAGTAACACCAAGGGCAAAGATTTCTCCCAGAGCCCCAAACCTGCCTGTCCCGTGTTTAAGCTTCGACCGCTGAGGATGGAGCTGATGCCGGGCAAGACTATGGAGATGATGTTGGAAGGCTCCTCCAGCACTCCCCAGGTGAGGTCCCCTATGAGTGCTGAGCCTTCCCCATCAGATCACCTCCACTGGGACGACTTCTGCAGCCCCTTGACATTTGCCTGAGAAGATGAGCAAGTGCTTTCAAGAAACTGTTTTAATGCCACAAGTTACCATGGCAGCACCAGTTGCTTTCCTTGCTGGCCACCATCAGTTGCTAAGGCTTTTTCATGTTTCCATAGCTACCATAAACCCAACTTGCTGATACCAAAATACAGGCTGAAGGAAGTATTGCTACTTCAGGGGCAGACGGCAGGTTACAAGGTGTTGGATGCTGAGGCAGAAAGGAAGGGCAGAGAAAATAAGTTACACTTAGACTAGGAGCACAGGCAGAAAGTAAATTAAAAAAAATGCAAAGTAATATATCTGGGGGAAGCAGTGAGTAAAACAAAACACCCGTGAAGGGAGGGAGCGTCTGGGAGCAGCATCATTTTTCCTCTGTAGACAAACATGGGCAGAGGGCTCGTCTAGCACTGAGTCCTGGAAGACAAAAATTAACGCAATGTGTCAGCTCTAATGATCAGAGTGACATTCTCCACATGGGAAACTGTTCCCAGGGATCATTATAATTGACAGCTTGACTTTTGTCAGTATTTCCATAACGGCTCGCCCCAGGCTCTCAGCCAGCCCCAGTGTCCCAAGGGCAGCCAGGCCTTGCAACACCCTTGGATGGCAGCTCAGAGGGGGAGATTTCAGCAGGGTCATTGGGTGTTCTCCTCCCTGGACCCTTCTTTCCAGGGGAAATCCAACTCTGCAGAGAAGCTGCCAGCTAACCCTGGTGTGCATTCCCTGGCTGCAGGACCACTGGGCACAGATGTTTAAGTGAATGTGGAATAAATGTGCATTAAGTTCCTGCCGATACTAGTGTTTTGAAAGGTGTTTTAAAGGGTTTTCTTAGTGGTAGCTTGAGGAAGATTTGATTACTCACCCAGTTGACTGTGATGGGACTGTCCTTGTGCAGTTCTGAGCCCATTTTGTTGAAGAGGGAAAAAGGTACCAGAAAGGAAATAAAGTGATCAGGGCACTGGTGAGGGTGTCTTGCCTAGAAGCCAAAAGGGGATCTGTGAGCTCAGCTGTGGCTATCTGGCTCCTGCAGTCAAATCCAAGACCCTGGGAGTGGGCTTTCCTTGAGTCTTGAGAACTTAATACTCTTCAGGTTGTCAGAAGCTCCACTCCCTGCATTGCACATGCAACACAGATGATTTTGAAGTCTGTAGGCTCTGAAGAGGAGTTGGGTTGTGGTGTTGTACCAGAGGGAAGAGTAAGAAATGAAGAGAGGAATTTGGGAAAGTTGAAACCACGAGAAACCAGGAAAAAGTCTTGAATGTAAGAGCGTCCAGCTTAAGCAGAGGGTTTTCATGTGAAGTGTAAGACATCTCTTTCCTGGGGAGGTTTCTTTTAAAACCAGCTCTAGGAGGGCACAGTACATCCTAGGGATGAATGACCTCCTCTTTACCTGAAGGCAGGCTGGCCGTTTGGGTTTTTCCCATGGATCCTTTCAATTAAGCTTCCAAGGGAGGGTTTGCTAGCATTGGCCCTTCTATCACCTGTACCTGTTTCCCTTAATATAGTTATATATATATTTTTTTTTTTTTTTTTTTTAGTCAGTTCCTACAGCTTTCTGTAAGCATTATGCTTGGCAATGGAGCAAATGAAACCAATAATCATTTGGGGCAGCTATTATTACAATTGTAGGCAGTACATAACTCACGAGTGACTTTTGTGGATATTAGGGTGTAGCATTGCAGGCATTTGAGTGCAGAATAAATAGGATGCAGAATAAAAAGAAGAGAGGGCTATTGAGGAGACCAGTGACTGTAACTTTATGGCAGTAATATGGTCCATGGTTGGGTGGCTAGCAAATGCAATGTGTTTTCTGGATGCCCTGCTAGCACCCACTGGGTGACGTGTGACTCTTGCATGCAGGTAGTGAAGGAGCGGCTGCTGTGTCACGCCATCGTGGGGAGCAAGGCGGGGAAGGCACAGATAATGCAAGTGGATGTCACGTGTGAGTTTGTTGCTCCTGTTCTGCAAATGTCCTCCAGAGAAATCACTTTCCGGGTGGAGAAGGTAAGTCTCTGGATTGCATGCTGGCATTTAATAGCATGGCTGATGATTGAAAGTCTGGGGTGGGGGGGGGGGTGCTTGTGTTCAAAGGAGGAGGTTAAATAGCTTCTCCAAGACCATGGGGCTTTGGCTATTGACTTGAGCAGGACCAAGCTTTTGCCATTAACACTGAGATCATTATTTTGCTCTTCTGGGGTTGGGGACAGTCTCACCAGCTCTATTCTGCCCTTCCTGATGTGGAGACAGAATTGAGCTGCTGAGCCAAGGGCACAGGGTGAGGTGTGTGGGACTCATGAGAACAGTGTGGGCTTTGCACAGCCACCTCGTGTGCTGGGGCTGCAGGAGGGAGAGCAGATCACTGCAGCTGAGTGATGCTAAACCCTCTCCTCACCCTTCCTGAGGTGCTTTGTAAAGTAAATGAGGATGTTTTTAGAGATGGGACTGGTTTTTAACTTCACTGAAGTAAAATTGAAATTACAGCTGCTCGGCTGAGGGGGATCATGGCCACTTCTATAGAGACACCGATTTCTGTACTCAGTATAAAGGGAGGTTTTTGAGGATCCTCCAAGGCATGATGAAGTCTGAACACCGATCCTGTAGGGAAGCTGAGAAAACCTGACATTGCTGTCAACTCCTCAGGCTGATGAGGAAAAACAGTCATCTCTTGTCTCTGCCTTCTCTGCTCTTGGTATGGATGCTAGCTCTTTGCATTTCTCCA
The DNA here is from genome assembly GCF_030463565.1 of Pelecanus crispus. Lineage (NCBI taxonomy): Eukaryota > Metazoa > Chordata > Aves > Pelecaniformes > Pelecanidae > Pelecanus > Pelecanus crispus. Next base: position 26,544,144 of record NC_134650.1, read on the forward strand.
AGCTTCACCTCCTTCAGAGGACCTGCAGATGTCCTTCAGCTGCAGTGATGATAATACCAATGCAAAGCAGGTGCCCTTTAGTCTCTGGATCCCGACTCCTGCCTCATCTTTCCCTCTCCTGAAAAAGAGAAGATATTTTATTATTTACTTTCAGTGTTTTCAGGCCCCTCCTCTGGTTCCCAGGCATCCAGAGAAGCACAAAATCCTGTGAGCATGCAGTTCAGATTTAATTAGAAGTTTTTCAGCTATCCCTGATGTCTGCCTGTGGTCTGCTTGATGTCATACACTCCGATTTACCAAATACTATGATACTGCAGCTGTTTGATATCAATACACAATGTTTTGATATCAATAAAAACTAGTTTCCCAAACACTGTCTAGTTTATATAAGCCATGCAGGAAGCCTAGAACAATGCATAAACAGGAAGAAATAGCTTAGGCTGGGCTTATCTTTGAGGCTACAGACACCTTGTCACTGTAGCAGGGGCAGCAGGAGACACGTTGCAACCCAACTGTTGAGGTTTCTAGCTGGCTGTATGTGCATGTAGATGTTTAAAGCTAACCTTAGGCTACTGCAGGCTCTCCACTATGGGCCAAATCCTGCTTGCTTTTCTCCTCTGACTAGCATCACTGCTTTTATGAGGCTACTAGAGCTGATAAGGTTGTAAGAAATTACTGTATGTCAGTGAAAATCATCTTGTACCATTCTGCCCAAGAGAGGATACAAAACTGCAGACAAACAGTCTGGATTCACTTTCTGGTTTTGGTCTTGTTCAAGCAGCTGCCTCCTCTCAGGGTCCTATTCCCTCATCTGTATGCGAGACTGTGTCCCTGTCCCCAGGGGATGCTGTGGTTTCTAAACATGAAAAGCATCTGATATACTTAGAGAAAAACCTTCTAGAAGGGTAGAAACTAATAAAAATAGTAAATAGAGATGTATGCACTTTTGGGTTGAAAAATTTGAAATGCTTTGGAAGGGAAAGGAGGTCTGTGGCCACTTCACGTTGTTTTTTTTCCTTGTCTCCTGTTTCTGTAGCAACCCAGTGATGTCCTAACTCTTCAGTACAAGCCTCTTTCTTTAAAAAACATCTCCTCCCTGCCACTCAGCATTGTCCTGGCCTTAGAGCAACCTTTCTTAATCTGTGATGCGGACAGGCAGCCCCTCCCTGCAGATGTTCAGGTGAGCAGCCATGGACCTTCCTGCTGGTGGGGTTTGAAGAGGGAGGAGTGTGGTGGTGCATTTCTGTTGGGAGGTCCTCTACTAGAGAGTCTGTTCTTTAGACTCAGCAGTAGACTGGTCTGAATTAAAACAGATTTGAAAGGAGTTGCTGAAGAAAACAAAATATCATCTGAATTGGGGAAATATGTCCTGGCTCTAAGACATGAGGGGAGGGGAGCAGGCAACTAGGTCTGGGCAAGCCATGTAGTAAAGGTGTCTCCTGGAAACAATCGCAGCTCTCCAGTAGCCATCCTCACATAACCTCAAGAGCAGCTTGCTTCCTTCAAGGGCAGCCCTGCTTTCAGGAAGGCTGAGGGTACTCCTCCAGCTGCTGCCTGGCGCCTGCCCTGTTGTCAGTGGACAGTGTTGGATATGGGCTCAGCTAAACGTGGTGTTGTAGGCACAGCCACCATTTCTGTGCCATGCCAGTGACTAGCACCTGCAAGGGTGAGGCTGCGATGCCATTGTACTTGTGCTGTGAGGATAAAGGAGTTCCTCTAGGGTCAGGACAAAAGGCCCTGGCTTGCCAGAGTGCTCATTTGGTTATATATTTAACATACAACTTTTGTGGGTCCAGAATTCAGTAGAACAATATTTATTTCCCTCTTGTATTGATGCAGAGCACAGAGATGTGAGCCTGAGTAGTCTCAGACAAGAGTGTTGCGGTGCTTGCGGTTAGGTGCACACTGTAAAGAAAATGAAGGACGAACTGAGAACATGTTGGGGTCACACTGTGAATATTTACACATTTCGTGTTGTCAGACCTTGGAACTTCATCACACTGGTGATTAATACTCTTCATCTCCTTGCAGCCCAGGAAGCTGGAGATAGGGGAGGAACTTCATCTCTCCATCAGATTTAACCCTGCTTATAAAGAGGACTTGAATATCCGGGTAGCAGAGAAGGCTCTGAAGATACAGTTTCTTGAGCACCCTCACGAGGAGCAGGTCACCATTCGGGGAGAGGTCTACTTTCCAAATCTCCATATCCAGACCATGGCCCTGGACTTTGGTTGCATCTTGAATGACACTGAAGATGTGCGTTACATTGAGATGACCAACTGCAGCCCACTTCTTGTACAGTACCACTGGTCATTCCTGACAGACAGCCATATGTGCCAGATGAGGTACGTGCACCTTTGCCCTCTCCTTAAAGCTCTTCTCCTTCCTGGTGTCCTGTTTATACTTTGCAAAGACCAAGGCTGTTTGCCTGGGATCTGACAAATTGCTTTCAGCCTTCCCTTGTGGAAATAACACCTACTAGTGTGGTCAGGCTAGATGCCCAGGGAATAGGTGATCTCCACCAGTTTGATGCTGGGGAGGAGGCAGTGTTCTCCAGCCAAGCTGGGACTGTAAGACACTACCAACACTTTTCACATAGCCTGTAGCCTAGAATCCTTCATCTCTGGAGCTACAAAGCCATGTTTAGGCACTTGGACAAGCAGATATATAATGTGATCTCTTTTCCTTCTCTGCCAACCCTATTTGTTGTTATCTCATACTAAGAACCTAACAGGCACTGCCACCAGAACAATGTGCTGCTGTCCCAGTCTCTTGCTGCTGCTCTGCTATAGCCCCCATACTGGTTCCCCTGGGAAGGAAAGCTGGTGTGGAAAGCTGTTTTTCAGACCTTTGTGGACTGAGGCAAACACCACCTTGGTGAAGTGAGTTTTCATCTGCTAAACTGCATGTTGCATTCACGAAACAGCTATTTAGTGTTTTACAGTGAAGTGGCAGGTTCTACTGCGGCTTCGGGTACAGCTGTATATGTTGGTGGGAGGACTTGTCTGAACATCCCCAGGGAGCAGGGCTGTCCAGCACTGGTCTGTGGTTTCCAAATCTAAGAGCAATCTTGTAGTCATGCTGGAGCACATCTATAAACACATTTCTATCAGTTCCTCCCTCTGTGGCCTCTGCATAGTACAGAAGTCTAGTCTGGGCAGTTTTAATTGCAGTAGCAAATGGTTTTTCCATAATGCCCTAGGAAACCGAGCATTGTTAACCACTGTGCATTGAAGTGCTGCTATTACAAATAATAGAGATCATCAATAAACAGTTTTGTTTAGAGAACTGGGATCTGGCTCAGGGGAGACCACCTATTGGGAACTGGAAATTAGCTATGACTATGATGAGGGCTTGGGAGAGAAGACCTGGGTACTGGGGTAGCCCATTCACAGCTGGATCTTACCAAGTAAAAAGTCTTTAGTGGGGACCCTTCTTGATGCACGGCACCTTCAGAACTGACCCTAAAACGCAGAGGAAAGTCTGCAATAGCAGGTGAAGGCAGGTGGGCAGGGAAAGAGGAGCAGGGCTGTAAGCTCTGCTTGGAGGCCTCTGTCATCTCCTGGTAAATTAGATTAAGGTTTAATTACAAGCTAAAGGAAAAATCTAATTTTGATGGTAGAACAATGCATACATTTTATAATAACAGAGAAAGAAGCACATTGCAGTGAAGCCTGTGTGGAATTAATTTCCTCTGGGGCCACTTGTTGGCCAGTTGCCTGTTTATCTTTTATTTTTTTTTAGAACCAATTTAGGTTTTTGGAAATGTGAATGCTGAATCAGTTTTCAGCTTCTAATTACCCCATCTCCACCTAAATTGGCTTTGCTGGACCTGAGCCTGCAGGTGCTCATTCTTCCAGCGGATGCTGAGTCACCCAACTCTGCTGAGTTGGTAGCAGTTGAGGGTCCTGAGCACCTGGCAAGAGATAGCAGCCTCTGCTCCAAAGGGTTTGGCATAGCCCCTTTGCTGGCTTGTTAGCACTGTGGACGTTACGACAGCTCCCTTTTCTGCTCTGCATGTTAATTAAGCAGTAATGTACTCTCTCCGGGTCCCTCAGCAGACACCATGTGATCCTCTGTGGCAGAGCTGGAAATGAAGACTGTCTCCAAGCTATTAACACCTCAAATTGCTCATTAAGACCCCGGCAGAAGGGCAGCATGTCAGCTATTATTTCTGGTCCACATTAAGCACTGTTGGTATTCTAAATTATCACATCAAACTAACTCAGTCTGACATCGAGGGAATCAAACATCAGGTTTCATGAAGGTGAGATCAATAGAATTTAACCATCCATACATGTAGCCTTGCTGGAGCCCATCATCAGAGATTCCCAGCATCAGACACACACATTTATTGTGGCCAGGAGAGAAAAATGTTGTTTCTTTGCCTGGACAAGACTCTGTGTGCTTAGATCTCTTTTTCTTCTAATTGTTCAACCCATTTTTTCTTCCTTACTCTTTAGTCACTGCTGCTACTCTGAGCAGAGCAATCATGTAAGCAATACAGTCCAACTGTTGCTGTGTGGTTGGACATGCCCAACTCAAGCCAACCCATGCCCCTTCTCTGACACTGCTGAGCCATAAATCACTCATGGTTACTCTTCTTCTAGACCTGTGTGGTTAGAGACAGACTGAGAATAGTCTGTCCTCACCCCCTTGGACCTTTGGTAGCTCAAAGCCCTCCTTTCTAAGGGCAATGTCCAGCTCCTCAGCTTTGTTTGGGATTCCCATCAAAATGAAGATATTAAATACAAAGGATATACAAGGATTTTCTTAGAGACCTGTGATGAAGGCTGCCAAAGGCTCATCCCCAAACTTAGCTGTTCTCTAGAGTTTTCATCCTTTATTGAGGTTCCATACCTTGTCATTCACTTTAAGCATTGCTGTTCCTGCATCACCTCTTTGTCCCCTTCATGCGAGACACGTTCCCTCCCTGGGATAGAGCTAACACAGGCTGAGCAGTCTGTGTGCCAGAATGGATCAGCAGGGAGCTCTGCACCTCCATGGCACATGTCAAACCCCCTCCATGTGTTGATCTGACGTCTCTGGAGAGTGGGAACTTCTTGGCTACAAATCCAGCGTAATGAATTGCCAGTAGATTCTTTGGGGAAAGGGTTTGTTGAGCTAAACATGTAGAAAATGACTCTTTCCTTTCCATCCAGGATTTTCTCAGTCAATTTGTTTTGAACAAACCTGGAGCCTTTCTCCTCCCAAGCGGGTCTTCCTATAGCATTAGTAATTTCTCATGCCTCTGCCCTCTCTCCTTCCATGTCCCCTGGCAGGCTGCACTGCAGGGACCCTGCAAGCCTGATCCCAGCCTTGTTACCAGCAAAAACCCCCACAATTCTGTGTTAACATTTGATGGGTTTTTTTCTTTGTTGTTCTTATAACAAGGAAGAAATGGAAAATGCAGACAGTGAAAAACAGTGCAAGGCAAAAATCTGACAGCAGTGCTCTGTCAGCCACCGCAGGGGAGAGGTAGCAACATCAGCAGCAACAATATACATCAGAAGTGCATACATCCACTGTGCCCCTTATGCTGGGGAGTCTCAGATGAGTGACAGTGGAGCATACCCCCTTCTCACTGTCCAGTGCTGTCAGCTCCTTGGAGCAGTACGTTTTGGGCTTTGGTCACCTTATGGGTGCTACTTTTCCTGCTTAAATCCCATGGGTGATGTAGAAAAGGAGGGCTGAGTCATGATGGAAATGCGCTGCTGAGTGTGTCCTTCAGCCACATGTAGTTTGGCAGGAGAAGAGAAGTGGTTTGGTTGGTGTAACAGAGAAGTGGCCTCATTTCTTGGAGACGGAGTCTGTTGGAGTGAGGGCTGGGTGCCAGGCAGGCTTCACCTCTGGGGTGGCAGTCTGGCTGCTATGAATGGCTTATGGAGAGGCTCTGTACTCATGGACAGAGACACTACAGAGCTGAAGCAAGGGAGACAAGGGGGGGCATGGCGGGGGGGGGTTGGTTCGTGGGAACAGCTAGCAATCGCAGCCTGGCTGAGGCAGAGCAAGAGCATCAATTCGGGAACTGCTGCTGTCGCTTCCACTTCGTCTGTCTGGTGGAGCACTGAGTAAGGAAGCCATCAGATGAAATATGGGTGACAGGATAGGCTATTTACTCCTGTTTATTTGCTGACCTGCTGTCACTGCATGTGGCAAGATGAGTAAGGTGACATAATTTTCCAGACCTCATTTCTCTTAATTTCTCCAGCTGTTTATTACCCTTCACTCTTTTCCTGCTTCCTGAAAGCTGTGCATCAAACAGCTTTCCTTAAGGGAAAATCCATCTGAACCCGCTGGCATCACTCTGCCCAAGAGTGTAATTTCTAGTATCGCTATGCTCTTTGTTGGTGCATCCCTGTCTTCACAGGGTAGCTGAGAAACCTTTAAACTCTTAAAAGTAGGGGGTTGAAGCCAAATTTGAATCCATGTGTCAAATCTTCACATGTTTTTGGGTATAAATGTGCACTGGGAATTTTTGTGCTGATTCCTTCTAGTCCAAGGCGCTTCCTAGTGCAGAGGTGGTGGAGAGCCCAGCACTCCTGCTGGTCCCATCTTCAGGCCTGAACTGGCTGCTGCCGAGACAGGGATTCACAGCAAAAACCCTTCCAGAGAATGGGGACTTTGTCCTGTGTGAGGCTGGACTCTCAAAAAACAGTGAACCTGGCGCTCGTTCTTCTGTACAGCCACTCTTTCCCCTCAAGAGGCTGATACTGGGATGGTGGATGGACAGCATGGGTTTTGGGTGGGTTTCAGATCCCTTGCTGCTTGCCGGCTGGTTTAAGGCAGACAAGGAGAGTACCAGTCAGGGAGATCGTTTCTGAAGACATCATAACATATTTCTTTTTCAGAAAAGGTCAGATCTGCCCAGCACGTGCCAGTGCTCTGTTTTCCTGTTGTATTGCAGAGGATGCAGGAGATTGTCCCAGAGTGGAGCAGAAGCAATGCCTGCTGTTCCTCTAAAAGCCAAGTGGCCAAAGCCAGTATTTTGGTCCCCCAATGGTTTCTTTGCCAGTGATGCTTACAGGGCACCTCATGCAAGAGCTCTGCCTGCCAGTGCTGAGATCCCCCTGTGCTGGGAAGGAAGCACTGCCACGGCCACCAGCTCCATGTGCTGTAGGTGAGGAGCTGCTCTGTGCTGCAATAAACTCTTTTAAATGACCCCATTAAAAAAAAAAGAGTCACGCCTGATCCAGGTGGCCCAACTCTTCAACCCTGAGAATAGCCACAGTGTGAAGAACTGCTGTTACTACTGCCCTTGTAGCTGCACAGGAGCATTAATGGTCATGCTTGCAGAAGCAGGTGGATTGTCTTTGCCAACTCAGAGAACAAATAGCAATTGGGTTACAAGAGTATGGACCCTGTGTTCAAACAGCCCAGGTGAGGACTTTGGTATGTTGAGGAAGCATCACCACCCAACCAGGATGCCGAGATAGATGAAGCGTTCTATAAGCGGCTGGCAGAAGTCTCGCAATTGCCTAGCCCTTGCTCTCGTGGGGGACTTCCACTTGCTGGACATCTGCTGGAAATACAACACAGCAGAGAGGCAACAGTCTAGGAAGTTCCTAGAGTGTGTGGAGGATAACTTTCTGACGCAGCTGGTAAGTGAGCCTACCAGAGGAGGTGCCTCACTTGACTTGCTGTTTACAAACAGAGAAGGACTCGTGGGAGATGTCATGGTCAGAGGCTGTCTTGGGCTTAGCGACCATGATATGACAGAGTTTTCAATTCTTGGTGACGCAGGGAGGAGGGGCAGCAAAACTGTTACCGTGGACTTCCGGAGGGCAGACTTTGGCCTGTTCAGGACACTGGTTGGGAAAGTCCCTGGGGAGGCAGTTCTGAAGAGCAAAGGGGTCCAGGAAGGCTGGGCCTTCTTCAAGAAGGAAGTCTTAAGGGCAGAGGAGTGGGCTGTCCCCATGTGCTATAAGACCAGCTGGCGGGAAAGACGACCGGCCTGGCTGAACAGGGAGCTTTTGCTGGGACTCAGGGAAAAAAGGAGAGTCTACCACCTTTGGAAGAAGGGGCAGGCAACTCAGGAAGAGTACAGGGATCTTGTTAGGTCATGCAGGGAGGAAATTAGAAAAGCAAAAGCCCAGCTAGAACTCAGTCTGGCCACTGTTGTAAGAGATAATAAAAAAATGTTTTTCCAAGTACATCAACAACAAAAAGAGAGCCAAGGAGAATCTCCATCCTTTGCTGGATGTGGGGGGAAACATTGTCACCAAGGATGAGGAAAAGGCTGAGGTACTTAATGCCTTCTTTGCCTCTGTCTTTAATAGCCAGCCCAGTTATCCCCAGGGTTTTCAGCCCCCTGAGCTGGAAGACAGGGACAGGGAGCACAATGAAGACCCCATAGTCCAGGAGGAAGCAGTTAATGACCTGCTATGCCACCTGGATGCTCACAAGTCTATGAGGCCAGATGGGATCCACCCGAGAGTACTGAGGGAGCTGGCAGAGGAGCTCACCAAGCCACTTCCCATCATCTATCATCAGTCCTGGTTAACAGGGGGAGGTCCCTGATGACTGGAGGCTTGCCAATGTGATGCCCATCTACAAGAAGGGCCGGAAGGAGGACCCGGGGAACTACAGGCCTGTCAGCCTGACCTTGGTGCTGGGAAAGATTATGGAGAGGTTTGTCTTGAGTGTGCTCAACAGGCAAGTGCAGGTCAACCAGGGGATCGGGCCCAGCCAGCATGGGTTCATGAAAGGCAGGTCCTGCTTGACCAACCTGATCTCCTTCTATGACCTGGTGACCAGCCTGGTGGATGAAGGAAAGGCTGTGGATGTCATCTACCTGGACTTCAGTAAAGCCTTTGACACCATCTCCCACAGCATTCTCCTAAGGAAGCTGGCGGCTCATGGCTTGGACGAGTGTACTCTTTCCTGGGTAAAAAACTGGCTGGGTGGCCGAGCCCATCTGTAGTCAAATAATGCTTTGTAAGCAACCCCTTGGTAAAGCAGGAGGTAATTATGTTGTACTATGTGAGTGACCTTTAATAATAACTCATCAGCGATGTTAACTAGCCTTTTACACAGGGTAAAAGCCATGCACAGCCTTAAATCTGTGATTTCTGCTCGTGTGAGGAGCCCTGCTCTTTCTAGACAGGGAATGGATGGCGATGCCGGTGTACTCAGTGGAGTGGAGCTTCAGTGTCTGTCTAATTTATTTTGGGATGCAACCCTAGGAACTGTATTAAATCAAAGCTTTTTTAGGTTTGTTTTTTCTTCTGTGTTCATTATCATTGCTGTTTTGCCTTCTCCTGCCTTTCCCTGCTGTGACCCACTGCTGAGTCCTGCTGGGAGGGCTCACTGGGCTGTGGCATTGCTGCCTGCCCAGAATGTGCTGGGCAGCCTGCATCAGCATGGGCCGATGGAGACACCTTCTGGGGTTCTGCAAAAGCGGTCGAGATGAACAAGGACATTTCCTTCTAGGTGGGGACTTCAGGACATGCTCCATCATTTCATCTCCCTCTGCTCTTGGCACCGTGGAGGGACAGTGATGCTAGCTGGTGGGCAGAAGAGGCCAGGTACATGCTGGTCCTCAACCCCCAGGGTGCCTCAGCTCGGGCTTGAGCTGCTTTTTGGCTTCTTGTAGGGTGAAGCTGGCCTGCCAAGCCCACGCAACCTGGTCCCTACCATCTTGGGCTGTGTCCTATTCATCCCTTTCACAAACAGACCCAGCTTTGGTCTCCTGCAGCCTTTACCCTAAGGAGACAATGGATTGAGAATATCTCTCTTCCCATGGCTGGGAGCCTTCTGCTTGCCTGCCTAACACAGCCAGGACCAGCCTGCTGCTCTCAGCTGATTATGCCCAGTCAGTTCTTTGGCTCCCTCCTGCTGCTTCCTCGTGTTTTTAACCTTTGCAGCCCTACCCTTTGTGGTTTGCCAAGCTCTAAGGCTTGTCCCCATGAAGACATCTTAAAATGGTGAATGTCCAGATCCCTGCCACAAAGATGGCTAGAGTACATCTCTCCTCCTTTGCTATTGGTTACAGGAGTCAATACAGTCATCTGTTTGCAGAGCCATTTTTTTAAGTCACTGGTAAGATTGTAATTGGTGCTGATTACTTTAAACAGCATCTCCAAATTACAGCTGTTGGGACTTGTTTAATTTTGAACAAAGGCTACAAATTGTATTTATCATTAGAGCTACTGATTTGTTCAGAAGGACCTTTGGCCAGAGTCTGATTGAGAAGCATTCTTCTGTCTGGTAGAGAGAATCAGAAGCTTCCTACTGCCTCAGCTGATGCTTATAAATCACCTGGCTGATATGCAAAGCATGAGGAAGGAGAGGACCTAATGGGTAATGTTTTGCTGTCTGTAAAATCAGTGCAAATCAGAATAACTCCAGTAAAGTCAGTGGAGACTTCTTCCAGGGCTATAACTTGTCAAGAGAGGCAAGTACTGCTGCCTGAGGGTGATCTCCACGACGACCCGCTGTGCCTGCAGTGCCAGTGGTGCCTGGCCCTTATCTAGCTTAAGCTGGCCTGAAGTGGCTGAGGAGCCTTAGCACTTGCACCCTGCAAAATCAGACCAGCCACATCCCGTGGAAATGCTCTGCAAGAGGCATGAGCTATGTCAGCTTGAGGGGCCTCAGACCCTCCTCTGACTCTTCTTGTCAAAACTGATGGTACGGTTGAGGTCTGTGGGCTTCAGCAGGAGCCAAGGACTCTAGTGCACCCCAAAATCAAATCCTGTGGCTCCTGCTTGAAAGGTGCTGGAGAGTTTTGGTTACTGCCCCAGGAACATGGGATACTTCACTTTTCAGTAGTAGCATCTCTGCATCCATTCCTACACAATTTCTGCTTTCAAACAAGAAATCAAAATTCTCCCTCATCTCTCAAAACTGACATTTTTTTTTTGACACAAATAAGTAAGTGGCTGTTAAAACTGCCTATTAACTGCAAGTTAATTAATACTTGGTCACAGTGGGACGTCCCCAGGACTGCTCCGTTGCATTCTGATGAATGCCAAATTCAGCTTAATCATTTCCATCATGTGCAAGACAGAAGTTGGAGGTGTCAGATCTCACTGCAGCAGTGTTTCTTCTCTGTGTCTCCACTGCCTGGTCTGAATTTCAATGGGTCGCTCAGTAAATACACAAACCTTAGATTAGCAGAGGAATTTATCCTAGCAAAGAAATAGGCTTCAGGCCATTTGGACAAAATGCAGTTTAATAGTCACTATTGATGAGGGCAAACCATCACCACCACCTTCCTCAGCTGCTGGCCAGGTCGCCCAGCTCAAGCCCAGTGTTCCCACACAGTGCACTGGGAAAGTTTTCTGTTTACTCCTGTATTATATTATTCTGCTTTCAGTTGCAAACACCCTTGAGCTGTCTGTGGCTTGCTCCAAAGTGCCTTTTTAATATGCATCTGATGGCCTGAAGGAGAAATAAAAGTGCATCGTAGGGGCCTGTAAGCCTATTCAGATGCCTTGTGGGCATGTGGTCTCCGGTGCTTTGCCCTGTGATAACCTGAAAAGAGCTCATGCTTTGTTGCAAGGCTTGTTTTCACCCAGTGCTGTGGCTGTGCCTAATGGGTGCACCAGCAGGTGGTCCTTAGGGGCATGGGCAAGGATGCTCCACATGTGGGTACCATGCACTAGGGAAGCAGTCTCAGCACTGTTAAAACCCTTGCATTTAATGCAAAGGGGTGGTGGCTTCTGGCGCATGTCCTTGATGCTGGCAGGGGCTGCAGGGACTTTGGGCATTCCCGTTAGTTTTGGGGTGACTGTCCTGATTTTGCCAGCTCTTGCACAGCCTCAGCTGGCAGGGTCACATCATCCTGCATGAATCTTCACATGTAGTTTACAGAAGCGGTGTGATTTCTAGCTACTCTATTTTGGGAGGTGGGTGTGGGAAGTGGTGTGAAGTTGTGTCCCTAGCAGGCTCAGAAACCAGGAGACAGGCTGAGATTTTTTTTTTTTTCTAATGTCTCAGAGGTTGGGGACAGTGGGTGGCACAAGGTTGTCCTGGCCCTACAGGGTGAACTCTTCTCTCCCTGATGTCAATCTGCCCGTGCTCCCATTAAATCCCAACTGTTAATTCCTGGATGCATTTTGTCTCATCTGAGGGGTGGCTGGGTTGGGTGAGATGGACCCAGAGGGGTTAACACCTTGCTTTCAGGCCCTCCAGCTCCTGGCTGACCTGTTTATGCCAGGAGACTCCTTGTCTCAGCTCCATGGTGCTGGTGGAGGCACTTCCACAGCCCTTTGGCCCCTCTGGTTTGGTGTGGGTCTTCTCTGCAGACAGAGGAACTGCTTTCTGCTCTTTGCCTTCCTCTCTGCATTCACAACCTTGGCCTGAAGGTGCTGGAGGATGCCCAGAAAGTCATGATTCACATCAGAGAAAGAGCTGCCTGAAGCCTGGGATGATGCTGAACATCTTGTTATCTTCCCCTTCCTTCTTTTCTAAGACAACCTCCTTCCCTCCAGCGCCAGGAAGATTTCTTGTCCCAGCTTTCTATTGACACCTTGGGTTCCTCGCTCCCTTCCTTTTCACTTTATGCTTTTTTTAATTCATTTTGACTTTCCCCGACTGGAAAAAGTCCCTTGCTGTGCTTTGTGCTTCTCTGCAGCAGGACTCGCTAATCACATTGTCTCCCAGCACCGGCTCCCAGAGGGCTTCTACTTTAGAGTGAAAAATATTGTTGTTGTCTAGGCACCGCAGTCCCGTGAAGTTGCCTCAAACCATTCTATAAAACTAAAAGTAATTTAATAAATGATTATGGATTTTCCATCTCTGGGGTTTACCTCTCCTCAGGAGTTGTTATTAGCTCGCAGTATTTATCACAAGCAGCTCTAAGAGCTGCACTTTCATTTCCTCGCTAGGATGGATTGCAGCTAGCAGTTTTGGGACAGCCACTGTGATGATGTCCAGACTCATGTACTGAACGGGTGCATAGTCGGAGGGCTTCAAGGTGCTCCTGGCCCTGGGTATTTGTACCCCTATGCTGCAGGCATCTCCCTTTTCACCCAGGAGAAGTAGTCTTCAGCTGCAGGCTGCCCAGAGGCACCATTGTTGCAGCTGAGCTGAATTTATTTCATCCTTATGCAGATGCCCAAGTTAGCAGCTGAGTGATTTGGTTGAGTGATTTGGTCGCCCATCAGTGCACCCACATATTAAGGTGCCTCGGCTGAGGGGAGCGAAGGTTGCACAGCTGGGAATGGAGATGGGCAGTGCTCTGCAGGGGCAAGCTAATGCCTTTATCCTCTCCAGTCCTGGTTTGTTCTTCCATATGGACAGTGCCGAGGTCTTGCTCGTGGTCCCCCATGGGGTCCCAGCAGCAGGTAGAGGGAGGGCTGCGGAGGAGCTCACCTGGGCCAAGCCTTGTTCTTACACGTGGTTGTAGGAAGGTGTGATCTCTTGGGGGTTGTGAAGAGCAGAGCCTCTAATCCAGAAATGAAAACTAGCCGTAGAGAGTAAGTTACAAAGCTAAAGACCACTATTCATTTGGGAGCACATCATTAAAGGCACTGAATTCCCAGCTGGGAATGAAGCATCCAGGTTGCTGTAAAAAATCTGCCTTGCTTGCCTATGGAGAACATTTGCAAATAGGTACTGTGATAGGCAGGCATGGTTCGAGTGTGTCCCCTCCATGTGGCATTAGAAATACAAGCAGAGTTACTGTGAGCACCTGCTGCAATTTAAAACAGGGAATGTAATCTGAGTTACCTGGGAATGTTTGAAAATGTTAAACCATATAGTTTTTACTGACAGATGTTGGTCAAACTATAAACAGCTCCATTCATAAAACAAGCCGTTGAACTGCTTTGCTGAATCATTTGCCAAATTGGTCCTGAAACGGTTTGCGTTTAGAAACTGCTGGGGAGGTAATCATGCCATTGGTAAGTGTCACATCGGTTATAACCTTGTTTCAGCAGAGCTGCTGCCCTTTTATGGCAAGGTGCAATTAGAGCTATTGTTTTGCAACTGGGGAGTACCTGCAACACAGCAGGGAGCTGAATCTTGTCATTGACATTTGCTGTACATTGATTAAAAACGACCAAAACTTCCTTCCCCGAAGTACTAATCACTGCTGCTTTGGCACTCATCAGGAATCAATGGGATGTTTAATTGCGAGTCTCTGCCTGGAATTGTTCGATGTGTCTTTCCATGTTGCTGGTGGCCTTGCATGTGCAAGGGTGCTCCGTGGGTGCCCCTGAGCCATGCTGGGCTGTGTCCGGTCAGGGCACAGCAGGCTGCAGGGTCCATCCTGCTCCTGACTGATTGTGCTTAGAGAAAGCCACTAGCATCACTGCTTGTTTGTACTGACCTACAGCTGCAGGTAGTTGTCAGGGGAAATATTCAGGATAAATAACTAGTAGAGCTGCAAAATTTCTTGATTTGGCCCTCTGGGTGCAGAAGGCACGGTCTGTGACGGTGGGTGCTTTCAGGAGGGTACTTGTGGGTCTATACTGGCTTGTTGCTGTTCGGATCTGCCTCTTTGCATTTCAGTCTCACCTTTTTGCGCAGTTTGTCTTTTCCTTTCCTGCTGCACTTTTGCCTCCCCTCAAGGCATTCACCTCTGTCTTCTTCCATTCCTTGTTGCAACTGGTTGCCAGCTGCCTGCACCACTGCTATACCAGCAGTGAGGCGTGTTGTCCCTGGGCAGCCCGAAGCGTTGACCTGTCCCATCCTGGTTCTGGAGCTGCTGGGTCAGACCCATCACTGAGCTCACACCACCAGTGTCCACACAGGGGCTGCATCCTGCTGAGGAGCTGCTCATGCAGGCTTCCGTCCCTCCCACCGCAGGTCCGTGATCAAAGTTATGTTACTTTTCAGGTTCAGTCCTCCAGCACCTAAATTTTCCATCAAACCCCGACCACCGAAGGAGGAGGGAGCCTGGTCAGAGCACTGGGCATCTGCAGAGAGCAGCTCCAGGGATGGAGGTGTGGAGGAGCCAGACGAAGTCCTGGAAGCAGTGGGGGATCCTGCCCAAGAGCCAGCAGATGCATATGACTCCCTGGAAGCAAAGGTAGATTTTCTTGTACACCTAGCACTTGTGTTGTCTCCCACAGCTTGCCACTGAAAAACCGTGCTCATGCCAACCTCCCTGTTTGCTGCCCTGCTGTCATGTGCCCTAAAAGTGGGCTGGGGAGCAGGGCCAGCGGCTGGACACGGGGCTTCTGGGGAGAGAGAAATAGGATAGTTTTGCTTGGAGAATCCCATTCAGATTCTCCTGACCTATGTTGGATTGGGGATTTTTTTGGTTTGTTTTTTTTACAACATTAAATGAGGCTTTTATCTGTATCGTGATGTGAAGGCTTCCAGTTTTCTTCTTGTATAAAGCTATGTACTGATCTCCATGTACCACCTTCTCAACCCCAGCTAGAGCCACCCATTTTCATGCCTCTGCCTTCCCCTGAGACCTGGTATTGCAGTGACAGCCACAGAGATGTCTTTTATAAAACAAGGTTTATAAAACAAGGCTTTGCAGACAAAGTCACTGTCTCTTCCTCCTGGCTTTGAAAATGGCCTTTGAGCTGCTGACCTTCCTGGTGAACCTCGCTGCTTTGGAGCTTGACCTTGGTACTAGCGGGAGTTGGCACCTTGTTCTGCATCATGTGGGACAGAGGTTGATCTTGGGGCAATAAAAAGGATGTAAGAAAGCATGAGAGGTTCAGGAAGTGGCAGCATTGGCATTAAGTTCAAGGAGAGGGGTTGCACCTGCTCACGTCCAGATATCAGCAGTTTTAATGTTTTAACTCTACACCTAATGTTTTAACTCTACACCTTTTTTCTGAGTCGGGAGAAATGATACCCTGTAGACGTAAAGAATAGTGTGGCTGAATGTTTTTGGATAGAAGCATGAAATCATCCTGATTTCCTGCTTTGTTGCCATGTATGTACAAATAAACCAGTGAAATAAAAGTGGACCTGGCTAAGTAGGATCCAAAATTGCTTCAAAGGATGTATCTGGATTGCAATTTCATCTTCTGCTTGTGTCACTGTATCAATATGGCAATATCAATATATAGCAATATCCATATAACCTCCGTGGGGAGGTGGGAGACCATAGGCCTAGGAAAGATGTGGGTTAGCATCTTTGGGAATATACACTTGGCAAAGCTTTGCTAGGCTTGAAAATGCAGAGACAACAGAAAGAGCATTGAAATGTGAGAAAACTCGTCCCTCCCCAGTGCTTCACCTACTGGGGAGGTGTAGCTTCTGATTAGGTCTAAGGATGTCTCGTAAATACTCTTGCAGATTCTGCCGAAGTCAAGGCCACAGCACAAAGTACTTCTTCACGTTAATGAAGAAGCAGATATTCTTAAATTTCAAGAGCAATCACAAAGCCCTCATTTATAAATAGGGGTCAGAAGCCCAGGAGTAACGTTCCTTTTGGAAGATGGCACCTCTGAGGTTAAACATCAGCTCTCAGCTGCTGCAAGACAGAAAAACATCTCAGCTGCATTCTTTAGGGAGGTGCTGTTGGAGAAGAACACCCCGGTGGAGATCCTCAGCTCTCCAGCACTGATGAGTGCACAAGATGAAACCTAAGCACCATCTGAAATGGGATGGTTGTGCCGAGCACTTTCTAAGTCCTTATTTTCCTGTTTTTAATACATCTCACTTGCAGCTGTGTTCCTGTTTTTGTCACAGAAAGCTAACCTGTCCAGGCATGGGGTTCTCAGTGTGTTCTTTGGGCAGGAGTGAGTGAAGCTGGCACAAGGGTGCAAAATGCCCTTGAGGTCTCTGCCAGGACTGTGGGCTGGGCACACCCAGCTTCTTTGTGCAAGCTTGCATGTAGGAAGTGCAGATGGAGCCCGTTTCTCATCTGTGGGTGAGCTTGGACCTATGCTCGACTGATGGCACGGACATACTCCTGCTTGATTTGTGCCCAGGTCCCACCTCAGCTACTCCTGGCTTGATGAGGTGGTGGAGCCTACAGCAGAGTGGTTTCACCCAGACCAGCCAGCTGCTTACTACAGCCCATGGTGCTTGTTTTCCAGCCACTACCATCCACTGCTGCGGAGCTGGAAGGTGCTGTGAAGACTCAGAGCCCGGTGAGGATCAAGGAATTGATGCAGTTCGTGGAGGCAGAGCCCCTCGCCTTGGGAGTGGAGGAGGTAAGTGGGAATATGTCTCACTTCTGTGTTTCCAGTGTGGCGAACAGTTATGTAGCCCACACTCCCGCTGGTGGCCCTTGGTGCTGCTCACAGAGTGGTCTCACGCCCCTCCAAGCACATTGCACAACACTGCTGAAGCAACTGGTCATTGGAGAGACCATGCAGGACATCATAGGGCTGACCAAAGGTCAGCACCTGTGCAGCACCTATGGAGGGCATTATTCATCTTGTTGCTAATCAAGTAGTCAATAGGAAATTTCTGCAGTAGCTTTTCTTGTAGCATCTTGAGAGAGAGCCGCATGCAAATCAGAGAGAGTGAAAAGCATTAGGAGTCAGATGAGCTGGGCTGGAGTCCTTCCCCTGGCTCCAAGGGCTCTCACCTCTGAGTCTTGTGTTGTTCTAAAGGCAGTAAAAGGTGTTTTTAAAGACAAGATCTGCAGCAGATAGAATTTCTTGCTGCCAGGAGACCTCCCAAATTACTTTAATGTAGTGTATTAATTAATGCATTAATTAGTGAATATAGGAGATTTTTCCCATGGTTCGTTCCTCCACTGGAAAGTGTAATGGATGCATGATGAGGCTAGGAAGATTTTGCCTGTGTTTGAGGAAAAGACCCCTCCAGCCATGTCTGTCCTTTGCTCCAAGCCATGGCTACTCTTCTGCATCAATTTTGATGCTTGACATCTCGATCTCTCCTCCCCTGCTTCCAGGTTTTTGACGTCCTGCCGCTGTACGGTGTGCTGCAGCCGGGTGAGAGCCAGGCGGTCATGTTCACCTTCTTTGGCCACGCGAACATAGTCGCCCACGTCATGGCGCTGTGCAGGGTGGAGGGAGGTCCAACCTATGAGATTGTGCTGAGTGGGGAGGCTTCGCTCATCAACTATCTCGTAGACATCACGGAGATCGACTGCGGGCTGCAGGTACCACGCAATTCTTTTGGCAGAGGTCCTTGAAACCATCACTGTCAGATTGCTGCCCACCTAGGTCTAGGGCTCTCTCCCCTTCCCAGCCACTTTGTTGGCTGTATGTCTTGGAAGTACAACTTTTGAGTGATACACCCTGCATCCAAGCTGGTTTTTAATGGCCATCTCCACCCCTCCCAGAGCTGGGAATTCCTCCTCTTTGAGGTTACTAACGCTGCCTCCTGGGGCAGAGAGGATCCCAGTGGT
The DNA here is from genome assembly GCF_030463565.1 of Pelecanus crispus. Classification (NCBI taxonomy): domain Eukaryota; kingdom Metazoa; phylum Chordata; class Aves; order Pelecaniformes; family Pelecanidae; genus Pelecanus; species Pelecanus crispus. The sequence continues at coordinate 26,562,385 of NC_134650.1, forward strand.
GGTCTCCAGAGGGACATGCCCTGAGACATCCATCCACTGATCCATTCCTAAAGCCTGAGGTCCAAGGAGATGCTCTCTTTTAATGCTCTTGATTAATCAACAAAATAAACCAAGGACAAAGTTAACTTGGGCTTCCAGTCATTGTAGCTGGAGAAAATGTCGCAGAATGATCCCTGCTTTACTTCTTTTCAGTTCAAAACCCCACAGATATTTCCAGCTGTTAGCTCTGTATGTGTTGCACTGTCTGTCTCTGCTTTTGCTGTCACTGCAAACTCTGCAAATACTTGTATGCAGATGCCTTTTCTTCTGGAATGTCTTGATGCCTCCTCCTCCTTTGTTTCAGCTAGCTGTTAGATGACACCTTAAAGTGCAGGGGGCTTGTATCCTCTTTGGTTTCTTTATTACTGATCTTTATGTGGTTGGCATTGCCCATCTGCATGCTGCCATAAATATCTGTTCCTACATAGGGCTAGGAGGTACCCTGTGGCTGTGGGTTCCCCAGGTTAACTCAGGAGAGTCAAGTGCCCATAGCTTCTCTGCCCCTGCTTCTCTCCTGCGTTGTGTTCATTTGGTCTCATCCTAATGAAAGCAGGAGATTCCTAACATCAGGCCTATGTCTTCAACTTCCCACTCCTCTGTCCTTTCTTCAGCTGTTTAATGAAGTCACTGAAGCAGAGGTCACCCTGCAGAACAGCGGGAAGGTGGGATTCACCTATGTGGTGCTAAACCCCAGCACGGCCACTGCAGACAGCCCTCTACCTGGTGTGCCCCTGGTCATGCCCAGCACGGTGAGTATGGAGTAGCACAAGTGATTAACCCTGGCCCTTTGTCAGGCTGCCAAGGAGAAGGTTATAGGGGAAAAAAGGAAAAAAAAAAAACAAAACCCAAGGAAAAACCCACAAAAGTGGCCAGGAGAGACAGGGCTGTAAGACACTTCAAGCAAGTGTGGTCCTAATAGACTCCCTTAAGGGCCTTTGCTGGTGGGTGGCTCTGCTACCATTTAGCAACCACCGGCGGGAGGCACGAGTGCTTCGGTAGCATTCTGGACCCCAGCTGCTGAGCTCTCTGGTTGTGCAGACAAGGGAGCCAGACAGTGCAGGCTCTCCTGAGGGTCACTGTACCCAGGTTGTGTGGTCAGATGGGGTTTACTCCTTGTCCCTGCCCATAACAGATTCTGCCTGCCCCCTGCCAGCACTGCCCAGGTGAGACTTAAATACTCTCTTGCTTAGGCATGAAGCTCCTTTGCCAGAAATTGTAACAGCTCCTGTACCAGTCCCTCACTCCTCCAGCTTTGCTGCTCTGCAGCAGCTTTGTGGGGCAGTGAGGGGGGCCATGGAGGAGTGGGGCTGGAATAGGAAGGAGAGGAGTTTGCAGCAACCCAGCTTCTCAGTCCTGCATTGATGTCTTTGAGCTGAAGCAGTGTTCCTATCTTTGTGCCTTTTTGCAATGGGAAAAGGAAGCCAAATGACTTTCACATTTCCTAGTGCCTGTCTCCTACAAGGGATGACGCACTGATGCCCTCTTCCTGCGAGCTTCTGAAGACACAGCTCTGCTTGGACCTGTGCAGTTGGTTGCGGTAACAGCATCATTGGTGCTGGCAGCTTGGCAGGGCTCGCTTTCGCTGCAGCTGTGTTTTGTGCTGGACTAAAGGCTCAGGGGACAAAGTGGAAGGATCTGTCCCGCTCAGCAGCTTCTCCCTGCAGCACGGAGGGGAGCAGGGAGCCAAGGGTCCAGCACAGCATGCAGAGGGTGAGCTGAGAAGAGCTGCAGCTGTGTCCTGTCACCCAAAGCCATGTTGCTGTCTGCTTTTATTTGCTCTTGACCTGGCTGGCGTGAGCCCAGCCTGGGGCTCAGACAGCCCTTCTGGAAGCCCAGAGAGGTGCCCTTGCCGGCAACACCTTCTTCCCTGGATCTTGTCCTAGCCTGTGCTCCAGCACTTCCAGAGACGTATGTTTGCAGGTCACTGTGAGTCTGGATAGGTTCGTGCACCCTCGGTGTAACCACGCAGGCAGGAGATTTTTGTTTGCGGTCAGTAATAAGGGGTCAGGCCCCTCAACACCAGCCTGGGAACCACTGACATGCTGTGACAGGAGCTGGCTGGCACTGCTGAGAGCGTGGGCACTTCACTCACCGTCCATAGTGGCTGGCAAATGAGCTTTTATTTATTCAATCTGGCTCGTGCTCACAGAGAGTAAATGTTGTTAGCAGAAGAGCTGTGCTTATGCTGAGCAAAGGGCAGCCTGTGCTGTGGGAATGCATCCCTACAAACCTTCTGAAGGGCATACTGCATTCTGGTGTAGGAGACTTGAGCTTTTGGATACAAGAAAGCTAGAAGGTGATGTTGTCTGATCTTTCTTATCTTTGAGAACCTGCATTCTCTTCTCAGCATGTCTACTGTCTAAGCCATCCCCCCACCAAACCCTCTTTGTTTCCCTTCCCTCCCTCTTCTCCCACGCTCTGCAGGGTTACATTGGACCTGGCAAGGAGCAAGTGCTGAAAGTCTATTATCTGCCGGGAGTGCCTGGAGTCTTTTGCAGGGCTTTCCAGATCCAAGTGGGTCACCTGGAGCCAGAAGAGATCTCCCTGAAAGGAGAGGGGAGCTTTCCCAGGATCTACTTGGACCTTCCCAGGAATATCAAAGGTGAGCACTGCCTGTCTGCTCCCCAGGAAGGTCCCCTGTTTTTTCCCTGATGCCATATGCCCATAGGGCAACTCATGCCCACCTCCACCAAGCTTGAAGTTTTCAGGGCTGTCAGACCAACACTCAGCCCTCTCTTTGCTTCCTGAGTCTCTAGAGGCCCATGTGGGCTTTGCCGCAGAAACCATGCTGCAGAGTTTGCCAGCGTATCTATCTGTTGGTGTCCTGGACAGATGATGGCTAGACAGAAATGCTCAGGAAAGCTGTAATGCAGGCTGGCAGGGCTTTTGGCAGGGTTGGTTTTTCATCAAAATGCAGAGGATGAGATACTCCTATGTGGGGAGGAAGATGGGTGGGAGTGAACACCAGGATTCATAGAGGAAAAGCAACATCTACGTTCCAGGCACTGCTTGAGGAGTATGTTTCTGGGTGAGGCCAGCATCCGGGGAGAGGGGCTTCCCAGCTTAAATGGGATTGGCATTGTGCCCATGCTTGTATTTGTGGATGTTTTCTTTCTTTAGGAAACAAAAAATATGAGAAGATCTTCAAAGAGATGAAAGAAAAGATGGAAAAAGACAGCCAGAGAGATGAAGCAGTTATTCTGGGGGAGGCTGCGGCCGTGGAGCCACTCATGGACGACTCGGACACCATGGTGAGAATGGCTGCTGCCCTGTTTGGCACATGCCACCCTCCCGCTGTGTCACTTGGGGCCCTTGCACCCCGCAGCAGGCTTCCCAGTGCTCTGCTGGCACTTGGGACCTCCCTGCGCACACCTGGCCATGATCATGTGGTCAGCTCAGCGCTCCCTCAGGGGCTGCCCTCCTCTGGTAGTTGTCCCTCTGTAGATGCACCAGCTTCTTGACTACCCCAGGGAGAGATCCTGAAGGCCGTGCTCAAGTGATTGAATTTATGGTACTTTGAAGAAGATGCAGGTCACTGCTGAGGTGTTTATTGCTCACAACCCAAGCTCTGCCAGGTTTAGAGTCTAATAGCAGCAGCCTGACTGTGCCCTGGGATTGTGCTGTCAGTGTCCATCTCCAAGAGGCACCTGCTTTAGCGCAGTTCTCTTTTGGAGGGAGCTTTTGTCGAAGCTGCTTTGGCAGTGCCTAGGGGCAGACAAATACTTGGAGCCCTGGAAGGTTTCTGGCTTGTCTGTCTGTTTGTCTGGCCAGATCAGCTTTTATAACAGTGACTGGGCAGGTGAAGATGCTGGAGTTCATTTCCCATCAGATAAGGTCCTGGCTAGGAGAGCAGGAGTTGTCACAGATGCTGAGCAGCAAGACAGGAAGACCCCATCACGCCCTCTCAAGAAGAGCAGGGTGGGATCCTCTATCAGAGACAAGCCTGTCCCTTGGGAAGGACCTTTGCTAACCAGACACCATCTTTGCTTTCTTCAGTTTGACACTCGGCTGCAGATGCAGATGGAGCAGATGCTGATAGAGGAACATGCCCTGGAACAGCAGAAAGCCCTCGCCTCCAGTCTCCCAGAGGGTGCTGCCTTTGACCAGCTTGCTCGTCGGAGGCTACTCAAGTTAGTGGCGACTCCCATACCCTATCTCCAGGCACCCCAAGGGTAACACCCAGTGGTGCATCCCTGCTCCTGAGAGCTCCTTGTGTCTGCAGAGCTGGAAGTGGCTGGGGACTTCAGAAAGGGTCTGATCCTAATAGCTTTGATATGCTCCCTGTGAGCAGCTGAGTGTCCTCACCTCCATAGTACCACCCTGAGCTTTGGAGGTGCTCAAGTCCCCACAGATGATGGGTTCTGTTCTTAGAGCTGAGGGCATCCAGTGCAAACCATCAGGCCCATCCAGACAGCATGGACACCATCCCTGCTGACCATCTCTGAAAGAGGCAACTCAAAGCTGGCATCTTTTTTCCAACAAACAGATCAAGCTAAGCAAAAAGACCAAGGAGTTGCATAGGTATTAGTCTGACAAACCCTAAATCAGGTGGCTTGGATGCTGGTGGGACTGCAGGGCTTAGCTAGGTAACTTGGTCCTTCCTTTTGCTCCTTCATGATGAGGCATGGGCACTGTAGGCTCCAATTCAGGAAGAAGATGCTCTGCGAAACGGATTGTTTATGTGTTTTCCCGAGTAGGATTGCTCTGGAGAAGGACCTTCCCATGAATCTTGTAGGTGTTGGTTACTGCATTACCAGTGCTCCTTTGGGGACTGTCATGGTTTAACCCCAGCCAGCAACTAAGCACCATGCAGCCGCTCGCTCACTCCGCCACGTCCCCAGTGGGATGGGGGAGAGAATCAGAGGAGTAAGGGTGAGAAAACTCCTGGGTTGAGATAAGAACAGTTTAATAATGGAAATAAAGTAAAATAGTAATGATAATAATAACAATATAATAACAATAGTAATAATAATATACAAAGCAAGTGATGCACAATGCAATTGCTCACCACCCGCCGGCCGATACCCAGCCAGTTCCCGAGCAGCGATCGCTGCCCCCCAGCCAACTCCCCGCAACTTATATACTAAGCATGATGTCATATGGCATGGAATACCCCTTTGGTCAGTTTGGATCAACTCTCCTGGCTGTTTCTTGTGCATCTGGCAGAGCACGGGCAGCTGAAAAGTCCTTGACTAGCATAAGCAGTACTTAGGAACAACTAAAACATCAGTGTGTTATCAGCATTATTCTCGTCCTAAATCCAAAACATAGCACTATGCCAGCTACTAGAAAGAAAATTAACTCTATCCCAGCTGAAACCAGGACAGGGACAGATCTGGTTACAGCGCAGTGCAAACCAATTTTATGTTAAGGTCCCATTGGTAGCTAATAAAACCTAGGACCTACACTCCCCATGACTTACCAAAGACTTATTACCAGGTAGGTGGCCAGGCCTTGGGTTTCACTGGCTAGAGTTGAGTTTTCACGGCAGTGAATACAGAAATATCCACTTTATTTGCATCTTCCATCCACTTGGAAATGTAGCCAGGCCGTGGTTTAAAGGCTCTCCTTACTCCTTTCAGAGCTGAGCTGCCTGAGTACGTCCTGGACTTTGGCTACATCATTTTTGGTAACATCCACACGCACATCGTGAAGATCACCAACACCGGGCAGTTCCCTGTGTCCTTCCACGCTGATGGACGAGTCCTGTGTGACACAGGTAACCAGTGCTGGAGAGACTTCACATGAGCTTGAAGGAACTGTCTCTGACAGATTAGCTTAAGCCACTGAACACAGGGAGTTTTTCTGAGTGCTTGTTTGTATAGCTTTTTCCTCCTTAGTACCCTCTGCTCAGTGCTTTAGAGCCTGAGTTCTCCTGGCCAGCAGTGCCCAAAGACCTGGCCTGCCTGTGACTGCCCTAACACTTCATTGCAGGGGCCAGATGGGCTGATCACCTTGGTCACCTTTCAGCATCTTCTGCTCTTGCCTACCATGAGCATTATTGGAGTTTCTTTGTGCACTCTATAGGCTTGTGTTGCAAACAGATGAATGCTTTGTGGTTTGGAAGCACTTTGTTTAGGTTTCATAATGTCATAGCGCAAGTGAGGTCCTCTGTTGTATCGAAATAGGTTTCCAAAACAGGCCTTGAGGTAAGGCTTCAGTGCCATCAAACAGTGACTTGCTGTGTCTGAGGAGTGGTCAGGTGTCTCCTTTAAGTTGTTTTCCAGGGAACACCACAGCATGGGGGAATCACAGTTGCAGATTCTCCTTTGGAGAGGTCTGTGCATCCTTGCCTGGGGTGCCTAATGAAGGAATTGCTGGAGGTCCTCAACTGATACGTTTTCTTTTTACCATGTGGGTCTCAGATTCTGGCTGTAAAAACTCCTTCTCCTTGTGCAATGACGGGAGAAGGAATGGCAGGCTTCTCTGGAGAGGCAAAGGGGTCCTTCAGAGAGCTGCCAACCAGGGCACTTGTATGGCCTTAACATGCTTGTGACACATTTCATGTCACTTGAGTGTCTCAGCTGATGTATTTTCATCTATTCAAGGTTTCAGCGTGGAGCTGGACCGCGTGAAGCACCTGCCCTACTGTGAGACAGAGACGTTTGAAGTGCGCTTCGACCCACAAAGTGCCAACCTGCCACTGGGAGAGGTGGAAGTGCTCCTGCCCATCAAGGTACCGCATGGTCCCTCACCTCCCTGTGCCTGCACCACCTTTCAGGGAAGACGGCAGGTCAAGGACAGCAGCAGATGTCACTTGGGCTCTCAGCTCATTGCTCTGTCCTTCACTAGGTAGCAGGAGGCCCCACAGTTCATGTCCGCCTCCGTGCCAACGTGACTGTGCCATCCCTCTGCCTCTCCCGGGACAGACTGGAGTTCCCTGCTGTCCAGTGTGGGCAGTGCCAGGAAGAAACTGTCCAGCTCCACAATCATCTCCAGGTCCCCTGTAAATGGTTCATCACCATGAATGAGCCTGTCAAGAAGGTAAAGCACAGATGATGTGTAACATGTAACTTCATGGTTGGGTTTTCTTTGCCTCCCTTGCCTTTTCTGACCCTGTGGCTGCCTGAGCATTTGGGCTACAGCTCGTGTGAGGAAGCTTTTGAGGGTGCAGAGCAAGGCTGGTTCACCTGACCCTGTTCACTAGTTGATGCTTCATTTCTGTGCCAGCTTCACCCATTCCTCCTTCTCCAAGGACAGTGCCTCCCCATCTGCCTGCCCTGCCTGTATGTCTTCCCTCCAGTTCTAGGCCAGTGGTGGCCACAGCTGGTTTGGATGTGCATGCTCTCAGCACCATGACAGTATCTCAGAGCATTGCAGGAACAGAGGGTCTGTCCTCGCAGACCAAGACGACCTCACATGACTGGTTTCTGTGCTCAGGTGGACAAACATTTGTCAGCAAGCGTGCGTCGGAAGCTGCTCCAGGAGTTGAAGGCCAAGCCCTGTGTCTTCAAGGCGCTGCCCTCTGCTGGAGCCCTCACTCCAGGACAGCGGTGCAACGTGCAAGTCAGGTTTTTGCCCATGGAAGAGGTGAGATTGGTGGATGTTGCCCCCAGGAGGTCTGGCAGGGTGGTGTGGTAATGAGAGCCCAGTGCAGGGAGCAGGAGATGAGTTCTGCCTCCACATGGAGCTTTCTGCAAGCCCCATACCCAGTGTGCCTCAGTTTCCCCTGCAGCACACTCTTCTGAGAGGTGCTTTGAAATCCTGATGGGGAACTTGCACAGAGTGCATCAGTGCACCGTGATGTGGCTCCCACTCGGTGCATGGGGGGAAATCTGCCTGTTTCCCCTCATCTTCCCCTTTGCATGGGTGTATTTGCAGGCTGCAATGCCCTTGTGCAGAGCAGCTGGCACATTTGCAGGGGATAATCCTGGAAGGGCCGATCTAAGCTAATCCTGCTGCTGGTACCAGCAGACAAAACAGCCACCAGACACCTTCCTGGGCATGGCAGGACAGTCACCTGTAGTGGTGCGCTGCCAGTGGTCCCTGTGGCTCTGGCCCAGCTCGTCTGCACATTCCCAGGTAGTTCAGGAGTCAGTGTAAATGAGGGTGCATTCCCAAAGGCAGTTTGCATGTGGCCACCTGTTGTGGTTTAGCCCCAGCCAGCAACTAAGCACCACGCAGCCGCTCGCTCACTCCCCCTACCCCGATGGGATGGGGGAGAGAATCGGAGGAGTAAGAGTGAGAAACACTCCTGGGTTGAGATAAGAACAGTTTAATCATTGAAATAAAGTAAAATAGTAATGATAATAGTAACAGTATAATAATGATAATAATAATAATGATACACAAAGCAAGTGATGCACAATGCAATTGCTCACCACCCGCCGACCGATACCCAGACAGTTCCCGAGCAGCGATCGCTGCTCCCTGGCCACCCCCCCCCCAGTTTATATACTGAGCATGACGTCCTATGGTATGGAATAGCCCTTTGGTCAGTTTGGATCAACTATTCTGGCTGTGCCCCCTCCCAGTTTCTTGTGCGCCTGGCAGAGCATGGGAAGCTGAAAAAGTCCTTGACTAGCATAAGCAGTACTCAGCAACAACTAAAAACATCAGCATGTTATCAACATTCTTCTACTAAATCCAAAACACAGCACTATGCCTGCTGCTAGGAAGAAAATTAACTCTATCCCAGCCGAAACCAGGACACCACCTTAACTTGGAAACTGGCAGTGTGTAACAGTACAGACACAAGTGCTTCCATCCCTAGGAACGTGGTCCCAGGGGTGTTTTAATTGCTGGTAGAGATGTAACCATCTTGCCTCTGGCTTTGACCAGAGCCAAGCACTGAGCAGAGAGAAAGACCCTTATTTCTAGCCAGTGAGAGCTCATCTATGTCTTTCATATAGCTGATGTTTGCCTGATGCAGCAGTGCCAGGGCTGTGTCTGGGCAACATAACGCTGAAGAAGGAGGTGAAGCAGCCCCTGAGTCCTGTGGGAGCTGAGTCCACCCATGAGGACCTTTCTTATGAGCATTGCGCTCCCTCATGACTAGGTGAAAATATCTAATAGTCCATCTTAGATCCATCTGATACCCAACTATCCAGTTACACTTCATACCAGGATTCATCCCAATTACTCAGAGCCAGCATGCAGGTGCTGTAGCTCCTGCTATAAATTCATATCTGTTTTCTATTCACCTTAGAGGTACTGGTAACATCCCTGACTTTGGGGCAAGGGTTGAATTTGAGACCCTGTCACCTGAGACTTCATGGAGGAGCTTTCTGCACTTCTCTCTTTTTCAGAAGTCCTACAGAAGTGAGCTGAAGATTAATATTTGCCAGAGCAGCCAGCACCTCCAGCTGCAGGTCTCAGGGCATGGGCTGGAGCCACAGCTGGAGTTCAGCCCCCCATTGCTTGAGCTGGGACCGTTGCTGCCATACAGCCATGGGGTGCAGGGGACAGTGGTGGTGAAGAACCCATGTGAGTTCCCCATTGAGTTTTACTCACTGGAGTTTGACCAGCAGTACCTTGCTGAGGAGCAGGTGAGAGGGAAGGTCTGGTCCCCACATGCATGCTCCCATAGCTTCACAGTGCTCCAGCGTTCCCAGGGTTGTGCCAGGGAGATGGAGGCAGTCCCCAGGGAAAAGCCTAGTGGCATTTCAGGGTTAGCCAGCTTTCCTGGCAGGCTGTGGAGGGGCTTGGATAGTCCATGTTGGGAGGAAGGAATGAGGGAGAAGATAGGTTGGCTGGGGAGTCTGTTCATGTGAACAGGGTCAAGAAACACATCCTGTATATGGTTTCTCTTCCCTATGCGCACAGATCCTGCGGATGCTGAAGGACTATGATTGCCACAACACCTTATTGCTGCCTCCACGCGCCCCAGGTGAGAAGCTGCCCCCGGAGGTGCTGGAGTACTATCAGGACCAGAAGAGGCTGCAGGATGAGCAGGCAAAGTCCAAGACTGGGGAACCAGCAGGCCAGGACAACGGTGAGGGTTTGGCATTGGCTCTCCTGAGTGTGGACACAGCAGGGACTCCAGCCCACCTACCCTGAGCTCTTGATGACCTCATTCTCCATGGAAAGCCCATGCTTTTAGCAGCTGCTTCTTCACCAGCTTGGTGGAGGAATTCCAGGGTGAAAGTCTGTGGCTTGTAACATGCATCCTCTACCAGCCCTGAGTGCAGCCAAAGCAAGCTCATATCTGTCTACCATGGACTGGGGAAATAATCAGGACATCCCCTTGTCCCCCTTCTTCAGCCACTAGAACCAGGTCTAATATCACTAGCTATTTTATATTTGCTCCTTCCCAGCAACAAAAACACAAGCTCAAAATTCCCCTGAGGGCAGAGACAGCCTGGACAGGCTTCTCAGTGCCTTGGAAGTTTTCCTCCTTGGGAAATTTTCTGTCTTTTGCTTGTGGCTGTGCAAAGTGGCGAATGGCAAAGAGCAGATTGCCTGGTCATGTTCAGCCTCTTCCCTCCCCATGTCCTTCCTCCTCAGCAAACTTTGAAGATGTCCAGTCTCTGTCGGATCAAGGAGGAAAGCACTCTGGGATCGTTCACACCATCTCATCCCATAGCTCAGTCATTCCCTCCTCCATTTTTGATGAAAGTCAGTCCAACAAGGTGGACTCTAAATCTGAATGTGGAGAAGAAGAAGAGGAAGGTGCTGAGAAAAGACGCGGGATGGGTAATAACCCTATGCTCTTCATCTATTTTATGTCTGTTGTGGCAAAAGGGCCTCAGTGGAGGACTTCAGTGTCACCTCCATCACTTCACTGCAGCCTGGTGCCATCTTTGCTCCTGTAGGCCCTGAATCCACTCTTGCATATGAAGTCTGTAGGATCCTAAGAAGAGTCCGGGGCAGGGGCACATGAGAGGCTAGGGAGGTTTTCCCCAGCTTTGCCAAATGAGCACATTTGCTCCCAGGAGCAAATCCTGCTTCCAGGATAAGGATCGTGGTGTTCCCTTTTCTAGGCAGGGCAGCGCACTTTCTGTCCTATGTGACATTGCAAGCCAAGATGGCTTTTGGTGACCTTCTAAGGGCAAAGGTGGGAGCTCTTTGTAAATGCTGTTATGGTGAATTCAGAGCCCAGCCAGATCTCCTGGTGTAGTATTCCTTAAAGCATCCTGCTTTGACTGCCAAATGGAGCCTCTCCCTTGGGACTGTGTAAAATGCCCAATTCTGCATGTCCCTGACTTACTCAGCAGGACCTAGGACCAAACTCTCATGAGGACTGTGTTGACAGTTCATGGAAGGAGACTTGGCCCAGTCCTTTTAGGTATTGCTGGATGCTTGTTCTTTCCTCTTTCTGCCACCTCATTTACTGTAATCTAAACAGGAACCTTTACCAGCATCTAGGGCAGACCCTGATCTGCACAAGCCTAAAGGCAGGGCATGGGGAGACCCTGGGCATGATGTTGGCTTTGGCAGAGTTTCTTCTCCCAGGATCTGAGGGGATGGGGAGGATGATCAGGATCACAGGTAGGCAGGAGGCTGACTTTTATACATGGTTCTGCACAGCAAAGCATCGGCAAAGCACTGCCAGCAGCAAGGAGGCCGCAGGAGAACTGGACGACAGCCCTGTCTATAGGGCCATTGCCCGCCACCTTGGCATTGATATCTCTGCAGAAGGACGCGCAGCCCAAAAACGCAGAGGGATTGTCATCATCATCCACGGGGCACCCCTGACAGGTATGTGAGCCGCAGTCCTTGGCTGCAAGGAGGCAGGGAAAGGAGGAGAGACATATTCTGGTGGACCATAGTGCTTGGTTGATCAGTTGAAGCGAAGCGAGGTAAGCCACAGCTCTGCTGGTACATGAAACAGTCCCAAGCCTTCACCTAGCTGGTGCAAGTAGCATGGCTCATCTTGTGTCCATACAGCTAGGCTCTCATTCCCCCAAACAGAGTGGTCATGTCCCCATTGCCTTATGGAACCACTTTGCCTAGTGTCCATGTTGCCTTGTGGGAGCAGTGCCTAGCCCATACTAACCCCCAAACCATGCCCAGATGTTGTCTGAGACAGTGCTGACCAGCACAGGCTAGCAAACAGTCTGAATGGTGGAGGGACAGGGCTCAAAACCCAGGGCTGAGGTCACCACAAGGGACAAAGTCCTTAGCTGAACATGAGGTGATGATCCACCTAGCTCTAGAGGACAACACTTCTAACCATGCTCAAGCTGCCTCCCTCGTGGTTTCCTCTAAAGCGGCACTTTGCTTTCTGACTGTCCTTGAAAGGGCTTTCCAGAGCCTGTCCCTGAAAATGCCTCACATGCAAGTGTCACCAGGCAGTCTTCCTCTCTCTCAAGGCAAGACATCGGCAGCGGTCGCCCTGTCCAAATACTATGGTGCTGCCTGTTTGTCCATCGATGCTGTGGTGACAGAAGCCATCTCGGACAGGAGCAGCTTGGCAGGGCTCCGTGCCCGGGAGCTGTGCATCAGGGCTGCCATCGAACAGAGCCACAAAGAGATAGAGGATGCTGGTAAGGAGAAATGCTGAAACCAGAGCGGTGCTTCAGAAACCCACCGTGACCATCTGCTTCCGCCTGCTCCAGAGAAGTTTGTCAGCCCTTGGGTCTCTTAGGGAACATGGGTGCGGCATGTAGAAATGCAAAGCCATTTCATAAAGCATCTCGGTTATTAAAAAATCCTCTATTTTAAGGGCTCAGACAGGGGCATTTTTACTGCCCCTGGGCTTCTCGGCACATTTTCCTTTTCATAGCAGCAGTGAAGGACACCTGTATGTTTCTCAGAGTTTTCTGTGTTTCCTCAAAGCTGAATCCAGCTTGCTCCTCATGGCTATCAGGCAGAACTGCTGCCCACTTTAACAAGGAAAAAGACTTCTGAAGTGGCTCATTAGACACTAGACAACTGACTTTGAGTGTGGCTTCACAAACATGAGAGGAAGGGACGAATAACCTCCCAGGGGAGTTTCAGATGAGAGGGACACTGCAGATGAACTCTTTTCTCCAGAGATTTTCCCATACATGCTGTCAGGTCATGCAGCTTGTGCATGTTGTGCTGTTCTCCACCTGAAACCAGAGACTTTTAGGAAACTTTATTGGGCAGCTGGTGTCCCAAGCTCTGCAGGGTGGGGCCAGACCCTGGCTTTGATGGAGGAAGTTTTGTATTGCTCGTCTTTGAACCTCGTTGGGTTGGGAGCTGGTGGAGGGAAGAGGGGCCTGGGTCCTGGGTGGGGTTATCCCACATGGAGGATTTAGCTCCAGTAGAGATGGGTGATGCAGCGCGGGCAGGGCTGCATGTTACAGTCTCCATGTGAAAATGCAGGATGGGTGCAAGGTACGGAAACAATGGTCCTGGAGGACAAATCCTTGGCTTGATAGAGGAGCTACTGTGCAAACAGTGTCAACTGTGTGCATGTTTATTAGGAGGGACACAGGGCTGTGTGTCCTCTGGCTTTAAAATCCAGTATCAGATGGTGTGCTTTATCATGCTAATAAGAGAAGCAGGGAAGGAGCTGCTTCTGGAGAGCAGTGCTGCTAGTGCCTGGCAGGCTGGGGGACAAGTGCTGTGTCCCTACAAGGGCGCAGGGCTGTGCCTGTTGGTATGGAAGATGCCTGCTTGCTTCCCGCAGCGCCGGTCACCAGCCCTGCTGAGCCGTCTGTCCCCTCCGTAGGTCAAAACGCAGATGTATCCCTCAGCCTGCAGCTCAGCGCTGAGGCCAAACACAGCCCAGATGTGAGCCAGTCCAGCTCTGGGGACAAAGTCAGCCTGCAGTCCGTCAGTTCCCGAGGCTGGGCGAGTGCTGCAGCAGGCAAGAGGAAAATGGATGGCCACGCATCCCAGTCCCAGAAACAGCATGTAACGGATCTGACAGGCTCGCAGGTGAAGCATGATCTGCACTGGTTAATGCCTGGGACCTTTCTGTTGCCTTTGAGAAGTGAAGGGGCTTCTTACAGTGGAGGCTCTGTGTCACCCAGAGCCTGGTGCGGGGGTATATATTGCAGAGAGCCAGCTGAGCAGGCTGGCCGTGGCTCAGGGTGGGAACGAAAACCTGTGCTGTGGCAGAAAAACTCTACTGGGTCTTAACAGTTTGTTGGCAAAGTGCAGTCCTGGCTAACGTGGCTGCAGGCAGTGGGCAAAGCTGCGGGATGCTGCGCTGGGGGCTTGCAAGCTTGGGTCTCTGCTGCCCAGGGTTGTCCCATGGAGCTGCTGGCCTGCAGTTTTGGTCTAGTCTCCTGCTAGTGAGAAGCCCCAGCAGTTGGAATTTTTCAGGGGTTTCCAAAGTGGTTTATTTTTCTTGTGTTATTCAACATTGCAGGGCTCATCCAGTTCTCATCTCATCTCTCCACTCCCCTGCGTTCCTGCACAGCAATGGCTGAGCATCAGTGGCAGCACAGTGGGAGAGCTGGGCTTTATGAGCTGCGTTCTGCCTGAGGACTTGCTGGTGGCCATCCTCTCTGAAAGGCTGCAGGTATGCGGGGAGGGGGCAAATGATACATTGCTGCTACAGAGAGACAGGCACCGAGGTGCAATTCGGAGAGGAGGAGGTCTATATCTGCTGTTGGAGGAGTCCCGGGCTGCATGCATGCATCATTGGATGAAGCTGCAGATGCCCTAAGTTGGCAGAGCACGGGGAAAGATCAGAGCTTGTCTGAGCTGATGCACTTGGAACAACGATGGCTGGTGTCCTTTGACATTTGGGTTTACTGCCTAGCTGAGAGCCCATTGCGTATGATAGCGGACTTTCTCTTCCTTTTCAACTTTATTCGCAGTTGAGTGATTGCTACAAGGGAGTGGTGTTTGATGGCCTGGAGAGCCTCTTCGCACGCAACACGGCGTCTGCTCTCCTCTGCCTGCTCAAAGCTGTCAGAAATCGGCCTTATATCTATTTTGTGAACCTGTTCCAGGATTATGATTCCTTGAAAGCCAGGGAGACAGCTGCAAAGGAGCAGGAAGGTAAGACTCTTCATCTCTGTACCTCTGAAATCTCTCTCAAGTCCTTAACCTTATCCATGTGTATCTGTGTTACCAGCAGAGCTTGTAAGAAATGTTTTTATTAATCCTTCCACCTTCTGCCTCAGTGTAGCCAGCACTCAGCTCACAGTTGCTTAAAATACAGCAGAGCCAAGGCTGTAAGACTTACCTTAGTCTCTTAACATTAAAGCTTGGGCACAAGTGCAAGCTGTTGTGGCTCAATAACTAACCACTGGCCAGCTGTCCACAATGCTGGTGCACGTGAGCCAGGCAAGGCATGGGAACTTGCTGACCGGCAATAGTTTGGGGGATTGTCTGAATTTTGGAGCAGGGATATGAGCTCCCCAGTATCTCCTAGCAGTATGGTAGGCTAGGTTGGGACAGAGCTGTGAATCCTTGCAGCTCACCCAGAACAGCAGGCTCCGCTTGCAGTCGCTAATGGTTTTCTCCTCTGGTCTGTGCTGAAGGACGGGAGCAGGAAGAAGCTGCCAGGAGGGAGGAAGCACATCTCTGGGAGATGGATGAGGACAAGTATGATGCCCTCACTGAGGAGCAGAAAACTCGTTTTAATAACAATATACGACAAGTCCAGCGTGAGAGGAAGAAGAGGTCTGTAAGCCTTCCATGAGTGACTCCCCAGGGTAGTGTCCCTGAATGGTTTTCCTGCTCTGGAGACCTTGGTTGAGCTCAGAGGGGTTACAGAGCAAAGGCCAAAAGTGTCTATTAAAAGCGGCACAAGGATAGCCAGTTCCACCTCCCTGTTCCCAACAGAGGAAGGACCTTCCTCCGGTGAGATGAGAACATCTTCTCATTTTAGCGGTGAGCCCTCCAGCTTAGATGCTGGCAGCAGGGAGCTGGGCTCTGTGCTTGCCTTGCCACTGTGCTTATAAGTGTCTCTAAGTTAATTATGTTGATTCTCATCTTCTTCATCCCCCTTCTTCACCACACCAGAGGGGTTGTGGTGTGGGTTGGTGTGAGGCGCAGCTGCGCTGGCTTGGTTTAGATACCAGTCCTGCCATAGGTGAAGTCCTTGCAATGCTGATCTCCCAAGGTTTGCCCTTACTGAGTGACCACAGCCATAAAAGCTGGTGTCTCTTAGGCTCACCTTCAGCTGCAGCAGCAGGTGAGCCTGGGAGAAGCTCTGATCCAGCAGCAGCTGTGTTCAGGAGGATGCATAGGATAAGTGTAAGCCTGTATTAATCTCCGCCTGATACTTGGGGAGGGACTTGCTTAAAGCAAGCATGTTTCAGCCCTTCTTTCAGCCCTGGCTGGAAGGTTGCTAGGAAGAGGTTGCTAGGGCTGCTTCAAATTGTGATTTCCGGGACAGGCAGCACAAGTTTCCCATGGTCATGGCAGGTTTCCAGGAGGAAACCTGGCTGTTCAGAGCCTGTTTTGCAGGAGGTGAGTTACTGCAGCCTTTGCTTTCTGATTGATAGATTATTCTCACTAAGGAGCAGGCTATGCCCAGGGTGAACAAGGGCTGGATAAGCCAAGTAAGTATTGGTGCGGGGATGGGTATGTGTTAGTGATTTGCGAGCTGGTTTACACTGGGAAATCAAGAGAGGGCTTCAGGCATCAGTGCGGAGAGATGATGAATCAGTCTTTGGCAGTGTGCTGGAGGTGTCCAGGTGGACCTTATTGGAGAAGCAGCCCAATTTAAACCTTATGACAGCAAAACCTAGACTTGGCTGGCCCTGGAGGTCTCCTCCCACCTTTCCTCAGTTTGGATGTTCCCAGCCTCCCCAGGTTGAGGGAAGACCATGGAGATGGCTTAACAGTTCTACCTGGCCTCAGGGTCAATGAATGAAGTGCAGGACCAGCTGGGATTGCAGCAAGCCCAGATTTCTGGTGGTGACTCTCAGGGATGTTTTCTGTTTGGCTTGCTGAAGGGAGATGGAGCAGCTGGCTCGAGAGCTTGAGGAAAAGCACCAGCAGGAGCTAGAACGGTTAAAGGAGGAGGAAGAGCTGAAGAAGAAGTCTAAGCGGGGGAAAAAAGAGCTTGGAAAAGACAAAGATAATGCTTCATGGAAAAAAAGCCAGCCTGGAGTCAGGCAGGTGGGTAGTTGTGTTTATAGAGATGAGTAAAAGCCCTGGGGGCCTTCCTGCTGAGTTGTACCATTCCCCAAGAAGCCGGCAGCCGTGCACAGTGCTGGGGATGAGTACGTGGCCATGAGTAACATGTGGGGCTGTGCTGGGAAACAGCAGCTGATGTTGGATCATGCTGCTGCTTCACTGGAGTTGTTTTCCCATGGGTTTGTAGGAGAGCTACTCCTCTAGGATCATGCTGCCTTTGAGTCATGGCTTCACTAACTCCGTACATTCACTGTGAAGCCCTAGGTAGTTTAGTTCAGCATTTCTCCCCACTCTGCATGTGGCTTACACCTCTGAGCCATGATCCATATGGGCTGTGGTGTCTTTTCCTACATGTCTGGCAGGAGGTACCCCCAGGCCTGAGGTATTCATTAGCAACCAGACTTCCCAAAGAGTCAGCCAGCCACAGGGATGCTCAGCACACCAGAAATGAGCCCAGAGGACTGTAGAGGAGTAAGGAGGTGTCTTAATGTCCTGTTTGGTTTGGGAAGCTGTTCTGTTTCTCAGCTCATTTGCAGGACTACACATCAGTCTGACACCAGGGAATTTTGTTTCAGTTGAGCTAAACGGGGTACCAGTTCCATACTGAACTGGGATTTGTAGAGCACCTAGCACAGGTCTTGAATGAGGCTTGGGGTGCTATTGCAAAGATCTTCACTGTCCTACAGCATTTGAGTCGATGCTTTGAAATGCTCACTGCCTTTTCCCCTGCTCCTCCTGCCCAGAATACGAACACATCCACCAGCAACACCAATGCATCCACCAGCAACCGTTCGGATGTCACCGAAGGGGTAGACAAGAAGGGATCTCTAAAGGAGCACCAGGACTCTGTTGCAGGTGATAAGGAAGATAAGAAAAAGCGGAGCAAGGTTCCCCTGATGGATGTCTGCCCGGCAGTGGTTGTGCAACCCACAGACCCAGAACAGGGGGAAACCAAAAATGAGGCTCTAAGTGACAGCGAGAAGAACTTGGTGCTGAGGTTTAAGATCTATGAGGCATCGCAGAAGGATGTCACGCATATTTTGTCATCCTGGGACAGGGTTCAGGGTATCCTGCTGTCCCCTCTGAACCAAGAGGAGGTGCGGCACCAAGCAGAAGACCAGCGCCAGCATTTACCCAGTCGCAGGAGCCGGAAAGACAGAGAGAAGGAGCGTCATGAGAGGCTGGAGAAGGAGCGTGTGGAGAAAGAGCGGCTGGAAAAACTGAAGGCTCTTGAGGACTCCAAGTTCTCTCGGCTGGAAGGGGAAAGTGCAGAGGAAGGGTCAGCCAGTGGCCAGCATGTTGGGGTGCCCTGCTTGGACATCCAGGTGCTGAGCTCAGAAGATGTGACTAGGAAGATCCTGGAGAGCAGCAAGCTGCCAGCAGCAGAGCAGGTAAAGCCATGCGAGGCTCAGATGCTGAGCCTGCCATGGTCTGGGCCCTGGTGTGTTGTGTCCCACCAGGTGACAACAGCACAAAGCCTTGTCCAGGCCACTGATGATGTTCCACAATAGCTCTGCAGCAGCCACGTGGCTGGGGAGGTTCTCAGCATCCCTCAGATGGGTGGAAAGAGGGAGTGCTCTCTGTTCAAGCATCCTGTCTGTTCAGAGAGTTTCCCAGTCTGGAAATCATTAAAAATGGTCCCAGGATAGGCAGCTCATGGTCATGGTTTTGTTCAGCTGAGTCACTCAAGGGAAAGGTTTCTCTGTGGGTCCTACTTGTAGGTCCTGGCACTACTCTGGAGGCTGCCCACCCCACTGGGCATAAAATAAGCACTGTACTCCATATAAATAAAAAAAAAAAAAACATTGTCAAAAGCTCAGTGCCTTTAAGGAAGGAGTGTGAGGATAAACAGGGTTTTCTCTTATGCTTTAGATCCTGGATGGCCTGGGACTGGGTCCCTCAGGGCCTCCCATTCCCCCTACTGCTTTATACTCCGTGATCCGCTACCCGGAGAAGCGGATGGCCCCTGCAGCAGGAGAAGCCCTCAAGCACTTCATCTTTGTTGTGCCAGAAAGTGCCACTGCGGAAGATGAAAAGAAGGATATCGAAAGTCCTGTGGAAGCCCCCGTTGTGCCTGCAGTGAAGGTGCCAGGGCAGGGACCAGGCTGGATGGGGTCGTGGAGTGGGTGGGATGGAAAAGGATCACTGTGGAAGGGCAGTGAAGACATGATGGCGTCCTGTGTCTGCAGGCATCTCTTTTGTCTGTCCAAAAGAGACAGCTTTACTTGAGACATAGGGCAGTTCTGTAAGACGAGAGAAGAAAGATCACTTAAATGCCTCAACTTCCCTTGAAGAGAGGGTCCTGGGCAAGAGGGGGTTCTGGACGTGGAGAGGTGTCATAGGCAAAACAAAGTCTAATACGGAAGACCAAGTCCCTGGTGGGCAGATATGAAACCAGTAGATGCTGGTTACTTATTTATTTTCTCTCCTGTTTGTTAACAGACCTACAGCTTGCTTTCCAGGATGGGGATGTCTCAGGCAGGGCTCACTTCTCTCTCCCTTTTCTCTCTCCTCCTTGGTGCGAAGATGTCAGAGCAGCAGGTCACCCCAACCAGGGGCCGGTCGAGGAAGGAGAAAGCCGCGGGCAGCCGGGAGGCTGTGAGGGAGAAGCGGAGCTCCGGACGTGGCAGGAGAGGTCTCCAGGGGCCAGGCACAGGAGCACCCACACATCTCCCCAGGGTGGACCAAAGTGGTGCGGACACAGTCCCATCCCCAGGGAGATCTGTCAGGTGAGCTGTGAGGGAGGAGGTGATCCCTCTACTTCATGGCGCTCTCACCAAACGAGGTCCATCATCCCCAGCTCTGCAGGGACCCTCTGCTGGCACCTCTGTGGGATGGCAAGTCCACGACCCTCCTCCTTGTCTCATTTGCTCGTTAGCAATGTCTGAAGCCTCCTCTTTAATTGCCAGGCTGAGCAGCTGCCGGTGGATTGTGCCTGCCCACGGTGAGGTGGAACTGAAGGTCCACTTCAGCTCCACGGTGCTGGGCCAGTTTGATCAGACGCTGCATTTTGAGGTCCTGGGGACAAACCGTCTGTACCAGCTGCATTGCAGGGGCACCTGCCTGTATCCCACCATCAGCCAGGACCCACGGTAAGACTGGCCTGTGGGAGCCTCCCACACAGCCTCTCCTTAAACTCAGAGCCAGGGCTGTCCGTTGTTTACCCCTGTGACCTTCTGACTTGGGCAGAGCATGCTGCCTGAGCAGCTCAGCATCTTTTCCCATGCTTGGAGCTGGGAACCAGTGCTGGTACCTTAGCCACCAATAACAGTTATGGCTTTCTGACCAGGTTTTCTACTTAGAGCATCTCACAGCTCCTCATTCCCTGTTTTCTCTCCCCAGGCTGGTGTTTCCTCACTGGAGGAAGAGCAAGGCGGATGATGACATCATCTTCAAGCAGTATGTCATGAACACAGGTGTATTCCACTTTGGACCACTGTTGTGTGGGAAGTCAAGAGACTGGTACGTGCTCCCTGCCCTGAGTGGAGCATCCTGATGCGCTGCCTGCTCAGAGTGAGATGTTGGGATGGGGTCTCCAGGGCCTTGTGCTTTCACGGAGACACTTGAAGACATGCTGTCCCAGTGGCACAATTCTGGGCAGGCCCAGTCAGAGACCTGGGAGATACATGGGGTCGAAGGGCCACGGATGTGTGAACTTGAGCAGATAACAGGCACATGAATCTTGGAGGAGCTGGGGAGAGATGGACATGATCTTCCTACCCAGTGGGTGCCTTAGTGGCTAAAGCCACATGCTGCTTCCACCCTGAAGGTGACTTGGGGCAACTTCTGTCCCACCTCCACATCTCAGCTTCACCACCTATGAAATGAACTTCATGGTGCTTTGAGCTCTACAGGTAGATTGAATGAGCAATTATTCTGCTGATGGTTTTGTAAACCATTCATTAATCTGTAATATTAGTAAGACTTTATGATTTGACCTGCCAATGTGTGTGTTGGCGGGGGAACCTGCAGAGGAATAAAAATGGGATTTACATTTTCCTGACCCTCACTGCTGGATAAAGTCTACCTAAAAAAAGTTGTCATTGTAGCTGCTGCCATATTTCTATTTTTAACATTGCTTTTTTTTTTTTTTTTTTTTTTTATATTAGAAATTAAGCTTTTGTCTTCATGGGAGCTCTGGAGAGCTGGTGGTATTTTGACAACCCAAGGAAATTAAATCAAAACAGTTTAAAAAACAAGAGGATCTTTAGCCAGGCTGATGAATGGTCTCTAGTTTCTATTTGCTTTTTAGCCCTTTAACTCCAAATTCTGTTCCACACCTGAGAGAAGGGACATTTGCTAAATTTAGCATTCCTCTTGGGAATTAATTTTTTCTATTTCCTTCCCTGAGACTTGGAGCTAACCTGTGAAATACAAGGTAATCTCATGACTTTTTTGAAAGAGGTAAGCTAAACTATTTTTAAAACCTCTTTTCAAAAGCAATTCTTTATACCCTGCAAGGAAGGAAACCGAACAAAGAAGGGGGAAGAACCCATGTGCCTGGTGTACTTTTATTTTTCCAGGTGCCTTTGAATTTATATTTTGTAAAACACCCTTTATTTAAGTGACCTGTGCATCATCACACTTCTGGGATGTCTGCACCAGGTATAGGGGCAGACATCAAAGTAATGCAAGGATGAACACACATACCATGTAACGTGCCCCTGAAAGTGATCCTTTTTCTTAGCCTGCTTGTTAGACTGTGGTCTTCCAGTGCAGCCTCCTGCTGCCAGGGCACAGTGCTTTCCTCGATGTGTGATAATCAGTCCTGGGGTCTCCTGTGCAGCCTTTTCCCCTTTTGTGGACAGGTACAAGGCACTGCACTATCCCAGCAACTGTGAGAAGATAACCATCCTCAATGTGACCCCCTTGGAAGCAAAGGTGAATTTCTTCTTTGAGCACGATCACAAAGCGGACACGTTCCTTTTAGACCCTCCCAGCATGAGGCTGAAACCTAATGAGAAGCAGGTAGGAGACTAGCAGGTAGGGCAGGCACTGGTAGAAGTGCCTAGGAGCCGATCCTCTTGCTCACTGAATGCTCTTCTGTATTTCTTTTTGTGGGGATGGCGCTAGGAGCTGAGCATTTGGGCATACCCCACTTCAGCTGGCCTTGTGGAAGACAACCTCATCTGCTGCATTCAGGAGAACCCAGAGCCAGTGGTCTTCCGCCTCTGCTGCCAGGGGGTGCAGGTGGAGCTGGGGGTCAGCCCCAAGCAGGTGCATTTCGACAAGCTGCTTCTGCACAGGTCAGTCATCCAACAGCCCCTCTCCCGGGGACGAGAGCTGTCAGCTTCAGCTTCTCTTGCTGACTGTGTGACCACTCAGATTGGAGCTGGGCAAGCATCCCTCTTTCTCCCAGCAATTCCCAGTCTCTTGCTCACAGTTCCTCACTGGCTTCAGTCTCCTATAACAGCCACGAGCTCCATAGCCCCCCAGCAATGCTGCGTGATGGGCATCTTGATGCGTTTGTATCTTGCCTGCTGGTTCAGAGAGCAGTCCAGTTGCTCCTCCTTATCTCCCTTCTTTTGGATACACTTCTAACACCAAGCTCTCCCTCAAGGACCTCACCTCTCAAGCTTGTGACATAGAGAAGACATTTAACTATGGTTTCATATGCATGGATAGGGCTGCTGCAAGTTGCATTCAGTTGCAAGACTAGCATGACCATCAAGCAACTGGTGCTGAGTGTCTTCCTGTCTCTGCAGGAGGGACAGCAAGACCCTGGTCCTGAGAAACAGCACCCCACTGCCCATGGCCTGGCGGCTCAGTGGGCTGGAAAACCTCGGCGAGGACTTCTCTGTGTCGCAAGACAGGGGCACCGTTGGTCCCCGCACAGAGTTTGGCGTGCATCTCTATTTCAAGGCCACAAAAGCTCTAAACATTAAGAAGACAATCCGACTAGAGGTGAGGGGGACTGTGCCCTCCCTGGCAGAGAAGGGCAGAGTGATCAACCCTGTGCTCTTAGGGATGGAGTCTGTGCTTGAAAGGATACTCTGCAAAGAAGGGCAAAAGGATGAGCCTCCATGAGATTTCTTTCTACTTGCGTTGCTGGGGGGGAAGGCCCTTAGCAGCAAGGGACTCTCACTGAAGGATGTTTTAGAAACTAAGTGACTGCTAGGGTGCTCTTGTAGCTGAGCTTCATCAGGCAAGTATATTGTGAAGTCAGGAAGAGATGTGCCTAACAGATGTAAGGGTGCTATGACCCCTACTTCTGCTGCCTCAGACTGGGTTCAACAAAACATGCGGTGCATCCCTGAGCATCCACGTCACCCCAGATAACCAGCCACTGCCTCTGCAGGGCTTACGCCTGGGTTATGAGGCTGCGTCCTGAGTCCATATTACAACCACCTTGCTGCTGTGCATGGTTGAATGCTGCTCTTTGGTTGTCCAGACTTCAGTGTGCTCCCTGCACCCATCCTGGAGTCCATCTGGGGCTCTTAACATAGAGCAACAAACTCCCACGCTGGGATTTTGTTCCCCATGGTTCAGGGGGGCTGCATTTCAGTGAGGATGCTAGGTGATTGAAGAGAAGAGGGTTGATTGTCAGTGCCGCCTGCTTTGGGACACCTCACACTTCTTGTGGTTGTTTTTACATCACTGTGCCTCCCAGGGTGCTTTAGCAGCAGCATTCCCTGCTGTAGGAGTGCAGAGTTGGGCTGACAGGGTTTCTTACTGCAGCAGAATCCCACTGGGTCAGCCCTTGAGATGAACAGGTTAGGAAAGCTTGGGAGTCCGCAAATGCTTGTCAAGTAGGGGAGGCCATGGTGGAAGCAGCCGGCAGAGACAAGGGCTCATATGTTGTCTACAAAAAGAATTTAGGAGAATGCTCTAAGCAGTGTTTGTTTCCTGCTGGCTCAGGTTTCAGATGCAGAAAATGTCCTGGGGATTGTTCAGATTGAAAATATCCAAATCCTTGCGGAGGCCTATGATGTTGCTCTGAGCATCAGCATTTCTAAAGGTCAGTGGATGGCCCCAAAACAAAGTAGTCTGGGTGCATTGCATTGCCTTGGCAGGTGGGCAACCAAAGCACTTGGGACAGGATGGGGTAACATGCAAGTGTGGCACGGATACATAAAGCACATATGCTGCAAGCTGCGTGGAGTGCAGCACTGTGAGGGCGCAGACAGCCTTGAGTCTCTCACCTGTGAACTTTGAAGTGTGCAACTTCATGTGCAGATTGATTTGGGGGCTTTGAAACAACAGTGATGTGAACAAGCAGTTAGCAACTCCTGAAGGCTCAGCACAGCACATAAAGTTGTTGGATCTGTGCTTGGAAGCAAGGAGATGGAAACTGGGCTCCTTAGCTGCTAAACCCTGCAGATATTCTCTGAGTAAGAAGAGAAATGGCAGTGAAGTTAGCTAGAGAAAACTTCCAAGAACAGAAACTTGCTGAGAAGGGTTTTGTGCCACCTGAGAACTCCAAATATGTATCTTGTCACTTGGTGTAGTCTGCAGCAGCTCACAAATGTTCACCATTTCTTACCTCACTCTGTGGGTTTTCTGCAGGTACAGATGGCAGCGTGGATTTTGGAATCCTTAAGGTCCTGGATGATGCGAAGCAAGTGCTGACTCTGAAGAACAAAGGGAAGTACGAGATTGCGTACAGGTGGGTCCAACTGCCTGGTCTGTGAATGCACGGTGCCACCATCTGCCCAGGCCTGCATTCTCCTTCTGTCCATGGCTAGAACCTGTTCCCATGCTGGCTACCTCATGGTCCAGGTAAATACAAAACCTGTGCTCTCTAATCTCAGATATTTTAATAGAGAATCCAGCTGTACACCAGCAGTTCCTCACAGCTCAGCAGGAACCAGAAGGAGGGATCCTGAAATTTAAGCCACTCACTGCTGAGATTCATTTTCTTCCTTTGAGGGTCAGCTCATTTCTCTTTATGAGACTCTTTTAAAGAAGGAATGAAAAAAATCGGTGTCGAGGTTAGCTTGCAACACTCGTGATTGTCAAGATCTGGGATTCCCAAAGCAGGGCTGGACTCTTACCCTTTTATTTTTTTTATGGTCCTATGCAAAGTCTTGGCTGTGCTGGTGGCACTTGTACTTTTAACTGCAAAGGTCTTTGTTCCTTCCCTTTCTCCTCAGTTTCAAGCTGGAAACTGCAGATACCAATGTACCTGACTTGGCATCCCACTTCACTGTCCAGCCACAGAAGGGTGTGTTGACTGTCTCCGAGCGCCCTGTGCAGGTCCAGCTGCTGTTCCACCCCAAGATGGAAATGAATATTGAGGACAAACCCATCCTGCACTGCCAGGTGAGCTGCCTGGGCCAGGCGGTGTTAGCGCACCATGTCTTGGGAGTGTAAGCAGGACATGAGTCTTCTGGAAGGAAGGCTTTAGCTGGGGAATCCCCTCTCATACATATGTAACAAAGTCTTTCAGAAACCATTTGTGATGCTTCCTAAGTGGAACTGAAAATCTGGCTCTGGAGAAGGTGTTTAAACAGGGAGGGTGAGCCGATGGGGACCTGGGATAGGGTCAAGGAACAGAGATAGAGACTGGCCTCTTTGCTGTATTTACCAACCCCTCCTCCGGTTGCAGGTGATTGAGCCCAGCATCTGTGAAGGAGGTGAGACCATTGCCATCATCCCAGTGAGGGTGTCAGCGAAAGCTGTGTTCAGCAAGTACGGCATTTACCCTGCCTCGCTAATCAACTTCGGTGCCATGATGAATGGCACCAGGAAAACCTGCACCTTCACGCTGGAGAACAAAGGCATCCTCGACTTTAAATTCCTCATCTACCGAGCAGACCAGGATGTACCTGTGTTGCCAAGGAAAAGGTGAGAGAAGACCTGCACCACCCTTCCTGACTGAGGAGGCACCACAGCATGGCTGGTCTGTGACAGATTACCGTCCATTTGCGTCACTGGCTTGTGAACAGGGAGCAGAAAAATGCCTCAGTACCCCCATGTGTAGGACAAAGCTGGTGATAAAGATAATCTGTAGTCCATAATCTACAGCAATAGGTGCTGCAGGCAGCCCTCCAGGAGCCATCAGGAGCAGGAAGGCTTTCCTCCGTGGGGAGGAAGGCCAGCTTTGGCCTCAGAGAAAGGTAGGGGGAGCTCAACATGATGGATGTTTTCTGCTTTCTCCTCTTAGTGCACATCAAATGAAATCTGCCCGCTCACATGAGAGTGAAAACTTAAGCAAAATTACTCCCTCAGTGAAGCAAAGCAAGCACTCACTGCAAAAGGATGCAAACATCTTCATGCAGGTAGGTGGCTCCTGCTCCCCAACACATGCCGCTGCAGGTGGTGTAGGAGGATGCTGCTGTGCCCAGGCTGGGGGTTCATCTCCATGGGATGGGACGTGGTCTGCATGATGGAGGTCCATCATCTCCCAGCTACAAGCAGAGGCAGGAGCTGCTCGGTCCCACTGACAGTCCCGTGCTCTGGCTCAGACCTGGAGTTGTGGGGTCAAGAGAGGGGAGCAGGTCCTGTGTTTGGTAGCTGCTAGCCGAAAGAGATCTCTGAATACCAAAGATGGAGAACATCCCTGTTTGAACTCCTAGTCCATTGATATAAGATGACCTTGCTTTTTCTTCTTCCCAGCCCCCTCTCTCCTCTCCTCTCCCATCATATCTCACAGTTGATTCTGCTCTTCTGTTTTCTCCCTGGAGGTTGAAGGATCCCAGCTACCACCTTCACCCTTTACACCCAAACTCCTTTCTCTATGCCACGCAGGACAAGCCTACACTTCCTCCCAGCTTGTTCATGTCATCCTGGGGCTGCCTTTGGGCCAAGGAGTCATCCCTCCCTGCCCTGGGACTGGGGGCTTGGGCCTGGCTGGAGGCCAAGGAGTGGTATACTCCTTGCTGGGGATGCTCAAGGTAAGGCTGTTAGACATCAGCCTCTCCTGGGACTCTTTCTGCAGGCTCGCTTCACTCTAGGCATGTTCACGGTGTACCCTGGCTTTGGCTCCATCCCTCCTGGGGGCCAGCAGATGATCACGGTGGATTGCTACGCAGAGCCAGTGGGAACATGCAAGGAGTACCTGTCCATCGATGTCAGTGACAGAGACCCCAAGGACAATCCCCTTGGCATCCCCTATACCCTGTTTGCTGAGTCCTGCCTCCCAGGTATGCCCTGTCCACAGGTTCCCACAGCCAGACCTCCTGTTGATCAGCACCCAGACTTGCTGCTGGGACAGAGAGACACCCTGACCCTAAAGGACTGTCTTAAAATCTTCAGAGGTTCCAGTCCTTTTCAAGTCCACCAGTGGGGAGAGGCTGGGAGGGAGGCATGGAGGGACAAAAGAAAAACAATACCCTTTAAGACTGAGGGTGACTGAGCTCCGTCCTCACAGCCAACTCCCCCACCCAGGTTGGGTTTTGCAGTGACCTGGGCAGGAAGGGCTTATCAAGCCTTTTGAGAGGCCAACAGAGTCCATATAAATTCAGCAGGAAGGCTTCTCCATCCTCAGCCCTTCCTCTTGTCTGTTCACAGCGTTTGTGGTTGACGACATAGAGTCCATCTTTGAGGAGCATCGAATCTGCAGCAACATCAGTCTCTGCCAGATCCTACAGACAGTGCAAGACAAGGGTGTGTTCATCACAGATGAGAACAAGTTCATCTTCACCAATGTTCTGGTTGGGCACCGGGCCACAGCTCGCTTCAAGATCCGCAATGTGGGCAAAGTTCCCTGTGACGTGGTCCTCTCCATCAAACCCATCCCTGGTAAGGTAAGAACAAAAGGCCAAGGTGACTGTTGCTCTTTAAAGGCTGTGTGGTAACCTGCTGTGTTTTCCAGATTCATTGCTTCATCTTGCTTGGACTAGTCCAGCTCAGTGCAGGTCAAACTACAGGGGAGAACAGTAATGCCAGGGTGACAGTTAGGTTGAATTCAGCATGTCTCAAGCAAGGATTTGGCTCGCTTCTCTGGGTCTTTGGTGGGACACCTGAACCCTTCCAAATATCTCTTGGAAGCACACTCAGAAGGGGGCTTTTACTGGACTAATGTGCCAGGGCTCAAAGCAGACCATTTCCTCAGGCTCCCTGGTCTTTTGCTTCTCTTTAAAGGCCAGTTCTAGATTATTTGCAGGGTTTTCCATGCAGTCCCTACCTCCCATGTACGCTGGGGTGGCTACCCAGTGCTCAGAGCAAGCTTTTGCACTCCTGGGCTTTATGACAGCTCCCTCTGCAAGGTCAGCACCATTTTGGAGTCACCCCATGAGATGGAAGGAGCCTGTCCAGCGAAGCAGGAATGAAAATGCTGCCTGGGGCTGTTCCCCATGATGCATATATGAAGAAGACTGCATCATATTGAAGGATGTTTTCTCCTAACACCACTTTGTGGGTTTCCCCAAGCTTCACAGCCGCATTAGCGATGTTTTCGAGGTGGATCCCATTCGGATGTATGTGCCCAGCTGCTCCCACACCTTTGCTACAGTGACCTTCACTCCACAAACAATGCAGAACTACCAGTGCACTTTTGAGGCTTCCCTTGATGTCCAGGCAAGGTAACTCACCCTGTGAAATCTTGGCAGGGGGACCTTTCTGATAGCTGCCTCTCTTCTGGGAGGATGTAGGCCTCTTGTTAACCCTAATGCTTTCAGTAGCCTTAGGTAGAGTACTTAGCATTATATAATATAGGAGCATTAAGTGAAATATAGCATTATATAATGTAGGAGGCAGAGCAGAAAAATAAGTCATAGTTTAGCCTATATGAGTAACTATGAGGACAGTGCAACATTAGGTAGCCAACTGGAAGTTACTGAATCAGAAAGAAATGGAGATGTGCAACAGCTGAGCTGGGGCTTTCCAAGGACAAAGGTTTAGATGAAGAGGTTTCTGTGCCAGCAAGTCAGCATGCGTTATTTCCTCCTTGTTTATGTTAAAATGAGATGATCCTATGTAATTACCTGGGGTATATTAAGATATTTTATGTTAAGGAGTGATTGGACCCCTTATGAAAGAGGAGCCCAGTTCCTCTGTCCTGGGATTTGCATTTGTACCAGAGCTTTGACCTGCTCCTCCCCAACTCTTTAGTCGCTGAACTGGGACAAGATAAGTGGGCTTTCTGGCCTAATAAGCAGTTCCTGGTTTAGTGTCCTTGGAAATAATCTTTACTGACGGTGTTATTTATTTACTTCTCCCTTCTTGCTTTTATACCATTTTCATGCTGTGCTTGTGCTTTTTGCATATGTCTCATATCACCACAGCCAGTGAATTTGCTATGTCTCATCTGTTGCCTCATTATTTACCTGCTGTACTGCATGATTCGATTAAGTGAAATGATTTTTAACTGTTATTCTGGAAGGCTCTGGCTCTTCAGAGCAGACTCCTCTTGTGAATGGCCCTGATCTGACTGGGAGGAGAGGGGTGAGGGGGAGCTGTGTCATGGGGTACAGGAGCACCAGCCAGGGAAAACACAGTGGGTGGCACTTGCTTCATTACTTGGCAAGTGGGAAATGGGTTAGTGCCAGCCATAATGATTTGTTCTCTGCCTTTCCTGCAGCCCTGCAGCAATTAAAGCACAAAGCCTGACCTTCGATATCAGTGGAGATGGGAATCTGCCTCGGGTGACAGTCCTGCGACCGGTCCTTCACAATAAGAGAGGGAACCCTCTGCTGCTCTTCAAGAAGCTGTTGCTGGGTGATTCAGAAAAACTCCCTCTGGTCCTTCAAAATGGTGGCATTGTACCTGTCCAGGTGAGGACCTACTCAGGGAATGCTCTGATCTGGGAACAAGTCCTTGTGCCGTGGAGGAAAGGCGCCAGAAAACATGGTAGAGGGGCACAGATGCACTGCTACTGTGTGCATGCAGTTGAACACCAAATGAAACCCTTTCCCTGTGCTCAGAGCCACTCCTTCACAGGAGAATAACCCTCTCTGACTTTCTGGAAGATGCTTTGGCAAAGCAGTGGAAAGAGTCTCGTTTCTCAGCCAGATCCCTCTAGGAAAGTTCATCAGCTCTTCACCTTTGTCTCTGTCTCCTTTGCAGCTACTGCTGGTGCCTTCACTAGTCTTGACCCACCCTTGGGTTTTATGCTGGTTACTCTTTCCACACTGTCCCTCAGTGAATTGCATGGGAATGGGTCTCAGAAATTCTTTTTAAGCAAATGACTGAATTCTACTTTCCAGGAAGGGTGTTCCTCTTGGAAATGTGATTTTCTGACCAGCCTATCCTTTTCAGTTCAACACAAGAAAGTTGGTGGGGTATTTTTCTCCCTGTCTCTCTTCTCAAGCTTTGGTTCTCATGTGGGAATGTATGTTGTCCTAGTTACATTAGATTGTATTTGATCACATTTTACTATGTTTTAATTAAACTCAGTTATAGTTTAATTACATTTTACTCATTACTTTTAGTACTTTCTGTCCTGTTTGGTTATATTTTAATTATATCCCAATGCCTCTGAACAGTTTTTTTTTTTCTCTCTGATTTCACTTAAGCTTTGTGCTAAGAGCTGTGTTTGAAGCGGGGATGTGTGCTACGTTCCCTGTG
The DNA here is from genome assembly GCF_030463565.1 of Pelecanus crispus. Taxonomy (NCBI): domain Eukaryota; kingdom Metazoa; phylum Chordata; class Aves; order Pelecaniformes; family Pelecanidae; genus Pelecanus; species Pelecanus crispus. Next base: position 26,592,829 of record NC_134650.1, read on the forward strand.
CTGGACCAGCAGCAGTATGGTGTCAATCCGCATGTCATCTTGTACCCGCACCAGTGTAGTCATGCTCTGTGTTCCCTTTTCTCAGTTGATGATAGACCTGTTGGATGAAGGGGGAGTTTTCTTCTTGAAAGCCAGGCCCACCACACACTGCATCTACCAAGCTGCAGGCATGAAGGAGGACTCTCCTGGAGAAGGTAAATTCATTAACCATGAAATGTGGTCATCCACACAGGGGAAAATGTGTGCCCTGCTCTTGGCTTGGCCAAGCAGCAGCCAGATGTTAGACATAGTTTCTTTCCTGGGGCTCTCTGTACCCCTAGTTTTTTTATGTGGACTCTTTGCAGCGTTTCCTCCTAGCAAGTTGTAGGAAGTTTTTCTGTTCTTCTGGACATGGTGGGTTGAGTTGTGGGGAACTATCAGCACTTGAATGGACCGTCTGAGGTCTCTGCTGCATGTGGGGAGTTACCAGCCTGAAAAGAGGCAGCCCTTGAGCCCACAGCCAACAAAAGCCAAAACCACTCTTTGACTCAGCTTTATGTATGGCAGGAGCTGGCTGGACATAGTTTGAGTGAGAGCTGAGTGTTAACCTGAGGGTAAGACACTTAAGCAGTGATATGCATGGTAGTGTCGTAGTCTTGTGAATATAGGAGGAGGGTCTGGAACCAGTGGTGGGAGAACCTCTGCTTAGAGACAGCTGAGTTTCAACTTCTTATTCCTCTTATACCCCATGGAAATATTTCCTCTGTACAGCTCCATCACTTGTCTCTGATTTCTACTTCTGTGCAGAGAGGAAGCCCCACACCGCTTCCCTGGTCCTGCATCATGGGGAATTAGCAGAATTTGACGTGCTTTTCAAACCCACCCTGGCCCAACGTGCAGAAGGGAAGATCCACCTGTCAGTGGTGGACAACCCTTATGAAGAGACCAACATTCAGCTGGTGGGTGAAGGCTACGAGGATGATTTCACGCTAGATAACATCCACGGACTAGTGGCAGACAGCACGGAGGAGAACACTGAGGGCAATCTGGAGGAAGACATCATTGAGGGTAAGAGAGGAGAGGCTACCAAGATGGAGCAAGGAACAGGAAGATACACATTTCTGCTCACGCTGTGCCAGTACAGGCATGGTCCAGACTTAGCAGACAGATCCTGTTGCCTTTTGCAGAGCAGCCACACTTCAGAACACAAGGGAAGATCCTCTGTCAAGGGAGAAGCTTGCAGGCTAGCAAGGAAGGGTCAGAGATACCAGCATTCAGCTGAGTACCTCTAAAACGAGGTTTGCCATCCCATGGTATGCTATGGAGATGAAGACTATGTATGATAATTTGTGTCCTCTATATAACCAAGCCTGTGCTGTCACCCACCAGACCTGGTGGTTTGTGAGCATGCCTGCCATGTGCACAGAGGTGGTGCATGGTGCACTGCATGTCCCTCTGCACAGACACAGCCACGTGTTTAGGGGTGTGTCAGGGTGTATCTCTGCAAGTGATAGGATGGGGAACTGTATCTCCCGGAGGGAGGAAGGCTTGGAGTGAGGAATGGAGTTGGACATACATGTGTCTGTGCATGTGAGGGGGGTGGATGGACCTCACCACACGCTGAGATCCCTTGCTCTCATTCTTAACAGCTGCCAGAGTGGATCACATCCAGTTTGGGGACTGTCACGTTGGGACACCCTACCCCATGACCTTCACAATCACCAATCGCAGCAGGGTGGAGGTGATGCGGTTCGAGTGGCTGGCAGGCACTCCATTTCACTTCTCCCCCCAGGTGAGCTTGGATGGCTCTGCCTTTCCCCACTGTTCGAGCCCAGCCCGGCAGGTTCCTGGGAGCTAGCAGGGAGTCACCACATACCAGTGAGAGCCATTCCATTCCAGTGCCACGTAAGAGATGCAATCCCTGGCTTTGCTGGGGCAGGGCTGTCAGCCCCACAGAAAAGGCTTCGTGTTATGGGAGGTGGCATCTTTTGTTTGTACTTTTCTCTACCAAGCTCAGATAAATACACAGTAAGGTGTAGCAGATTCCTGGCACAGCTGCTCACCGCACCAATCCCTTTGCTGTCAGTCTTGCCCTTGCCAGTGATTCCAGTTTGATCTTGGCTCTCTGTCTCTCCCTAGGTGGGACACCTCCATGCTGGCTGTGCTAAGGACATCACAGTGACCTTGAAATCTGATGTCGCAGTTACCTTCAAAATGCACCCTGTGAAGTGTAAGGTGGCTAGGATCGCCTTGCAGCTGCCGCCAGAGCAGGTTACCGACTGGGATGACCGCCTGCACACTGTCAAGTGGGTGGATACTACGAGGGGCCCTGCAGCCACGTGGCCTGTCAAGAAGAAGGTAAGAAGCACAGTAGCAAAAGCTAACCTAGCTTGCACAAAAAGAGCTGCCAACAGTGGAAGTCCTCCATCTCTGCTGGCTAAGCAGCTCCTGCTTCCTCCTGACATTCAATCCATCCATGAGGTTAACCAGCAGTGCGTTTTAGGGGAGAGGTGGGAGCATGGTGACCTGATACGCTCACATAAGATGGGGAGGTCTTTTTGACAAGAGATGTTTAGCTACATGCAAACTATTGGTCTCTGCCAAAAGCTGAATTGTTGCAGTCTTTGATGAATGGGAGGTCACATTTTATGATAACACATTTTATGGTGTTAAAATCTCTTCATCTGATTCTGTGTGTTTTCACCAACAAGGAGCTAAATCCACTGCACTCTCTCTTCTGTTTTGAAGTGGAGAGCAACACTAGCACTCTTCCATGTATGCTGGCTAGCCCACCAGCACATTGTGGGTGAGCTCTGTCTACACTGATACCAGAGATTTTGGTTGTGGTCTCTGTATTGTGTGGGATATCTCATTATGAGGCAGCCCAAGCACTGTATGGCAGTCATGCAGGAGTGTGGAGAAGTATCATCTCCAGAAACTCTTGCTTTTACTATCATTATCGCCAAGCATGTTTATCTTGGAGGATGGTTCTTCCCTAGTTTCTGAACCGTTGTAAGATGTGTAAACCAAACTTCTTCCCAATCAGAGCATCAGCAGGCCTTCCTAGTGAGTTCGTTCCCATCCCAAAATGCCTGTCCCCAGCCCCCTCCAGCATGGCTGTTGCCCAACATGAGACATCTGGAACACACTTTTCTCCTAAGACAAGAAGGAAAAGGTGCTTTCTAGGTTTGTTCATTCTTGGGGTTCTCCATTGACAGAGCACCAGCAGGGGAACTTAATCCCAATTTAGAGGCCTGCTGGATTTATAGGGGGCCAGGAAAAAGGTCAGATGCTCTACAAGGTTGAAACACAGGGACTGATACCCGGCCATATTCCCCATGGGTGTATTCGCAGTCATGGTGGTGACTGCTTTGATCAGTAGATAGAAACAAATACTATAGCGGAAGGGTCAAGTTTTGTCATCTTTCCAGAGAAATAAATGGGAATGGTCCTTCCTCTAACCCCTATAACATGGCTGATTTTGGAGGCCGAAAGAATCCCTGCTCAGTCTGGCTTTCTGGGCTCTGCTCAGTGATTCTTCTGTCTCCTGTTTGGAGGTGATCGAGACAGACCCAGAACCAGCTCATACTGTCCTGGAGAAGAGCAGCCGCGAGGTGGAGCTTCGCCTCAGTGCTGTCGTTGACTATGCTGAGTTCAAGCTGGATACGGACATGATTCAGTTCAAGGAGACCTTGCTCTTCCAGACGAGGACATTCACGTGAGTGCTGGAGGCCAGGCAGGGACCTGCAAGCAGGAGCTGACTTTGCCCAGGGCTGACCCAGTGTCTGCTTCCCCAGAGCCACTCTGTGTTCTCTGGTGGCCTCTGCTTTTCCTTCTAGTCATGGTCCTGTGCCAGCAGAGGTTACACTGACATGTTCATTGCTCGGCTACTTAATAAACGTCTTCTAATTTCTAATAGACTGATCAGCCTTGGAGGAGGAGGATGCTGCCTGCTGGGTCTGAGGTTTCAGCTTCCACACGTAATCTGGCACATCCCAGGGCCTGGAGATCTCCCACATGTGGACCTGAGTCCCTTCTAGGGCTTTATGTTCAGTCTCACCTGCTGTTCATCCCTTTAAACAAATGATTTATTGTTTCATCCTCTCCAAGTCCTGGCTGGGTGCTGGCGTCCATATATCTGCACACAAAGCCAGGCAGGAGATGGTGGCTACCATCCTGCCAAGATGTGCCAGGAGAGGTTCACTTCTGCCATGCCTTTCTGCTGAGAACAGACATGGTTTTGCGCTCATTGCATGTTGCCTGTCCTCATATGCTCAAGTATGAGTTTGCAGTCGAAATAATGTCAAACTGAGACATAAAGACCAGAATAAGACCCTTGGATTAAGTCTCCTGGGCACCATGTCTGCCCTTTCCTCTTTACCTTCCAAACCTGGAAATACTTTGTCTTGGGGCAGCCCAGGGCAGCGATCCTAGACATGGCAGAGTTGTCTGGGGAAGAAGATGCTACTCAGCATAAAGAAAGGGGTGCCAGGAGCCCACCATACAGTGTTACTTCTCTACTTGTTTTGTATTTATTGGAGTTTTTATTCCTCCTCCTTGCTTTTCAGTTTCCAGCTGTCCAATACAGGGAATGTGGCCCTAGAATACACCTGGATGGCAGCTGTGGAGGATGAAAGGGCGGTGAGCCATACTGGGGAGCTGCTCCCACCCAGTCTGGATGGTAAGGCACTAGCTCTCTGTGGCAGCTGGGGTTGCCCAGAGTGTTTCATTTGGTAGCTGAGGGCTTGACCATGCCACTTCACCCCAAAACATGAATTGCTTTTCCATCCCTGTCCAGTTGTCCACTTCATCAGCATCTTCCCAGCTGCAGCTGAAGACTTTCTCCTTGCCCCCTCTTTGCCTTTCAGACCCTCCTACGCTTGCTCTGACACTTGTGCTCTGCGCAGGAGCTGAGCCTGAATCAGGGGAGAGCCATGTGGTGGGTCAGGACTGGGAAAGGGGACATCAGGGCACCTCTTTGGGAAGTCTCTGAGACTGGGAAAATTGATGCTGTAACAATGAGTTAGCTGACCTGCAGTCGTTGTCTGTGTGCAATTCCCCAGCCCAGGGCAAATGCAAAGTCACTGCCTAAAATTAACTCTCCTAGCTCAGGCATAGGAGTGTTTGCTGCAGGCGGAAACCCTGCTCACAGCAGCCATTGGAGCTCCACAGTGGGGCAGTGACTCATTAACCTGCAGTAATGTGTTTGTGTCTGAGCACACGGTTACCTTGGGAGCAGCGTGGCTCTGTGGGGAAACAGGGCTGTGTGTCCAAGAGGTCTTATCAGGATCAGGAGTGAGGAGAACTGTCAACCTTTGCGTTTCCCAGCACAGGCAGCTTGCTTGATGGTCAAGATGGGAGACTTCAGCCTAAGTTCTTGACGCTTTGAATGTGTTTAACTCCCTCCCCTGTGGGTCCTGGTGTTGGCCCTTCCCTGACACAGGGCACAGTTGTGGCTGAAGTCAGTCTGCTGGGCTGTGCCATTAGGTGGTCGTTGGTTATGAAAGCCTGACAAAGAGGAAGGAAGGAAAGGGTGTGGAGGACAGAGCAGCCCTGTTCCCCAAAGACTTCTCTCTAATAGGCACAGCAAGCAAAATTCAGTTCTGTAGGCAACAGGGGAGCAGGACTTAACACTGTCCTTAATGCTAAGCGCTGAGGCTGGCTGCACTGGGACATAAAACAGCACCCAGAAATTTTCCCAAATGCTGTAAAAGTCATCTCTACTGTTAGTTCCTGGGCATGGTTTGGGAATGAACGCTGGCCAGAAACCGTTCTGCAGGAGAAGTTTGTATCTAAGCTACCCAGCTGTGGAGATGAGAGTTCAAGAGCATGGAGTGAAGTGGCTGGCTTCAGTCCTGGGCCCATTTAATTTGCTAACGGATATAGCCTGCCTGGCCATCATCTGAGCATCTTGTACAGTGGTGTTCTGTGGTGTGTTTTGATTCAAGCAGTTCTCTGGGTCTCCAGTGGGCCTTTTCACTGTATTTGCTGTCCCCCACCCTCAGTTCTCCCTCCTGTCCTCACTTTCACACCTGTCCCCAGGACTTTCTGGGATTACAATTTAGCAAGCAGTAACACAAAAGCAAAAAGCAACCTGACCGCTCTCCCTGTTCCTCTTCAGGGGGACTCCTGCTGAAAGCACTTGGCCAGGGGTGCTCCAAGTGCATCCCAGCTCCCTTCTGTCCACCTGCAGCAGGAGGCAGAGGTGCTGGGAGCAGAGGATTTCTTTCTTGAAAGAAGATGTCCTGCTAACCTCTTCCTTATTGCAGGGGATTTCCTCTCCTCCACTTCTGGTGCCTCTGTGAAGCTCCAGTCTAGCTGTTGTTCGAGCCAGCTGGGCCGCACTCTGGAGCATGTCTCTTCCTCCCTGAGCTCATCTCTGAACACCATCAGTGCCACCTCGCTGTTTTCTGTTGAGCCCTGCAGCGGCACCATCCCTGCTGGCCAGGAGCAACTCTTCCAGATGAAGTTCTCTCCAGTGTACGTGGGGGACTTTGAGAGCTGTATGCTCTGCAGGTAGGAAATGTCCAGGCACTTTTCAACTCATGCTACTGATGGATAGTTGTGGTAATACCTCTGATTGGGGTGGGTGGGAGCATGGACCTGGGGACAGCCAGCCACAGAGGAGCAGCAGAAACAACCAACATACAGGAGCAAAGATGGTCATCTGGCCTTGGTAGAAGCAGGTATGGAGACAGTGGGAAAAGACATGGTATGAAATATAAAGCTCCTGGAGGGCTGCAAAATCTGGAATGAGACATCCAGAAAGGCTGTCAAGGGGCAAGCCAGTCCCTAGCTATGCTTCCTTATCAGATGAGCACAACCTCCTTATTTACATAGAAACCTGTGTGCTGCAGTTGGTCTCGAGACACATAACTGGTCATGTTTCTGCCATTTCACCTCTGCTGCCTCCGTGGCAGGGAGTGCAATTCTGTTTCATTTGCTGCTCAATGCTTGCACAAAGAGAGGATGCAACACTCTGTGCTGTACAAGGAGACAGGCAAGCAGCTGGCTGTCTGGAAACGTTAGTCTGGCTAATACCAGTCCCTTTCTTCTTAGTATTCCTAACCTGAAGCCAAATCAGAAGGGTCCAGAGGTAGCTGTGAAGGGGAGAAGCCTGATGCCAAACTGCCACTTTGAACTGGAAGACTCTGACTACATCACTGCAAAAAGGCGCAACCCAGAGTTGCAGGGACCAAAGGGGGCAACGTTAGATCTCAACACAAGAGTGATTGAGTTTGCAGCAATTGGAGTGTGTGGCAGGAACAGCAGGTAGGTGTGGGCATGGCTTCTCCTGTTGATGGTCTGTCTCCTGGTTACCCCCCCGAGACCTCTCCAGCTACTCTTCCAAGCCCAAAGGCACATCTTTGCCATGTCTGTGATCTACTGACAGTGACCACTAGTCTCTTTTGGGGCTGAAACAAGCTGGTCACTGAGGACCAACTGGCCAATTTTTTATTCTCTTTGTCCCTTTCTTCAATAAGGTATGGGTCAGTCTGGGAGGAGCACATATCCCCAGCCAGTGCAATGTGGCCAGTACAACCTTTGTCCCTTTGAAGAGCATCCTCAGGACATTCTCACTCCATTGAGATACCAGTCAGACGTGGTCGGTGAAGGCTGCAACTACAACAGAGTACCATCTTCCAAAGGAGTCTTACTGGACTTGATTTTACCATTTTAGCACGCAAGAGTTTGGCTATATCCTTGCTAATTTCTTTGTTGATAGCTGTTAATCTGTAGCCACCTGGGAAACAAACAGGGCCCTTAGAAAGCAGGTGAAATGTTTGTACTCACAGCATTGCTCCCCTATACCAAATAACTCCTTCCAGATGGTATCCAGGACTGGCAGTGCCTGATATCTGCTGCAGGACAGAGTCATTAATGTCCCAACACCACCTTAGTAGTCCTTTTTGCTTTGTGTGCCCAGGACCTTCATGGTTATGAACCCAACTGGTTCCGTGTATTCCTTCCAGTGGACTTGCCAAGACCCTGAAGCCCCACCAGGACAGGTGGCTTTCTTCTGCCTCACAGAGAGAGGTCAGATCCAGCCAGGGAAGAAAGCAGAGGTGGGTGCAGAAAATGAAGAAAGTGAGTCCAGTACACATGTATCCCAGTTTGACACCAGCTATGCCGACACTTATTGGGTGTCCCATCTCACTGTGAGCTTTAGCCAAGACGATGAAAACATTTGACTACAGTGTAAATGTACTGGCAGATGAAGCTGTTCTCACACTGTACCCACGTCTGCCATGCTTTTGGGCTGCAAGTGTACAGCAGCCTCTGTCTGAGCTGGCAGCAACATAAGATGGAGCTTCCCAGGGTTTCTCAGTGGTACAGCCTGCATTCCCCTCCCCTTATCCTGCCGAGGGCAGCAACTGTCCTTCATTTGCCTCTTTCTCCCCCAGATGAAGTTTGAATTCATTCCCCGGCACCTGGACATCACAGAATCATTCTGGGTCTTTACAGTCCCTGAGCAAAGCATTTCAGTCCCGTTCCTCTTGGTGGGCAACACCACTGACCCGCTAGTGACTCTGGACAGATCCCACCTGAACTTGCACTTGCTGTTAATCGGTGAGTACCGTGGTTATACCTTATATGCTCAGATGTGCACCACTCCAGGGGTCCAGCAGTCCTATTGTACCAGCAGGCTCCAACAAGGAAGCTGGAAATGGAAATGGGCTCTTGTGAGCAGATCATCCAGCTCCTGGCACCCAAGTGTACAAGGGAGAGGAAGGGGAAGGGAGGAAGGCGGATGTCAGGGACATGGCATGTGGTTGAGGCTGTTTCCAAGAGGGTATTTGGGGGTGATGTAGGGGAGAGCCCAGGGGGTCAGAAGCATGTTTTTGTGTTGGCATTCTGAGCATGCCGTGCTGCTGGCAATGGTCCTTGCTGCAAATTGGCTGCTGGGCTCACTCAGTGGGCAGTGGAGGCCCAGTGGCCAGAGGAACAAAAGGTTTTCAGTGGCTGCTTTGTCCTCTCCCCAGGGCATGAGGTACAGCAGACTATCTATATGATCAACAGTGAGAAGGAAGCCTTCAGCTTTGCTTTCAGAGAAAGCTCTCTCTTCTCAGAGGGATGCAATGCCTCCATGAAAATAGAGCCACTGGAAGGCTCCATCGCTCCTCTTTCAAGGTAACAGGGCTCACAGGCCAGGTTCCCTCTCCTGCATGCTAAACGTTGCACTGTTATTTTGCTTTTGAAGCTTTCTCCCCTCCTCAGTCACCAGGTGACTCTCAGCAATAGCATAGATATGCCTTGTTTCATTCCTTCGCAATGGGGACAGCATGAAACTGCAGGTTTCTGATTAAGTTGCTGTGTCAGGGTTACCCCAGTCTTCTAGGCCCCCTTCCTGGAGAAATTCAGGCTTTGGATCTTCTAGTTTTGATGACAAAAGCATGTTTGGGGGTTTTAACCCAGTGATCCCCTGGGATCCCCAGGCTAAACCACAACAGCCAGCAGCCTTAAGTATGCAAGGTCTCCTCTCTTCCGTGTTCCTTTAGTGACAGAGCCCACCATGCATGGTCTGTGCAAAGACACTAAGAGCAGCAAAGCACACAAGCAGCACTGCAGGCAGCATTCAAGGCCATCATGGAGGACGGCAACAAGCTTACACAACTAGCTGTGTTTTGCAGGATCACCTGTCAGAAAATGGATGCTCTTTTCCTGTAAACTGCAGCCATGACTTGCAATCAGACATGATCATGAGTTCAAGCAGTATAACAGATCACTAGCTCATCTGCTGATCCACCATGGATGTTTCTGTGCCCAGCCTGCCTGGGTGTAAGGAGAACACGTTAGCTCCAGGCAGCTTTGCTGAGGCTTAAAAGATGCTGAATTTTGGCTTGCCACAGGGTGCAAGATAAGAGAGCATCCTGTATCAGTTACTGTGGCTCACCTGAGAAGTTGTAATTTCTTAAATCTCTGTAGTTTGGTTGTGTTTGATCACTTAGCCAGAAATTACTTACAAAAATTACAAAGAGGCAGTTTGGTGGCACCCACATTGTACTGCTGGCACAGGAGCTGGATGATTCCTCTTTGCGAAGAGGATGTTACCCTTGTCGTATAGATCGGAGAGATTGGGGGTCTCTATGAGTGCCCTCCTCTGTGTTTAAGACAGAAGTGGGGTCTCAACCCAGTTCTACCCTGTAGCGCATGGGCAGGGCAGTAAGGTCAGTGTTAGCTCAGGATTTGCTGCCTTGTTGTTGTATCCTCTGCCATTTCATTGCATGGGATTATCATACCCTAAAGAGTTCTCACCAGGGCTTGCTCCATAGTGGAAGGCCCTGGAAGGGCAGAGTGCTGCTCCTGGTTTCTCCCAGAAACAGCCATTGCATAGCTGCTCTCCCATAGAGCAGGCAATGTGGGGCCAAGAAAGCTAAGAGACAGTGAACGGAGCAAGAAGTCTTTTCTTCTCAGGTTTCCCATTACGGTCTTCTTCACACCGACACTAGAAGGGGAAGCAGTCTTCAACGTCAAGTGCGATATCAAGAGGAAGACCCAGCCCCTCTCCTTGAATATCAAGGCCACCGGCTATAGCATGAATGTGTCTGTCAGGTGTGAGGACCGCAATGGCTGTGTCACTGAGCTCAGTGCACAGGAGATCAATGTCATTGATTTCAAGGAGGTGAGCAGTCCCTGAACCATTTGCCCCATGAAGCCCTGCAAGATTGGGCCTTAACCAGGAGCTTTGCAGATACATTTGAACAAGAGGGAATGGTTTTCTTCATTTATGGGCCTCTAGAGGGAGGGAGCGTGATCCTTCACACAGGTCATAGCTGAACATGAAAAATGCAGGAGCACGTTAGGAAGGAGCACTTGCTGGACCAGCTGACACTTTGCATGTGCTCCAACCCCTAGTCCTCGCTGCCTTCTCCCCACAGGTACAGCTAAACGAGAACATCAAGCACATCTTCAGCATTCGCAATAATGGCAAGTTCAGCTTCACCTTCTCGTGGAAACTGAGTGGCCCTGCAGCCTGTAAGCAGGTCCTTACCGTCACCCCTTGGACGGGTGCTGTGCGGGCAGAGGGGAAAGCAGACACCCAGCTGGCTTTTCACCCACAGAAGATGTGCTCTTTAAAGGATGTAGAGCTGATGCTGCAGGTGAGGCACCAGCATTTAATACGGACCTTCGCCTTCCCTATGCAGCAGCTTGGCAGCAGGAGCCCAGAGCTAGGTCTGAGCTCCATCACTAAAGAGCCTGAATGAGGCAGAGGCTCCTGCTGCTGAAATAAAGAGCCTGACAGCTTCTCAACAGAATGTTTTAATAAGTGCTTATCCAGGACCACTTTGGGAAGCGCTTTTGTGGCAGGACACATCCTGCAGGCCCTCTCTGCCCCTAATTTGGAGGGGTCCTAGATGTGCATGGAAATGGGGCTGTTTCTCCTTGCTAGACCCCTGCTGAGTCGGGTCCCACCGCTCAGAAAGGTCCTGTCAGCATGTGGCTGCACTGCTCGGCACATGGCTGCACAAAGCAGGGCCATGACTCTTCAAAACCCCTTTCCCTCTCAGCCCAAGCCTTTCACCTTCTGTTTCCATTCTGAGGTCCTTTGGCACCTGCTTTTCCTTATTGTTGCTGCAACCAGCTGTTCCCCCATCCTCTTCCTCAGCCATCTCTGGTGTTTGCAGTTGTAGTTTCCATCTCTTCAGCTGGCTTATGCTGTCTTTCTCCTCACCAGATCAGCAAGGGTCCCACGTTTACCTGCGTGTTTCTTGCCACTGTGGTAGTGCCCACTGTCCACTTCTCCACCACCAGACTCAACTTTGGAACCTGCTTCATCTACCATGCTGGGATGCCACCTGCCCGTCAGACCCTCGTCATCACGAACAAGTCAGACAAGGATATAAGGTAGGCCTTCTCCACACTCCTTTGGTCCTTGCTTAGGACGTGCTTGCTCCATGTCCTCATGACCCCGGTGGGCAAAATCCTGAGGATGCAGGGAGAGCAGACAGGAGAACCCTAAGTAGCCCTCTTGATGTTGTCTGAGCACACACAGCCTTGTGACACCTCTGCTCTTCTTTGCTGTGCTTTCTGCCAGCTTGAACTGCTTGTTCACCAGCACCATGCACCTGAAGGTGGACTTCCCAGGGTACGTCCTATGCCCAGGAGGGACAGTAGAGGTGCCCATCACTTTCTATCCCCGAGAGGTTGTGTCTTACCACGAGTTCATCCCTTTTGAAATCAATGGTCTTTGCCAGCAGACTGTTGAGGTCCGAGGAAGGGGCACGGAAATGAAGGTGAGATGAAATCCAAATCCTAAAACCCCAGGTGGCAAACAGCCAGTGTGGCTTTCTCTCTCATTTTCTTCATCTCTTCCCAAGCCTACCCTATTTTCGTTTTCTGCCACGAGGGTGGCAGAAAACCTTTTCTCCTTCTTTCCTTTTGCTTTATATCAATCCTTCCTGCCTCAGGTTGATGTTGTGGAACCACAAGGAAAGGTGGTGAAGCTGGGAGCCCTTTCCATCGGACAGACAGTGAAGAAGATTGTCACCATAGCAAACAACAGTGCTGCCCCTCTCACTTTCAAGCTCAGTCTCACATCCACCACGCCAGAGCTGGAGGAAGCTGGGGTAAGGCCCCTTCCTTCACTGGAGAGCACTTTGGTATGACTACAAGGATGCTTGCAGGTAGCTATGAGCTGCTCCGGGTGGGAACTAGCAGCTAATTACAATTGTATGCTGTCCTGTTCTCTGTGCTGGGACTGCTCTCCCAGCAGATTCTTGCAATGTGAATGCCTCATCTGAGCTAGGTGTCAGGATTCCCCTAATAGCCAGAAGTGAGAAGAAGGTACAATTCCTCTCACCTGTTTTAGATGCATACATTAGGATGCAGCCATGTATATTAGATATGGAAAGGTATCTTTAAAGACCAAGAGTTACAGCTCTTTTGGAGCTCATGTGAAATTACTTTGGAAGATGTAGTCCAGCTTACCATGGCCAGATGGACACATCACAGGAAAATACCTTTGGTACCTAGGGATGCGTACCAGGGAATGAGTAGGATTGGGGCAATGTTGATGGGGACAGAACAGGAATTGGAAGACTCTGTGGAGGATTCACAGCTCAGTTGCCAGATGAAGTAGTCTCCACTCATTTCTTTGGGCAGGTTCTCTGCTTGAACCCCACCAATGAACTAAGTCTGAAGCCCAAAGGAGATACCTGTAAAGTGGAGGTGACCTTTTCCCCAAAGTGCCGCATCCAGCCGTTCACCGAAGAAGTGATGTTGGAGTGCGGTGGCCTGGTGTGCTCCCTCTTCATGGTGCGGGGCTCCTGCCAGGGTATCCATGTGAGCTTGGACCAGGAACACCTCAGCTTTGGAGCAGTGGTGCAGCAGAGCTACTCATCCCAGCGTATCATCATGCAGAACACAGGCGACATAGGAGTCAAGTAATGCAAAACCCTGTCCTCTCTGAGGGCTGAGAGCTTGGATGAGGGTTGGATGGAGCTGTAGCTTGCTCAGATAGTTCCCCTCTGCTTTTCTATCCCAGTGGAGAGTCGTGCAGCCAAGGCTGTGCAGTCAGGCCCTGAAAGTTAGCAAGGGATACAACCAAAAGCTTCTTTACAGATGGGTGCAGCTGAGTCCTGCCCAACCTGAAGCCTTATTGCCAGATGGCTCAGCATCATGCCTGAGATTCTGTGGAAAAGCCCACAAGAGGCTTAGAAACAGCACACTGCATTCGCAGCCTCCCAGTTGCTAATCCTTCCTTCCTGTCCTTGTGCTTTCCCTGGCAAGGTTTAAGTGGGACATCGAGAGCTTCAAGCCAGATTTCTCCATCAGCCCCACAAAGGGTTACATCTCCCCAGGAATGGACATCCCCTTTGTTGTGACCTTCCGCCCCTCTAAGCTGAGCCATGCTATCCAGTATGAGGGCCTGCAGTGCTTCATCCAGGGCAGTGAGCCACTCCGGCTTACGCTGGCAGGATGCTGCATGGACACCCCTGTGACCAAAGAGGTAACCAGAGCTGAGACAGGATGGTTTCCCCCCTTACCCCACCATTTGCACCACATCTCTCCCAGGGCATGGACTGGAGGATATTTACATGCATAGACTCACTCCTGCCTATCATCCTGCCTGGGTATCCCAGAGAGCTGAGAAAACCGATGGGCAAGATTCCCAAAATTTCTAAGCCCTGTAATTGCTTTCCTCCCCTGTTAAAGGTGCTGCTTCTCCAGTGAGCACCTCAGCTGTCCTGGCTCTGTATTGCAGCACCCTTGCCATGGGGATACCATGCAGGACTCTTCTGAGACCCTCCCCACACAGCCACCCAGCTATACCACCAATATTGCACCCACAGCCACACTTTTCCTCCCTGTTGGGACAGGGGAGGGCATTCAGCACTAGGAGTGGGCAAGGCATCTGCATCCAGCTCCTGGGACACAGGGATGCAGCGTGGAAGACTCCTGACCCTCACGGGCATTGTGGGAGGGCGCATCTGACAGGTGTTGGCTCTTGCTCCCAAAAGAGAGCCCAGAGCTGCTCTTCAGCCTGCCCATGAAGGGGCTCTGCGACTGCAGGTCTTGTACAGGAGAGATATCCTTCCAGGACTTCCCATTTTCTTTCTCCCCTCTTTGGGAGGCAGCATACCCCTTCACCCAGCATGCAAAAGACTCATTCCTCTCCCTTCTGTAAGAACTGACAGCTTGATTTACACCAAAAGCTATGGCTCAAATGGAAATTTGCATATGATGAGGAAAAGCTGCTCCCTGTGCATAGAGCTAGTCAGAGTCTGAGTGGAAAGGATTCCACGGTATGACCAAGCAGCCTCTCTGCTCCTCTGTTGCAGACACTGACTTTCACGTGTGATGTGCGTGAGAAGCACAACCAGACCATCCTCCTGTCCAACCCAAGCAATGAGACCTGGACCGTGCAACCTGTCATTGAGGGGGAACACTGGAAGGGGCCTGAATTTTTCCATCTAGAGGCCAATCAACAAAACAAGCCTTACAAGATCACTTACAAACCCCTAACCATGACCTCTGAAAATAAGAAGCATCAGGTATGTGACCTGTGCCAGCATACTGACCTTCATAGCATGACCCTCATAGCTCACCCAGCTTTGGGCAGGAGGTTGGATGAGATGACCTTCAGAGGTCCCCTATGAATTGAAATTATCCTGTGATCCTATGTTGGAAGCTGGATTTCTTGGTGGCTAGAGGCCAGGTGTAAGGAAAGTTCAGGTGGGAAGTCTGGACTGACTACTTGTGGTTTAACCCCAGCCAGCAACTAAGCACCACACAGCCACTCGATCACTCCTCCTGCCCCAGTGGGATGAGGGAGAGAATCGGAGTAGTAAAAGTGAGAAAACTCATGGGTTGAGATAAGAACAGTTTAATAATTGAAATAAAATGAAGTAAAATAGTAGTAGGAATAATAACAATATAATAATAATAGTAATAATAATAATAATATACAAAGCAAGTGATGCACAATGCAATTGCTCACCACCCGCCGACCGATGCCCAGCCAGTCCGAGTAGCGATCGCTGTCCCCCAGCCAACTCCCTGCAGCTTATATACCAAGCATGATGTCATATGGCATGGAATATCCCTTTGGTCAGTTTGGATCAACTATCCTGGCTGTGGCCCCTCCCAGCTTCTTGCTGGCAGGACATGAGAAGCTGCAAAGTCCTTGACTAGTACAAGCACTATTTAGCAACAACATCAGTGTGTTATCAGCATTATTCTCATCGTAAATCCTACTAGGAAGAAAATTAACTCTATCCCAGCTGAAACCAGGACACCACTAAATGTATTGGAGCAGCTAACGTAAAAAGCCAGGTTGTTTGAAGGTCCATGAAATGAAATTTGTTCTTTGCAGCTGCTGGTCCCTGCCTGTGCAGCCCAGAGGGGCTCAGAGATCCCTGTGCTCAGTCAGCCCTGTGGGCTGCACAGGCTCCCCAAGCCCTGGGCACAACCACTTCTGCCAGCACTGCCCTGCTGGGGTCCTTTTGCAGTGTGCAGGGAACAAGAGGGACAAAGCTGCCCTGCCATTTCTCAGTGGCCCCCTGGCCATGAGCAGTCAGGTGGGAAACAACACAGAGATCTCTCTTGACATCACCTTCAGTAATGCAGGAGCTTTGGAAAGAGCCCTTCCTGCAGGTCTCAGGCTGGGCAGGTGGGGTGACTGGCCCCTCTGTTTCCATGGGCACTATTTCTGAGACACACCAGGGACAAGCTTTTAAATCATGGGGGTCAGTTCAGAACAGCTCTGGGGTGCTGGAGGTGGGTGTCAGACACCTGCCCCTTGTTCCCCTCCAGTTCATCGCAGACCACACCAGAATTTAGGCCAGAGCAAGAGTGGAGGCCAGAGACTTCTGGGCTCAATCTCCAGGGAGCAGAGCAGATCTGTGCCCTGTAGGGTTGGATATGCTCTGTATCTGTAGTGTACAGCCTTGCATGAAGAGTCCTGCGGTTTTCAGCTGCTCTGGAAGCAGAGGAGATGCCACAGGCAGGTGGCTGTGACCCATTGGCACCCAAAATGGGTACTGGATATGAGCTTTTCATGGCCCACCCCAGCTGGTGGGACCCTGCCGTGTTAGCTTGCAGGTTGCTCTCTTGTCAGTAATGCTGGAGCACTGCTGGGGCAGTCGAGCTTAGCAGCGACTGACACCCCCTTACCATCGCTGTCCCTGCACAAGCGCAGGGCTGGCAGCCGATGTGCCCAAGTGTTGTGGTTTAGCTCCAGCCAGCGACTAAGCACCACACAGCCGCTCACTCACTCCCCCTACCCCGATGGGATGGGGGAGAGAATCGGAGGAGTAAGAGTGAGAAACGCTCTTGGGTTGAGATAAGAACAGTTTAATCATTGAAATAAAGTAAAATAGTAATGATAATAGTAACAGTATAATAATGATAATAATAATAATGATATACAAAGCAAGTGATGCACAATGCAATTGCTCACCACCCGCCGACTGATACCCAGACAGTTCCCGAGCAGCGATCGCTGCTCCCCGGCCAACCCCCCCCAGTTCCTATACTGAGCATGACGTCATATGGTATGGAATAGCCCTTTGGTCAGTTTGGATCAACTATTCTGGCTGTGCCCCCTCCCAGTTTCTTGTGTACCTGGCAGAGCATGGGAAGCTGAAAAGTCCTTGACTAGTATAAGCAGTACTCAGCAACAACTAAAAACATCAGTGTGTTATCAACATTCTTCTCCTACTAAGTCCAAAACACAGCACTATGTCTGCTACTAGGAAGAAAATTAACTCTATCCCAGCCGAAACCAAGACAGCAAGTTAGTAAGGCAAAGGGGTGTTAGGAAGGTCAGACCAGCTCTGCTGTAGGGCTGGTGTTTCCTTGCTTTGCTCAGACATGCTGCCTCTGTGTCCTGTGGCTGTGCCAGCCCAAGCAGGTACAACATTGCCATCTCCACCTATGCAGGACACAGGGCTGTGGTCACAGCTCTGCCAGCTGGACCTGCTCAAAGCTGCTCAGGTGAGACAGCCTGAGATATGGGACTGTCCAGGTGTGCTTGAGAGCCAGTAACTGGTCCAGACAGAGAGCAGGAGAGCTCACTTATCCTATTACTTGTCTTCTAGGGCTCCATCTTCTTCCCATTGCCGGATGGGACAGGCTTGTACTACCTCCTGCAAGGGACTGCTGAGGCCCCAAAGTGCTCAGGGACCATTTTCCGGCAGGTACCGTGTAGGACTTCCTACACTGAGCTCATCCCCGTCTCCAACTGGCTGAACAGACCACAAAGGTGAGTCTGGCCCAGGAAGTCTCATCCCATCAGCAACCCACTGCCTGGAAGCTCCTTCCTGCAAGCTTTAAACTCTCCTTGGCCATTTCTGGCCATAGGTGTCTGGGATCACACTACCCATGTTCTGCCTATGCAGAGCAATCCTGGAGGGCTTTCCTCCAAGGTGGATGAGAGCTGGCTCCCTCTGCCTGAGGCATTGAGGATGAGAGGGGCTGTGTTGTACCCCCACATGATGGGTATCCTATGGGAGTCCTTCCTGTTTACCTTCACTGCACCCTTCTCACCCACAGGTTCCTTGTGGTAGTGGACATACTCAAACCAGAAAACCTGGAAAGCAGTTCTGTGCTGCAGGGGCTGGAATACATTGATGTGCCAGGCTCTGCCAAGAAGGACTACAAGCTCACGTTCCTCTCCTACAAGGAAGGAGTCTTTAACACAGTGGTAAGTGTGGACACCAGGCTGTGGGGCCCTTCAAGGAGCTCAGTGTTCGCTCACTGAGCTAACACACACCTGTTCTTGTACCTCCACGTGCCCACTGGTGGGACTGTAGGTGTCCTAGGTGGGTGCTGAACAGCAGGCACCTCTCCACACAGCCCACTCATGTGTCAGTCTCTCTGTGAGGGCCCCACTGGGGGCTGCTAAACACAGGTGGGTCAGGACATTGGTGAGCTGGAAGCAATGGGCAGTCAGGAGACTATGAAATGGAAATACCACACATGCTTTCCCCAGTCTTGCACTTTTCCTAGGTGGCTGCTTATGGCCATTCTTGGAAGTAGGGTGCTGAGCTTATGGGGCTCCTTGACCTGGCTTAGGACAGCTGGTATATTTTTATGTGCAGAATGATCAGCACTTCCCTTTTTCTCTGATTCAGGTAACCTTCCTCAACGAGGTGACTGAGGAGTACTTGTTCTACATGGTGACTTTCAAGGCCACTGCTTCAGGACCCATCAGCACTGTTGAAGTGACCACTGCTGTTCGGCAGAGAGTGTCTTCCACCGTCAAGGTGGACAACCCTCTGCCTGTCCCGGTGACATTCACCATAGATTGCAAAGTGCCCGACGTCAATGTTCCCCCACATTTCACTGTTCCTGCGCAGTCAGAGGTAAGAGCAAAGCTCAGCCAGTATGCTCTCCTCTCCCTGCAGTCTTTCGGGGAGCAGGGGAGGGTGATGCCCTACATGAACCATCTGGGGCTGCTTTCCAAGGTTGACAGCTCCCACCTGCTGATAATCTGGAGGGGAAGCAGTGTGGGAGAATATACCTAGTGGGAATTGCCCTGCACTGGTTGAGTCTGCCATGCTACCCCTTGTGATATGCTCCCATCGGGCCTCATGTGGCAGGTTCTTGTGCCACATGCTCCTTATTTAGTGTGGGTATTTTCAGTTTAGAGTAGCTGCAGGGCATGCCTCACGCCACCTGGCAGGGTATTTGCAGCCTAGACTGATAAGAGGTGGTGTGTGGCCTGGGGGAGTGTAGGGGCATTTTAGGGTGGGAAGCTTCAGGGATAGTGCTGGAGGGCTCTCACCTGTTGGGGATGGTCCCCCAAGTGAACTGTCCCCCACATGCAGCAGGGCTCTGACCCAGAGAGAAGGAGTTGAAGTGAGGGTGCTGGGCTGTCTTCCCAGCACTGTATGAGCACACAAGGGACCAATTTTCCCCATCTTGGGCCCTGCCTTCCCTGTCTCTGCCTGACCCAGTGGCTTTTCCCTTTGTTCCTCCCAGGCCGATCTTGTCTTTGAGTACCAGCCACTGAAAATGGGTGAGAGCACCGGGCGCCTGGTGCTCCAGAGCAGCGACTTGGGCTCTTTCTACTACAGCCTGCACCTGAAAGCCACCATGAACAGACTGGAGAAGCCTCTCCACTTCTGCACAACACTGGGTTCTAGTCAGACCATCACCACCAAATTCATGAATTACAGCCGGCAGAAGACGGACTACCTCCTCCAGGTGACACCAGTCTGCCCTGGGCTCTTGCTGGGAGGCAGCTCATCTGGCCAGCCTCAGCCCTCTTTGTTGAGGGATCCTGCCCCTCTAGCTTGGCCTGGCATAGCCAGGGTGGCCATGTGAGCCCGGGGGTCTTCCTACCAGTGCTGGGCTTGTCCCCAGCTGGACTGTCCTCACTTGCAGACCCCTCTCTGCTGCCTTTGTTGGAGTTGCTTTTGCAGGTTCCATGGTGCCTGGACGTCCGCCTTAAAGCCCAGCTCCGGCAGTGAGGTCTCTTGGGGTTTGGGTGCAGGGTTGTTCCTGCTTGGCATGTTTGGACACTCCTTGTGGCCATTCATAGTGGGCATTCACCAGGGGTATAGTGTGGTCGGACAGGTGCAGTGACAGGCAAGGGAAGGGGACCCCAGTCAACATGATGGCAGGGGACCATCGTCTTTTTTCTGAGGTGCTGTCTCTGCTTTTGTGACCCACCCCCACCACGGTCTCTTCTCTCCCCTGTGCAGACCAACTGTGCCGACTTTCAGACGGAGAAAACCATCAGTGTGGCTCCCGCCAGCCCGGGGGGCTCAGAGGTCAGCGTGGAGGTGACCTACGAGCCCTGCCAGCTGGGTGAAGCCAGGGCCACGCTGCAGCTCTCCTCGCTGCTTGGGGGGGAGTACAGCATCCCCCTCTTCGGCCTCGCCCTCCCTCCCAAGCCCCAGGGCCCCTTCCCCATCAAGGCTGGTGGCACCAACTCTATCCCCTTCAAAAATGTCTTCCTGCAGCCCACGGCCTTCCGGTACACAGTGGAGCACCCGGCCTTCACCGTCAGGGGCCCTGAGAGCTTGCGCGCCAAGAAGAGCGCCTTCATCGCAGTCTCCTTCGAGGGTGGCCCAGCCCCTGTCACCAGCAAGCTGGTGGTCTCCTGCCCCCGGGCTGCTGGTGGCGGGGGGGCGGCTGTCTCCTGGGTGTACTACCTCAGGGGTCTCCCCCCTCACAAGTGACCTGTGCCCCCCCAGGGGTCCCTGGGCAAAGCTGCTTCTCACAGTGGGCGTTTGTTTAATTACCTGAATAAACCCAGCGCACCCTGGAGCAGCGGCTCCGGTCGAGCCGGTGCTGAGGCGACGGGAGGGGCCGGGGCCGGGGAAGGGCGCCCCTGGCGGCGGGGCACGGCGCGGTGCAGCGCAGCAGGCGGCCTCCGCGCCGCGCGGGGGCGCTGTGGGGCGTGGCGGAGGGGTCACGTGGGCGGGCTGGCCGGGCGGGGTCACGTGGCCGCCGGTGGCGGCGGCGGGTCCGGGGGGCGGCGGGGCCATGAACGCCGAGCGGGACCTGGCGCCGCTGGCGCCCAGCGTGGTGCGGGCGCTGAACGACAAGCTCTACGAGAAGAGGAAGGTGGCGGCGCTCGAGATCGAGAAGTGAGCGGTGGAGTTTGCAGGGGAACGGGGGCGGTGCCGCTCCGGGCTACCCCAGCGCGCCGGGGAGAGGGGTGGAGGCTGGCTCGGCGCCCCGGAAAAGCTGGGGGGGGGGGGGGGGGGGAGTGTCCTGGGGCCGCCTGCGGCCCCGAGGTGGCGGGAGCCGGCTCGGGTTGCTGGGCGGCGGGTGGGGGTCTGGCCGTGCACCGTGGGTCCGGCCGCGGGAGGGGACTGGCTCGGCTCTCCGGTGGGAGCTGGGGCTTCGGGGGAGGGGGTCACCCCAGGAGAAACTGGGGGGTCTGGTGGAAGGGGTCACCCCCAGGGGCACCCAGAGAGTCCGAGGGAAGCGTTCACCCCGGGGGGTCCGGGGCAGCAGGGGGCTGCAGGCCCGGTGGTGGCATGGTGGCCCTGCAGGGACAGCGCCCGGGCAGGAGGGGCTCTCCTCCAGAGCTGCTCCGTGCCTCCCATCCCCGTAGCAGCGGTCACCGGGGTTTATCTCCGAGGCCATCGGCTTCCGGCCACAAGCGGGGACCCGCCGGTTCAGGGCGTGTCCCAGGGCGGGGGTCGTGCGGCGAGCCCCTCGCAGAGAGCCCGGTCTGACGGTGGGTCCCCAGCGCCATTACGCTGCGCTGCACAAAATAAATGTGTGAGTAGCGTAACTTCAGAAACTCGTTGGAAGCGCGGTACTTGTTCTTCTGCGATGCTTGTGGAGGCGGCCGGCTCTGTGCCCAGCCTGACCATGGCTGGGGGACAGAGCAGGGAGGGAGCATGGCTCTAGATGTGCAGCCCCTGGATCAGGTCAGTAAACCAGAATTAGTGGAAACGGTGGAGACAGAGGACTCCTGGGTAGACACACAGCTGCATGGGGGTGCCAGCCCAGAAACCCCCCAGGGGAGGAGGCTGAGGATGGGGCGTAAGGGCAGCGTGAGCTGCCACACGAGCCTGGGCCTCACCCCCATGGAGTGGCCATCAGGCAGGGAGAGGGTCTCACTGGGCAGCAGGCTGGTGCTGGGACAGCCGTGCCTGTTGTCCAGGGTCTGTCTCACGTCAGCCTGGGTTCATCGCCTCGTGGTGCCATCCCACCTCTCCCCTGAGGTCTCACCTGAGCTTGTCCCACACTCGATCCCAGTGCAGAGGGAAGTGCCTGCTTTTGTCCCCGGCCTTTGGGTGTTGCCTTTACTTCTTTCTGCATCGCTGCTGTTTTAGCAGAGCTCAGGCAAAGAGCCTGAACCTGATGCCTTTCAGAGCATCCCAGGCGAAGGTCTGTGGGCACCTGCTGGTATGGTCATGTCCTCTCTAGCGTTGCATGTACGCGTTCACTGTGCATCTTCTCATTCTGGCTGCGTTGATCTGGGTGCTTTGTGCTGCTCTGGTCCACTGCTTTGCCTGGGATGGGCTGCGTCCTCCCCAAGCACTGCCTGAGAACTCAGCTCATGGAGGAGGTCTGAAGCGTTCTCTCAGGGGACAGCTCCCAGCAGGGTTGGGAGCGATGATCCAAGCCGGAGGGTGGGAGATGTGGCTACCGCGAGCCTGCGAGGGGAGCAGTCAGCCGCTTGTGGTGGCCAGTGACATGGGGATGGAGCTGCTCTGCTCAGGCTTCGGCAGGGGATGCGGGAGGGATGCGGGGTGGGAGACACGTGTCTCAAATGTGGACGGTGTACCTGGGCAGTAGAGAAAACTGATGAGTGTTTGATGGGGTACAAAGCCAATGCATCTAGTCCCTTCTTCTGTTCAACATGTTTATCTTTTGCTCAGTTTCTCTCTTCTTCATGGGAATAGCTTCTTAAGGGTGGGTTGTGGTGGATGTGCTGCACTCTCCTTACATCTCTAGCCACAGGGATGCTTCAGTAGCTGCACCTTCCTTGCTGTGCAGTATGGTGCTCCTTATCCAAGCAGCTCTGCAGACTTATTCTGCCCCAGGATTAGGGTTTCGTGCTTGGCTTATGCCATCCAAAGTTTGATTTTGGGATCAGCCAGTTCAGCTGATCAAGCTGGATAACCCAATTTGGGAAGGCTATAAGGAGGAGAAGGGTAAGGGCCAACCCTTTGTGCAGAGACACAGTTTTAGATCAGCTTAAACCCATCACAGAACGTCACCAGTACCACCTCTCCCATGTCTACCACATTGAGTGAGGGAGGGACTTGCTGCCTCTCAGCTCAGGTACCTCCTTGTCCTCTGGCTGATAATGTGGGAGCAGCTCCTGCTGCCCACAGACTCTCTGACACTGCAAGTCACTGCTGGGTGCCTTTTGCCTCATTAGTTAAATCTTGAGCCCTTTAAACTCTTGAAGGAAGTCTGTAATGTTAATCCTGTTCAAACAAAGCTCCGTTCATTAAATCTAGGCAGTAGAAAGGTTGCCCCATTGGTCTGTGCTGCTCGAGCTCGGTGTGTTCCTCCTGCTGGAGCCTGCTGCTGACATGGGACTGGAGATCGGAGCTGTTTGCCCTAAATCAACAGTTTGCAAGAGTTGGTTGGGCTGTAGCTGTTGGAGAACTCGTGTCCTGAGTGGGAAGAGCGGGGGCGGGGGACTGCGTGATGTCCCCAGGGAGAAAGGGGGCAGCTGCTTTGCTCAGAGCAGGGTGAGAACAGAACTGGTGTTAATTGTTTTGGGGGGAAAAAGTTCATAAACATCTTCTATAACGATTTTCCTGGATTATGAAGTGGGTGACTGGCTGATAGCACCCGTCTAGGGAGGGCAGCATGAGATTCAGTATAGTACCAAAAGAAAACCTGTATGGAGGTGGGCTTTTGCTCAAGCAAAAGTGGAAGCTTTTGCACCTTCATTGAAGATTGAGATAAAGATCCTTATTTAAGCTGAGATTTTGAGATGCACATTATGGATAGAAGTCAAAGAAAAAAAGATGCTGCATTGGCCGGGAATCGAACCCGGGCCTCCCGCGTGGCAGGCGAGAATTCTACCACTGAACCACCAATGCTCCAGCTGTGTGCTTCTGCCTGCCCAGCTGCCTGCACAGCTGCCTGGGCCTCCCTGGCTGGCCAGTGGTTCTGCTGCAGGGAGAGCCAGGGTTGAAGGGCTGTTCAGGCGACCCAGGACCTTGAAGTGGTTCTGTAGGCTGGAGCAGGATTATAGGTCTCTTCATTTAAGTGCAGCTGATGTATTAAATATCTCTGGGTAACGAGCTGCAAGTTTCTGAGGAGGAGCAGGTATTGCATGTGGAAACCTTGTCTGCTTTTTATTAAGGTTTGTGCTGTATAAGAGTACATAAGATATATGGAATACCAGCTGAAGCGATTGGTGGGTGGCTGGAAAGGTCCAAAATCTTGGTGCTGGGCATGGGTCTGGTGGGCAACAATTCCCTACCAAGCCACCAGTGCTCCTGGTGTGTGCCGAGTGGTTCCCTGCTGCCGTCTTGTGCTGTGTCGGGGTAAATGATCCTTGTAACCTGTCTTGTTGGAGAGGGTGTTTGTCTGAAGACCTGGTGACTTCTTCCCTGCAAGCATGCAGCCCTGGTGAGGTGGCCCTTGAGAGTCCATTCTGAACTGGGTGTTCACAAATCGTGTAGGAGGCTTCAGGCTGGGAGCAGCAGGAGGGCAGCAAGCCGCTGTTGGATGTGAGCAGGGAGGAGGAGAGAGCTCTGGTTTTACTTGTGGGTTCCTTGAGTGTTCCCTGTTTTGGTACTGCTTTCTCTGGTAGTTGTCATGGCTGAAAATCCCTGTTTCTGATGGCCGCGGGGAGCCAAGCTCCTGGGCGTTTGTATTGGGCAGAACCTAAGGACCCCTGGGTGCTTTCCTCCGTTCTCCCTAGGCTGGTGCGAGAGTTTGTGGCTCAGAACAACACGTCTCAAATCAAACACGTGATCCAAATCCTGTCACAGGAGTTCGCGCTCTCCCAGCACCCCCACAGCCGGAAAGGGGGACTCATTGGCCTGGCCGCTTGCTCCATCGCCCTGGGCAAGGTAAGTACAGGTGGGTTTTTTTGGCTTGTGCAGGTTGCAGTGGGAGAACAGCGGCTCCTCCTGGGTCAGCATGATGGGGAGACTTGGGCTGGTGGCCCCGCACCTCCCCAGCTCCCTCCCTGTGTTGCAGCATATGGGTGGGTTGTGTTTGAGTCTCCCCATTGCACCCAACCATGTCCCTTGGGCACAGGAGTGCTTTCTTGGCAGCTCCCCAGGCGTGGTTTAAGTGCATCTGTCCATCTTCTGTCTCCAGTGGCTGGACTGGGCTCAGCAGGTCATTTACTAATTTGTGTTAACGGAGCTGAGAAGAGGTGCAGCCCTTCTGTCTCCCACCCCCAGCTCAACTGGCTCTGGCAGCGCAGCCACGGCCTTTGGGAAGCGGGGCTGAGGTGCAGGCCAAACAGGGTAAGAGTTGTAGTCAAACAAATGGCATAAGGTGTAAAGCTGCCTTAGCCTGAGCTAGCAGCTGTCTGTTGGGTTGGCAGAAGTTTTACTTGCTGAACACATAGGTTAGTCGGTCCAGATCTAGAGGTGTTATGTTGATGTTCCTTGCATGGGAAATTGGCTGATTTCTGTCCTAATTAAGGTCTTTCTTTATAACTATCCTCTCGTTAATGAGAACAAGCTCAGTAAGTTGCTTCCAGGGCTATGCCACAGCATCCAGGTCCCTGTGGAGGGGAGCCTGGACTCTGCAGGCTCACAGCTCCATCGGGCTTTTGAGTCAAACCATGCAGCTGGCTTTTGAAAACACCTGCAAGGGAAGGAGTTGTTTTGGTCTGTAGTGAGGTTTATGTCACAGAAAGCAGAGGGCTCGGGAAGAGCAGGCTGTGCTTTTTGGAAGAGCTACCAGGTAGATTTTAATTTAAGTCTCTTTAAGAATTTAATTTAAGTCACGATCGGTCTGAGCGGATGCGTTGAAGCCTGATGGCTTTTACATTAACTGCCTTTATGCTGGTGGCTAGGGGCTTCTGAGCAGCGCTCCTGTCTTCGTCCTCTTGTTAAAATGCAGAATCTGTTTGCAAAACCCTCCTCCGCGGGATGAGCAAAGCTCTGCTCTGCCCTCAGCCCAGGCATGTTAACCCAGTTTCTCCTCCTGCACAGCCTGAGGACAGGCACTCCGTGCTGCCAGAGCTGCTGGTGCAGCTGGCTCTGGGGGATGGAGGAGTTGCTTTAGGTGGCCTTGAGGGGCACTGATAAAACTCAGAGTTCAACTCTTTAATCTGCTAGTTCACATGTTGTTGATTTTCTTACCATTTCCTTTGCTAGACACTTGGGATATGCCAGCCTGTTTCTCTAAAGTAGGGGTGTTTAACTTCAAAACAAGCCAACCTCCTACCTCCACCTCTGAGTTTGTCTGAAACTCCTGCTGTGCTGGTGAATCCTTAAGCAAAAGTCTTCTGGGCTGGGGAGCAGCTTCATTAATGACTATATTTGCTTGTGGGCAGAATCAAGTTCAGCGTAGCATGGCTCTTCCATGGTGCAGGAGGACAAACTTCAACATGTAAAATGAATCTTGCCTGGGATTCAGAGCCCTGAAATCACTCATCTAACAGATGTGTCCAGTTTAACTGCCAGCTGTGGTAGCTCCTTGTTTCTAAGAAGTTGTACAGGCTGAAGCTGCTCCTCTTCTGGCAGTTGGCACCACAGCTGAGTTGGTATTTCTGGAGACAACAGGGCAGGAAGGTGCTTTGGGGACTGCTGAATGTCTGTCTTTTTTTGAAGCCTGTATCACCATCTCCTCCACGGTCCCCAGGTCTTGACATTACAAAAAGTAGCCCAACAGACTAAGGGCTTCTTTGCTCAACTGAAGGTGCAGGTAGGCTTGGTCTGTCGCTGTCTGGGATGTTCTCCCTGGTCCTGGAAACCTCGGTGGGTTTGTGCAGAAACCAGCTGGTGGAGTGGGATAAATCCTGGCTGACAGCTGACTGCTGCGAGGGCTGGTGACTGCTGGCTTTGCTGGGGATCTGCCTCATCCCCTGCCTGCAGGGCAGAGGGAGGTGGGGACGGATTTCTCTGTGGGCCAGTTTCCAGCAATGAGCGGTGTGCAGTGGGAAACAGCCCCTCTTGCTTTGAAAGGCGCTTGAGCACTTGAGTAACTGCCCAAACTTCTTGCACGTCTCTGGGAATTGAAACCAGCCGAATACGGCTGCAGTCATCGCTTCAGTGGCTGGCATAGACTCCCTTGAAACAGTTTCTCAGCTTGCTCAGTTGGCTGTCACTGTACCTGAATAATAAAATTCAATAATTTCAATAATAAAATTCAAAATTCTTTAATAAATCCTGTCTAGCATAGATGCACTGTGCCATCATGGGCCTGAATTTTTGCAGTATGTTCCAGGGCAGCGCCATCTCTTCCCTCTCCCTGTGGCATGGTCCTCAACTAACCAGTCTTCTGTCCACCAGGACTCTGGGCTCTACCTGAAGGAGCTGATTGAGCCAGTGCTGACATGTTTCAACGACGCCGATAGTCGGCTGCGGTACTACGCTTGTGAGGCCCTCTATAACATTGTCAAGGTGGCCAGGGGCTCTGTCCTCCCACACTTCAATGTGCTCTTCGATGGCCTCAGCAAGGTAAGAAGCTTCCTCTCAACCCTTATGTGTTTTTATTTCCCACACTGGAGAAGTAAGACTTGTTTTCTAGTCCTCATCTTCTCTGGGTCAAACAAACCAAGTTGTCCAAGGTCTTCTCTCTAAGTACTCTGGTTTGCTTTGACCCAGGCAGGTCTGAGGGACCAAATGAGCATTTTCTGCAGCGGCACAGTGGCCACTGATGTTGTGAATGCTGGAGATCACTGTAAGATACCTTGTTCTCTGTCCTCACCTCCAGGATATATTTTCTTGCTCCTTGTTGAGTGATATTAGGAAATAAGGCTGACAGAACTGCTGCAGGCGAGGTGGCTCTGCAGCACAATGGCTTTGCGGGGTCTGTAGGGTCAAAACCATGTCTACGTATGCCTGTCTTTGCGGCTTATTGCTGGAAACTTGTATTTCTTTGCCGCTTGAGAATGTGGCTGCTGGCCTATGAAAACCTGCATAGCTGGGGGAAGCAATGGGTGCTTGATGTCCCCCTTAGGAAGTCTTTCAGGGGAACTTGTTGGAGCTTAATGAGGAGTTGGAGATAAAGGGACTTCTCTGTGTCCATCCCTGTAATGCCAAAGGAGAGCAACAGTCCTGTGAGCCTGCTGGGAGCTCCGCTGCAGAGCAGGGAACAGACCTGGGACCCTCTGCTGCAATGGC
Source organism: Pelecanus crispus (assembly GCF_030463565.1). Taxonomy (NCBI): domain Eukaryota; kingdom Metazoa; phylum Chordata; class Aves; order Pelecaniformes; family Pelecanidae; genus Pelecanus; species Pelecanus crispus. Next base: position 26,621,004 of record NC_134650.1, read on the forward strand.
TCTTGTTTCTGTTGTTCGCAGCTGGCTGCTGATCCTGACCCGAACGTCAAAAGCGGCTCCGAGCTCCTCGATCGGCTTCTCAAGGTATTTTCCCCCCTGCAGCTGAGAATGCTTGGTGTGTGCAGGCTGCAGGCATGTCCTGGCTGGGGATGTGTCAGTCCCCAAGGCTGCAGCTGCTAAAACCATCTCATCTCAGTCCTGTGGCTACTGTCAAAACATTTCTTTCTCTCACTGACTGTAGCCTCTTAGATTGAGGGTCTGGTGGCGATCTCAGGCAGCTGCATTGAGGGGCTGGGAGGTTATCGCAGTGCTGTGCATGTGTTCAGCTCTTGGGAGCCGGGTGTCTGGGGAAGCAAGCAAGGTTTTAATCCAAATAGGGTTGCAGCCCTGTCCCAGGCAGCAGTTCCTCTGCTCTTCCTCTCTTGCCTAAGTGAGTAGTGAAGAGAAGTGAGCGGAACTGCTCTGCAAGGAGCAGAGCTGCTGCTTGGAGGTGGGGGGCTTGGTTCCTGTTCCTGTTCTGCCTGCCGACGGGCTTTTACTTTTGCAGACCTCCCAGTTCCTTTTCTACTATTCGGAGGTAAGTGGCTCCCTGCTAGGTCCTGCCCCTCCTTGTTAGCACAGCAGTTCATGCAGTCTCCACATCACCTGCTGCAAAATCCCTGCTGGGAGATCTGCTCCACCGTGCTGGTGCGAGAGACTTAACCATGCAACAAAATCCATCAAGCATGTAGGAAGAGCTTTAAAGGAAAGCCAGGGGACTCTCCCACCCCTGACGTGTGGTTACGTCAAAGGTGCTTGCTCATGTGTGTAACACATCACTGAGGCCTGAATCAGAGATGCTCCCACCATCCTGTTCAGCCAGGCTTGCACACAGCAGGCAGGAGCCTCCCTCTCTGAGTCCCACTCAGCGTTAGTCCCTGCCCAAGGGCAATTACTGGCTCATCGCCTGAACAAACCTCGTGATTCCTTCTCCCCAGGTCTCCCGACCCGCAGACCCATGCATCAGCTGTTTGTCATCTTTTTCCTGTCATGTGCCTTAAAAAAGGCCATGTGGCTGTGCCTGCGTGGGCATGGTGGCCATCCCTCCTAACACCCTCTTCTTGGGCTCTGCAGGACATCGTGACAGAGAGCAACCAGTTTGACTTGGTAGGCTTCATCCCACTGCTGCGTGAGAGGATTTACTCCAACAACCAGTATGCCCGCCAGTTCATCATATCCTGGGTAGGTGTGCATGGCCCCACACATGCCTGCCCATCCGAACTCCAAAATACTGTGATCCATCCGCACCCCAGGTCTGGGCAAACAGCAGATGTCCACAGCGATACATGAACTCAAGCACCTGAATTTACTTGGGCAGGTTTTTTAAGCCAGCAGTTTTTCACCTGCTTCTTTAAAATGCCAGCTCCATGTCGTCTCGCTGTTGCAGTCGCAGGGGCATCATACTGCACTTCTGCCAACCTGGTTCAGGACTTTGCACACCAAGTTAGAAAATACAGTCAAAGCATTGCTTGTATAAATAGTTACACTGTGGTCTAGAGGTTGTAGTCTCCCAGGGGACAGCGCCAGACTGCTTTCCATCTCCCAGTGGTGATGGAGGGATGTTGCTCTCTAGGAGGCAAGGTATCTCTACTTGCTTTCTCCTTTCTGTGCAAGGCAGGAGCTCTCAGTGCCTGGCCAGGGTCTGGGGAGAGATGCGTGCCTGTACGCTCTCTCTTTCAGCCATACTGTTTGCCATCCCAGGTCTTGGCCGTCGTTCCTGATCCCTGCTCTGTTTTACAGAGCTGTGATTGGAAATGTAGCAATGCTGCAGGCTGATTGCTTGCTTCATGTGCTAGCCCAGCTTCTGTCTGAGATGGGCGGCTCCGTGCTGTCCTCTTATCCTTCCCCCGCTATCCCACACAGCTCAGCTCTGAATTCCTCAGTATCACACCAGATTTGTGCTGGTGATGTTAGTTAGCTTCTCCAAAACTCACCTCTCTTCTTTCTTATCCCTCCCCTGAGCTAGATCCTGGTCTTGGAATCTGTGCCTGACATCAACCTCTTGGATTACCTGCCAGAAATCCTGGATGGGCTCTTCCAGATCCTGGGAGACAACAGCAAAGAGATAAGGAAAATGTGAGTGTGGAGGCTGGCCGGGCATGAGGGCTGTGTCTTGCTCACCATCTTCATTTGTTTGCAACTCTTCTGTATGACTGCAGTGAAACCCCATGTGCGTGATGGGATGTGGAGCAATCTGGCTGGCTTGGTCAGTGGATCAAAGTGTCCTTGGCAAGGGCCTCCCTTCCCTGGCTTGTTGTGGCTGGAGTGGCTGTGGATGACACTGTGGTCTGTTTGTGCTGTGGTACAAACTGTTTTGGCTTGGTTCAGCCCTTGTGCCCAGTGTCGGAGCCATAGAGGCTCACATGTGCTTCTGGGATGGTGTATGAGCTCTGTGTACAGGCTTTGAAGCTTACAAGCCTCTCTCAGCAAGGTGCAGCACCAACCCAGAATCTCCTGGGTGTAGAAGAGGAGGGAGAGTTGTGAGCTGGCTCTTCAGATCCGTTGTTACTGGTCTCAAGATTGAGAGGCATTTTGAAGCAGAGGAGTGGCTGGGTGTTCTCAGGGAGGTCAAAGGATCTTGGCTCCTTACGCTGAGAGTAACTGGACCTGTTTTGTAGGGCACAAGTAAGTGTTGAGACTGGCCTGGGTCTATCCTGCTGCCAAACCCTATTGGATCCTCCCTGCTTCTTTGTTTCCCAGTGTCCACATGTCGAGGGACAAGCACCAAAAGCTTTGGGTATCATCTGCCCCGCTGCTCCCCTCTGTGCTCACCATCCCAGGCTCACATTGATCTCAACAGAGCCTGTGTGGCTGTTAGGGGAGTTGTGGGAAGGTGCGGAGGGCTCCGGGCAGTCGTCGCCTCCATCCTTGCAGTGGTGTGCAGTCTCTGCCTTGGAGCAGGACGAGCTTGTCAGCCTTGTCCTTCCTGGCCCTGCCCCTGTGTGGAGTCACACGTGCTGTGCCACCAGCATCCTTTCTGTGCATGTATGTAGGAGGCTGGTCTCCATAACTTCTCCAAAACTTCTCCGTCCAAGGCAACTGAGTGCTAACCAGCTGCTCTGCTTCTCTGCAGGTGTGAGGTGGCTCTCGGGGAGTTCCTCAAGGAGATCAAGAAGAACCCCTCCAGCGTCAAGTTTGCAGAAATGGCCAATATCCTGGTGATCCACTGCCAGGCGGCAGGTGAGTGTGCAGGACCAAGCTGTAGCATCCACCTCCGGGTTTGTGGTGCCAGCCATAAGTTCAGACCAGGAGTTTTCCAGTGGACTGTTCACCAGCTTGCCCACTTGCACTTTCTTTGCCATCATGCATACAAACCCTGCTGAAAGGGGCGGACAGGGAGCTGTCCCACGGTTGACACTACTGCTCTTGTACTGCTGATCCCCTAGCCTCAAATACAGGTCTGGCAACCTGTTGAAGCAGAGGTGCCTGAAAGTAGAATACCTGGCTTGGAGGGCACCTGTGGATATCCAGCACATCTAGAAGGATCTCCCTGGGGGCTTATTTTAACCTTTGATGGCACTAGGTGCATCAGCAGGGCAGTTAAACGGGATGTGCCTGGTGCTTTGTGCTAGCACTACACTGTAGCTCCTGTGGGTCTGCCATGTAGGCAATGGCAGAGGGTTACAGCAGCAGCTGGATGTGTTTCCTGAGAAGGATCTTGTCCTTGAGCTGTGCTCATCAATCTTAAATTGCTCTTTAAACGTTGCTGGATGGGAGTGGGTTTCTTGTGAGATAGAAAAATAGAAATAGACCAAGACTGCTTGCTCTTGATTAAGCTGATGCCCAATGAATTTACACTTTTTAAGCCTAAAATCTGGCCTTGCATCGGCTGACTGCCCCAGCAGTGCTCCCTTTTTCCAAACTTGGGGAGGTTAATAAAACCCCAGCTCTAAGAGTGATGCTTGACCCCAACACACAACTGCTATGAGTGTGACAGATGAAATATCCTTATGCATTGGGAAGCTTGACAGAATACTTGTAAATGAAGAAACCTGGATTATGGATTGAACTGGGCTAACTCTGAAACCTAATGATTGTGTTTAATCTCAACCTTACTGCAGATTCAGGTCTCATCTAACTCTTCTGGGACTAAACTGTCCCAGACTAGGGTCTCTCTGGACTAGTGACTCTGGATGGAGCAGAGGCAGCACTCTGCTTGCAGGTGGTCCTTGGCCTGTGGAGTTTGCTCAGCTGCCAGTGCTGTCCTTTTCCTCACCTTTGCTTGTCCCATGTTTTTCAGATGACCTGATCCAGCTGACAGCCATGTGCTGGATGAGGGAGTTCATCCAGCTGGCTGGCCGGGTGATGTTGCCTTACTCCTCAGGGATCCTGACTGCTGTCCTGCCGTGTCTCTCCTATGATGATCGCAAGAAGAGTATCCTTGTAACTCAGAGCTACTCCCATTCCTGCTACAGCAACCCGCAGGAAGCTCCTGTTTCCTGCCCCTGGGGCACAGGGCCAGCTGCACAGCTGGAGAGGGCCAGGAAATGTCCTCCCACCAAGCACTAAAACCCACACCAGCCCTTTGGACATGAGGGGGGTTGCAGTAGCTGGGCTGGGGCAGCCCTGGTGGGGCTGCAGTGGCTTCTCGATGGCTGGCCAGATGTGGCATCTAGCCGTGTGTGGGACTGCGTGTTCCTTACACTGCCTCCACTCAGACATCAAGGAGGTGGCAAACGTGTGCAACCAGAGCCTGATGAAGCTGGTCATCCCAGAGGATGATGAAATGGATGAGGCCAAGCAGTCAACGACCTTGCCAGCAGAGCCCACCTCGGAGGAGTCCGTCTCCAAGCCAGAGGCAGTGTCTAGCGGTGAGTCCCCATTGGTCTGAGCCATTAGAGGTGTGAGGAGGTCAAAGGAAAGTCCTCAAGAGAAGTTCTTGAGTTGATTTGGTGTCCTGGGGCTGCTCAGAGCACATGGGACCTCTGTGCTTTCCTTGAGCCTTAGAGTCCTGTTTCACAGATCATCCTCTGCTGAGACAGAAGCATTTGGCGCTGTGTGTGTAGCAGGGTCACTGATCTGGCCTGGAGCCCAAGCAGTGCTGTAGTGCTGCATTCCCTTGTGAGTGTCCCCATCCCCTCACTGTGCTTCACTTCAACTTAGTAATTAAGTTCACCTGAAAAAGATGATTTATAGTGAAATATTTGTTGTCTGCTGCATAATATGGGAAGACAGTAGCCCATCTGTCCTGCAGTGGCTGGTTTGGGAGCAGAGAACCACCACCACAGGAGAGCTCAGAGGGCTGTGTTAGTCCTAGAGAGCATCAACACATGCATGGAGGATGCCTATATTGGGGAAGGGTAGAGAACAAAAAGGAGAATAATTCCGGGTCCTTTCCAAATTCATGGTGATCTTGAGATCATCATGTGGGTATTGTCCCAGGCCTAAAATTTCCCGAACAGAAAAGGCAAAAGGTTGCAAGCATGATGCTGTTGTCCTGAGATGACTAGGTGATACTTCTGGCACATCTTTGTTGTCCAGGCATGTGAAATATGTGTAACATTTAAATCACATGGGCTAATCTGTTTTATTCTTCTGGGGCTGCATGTTCAGCCCAGTGCTCTTCTGCAACATGTCCACTAGCGGCTTTTGGAAAATCCTGCTGTGAGAGAGAGAGGAAGAAGGTGGGAATTAAAAGGCTGAAGGGTTTTATGGTACAACAGCACCCGGGTCAAAGACAAGGAGGCAGGGAACTGTGTGGGGCAGCGGGCTGGTAGCAGCAGAGACTGGCAGGAGCAGGCAGCCAGGGCATGCACGGTCCTGCACATGGGGCAGCATTGGTGGTTCAGTGGTAGAATTCTCGCCTGCCACGCGGGAGGCCCGGGTTCGATTCCCGGCCAATGCAGCAGTATTTTTGGAAATGTAGTCCTGTAGCACAGGAGCAGAACTTTTCTTTTTTTATTCCTTATTTGTCCCAAGAATACCTCCTTTTATTAAAATCGATTGCAGAAGAGTTTTAAAACAGTGACAGAAAGATTAATTGCTTTAATCTGTACCCCCTTGGGGTTGGATTGCATCTTGAAGCAGGCAGGATCAGTTAAACCTGTGATGCTTTTGCATCACAGACTCTCAGCTCCCTGGTTGTGCTGATGTGGCAGTGCCGCTGCATGTGTGAGTAGAGGCTGTTGGCACAAGGGGGCATGAAGAGTCAAGTTTATCCTGTCATGCTTTATTACGATGCTTGTAAGACCCAGTTTTAGAATGGAGCAGGGGTTGGAAAGCTGTTTGGGTTGCTTGGCTTCCACATGGAGTCACGCTGCGGGAGATACCCTGGGTTGGATTCAGCCTTTCCTGTGCTTGTGTGGTATCTCTAGGTGTTGAAATCTGGATGATAGAAGGCAGCTCTGCAGTTCTGAGCTCCTTCTTTGAGAACGGTTGAAACCATCAGAAGGATGTGTCTGGGTCTTCATTACAGAGGAGACCCAGTTTGGGGCAGAGGTCTGAAACTGTGCAGCCTGCATTTTGCTGGGTAAGTGCAGTTCTGTACCAGCTTCATCCAGTACCTCTGTCAGTGGAGAATAACTTGACAAGGAGTGTAAAAAGCTCACTGCAGGCAGAAGGGATCCTCAGGGTCCTGGGAGCCTCAAACGATGGCTGATGATGTCTTTGCAGAAGGTCATGCAGCTCTCCAGCCTCCCAGTCCTGCTGTCTACCTTCCCTGCCATCCCACTAACTGCAGCTCCGTTTTATCTCCCCCTAGACTCTCTGGATGTGTCTGGTGACTCCAACGTCAGCAAAAGCAATGTCTTCACAGGAAACAGGTAGGGTCTGTTGGTTGCTTCAGAGGGGCTTGAGAAGAAGGCAAGGCTTTCTGGGGTACAAACGATGACCAGCAGATGCTGACAAAGCTGCAGGGAAGGATGGTCTAGGCTGGAAAGTAGTTGGGGTCTCCTGGGTCACAGTAGGGTGGATGACTGGGAATGCTCTAGGAGTTGACTGCTCCTTTCTGATGCTTTTGCATGAAAATGTATTGACTTTATGGTAAACTGAGGTGTTTGCCCCCCACTGGAGACCTTGCAAAGCCCCCTGGGGAGGTCTGGTGAGGCAGCGAGTGTGTGCACTCGGAGTTCTGCACCTCGCCTGTCTTCAAGTCCCCGTGGTTGGGTGCTCCAGCTAAAAGGATAGGGTAGAGGTGGGGAGAAGGTGGATGGTTGTCCTGGTTATGGCTCTTCTAGCTTGGCCAAAATAGGAGGCATTTTGTTCCCTCCTGCCTTTGCAGAGGAATGGTGGTAGAGAAACAGCAGTGTGCTGGTCTGCCAGAGGTGCAGAGACCTCATGACAAGGTGGTATGTGAACCTTCTGGGGCTGGCAGAAGAGCCTGGAGAGTGGTGACCCAGCTTCTGGGCACCGCAGCCCTCCTTGCTGCAGTCCTGGCAGCCCACCACGGCACGGTGCTGTGGGGCTGTACCTGGGGCTGCATGGTCCAGCTCCAGCTGCCAGAGAGGAGAGGGGTCTCAGCAGTGGCTGCTGCCAGCCTGTACCCCTGCCAGCCTTGCATGGCATCAGTCAGCCCCATGCCTGCAGAGAGCAGCTCCATGCCCAGCACTATCTCTCCCAATATCTCATCTAAATCATCTCTCCTGCAAATACCTTTCTTCCCATCCAGCGTCAGTGGATCTGGGGACAAATCCATCTGCTCTTATAACGCATCTTTCCTTTCCTCCTGCTGCCTGCAGTCCCTTTCCTCGGAGGTCGTGATTTCCAACACTTTTATTGTGCCGATGCATATGTTTATTTGTTGTCGTTGTCCCCAAAATAGGATGCATACTACCAGCAAGACTGACACGTGATGCCTATCGTAACGCATCCCAGAGCAATGCAAGCATCAGCTTTTCAGGTTGATGGTCTGGACGCCTCTGTTCCCTTTTTGCACTCCTGCAAAGCCCAGCAACTCCCTTGTCTTAATGATGGCCTTAATTTTTTTCTCTCTTGAAACTACAAATATTTTCATTTGCACCTAGATTTCATTTTATGACTGCTAATGGTTTTCCCTGCTTTCCTGTGATTGCTGCGTCCTGGCGCTGCTCAGCCCTTAAAGTTCAGCAGGTGCAGAAGTGGGTGTGCATAGGGCTGAAATTGGGAAGGCGAAGGAAAGGAAGAGGTGCTAAGTCCAGGAGCACAAGTGATAACTGTGTGCTGAACAGCTTGCATCTGGGAGAGAGAGAGAGTGAAGACCAAAGGGGGACAGAAGCAGGGAGAGCTGGAGTGACTTGGTCACAGAGTCACTGAGAGCCAGGAGGCGAACGGCTGCCCAAGCTGAAGCAGTCTGCCAGATCCCCAAGCACTGGGGAAAACCATCTCGGACAGTAGGTGAGACCCTTCGTGTCTCTAAGAGACCTGGTTTTACAGAGGGACTTGTTCTTGAGCCCTTGAGGACGTGCCAGCCTTTATCCTGGGGTTTACCTCCCTGAAGCCCGTTTCCTCATTGTGTGTGATCTCTCAGCTGGCCCAGTGTCAGGACTTGGAAGATTTTCGCCATGGCACCAATTGTGGGGGACTGGCATGGGGTTGGGGGGGCTGTACTTGGCCGACAGGAGCCCTAGACATCTGCCTAGTGCTCCATCTATTGCCCAGGCTGTCTGGCTCAGCCCTGGAGCTGGAGGAAGGCAAGAGCTGGCACCTGTAGCCAGTTGCAGCCGTAATTCACACCGGGGAGCGGGCAGCTGCCTGTATGCTGAATGCCCACTGGGTGTCAAGACAAGACCACAGGAAACTGTTGCGTTGCTTTGAGAAGCTGGAAAGCCTGCAAACGGAGGAAGTTGCAGCTGCCTTTTAAGATGAAGTCACTCTTTGCTTGTGTTTTTGTTCATTCCCCCTCCTTCCTTCCCCCACTCTCCCCCAGCGAGCAAGTGATGGAGCATGGCCCGGAGCCAGGCATCCAGCTCTCACGCCCCCTTCTCCTGCCCTCCCCGCACGAACGTCTGCAGAGGGATAGCACTGCAGCAGTGGCGAGAGGAGGAGGACCTCGGTCAGCGGGGGTGGAGGAGCTCACAGCCCAGTGTCTGCAGAGGGACGTCTTCCGTGAAGATGCCATCCAAGAAGATGATGAGGTCTGAATGCTCGATAGATGGATGCTGGGCACGTTCCTATGGCCACAAACTGACACACACACCTCCCCTGTTCCTAAGACATGCTGTTGGTGATCCAAAATGCTTCCAGGGTAATTGCCAGCTTCCCAGTGTCGTTCACTAGGAAATGGGGACCATGTCTGTGCTGAGACAGAAACTAGCACTCGGGAGAGCCTGGCTGCGCAGGGCTGGAGGGGCTGCAGGGCTCCCTGTGCAGGTGGGGGTTCCTGCTTCCAGCTTCTGCAAAAACCGTCATTGAAAGTGGACCAGAACTGTGTTTCAGAGACACTGGAGCCTTCCTGTGGCCTAGCTGACCCCGCCGATGCTGCGATCACTGGTGTGAGCCCAGCTCAGGAAGGGGAGGTGGAAGTGTGGCAGTTGGAGCAGAGCCCAGCCTTCCTTCCGTCAGTTTGAGCTGCTGCAGGAGAAGATGCAGACGTCTGTCCTGCGTTGCTGGACCAAAACAGCAGGAAAGTGCCTTTTAGGCTCCTGTAACTGCATCGGTCTTTCAATACAAGACCTGGACGGTTTGAGACAACTTCCTAGCCATACTGCCAGGCGGATGGTCAGGCACAGCTGGCAAGCGGTCAGCAGGGCTGCCTGGGTTAGATGCATGGCAGTTGGATATGGGTGATGGGACCACACTCCCTCACCAAACTAGGTAAGGGACATGGGGACTCCAGAAGAGCTTTTGTGATCCTTCCTGATGCAAAGAACACTCCTTGTTTTGAGTGCTGTCCAGCAGTACATGGACACGTAAAGCTGCTTGTTGCTCTGCAGAAAGGGCAATTTGCTGCTATGTGGCTAAACTGCCCAAGGCTGCATTTAAATCGGACTTATAAAGGTGGTAGTTAGGGCTTAGTACAAAGCTAAAATTGCTGCTGCTTGTCTCGTGCTGGAAGTAGACCCATGCCCAGAGCCTGACACACCTTGGGGGTGCAGCCAGCAAGCTGGGGAGCGAATTGAGGTGGTGAACACTTGGGCAGAGACTAGGGCTGGTGCTGGGTACCCCGCAGCACCCGGGGGATGGTTGGCTGAAGGCAGCATGATGGCTTGTTTTGAGCTCATGCACCAAGCCCGCCTTGGAGTCCTGTTCTCCAGCAGCTTATCTGGTGGAGTCTGCATTCCTGCAGCTTTCAGGTCCAGGGTGTTTTCTTGGGGAGGCTCCTCCTGGCCCTCCTCTCCAGCCTGGAGTGAGGAGATGGGTTCCCTTCACTGCTCCCACTGCGCCATTGGGTGGATGAGCAGGAGGGGGACCTCGGGCACACTGCCCTAGCCCTTGTCACAGTGATGTGCAGCTCATCGGACTGGATGCCTTTGCCTAGACCTTAGCCTCGTCGCTTCCCTGGGAGATCAGCTTGTGCTAGTGCTGAGGGCACTTCCAGTACTTGGAAACCACGATAAGCAGAAGGAAGCCAAGAGCGCCAAAATGAGAGCGATGGAGGACAAGAAAGCGACAGCTTGAGGGACGAATAGCAGAGAGGAGCTATTTACCTCCTGGCCACTGGCTCAAGCCCGTTGAGCAGCACAGCTGCCAGCCCGTATGGGAGCTGCCCTTGTGACTTGGACCATAATGAAAGAACCTGGATATTTCCACCCTTGGCAAGGCTGCTTAAAGGCTAGAGCCTGGCCTAGACCTTAACCTTGTCTGAAAATGGGGTCAGGAAAGCAGCTGGGCCAGGCAGGAGGCCAGGAGGGAGATGACAGCTCAGGCATTGGCAAAGAAAAGGCGACTGCTGAGGAGAGAGGTGGCAGAAGCCCTTGAAGAAAGGGGAGAAATGAGAAAATGAGTTGATAAGGGACATGGGGTGAAAAACATTGCTGTGGGTTGAATGCAGTGGGAAAGTGAGCTCTGTTCCCATGCTGGAGGATGCTTTCTGAGATGGGGGATGTGCTGTGGGGTGGGTCTCCTGCCCCACCACTCAGCTTGAGCAAAGGGTACCAGTATCCAGAGGTGAGAGCCTGGTACAGCCCTCATGATTGCTCAGTTTGCCCTAAAAACATGTCCTCACTGTCACACGAGAACCACGGAGGCGGTGCCAGGGCTGCATTCATCCTCCAGAGGAGAATCTGGGGTAGTGGGTTAGATGGAAGCGATTGCATCTGACATCTGCCCTGCCACAGATGCCGGCACTGGGAGCCGGCGTGGCAGGCCCAGAGGATCGCATTAACGCAATGCCATTACTGCTGCTCCTGCTGTGTGCTGCCTGGGGATTAAGAAGAGCCAGGGTGAGCTGTGAGTCTGCTTTGGAGCTGCAGCCACAGCAGTACTCGCCATGCTTGGCTGCTGCCTCGCCCCCTGGAAAGGGGGCAGCCCACAGGAATCTGGTACCTCTCCATCTCAGAGGCAGAGAAGCATGGTCAGTGGGACATTTTTAGCTCAATTTCACATGTTCATCAAACCTCTTGCCTCTCAGGATAGCACCATGGTTTTGTGCTGAGTAAATGAGCTACTTCGCCACCAGCAACCCCCCTGAAAGGTTTATCTTGGCAGATGCAGGGAGAGGATAGCTGGCAAGGAGCTTTGCCCAGCCGCCATCCCTTTTAGAAGGAGCTGAGCCCGGCAGAGCCACAGGGTGGTGGTACACGGCACAGCTGGGGTCTGGCTGACTAGAGGTGAGCCCGCTGCTGCCAGTCACCTCCTGGGGTCAGCTCAGGTGGATTTTGACTTGAGCCACCGAGGCGCTGCCCACAGCCCACTCCTATGCGGGTGCTGCATCACTGGGGAAGGGGAGTTTTCACAAGCAACTTTGGCACAACCTGGGCTGGAAATAGCTTGTTGCTGTGTGGCAGCAGTCCAGTGTCCTCCTGTAATGATACCACCCTGTGTCCTCCCCACCTGCCTTGCAGCAGCACGGAGCTGGTGGATATGATAGTGTTGAGGGCACCTCTGAACTGGCCAGCTTCATGTGCTGCTTCTCTGCGCCATCCTTTCAGCTGCTTCCCTCTGAAAACAGACAATACCCAGAGTTTTTTTTCCCCATCCTGCGAATATGATGCGTATTTTGGCATGGAGATGTAATTGGTTTGAGGACTCATGCTCCTCTTCCATCGGGAGCCCCATGCCGTGTGGGTGGCAGGCTGCGCTGCTGCAGCAGGAGCTGGTTTTGCAGGAAAACCCAGATATGGGGCTGATTCAGGCTGGCTTACATTGCCTGGGATGCTGCTCCCTTGGACATCCCCTCTCCCAAACTCCCTGTGCTCTGGGTCCTTCCTTTCCCTTGGTTCTGCACATCTGAGTGTTTGACCCTTGGTGGTTGTTTGCAACATCAAAGCAAAACTTAGTCTAACTTGAAATGCAATTTGCAGAGCCCAGCATCTGTTACGTGAAGATCAAGCAGTCATATATCTGCAGGGCTGTGAGGGGCCGTGGCCTCCTCATCTCACCCTTATAATGTATGTGCTGGGGAAGATGAAATCCTATTAAGCCGCAGCTCCACTTGCAAATTATACCGTGAGAAATCTGCCCCTTAGGATTTCTTATCAAATGAGATGCAGAGCAGCTCTGTGCACGCTAGAAAAATCGGCAAGAGTCTGGTCCAGCCTTGAATAATTCAGTAGCTTGGATAGGACAGGAGTGACGTAGCTCTTCAATGCAGCTACCTCCTAGAAGTCTGCTCCAACCATCTCAGGTCCAACCATCTCTCTTTAACCAAGTTTCCTGCGACAGGTACTTACCACGTCCTTGCTGTTGAGGAGGTGGGAAGCCATCAGGCAGACTTCAGGATCACAAGCAGGATAATGCCATAACATGACCTCTTCTGCGTTGGGGTCTCCTGTCACAATGCAGGTCCCAACTGTTTGGGGAAAAAACTGCAGAGTTTTTCACCATAGTAAGAGCTAAGGGTCTGCAGGCTGTCAGTGTTGTAAAAGAGGCAATGTCTTGGTGAACTAAGGGAGTTGTTTGCTTTCATCCCTGGTTGATGATGAAGAGTTATCCTCATCTTTTGGGATGGCTTTTGGGAAACAAGGTGATGTTCTCAAGGCAGCCTTGTAGCAGAGAGCTGCATCCCAAAAACACTGCCAGCCAGAGCACCATCTGCAGCCCTCAGCACGAGTATGCTGGGATTAGTGGCAACTGGGTGTCCTCACCTGGTTGGGTGGCCCCAACTAGTGGAGTTTGAGGGCACATGGGTTGATGTTCTCTGGAGATATTTGAGCTAGTAAAACTTGAATTGGAGTCTGAATGCGTTTTATGGATTTCTAGTCTTTTGAACCCCAAACCTGGTGACTGCAATACAGACCAGTTTCTCAACACAGCCATGGTACTGGATTCACCTAGCATGGTGTCTTGTCATGCATGGGTACCAGCTGTTTTGGGAAAGTGGTAAACCTTGAAGCCTGGAAGATTTCTGTTGTTTCCAAAGCAAAATTTTGTTGTGTTGCTGTATCTCTCATTGTGCTTCCCCATCTGGTAACGCCAGTCAGAAGCCACCTATGCCACATGGGCAAACCTGGCCATGCCCAGCCATGACCCCGTAGGCTCGCTGGAGTTTGCTTCCTGGCTGCCATAACTCTTGAATATTTGAGCACAGTTCTTGGGTTTGCCTTGAGCAGCTCTGGATGCACAGAATAAGAAATGTGGGTGGCCAGGCTGAGAGGGGCTGGAGCAGGCCAAGGGGGCAGTTGAGGTTTCTTAGGGTTTGAGCTGGGGTGTTTAATGCAGCTTCTGGTGTGTTGTAGACCTTCCCACTGTGGGAGGAGCGAGTTGGACATTACAGCACTGAACCAGCCTCTCTCCTTTCCATGCAGCTCCGAGAGGATCCAGGTGACCCTGAACCTGGATGGAATAGTTCAAGTGCTGGACTGCCACCTTCATGACACATCCATTGGGATGATGACCAGAATTGCAGTCCTGAAATGGCTCTACCACTTGTACATCAAGACGCCTCGTAAGGTAGGTCAGGGACTTGGCATGTGAGCCTACTGCTTCCTCTGTGGGACTGAGCTTGTCTGCTCCCAGCCTGCTCCTTGTCTTTGAATTGGCTGTAATTATATGGTAGCGTTGCAACCAAGTGTCCACCTGCCTTTTCTGAGAAGGCTTTGGCTGCTGGATACCCAGTAGCTTAAGGAAGAAGAGCTCTCCAGCTCAGACAGAAAATGCTGATGAAGTTTTCAGCAGCCTCCCCTGGGGCGAGGTGTCCTGTGGCAGGGATGACCAGGCCTGTAGGACTGATGCCGTCCGTCTTTCTGGTTCTAGATGTTCCGACACACTGACAGCCTCTTCCCCATCTTGCTGCGGACCCTCTCAGATGAGTCAGATGAGGTAGGTGCTGCAGCTGCTGCAGAAGTCTTCCTGAAAGCTTACTGTCTCCATTCTAGCTGGGCTTTGGATTCTTTGGGTTGAAGCAAGGGACTTTGTGAGGCTTGGCCAGTGTTGGCACTGGGGAGTTTAACCCTGTTGGCTAAACTGAAGACGACCCAATGCAGAGTCTGCAGGTAGCTGCCCAGCTGAAAGCCCTGCTGTCTCGGTTAGGCTGGTGTGTTTGGGACCCTCTGTCTGTATAAACCTTCTTCTCCATATCTGAGAGTTGATCTGTCAAAGCCAACTCCTAAAAATCCTTTTTGACTGCCTGGGAAGACAGCTGGGGCTTCAGGTCCCAGAGCTAATGTCTTTCCCATGGGGCTGAGTCGTGGTCAGATCCTTGGTGAGTGGGAGTTCGGGTGCCTTGCAACAGCTCTGTAGAGATGCAAGGGGGATTGTGTCTAGCCAGCACTGCAAAATCCAAGTTGTGAGGCAGTTAAGCAGCATCCACCACTGGCAGGGCAGCATCAGCATTGCCTGGTGGGGCTGCAGTAGATGCCCAGTGGCATCAGGTTGGCTGGGAACCACTTGGCTTGGAAGTGAGCAAAGAAAATCAGGTAGTGATGAGTGAGCCAGCTTGCTCTGCCTTTGCTCTCCTGCATGCACCTTGCCCTCCCAGTGCAGCTCCCAGGCTGCTCCGTTCCTGAGGGACTGCACCATTTTCCCATTTCCTCATCTTTCTTCCTCACCTCTCTTCCCTGATTCCAGTTGTCTCAATTTTGGCATCTTTTTTGTCTTCTCCCCCTCTCTGTTGCACCCTGGCGCATTTCTAGAGCCTGGGTGGAAGGCTGGCAGCTTCAGCAGACAGCTGGTCCAGGCACTGGTAGCACTTCTACCATCAGCTGGATACCTCTTGCCCAGAGCTGCGAATGATCTGGCTGGTTTCTCAGCCCAGACCTTCCTCGTGGAATAAAAATCACATGCTATCTGCTTTGCCTTACATGCTCAGGGCATCAAACCCCAACCCCACAATAACTCCTGTGTGTGAGGGTGTTGTTAAGAGAGGAGGGAAGGGAATCAGTAAGCAAGGGAATGACTTGTGCTTGCAAAGGCAAGCGACTGCCTGGCCATTTTCCATACCCTGCTGCTTACGATGCAAACCTTTCCAAAAGAGTCCCCAAGCACACATCTGCCTTTGCAATGCTCTAGAAAGCCTGCATCTTGCAGATAGTCTCTCCAGCTTGGCAGGAGATTGCAGTGAGTCATGTTGCAATTACACTGCTTATTAATATTTGAAAAAAAGCAGTGAAGAAAGGACCCTGGTGATGCATTTCCTCCATGTGACATAACTGGGAATGGCTCAAAAGTAATTTTAAGCTGATTTATTTAATCCCGTCTTCTATTTATTTAAATGTTTGGAGGTTTGGGGGTTTTTTTTAAGGAAATCCATAGACAAGTCAATCCATTAAACACCACTGCTCAGCTGGCTCCCAACCAGATTTGCTGCTCTCTGCAGAGGAAATAGAAATGACCGAAATAGTAGGGGGTTTTTGAGCTGGGCATTTTTGGGAACAATGATGACAGATTGAGCTAGCTAACCTTCAATGTCAATGCCTATTAGAAAAGGGGAGGCAGGGTGCTCCCTTAGCCATTGCTCCCTGTTTGGTACAGTATTTGTATGCACGTTCACGTTGTCCTGGAGTAGATCAGTATCCTCAGAAGCTCTTGGCTAACGTGCTGGGGATCACCGAGTTAGTGTGATGATGCTAACCTATCAGCTCTCTGATGAGGAAGCATCTCCCTCCCCTTTCCAGGTAGGGCTCCACATATTGTACGGTGTAGCACAAAGTGTACACACATCTTCAGGGGGGTTTTTTGCTGTCTTCATTCTGCGATGCTGCCCTCCCCAAGGGAACCTGGCTGGGCAACAGTGACAGTACCATCTTTCTTCCCAGCAAGGTTGAACATCCTTTTGCAGTGCCTGCGGATCTCCTGGCCCCCATGCACGGTTTGGGGAGGCTAGCTGTTGCTCTCCTGATGCGCCCTGAAGCTGTCCTGGAGCAGTTGTTTCTCGCTAGCTCATCACCAAAGGAGAATCTGGCTTTGGAGGGTCAGTGCTAGTCAGGGCTTTTCATCAGACTGAAAGACCGAGCTCAGGCACCTTATTTTTAAGGTCTGGTCTTGCTGAGCTGCTCCGAGTCTCTGTGCACTTGCCGTAAATAATCAAGCCCAAAGCAAGGAGAGACTTGCGCTGGATGGAGCCAGATCCATGCCCTTTAAGTTGTCATGCCTGTTTTTATCCTTCAAGTAGCACAAGGTGTTGCACCACCTCCACCGTGCTGAACAGGGGCCAGTATCTCATGATGCATCTGTGGTGTCCTGAGTCATCTCTGCCTTCTCTCCTGTTCTCCTTCCTACCCAGTTCTCCTGTGCCAGTAAAGAAATGGTCAAGAGACCTAGTTAAGATTCACAAAAGCAGCACGGAGAAGTTGGAGCAAAGCTGAAGCAAGCAGTTCCCTTTGATATGTAGACAAGTCAGGATACAAGGATTCCTGGCTGTCAGATGCTGTACTGCTGCACTGCGTCACCCCGTGCCAGTTCCCATGCTTCCCTGGTAGGGAGATGCTCCATCCCGCATTGAGACCTGGTTTTGAAGGCAATCTTTAAAAGCCCTGGTTAAAATTTGGTGTGCTTAAAAACTTCCTTGCAGTTCCAAGGCTAACAGGATCCTGCTGGGAATGGGTTTTTCTGCACAAGCTGCTCCTTTCGTCAGTGCAAGTCTTGCAGCCCTGACACCTGGCTGAAGAATTGATGTTAGAAAAGGTGAAAAGTCAAAGCCCAAGTGCCCTTTGGGAGCAGTGGGTTGGACCTTTCCACCCGCAGGTTAAAAGCACAGCTGCTGGAAGGCACTGCTGAAGGGAAGCTGCTCTTCAGGTCATCTCCCTCTGCAAGCTCCTGGTGCAAAGGCAGCTTCTGATGTAGCTGTTCAGTTCCCTGGGTCCTTCCTGGTTGGACCCAGGTGCTGAGTTCAGGTGGATACAACAGGTGGTGAAGGCATCTCTGAGAAAACCATGAAACAGTGATGCTGCTGGGTTTCTTTCTTTGCTTTGTTTTCATTTCTCCAGCTCCGAAATGCAGTTGTTTCTGTACGGCTGAATGTGTTCCTGTTTCCTTATCTGCTCCTCTCAATCTTGCTGGGGGTTGGAAGTTGTGCTGGGACTTTTGTCTGACTCATGCAGGAATGACGCCTGAGGTGGAGCTGGTGTTTGATGTGAAGCAGGATAGACTCCAGCTTCGTCTCAACTCTGCTAATGTGAAAACCTACCTGTGTTTATGCAGTGGCCAGACAAGGCTTTGAATACAACAAGAAGACCCAAATGGTTTCTTAGCTTGCTGTTTGCAGCTGTATCTCCTAGAGGATTCTTAGAAGTCTTCTCCTGGCAGTGGAGAAGAGTTGGTGCCCTTCCCTAGAGAGGGTTAGCTGAGCCTGGACTACCGCTGCCTGTGGAGGTAGTGATGGACTTGAAAGTCTGCATGACGTTCAAGCCAACTTCTTCATGACAAGCTGAAACATTTTGCCCCTTTCTTGGGTTTCCAGTATTAAACTAGGAGAGGAGGAACCCCAGGTATGGTGGTATACTGATCTCCTTTATTGTTATCTCTCTCCTTTATTGCTAACTCCTACACCCCTCCTTCATGTCCTGCTGCAGCACTGCAGGATTTCGACACCCAGGTCTCTGCCCTGCTCTCTGAGCTATGCTGTCACGCTAAATCCTGGCGAACTTCTCCCATCGCGCCCAATTCCCAGTACAATGACTCTGAACAAAAGCTTGTGCCAGAGCGAATAGCTGTCTTAGCGTGGTTTGGTTTGGAGCTTTGCTCTGTTGGTTTTAGAGCCATTGTGCTCCAGCTCCCAGCCTTTAATTCACTACAGCCGGAATATTGTGACCCCATGCAAAGTAGAGGGTGTAAACTAAAGACTGCAAAGAGGAGAACTCTAATGTACGTGTGCCTGGCTTTTATTTATACTTTTTTGGTGGTAAAGCTTCTCTGGAGAGAGACTCAAAGCTACAAGGTACCGAAGCGGGGAGGCTACTTGTTTTCAAGAGGGAAGTTACACTGAGGATGAGCTTAGGACTGAAATGGTGGGGTGTATGGAGAGGTATATAATTTCAGTTGGATGGTGGAAAATGTGGTCAACCCAGCTTGCCATATGTGAAAGCAGCCCCTAAGCAAAGCCTTAAAGCAGGGTGGGGTGATGCTTTCTCCAAGGACTCGAGGCATTGGAAGGGCACTGGGTTGAAAGATAATCTGTGCACTGCATCGTGCAGGAATAGGAATTTTCTTGGGAGGAGCGCAATCCACAGGAAGCTTCTTGGCTCAGCACCAGTTCTGGACCATAATTGCATGGCTGGCATATAGATGCATATACACAGTTTATACGTATACTGAACGTATACTGCCAGTGGTAAACTGACAGTCTGGGCTCAGCATGGTTTCCAGAAGGCACTCACAGCATTCCCACGTTAAACCACACATGAAATCACAGAGCAGACTGAACCCATAGAAAACCTGTCTGCTGTGGAGGTGCAGGCAATCCCTGTCCCGGGGAGCTGGCTCAGGGTGGGTCCAGGATGGGATGAAGGTGTAGGATCCAGGATTTGGGGAGCTTGGCTTTGGCTGCCTGGTTCCCTGGGGTGTGGAGGAGGTGCTGGATGGGAGACAGGGTAGCAAATAAAAGCAAACCCTTTGCTTGTCATAAGCACTGGGACTATGGGTGTTGAATTTGAAGGGGTTGCGAGTATTCAGCCTGCCGCAGCATGGCCTATGGGGATGCTCCGGGGCAGCTCTGCCTTCCTCCATCCCTGTCCTGCTGGCTGGACCTGTCCTGCCTCTTTCCCTTCCCTCTAATGCATGAAGAAATACCTCACTGGCATCCTGCTCTTCGACTGGCATCAGGTGGCATGGGTGTTAAGGTCCCTGTATGCTAATTAAACACATTTAAAGAGGTGCTCTGAGCTGTGACAGTAAGGTTGTGCTCCTGCCAGCTCCAGGTGCTGCAGGCCTGGCCCTTGCATGCCCGCAGCAGGACAAATGGGGGATTTACAAAAGCAGGAGGGAAAACAGGGAGTTTTTGGGTTGCAGCTTGGTTTCAGGTGGTTATGGCCATATTACCAAGTGACCCCACCACTGCCTCTGCTGTATTTGCTGATGCTGTGAGCATGTGTTAGCACAACTTGGCAGGATTTGCCCTGGGGAGGAAAGGAGAAGCCTCCAGCCCCACTGTCTTCCCTCTGCTTCCCATCCCTTCCCAGCCACAGGCCGAAATCTGAAATCCAGTGGCTGTAAAGGGAAAAAAAGGTCTTGGCAAGATCAGAGGATGAAAGTTGCTGTGCCGGGGACCTGAAAAGAGGTCCGGTTAAATTGGTGTGGGAAGATTAATGGTGGGTTTCTTTTCTTTTTCTGTCTTTAAAGCCGGTGGAGGCGGGGGCGACGCAAGTTTGCTTTTCACACCGTGTGTGTATGGGGCTCAGCCAGCCTCACCACTGGCCGCTTTTGACTCCGGGACTGCCTGCCCATGCTCATCTCCCCTCCCCTGGCTACAGCTAAAAGGTTTGGAGGGAGAGGAAAAAAAAAAAACAAAATAAATGAAGCCCTCTGGGGAAGCCTCAGTGCATGTTGCGGCAGCAAGGGGCTGCATTGGAGTGGTGGAGCGGGAGAAAGCGTCCAGCAGCATCCTCGGCTTTCCTGATCCCCACCAGGTCGCTCCTCCACCCCACTGCCTTGCTGATCCTGGTAATGCCGTGGGGCTTTCCACAGCCATCCTGATATTGGTCCCCTTTGAAGAAGTGCTTTGCAGCCCTTAACCTTCTTATTCTCCATCTTGGTGGCATCTTGCTTCAGCTGGATTCCCATCTTCTCCCTGTGGTGAGAATAACCTTGTCCCTGGTGTTGCATACCCCGTTTCATTGCCCTGGGACATCCGAGGCTGCCGGTGAGCATCTCCCTGACATGCACGCCATTTTAATCTTTCACCTTTTTTTTTTTTTTTTTTTTTTAAACTTTTCCATAAATACCAGCAAGGACAGCCTCTTCAGGAGCTCAGTCCCTATCCTTGCCATCATGTGTACCCCAGGAGCTGCTGCTGCAGCCTGCCTTGGTGTCCTGGTAGTCAGCATGTGCTGCAGGGTGCTAAGTCTCACTCCCCAGGGGTCTGCAGCAGATTTGGGGTCACCTCCCCTTCCTCTGCAACAGGCCAGAGCCAGCCCAGTGTTTTGGCCAGAGGCAAAGCCCTCCCCAGGAGCATCAAGGCAATGCTTTGCACACAGGAGGTGTGTCCATCCACCACGTGCTGTTCAGGGGCTGTTTTTCCCCTGCTTTTCCCCTGCGTCACTGATGGCAGAGCTAGTCTCGGCTCTGTTCAACCAGAACAAGCAGCAAATTAACCTGACCTAGATCTGGAGAAGCCAGAGAGACCAACAGTTTTGTGTGCCCTCAAAATCTGTGCTCTGAAAGCAATACAGGGAGAAATCTTGCCTATTCCCAGGGAGGAGAAATAGCTGCTTATTTATAACTGTCTGATAACCTGCTCCTCGTCCCCACACTGTGCAAGGAGCTCACCCTCCTCCATGCTGCTCTTCGTCCCCGTGCTGGGAACGGCTTGCGACATTGGCCGTGTCTCCCCATCCATCATGATGCTGCTTCCCCTGCTCCTTCTAGTTCATGCTAACCAGCCCCATGCTTGCCCAGAGCAGGGGCACAATACCCTACATCTCATCACCACTGGGAAACTTTCACAGAAATCCCTTCTGGGCTGGGAAATGTCCTTGGTGGCTGCTCCTCTGGGCTGGCCCTCAGGATCACTCCTTCGCCCGGCAGCTAGGAATGGCTCTGGCCCTTGTGCTCCTGGTGCTTTCGGGTCCGATGGCCGCTCAGCTCCTGACGGATGGGACCAGCTTGCTCCTGGCGCAGCCGGCCTGTTGCCATGGCAATGGCAGGATATTGCTTTCTTACAGCCTCCTCACTCGCACAAAGCCAGCCGCCGGCTCCAGCTTTGCTTAGTGCAGGGATGTGCAGTGCATACCAAGTGCTCCTGGCTTTCCCCTGTCCCCAGCTGGGAACCCACTATGGAGCGTGCGGGGAAGAAGCAGCAGGAACCGGAGCTCCCTGCCTCTTTCCCACGGCTGGAAAACTCTGGGTCTTCGCAGCCACCTGCTCCTGCTCTTCCTTCAGGTGCTCATGCACCCATCCCTCTTGCTTCTTATTTCCTCCGTTTTTCAATTGCAAAATCCAACACGTACTGGAAAAAGCATTTTTCCACCTCCTGCTTGTGACCTACACAGCTGGCTTGGGGGGACACCCCTTAACTTCTCCAGAGCTTGAGAGGTCCAGCCATGCCCTTGGTGGTGCCAATCATTGCTGCCCAGGCAGCCTGGCCAGAGCATCCCGAGCCCAAGCAGCATCTCAGAGATGGGGCTGGGCACATGGCTCTGGGAGTGTGGATCAAGGATCCAGCCTCACAGGATAAGACATGGCTCTAAATGCTTTGGGAGGCAGTAGGGGTGATTTTTGCCCAGCCCAGGGTCTTGGTCCTGTTTCCTGATGTTGCGGGAGCTGCTGGTGAAGTCTGCGCTGGATGATAGATAGCCCAAGTGTTTGGCTGGATGAGTGGACTCTAGGCGGGGATTGTGGCAGCAGCAAATGCAGCAGGGTGGCAATCACAGGTGGCTGGTTCGTGCGGTACATCAGCCATGTGTTGATACGGCTTTGGCATGGTAGGATACGTCATCCTGGTTGCGTTGGCACGTGTGCAGGGTTTGGTAAAATCAGTAGTATGAACAAGAGTCCCAGCTCTCACCCCCCTGCCAGCCAAACCCTGAGTCTGTTTGCCAGTTTTAGCCAAAGGCAATGAGACTTGGAAACTTCCACAGCTGTGAGAGCTGGAGACCCAAATTAGTGCCTTCCCCAACTCGAAGTCCGTAAGTTCAGCTGAGCCGCATGATTAGCCACCAGAGAATGTACATAGGGCTTCAGGAGACTAGCCATTGTGAGCTCTGCTCAGGGGCATCCTCCCCTTGAAATGAAACATCAGCAGCATTGCTTTATCTGAGCCACCGATGCTTGAAAGCCCTGCAAAGCTGGGCAGAGAGGGAGGAATCTCTTTCTTCTGCCGAGGACTGTAGCATCGCTTTCCTGGAAGAGGATGAAGGCTGGCAATGGCAGTGATGTCCCATGATGGCAACGAGGTCCCATCCTTAACAGCATCATGGAGGTGCCATATTCTTTGGGGACAGCAGCATCATAGCTCCTCATTGCACGAGTTGTTGTTATGTTTTTTCATCCCTGGGGGAGCTGTGCGCTGGGACTTAATCATGTTTATAGGCACAGGGTCTTCCCAAGCGTGCTGGAGCCTTGTGGTGCTAGTGGCAGGCTGCTTCCCCACAACCAGCTCTGCACCGAAGCCTGGACACCTCACTGCCTGCTCAAAGGCTGCTGGGGGCTTATAAATCAGTCCTAATTTAAAAAAAAAAAACCCAACCCAAAACAAAACAAAAAAAAAAAACCACCAGCTTAAGATATCTGCCACAGAGAAACCCAGGGGCTCCTCTTTCTGATTTTCAGGGATTTTTCAAGTTCTGCATGATCAAAAAAAGATGTAATTGGCTTTTTGGGGGGGGATAAGGGGTTTTTTTCATAGCTCAAAAGCTAAAACTCCCATATAACTGCAGCTCCTCTAAAGGATACCTTGTGAGAACGTGCAGGAAGCCTGGGACACTGTGCTGGTGGGCAAGGGGTGGTTGGGGATGCGCTATGCTGAATGCTGGTGGGTTAGACGTGGCAATCGTCCCTTTTTGGTGGCTTTTCTGCTTCGCACAGCCCTGCTATGCTCAGAGCATCTGGGATGGCTGATGAACCATCTAGACCCAAGGACATTTGAATGAAGGGGGACCCAAAATAGCCTGAGACATGAGAAGGGTTGAGGACGAAAAAAAACCCATGTTGTAATAACTTCTCCAGAAATGCTATATATAGACTAATTTGGCAACTTCTGGAAGGAAAGAGCTATGAAATCCGAATGGCAGCTCTGCCTCACCGTCCTGACTGCAGGCAGCTGAGTGTGCTCTCAGATGCTGCCCTGAACTGGGCAAGCTGCGGACAGGCAGGCAGAGTAATGTTTGCCCCCGAGAGCATCCCTGTGCTCTTGCTGGGGTTGTCCCAAATCTGCAGTTATGAAGGGAAGTGGGGAAGCAAAACCCAGACCTCCCTGAAGAGGGAAGAGCAAGCCCTGCTCCTGGTTGCATAAATTAGATTTAATTTCACATGCTCCCTTGGGACTCACAGAGCAGTAACTGGGTTTTTTCTCCCCTTTTCTCTTTCCTGCCCCATCCCCTCTGCAATCATTTGAAATTTCCATTTTGAACTTCACAGGTAGGCCTCTTTTCCCTACACCTTCCTTGATGTGCTGGGATTTGGTGTTTGCTTCCCATCTCACCCTCTCCAGCTGTGGGTTTGGAAAGGAAAGCTCACCCTGCTGGCTGCCTCCGCCCCTGTGTGTGCTCACTCCTCGCTGTCCCTCTCTCCACAGGTTATCCTGAAGGACCTGGAAGTGCTGGCTGAGATTGCTTCTTCCCCAGCGGGACAGACAGAGGGTTACAGTCCCTCCGACAGCTCCGATGTGCGACCTGGCCCAGTGGAGCTTCACGTCCCGGCCAGGGCTGGCCAGCTGAGCTCCTCTGGTGAGTGCTGCAGCTCCATGCCTCCCCGCTCCCTGGTCTCACTTGATGCTCGGTGGCACCAGTCAGATTTGCTCAGGCAGAAGTAGAAGCCTCTCTCGCAGTAATAAATCAATATATCCATCCCCACTCGGTATCACTTGGTGATCGAGTCTGCCATGGCGCAGACCAGGAGGCTGTCTTTATTTTTAATGCTTTCCTCTAGCTCATGTTTTGGGGATTTAGGGCTCTGTTTAGCAGCAGGATGCTGCAGAGGCTGGTGTGGAGGGAGGTCATTATTGTCTTATTTTTTTATGGGAACTTGGGTGCCAGCCTCTTCTCTCCTTGTAAAAGTTCTCAGAGCCTCTAAAAGCAGCTCAGGGACAGGATGCTGGCTGCAAGCCAGGATGTCCAAAACATAGATGGATCTGCAGAGGGTTTAGTCTGTGCCTGTGTTGCCTGTTCAAGGCTGCCCACATTGATTATGAACTTCTATGGTGCTCTGAGTGTCAGGTAGGACTTCAGAAGAGAGATGAAGAGGGACAATCGTATTTTCTGGGGAGTTGGGGGATAAAAAAAAAAAGCTTTTTAATCATCCTGGCACACTGGGAAGTTTTTTCCACCTTCCCTTGTCTGTGGCTCACTCTTTGCAGTTGCTTGGCTGCCCCTTCTCCTCTGCTGCTGCTATTTAAGGGCCTCCCTGTTGTACTCCCCAGGCCAGGTCGTCTCGGCCAAAAGCACGTTTCACAGCAGCTTTGGATTGCAACCCGAGCATGGAGCCAAGGCTGCCTCTCCCTGCGCAGGATGTGGCCACGGGGCCTTGCAAAATCACCACCAGAGAGGGAGGCTTTGCTTTCCGCTCCCCGGGCTTTGTTTTCTCTGAACATCCCAGATCACTCGCCCCTCCCTGGGCTTAGAAAGGTCTGCACCAGCAACCAGCTCAGGTTTTGGGTTGTTTGGGTGGATTTTTTTTGCAGATCTACCTGTTTCATGCTGGCAGCTGTAGCCAGACTCTGCGATAGAGGGGTGGGGGCTGCAATGCTGGTGACCTCCCCAAGCCCTCTGCAAGTCTCATCCACCCTCCCAGTGTCAGAAGTGAGACCGCCTGGGTGGAGCAGCTCCTGTGGCGCTGGCCAAGCAGCTGAGGAGCTGCAGTTCAGCTCGTGCTGATGGTTGTCTGAGGTTTCCTTCCTTGTGGGTGATCTAAAAATAGCAGGCTGGATGGCGTGGATCCTAACGGCTGCTGTGGCCCCTGTTAGCTATCTGGAAGAGCAACTTGGCTTTGCTTATTCAAGTATAATGTTTGAAAAGAGTCTGGCTCTCCCCACATTGAGCAGATCTGCTGGAGCCCGGAGCTCCTGTTGCCCCAGTGTGGGGCAACTTGCCCCAACACAGGTCCTAACAGGCTCTTGGAAAAGAATCTTTTCATCAGAGGGTTGTTTGGGGGGGCACTTTTTTTGGAGTGGGAGGGTGGCTAGTAGAAATCCCTATGTCTGCATGGTCCTGGGGTAGTGATGTACAGTGAGAGCAAGTGAACCCAAACTCTGCCCTGCAGGCTGATGCATTTGTGAGTACAGCCCTTCCCAGGCCTAACCCTTCTGGGGTCACTGGTTTTGTACTGGAATGTATGGGAGCATTCCCCAAGCACACCTCCCCTATTAGCGCACCCTGGCTCAGACAGCACTTTCTCGTGGTAGGGTGCTATTGCACCATTAGAGGGGAGGCTGTAAGGTACCAGCACTTCTCCATGGGGTTAAATCACTCCATTCCCTTCATCACACTTTAGACCGAGATGCCATTGGAGCTGGCAGTGGGAGGAGAGCTGCACCAGCTGAGCCATCTCAGGTCCGCTTCTCTTCTAAGTCTGAGGCCTGTCTGAGCCTGCAGTTGGTGGCTTTGCAGGTAAACGAGCATTGGCACCCTTAAAACCCTTGAGCTCACAGCAGGTTTCCATGCTGCGCTCTCCATCCCGGTGCTCCAGGCTTTGCCACCCGAGCAGCAAGGGCAGGAGGGGAGGTGGAAAGGGCCAGTACCCCCGTGGTCTTCCCCCCCGCTTCCTCTTGCTCCCTTTCTTCCCTCGGGATGTGTTTATGCAGTTGTTTCCCTGCCATTGAGTTCAGTTTCCTTCAGATGCTGGTTGATTAGTCAGGAAAGCTGTGTCCCACTTCCGCAGTCCGTTCCCAGCTCCAGTTTTTATTTAGCCGCTTTGTTCTCCAGTTACGTAAGGTCAGCTGCCCTCGACGCCTTCTCCAAACACAGTGAGTCGGGGCCAGCCCAGCCCAGCACTGCCTGGGAGACCTGACATCTCTCCCTCCAACCTGCTCCAGCTGCCCCCGGTGAGGGTGGCTGGGTGCTGACCTCCGTGAGTCTCTCCTTGGTTATCTTCTGCCCACTTTCCAGGGACAAGGTCTGCAGGGCTGTGCCCAAGAGCTGTCCACTCCTTGGGGTGACAGTGTGAGCACCCATCAGGTTTGTACGATGGGAATCCAGCTGCCTGCTTTGCTTTGAGAGTATTTTGCCAGCTGTGTAGAAGTTGGGACAAGTAGCAGATGACCCAAGAGTGGTTGTCACCGAGGCCAGCAGGTCGAAGGAGGTGATTCTGCCCCTCTGCTCTGCTCTGGTGAGACCCCACCTGGAGTACTGCATCCAGCTCTGGAGCCCTCAGCACAGGAAAGATAGGAGACCTGTTGGAGCAGGTCCAGAGGAGGGCCACAAAAATGATCAGAGGGATTGAGCAACTCTCCTATGAGGAAAGGCTGAGAGAGTTGGGGTTGGTCAGCCTCTTACTGCTGCCTTATTGCTGCCTTCCAGTACATAAAGGGGGCTTATAAGAAAGATGGAGACCGACTTTTTAGCAGGGCCTGTTGTGATAGGTCAAGGGGTAATGGTTTTAAACTAAAAGAGAGCAGATTCAGACTAGATATGAGGAAGAAATTTTTTATGATGAGGGTGGTGAAACACTAGAACAGGTTGCCCAGAGGGGTGGTAGATGCCCCATCCCTGGAAACATTCAAGGTCGGGTTGAATGGAGCTCTGAGCAACCTGATCTAGTTGAAGATGTGTCTGCTCATTGCAGGGGGATTGGACTAGATGACCTTTGACAGTCCCATCCAACTCAAAATATTCTCTGATTCTATGATAGCATAGGTGCAAGCCCTCCAGCCTAATCTCCAGCTCTGCTCTACATGGGAGGAGAAAGACCACTCCAAACGGATGCTGGTACCATCTGCTGCCTCATACAGGGTAGCTTTTGCACGCATCTCTTCCTTCCTTTCTTCACAGCTTTGTAAGGGTTACAACCCTTTGTTTCACAGGAGGCACTTTCCGACTCAGTCCAGTCTCTCCTGCCTGGCTTCCTGCCAGAGGTCACGGGGATGATGGCATACCCTCTGAGCACCTCACACTATAGGATGTTTACTGGGAGACTGACTCCATACGTGGGTGCACTAACATGCCCAATATCACTGGTTTCCACCAGCAGTCCACAGATATCCCAGGAGTTTGTGGATTACTCTGGAGGAGGCTGCTAAAAGTCCCTGGGAAATGTAGTCTGTTGAGTTCAGTCTTGCTGTATCCCCAGTGGAGAACGTGCAATGCTACAGAGCCTGGACCGAACTTGAGATGACCTGTGATAGGGGTTTCCTATCAATGTCTTTTTGAGGGATTTTGTTCTTGGTGAGCCAAACCATTCCCTTTACGTTGTCTGTCGCTTCGTTTGTGTAATCACAGATCTGCAGAGATGGCAGTGTAGGACAAGGTCCCACCTCCAAATGGTCTGGAAAACATTAGGGCAGCCTCTGAAAACACCAGGCGAGAGTCTGTAGGGTGCAGGGGGTCTGTGAGAAGTAGAAAAGAAAAGCTGGGCTGTTGTCAGATGGCTCAGATTTGCTAAACTGGCAAGAATAAAAGGAAAACCCCTCCATATTCATCCTTTCCACAGAAGGCAAGGAGGCAGCTGATGTTGCACAATGGATCGCTTGAACAAGCCAGTTTCCAACAGCTTTCACAGGATCAGGAGTGCGACAGCAGGGAGCAGAGTAGCCGAGCAAGCAAGAGAGGAGAGACCTGTTGCTCCTGAGCAATCTGAGCTCAGCGCTCTGGTTCCTGACGGTGGCTCTGCTGTCTCCTTCTGTACTGGCATGGAGTTGTGCAAGAAGGTTGACTTTCAGAAATGCTCTTCTGCTTCTTGGGAGAGGCGGGGAGTTAGGAGAAAAGGGTGATTTGGATTTTTTCCTGGACGCTCTGCAACGGTGGCAATGGGATGCCGTGGAAAACCGCAGGAGAGACCATCCAGCCTGTAGCCATAACTCACCTGGCGTGCCGTCAGGTTTAGATCCCTCCTGAGACAGTCGCAGCATGGGGCTGGCCGGAAAGGTTGGGGATTCCCAAATAAAAGATGGCATTACTGATCTGTAGGGGCTGACACAGGAGATGTCAGTGGTGTAGATAAGATCACTCCTAGCCAAACACCTCCTGTGTAGTTACTTTACTGGGCTGCCTTGGTTTCCCCAAGATGGTGCAAGGAATATTGGTCCAAAAATGGCCTGGCAACACCCATTGCTGCTCATTCCTGCTTGCAGGATATCTTCTGTATGCTTTACCTTCCCGTGCAGTAGCCTCAGCCCACTATAAACCTGCCACCAAGCTTAACTGCTCCCATTTTTGCAGCTTTGCTAGGTATTTTTTTCTCCTGTACGTTGTCTGAGCTATACCCCTGCTGCATTTTTACATATTGATTTACCTTAACGAAGAAAAGCGAGCTAGTAGTGGACTCTCATCCTTCCTAGGAAACGCATCAGCACTATCATTGCCGGCTGCTTTCCTCCAAGGCAGGCACAAGCACAGACCCTGTGTGGGAGTGGGGGGATCCAGAAGATCAGTGCAGTAAAAGCGTCATTTGGCATCAAAATACATACCCCGGCCCACCTGGGGACCCCCTTTCTGGCGACATGCTGAAGTCTCAGGAATTGCAAACCCACAGCTCTTTAGCCAGGTAGGAAGGGGAGAAGCATCCATGTGCCCAGGCAGCCTTGCAAAAGCAGGCTGAGCAGAGCCCGTGGCCGTGCAATCCATAATTTCAGTGGTTTTATTTCCTCAGCAGCATCCTGTGCTCTGGAGAGGGGAGAGCAGAGGTTTTGCAGAGCCCAGCTGAGCTGCCGACATGTTCGCATCTGTTTCCAGCTACGCCCTGCGCTGGGTTTTTTTGAGGGGGGTGGAGGATTTGCCTTTTTTACAGCTCTATTTTTATCCTGCTCCGCAAGGCTTCGCTGCCCCGTGTTTGCAAAAGCTAAAATTCAAAACATCCTGGGGAAAGCTGCTGGGGGGAGATGCCGCGCAGATTCCCACGTCGCCACCCGGGGTTTCGCCAAGCACCATCTGGCAGTGCCGACTCCCACGCCACCGGCGCGCAAGTCAAAGGCTCACAGACCAGCTCTGGCTGCCGCTGGGTTTATCCCGGCTGCTCCTGGAGGAGCAGAGGGACATCCTTCTCTGGGCTGAGCTGGAAATGTGATGCCCCAGGGAAGGCACTCGAGTGGGAAGGACGCTCAGCCCCGCCAGCTCTTAGCTCGCCCTCCCTATATCTGAGCTGAAATTGCTTCAATTAGGGATTGTGGTAAATCATTTTAGCTAAACCGCCACAAATACCCTTGTGGATAGTCTTTAAACAGCTTACCCAGCTTTAGCTTGCTTCGGAAAGGAATCAATTCTGGTCCAATCTTATTTAAATTTGGTTTAAATGGAGTTAAGCAAGTCCGCACCGGTTTTAATTAAGACCAGTTTGAAACCAATTATAGTAAACTAGTGGAAGTTGCATTTATGCCAGGGTGAAGTCTGGCACTTTGCAGCCGAGGTAGGAAAAGCCAAGTTCGTGTTGGAGTCTGCCAGGCCCCCCCGGAGCAATTTGGGGACACCTTGGCCAGTGTAGGTCTCGAGACGGCTCAGCCTATCAAGCAGTCAGACAGCCCGAATGTTCCAGACTGCTATACAATATATATTTATAAGGGCCTTAATATAGATCCCTAATTGCCTGTCTTGGCTGATTTATAGCATGGCCACACGAGCACTGGGAACAGCATGAACCACTGGTGAGCACTTGGGGTTTCGGCAGGCATTCGCCTTGCTCTGCTTGAGCTAGCACCCATGGATGGGGGGGACGGATGCTAGTGCTGGCTTAGGTGGTGTAAGAAGCCCACTCGTGTCCCTGGCTCTACCCCAGGCTGCAAAGCTTGCCTTGGGGAAGGATTTGTTAGCCCAGCATCCCAGGATGCAGGAGGGTGCTGTAGTCATTGAGAAGAGTCCAGGCTGGCTGGACAGTGCGGACTCATTTCAGCCACAGAGCTGCAGTTCGGCACCTGCCTTTTGCAGGCTGTTTCTACCGACTCTTGTTTCACTGCTCTGATGTTTCCATGGGCCCAAAATTCCATTTGTTCCCATTATAGCTGATATCTGGGCTGTTTCATCATTCCTCTGAACAGGGATCTTTCTTCTTCCAGCTCCCTCCTCCATGCCAGATTAAAAAAAAAGGCAGCCAGAGCCATGACCTGCCACCAGCCCTGCTCTGGGCACATTAACAGCCTATCTGGCAGGTTACAGATCTGCAAAGTCTCACTTTGGGGGAAGGGGGAGAAGTGCAAGCTTCAATTAATTAAGCCACAGTTTTCGTAACACTTCTCTCTGCTTGTCTCTCATGCTTTGTAGAAACACTTGACAAGCTGCTCCTACGGTTCTGTCGAGCCGGGGATGCCGCTGCGCTGAGCCGTAACCCACGGGGCGATGAGTTGAGCTCTGGGCTACGCCAGGAAGGGTTACACGATGGCAAATGAGGTGCCAGCCGCTTCCTAGACATCCTGTAAACATAGAGCAAACAGGAAGTTTGGAGGATTGGGAGGTTTTGCAAGAGAAATGTTTTGCCTGCTTGGAAGACGTATTGCCCTTTTAAACTCTGTGGTTTGAGTTTGGTTGAGCCTTTTGCAGCCTGGGAGATTCCTACACACTAGTTTCTCACCCCTGGCGAGCACTGGCAAGGGTGCTCCAGCACGGCATGCTGTGGTAGAAACCTTCCTTAGGGACATGCAGGCGTAGCTGCTGTGCTCCAGGTGGGCAAGGGATGGAGAAATGATCCCTTTTGAGTTCAGTCTCGGTGCTCCCAGAGGCAAAGGATGATGAAGTTCCCTGGGGTGTGCAGACGATCACATCATGCTTTTCTCTCCTGAAAAAACAGGGCTAAGACTTGTTTTTGCTGTCTGTGTCCCGGTCCCTCCTTGCTCCCAGCTCCCTGACCCACTGCCTGGCTTCCTCTGGGCTGGGCAGGAAGGTCAGAGGTTTGGAAGTGAGTCAAAGGAAGACAGCAGGACCAGAGGTGGGAGGCTGTTTGTCCTGCAGATTGCAGCTGGAATCTGATCTCCGAGGTGATTCTGGCTTTTGGATACCCAGCTGACCCAGCGGGTCCTTCCAAGTCTCCAGTCTGAGATGCAGGAGATGCTGCACCACCTCGGGAGCATGGATCTGAGGGTGCTTCTGGCTGGTCTGTCTTGCACCAGCATTCCCAGACACACAGCTCCTGGGCTTTGTCCTGTGCATGTCGCTGCTGGCACCCCAGAGACAGGAGCACTGGACCTTTTAGAGAGAGGAAAAGTTGCTGCCTCCTCCTGTTTTTCCTTTGGGATGTGTTTTAGGATGTGTAATGGTTTGGGCTGTCACTGGAAGGCATGCAAGGCAGCAGTAAGTACAAAGCTGGCTTTGCCGTGTGGAGGGAGCAACAGCAGAGCCACCACAGGCACTAGGCAAGAGCTGCTGCCTGTGCTCCTGCCAAGAGAGAGCAGCCCCAGCAGCAGTGCCGTCCTTGACGCTGCAGGGGTTAGAGAGACGATTTTTGGTGTCATGAGAAGGGACCAACTCCAGGATCAGACCTTCCCCTGGACAAGCTACAACACTGGGGTATTACTAGCTGGTGAGGATGAAGGTGTGATGTCCTGCCTGCTGCTGGCTCTTGGGTTGCAGTGCAGCTCTGGGTTGGATGCCTCGGCACTGCTGACAGAAACGGACAAAAAATACCACTTTTGCAGCTTTGAAAGACTGTTTCCATCTGCTCTTCACCTCCCCTCCTCACCCTCGGCACTAGAAGGAAAACCAGTGCTTGCTTTCAAGGCTCTGCCCATGGTACAGGCTGAGCTGCGGGCAGGCACGGTGGGAAAGCAGAGCTCCTCCATGTTGCCTTGTCTAGACCATGTCTCTTCTCAACCCACTTTGGAGCAGTGCTGAGCAGCTGTAGTGACAACACGTGGGACACGGCTGTATTTTCATGCTGGATACTCCCTGCCTTCGAACAAATGCACCCTTGTTTTGCAGCGCACCAGGCTCAGCTAGATCCTTTTTTTTTTTCCCAGATCATCTTCCCTGCAGCTGAGGGGAAACACAAGGCTATGGTGAACACTTGTGCTCTGGGAGATGACTGCTTCAAAGCCTGGTTTGGAGTTTCAGATGCACCAAGGCAGGGTAAACACATGGCTTCAGCAGGGAGGAGACACCAGGTTCTGGTCCAGATAACCTCATATTTTATTTTCCTTTTTCTTCGGCTGTGTATGTTCTCTTGGATCCAAGAGCCCAGGGAAGCTGCCCTGGCTGAGCCCACGTCTGCATCTCTGCATATCACCAGGACAGGCAGGGTGGAAAACAGCCCAGTGGCTTTTCCATCAGCTTTCCTGGGCTTTGGTGGCTTGATTGCATCCTTAATTGGCTGCTCCATGCTCTGCTGAGTCTCAGTAGAAGCAGACAACATACATAAATCAAGCGCTTCAGGTTTCCTTCGGCGACCTGATACAAATACTGGCGGTTCTTGGGATGGGGGAAATAACCTTTGGGGCGCTCATGTGTGCCGGTTTCCCTCCTTACCACGGTTAGACACAGTCTTTCCATAGGAGAAATTGAGGAAGAGAGCTCCCCTTGTTGCAAACTCATCTTTAAAACCCTCTCTCCAAACATTTGTTTTGAGTGCTGTCCTGCTAAATAAACCATCTCCCCTGTAGTTTTGCTGTGGGAAAAGCAATCTTTACCTGCCAGCTCCCTGCACTTGTGGGTTTGAAGGGATATTTTTTCTAATGCTGTCTGCATACCCTGAGCTGCGACATGCCCCTTTGCCAGCCCTCCCCGGCTACCCGCCCTGCAAATAGTCTCAGACCAAGTTAGCACATCTTACCAAGTGGGTGCCTTGCAGCAGCGAGAGCCACCCGCAGCAGAGCTCCTGCTCCCTACCTGCACATTACAACCTGTGGCACTGTTTGCTGTTACATGAGCAATAGGAGCCCAACGAGACTGAATTTGTGGCCCTGAGAGGTGCAGAGGGGGATGCTGGCCGCTTGGCAGAGGCTGTGAGCAGAGTTCTGCCAGTTCCCGGTGCCCTGCACAACAGGAGGGTACAGAGCATCCCTTCGTTGTACTGCTAGAAATCCTCTGGCCCCAAGCAAAGTGCCTAAGGAGAAAACATGAAAGAGCCTTGCATCCTGGAAGTGCATTGGGTCTCGGTGTGCTGGAGCACATCTAGGCTCTCCTGAGCACACCACCTCTCCTTGTCATCTCTCCTCTCTCTGCTTTCACACCCTCACACTTCCCTCTGGCCGGGGCACTTCCCGTACCTTCCCTGCTTGGAGAGTCTGGCCACTGTCATTACCTGTAATTTTCTGCCTTTGACACTTGTAAATGTGATCAGTCATAGCTGCTGCCTTGAAATGACACCTTGTTTGCCTTCTGGGCAGAAACCATGGCTGCTGCAGAAGCAGTTCGTGCCCCGACCCGGCAGGCACTCCAGGAGCAGGGATGCTCCAGGCTGGAGGGACAGCTGCTCCTTTGTGCCAGTCTGCCTTCCCCAACCTTCAGCTACTTTGTTTAAAGGGTTTTTGCAAACAGAAAACCAAGGAAAAGAAACATTTTTTTGTACAATCTCTAAGCTTGGAGCTTTGCTGTGGTTTGACCAGTACTTTATGCTAGCACCAGGGCACGTTGTATGTGACACTGTTGCACTGAGTGATTCCTGCTCAGGGGAAATCATGTCACTGAGCGTAAACCGGTGGCCATGCCATGACCCAGCGCTGAATGTGTGTGTCTGCCTCTATGCGCACGATGGGCTTGGGGCATCTGGGGCATGTGGGGCTAGATTAAAGGCTCTTCAACTCACCAGCAATCTGGTTTTTGGGATGAGTGTACATGCCGTATCCAAGGAGACAGGATTGCCTATTGATCTGGAGCCTTGGGCACCCTTCTACTATCAGCTACTGAAGCTCAAGGGTTCTGGAAGGATCTCCCAAAAAGGCTATTTTATCTCCACATGCTGTTTCAGGGGCTGGGACCACCACAAGACACTTTCCCCTGGGATGGAGAGAGCTGCGGCAGGGCTGGTTCTGCTTGGACCGAGCAGATGCAGTTATACGAGGCTTGGAAATCTTCTTTTCATGCCCCAACTGCCAAGTGCTATGACCGTATTTTGGGTGTCTGCTCTCTGATTGAGACTGCTTTGGCAAGAGGGCCCCAGCTGCTCTAATTTGCTCTCCCCTTCCCCTGCCTCCCCAGGTACGAAAAGCTTGGAGTGCTCGCCTTCCACCCCCACCATGAACTCCTACTTCTACAAGTTCATGATCAACCTGCTCAAGCGCTTCAGCAGCGAACGGAAACTCCTGGAGACCAGAGGAGCCTTCATCATCAGGTCAGAGCACCCCAACAGCCTCGCCGAAGCTCCCGAGCACCCCCTGGGCAGGGTGGGCTGGGGACGACGGGGTTGAGCAGCCTGAGCACTGAGCTCCCTTGGAGCCAAAACGATTTCTACAAGCCTCCCTCACTCGCCAGCAGACAATTTTAGAGCAAACAGGACTTGCCTTTCACATGTCAAGGCACCATATTTCTTGCTCCCATCCCCGGAGGCAAAGTAGCTCCTTATTAAATAGCATTGCCAGAGCCCGTTTTGTTAAGAAACAACTAAACCAGCCAGAGCATGAAGACAGGCTTGGGCTCGGCATGCCAAGTCGAGTGAATCCCTCCACCTGGCTCAGCATGATGCTCACCCAGCAAAGCCTCATCCTCCAAAGCTGTGTGTTTTGATGCTCAGAGTTGGTAGGTTTTGCTTCAGCTTTTTAAGGAGCTGCAGTGGAGGCTGGAAAGCCAAGCATCATGGCAGCTGGCAGGGCATCATCTTTAATGCAATGAAATCTGGGGCAAGGGACACCAATTCCTCAGCTCGCCGGGAAATAATGAGCTTAATGATCAGGGCAAGGTGGAGAAATCAGTGAGAAGGTTGCTGGGAGGAAGGGGCAGGACCCTGGTTTTTTCTCCCTTGCTTTCAGGGAGATGGCATCAAAATTAGCATGGGAAGAGCATGAAACCCAAGCCATGCTCCCATGGGTGAAAAGAGCTACCTCTCCAAAGGTGGAGGGGTGCACGAGGTACTGATGGGGTGTCCCATAATTGCAATTGGAAAATAAAGCGTGCAGAGCTCTCAAAATCTGCTAAGCCAAGCCAGGTGTTGAGTTGTGCCCACTTGGGCAGCAGTTTGTGTGCAAGTCTTCAGGCAGCCCAAGAGTGCACCGAAAAGTTGCCGCTGGATTCATCCTGTGAGCAATGAACGTCAAGGCAAAGCATGGCAAGTTGCAAAAATGAGATGAAATGTGGGCAGGGCAGGGTTGCAGCCGGTGTTTGGGCTGCAGTGCAAGGATTTCAGAGGTTTCCCCCTACTTGCATTAAATTTTAATGTAACATATTTCATTTCCCCCCCAAAAAAATCTAGCTGAGCATATGTTTTCTTGCTTCTGATAGGAGTCTGGAAATGTTGTGTTTAATCATATGGGGATGTAAGAATAAGACAGAAAATATCCTACTCATAGTGTCCCCTCTTTTCTGCCCAGTCTTTCTGCACAGCCCTGTGCTTTCTGCACAGCCCTTGGCAGGGGAAGCAGCCCTATTCCTTGTTAAGGGAGCAGGGCAATTAGAGCAGTAGTGAGCCTGGGCAGGGTCCCATTTAAAAGCTCTCCTGTATCACAGCCACCTCAATTTTTTCCCTGCAGCTCTGGCAGGATGATCCTCGCCTGGCAGAGCCAGCTTTCCCAGCAGCCAGTGAGCAGTGCGGTGGGACCGGCTCGCGGCAGCTTAGCAAGCTGGGGCTTTTTACAGTGACTCATGCCCCAAAAAATCCAGTAAAGCAAAAAAAAAAAAGACTGTCCTTTGTCAAGTCATGTTATGGGGCAGATGCAGGTCTGGAGCCAAAGCGGTGGTTCTGGGAGGGGTGAGCCATGCCCTCAGGTACTAGTGATTAACTCTGAAACCTACTGATGGCGGTTGAAGTGCTGGTGTTAACTACAAGTGCTGCCTCCAGAAAAAGCAAGATGAGAATAGAGGAGGAAAACTGTTACAGGCCTCTCTGGAAAAGATTGATCTCTTGCTAGAGAGAGCCAGTGAACGTGGGAGCCCTATGGTGCTATTTTTAGCCACTTTTCAAATTGAAACCGTATGTGCGTTCCCACGTTACATCCCTTCCCTGTCCACAAGCCAGCTCAGCTGTTTCGCGCAGCAGGGTGAGAAACCAGCCTCATATTTGACTTGGGAGATGCTGGTGATGTTTCATCCTGGGCTGGAGAGCACGAGAGGGATGCTTAAGAGACCAGGACAGTGTGTGTTAAAGCGTGGCCCTCCCCCACTGCTGGCGCAAGCCCTTTGTTCCCTTTGTACCCATCATCTTCCCCTCCCCTCTGGGACCACTGCTGCCCTTTCTGCTGCCAGCCAGCTCAGGAATGGCAAGGCAGAGAAGGAAAACAGACCTGTTAAGTTTAGGCAATGATTTCCAGCCAAAGGATGAATGCTCATGGGAAAGGGAAACAGGGGACAGGGTTTTTATTAAAGCATGGCTCAGCAATTTTCCCTGTCACGTTGCCACTGGGCAAATTTGAAGGTCCGTGAGCTCAGGCGGAGGGTCTACAGTTAAAGGTAGTTTATTTTGTAACCCAGCTCAGGCTTGTTCATGCCCGGTTGCTGACTCTAAAAGGACTTTAGTCTCTCTCCTGATACATCCCCAGAGTCCCAGAGGCAGAGGTTATGGTGCATCACGTGCTTGAGGATGGGAGTGTGGTTTGAGCAGCGATCTCTGCAGGAGCCCGTGGAGGTGGGCAGGTCTCTTGGTCTGTAGGGACATGTGGTCCCCAAGACATGTAGAGCCGCTCTGGTGCCTTCCCACCATTGGGAGATGGGTGAGAGAAGCACCCACAGCCCTCTGGGGCAGAGGTGGGGCCTGTCACAGGTGGTCTCACCATCGGTGACCCTAGTCCCAAGCTGGGTATCTCGAGATGGTTTGCCAGAGAAGACAGGGTGGAGCTAAATGGAAACACAAACTGCCTTTAGAAGAACAGGCAAACAGCTCCAAAAGCTTCTGTCATTCATAAGGAAGAACCCAGATCACTTATTCTCCCTTGCCTGGGACCATCGGGCTGGGGGATAACCCAGCACTGGCACATGGTCTATCTGCCAGTGCTGCTGGTGCATCCAAGAGGTGCCCTTGGAGGTACCCTTCTTGGTCTGCTGTCTTGTCCATGCCACCACCCAAGGGGACCTCGCAGAGGGAGAGTCTACAGCCACGGCGGAGCTCAGGTGCTGAGCTGAGCACCGGCAAGAGGAGAAGGGAAAGGAAGCATCCAGGAAAAGGCTCTTCAAGGCTCTTCAAAGCTGCTTAGATGCCTCATGAGCATCTGGGAGAGGGACCCTCCTTGTGAAGTGATGTGCCGAGGGAGCTCCAGTGGTACAAATCACCCAGTCCTCCAGAGAAAACTGGGATGGTCACCTGCCCATCGCTGTCTCCTGGGGGAAAAGCCATCTCATGCTTTCCACCCATCTCCACTTGAGGAACCAGAGAAGTGGCAAACCTGCTCCTTCATCTCTTCCAAGGATTATTTTGGCTTGGCATCAGTTTCCTGCATCGCAGCAGATGAGAGTTTCCTTTGGGGCGTTGGTCTCTGTCACTGTCACTTGTGACTTTTTTTAGGCTGGAAGTCAGTAAAGTTATTCCACCTTCGAAACTTAGAATACAAAGCGCTACCTTCTCCTTTCGAGCCAGGCATGTTTGTGCTCAAAGGGTTGTCGGAGGCAGGAGCATCAGCCCTCACTCAGTGTTACCTCTCACCTTGATGAGCAGACCTGACACCTTCCAGCCTTCTCGCTAATGGGGAGCTATCTGCCCTAGCTGGCACGTGGCCGTCCTGGACTCAACAGAGCCCTTAAGCAAGAAGCAAATATTCACATTCAGCTGCTGGCCTCCCGACGATGGCTTGGAGCAGCAGAAAAATGCAGAGAAGCTTCCAAAGCATCACATGGCTCCTTGGAGCGGCACAGCCATCCTCCGGGCAAGGACCCTGCGGAGGGAAAGCTGCTCGGCTGGTCAGGAGGCAGGCAGTGGAGCAGCACCGAGCGTTTCAGCCTGCACCGAGGTTTACAGGCTGGATTTAACGCTTGCTTGTTGGTACCAGTGCTATGGGATGGAGGGATTAAGCGAAAGGCTAAGCCCTACCCCGTGGACATCAGTGTTGCTGTTCAGAGCAGGGTTTGAGGATAGGGCTAGCTGCCCTAGCAGCTTGCTGCACTTGGAAGGAGCCATCTTCTCCCTCCTTGTCCCTCCCCAGGGCCAGCTGTGCAGCCCCCATGCTGTCCCTGGGGTCTGTCTGAGCTCCGGGAGCCAGTTTAGCTGGCTAAGCCAAGCCTAGCACCAAAGCAGCTGGCTTTTTGCTGCTCTCTGAGATGGAGCAGCTCAGGCATTCATGGCTGATGTACCTTTCCAGGACTGCAAATGAACCCTCTGGGCTACAGGATGTGCTCGAGTGGCTGCAGACATCTCCGTGTGCATTATGTGTGGATGCTTTGAAGTGCAGGGCTTAACTTCTAAGCCCAAAGAGGCCATTTTCTCCCTGAGCAGTGGCACCCTGGGGCACAAGAGAACACCTGAGTCAGCGCTTTGCTCCCCAGGCAGGGGCCTATGCACAGAGATTGTCTCAGCTTGTTTTATAGAGCCATTAAATAAAACTCCCTGCTGCCTAGCACCTTCTCACCGGGCATTTTCTGAGGTTAAGCTGCATCAAGGGGCCCTGGGGCGACTTTTCAGCCACATCCTGCATGCGGCGGGGCTTAGACGTTTGACCGGGAATGGTCCTTGGCTTTCTGGGGGATGCTTGAACCCTGTGGGGGGCAGCCAGGAGGGTGGGCCAGTTCTCCATCTGTTCTGGAAGATGTGGGCTAGAGCAGATAAGGTTATTTGGCCAATTTATGGCATTAGCTGGGGAGCTGGAAAATCCCAAGTCTTGTGATAGGGCTGCGGGTTTATGGCTCCTGCAGACAGAAAAAGTTCACCTGGCCGGAAATCCTGCCTTTTCCTTGAAGTCCTGAAGTCCTAAAGTCCTGCTGGGATGAGACCAGTGGGGAGCAAGATAGCGAAGAGGGCAGAGCTGGGGACAAACACCGGCACATCATGTTGGGTGCATGAAGGGCTTTACGGTGACGCCCTTGGCGTGGGGCTGGGGTGGCTGGTCCCCTCTTTTGGGGCAGGGAGGGGACTTTTCTGCCTCTGAGAGAGGCTGGGGCAGACCATGCGACACCCCTTTCTCCCCAAAAAGTAGAGGGGAAAAAAGCAAAGTGGGTTTGAACCTGCTAACTGGGATGGGGAATTGGGGCCGGGGGCAGTGGAGGGCCGGCATGTCCTGCAGCGCACAGACATCCGATGCTCTTGGCAGGCAGGCAGTGAGGAGCATGTTAAATTGCTTTTTGCTTGGCCTGCCTAGCATTGCCAGGGCTGTGCTCTCTGTCTGGGAGGGGTGAGAAGGGAAGGGTGGCCTGCCAGCATCCCAGTGGGGAGGGCTCTGGGAGGGAGTGGGATGGAGGGTTTAGCTGTAGGCTCAGATAATGAGGCATACGCTGGGGATCCTGTACAGAGCTGGTAGGTGTCTGCTTTGGTAGTAAGGGGATGCCAAAGCCCCAGGATGCCACCATCCTGCAGTGATTCATTGTCCCCTGGCCCCATCCTGGCCCCCCCACCCCATCCTTAACCTCATCCTTTCCTCCTGCTTTGCTGTCCCACCTCCCAGCCCATCACCTGCCCCTTGCCGGGCAATGCTCAAGAGCTAGGGCTAACTAAAATCCTCCTCTTCTCCCAGGCCTGGATGTTCTTGGTCTCCCCTAGACACAAGGTTTGCTTGGCCAAACATCTTGATACCTCCTGATGAGCAGGATGCTCTGAGGGCTGGGATGCAGCCTTCCTTCGGGTGTGCTGATACCACCATGCCCCCCTCCAGCTCCCAGCACCAAACCTGTGCCCCAAAAATCCCTCCACCAGCAAGTAATTCAGGGCCGGGGGGGACTGTGTGTCACCTCTTCCTCTCTCCCAGCTTCTGTGGCGCTGCATTGCAGAACAAAACCTGTGTTTGTTTTCACGGGAACCATTCAGCTTGTACTCAGCAAAGTGCAAAAAAAAAGAAGGAAAAAAAAAAAAAAACGCAGCCCCTTTGATAAGCTGTGATATGAACTCGGGTAAAATCCAAACAGCTGTGAGTGCTACAAGGGAAGCTTCTGTGTCAGGAGGCAGTGAGCCTGTGAAAATACACTGCTTTGCCTGCCAGGATGCTCGCTGGCCGCCTGCCCTTCTGCTTTAATGAACTGTGCGCTCTCCATCCCCCCTCATGCCTTGCAGAAAGGAGGAACCAGAGAAAGCTTTTTATTTTTTTTTCTTTTTCCACCCGTTTGCAAAGCAGAAAGTGGGGCTCCCTCCTGCCCAAGCCCCTGGCCGGGCGCAGGGTGATGGAGCAGGGCAGTGAGCATCCCTGGCTCTGCACCAACGTCTGCAGGCTTCTCCGTGCTCATCTCTGGCTTGTTCCTCTGTGCCTCCCTTTAACCCCTGCCCACTCCCCAAAATCTCACCTCCCCGGCTTCTGCCTCCACCCAGCCACAGGAAACCCCATGGCCAGAGATCCAGAGTGGTGTTTTAGTGGTGTAGGGACATCCAGGCTTTGCTTTTACTTGTCTCCCGCTGCCCCAGATGGGCAGAGGCTCCTCTCAGGCTTTGATGTGAATTTGGGGTGGGAGCCGGCAACCCCACCGTACCTCCAAAAAGCCCCAGCTTTCAAATTGCCTATTTTATATCATGCAATGGGCTCTGCATGCCCAAGGGATCATGTGCTTAATGAGGTTTTAATTCACCGAGTCTATGGGGCGTCATGCTGGGCTCTCCGATACTCTCCGCAGCCCCATGGAGTGGGAGCTGGAGGTTGGAGATGGAGGGGGGAAACCAATTTGCCCCAGGCTAGAGGTTGGATCTAGGGTTGCAACACACTGGGAGCCATCAGGCATGACCTTTGCAATGGAGAAGCCTGGTTGCTCTGCCTAAGGATGTGCCTGCTGGGATAGCAGGAGCTGGGTCAGCCCCTGCCAGCCCCCTCCTGAGGCTGGACCCCCCCAAGAGAAGGATGGGAGATGCGTCCACTGAGCCATGGGGGCTGGAGGAGCCGGGGGGGAGTGACCAGCCCCTGGGAATGAGCTCGCTGTCCTACCCGCCAAAGCTGCTCTGGGACTGGCCGTA
This sequence comes from Pelecanus crispus, assembly GCF_030463565.1. Taxonomy (NCBI): domain Eukaryota; kingdom Metazoa; phylum Chordata; class Aves; order Pelecaniformes; family Pelecanidae; genus Pelecanus; species Pelecanus crispus. The sequence continues at coordinate 26,662,653 of NC_134650.1, forward strand.
CTCGGAGCTGCCTGGAAGGATTTGATGGGTTTTCCTGTAGAAAAATGGGAACCACATGTGAGCAGCAGCACTGGAGTGGGCTGGGACTAATTTGGGTCAGCAAGAGGGTGGAGGGGAGGAAGGGGAAGTGTGCATAGGGGAGGAAAATCCTCCCAAAATGGCCAGGTTCCTTCAAAGGGCAGGTCCCCAGAGGGGAATATTTGCTCCATCTCAGTGCTTTCCCTGGGATCCCAGCAGGAGCACATCACTGGGGCCAGAAAAGCAGGCTAGGGAAAGGGGGAACCAGGAAAAGGTGGGCTGGGTGGCGGGGAGAGGAGCCCACAGCTCCTGTGCTTGCTAACCATCACATTCCCTGGAGCAGGGCTTCAGCACGAGAAGCTTCCAAGGTGTCTCCCAAATTTTCCTTGCCCCAGATGATGGGGTGAGGACCCTCATGGTAGGGAGGTGATGGTCGGTGCAGGTGAGGGGGGTGGTTTTGGCTGTTAACTGCTAAATTGACCCGTCTGATCCCATCGGTTGGGGCTTGGGGGTTCTGGTGGTGTTTCCTTCTCTTGCTCTGCAAATGTGACATCTCAGTTCATCCACCTCCATGGAGGCAAAAGCCAAGACAGGGAGTCTGGGAGAGGCTGAAAAACAGTGTTTTTCTCCCGTCTCTCTTACAGGGGCTCTTGCCCAGAATTATCCCCAAGGCACAGGGCATGCTCAGTTAAAAATCTCAAGGCAAGGCTGAGTGTTTTGCCTCCTGCTGCTTTCATCAAGGGATTTTTCCATTCCTGTCTGCTTTCGAACATCTCACAGTCTATTGCTCTCCGATGGTGATGGGCACACAGCCCTCCCTCCCCACACACCACCCACCGATTGCAGGCACAAGTGGCTGGAGGGCAAGGATGCTCCACCACTTCCCACAGTCACACTTTGCCACAGGGTTCCATCAAAAGCAGATGCTCGAAGCTGGATGCTGCCCCGGGAAGCACTCACACCAGCTGCAGGCTCTGTAGCTCCCATTGGCAGGTCCAACCAGGCACTCTGCTCCCAGGATGGGACATTTTCAACCCCCGCCCCCAAAAGCATGGAGCTGTGCAAAAGCCACCGTGGTTGGAGCTCCTTCCCTTTGGTGGTCCTTCCCTTCAGTGCATGAGCTGCTCTCAGTGCTCAGTTGCGCCTGGAGCAGGTCTCCTTGTAGCATTGGGTGCTCTTAGGGTGTTGGCACTGCAGGGATCATCCAGCTCACATCAAGTCTGTGAGCCTTGGAGGGTTAGGGCGAGTGAGGCTTCTCAGGCTGCATCCCCCCTTGGGATCCCTCCAGGGATCCCTGCTCCAAAGGCAGGGTAGGCATCGGGATCCACCCCATGATGCTGAAAAGCAGCAAGAGGTGGCAGGCACGGAGGCAAGCCCAGCAGTAAAGTCAAAAAACATCTGGGACATCTAAACCACAGCATAAATGGGGGTATTTTTTTAGCTGACACTCTTGAGTCCGGAGCGCAGCTGGGCTCGCCGAGTTACTCGCAGGCACCTCCTTTCCTGAGCTCTGGGATGTGCTCGAGTGTCCCCACTCCTACTGCTCCTTCTGTCCCTTCTCCCCAGAGTCACACATGGATTAGCACTGCCTCAGGTGCATCTGCATCTGGATTTGAGCCTGTAGAGCAAAGTACAGCCAGTTTGCTCAAGCAAAGCAAGGGAGAAGTCAGCGGCAGGTCTGGGGTTGAGGTCCAAATTGAGAAAAGATGAGGCAGCTGCTGGGGCACGCTCATCCCCAAGCCTGCTGCCACCCGTGGAACACTGCCACCCCCTTCCAGTCCCTTTTTTCTTTCCTTCTGGAATGCTTCACCCTCAAGCATGCTATGTATTCCTGCTGTACTCCACCCCCAAGCCGGTCCTTCCACTTTCAGAGGTCTAGGAATGTCCAGCGGGACCGTCTTCCCCCAAATTTGCCTTCCTTATGGGGAGGATACAAAGGCTCATCCAACTCTAGGACAACGACCTGCTCCTTGCCATGCTTTTAGGAGCAAAAGCACTTTCATTTCTTCATCTTAAAGCAAAGTGATAGGGAAGGAAGGGGAAGGCCGAGCGCAGGGACCATGGCTGCCGTCTCTGCAAGCTGTGCACACCCCAAACCAGATCAGCTTCTCCCAGCTTCTGTTGTCACAGCTTTGCATCCGCTCCTTTAACCTATTTTATTTGCAGTGAAGAGAAATTATAGGGGGAGAAATAAGGCGCTTGTCAGTTTTCTTGAAAATTAGGCCACAGCTGTCAGCCTGAAAGAGAAGCGTACATCTCAAAGGAAAGATTTGCTGCTGCTTTATGCATCCCCCCACCTCCCCAGCCAGCCCCTACCCTTCCTCCCCTTCAAAATAGGGGATGCTTGCCTGAAAACATCACTGCCCGGTGTAAGTCCCCCTCTGGGGTCAGACTCTGGAGGGTTCAGTTGAATGCGAGTCCTTCCCCTCAGCTGAAGAGGTGGGCTGGAGCCAGGATTTCTGCTCTTGCAGGCAGGTGGTTGTGGAGCCGGAGTTTCAGCCCTGCCAGGCACATGCTGTAATGCTGCTGCCTGTGCCTCCTGCTGGGGCTTGAAGCCCCAAGAGTCCAGGGCGAGACGTGCATTTGCCATCCATTTTGCTGTTGAGTCATTGGCAGGTTTCAAAGTTGGAGAAGAGGTGCCTCAGGGGTTATATTTTTTTGCTTTTCTGGAGGATTCAGAGGGGAAAAGCTGCCTGTTTTCCAGGTGAGCCTCCTGTAGATGCTCAGATGTTCCTCTAGCATCTTGTAAGCTTTGCAGGTCCTCAGTGACTGCATGCTTGTGGACAGGATAGCTTTATCCATGGGTCACCGTAATGTTTCCTTGAGCAGACTCCTGGGACACACTAACTTGGGCAGCCGGAGGCTGGTGCTGGACATGGGCTTCCCCTTGGAGGAGTTGTCGTATTCATCTGTGTTATGCGTAAGAGTTGGGCAATGCCTTGGGCTGAGTGGACCATTAAGTTTCCAAATTTAGTTATCTTTTAGCTTCTGGCCCATCCCAGAGGATATTAGTGGTTGATCATCTTCTGTGCTGAAGATGATCAGAAGAAGAAACTGAAGAAGAAGTTTGAAGAAACTTCTGAAGAAACTCTTCTTTCTCCTTGGTACAGTCCTGTTTCCCCATCCTGTTCAGTGTGGAGCTGTGGGTATTTCACTGATCATATAAGTGCCCAGAGGTGTTGGATATCTGCTTTATAAACTGCAGGTGACCTCTTCAAAGGGTGCTGTTTTCCAGGCAGCCAAAGTCCAGGGTGAGGACAAGGCTGCGTTCATCACAGATCAAGGTGGACATGCCCAGGAGTTGACTCACAGCTTTGGTAGGCAGGTGGGCAGTGGGGAAGCCATCCTGCCAGCCAGCACAGGGACCTCCCAGCGGTTCTGGTGTCCGAGGGGAGCATCATGAGGAGCAGAAGCTGAGGGCTGCGGCTCTGCAGGACCAAGATGCTGTTTCACCATCTGAAGGGAAGAAGGTTTGAGCATGAGTCTGCCCATGCCCATGGCAGTTCTCAAACCACAGGCACATTGTCTGCACCCAGCGTGGCATCACCAACCTGTCCCTGGGGCAGCAAGTGGCTCCAAGTACAGAGAGTGTTCAGGGCGGCTGGATTTGGGCTGCTTTCCCTGGGAAGTCAGGATTGTGCAATCGCACCCTGGGATTCTTCATCTTCCCCTGTCCTGTGAGCATCTCCTGGCTGTTACAATCAAGCCTGGCAGTAAACATATGCAAGAGGTTTGGTTTCTGTGAGCTCACTAGACTTGTATAGGCAACCTTGGGTTTCAGCTTGGAGGTCCTAAAGTTTCCATCCAGTGAGAAGAACCTCTTGGGAAGTCCTCATGCATGGGTGGCCCATGATGTCCCCAAGCTGGCTTTTTGCCCTGGCCACTGTCTCCCGAAGCCCAGTGGCATTGGGTCCAGGGGGCTGCTGGCTTTCCCCTGGCTTGACGTTGCTTGTCCCACCTACAGAAGGAGGCTCTGGTTTGCGGAGGGGAGCGGAAATGAGCCCTTACAGCAGTGCTGTGCTCCTCTCAGGGATCCCCCTCAGTTGCTCTAGGGCCGCTGGGGGTCCCTGGGGAGCACATTATGGAGGAGACGGCCCTGGCCCAGTGCCAGGCTGGCACCACGGCTCCTTCAGCAGTTGTCATGCTGACAGCTTCTGCTGAGCAGATGCTCCGTGGGAGGGTTTTCTTGTTTGCAGTGAAACACTCTGCACCTTTCCCTTTTCAAGCAAAGGCTTCGCAGGGCTTGTCTCCGGCTTTCCAAGGTCCACATGTCTCCTCCCAGGATCCACACATCTCTTCCCAGGATCTGCACATCTCTAGTCCACAGCTTTCACCGAGTTTCCCAGGGGAACTTGATAACCATCACAAGAAACCAGGACTGGCAAGGTTGAAAAGAAAGTTCAGGCTTTGTTGCACATTAAACTAGGTCTCCCCAAACGCCCTCGCCTTTCCCGCTGATGGTCTCCTTTGATCCAGTGGTCGCATTCCTAGTCGACCTGACATCTCAAAGAGCAGGACCTGAACATCAGGACATCAAGAAGGGTCCAAAAGCTGCATGAAGAAGGAGGCATGAGTCCACCTTTTGCTTACATTGTCTTCCTGGCTGGAAGACTCTTTGCTTACCTGGGGCGAGCTATGACGGTTCGTGGCTCCAGAGCTGCCCTTCCCAAGGACTTGTCTGTGCTCTCCAGGGCTTTCCTTGGCCAGGTTGTACTTTACGGCTTCCCATGTCCAGCAGATGCTGATGCTCTGCCATGTATCTCACTTCATCTCGGTGCCTGCAAGCCCATCCCCAGGAGACAGACCCCACCGGGTCACCTCTGGCTCTTGATGAGGATCCAAGCTCATTAGGGAAACATGCCAGTGGAGGCTTGCTTTGAGATGGGAACAGGTGGCTGGGAGAGAGGAGACAGAGCAGACAGAGGGTCCCTCTCCTCCCCAGACCTGCCTCCTGCAGAAGGAGCCCCAATGCTCCTAAACTTCCCAAACCCTTTACAATCTCTTACATTAAATGAATTTTGAAACCGGGAGCTGCCGGGGTTGCCATGGTTTCCCTTGCCCGGAGGAGCATGCTCCAGAGCCTGGATTCAGCAAAGGCAGGGAGAAGAATGGAGGACTGGGATTTTCTTCGCCGCTGTGGTGGGGAGGGATGGGGGAACGGCACTGTCCTGCCTTCTCCGCTCTCTCCTCCCTCTCCCCTCCATTCTAATTTTATCTGTACTTCCTCTGCAAATTTCTAAAGGATTCCAGCTGCTGGGCCAGGCCAGGGATGCTCGGGCAGGCAGGTCAAGCCGGGGCATCTCGTGGGGAGGAAGGGTGGCGGAAAGCCTTGGGAAGGAGAGGGGAAGGGAGCGGAGCAAGAGGAGGGTGGGAAGGAAGGACAGAGGGTCTCTGCCCTCCTCACAGCTGTGGGAGAGGCACTGATCTGGCCCCGCGAGCCGAAAAGCAGGGCAGAGCCCCTCAGAGCATCGCTCTCCCCAACCTTGGCTGGCTTCTTCCCTGGCTCCGGCTCTGTCCCAGTTGCTGGAAGTGGAACGAGACACAATACTCTTCCCTGCTGGGGCCCCGTGTCTGCCCAAAGCTAATAAAGCGAATCACTGGTGCTTAATGAAGAAGCACCTGCTTAATTGAACGCAGCAGGACAGTGCTCAGCACGTCTGGGTGACGGGAGGGGGACAGCAGCACTCCCCGCTCAGGGCTCCCTGCATCCGTGGGGGGGCTGGATTTCATCTTTTAATTTTATGGAGAACCAAACTTTCACCCCCTTCGAGCAAGCATTGGTCTGCCCCAGCCCTTTGCTGCCCCATTCCTGCATGGTGGCTCTGGGCAGGGGACAGGGCTGAAGCGGTTAAAGGGGCGAGCAGGCGGGATGGGAGCTCTGACAGCTCCCTGAAACGATGGTGTTTAGATTAGCCGGGTTTCCAGGCATCTTGCTGTCAAAGCAAGAGGGCTGGGAGGGACGCCTGGGCTTGCCCTTAATTGGAGATGTGGCTCTGAAGCTGCCCCATCGCTCTGACATCCCCTGGGCTCCGGCACACGGCTCCACAGCAGCTCCCTGCCCTGGGGCCTTCAGCTTGTCCCAGTATGAGGCCACCCCATCCCAACCCACTGATCGTTAGCATGATGGGAATTCCTTGTGATTGATGTTGCTGCGCTGGCAACTTGCTGGTCGCCGGGTCAGAGCGGGCTGTGGTGCTTAATGGGGTGCAGCATGGGGACACAGGGGGGACCCCAGGGTGGCATGGCAATGCAAAGCTGGTGGTGACATTCTTGGCTCTTCCCTTAGTCAAGCATTGGCTTGCCAAGGGGTTCTTTAGCTAGGGGAAGGGCAGGATCCTGTCCCCAGGGCAGGGGCTGGAGGTGACCCGCTGGGTCTCTTGGGAGCCCCACTGCAGCTCAGCCCCATCCAAGGCAATGGGCAGGGGGTGTGTCCCCCGTCACCACACTGCAGGCAGGCGTTGCCTCCCATCTGCCTGCAGCCACGTTCCTTGGCTCTGTTGGAAAGGCTTGAATAACCCTTTTAATTTAAGGAGTTAAATTTTAATGGCCTAAATACCGCACTTCATTATTGCCACCATGTGCCTGCGCCAACGGCTGCCTAAGATCTCAGTGATGTGGTATAGTGATTCTCTGTGGCTGCTGCCTCCCCAGGGATGCCTTTTCTTCCCCTCCTCTCCCACGCCGGGAAGTCCCCAGGGACTCGCTGGGTCCCTGTGGGCAAGGGGTTGGGCAAGGGGATGCACACATCGCCCACAGGGATGCAGGGAGAGCCCAGGGGAGAGGCATCTCGCCGGGATGATGCTTCGGGGGGGATTAGCCAGCTCCTTCCATCGTCACATCAAAGCATGGGCAGGTGGATGGAAGGGTGAGCTGCAGCCAGCCCCATTAGTAACTGGGGTTTTAAATCTTACAGCTGGGCTGTATATATATATATATTTATGGGGGGCATATATCTAGGGTGTATCTATATATTTATGGGATGTGTGTGTATATATATATACACACATATTTACAGGATGTATATATCTGGGGTGTGTATATATATGTATATTCGTGGGATGTGTATGTCTGGGGTGTACATAATCTGGGGTATGGCTCCCGCTTGCTGTCCCCTCTGCCTTGTCCCCTTCCGCAGCCACCCCTCTGGCATCTCGGCTGCTGCCTGGTTGGTTTGGAGCCACCTGTCCCCTCTACGGCCCCATCCCCTGCCTCCTCCCAGCCAGCCTCGCGTTCCCCTCGTGCCATCGAAGCCTCCTGGGGGATCGGCTCTGGGGGACCCCTCCCATCCCACCGGCAGCCGCCCGGCGCTGGCAGTTGGGCTCAGCTGCTGGCTGCTGTCAGGGAGGCTGGCAGCTGCATGGTTGGCCAGTTGTCCCCTCCTTTGGGGTCCACTTTTGGGATCTGCCAACCAAGGAGCTTCAGCGGGGAGCCTGGGGTCTCGGGCTGCATTGGGGTAGGCTGCTGAGCGCTGGCAAACTCATGCTGCTGGTGGTTCCCGGAGGGCCCCTGCCTGGGGGCAGCTGGAGGGTATGGTGCCCAGGTGGGGCAGCATCCCTGGGGGGTGACACTTCTGAGCTTCTGCTCAGGGGGCCAGACTCTGCACGGCTGCTCCTTTAACACCCTGACGGTTTCCAGTTTCCCAGTGCCACCAAAAGGAGGTGGAACAAACCCAACCCTTCCCCGCTAATCAAAACCAGGCCTGAAATTAGAAAGCGGCTCGCGTTCAGCCCCCCACTTGCTGGGAGCACGGCGCTAGCCGGCCAAATGTCAGAGCTCCTATTTATGGAAAGCGAGAGCCCTCCTTTTCCATGGAGAAGCATTGGAGGGGGGGACCCAACTGGCGTCCTTGCCATGGGCAGACAAGGGCAGCTCCAGAAGTCGCTGAATTGCCCTCAACACTCACCGGCACCGTTCTTGGTTTGGCTGAGCTTGTTTGAGCTCTTTTTGTAGCCTTTCTGCCTGGAAGGTGTAAAACACCAGCTCCTCGCTGGCCCTGAGCAGCCGGCAGCAGTGCAGAAGAGCCAGACCCTGGCTGTGCCAGCACACCGGGCACTTTGCAACTGGGGATAAAACTATCCCGGTGTTTCCTCTGGAGGACCTGTCCCCTCTTTGGGCACAGTAAATCATCCTGCTTCACAGTCCGAGTGCCCGGCGCCCACTCTGGCATGGCTGCTGGAGGAAGCTCAGCAAGGATGGGGTATCCAGTTATCCCCTCTTGCTGGAGAAGGGTAGGATGGAGCCAGCTCACTCCTGGGCTGGGCTTGGACCTGCCCAGGCTGGGCGTGCTTTGCCACAGCTGGTGATGACCGGATCCTGCCTGCAATGCTGAGCTATTGATTTGCTTTTGGCTCCATCAGGCTGGACTAAAAGCCTCTGCCTTCCCCTTCCCTCCCTCGATGCTTCGCTTTCCCATCGCTCTCCCTCCTCCTGCCAGCCCGCGTCCAAGCGGCAAGAAATCGGGGAAGCGTTTTCATCCCCATGAATGCAGCCAGTTACGTAAGAATAATTGGGATAAATGAGCTTATTTATCACGGCCCGTTCCATTTTAACGGGGTCCAGGGTGATCGCTGGGTTGAGTTACGTAAAAGCCCGCACAGAGCATCTCATTGTCCGGTGGCAGCCACGCAGGGTGCGGGAGCTGCTGATGGACAGGAGCCAGGGCTGGGTGAGGAGGGAATAGGTTGCTTGGCAGAATTGGGAGGAAGATGGGGGGTTTTCTTCCTCCACATGTTGGGAGGGAAAATCCATGTCTTCATTCCCTGTCCACCTCCTGCATGCCTAAAAAAACCCAGGCTTTAGGGTATGGTCTTTGGTGCTTTCCTGTAGCCATATAGTCTTCCACCATGGGGGACAGGAGCTGGAAACTCATCTCCTTCCTCTTCCTCACCCCAGGAGGTGAAAATGTGACCCCGGGGGGGTTCAGGTGTGCCTCCCATCTCCCAGCCAAACCGAGACCTGCCAAGCAGCTAGCAAATGCCTCCCACCCAGCCACCAAAGCAGGTGTTCCTTGTTTTGCCTCCTAAACCCTTCTGAGATGCCTTCAGGGGGTGATTTGCTTGCCAGCTGAGATTATCTGGTGGAGAACAGTGCTTAGTAGGAGTTGGGGGAAAGCAGAGATGCTCTGGGCTATGCCAGCATCTCCCCTGGTGCCAAGGTTCCCCGTCAGCCCATGGGGGAGATGTGGGGACCCGCAGAGCATCCCAGTTTCAGGAGAAGCTGGGGATGCTGGGGAGCTGGGTGGGCTCCCCCAAGAAGGCAGGAGCCTGGAGAAAAACAGGAAATCCCCAAATCCAAACAAACATGGAAGAAAAAAAAAAAAAAATCTGGTTTTTGGTTTTTGGTCTGAAATGTTGAAAACCTCGGGAATGCCTCAAGGTTTGTTAAGCAGGACATTCCTGCTGTGACCTGCTGGGCCTGGCCAAGCAGATCGGCGTGGGCCGTGGCGCCGGCTATGCCGTGTTTTGGGAAGAGTGCTGCCAGCTGGGTGTCCAGCAGAGCAGAGGCATCTTCCAGCTTCACCAGCTGGAGCTCAGGAGCCCTTCAGCACCGGATCTCGTGGGAGCTGGAGCATGGAGGAGTTCAAAGAGCAACAGGGCAGGTTACTGGAAGAAAGGGCGGCTGTAGAGGGAAAGGCAGCATCTGTCTCTGGGGCTTCCGGGTTGCACAGCACTGGGAGGGAATGGTTTGTCCTGGTGGCGACGCTCGCTTCCTACCACCAGTTCCCTGGTGTCAGGGGGATACTGGTCTGACTGGGCCATCACATGCCATCTGTAACCATGCTACTGCATGCTCCCTGCAGTTGTCAGGGTGGAAAGTGATGCTGAAACCTCTAGAGGGAGGTCACTGGGAGGCTTGAGGTGGCAACAAGCCACGGTGGTGGGTGCCAGCGAGGTCCCAGAGCAACACGACCGTGGATGTGTCTTAGCCCCGCTATTTTTTTTTTTTTGGCCTTCCCCTGGTGTGAATAGCTGCACCCTCCAAATGCAGAGCCTGATATTACCCCACATCAGCTCCACTCTGGTGCCACCATGCTCACCCAGCCTCTGGTGTGCCTGTATCTGTCATCCCTGGTCCTCTCTGCAGGAAGTGTGGGCTCAGGTCAGGGGCTCAGCTGCGCTCATTAACCATCCTTCCCCCCTGGTTTCTCTCCTCTGTGATACACAGGCAGCTTTGTCTACTTCTGAATGCAGAAAACATCTTCCACTCCATGGCAGACATACTGCTTCGGGAAGAGGACCTCAAATTCGCCTCTACCATGGTCCACACCCTGAACACCATCCTGCTGACATCCTCTGAGCTCTTCCAGCTGAGGAACCAACTGAAGGACCTGAAGACCCCGGTATGGGCAGTGGGAGCAGGCTCAGCTGCTGGGGGGGGACATAATGGGGGTGGCAGGGACCTAGCAGCCACCTGGGGACATGTCTTGCTGCTCAGTCTCTGCCAGGCAGGTCCCAGGGCTGGAGCTCAGGCGCCCGGGGCAGCCCCTTCATTCCTCCTCTCTTCAGGAACTGAGGGGGGCTTGGAGGACATGCCCAACTCTTGCTTTCCCGCCCCCGGGTTGGGAACAGGCTCCCTGAGCCCTCAAGCAGCTGCCGCCTCCCTCCCTCCACCCCGGCAGGGGCCAGAGGACAGATGGCAGCAGGAGCAGAGCTCCACCAGTCCCTCAGCTGTGCCTGCCAGGAACGCATCCGCGGGCTTTGCCGAGCAGCTGCCACCCGCACCAGTGACATCCCCTGTCTCCTCTTCCTCCTCATGCTGAAGGCCAGCAATGCAGTGGTGTCCCCTTGGGTGGGACAGCCACCGTCCTCCAGCCCCTCATCCTGCAGTGCACACAGCACCCCTGAGGGCCACTCCATCATGCTGCCACCCCAAAACCCACCTGGTCTCCATCTCCCAAGGCTGGTGGGCTCATGGCAGTGCCAGGTGGACTTGGTGGGTCCAGAAACGTCCCTTCGTGTCTCAGTGGCACTTGCCAGCCCGGTGGGTTGCTGTCGGAGACCTGGGGCTCTCCATGCCATTTCCTTGCTCCCGCCAGTGGCCTGATCCTGACAGCTCCCTCTTTCCCCAGGAAAGCCGTAACCTCTTCTGCTGCCTGTACCGGTCCTGGTGTCACAACCCTGTGACAACTGTGTCCCTCTGCTTCCTTACCCAGAACTACAAGCATGCCTACGACCTCATCCAGAAATTGTATCCTTTGGGAGTTTTCTGTGAGGCTGGTGCCTGGCCTGGCCCCTGGTCCCTCTGTGGCCACCAAGGTCACCCTGCAGGCCAGCTCAGCCTCCTGCATGAAGCCCATCATTACCAGGGCGGCATCCCCACAATGAGAGGGCAGAGCAGCCTGCGCTGGGTGCGCACCAGCTCCCTTGCCCTTATGTTGTCCTTATTTTTAGTGGTGTAAAAAGAGGATAGCGTGCGCTGTCTGAGCCCTGACCTTCCCCTGCCCGGGAGGGGAGGCTTCTCAGCATCCTCTTCCTCCCAGGAAGATGAAGGCTTTGGCCTCCTGGCCCGATGAGGAACAGGCAGTGCCCGGCACGGTGCAATCCCCAGTGAGCTCACTGTCTGCCGGGAGCAGAATGATTATTTTCATGTGCTGGCAAACCCTGAGCCTCCCTGAGTAGCTTTCCATATGAAGAAGCTTAATAACGCGCTCGGGTTCCCTTCCCGGTGCATGCTGGCGTTTCTCCTGGGGCACAGGAGCGCTCGGCATTGTCTCCATGCCGTCCCTGTGGGCCAGGAGGGTAAAAGCAAGTGTCCTCCCTTGCACCATCTTCCTGCCTGCTCTCTGGCTAGACAAGCTGCTGGCTTTTTGGGTAGCCTGCCTTTTCCCCCATCCCTGCCTGCTCATCCTGTTTCCTTCCATCATCCCTTGGCCACCCTGCAGACTGCTGAAAGCAGCCCTGCCTGCATGCAAGCCCTGCCTGTTCCCTGCCTGCTCACTTCCCACAGGAGCTGCGGGTGCAGGGAGGGTTTGGCAGAGCCACAGTCCATGCCGGGCATCACCCGGGCGAGCCATCTGCTGCTGCCGGGCCACCCTTTTCCAAGGTAACATCCTTAATGGCCACATCCAGCGGGGATCTGGAGGTCACCGTGGATTTCCTCACCGAGGTGGACAAGCTGGTGCAGCTCATCGAGTGCCCCATATTCACATGTAAGGAGGAGACCCCGCATGGGGAAGGGGCGGTGCATGGTGCTCCTCCACCCCAGGCACGTCCCCCTCCCTGCTCCTCCATCACAAGTGGCAGCTGCCGCATGAATAAATAGAGCAGAAGTTATGAGACTTCTTGCTGGGAGGTTTGCCCAGTGCTGGAGCTGCCTGCCGGGGACGGGTGCGCCAGCAGCACTGGTGGCAGGGGGGGAGCCACTCACCCCCCAGATATAGGTTAAGGGAGTGAGCGGAGCTGGCACCAAACAAAAGGATGGGGGAAGGAGAGGGGGACCTGGGCCACGCTGATCATCTCCGGGGTGGGGGTGGGGGGGCACGGGTAGGGTGTCGGCTGCGGGGAGCCGCATGTGCCACCCTTGGAGGTGTGGGTGGCGTCGCAGGCACTGCTGGGGCCCTGAGCACAAGAAAAAAGGTGGGTTTTTTTCTGGAAAAGGAGAATAAGCCCTAAAAAAACCAGAGCTGCTTCTCTTTCCAGATCTGGCCCCCCAGCCCCAGGAATGTGTCCCCCCCATTTGGTAACACAGCCAGGGCCTGGTCAGGGGCTTGGGGACGTGGCAGTGGGAGCCGGAATGGGGAGAGGAGGACGTGGCAGGGTGACCTGTGACCACAGCAGCGGTTCTTGTGGTGGTGTTCGGCTGCCCCTGGGCTCCTTCTCCCTGGAGGTGGAACTGGGCATTGGGGACATTGGGAAATGCCCCAGAAAGGACTTTGGGAGGGGAACTGTATAGGTCCAGGGCTATTTGGGGGAATATTTGGAGGAATATTTGGGGGAATATTTAAGGGAAGAGGGTTAGAGCAGCCAGGCAATGGAGTTGTGGGCTGGCCCTCAGTCACGCTTCCTCCCATGGTGCCCTGTGCTTCATGCCTAGGATGGCCTTCTTCCCACCATGCGAGGTGGGAAGGATTCCTTGAGGGTTCCCCATCCCACTCACCTTAATCTCCAAGTCTTGGGGTGAGGGACAGACGTGCCCCCCATAGAGCAGCATCCCTAGGCTTGGGTCCCTTTGCAGGGAGACATCAGAGGTGCTAGTGGCAACCAGGTGAGATGCTGGGGCGGGGACCTCTCACCCCATACTCCCTGGGCTGCCCCAGATGGGACCTCGGTTTTCTGTAGGGCTCCAGAAGGCCCTTCTACCCCTGAGCACCACAAGGGATGGAGCAAGAAGGTGGTTTCCCCTCTGCTGAGCAACGCCATGGCCCAGCACACATAACCATCAGGGCCAAGCAAAGAGGATCCCTTCTCCTCCAGAGAGTCCCCAAGGAAGGTATCACCCAGCTCTCCTGATGTGTGATGCCCCAGGGGGTTATTTCTGCTAATTCTGCAGAAGCTGAGGAGCAATCTCATGTTGCACACGTGTCCTCAGGCAGAAAGCATGGACGGGCTCGGGGATGAGTGGCAGCAGGGATGGGAGACTGGGGACCCTTCTGCCCCCTTCTGTAGCTGGCAGCTGGGGGCTGTGGTGAGGAGAGGGGCTTCTGGCATGTGTGGGACACAAAGGTGGGTTAATGCAAGGGGAGAAGCTGTTCATGCCATGCGGGTGCCTCTCCGGTCGGCTGGCAGAGGCTTACAGCCTCCCCAGGACCATCAGATGCATTGGGAGGAACCTGCTATTGGGGCTGGAGGCAAAATGCTTTTTACCTGCCTCCCCATCCTCTTCCTCTCCTTTTCCAGATCTCCGCCTGCAGCTGTTGGATGTGAAGAACAACCCCTACCTGATCAAGGCTCTCTATGGCCTGCTGATGCTGCTGCCCCAGAGCAGCGCCTTCCAGCTCCTCTCCCACCGCCTGCAGTGCGTGCCCAACCCAGAGCTCATGCAGACCGCGTAAGTGCCATGGGGACAGAACCCCAGCATCAGCGTCGGGGCCGGACCAGCCATCCCCCCACGGCCAAGCATTCCCGTGATCCCGGGCTCAGCCCCATGCTCTTCTTTCGCCCCCCAGCTCCTTCGCGGCCACGGCTGCTCCTTGCCCCGTGGCCGGGAGTGTTGGCTCGGGGGGTTTTTTGTGTCTATATTTGGTAACCCTGGGAGGGCTGTGCCTCATCCACAGGCATTTGGCATCCGGGATGGAAAATTTCACTTGTGGGGTCGCTATGGAAACAAGCAGAGCCGGGAAGGAGGTTTAACGGAGAGAGACGCTGGCAGCCGGGGGTGCTCCCAAAGCATCCCCCCCCAGCCCAGACAGCTGGGGATCCCGTCACCCATGCTTGGGGCTTGCTTCTCTATCCCCACCCCTGGCCTTTGGGGAGCCATGAGCAGTGATGTGCAAGGGTGGCATCTCCCTGGGGACCAGCTGAAATCCTCTTGCTCCCTGCCCAGGGGTGCTGCCCGCCCAGCTCGTTAGACGCCGGTGGTGGGATTTGCTCTCCAACCCTTCAGCTAATGAGCAGGGAGGGTCGATGTTAAAGCTGGGTCTGCCTTTGCAAAGCCCTGGGAACAAAAAGAAGAGCTCCCAAGATGGGCAGGTTTCTGAATTAACCCCCCGCTGCCAGCACTCCTTGGCTTTTAACAGCTCCCTTGAGCTGGCTTTTATCCTTTGTGGCCTCCGGCACTGAGCTCGTACCCACAAACCGGCACTGATTTTAATTGGGGGGGCGGATGGGGGGCTGCATGAGCTTCCTTCCCCCCTTTTTTTGCCCCGCCTTGGCCCTGGCAGCGGGGTTTTTTCGAGCAACCAGAGCTGTCAGACGGCGTGAGCATCTGATTAACTCTGACCTACATTCCTTCAAACACCGAAGCCGGCTTTCATAACAGGACAGCCCCGGCTGCCCCCTCCCCAGGGGGATGCCAGGGCCTTGAGAGCCGCCTGCCATCCTCCCATGGGCTCCCCCATGTTCCCCGAGAGGCTTCCCATGGCTGATCCCTCCCTCCCTTGCCTGGCGACAGCTCTGAGGGATGAACACCCGGGGCTCCAGCCACAGGTGCTCATCCCCCGGGGCTGTCCCCACTGCCACCAGTCTTCCTTCATGCCAAAGCACACAGATATTTTTTGCTTGCTCCTAAAACCAGGCAGGGAAACTGAGGCACGTGGCACTGGCATCCTTTCTGGCCAGTCTCGCTGCTTTTGGCTGGAATGGGTTGGGACGGGGGGAGCATCCATGTCAGAGGGGTTAAACCTACCCTGTGGGGCCAAGGTGCTGAGGCAGATGTCCCTTATCCCCTCTCTCCTATCCCAGGACTTCTTGGGCTCTGTCTTATGCCTTTGCGGGGGGGTAGAAACAGGGCTTCGGGGGTGTTTCATGGGGCACCAGCATCACTAGGGTGTGCTGGGCTTGCCTTCTTCAGGACAAGCCCTTGGTGCTGCCTGTGATGGATTGCCGGGGTATGGGCATCTGCCCCTTCCTGCCCTCACTCTCTGCTCCCTCCCCACAGGGACAGCACCAAACCAAGCGCCAGCTTCAAGAGGACAACAGCCTCCAACATCGACTACACGGAGCTGCTGCAGCACTTTGAGAAGGTCCAAAACAAGCACCTGGAAGCGCGGCACCAGCGAGCTGGGCGGGCAGAGCAGCTGGACCGGCGGGTGGTCCTCTGAGCATCCCCACAGCAGCCACGGGTGTGCACAGTTGCTGGGGCAGGGACCATGGGATACAGACCAGGGGACAGGGACACCGGTTGCTGGCCACCAGAGGATGTGGTGGGTTTAATGGCAGAGGGAGATGGGTGAGCACTCAGCACAGGGATGGTTTTCCTCCCTGCTGTGTGTGCGGGTGGTGGGGGACCCCCAGGCTGTGCCTGGCTTCTCCCTTGGGCGATGCAGGGACATGGGGAAGGGTTGCAGGAGGAGAGGGCCAGGGGAAAGCACCTCATCTTCTCTTGCAATAGGGAGAGGAAACTCCCCTTTGCTTTGCTAATGCCTTCCCCGTGACTGTCAGCTGAGCGCCCAGCCTCCTGCCAGCGGGACCAGAGGGAAAGGGAAGACGGGAGCAACCCCTGGCCTCCTGCCCTGGAAAGCAAGCATGCAGGGCTGCCGGCCACCTCTCGCCACCCTGGCTTCCACCCTCCGGTTCCGAGGCTGCGCCAGACGCTGCCGGCAGCATCTCACCCGGGGACTCACACTCCTGTGCGTGGCACTCAGTCCCCTCCCTGCATCCACGCACCCTCCCCGAGCCCCCGGCTCTTGGCACGAATGGCAGCGCAGCCTTAGCTCCCAGCCGGCACCGGGGGCACAGGGGGCACTGGAGACCCCCATCACACCCAACGCCGGATTCAATTCTTTGTTCCTACATTAAGCTCCCCCCAATAAAATAAACAAGCAATGCAGAGCAGGCTGTTCCTGGTAGCTGGGCTCCCCATCCTTGTGGATCCAGCCCCAAGGAGAGCCAACAACCCACAAGGGGAGGGGATGGCATGGAGCATCTTGGTCGACCCCAAGCCCCAGGCTGGCCCAGTCCTGCCACGTTGGCTCGCCAGCAAGCAGGGCTTCTCCGCCTGCTCCTCTTCCCAGCAGGAAAAAAAAACACTGCCAAAATTCTTCCAGGCCATGGTCATGAAACCACAGTGTGGTGACAGGCATTTTCCTGGCCCAGAGCAGCCGCCGGCGCTGCCTTCACCCCGTCCCACGGCGCCAAGGGACCATCACCACCAGCACGTGCCGGGCTGCTGTGGTTCGGGGGGGTTGCTCTTGCATCCCCGGTGCATTTCAGGCCCTCACCTGATCCTGGGGAAGGGGGGTGGAGGAATTCGTGGAGTTTTATGGCTCCTGGCCTGTTTACAGCAGAGCTGGGCTCTGGCAGTGGGTTCCCTGAACAGCCCCACACCGGCACTGCTTTGGCCAGGATAAAGACATTCTTGTCATTCCCGGGAAAGAGCTTTCCAAACCCGGTCACGGCGGGTTAATTTTAACAGCCAGCCCTTTAGGATGGGCGAGTGGTGGCTTCCCCAGCCCGCTGACCGCTTGGGGTGCTGGGGGGGGCTCCCTATTGCCTGTCCCCAACCCCTGTCAGGACACAGCCTGCCTGGGCCAGGGCTGCTGCCAGTCCCAGAGCTTTGCCCATCGCTCCGGCCGGGCTCACTGCTGCTGAGTGGCCTCTTTCCATGCCGAAGGATGGGGCTTATGGGGAGAAATTCCAGCCAGCTGCCGGAGCGCTGAGCCGTAATCATTTCCTTATGGGTGGCTCTTGACCAGCGCTGGCCAGAGCAGCGCGGTGCCGCCAGGGCAGTGCCGGCAGGGGATCCAGGCTGCTTTTCTGGCAGGAGGGGGAATAGGCAGCTCAAGCCCTCACCCCAACTGAGCATCATTCACTGCTCGGTGCAGCTCAGTGCGTCAGGGCTCAGGCCAGCCCCCCAGATCCTGGGAGGCTGGGGATGGGGCCTCGGATGGCTACAGGGAAGGGCTCGTCTGCTGGCAGGCCATGTGTTTCCCACGACTCTCCAGTAATCGAGTGCCGTAAGACATCTCAGAGCTGCCGTATAATCACCCCAGAGGGCGTTAAACTTAACTGTGCACTGAGGTGGTTGCCAGCAGCACAACTAGGCGTGCGCCTTCCCCGGGTGAGGAAGGCAGTGGGGGTCAAACAGCCCTTGGGAAGAGGCTAAACAGAGCCCTGGCCTGGAGGCAGCATCCCCCCAGCACCTCCAGTGAGCGGGGGGCTGCCCCTGAGCATCCTGTAGCGGTCCCGCTGCTGACCCCAGGCCCAGCATCCCTGAGCGCACAACGGGGCTCCCCACCCAACACCCCAAGAGCATCCCTTGGGGTCCCTCCGCTGCCCTGTGAGCAAACCCCGGTGCTGCCCCCACCAGCGGGCCTGCACCCCAGTCCCAGCACCCCCAGGCATCCCTCGGGGCTCCCTCCGCTGCAGCCCTGGGGCTCCAGGAGCCGCTCCCCGACACGCCCCCCCCCCAGCAGCTCCCGGAGCATCCCCGAGCACCACCGGGCCTGCCCCCGGCCCCGGCATCCCAGCGCATCCTCCGGGTGCCCGCGGCTGCCCCCCGAGCGTCCCCCCCGCCCCAGCCTCGGCAACCCCCCCCCTCCGCCTCCCCCCCGGCCCCGCGGCGGGCGGCGCATGTGCCGCGCAGATCCCGCCCCGCTCCGCCCCCGCCGCCGCCGCGGGGCGCCGCTCTCCGCGCCCCACTCCGCGCCCGCTCCGCGCCCCGCTCGGCTCCGCTCGGCTCCGCTCGGCTCCGCCGCCAGGGGGGCGGCCCAGGGGGGCGGCGGCCCCGCTCAGCCCCGGGGAGGGGGGCGATGCGCCGCGCCGCGCCCCGCCCGGCCCCCCCGCCGCTCCGCCGCCCCGCCGCCGCCGCCGCCGCCGCCGCCCGGGCGCCGCCCGCCCCCCGCCGCCGCTGAGCCTGGCCCGCCGCCGCGGCCTCCCCCGGCGGCGCCGCCCGCCCCGGGCTGCCGCAGCGCCGCGATGGAGACGGCGGAGAAGGAGTGCGGAGCCCTCGGCGGCCTCTTCCAAGCCATCATCAACGACATGAAGGTAGGGACCCCCCCCCCCCGCCCCGTTCCGCTGCCGTGACAGCGCTCCCCCGGCACCCCCCCGCCGGGCAGCCTCCGCTCCGCCGCTGCCGGTGCTGCGGGCACGGACGGGCCGGCATCGGGCCCCGCGGCGGGTACCGGGGCTCTGCTGTCCAGCCCCGAGCCCGGTATCGCGGCCCCGTGTCGAGCGTTGGAGCCCCACGTCAGCCCCACCTCGGCTGTCGGAGCCCCGCGTTGGGCATCGGAGCCCGGCACCGGGTGCCGGAGCCCCACATCAACCCCATATTGGGCATCGGGGGCCTGCATTGGGGATCGGACCCCATGCTGGGTATCGCAGCCCCGTTTCTGTCACCCGGTATTGGAGCCCCCATGTCGGGGACCGGAGCCCCACGGCAGGTATCACTGACCAGGCATCGCTGCTCCACGTCGGGTACCACCGGCCCCGCGTTGGGTATCACCGCCCGACTGGGGCATCGCGTGTCCCCTGCCACCCTCCGCTCCCCAGCTTGGATTCTGCCGGACCCGCTCGGGTTTGCACCAATGGAACAAAAAGGTCCCCCGGCTCCTCAATGCCATTTCCCAACCTGGGGAGGGGACATGGCCTCCACCCTCCCTGGGAGCAGAATGGGGCCGTGTTTTAAAAAAAAAGCCTTTTTTGTTTGTTTGTTTTCGTTTCAAAAAAAAATAAATAAAAAATGCTGGGGGGCATTTTTGCCTGGGGGCTGAGCGGGGAGGAGAGGACCAGCCGGGTCTCTTCATATGGGGGAGCCGAAATTCCCACTGCCAGCCCTGGCGCTGGGGTTTAGCCCCAGACGTTTTCTGGAGGCAAAAGCTCTCTTCCTTCTCTTCCTCCTCCTCCTCCACCTCCTCCTCCTCCTCCTCCTCCTCCTCTTCCTCTCTTCTTGCTGCAGCCCAGTCCAGACAATGCTGTCATTGCCAAAGCAGGGGAGGGGGGGATAAAAAAAAAAAAAAAAAGCCTTGCTGAGAAAGGAGATTAACCCCTTCGAGGGGAGGTGGTGGCTCCACAGGGCCAGACTCCGGCTCGGGGCTGGGAGAAAAGCCCTCGAGGGAGAAAATCACAGCTCTCCCCAGGCGCCAGTCCCAGGGCGGTAGTGGCCAGGGCTGGTGGGGAAGGGTGCCAGCATGATCAGCCCCCCCCAAAAGCCTTCACCCCAGTCACTGCCTCCTGGCAGCCCTGCGGAGCCTCACATCCCCAGGGTGGAGGTGGGGGCAGCCCGTGCCTCAGTTTCCCCATTCCCCCCCTGAGGCTGCGGAGGGCATGAGCCAGCCCGGAGCTGTCATCTCCCTGGCTGGTGCCAGCGCAGCCATACAGCAGTGTGCCCAGCCCCATCGGGAGATGGCTGGGCCAGGAGCCCCTCACCATGGCAGCGTGTGCCAGCGTGCCTGAGGAAACTGGGCTGGATTCATTTTCATGCCATTTGTCGGTGGGAAAGATGAGAAAAAAAAAATAAATGGAAAAAGCCCCACCACACTTAGCTCATACCCTGCACAGCCCTGTCCCAGCGCCAGTGGCCCTTAAGGGCGCATCGTCCCTGTCCCCATCTCCCAGCCACGTGGGTGTCCTGGCACAGGCGCTGGGGGATGGGGAAAAATAATCTCCTGCCCAAAGAGCTGATGGCATTCAACGGCAGCGATGTGGTTAGGGTCTCACAGTCGGGACCCCTGTGCTGGACACGGGCGCAAAGGAACCTTATTTTGGTGGCAGGTGGCTTTTCAGCACCCCTCGGCCTCTGCTGGGGAGTACTCGGGCGTTGAAGCCCGATGGCAGTCCCTGAGCTGTCAGCGTCCCCGAGCCGGCTTCATTCCTGTTGCCTCTGTTCCAGCGTGCTCAGCGTCCCTGGGTGACCTTGGCATGTCCTTGTCCCCGTTGTCCTCCTCCCACCCAGCATCGTGGGGGGCTGGGGGCATCACGTCCTGCCCCCTTGTTAAGGGGGAGCCTCTGCCTGCCCTGCCCAGCGTGGCTGGTGGGGGGAAGGTGGCCCTGCCCTCTGGCAACAGCAGTCCCCAGGGACGCCCAGCCATGAGCTAGGGTGCTGCCACAAGTGGCATGTGAAGTGGCATCCTCAAACCCCTTCTTTGCTGACTCATGAGGAAATTGGGGCTTTCATGGTCCCCCCAAAAAAACCACTGGGCTGGTCCCATGCCCCCTCGGTGCAAACCCTGTCCCTGGAGGTGCCACCAAGCTGGGCTCACAGGGATGTGTGGTGACCCACGTCCTGCAAAACCAGCTCTGGTGCTCATGTCCCAGCCTGGTGGCTGCCCCAGGGGTGTCTGCAAGCCCCCGGCACTGCCATCAGATGGTGGCACTGGGATGACACCAGGATGGTGGCACTGGGATGACAGCACTGGGACTGACCTCACCAGGATGACAGCACCAACATGGCCTCACCAGGATAGCGGCACCAGGACTGGCCTCGCTGGGATGGCTTTGCTGGGATGGTGGCACTGGGACTGGCCATGCCAGGCTGGCACTGGGATGGCCTCACTGAGATGGCACCAGGATTAACCTCACCAGGACAACACCGTGATTGGTCTCACTGGGATGGCGGCATTGGGATGGCCTCGCTATATGGGGGCACCAGGATTAGCCTTGCTGGGATGGCACCAGGACTGGCCTTACTGGGATGGCACTGGAGCTGGCATTACTGGGACTGGCCTCGCTGGCACGGCACCAGGATGGTCTTACTGGGACTGGCCTCTCCAAGACACTACTGGGACTTGTCTTGCTGGGACTGGCCTCACTGGGACAGCGCTGGGATGGCCTCGTTGGGACGGTGGCACTGGGACAGCACTGGGATGGCCTCACCGTGAGGGCACTGGGACTGGTCTTGCTGGGATGGCCTCACTGGGATGGCATCAGGATGGCCTGGTCAGGATGGTACTAGGGTGGCCTCACTGGGAAAGCACCAAGGTGGCCTCCAGAGCACCTGTGACCTGTCCATGTCTCCACACGACCACCCCATTCAGGGCTGGGGGACCTCAGACCTCCCCTCCTGCCCCATCAGTCCTCGTGGGCTTGGGGGAGCTGGGGACTGGGGCTACCCACTGCAGGGCTGGAGCCCTCCATGGTGGTGGTTTTGGCCATCGCTGCTTTGGGGGAGGCCATGGGCACTGGAGGGCTCTGCTCTGCTGCTGGCCATGGTCTCAAAGCTTGCCTGTGCACCAGGTCCTTTCCTCCCCTCAAATTTCTAAACCCATAAGCTGCCTTCACCCCTTTGAGGAAGAGATCACCGAAAATCCTGAGGTCTCCATGGTCTACAAGGTTGCATGGCCAGACTGGAAGGGGAAGAACCCAGGAGGGGAAAGGCGTTGTGCTCAGCCTTTATTAGCCATCAGAGAAGCCACACCTAGCCGACATGGCCACTGAGCTGGCCCGTCTCTCTGTGTGAAGGGGGGGATTTGCCCTGCCCGGGCAGGGGGCACAGCTGGGTGAGGGGCTCTGGCTCTCACTGTCACCTTCCCTCCTTGCAGAGCTCCTACCCCATCTGGGAGGATTTCAACTCGAAAGCCACCAAGCTGCACTCCCAGCTCAGGTGAGTGGCTGGGGGGGCGGAGGACCCCCCCCTCCCCGTGGGCACATCCTGGGGTGCCCAGCACCTGCTGAGCTCCCCCCTCGCTCTCTCTGCCTCAGGACCACAGTGCTGGCCGCAGTCGCCTTCCTGGATGCCTTCCAGAAAGTGGCCGACATGGCCACCAACACCCGAGGTAGGGTCCTCCCCACCCAGGGGTGGGTGTCCCCGGGCTTGGCTGGGCAGGGGGACAGCTGGCGAGTGTCCCCTGTTGGGTGTCCCCTTCCTACGTGGCTGGGGTGGGCTTCAAGCAGAAACTCCACCATCCCTGGAGATGTGTCCAACTTGTCCCCACCCCGAGGTGGAGCATCCCCCAGGAAGCAGGGTTGGAAAGATGAGGTGCAGCTGAAGCTGGGGAACAGGTGGGGTGGGCACCCATGTGGGTGCTGCTCCTCAACACCCATGGGTGCTTAGCCAGCATCTTCTGGTGGGGCTAGTTTACTTGCAGGGAGATTTGGTAGCCCTGTGCTGTGGTCCCCTGCACCCATTTCTGCCCCCTGGGATGCACCCAGATGTGGGGCTGAGCTGCTCTCCTGGTGCCCCTTGTCCCCTGTGCCCACCTGGGAGGTGCCTGGGGGGTCCTGGCTGTTCTGGGGGGCTCCAGGGAAGGAGAATTAGCTGGAAAGAGATGCAGGACCCCATGCTTGACTGCTTCAGGGATGCACCTTGATGTGCCAGGGAGGCGACATGAAGAGCTGAGGCTGCAGGTGGGGCACCCCCATGCTGCTATGGGGTGGGGGGGCAGACCCCCAGACCATCTCCTGGTGCTTGCTGGTGACGAGGAGCTGCTTCCCACCTCTTGGTTTCTGCCAAGCAGATGGTCCTGGGCTGGTTTGCAGACTGGCGGCATCCAGGCCATCTGGAGCTGTGCAGGGAGGAGGAGGAGGAGGAGGAGGAGGCAGCAGCTTGAGCTGGGATCAGCTTTGCCTCCAAACCCACTAGCCCACTGCACCAGGTGGATTAGGGCTCCCACAGCTCCCCGCCAGCCTGGGCACCAAAAGCGAGGGAGGGGAGATGGTGGGGGGATGCTGGGGACAGCTGGTGATGGGCACCACGGGAGTCAGCGTCATGGTGGGCACCCTGTAGTGCTGCGCTGAGCGGTGGCATCTCTGGGACACCCCTGGACATCCCTGCTTTTTTCAGGGGCGGGGGCAGGAGGCAGACCGGCAGTATGGGGAAACTGAGGCAGGGCACTGGTTGGGGGCTGGCTGGCGGCCTTGCATGCAGTGTGTGAGCGCGCAGGGGAATCGGATTAGGAGCAGCAGGAGCCAAGATAAGAGCATTAGGAGTCGGATTAGAATACCCCAGCACAGGAGGAGAAGGCCCTTGGCCCGTGGGCTCCCCCATTTACCTAGCACACGGGTTGCCCAAAACTCCTGCAAAGGGTAGGAGGCATCTCTGGAGGCTTTTTTGGAGAGAGAAAGGCAGAATATCACTCCCTCGCTTGCACCCAAGGATTTTGGATTGCTGCTTTTCCTGGGATTTGCCAGCAGCACTGCCACCATGTGGCCATCCTTAGGCTTCAGAGTTAACAGTGGTTTCACCAAAAAGGGATGCTCCTGCTTTCTGTTGTTGGCCAGTATCCTCCCCCAGGGAGCTCTGACTCCCTTTTTATATACTCAGGATTGTGCCTGGAGGTGAGGGACACAGCCGGCTGCCTGGCACGGAGCTAGGGAGGGAAGCCGGTCCCAGAGCCGTTTGCTCCCAGACGGATGGTTTCTCGGTCTATGCCTTGCCGGCTGCACAGTACCTCATACCCCCCCCTTCCCCGCCCCCCCAGTGCTGGATTTGAGACAAACCAGGAAAAAAAAGGGGAGCAAGTTTTCATTTCGAAATCACGGGGAGGGATATTTAGTACTTTATTTATTAGTTAATGGATGCTGATTTATTTATTTAGTGAGTTTATCAGGTGAGCCACCCCCGACCCAAAGTGTCCCCAAAGCCCAGGGTATCCCAGCACTGGTCATCCCCGCCACGAGCCAGCCTGGTCCCAGTATACAAACTGGTGTGGGGGTGTCCCCTGCCCCTCATCAGCAGCGTTCCACTCCCTGCCAGGTGCGACGAGGGACATCGGCTCTGCGCTGACCCGCATGTGCATGCGGCACCGCAGCATCGAGGCCAAGCTCCGGCAGTTCACCAAGTAAGTGGGCCCAGGGCATCAGTGACACGAGTTGGCCGGGCTCAGCCCTCCCTCTCTGAAGATGCTGGATGTCAGCTGGGCCCGGGGTAGCGGGCATGGCTCCCCCCCAGCTCCGGCGCTCTCCCATGCTCTCTGCCTCTCTCTCCCTGCTCCAGCGCCCTCATGGAGAGCCTGATAAACCCTTTGCAGGACAGAATTGAGGACTGGAAGAAAACTGCCAACCAGCTCGACAAGGACCACGCGAAAGGTATGGGTGGGACGGGCCAGATCCATGCAGTGGGTCTGCACTGGTCGGCAGGGGGGGTCCCCTCTGACAGCACTTCTGTGCCCCCAGAATACAAGCGAGCCCGCCACGAGATCAAGAAAAAATCCTCCGACACCCTCAAGCTCCAGAAAAAGGCTCGCAAAGGTGAAGGGGGGGGTGTCTCCTGGGGGGGGGGGGGGGGGGGGTACCCCCACCAGCCCTTCTGCGGCACCCCTGGCAGGGGCAGGCATCCCGGATGGGGCACCCTGGCTGCCTCCCGGGGATGGTGGGCACCAGGGGGGTCCTGCTGCCGCCCCGCAGAAAGGGGGGTGACAGCACAGCCCCGGCGGGGGGTGGTGCTGGGGAGGCAGGGGCACGCGCCCCGTCCCTCAGCCTCTTTTCACACGTTTTCTCTGTCTCCTTCTCTCTTCCCTCCCCTCCACATCCTTCCTGTAGAGCTACTTGGTAAGTGAACCGCTGGCCCCTGCCCCGGCCCTCTCTCTGCTTCCTCATCTGCTCCCCCTCCCCCGGTCTCCCCAGGGCCGGGGCTGCCTCCATCTGTCCGTCCATCCATCCATCCATCCGCTCCCTGCACCCCCCGCCCTGCTTTCAGCTTAGCTCAGCTTGCACCCCGCATCCCCAGGCGATGCCAGCCCTGACGCGGTGGCACCCCAGGGGGTCCCCTGGTCCCAAGCGGCAGGGATGGGGTGGCAGAGGAGCTCCACCCCAGGGCTGCTGTGGGGTGAGGGTGCTCCTGGACCCTCCTGGGATATGGGCATGAGGGGGGACCCCGTGGCAGCTGCTGGGACGTAAGGATGGGGTGATGTCTCCCAGCTGGAGCCTGGGGATGGCCTTGGCTTGGCCATGGGACCCCCAGCAGATTGGGGGGGGGGGGGGCGTGTTGGGGGAACCCGGTGCTGATGGTACCCTGTCTCACAGGGAAGGGGGACCTGCAGCCCCAGCTGGACAACGCACTGCAGGACGTCAACGACATGTACCTGCTGCTGGAGGAGACGGAGAAGCAGGCGGTCCGCAAAGCCCTCATCGAGGAGCGGGGTCGCTTTTGCACCTTCATCACCTTCCTGCAGCCCGTGGTGGTGAGCACCAGGAGCCAGGGCAGGAGTGTAGGGGGGGTTGCTGCTGCCCTATGGGTGCTGATGCTCCCCCTTGTCTGGCTGCAGAACGGGGAGCTCACCATGCTGGGAGAGATCACCCACCTTCAGGGCATCATCGAGGACCTGGTCGTGCTCACCGCCGAGCCCCACAAGCTGCCCCCCGCCAGCGAGCAGGTCAGCAGGGTGATTGGGGGGGGGGGGGGGGCGGTGCAGGGGAGCTGGGGGGGCTTCTTCAGGGGGCTTAAACCTCATCCTTCCTGCAGGTGATCAAGGACCTGAAGGGCTCTGACTACAGCTGGTCCTACCAGACCCCCCCATCCTCACCCAGCAGCTCCAGCTCCCGCAAGTCCAGCATGTGCAGGTATGGTGGGGTGGGCTCCACGCCCAACCACTGCCAGGAAATCCAGCCCCCTTTGTTAACCCTGGTGGGGGGTGGGTAATGATGCTTATGGCCCTTGGGGATGCTTATGAGGTGCATGTCCACCTCCACGTGTCCATGCAGCCAACTGGTCCCCAGTAATGTGGAGGAACTGGTCTTGGTGCACTGGGGTGGGTGTGGGGCTGGTGGGCCTGTGGGGCAGGACAGGTGCCTAGCACGTGCCCTGTACTCCAGGTTTTGGGGACGATGTGAGCTGTGCAGGGGGTCTGGGGGCAAACATGTCACCTTTGCCATGTGCCCCAGCCACTGGGGGACACCAGAAGGGAAAGGGACATCCTGGAAGGACCGCATGCCTCAGTTTCCCCAAGTTGGGGTGTGGGGCAGGGTGCTGGGTTTGCGGCCCAAGGACCCTGCCACATCCAAACCTCTGTCTTAAACTCTCTTTTCCTTCCTTTGTCCTCCCGGCCGGCATGTCCCCGTCCCCCCGGCGCCCCCCCAGCAGCGTTAGCAGTGCCAAGGGTGGCATGGCGTGGCCCGGCGGGGCTCAGACCTGCTCACCCAGTTCCACCTATCGCTACCGCAGCCTGGCGCAGCCCCCTGCCACCGCCACCCGCCTCTCCAGCGTCTCCTCCCACGACTCCGGCTTCATCTCCCAGGATGCCACTTACTCCAAACCACCTTCCCCCATGCCCTCGGACATCACCAGCCAGGTATGGGGAGGGTCAGCACAGCCCACCCCCGTGCCTCAGTCTCCCCCTCTGCAGAATGGGTGGGCACTTCTGGGTGCAACACAAGGGTCTAGTGTGGGTGATGGGTCCAGAGGTGATGGGACCCCCCCCCCCCCCAGGCGTGTTTCCAACTGCACTGGCATCACAGGACATAAATATTGGGAATATTGGGGGATGCCTGCCCTGCTCAGGGGCACCACGGGCCACACTGCAGAGAAACCCCACCTGTGACACCCCCCCCAGGGATGGGGTACAGGTATCCCCCCACCCTGTGCCAGGGGAACAGGGTATTTCCCAATCACTGCAGCCCTATAATACCCAGTTTGTGCCAGTCCCCACCAGGCAGTGTGAAGCAAAGCTTCCCCTTCACCCTGCATCCTCCCCAGTGCTGAGGATGCTCCGGGACCCCCTGGCATCCCCCGGGAGCTGCCAGTCCCTCATGCTGGCTGTGCCGCTGGGCTGCCTGGCACTGCCAGCACTGCCTCCTCGCTCTAACACGGCATCACCAAGCCAGCGAGAGCCCCTGGGGATTCAAATGCAGTGGCTGTGGGGACCATCCCCGATCCCAAAATGACTGTTGGCTCCGTGGGGTGAGCAGGGGGGAGAGTTCACTCAGCCAGAGCCTCCCCAGCTCTGCAGTCCCCGCTGCCAGGTCAGATCCTGCTCGCCTTCCTGCATCTGCTGCCGTGGGGGAGGCAGGCTGGGGGCCTGGGTTGGCTGGGGAAGCCGTGGGTGCTCCTCTAACCCAGGGCCGCGGCTCTGGCCGTGCTTGCTAACTGCCTCTTCTCTCCCACTCCGGCTCACGGCTTGGCCTTGCGGCACAGCAGAAGTCCTCCAGCTCGGCGTCCTCGGAGGCCTCCGAAACCTGCCAGTCGGTTAGCGAGTGCAGCTCCCCCACCTCGGTTAGTTCTTGCTCCGCCACCGGGGCTTGGGCAGGTGGCAGAAAGGTGAAGCCTTCAGCAGCAGCACCCTCCTCTTCCTCTCCTCCCCTCCCTGGCGCTGTCCCCCATCCCACCAGGGCTGCATTTCACACGTGTGTCACCCCACACCTCATGGGGTTCAGCCCGAGATCCTCCCATCCTGCCCCTCCACGGGGCAGAGCATCCCGAGCAGCACCTGTGGCTCGGGGGACATCAGTGTGTGCCCCCTCCCACCCTGCCCCACTTTCAGCTCTTGGCCCCCGTGTCCACAGCATCACCCTGTGCCTTGCCTGTTGCAGGACTGGTCCAAGGCCAGCCCCTATGACCAGCCGGTGGTCCCCACCCTGCAGCGGCGCAAGGACCGTGTGGAGCACCTGCGGGAAGCCGAGATGGGCTCGCCTGCTGGTGGGTACACGGGCATTGCTGGTGAGGATGCTCCCAGGCCTCGGATGTCACCAGCTACGATTGCCGCCAAGGTACCGGCTCCGGCGGGGCGAACACAGGGGTGGTGGGCTTTTGAGGGGCTCCTAGGAGGGGAGCCAGGGTGCTGATGATGCCTCCTTGCCCCTGCAGCACGGGGAGGAGGTTTCCCCCGCTGCCAGCGACCTGGCCATGGTCTTGACCCGGGGGCTGAGCCTGGAGCACCAGAAGAGCAGCCGGGACTCGCTGCAGTACTCCAGTGGCTACAGCACGCAGACCACCACCCCCTCCTGCTCCGAGGACACCATCCCTTCCCAAGGTACCCACCCCACGGCAGCAAGGAGTGCCTGTGGCCACCCAAAATGGCACCCAGAGCGGGGAAGGGGACGGCAGAGGCTTTGGTGTTCCTGGGGCACATCTGGATGTGCTGGGTGTCATAGCATCGGGCTGTGGTCACATTGCATAGGGTCTGGTGGGGTGAAGATTTAATGTGTATTGAGGGTTTGGTGTGCAGCACAAGCGTCACACCATGCAATAACCACGGGGCTTCCTGGTTATTTGGGTGTTAGCTGGGTGTAAGTTGGGTCTTGATAGCTACGGTTGTGCCAGGCAGTGCACTAACAGGTAGCATCTTGGCAGGGTGTGGTTGGCAATGTTTTGCAGCAACATGTTTGTGTGCAGCAGTTAAGTATAGGCAGAGACAGTGGCAGATGGTGGGTGATGGCAGCAGAGGTGGTGGTTGGAGATCGAATAACCACAGGGACAGTCGTGTTATGCTGTGGTTGTGTTGGCATGGTGATGACTGAGCCGGTTGTGAGCACGTGATGGTGACAGTGGATATTAGCTGTGATCAAGTTGTGATGGCAGTGGTTGGGGTGGTTGTGACAGTGATGGTTGGGTTTGACTATGACCATGTGGTGGTGATGGTTGAGGCCAGTTGTGATGGTCGTGGCTGAGTTTGGTTGTGACCATGTTGTGCTGGCAATGGTGGGGGCTGGTTGTGATCGCATTGCAATGATGATAGTTGGGTTTGGCTGTGATTTCCTCAATGTGATGGTTGGGCTTGCTTGTGGTTGCCTTCTGATGGTGATGGTTGGGTTTGCTTGTGGTTGCTTTCTGATGATGATGGTTGGCCTTCATGGTGAGCTTGTTGTGCCAGAAATGGTTGGGGCCAGTTGGGATTGGTTGAGTTTGGTTGTGGTTGCGCTGCGATGGTGGTGGTTGGGGCTGGCTGTGATTGCATTGTGAAGGTGGTAGTTGGGCTTGACAGTGCCAGCTGTGCTGTCCACCACCCACCCAGCCACGCTGACCATGCTGCCTCCTCCCCAGGCTCTGACTATGACTGCTACTCGGTGAACGGTGACGTGGAGTGTGACCCCCAGAGCGACTTCGACAAGTCCTCCACCATCCCGCGCAACAGCAACATCGCCCAGAACTACCGGAGGATGATCCAGACCAAGCGTCCTGCCTCCACTGCCGGGCTGCCCACTGGCACCAACCTACCGGCTGGCACCACCCCGGGGGTAGCCACCATCCGCCGCACGCCCTCCACCAAACCCTCAGTCCGCCGTACCCTCTCCAATGCTGGCCCCATCCCCATCCGACCCCCCATCGTCCCTGTGAAGACCCCCACGGTGCCCGACTCCCCTGGCTATGCCGGCCCCACGCGGGTGGGCAGCGAAGAGTGCGTCTTCTACACTGATGATGCCTCGCCAAACTCCCTGGATTTTGCCAAAGCTTCGCCCAAGCGGCTGAGCCTTCCCAACACCGCCTGGGGTGGCGGTGCCATGGAGATCTCCATCTACCCTGGGGCCGGCCAGCACCTCTCTGCCGAGGAAGAGGAGGACCAACAGTTGGCCGCCAACCGGCACAGCTTGGTGGAGAAGATTGGGGAGCTGGTAGCTAGTGCCCACGCCCTGGGCGAAGGCCAGTTCCCCTTCCCCACCACCCTCGCGGGGTCTGGCCCTAGCGAGGAGACCCCCGCGCCCCCCCCAGCAGCCTCCATGGACCCCCCGGCTGAAGACATGCTGGTGGCCATCCGGCGCGGGGTGCGTCTGCGCAGGACCGTCACCAACGACAGGTCGGCCCCACGGATATCGTGATGATGCCCTGGTCAGCAGGGACGTGCCCACCACAGCTGACGGACACCCCCAGGGACACCCGCTGCGCCTCCCCAGGAGCCTCCCCACCTGCCAGCACCCACTGCCCTCACCACTCCCTCCCTGCCCCCCCACTTTCTGCTCCTCTGTCTCCTCCTTCCCTCCCCTCCCAGCTCTTTTCTTACATCTTTCCTTCACTTGTTCTCTCTTTGGCTCTCCTCTTTTTCTCTTTTTCTCTTTTTTCTTCTTCCTTTTTTTTCTCTTTTTCTCTTTTTCTCCTTTTCTTTATTCACTTTTTCTTCTCTTCTTTTCCTCTTCCTCTCTTTCTTCTATTTTCTCCTCTTCTTTTCCCCTTTTTCTTCTCTTTTTCTTCTCTTTCCTCTTTTCCTCTTTTTCTCCTTTCCTTTTTCTCCCTTTCCTTTTTTCCTTTTTTTCTCACTTTTCATTTCTTTCTTTTTTCCTTCTTTCCTCTCTCTTGTCCTCTTCTCTCCCTGTTTCTCTTTTCTCTCCCCCTTTCCCTCCTCAGGCGCAGGCAGGTGTCCCCAGCCCCAGCAGGAGGGGATGGTGCCAGCGGGGCCATGGCAGGAGCAGCACCAAGAGCAGGGGGTCCCTGTCTCCGTCCCCCCTGACTGCCTGCTTGGGGCCAGTACAGTTCAGCCCCATTTCGGGGGTCAGGAGCAGTGGAGAGGGGGCTGCGGGGGGGGTGGGGCATGTGTGAGAGGGCACAGGGCCAGCAGGGGGACAGTACAGCCCCCCTCACAGGGATGCTGTGGCTGAGGATGCTGAACCTCCTCTTTGCCCCCCCCCCGGGAATCACTGGCAACCCCCCCCAGCCCCCTCCATCTCCCTCAGCACCCACAGACCTTGTGCTGGGGGGGTTGGGGTCTGGGGATGGGGGGTTTCACCCAGACCCCCCCCCAAAACGAAGCAGCTGATTTCTGCCAGTGGCTGGAGGAAAGCACAACCCCCCCGGCCCCCCTGCTGTACATAGTCCCCCCGCTGCCCCGCTGTCTGTTGCATCGCAGCCCCCCCCCACTTTTCCCCCCCTTAGGAATAATGATTTAGTTCCCACACACACCCATTCTCCTGCCCAGAACCGCTGATGCCAAGTGACAAATGTTTGGGTTTGGGGGAGGGGGGGGTGTCTTATTTTGTACAGAAAACAAAAATTCCTTGGAAAAGAAAAAAAAAAAAAGAAACCAACCTGTCTTTCAACTGAAGTAACTTTTCTGGTGCTGTTGTTAACTTGGTCCTTTTTTTTTTTTAATTTATTTCCCCTCCGTGCTCCCGCCTCTGCCGCCGCTTCCCTCCTCCCCGTCCCTCCGCCAGGTTTCTTTCTCTTTCTTTCATGCCCACTTTTTTTTTTTTTTTTCCCGTGGTAATTCCCTTCTTTCCCACCCGCCCCCCCTCCCCAATTTTCATAGTCACTGCTACAAGTAACGAATGCACTGTGAAGATTCCAGTATTAATAAAGGTTGTACTGTAATTAATAGCCTCGCCTGCAGTCCTACGGATGCGCTGGTACGGTGAGGTCACCCCAATAATGGGGGACAAGTGGGAAGGTTGCATCACCCCTTTGGGGTGCCCATGGCTTGGGGGGGGGGGGGGGGGGGCAGGTGCTGTGGGGTACAGGGAGGGAGGAGACATCCCCAGGGTCAGGGTGATGGGTGACCCCTGGGATGCAGAAGAGCATCCCTCTGCCCCATCCCCTCCAGGAAAGGGGTTGCAGGCGGTACCCCCACCACCTCCACCCATCCCGGCAGCACCCGTGGCACCGCCTCCCGAGTTACCAGCAGGATTGCCAAACCTCGCCGGGGCGGCACAACCGGCTGTGGCAGGCAGTGGGATGGAGGGGCTCAGTGTGGGCAGCGTCCTTTTGACCGGCTGCGACGAGGGGCTCGGCCTGGGGCTGCTGAAGGGCTTGCTGGAGCAGCCCAGTCCCCCCCGGCACCTCTTCGCTGCTTGCCTGGACCCCCAGGGGAAGGTAGGGAGGGCGCCGGGGTGGGAACGGGGGGGTCAGCCCTGGGACATGCTGGGAAACACAGAGCCTGGGGGTGCCACCATCCCCACCTGGCTTTGGGGGGGCTGAGCATCACGATCCGACACTATGAATGAGCATGGAAAAATATTTATTTTTTTCATTAGTCTCGGCATAGATAAGTGCATGGCGGGGGGTGGGGGGAGGGGTGGCTGGCAGCCCCCACACTGGGGACATCACTGCTGGGGGCTTTGAAGCTGCCAAGAGCTCAGCTGGGTACAGAGAAGCAGCAACTCGCCCTGAATCTCTCCCACCCGGGCTCATTGAAACCTGTCAGCCATGGCATGCGGGGCCACCCAGTTCCCAGCCTGGCATGGCACAGGGCCACCCCCCCTGCTGAGTCCATCTACCTGACACCCGTGTGTCGTCCCCCCCCCCCCCCCTTTCTCTCTGTAGGCTATCAACGAGGTGGCTTTGGGCTGCCCCAACGTCGTGGTCCTGCCTCTAGGTAGGTGCAGGGCTGGGAAGAGGGCGAAGCCTCTTGGGATTTAATGGCACCCATGGGTGGCTCTGGGAAATGCCACCCAAGCAGGCGGGTCCTTCGGTTTGGCTCAGCCCAACCAGGTCACTGCTGGGACCAGGAGGATGCTCAGTGGCCGGGAGCTGCCTCCCACTACATCCTACAGCGTCTTGCCTGGGACATGGCCCCCAGCCCATCCCCAAGCCCTCCTGTCCCCTTGCAGATGTGACAGACCCCAACAGCATCAAGGCAGCGGTCAGAAAGGTGCGGGAGGAGGTGGGGAGCACCGGCCTCAACCTCCTGATCAACAATGCCAGCACCATGCGCCGCAGCACACTGGTCACCGAGACGGCAGAGAACATGACCCTCGTCTACACCACCAACACCATTGGGCCCCTGCAGACAAGCCAGGTAAGGCCACACGCACCCCCGACCCAAACGCTGGGTAGGGGGGAGGAAGAGGGTGGCGATGCCCAAGTGCCTATCCCCTGCAGGCGTTCCTGCCCCTGTTGAAGGAGGCGGCTGAGGCTGAAGGGCAGCGTGGGATGAGCTGCAGCAGAGCTGCCATCATCAACATCTCCAGCATCCTGGGCTCCATCGAGGCAGCGGAGGCTTGGGGGGAGAGGCAGGATGTCTGCTACCGCTGCAGCAAGGTACTGCCACCAGGAGAACAGGGAGGAATTTGGGAGTTGTCATCTGCAGTATCCCCATGACAGTGGTGGTTGTGCCCTCAGGCTGCTCTGAATATGCTCACCAAGTGCCTGGCCCTGGAGTACGGGGGCAGTGGGATCCTCTGTGTGTCTGTGGACCCCGGCTGTGTGACACCTCCCTTGGGACAGGGAACGGTGAGTGACTGGACGTGCATGGCCACCATGGCTCAACAAAGTCCCACGGGCATCCCTCGCTGTGGCATCCCTTCCCATGGGCATCCCTTCCCGGGTGCATCCCCTCCTGGAAGCACCCACAGGCCCCTGTGCAGCTCCTCAGTCCCAGTGGAGCTGTGCCACTGCAGCAAAGGGCCAACTCTGGCCTCTCCCCAAACCATCCGGTTTCCTCCCTAATTTTTTATTTCATTTCCCATCCCAGCAGAGGGCACCCCAGCCCCACATTTGGCACCAGTGGGAGGGCTGCACCCAGGGTACTGCCTCCCCAGTACCCCACACACCCCGGGGCCGTCATCACCCCAAATTCGTCTTCTCTGACCACACCAAGGGGAGACAGGGAAGGTTGGAGATGAGCAGCCTCTTGCAGCGTAGCCAGGCAGGGCTTACCCCCACACTGGCTTGCGGAATGAAGCAAATGAATTGCTTTTTTGTTAGGAACTGCAAAATTAACCTCCATCCGTATAGCACCCAAATTATAGATGAGTGATTTGTGCAAAGCTGTATCCCTTGGCTGCTAGAGCATCTCCAGCCTCTCCCAACCTGCCCCGGCCAGGGCTGGCATCCCACAGTGCCAGGGGCTGGGGGTGCTGGGAAGGGGTTTTGGCTGATTTTTTTCCCCATGCCCTTGAGTTTGGCAGGGCCCGGTGACGGTGGAGGAGAGTGTGCGGGGTGTCCTGCAGCTGCTGGCCCAGCTCTCAGCCACCAGCAATGGAACCTTTTGGGACTGGAGAGGGCAGAGCCTGCCCTGGTGAGAGCAGAGCCCTGCCATGGTGGCCACTGAGCTCAATAAAGTTAAATCATCACCATTTCCAGGCTTGCTTTGGTTCTGTGGGGTGAGAACAGGGACCCCCACACACACTTGTGGTGTAAGAGCTGGCATCTCCCAGGGATGCTGAGTTGGGCCAGGGCAGCAGAGGGAAGGATGCTCCAAGTATGGTCCTGCATCTGGTGCCAGGCTCTGCTGGGGCATCCCCTGGGGCTGAGGGATCCCCCTGGGCATCCTCGCACTGCCCAAGGGACAGGTCTGGATACAGCCCCACTCTATGGCCATAAGCTGTGCTGGTTAGTGGCACGGGGGCATCCCAGACAGACCCAAAAACACGGGCATGGGGCACCCTTACCAGAGCCCAGCTATCACCCGGCTGAACCCGGCTCCCCGAAAGCAGTTGGCCTTTCTATGCCTGTCCTGAGGATGCTGATGGGCTTTTTTCTGCTGGTTCAAGACCAGCAAAGGCTCTTCCTTTTCCAGCAGCTGGGGGTTTCACAGCAGGAGCATCTCCCAAGCCCTAGCATGTCCCTAGGGGTGTCTTTTGGGACCTCAGCACCTTGCCCTGGGCTCACCTGCCCTGCATCCGTCCCATCTCACGGTACATCACGAGACACTGCAAACAGGCTCCAATTCCCCATTGCATGAGCATGTTTCTGTGGCCACTCTCAGTTGACATTCTTGAAGCTGTTCCTTGAAAGAGGGACCAGAAAAAATGTCGCAACATCTCAAGTGGGCACTTGGGCTGAAAACACAGGGCTTTGGCGTGCCTCAAGCCCAGCCATTGGCTGCAGGCATGCTCTGGGAAGCCTGGCTGGGGTCATTTTTGCTGGGGCAGCTTCAGTTTTCCCATGGTGGAGGAGCATGGGGGACCATCCCCACACTTGACGTGAAGGAGCGGGAGGTGGAAGCTCAGCCCCAGGAGCTCAGGCAGCCCCAGGTGGGGCCCTGGACCCCAGGAGCTATTTGTTAAAGCCAGCAGGGATGGGCGAGGGGGTCCCCTGAATTAAAGCCCTTTATCAAGTGGCGGATCATAGTTGGTGGGCTTTATATGAGCTCTGCATGGTCTTTATATAAACATATGAACCATCACTAGGCATGAAAGGGGGGACGAAGAGCAGGAGGAGGAAGACATTGCATCCATTCATGCTGCAGTGCCCACAGCCTCACCTGCACACTTTCATAGACTTGTAATGCTAAGCAGCCCGCAGCAAGGAAAAGACCAATTAAGAGCTATAATAGCTGATTAAGATAATTAGCTAAGCTGGGAAGGGGGAAGGCAGCCGGCCAGCCTCCAGCCCCTCCGGCATGCCGCCCACACCGCACCGCCAAGCACAACAAACAAATCCAGATGTTTTCTTGCCGGGGAAGAGGCCGGGGCTGACAGAGGTGACTTGGCAGGCAGTGGCTCTGGGGGTCCCTGTATTGGGGCGATTATCCCCCCCGCAAAGCCGAGGGAGGGACTGACACCCCAAATGAGGAGGCAGCGGAGGCAGCTGGGGTTCTCTCTCTGCTGGTCCTTTATTGCAGGTAAGGTTGGAGGCTCCCGGGACCTGTCTGGAAGCTGAGCTGCAATGCTGAGTGCTAGAGAATTACCTGGTGTTTAATGAAAGCTGAGGAAAAAATACAAACCAAGAGGAACCAGGCGATGCCCTCGCCCCCGCTGCGGGCAGGCCAGGGCAACGTCCCCCCGCAGGCAGCCGGCAGCTGCCTGCCCACGGGAAGCTGGGTCCGAGCCCCGCCTGTGCGCACCCCTGCAGAAGGTGCCTGACATTTCGGAC
This sequence comes from Pelecanus crispus, assembly GCF_030463565.1. Taxonomy (NCBI): domain Eukaryota; kingdom Metazoa; phylum Chordata; class Aves; order Pelecaniformes; family Pelecanidae; genus Pelecanus; species Pelecanus crispus. Next base: position 26,698,815 of record NC_134650.1, read on the forward strand.
GGGGCCAACCCCGTGGCCATGCATAGTCCCAGGGTCCCAGAGGGGGCAGTGTTTGGTCCCGGAGGGGGTGGCATTTGTCCCCCTTTGCACCTTCCTTGGGGATTCCCAAAGGGCTCTGCTGGGGGGGCAGAGCAGAGGCAGCATCCTAGGCCCCAGGACAAGGAGAAGGCGTCAAGCGAGGGGTCTTCTGCAGCATTACGTAGACTCCCACCGACCTGGGCAGAGGGGACAGGCGTCACTTGGTGCGACAGGACCCCCACGTGTGGAAGCTCTGTGTCCCCCAAGGTCCCTGCCTGGTCCCCACTCACAGGGCGCTCTGTAGAGCATCCGCATGACCTTGAGGCAGTTGTCCAGCAGTGCCTTGGGGCGTACGGCCTTCCTCCGGCTCTCGGTGCCTGCGCTGTGGACCAGCTTCACCAGGTCGGCCACCACTGCCTCCACGTCCGTCTGCAGGGACAGGTCACCGGGTGTCACCGAGATATCCCCCAGGCCACCAGGGTGCAAAAGCTACAACTGCTGCATTGGCCGGGAATCGAACCCGGGCCTCCCGCGTGGCAGGCGAGAATTCTACCACTGAACCACCAATGCCAGATGTGGGGCATGCCACAGCCCTGCCCCCCACGGCCCCACACCCGGGGGCGGGGGCGGGGGGGCAGCAGGGACAGGCACTGCAGGCTGTGAACCCCTCCAGAGAGCTGACCCCAACAGACAGCTCTGATGCCAGGGATCAAGCTATGGGAGTGCCGCCTCCTGATGCCACAGACATCACCTCCAGCAAGGGGGGCATTAGTCTTCAGAGTTAACACCCTGATGAGAAGACCGAGCAAAGCTCACTCTCTCCTTGGAAGGGGCTGCAGAACCTGCCCCATGGCACAGGACAACCCAGCCACGCTTCGGGTTCATCCTGGAGACCCAGCTGTGACAGGCCACCCCCACCCAGCACCCAAATGCAGCTGCCTCTGGGCTGCAGCGGCACCTCCCAGACCCAGCAGCCCCCATTGCCCTGGGTGAGGGACCCTCACTGCCACTGAAAGCCAGGGTGACTTACGGCCACCAAGCCAGGGACCGTCATTGCCACTAAGCCATGGACAATCACTGGCCCTGAGCCAGTGCGCCTCACTGCCACCAAGCCCCCTTACCAGCTCTCTGCCACAGACCCTCGGAAGTCACCAAGAGGTGCTGGCTCTGCTCTGCCCAGCCAGCGATGCCAGCGGGGCTGTTGCAGGTGCCAGGGGGTGCCCAAGGCAGAACCTCTGGGCTCCGCTCAGTGGGGCCCGAGGTCTCCCCCAGGCCACCGGGGTGCAAAAGCTACAACTGCTGCATTGGCCGGGAATCGAACCCGGGCCTCCCGCGTGGCAGGCGAGAATTCTACCACTGAACCACCAATGCCAGATGTGAGGCATGCCACAGCCCTGCCCCCCACGGCCCCACACCCGGGGGCGGGGGGGGGGGGGCAGCAGGGACAGGCGCTGCAGGCTGTGAACCCCTCCAGAGAGCTGACCCCAACAGACAGCTCTGATGCCAGGGATCAAGCTATGGGAGTGCCGCCTCCTGATGCCACAGACATCACCTCCAGCAAGGGGGGCATTAGTCTTCAGAGTTAACACCCTGATGAGAAGACCGAGCAAAGCTCACTCTCTCCTTGGAAGGGGCTGCAGAACCTGCCCCATGGCACAGGACAACCCAGCCACGCTTCGGGTTCATCCTGGAGACCCAGCTGTGACAGGCCACCCCCACCCAGCACCCAAATGCAGCTGCCTCTGGGCTGCAGCGGCACCTCCCAGACCCAGCAGCCCCCATTGCCCTGGGCGAGGGACCCTCACTGCCACCATGACAAGGACTCTCATTGCTACTCAGCCATGGACACTCACTGCCACTGAAAGCCAGGGTGACTTGCTGCCACAGAGACAGGGACCCTCATTGGCCACCAAGCCATGGACAATCACTGGCCCTGAGCCAGTGCGCCTCACTGCCACTAAGCCAGGGACCCTCACTGCCACCAAACCAGTGTCCTCCACTGTCCCTGAGCCAGGGGCACTCACATCCACCGACCCAGTGCCCCTCCCTGCCACAGACCCTCAGGAGTCACCAAGGGGCGCTGGCTCTGCCTGCAAGAAATGCCACCCCTGGGGGTCTGTGCACCCACACAGGGGGCACAGTGGACAACGGTGCCGGGGTGCTCAAGGGAGCAACCCTGCGCCCTCCACGAAGGGCACCCCAACAACCCCCAAGAACTCTACAGAGACACCAAGGTGCAAAAAGTTACAGCTGCTGCATTGGCCGGGAATCGAACCCGGGCCTCCCGCGTGGCAGGCGAGAATTCTACCACTGAACCACCAATGCCAGATGTGGGGCATGCCACAGCCCTGCCCCCCACGGCCCCACACCCGGGGGCGGGGGCGGGGGGGCAGCAGGGACAGGCACTGCAGGCTGTGAACCCCTCCAGAGAGCTGACCCCAACAGACAGCTCTGATGCCAGGGATCAAGCTATGGGAGTGCCGCCTCCTGATGCCACAGACATCACCTCCAGCAAGGGGGGCATTAGTCTTCAGAGTTAACACCCTGATGAGAAGACCGAGCAAAGCTCACTCTCTCCTTGGAGGGGCTGCAGAACCTGCCCCATGGCACAGGACAACCCAGCCACACTTCGGGTTCACCCTGGAGACCCAGCTGTGACAGGCCACCCCAACCCAGCACCCAAATGCAGCTGCCTCTGGGCTGCAGCAGCTCCGTCAAGGCAGCAGAGGCTTGGGAGGAGAGGCGGGACCTCTGCTACTGCTGCAGCAAGGTACCACCACCGGGAAAACAGGTATGAATTCGGGGGTCACCTTCTGCAGGAACCCCCCTCCGGCCCTGCCACTCCCGCAAGGGATTGGAGGCAAGAAAAAGTCAAACTGCATTGGCCGGGAATCGAACCCGGGCCTCCCGCGTGGCAGGCGAGAATTCTACCACTGAACCACCAATGCCAGATGTGGGGCATCCCCCAGCCCTGCCCCCCACGGCCCCGCACCCCGGGTGCCAACCTCTGCCCTCAGCATGTCCGTGCTGCGTCCCCCTGGGTGTTCATGCCCGTGGGTGTGTGGCCCCACAGCACATCTGTGTGCCATGTGGGTGCATGTACCGCTTGTGCACCCCCACATCTGTGCATGTGCCATGTGAACACGCAACACGCATGTCTACACGCACAGGCACCGGGTGCTTGCATGCTGTGTGTGCACGCAGCATCCCTGCAAGGGGTGTGCAAAGCTGTGTGCAAGCATGTGGCCGGGCTGGGGTGCCAGGGGGGCCCCGGGGTCTCCCCACCTGCCGGTACTTGCTGTACTCCTTGCCCAGGGCATCAAACAGCTGGCACAGCTCCTGGGTGTACTTCCATGATGGGTGCTTCTCTGGCAGCACCTCGTGGATCCGCAGCACCGCCTGGGAGCTGATGTGGAACCAGAGGTACCGCAGCGACGCTTCTGACACCGTCCTGTTGCGCTGCGGACGGAAGGGCACCCCAGGTGAGCCCCACGCAGCCCCCACAGGTCCCCAGAGTGTGCCCATCATGGGGCCATCCCCTGCCACCATCTTACCAGGCGGGTGATGTTGGACGGCCTCAGCACCTCTTCGTACTGGACCTGGACCATGTAGTTGATAGGGAAGTAGTGTTTCTGGAAAGGCGGAAAAGAGCACAGGGGCTGGCAGCAAAGTGACAGGGACACCTGTCAGCCTCGGCGTGACACCGGGGAACCGGTGGAAAAGCCCTTTGACGTGGTCAACCGCCAAAGATGCACCAGCAGAAGCAGCTCTGGGCACCATTTGGCACAAGTCGTCCCTGGTAAGAGAGCCACCCCCCAGCACCCGGTCACTGTAGAGGCGGTGGGTGCTGCCCTTCCATGTACCCCCCGCAGCAAACCTGGGCCCTGCAATGTCTTCCCTACCCCCCAAGCCCGGGGGTTACCGTGTACTGCAGGCGCATCTCGTACTGCAGCTTGTCCTGGAGCAGGCGGGTGAGCTCGCATTCACCCGGCGCAGCAGCCTCCAGCCCCAGCACAGCCAGGACACCTGGGCAGCCGAAAGCGAGCGGCGTCAGTGCCCCCCAGGGACACCCACGGGGGCTACCCCCAAGGCCATCCCCGCCCTGTCCCCCAGCTGTACTCACACAGGACGGCCGCGTAGCCCGGCTGCATGTTGACGGTGGCTGTCGGCGGAGCCCCGGGCTGCACCTACATGGCCGGAGCTCACCGGGAGCCTCCTGGGCAGCGGCACGCGTGGCGGGGGGACGAGGGATGGGTGCGGGCCCCGGGCGCTGGGCTGCTCTCCAGTAGCCCTGGGCGGTTGCCCCCTGCCATGGATGGGTGTCAGTCGTCCCCCCCGGCCGTCCCCGCTGGCTTCTCCTCTCCAGCTGGCTGCGGGGAGGCAGCAGGTCCCGGGGCCATCACAGGGTGCCGGCAGGGATGCGCTCCGGGGGGTGCGGGACCCCCCCTGCACTGCAAGAGGGGATCTGGGGGGAGAGAGCCCCGGCTGCAGCCCCAGGGCAGGCGGGCGCCCGGGCTGCAGCCCCCAGGGAGGGCACCCGCTCCGCGCCCCGGGGGCCGTGGGACCGGGACGGGCCCACGTGGGCCCGGGTGGCTCTGGAGGGCTGTGTGTGCCCATGGAGCCGTGGGTGCCCCTGCCCGTGCCCCTCTCGGGGTGGGGCTGCCAGGGCTTCCCCAGGCACCGCCCCCAGGTGATTTCCAGGGTGGGGGGGCCCAGCCCAGCACCGTTATCGCAGCGATGAGTTTGTCCGGCCTCAGCAGGAGCTCGGCCAAGGAGCACTGGGGGATGGGGCTGGCGAAGTGGCCGGGCCACCCCACGCTGGGTCCCCACGCAGAGGGGGGACGTGTCGTGTCCCCATGCTCATGTGAAGGGGACCGTGTCGTGTCCCCACGCTGTCACCCCACGGGAAGGGGACCGTAGCGTGTCCCCGTGCGGTGCCCTCCACAGCGTGTCCCCACGCGAAGCGGGGCGTGTTGTGTCCCCGCATGGTGCGGCAGGCACAGAACGGGCCGTGCCATGTCCCAGCCCAGGAGGGGCCCCTCCCGCGCCCCCCACACCGCGCCCCCACGCAAAGGGGGCCACGCTGTGCCCCCACGCCATGTCCCAGGGGAAGGCAGCCGTGCCATGTCCCCACGCTGTGCCCCCACGCCATGTCCCAGGGGAAGGCAGCCGTGCCATGTCCCCACACCGTGTCCCCACACGGGGACCGTGCTGCGTGCCCACGCCATGTTCCCACCCCACGTCCCCACCTGAAGGGACCCGCGTGCCATGCCCCCGCGCCGTGTCCCTAACGCAAACGCGGCCCCGGGCCGTGTCCCCACGCGCGGGGGGGGGCGCCGTGCCCCACGCGGGGCCGCGCGTGACCAGCCGCAGCCCCCGCCGCAGCGCGGCCGCCCCCGCGCGGACCCGGCCCCGCGCCCCCCCCCCACGCGCGAGGCGCCCGCGGACCCACCTGGCGCGGCGCGCGGGGCCGCCGGGCGCGGGACGCGTCTCCCCGCGGGTGGCGGCGGCGGCGGCGGGGCCGTGCCCGCGCTTCCCGGGAGGCGGGCGGGGGGCGGCGGCGCGGGGAGCGGGCGGGGCGGCTGCCGAGGGCCGGGCCGGGAGCGGGGACCGAGCGACCGCCCCGCACGGCACGGCCCGGCCCGGCCCGGCCTGGCCCGGCGGGGACCCGCCCACCCCGGCCCTGCCGCGGGCGCTCGGCTGCCCCGGCCGGGTGTCTCCAGGGTGCCCAGCTAACCCAGCCGGGTGTCCCCAGGGTGCCCAGCTAACCCTCCCGGGTGTCCCCAGGGTGCCCAGCTAACCCAGCCGGGTGTCCCCAGGGTGCCCAGCTAACCCTCCCGGGTGTCCCCAGGGTGCCCAGCTAACCCAGCCGGGTGTCCCCAGGGGGCCCAGCTAGCCCAGCTGGGTGTCCCCAGGGTGCCCAGCTAACCCTCCCGGGTGTCCCCAGGGTGCCCAGCTAACCCAGCCGGGTGTCCCCAGGGTGCCCAGCTAACCCTCCCGGGTGTCCCCAGGGTGCCCAGCTAACCCAGCCGGGTGTCCCCAGGGGGCCCAGCTAGCCCAGCTGGGTGTCCCCAGGGTGCCCAGCTAACCCTCCCGGGTGTCCCCAGGGTGCCCAGCTAACCCAGCTGGGTGTCCCCAGGGGGCCCAGCTAACCCTCCCGGGTGTCCCCAGGGTGCCCAGCTAACCCTCCCGGGTGTCCCCAGGGTGCCCAGCTAACCCAGCCGGGTGTCCCCTGGGGGCCCAGCTAACCCTCCCGGGTCCTTCCCGGCTCCTTGGCTACCCCAACTAGGTGCTCCCCAGGTGCCTGGCTGCCCCACCTGGGTGCCCCTGGGGTGCTCAGCTAACCACACTGCATGACCCCTGCTCCTCAGGGTGCTGGGCCAGCCCTGCAGCATGCCCCCAGGGTGCTCACCCAACCCAGCTGGGTGCCCACATGCACCCTGGGGTGCTCGGTTAACCACGCTGCACCGCCACAGGCTCCCTGGGGTGCTCTGCTCCGCCAGCACTGGCACCCCAAGGACACTGGGCTCCTCCTGGCCAGGTGTCCCAGGGTGCTCACTGGGCTGGGCACCCACAGGCACGTTTTGGGGCACTCAAAGTGGGCGTCAGCCTGGTGTCCCCCAGCACGCACGTGTGCGAGGGCCGCGCTGCGGGCAGGGGAGGCTGCCCAGAGCAACCTCAGAGGGGCTGGGGCATCCCTTGGCTGTCTCCAGGCCAGGAGGACTCCCGCTCCCTCTGGCCCAAGCCCACGCTCGTTTCTCAGGATGCTTCAGGGCTGAACAGCAGCAGGAGATGGCAGGGACAGGACGCTGTCCTCCCTGCCACCACCCCAGAAAGCCCCTTGGGAGAGCTGGCTGCCTCTGTGCTTGGGGCTGCCGGGCATCCAAGGGGTCAGCGAGAGAAACCAGCTATCAAAGAGCAGGTCAGCGCTCCCAGGGAAACGCGTGGGAAGGAATGCGCTTCTGCATGCAAGGAGAGTGCGCTGGGATTCCCCTGGCATGGAGTCAGGACCATGGCCGCCCTCCTGCCAAGCTTTCCCTGGCCCCGGACAGCTCCTGGGCACAGCCCTCGCCTCCCTCCCAGCTCCAGGCTGGGGGCAAGATGCTTAGCTCGGAGCAGGGGAAGGAGCCTGTCCAGCTCCTCACCTAGGTGCCCACAGGGATTTTGCCTGCATCTGCTGCAGGCGTTAGAGGAAGCCATTTAATAGCATTCCCTGCCCACGTAGTCATCAGCTTGGCAGCTGGGATGGGGTGAGGAAGAGAAAGGGAAGCGCAAATTTACACAGCACGGTGCTGGAGGCAGTTTGCCCTCCTTGGCTGTGCTGGGATGGAAACCACCGCTGGTGCGAGCCCAGGGCAAACAACCCCTGGCACACAGCACCAGTCCCGGGAGCTTTGCTCCCACACGTCAGCAGGAGCCAAGCACCCTGTGGCTGCAGGGGAGAGCCCTTGCTGGGAGAAACCTCCCTCTCCCAAGGAAGGCAGCTGGGGCCCCAGCTCAGAGCTCCACAGGCAAAGGGGGTCTGGGGGCTCAGCCAGCTCCCAGGGCAGCCTACCCCTCTGGGCTGGGGCTCAGCCCCTCCCAGGCTTTGCCTTGTGCAGGAGAATATTACACAGGCTAGGCCAATGAAGCAAAACATTGCCCTTGGAACAAGTTTGGGAACACCCTGAGCCCCGCCAGGTGTGACTTCACCCTTGCCTTAGGACTAAGGACACACAGAATGCCAAGTTCTGCCGGAGCTCTCCTGGAAGCGCTTCCTGATCCAGAGCAGGTATCACACTCTGGGGGAGGATGAGGGGATAGGGAACACAGGGAGCACTGGGTGGGCACCCCGTGTCCTTGACAAGCCACAGGATGAACTTCAGTTCGTGTATTTACCACTCCCCAGATGCGGCCATCCCCCGTAAGGTGCGGGAAGGAAGCAAGCACAAAGCCCTCCACCCCCAGAGAGAGGATGGGTGGGGCAAGCAGCAGTGGCTGGGTGCCACATCGGAGCCAAAGGGTGCAGCCCTGGGTTAAGCCCCTCCCAACAGTCCCGTAGCGACAAGCCGAAGCAGAGGGTGCAAAGGACAGGGCAGGAGGGTGAGCGTTCACCCTCACACCGCACAGCACACGCACCAGAGGAGGAACCCAGAGGCTGTTCAACGCGAGTGCATCACTGGGCCAGGGGCCACCTGCCTTTCCAAGCCCTGGGCAGGGAGCAGTGCCAGCTGGGGAGGCCAGGCCCCTTTCCTGGGATGCCACGCATCAAGGGAAGTCTTCAGCTCCGCAGAGACAGTCCTACTCACAGGAGTAAGCCAGGGACCAAAGCTGAGATGGGAGGCAAGACCGGGAAGCACCTGCTGCGTAGGTGAGCTCCGGCTGCAAGCCTTTGCAGCCAGCTAGCAGGCAGCAACACCTTCCCCCAGCCATCCTGGCAGCCAGCTGCTCCTCCCAGAGCTGCAGCTGCTCCACAGGGCAAGAGAAGGAGTCTTGAGCCACAGCCATGCCCTGGAAGGGCTGGAGAAACAGTAGCTGGGGGAAAGACACTTTCCTCCCACCCTTTCTCCACATATCCCGCTTTGTGTGTGTCACAGAGCAGCAGTGGAGAACAGCAGCTCTGGCTGCAGGACATGCTGCGGGCTCACGGCCAGCTCCAGGCAGAGCAGGCAGGGAAGGGGGGCAGAGAGGGGCTTGGCAGGCCAACACCTGCAGGGCCGCAGCACAGCTCCAGCATCCACGCAGGGCGCAGGGTTGAGGGTGTGCACTTTTCCGTACTCCTCCTCTGAACCTCCTGTGCCCACCAGGTCAGCAGCAGCTGCTGTGAAGGAGAGGAGCCCCAGAGTCAGGGTAGTTAAAAACCAGGCTTTTATTCTTCATGTGCTGCTCACAAGCCACAGCTTGGAGACACAGCTCCTGCCAAAGTTATTATGAAACAAATCAAGTCCCAGACTCAGGCCTCACTCTTCCCCACCCCCAAGAGTCAACATTGTACAAAACTCTATTTACAGGGAAAACACTCAGAAATGGTGAGTCCAAAAACCCCTTGCAATTCAGAAGAAAACGTTCAAGATAAGTATGACAGTTATGCCCTCCATACAGCCAGGCTTCCCACCAGCAGTTCCCAGGGCTGGTGGAAGCCCAGAGCTTCTTGCCACCAACTAGCAAAGGGAGCCAGGTAATCCTGAGTCATGGCAGAGCTGCTTTCTTTACCAAAAAGCTGGGAAACTGCAAAACCCACTTGATCCTACAAAGGCTCAACTGGATCTGCCCTACAGGGCTTTCTGCAAGGCTAGAACAAGACACTCTCAGGCTCCCTCATCCTAAAGGGAGAAGTGGGCCAAGGAGATGGGGCTGAGGGTCTGTGCCCTTCCTTGGGCACTTCCCAAGAGGTAATCTCTCTGGCTGGAAGCCAGAACGTCAGGAGCCACATAAGCAGTGGGATGTGTTGGGAGACCTAGTATCTGATACTGCGTTTACTGGAGTCACATTACTTTGAAACATAAACCAAGAGGAGCAACCCAGTATTTAAACAGGGAAAAAAAGCACACGTTCCTCCTCCCAACTGTGCTTGGAAGAGCGTCCATAGGAGCCCAGCAAGAAGCTCTGCTCCTGCCAGCTGCTGCTCAGAAAGCATAGCGCGTGCGGATGTCTTCCAGCTTCTTGGACACCTCAGGTGGGGTCCGGTCCAGCTCTTCAGCCACATTCTTCTGTTTGTTAGGCTCCATGGAGTTGAACTGCTCACACAGGTCCCCATCGATCACATTCTGGAGGGGCAAGGAGGAGAGCACTGAATTGACACAACACAGAGGCACTGAACCCTGCCTAAACGGGGAAAAATGGCAACAAACAGTTTGTTCCCAGGAGCTTCTTAATCCTGTCCTGGAAACAAGACCATGCTCAGTGACCTCATCTGCTGAATTGCAGCACTTAGCACCAACTATTACTGGCCAGGTTGATTAATGAAGGAGAAACCCAAAAAGCCTGGGTGCAGCTGAAGAATCACAGAATGCTTTGGGTTGGAAGGGACCTTTAGAGGTCATCTAGCCCAACCGCCCTGCAGTGAGCAGGGACATCTTTACCTAGATCAGGTTGCTCAGAGCCCCATCCAACCTGACCTTGAATGTTTCTAGGGGTGGGGCCTCCGCTAACTCTCTGGGCAACCTGTTCCAGTGCCTCACCACCCTCACTATAAAAGATGTCTGCCTTATGTCTGGTCTAAATCTATTCTTCATGTTAATTCCATTATTCCTTGTCCTGTCACAACAGGCCTTGCTAAAAAGATTGTCCCCATCCTTCCTATAGGCCCCCTTTAAGTACTGAAAGGCTGCAATATCACACAAGGGAAGGGAAGGTAGATGTGACTTGGGTCCAAGCACTGTGCTGGGAATGCTGGGGGAGGCTGCAAAAGATGACTGAAGGGCATCTTCAGTCAGATGTGAAACATCTTTGAGATTGTGCACACTGCAAATCAGCCCCAAGCTCGTCCAGAGCAAGAACACCTTCTGCACTCGGACAGCTCAGCTGCTGGGACAGTTTTCTGACTATTACGACATACATTACTCTGGTAGTAGCTACCACGCAGTTATTCTGGTCCAGTACTCTGCACCCTTCTTGTCACAGCATTTAGCAGTTGACAGCTTTGAACACAGTTCCTCAAACAGCTGTTTCTTATGAGATTTCCCTTCTCCATAGTGGCAGAAAAAACATACCCCCAGGCAACATCCAGTTTGACCTAGCCACACAAACAGCTATGTAATGCTGCTGCTCCTGATGAAAAAAGGAGATGCTGTGGCACACAGAGAAGCACAGCAACCGCATCTCTGGGCTTGGGTCTCAAGACCAACCCTCAGAAGGCTAATTACAAGGGTTAAGAAACCAAAACAGACACAGTAGTAAGTGCCAAGTACTGCTCTCCTTACAGAGTGCTATTCAAGAGCTAGCTTTGGTTCCTGCCACAGTCACTACACCACCTATGGTTTACATTGCCCCAGCCTTCCCCACTGAACAGCAACCATGACTTGCTTCTGCCAGGCCTCAAAGCAGTTCTGCATCCCAGAGCAAGTCTCTGCACCCCCATGACCAGCTGATCCTAAATGCTCAGACCTACCTTCACTGGGAAGTAGTAGGAGCGGAAACTGAGATGGTCTCGCCCACAGAGAGGAGGGTGCTCAGACCTTAAGTGCATTTCCACATGCTGGAAGAAGTCATGATCCTGGGGAGATTAAGAATCAGTAAGAGAACAGTTTGCTACATGTCAATGCCACTGGCAGGGCAAGATGACACCCATCAGCCAGGTGCTTCTGCACTGGCTGAAACACTGCCGTTACCAGGTTCTACTAGAGCGGCCCTGCATATGGCAGCCAAGGTCTGGTCATGGTTACCCCCTAACCACTTCCACCCTGGGAGCACCCACAGCAGAGCCAAGCTGTGCCACCTTGGCCAGCATCAGCCTCCCAGAACTGGAGCATATGGCAGCTGTGCAGCACAGAGGTGCAGCTCAAAGAATGAATGTCTTGGCATCTGCTGCTCCAGGAGGCCACAGCAAAGGGCGAGGAGAGTACCATATTCAGGACTTGAAGCATCAGTGCCCGATCAATAGTTTACAGGCTACACAAAGCATGCCAAAGGATCCCTCCTCACAGACACTAAGTCACCCAAGAGCTCCTCTGGAGCACAATCAGATTTAGAACAGCAGTGCAACAAGAAAAGCTCTCAACTCTTCAAAGAACCAATGTAGAAGGAGGAGTTAACAAGTCCTTCTCTTCCCCTTTGCATCGGAGCCCATCCCACAGCCATAGGCTTTCCCGCAGCCCAGGTTTTCATGGACTGCAGAGCCCCAGAGTTGCCCTCAAGGGATGCAGCTCATTAATATACTGGCCAGGGGATGAGTGCACAGAAAAGCAGCAACTGCAGCATAATGATGGGGCTTGCTTACCTCATGGGAAGTAAAAGGGACCAAGATTCCTATCCCCCCTGATAAGGTGGTATAGACAAGAGATTCAGAGCCTCCTGGGATCAGCGTAGTCTTCTGTAAGGAAAGCACTGTCTCTCCCACGTGGTAATTCATAATCACTTCAGCCTGAAAGTCAACCACAGAAGCATGTTTTTTCTTTAAGCTTATATAAAAACATCAAAAGGCTTGAGAGAGGAAAGCAGAATAAAATCAGCCACCTGCTAGTTCTGAAACACCTTTCTAAAGAGGAAATGCCTTCCACCTGCGACCAGATGGCAAAACTCAGCATGCAGCTGAATTACCCTCTTGAGCTGGACAAACAGATGTAAGTAATGAGGGAAAGCAGGAAAAGAAAATGAGCATGCTGCTTCAATCAAACATCACTGAATAGGCATCGGCTGTGATTTCAGAAACTGAATTTGGCTCCCAGTGACAGTGAAAACCGATCACCCACAGCACAGTAGATGTATAGGAGCAGAACTGCCAATACATCTCCTGGACAACACTGCAGAAGACTTCACAGAAAAGCAGCGTATTCTTTTCCCACAATAACCATGTGCTTCCCATGAAACATTACCTTCTGCGATGCTCCATTAAGAAGCCCCCTGTCCCAGAGAGCTTTATTGCCTGTGGGATCCTCATCTACCTCATCATTGGTGTTGGGAGGCAATCTCACCTGCGTTGAAAGAGGAAGAAAGAGTCGACAAGCTGCAGAGCAGTAGTACATTATCTCTGGAGAATCCTTGTGGTCTTTGAAAGGCTGCTTTTGTGGACTCTACAAGAATCACTTTACACTTCAAAAATCATCCATCTGCCCCTCCAACAAGACCTTTAGAGTTAAATGACAACTGTGTTGTCAAGACCAATGGCCTATCACTCAAAAACATGGGCTGGACCTCATGACTGGCCTCTGCCTGGCCTGGCACTTGCAGATCAGCCTGGAAGGTATGGTCAAAATGGTTTGAAGGTGGTTCCCGCTAAGGAAGTGGTGTGATGGATGTGGGGCAGGACAACTGAAAAGGATCGATTTGTGTGCGTCAGCTGAATCCTGCAGGCGCACTGTCTGACACTTGCTGAACTCTGCACTCCAAAGCACCCGAGCACGCTTCAGAAAGAGATCAAAGCTCTGGCAGAAAGACCATCTATTATTTCCTCCTCCCCTGCTGAAATCCAGCCAATTGGGGAAGTGTCAGCACTGACAAAGCCAACTTTCAAGAGAAAGCTAAATGCCAGCGATGAGGTTTAGCCAGGGAAAGTAAGAGTGATGACCCTGATGCAAGTTCTTATGGGCCCTTTCAGTCACAAGCTTTGTTTCGAGGTTTATTCACAAGTTTTGGGGCAATTTTAACACAAGTTATTGAATGCTTCAGAAATACTTTTTTGACCTGCTGATGCTTTAACTTGTTTAATTAACAAACTGATAAACTGCAGCCGTCCACTATGATGACAGCTAGTCACCCCGTAAAAACAAGTGAATGGTACAGGGCGTTGTCTCCAGCTAAGCACAGATTCTCATTCTTTTAAAACAAGTCATGGATGTTTTAAGGAAAAATATGTTGTGTCCAAAAAGCTCCGACTTCTCCGAGGCACACTCACCACACAGATGTTGCCAAACTTGTCTGCTCCAGCCACAGTGTCATAATCCAGGAGAGTTGCTGTAGTGACCCACCGGGGATAAGTGTCATCAGCAAAGATGATGAGCTGGTTCTCATTCCTTTTGTAGCGCACCCAGATGAAACTCTCCTGAACATCTGAAACAATTACTCTGTGCCCAATGGTTTGGATCCCACAGATGTAGTTGGCAATGTGCTTTTGAAAGAGAAAGGACAAAACCTGAGTGCTTCAAACAGGGAAGCATAACCCATTAACTCTACCCTACTCCAACTGAAACACTATTTCCCCCTATGAACTACGGCTCACTCCCCATTTCCCATCATTCCCTCCCAAACTCTCATTTCTGGCATGCTACAGCCCTAATCTAAATACACTGTCAATACAGGGCCTTGCAACCTAACACCCACCACGCATCATTCTCAGCCTGCTGAATATGAGTAATGTCCAGAGAACAAGCACTGCTGGAGAGCCTATGAACTGAGATGGCAGGGACATTCCTGTAAGCAGGCATTGCTTCAGCATCCCCTCACTACTATGGCCATAAAAGACCCAAGAAGGAAAGGCAATTTTTCATGCGAGTCGTATTTTGGGGGGGGGAAGAACCCCCCCCCCCCAAACAGCACACACACCACCACCACCCCCCCCCCCAAAACAATGTTCTACAAGTTCCCAGTCTGTTGTGAGCTTGCTGGAGTTCCTTTGTGCAGTAATGAGAAATTGGCACAGGTTCTGCAGCTTGCATGACAGAGGGAGGAGCAGGCAATTAAGAGTTAGAAAACCATGCTCTGCAATTTATTTTCCTGAAGTACCAGAGATGCTGAGCAAGAAGGATCATCTACTTCAAGGAGAAAATCCCCTTTTCAAGATTCTGGGATCTGAAGAAGTGCTCATATGCATCCTCCAACTTCTGTCCCCAGCCTGCTGATCACCTAACCTAAACAGTAGTTTTGTAAGACCTCTCACATTTGCAGCAGACGGCCAAAGGCATGGTCTGTGCAGGCTTGTGAAACTCCCACACACATCCGTTAACAGCCTGCACCGAGCTGGTACAAAAAGGAATCTGCACCACTACTACCTGACTGGCGATGGGAGAGAAATGTGTACTCGGAGTGCAGAGGAGCAGCACAACAGCCCAGTCCAGCCAGAGCTGCCAACACTGCTCTAGATGCATGCACGCAGTGCACACCAGCAAGGCACAGACACAGCTCTGAAGTCCAGGTACACAGACACACTTGGGCTGGAGTAGCAGCTAAACCCTTGTTTCACTCATGCTGCAAAGCATCACTTGCTCCAAGTTAACAGCCCTCATCAAGAACAAAAGACAGTACCTTATTCTCACACTTCCGAAGCAGTTTCTTCTTGCCCAGGTCATAAACACGCAAGAGCTTTCCAACTCCAATTAAGACTCTACCTTGGAACGGAGCAATGGCTGCAGGAACCTCCTCCACAGGAGTCTAGAGAGGGAAGACTACGACTGTGAGACCCCTATTAACAGAGCTAACCTTACACCAAGTTTCAGAATGGATTCACCTAATGGTTCAGTTGAAGATCGTTGGCCTGTGCCAAGTCTTTCTATGCAAAAGGCTAATCACAACCTTTTTCTAGGGGGCAGGAGGGGCAAAAGGTCAGTTGTCTGTAGGCCTTTTGACAGCACCATATACCACATGTGGTACTAACAGAGCTCTGGGTACTACACAGACAACACCCTGCTGGCAGTGCACCTTAACTGAAGTGTAGGAACCCTGTAAGAATCCCATGCTGGGCAGGCAGCAAAGGAAGGCAAGGATCTTGTTGCCTGGGTTCTTAGTGTTGCTTTATCCCCCACAGAAAGATTTTATGCTTTGCCTAAATCCATCCAGATTGTCTGTTTTTAAAACAAAGGCATGAATCTAATTCAGCCATCTGCCACAGACGCTCTGAAGCTGCCACTGAGGTGTAACATCTGAACAATTACAGTGTGCCCACAATTCCAGTAACTCGGGGCTCAAAAGATCTCCCACCTAATCAAACCAAAAGGATCAGCCACAGCAGAGAATGGGAACACGTAGAGAGCTTCCAGTTACAGCGTTCCCAGCTTGGTTGCATTGGCTAATAGAAGTTATTTGACATCATCAGCTCTGTCAACTTCCAAGTGGGTGTTCAGTGGCACCAGAAAAGGTCCAGGACAGAACCCACTCATTGCATCAGTACTGTAGGAAATAAGGTGCAACACTCCTTTCCATGTGCTCATCTGCTCAAATCTCGGCCATGCTGGAAGCGCGTGGGAAGAACAACAAAATTTTGTTTTGAATAACAGAATTTTAACGGACTTCTGCTGAAACCCTCGCTAAAGCCCCAGAGACCCGTCAAGCAAGTTGGTCACTAGGCGACTAATCATTTCTACGTGCAACCAAAACAGCATCAGAGGAAAGATGACAGCTCACACCAGTTTCATGCAGCCAGCCAAGGACTGAGAGCCTTAGCATCAGGGCTCAAGTGACCCAAGTATGAATTCACTTTGTAAACAAGTGCTCAGAGCAGCTCTCTGAGCTCATATTCTAAAAAGAAAACAGAGCTGATCCTCTCCCCTCCCTAGCGGGGGCACAAAAAACACTGCTCCTTTACCATTTACCCAATTAGATGGATAAGACTATAGCCAAGGCAAAGGACCGGGACTCTCAGGATATCTGTGTTCAATTCTTAGCTCTGCAAAAGATGTCCCAAGTGATTGTGGAGGATGTAGCTTATTTTCTCTGAGGCTGCTTCCAGCGTGTAACATCAGCATGATGATGTTGCCCAGGATTCATTGACTACTGTGATATCACTATAGCATTCGGGGTGAAATAACAGCTATTCCAATATTGCCTGTAAAGGACCCAGTCACTCAAACAGGCCTTTTCATCCCTCTCACCTTGTGCAGAAACTCCAGCTTCTCACCACTATTCACCAGCTTGTATGTGTAAACAAATCCCCCAGCAACCGAGCGTGGGTTCAGAATCAGGTCCTTGGCGACTCCCACTAGCACGTACCACTCATCACCAGTATTGGAGAACCTGCACACAGCCACGCTGGGGATGACAAGACATGCCAGGAGATCAGCGTGATCACGACACAAACCAATGCTGTGCATACAGACTGGATTCCCCGACAGCACAACTTGCACCTAGGCAGGCAGAGATTTGGGAGCCCACCCTTCCAACACTGTCATTTCATTTTCAGAAGTCATTTTTCTTCCCTGCAGAAATGTTTAATGCAGATTCCTTCATTCTTCCACACTCCCCATATAAAAAGATGTGCTCCAGCTGTCACATATGCCCAAAGTGTTAGTTTTATGTTTTCACAAGCTGGACACTGCCTAGCAATGTGCAAAGCTCCACCAGAAGCTGTTTTTCGAAGGCTGTTCCAACTGGGACATGTACATATAACTTTCTTCATCTTCCAGTGTTATTTCCTGCCCATTGCCTAATTCAGCCAGGTTGGGAATCCTGGACAAAACAGAACAGTCAGCCTTTTGGACTAGCGTGACCTAACTCTACCTGCTGAAGCACTCACTATTCTTCATGGTTATTGTGTTGGTCTTTCCCTCCAGTCCCTCTAACATTTCCTTTCCATTTAATCCATGCTCAGTTTATCTGGATGAGAAGGGGAAGTGAAAGATAGCAGCACATTCTCTTGTTCCTGGCTCTCTTATCTGTCATTTACATCCTTGTGTTGTTCTTTAAGCACTGGGGTCCAGCAAAAACATCTGGAGCACCAGCTCTTAGTGTCACATGCAGACAGATCAGGGTGGCAAGGGAAAGAAAGGCAAGAGAAAAGCCTTAAGCATGTGGCAATCACTTCTGGAATTTCAAGCCAGCCTCTTGATAACATGCTGCATCTGGATTTCAACTCAGTAACAGCTGAGCAGAAGGAGGAAAAAAAAAAAAAAACATGTAAGACTCATCACAAGCAGAGATTCTTGCTGCATCTGACAAGGCTTCTTACCTGAAGGCAGCTTCGTTCTGCTCTAGCTGGACCAGATCTAATGTATTTCCCTGGATGGGGTTCATCACCCTGATAACAGAAGCCCACTGTCCATTCCCTGCCTTGGGAGCACCAAAGATAGACTCAGGAAGATTCTCGTTCAAAAAGGCTGCAGCCATCTCTGCAGCCAACTCCCTCTCATCTTCACCCGCAGCCTCCACCATTTCCTATGGCACATTAAAGGGCAGAAGAAAAGAACAGCTCAGTGGGTTTCCTTTCCAGACATGCTGATGCTCTGCATAAAATATAGCCACCCTGCCATTCCCTTAACTCCAGGTATCCCATGGCAAGGTACTGCCTGTGAAGACATAAAAGCCACCAAATCCTAAAGCTTCCACCTGCCCTGAGCTTATTCCCACAGGAGCCTCTGCAGCTCAGAGCACAGCAGTGTCAGCTCTGCCCTGCCCAAGGGACAGTTATCTGGGGAGCTATTTCTCCAAACCAGCAACTCTGAAAACAACACTGAGAAGAAAATAACCCACAGAAATCCAAACACATCCTCAGTCACAGAAAACCCAGAGAATAGTCTTACACAAGTAAAACTGTCCTCCAATACATGGTTCTTAAAGCCTGCCATAATAACATGCAAAGAAAGGAGCATTAGGAAGAAGTGTATTCTCCTGAAATTTGTGTTTCGAGGCAGATCTTTGCTCCCTTCGGCCCCTGCATTCACACAGGGCACAAAAACTTGCAGGCAACGGCAGCTGGGAACTAGTGAGCAGGGACAACTTCCATCTGCAGAAGTCACCTCTTGGGGAAGTCACCTCTGGGGAATGGATGTGCGTACCTGTCCCCCACCCCAATTACCTCGGCCATTTGCTGCTTCCTCTGTGCCTTGGTGGCCTCAGTGTAAGCATTATGATCTGTCTCAATGATGATCAGGTTGTTGCTCTCTGGGTGAATGACAAATTTTCGGGGTGTGTACTGCAACGGGAAGGCAACCTGGTTGAAGACTGCCCCCAGCTTCTCCAGTGCCAAAATCCTGGGGGACAAAGATGTGATATGTTAAACAAGGTCTGAAAGCAACTGCCCAAGAGAACACGACTGGAGTTGAGCTTTACGTCTGTGAAACTGGCTAGTGCTGGAGACAAGTAGCACCTTTCTTGGGCCAGAGAGCAACTAGCAAACACCTCCAGAAAGAAGGACAAAACTAGTAGCCTAAATGGGAGCTTATGATGTGGGACAGGTGTGCTCTGCAGCGTGGGGTCCCAAGTGCCTGTCCCTTTTGGACAGGCTTCTGCGGTGCTGAAGCAAGTCTATACCAAGAGGAACAACAAACACACGGAAGAGGGAAAGTGCACATTTGGGGAACACATCATCTGACTCTAAACGCGACACAGACTTTGACATGTAATCAAATGCTCCTCAGAGGCACTGTGGTTAAAAGAGTATGAAAAAATGCAATGCCAAGTCTTTCTTCCTGTGACTTGCCAGCTGAAATGCCTGTTCTTCTGGCATTTGGTGACTAAAAACCACAAGTCTCTCCAGAAAGAATGACTCATTTAAAAGCAGTGAATGCTGTAATATTTCAATGAGGACAGATATGAAAAAAGCGCCTGTTCAAGTGCATAAAGCAGAGCTCCTGAATTTGTGTTGCCCTATTATTTTCATTTATCTTTTTAATAGCTAAGCTGAACTTTAAAAAGGCAACAAGTACACCCCTGTCATGCCTCTGATTTCTTAAATCACATGGCTTATTTTCTGCAAAGTAGCCAATTCAGATCACAAACCACAAGATCCTAACACACAATAGGTTCACATTTATTAAAAGCTTCCCTCCTCTCTAAGGATCAGAGAATTTAAGGATAACTTGAATTACATTTGTTATTTAAGTGTACCCTATTTCTTTCTGACAGCATAACCATCCTTGTATTCCATTTGTTTTCTGAAATCCACCCAAATGTTTTTATCAAATCATTATCCATAATCAAATAACCTCAAAAAAACCCTTAATTCTTAAGGTAAGTGACTTTACCTCTTTCCTTTTGAATGTTCAATGAGAATTCACCACCCTTCCCTCTGCCTAGCATCCTGGCCCAGAAGTATTTGTTTTCCCCCATCAGTTCTTACCTCAATGTGTTTGTGGAGATGGCTACAATGCCCTCTGGGCACTGCTCAGAAGCAAAACCAGACGCAAACTCCAGTGTCTCATAAGACAGGGGAGTCAGGTGGAAGCGTGACTGATAGGAATAACTGAGCCAGGAACGGCTTGACATGGCCAGCACCTGGCAAAGACAGACAAAAAATTTGTTAGGTCTGGGGATGGAGGCAAGCTCACTCCTTGCAATATGAATGGATGGATGTACAGCGCTGGACTCTTACCCACTAGAACAACTGAATTCTTGCGGGTGGACTCCACCCAGCTCAGAGCACACCTTCAGAGATACTGCTTGCTTTCAAGAGACACTTTTATCTAGGAAATTGCATATGGCACGAAGAGGAACTTTAAAGCACTATCAAGACAACAAATCCTCAAACTGAGGCGCAATAAAAACTGTTATCTGTAAAAGTCAAGATCAAATACTTTTCTATCTCTTTAAAAAAAAAAGCGCCTCTTCTAATGGGAACAGGTCTTTTAAAATAAATACTTACTGCTTTGTCGCACTCCAAACACTGTAGCACTCTAAGCAAAATTTACTTAAAATAATCAGTAGCCTATTTTCAATCAAGTTAAGGGAAACAAAGGAAGCAGATGGACTTCTAAACTCTTCAGCTTTATACATTTGGGTAAATCCATTTCAGTGCAACCTTACTTTCTGCCTGAGTGACAAAAGCTGAAATTACATTGAAACACTCACAGGCTACTCCAAGCCCATCACTGGCCATAAGCAGTATGTTTTTTCTCCCCATACTGTGAGACAAGGAACCAAGACTGGTCTCAAAGTAGAAAAGCACTCAGCTATTCTATAAGCATCCTCTGCTAGAGCTGCAAAGCACCTCACCTCCAAGTTACAGCTGGCAAACTGGCAGGAGTAAGTTGAAAAGATTCACCCAGCATACCATAACATTAAAGCAGAGCTCAGATTCTCAGATCCAGCCCCCTACGCTGACCGTCAATATTTCTCAACTCTGAAGGTGTCATCCAAAAATGAGTCAAGCAGGGGGTGGCTGATGTCCCCGGTGCCACATCAGAAGGGCTGGAAATGGCACTTCAGATGAAACACATTCTTCCCTCTATGCCAAATCCTACAAGTATTTTCCTTGAACTGTGCAAGGCAGCTGTCCAGCCCCTGGCTGAGCCATTCTCAACATGCACAGGAGATGACCATCCACTGCATCAGGCAGTCAAGGGGTAAGATTTCTGTATGAGGCTCTTTCTGTCTCTGTGCACTGAGACAGGCAAGATGAGGTTTTTCAGTGTCTGAAAAACACTGAATCTGGTCTGAGCTTTCTAGACACACTGCAAACACAGTCCTAGTTCAAAGAAGGCAGGACAGCACTACACATTACTTCTTAAGAAGTAAGGGGAATACCAATAAGAACAAGGTGGTTTGTGAAAGACCAAGCTGCAAGTCAGGCAGCTCCATAATGAAGTCATTCTACTTCCCACCCTTACCCAGAGGGTCCTGCTGTGATGCAAAGATACTTTCCCACCTTGCCCACCAATACGGAAAACCAGGATGCTGCACCTGGGGACTAGATCTGCACCCCTCTGAGAGCTTGCCTCACTTACCGCCTCTTGGCCTTGCATTCGGACTCGGAAGAGTTTCACAGGCCGTGAGCCAAGGTATCTGGTCCTGGTATCGGAAAGATCACCAGTAACAGGATCCAGGACAGTTCGCAGCAGCACACCATTCTTGACATTAGCAAACCAAAAAGTTAGATCAAGATTACAGATAAGAAGTAACTAGCTACAGCCATTGTTCAAAACAGAGAGGCAATTTCTTAAGAATTAGGTGTTTGTTTTCCTAGCTTCCAGTACCACTACCTTCTACAACCATGCTGTATCTAAATTGGCTTTTAATACTGAAAAGCATAGCTCATGCGGGGCAGAAAGTAAATACTGTAAAACAAACACACACCCCCCAACAAACAAAAAAAGTCAAAAATGTTGGTACATCACATAAGCCATGAAAAACCTGAGGGTTAATTTCAGATCCTAATCCCTCTTGCTACTTTAAAGCATTTACCCCAAAACTCATGCTGCTTAAAAAGAGCTTGCATTCTGACATCAAACTCAAGGCATGCAAAAGAACCTAGACTGCTCTAGTTATTTTTACCACATGTTGAATTGACAAAACAACATTTTTTGGTCAAAGATCACAGAGTCAGTCCTGGATGCAACAAAAAGCTGTGCAACAGTGGAGTTATTAGAGCAGAGCCTGTGGTTGTGGGCAGTTACTTCTTTGATACCCTGCCCTACAGACACTTTCTAAAGAACTGCCCAATAACATTTCACCCAGAAATTTTTTTTAGAACATGCCCTCTTTCTGAAAGGGTAGAAGCACAATTTGCCCTACATGAAGTCTGGGACAAAATGCTGTCTTTTGACTAGTCTCAAGTTTAGGAACGTGTACAGAAACTTGCACCTCTACTAAGTCACACACTGAATTCCCCAGTCACAGTTGTTAAGCATGTTGTAACAAAGAGGGAACAGTCAGGCTTTGCCTTGTTGCACTGCATGATGACAAGACTATCTTAGCAATCCATCTTTCAAGTAAAGGCTCACCAAGAAATGCCTGTCAGAACCAGGAAGGCACCTCTCACCTGCAGTCCAATGTTCAGGTACAGAAAGCCAATGGAGCCTCTCTCCCCCAGCTCGTCTTGCTTCTCTGTGCCACCCATCTCTACAATACACAGAGACTCAGGCTGTGCAGGAAGGGCCTGCATACTCAGGGGCTGTAAGCAATCCTGTGGGAGACAGAAAAGAGGTACCACACCAGTCAGCAAGGCTTGGCATGGCAAGAGGGGATTCAAGCGCCATCTAAGGAGCTTAAAGATGTCCTTTTAAATCTCCATAAGTAAGTATTCAGCACAGAAAAAAGTCACAATAGACACTGGCTTTGGGGGTTTTGGCAAGCAGGAGTGGTAGCAGGGAGAGACCTGAGGAAAGTGTATGTTACTTCAGTCATCCTTTGAACACTCATCTGTTGCAGGAATGATAATGCTGTTTTGCTGCTGACCTGCTTGCAGAATGAGTCTGCTTTTAGTACAGGTATAAACAGTGAAACCAGGGGGTGGGGAACCAAAACAAACAAACAAAAAAAAACCAAGAAGAAAATGCTTTCATATCTCATCAGCTGAACCTCCAGGCATGGGTGAGACTAGATAAAACAAGGGAATCTGTTACAGGTTAGGATCAAGGGCCATACTTCCTCCCAACCAGCAAGGAAAGCCACACAAGCTCTTCATTCCTGGTCATCCACCTCAATACAGAAAGACAGCTTGGATGGACACAGACCACCTCTGGAGTACCCTTCTGAACATTTCAAGCCAATGCAAGAGGCAGAATCAGAACAGCTACTCACCGAAGGGTCAAGGGAAATAATTCTGACAGTGTTGTCCACCAGCCCAACGGCAAGGAATCGGGAGCGCTGCTCCCCAGGGGGAACATTGGCCAGGCTCATGCAAACTACATCGGCTGACATCTCCTTTCTCTCTGTGTACTCATTCAGCTGACCTGACTGAGAAAGAAAAACACAAGAGGCTTATTAACTAGCCAGTAAGGCAAACCAGCACCAAAACATCTCTCCGCACCTCCCCCTCCCCCCTCCGACTTTTTTAAGATCGCACTTTGGATTTTTTGCGGGTTTTTTAAACCATTTCTTTACAGCCTTATTTCAGCTACAATTGGAAGAAGCAGAATAGCAATAGGGTTAGTACACAATTTCCAGCCTCAGTTACGAACTTCAGAGACTTTAATTAGCCATTAAATCATCTCAGACACAGTCCAGATATGCAGGGCCTTGATCTATCCTTTCTAGAAGGACGCTTTGCTACAGAACCCTTTTCTGCAGGTCTGATCAAGGATCAATCTCTGGCATGCCCCATACGCTGCCTTGCTCTTCCAAACCCATTGACAATATAAACACACATACCGGGTCCATCTCAAAGTAAACCAGCTCTCCTCCAGTCAGTGCTATCACTACTTGTCTCTGGTTCACTGCACATTTTACAATGGTTTTCTTCCCTGGTGTCTTCCATTCATTTACCCTCTTATCTGCTCGGATATGCCGGATCCCATCTGGATAAACCTGAAGGAAAAAAGGTCACATTAATTCTGTATTTACTATCCCTTCACAACTCCCATCTCACTGGTGATTCTGACACAGAAAAAGCCAAAGGCAAGCAGCACTTCTGGCCGCAGTGATCCACTAGCTATGCAACAGGGTGAACTAGGACAAAGCCACTCGCCAGCTGGAAGCACCACATCTTTGAACTACAGCAAGCAACTACTGAGCGTGCGCTGAAGGAGATTAGGACCATCTTCAGCTGGTCCAGTTTCACTTAGCAGGACATAAAAAGGGGAAGGCTGAGTAAGTGTCATTCTCTGCCAATCTGCACCTTTAGACATGGCATATATTGCACTACTGCAGAAACCACAGCCGTGGAGCAAGCAAAGAGTGGCAGATATAAGCAGACATGTCAGAAGCAGCTTTCCATTACCTGTACCAAAGCATCATCACCAAGAAGAGAGCAGGACAAGGTAGGTGTAGTACCCAGGAATCCAGAGTCAGTCACTTCTTCTACAGTCTCTCCAATAGACAGCACCAGTGTGGCATTTACGAAGGACACAATGATATAGGCATCAAATTCATCTGGTCAAGGGAGACAGGGAAAAGAGGGTGCTGATTAAATAAATGCAAGGCTTCCCAAAAAAATTAGCAGTCTGACAGATGTCTAGCAGTTACTCTTCAGAATTCCTGTGATAATTACATCTGCTGGCAGTATTGTGCAAGTTCGTTCTAGGACACACTGTCCAAAAGCCAGCCACTGCTAGACTCCAAACAATGCAAGACTGAGACAGGGATGACGATCCAGGTACAGAGTCAATTCACGATACTCTGGATTCTGGAAAGCAAGACTCCTGCCTACTTTTATCAAAGACAGCACAAGGTCCAGAAGCCTTTAAGACACTTGCCCCACTTCACACGAGGAGGTGAATCCAGACTTAACACCCAATGAAGTCAAATGAAATGCTCTATTCCAATAATCTGAACACATGGAACCCATCTGCAGAAACCGCACCACAGATGCTGCAAACAGGAGGTTGCAGGACCACATCTCTATCTAGTATCCGCACAATAGAAAGGCTGCAGAGAATGATTAGGGTGCATTGCAGCAGGGGAGCTCAGAGTCAGCCTGCGCTACCTTCAGGCAGAAGCTCAACTAGGTTACATTCACACAGCTACCTGCACAGTCTCCTGGGATGAGAAACATTTAAGATAGAGCAAACAGTGACCTTTACTTCTACTGGATTAAGTGACAGTATTGCAACTATTATCTCCAGTACTGGATTCTCCCAAAGGGGACAGCTTGGGAGAATCCGGTAGCTTGGATGTAGAAGAGCTATGCTAATCAAAATAGTCTTAAGAGCTCATTTGGAAATAGGGAAACTTCATGGGAAACAAGGGTAGCAGGACTGGGTAAAGGGAATGCTGCAGTTTACTGCTGTCCATTTTCATTCTGCAGAAAGAGAGAGGCATTGAAGAGGCATAGGGAGGAGTCTCATTAAAACAGAGTAACAAAAGCAACAGAAACCATGAAGTCTCTTGGGAAATGGAGCCAGGAGCCTTGGTAAAGAAATAAGATTGCCTCAGAGAAGCAACTCCACTTCTGCTGCTGCTGTCATGCAAGTGCTATTTCTTAAAAAGAAAAAAAATCCCCATTTTAACCCCACTCAACCCAAAGCTCAGACTTACATACCACAGCACAAGACAATTAGCAGAGGCAAGGGTGTGAGAGAACTGTCACACTTTTGGCCCTTGAAGAGAGTTTCTCTGTAATTTGCAAATGTGAGAGTCACAGAGAAGTGGCTAATGACTCTCCAAGTATAGAAAGAAAATAGAGAACTCTCACTGGGATGAATACAGGATGCCAGCAAATACCACCCAGTAGCTTAAAGAAACTGAACTGGGTTAACAGTTCAGTTTAACAAACGCTTCGGGAACTGATCCTTTTCTTATCCACCCTGTTTAGAGGGAGGCATTGCCAAACCTGCTGTGTCACGTTTGTAACAAAGTTCTTACATACAGCTGAAAATATGCAAGCGAAAAAAACCATCATTCTTCTCTCCAACATCTGGTATACAGACCACAGCTCTGATCAAACTGAAGAGCTTAGTATAGTTAAAGCAATTCCCACACTGGTCTGTGGCATAAACTCTGTTACTACTCCATTATGTGGTCACAGCCTATAACCTCTGACATGCTCCTGAACCCCACAAACCAGGAGCAGGTCCACTTGAGGAAATGAGAAAACAAGAACTGAACCTGCACAGAGAAACTGATGAGTACTGCCAACTATTTAAACACATGGCTTAACAGGAGAATTTCTCTAACATTAACACCAGATGGTAAGAGGTCAGTAAGATATACTCCGTTGTGCACCGGTTATTTTCTACACTAAATAGCAGCTTCTCCTACAAACTGGCATGAATTTTTAAACACCAGAAGTCTACAAGAATTCCTTGATTGCTTTAAATGGAGATTCTAGCAGTTCACAGGCTAAGCATTTAATTCATAAATATCCTGTAGACAGGATGTTCTAAAAATTCCATTTCAAAGACCATCATTGCTTTCCAAACTTCTTGAGAGCTGCTGCCTTCGTCCCTGGGGGCTGTCATTCTCATGATAAACCACCATGTCCCAGCTGGAGGCTTTACCATGTGATTTGGAGCAGGACAAAGAACTCCCATTTGAAAGCGAAACAGATTCCCTTAGTCCTACTCTAAACAAAAACTCATTCCTACCTCTTAATACTTTTTAAGCTCTTTCTTTTCACTGGCTTACAGTTATATTAGAGTGTGCCTTTAAGTCTGCGTCAATAATAGTGACAAGTGCATTTTTGCTCGAAGTCCAGTAGTGTTGCTTAATGCCTCTCTGCTGGAGCTTTTGAAATAAAGGGTTTGATTTACCAGAATGAAGTCAGTGAATAAGACGCATTCATCTAGACTCACACAATACAATTTTGGTTCAGAAAATATAGCAGCCTAGTTGAAATTAAGAGGACTAAATCCCTGGGGCACACTGAGAAGTATTCTCAGTTAGAAAGAATCTATAGATTTTAATATGAAAAGATATCTACTTAGCTCTGCACAATCCCAAGCATAACATCAGGCTGCCCAGAGTTTTGAACAGATAGACATTATTTTGAATGCAGACACAAGACTTTAGAATGCTTACTACCATTCTAATTGATCCAGCTAGCTCCTTTCAGCAAGTAATAGAGACATTTTAATGACTCAGAAGAACCACAGCTGGACTCACTCTCCTGTGCCTTCATCACAAGTTTTCTGCAGCTTCATGCACACATCACGACCAGTTATGAAAACATCACCTATCAGTCCATGAACTCTATACTACTGTCCTTTTTGTTATTTGTCATGGATTCAGTTTGAGTTAGTCCATGAGAATTCCATTCCTATACACCAGTTCACACCTGATATAGTTCTTCACGCTCTGCAGCATCTGAATTTGCCACGACACAAACATAGTCGCCACTAGCTCAGAGGAGTTTGGTGAACAAACAGATGAGCAGTGACAAAATTCAGGATTATTCTCACTTAAATGATACTGATGGGATGACAGCACATTTTCCTGGGCTTCTGTTTACTACTGCATGGAGACTCCGCAGCTGTGACTCACACACATTGCTTTTCATGCAAGAGTGCAGGGTAGGGAATGCAGACCATTAAGTCTCAGATCACATCTATCTCCACAGCAAAGCACACAGCCATCTAGCTCCCCAGACATCGATATTTAACTGCAACGGAGGGCTTGGTCCAAATCTCATCCGCTTCTGTCTGATGGGCAGATGCATCCCACAACCACAGGGTATTCCCATGCCAGCAATAGCTACAAGTGCTTCAAGTACACCCAATCATTTTCTCTTGGAGGTCTGTACAAAGCAGCTTGGAGCCAACCCTCAGCCTAGAAGGAAGCTGAAAACACTCCTGAAATGCCCACCTCTGATTTTAACAAGAGCTGACCGTTCTGCAGAGACACAGTCGATTATTTTGTTCCCTAAAGACTGCAAGATGGAATGGGAGTTGCTTTCTACTCCTCAGCTACTGAACTACAAAGGCAACAATCTCCAACTACACAACAGCTTCTAGAATTCATTTACTGAAAAGCGTAGCATAAAAGTAGCCCCATGATTTTGGGATTCTCTGTGGTTAACCTGTGGGACAGTACAGTAGCCCCTAGCAGTAGGTACACACCTGTGGTGATCAGCACCTCCACCACCAGCCACCTGTGGAAGAAAAAAAGAGGCTTGGTATTGGTAGTGTGTATCACCACGTACCAGCCAAGGTTAGTATTTGCTTTGAAGGCTGCAAACCTGTATGTGTCTTACAGAGGCCTTGCAGCACATGCACACCATGGCATCGAGGCAGAGCCAGGCAGCCCGACACTGCAAACTGAACACTCAAAAACCAGCACTTGGGCAGTTTCAAGACTAGACACGTTTGAAAAGGCTCTACGGTCTTTCTGATTAAAACCCGTTAAAACCATTCCTGAATTCAGAGAGGTGTAACTTGGGGATCAGTTTCACATAACTTTTAACTGTATTAAAAAAGTAGCATGGTTCACAACAGCTACAGATTCCAGCCTTTCCGAAATCATCGAGATCTTCATGCTGGAACCTGGAGAATTTGGAAGGAGGAAGAAAGAGGCAGGGAGACTGGTCTCTTTCGTGTAGGTTAGCAATGGTCCTCCATCTCCTGATAAGTCAAAGTCATCCTCTGGAACCCCAAGAGAAAAGATTTTAAAAGTGTAAGGTGATGTCAGAAGCCTCCATCTCTCAGAAGGAGCAAATGTTACCAACTCCTTTTCCAGAAGGCAGGAACTAGGATTTGTCTTCAACAAACTGGAATGCCTCTTTTAAGAAAAGCACATATTTTTGATATGAACTGTGGAAACTCTTTCTTTCTGACCCTTTTATTTCTGGGGAAACACAAAGGCATTTCACACTCAGAGTTCCTTCCATGCTGCTTAGGCAGTACATGAGTCTCAGAACACGACAGCGAGAACTGATGGCAGGTCTCAGATGGCAAGGTAAATCCCACAGCAATGTTTGACTGACACCCTGAAAGACACACTACTCTATTACTGCTTAAAAACAAGGTACCATGTCACCACAGCAGGCCAAGGTCTCCACTGCAACAATCTGGCATTTCTCTATCCGGTGCATAAACCTACAGAAGTCTTTGTGAGATTTATACAAAGTACTGTCTCAGAAATAATCACTGAGACTGTCAGTACCCAGAATATATTCATTTCAGGCTTTTTAGGTGTTTCTGAGGAACTCTGTTCTTGCCCTCAAGAGAAAGGCAGGACAAGGGTTTGCATTTCCTCTTGTACTTTATTAAGGCAAACCCATTATTTCAGATGGGGCCGGGGGGGGGGGAGGGGAGTGGAAGAAACCAACAAAAACCACCAACTACCCAGCAAGACCAAACCCACAATCCAGTATATTCTGCCAATTCCAAATCTTGACCTTCCTGGAATCAGCAGCATTCTATACACTGCTGGGTTTTTGAATAGGAAGCATGTCCTAGCCCCAAATAGACTGTTTTCTTTGGACATATGCAGAGAGGGAAATAATAAAATACAGACACTGTTGCTGATTTGTTGTCTTTGTTCCATAATTTGTATCCCAGTCTCTCACAAAGAGCTGATTACTGTAGTTGTCAACACATATATAAAAAACAGCGAGTCTGCTCCAACAAAAAGCATAATCACTGCCTGCTGACATCAGAGCAAGAACTTATGGGAAGTGGGAAAGGATGAGAAGTTCAGCAGCTTCAGGCTGCAAACGTACAGCTAATGGAGCATATTGAGTGATGGATGCAGCTGCAGGCAGGTGCTTCTTTGTCAAAGGGAAGTGTGACAATTCTAGGGGACCAGAGAGTGGCTTCTAAGTACAAACAGGTGGTTGCCGATTCAAAACATAACATTTGGGGATGGCACACAACCATCATGCAGCACCTTTCCTATCTCCTTGGACAGAAAACAAAAAAACCCAACCCAACAAACAAAACACACCAAAAAACATTATCACCTCCCTGTACTTTAGGAAAATGCTGCATACCTTCAACATGTCTCCTCACAGTCCATACAGCATTAGGGTTACCAGGCAGCTCTGAGACGGCCATTTCAGATACCTAAGAGTAAACAGGAACAAGATTCTTTTGCAAACAGATGTTTAGACTTACTGCAGTAAGTCACCAAACCACCAGTAGCTTTTAAGCTTTCCCACAACTGGGCACAAAAGCTAATAATTCTCAACTGTGATGCTCTCTCCCCATGCCAGATGTGCTACAGGGTAAAATACATTCAGCAACAATGCAGCAACATTAGAGCTCTGGATTACCAGCTTCAAAACAAGGTCACCTGCCTCCAGCAAAGAAATTAGCAGCAGCAACTGGCAGATACACCAGGAATGTTCCAGCTCAATACACTCAAGTATTAGAAGAATCAAAAGGCAGGTGGCTGGAGTCAACTGAAGAAAAAGCCTTTGACACTGTAAGAGTAAAGAGTACAACCCTTCTATTTCTATGAAGCAAGCCTAGAGAAAGTTGCTCTCCAGACTACAGCAAAAAGAGAATACCTTCATTTCAGCACCCTTATTTCAAGGATTTTCTCCCACTGTCCTTGCCTCTCAAGCTGTTCTTCTAAAGTGCTGGAAGTCCTACCTCAAGTCCATGTCTTAGAACCCTCAGAGACGACCGGGGCCCCCGACCACAAGCCACATACAACTGGGGTGTGTCTTCATTGGCCAGATCAGCTATCTGCGTGGAGAAATAGTGTCAAACAATATCCACAGGAAGAGAAAATAAAACTAAGCTATATATGCCACACTACTGCTTTAAGAATGTTCTTTTTTTTCCAGACACTGAAAACAGTGAAGATGCCATAGGGTGTACCATCTGCTGCCCTGAAATAATGTCAAGTTTTAACCACAGTCACTACAGAGCAGAGAACTGGTCTGATGGTCAACAGAGGAGCAGCACAGGACTGCTAGCTGACACCCTGCATCCAGATATATTTATCACCACAAGAATCAAAGGCTGCCAGGCCAGGTACCAGTCTTAGGCAGCTGCCTGAGAATTTAGCAGACTTGCTTTTCTAACAGCATTTAGTATAGAGCACTATGTCTGGAAACCTAGGACAATGTACCTTTAGTGACTCTGCTTACACACAAATACTCCACAAAAAAAGCAAAGAAACAAACATGCATCTATGATCATTTCCTCTGTAAATGAGAAAGCCTTACTTATGTGGTGAATGGGAGCTTGCTGATGGCAACATACCTGACAACACAGAATAGGAGACAAACTGTCCAATTCGTCCACTAGCACCAGGTTCTTGAGAGGTCGTGGCTGAAAAAAGAACGTATCTCCTTCCTCAAGAGGCATGGCAGAAGAGAACTCTGGCTCCTCATCATCATCACCCAGGTGAGCTATCTGGTACAGGTAACTTGAGACAGAAAGCAAGAGCAACAGCATGTTCAGTCCAAAGCTCATGCAGCCTTCTCTAAGTAAGGCCTACCTAGATATTTAGGCAGCAGGGAGTAGAGAACTCTTTCCCTACATTATACAGCTATTAAAATTTAGCCTTAAGGATTGTCATCTTGGTGACAAAATGTTTAAAGGAAATCAGAGGCCTGCAAAAAACCCAAACAAATAACCCACAAAAAAACCCCCAACACAACCTCCCCCTTCCAAGCCTTCTGTCACTGGCAAGGTATCCCAGAGTTTCAGTGTTTTCTCCATTTAGGTCTCCTTGAGCCTTTCAGATATTCTTGTGTTAGAGCCAAAGGACCAACTGACAGCTGAGGCCAAGAACAAGGCCAACAGCTAAGACTGCAACTCCACAGTTATCTGTTTTATTGCAATATTCTCACTTATTTTTAACCACATTCCCTGTTCCATTTTATGAGCCTAAATATCACAACAATCAAGTTAAACTTCAGAGGAAAAAAAAATAAAGCCAGAAAGACAGACTGATTTACTTCCTGGTTTTAATAAAGCTCAAATGAATATGGCTTCCTCAAGAGCTTGGTTTATACAACCTAATTCAGATTCACTCCAGTAAACTGGCTGGAGCTCCCTCAGGTGGCTGACTACAGATGTAGTCAGAAAAAAAAAAAAAGAGAGTATAAAACTCCATTCCTGTGAATCTTCCACTTAGACACCGTTAAGCCATCTTCAAAGGTGTGCAGTCTTCTTTGAGTCTTCAGAATATGCTAGAACCCCAAACATGAATTGAGAAAGCCCCCAAGTATACATCTATTCAGGAAAGCATGACAGTTACTGATGACAAACCCTATCTACTTCCGAGTGGGCCACAACACACAAAAATTCAATGAAAACTATCAAACTAATTAAAAGATAATTCATCTGGATATATGATGGACCTTATATGAACTGCAAGTGCTCAGTTCTTCCAAAACCTACTGGAACAGCATGTAATCTTTTGTTCTCTGCACTATAGTATCTAATCTGGGTTCAAACAACAAGGAAATTCCCCCATTCAGTCATAGTCTAAACCAATTGTTCTGCTCAAGCCATGTGAACAAAACATTAATTTACCCATTAAAAGAGAGGTGTTGTCTTTGTATGTTCAGTAAGTTCAAGGGTCAGTTTGCAGCCCTGAACAGAAACAGTCCATTTCAGGGGAAAAATGCTGACATAAAATTGTTTACTCACTGGTTTCCAAATTCAGATGCCACAAAGAGAAACCCCGTTTTCAGCACGCACATGGCAGCAGCAACAGGAACAGTGTCAAAGTACTTCAGTCGAATCTCTGTTACCTGAAAACAGAGGAAGATGTGACTGTGCCAGCGAAGTACTAGAGCTGTACATGTGTGATTTAATAAAAAAAAACCTGCCTAGCTATCCTCTCAAAAGAAAGGAAGCAAGAGAGTGGGACAGGCATAACCACATCAATAGTTTGGGGCAGCAGGTTATAAATCACAAAATCCAGCAGACCATTTTGAACACAAAAGTCAGACTACCCATTTTATTTTAAGACTTTCTGCTTTGGTAACACTGAGTCAGTTTGGAAAAAAACAGCTGCAAAAATAGCAAGCTGTCTAAAAGAAAGAAGAAATTTGCTTCACTGAACACCACCCATTCTCCAACACGTGAAAAATTAACTGTCTTGAGCAAATGTCTGCATTTGATATGGTCACAGCAGCTCCTGCTGAAGCATCCAAGAACAACCTTTAAGACACTTAAAGATGCTACAATCATCCCTTGTACCAAATTTCACATGTGTAGATGAAAGGGGAACCAACATTCAACATTTACTCAAAAAACCCAACTGATTCACTGCAGCAGATTTCTTTTCACTGCAAAATACTAGGACAAGCACCACTTCAAGCCTGTTATTTCAACCCATGGAAGAGGTGTACCAAGCTAGCTACCTCAATGTGCAAAAAGACTGATTGCACCATGTAAATATTCAATTAAGAGATGAAAAATAGAGAGCACCTACTGTGATGAAGAGAAACCACCTACTGTGATCAAGAGAAACTAAGTTCCCCAGAATCAGTTTCTGGAACACCCTCTAGCAGGTTCATGGACCATACTTTACAATACATCTTTTGAAGAAAGGACTGCCCGCAGAATATCTAAAATATGCCCAAGTGACTCTGCAGCATAATTCTCACAGGATCTTGCAAACCTTGCACTGTGTCTCTATACAAGTAAACACCAGTTACAACTGCAGATATAACTGTATTACAAATCACATAAAACACATGCCATTATACAACTAAAACCATAATATTAAATATTTATCACTTTGGAGAATCACAAGGAATCTTCTCAATGAATGCTTTTGTTGTTCTTCACGTGATGCTTACCATGTCTTCATCAGTCTCCAGAGTAATTTTGAAGATATCTCCCTGCTCTGTCTGGGCCAGGAAGAAGAACATGGACTTGGTCTTATGTGTAGCAGAGCAGACAAAAATCATACCTCTCTCTGGGTCATCCAAGTCATTCTATCAAGAAAGAAAGTGAAGGCCATTGGTGGAATTACCCAGCAAGTGCAGATGTGATTTCACTGACCGAAGTATTTCCATTTCACAGGTGCCTTAACAGCTGAGTATGTGAGGATGCTTTTAACACAAAGCACATCCTCTCCATTACACCCGTAGTTACCCTTGGTACATCTCTGCCCCAGAAGGAAATACATTTCTAAAGACACTGTGCCTAAGCACACCCCACTCCTATCACTTTTGCCCTCCTCCCCAGACAACTCTCACATGTCAAACCCAAACACAGAGGCAAGGGCTGCAATCCACAGACAACTGTTTTTGAGCACCTGACCCTTGGCAGGTGTTCAAAGCACTGTCAAAGCACACAACGATTTGCAAAGGAGGAAGAAGCAACCTTAAGATGCAACAGAGCAGCTGTCTTCACCTGCATACAGGATGGCAACCATGACTCACCATCTCAAGTAATCTTATCTTACACTGACAGCACTGCCACTGTGGTGCCTGATCAGAGTCTTTGAGTATCTCCAGCATAAACCTCAGAGAAGAGACATGAACCAAGCTCATCACTTCAGGCTATGCCCACCCCCATCTTCCCTCACAGGTAACATGCAGCCAGGAAGGTAGATGATAGGCCAACACACTTTTAACCCCTTTTTCCTTACTTTAAAACCTCCCTGATGTCTTTAACCCTGAAATGCAAATACCAAGCATTCATTTATCACTGACAAAGATAATCTTAAAAAAGGGTAGGAATCCCAAAATTCTCACCCGTCTCCTGGGAATTGGGCATCTGATATCAGGCTGGTCACCAAAGTTTTTATAAGTAATATAGTTTTCTGAACAGATCAGCACCCCGCTAGGTCCATCAGAACCACCAGGAACTGAAACACAAAGAAACATTGTAAGAAAAGCCCTTAACACAGATCCAACTGCCTGCAGAACATTTATTTTGGTTTTCTTTAAAGCAACATAGTTTCCATTGCTCTGTACCACCCTGCATATATAAATCTACTCTTATTGAAGGGGAAGACAAAACACTGAGTCAGCGTAAGAAAACAGTGAGTCGGTGTAAGAACAGGGCAGATGGAACTGGGGGACCAGGAAGGATGCAACTTCAGACAAATTGCTTATATTTTAAAGCTTATTCATGGCTTATTCTCATCTAGAAAGCCACAACATGCCCAAAATACCACATTAGCAACTTGTCAGTTAACACAACCCTTGGGTTACTGGCATGTTTGCTTGCTGTCAAAAAAATCTGCCAGATGGCTTTCTGACATATCTTTAACTTTTAGAGTATGTTTTTTAAAATGTTTCTATTGAAATCCCAGCATAACAAAAGATATTATCAAAATAGTAGTAGTGGTCAGATCCAGCCCAGTATTTGCTGTCTGTCAGCTGCCTACAGAAGATGCAGCAACAGGGCAAGCATACAAGGGTGCTCTCCCAGCTTAGCTTCCTTTGTGCTTGGAGAAGAATCTGCAGCGGTTCAGTGGTTTCCCAGGTCAAAGGTGTTAGGTTAGGTTTGCATCCAGTCCCCGTTAAGTGGGCTTTTAGTCCATGGATTCATCTACTGCCTTTTGAATGCATATTACCTGCTGGAATCCTGTGCAAGAGAGCACAACAGCATCTATGGATTACCTAAAAATACATACTTTTGCATCTGCTACCAGCTAACTTCAGTTAGTATCTCTTAGCTTTGGAATCCAGAGAATATCCAGAATACATCTAAAAAGAGAGATGAGGAGCACTTCCAAACAGCAGCTCTATCTATGAATTCTTGCATGTTTCCATGTGTGAACCACCACTCACTACCTGACTCCAAAGTCAATTTATTTATACTAATGGCTCATAATACCACCAAAACAACTCCTAAGACATAAAGCGTATTGATTGTTTCCCTGGGGAATGGGAACTGTCCTGGTTTCGGCTGGGATAGAGTTTATTTTCTTCCTAGTAGCAGGCACAGTGCTGTGTTTTGGATTTAGTAGGAGAAGAATGTTGATAACACACATGTTTTTAGTTGTTGCTAAGTACTGCTCATGCTAGTCAAGGACTTTTCAGCTTCCCATGCTCTGCCAGGTACACAAGAAACTGGGAGGGGGCACAGCCAGAATAGTTGATCCAAACTGACCAAAGGGCTATTCCATACCATATGACGTCATGCTCAGTATATAAACTTGGGGGGGGTTAGCCGGGGAGGAGCGATCGCTGCTTGGGAACTGTCTGGGTATCGGTCGGCGGGTGGTGAGCAATTGCATTGTGCATCACTTGCTTTGCATATTATTATTGCTATTATTATTATATTGTTATTATTATTATTTTACTTTATTTTATTTCAATTATTAAACTATTCTTATCTCAACCCAGGAGTGTTTCTCACTCTTACTCCTCCGATTCTCTCCCCCATCCCATCAGGGTAGGGGGAGTGAGCGAGCGGCTGCATGGTGCTTAGTCGCTGGCTGGGGCTAAACCACGACAGAACCAAGTAGATCCATGGGAAAATGACTTACTGGCCAGGTGGGCAGTACCTGTTATAAGGAAGTTGCCATGCTCTTCCAAGGGCTCACTGTATTTCCTAACAACGTGGTTCAAACCCAAGTCCAGTTCATAAAATGTCAATGTCTGTTGTGTGTTGGCTGCTGCTTCTCCAGTGGGATCATTGTCTGCCTCCTAAAACAGAACACATGAAGGTGTCTTTCAAGAAAGGTATTAAAGGAGGAGTAATGTTGTAGAATTGAAATCCAAGAGAAAACTTGCTGGAAGATGCACATAAAAAGGTTCAGAGGAAGAAAATATGCGCTTTTGTAGCTGAACAGCAAGAATTTAAGATCAAGACAGAAGTAGCCAATGTTCCTCACCTCCACAGACAGATTAAGAACAGAAAAGGAACAACAAGGTTCAAAGAGATCAAGTACTTCTCACCTCATAATCCATTTCCAGACAAGCAAACATCGGGTTTTCAAATCCCACATCAACTCCCACCACGTGGTAGACCAAGGTATTGGCCTTGTGGGCTTCCAGCGGGGAGGAAATGGTGAGACGAGCAGCAGCATCTCTGTTCAAGATATACACCAGCTTCTGCTTTTCAATTGCACCTGCAAGAAAAGGACAACAGCATCTGAAGCCCATCACCTGGTGATCAAATCTGATCACACCTGCAGTCCAGTATCAATGTAAGACTTTGCAAGAGAATGTCAGTGTCACTTCTGCTGAAGTTCACCATTGGTATTTATCTTGTGCTACCAATTAACTTCGAATGTCTCATTTTTAATGTTTCAAACCGCAAGCACAAATGACAACTCCAGCTCTTTAAAGCCAAAGACTGGCCCTTCAGGCTACATCCATCTAGCCCCATATTCAATCTACAATGGCTACAGACAGACCTACTCACTCATTCCACCACACAAGAGATGACAGACTGCAGGGAAGCAAAAACAAATTGAAAAAAACCAGCCCGATATTCCACCATTTAAAGCAATTTGGCAGAGAGACCTTTCCTCAGAAAAAATTTTTTACCTAAAAAAAAAAGTATTCTTGCCTAATACACAGCATTCACAACATAACAAAGACTTATCACCCTTAACTATCAATGTGGATGGCACAACTGTGACTGTGCTACCTGCTCACGCATGAAAACAAGACTTGTTAGAAAAGACACAATATTATTTATCATTATTACAGATATACAGGAGCACCGTTAAACCACCTATCATTGCAAGTTCCTGCTCTCAGCGTGCAGGAAAGCAGCATCACACAAAGCTAGCTACGGCAAACTGAGAAAGTTCACGTCCCAAGTAACTAAGACACCTCATGGTAAATCTTACAAAAAAAATTACCCAAGTGTCCTTCTACCTGTGAAGCCTGACCAGAAACGCATCTAGCTGTCTCCACAATACATCTCAAGAGAAGAGACTTGAATTCATAACATTATTTCAGGCTACGGGAGCTGACTGACTACACTGTAGCACCAACGCCTACACCAACTTCTCTCCCAGACATCACACCTCAGGGCTCTGCACACGGCTAAGCAAGCTGGCCTCTTTCCAAATTGTTTTGGCCCAGCGTTAGAATTAATTTGTGCAATTCCACCAGCATCAAGGAACTATTCTGAATGCCTGCATTCTCCTTGACATGTCTCATAGCCTAACAAACTGTCTGAGAAGAAACACTTCCAATTATACCTGGCAGAAACTCACTCCAAAATAAATATCCCCAAGACAGGAGGAAAAAAAAAAAATAAGGAGAAAAGAAGCCGACAGACTGACTTACTGATCATGACAGCACGGCCTTTTGGGTCTACAGCCAAGTACTGGCCTGGAACGATTCTGCGACATCCACTCTTGCCAAAGGTTTCCTGATGAATCTTCTCAAACACATTCTTTGAGGGCTGGTACTCCAGAATAACAATGCGTCCCGAATCGCTGCCCACAACGATGTAGTCTTTGGTCCCACCTGTCAGCCTAAAGGCCATGAGGGAGCGAATGACTCCAAACACTTCTACGGTCAGCAGGGTGTGAACCTTCCCCGTGTTGGGATCAGGGCGGAGTAACTCCAGGATCTTGCCCCGGGAAACGACGATTTCTTGTTGTTTCGTTCCTAAAGAACACAGAGCATGAAGAAGAGTTAGCAACAACATACCAGAACATGCAATTTCAAGAAGCACTATGAGAAAGAAGATAAAACTTTATGACTACTAAATACTGAAGAGTTTTATGATTACTATGAAAGAATTCAAAGCAACTTATTCACCACTTTGCATGTCACTACTGTCTGAGCATCTCTTAACAAACCAGGAAAGTGAAACAAATACTAAATTAAATTCATGCATAATCAAGCCAAACTTCTCTTGATCTCTCCACAAGTTACAATAGCTCAAGTAACACACTCAAGAGCAAATGATAATATACCAGCAAAAAAAAAAATACTGAAGCAGACTAGCTTCAGCAACCAAACCAAATAAAGAACAAACAGCTTTTTTCCTCTACTATCAGACAGAGCTCAAGCCAAGATGCACTAAGGAAGGAGATAATTACCTGAGAAATTGCCATGAATAGCATAGCTAATGCCAGTGGCACGCTGCAACGTCAGGTTGTAGAGAAACATGTTGGCAACGGGTTCGCTTCACCTTATTGTAGCTGCACCGAGCCTGCAGCAAGTAGAATAAAAATACATACTTTGTAAAAACAAAGCCTTCCATATGGCACAGAGAGAGAACCACTGCCCTCGTTCATCTGCATGTATCACTTTGTTGAAGATTAACTCTGAAACTTAGCTATCATATCAGGCCAAGATGTTTTTGTAAGCTGGCAAGTAAAGGACACTTAATCATCCTTAATCAGGAAAACAAACATTCAGTATCCTTTAACCAAAAACATCCCAGAGCAACTGGACCTTTAAGAAATGCTGAGAAACTGATAAAAGGGAAAATCCTAACCCAGGAGGCAGCGGAAAACAGTAACGGGGGGACAGGTTATTCCGGCAGGGGGAGATCACAACCACCGACGCAATTTAGGACCAAAAAGATTTGCCCCCCTCCCCCCCCCCCCATAAGGAGCATGTGTGCTAATTTACATAGCAAACGAGAGACCGTAATTACTAACCAATCATTGTACAAAAAATGATTACTAACTGTGTAAGTTTTGTGTATAAATGAGGCGCAGAAAGTTTCGTTCCAGGTACTAGCTTTGTGGAATTACCACCTAGCACCCATTTCTGTGCAGAAATGAGATAAAATCGGTATCTCGGCTCAGCGCGTGCACTGGATTGTTGCACACCGGGTAACGAACTCCCTTTGCGAGACCACAACTTTACATTAGAAGACTGACTGCCAACCAGCTCAAGTTATCTGGTATTTATTAATACTACAAAGCAAAAGGCTCTCCCAAAACCAAACAGGCTGCCGAGCATCAGCCGAGATCCTTACTGTCGCATGACTGACCAGAACCTCCAGCTAATTACTCCTCTTACTCTTTTAGCTGCTCAGAAACCAAATGAAGTCAGCAAATCTCTCTAGAGGTGTCCTACACCGTTACACCTCATTGGTCTCGCCGTTTCATTTAACACGAGCCAAGCTACTCCCAACAGCTTGGAGCGGGCACCTGAGTCGATTCCTTTCCAGGGGCTAACGCGGGAGGGAACCCCAGCTGCGCACAGGCCGCGGCACTCCCTCCGCCGGGTGCTGCAGGCCGCAGGCCAGGGGAATCGGCCCTCAGCCGCCCCGAGCCTTGCCAGGGCCCTCCCAGGGCCCGTGGCCCAACACCGCCCCGCATCCCGGGCGGGCTCCCCACGCCCTGCGGGGAGCAAAGCCGCAGGCTCCGGGAACCGGCCGCGGATCAACGCCCGGCCCCGAGGGGCTCGCAGCGCTCGGGCCTGCGGCCACTCCGCCAACCAAAATGGCGGCCCACACCGCGCCCCCTCAGCCGAGGTGCCGCCACTGCGGGCGCGGCGCGGTGGGGCCGCCCTTACCGTGCAGACGGTGACGGATGGCGGCGGATGCTGCTCCTGCCTAGGCGGGCGCGCCGTCGCCCCGCTCCGCCATGAGCCCCGCGCCTGCGCCCTGCCCTCCCGCGCCTCCTCGCAGGGGCTTTCCGGGAAGCCCGGCGCGCGCGCGCCATGTGGCGGGGGAGGCTGCCCGGAGCAGCGCCTGAATGGCCACGGGGCGATGGCAGCCGCTCCCCGCGCCAACAGCCTCCGGAAAAAAAAAAAAACCTAGACGCCTTTTAGCGTAGAGAGCCGGGAGAGTGTGAACCTCCCGCGGTGCCAGGCGGAGCCGAGCGGCCGCAAATGTTCAGGCACAGCCACCACGGCACCGACGGGCCTCACGGCGGCATCGACCGCGTCAGCTGCACCCTAAGATGGCGGCGGCCACAGCGCCGGGCCCGAGGGCGCCGGGCGGGGGGGGCGGTGGCTCGGCCACCTCCGCCCTCTCCATGGAGCGGATTCAGTCGTTCACCGACCTGGCGGACCTGGAGGCCGCCTACAGCCGGCTGTGTGAGGAGGAGGTGTGTGAGGGGCGGGCGAGCCCGTGAGGCGGCCGCGGGGCTCCTGGCGGCGATCGGCTACGGCGAGGCGGGCTGGGGTGGTCCGTGGCGTGCAGAACGCAGCACCCCGGCGGTGTTCGCTGCTCCAGCCTCCTCCGGCCCGCGGCTGTGGTGACAAGGAGAGCGGGTGCCTCGCTGTCACGGCTCCCGGAGTCGTCCGGATCCTTTTCAGCGGTACTAAATATGGGCTCAACCGTCCCTTGGTCCCGGTGGGGTAACGGTGCGGCCTCCGCGGAACTGGTGTCCCTGGATCGTGGGCAGCCCGCAGAGTCAAGGTCCTCGTGCGCTGAAAGCTCGGCCAGGCGAGGAGTTTGTGGGTTATCTGACTTAACAGTTGCGTGATGAGGTTTGCATAACTGATGCTTTGAAATAGCATGCATATAAATATTTACAAGATTAAAATGAGAGCTTAGGAAGGATTTAATTGTCATATGAGCTCTTGGAAGTGCTAACGCCTTGCTAGCTGCATGTCCTTGACTTGGATGTAGGGTCTGTGATAAGTTGCTGGCCTGGAGGAGGCCTGAAGTCGCATAAAACTTCCTTCGTCCTTTTCTTTCAGAAAGTCGTGCAGGAAGAGCTGGATGCCCTCTTGGAACAGCAAAGCACTATAGAGAACAAGATGGTTGCACTTCATCGCATGGGGTTGGTGATCCCCACCCTCTCCCCTTCTTTCTGCTTCTGCGCACTGTACAGTACCTCCCTGCCGACTGCACAATGTGAAAATTTGTTTCAGTGTTGTGAGAGAAGTACATTCATTCTCAGAAAATGTCAGACTTTTGTGGTAGGGAACAGTAGTTGGATCCTCATCCCCAGGCGCCCAGTTCTTCTCAGCAGCGCTAACAGGGGGAACTGCCGTGCCCTCACACAGACTGACCCATTTTGGTATAGGCTGAGCGGTTCTTTGAAGGTCTCATTCCTGAGATTGACAGGTTTCAGCATCAATGCTTGGATCAGATGTCTTGTGTCAGGCTGTTTACAGGTGTGGACAAATATTACTGCCTCTTCGTGGTGAGCTTGTGCATGCAGTCTGTAAAGTTATCCTAAGTGGCCTCACGTCTAGTAGAAGCTTGGAGCACAAGTTTAGAGACTTCATCTTCCACTTCAGAAGTGGAGAGTATCATAAAGCCTCAGTCGCTCCTTTATGCCTTGTCTGGTAGTGAGACAGTCATTTGTCTGTGCAGCCTCTTCCAAAGCAGTCTGATTTTGATGCTTTGCTCCTGTAGGAGGGGCATGAAATGAGAGATACTGTTGCTGACAGGATTATTTGGGTTTGCAGGAAGAACCATCCTGCTGTTGCAGACCATTCAACTACTTAGTATTTGCATCTTGTGTTCAATTCGCTTGTGTTTCCAGCCCTAATTTGCAGCTCATCGAGGGGGATGCCCAGCAGTTGGCAGGGATGATCACCTTCACCTGTAACCTGGCCGAGAATGTCAGCAGTAAAGTCCGCCAGCTTGACCTTGCCAAGGTAACTGGACCAAGGGAATGTTTGGGACTTGTCACCACCAAGCCATATTCTGTCTGCTCATGTACTCACAGCACAATAGAGAAATAGGCTCTTTTTTTCAGTGGGCATGTGGGCTGGAAACTGCTTCGTTCTTTGTTTTAGCATTTCCTAGTGTTGTTAGGTGATGGTATCTTGCTAGGTTCCTGGATATTGCATGGTATAAGAGTAAATAATGCATATGAATTTCCATATAGCAGCTGGTTCTCCAGCATCCCTTTCTGTCCCTGCAGCTCCTGGTAGAATGTGGTGAATAAGCTGAGGTTAGTCTTTGTTAGCACTGTTTTGTTGACTGTTGCAGTGCTGAGGACGATGGAGATGGTGATTGTCACCCAAGAGCAGTCAGGAATCCGGGCTGTCATATTCTTTGTACAGAGGTAGGCTAAGAGGCATCAGGTCCCAGCACAACTGCTTAAATCAAAATGGATGATGTGTGGTTGTGTCTCTGGTCTCTGCCTGTTTGTTACAGTAGAGTATGGCTTCTGAGTTCAATCTGAGTTTTGAAGGTAAATGCTGTTCATCCTTTGGAGTCATTGATCTTAGGACTTTTTAAGTAGTTTGGGGTTTCTGCTTACATAGTTGTTTATTGTGTAGAGTAGTATTGCTTCAGTATGTTTCTTCCTTCTTTTTTCCCCCCATGCTGTCTTCTCGTAATTCTCTTTCCCTGGTCCAGCCCGCAGCAGGAAGCCTTACTGGTTGCCTTTCTTGCAGAATCGACTCTATCAGGCCATTCAGAGAGCTGACGACATCCTTGACCTGAAGTTCTGCATGGATGGAGTTCAAACAGCCCTGCGAAATGAAGATTATGAACAAGCAGCAGCTCATATCCATCGCTATCTGTCTCTGGACAAATCGGTGATTGAGCTCAGTCGTCAGGGCAAGGAAGGTAAGTACTGTTCATGAGGAGAAGCTGATAAGTCACCTTCTCAGTAGATAAGTAGAGACTGCATGATTTCTCATGGCAGATAGCCTCAGCTCAATAGACAAAGCAGAAGATCTAGTGCTAGGCAAAGATCTTAGTATGTTGTAGAGTAACACAGAGATGAATGTTTTTGAAGTGTTATTAGGTTTGAATTATCATTAATTGAAAGAGTTCCTGGCACATGGCTTTAATAGCAGTTCAGGTGCTGACTAGTGAAGGACAAAATGTGCAGGACAAAAGAAGTGAGGGAGAAGGCTCTGTCAGGGAGAACTGTTGCAGTGTTATGATGTGCTATGAAGCAGAGCAACTGGAAATGAAGGATTAAATTGCCTGATCCCTAAAAGAAATGTCCTGGTTGATGTGTTTGCATGCTCCATGCAAGACCACGACATTAGCTGTGTGTACATCACACACGTACCTATCTTTCTTTGCCTGTAGGGGAACTCCAGTGTGTCTTCTGTGTTCTCACCCTTGGGCTGCACAGTGTTGGTCTCTCTCCTGGGAAAAAAAGTAGCCCTTGATACAGTACTAACATCGTGCTGTCACTTTTCCCTTTCTTTTCTGTCCTTTTGACCAGGGGGCATAATTGATGCCAACCTGAAGCTCCTGCAGGAGGCAGAG
Source organism: Pelecanus crispus (assembly GCF_030463565.1). NCBI lineage: Eukaryota > Metazoa > Chordata > Aves > Pelecaniformes > Pelecanidae > Pelecanus > Pelecanus crispus. Next base: position 26,742,641 of record NC_134650.1, read on the forward strand.
CAGCGCCTGAAGACAATTGTCGCAGAGAAGTTCGACACAGCTATGAAGCACGGAGACCTGCCCCAGGTGGAACGGTTCTTCAAGATCTTTCCTCTGCTAGGCTTACATGAAGAGGGGCTGAGCAAGTTCTCGGAGTACCTCTGCAAGCAGGTAACAGGTTCTGTGAAACATACTGTGACCTGCCTGGTCTCCTAGGGGAATGCAAAACCCAGTCTGTCAACAGACGTTGCGGAAGGAGATCTTGGCTCCAGCTTGTTAATCTTAGAAACCTGCATTGGCCTTAGTTCATCTCTCTGCCTGCATTTTGCATCCTGGGATGGGCTTTCTGGTGTCTGAATACAGATCCTGCTGGCTGGCTGGCTTCTCCTGTGGTGTCTTGCTCTTTGTGCTTGCTTAAAGCTCATACAAGGGAGTCTGGAAAGAGAAGAACAGGTTTCTGCCTCTTGATGATCCTTGAGTTTTCCACAAGAGAGGAAAGGATCCCTGTTCAAAGGAGGAACAGCACCAGTAGCTCTTGCAGTGGAAAGGCCAGCAAAAGCTCTATAGGGCAAGGGACAGAGGACCACCCTATGGGATGAAGAATATCTTTGAGTGTTACCAGCTGACTGGTCTTGTTGTCATGCAGGTGGCCAACAAAGCAGAAGAGAACCTGCAGCTGGTGATGGGGACAGACATGAGTGACCGTCGAGCCGCAGTCATCTTTGCGGACACCCTGACACTCCTCTTCGAAGGTACTCTTCCTTTCCTCTTTGCTGATGGATTGAAAATAGTCTGTGATGAGATTGTCCATCAATTTAAATGCTTTTAATTTTAGCTCCAGGAGATCACAAAATGCCTCCTTCCACTTTGAGCTATGGGAGTGTCACAGGGACACAACTAATAGACTTTTTCCCAGCCGGGAGAGGGCATTACAATAAGCAAGCTTTCCTACGTATGGCTGGCACAGGCACAAAGTGGATTTGCAAAGGATTTGTTGGCTTCCTGCAGGAATCGGGCTCTTCCTGTTCTCTGCATCCTCAAAACAAATGGGTATTCCCTGAAGGTTTCTTCAGGCATGCAACTCTCCAGAAAAACAAATCATATCCCTTAAGACTGAGCAGCTGTTGATGCCTTCAAGCCTGGCTCTTCAAGGAGGACCATGGGAGCTTGAAAGCAGAGAGGGAAGGGAGAGAAGGCAGTATGAATGCTCTGTGGGAATGTCGCCAAAGACAATAATTGAGATCCCATGGTGATTAACTGCCTTCTCTATTAAGTCTGCTATAATTCCAGGCTGCACCACTGCCAAGTCACTCTCCCAGTCTGGCACCCTTGCTGCTACTGAAGGTCCTTAGAGCTGCCGAGGCTTTTTTGGCAGTAGCATCAAAAGAGGGGGAGCGTCGCTAACTCTCGGACTAGAGAGTTTGTGAGAAGTAAGCAATCTTGGATAGATATGTCCTTGAAGATGAGCTTTTTCTCCAAGGAGGTCCTGCCTTCACTAACACTTGCTGTCTTGGGCATCTGCCTGACAGATAAGAGCAAAGCTTTCCCTAGGCTGATTTCCCTAGCATTGCTCTTGTCCTGTAACCTGGCAGGTGCTGAAAGCTGAGGCTGGATTTGGATGGCAGTTATGCCCCCTGCCAGGTTTAGCTCGTGCAACTTTCTCCTGTGGAAGCTTCATACCTTGTGTCTTACTGGATAGGGGGGCAGCTGACACACATCGCATGGCAGGAGCTCTCTTTAGGAAGAGAGATGGCTTCTACTCCAGGAGACTTGCACTGCAGCCTTGCAGTAAACAGTGGAGAGGCTGGAAGGTGTCATATGCAGAGAGAAGAATGCTGTGGAACAAGAGGTCATAATGACAGGCCTCCAGTGAGGCAGTAGAGAGTGGCTGGACAGTCTAAACTCTTTATCTGGGGAGAGAATGATCCCTTGTTAGGTCCTGTTTGCGGACCTGTGTAGCTCTGCTCTGGGTCCACACTGGATGGGATCTCCTGCTTGAGTCTCTCTTGTGCTTCCCCTCTCCCTGCAGGGATTGCTCGCATTGTGGAGACCCACCAACCTATTGTGGAGACCTACTACGGGCCAGGGAGGCTGTATACCCTCATCAAGCACTTGCAAGTGGAGTGTGACCGGCAGGTGGAAAAAGTGGTGGACAAGTTCATCAAAGAGAGGGACTATCACAGGCAGGTAAGAGGGGTGTGATGCTGCCTGACGCAGCCAGCTGGGGCCTCCATCCAGCTCAGTGAGGCTTCAACTGCCATAGAGGTGGCAACGTTTGACCTTGTATATTCAGAGAAACCTTGCTCTACTCCATATTTGCACTGATGGCTGAAGGGGTCCAACCTGTAGCTATCTCTTCTGTTGCAGAGGATTCATTGGGAGCATGGTAAATGGACCATGGGCACAGGATTCTTTGCTCTGTAGGTCTGTAGGGCGCTTTCAGCACACCTTCTCCACTGTCTTTTTCCTGCTTCTGTCTCTTTGATGCAGGGCTGCTGGAACTGTCTCATGCTCACATATCTTGGTGCCTCTGTTGGAGTTCCCATCCCACCACCCTTCCTGGCAGGCTGAGCTCTGTCTTGGAGGAGGAGGTGAACTGATGCAGTTCCCTTCTCTGGCAGTGCTGCCTGCAAAGCATTCCTATCACTCCCGCCCCGAGTAAGCACCTCTTTAGGCTACAGCACAAGTAACTCCAAGTCATCAGCAAAGACTTTGATGACTCTCCCTTTTTTTGTGATTGCAGTTCCAGCAAGTTCAGAATAGCATGATGAGAAGTTCTTCTACAGAGAAGATTGAACCAAGGTACAAACAAAACCTCTTTTTGCTCTCTAACCTTCCACTCTTGAGCTGTTATTAACACTACTTAGCATTTAGATAACTCTCCCGCTCTTCCAGAGGCTTTGTGGCTACTAAAGCGTAAAATCCAATTGGTAGGTGCCCTTCACTGCCCTTTTATAAAGGCAGCTTCTGTGGTGGTGCTTTATTTTGCTTACTTGTTACTTTTAAGCCTTGGCCCTAAACATTGCTGGAGGGCTGGCAATATCACAGCACACAAAGGACTGAGACTTTAATTGCCTGTGCCCACTACCTTTTGATGGTCACAGTACAGTGCTCGGAGCCCATGAAGTGGAGCAGCTCCCTGGGCAGATAATTTGTGACAGAATCAGGAATAAATTTTGGGGTCTTATTTAATCTGTACTGCTGCTGCAGCAACTCTGTAACATAAATTTCTTGCTAATGAACTGAAGTGCTTTCAATCTCCCTCCTTTTATTCTTATCTTAAGTATTTGCATACCCCTTAAGTAAGGCCATTTGAAAGTGTACCCAGCCCTTCTGGCATTGCATGACTTCTAAACATGCCTTGAAAGAAAACTTATGTTCCTCAAGTGAGATCTGTCTGTGAGCCTGCATGACTAATTATTTCAGCAGTTTATATAGAGATCCACTTACTATTTGCTCTGAGTAACTGTGCATGCATCCCAGGTTTTCTGAGATTCTGCTTTTTTGTCTGTAAAATAAGGATAATGGTTCCTTGTCCCACTTGTGTGTTGTGAGGCTTTGAGCAGGATTTGTAAAGTTCTTTTGTGCACACTGATGAAAAAGCTGCTGATGTGACAAGTCTTTTTTTTCATAGTCATCTCTGATCTGAACACTGTGATCTGTATTGTCACATGCTTTTTTGGTCTCATGTTTCCTGAGCTGTTGAGCTTAAACAGATTCTTCATTTTCAGAGAAACACATGAATCTGTGCACAAAAGCACATATATGGAGACAGCAGGGACCAGGTCTTTCTAACCCTGGCCATGTAGGGCTCACAGAATTGTAGCAAAACTGAGGTAGGAAAGGACTGCTGAAGGTCTCTAGTCCAACCTCCTACTCAAAACAGGGCTAATTTTGAAGTTATATCAGGTTGTTTAGAGTCTTGCAGTCCTTACTGCTGTGATTTTAATGTGGTTGTTCTCACATCTGTGAGGAAAAAAGACTTTCAGGACGTTTTCAGGACGTTTTGATTGTATGTGCATTCTTTGCACATACCAGTCATTCTGCTGAGCTTTGCCACTCGACGGCGCAGATGGAAAGGGGCAGTATTGATCTCATAGTAAGAGAACAGAGAACATACTACTTAACTGAGTTAAATTAGTGCCTCTCCTTTTGTAGTCTTGCTACCTTGATTCTTGCTATGTTCCTTCCAGGGAACTTGACCCTATTTTAACAGAAGTCACTCTGATGAACGCCCGCAGTGAGCTCTACTTGAGGTTCATCAAGAGACGAATAATATCCGATTTTGAGGTGGGAGACTCCATGGCCTCAGAGGAGGTAAAGCAAGGTAACACCTTGAATACCAATACTTGCAGGCTCTCTGCTCCTTGCAGCCAGAAGTAGAGATATATCTGAGTTAGTGGCAGAGCAGAGTGACACAGAATCTGCAAAGACGCTTTGGGAGCACTCTGTGGAAGACGATTGTGTAGCCTGGCCTCCTCAAACCTGTTTTCAGCACTGGTTGTTCCCTCTGACACAGTGTTGTGGTTTAGCCCCTGTCAGCAACCAAGCACCACACAGCCGCTCGCTCACCCTCCCCCCTGGTGGGACAAGGGACAGAATCGGAAGGGTGGGTTGAGATAAGAACAGTTTAATAATTGAAATAAAATAATAGTAATAATAACAATAGTCATAGTAATAATAATAGTAATGAAAAGGAGAACAATGAGAGAGAGAGAAACAAAACCTGGGAGAAAAACAAGTGATGCAACTGCTCACCACCCGCTGACCGACGCCCAGCCAGTGCACAAGCAGTGATCGCTGCCCCCCAGCCAACTCCCCCCACTTTATGTACTGGGCATGACGTCATATGGTATGGAATATCCCTTTGATCAGTTTGGATCAACTGTCTTGGCTGTGCCCCCTCCCAGCTTCTTGTGCACCTGGCAGAGCATGGGAAGCTGAAAAAGTCCTTGACTGGTGTAAGCACTACTTAGCAACAACTAAAACATCAATGTGTTATCAGCATTATTCTCATACTAAATCCAAAACACAGCCCTATGTCAGCTACTAGGAAGAAAATTAACTCTATCCCAGCTGAAACCAGGACAGAGGGAAACCAACATTAGGAATGACTGCAGAGCATAATAATCACGGTCCCCAAAGAAAGGGAGGGCCCTTTAGTTACTGCAGGCACAGATCCTAAAGGTGGAGGCCACAGGGAAAACAGGCTCAGGGTTTTGGTATTCCATGGAGCTCTGGAAGTCACTGTTGTCACCTGCAAAAGTCAGCTCAGCAATTTCAGCTCCACAGCTGAGGCCTGTGATTTATTCCAGGTTGGGCTTTGCAGATGTGTGTCCGCTGGGTGCCCGTGAGACAGGCAGCAAGGGGATTAGGTGGAACTGCTTTCTGGCACTTGGTCCCGTCTGATGGTTCTCTTTTGTGTTCTGTAGAGCATCAAAAATACCTGGACAAGCTCCTGAACAACTGTCTGCTGAGCCGCACCATGCAAGAGCTCATTGGCTACTACATCACCATGGAGGAATACTTCATGAGGGAGACCGTCAACAAGGTAGGGCTCAGACTCTGCTTGCAATAAATAGCCTGCGCTCTCTGCCAGCAGCTGAGACTTCTGCATGTGCTCCACAGTCCTCTGCTGAGCATCCCTAGGGAGGGAGATGAGTACATGGCAGGTCTGCAGCTGCTGGGAAGGTCTTTTGTTTCCCTTGACTTTGAAAAGCAAGTAGTTGTTTCTGAACTTCGAGTCCAAACATACCCCTGAGTATCTTCCAGAGCCAGATATTCTAGGTCTATGGGCTACTGAAAACTAAGATGGTGCCAGCCCACACATGGTACAGTTCAGCTCAGGGTGAAATGGGCCCGCTGGCAATTTGGTCTCACAACACTGGTCTGAGAAGGCACCTTTGCTCACTGAGCTCAGGGCACTGAGACAGCTTTCTTTGCAGGCTGTTGCCATGGACAGCTACGAGAAGGGCCAGCTCACCTCCAGCATGGTGGATGACGTGTTTTATATAGTGAAGAAGTGCATTGGGCGTGCTCTGTCCAGCTCCAGCATAGACTGTCTCTGTGCCATGATCAACCATTCCACCACCGAGCTGGAGTCTGACTTCAGGTAATGAAAATACACCTGGTTCATTGTAACTTGCCTCTACCTCATGTTCTGCAAACAGTGTTTGCTGTCAGATGGTCTTCCTTGTGTTCTTCACCTTTGAACCTCTGGTTTGTCATCTCCATGGAAGATGCTTGTAAGGAAGCAGCATCAGGTGTGGTGTAGGAAGCTGGAGCAGGGCATACTTTTCTCACAGTAGTGGTGGTCACCTATAGGACAAACAGAAAAAGGAACCTCATGGCCCAAAATCCCTATGAGACCAAGTTACCACGTAGCATTGAGTGCTACCCTGCTTGTTGGCACATGGTCACCCCTAATTGTTCTCTGGGTTGCCTGTGAGATTGCTTAGTAACTTGAACTTGGGGTGAGCCTGCAGAAATTGTCCTGCTCCTGTTTTTCAGCCCAGTGTGGGAGTGGGGAACGGTGACTGAAGACAGCAGAGAGCTGCAGGCAGGATTTTTGGGAAAGCTCAGAAACTGGGTGGTGTGTTTTTCTTTCAGCCTTGTGTCCTTTAGGTGCTATCAGGAGGTAGTTGCCAGCCCTCATTTGTCCCTGTGAAGTTCCACTTACCTTGTTAAGGTCACAGCTCAGCCAGAGTGCTGTCCCCTGTCACAGAGCACAACTCTGCTGTGGCTTGCAGTATTTGCTCTAAGCCCTGATATGTTCTGCTTGCCCCATAGGGAGGTTCTGTACAACAAGCTGAAGCAGGGCTTTCCAGCCACGACCTTCCAGGACTTCCAGAGAGGGGTGACCAGTGCCGTGAACATCATGCACAGCAGCCTCCAGCAGGGCAAGTTCGATACCAAAGGCATTGAAAGCACCGATGAGGCCAAGCAGTCCTTTCTGGTGGGTTTGGTGGCTGTTCTGGTGTAGAATGAGTTGGAGTGAGGGGAAAGACAATAGGGAGCTCTTGGGAACGGGATTGGTGTGACTATTACATGTTCAGAGAACTGGAAAGCCTGTTCAGGTGTGGTGGGTGGCCTGACTTTGGATGTCTGGTAGATGCTTCTACCTCACCTCATGTTTTTCGGGCTTCCACACCACACCTGTCTGAGTATGATCCTGTGTCTGCCTCTTAGGCTGCTGAGATGATGATTCCCTCCAGGCTGGGGAAGAGTCTGTGCTCTTTCGAGGTGTCCCTCAATCCTGTTCTTCACAGGCTTTGCACAAAGGTGGTGGGAGAGTGTCTCATCCACACCTTCCTCTAGATGAGAAACTTTCTTGGCCTGAGCTCAGGGCTCCTTCATTCTCACTTACAGATTGGAGTTTCCATTAGAGCAGGGTTGTCTGCTCTGCTTGGACTGCAAGATACTCCTGTTGCCTTTTCCTAACAGCAGCACTGCAAGTCTGCGTGCTTGGGCAGGCGAGAACATGGCAGTGAGCATTAGAGACTCCTTGGAGAGCATTTGAAGGGCCGTCGCTCCCATCTCCTGCAGCCTAACACATCCTTCCTCGTGGTGGGATGCTGTATAGACCTTGCATTGTGGAAAAGACCTCACTGGGAGAGCAGCTCTGGATCTGCTCTCTCCTCTCAGCCAGCCTTGCTGTTTGAGCAGACCTGTGGGCAGAGACCCTAAGAGTGCTGGAGAGGGGCTGGCTCACCCTGACTTGTCTTCCTCTCTATAAGTTGCTGTGAACACCTAGTGCTGAAGAGGCTTCTTGGGACAACAAGAAGGCAACAAAGGGAGCAGGAGGGACTTAACTCTTCCAATTTCATTAAATTCTTGGTTACAGGTTTCTGCATTTCTTGAAGAGTTTAAAATGTCAGTTCTCCCACTGGAATTCCTCATTCACCTGTCAGCTTGGCTCATTTCCCTGTCTGCACAAACCCCAGCCTTATACTGACATTTCGTTCAGCTTCAGCAGGTAGAGAACAATCTGTTCAGTGAAGAACAGATACTCATCTGGTAGGAGGGGTGCTGATTCCTCCTGTCTAGATACGAATGCCTTCCTGCCTCCCCTGCTTCTCTGGACACAGCGTATAAGCCACCACCTCCAGCCACTCCTGGTCTATTGCTCTTCATGACACTGTCACAGAAAGTTGGGGCTACATCCTGTCTTCCACCAGTCACCCATAAGTGGGGCTTCGCTGCAACATCATGGACAGAATGATGAGGAAAAGAATTGGAGTGAACTATCTCAAACTTTGTACTAGCTGCAGGTTCAGTATACGTGCTCAGTTACTGTAGTTGAGCTTCATTCAGCTCCATGAATCTGCAATGCTTTGATCAACTTTGTTCAACTTTGTTCCTTAAATATTTCCATTTCAGCCTGTACTGTGAGCAGGGTATGGAGTAAACATATGGACTTGGGGCTGAGGTGCTGGGAAATTCCAATGAATTCTACTTGGGTTTGTTTTGTTGTTTGTTTCCAGGTGACCTTAAACAATGTGGAAGTCTGCAGCGAAAACATCATGACCCTAAAGAAGAATTTGGAGGTGCAGTCTGGATTCTTTACTCTTTTTTCCTTAATCAAATTTGTAATATCCTCCCTTGGGGGGTCAAGTAAACCATCTGGACTTTGCTATGCCCAAATTCCTGAGGTCTTTGCCCTCCAGCCTTAGGAAAGCAATTTTGAGCTGGCAGAGCAATCTCCGGCTGCTACAGCTGGAAATACCAGTTTCTCCAACTTGACCAACCTGGCGCAGGCCGGGAGCCAGTGGTATAAAACGTGCATCGCTGAGATTCACATGTGGTTCTCTGGCGCTAGGATAGATAGCTCCTGGCTTCCTTTCTTGCTGTCCTCTCCCCAGCTGGATCCAGCAGCCTCTGCCTTCATAGGGGCAAGAGTTTGGCACCTGTCCTAGCCTGCAAGTGTGCAGGTGGGCAGCCAGAGCTCACAACATGAAGGGATAGAAACTGTCTGGGTTATTAATTTGCAACTTGCTTGTGGATATCTTCCCTGCAGAGTGACTGCAGCAAACTGCTTAGCCAAGGCTTTGGGGGTGAGCAAGCACAGGCCAAGATTGACAGCTGCCTCTCTGACATGGCTGCTGTCTCCAACAAATTTCGTGACCTGCTGCAGGTGAGTGTCTTGCTGAGTTACTGCTGGCCTCCAACACTGGCTGGATGGTGTGTTCAGGGAGAGCTCAGGCAGGAATCATTGCAGCCCAAGGCCTGGGCCATGTCTGACTCCAGGATTGCTGAGTAGGGGTGCAGGAGGGAGTAAATCAGTCATGGAAAGAGGCATAGAAACAGATCCAGCCCATTTGCACAGCCGCACCAGCTGGCAGCTGCATAAAAAGCACTGGAAGCAGCTGCAGAGCCAGAAGGAATGTTGCTCCATTTGTCTTCACTCAGCAGAGTTGTAGTTGGTTCAGCATTTTCAGAAGAAATACTAATAGCATTTCCCTCTCCATTCTCCCATGTGGCACAGCATGTTGTCAAGTTGTCCAGAGCCTCACTAGGTAACGCTGAAGACGGGCTGTTGGTAGAGAAGTGCTGCTCTTCTCTCAGGTTTCTCCTGCTTTCCCAACTGGAAATACTCCCCGGCATGGAGCAGAAGGCACTCTGGCTAAATCCACTGTCTCGTGTGGCATGCTAGGGCCTGTTGCCCTAAAATTTCACAGTTGTCTCTGGCAGGGAGAGGAGCAGGAACACCTAATACCTCCTGTGGAAAGAAACCAAGCAAAAGAGAATATTTTGAACCAGGTTTGCCATCAGCTTTGTAGTTCACAGTGGGGCCAGACTACTTTTTGTTTGGCTTTGCAGTTCACTGCAGCCAGATACCTTCAGACTGGTATTGCCAGTGAATCCTCTTGAGGCTTGTGGTCAGTATCAAAACCAAAGAGCTCACCAGTAAGGAGCAAAAGTCTCCAGTCTAGCTCTAGTGCAGTATTAAAACTGGCTGCAAAGTAATCAAGAGGCTGAGCAGCAAGCTCCTACGCTGCCTGAGTTGCACGCACATTGAATTTGCCTTGGAAAAGGACAGTTGCCAGCAGGGCCTGCTCAGAAATGCCAGTTTTAGTTAAAAACTTCCATCAAATGCCAGGCAGTATTGGTACCTGAACAGTTTCATGCTGGGTGAGCTTTCTTGACATCTTGCTGAGCCAAATGGGGGTGGTTGCAAGGAGAGGGCTTTCAGAGAGCTCTCTAGTGTCGAAGCGGGGGGAGATGGCATGTGCTGGGGTTATGATTAATTCAGGGAACTAACTGTGGTTACAGCTTTTATCCTCCTTTTAGCTTCTCCTACTGAGCTAAGCTGCACTGGAGTGGGGAGGCATCAGTTGAGCCCAATCACAGTGTCCTCCTGGCTGGTGCTGAGTGGAAAGGCTGGTGTTTGTGTCCTCTCCTGCCCTGGTGGGGTGTGAACTGAATGCCTCTCTCCTGCCAGGAAACCTCTGTAGCTGTGTGGGCAGGGGTGGGGGAAGCATGAGCCCTTCAGACGAGGCTGCAAGTCAGCACAGCAGCAGCTTCTGGGCCAGCAACCTTCGTTGTCTTGTTGTTGTGGTGTCCTCAGAGCCCTCCAGCACCGGAAGAGTGTGGGATCTGGGACTTCAGTTTCCTGTGCAAGTCTGTGGGTCGATTCCCCAGCTTGCAGTGAGGATGGGAGGCAGGCAGCATCAAGACAGCCTGGCTCTAAAGGTTGTGTGCCGTTGGACGTTAGCTGTGCTCAGTCAGTCTCCTCTCTTCTTGCTGCCCTCCCCAGGAAGGTCTCAGCGAGCTGAACAGCACGGCCATCAAACCCCAGGTGAAGCCCTGGATCAACCTATTCCTCTCTGTCTCCCACAACATCGAGGAGGTAAGGCTCAGCATCCTCTGCTTCCAGCCATACTTCTGCAGTCTCCATCCTCTGCTCAGCAGCACAGTTGGAGCAACTGCTGTCTCATTCCCCTCAGTTCTTCGCTGTTTCCTCAGCACAGAGCAACAGTGAAATACCCAGAACTTGCTCTGCACCCCAGCCTGGAAGGGGGCGTTTTGCTAGAGAGGAGCTTGGGAAAATGGAAAGGGTGCAATGCTGCTCCAGGAGGGACGTCCCTTCCTGTCCTCCGGGCCGTTTGCTGCTGCAGTTCATGGCAGGCCACATAAACCACCCTTTTTGTCTTTCATTATCAGGAGGAGTTTAGTGACTATGAAGCTAACGATCCCTGGGTCCAGCAGTTCATTGTCAATCTGGAACAGCAGATGACAGAGTTCAAGGTGAGAGAGAGGGATGTGGCAGCCTGCCAGGCTTTGGCCAGACCTCCACGTGGCATCTCCCAACTCTTCCCCTGCTCAGGGGAATGGCAGACAGAGATGTCCTCCAGTGCCTTGCAGGGCTCTTAAAGGCCCAGTCACCCCCTTCTGCAATTCTCAAAGCCAGCTTGCAAGCCCCACGTACCTGGATTGCTTCTGTAGTACTCTCCACTCGCTGAGTCTGCAAGTGATGGGCCTTTATTTGAAAGCTCTCATAGGCTTGCGTTTTGTGGACCTCTGCTTAGTTGTTCCTGACAAGAATGACACAGGCTTCTGTTTCCAGGCTGGACTGTCTCCAGTGATTTACGATACCCTCACTGGTCTTATGACCAGTCTTATAGCTATCGAACTCGAGAAAGTGCTGCTCAAGTCCACCTTCAGCAGGGTAAGCAAAACACTCTCCTCTACCCTGTAGTCTGGCTCGACTGCAAACCCTCCACCAGGAAACCGTCAGTAAAGGGGTGGTGCAGGGCAGAGGCAAACATTACCCTCAAAGAACATCTGGCACCACTGGTGGCCAGCTCAGGGAGACCTTGCATGAGCACACACAGGGAGAAAGTGTATTTTGTGATGGGGCTGGGAAGCGCTTGCATCAATAAGAGGGCTGGCTTTTAAGGTGCCAGTTTAACTTGCAGTAAATGGTCTAACTGGAACCCTCCTGCTCAGAGACCTCCCCCTGCTCCCCTGTAACTTTTGGTAATTGTTTGTGTTTGGCACAACCCCTGAACCTGCTTGGAGAGTTAACAGAGCTCCCTTGGTCCCCACAGCTTGGCGGTCTGCAGTTTGACAAGGAGCTGAGGTCTCTCATAGCCTATCTCACCACAGTCACCACCTGGACTATCCGTGACAAGTTTGCCCGTCTTTCCCAGATGGCCACCATCCTCAATCTGGAAAGGGTGAGCTGCACTTTGCCTGCTTTTATTGGGGGTTTACGGGAGCCCCAGCTGGACTCCACATAGATTTACTAGGCTCATCCAGATGTCGTCACACCTATAGGGTATGGAGAAGCTGGAAAAGTTGCCCCGTGCCTGATGAGTGTTTGCCTGCAGGGGTTAGTGGCAGGAAATATTGTGACCATAGCTGGAGTTTGAACTCCCCTGTGAGGGCAGTTGGTGCTGAGTTGTCTCCTGCAGCTCTCCTCTTTCTCCAGGTGACAGAGATCCTGGATTACTGGGGCCCGAACTCAGGCCCGCTCACATGGCGCCTTACTCCCGCTGAGGTTCGGCAAGTGCTGGCTCTCCGAATTGACTTCCGCAGCGAGGATATCAAGCGGCTGCGCCTGTAGTTGGTTGGTGCTTGGGTCAGCACCACGCTGGAGGTAACGGCAGGAACGCCGCAGTCCTGCAGCCTCTGGCCCAGGTCCTGCCCTGGGGCTGGCTATTAGATGGTGTGGGGATGGGGTGATGTCTGCCCTTCTGCTGGTGTTCCTCGGAGCAAAGGGGTTTCCTGAGCCTGGGAAGAACAACTGCCATCCTTTTGTGGGAGCAGAAACAAGGTAGCAGAGGAATCTCTCACACTGAGAGCAGTGTGACACTTTCTGAAAACACATGCTAGTCTGAGGGACAAGCCTGCACTAGCTCCCAACTCCATTCTACTGCCCTGTGGGAGGCCACAAGTCAGGAAATTTGGGGGCTGTTGTGGTGTGGTTCAAATAGGGGTCTGCAGAGAGTGCTCTGCCTGTGCTGCTGGCCACAGTTGCATTCCTTCTGTGCAACCAGTTTAAGGGTCAGCTACTGGAGTCCTACAAATCCTGAGCCTTGGCACTCTCCTTGTGGTGATGGGAACTGTTCTGTAGAAGGGAAAAGGAATGATTTCCTTGTGGGGAGGGTGCTTGGAAAAATCCCTAGAAAGCCACTGTAGGAAGTGGGGCTGTGCCCTGTACAGCTACTCTGTAAATAAACCTTGTCTAGCTGAGCAGCAACCTCGGTTGGTGTGTGTGTCCATGAGCCCAGAGGGAGCTGTAGAGATGCAGGACAAGAGCTATGCATGGTTTCTCCTCTTCTACCCTGTGCCACGGCATCAAGAGGGTCGTCCTGCCCTCCTCCCACAACTGGCACTGGCACAGGCACATCATGAGTACAAACGCCCCTGAGATAGTACCTGGTGCCAGCCCGCTCTCCCTTGCTGTCCCCCGTCAGCCAGGGCTGTGGCGGGCGATGTCCAGCCCCTGCACGTGGGTTCTGCCATATCCACCCCGGAAGAGCTTTGTCCCCGCATTCCTGGGCCTTTGCTATCCAGCGGGGAGGGAGGAGCCCTGCTAGGGACAGAGGGGCATAAACACATGCTGGGAACAAGCATTTTTTATTCAAAGAGACTGCAGGGACTAGTAACTCACTGCAGAAATAGTCTCTCAGAATGGGAGAAGGGCTTGATTCCACATCCAGGTGCTTCCTTGGTGCAGGAGCGTTGCATGCCAAATGGGCAGTGTGGGTCCCTGCTGCTGGAAGACCAGGAAGCTTCCTGCTAGAGGCAGCATCACAAATGCTATTCTTTTCCCTTTGGAGAACCACGAAAAGTGGAGTGAGACCCCAAAATCAGCCTGGAGGCCCTAACAAACTGTCCTTCCAGCAAGGCCACCCTCCAGGGACGGTTTTGCCTGCCCAGTCCATCACAGTTTCTCGAGCATCTGTGGCTTTTGAGGCAAATAGCAGCACAAAAAGGCCACATCAAGACCTAAGGCACCTGCTGGAGCCAGCTGAAGGAGGTGCCTCGAAAGCAGCAGGGATTTCCCTGCTTTGGAAGGCAGCTGGCTGCTCCCTCCCCTGCATATCTGCCAGGAACAGGTCAGGGCTGAAGGCCTTCACACAGCCACATCCTCTCTGGGGCGAGCACCGTCCTTCAGATCGCATCCCACAACTTCCATAGAGAAACCGCTCATGTCCACTTCAATGCTGTGGATGCTGAAGTTGCCCAGTCCCTGGTGGGGGGTGGAGAAAGGAGTTACACGTTGGGGCAAGGGACCTGTTCTCACCTCCAAGGTCCTGGGGAGGGCTAAGGGGACAACAAGCAATCTCACTTGTGGTGGGGTGAGATGCTCCCAGTGTTTGTGCCATATACAGCAAGCTTCTGCAAGCTGCCTGCAACAGCGAACTCCCTGGGAGCTCACATCTCACCTCAGTTTTTGCTAAAATTTGCTGCAAAGCCTCTTTCTGCCGAGGGCCTTTGGTTAAGACGTAAAGGAAACCACCACCACCAGCCCCAGCCAAGCACTGCCCGTAGACGTAGGGCCGGAGAGCATCCATCATCCGCCCGACAGCCAGTGGCTCGCACCCAGGGGCCATGGATTTCTTCTGCTGCCAGTAGCGGTCCAGACACTTGCCGATGAGCGGCAGGTTACCTGCAGGAGAGAGGATATCACAAACAATTCGCCTCTATTTCTTGCCCATGGGGCAGAAACCTGCCCCTGCCTCTCCTGCTCAGCCCAAGCTAAATTCTGCTGCCTTGTTCTACCCAGTTCCTCCCAGCTCTGCCTGCCGAGCAAGCAAACCCAGCCCTGTCACATTGCTGTTTATTTTTAATCCTCCACAGGGGGAGAATTTGCTTGCTTTAATGCTCTGGCTTCCCCTCCGCAGCACCCCAGCAGCCAAAGGCCTAATGAATCCACCGCACAGGCTAAGCAGGGCCCCCAGCCCCATCACAGATGGCTCACAGAAAATCAACCAGATTCGGCATGTCTAACCCCCCTTCCTCAAAGTCTTCATTCAAGGCTGAATTTTGAGGCACTGCCTGTAATATGCTGGGCTGGGGGGGAGGATTTGAGGCTTCTGCAGCTGCAGGAGTCTGCAACCCCCCAGCTTTTGGCCCCCAGGACTACGCAGACTCTCCCTGGGGAAGTTTGTCTTTCTTCAGTTATTAAAAGGGCCGGCCTGGCCCAGGGAAGGGGGCTCGCACCTTGCCTCAAGGCCTGGGCACACTCCTCGGCATTGCTCACCAGCGCATCGGCGTTTTGCACGGCAGAAGGCAGCCTGGCATACCAGTTCCTCACCACGTCCTACAAGAGGCCAGAACATCTCAGGGAGGTAGTGCTGTACCCACAGCCTTCGGTGCCAGCTCCCATCAGGGAGGCAAAGCCCTGCACCAGCGAAGGGGACAGGCACCAAAGGCCATGGGGGGAGCAGAGGCCAGAGCCTGCGGCACCCAGTCATTACCTGGAGCAGGTTGCGGGCCAGGCGAGTCTTCCCAGTGTACACCAGCAGCAAGTGATCGCTGAGGGTCTGGGTAAAACCATCGGGCACCAGGATCTTCTCCACCTCCACCCTGAGCGGTAGCTGGGCCTTCGACCTCCCGATTTTGATGCCGGGCGTGAGCCCACCCACCTGGTCCTGCCAACCGCCACCTGCAGGGCAGAGGGTCCTCAGCCACAGCCGGGCCCCCCCACCCCACAGGCTGGCTGCTCCCCCTGACTGCTACCTGTTGTAAGCCTCTGCTCCAGGTGCAGCACGGCATGGATGAGGGACTCGGTGCTGGCAGCCTTCCCGGCCGCCCGGTACAGCGATGCCATCACCGCTCCTGCCAGGATGCTGCTGGTGCCTGCAGGGAGCACAGGCGGGGCCAGGGCAGCGAGGCACCACACATGCCCATGAGAGACAGGGCTGGGCTCCCGGCTGTGCGAGGGGGATGCCCCATCCAGTGCTGGCAGCAGGAGGGAGTCCCCAGCCCTTTCCCTGCAGACTTACCGAGGCCAGACCCGTGGGGAAGCTTGGACCAGGTGTGCACCTCAAACCCACCCCCAAAGCTCTCCATCAGCTGGGCCTGCAAGGGTTTTTGAGAGGGGAACTGCACAACTTGGGTGCAGATGAAAGCAGCTTTAAGCAAGGCTCCTGGAAACAAGAGGAGAAAGCAAAGCTGATGCCTGCTACACTACCTGCTCCCTCACCCTATCATCCCCAAAAAGGGCCACCATGGCGTCAGGACACCAAGGGGATGCCGGGGGTACGGAGCCAGGCCGTACGGCTGGTGATGCCTCACCTGGCGCGTGCGGCTGGCAGTAATCCCGCAAGTGCTCCAGCTCCCGGCACACCAGCTCCACCGCTGCCTCGCTCTGCGGCGTTCCGCCAAGGCTGATGAGGCGCAGCTCTGGCTCGCCGATGCGCCGCACTCGGGCACCAATGGGCCGGCACCCGTCCACCAGCACTGCCACGTCCACCACAGCCCCCCCGTGCTCATACGTGATAGGGGGGGTGTCACTCCAGCCGCCTGCCAAGGCTCATGGTCAGCTCCCCGTGGCTCCCCAACTTCTCCTCCCTCAACATCACGGGGGCAAGACATGGATCCTCTGGCTGGGGGGGATGCACTCACCAGAAAGGTCCAGGCGGGCTGGACATGCCACCTGCACCCAGTGTCCCAAGGGTGGCAGCTCCGCCTGACCCACGGTGACAAACTGGCACGAGGACATCACGGCCTGCCGGACGAGGATCTGCTCGGCCCCCTCATAATGCCGAGCCGCTCTCACCAGCAGAGCTGGCCTGGGAAAAGAGAGATGCTGAGCCTGCTGCTGCAGCTCCCTGAGTGCCAACGCCTGGGACGGGGCAGCGACTGCTCACCAGCACCAGCCTCACCTGCTCATCCACTTCTGCCGCTCAGCAGCCAGCTCCCGGACACCACCGGCAATGTCCCCGCTCTCCAGGCGCCCGAAAGCTGAGGCCCACTCCCTGTTGGCAGCAGGCCCGCTCCGCAAGCCCCCTTCCCCTTGCGCCATGCAGCCCAGGACATCAGCGATGCAGGCGAGTGCCCGGGCTGCGATGCCAGCGTCACCAGCTGTGGAGGCAACTAGAAAACAAAAGGAGGCTGCAAAGCCATAGCCAGGCTGCGGGTCACCCCAAACCATCCCACTTCTGCAATAAGCCAGCTCCAGGGGAGAGGGATTCGCATGGCTTGTGCCCACCCTGGCTTGTCAGATGCGCTGGGGGTGCACCCCATGGGTTCTTGCAATGGGGAGTTATTGGAGGGGCTGGAGAGCACCAAACAGCCCCGATACCCAGAGACGTGGGACGCAGCTTGTGCAAGTTCCAGCTCACCCTCGTCCAGCATGCCCAGCACTGCCTCATGGTAGCCCTCATGGACGGCGCTGCGGGTGAGCGGCAGGAGGCTGCTGTCCTGGTGCCCCAGCAGCACCCGCCGCACCTTGCGCTGGCCCTGCAGGAAGAATAGGGCCCGGCGGGCACCCAGCTCGGCCGCCTTGTCCAGGCAGGGCAGCAGCTCCTGCCAGGACATGCGCCAGGCCGCCCGCCAGCGTGCCAGACGCTCACCGGCCACCGGTGCCGGGGCCAGCAGCCACAGCACGTCCTCCAGCCCCAGCTCTTCACAGGCATGCAGCACTGGGAAGAGCCGGGCACTGAGCAGGCAGCGGCTCCTCCGTGGCATCTCAGTGTCCCAAAGGTCCCCTTCCCTGATGGAGGGAGTGTCCGTCAGCACCGCACTGGGGCTTGAGGACACCTTCCAGGAGGGGAGATGGGACATGGGATGGGTTGGGGTGGCCATGACACCTCCCACTGCAGGCATCCCCAGGGGAGCCGGGTCTCCTGTCCCGTCCTGGCACGTGGCACCTACCGTATGCCCGTCCGATGGAAAAACTCTGCCCAAGGCACATTCAAGTAGGTGGCCTCTTCAGCAGGGCTCTGCAGGGGGATGGAGGCACTGGTTACAGTCCAGCTTCATGGGGAGCCTTGTGCTGCCTCACTGCCCCCGTACCTGCCAGTCATCAAGGCAGCCAGTGAGTGTGAACACGCGGCAGGGCAGGTTGCGCAGCCGGACATAGTGGCCTTGCAGGACGATGTCACGCAGGGGACAGCCCTGCAGGGCCAGCGAGGAGCCCATGGTGAGGCCTGAGAGGAGGCAGCCAGAACCGATTTCCAGGGGACCCTGCAGAAGAGGCAGCAGGGCCCTGAGTGGCACTGCCAGCTCCAGAGCAGCCACCAAACCAGAGCCAGATCCCGACCTCAGAAGGGGACAACCACCCCAGGAGACAAGCTGCGGCCAGCAGGAGCTAGGTGCCACAGGGACACACTTTGCTTTGTCATGGGGTTGCAGGGACACAGACTGCAGAAATTCAGGCCGAGCGGCAGCCTCCAGGGCTCACAGCCATAACAGAGCCCCCAAGGAGAGGGTCTGCCCTGGTCCCCAGGGAGGGACAGCCCAGCTGTGACAGCCTCTTCCCCTTTCCTAGGGAGGGTGACAGCCACTAGGGTCCCCAGCACCAGCCAAAAGGCAGCCAGGAAGAGGAAGGACACCCCAAATTTCACAGCCATGGGTCCCCCATCCAAGCCAGGGCCACCTCACCCTGCTGCCCATTCAGTGCACTGAGAACTCAGGGTCACCCCCAGCCACGTACCTGGAGGTGACAGTGCTGGATGACACTGCCAGTCGCCAGCCGCACGGCTCCTTCCAGCAGGCAGTTGGTGACCGAAGAGCCATCCTCCAGGAGACAGGGCTGCTGCCAGAGGCACAGAGGCACATGGGACCAGGGGTCCAGCCACAAGCCTGGAACAACCCCCAAAAAACGTGCATGAGCAAGGCTGGGGATGGAAGGACATACGTCCACGTGGGAATGGGCTGTTTTGCAGAAGCGGAGGTGGCTAGCAGAGCCAGGCAGGCACGTCAGGCTGCGGATGTGGTCGCTTGCAGAGGTGGTCATGTAGTCATAGGACGCGTTGGGGATGCAGGCTGCAGGGAGGCAGGAGAGCTGTCAGCACGATGGCAAACGTGGGTATGCCTGACACCCGCGTGAGCCAAGGGCAGACAGGCTGAACATCCCCAGTCGAAGGGATGGGGAGAGAAGACCTGGGGTCCCGCAGCTGTGGGGAGAAACAGGCGGGTGCCAGGCCCCGACCACCCCATCTCTCTCCACGAAGGGGAAGAGGGCTCAGCGATGGGTCACATCGCGTGCACCCACTGCAGCATCACTCACCCATGCTAAGAGGGAAGGCGTGGAGAGCTGTCCACAGTACGGAGCGGGCACTCCTCACGCTGGTGTCACTGCCACCCTTCACGAAATCCTCCTTCATCATCCCCCCTGCCATGCACAGCACGATGTCGAAGAAGAGGGAGAGCTAGGGAGAGAAGGGACCTGTTGGGTGCAGCTGGGCCAGTCAGTGCAGCCACCCTGACCCCCACCCTGCTGCTGGGTACTCCCCTCCTGCCCCCTCTCCTGCACAAATCTTGGGCAGCGCAGGGGCAAACAGGCCTTACAGAGATGCCCAGCAGCAGCACCTGTGGGGCGAGGGGTCCTGTCCCCCATGGAGGGGCTGTCACCTGGATGGGTGGTGCCCCCGAGTCCAGACCCATGTAGGTGCAGGCATCCAGAGGAGGGATGACGTGGGTGGCCAGAAGCTGCTCAGCAGCATCCGAGGAGAAGAAAACCACCCCGCAGACCTGCCAGGGGACAGCAGGGAGGAGGCCATGGCCATGGTGACATGAGGGACGAGGCTGGCAGGGCCACCTATGCCGAGGTTGTGCCGTACCAAAGGGACAGTGCCGTCGGGCCCTGCACACTGCTGGATCTGGGCCTCTGTGCCTTTGTAGATGATGTCGTGCACCAGCCCCTGGGAGCAAGACCACCCTGATGAGCTCTTCAGGGTGCCCCAAGCCAAGCAGCCATGGCAGTGCTAGGACCTCACCGCCCAAGGGACCGAAGGGGTGGGCACCCCTGTGCCTCCAAGGGATGCCCCTTGAAGGGGAGCTGCTCCTGACCTGCTCATCAGCGAGGTAGACCCCGTGGTTCCTGGCATATGCCTGGCTCCCAGGCACCGCAATCACTCTGACGCCCTGGAAGCCATCCCAGTCAATCCCTGGGAAGAGGGACAGAGACCAGTGCCTGCTGGGGCAGTGAACATACCCGCACTGGGCACAACTGCCTGAAAACTGGGCCTACAGCAGAGTCAGTGACAGCAGTGCCAGCCTCGGCCACCTTGCTGCTTGATGCTCCCAACTGCACAAGGGTCAGCAACACCTGAGCATCCACACCCTCATGGAGGCACGGCACACGCTGAACCAGCTGTGCCACTGCAAGCTCTGACCCCTGTCCCCAGCCAAAGCGGGTGCTGGAGGCAAGGCTGGCACCCACTCACCTGGTGCCAAGGGCACGGTGAGGAGCATGTCAGTGCTGCAGACCCACACGCCAGGCGGAGAGCCCACACAGAGCTGCCAAGAAAAGGGCCACGTGCCCAGGGATGGCACGGAAGGGGCCAGGCCCTCATGGCGCACCCAGCACCCTTCCTGCCCTGCTGGGTGCCTGCTGAAGGCACCCCAAATGCTTCAGAGGGAACCGAACCCACCCCCAGGCCAGGGTGCCCAGCATCGCACTGCAGGAGCCCAGGGCCCCATCCCACAGTCCACAACAGACCTGGTGCGTCATGGTCCCCAGCAGGCTGTCCAGGTTGCAGACCAGAGCTTCGGCCGGGGCGCCGGGCTCCTCCACAGGCAGGCAGGTGAAGGCCCGGCCACAGTCGTCAAAGGAGAAGTCACGGCCCTGGTGGGACAGGGAACACGGGGGCGTCACAGGGGGTGCGAGGCGGCTCTGTCTCCTAGCCAGGTGACAGAGGGATCCCAAGCTGGACTGCAGGCCATCTCTCACCGTGTGCAGAATAAGGATCCGGGCTTCCCTCAGGACGTCGGAGGTCACCACCTGGCACGGCAGAGCAGGGGGCACTCAGCGGGGACGGGACAGCCGCCCCCCTCCCGCTTCCAGCCTCCCCGGGCCCACCAGAGGCTGCCACCCCCGCTGCCCCCTCCCCAGCCGGGGATGGCCCCTCACCGTGCAGCCCGCCCGGGCGCTGAGGTGCTCGGCCGCCACCAGCAAGGCGTTGAGGGTGGCCCCGCCGCTGCCCAGGCGGGCCCAGGGGTCCTCCACGGCCAGGAGGAGCGGGGGGGGGCGCGGGCCCAGGCCGCCCCTCAGCCGGCGGGCCTCCAGCTCTGCCAAGCGAGAGGCCGGCGGCGCTGAGGGCTGGCACCCCCCGCCCTGCCGGGGGGGAGGGCGAGCGCCAGCCCCGCCGCTTGCCTCGCTGGAAGGCGGAGACGCAGCCGCCGCGCTGGCAGGTGAGGACGAGGACGCTCCACTCCGCCGCCATCGCCCCGCCGGACCGTCCAGGCGACGCTCCCGCCAGTCCGCGGTATGGCGGCCGCGCTGCCTGCCGGGAGGTGTAGTCCAGCCCCGGCCAGCGTCCCCGCACCCGTTGCGGGAGGCTCGTGGGTGAGGGACTACATCTCCCAGCGTGCACTGCGCGGCCGGGCGGACCCGGGCCGCTTAAAAGCACAGTGCCGCCCCCCCCCCCCCCCCCCCCCCCCGACCCGGCGCTGTGCCCCGCGGGGGGCTTACGAAGGGGGAATGGGGCTCCGACGCTTTTCTGCTGCAGAACGGGTCCCGGCGGCGGCGCGCACCCCCAGGTGCCCCGGGTCATCCCTGCCACGGGCGCGCCCGGACTCAGCCCGGCTCCTCGCAGGCGCCTCCGCAGCGGGGTGGGAGAGCCCGGGAGCGGGCAGCGGGTGCTGGCGGCGGTGCCCGGTGAGTGCCGGGGTGGGTGCTGGGGTGGGCGGCTGGTGGGTGCCCGGTAGGTGCCGGAGTGCGCGTCGGGGTAGCCACCGGGGGGTGCCGATGCGCCGGTGTGAGTGCTACGATGGGTACCGGGGACGCCGATGCACCGGGATGGGCGCTGGCGTGAGGCAGCGAGTGGGTGCCGGGTGGGTGCCGGGGGATGCCGCTGTACCGGGGGGCGGCGCACCGGGGTGGGTACCGGGGAGGATGCCGGGTATGCCGCTGTGCCGGGCTGGGTGGCGGGGTGGGTACCGGGGTTGCCGATGTGCCGGGCTGGGTACCGGGGTAGATACCGGAGCTGCCGCCGCGCCGGGTGGGCGCGGCGCGGCCCCGCTCGCCTCCTACAAGTCCCACAAGCCCCGCCGGGCGGCGGGCGGCCGAGGACTACATCTCCCAGGCTGCTGGGCCCGGCCCCCCGCCCCGCACGGCGCGGCACGGCCCGGCCCGGCCCCGCACGGCGCGGAGGGCGCGGCGCGGGGGGCGGCGGCGGCGGCGGCGGCGGCGGCGGGGCCCGGGTGCGCCCGGCGGCGGGGCCATGCCGGAGCCGAGCCAGGTACCGCGGCGGGGAGCGGGCCCGGGGGCGCTGGGGGTACGGCCCGGCTCGGGGGGCCGGTCCAGGGAGGGCGCATCGCGGGCTGCGGCCGGGGGAGGCTGACCGGGAGCTGCCCCGGTGCTGGGTGCCAGTCCCGGTGCTGGGTGCTGGCCTCGGGGAGCATGCACCCAGGCTGCATTGGGTTCAGCCCCGAGGTGCCGGTCCCGGGAGGATGCGGTGGCCCCGGTCCTGGGGTGCCGGTCCCGGGAGGATGCGGTGGCCCCGGCTGCTGGCCCGGGCCCCGCGGTGCTGGCCCCAGGGAGGACGCACCAGCCGCAGCCCTAGGGCGCAGACCCAGAGTGCTGCCCGGGGAGGATGCGCCAGCCCCTGGCAAGGGTGCTGGGGCTGGGGCTGCTCCCCGCAGCCCGGGGGAGCTGCCCCTCTCCGGCCATGTGCCCCGGGGTGGTGCCGCAGGGCCCAGCCCCCGGGGGAATGCTGGGGGCAGAGCTGGGGTGGCTGCAGAGGGGACTGGGGCAGGAGGGCTGGCTGCGGGTGCCCAGGGGTGTGGGTGCCAGCGGGAACCCCCAGTCCCCACTGGTGCCAGTGTGCGTGTACAGTCCCTCAGCAGCGGTGTGACACATGGCCATGTGACACACGGCATCCCTCGCCTGGGTAGTGGCAGCCAGGATTTCACAAACACAGCACGAGCATCCCTGGGGACAGGGTAGGAAACTGTGCCACCGAGCAGGTAAATGTCCGTTGCCTGCCTCTGTGTGCGGAGTGCCAGCACCGGCATTGGTGTGGGATCCGATCGGCGTCCAGCCCGCTGGGGTGTGTGTGTATCCCAGCGCTGAGGTGTGTTTCCCCAGCCAAGGCACGGCTGCCAGAGCGGGGTTGGTGCCAGAGCCTGGCTTTTAGGGCCTGGTGATGCACAGGGTCCCCACACATGCTAGGGGCTTGGGTGCTGCTGGCACAGGGGGAAGGCGAGGTTTTGCTCAGGCTCCAGCTGCAGAGCCGGAGCACTTACTGCAAAGGTCCCAAATATCTCCCTGGAGAGAGGGCTCCCCATCCCAGTTGGAGGATTTTTGGCAGGGAGGATGGTGCTCAGGCAGCGGGCGGGCTCCGGCCAGAGGAAGGGCCATGTCCCCTCCTGATGTGAGTGAGCAAAAAACATGGCTGGGTGAAAACAAATAACATCAACCCCACAAAACTTGCTGAGCTTCCCTCCGGGAAGACGGGTGGGCTTCGAGCTCGTGGAGGCAGTTTTGCCCCCTGCGATCTGGGGATCCCCCACCGGGCCCGGGGCCAGAGGCTCCACCATATCCAGCACTGTCCTGAGTGGCGGCGCCGGCCATATCCTGGCTAGGACAGCAAGTGGGGACGGGAAGTTGCTCAGTGCTTTGGGCTTGGTTTTCCTTTTTCTTCCCCTTTTATCAGAGCCAGATGTCACGTCTGCAGTGGTGAAGCTGGGGGAGGGGGGGGCAAGGCAGCCCCCCGCTGTGCGCGTGCCCGTCTGTCTGTCTGTCTGTCCCCATCTGGCAGCAAGCAGCAGCCCCGCTGCCAGTTGTGTGCGGCAGCTGCCTGTCAAAAGCGTTTCCCTCTCCTCTGAGAAGCTCATGGCGGTTCTCTGGAACGGCAAGATGTGCTCCGCTCGCCCGCCCACGCCTCGCCGGCACCGGAGGCAGGCAGTCAGGGAAGGAGGGAGGCAGGCAGGCAGGGAGAGCAGGCAGGGAGAGCCCTGGCAGCCGCATGCCAGGGGAACTGACTTGAGCTTGAATTTTCATGCCCAAACAAGCTCCAAACTGCTGCTTTTCGGCAAAAGGCTCCAGTGGCACCAAGGGCACGATGGTTTCCCCACCGGCTCTTGGCATACTGGATGCTGCCCAGCGTGGCCTGTGCTAGGGACCTGGCAGCTTAATGGCTTTCATCTCCTCCCGTTGCATTTAATTCTTGCAAGAGTGCAAACTGCTAATTGCTCTCCAGCAGCTTGGCTGGCTTTGGTGCTCCTCAATGAGCTGTGATTTATCAGAGCCCTCCAGTCCCGAGGGGCTTGGGATGTAGCAGGAGAGGCTGGGAACCTCTTCTCCCTGCCCTGCCGGGCACGGAGCCATCAGGCTCCAGGGGATCTATTGGCTCCGCATCACTCTTTGCATCTCCCGAAAGCTTTTTCAGAGACTGCAAGAGATTTGGACCCTGGCTCTGCTGTGAAGTTCCCAAAAATACCCCCAAAATGCACATGGGTGAATATATGGGTGAATATATATAATGAATTTTTATATATGTATGCATGTATGATATATGGATCTTTATTTTGTTTTTACTGGATGAACTGTTCTGTGCTGAGGCTCTGAAATAACCCCCGCAACAGTCACTCTCAGGAAACCAGAGCAAGCTGCCGTCACTTTGCTCCAGGTGCCACCATGTCCCCAGCAAGGGACTTTTGATCTGCAGCGGTAATTGGGCTAATTAGGAAAATGCAAATGCTCCCCCTTCTCCCTGAGTGTCTGAGCAGAGCCCCAGCTAGCAGAGAGAAGTTGGGTTCCCTTGCCAGTGGAGCTGCTCTAATTTTATATTTAATGGGAGTCCCTGGCAGTAACTGGGCTGTGCTAGGATCGATGGCCTTTGGCTGGGGGAGCTTTTTGTAATGTCCCTGTGATGCAATCTTGTAGGTACAATTTTCCTAAGGGGTTCAATGGCCTCTCAGCACTGCCCGCAAGCAGAGCAAACCCTGGGTGCTTTTACAGGGCTGCCCCGGAGCGTGCACTGAATTTGCAGTTCTCTGCTCAGGCTGTGTCCTGGGGGAGTGAGGGGGGTTTTGGGTCGCAGCAACCATCAAACAGCCCTTGAAAGCCTTTGGGTTTCCACTGCCTCCCACCCTCGGCGCTGCCGAGCCCCAGGGAGGGGGACAGTGAGGCACAGGGGGGCCCCACGCCCCTGCTCGCCTTCCCTGGGCAAAAGGCCATGGCCGGCAGCAGCGCCTCCCCGGCGCGGCATCCGCCAGTCCTATGCTCCTGCACATATTTTCCTGGTGAGGCATCGCGTGTGAACCTAACGGGCGCGCTGGTAAAATGAGCCACGGTGGTGGAGGGGGAGCGGTTCCCTGCCGGCGGCTGCAGTAGCCGGCAGGGAGGCTCGGGGTGCTGCCGGCATCTCGCTGGGTGCCGGTGGCAGAGGGTGAGCGGGGGGCCCTGCCCTTGCTGGGGAGCCTGCACGCCTGCGGCGTGGCCACGTCCTTGCAGGCGGCTGAGGACGGGGGGAGACCGATTCGCGGGTGCTCGTGGGGCGCAGCTGCTGTGGCAGGCAGGGAGGGGGGCACAGACTGGGCAGACCCCGCTGACCCCAGCCCGTGGCCATGGGAGCACGAGGTGGAAACATGGTTGGCCAGCTGCCCACAGGGCCCAGGGGCTTTGCACGGGGAGCTGGGGGGAGAGGAGGAGGCAGCAGAAGGTGGTGAGCCCTGAGCTCTGCCTCCTCTGCTCCACCGGGGGGCTGGCCAGCACCCCGCCCGCTAGCCGGCCCGGAGCCCAGCCGATCGGTGGGAGCCAGCTCTGTGGTGCCTGATCCGGTGGTACTTGACCCCATGGCTTGGTGGTACCTGACCTGGTGGTACCCAACCCAATGGCTTGGTGGTACCCGACCCATTGGTACCTGACCTGGTAGCATGCGACCCAGTGGTTTGGTGGGACTTTACCTGGTGGTTTGTGACCTGGTGGCTCAGTGGTACCTGACCCGGTGGTACTCAACCCAGTGGCTTGGTGGTACCCAACCCAGTGGTACCCAAGCTGGTGGCTCAGTGGTACCTGAGCTGGTGGCTTGATGGTACCTGGCCCGGTGGTACCCAGCAGCTGGGGCAGTTGGAACAAACTGGGGGGCTCTGGGGCGGGTGCCTGGCGGTCCAGGGCAGCATGGCTGGATCTGCCCCTCTGCTCTGACCGGCTCTGCAGGAATTCAGGGCCGGGGGGGCAGAGTGTCCCCTCTGTGTCAGGCTGGGTGGCAAGTCCCCCTCCCCTCCTCGCCTGTCCTGCCTCAGGGAGGAGGCTGCTGCTCCCGGCACAGGGAGCCACAGCAAGCGTGGCTTTGGACTTATCAACCCCTCTGGAGCGAAGGCGCAGGGGCTGAGGGTCCCCTTTTCCCCGCGGCAGCCTGGAGAGAGCTGGGGGGCTGCAAGGGGCTGGTAGAGGTGGGGGAAGCGGCACTGGCAGATGGCTGAGCAGCATCCCTTCGTGGGGACGGGGGCATCAGCTGTGTGGGCTGGTGCACGTGGCTCGCCTGGCCCAATGACTCCATGCATGTGAGCTGTGGGGGTGGTCAGCTACCTCAGCTGCTTCTGCTGGTGTGTGTTTTGGGGGTGGGGGGGAGGATGGCCAGATGGGCTCTGTAGCCAAAGCACCCACACCCAGCATTGCCCCATCGGGCAGCACAGGGTGTTTGGGCTGGAGTGAGTGCCCACGGGGTCCCTACGTGCTGCAGTTGAGCCGAGAGGCTTGGGGTGCTGCTGGACCAGTCCCTGCAAGCCCCATCCGCCGGCAAGTGTGGGAGCATCCCTTTCTGATCTTTCCTAGTGCTGGGACCTCCCTGGTGCCCCCAAATCCCATAGGAAACGGCCTCGGCAGCGGCTGGCTTCATTCCAGCTCCGCACTAGGGATTTGTCCTCCCATGCTCTTTCCTGGCCCTGTCACAGCACTGAAGGATGAGCCCAAAATAACCCCTCTGGATGCTGGGCATGAGGAAATGCTGAAATTGCTGCCGTTGCCAGCGAGGGGTGCGAGGAGGGTTTAAGGCATGGGAAACCCAATTAACTTGGCTCCATTAGCTGATTGAGCTGGCTGATAAGAGTATGATTAATTAAAAGGATGAAGAATAAGTTACTGGGTCCTCGCTGCCATTGGGTGCAGTGATGGCTTAACCAATGAAACTGGCTTCTCCTGTTAATACCTGGTGCCCAGCTACTGCCAGCCATCAATCCTTCATGGCATTGCTTATTGGCGGGGAGAAACATCCTTATACCAACACCAGGTTCACTCACTGCTCCCTGTCCCTCTCCCTCTCTTCCAGGGAGGTAAAAAAAAGAAAAATCAGTGGGAAAATATGATTGCAGGAAAGGGCCTTTTTAATTAAGTATGCTTTTCTTGCCGGGTCTCAGTTTGGCTTTGGAAGCCAAGTAATGCAGAAGGATGGGAGTATTGTCCCCCCCCCGGCAGATTCCCACTCACCATTCCCTGTGGAGTAGCGAGATAATGCAAGCTGACGGCCCCAGCAGAGGCGAGCGGGCACGCTCTTCGGCACGCTCCCTGGCTAAAGCGGGGCCTGGGGGGGCTGCAACCTCAGGCAGCCACTCGGACCACAGAAAAAAGCAAATTTGAGCAGTTTTATGAATTTTTGTAGTAATCCCACTTGCTGAACTGTGGCCTGAAACTGCTGGGTAAGTCAAATGACCACATGGCTTTTCTTTCTGCCTGGGGCTGAAGGAGGTGGGAGAAGACTCAGCTCACATCCATTCCATTCCCTGTTGAAAAATAAACCCCTAAATCTTTTTTTTTTTTCTGCCTCAAGTAGGATGACATCCCATCTCCTGGTGATGGTTCCTTCCCATGCCCACCCTGTCATTTACCGGCAAGGAAATTAGGGCCAACAACCTCAGTATATCTTAGAAATGAGCAAACAAAGCTGACAAGACCTAAAAAAGCTGGGCAGGGATGTGCCCAGCAGCATTGCAGCTGATGGGGAAGGGGGAGGCATCCTCCAGACCCTAGGGCTGTCACATCACTCCAGTGTTCATCCTGAAATTAAAGATTATACATCCTGAAATTAAAGATTATATGATCAGAGAAATCATCTAACTGTAAAAACAGTGGAGCAATTGCCCAGAGCCTTTTAATAACCTCCCTTCGTTATCCTTTCAATCAAAGAGAAACTTGTGTTTGATGAGCACGTGGTCTTCAGGAGGCTATTAAGGAGACTAGGGGATGAATTTGGGAACCAGAGGGTATTTAATAGTATTGCTGAGTAGCTGGGCTTGCTCACTGTGGAAGAAATCCTGAAATCCCCTGTTATTTTAAGAAGGAAACATCAAAACCTGATGCAAAGAGCCCCCACAATGCCCACAGCTGGCAGGTTTTATTTGGTGGAGGCAGGTTGGGTTTGATTTTGGGAGCTGGTAGGGAGGGGATGGTTAATGCTGGGATATTATGGATGCTGGGGTCTATAAGGACCAGTGCAGATGGTAATAGCTGCCAGCCCCTGCTAGGAAAGTGATGACTCAGATAAGCTGCTGGTATTTAAGGATGCTTTAATGTGCGTGAGCTGGGCTGGAGGATGGTTTTTTCCCTGCCTGCGGTCGGGGGCAGCTCTGGGAGGCCCCGGGATGGGGCCGTACAAAGCGCGTTCCAGATGCCAGCGGGGCCAGCATACGGCAGGCAGGATCTGGGCTGGCTGGGGAGCCGGAAAGGGATTTTCCCCCTTTCACCGGGAACAAAAATACCACAAACACGTGATAGCCGATTTCCTTTAGCCTTTAAAAAGCCCTGTGGGATGGAGAGCGGCGGGAGCCGGGGAAGGGGGATCAGCCCATCCTGCCTGGCGTCCCTGCCACGTCACAGCTAAAAAGAGCCCCAAATCACCTTTTTGGATCTGAAACATCCCAGTGTTGTGTATCTGGGGGTGGGGGGGGTGTCTTATAGCTTTTTACTGGCTTTATCCCAAACTCCCCTAGGTGCAAACCCTCCCTTTAACAACCACCCCTGCTTTTTCCACTGGCAGCAACCCAAGAAACTCGTTGCAGTCGCTCACCGGCCGTGCATGTGCTGTGTAGGCGTATTAATCCCCCCCCCCCCCCCCCCCCCCCCCCCCCGAGCCGGGGGAAAGACTTGGACAACAATCACGCCTGGGATGTGCAACCGTTTTCTGGCTCTTTCCTTTAAAAGCTGTCGCTGCTTGGACAAATGTTTGACAGTGGGTTAGTGATTTGGGGCAGGAGCCGTCCATGCCTGGCGGTGTGATAGGCTGGAGGCAGGGGGGATTTTTTTGATCCATGCTTAGGTCTCCTCCATCCCGCCAAGGAGCTTTCTGGGGGACTCGGCAGCCTCCATCCCCAGTAAGCAAGCCGGCATCTTCCAGAGAATGTGGGGTGTTTTTGTAGGAAAGAGACATCCTGGTGCCTGCCAGCTCCTAATTAGCGCTGCTGGCCTCGGCGCTGGCCTAATTGTGGCCAGGGCTGAGCTGCAGAGGCGATGCTGCTGCATGGTTTGGCCTTTTGGGGGGGGGGGGGGCTGTCCTGCCCCAGCATCTCCCTCCCCAAAAAGCCCCAGGGGGTGTTACGTCTCCATCCCCCCATGGGATCCATGATGGATCCTGCCCCCACTCAGTGGCTGTGTTAAAAGGGGATTTTCAGTGCTTTTTTTTTTTTTTTTTTTTTGGCTGAGGAGTGGGGTCTGGCTTTGCCCCTGGCTTGGGGGGCTCAGCCACTCCTCCTGTCCATCCCCAGGCGCAGGCACCAGCATCTCTGCCCCGGCTATTTTTACCCACCAGGATCACGGGCGAGCAGGTGACCTTCCCTGAGGAACACTGCCACGTGGGCGGGGGGGTGTTGGGGGGTACAGCCACTGGTGCTGGTACCCGGGGTGTCTGTCGGGCTGCGAAACGGCTGTTTCCCTGCTGTCTTGGCAGTGGTGGCAGCCAGTGAAGAGGGTTTTGGAGGGGCTGCTTGTGGCTTGATAGAGAAGGAGGATTGAGACTACAGAAAGGAGCCGCTTGTTCAGCTCCGGAGGCGAGTTCATGGCTGAGCCTTTGTCTGGCAGCGACAGGGAGGGCACAGCCTGGGAGCTCCCCGGGCGCCGCCAGTGAGGAGCCAGCACAGACGGGTGATGCCGGCATCTCTGCTGTCTTCGCACCCTGTGCCTGCTTTTCCCCTTTGGGGATGGCTCGTCCCCTGCAGCCCCACAGCAGGGATGGGCTGGGTGGCGTTTTGCAAAGCTCAGTGGGGAATAAACAAACTCTTCAGCCCCACCCCCCCCCCCCCCCCCAGCACCCTCCTCCTGCTCTGTGCAGCACCCCCAGCTCTGCTGTGTGCATCGCTGTCCCTTAACCTGCCAACCCCTCCTTCCCGCTCCAGGCCGGTGTCAACATGGCCATGTTCCTGAGCCAGCGGTGGAGGGCAGCGTGCCAGCAGATCAGCTAAAGCCCTGGGACGATGAGCACCATTACAGCCAAGAGCCAACCAGGGCCGGGACCTGGAGGAGCTGCTGAGGCGCGGTGCTGTGGCTGAGGCCGGTGTGCCGAGCTGTGCCGGACCCCTGCGCCACTGCGGTTGGCAGCGGATGCTCTCTGCCCGGCTCGTGGAGCTGCCAGGGGCCCTCGCCACGGCCAGACCACGCGGATGGAAAGCTGCAGCCCGGCAGGTAGGAGCCCAGCGTGGTGGCTCATGGGGGGGACTCTGCACCCCCTGCCCCCCCCCCCACACACACACACCGTGGCAATGAGTTAAAGCTCTCGGTCCCACAGGGAGCCTCACTGGCCGGCTGACGCCATCCCACGCCCTATGCCCGAGCTCTATGCCGGAGCGGGCGCCCTCCCCAGCTCAGCCGCCCGCCGATCATGAAGTGCTCGTTGCGCTTCTGCTTCCTCTCGACTGCCTTCCTGCTCGTCTTCATCATGTCCCTCCTCTTCACCTACTCCCACCACGGCATCGCCTACCTGGAGCCTGGCGGGCTGGGCGACATTCACCGGGTGAAGCTGGTACCCGGCTACGCTGGCATGCAGCGGCTCAGCAAGGGGGGGCTGTACCCCCGGGGCTGCACCTGCCGCCGCTGCCCAGCCGAGGAGGCCAGGGCTGCCGCCTGGTTTGACGGGCGCTACGATGGCACCGTCTCCCCGGTGTGGACCAAGGAGAACATGGACCTGCCGCCCGATGTCCAGAGGTGGTGGATGGTGAGTGAGGGGACAGGTCCCCCCGCTGTGGGTCCCCCAGCAGCATGCTCTGGCACAGAGGGGCACAGCTTTCTCCTCCACCGGTGAGGAGGGGGCTGCTGGCTGATGCTCCCCATCCTCCTCCTCCCCTCCCGCAGATGCTTCAGCCACAGTTCAAGTCCCACAACACCCACGAGGTCCTGAGCAAGCTCTTCCAGATTGTGCCGGGTGAAGATCCCTACCGCTCCCACGACCCGCACCACTGCCGCCGCTGCGCCGTGGTTGGCAACTCGGGCAACCTGCGCGGCTCCGGTTACGGGCCAGAGATCGACAGGCATGACTTCATCATGCGGTGAGGGCAGGGGACCACTGCCAGGGCACTGCCTGCCCACTCAGCCCCATGGGCAGCGCAGAGGCATGGGGAGGTGCAGACCTCCCCCCTGTGCATCGCAGCAGCATCTCTGGGTCTGCTGTGGGTTGGGAGATGCCAGGGGGTTTATCCGTGTGCTGCACACCATGGCCACAGCCTGGCTCCAGTTGCTTGGCCAAAGGGCCCATCACGGGTCCCACCAGGTGCTGGGGATGGGTGCGAGAGGGTCCAGCCCTGCCGCCTCCCCTGGACTGGCACCCTGAGCACCAGCAGGCTGGGAAACTGCTCCTCAGTGCCGTTCAACAGCTGATGGGGGATGCCCGTACCGTTTGCAGGGGACAGGGTGGCTGGGAGGGGGTGCTACCATCCTCAATCTCTCCCCAGGATGAACCAGGCCCCCACGGTGGGTTTCGAGGACGATGTGGGTGGTCGGACCACGCACCACTTCATGTACCCTGAGAGTGCCAAGAACCTGCCCGCCAACGTCAGCTTTGTGCTGGTGCCCTTCAAAACCCTGGACCTGCTCTGGATTGCCAGTGCCCTCTCCACCGGCCAGATCAGGTTGTAAGTACCCAGTGGGTGCCGGCGGCACTGGGCTGGCTGCTCTCCTACCGCAGGGACAGCTCCCCCGGGAGTGGTGAGGATTCATCCATTCCTCCCTCCCAGACCATCCCCCAGCACTGGTCCCTTGGCAGCTCAGGCTGGGGTTGGGGGTGCGGGACCCCCGGGAGCTCACCTGCCTCTCAACTGCTTTTTTCCCCAGCACGTACGCACCTGTGAAGCCTTTTCTGCGGGTGGACAAAGAAAAGGTAAGGGGTGCTTGTCCCAACCGCTGCAATGAGCACCTGTTTGGCCATGGCCCCTGTCACCCCCTCTTCCCCAGGGGTCTCCGCACGTCTTGGCACTCCTTCCCAGGGTGCCGATGCCAATGGGAGCGTGGTTGGGGCTCCAGCACTAACCCCAGCCTGTCCTCCCAGGTGCAGATCTACAACCCTGCCTTCTTCAAGTACATCCACGACCGCTGGACAGAGCACCACGGGCGCTACCCCCTCCACCGGCATGCTGGTGCTCTTCTTCGCCCTCCATGTCTGCGACGAGGTGGGTGATGGCTCCTTGGAGTCCTCCTCTGGGCTGTGGGGTCCCAGATGGGCTGCGGGGTCCCAGCTGGCATGGGATGGGTTTGTTGGGATCCTGAACCTTGCAGAGTTAAGGAGGGAGGTGGCTTCTTTGGGTCCAACTGCAGCAGTTTCACTTGCTCCCGTTGCCTGACAATGGGATGGGCACCCTTGAAAGGTGGGAACGCTGTGCAGGGGGATGTATGCCTTCGGCATGGGGCCAGACCCCGCTGGCAGTGCAGTGGGTGCTCAGCCGAGGGGGTCCCCAACCCAGTGGGGTGTTAGGGCTGGCTCATCCCCCTCTTCCCCACTGCAGGTGAACGTCTTCGGCTTTGGCGCTGACAGCCGGGGCAACTGGCACCACTACTGGGAGAACAACCGCTACGCTGGAGAGTTCAGGAAGACGGGGGTGCACGATGCTGACTTTGAGGCGCACATCATTGACATGCTGGCCAAAACCAGCAAAATCGAGGTTTACCGGGGGAACTGAGGGCTGCACCTCCTCCGGCTCCCCTGCGCCGGCTGGGTCCCGGCTGCCCGTGGGGGCAGAGGGCGAGGGTCTCCCCGGCAGCCTCAGGCGATGAGCGCCGGGTGGGCAGTGCAGCCCTGTGCCACCAATGGAGCTGCCCCCGGCGATATTTGGTGCCTCCAGCAGCCAATCAGGTTCAGACCTAAAGGAGACTTTTTGCTTTTTTTTAATTATTATTATTATTATTATTATTAAGAAACCCAGCTGAGAAAGGATTTGTAAACACAATCGGTGACTGAGCGGGTGGCGGGGGCATCCGCCTCCCATCTCTTTACAGTCAAACCAAATGCTGCTCTTTTTAAAACGACAAACAAACAAACAAAAAAACAAAACCAAACCCTGAAGCCGAGTGACTTTGGGGAGCACCTAAGCATCATGTCTGGCCTGAGGAAGATGTGGCGGACGAGCAGCCTCGCCGGTGGAACCAGCTGCTTCTTTCTTCCTTTATTTTGATTTTTTTTTTTTAACCCACCTGGGGCAGCTGTCACTTCCCTGGGGAAGGCTCCAGGTGCACAGGCAGGTCCCGGGTGCAGCTGCAAGCACATGGACCCATCGTGGGGAGCCAGCAGCCCCAGGGAAGCCAACCACTGCCAATGCTCCGCTGCAGGCTGGTGGCTGCCAGCACAGCCGACCTGGGAGATGGAGAGGAACCCTGGCTTCAGGGCTGGGCATCCCCAATCCTCTACCCAAGGATCGAGGAAGGGTAGGACAGATTTCGGGGGCGACTGGCAAAAGGCAGCCAAGAAACCTGCAGGAGCGGCAGCTGGGTCCCTCTGGCCGGCTCCCTCACAGGATGCTCAAGGGATGTGGGATGCGGCAGCGGGTCCGGTCCCACCAGAGGGAAGGAGATGAGATCTCCCTTCACTTTCGGGCTGGGAAAAAACAGATTAGAGATAGCTTTAGTGGGTGAATGAACCATGCTTTGGCTTTTGTGTTGCTATAAACAGACAGCTCTGGTGAGAAGCTGAAATCCCAAAGTCTATGCTCTGTTTTTAGGGTGGGGCTTGGTTTACATCAGTCTGGTACAGCCAGTGCCCTCGGGGTACCCAGGGCTTTTCAGGCTGGACAGGCTGCCCTGGCACTGGGAGATGCAGGAGGAAACTGCCTCCCTAGAGGTGTAATTAAAACCACTTAATTTGGGTCAATCAGGTGAGTAGGGTTTTTTTAGGAGATGGTGGAAAGCTCAAGAAAAAGGCAATCATGGAAAAGGTCCCCCAGAGAGGGGCCCTGCACCTGCACAGCCGGTGATGGTGGTGGGTGCCCGGCACAGCGGCAAAGCTCTGTGGTGCCGAGACTGGGGCAGGGGCTGCAGGGTCGGAGCCCAGCCTGGGGAAGCCCTGCCCCTACCACCTGGTTGCAATAGTTATTTGAGGAACAATCACCATAGGTCTAAAAAGGGCTTGGAGGGTTGTTTGGGTTGTTTTTTTTTTTTTTTTAACCATTTTGTATCTGGCTTTTCTGTAGCAGCCTCTTACCTGTTTCTCTGCTTTGGTTTGGTGGTTTTTCAGGGTTTTCTTCTCTCTCTCTCTCTTTTTTTTTTTTTTTTTTTTTTTTTTGAGGTTTCTCTCTGCAATCGTGAAACATGAGCAATCGTGAAACACATTTCACAATCGTGAAACACAGAGCAGCCCCTGGGCTGGGGACCTTTGTCTTTTCTGTCTGCAGGGCTTTAAAACTAAGTTTTGTGGCAGGTTTTGGTAGAAGCAGTGCCGCCCTGGTGAGAACAGCCCACCCACAACCCGTGACCACCACAGCCAGTCCCAAACCCTGCTCCTCTCCCTGGGATGTGGAGGCAGCTTGTAGTGAGCCCTGGTCTCCACCTTCCTGCGTTGTTTTTTTCTTTCTAGGGGGAAGAAAATTAAAAAAACAAATACAAAACCACAAGCAACAACGAGTGCCTTGACCACCTCCTGTCAGCTATGCCGGGCTGTGCCCACTCCCATGCCGGCGGTAGGGGCTTGGCCAATTTATCTGGCAGTTGTACCTGCTTCCCTCCTTGCACCAGGCTGGATCTTAGCTGGGAAGTGCTGCTGGGGGAGACAGGGATGCATCCAGGCCACCACGCTGGTGGCTGGGGAGGTCAAATCCAGCGTGACAAGGCTGGACCAGCTCATCCCAGCTGAGCAGGGCCAGGCCAGACAATCACGGGGCAAGCAGAGACACCAAGTACCAAACCCAGGTCCCAAACCTGCTGGCAGCACCATGCCAGCATCTGGCAAAGGGCGTGCTTGTGTCTCCTTGCTGCCCTGACAGTATTTTTTTGGCTAACTTCCTTCCCCCTTTTTTTAATTATTATTATTATTATTATTTTTTATTTAAACTGTCCTGCTAGGACTTGTGACCACTTCTGTTTCTCTGGCAGAGTGGCCGCCAGCCACACACGCAAGAAGCATGCTGCACGCCCGGCAGGGAGGGCCGCGGGCGCGGCATCGATGAGCACCACTGTACTGTACAGAGAGGAGATGTAGGCAGGGGCTACGGGCAGGGGGGCAGGCACGGAGGAGGTGCCCAGGCTTGCCCATTTGGCAGAGGTAGTCTTCATCACGTGGTGCCTGATCGAGCGCCCATCACCTCCCGCTCCTCCGGGAGAGGTAGAGACCAGTGCTCTGACCTAGGGCTAGGAGCAGGCGGGTGGCTTCGCCTGTAGCCTCTGTGTACATGGGTACTTCTGCACACAACTGTCTTAAAACAACTTTTTTTTTTTTTTTTAAAGTCAATAAAAACCATGCATCAGAACTGCTCTGTGTTTTCCTTCTGGTAGCCCTCCCTGTTATACCTTCACCTGCATGCCAGCCTGGGTGTCGGTGGGGTTGGGAGAGGAGGGAAAGGGAGTGGAAGGGCTTGTGGGGCCCGGAAAGATCCGATCCTCTCCTCTGCTCTCCCTGTGGGCTACAGGTGGGCTGGACATCAGCCTCCAGCTGCGATTAACACCCATCCACTGGAGCAGAAGCTGAGCCCAGCCCCACGCTGGCCTGGATGCCCAGGGGCCTCTGCTGACACAACCTCTCTAGCCAGAGCCTGCCATGAGGTGATGGCACTGTGCACCCAGACCCTGCGCCCAATACAGTGTCCAATACAGCCCTCCTGACCACCCTTGGAGCCTAAAAAAGAGGCTCCGGTCCCACACAGCCCATGCCCCTGAGACCTGCGTGGTCACAGAGAAGGACGTGGACAAACTCTTGGAAGACGTAATTTTGAAAGGCACAGACAGGGGAATCAACTTTCCCTGGGGTGACCCAGCAGGGCCAGGGTTTGCTCCAGCTCCCAGCTCCCAGCTCCCACCGCCAAAGGCTGGACCCTGCAACAGGCCCAGTGTCCCTGCAGGATCCATCCAGATGACCAGGGGGTTTGGATCCTGAAAGACACACAAGGCTCTTGCATAACAAATCGCCAAATTCGTGAGTAGTTAAAATGCCTCTTTATTAATATACAAACCTAGTAACATTTAAGCCAACCAAAATATTAAATGAAATAATGCACGATATAAATACAGCGTACATAACAACACAGCCTCAGTGGAGAGTAGCAAACTCACCCTGACTTGTGTACTTGGGAACAACTGTCCATGTCCATCACGGGGTCTAGCAATCAGAGCAGCTTTGTCCCTCCTAAACCCCTCTGAATCCAAAATCGGTGGACGTGAGACCGCTGCTCCTCTCAAAGGCAGACCACCTGGCGCAAGGTTTTACAGTTTAACCTTTCTACAACCCTAGATTTCAAAGGGATTAAAAAGCATCTCCGCGCTGCTAGAGATGATCTGTTGGCATCTGCTGAGACCCTGCGAGGGGAGAGGGAGATGGCTGTAGTGGACAGAGAACCATGCTACTGAAATTGCTCCTTGCTCTGTCCCACCTCAGCTACATCCATTGCGCAACATTCACAAGCATAAGGCACTAGAAAAATGTTTTCACAGGTTCAACTTCAGTTGTTCTTAAAATCTCGGCAGCAGCACACTTCAGAAGTCCTCCCAGCCCTTTAAAATCTGGTCTCAAGAGACTGATAAAAGCATGAAGGGGCTTTGGACAAGTAAATTGGTGTGCCTGATAAGCAGAAGCAATGGTGGAGAAGGGATGTACTGGTGCAGTTCACAAGATGGCAGTCTCTGCTAGGGAGACCTGCACCTGTCCCAAGAATTGGGGAGCCCTTCTCCCACAGAGCTCAGGTCTCCTGTAAAACTGGCGATGGCAGGAGCCATCATGCGTGCACAGCTGGGAACAGAGCAGAAACTGGCAGAAAGAAAGCACGTTGTCTCAGGAGCAGCAGCAAGGAGTTGATCTGGGCGAAAAAGGGTTTTCCCCAACTTTTCCCAAATACGCAGGAAACATTACCATCAGTCAGCTGCCTGGCAGGTGGTCTGGAAACAACTGCACTCACAGCACAGGCATGCTCCTTTCTCCCAAGCGCTGCTTGGGTTGCTTCTCTGGCAGAAGCACGTATCAAGCAGGGATGTGCCCTGCCGCAAGCCTGACCACAAGGTGCAGGAGAACCTGTCAACAACTTTGGGGACATTAATCTGCCTCCAGTTGTACTGGAAGAGAGGCGTAAGTGAAACCTGTCCCACTAGGGGAGAAGTAGGGAAAATTATTCGTAGTGTGGAAGAAATCTCAGCGGTGCCACGGCGAAAGGCAACAGCATAGGACTTTTCTCCATGCCTACAAAATGGATCGTGCCCTAGCTGGGAAGGCTGACAACCGAAGTATCTGCTTTGCTTGTAGCAGGTGTCAAGCATCCATGTGGGAAGATTGGCTGTTACCAGCACTGACAAATCAATAAATATTAATGTGAACACCTTTCTCCAGTGCCTCTTTCATTATAATTTACCACTCCTCTTCATGGAGATACCTTATTCTAAACAGACAATACCTCTGAACAAAGTAAATCAGCGTAGCGTGTCATACCTGCAAAGCAGCGCTTTGTTTTGTGCTGTAACTCAGAAGCCAGCCTGACATCAGGAATCCAGCAGAGCTTTGAAACAAATGGGAGATGAGAAGTCTCAGAGCCGTCTCAACAAACATTACGGACATCAGAAGATCCCCTCTGCTCCCGCTTCTCCTGACTCCTGCCTGAAAATGTCAGCCAGTACAGCAGGGAAGTGTTCAAGCAGAAAATTTTGTTTCCTTTAACGCAACGGGACACTCACAGAGTACTCTACACCAGCCCAGGTTTCTTTCTTTAAAGAAAGAATAAACCCCATTATAGCATGAGTGATATACCAAATAAATCCATTTCCGGGGGGTGAAAAAAGGAGGGAAGGTGTCAGCACAGATAGCTGTACAGGCACAGGGGCTCCCAGCTCATTTAGTTTGGTTTGATACAAATTCCAGGCTCAGACCAGCAGCTTCCACCATCCCCAGTGCTTGCTCAAAAATATCTGCCGACATTTGTGTCTGCTCTGCATGCTCAGCACACAGCTCTCCAGGAAGAAAATCAAATGGCAGGCGCAATCAGTGCCCAAACACCTCACCTAAAGCTTTAAGGCATTTACAAGTATTTAAAGTTTTTCCTCCCTCAAATGGAAAGACTGCTCCTGCTGAGAGCTATAAGCACGCTACAATCATAATGCTTAAGGAAAGTTTAAAGCGCAAAGAAAATTTTCAAATGCTTTTTAGAGACAGCTTGAAGTCACCTGATGACACTAATCCCTCCTTCCCCAAGTCCTGTTCCCTGACTGGTTTTTTTTAAATAAAAATCCAAACAATCAGTTAAAGAAAAGGTAATTTAAACCAGAAAAGCATCCCAAAATGGGAGGAAATTAACCTGACCAAGTATCATAAAAAAATAATTTGGGAAGACAAATCTGAAGGTTGTGAACATTTTGCTGAACATTATCAGCAGCTAAGCGTTCCGTCTAAAATAAGAACAACTTCTGCCTTTGCAAGCAACTCCCCCCCCCCCCCAACATGGAAACTAACTTGGTTTTATACATTTTTTTCCAACTTTTGGTTGAAGTGTGCTGGAAGGACAGGGTTAGCCCCAGCACACTGATGTCAGTGCTGTACCTTTACAGTCAGACACCACTTGCAAGAATGTAACAGAGACAGACAAGTGTTTTGAGCAATCTGGCACGCACACTCCCCACCTCTTCCATGCGGCACCGTTTCCTTCATCAGAACAAGAAATGATAGGGGTAAACATATGTTGGAAAACGAGTGCCACCACCGCTCTCGCTTCCTCGATAACGCTGTCCCGATTCTGTCCAGAGCCATTGCTATCACTCGGTGTGCATCCAGCACTCAGGCTACAGA
This sequence comes from Pelecanus crispus, assembly GCF_030463565.1. Lineage (NCBI taxonomy): Eukaryota > Metazoa > Chordata > Aves > Pelecaniformes > Pelecanidae > Pelecanus > Pelecanus crispus. Next base: position 26,782,126 of record NC_134650.1, read on the forward strand.
GGAAGATGCTACCTGAGCTGGGAATCAGGGCTGATCATCTCTCCAAGGCTGGGCTTAAGTGGTTGAGTAATGGGCAAAGGATCAAACTGCTATCAGGCCTCTCCTTCCACCTCAGCTCAGCTGCTCTGCCATCCCCTTGCCTGTTTTTATTTCGTCGTGCCTCGCTCTCTGATGGGCAAAAGGAACTAATGTGCTCAGCTGCCTGAGGAAGGAGGTTGGGAAGTATTAAGGAGAGTGGGAAAAGCCTGGCGCAGGGAGAGGGAGGGTTAAACGATGGACCACAAACCCACCTGAGACTTCGGATGTTAGTATCTGCACCAAATAAAAGCTGAAGAGCTTAAATCAATGCAGAGAGACACATCTAGAGCCAACCTGGCCCAGACAATGAAGCACTTCGTGGAACCAAGAGAGGAACCTTGCATATGAGGGGTCTTACAGCAGCATAGCCCGGAGGTGTTGCAGGAAAAGCAACAAGGTCGGTGGCAGCTTGAATGCAACAGCAGAAAGGAGGAATCCAGGCTTACACCAAGACTTGGAGATGCAGTGAAAGGTTCACGTAGCCTCCCCTCCTTGCCACAAATAATAAGAAGAAACTGTCCAACAAGGCACATAAAATCTGGACGCTGAAGTCAGCACAGAGAAAACAAGAAGAAACTAAGTCTGGCAAAGACAGATGTGAAAATTGCTATAACACACCCTCCTGAAACAGAAAACATAATTCTTAAATTGACTGCTTTGATTTTATCCTCAGATTGTTAAATACGAACAATAAAGCCCCTCTTCTCCAATACCATTTTTACTCAAGCATTTCAGTACTCGCTCAAGGACTAACAAAACATGAGAACTTAGGAAAGGACACAACAAAAGTAAGACAGCATAAATACCTCTGGAGAAACCATTTAATGGAAGAGGCTGCCACACAGGTTCCCCACACTACAGACGACATTTGGGCAAGCAAGCCGCTCTAGTGTATAGGAATGCTGTACATTCAGATGGACTGACCACTGCCACAGCAGCAAACCCATTCAGATGTTGACTTCTGGGGTAAGAAGAAACAAGCCTGCACATGCCAAGTGCACGCCACCCACAGTGGCGTATCTCCCCACAGCCCATGCTTTCCTTAACATTTGTCACTGGTGGGTAATAAGTTTATTCTAAAAATGGGTTATGGTCAACCTATAATATTGTAGCCAAAAAGAGAAATTATTTTCTCATACTAAACTCCAGTTAGCTTCCCTTCAAGTGTTTCTCTCGCAAAGGTGCCTGCATGAACAAAACCTACAGGACTGTTCCAATTCTGGACAGCAAGACACAGAGAACTGGTAACACCCTTGCAACTGCTATGCATGAGGTGCACAAGGCAGACCTGCTGCTGCTGCTTCAGCACAGAATGAGGCCGTTAACCATTTCACTGTAGAGGAGGGGGATGCTATTTTAGTATTTCCCATCCAAGATTCATAGTCTTACCATGAAGAATGAGAACAAACTGCTTTTCTCAGCAGAAAGCATTTTAAGGCAGTTTTAAGGAGTGAGAATCATGATGTATAATTTTACAGTCCGTATTATTTACTATCTTGGATGCTTAAGACTGTGTTGTAGCAGCTTCCAAGATCCAATTTCTAATTTTCTAATTTGAAGTTGTAGTAAAGGTGGTAACTCTTGAACTGATTTGTTCCTTTTTTAGGCACTCTACTTTTAGTCATCAGATAAAGGGATTAGAGTCTTACATCACCATTTAATACCTCTGGAAGAAAACATGACACTAGAAGGACCTTCCTTGGTCTCGGTATCTAGTATTAAAACATGCTATCCAATTGTCCCCTTGACGGGTATTCGAGTTGTTGAAGGTAAACTATTATTTAACATTATAAGGTTAAAAATAGCTGCCAGAAATTAAATCGACTAAGCTTGAATAGCAGCCGAAGACTACAGGTTCAGATATGAAACAAGAATCAGAATTCATAGCAGGGAAAGCCAGAGTAGGTGTTAATGAGCTGCAAGATTGACAATTATCAAACCACCTATTTCTAAGTCTCAAACAGCAAACATAACATTGCAGAAAGTGTTGCTGTGTCTATTGGCATGATGGAAAATGATTTTCACTATTTTTGGTATTGAAAAGTCAATAGATCTACACATAAAATAAACCTAAGCAGACATAATGACAAAAGTAGGTCATAAAATACAATTTTATTGTCAGAACTGCTGTGGGAAGAGACATCCATATCAAAAATTGTCTGAGGAACTAACAGGCACCTATAAATTAGGGAAAAGAAAAAATATCACAAGGAGGAATATAACCTGGCTGCAACTTAAATGATACTTCAGGAACGAGTCATTGGTGGAGGACAGCATGCTGCTAACTTTCCCAGTTTGGTCTTAACTAGTTCTAACTCTGCAGAGAACAAACTGAATGGTTCAAGTTAAAATCTCTCTTCAGGAGTGGCATCAAGTACTTCAGCTCACCTCAGCTGTATACTTTGTTTTCTCCTGAAGAACTATCATGCCTCACCAGTGATGACAAACGGTCAATAAACTCTAATCAGAAGGACTGCTCTAAGACACATCCTAAGTATCACGTATAAAACTTTTTCTTTAGTTGAGCGCCTGTTTCCCTGGATAAGGAAGGCACAGCAACGTCCCGTAAAACCAATGGAGGGACCAAGGTCCTCCTTGGTATGCACATCAAGCACGGGAATAGTGGGATCACAGTATCTCTCTATGTGGGAAAGACATGCAAGAAGCAATTGGATTTTAAACTGCTATTAGATGCCTTATGAACCTTTCATGTAAGCAATTAATTCTAACACACCAGGCAAAATTTCAATTCAGAGAGCAATAATAGGGGAATTTCGAAGAAATGACAACAAAGAGGAATCTCCACCTACAACAGCCACGCAGAGCACTCTCAGATGCAAGATCTCAAAAAGCTGTCCTACTATGGTCACTACATTTCAGAGACTGGGGAATTTTTGCATGTTAATTCAAAAATAAGTTTGAAATCCTTTAAGAGGTCACACACTATAAAGGAATTCACCATTCACAAAGAGCATGCTCGAAGAAGTGACATCTACATTCAACCTACTACACCGCATGCTCAAATCCTTAATTCTCTTACACCCTTTCCCAACGGTCCACTCCTAGGTTTCACAGCTTCCGTATCACCCTGAATGGAGGAGCTTGCTCTGACAACCTGATTTAAGGTGTAAAGGTTTTGGACTTTCACCTTTTCTGCCCTAGGGACATCCGACTCCTTTTGCATGCTGAGAACATCTGGATCATGAACTGGCAGACCACAGACTCAACTGAAGGCATGACCTGAAGCAACTAAAGCAGCAGAAAGCAAACTTAAAACAAGAACCAGGCAAGGCTGTAGGCTCGTATTTACACTACTGATGCTCACCATTTAACTGGAAAAGAAGTGCCCAAAAAAGGTTCTAGATCATAGAGGAAGTGTTCATCATGGCTGACAGGGCAGACATCAGTGCAAGGTTGTGTTTGAACTCCAGACAGAAAGATGCTGGAGCAGAAACACCATGACAAGTATGCGGGTGGCAAGAGGCAGGGAAAATGTTTAACAGATCTTTTTCAAGTAAATAAAGAGAATCTTTGCTTTTGATTGTGCTCACAATGGGAAGAAGAAAAGAAGATGTAAATGTGTGCAATGCATTTCAGCATCCCCCCACTTCTTTACCATTTACCATCAGTGTTTCAATCAGTGCATTTTGACACTTGAAGAAGGGGTGAATCCCAGCTGCACTGTCTGAAGCATCTGTATGAGAAGCATGATGCCAAACAGCTTTGCTGAAGGAAAGCAATTTGTAATCCCACTGCCACACTCCCTACACTCCCTCTATTCAACCCCTTCTGCTGAGGTACTACCATGACAGAGAAGTAAGAAGTGCAACAGATTTGAGGAGAAAAATGGAAGACAACTTCTCAAGTCTGGCAGGAGCTGCTGAGATGCTTTCTCATCACCAGAAGAAAACCCAGTGTTTCTTGCAATACTGCCAGAACCACAGGTGAGACAAATGCTTGGTCTTTTCCTCTAATTTCAAAATAACCCCAGGCAGCTAAAAACACAAGATATTGTCCCCTCCTGCTGCTCAAGTTCCCCAAACCAACACAAGTTTTACATGAAACTTGTGTTCACTGCATGAACCTTGCCAGACAAGCTTGACTGAGTCACATAAACAAAGGAAAGTGAAAGAAAATCCCCAGAGACTGTATACCGTGCAGCTGAAACAGAAGCAGCATTTCAACACTGCTATTAATATTAAACACTAACATCTGTCCTTGTTAGAAATCAGTATTTTTGATAATAAAAAAAAAAAACAAATCCCATTCCTTTATAGAAGTGAAACACACATGTTGATCTTCAATTATATTTATAGAAGGCCATTTAGTTTTAGTGACCCCACGCAAAAAATCCAATCCCAACAACAACAAACTTACCAGCACTACTGTCATCTCAACGATCTGATCATTAAATCTACTTGACTCCCTGTTAGGGAAAAAAAATGGTGGACAAAGGGGGGCAGTGACAGGCTGGACTATACCAAAACCTGTCTCTTGGCTGCTGCTTACACAACGCTCTGTCTCGTGCCAGTGAGGTAGCTGATCGTTCTATTGCTGTACGCATCGACGCACCGACCCCTCTACAATGTGATATGTGGAGAGCAGGGTGAAGTCACAGCGTTCATCTGAACTACAGGTAGCAAATACCTGCTGTCCCATGCCTCATGCTGGAGACGAGAGAGGAAGGGTGTAGTCCTCAGGGGTTCATCTGAACCCTTCCCATCACCATAAGGCTAGGGCCTCTGGTGGCGTTCACTCCTATACAGGCTTCCCATGGACTTCTGGATGCACGCTCAGCACTGTGCTTCATCCACTGGGGCACGGGGGAGCCTGGCAAGCAAAGGGTTGAAGGAGGGAGACAGACAGGGTTGAGAAAGTTTGAAAATTAAAGTTTTAAAATATACAAAATGTAACACACTGGAAAAAGTTTAAAAGTTGCAAGACAAGAAAGGAAAAGAAAGAAATATAATGGGGTGAGGAGAAAGGACTGGAAGATGGTGGGAGAAGACTCCAGCTTGGGAAAAGGAGTGGGCCAGGTCTAGTCAGCACTACTCCCTCTGGCAGCCACTCAGTTCCACCTCATCCTTGCGGCGACGGTGCGTGAAGAGGGAGCTGAAGGGGTAGAGCTTGGCTTTGGCCTGGAAGCGCTGCCCAGCAATGTCGATCTCATACTCGCCCTGGTTGATGAAGTCAGTTGTCACCACCAGCTCTTCTCCTGTCTTCTCATCAAAATGGTGCACAAAGCCGAGGCAGACGTGCCGCTCCAGAGTGTAGCTGTAGGCACTGCTGGTGGTCTTGCCCACATAGCGGCCATTGCGGAAAATGGGCTCCCCCCACCAGGGCCAGAGGTCCATATCCGTGTCATGGTCCTCAAGAATGAACATGGTAAAGCGCTTGTACACACCGTTCTGCTTCTGTTCCAACAGGGCTTCCTGGCCAACAAACTGCATTCCCTGTGGAGAAAAGGAAACATCAGCTGATGAAAGGAAGATGAACTGCAGCAGTTGCTGAGTTTCAACAGACAAGCTTACTGACACAAGGTGAATTTGCGCTTGGAACTCATGCCCTATCAAGACAGGCTGCTTCTATAGGCAAGAAGCCCAGCTCAGACAGAAGCTTTCCTGTCATGTTTGTTGTTCCATATGTTAAAAGACACAAAAATATTTGTGAAGTGGGCCTTTAAAAAATTCATTCTAATTTTCACTGTAGTGAAAATATGTGACCATTCTAGTTTTTGCCATTTTTCTGGTTCCAGAAGTCTACCATGTTTTATAAACTAGAGGGAAACTGTAACACATGAAATTTGTGTCCCTAATCACTACATTCCCTTCTCTGAATTATTTGATGCAACCATTTGTTTTGGCTCTTGCAAAGATGCGAGAAAGAAGGCAACAAGCAAGTGACAGAGATGACACCTGCCACCACAACAAGCAGGATACAACTCTATGCTGTTCTATGTTTTAATAAAAATAGGAACTCCCCTGTTTTAGTAAAAAATAGAGAACACCTGTTCTTGGTGCCTATCCTCATATTTAACTTCATTAAATGCCACTTGGTGCACAGGCTAGCTTTTGCTTCATCAATTGGGAAGACAGTTGGGAGAAACATGAACTCTGAGCACCTGTAAGGTACACAACAACCTCGCTATACTGAGCATTGCACACATGAGCAACACAGGACGCTACACAGATCACTGGGAATGCTGCCCAGGAAGGAGGAAGACAGAATATTTTTGGTATTTCTAGCACCTTTATGAAGTACAAGAATACAGGTTATAGTTAACGCACTGCACACAGCTCCATCAAAAAAATGATATATCTACCCACTTGGATGGCAATCTTTTCAGTTCAGTATGGCTCTCCCACCCACCCCTGCTGCAACAGCAGACCCCACTGCAGGAGGTGATTTCAGTTTTCCACCGTACCTTTTCCAGCTTGACCTGGAACTCACGTCCACACTCCATAGGAGTGGTAAAGGCATCCAGATCCTGGCCCCAGAATGCAAAGAACTTCTCAATGCGCAGGCTGCGGAGTGCATAATAACCAGCATTCCGAATACCATACTTCTGTCCCATGTTCATCACCTCGTTGTACACGTGAAGGGCATACTGCAAAGGAAGGGTGAAACACAGAGCTGCAGACAAACACCAGGAGAGAGCAACAGCATCTGACACACCACCATGGATGTTACTGTGCCCTGCCTCTGGAGCACAAGAGGTCTGCCTGACTGGAATGCTATACAAAGCAGGGAAACTCCCCCTGGTGCCTGCAGGCAGCTTTCCCATGGTACAGACCAGACATTTCATTACCCTGAGACAACTTGGAAAGTGTTTCTGATTATGCATGCAAGCAACTATTTTAATTAGCTAAGGCTACAGTGTACTCGTACCTCTATGGGTATATAAAGCATGAATCCAGGTTCTCCTGTGTGAGTGATACTCATCACACGGATGCCATTAGCATAGCCCACGCTCATCTCCTGCAGAATCAGAGGGGGTGAAATCATCCAAACTGGAACACAGCACAGAGATCCAGAAGGAGCACAATGTATAGCACAAACCACACTGGCCAGCCATCTCCCCTTCCTCACTGCAGTTCACCACTGGCACATACTTGTGAAATATTTAAATTTAAAAATTCGAATAGTGATACCACATTATCCAGACTTCTTAATCACTTCATGACACTTGGCAATAAGCCTTGGAACTAGGTCAGGAAAGGCTTGTAGTCTAGATAGAAGACAGAAGTTGAATGGCAGCTATCTGCTCAGCCTTTTAACGTGACAGGAGACAATGACTCCTGAGTCAGCGATCCCAGCTGCCCCTCTGACTGACAGCTTCGTAACTGATTATATGAAATATGCCAAGACATCAAATGGCACCAAGCCTACAGTGAGTGGAATATTGAAAACAAATGCATATTCACCTATACATTTAGCAAGCAGAACCCAAAGAGAAATGGTTAAAGTGAGCCTAGCGAAACTTAGCTCAGTAACTGCAGTAAATCTGTATGTAAATCTAAATTCCCCTCTAACTACCCAAAACATAATTCTTCCCCTCACTCCACACACGCTTTGAAAATCTAGCAGGATAAGGAGGAATGAAGCACACTCACTCACCTTGCAGAAGAGAGAGGGAAAGTGTTCTGGAGTTATCGGGGCATATGACAACTCTGACAAGACATCCACAGCACGAGGGCCGATCAGATTGAGGGCTAAAGAGGGGAAGATAACAGTATTAGGGTGAGACTGGAGAGGTCTTGCCCAGTGTCTAACTTGCATATATACATGCCCCATCTAAAATCTTAGTGTTTATTGAACTAATAGGTACATTTACATTTAAGAATGGAGGAAAGAGTCATTAAACTCTCTCTCCTGACATTCCACAGGAAAAGAAAGCTTCTCCCAGCTCATGGCTTGCTAGAAGGAAGTCTCCGAATTGCTGTTTTCATCCAACTGTTTGGAAAGGAGACCCAGCCACCACTCTAGACACCTTGAACAATTAATTGGCATGCAGCACAAGACACCATTTGTGATTTCAGGCTGTACAAGGAGGTCTGCTTTCAGTGATTTCTTACCCGTGTACTTCCAGGTCACGTCTTCCATAGTCAGGTTGCTGTCATCGGGCAAGCGGTTCTTCAGCCAGGCCCAGCAGTGGACTTGTTGGTCAGTAGGGGAAATCATGAAGAAGCTGGAACAGACAAATTGAATCCAAGAAGCAATGAATGGACAGCCACAAGATGATTCAGTTTATTCTTTGTCCACAAACTACTGGAGCCACTCAGCAGCTTCCAAGCTAACAGGAGACCAAAACAAAGCTGGTTTGCAAAAACGACAGCTAAAGCCTCTGGATCAATGCCATCACATCTGTTATGACAACAAACCCCGGCCTTCCAGCGTTAGCAGTAGTCTGGCGACAAGAAGCGACTAGAAGGGGAACACAGGCAGTTCTACAGAAAGTTCACAGGGTATCTCAAAAGTCACAATCATTTTGCAGAAGGTATTCGCAGCTCTTCACTACCAGTGATTCTGTCTACTCTGACAGTCAGAAGAGTGTTTGGTTCACACAACAATTTCTTGTTTCAGCAAAAGTCTTTTCACACACAATGGTGCTTATGATTAAGTTTCTAAAAACAGAACTCCACTTGATATGTGAAAATGAGCTACTTGTTGTATAAGTCTTTCATACAAACTCTGAGTTAAAGTACATTATTGACAGAGATAACATCTGCAGAAATGACTAGGCAAGGAGGAAAACTACTGGTTTCACACAGAGAAGAACAATACTTTTAAGCAATACATGAATGCAGACAGAATAGGAAGAGAAAGCAAGCTGTTTCTAATTGAAAGAGCAGCAAAGAATGCTTTCACACCAATAGAGTGAAAGCACACATAGAAAACGGTCCAGAGAAATAAAACGAACATTAAGCTGGGACATGCCCATGAAGAAGTTTTTAAAAATGAGGGTTTTTTATGAAATGCCAAAGAGAGCCCAAACTGTTGAGTCTAAGGATGAGATCCTGTGATCATGTCAGTTTGCATCAGAGAGCACAAAAAAGACCCATGAGAGAGTGCAGAACTGAGAATCAGAGTACCCACCCTGCAACGAAAGTTGAAATAATCAAAAAGTAGTATTTTCAGCATGCAATTCCAATGAGGAGATTGGCCAGCAGCTAGTGAGGAACCATTTGGTTTGCACTTTAAATGATTACTTAAATTAATAAACTCTAATGACTGCTGAAAACAATTTGTCTTTCAATTGAGAAATTAGACATCTGAAGGCCTAACATTTTGTAGAAATCTACGTTCATCTGTAGTCCCAAAAAGGCATATTTTCCCCAATATTGGCAAATTCAGGAGCTCCCTCTCATTTGGGTTACTGAATTAGGAACACAACTGGAGAATCAAGACTTTTCTTTTTTCTTTACAGAAGGGAAAAAAGTTTATGATCTCCATTAAGAGGTTCTTAAAGGCTCTAACACCCAAAGGGTGATGGATAAAGATGATGTCTGCATACCTACCTGCGTTTGCTCAATCGTGCTATGCTGCAGTCATTCTCATAACCTCCCTTCTCATTAAGCATGCCTGTATGCACAACATGCCCAACTGGCACATCCAGGTCATTTGAGAAGAGGTACTGCAGACTCTCCAGGGCCTGGTCTCCTGTGGACTACACAAATTGAAAGGGAGAGAAAGTCAGACAAGCTGTCTGAGCAATACAAATCCACTGTGTCAGTTTAAGATTGCAACAACATCCTGGCCCAAATTCTTTCAATTTGTAATGATAGTGACACTGATGTCTTGAGCGTAATAGGATACAATGGTGACATAGTGCCAGAGGTCAAATTCTGTTTATAGACTAAGCTGGTATTTCTATAAACTGGGCCTTCAACGGACAAAAAGCAACCTATACTAAATATTGTGGTACAACCTGAATTTGGTCACATAGTTTGACTTCCTCTATCTATCCTCAATAGGGGACACAGAATTTTGCAAAAACAGTCAATAATAAACGAAGGGCCACCTTTACCAGGCTGATGCTTTGTCACTTCTGGGGTACTTACACTTATTTCAAACTTGGTAAAAGATGACATGTCAATGACGCAAACTGCTTCCTTACAGCACTTGACTTCGGAACCCACAATATCAAACCAGTCTGGTTTGTAAAAGGTTTTGCTCTGATCCAAATCCAGCAGATCTAATGTAAAGAAGAATCAAAGGGACAGTTAATAAACTGGATGAACTAAGATCTTACACAGACCAATAGGGATGCACTAGGCAGAGGAAAATGATCTCACCTTTCCCAGGCGGGACAAAATACTTGACTCTCTCAAATCCATGCTTCTCCATCCATCTAGCTCCCTGTGCATCCAGACGGTCATACAATGGTGAAGTACGCAGCTGCCTGCCAGTCTGGAAGTCCCAACGGGGAACTTTCAGATCACACATGAGGGCTGCAATGGTCACAAAGATCCATTATTAGGCAAAGTGATTATTTTTACCTAAAATTTTCCTCCAGATTACCAATAAACATACTTACTAACATCTGAACCATTAACAAAATTCCCTCAAAACAGTTCTGACCTTCCTTTTCCATTTTTGGAAACTGGTAAATCTGGTTTGATCCATTTATAGCTACTCAAAATCAGAGTAACAATATCTGCACAGAACGCCTATATTTAAAGATACTTATGGTCTCATGACAATACCGTCAAGGTAACAAAAACTCTCTATTTTTCATGAAGTCATGTTGACTAGCATTAATTATGCCTGATTCTTCCCTGACAGTGCACTATATCAGACACTTATAATTTTGACAATACTAATGCTGGGGTAGGCAGCCCACAGCTACCAAGGATCATCTAATTCACCTTCTTAAATATTGGCAGCTCAGCCTTTTCTAATTATTGAAGCTTTTCCAAATGGCTCCTATACCTTTTCAGCCAATACAAAATATTCGTATTTAGAAAATAAGTTACCTTAATAAATGTTTAGCATCCTCCATGGTTACCAGTGGGGAGTAGTAACTCAAGGATGCTTGAATACTTCTTTATAAATGTTACGTTTCTATGTAGGTCATAAATTGCTTAAAAATAAAGATAAGCTGAATATTTCTTACTGAATACTTCTATTGGTTTTGCCTCACAGCTAATGATTTAATGATTTTACTGGCATTATCTGGTATTGGTACTCTTGAAAGAGTGGGTAGAGGGAGGAACAGATTAGAATTCGAACATAACACTGCAGAAATCGAATACAGTACTTAAGTTGTAAAAATTAGAGTGATTCTGTAGCTATCAGAATCGAGATTTGTATTGGAAAGCAAATGCAGAATAATGCCAAGAGTATAAAGTGATTTTTCTGGGAGGAAGGTCAAAGCATGAGGTTTTTATTTCCTGGATATAGCAGGGCTAAAAGGTTTACCCAACTTCTCTGCTTTTACCTGAACACATGTTTTTAGTTTAGACTTGGTATTCAAATAATTGTTCCTATTTTGCAACTTGTGCAGCACTTCATACTTATATTTAAAACTTGAAAAGAAGTTGTTCACATTATCTCAGGACAGATAATCGAACAATAGGAGGAAACTAAGTATGGCTTTAGACAGGAACAATGACGTTTCAAATCTATTCTGCAAGGTATTTTATCGCAAACTTTGACAGGAGAAAGCAGAATAGGCCTACGAAGACTTCCTGAATGATATAAGATAACTGGATCACATACTCGTAAGTTGGAAGTGATGGTATTTCCACACTGTAATGACATGCAAAGTATAACAATGTTTGAGACAGCATAATACTCCCAGTTAAGACCTTGGTATTGTTTTATTAGGCTGGAATCCTACAAAGACGTGCACAAATTTCCCCATACCAGAGTCAAGGCACAGAAATAGGAGAGAGCACGGTACCAACAGCATTTCTTTAAGAAAAGTTAGTAAGAACACCGCTAATACAAAAAAACTCCATCCTTTCCTTTCTCCTGGGAAGAGGCTGTATTGCCACAAAGGAGGCCAGGAAGAAGGAAAGTGTTTCTCAGAGCAATGACAGAGGAGACAGTGCAGCAAAGAGCAAAGAAGAAAATCTTGGATATCCCGGCCAGCACTGAATGCAGAGATCTCACTTACGCATTACTTCCATCACACGGTGACGGAGAAAAGTGCGACTGCCCTGAAGGGTACCAAAACGTTTCAAATCCAGAGGCCAGACATTTTCTGACGGATACCCATTTACCATCCACTCTGCCAGGTACCTGATGGAAGAAGTAAAGAAAGACTGAGATACCAGTCAATGCCTCAAGGGAAAGAGTCTACCTTTGAAGTCAGAAGCAAGGCAATTTGGACATGAGAATTTCTTGTGGTAGGGAGAGAGAAGACAGCTAATGTGGCATTCTAAACACTAGCGGAATCTGGAAGGTTTCCCTTTATAAAACCCATCCACCAGACTTCCAAATTATTTATTTCCCATTAGGATGAAACATACAGGGTAGCAGGAAGTTAAGGACAGGTGGTAAATGAAGCCAGAGCCTGGACAGGTAGCCTGGCTGACACTGTGTCAAGTCCTTGGGCTACGCTACAAAAGGAGGTGCCGAGTACGTTTAGGTTGGAGTTAGGAGGCTGACTGCTTTGTCATTTTTCAGTACCTGGTGTAGGCTCAGCCACAAACCATCAGTGACAGCATTCATTTCAGCACGAGGTGCCAGCCAAGTTATGTTTAGCTACACTTCTAGCAGTGAAGGAGGAAGGCATGCTCCAGAGCTAAAGGACAAAGGCAGCTCAGACCAAAGCAGAGCAGAAGGATCTGTTCACAGTCAGTAAACAGAAAAACAAAGGGATTTGAGACTGATCATTAAAAGTTACATTAGCAAGCTAAGCTGCTTATCTTGAGGCTGTAGCAACAAATGGACAAATAGTGCTTTTACCTTCAGAAATTATTTTGATTCTTAGAGAACCTCACTGCAAAGATTCTCTATATTTTATATGACAAAGAAAAAAATCCTGAGTTGCTTCACTGGTGAGTTAAATTATTAGACAATGAACAGAAACTAGTGGAGACAAATGCAGATACTAACACCTGCCATGAAAAATGAGCAGCTTGTTAAGAAGGCTGTATGGCAGAATGGATGCTCGGTTGCCAAAACCAAATGGCAATCAGAGGGAGTGATGATCACTTTGCAAGCAACTTTGCTGCTGGGATCACACTCATATGCCTGTCAAAGTATTTGCATTACACAGGAACTGGATTTTACTGGGAAATTATTACATCCCTAGCTCACTGGCAGAGGATGGTTTTTAACGGTACTGGCATCACATATGTGGTGCTTCATCTGCATCAGATTCACTATGCTTTCAGAGAAATTAACTCTTGTGTCAACTTGAATGATCTAAAGACTTCAGTTAAATAATAAATTAAAGGTTATCATGGAGTACAGAAGACGAAGGAATATATGCTTTGCTAAGCTTTTATCTCTTCTTGGTAGATAAAAAATTTGGACCAGTTAGCTCTAAGGAAGTTTACTTGATCCCCAGCAGGCTGCTGATCACTGAGATGTGATGCTTGAGGATAGGTGTGCAGGATAGGAGGAGTCCAGCACAGATTTGGAATACATGCAGGAGAACATAATCAGAATGTGGCAACTGCTCCTCGCCTTCACTCAAGTTGGAAACAAAAGAAGAGTCTTTGTCAGAGAGGAGGTGACAAATACTGACCAGAACAATCTACACAGAATGATCACCTGAGCAGTCTTTTCTTGTTTAAAACCTTACTTTCACACATAACAGTGATAAACCACTTACTTGCCTGCTCCCCCACCATATGAGATACCAGCTGAGTTCATGCCAGCCAGAACGAAGTAGCCCCGCACGGTGGGCGACTCTCCCATGATGCACCGCATATCTGGTGTGAAGGACTCTGGGCAATTAACTAACTGCATGATCTGCAGAGCCTCCAAATCTGGCATCCTGCGCAGAAGGGCACTCAGAAGTGGCTCTAGGACCCAAGACAAACAGAAAAAGACAAAAAGTCACAGCCTTCAGTCTTGACACATTTCAGCTACTTCACCTTCAAAGTGGACAGCATGAGAGAGGCATGCTGTTATCTGAACAGATAGAACCTGCTTCCATGTTTCGATACAGTCGCAGGATAAACCATTTACCTGCCGGAATCAAACTACTCAAAATGGGTCACACAGCATACCATAAAAGCAGCCACACCGATCCAGACCAAGAGCCCAATATTGCTCTCAACAGTGCAAGGGCGTGTTCAGTTTTGTTAGGGAAAACAATAGGAATAGACATCAAATAGATACCTAGTGAGGAATAAGAACAGGCAAATTTATAAGATGCTTATCCCATGCACTCTGCCAGCCTCCACTTACCATCAGCTCAGAGGATTTCCTAAAAACCTGATATGTTTTCCCTATTTAGTAACCCTAAATCGATCTCTCTTCTAAGTACTTGACCTGTCTTCCCCAAACTCATGAAAATATCCTATAGACTCTGATGATGAGTTCCACATATTTAGTATTTGTTGTACGAGGAATCACCTCCTTTTGTTTTGAAATTCACACTCAGTGATACCTTCCAGTTGGCATAATAGAAGAGACAGTGAACAGGAGATTCCCGCCTATCCTGTCCATCTCATTCAAGATTACATAGACCTCTGTTTATTTCCCTTCTGTCATTTCTTTTTCCCAGCCCACTCGGTCATTCCTCACTTGGAAACTGTTCCAAACTTTGATCAGCCTCTTGCTGCTCTTTCATCAGGCCTTCTCCAGTCATATGATACCTTCTGGAGATAGGGAGCCTAGAACCACAACTAGTAGCTGGCAAACCAAGGATTTAGTGTTGCATAATGACTGTGTTTTCTGCTCCTTTCCTAATAATTCCTAACTTGTCTTTTGCTTTGACTGCTACTGAGCTGATGTCTTCACAGAACTAATACAACCCCAAGGTCAGTTCAAAGCCCATCATTTTGCATGGTGAAAATAAGACCATCCCCCCCACACCCCCACACACTTGCATCACTTCACATTTATCATCATTGAATTTCCTTGCCACTTCATCACCCAGTCACGCTGGAAAGGTCCTTCGGCAATTCTTCACACTCTGACATTTGAGAGCGTTAATAAAGGGATAAGCTATCTACTTTGTTTTTCTTGTCCAGAAGTTACCTCTGCATAGTACTCTAGATAAAAGCCCTCAAGATTCAGCACCAATAACACTCCTCAGCTTTACACACAGTAAGATTTCACGTTACCTAAGATGTTACAAACAGAAATAGTCTTTCTGACCTGCTCTTTTTCTTCCCGCTCTCATACATTAGAATTCCAGAGTGAGAGGCTGTAGTTAGTTTTTTTCTTATTGATAAAAAAAGGGATCGGTGTTAGATTTGTTCTCATATCCAGCCTAACATTTAAGCAACTGTACAGGCTATTTTAAAATCAAAAGGTGTTCCAACGAAAGAGATCAAAGCAGTAACACAAGAGCTCAAACCACAGGAACTGCAGCCCTAGAAAAGGATCAAATATTGGCTGAGTAGGCTCTGACTCTGCTCAACTGTTCAGTATGTTTGAACTGATGAAAGGGTAATGCTGGAACATAGCATACAGTTGCTTCCGAAACTTGGGCAATTTGTGGGTGCTAGCAAGCAGTGCCTTTTCATTTCAGCAGTACCTAGAAAACCAAAAAGGAAGTGGGTGCAAAGCTCAAGCAACTCATTAGTGGAGCTAATAACTTCAAGCAAGTCTGTAGGCATCTATAGATCTGAAAACCTTTAGCATATACCAGCACAAAACTGCACTCCATCCTGGCTCCACCTCCTGGAGTTTAAACTTTTATGGTATCAATATGATATCTCACAGAAATTAAAGCAAAATTATTCAATTTATCCTGGGAAGTAGCTGGAAGAACATACTAACACTGCAGAAAGAAATCAGTGAAAATCCATCTGTGCCTAGAGTCATAGGGGCATGGGCATTCACAAGGGATGCAAAGAGCTCTAACACAAAGGAAAACTAGGCCCCTGAAAAAAAGGCAAATTTGAAGATGAGACAAACTTACCAGCCATAAAAGAGGGGGAAAAAAAAAGGGACTCTCAGACCATGCTATGTTCTTTCCTACAGAAAGAGCCCTCCATGTAAAAGTACATACAGAATAGAAAAATAGAATCAAATAAAATGTGAAGAGAAAGACAGAACATTTGAAATATAATAAACCACCGCTGTCAATGGTGGGATGAAGTCTGGGAAGCAACAATACCGAGTTCTGTCCACAAAGCAACCGCCACCAATGGAAATGCACTTGGCAGTCACTGCTGAAGGGAGCTGCAGAAACAAAATACCACGGCTACATGGCAGGTCAACAGTGTTGATCTACAGGGTCACAAGAGGAGCAGCATGTGACACTGACAGTCAAAAATCAAATGAAATGGAAGAACAGTGTTGGAAAGTTTATGCAGTACCTCGCTGCACTAGAGGACATTAATAAACGCTGAGGGTTAGCAGGTGTTTTTAAACACTACACACATATCAATGTAGTCCTTGGTAAAGGGGTTTTAGGTAAATCTTTAGGCAAAAGAAGAGATCAATGAATTTGGGAGAACGTTCATCTTTCCCACACCTTTCAGGTAAAGGCAGACACATGCTAGCTGGTCAACAACAGCCTGCATTGTTGCTAACTCTGCCTTCTGCTGAAGCCACATCTTTCATTGTTGTGGGAATCTTTCCTCCCTAACATACCAAAATGATCCCAGTCTTCTTGCAGGTTCTGAATCTCCAGCTGGTTCCGTCCCTCTGTGAAGAGAGGTTTGGGGTTTTTTTCAAAGCCTCCCGAGAGGATGCCACCTTGCCAGTTGCGTATGTAGATCCTGCCATCTGGGTCTACAATAGCTGCAGAGGAAAGAAAAGAGGTGGGAAGGGAACTGAGAGAAGGGATAGCTATTTCAGGCTGTTGCTCCACAAGCACCAATGATAGGGCTAACATGAGAAGGGACAGTCTCAGTCCCCCAGCCCCACACTTCCACACCATTCTGGTTCTCATGTGATGTCTTGGTGAGCCAGTTTAGATTACTAAACCAGCAACAACACCCACCACAACCATGCATGTTAACTTTTAGGCAGCACAGTAAACTGAATTGAACCTGAAGAGCACCCAAGCCAGCAGGACAGTGTTACCAGGAGTGGGAGGACAGAAGAGGGAGTCAGATCTCCCATGGCACCAATAAGCTATTATATTGGCTTAGTTCCACTGGAACTGCACCAAAGACCAGACTTTTCACCAAGCGATGTCCTGCTCTCCCCCTCTTTCTATGTTAAGAACAGTTAATTTTAATGGGGATGCATCACTTGCTGCAAGCCACTGGCACAAAGAAGGTGGGCAGCACTGGGGTGAGGACAAGCAATCAGGTCTGGATTGCTTCTTCCAGTGGTAGTGTCAACTTGAAGCATCTATGATACTCCACCTGACACGTTCTATAGCAATTTTTCCCCATGTACAGAAAAGCTGTGAATACATATATATGTACACACGCACATATAAAAAACACTCAGTCAAGTAAAAGTGAAGCACTCGGGGACTCTGGTCAGAGCTGAATTCCCTGGAGAGCATATACATTACTCACTAGAAGCAGAAACTCTTGCTAAAGACTGAGAGTAAATAAGCAAAGCTTTCTACTTCCCAACCACAGCTTTCAAACACAAGGGCTTTTCTTTAAGAGATACAAAAGCCAGAACATGGGGGAGGAGCAATTACCTCAAGTGCTTTTGTTGCCCCTACAGCTCATAGACATGTAAATGCCACTGTAAAGCCTTAGCTTCAGTTGGAGAAAAGGAATAGATGGGCCATTTGGGGACAGCAGCCTGCAAGGAAAACATAGTGCCAAGGCTAGCACACTCTCCAGCCCACAAATGCAACAATCCAAGTCTCAGACACACCTGCTAGTCAAGGTCATTCTCCTGCTAAGACAACCAACTCTGAAAACCAATTTCTGAGCGAAAACTTTCCGAAGAGTTAGGAAAGAGATTCTACCACTGAAAGAGGATATTCAGAGCAATACAGCTAGAATGTACTTCACAATCCCAAATGAGCTGAGAACTGATAGTTAGCGTTTATGTCATGAACTATGCGTCGCCTTGGAAAGGCAGATATAATTCACCAAGAAAAGTGAGGTAGAACTGAAGAATACTTACTTGGTAAGTTGCTTGCCAGAGGTTCCTTCAAAGGATGTGTCAGGAGGTAGAAGTGTTCACAGGCATGAAGTGGGATATTGACTGTTTCCTCCCCAGAGTGGCCCAACTCATAAGCCCACTGAAATAAAAAAGTGCATGTTAGAATGCAAAAGAAGAAAACTAACTCCAGTCAAAAAAAGGCAGGACAAAAGCACAGGTCCTCTCTGTGGGTTTGCTTTCATAAAAGGCCAAATAAGATTTGGTTTAGTCCCCTAAATCTTACACAAACACACATTTTTTTCTCTTTGCTTAGAATTTGAACTGCTTAGGACAAAGACTGTTCTTCCATTCCTCACATAAGATCTAGAAAAGTGGGGCCCTGATTTGAGACTAAGAAGTATCAACTTACAATACAAAAGCTTATTTTGCTTTTGTACACCAAAATCAACACTAGGCTCAGCCTCTAGAAGCAGAATAGTCAGGATTTAGGTGCCTGTACTGCTGAGACCCCATGCTAATAAGACAGCCAGCTACAAGCTGAGCAACAGCCATTGTCAGATGTATTTTCAGACTGGAGAAGGCATGACACTAAGTAAAACAACCAAAAAAGGAACTTTCAGTGTGTGTGTGTGTGAGAAAGAGAGAAGGGTAGAGACTTAACTGTCTCACTAAGAGCCAAAGCAAAATTCTTCCTGTCAGACGGGTGCACCCCCCAGGACAGAGACCATGTGTGGAGCTGTACCAACAAGCTGCAGGGTGCTCCTCAGCAGGTTAACATCCAGTCTTTGGTGCCAAGCAAACAGCAAGCACTGCTTTCCTCCTTCACACCCCTGCTGGTCTGAGAAGCTGAATAACATGACTTTGATCTACTCCAGCAAACCAAGCCAAAACACAAACCATAAAAATAAAAAAACAAAAAAAAAAAGGAAAATGCATGTGTTCTTAACCAAAGGAAAAAAGAAAGAAAAATGTTAATAATGCAACCTGGCCAGCACAGTTGACGAAGTACTGGCATTGAATCTGTCCTCTGTCAGTCTCGACTCCAGTCACACGACCCTTCTGGACTGAGACATGACTGACACTAGTCCGTTCATGAATCTGGACACCTGAAAGAGGACATAAGAAAGTCAGTATACTACAAGCCTTATTTCTAATGTGTCACGCTGCTAACATTAAACCCTTAAACTCAACCTAAATGCTTATTTTCTCTTTAAGACAAAATTTCTATTCTTGACCCAGTAATTCTTAAGTGAAACCCTGTTATTTGTAAAATGTCATGCATACAATTTGTGCATCATTTAAATGCTGAGACTGTGAAGAGTTACAGTACTTTTTCCCATGTGACAATCTGGGTGATAAATACACCCTAGTATCAACATAATGAAAAAAAGAGTCCCAACTATGGATTTCTTTCCATTACAATTCCTTTATACAACAAAGTCTGCAGTTTCAGATGGCAAGACTGGTTCTTTTATGGGAAATCAGTCATTCTGTGAAAAAAAATTAATTAACAGTATGCAAAAAAGCTGGACTAAAAGAAACTGAGAGGTATCTTCCTAAGTACCTTCTTCCAATCTGATGGACTTTCATCCTTAATGAGCTCCATCTCTGTTATCATACCTAACCTTTCTCCCACTTTTAGACCAGTCCAAATTTGCCAAAGTGTTGGGCAAACAGCATTTATTACTACACTTCCAAACCCATTTCCAAAGCATATGTGCCCAATTAAATATTCCACAAGCACTCGGTCACACCTTTTCATTTGTAGGTAATTAAAACTCTTTCGATGTGTAATTTTGAGTCAGGTCTCACAAAGGATTGTTTTTATGATAAAAGAATGTGTGCTTATTCAGAGAAATATATAACCAGTAAGGACAACAAACTGCTGCTTGATCTATCACAGCAGATCTGTAAAGATTCAATATGTTAAAAAAAATCAGCATGTTTTTTGAGAAAAAATAGCTTTTAAAGAATCTGAGCGTTCTAGAAGTAACCAAGTTTTGGTCTTCAGCGCTCAGTTAGAATACCAAAAGAGATGCAGAACATAAGTTTCTTTTACAGAAAGAAGATAACTACCAAGCACTCTATAGATTAGAAAACCTCATACCATTCCATGAGGCAGCGGTTGCCAGAGCCAGACTCACGTTGGCAGATGACACGAGTGCATCTTCTGGCACATACATGGCCCCCACAAGGTCATGGATGTTGATGAGTGGGTGGAGCTGTGCCACTTGCTTTGGGGTGATAATTTCACAAGGTATTCCCATTACACTGCCACATAAGAAAAACGCCATCATTAGTCTTGCAGGAGAGCTGGTGCAAACTTAAGATCAGTTATATTTCCTGCTTATACATACTTCAGTGATGAAGCAATGCGTTTCAGAGAGATTAGTCGATCCTGAGTCTGAGCCAGTGAAATAGAGCCTGTCTTCATGTACCCTATGACAATGACCAAAATCAAGTCAGATTTGGACAGAATCTTGAATTCCTTTTAATCTCAGACACATTGCTTTAATACAATTGCAGACCCGTTGCTTCCACTAGTCAGGACCCTGGAAATCCCAGATCCCCAAATAACTTGAAACACTTATCAGCTAGTAATTAAAAACTGCATTAGTCAACTTTTCAAAAAAGCAATTTAATTTTGCCTTGTGTTCTAACTCTTCCTACTACATTTACTCATGTTTATAAAAAAAATTAAACTTCACACATGGTACCTATTAAAAGAGAGAAAGGTTACTGGCAAAAAAAGTGATCTAATAACTACTCAGAAGAATAGATCCTCAACAACTAAATGCAGACATTTGTGAGTCCACCACCTGCAATAGATTAATACTAATCTTAATTACAGGCACAGTTATTAACCTCTGTTGAGTCCAACATATATCACAAGTCCTTGTCAGCAGAAAGTTTTGAGCAACCAAGTTCTTCCTACCAGGTACATGCCTGAGCATTTTGGAGGGAGAGAGAGAATTTAAACACGTTTTATTGTAAGTTCCAGGGTGAGACTATAGTAAGATATCTTGCTTTGCCTATGCTTTAGTGCTTCTGTTAATCATCTTCTCTTTTTGTGAAGTGAATCGATGCAGAAAATGGGCCATTTGCTCCAGTCACTGCAATATACTTTTTAGTGTCCTTGTGAAAATTCACCTAGGTTTGTCCAAGTTACAGACAATGTAAAAAATTATCACAGTTTGCAGGCAGTCTGCCTTCAGTTTGCCCATCCGACACCCTTCTTCCCACTCTTCTGGTTACATTAGTAACATCCCTTTGCATCTGATTCAGTTCAACTGTATCATTTTTGAACAGGAACCACCAACACCTAAGACACTGTGAAATTACATTCACGTTTCAGTTCAGTTTCCCACAGATTACTCAATGATTATGCTTTTAGTACCTGTTTTTACTCCTGTCTCTTGTTCCAGCTGCTGGTAGAGCTTGTTTGAATAATCTGCCATCTTCAGCTCTATGGACATGTGCCTGGCTGTGCTCACGATGCCAGCGCAGAAGCGAGTGGTACCAGCAGCCAACCTGCAGGAGAAGTTGCAAAGATGGCCTCATCCAGCTGACAGGCAGAGAGGCAAGCCCCCCCATCAGGCTGCTCCAGCAGCTCTGCTGACAGCGCAAACCAGACAGCAACCTCTCCCCCAAACATATCAGACCAAAAGCTGTAAGTTGGATGAGGCAGGGATAATGCAACCTCTAGAATGCTTTTCCTTTATCTCACTTTTGAAAACCTATTGTATTCCCAAACCATTTCTCTTTAGTCCTAAACACTGACGTTTTTCAAAGAAAGCACTTTAAAAAAAAAATTACCTTATGCTTAAGTCGATCTGCTTACCCGATTCTTTCTTTCTCCAAAGCAGGATTTCCCTCAATGAAAATTAACTTGGATTTGAGTCTTGCATCTTTGCAGTTTACAGTAAGAACAAGCCCCTCTTACTGTGCAGCAACTGCCATAGATAGGTACACATATTTCTTGTCCCTTTTTAAACTGCCCTTAAACCACTGTCCATCTAGCTATTTGGTGAAGGGCTACTGTACAGATAAAAACCTATTAAAAACTCCCTGCAGCATAGACAGGTGAAGACAAGACAATTAGCTTTAAGCAACTCTCTCGCAACCTGCTTCCACAATACTTCTAAGTCATCTTTCCTGCTGCTAAAGCAATCCTGCATTTTTCCACTTGCCTATGCAAGCCTTTGACAAGACTGCTTTTGGCCTAGCATGTCCATATTCTCTCAGAAATGCAACCTAAGATTCAGTTGAGTAAGGCATTCTTTTTGCTACGTCCCTACTCGGTCACAACCGAAACAGCTGAAGCATGGTCTCACCATGCTGTGCTTCACATGTCTCTGCTAATGCAATGTTCCTCATTTTCCTTGAGCACACACACGGACTGAGCTTGTAGAGCGTCTAACTCAATGAAGATCTGTAACAGGGTATTCATACCCCACTCCAGGCTAGTAACGATTAACGTTTCCTGACAAATGAAGCCTAGCGGCTAATTTCACTCAGAAGGCCACCACTCACAAGGTCTCAGATGAGACTACCCAATTTCCTCTTTGCAACTATAAATAGCTTGATACTACCTGCTTCCTAGCCATGCAAAGTCAAGGAGTCACAGATAATTATTCCTGAAGGCAGCATCAGGTGGGAAGCTCTAAGCTAGACGGTAAATATTCTCAGTCCAAGCACCTATTTAGAGTGTTAGAAGCCGCTGCGATAAACACCTCTTCAAACCCCCGAAGTTTTAGCAGTGTCTTGTGCCCAAGGTCCCCGAATTGCTTAATGAAATACCACGAATCCACCTCCAAAACAGAAACCTAAACAACAGGTAAGGGCTGCACAGTCAACTTTCAACAGGATCTACATACTCTGCCACAGACCACAGTTCCAACTCACTGCGGAGTGCACAAAGACTTGTATTCAGCCAAACTGTAATGGCCTTAGCCTTTGTATAGATAGGCACTAAATCCTGCAACAGACAAACCAGATAATCCGAGCCTTTAAACAGCTTACAGGGTGATGTTTTAGTGATGTCTGCTTATAACCTCCACACCTCCTGCAATCTCTTTTGAGCTTTGCTAGTGGTGTAATACTTTATATACGTATCACATCCTACTTCTAGAGATGGTCAATAGGGGCTGGATGATTTACACAGATTTCTAGTTCTCTTAAAATGGTCCATCTTTGCCAGCTGCATTGTGTTTTACACGATTACTTGCAATTACACCAAAGCAGACAGATACCTGCTGAAGGAACTGTGGTCCATGGAAAACCCACACCAGGCCAGAGTTCTCCTGACAGGAACTTTGCCGGTGGAGGACCCACACTAGAGCCCAGTACTGATCATACACCCACCATTTACCCCCTGCACTTCTTGGGGTGGAGTGTCGGGGGGGTAGAAGACCCTGGAGTACAGGAGTGAATTTGAGCATGGGAAAAGAAGGGTGGTGTTTTAATGTTTGTTTTTTGTTTCTCACTACCTGAATCTATTCTAACTGGCATGAAATAAAGTAATTCTTTAATTATTTTAAATTAATTCTCCCTAAGGCAAGTCTGTTTTGCCCATGGCAGTAACTGGTAAGTAATCTCCATGCCTTTATCTTGATCCACGAGCTTTCTCAGCCTATTTTTCCGTCTTGCTGAGGAGGGAAAGCGAGTGGCTGTGTGGGAGTTTGGCCCTTAACCAAGGCTAATCCACCACAGTCACACAAGGGATACCTTTCACCTTGCAGTTCTGCACTGTGCTTGGGAAGAATTCACAAGTGTTGTTACTAATGTTGAATATACATATTGAATATTCCATGGGTCCAAGTCCAGGTGAAGAGGTAGAAATAACACATTACAGCAGATGCTGCTACACATGGCAGTCCTATTTCTTTGCTTTTGTTACCAGAAATCCTTACCTGCCCTGCTCAAGTAGGACTATATCCTTCCAACCCATCTTGGAAAGGTGATATGCCACGGAGGTGCCCATGATTCCACCACCACAGATGACAACCTGTGCCTGTGCTGGCAAGGAAACCGGGTGAGGTTCTGCTGTACTTGAGGTACTTTGCCAGGAGCAGGTCATTCTTCTCCATTTCGGGTTAGCTGCCCGCCACCGGACATCTGACAGTAATCGGAGAAACATCCTGGCAGCTATTTCTCAGTTTTCTTAAAGCACCACCTAGATGTGTTCAGACGTTAAATCAGTACCACTCCTTCTAGGAAGGAAAAGACAAGAATCACGTTACCACTTATTATTATACAAGGTTGGCGGCGGCAAATATCACATGGTACATCAGGTATAAGTGGACATGGGAAAGCTGATGAGTAAACAAATAGGAGAGCAGTTACTCAGTCCTGAAACAACAGTCTTGCTATTAAGATTTAAACTTAGATCATATAATGGGTACAGAGCATTACACCTTTGTTTTTAACAGCAGTGTAACTTGACAATGAGCAAAGAACCAGATGAAAGCCGGAAAAGAACGGTGAGAACGCTCTCACACCAACAACACGTAGATTAGAGAAAGCCAGCAGGCACTGAACCCGCTCTGAAATCTTTCGTAAAGGTCAACAGGGCACAAATAAGCCTGATTATTAATGTTGTCAGGCCTTTACCTGAGGAATGAAACGAAGTCTGTGATGAGAGTAACTAGAACAAGGAACTACAGGCACCCTCTCCGATAACGTTAGTTTTACTACAAGACGTTACCCAGGAGCTCTGACTGCGGTAACCCACGCAGCAGCCCAGCCCAGTGACCAAAGCTGGAACGTAACACTATGCCTGCGCTAAGCAGGTTGTTGCTGCAGGCTTGTGGCTTCTCCTATCTGCAGCCTGCCGCACACCACCAGATCCGTACGGAGGCGGCGGCACGGCGCCTGACGGGCCGCCAGGCTCCCCGCTCCGAACCTGACGGGAAGGGTGTCAGGGCGGGACACGGAGCCCCGCTGGCAGTCCCGGAGGCGGGGGAGCCGCCGCTTGGCCCGCTTGCCTCCGCCGGAGCCCCCGACCCCAGAGAGTGGGGGCAGGCCCGCGGCCGAGCGCTGCGTGGCCACCGGGAGGGAAGGTCAGGGCAAGGAACGGTGCTGGCGAGCGGCCCCGCGGGGGCCGAGCTCCGGCGGCTGCCGGGGGAGCGGGGCCGGGGCCGCGGGGACGGCGGGGCCGCGCCGGCTCACCTGGGGGAGTGGGAGGCCTGACTGACCTTCCGCGCTTTACGGCCGCCAGCCGCGGCGCGACAGCCGCCCCTGCGCGCTGGCGTCACCCGCCCGCCAGCCAATCCCCAGCCCGGCAGCGGGGGTGTGGCCGAGCGATGCCACGCCCCTCGTCCCGCCCCCAGGAGGCGGGCGCGACCGGCCCTAAGAAATAAACTACAACAAGTAAAAACCTGCAGACTCTTTTTATTAAATTCTCCCATTTCATCTGTACAGAAAAAAATGCACATTATTATGTTCAGAATCTCAGTAACAATCTCAAAATTACACAGCATGAACATGTAACCAAAAAAAAAAAAAAAACCCAAAACAAGGAACAGCCAGGATTTATACACAGAAAGGGAAAACAATTTACAAAAAAAAAAGTCTCCTTAATGTCACATTTAAAAATAAAAAAAAAAGAGACTAAGTTGAAACAGCTTCTGCTGTACAATAGGAATCCGCTGGGTCTGTTTTGTACACTGTGGGGGGAGGCCTGCAGCGCCATCCTGAGGGGGGCGGCTGGGTGTGCTGGGGTACCCCCTTACCTCCCCGAAAAACCCGGCTCTGGTTTCTCTGGTACGCTTCCCAGTCCAACACAAACATCAGTCACAGCTTCTGCTCACCTCCATTGGCCATGAGTTTCTACAGGTGATAGTCACACCTCTCCCTTTTCCCCATGTTCAGTATTTCCCAAGGTGAGAGCTATGCAAGCACTTCTACTCAGTAAATACAAGGGGGCAGTGGGGTGCAATGATCCACCCAGGAAGGCAACTCTTGCTTTCGGTCAGCTATGGAATGAAATTCGGGTGTTGTGGAAAGAGAAAACAGCAATCTGCCTTTGGCCAGTGAGTGGCAATATGTTATTACTCCTCCCTGTCCCCTACATGCAGCACTCGGGAACTCAACAGAGTGGGTACAATGCAGAATTCTACCAGTATAGGACAAACAGCAGTACCAGCTGAATTCTTTCCCGTATGCATGTGATTTGGGTCCCCTCTAACCACAGTTCAACAGTGGAAGTGAGCTGGCAGGTATGGCCTCCAAGCAGGCAGACTGCACAAAGATCAGTACACTTGGGAGCTGCCTTAAAGATTTTAAACCCCATAATTAAGAATGTACTTCTATGCAAACCAACACTACAGCTGTTTGAGTCCACAGAACTATATTTTACATAGGGACAGAAGTGCTAGATGAAATGTTCCTGTTTCATACCACACTCATGCACTCACACACCTCAAAACTACCTTTTTTTTTTTTAAACAAAACTGATAAAGTAAAAAAAAAAAAAGTACTACAATCTTCTTTCAACTAAATAATAAAGTTGTGTTTTAACAGAAGTCGCCATCCAACTTGAACACAATTCCTCTACAACGTTATGGGATTCGAGTGATCCCTCTGGCTTGTCACATCTTCCCTCTGTACCCACCCACAGTTAGTTTATGTTCTTAAAGACATTCACTCCTCTGCATTATTTTTCATATAATGTGCTTACTGTGGATTCTTTCAGAACAAGGCTGATTCTATTTGCATGAGTTTTTAAGTGTCAGATTCTGGGTGAAATGCTTAAATTTTGTTACAGAATTATTCAAACTTTGTTAAGGCTTTTCCAGCCCTTTGCAGTGACACAGACATATGGGTACGGGTACTCAGCTTGCTGGACAGTACTTGAAGTGCCAGGAATTTTGTTCCTACCCAGATGAGTTATTCCAGCAGCCTGAATGACAGAGGTGAGGCAGGAGAATCCCAAGTTGAAACTCAGCAAAAGGACTTGATTAGACCCGCTAGGTAAACAATAAATAAGCTTACTAAGGTCAACAAGAATGAACACTAATGGGCTAGCAGGAGTGAAGTAACAAGGTGCACATCATGCACAGTCCCCCTTACCCATGTTATCTAAACACGTGCCATCATTTAGAAAACATAACTTGTTAATCCTTGCAGCAGCAGGAGGGAAACAGAGAACTGCATGCCTTGCTAGGCCCCAGTCATCTAGCCCCTCCATACACCCCCAGGAGCATCAGCATCACCATGTCTAGAATAAGCTCTCCAAGAGAAGGTTTTGAGATGACAAGGAGAAAAAAACCACTTCACCTCCGAATTGCATTCTGTGGAAGGCAGCCTTCTTCACAGAGGGGTGAGGGTCATGAAGAGGAAGGGGTACCCCAGGTTTTGCCACACCAACACTCTTCTCTTGGCTGACTGCAGCTGTTTCTAGCACTCTTGATCAAATCGGAGAAGTTAAAAAGGCTTCCTCAAGTTCAAGGCAACAGCAGTGTTTCTTACAAGGATTTCTTTCTTTCTTTCCCCGCAATGGAAAATGGTTACCTGCAGGCAAGAGGTTGTGTTGGCAACAGCACAAGCAGGTTATTTTTAAAAGAGTGCTTGTGTGGGCTTCCACACTTTTGAGACCTCTGAATTTTTAGGTGTATGTGAAAAGGAGGAGGATGTTTCAAGACTGGGACTGCTAGATTTCTAGTCATGAAAAAAAACAAATTCCATCACTGGCAGTGGCAGGAGGCCCCATTTTAAAACAGGAAGAGATAACAATGCTCAATGATAAAATGGCCTGGACACTTTGCCAGTGTCATACCTTTAAAAGGTGGGTCTGTGCCCTTACAGTGACAAAGGGCATCTGAGGGAATCATGCAGAAATTTATTTAGTATCCTACCTTTGCTTCAGAGGGCCTCCAGACACATACCTATAACACCATCCCAGAGCACTCGCACTGAAACTGAATTCCCAGGTGAGCCTGCTGACACAGTCAGAAACACCACTGACCATAGACTAACACCACTGTAGACCACAGACTCCTAATGCAGTGCTCCAGGCATCCTTACCTTAACCTTCTCTAAATTAAAAAGCAAAAAAACCCAGAAAGCCTTCTATCTGAAAGTAAAGAAAGTCACCTTCAGAGCTGAACAGGGTTTACATTCAGAACTATGGCTACAAACCTACAATTTTCACTGCAATGTCTTTTGGAATTTAGTGGAAGATGCTATTTCTAGACAATAAACCATCTAATTAGGCTTTTCAAGCTAATCAGGTTACAAAATGCCTTTTCAAAAAGTCACAACAGTTTAAAAAAAAAAGCCCTCCAATAGTAATTTAATTACGCCTGATATACATTTTGAGAAGTGGGACTTCTGCCAAGCAAGCAAGGCTGCACAAAGATCCCACTTCCCTTGCCAGCAGCTCTGCAAACACACCCATCTCTACAGCAGTAACTTCAGCACTCTGTCAAGTGAAACAATATACACTTATAATTGCCAAACTAACATTTGTGGTGTTACACACCTCTGGTACCTCAAGAGAGACAATCAACTGTTCCTCTTCTGCTCCACTTCACATTGATAGAGGGCCAGTTAAGCTCCGTTAGCACCAGGGAAGAGGGGCGAGAGAAAGAATTCAGGCTTAATTTCTGTTCTACCTAACCACTTAACTGGAATCCTACCATGCACTAATTCTCCACTGAACCTTCATTGCTCAGACATTCTCTACTGCTTGCCTTGTGTTCATAATACTTTGATATAAAACCAGAAGTGCTTGTGAAAAACTCACTAGCATAGTAAGTCTAAAACTGTATCACTAATAGTTTGCTGTCCATCCTCAGAGCGGGATGAAGGTACATTTGCAAAAAGCTTCAGTTGCAGCAAAAGCTCACAGTATTTTGTATACACCATTCTGTACACGCAGCATCATCAGAATCAGCTGGTCCACACTCCAAAAAGTCTCAGAAGCACCTCCACTGTTCTAGAGAAGAACGCAGAGAACTGAAGCAAGCCTTACCTAGCAGTGCACTAAGTGGGAAAATAAAGTTATGGTTCAAGCATCAGACTAAGTTGGACGGTATCAGGCACATGATTTTTACTGCAGCACACACAGGTGAGCACATCTAAAAGGTGAATAAAATATATCCTACTGTACACATCAACTTTTGTGCAGTCGCTTCTAGATTTCACCAGCACACTCAACATTTGAGCCAAAGCACAAGGCTTATGACCTCCACACCTCCTTGTACTTGAGGAACAAAGCTGATGGTAAGAAGAGGCCACAACTACTGGTACAGCTTTTCTAAAACTTCTTTGGGCTCTTGGGTATGAGTATCATGTTCTGGCAGCGTAACTATATATGGCGTGAGTGCACATACGGATGGTATAACATTGCGAAAGCTACTTCCCTTAAAGATCCAGATGTTTCTGCCTTTCATATGCTATCATCCTCCCATCCACTCCTGCTTGGCCTTCTGGACCAGCACCTGTGTCCTACCATCCCAGAAAACACCAGTTGCTGTGCCTTATCAATTGTAGTTGTGGAAATGAAAAATACTCTTCAGTGCTACCATTCAAACCATTAAGACCCTGACAGGCCAGTTACAAACCACTGCACTAGCCCACAAGTAACCATTTTACAGATAGACCATGCTGAGCGTTCAGTTGCTTTCTGCATCACTGACAAAGCACTGTATTGCCAGCGTGTCAATACCATCTGTAGATGGTACATTTGGAAGGGTAATAGCTTAGCAGCAGCGAGGTAAAATAACAGGAGTGTTAGAATTTTACTGCATTGTTGCTAATGAAACAGTTGACCGAGTAACTGATCAGGGCACTTATTGCCTGCTGACAGCAGCACTGTACACTACCAACAGGCTCTACATGCCTCGCGTCTACACGGTGTCTTTACTGAAATACAAGTTGTACAGCTCACATGAGTATTTGATCCTGGTCAGTATTTTATTCTATCTCGCGAGTGGCAGAGAAGAAAGGGAGGACATCTTTTCGGCCAAAAAAATCCACAGTAACAAAAGCAGGATATTCACTAGAAGATGACACCAGTGACTGGTGTCCTTAGGTTGTCCAAGAATATGCTCTGAAGATGCTTTACATAAGATGAGCAAGATGTCCAAAACAAGGCCAACTGTGGTGTAAGATGCAATTTACCCTTTAATTTCCTGCCTCAATTTCACCCAGCCACAGAGGATGACTAGATTTCAGTATGAACCATTACCTAAATCATATAGTCGGTATGTCTGTCTTTAAAAATTTACTTAAAAACCGCTTGAGCTGCAGGTCATATCAGTCTGATTTGAAGAGTGAAGGCAGTTCCAACAGTACAATAGAGACTTGTCTACAGGCAGGTAAACGAGAGTCTGCTAACAAAGGGGTAACAAAAGCTGCTGGCTGGGCTGCCAATGTTGCACACAAACTTTCATAGGATGAAGATGCTGTGGATGAGATCCAGGATGGGAAAACTGAGCCAACACCTGCTGCTGTTCTAAAATTTTTTTTTTTTTTTTTTTTTTTTTTTATTCTCCTCTCACAAGAGGGGGTGGGTAGACTATACAGAGGAGGGCTGTACAAAACTGGGCACTGGGCAGGCATTTCTTCAGCAGGCAATCCAGGCTCTACCTGTCCTTGAGCTCTCTTGTCACCCGCTTGGTGATGCGTCCACACATCAGGCCGATCAGGAAGAGTACACAGATGCCAACCGTGATCACAGACAGTATGTAATTCTTGGACGGAGAGGTCATAACTTGCATGGCAAGGTCAGAAAAGCCTTCTGCTGGGGCAACCTGGAGGTGAGAAGGGAATGAATGAGCCAAGCTGCACTTTCCATGCAACCCTCAGCCTCAGCATTTATCAGGTTTAGTCTCTGGTACTGCTATTGCCTCCTGTCATCATCAGACTTCGCCTGAACCACAAACAAGCAGGCCCGCAATGATTCATCTGAAGGAATTGCTGCTCAGGAGACAGCTTTGTAACAGGAAGTTCTGCTGACCCTATTTCATTGCCCCAGACCTTCTCTAGAGGAGACCAGGCCCTGTGTGCACAAAAGACAGTTTAATTCTGCACTGTTGAGGATGCAACCCAGACACTGAGAGAATAAAATATACAAGTTCAAAAAAGGAGACCTGATTTCAATTTTTCTGGACCAAACTCAAAACGCTGAACTTCAGAGACAGGAATTTCATTAGTTGAAGTTTTTCATAAATAGCCTGCAACAGAAAGATCCAATGCAAAAAACCAAAGTCGTTTACTGAAATCCTTTACATATTCACCTTTGCAGCATAGCTCCACATTTCAATACGATCATTAAGGCGTTTCTTGCATTCAGGCTGCAACCGCACACGCTTATCTTCCAGGGCTTCCATTAAACATGACATTTCTGTAATGTGGAGAAGACTGTGTTATGAAATAGAAACAGTGGCTTCAACAACATGCTATGGAAAGGCTGCTGTAAAGGGACACTTAAATTCTACTAAAGGCTTATGGTTACATAGCTTTCTAAACAGACTAGCCAGCCTGACAGACTGTATACAAAGCCCTGTTGTGCCCTTGAAGCTAGCAATTTCGCCAAGATTCATGATTAATATTGCATTTTGAGGTGCAAGGAAATTTAACTTCCAAAAATAAATTACAGTACATATCCAAGACATAATTCATGTGATTTACACGAGATTTTATAAAGTCTTATGAATTTGCACCTTCTGTGAGCTGTACTCGAAATTCCATGCCACCACCCTCTAGAGAGAACTAAGATCAAATTCAGCTCAGGAAAAAAAAAACCAAACCACAGTGTATCTCCTTCAGCTTGTTAGGAGTTTCTTTTGATCAACAAAATGTTTTGGAAATGTTTAACTTCCTGAGTTTTTGCACAGTCCTGTGCAAAGGAAATGGGATCACAATGTTCTGGGTGCCTATGGAGCGCCTTGGCTAATACATAAGCTCTTATATGCTCATATGAAACACTGACAAATTTTTGTATTTTATACTGCCTTACTTGAATAATCCCTAATTGGATGCTTTCTGCTTTGCAGTGAAGTTATTTTGTTCACAGCAAACAGGCTGCAAACTTTAAACTAACTCCTCACTTTTTAAACACAATTGTCAGTTCAAACACTCAGAGGCAGATTTCTCTCTAAGCTAGACTTCTGCATACCTTCAGTACAAACATGTCAGAATACAAATCAAAAGAATTACAACAAAACAGGAATAAATAAAGGATATCCAGAATTTCTGAAAGGCATTCAGTAACTGTCATGAAAGATAATGATCAGGAAAATACTTGGCTGCTATTTTTAATGCCAGATAAACTCAGAAAGATGGGAAAGTTCAGAACTTTTTTGCCCACTAGCTTTCCTTAAACAGCCGTACATACTATGCAGCTAGCTAACGTAATAGCAGTAATAAAGTGCAAGAATTGGACCTCAAACAGGAAAAGTATGGGTTTGGAAATACTTCAATAAATGTTTCAAGTGGTCTGAACCTGATGAACTCAGTCTTAGGGGACTTGGAACAGCTGATGAAGTCTCAAAGCCTTTAGTTACTACATAAACTTAGAAAATGTAGTAAATATTACCTACCCTCTGTAATATTGGAAAAGAAAAACCGGTATATTTAAGCAGAGAAGAAAAGAGAGGATCAAAGGACTTCAGTTTAATTTTGTCTGTCAAAAATACTGAAACAAAGAAGCCAATCATGGACAAAGACTGACATAAAGAAAGAAGGACCAAGGGGATTAGCTAAGAATGAATCTTGTGAAACCAAGTTGATTTGCTTCTGTAAGAGAAGCAGCTTAGTTCCAGGGAAGCTTTTGATGCAGTCTGATATAACACTATCATAAGTAAGCTTGGGAGCTGCAGCCTCTGTGAAACTTATACAGGGTGGGAGATAAACCTCAATGAAAAATGAGTCCATGTACTTCAGTCCATGTGTATTAAGAGCTCATTTTCAACAGGATTTAACTGAGGAGGGATTTTACAGAAGGGTTATGGATCTGGTATCACACACTATTGTCAGTAATCATATGAAGGACGCAATATAAAATACACTTATTAAATTTGCAGATAAGGCTGCAAGGATATTATGTCAGGATTGAAGAACTGGTCCCACCTTGGACACAAGGAAGGATTTCTTGACAGCCATCTTCTAGTGGCATCTACCACCTGCAGCCATTCCACTTAATTACCCACAAAGGACTGGTGGAAAGATCCAGTACTTAAGCTGCATTTTCTTACCAGCATTAAGGCTCTCAGGACTGAGGTTATATGAATAAAGCACGAGCACTTACGGCGTCCTCTCCCTGGTGGAATGGCAGCACAGTGGTGTTTGATGTCTAGGGCACAGGCTGTATGGAGCACTGGGTCAACAAATATATCTGCTTTGCTTTCTTTCAGCATGTTGAGCACTTCCTGGGGAGAAGGAAATTACAAGTACATCTCAAAAAAAAAAAAAAAAAAAAAAAGAGAGAGAGAGAGAGAGAGAACGAAACTCATACTGCTCAATGTTTCTGAAATGTGCATCATCTTTTTAAATCCAGGATCATGAGAAAACACACCACTGTCCCTGGATTGAGGCTATGAATGCTTGGTTAGGCTGGATTAATATCCTGGTTTTATAAGGGTTGCCATAGTTACGGTCATTAAAATACCCATATTAATCTAAAATACAAAGTCGATATGCCAGGGTTACTTCAGTTAGAACTGAAAGAAGGCGCCATAGCCACGGGGGCAACTCATACAGCCCTTGATCATAGCCAGTACCTAGGCCATACCTAGCACTCAGGAAGCCGGTAATGGAGACAGCAACAGAAAACAGACTATTAACAAGAAACTTTGCCAACCATAATCAAGAAAGGGTCAAAGCCTGGAATTGCAAAGGAGGCATTGTTGGCACAATTTTCACTGGCAAACTGAAATTGAATTGAATTGCTGCAGGCCAGAACAGAGATGTGTAAGGAAATTTTGAACTCTGGCTTCATACTAGCTAGAACATAGCCTGGGCTGTGATCTGGAAAAATGACCGACTTCTGCCGGGACAGGACGCCTTTTAGAGCACATTCAATTTATTTTCTTTACCTTCTTGCACATTTCAGTTTTTATTTTCAGCAGATTCACTTTCAGACATTCTTCCACCTGCCCAGTCTGCTCCTGAGCTGCTGCTTCTTCTGCACACAAGCTGGAAATCTATTTTGAAAAAGGTATTTTTAACATAAGTAGTTCACAACAATTACTCTGCCTTTTAGCACATTTATATCTCAATACATTAGTTCATCACGGTGTGCAGCAAGAGAACACATGATGAGATACTTTCCCCACCCTGAATCCCCAGAGCCAAAGGCATCCTGGCTCATGCAATATGCATACCCTTCGAAACCTGACAGCAAGAAGTCAATATTACTGTACTGAGAAGAAAGCAGGGAGGAGAACAGCACAGAAATAACATTAAGATATGAAATAAGCAATACTTGAGATATGGCTGATTTGGCTATCAAAAGTGAAAATTCAAAATTTGACTGTATTCCAGTTAAGGTTGACAAGACCAGAGAACTAGCACACATTTTTTTTACAACAGGAAAGCAGTATTTTTCCATAGTCACAAGTATTGATGAGATCCCAGATGA
Organism: Pelecanus crispus; assembly: GCF_030463565.1. Lineage (NCBI taxonomy): Eukaryota > Metazoa > Chordata > Aves > Pelecaniformes > Pelecanidae > Pelecanus > Pelecanus crispus. The sequence continues at coordinate 26,816,951 of NC_134650.1, forward strand.
AAAAATTAACTTTGTATTAGCACTGCACAGGAAACTGCAATTCTTGCACACTGCACAAAAATCACAAGCAGAGAACCTGACTAGCTAGAAGCAGTTCAAAGGGCATTTTTGTTTGTTTTAATTATTAGGACAGTTCATGTTTTAAGAAACAAAATCTGTTTCATGAAGGGAGTTTTCAATCCAAAAAGTAGCTGCTGAGCTACTTCTCCTACCTCTTCAGAACAGTGCATCTGAAGTTGGGGATCCAGCCGGTAATCAAGAGCCGATTCCTGGATTATCACTCGAATTTGGTCCTCACAGTCTGAAGAGAGACGCTATTAAGCGGAGAAAGTCATTAACCCACTCAATGACCTTTATTTTCATAAATCAATCACGCTGCATTTTAACCTGTGTATTCTGTAATACTTGTATAGTAGTGTAAAAACTCATTTATGTACAGCCTGTTACATACATTGAACACGCCATAAGCCCAAGTTTGATTTGTTATTCAATGACTGTTGCTCAGCACTATCCTGCAGTTTCTCATTTGCACACACCAGCTCTACTCACCTGGTCTGCATATTTCAACTTCAGGCATGAGATGACTTGTCCTTCCAACTCTGTATCATCCTTGGCCCTATTCAGGATATTTTGGCAGAACTTCGGTATATCTGCTTTGCATGCCTTCCTGAGCACTGGATTTAAGCGGTAATCTAACCAGGAAGGACGACAGAGCTTCATTACAGTACGCATCTTCAGATTACAGAACATAACACTCCAAAAGAAATTTGATAGAAATTTCCTGCATGACAATGTACCACCAATAAATTTAATTTGGGGGAAAAATAGTATTTTTTCACAACAGAATTTTAACTTGTGAGGTAAAAGATTCAGGAATAAAGTGGATCCAATAATGCATGCTGACTCTCAAGAATCTGACTGAATAAAGTCTGTGTGCACTGACAACCATGAAGAATAAAACAAAGCGAATATTCTTTCAGCCATGCAGACCACTCAACAGCTCAGGCAGGCAAGTAAAGTTTTTTTTTCAGAAGAGGATACCTGTGTTCTGTGTAATCTGGCGCTTGGTAATCATTTGCTTGCATTTAGGATCCATCACTTCACTGTTCTTGTTTTGTTTCAAACACTGCAACATATTTTTTGAGTCTGCCTCTGGACAAAATCGCTAAAAAAACCCAAAAAAACCAAGTTTCATCACTAAGCACTTGGGGGGGGGCAGGGGCGGGGAAACCAACCCACACAAAACCAACTGTATTCATGGAAGAGAATAACCACCTGCCCAACCCAGAGGTATGCAGACACATTTCCTAGCCCCAACACCTCCTATTAAAAAGAACAGTGCTACTCTCTAAACTGACTACGGGCATGAATACCTCTGCTTATGGACTGAGCACTAAGCCATAAAGTCTTGACAGGCTTCAAGGCACCGGCTTGTGTTGGCAGTAACAAAAGTAATTTGCCTTTATTTTCTATTCTTAAGTTACAGCACGCTTTGCAAGAAATACACACCAAATTAGGTCTCATGCCCGACTACTTTCACTCCCCTTTATTTTAGAAACTAAAAAGGGAATCTTAAGTCTATGCACATACTGCTGTTCTGCATAAATGGCTGGACAAAGTGGCAGGTAAAGATTTTATTAGTAACACTCAGAACAAAGTAACACCACACAGAACGAGAAAGCAGAGAACAGCTCACTGATACTAATTGCCCATTCCCACCCTGAATTAGATAGTCAAGAACCAGCTTACCCAAAATTCAGACCAAGGTACTAACTTATTTGTTAAAACTGATTCTGTGGGTGTAAGGTAAGGCTGTTGCATCTTCTAATCCTCACCATTTTGGTGAGATTACAGGTCTTTTTTTTAAAAGCATGAGTCTGTACTGGAGAGCAATAAATTCCCAAGATGTTTTGCTTCTGCCACAATACTGAGTCAGGGTACTGCATCCAGACCACACATACAGGGCTTGCAATTCTGCCTACTGTGCAAGAGTGTCTTGTCTTCACTGCTGCTTTCCATGTGGTACCACTTTAAGCCAGCATTTCTAATTTTAAGTTTTGCATGATTTTGCCCACTTTATCAGCTTGATGAAAGTCTGTTGTGCACCAGGTCAGCAGTGAACTGGAGATGTTACTAGTCTCTGTAACCATAAGTTCTTCACCTTCACTAAAAGCCAATCCAAATCCAAACCAACTGGATAAAAACTGTATTAGAAGCCTCAGCACAGACTTCCTCCTCAATTCTGCTGGCAGTTAGGAAGAAACGTATTAGTGCAGAGGCTTTGATCAGATCATTTGGAGGAAGTAAATTTGAAGAGAAGAGCCCTGAAGAAACCTCAGCCTGATTCAGAGTTAATAAACTGATTACTTTGCAAAAAAGCAATCATACTTCTGAAACAACACAGCAGTCTTGTAAACAAGCCTTTATGGGAAGCTCAAAACCAATACAGCTCTTGTATCCCAACCTCACCCTCTTAAATCAGCACACTACCATTACCTTGATCATCTGCTTGCAGACTCTCATGAGCGTGTAGTCCAGTTCTGGATCCATCATCTCTGTCTCCTGCAGTTTAAACACCTTCTGGTGGCACCGGGTACTCAACTGCTTCTTGATTTCTTTCAGGCATTCAATAATCTACAACACAGCATTACAACCATAACAGATCCATTGTCAACACGATTCTGTCATACACTGCTCAAAACGCACAGCTATGTGTTCCCCTAATGGCTATCTTCACCTGATTTATGCAGTTAAGTTCCCAATGCCTAGATTTTACAAAAAGTAATTACCAATGCTTATTTCCAGGACTTGCTTTAAGTTCATCTTTTCTCACAAAGATTTAATGATATGAAGAGGGCCATCTGGACTTCCTCCAAAACCCAAAACCTCATCTTGCAGACATTACACTTAAGCAACATTTGCAGTAACCAGCTGCCAATAGCTTAAAACTAGCATTAACTGAGGAAGGAACTGCTCACAGCACTCACCCAATATTAATGCTTGTGAAGCTGGGGGGGGGGGGGGGGGGGGGGGGGGGGGCGCGCGCGCGATATTATGCTCCAAAATACTAACAAAATATTTCAGTGATATCAAAATGAAAATCTAATGCTGCACTCACAGGGGCAAAAGTGTTCTTCAAAAGTTTTCCAAAATGAAACTACAAATTAAATTGTAAATTATTAATAAAATCCATTACCTGAGCATTGCCATAGGGCACGTTTTGGCAGTAATTCTTGATATCGCTTTTACAAGCCTCATACAGTTCTGGTTCAAGTCTGATATCCTCAGTCTGCAGGATAAATTACAATATGAAGTTTTAAGTAGGACTCTAAAGACTATTTTACTTTGTTACTCTATTAACTAGAGCCCTCTACTCACAAAAAGCAAGCAACTCTCATAACAGGCAGGTCAGTTTCTTTGAATTTAAGGGCCTTGAGTGTGAGAAGTGGTGTTAGCAGGAAATCAACTTTGCAAACCCATGCAGTGGATCAGTTGGATTTTTACATTGAAGAAAGGGTTTAAACCAAATTTTAGTGCCGGCAAGTTGTTTCCACTGCTCCTCCTATAAGGGCATCGACACAAATGTCCAAGACAGCCAAAATATTTTCATGTGAAAGCTAAAGGACATATTAACAACCACTCATCTGTTTGGTGATCTGGAGGATGTGAACGAAGTTTCCGGCTTTTAGTGATGCCCAGCATTTGAATTCTTCCATACAAAGGCAAGAATGCTGCATCTTCTGACATGAGCCTACTTAAGGTGAAGCTTTAACACTCAAATAGAATCTACTGGACAAAGACCTCACAAATCTATTGCTACAAGCACTGCAGCAGGAAGTTGAGAGGCAGCCTTGCCTACCAGAACAAATACTACTCTTATTTATCCACTGAGCAACTCAGAGCAGCTGGAGTCGAGTTGCTTCATCTGTGCTCGTTTCCTCAGTCTGTAAAACAAGGACTTTATTCTCTCCTAGAGGACTTTAAGGACATCAGCATGTGTAGCGCATTGCTATCATACTAAACATAATCACTTCTAGCTGAAATTCCAATGACCATTTAGCTTGCCTTAGCCTTCATGAGACTGTATTTAAGGTGTTAAAGTAGACAATCATTACTTTCACCGTGAAAGGCAATTGAGCCTCGTGTTGTAAGAAGAGTGGAAAAAATAAGTTAGATACATCTTACAAATGAGGTTCGTTTTTTCCCCCAGGGTGGACAAACCAGGAAGCTTTAATTCAAGGACCTCACTAGAAGACTGGGCAGATCAACAGTTTCATGCATGTTTACCATCTCTAGCTCCTCAACACGCAGCTGTTTGCGGCACTTCAGAGAGACCCTGTGCTCTTTGGCATCCTGCAAAGTATCATTGCGCACAGTTGTGCTCAGACAGATCACTACATCCACCCTGCAGAAAATAAAACAGCTTTTTACTCATATACCCTTCACTTAGACCAGCCAAGATTGGTGTTGGATCACCACATCAGAGAAATTGACCCCAAGAATCCAAACACAACATAAAGCCTTTGTGCATCTATGCTTACTTGTAGCCTGGGTACAGCTCTATGTTGAGTAACTGGATCACAATTAAAACCCAAATCTGATGCTATCTAATTGGAGTCTACATCAGAAGGCAGGAAGATATTCAAAATCCCACCACACCCCTGCCCAGCAAGACTTCTCCTCTTCAGTCATGTGAGCACTTTAGAAAAGCCTTACTTAATCTCAGAAATAGATGAAGGTGAATACCTACATGGCATTGCAAACAATCCTTTTGCATTATGGGAAGGGCACTGTCCTGGTTTCGGCTGGGATAGAGTTAATTTTCTTCCCAGCAGCAGGCATAGTGCTGTGTTTTGGACTTAGTAGAAGAATGTTGATAACATGCTGATGTTTTTAGTTGTTGCTGAGTACTGCTTATGCTAGTCAAGGACTTTTTCAGCTTCCCATGCTCTGCCAGGTGCACAAGAAACTGGGAGGGGGCACAGCCAGAAGAGTTGATCCAAACTGACCAAAGGGCTATTCCATACCATATGACGTCATGCTCAGTATATAAACTGGGGGGGGTGGCCAGGGAGCAGCGATCGCTGCTCGGGAACTCTCTGGGTATCGGTCGGCGGGTGGTGAGCAATTGCATTGTGCATCACTTGCTTCGTGTATCATTATTATTATTATCATTATTATACTGTTACTATTAGCATTACTATTTTACTTTATTTCAATTATTAACCTGTTCTTATCTCAACCCAGGAGTGTTTCTCACTCTTACTCCTCCGATTCTCTCCCCCATCCCATCGGGGTAGGGGAGTGAGCGAGCGGCTGCGTGGTGCTTAGTTGCTGGTTGGGGCTAAACCACGACAGGCACTTATATCATAAAATGCAAATAGTCTTGATATCCATAAACAGGTTTGACCTTGTGTGTGGTTTAGCCTTACATCATTGCAGTAGGCCATTAAAAAACCCTTTTACTGAAATGAACAAACCAGCCAAAACAAGTCGGGTATCTTCCTTTCCCAGGTCAGCACCTGGAACAACAGTAGCCTGCATCTTAGAAGATAATGAATCTAGCAATTCATTATATATTTATATTCACTTACATTTTATATAAAACATCCTGGGACATGCAGTCCACTAATTGTAATCATTATTTTTCTTGCTGTGAAAATATCTATAGAGAGGACATGCTTGTATGCAAGAGTAAAGTAGAAGTAATTTTAAAGAGGCAGGCAATGCCTCTACCTTAAGCATCTGCAGAATGCAGTCACTGTAGGGAAAACACACAAAACAATCAGCCTTTGACAAAGTCCAGCATTTTCTGTCCTATCATGAAATATCCTGTAACTTTATTACATACTTATACAATCTGCTGTTTGGTCAGGTGCTACATACTTTTTTTTGATGTTGGGGCAAAGTTTCAGCACATCCTCCTTGCAAGCCATTTTAAATTTGTATGAGAACCGAAAATCTTTCATTTGAACCTGCAAGAGGAATAAGAAAAACAATTTTGATCACCTGGGGGGGGGGGGGGGGGGGGGCCACAGGGAGGGAAGGGGGAAAAAAAAAAAAGAAGAGTGCCGCCCAAAAGAACACTTGTTGAATCATGCAGTCAGCAAATGCTTTTGTCCACAACTTATTAATGTGGAAACAAGGGGGACGGGATGCTGCACTGCTGAAGAAGCTGGGACCCTATCTACCATATGCCAGGAAGGAAGGAGGGCCTGAAAATAAATCATCTCCGGAAGTGACCATTTATGACCAGGCATGCAAGTACAACTGTCTGAATTCACAAGAGCACTTTAAATACAGTGGGAAATCAATCTCAAAGGAGGGGTTTCATAATTAGCTAATTCCTGTCAACACCCTCAACGAACAGAACAAGCTTCCATTGACAGCAGAGGAAAGTGCTGCTTACCAGCTGGAAATGAGTAACTCCGATTGCACATTTTTCATTCATTTCCTTCTGGTGTTTGTTCTGTATTAGACACTCCATCAGGTCCCCAGAATCAATCTGGTTATCTGCAACCTCCTGGAAAAACCAGATGAAAGGCTTAAAAATTAGCTACACTTACAAGTCATGATTTTTATGCTCCTTTAGCCCACTGTGACCAGGAAATAATGGAACTTGCAGTGCCACACTCTATTGTGAGCTTACACTTACCATTAACTGACCACCCGAGAGTTGTACCACACAACTATTTATAGATACAGTTCAGAAAAGAATCATTTCAGGCACACGCACACTTTAGACTCAGGACAACGTACTGCAGAGACTCAATGCCTACATGAAGCACTACAGCTAAGTGCCTTCATTGCTATTTAACTACTCAATCCTAGAGCAATGTAAGAAGTTTTTTCAGCAATGCTGAGCAGCTGCACAGAGTGGAGTGGCTAAGACACACTGCTTGTGGCAAAGCGGAAGGAAAAAAGTTTATTTTTTAACCCACTCAAATAGTAACTTTTCCAATTACAGGGCAATTTTCATCTTTAAACCTCTAGTTTTTGTGCTAGGGCTCTGACAACAGCAGAAGTACTAGATGGAACTAAGAATTCTTGTTTCAGGGTGTTTTTTTTTAATTAAAGACTTTTGTAACTGCTTATCTCTGATTTTACTTTTGAAGTGCAGAAAGTACATCAAGAACTAGTATTAAAGACCTCTAACCTTTCCCACACAGTGTTTTTTCCCCCCAAAGATATTCATGCTATTACAGAGTACTCACGTGACAGAACGTCTGGATAATGGGCTCACATGCTCTCATCAGCAAGGCTTCAATCTGAATGTCCTGCAGAAAATGTACAGTATTTCATTTTCACAGTGAATGGACAAGAAAAAAGGCTCCCATGATAACAAGTTAAACTCAAGCCAGTTTACAGGGTTTTGAAAGATGTAATCCAGACAGCTTTGCCCTTCAGTTCTGGAAATCCTAGGGTTCACTCTCGCCAACAACGTGACAAATGCAAGACAAGCCTTCCAGTTTAAGGGAAGAGCCTGGTCTCCACAGAAACTCATTGCTTGGATAATTCAGCCAATCTCCTCCAAACTGGACACTACAGCACTAGAAATCACCTTACACCTAGGGAGGATTTAAAGATTAATGATAGTTCTGAGCAAACCATTTTGTAACCACTGAAAGGAAGCTTTCCCTAGGGCACAATGTAAATTTTAAGAAATACAGGGAAACGTTTGGGGCAAGATACTAAAATATATAGAGATTCATAAAATAAGTAAAACTGCTGACGTCACTGAAAACCTCTAATGATGCACCTGGCAGTTATTTCTTGCAAATTTTTTGGGACGGGGGTGAGCGGAAGTTGCAATACGGTACTCAAAACTACTTGCAAGCAAGACTTGCAAGCTGTACAGCGTAAAATGGATGGTCTCTGCTTAATCCCAGAGACCTGTTATTTCTGCAGCTACTCTAACCTCACTTTTTTCACCACTGTCAAAATTACATACTTAACTAGACACACGCTCAACTCTTCCCTTTATCCCAGGCTGAAAACCGCTCACCTCTGACTCCAGCTCAGTGAGGTTTCCCACTATGTCTCTGCAATCAGATACCAAGTCATCAAGATGGTCCTGAAGACATTCCAGCTCCTATAAGAAAAAGAGATTTTAGCGTGTGATCAAAGAACTCAAGTCGAAAATTTGGCCTGAAATATCGCAACACGTGTAAAACTGCCCTCCTCCTTGTAAAGTCCTAAATCTCATTTAATCCCATCCCTCTGCTGGCACTCTCAGAACACATATATGTAGCAGTGGTTGAGAATGTTGGTTTAGGATGTTACCGCTTGTTCTCAAAAGCTGCATGATGTGCTTTTACTTCTGGAATATCACATTTAATTTGCCCTTCACATAACCTTAACGAGAGGGTAATTACCCAAACTACAACCTATGACAGACACTTCAAAAAGACAGTGGTGTACACCCTACTGCATCTGCTGTAGAATGGCTCCTTCCCTACAGCTATGCTAGGGCACAGCAATTTAACATGAAAGGATGTGTAGATGTGGTGCTCAGGGACATGGTTTAGTGGTGGACTTGGCAATGGTAGGTTAACAGTTGGACTCAATGATCTTCAGGGTCTTTTCCAACCTAAATAATTCTATGATCCTATTTTTTGAAGCTTTGTTAAGTAGCAGCAGATGTTAGTTCAGTTCTGTATAAACACAGGAAGCATGTCAGTATTTGCCAAATGGAAATGGGATAAAGTTTATGTGGGAAATGTCAAGCTTGTAATAGAATATTACAAATAAGAGTCAGGGTGGGGTAGGGTTGCTTCATTAAAATCGTTGTTAACTATGCCTTTCTCCCTTCTCATTCCACTACACATTTGAACCTACTGAAACCATGCATGAGGTGCAAAGCTTCTTCGTATCATCTCCGTCTCTCAGACTAGTGTAGATTATGTTTCAAACTGCACACATTTTTAATATATCTCAGCTCCAAAGAGACAGCTAACAACAAGACGTCCCTTTATTCCCTTTCTGCCCTTCCCACCCCTCCAACTTTGCAAACAAAGTAGCAGTGTTACTGTGTACAGTACCTGCCCTGTCTCTGTTTTTTCACTGCACCACTTCCCTAAGTCAATCATGCACTTGTCCTGGAGGGCTGGGTCCAGCTTCACATCCATGGCACGCTGATGGAGGATTCTCTGGACCTCTGCTCTGCATTCTCGTGATAGCTGCAAAGAGGGCAAAGAGCGTTTAGCATATGGGGTCTCTAAATCTGTACAACACAAACAAGATGCTGACAGGTGATGTACTGAGAGTGACCACAAACGCCATGAGCAATCCCAGAGTACTGCTCAGCACGAGTCTGCTGGGCCCACCCCCCAAGTAAGCCAGGCTCCAAAAGAGTTTGGAGCTTTGTCATTTAGTTTGGAGGAAGGCTCCAGTCATTCCACTGAAATAGATCTTATACTCTTAAACTTTCACTTTGCTTTTGAAATGAGATGTCAAAGCAGGTCCCTAGATTATCTGCTGCACTGCCCCCTTCATTCAAAGCTACAGACTGCTTCTGGAGAAGAAAGTCAAAATAGCTCATGCCCTCAATACCAAAAGGGAAGCCTAAAGCCCAGAATGAGGCAATATAGTCCATCTGTAATTTCTGCTCACCAATTCCCATGGCAGCACATCAGAGACAGCATTTGCCAAGACTCAGGAAGAAACAAATTGTAGAAAATCGAGGGATACTGGCATGGTGCTTGCCAGACCTAAAATGCACCGGTTGAAGCTTAAAACTTCATACATTCAAAAATCCAAACCACTGGAAGTTAACTATCATTTTGTGGACAGCACTGGAAAAAAGTGCAGGTCTAACCTCTGATGAGTTTGCTTTCAAATGTTAAATTTCAAAGCGACAGCTGCTCCCTTAGCCTACTTTCCACAAGAAAAATACATTTTAAAGCCTTTTCTCTCTGATAGATTATTTGCAGGCTGGTTATTGATTTCTTTGGTCAGCACTAATATAAAATGGAATTAAAAAGTCTCAACACAGCAGACTAAGAAACAGCATTAAAAAAAATTATTCCTAAAAGAGAGATGCTTTCAATCAATACTTGACTTCTGCCACAAAAGACCTTTTAAATCAAGCTGTAGAAATTAATTTTTAAGCCAGGCCATTGTGTAAACCCACCAACTCCTAAGGGCTGTGTACGCTACAGTGTCAAAAGAAATGGAACCAAGTACCCAGCTGCTTTCAAGGGAGTGCCTGGATAAAGGCACGAGAGGGCAGCAAACTTGAAAAGAGCAGCTCTGAACCAAACAAATGTGATTATGGTGGATCTCCAGATTGCAGGGCAGCAAGCCAGATCCCTACTGTCTTCTCTAAAGACAGCATAAGCCTGTTTACCAGTACAGTATTCTTCGAAGAACTGAAAGGATGCTTTATATTAAATAGGAAGAATGTAATGGGGCATAATCTGAAGTTGTAGTCAAATCAAAACTTAATTAGAAACAGCCTAGGAAAGCTGGGCTTGGAATTCCTTTTTGCATAAAACCAATTTTGCAGCTATGCTAGCTATCTACAAGGAATCACACTCCTCTTTGGAAAGACAAGGGAGAAGGCTTGCACTGTGTCTAAACAGATAGACCTAAGTTGTTGTCAGCACACAGTTCCCCCTGTGGGCAACTGTCACATCTTCATGTGGCTATTTTGCCTTACCAGAACAACAACAATAGACCTTCAAGGCACACTTGAGGAGGAGCTGGGCATCGGAGGCAGTGCGAGTACCACCTACGGTAAATGCTTTTAAGTAGCTTTTGCAAGTTCTTGCAGTTTTAGCACAGTGTGTCCAACTTCCCAACATACATACAACCTTTCTACCACAGATCAAAGAGCAGTAGTTGCACTCTAGCGCTTACCCTCCTTCCTTGCTCCTCTGTGCGGTACGCATGCCTGTACAAGCAGGAGAAAACAGCCCCTGGAGGCATCAGCTCACTAGTCTCATTCCAGCCATGGGTATGGCAGAGACGGGAGGCATCTCCTTGACACTTGCGGTAAAGGACTGTATCCAATCTGCAAACAGAGAAGTTATCACTAGCACTTTATTCAAACCTTTAACGTTTTTCATATTCTGAAATGCTTTTGAGGCAGAAAAATCTACTTCAAGTTTCATACACCATCACATCATTTAGCAGCAGCGTCTAACCAACTGAACGAACAGGTGGCAAAACGCCTGTCACTCAGTTTGGAATCAACTTCCTGATGTTGCAAAAATACACTAAGATCTTTAATTACAGACTAAATCTTAAATGCTTCTTGAAGCACCTCCCATTCTCTTCTGCAGTATGCCAGCCAAATGCTGACACATAAGAAAATAAGTCATCTCCTTGATGTCCTAAAACAGCAGAAAGGCAGGTACATACCATGTTTTGCTTGTATAATATCTTACATGTACTTTGTACAGCTGCCATTTTGAAATGCCAGTTTCATAAAAATCTGAGTTAGATTAATTATTGTCTGCTCTGGACTTGAGCTAACTGAAGACTCAGCATCCCTTGCTTTTGCATACAAGAAAACTGCAAGTGCAGATCTCTTAAGAGGACGCCTAATTACATTAAAGCTAAGTGAGATATTGCCAACTTTCCAAAATGGAAACTTCAGGTTTCTACAACACTTTAAAAGGCAAACATCAGTGGTATCAGTGGACACAATTATATAGATAATGATGAAAGTACTAAGAAAACCATTTCTACTCCATGCATTTGTGCTAGGCGCACACTGAATACAACAGTTTTTATAAGCCAGTTCTAGGAAACAGTGCTTAAACAAGAAAGATGAGCTAATGTTGCCAAGCCTGCAGTATGAATTAGAATTATCTTTACTCGCAGCAAAATGCAAATACTCAGTCTTCCTTCTTGCAATCACTTAAGTTTGGCTCAAGCAACGAACTACCTGCTGGAAACATGGCACAGGCAGGAGAACCAGCAATGAAGGGAAACAGGAAGAGGAGGGAAAAAAAAAATTGAAGAGTATTCTTGTCTACCTATGGAAACAGTTACCGAGATGACCAAGTAAAAAGCCACAAAGCCCTAAACTCCCTGGTCCATGAAGCCCCATGTATTTTAAAAGCAGAATGTTCACAGAGCATGTCAGCTCTTAACTACTGGCAATGCTGCCCACAGATACAGCTATGAGTCAGATTTTCTTAATGTTTGATTTGAATACCCTCTGCAGTAATCAAAGCCATGGCTTCTTGCCTCACACTCCTTATGGTCACTGAGAACAATTATTCCATTTCTTGAAGTAATACCATTTGATGTACTCTACTTCCTTACCTCACAATCTTCTCCAGAAGAAAAGCCAAACACTTATTCTTTCCTCACTGGTAATGTTTATCAAATTTATACTCTCCTCCTCTTAACCCACACAGATACAGGGGCTCTGTATATCTTTAAAACAAAGCACTGCCATCTTTGGATGAGAAAGTTGGAAAAGCAGTGCTCCAAAGGGAATTACATCTGCTCTACTGGCTGTAATGGCACCTAGGGAATTTGAAAAAAGGCAGAAATGGAAGCAGGGAGCCTCTCCCACAGTGTCTCTTTGTTATACTTAGTAGTTTGGTTTTCTTAATGCCCATATTGTAGCACTCAGAGCAGATAAAACTGGGCTGCCACCTGCACAGAAAGTGACCTTCAACTTCAATATGGCCAGAGAAACTTATTTTAATTAAAGATGCATTGACATTCAGAGCTCAAACTTGAGATGCTTTCTAGGGCTGCATCATTTCTAAGCGAGTACCTGATTTAAGTGGGCATCACACTTACTTTTTCTAAGCAGCTTTTGCTTCTACTGTTCTAGACAGGCATTAATGCCCTACAGACCTGGCACGCTTAAAAGTCCTCTTTTGAACAAGCATAAGCTATACTGTTTTATAAGGAACTGCTAATGCATGCAAACACTAAAGGCAAGCATCAAGGGAGGATAATCTTGTTTTACAGTACGCACTTCCAATCACGAGATATAAAATACTGGAGCTCCAGGAGCCTATGCTCACAGTCCTCTACCATCTTCTCCGTATACAAGTGCTCCATCAGGCAAGACAGAATCCTACAAACAGAAGAAAAAAGTTAGGCAACAGACTGTTATAACCATGCTGAGCTTCCTTCTAACAGTTGGTGTTGCCAAATCAGTCTTTCCAATGAACCATAGATAAGACGTTCAAAAACAGTGAAGATCTTTCTTCCTTCCAAAAGATTACATCTAAAACAACTATATACCACATTTGTGCCCTCTCAAATTCCATTGTTTTAGTTCTCTCAGCAAGTCTGATACATGACAAAATCATAAGGGATATTTTATATAAAAATCTGGCTCAGGAGACAACATATATCAGACCTGATGATAAAGGAGACATCTGTCTCTGCAGTATGGGTTTGCTGACCTAGCCTTTCAAGGCTTGTTACTTTTCCTTGTGATATTGCTAAAGACTTATGTAGTAAGACTAATTAGCACATCAAATGTTACAAATTTAATCTAAGCATCTGAGATAGCTACATCCTTCACTGCTAAACCAGCCCTGTTGTAAAAATACTAGCCTGCTTATATGGCAAGAATGAAGACAGAGCTTGGTTCACACCTCCAACCCTGTACGAATTGCTAGTTTGGAGCCTGCCATTTCTGGACAGGTTTTAGTATCTATACTGGTCAGCCACACAACCTTCATGGATGCCCGAGAGAAACAAAAATCAGTTGTAACTGAGAGACACCTACATTGGGTCTCCAGACCGTATGTGCTTGCAGGCAGTCTGTATCACTGATTCACAGGCCTCATTCAATGCTCGGTCGATGCGGTAATCTGCACCAGGGTCAGTTTCTTGAATCAGTGTTTGAAGCTGGAAGAAAGAAATGGTGGATAGGAAAACAAATTATAATGATCAGAAGGAGAGCACTTGCAACCTCTCAGCATGGCAATTCTATGCCAATAACAACACTACCAGGTATGACCTCTGCTCTGCAGTTGCTCTTTTAAGTGCTTGTGCTGCCAACTCAATTACCAGACATGGGAGTCCAGCACTGCTGAACCCTAATTATCCTTATCAAGCTGCCCAGCAACATTGGATGAGACCAGTCACACACTGAAGGTCAACTGTAAACCTGGACCAGTTATATACTGATTTACAAAACAGAAACAGTAAAATTTGAATACTGTATTTTTGATCCATCCTCATCCCATATGGCTGATGATACCAAACACACAAATTTGACACATTTCCATGAAGACTACCTACTGTTCTAAACTGAAAACCAAGCCAATGTTTAAAGACCAGTTACCTAACTCCAAAGAAAGCTTGCCTGGAGAGGACACAACAGTTTCACTGAAATACAGCATAAAACGTCCTGTTCTGCTGGCCCATGAAATATAATTTCCTCAAGTATGCCTGCTCAAGCTTTTGGAAGCCAGGGTAACCACAATTTGGTCTATAGTTCACAATTTAGTATTTGTATTATATTGCACTGGTTTTGGGTAAATTGAATTTGGGTAAATCTCAACCTCACTTCATCTACAGTTTTGGGGAGAAAGGTAGCTTTCTGGGCCATAACTCAGCCCAGGATCCCCACGCCCTACTTCATTTCCAACCAAGCTGTGAATTCCTGAAGATTGACATAGGGCAGACTGGTATCATCATTTGACAGGCAAACATTTTTAGCTGACAAATTTGAAGCAAAAAAAGAGAGAGCTTGCTTAGAAGGCAACTGCACACTGACATCAAATGGTCTATGCTGTTAACATCTTGACACTTACTTAATGATTTTTATTACTGGCCCCCAGCCCAACTAAATCAAAAGCACTGTTACAATTTTATCCTCCACCTTTCAAAGTCTGCACCTAAACACCATCCAGAAAACCTCCAGGGCCAAAGCCCTACCATCACAAAACACAGAGAAGAAAAAAAGCATCAGAGAACTGGAGAAAATACAAGCTAGCGCTATTTATCCAATAGGAAACTTGTAATCAGAGGACAGACCACAGACTGCCTGGGAGGAACACAGGATTTCCTGCAACTCACTCTTGGCCAAAGTTAATTAGGCCCAGCCTCAGTTTCCAAAGGATGGAGGCAGCTCAGAAGAGCGCTACCTAGCAGGCACAAGCTGTTGATTCAAAGATTTTTGGGATAATTTCAATAAAAAAGTAATTAAAAAAGAAACATTTTATACGACTCTTGACAGTGGTCAAATAGAACAGGGAGCTGCACCTTAATCAGCAGGAGAAGTGAGAAGCAAAACGTCCTTTACAAACTTCGTAAGAGGCAATGCAAGAAGGAGAAGAATATGGTCATTCTGCTGGCATGCACGCACATACACACAGAGCCTGCACGGTTGGGCAATACTCTGCACGTAAAGTGCTGGGCTCACTTCATGTCAGATGTTTACATATAAAAAGGGATCAAGTATGGTTACTGGAATTACTCCCTCAAGTACAAATGGGTGAATAAAACTTCAAACCTGACACTTTCTTACATACACAAATTAAATAAACTGGCCAGAGTATTATTTAGGCAGGATTCTTCCTCAGGTCTTAGTTTAAGTGGTATTTGTGTTGCTATCAAGTGGAAGAGGCCAAAGTGCACTGGGTACAACAGCTCAGAAACACCAGATCACTTCCTAGTCTCTCTGCCCTGTTTCGGGCACTACTTCACAATTGCCAGTCCTCATTCTCAACCACATGCAAGATGTGCAGCTGCCCTGACTGCAGGGGTGAGGGAATAATTTGGCACTGCTAATAACAGTGAAGGTTTTGTAGCATTTTCCTCCCTCCCATGACAAACCCTTGCAGCTGAAAAGTAGCTGGATAACCTTTATAATCCTCTGAACTTTTATCCTGATGTGGAACTAAATTAACAATTAACTACCAATTCATTAGCTGCATTAGAAATTGAAAGCAGAAGTATCTGCCCTTTTAGCAAGGATTACAGTTTTACCTGCTCAAGGGACTGAACAGAAAAAACAAAGATGAGACCAGAGCAACATAAAAGTCACATATTTGAGAAATGGTTTCCCAGCAGCTCTAGTACAAAATATTGCTTCCATTGAGCAACACCAGCAGGTGCTAGACACTACCAGTACAGCTGTAGATCTTTTAAGGGCTGATGCTCACAATTAAGGACACATACATTTGCTGTCTGATGACCTACAGCATCACAGACCTACCCTTCCTACACAACATCCCCTCCATCTTTGAAGAATAACATAACAATGACATTTGCAGACCATTTAATGACTGGAACGTATCCACACTGTATATGCTTCCCCAAAGCAAAGAGCAGCTTGTTTTACATGGGAAGATGTGCTCCTGAAGTAGTATCTCATTCCAATACTTTTTTTTGTCCCTTAATGAAATGCATGCCTCTATAGAAGTGCATCAATAGTATAAATAATAGGAGCGCTACCCTTTGCTTCAGAACAGGCAGAGTGCTGTCTGAGGCAACAAAGCCAAACTGCAAGCAGCCCTTAAGAGGGCACATTGCCAGAGCATACCTGTGATATTCTGGGCTGAGGAAGGTACTTAAACCTACAGTTAGGCAAGGTAAGGCTGACCAAACACTCGCAAGTTTAAAAAAAACTTAGACTGAACCATTTATGTTATACAGAAAGCCATCGTTCCTCTACCATTTACAGAACTTGGGCACTTTGGCAAGTTATTCAGTTATGTTTTGTTGTTTTGGGATTCTTTGTGTTGTTTTTGGCAGATGGGCAAACATCTTCCTTTCATAAGGCAAGCAGAATCAGAGCAAACCTTGACAGACAGGACAGTAAGTAAAACCAGATCCAAATTAGATGTTTCCCGTTCCAAATTTCCTCAAGCACACTGTCTAGGCAAGCACATCTGAAGAAGTTCAGTAGGACTAGTCCTACTGCTTTGAGCTAGCCAAGAAACTGAAGTGCTGTATTAGTGTTAGCTACTGATGCTACTAAAACCACAGGGACACAAGTTTTTGACTCCACATAGAAAACATGACGTCTGGAGATGGGCCCAAAGCTCTGCAGCCAGCTCTGCTTGGACAACCCCAAAGCAACTGGTGCTGTTTTCCTCTGTTTCCACAGGTGGTAAGGCAGAAATGCCACAGACCAGTAGTTCCACCATCACCAGCCACATCAAAGTTCAGTCTGAGACAATCAGCACCATGTTCCTGAAATAAGAATTGCCCAAGAATATCAGAAAGCAAGGACAAACATCAGTCAGCTTTGGTCTAGCTGGACTTGGGCTGAAGCCATGTGGACCCAGCAGTAGCCAGGAAGCAAGCAAGCAGGTGACTGAAGCAGCCATCCTATCTGCAGATGAGGAACCATTGGAGGTACAAAGTGACAGGACATCTCATCAACATTATACTGTAGGCAAAACACCCCCAAAACACCAAAAACCAAAACCAAAGAAACACCACCAACAAAAAAAAAAACCAAAAAACACCCAAACCAAAACAGTCCATGCTCTTTGATGCAGTCTGCTTACTAGTTTTTGGAAACCCCAACACAGGTCAATCTTTCCCCCATGAATGAATTTACCAAAGAAGCACTTTGAGACCATCTGCGTCTCAAAGACCAAACTACTGACACATGGCAACAAAGAAGCTGAGAAATCAGCTTCAGAAAAGCATCAGTGACTCAGCAGAAGCATACGTCAAAGGTGTTTTCTAGGTATCCAAAAAGAAATTAAGTAGCTCCAGCTACTATGAAGGGATGGACCTCTAACTTGGCTTCTTCATGGCCTGTCATATGGGCCAATCTCATATGACAGGTGAGTTTGAGCCTCTTGCACAAGCCACACAGTATCAGGAAGGGTTTCAGACAATATTCTCTTCCTTAGAAAGATAATTTACCTACCATAGACAGTAAAAGCAAGAAGCTCATTCTAACACAATAAATCAAAACAAAACCAGTGACAGCCAAGATGACCATTACCATTCACATACAAAAAAATCAACAATAAATGCTTTAGTATCTCAGAAGTCATAGGCAGCTATATAATAGCACCATGCCAGTCCTCAAGAACCCAGAGCACTAGAATGTTTATCCTATTCTTGCAATTGTCTACTTCCTCTTACCCATAAAAATATGAACAAACTAATCCTATTTCACAAAATCAACACTGAATTTGCTCCTGCTGTCTTTTGCATAGAGAACAGAACACAGGTCATGCAACTTGAAGGGGAGTCATGGACAAGCCCTGCTGTTGCATCAACTTACTGTACAAAAATAAAGCAGAAGCTTAAGTATAAGAGAACTGAAAAAAAACCCTATAGATTTCTACTGATGTTCTTTTTCCCCAAAAGTCTGAAATCTCGTATCACTTTTGGGGGTCCCCTGCCTTGACTTATGACTTGTTCTGAACATGCACTTCATGACCTGGAAGTTATTCCCAAGATGAACTGATCTTCCAACAATTTGCAAATAATCAAGTTCTGAGGCAGCAAGTTCAATTTCATATTTAAACAGAAACAACTATTCAGTTTTTCACACTAATGTTGCAAAGCATAACTCGTGCACTACAGCTTACTGCAGAAATGACTCAAACTGTACAGTTGCTACACCAATACACCTGGTATTTACACAAAAATAAGCTCTGTCACAAAAGCATCCTATCCCTTACAGAAATTTAACAGATATTCATTTATCTTTGACAACTACAAACAGGATGCATCTGGGCCAAAATGGAGTTTAAAAAAGGCAAAAGAATCATCCCGTTTTAAAGAGGTATTTTGGAGAACAACAATATTTCCTTCAGTGGCTGCAACTAAAATGACGTGCAGCAGTATGTTGTACCTACCTGTCCCTGAAGTTCCACTTCCATTGTTTAAGCTGAATGAAATAGCAAAAATAAAACTGAGTGGAAAGGTGCTTTGAGAGTATTTAGTGCACTTCCAAGGCCAGGGCACAGGAGGAAAGGCGAAGGAGAATGTTTTAACACTTATAAAAAAAGAAGTTTCCCTACATCTTGCACACAGGAGAGAATTCCATGACTTGAGAGCTGCTGGAGAAGAACTAGAGATCCAGTACAAAATCCAGAGCAAAACAATCCAAAACATACTTTTCGAGGAAAAAAAAAACATTACTAATGTGCTGCTAAATAATGTGCTACTAATGTGCTGCTAAATACCAAGTTAATTGTCATACCATGACAATTACACAACTGCCTCCAGCATTCGCTGGTACCCAGCAGAGCCAGACTGCCTTCAGAAGAATCTCTATCACAAGGCAAAACATTAACAGTCAAATCAGTGCTTCTACCGACTGAGCACCTAGAAGCGAAGTGACAGAAAAGCATCTTACTGCCTGCTGACAATTCAGCCCGACGTTTCCCTTTTCACCCCGTACTACTTTCATCAGGCAATGCAGGGTGCGACCTTTCCGATGCAGGCCTGAGCAGTGATGTTCGATCTCCCCTCGGCAGCTCAGGATGATTTCTGGGCTCAGTGAGAAGTCTTCCATTAGCATGCGCCGGTAATCCAACATTTCACCCTGGCACTCACTGCTCACTTGTCGACCTGAGCCAAGAGAAGACGACGTGATTTAGTATTAACACTTAGCAGAGCCCTTCTTGACCTATGCTACCATTATGTTGGAAGAATAGGGATGATGTCCACGCTCTGGACAACACTAGGCTGCAACAAATATGCTAAAGCAGATGTGCTGGGAATTACACCAGTTGTTATGGTAGCTCCCAGCATTTAATTGAACATGTGAAATAGCCAGTCTATGGATTCAATGCATGGATTTGAAAAAAAGGATTCCTGAAAGATTAGGAGAATCTTATTTTGTATTTCACATTACAGTAGGTGCTTTTGAAGAACAGCTGAAAACGCTCAGTGGATCTCCAGTTCTGTGGTACAGGTCAGCTCTTCCCTGTATGCTCAAGGGCTCATTTTTTGACTGTAGAAACAGAAGTCATCAAGCTGGTAAATTACCAGAGGTATGTAATTTGGGCAGGAATTTGTCCATCCAGCAGGTTAAACATTTTCTGAGGAAAAGGTTGTCTAGAGCAATAGCACATACTTGCTCAGGAAGCCAAAACACAGAATAGGTTACCAAGAGTATACACGGAGTGTCTAACAAACCACTGTAATTGCACAGAAATCTAACTTTAATCAATGCTTAGCTCTGCTATAAGCTTTCTTACATTCCCCATGTAGACAGTTTGTTGTTGTTTTAATCAAAAAGTCTTTTTTGCTATGCCCTCCCCTAGCCCCCATCACAACCCACTCATATGTGTACAATGCCCCATGCAACACAGGTGCTACACCCCCACAAGGGCTCCCAGGCATTATAATACAGACATGTGGAAGTGTGTGGAATAATTAGTGTTCCTCCTGGGCTATGCTTTGTGCATGAGCCACACACTGCAAAACCTGTTCCATTGTGAAAGTGGAAGTTAATAACTGAACAGCAGTTTTCTGCATATAATTCAGGAAAGCACCTGCCCTACTGCAGGGAGAAGGAAAAAAAAACCCACAACTCTTCCACAAACAGCGCACATCATTTCCACATCAATGAGAAGCAATGAGTTATTCAAACTCACAAATGCACAGATTGCTTATGGTGTTACAGCAGCCTTTCCCTCCCATGCCAGGGGCACTGCAGCATGCAGCCCTGCTGCTGAATCAGAAACCACTCAGCTGCATGCCAAGGGGGAAAGCAAGCAATTTTCCAGTGCAGATCTGGAGGATATAATGTGTCATTTTACATGTTATGGCAATTTCACAGAGAACCTGTAGCATGGTCCTGCTGCAGGGCCTTCTAATGTGTTTGGGACAGCCGCTGGTGTTAGGACAGCTCCAGCTTACAGTAACTTAAAGGAACAAAAAGAATATTCTCACACTTCCCTTCTATACAGGAAAAACTAGAGTTAGAGAAATTAAGGCATCTACCCAAGCTACTGAACCGCAAGGAAAGAACATCACTTACAAGAGACAGAGGGCTGAGTATCCCTGGCTTTCCCTAAGTGATGATAAACAGGTTCTCTATTCTGTGTTTTAACCTAGTAGCATATTTGCTTACTACATAAAGGAGAAAAAAAGCTGCTTGAATTCACAGTGAATAGAAGGATTTGCAATTACACATCAATATTCCAAGTGGGACTTGCTATTTTGCATTTTAAACGTCTTGCCTACACAACAGGAGTCAGCGTCGGAGGTTTACTCAGCTATTTACTCCATCTTCAAAACAACAGTGATGAAAGCATTATGATGAGGAAACTTGCCTCTGAACCAAAGTCTGGAAAAGGTTACTTGGAGAAGGGGACTGTAAATACATGTTGAACCTGGAGGTCTCAGAGAAACTTAAAATCAAGGTCCCATCTCTCTCTTGACTCAACTCTGCTTACCTCTGTGTACAGCAGACTCTAAGCACATCAACAGATATGAAAGCCTGGCTTCCCGAGACCGGGGAAGGTTCTCCACATTACAGCGGTATTTCTTCAGATCACTTTTACAGGACTTCGCCAGTGAGTAACTGACTTTGTAGTCTTGGGCAATCAGCTTCTGGCGGGTTGTCAGCGCATCACGACACTGCAGGAGACACATTGGGATGGCTGAATGAGCTTCTGTTTGCTGGCGGCAGAGTGCTAGACCTGCTGCTGTTAAGTTTTCAAGTTGTGTTTCAAAAGACAGCTGATGCTTTATAATTCATGTGTTTAAGCTGGACTGCAGTTAAATTTCATTTGTCTCATAGAAACCACACAGTTAACAATGCACACCAAGGTCAACAGATCAAGGGTTTTAAATGCAGCAGCTATTTGCAGAGCACTTCTTAAAACTGCACATTCATCCAGCTTTTTGTGAAGAGCTATGGCTGAGAGCGTGACTCATTCTTGGTAACTAGGATCAGTTGCTGACATTTATCCCAGCTGTGGTACACACTCACCTCATGCCCTCAAGAAACAACGTTTTCCAGTCACATTTACAAAACAGTGTGTTCTTTGGATTTGTTCTGCAACATGCCAAACAGATTGACAGCAGATAAAGCAGTCTAACCATGGAATTTCTAGCCATTTTCCACAACTGGTGAGGCCCACGAGGATGTACTGTGGCCAAACCCGAACCCAGCAGCTGCAAGAACAACCCTCTCAATTTCATCCAAAAAAGGGCCTGTAAAAACACTACTACACTTCATAACTTTTGGTTTAAATTATATGAAAATTAAATCAGAGGGTGGCAGATAATTCAGAACAGCTCAGGCAAATTTGTCCATTCTCGGTCGGTTTGAAAGGAAGGAAAACTGCGCATCTGTCAGGTGGGGAGAACAGGGAGCAACCTCAGCATGAGGAACAGAGAAGCCCTATAGCCCTCTCCTCTTCCTTACACCAGGTTTTTGACTTTTCTCCCCCTCCTTCCCATACCTTCTCCAGGACCTGGAAAGCCCTACTCCAAGATATTCCCACCCCCTCCTTCATGCTCCCATCTCTGTGCCATGACTGAGACCGTGGGACTAGACAGACTTAAAGCTCTGGGCACAGGGAGATACAGGCTCACAGATACCTCATCCCCCAAAGCAGGGGAATGTCAGGTACTGCCAGTGAGCCCAGCCTGGCGATCAGTTTTGGATTACACAAAGCAAGCCACCCACCAGGCAGCTATTGTCGGCTACATGTGTGTGCAGCAGCCAATGCCATCGGCAAGGAGGGACTTTTTTCTGGGTAACAGCTTCTACAAAACTAGTGACTTTGCAGATGGTCCAACCTTGGCAGCCACAAGAGTGAGAACTAGATTTTGTGTTCTTCCTGCTCTGCAAACTATGCCCTCAGACCATCCACCCCCCTCTACCTACCAAGTCATCTGCTACAGCTTTGTCTAACCTCTCAACATCTTACATTCATATCTTGGCTGATCATGAAAAAGACCCCTCAAAGCACACCACTGTCCCTGTACAACCAAAACCAGGTTAAATAAAAATAGCAGTCCATTTCAGTAACGTGCTTGTACAAAATGAAGCTTTGTTTCAAGCCCTCAGGGATCACACTCTCAGTTTTGAATTTGTTAATTGGAACCAAGCTTTCAGATAGCTAATGCATTTAAAGAAAAGGAAATTAGTCTGATCCCTCCAGGCCTCCGAATTGGGCTCCTTCAGCAGAGCTTCTCTGAGGAGGGCTTTACAGATATCCATCTTTATAACCTTTCAGACAGATGATATAATTCCATATAATCTCAAACACTATGATGCTGCTTCTGAAATCACTGAAGGCACTGCTGTCTTCCCAAAACACCTACAGCAATACAAACTCTTTTCAGGACTAACTTTCCAGAATTTTGTTATTTTTGAAAACCACATCTTCAGGAAAAACATAAGGAAAACTTCAGTAACTGAGGCATGCATTTTTCCCACAGAATTTGCTGCTTCATGGTCAGATACTGATAGCCTTGAAAACAAAACTGAAACACACACAGCTTCCTGTGCTGAGGCATTTGAGTATTTTGTTTCTAATCTGTACGCTATGACGCCATTTATCCAAGGCTTACCCCAGCATGGTGCAACTTTTACTTTAAACACTCACAGTGCTACCACTTGAGCTCCATGTCTACCTTCCCGAATTACCCACCCAAAAGCTTTAATTTATTTAAATCCTTAACTTTAAAGGCTGTAACTTGAGTACAATTAATTCAAGCCATCAGCACGTAGTTGGAAACACAAACATATCGAAGTAAACTGACTGCCTTAACAGATGCTTTGTGTGACCACGTAGATGATGGATTTTCCTCAACACTGGAAAAGAATACTGTAGCCTGGACTGATGAATGATCTGATGATTTCTGCATTAAGGATTTGTCTCACGAAGACAGATACCTACCTTTTCACTCATTGATTCTTCAAACTTGTGATTAAAGAGGCACTTGTAGACTCTGCCTTCCCCAGCCTGAGTCTGTGAAACAGAACAGTAACATTCACCAAAGATAAGACTTGTAATGCTTAATGAGCAGGCTAAACTACACCTAAAGAGATTTATTTTTTAAACTAGAAATACATTAAAGTTAGTATTTCAAATGACAGTGATAGCTTCTATACTATAAAAATCTTTTAAATTTTATTGCATTAGAAAAAAAATCTGGTTGTGTTCATCACCCTTTTAGTGATAAGACGCTCAGCTGATAACTCAGACTCAATGCAGCTTTCTACTCAATGCAGCTTTCCAGCTCATCACTCCAGGGATAAGAAGTGCTTCAAGTAGAGTCAGACCAGGCTTACCTTGTGCAACAGCTTACTGCTGCAGAAGGGAGCAGTCATTTACCTTTGTTGCTTCCTCGCCATTCCAGTCGTTCCACTCCCTGTCAACACCAGCTCTGATGCCCATTAAACCATTTATGCCAATTCAGTTCATTAACCCACTGGAAATAATGCTTGTTTGTTGGGTGAGCGAATATAATACCAATTTTATTGCAAAATGACAGCTACAAGGTGTCTGTTTTGAGTATTACACGATCTCGCTCGGGCTCCAGTCTATCGTTCCATTCCTCCTTCCAGTAGGATTTCAGGTTTTTTTTAATGGATTACGGTAGAAGAGAATGCAAGAGGGAACTACTCACATTTTCACAAAATCGTTCTCTGTCATCTCGGCATGCAAAGTAGAGATGCCGGTCCAAGTGGAAGTCATCTGAAGAGAGTTCAGCTACACGAAGGATCGCTTTCTTACACTGATCAGAAACCTGAATTCGAGGATCAGTCTCCTCTGCCTCTTTTACCAGGCCTTTTTCCAGGCATGCGACCACCTCTCCTTGTGAGTGGGCATCCTATATGAGAAGAGCAAGACAACACCTGTAACCAAGCACTTACATCATCAAGTGATGTGTGATTCTGGACAAGCATCACATAAATTAAGCAACAAACAAACTGTCTACATAGAGACTTCCAAAAGTTCAGCCTAAACTGCATTTACATTCAGAGGAGGCAACAGTTAATATCTGTACTATCCACATACTTTATACATCACCATCCTGCTGATGGTCACCATGAAATCCCCCCCCCACCAATGCTCTGGGTTTGTTTTAATGTGACTTAATGAGATTATCACTACTTAGTCACACTGCTCAGAGCAGTCTACCAAAACGGCCAAATTATCTTTAATCTGACATAGCTCTCTTCGCACCATGGCAACAGCAAGCAACAACATCACATTAAGAACATACTTGGGGGAGAGAAAAATCATAGTTCCTCCATGCTGAGACAAGCCTTCAGTTTGGGTGGGGATAATTAGTGATGCTAAAAAGGCTACAAAGGAGCTTTGACCAATCTAGGCTTCTCAGTGCTAATTCCACCATCAAGAGAATAAAAAAAAAAATTCAAAGCATTCAATAGTAGATGAAGTCTCGGACAAAGCAGTTCTGGCCCAATACTGTACGCCACATCCGCTGTCCTGCAAGCCTGAAGACAGCTTTGGACTATGACCAGCAACTGCCAATAAATGTAGAGAGTCTGTGCTTTGTATGAAAGCATGGAAGAGGCAGGATGAAGCTGATCAAAGCTCCATTTAGTTTCCTACATTCTTTTTATGTGTTTAGAAAGGGAACTGTACCCCCTCTATACCTCTGTAGAGGGTCTGACTCCTCTAATAAACAAGAACTCTCCTGGAACAGATCTGTCAAGGCTTCTGCAAGTTTTTCCTGTGAAGATAACCTTAATTTATGCTGCTCTGCTGTGAGAGGATATTGCTACTAAACTTACATCAATCTGGAGTATACAAGGCATGCATATTTACATACATCTGAATCACTCAACCTGGCATTTGCAGTAACTATTTAGGAGCTGTCCCTTCAGCTCACTTTGTCAAGTAGATTCATCCATTGCTGTTGCAGCAGCATGAGTAAGAGAGCAGTCTCCATAAAACATGACCATGACTATTCAAAACTATCCAAATCTTTTTGTTCTGACATGTCTCCTAAGGCAGGCAGCCTTAGGAGAATCAATTCCTGTTTTAACTCTGTTACATTTGGAGAACAAGCAGAATTGGCTGATCACAAAGTTGTGAACACAACCCAGAAGTATAATCAGTTTAAAAGGGCTAAATGTAGTTTTCCCCTTAAAAAGGGGCAAAACTCCCCAAACCCACACACCCCAAAACTCCTTATTTTGGTTTGCTCTTTTCTTTGAGTGGGAACTGGCCAACTCCACTTGCTGGCCAACTCCACATGCTGGCCAGATATCAGCATCTTTGAAGAAATATAATTATATACCAACAGTCCCTTTAGGACTGCACCCAAAAGGGATCTGAGGAATACTAGTTAGCAGTATGTTTGCCATGTTACTTAAAATTGCCATTTATCCATAACCACGCCAAACAGAAACACTGTTCCACAAATCCTCCTGGTCAGTCATAGGTAGTAATTACAACTGAGGAGCTGGCAAGCGTAAATCATTGAAAACAACCACTTCAATTTCCTCTGGCAGTTTTTTGCTCCAGCCTAGGTGAGGTTGCAGCTGGGAGGCAAGACAGACCAAGATTACCCTCACTTGCCTGCAGCCTCCCTTACAAGCCAGCAAGGAGGGCACAAGGCAAGCTTTTCCTCCTAGGAAAATCAGAAGTTTCCTGGTTTCTTGCAGTGTGGGTCTAAATTCCCAGTCAGTCATACTATATATGAAAGTAAACCTACTTTAATAGTCTAGTGAAAGCAGATTTCCATATGCTGGATGCTGAATGTTTACTGTTGCATTTCAGGGACACAACATGAAATGACTACTTTATTGCATTACTTCGCAAATACAATTTTTACATTTGGGTAGATCATCCTGCAGTGCTGGCTACTCTGCTGCCCTGTATTAGAGCAATTTTAAAACATGTCAGACTTAACAGAAATAGAAACACACGAAAGTCAACACAGCTGGCTCTTGAAAGATGCAGTCCTGCCCCTTCCTCCTACCTCCAAGCATTTACATACCTTCTTGTGGTGCCATTAGTGTTCCTGCCTCCACTTGACACTGTTTGGGAGATTTACTGGCCTAATCTGGGGTTCATTTTCAGGCAGATCAGGTCCCTGAGTGCTAGTGCTGACTAGTCAAACGAGCTTAAGGAGGTCCTACCTCTTCATTTCTTCAAAAGTGCATGAAGGCAGCTACACTACTGGCCAAACAGAGTATAGATGGGACTTTACAAATGTGGTTTCGAGAAATATCACTTCAAGCTCTAATTATAGGCAAACACCTACTGTATTTAAGATGTACAATCTTACTGCAGACTGGAGGGGAAAGTGCGTGGCTGCACTCAACCATCTTTTTCTAAAGCAGCTGGCAATCAAAAGTTTGACAGGCTCGGCCTAAGGACGGCAGGACAGCTTTGACACACATTTGCGGTATCTGCATCACTTTGTGGCTCTACACCATGCAGAGCTGCGTGTTCCCACCTGCACTCCACATGCCACCAGTCCTGCAGGGCCAGCTCACCTTTGGAGGCACCAAAGCCGAGGGTTGGCATCCCACGGCGTGAGCTCTCCCAGCCCTGCTCCAGCACCGGCTGCCTGGTGGGTACAAGGGTATAAACACCTGCTGCAGCTCCGCTGTGGAACAAATCCCAACAAAGCTTTTCCTCTATCCAGCACCCTGTTGTTGGAAAACCTCCACCTTAGAGCTGAAGACCTCTAAGTTCACTCCACAAGTCAGGACTCCTCAAAATTGCTTCAGGGGCTGACAGAGACTAGGCCTCACTTCTCCAGTGCAACATACTGAAATACAGGAGATTATATCTAAAAATCACACACTTTTCTTGGAATTGTTGCCTCACCACCACTATCAATCTTAAATGGAGAATTTTAATGGAACATTGCAAAGATCTGTTAAATATACTAGATTAATTATCTAGTCTGGAGTGCCTTGAAACTCTGCATAGTTTTATGAAAGGATACATTTAGATCCACAAAGGATACCAGCAGCTTTCCAATACTCCTATGGCACTTTGAGCCACAGAGAAATGAAATTAAGTTCCAAATGTGCCCAAGCAAACCCCCTTCAGCACAACTCTTAGTGAGATTTTAATTCATTCCTATGACCAAAATTCAAACTGCAGGCACATGGCTTTAGGCCAAGACAGAATTTTAAAAACCTTGTTCTTATTATGCATCTTCCATCAGAGATTCCCCCACCCCCCACCAAGTATAGTTTTTTTGCAGTTCTTGGGGGTTTTTTTGTCATTTTCAGAAGCTCCTTTGGAAAAGACTTCATTCTGTCTGAAACCCGACATGCCTCGAGTTCATGACTGTTCTAGCTGCAGGCTTGCAGAGAGAAGCTGGAAAAGTGACCAGAAAAGAGTTAAGAGTAGAACAGAGCAGCAGACAGGAAGGTAAACCATAACCTCTCTTACCAGCACAGCACCTTGCACTGAACAGCCATGTTGACTTGCTGCAGCCAGAGCACTCAGGCTATGGAAAACCAACCCCGCAGATCTATCACGAGTTCCAGTTTGGCACTCAAGCTCGCTAACCCAGACACCAGGGTTACAGGGATGGCTCTTAGATTAGCTAATTCCCAGTACTTCAGCTGATGGCATACTGCTCTAATACTATACTAAGTAAACAAAGACTGAGCGGAATGTTATAATCTCTTCCCATTTAGATTCATTTCCCCTCTGTATCCAGTACTTCTATAAAACTAGGGAAAGAGTGAGAGCAACTGTACTTGAAGCACTTAGGGGTGAAAAAAGGCAAGAAACAATAGTCTCCTAATATGTCTTTTTTTTTAGGAATCTGAAAAATACTATTATCTGGTAAAGTACTACAACAGATATGCAACTGACACTTATGCAGCCTTCATTATGGCAAATAATCTACTCCAGTTTGGACAGCATGGCTAAATCCAGCACCTGGGCAACTATACACTACCCACTAGTTTGATACAATCCTGGACATTACCAGGATTGGGAAAGCAGCTCATTCTGATAGGCAGCCCAAGAAGAAAAGCTCTGTTGCAATTACCAATGTCAAATTAGATCCCTATTGCATGAAGACAAAGCAAGCTTTAAATACCAGGAAACCAAATCTGCTATAAAGCACAACAACCAACTGGAAAGGTGACTGAAACTACTATTAAGTATTTCCCCATTAACTGGAAGAACACATCCCCCCCCCCAATTTCACAACACAGGCATATTACAAAACTTAATGCTTTCAAATGACCTATCTACAGCCTTTCTGCTATATACAGCAAAACGAAGTTTACAGTCAGACTGAGACTTCTAAGCTGAACTTTATTGCTCTTACAGAACAGAAAACCAAGAAGAAACATGGAAAAGCAAGCACAGAAAACACCACATCAGAAGTAACAAACCCAGCAGGAACAGAATTCAATTAGGAAGAAGAAAGCAAGCTAAAACAAAAAAAAAAAAAAAGGAAGTCTAGAAAAGGAAAACAGTTAGCTAGCAGAGGGGCTTCAAGAGGCAGTATAATTCCGGAATACCTACTAAAGTGCCTTTTACAGTTAAAAATACCAGTTTATCCCAGTTAGTATGATGAAGCTATCATACTGCAATGTACTAGCTGCCTGATGTAGATGGAGTTAGTGGTCTAGCAGTGCTTATTTCCATAAAAAAGGAAAAGAAAGGAAAAGAAAGGAAAGGGAAAAGGGAAAAGGAAAAGAAAGGAAAGGGAAAAGGGAAAAGGGAAAAGGGAAAAGGGAAAAGGGAAAAGGGAAAAGGGAAAAGGGAAAAGGGAAAAGGAAAAGAAAGGGAAAAGGGAAAAGGGAAAAGGGAAAAGGGAAAAGGGAAAAGGGAAAAGGGAAAAGGGAAAAGGGAAAAGGGAAAAGGGAAAAGGGAAAAGGGAAAAGGGAAAAGGGAAAAGGGAAAAGGGAAAAGGGAAAAGGGAAAAGGGAAAAGGGAAAAGGGAAAAGGGAAAAGGGAAAAGGGAAAAGGGAAAAGGGAAAAGGGAAAAGGGAAAAGGGAAAAGGGAAAAGGGAAAAGGGAAAAGGGAAGGAAAGAAAGAGAGAGATGAATCTTTTCCCCCATCTTCCTCCTCAGGTGTCCAGGTCCTATTTATTAAATTCACAGTTACGTTCAGTCACACAAAAGGGTAATGACTGTTTCTCTACAGGTAACCCTCAGAAGCTACAGCATGGAAATAAAACCTGAACCAGCATCTGATGGGAGTAAATTAGATGAGATTTCTCCAAAGCAGAAAAGGGATAGAACAGAACACCAACAAAAGAAATCCTTGCATAGCCATTTATAGCTGTTTCCATAGCAGTATAAAATACTTCAACTGCTCTAAGTGCCAAGGATGACAGCATAACAAAAGACATCATACGACAGGCTGCAATGCTTTCACAAACCAAGGCAAAATATTCTGGGTTGGGTACCAAGAAAGTGAGGAATATGCATAAACCACACTAACACCCATAAAAGTTTGGTTAGTGACTTGCTTTGCTATCCCACAGAAACTTGGTGACACAAAGTTTACACAGATGCCTTGTGACCTTAGCCACCCCGGCCATCCTCACCCTTCACCCATCTTAACTTCTGCAACCAACACAGTGGGTTATGCACAGTAATGCACACAGGCCTGCCAGCACTGGTTTCACTTCTACTATATGAGATTTGGCTTATGCTCACAAAATCCGCTTTACTGTACCCTTCAGTGTTACCGTAAGTATTTTAATTTATTTTAATTTGGTCAAGCCACAGGTAATACGCAGACCTGACACGCAGAACTCCCGTATTACGCTTCTGATTCTATACTGATTGTTAAAAGCAGTTTCTCATTTCATTAGGTCCTTCAGCCCAGTATTAAAAGAGAGCCTTTACCTTATGGAGAAAGCAAATTACTCAGCTGTGACTAGTCTGAACCAGTGGTGCCTGCAAGTTCCTCCAACTTCTATGGTTGCTTTTGTTCTTGAAAGGGAGTCCTTAGTCTTGTGCTTTCTGTTTGTCCTGGTTTCGGCTGGGATAGAGTTAATTTTCTTCCTAGTAGCAGGCATAGTGCTGTGTTTTGCATTTAGTAGGAGAAGAATGTTGGTAACACACTGATGTTTTAGTTGTTGCTAAGTCCTGCTTATGCTAGTCAAGGACTTTTCAGCTTCCCATGCTCTGCCAGGTGCACAAGAAACTGAGAGGTGGCACAGCCAGAATAGTTGATGCAAACTGACCAAAGGGCTATTCCATACCATATGACATCATGCTCAGTATAGAAACGGGGCGGGGTTGGCTGGGGAGCAGCGATTGCTGCTTGGGAACTGTTTGGGTATCAGTCGGCAGGTGGTGAGCAATTGCATTGTGCATCACTTGCTTTGTATGTTATTATTATTATATTGTTACTATTATCATTACTATTTTACTTTATTTCAATTATTAAACTGTTCTTATCTCAACCCAGGAGTGTTTCTCACTCGTACTCCTCCGATTCCCTCCCCCATCCCACCAGGGCAAGGGGAGTGAGCAAGCGGCTGCGTGGTGCTTAGTTGCTGGCTGGGGCTAAACCACGACAGTCCTTTTTGGCACCCAACATGGGGCCTGAAGGGTTTCAGATAATAACAGATTAACCAGAGTGTGTTAAGGAATCCGCTAACAGTTGCCAGTCACAATATTAGTTCATCTGATCTACACCATGCTCCTTTTTTTGCTGTACATGTTAAAGATTGGTGTTGGTTTTTGCAGTTTGCTGTGCTCTGCAGTGATTAGTGATGTTTTGCCTGGGAGATTTGTTATTAAAACACTGACCTTGAGCACTATTTGGTATCTTGGGTTTGTACTGAAGCCATTACTGTACTTTGGGTATCACCTTATGGAGAGGATTAGCAATTATACCTCTTCCTCTGAGAGGTTTTTTGTGGAGGAAATACAGAACAGTACCTTCGCTACCTTCTTCTATGATGTTTCCTCCTTCATTACAGTAACTTTTCAGTATCTTGAACATCCTTGGGTAGTTAAGATACATCTATTGCTATTTCTTGGGAATACTGTTTCGGTTTTGATGAAGGTTAGTAAGCAATTTAAGAATATCATCCAGAGATCTGCCCCAAGGCTGGAGAGTTATGAGTGGCAAGGTGTGTGGGATAGTATGGGCAAGTACCTGGGGCAGTGGGCACCTCCAGTGTTTTGGAACTTCACCCCTGAACAAGTGCAGAATCCTGAAGAACTAGTAAAGTATTTGGAAAAAGTATGTTGTCACCCTGGCAACTCCAGAGAGACACAAATCATTGCAACATGCTGGGGGCTGGCCCATGCCTATCGAGCCATGGTCAACACTATTCAGTACCCTCAAGGGAAAGAGAAGGTCTCTGGATCTGATGACAAGACAACAGGCACTGCAGCCACTCCAACCCCAGTGACAGGCACTGCGGCTACTCCAACCCCCACCACAGGCACTGCGACTACTCCAACCCCAGTAACAGGCACCGTGGCTAAACCAGAGAACCAACCCACGCCAGTATCAGTTGCCCCTATACAGAAGAAAAAATACACAAGAAAATCAGCTCGTTTAGTAAGGGATAAAGGTGAACCAGGGCCATCACGAGAACCAGAGGAGGAAGAACCCATAAATGAGCGGGTAACCACTCGATCCCTATCCCTGAGTGAGCTGCGAGATATGCGAAAAGATTTCAGTTGTCATCCAGGCGAGCACATCATCACCTGGCTGCTCCAATGCTGGGATAACAGGGCCAGTAGCCTGGATTTAGAGGGTAAGGAAGCCAAGCAGCTGGGATCCCTTTCCAGGGAAGGGGGCATTGACAAAGCAATTGGAAAAGGGGCAAAAACATTCAGCCTCTAGAGGCGACTTCTGTCAAGCGTGAAGGAAAGGTATCCCTTCCCTTCAAGGAGGATGTTATATACCGCCCAGGCAAATGGACCACCATAGAGAAGGGTATCCAGTACCTGAGGGAGTTAGGCGTGCTGGAGGTGATTTATAGTGACCTGCACGATGAGCAGTTACCCAAAGACCCAGATGAAGTCAGGTGCACATGACCCATGTGGCAGAAGGTGCTACAGAGCGCACCAGCATTGTATTCCAACTCGTTGGCAATACTGGCCTGGAAAGATGACGAGGCACCAACAGTGGATGAAGTGGCTAGACAACTCTGGGAATACGAAGAAAGTATCTCTTCCTCCCTACGGGCCTGTGTCTCAGCTCTGGAAAAACTGTCCCAAGAGTTCCGACAACCCAGAGAGGGTATGTCCTACCCCCCACCTGTACGGACCAGTATCTCAGCCATTAGGAGTCAACGTCCTTATGCTCAAGAGAGAGGATACAGAGGATACACACCATGGGGCACCCTGTGGTTTTACCTGCGTGATCATGGTGAGGACATGAGGAAGTGGGATGGAAAATTAACCTTGACCCTAGAGGCACGGGTGCATGAGTTGCAAGGAAAAACTATTAGAAAAGGTGGTTCTCCCAGGAAAATTGCAGCTCCAGTTTCCAGTGAGCGTTCCCCAGACAGAAGAAGAGGGCTAATTTTACTTCTAATATTAATCAAGGGACTTTTGATTCACATTTACAAGAAGTGAACAACAAATACTATGACCAGTGTTAGAGGGGCCCTGCCTCCAGCCAGGTGGAGGAAAGGGACAACCGGGTTTATTGGACTGTGTGGATTCGATGGCCTGGCACATCAGACCCACAGGAGTATAAGGCTCTAGTGGACACCGGTGCACAGTGTACCCTAATGCCATCAAGTTATAGAGGGGCAGAACCCATTTGTATTTCCGGAGTGACAGGGGGATCCCAACAGCTCACTGTACTGGAGGCTGAAGTGAGCCTAACTGGGAATGAGTGGCAGAAGCACCATTGTGACTGGCCCAGATGCTCCGTGCATCCTTGGCACAGACTACCTCAGGAGAGGGTATTTCAAGGACCCAAAAGGGTACCAGTGGGCTTTTGGTATAGCTGCCTTGGAGACGGAGGAAATTAAACAGCTGTCCACCTTGCCTGGTCTCTCAGAGGACCCTTCAATTGTGGGGTTGCTGAGGGTCAAAGAACAACAGGTGCCGATTGCTACTACAACTGTGCACAGGCAGCAATATCGCACCAACTGAGACTCCCTGCTTCCCATCCATAACCTGATTCGTCAACTGGAGAGCCAAGGAGTGATCAGCAAGACTCGCTCACCCTTTAATAGTCCTATATGGCCAGTGCGAAAGTCTAATAGAGAGTGGAGACTAACAGTGGACTATCGTGGCCTGAACAAAGTTACACCACCACTGAGTGCTGCCGTGCCAGACATGCTAGAACTTGAATACGAACTGGAGTCAAAGGCAGCCAAGTGGTATGCCACAATTGACATTGCTAATGCATTTTTCTCCATCTCTTTGGCAGCAGAGTGCAGGCCCCAGTTTGCTTTTACCCGGAGGGGTGTTCAGTAGACCTGGAACCGACTGCCCCAGGGCTGGAAGCACAGCCCCACCATTTGCCATGGACTGATCCAAACGGCACTGGAACATCTGCAGTATATTGATGACATCATTGTGTGGGGCAGTACAGCAGAAGTTTTTGAGAAGGGAAAGAAAATAGTCCAAATCCTTCTGAAGGCCGGGTTTGCCATAAAACAAAGTAAGGTCAAGGGACCCACACAGGAGATCCAATTTTTAGGAATAAAATGGCAAGATGGACGTCGTCAGATCCCAATGGATGTGATCAACAAAATAACAGCTATGTCCCCACCAACTAGCAAAAAGGAAACACAAGCTTTCTTAGGCGTTGTGGGCTTTTGGAGAATGCATATTCCAAATTACAGCCAGATCGTAAGCCCTCTCTATCAAGTGACCCGGAAGAAGAATGAATTCAAATGGGGCCCTGAGCAACAACAAGCCTTTGAACAAATTAAAAGGGAGACAGTTCATGCAGTAGCCCTTGGGCCAGTCCGGGCAGGGCAGGATATTAAAAATGTGCTCTACACCACAGCCGGGGAGAATGGCCCTACCTGGAGCCTCTGGCAGAAAGCACCAGGGGAGACTCGAGGTCGACCCCTAGGGTTTTGGAGTCAGGGATACAGAACATCTGAGGCCCGCTATACTCCAACTGAGAAAGAGATACTGGCAGCATATGAAGGAGTTCGAGCTGCTTCGGAAGTGGTTGGTACTGAAGCACAGCTCATGCTGGCACCCCGACTGCCAGTGCTTGGCTGGATGTTCAAAGGGAGGGTCCCCTCTACACATCATGCAACTGATGCTACGTGGAGTAAGTGGGTTGCACTAATCACACAACAGGCTCGAATAGGAAACCTCAGTCGCCCAAGAATCTTGGAAGTGATCATGGACTGGCCAGAAGGCAAAAATTTTGGAATATCACCAGAGGAGGCAGTGACACGTGCTGAGGAGGCCCCACTGTATAATACATTGCCAGAAAATGAGAAGCAATATGCCCTATTCACTGATGGGTCCTGTCGTCTTGTGGGAAAGCATCGGAGGTGGAAAGCTGCTGTATGGAGTCCTATATGAAAAGTTGCAGAAGCTGCTGAAGGAGAAGGGGAATCGAGTCAGTTTGCAGAGGTGATGAAAGCCATCCAGCTGGCTTTAGATATTGCTGAAAGAGAAAAGTGGCCAGTACTTTATCTCTATACTGACTCATGGATGGTGGCAAATACCCTGTGGGGGCGGCTGCAGCAATGGAAACAGCGCAGAGGCAAACCCATCTGGGCTGCTGCATTGTGGCAAGATATTGCTGCCCGGGTAGAGAACCTGGTTGTAAAAGTTCGTCACGTAGATGCTCACATACCCAAGCGCTGGGCCACTGAAGAACATCAAAACAACCAGGAGGTGGATCAGGCTGCTAAGACTGAAGTGGCTCAGGTGGATCTGGACTGGCAACATAAGGGTGAATTATTCATAGCCCAGTGGGCCCATGATATCTCAGGCCATCAAGGAAGAGATGCAACATATAAATGGGCCTGTGATCGAGGGGTGGACTTAACTATGGACAGTATTGCACAGGTTATTCATGAGTGTGAAACATGCGCTGCAATCAAGCAAGCCAAGCGGTTCAAGCCCCTCGGGTATAGTGAACGATGGCTGAAATATAAATATGGGGAGACCTGGCAGGTTGATTATATCACATCTCACAAACCCGCCAAGGCAAGCGCTATGTGCTCACCATGGTGGAAGCAACCATTGGATAGCTGGAAACATATTCCGTGCCCCATGCCACTGCCCAGAACACCATCCTGGGCCTTGAAAAGCAAGTCCTTGGCACCCCAGAAAGAACTGAGTCAGACAACAGGACTCATTTCCGAAACAACCTCATAGACACCTGGGACAAAGAGCACGGCATTGAGTGGGTGTATCACATCCCCTATCATGCACCAGCCTCTGGGAAAATCAAACGATACAATGGACTGTTAAAGACTACCCTGAGAGCAATGGGTGGTGGGACCTTCAAACATTGGGATACACATTTGGCAAAAGCCACCTGGTTAGTCAACACCAGGGGATCCGCCAATCAAGCTGGCCCTACCCAATCAAAACTTCTACGTACTGTAGAAGGAGATAAAGTCCCTGTAGTGCACATAAAAAATATGCTGGGGAAGACTGTCTGGATGACCTCCCCCTCTGGCAAAGGCAGACCCATTCGTGCAATTGCTTTTGCTCAAGGACCTGGGTGCACTTGGTGGGTGATGCGAAAGGATGGGGAAGTCCAATGTGTACCTCAAGGGAATCTGATTTTGGGTGAAAATAGCCAATGAACTGAATTGTATGATGTTAACTGCTATATGATACTGTATGTTATCTCTTAACTGTATGTTAATATAGTAATATAGTATAACGTTAATATAATAATAAAGTATGTTAATGTTAAGTATATAATAATGTATGTTATGGTTGCTATATGACACATCAATGGTATTACAGTAAGAATTGCTCAGCTTAATGAAAATGAACTTTGATGAAACCATGTTGGAATGAGAACTGGCTTCAGCATGCAACAATCCAACACTGCACACCACCTCTCCTGCTCTGAAAGACTGTGATGACAGGTGGAACCCAAAGTCATGGACTAAATTAACTCAATGGACATT
Organism: Pelecanus crispus; assembly: GCF_030463565.1. Classification (NCBI taxonomy): domain Eukaryota; kingdom Metazoa; phylum Chordata; class Aves; order Pelecaniformes; family Pelecanidae; genus Pelecanus; species Pelecanus crispus. Next base: position 26,853,855 of record NC_134650.1, read on the forward strand.
TTAGAGGGATGGCCCATAGACAAAGGGAATGATATCTGTGTGTATATATCAAGATAGGGAAAGTGGTAGTGATTAATTAGAACACATTGGAAAGGGGAGGCCCTGTGCATGACGTAGATGGTATAGAATAAGGGGTGGATACTGTCCTGGTTTCGGCTGGGATAGAGTTAATTTTCTTCCTAGTAGCAGGCATAGTGCTGTGTTTTGCATTTAGTAGGAGAAGAATGTTGGTAACACACTGATGTTTTAGTTGTTGCTAAGTCCTGCTTATGCTAGTCAAGGACTTTTCAGCTTCCCATGCTCTGCCAGGTGCACAAGAAACTGGGAGGGGGCACAGCCAGAATAGTTGATCCAAACTGACCAAAGGGCTATTCCATACCATATGACATCATGCTCAGTATATAAACTGGGGGGTGGGGGGGGGGGTGGGGGGTTAGCCAGGGAGCAGCGATTGCTGCTCGGGAACTCTCTGGGTATCGGTCAGCAGGTGGTGAGCAATTGCATTGTGCATCACTAGCTTTGTATATTATTATTGTTGTATTTTACTTTATTTCAACTATTAAACTGTTCTTATCTCAACCCAGGAGTGTTTCTCATTCCTCCGATTCTCTCCCCCATCCCATCGGGGTAGGGGAGTGAGCGAGCAGCTGCATGGTGCTTAGTTGCTGGCTGGGGCTAAACCACAACACTGTTGTTCAGCTAAGTCTTCTGGAATACACTAGCACTTCAAATTAACCCACTATGGATGTGAAGCTGCTTACAGCAGCTAAGATCTCAAACAACTAGGAAAACTTTTTTTTTTTTTTAACCAAAAAAGAGGTTATATACCTCCTCATTAATAGCTGATTTAAGAGACTAACTCTTAAAAGTGGCAAGAGCTATACTTTAAAAAGCACTGTAAAAAGTTGATAGGCTAATTTTAACTTTATCCCTAAACATAAAAACTTACCATAAAAGAAACCACTCATTCCTGCAACACTACATAATTGCTGTCTGCATTAGCTGCGCTGAAGTAGACAGGGAATGACAGTGCCTTGAAAATAACCCCACATTTAGTTACCACAAACTGTTATTTGCATCAACCTCTGCTCAAGTCTCAGGAACATTGATTTAGTAAAACCAATACAGTATTAGTAAGTCTGTACTACAAAATGTGACACTAGGTATTACGTGCCCTTCAACCATTTTTGGGCAGGCAGGGGAAAGGGGAAGAGAACAGATAAAAGCTCTTGATCCAGTCTATCAACTACAGCCTGAGAAAGCAGAAAGGGTTATAAGCACAGGCCACATCACCTTGATAACCTTCTTGCATCAGACCTGACCAGACTGTGAAATATGCCTAGCAATAGGTTTGCTTAAATCTATTGTTTGGATTCACCATATCAAGTCAAGCCCGATGGAGTGTGATCACAGATCACCTGTAGTGCAGTAAGGAAAGACAAATGAAAGTCATCTCTGAGTAACAGTCCCTCATACAGGAATGAATGCGTATTTATTAAAAAGGAACTATACAGAATCGGGACATCACCCTTTTCAGACAGATAAGTTATGCCATGTGTTTTCTCAGTTGCAAGTAAGACAGTAATACTACTGCAGAGTCTCCACATAAGTTTCCTTAAGTGAGTGACTTTTACAAGCCTATTGACAATCTACATGCTCTCTGGATACCTTTTCTCCAGGTCGAATGCTGCCACATTTCAGGAGATTGATGTCAGCCTTGCAGTCATCCATGAAGCCACAGATCAAACGATAATCACTGAAGATAATGGCTGTCATTTTAGTGATGTACTGATGGCACTGGTATTCAGTGATGTTGCCTCTGTGATCCACCAAACATGACACCAAGAAGCCTTTACCAACTGGTTCATCTGCACACTCCTTGATCTGTTGGGGGGGAAGAATAAAAATATAGTGACTGTAGCTACCAATTTAACCTTTTTTAAAAAAAAAAAACCCAAACATCCTCAAAGAAACTTGCATCTGTAGCTTCAAAATCTGCTGGCAAAGAAACCCTCTAGGCTTTAGTTTGATTTTCAGTAAGTCAGAATACTTGAAAATATTTCAGAAATGAGAAATCCCTCATGTGTGCCAGTATCTGAAAAATGTAAACGCAGCGACCTTGAGGATTATAAACCCTCTTGCTCAATAATCATCTTTCATAATAATCACATTGAACCCCTGCAATCAAGTGGATTTGTAGGAAAAATGCTAGTCTGACAAACCTTTATTTAGAAAAATGAGCATACTACAACATCACTAAATCATACTTGGAGCCCCATTAGCCACCTGACCTCATACAATATAATATTTTGGCTAGAAGTGAGACCGATTCAAAAGTCAACAGAATATTTATTGAACTGTTTATAACTTGCTGGAAGCTGAAAATTACTATAGAAAAATCCTCATCAAATTCATTTTTATCAGGCTCTTATAGGAACTGATTGTTGGTACTAAATCATTTTACTCTGTGGTCTAAAAAAAAAAAAAGAAAAAAAAATCACAGCTAACAAAACTGAAAGCTGTGCAGGGATTGGAAAAGCAGTGTATATGAACAGACAGGTCCCCAATATAAATCACAGCCCGCACTGCTCAGGGAAGCAGACAGTAAGGCCAAAAACATCACCTTTGGAAGTAAAAGATGCAGGCAGTTTTGACAGCGTCTTTCCAAAGGAAGAGAAAAGCATGGTTACTTATCCGTTAAGGACACTCCCCGAGGAATCTTGCTTGCGATAGGAGTAGTGCAATGCCTTGCTCCAAGGAGTACCAAGATTACACAGACTCTTTTTAACCCATGGAAGCCTGTCTTGAAATACTTGCCCAGTTCTGGTGTCCCCTGTTAAGGAGCATGCTGAAAACTGCAGCCAGCCATAATGACGCAGAAAGCATGCTTGACAGCCAGACACTAAAGTTCAGCAGTGACAGTTTTTCAAGCAATAGATACATGGGTTGACTGGATTACATCGAAGATTTGTTCCTGTACAAATACTGAAGGGCTCATCAATCTAAAGGAAGATTCATGGCAATCAATAATCCAGGCGGGCTCAGATACCAAGCAAGGGCAGTGCTAAGGGAACAGGCAGGGAACCATTTTATCAATTCTCAAATACCAAGTTGGAATCTTTATACTGGATATTTTAAAAAATGGAGAGACATCTCTAGAAAGATGTATTCTAATTCAACAAGAATTAACTCAGGTCATCCTGTGACAGACTCATACAGGTCAGACTAGATGAATAAAACAGATCTCCTCTGCCTCAGTTTATGAGGCCATTACTTTCTATATAACAAATAAAACATGCAACATTTTAAACACCATTATTTGAAGGCAGATGTAGGCTGGTAGAACATTTTGTATTTAATCTATATAGCTATTAGAAAAACATAGTTACTAAGGTCAATGTAATTGTTATAGATAAGGCATAAAATACATTTTGAAGTGAAAACACATATGATTCATTGCAGGCTGAAAGGGAGAGAGCTGAGCGAGCTTTCTCCGAGAAAGCTGCATCTTTGGTTTGGCCCTACTTCAGCTCAAGTACCACAAGCCAAACCAGCACACAACAGCAACATGCTGTTTTCGGAAGAGCCTGGCTTTAGAAACAGCCCCAGAGCTTCCTGGCCTGAGCCAGTAAACTGTGCAGAAGACCAAGCAATCATGTTATTGCCTGGCCACTTCTGAAACAACCACCTTTATCTGGTAGACAACTACAATTCTAGATTAATATTATTGCCAGAACTTATAAAATCTCAACAGTTGAGAAGTTGATATTTCAATCTATATTTAGCTGATAAAATTAAAGGTGGACTTTTCAGAATGTACCCAGTTGGGACAGTCACCAGTTCCCAAATGACTTTTACTAGAAATTACTCTTCTAGTTGTATTTTGTTCTTAATACAAAGCAATACTTAAAATCAGAGCTCAGTCACCAGCAAGAAAACACCTACCTGTTATTGTGAATTGAAGAAAAATATTAATAGGCTAATACTGTATGTTAGCAGTATATTCCCACTACATATGTTACTTTTAAAGACTGTTTTAGAAATACTTTTAAAAATTAGTGGAATACTTTATGCACCTGCCTCAGCATTAAGTATCAGAAGATCAAACACACAAGATTATTGCTACTTATGCAACTTTCTTTTTCTTTAAATAAAAACCATTCACCAAATGGCAAAATTACCAGCAGTTCATGTTATCATTTGCTACAATTACAACAGGAACACCGGTGGCTAATGTACAGCTAAAATGCTATGCTCTTCCCACTGCTTTTAGACATCATATCCCAGATTTAGAGGGCATCACTTAAAACACTGCCAGACTGTCACTGTACAAAAGTGGTAATTAAACAGACTGTTAAAAGAGCATTTTCAAAATGCCTTGGTTGTAAAAATTCTGCAGCAGCTATATGACATAAACCAGAAAAATACAATCTTCCCTATGACTGCAAAAAGTGAGATTTGACAGATTTCAGTGTTTCCTTTTGGGAGTTACTGAACTCCAAACACAACGTAACCCTTCGATGCAAGCTGTTTTCCTTCCACTGTTTAATATTCTAGCCGCCTTGTATTAACCATTTTCTTGATCTCTCCTTATACTAAATAATGGTTTCCCACTAATGCTATTCTTACTGCAACTCAGCTGGTGCTGAGAAGGGGAAGCAGAACCCTAGCAGACCATGAAGAAAAAGCAATTGAGTATACCTCAACTACACTACTAATTCTGAAACTTTTGGAGCCAGGCTGCTGTTGACATCCTCAATTTCTCAGATTTTTGTGTGTTCCTCTCAAATGAAAACTTTGTAAAGAACGGGGAACAATGTAGGTGGTTCCATCAAAACGTGAGAACTTGGGGAACCACTCATCTTAAACCTGCTCTGAGCACTGACATACTCCTCTTGTCCAATAAGCAAGTCTGCACTACTGAAAGCTAGACCTAGGGAAAATAAACTGCCAACACAAACTGGGGTTGGAGAGACAATCTCATGAGACCAATAGTCTTTCAAGAAAATCTACTTTAAAGGCCAAAGGGGCCATCATCTAGAGCAAAATGCATTTTTTTAAAACAGCAAGTTTATGTGTAGGTGAAGTTATTCTGGTGGATATACAAATTATGTTTTTCAAAGCACGGTTTAATGACTGAATTAAGTCAGCTGAAGCCTTTGCTGCTGTGAAGAGCCTTGGTTCCACTGCTTCCCCTGAAGTCTAGCTGAAAACTACCCCAACCAAAGGGAAAAAAACTCAGCTTAGTCAGCTCCTGCATGGCCGAGCACACAGCCTCAACAGCTAGCATGAGCACAAGGAAAGAAATGATCAACCAAGTAATCTTTGAAGCTGGACTGAGGTATGTGGATGCTTGAGATACAGAGGACTAACTCCTATTGCAACCTAAGAAGAGGAATTTCCTAACAGAGTCCTTGGAGTAATTAAACTTTGAGCCTCGAATAAGAAAAAAAAAAGTTGATTCATCATTTGCCATCTCTGTGCTTATCCTCTCTGTTAGCAAGACACAATCCAAAACCAGCCTTACGTTAAATTCAGCGGAACCCCTGCTACACCAACACTGCTACAATTGTCCAACACTTGACAAAGAGGGGATGAATCCAATCCAAAACAGATTTCTGACAAAAGTCAGGTAAGAGCTGATGGGTTGTTAGTTTATCATTTCTTTCCCACGCCTCTTTGCCTGGCAGCACGAAGGTAACTGGCTTTTTCCGCAAGGAGATTGAATTAATTATACCTAATAATTTGGCATATAAGACTAGAGCTTCCCCAAACCCAAAACATTATTCGCACACTAATTCACTATCGCATAGAAATGAAAAACACCTTAGTGCCACAATAGCAGCCATGCCTTTCTTCTGGCTTACCTCTGCAATAGTGGACTTGCAGACTTCTCTGGCCACGGATTCAAACTTCGGATCTGTAGTCAGGTTCAGCTTGTAGTTCCACAAGAGCTATAGAGAGAGCATTTGTAGAAAGGGGGTTTAAGAGCTTCCCATGGAGAATGACAAATATTTTGCTTCAGAAAAGAATGAAACATCATTTATTCCCAATCTGTATCATCATCCTTCTACAGTGCAATGATCAATGCAAAGTCTCCTTGACAACAACTTTTTCCCTTCATTTCTGCAATGATTTTCTCATCTTGACTAAATTCAGACTGTTAAGAATCTCTCCATAAGGTCATGAGCTGACTCATTAAAAGGAAATATATCTAATGAAGACAATTTCATAACCAAAAGGACAAACCAATGAAAGCTGTAACTTGCTACCTGCTGCATATTTAGCAACATCTTCAGCCCACCACACCTCTCTGTGCCATGGCTTGTCTGCCCAATGCAAATGATCTACCAAAAATGAAGTCCTGAATAGGAGCAGATTTCATGCTGAAAACCTAATAAAAGCCCAGGAAAAAAGGAAGGAGGACAATGCAACTGATCCCTTATTCACTTTCTTCTGTGAGGGGCTGTGACCAGACAACTACTTGGATGCAGAGATATTTCAAACCTATAGGAGGTTCTCTGTCTTGCTAAGCACAATGATACATTAGAGGTTAGACTGCAAAACGCCTCGGTAAGGATGACTGTTCTTCTAGGAGCCAGAGATTAGCTTACGTAGGAGCCTAAATGCATTTGGTCATTGTGCAAGAATCAATACTGGGCAAGTGCACATCCCAGATGTCCTCCTGAGGCACCATAAAGTAAAAATACAGGGTAAGATAGCAAAACCTCAACAAATTAATAGCCGAGGTGTTGCCCAAGAAAATCTCATCTGTTTTTTTTTCCTAGGAACTTAAGTTGCATTTAAGCATTTCATATATGTTAACGTAAAGATTAAATAGTTTTAAAAATTCATTTCAAATACTCTGCCTTTGTGACAAAATCAAATGAATATCAAAAAGATTAAGTTTGGTCAAGCTTTATTGTGAAGTTTCAATTGTACACAAAATGCTAAGAAAACACAAAAACATGCTCGTACCCAAGGAAAGCAGTTTTACATCATCTCCAAGAGGGCGGAAGCACACACAGAGAACTAAAAACAGAATCAGCACAGCTGCACTGTCTTCCACACTTTACATCATGGAGTTGTGAAACGTTAAAAAAAAGAGATGATAGGATCCTAGGGTATTTCAGAGGGAGTAAGAAGTTGTAAATATACAGGTTTAACAGATAAAAGTGAATAAACAGGGAACCTGTCCTCGCAAAGAGTACTGTAGACCTCTCCCAGACAGGATCAGAAGGACAAGAATGAGGTCCAACACCACAAGAATACACTTCTGCATTTGTCATCTCAAATTTTGGAGAGTCTCGAAATGAGACACTCTCCAAAGGAACCTTCCCACAGACAGAAGGAAGGTTAAACTTGCAGCTTAAAAATCCAGATTTTTAGCACTAGGCAGTATTTTCCCAGGATACGATCAGCAGTTGTACTACCAAAGACTGCAGAGAGAGGCAAAGAAAACATTTGGACATGAGATGCCTCTCCGTGGTGTAGCTTTTGATCACTCCCCTCCAATTTCTGCCTGGGAAAATGAGACTTTGCCCACACTTCCTGTCCCTGAATGGCTTCTATAATCCACAGCAGCCTGGTATCTGCCTTGCAGCAGAGACACTGTCATCTAATCCAGCAGAGGAAAGGTCCAACCTGCATTTCTAGAACTCTCAATTTCTTCTTCATTCAGGTAACTTCTGCTGGCACATTTAAATGTCAGGTAGATACATTTTAATTACTGAAGTTTTCTCTGTTTCAAAAATAAGAAAAGACTTAAACAGAAACATGATGTGCCCTTCATCTGATCCAACCCTGCACAACAGAGAATAACAGCTGCCATGAAGTCAGGCAGTGCAGTGCTAAAGGTTAATTTATAAACACAGTTGGAAATTACTAGTTGTACAGCATGGCCAGGTTTCATTTCTGGAATATATCTTCCAATAATAAACCAAAATACCAGCTTCTCAAGCATCTGAAACCAAGACCGTCATTAAGGCATGCACTTGTCTGTGTCCAGGGCTAACCAAACAATTAAAGATCTTGATATAGTGTATTCTAACAGAATACAAATGACAGAAGCCAAAGGAAACCTAATACCAACCATAGCTCTGATGTGGGTTTTGGTGGGGGTTTTTTTGGGTGGTGTTTTGGTTTGGTTTTTTTTTTCTTTTCCTAAGAGTCTCGGGATTTGAAGAGTCAGCTTGACAGCCTGAAAACTGGCTAACAGTTTGCTCACTGTTAAACACAGTGCCGAGAGGAAATCTGTTCTAAAACCAGCCAAGTGGTTCAAACTGCCTCGAAATATCACACCCCCACAGCCTTTTCCAAGTGAGTCTAAGAATTTAGCAGCTGTGAAAGTAATACAGAAGGCTTCAACAGCTGAAATTAAGAGTTTAAATTCAGTACTGCTCACATCTTTCCCAAAAGGAGCATATCATATTGCTCCCAGTAACTCACGGGAACCACCCCCCAACTATAAAATAGGAAAGACGTCTGCTATCCTCCTCTGATACAGAAGTACAGTTTATAAAGCTCTTGGATATAGAATCATAGAATCGTTTAGGTTGGAAAAGACCTTTAAGATCATCCAGTCCAACCATTAACCTAACATTACCAAGCCCACCACTAAACCAATTAAGGGCAGAGTAGCAATTTCATGTTTCCTGGCTTGGTACCTGGACTATTTATAATGAAAGTAAAAACTAGGAATCATTAAGATTGGAAAGGACCTCTAAGATCATCAGTCCAATCATCAACCCAACACCATGTCCACTAAACCATGTCCCAAAGTAAAAATCTACCTTTTTTTTTTTTTTTTTGGAACACCTCCAGGGATGGTACTCCACCACCTCTCTGGGCAGCCTGTTCCAATGCTTGACTACCTTTTCTGTGAAGAAATTTTTCCTAATGTCCTATCTAAACCTCCCCTGACGCAGCTTAAGCCCATTTCCTCTCGTCCTATTGCTAGCTACTTGGGAGAAGAGACCAACACCCACCTCACTACAACCTCCTGTCAGGTAGCTGTAGAGAGCAATAAGGTCCCCCCGAGCCTCCTCTTCTCCAGGTTAAACAACCCCAGTTCCCTCAGCCGCTCCTCATAAGGCCTGTGCTCCAGACCCTTCACCAGCTTCGTTGCCCTTCTCTGAACACGCTCCAGCACCTCAATGTCTTTCTTGTAGTGAGGGGCCCAAAACTGCACAGAGTATTCCAGGTGCGGCCTCACCAGCGCCGAGTACAGGGGGACAATCACCTCCCTGCTCCTGCTGGCCACACTATTCCTGATACAAGCCAGGATGCTGTTGGCATATGTTCCACTCTGAAGTCTCCAGTAAAACCACAGTAGCTATACTGGGTTAAAGAAGTTGCCTTGTGTTGTTCTTCCACAGGCCAGTACAGAAACCCAAATGTGTCCTGATTAATGCCTTTTGCAGACTACCAAACTATGCAAAATACCTAAGGTTGATAAGGGATATAAGGTGCAAATGTCATAGCTAGAGACTGAATAAAACAAAGCAATACTTACATGATTGCAGTCTGAAGAGATTTCATTATCTGGCTGAAAGGAGAAAAAAGGAGCGTCAGTTCACTACTGATGTGATGCATTTAACACACAGAAGAGTATAAACTTTCAGAAACTAACATACTGTCAACTCTTTTTCATTGTAAGAAATAATTTGACATAAACAATAGGAAATTTGAAAAGCTGCATAAAAGGAGTGATATTATCCAAGTACCAAAAAGATCGAAATAACATGTACTCTAGACACAATGCTGTCTTAACTCTACGGAATGTAAATGACACAAGAGCAGCAGCATTTATGTAGATGCTGCAAAAACATAATGAATGTGCTTGTCTTTGGCCCAATTGCCTGAACTAAGGTGGCAAAAAAGCATCTGTGGGAAAACAAAGATGTGGTAGTAGAGTTTTAAAGAAAAATAAGTTTCAAGCATACAACTGAAGGAGAAAGGTATGACTTGCTCCCCTTCCCCAGATCGAAGTGTTCGTATTCCCCATTTGAGAAGGAACATCTTTTCTTTCAGCTGTACATAAAGGGGCCAGTTCAAAGCAGCCCTGAGATTTACATCTTCAACATGAGAAACTGGTAACATCCAATACTCGTACATCATTTCAAAATATTCGCTGTATTCTTTATTTTATAGTAATGAAGGTACTGCTATGTCCTCATGACAATTGAGCTGACAAGTCCTAAGGCACAGCCTCTACCAGACCAGTTAGTGTGTTCGACAGAAACACCCACACTCCACAGGGAGCCGCTTTGAAAAGCACTCCGGCTGCAAACCACCCTGTCCTCCTTCCAGCCTGAGTAGCTCTCTCAATGAAGAACTCCTAGGAAAAAGGTAATCGTACAAATCCGTATCTCATCTCCATAGCAAAACAGCACAAACACAGGACAAAATCACCCGCCTGTCATACCCACAGAAAAATCAACCCTGACTCACAAAGTCTCTGCTTCCACTGATATTTAGATGCAGATATGCTCCAAAAGCCACAGACACTCAAAACCACTCAAAGCTTAAACACATCATTGACACTAACACATTAGACCTCAGCTATTTGACATAAGAGAACTAGCATTTCATCAGTTTTGGAAGCAAGCAGCCTACATCCAAAAGAGTTTTTCAGTGCAAGCATTTGCGGCTGCATGTGTTATGCCAATGCTTGCACTATTGCTGCTTCGGAGAGCCCAAACGCAAGTTTATGGGAAAAAGAGAGCATGGGAAATGTTTCCAAGTCCTTAATTACAGCCACTATTAACTAAAGCACTTTTATTTTGCATAGCGGGAAGTAGCAGAAATCACCTCTCCACTTACAAAATAAAAAACAAAACGGTACCTGAAGGATCACAGTAATTAATTGCAGTTTGGTCAGACTGCCACCATCTAAAACCATACCTCCCAAAGTAATCATAAATTTGAAAATTAGGATATCAACTTTTTTTAAAAGGCTAGCAAATGCGTGCTCGTTATCCTCAGACTGCAGAACTGATTCTCACAACTGAAAACTAAGCTGACATCCAAATTACACTATTTTAAAGCAGCCTCTAAGACCAACACTATCACAACTTACAAGGTGGTTTTTCCTTAATTTTCTGCACCCATCCTAATCATTCAGTGACAGATGGAGGTTGCTGATTTCAAGAGCTGAGAGTCAGAATGCCCTCCACTGAAGTTGCCATCTCAGTCTTTTAGTCAAGGATAGTTTCTTTACAAAAATATATAGGCTAGCACTGTAATTCTCCTCTAGAGGACAGGACTTACTAACACACCTGCAAACAGAAGAATCTGCAAGGGCCAGAGAGCACTCTCCCAAAACCCTTGTTGGCTGCTTCAGTTATTTTTGCATCCTCCAACCTAGTAACCTTTGCTTCAGATCCACCAAAGATTAAAGCTCAGTTTTTCTGGAAAGATGAGCCCAAGAAGATAACAGACTGGTTCTTACTGACTTGGGAAGCTTAAACAAGCTTTTCTTGAAATACACAACTTAAAATGCTGCACACTGAAATACCAGCCTTCCCTGCACTCTGCAGCAAACCTCAACTCTGAGAAATCAAGCCTTATTCTTCTGAGAAGGGTAATGGAAGTTAACAGGACCTTCACTAAGCTTTAGTACTGTATACATTCACAGTTCAGTACTTAAATACGCAAAAGTGTAAGATCTAGCCAATAATCCTTTATATGTGGAACAAGATGACCACCTGCTAGCTAAAAGCTGTGATCCTTCTTCCCTCTTACCATTGCAAGTGTAGGAGAGGTGGGTTCAGTGGCAATACTGACCTGCTTCTCCCAATTTTAAGTGAAGCAAAAGAAGAAAAATAACCCTTTTTATCTTGTGTCTGATAAACTGAAGGGCTGAGTTTGAGTAAGGGGAAGGAAAAATCTGTGCAACGCAACCCACACCAGTTCTGGCTTTCTAAGGACACAGCCTGTGGCCGTCTTATCTGCTACATCCACCCAAGAAACCTTCCAATCAAGAGCAGTTTCAGAACAATATGCTTGGGTAGTGAGTCATGAAAAAAAGTTAAGTTTCAAATTACCACTAAGAGAAGTAGAGGAGCAAGAAAAGCTGCATTGCATCATTCCCATATGGTGAGTTTGAGGAACACGGATGCTCAGAGATCCTCGGGGCACAGGGAAGGAGGAGAACAGCCCAGACCAGCACCACATGCTAGTCGAGGCATTTTAGGAGAGGAAGCTGACGGCAAGGAGAACATTCCACCGATTAGTGAGGGAGAAGGACTCCTCTTACATCTCCTAATTGCAGGATTAAAAACAGACTTTACAGAAAATACATGTGCCTCTGGGCTCACAGAAGCTTTTGCTGTTTAGCAGCTTCAGTGGGAATATATTGCCTCCCTTTGCAGTTCTCTAAAAAACTCTCCAAACTCCTTCGCACACTAACACTCACATTCCAGAGTACGAACACCACTTCCTACCTCCCGGGAAAAGCAGAGTTTAGAACAAGTACCAGCTATAAGAAAACCTGAACAGAAAAAGCATTTCCTTCCATTCAACCACATAAAACAGACACAAATCATACTGCATTAGTATTGTGAACTCTGTACAGAGAAATTCAAAGGTTTGTATGAAGTCATATCACCACCAGACTATGAGGTCGTCAACACCGTTGTGTTTAAAAGTGCATTTTCTCATCCACCAGATCTCAACTCACTGAAACACACCACGACAGCCATCCCTTTCTAAATCTCTCTGCTTCAGCAGCGGTATAAAACTAGGTCAAAACCCCACAGCAAATGAGCAAACTACTGCCACTACCCAGGCTCAAGGATGCACAAGGCATTGGTGTTTTAGCTTCAGAAACAGACCATCATCATGCTGGTTCCCAGCCATTACCTAGTCATAGCTATATCATGAACCAGTGTCACACATCACCACCTAGTGAAGAGCACACTGCCTGGGGTGCAATTCCTGTCACCCCCACAGCTTGAGTCAGAGCCCCTTTCAGCTGTATATACAAAACAGCCTTGATGTGGTCTTATTTCATCACATCCTTAAAAAAAAAAAATCACACCACTGGATTTTGAAAACCAAGGTAAGAATCCTAATCCTAATGTGGATGAAACTCAAGGTCTTGGGAGAACTCTCTGCAGGGATTATTTTAATTGCCAGCAGCTGCTTGACCTTCCTTTCCTTTGCTCCCTTACAAATGTCATGCAAATAGAGCCTGAAGTCAACCACACAACTGCCTTTATTCCCAGATTTTAACCCCTCCTTAGACAGAACGGGATGACAGCAGACATTTCCACTATTCTCTTTAAGGCAAGAGTAGTAGCTCACTTGCTGAAAAGTAAGCAACAGCCATATCTCCAATACTAACTATGGATAATCTTCAGGCATTGAAGACAACAGACTTTGGACACACCCAAGCAAAAACCACCAAGAACCACCATGGAGCAAACCAGCAAAATAAAAAGGCAATTCGCTTGTGGATGGGAGGAACCCAGTAGATGTTCTCTCTCTAAATTCAGGAACAGATTGCGAAAAGATCAAACAAGTCAATTAAGAAAGGACGTTAATTAAAGCAGACACCTTCCCATGAAAGAGAGGGTAGACAGAAGTCCAGCCAGACTGCGGGTGTTCCCCAGTTTACTGCACTGTCACACATAAGATACGCTACAGAACACGGAGTGCGTGGATACGCAGCACAGGCGGCTCATGGTTCCTAGCCACGGCGCTGAAGTTTTCCACTCTGACCTAAACACATTTATCACTAATATCTGTAGAGATTTGATAGAGCAGGCCTGCTGAACCAGGAGCTTCTAATAAGGAGGCTATCAAGCTGATAAAGGGAAAATTACTTCTTAGCTGTGTCCTTCCCACAGATAACAGCAATCCCCTTCATACTGAACACACCCAGCCGGGACAGGAAACTCACAATAAGGAGATTCAATCCACAGGTATCAAGCTAGCTAGACTTACGATGCCAGAAAACAGCACAAGCATGGAAGCAAAGCAGGGATCAAGGAGAGATCTGGGGGAGCCAGCCTCCTGCAAACCTGATCCCTTCCCAAGGCAGCCACTAGAAATGATTCTGCAGAACAGTCTGTGGAAACAAGAGCAGATACAGTAGTCTAGGCAAGAATCAACACAGCTTTTGTAAAAGAAAAACCACACATCACATAGCCACCCATGCTTCAAACCTACTGAAACATCCTGGAGTTCTGTGCCAACAAGCATATGGCTACAGTAAACCGTTTTCACACATCCTGCAATCCTGAAAGTGTCATGTGTGATAAAAAAGTTAAAACCAGTGATAATTTAAGTTCAAAACAGATGAGAAGACTTCGTAATTTAATTACACGTTTAGTGAGCAATAAAAGTTAAACTTGTGAAGTTGAGCTTGAAATATTCTCTAATGCCAGGGAACTGTTAGTACTAAAAACAAACCCAGTGCTGTCATGTCAGCAAAAAAAACCTCTACATTTATCATTCATGCTTTGAAAAAAGCCAGTTTGAAGCACGGTACTGTGCATATATCACGCACCAAAGTTATCAAGCTCCTAGCTTTGCTTATTTCACATAAATAATTTTTTCCCCACTTACAAACAGAGCACCAAAGTCTGCAACACTGCAAATCATTTGACCAAATAATTATTTCCACATTGGTTAGGCAATCCTAGTTTATGCAAACTTAACAAGTTATATACAAATACCTAACAACCACCTCCAAAACATACACAGAACTTTGCAGATTAAAGTCAAACATCAGGACCAGCAGCAATTTCTTTAGCCACCCTGCACACACAAAGCACAAGCAGCAAATCACTCCAAACACCACATTCTGCAACAGTGTTTTTCACTGTTTTAACCAAATTCTAGATTCCACAAACTTTTCCACCTATGCTAACATTTTATATCCTCCATGGGTATGACACCATTAAGACAAGCATGCTCATTTAGAAAAAAATATCACAAAGCAAGCTAAAAAAGCCCCAGCACAACATGTTGGGTGTGCTTCTGACCCAGCAGCCAGGGAAAAAGGAGCCAAGAACAAAGCGGGCCTTGTCCACTCACACTTTGAGGATCCAGTGTTCAGTATCTGCTTCGAACACCAAGAAAGTTCAGCAAATCTTACCCTTTCCTATGTAGCTTTGATAAGAAGTCAACAGAATTTTAGTAATTGTCATATTTTGCTTGTTTCACATTTGCTTGACACAAAACAAAGTCTTTAGCAGGCTGTGTGCCTTTCCTCAACAGCAGAGATCCCTCCCTGTGCAAATACCACAGGCAGTACAACAGTACAACACTCAAGTTTTATTTCTGATGCATCAAAAGTGACCATGGATCATGGTACAATTAAAGGAAACACACTGACTCTCTTCACCTAACAAGCAAAATATCTTTGCTGGTTATTTCTTACTAGCAGATCACTGCCTCCCAGCCAGCTGTTCCCGTGCAAAGCTGTAAGGCAGGTGCTCGGAGGCTGCAGAGCTGCTCTGTGCTGGAAGTACCATGCTCTGTGCAGATCAGCCTGCTTGCACAAGCTATTCTCGTCCCTGCTGCTTCTGCCTCCCTGCATGGGGGACTCTCAAGGCCTTAAGCCCTCTTAGCAGGGACCTTTCAATGCTGATCCACGCATGTGAAAATGTTCTAACACTCAGCACGATCAAAGCAAATTTGCCCCAGATGTTTCTGTTTGTTCTTCCCTTAGTCCCCTCTCTTCCTCCTCTTGGAGGCTTTTCTAGCCAGTCCTAATGCATTGTGGAGCAAGACAGACCCTGAAATTACGTGTTTGCCACAGAAGTTTAGCAGCACTGCTACCAGATATATAATGTTTCCCATAACACTCCTCCACAACAGAGCTCTGCTACTAAGCATAGCACCGAAACAGAGCTGCAGATCCAGCCAGGACGTTTCATGATTTGCTCCTGGAAAGCGCTCTCACAACACTGGCAAAAAACTTCAGAGACTGAAAGGCATACAAGGTTGCTGGTACTGTCACAAGAGAGGAGGAAAGGAGGAGAGCTGTTAGAAAGAGGCAGGTGAAACCAAAGCAGACTGCTTAACCAACCTGATATCCCACTGATCAAGGTGGTGGGGATTCTGCTGTCTTCCTCACCCCTGCCACTGGCTCCAGCTCATGGCAGTCCCAAACTCAGCAAATCAACAGAAAAGCCGTTCACTGTTTTAGAGCTTTCTTCCAGGCTAATACAAACGGGCTGACGGAGGAGTCCCACCAGCACCAGTCAGATTACCAGGAAATCACAGTGGCATCTTCACCTGCAGCATCAGCCAGCCAATACATATATTTAAGCTACACTCGGACAACCAAACTCTCAAAGTACCTTCCTGGATGACTCCCTGCCTTAACCCCAACCAGAAACATCAAAGAATAACTGAAGAGTATTCCAGTAGAGAGGCAAAACTGACAGCATGGGTTTCGGCACTACTGCACAGCATCTGCTGGGGGATGCAGAGAAGTGAGTGAAGAAAGGAATAGAGGCCCCAACAAATAATTCCAGTGCAACAGCTAATGAAAAAGCTTTTATCAAATATGTTCATCATCTCTTAGTAAGTCAAATTTCATCACTTATTCTCAATACAGAGACTTCACATCTTTTGACTGTACGTACTCTATAGTACCCCAGGCTGAGCTTAACTTTACAGAAAACTTCCAAAAAGCCATGAAGAGTTCACAAGCAAGATTCAGCTTTACACAAAATGAAAGGTTGTTCTACATGGCGCAGTAGAGCCCCTGTCTCCCAAGAGGAGCACACTGTCCTAACCATGCTTTGCTCCTCAGAGAATAATGTTTTGGATGCACATGGCCTGGAACTCGAGAAATTCTTTCTAAATTAGGTTTGTACAGGATAAGAAAAAAGTTCATAGAAAAGCTGTGTCCCAAGGCACACAAGAATCACAGCACTCAAGCACAGGTTTCAGAGCAAACACTGCTTACTCATCTCCCCACTCCCACAACTTAATGAAGTGTTATGCTGCAAAGCAAAGCAATCAAGCTCCGACATTCCTCACTTGGAGGCAGCTTCATTACGCTACTGTGGCTCTTGTGCTGGATAGTAGCTCTAATCATTACCAGGCTCCCCCACCAAGGGCTCTTGCTTCATTCAGCATAAACAGAGAACAATGCTCTAAACACTCAACCAGCCAACATTCATATTTGTCTTTGTTATTCAATGTGTGGGCTCATGACTCCAACTTTCCACACCGAAAGCTGTACAGTGCCCCCAAAGATCCTTCCCCAGGAGCACTTTCCTCCCGCTCTTTCAACAAGGCACATGCATCACATCAACCAGGGCGCCTATCCTCACCAAGGTGCAATAAGCATCTCATGCCCATCGTTCAGGGGCACAAGCAGCACTGGTTTAATCCTGATGATTTACATTCACACATTCCACCTCCGAACCAAAATAAGACAAGCATCCAAACAGGTGGGAAGCAGACTCAGCTATTTTTAACTCCTGCCAGCTATTCTATTTAGAGGCAATAAAAATCAAATACCTCAAAGAAGCCGTTTCAGCCTTAACCACAAGCCACAAGAACAACAATTTTATTTTTAAGTCTTTCCTCCTTCCTTCAGGACAGTGGTGAGAGCCCTACTCCTCTGCCCCACCTGCCCCAACTTTTTAAGGATAGAGACAAAATAAACCTGGAGTTACCTCTATCACAGCTGTCAGTATTTCAGATCAGAGCAATGGAGGCACAGTTACATTTAACATCGGTACTTCCAAAAAGCACTGGATGTTACACATGGGCAAACAGGCCTGCAAAAGTTCTAGCACAACACCCAGCACTAGTCCCTCACTGTTACAAGAAAAGGACTATTTTAGCTTTCCATGTGGCTTATGTTCTCCTGAATTCCCACGCGATATTCAGCATCTCTTTTGTAACCTTGCAATGCCAAAGTGGGGGGCAGGATGTACCAAGGGACCCCTCACGCCAGCTTTGCGGTGCTATTACCCTGCAAGAGATTTCTTGAAAGCACAGTCTCCTGGACCTTGGCTGTCAGTCCAGCTGCTTTCCTGACAGATGAAGTGTGCTGGGTGTGACAGGTACACTCCGTCCTCCCTGCCCCGCCTTGAAGATGAGGGCTTTTAATATGGGAGCCCACTGGCTTTTCGCGCCCTTTGTGCCCCACCACGCCGCCCCGCAGCCAGCAGGACCCATGCCCCCAGGAACAAGCACCCCTCGGCAGGGGCAGCAGGAGAGGCAGGGCCCCCGGTCGGCAGACAGGGCCCACAGCCAATGAGGCGCCTTGGCTCAGAGAAGCTTCTGGATCATGACCAGTGATGAGCACAGCTCAGATCCGACCCAGGGTACACACGGGGCGCCATCCGAGATGCCCTTTGAGCAGTCTTCTCAGAGTAGCGGGTCTGTGTTCAAAACCTCTCCCTTTGGGTTGCAATGCCACCGGAGGAAACTTCCTGGGACTGAGTGCCCTCATCTCCTTTTTGTGAGTGATCTCTTCTGGATGTATCCTCGAGTGAGCCCTCGCCCCTTCCCCCTCGGTGAGCGATTACATCTTCTGGGTACCCTCAAGAGAGAGTTTCCCCTTGTGAGTGAGCATGTGCACGCACTTTGGATCATCATTGCCGTAGTACATTGACATGTAGTAACAATATCCCAACTAACACCTCGAACCTGTTATGTGTTAAATGTTATCAGAGTGTTGATTGATTTTTTGTTTACCCCTGGTTCTCATTGGTTTCTGTTGTGTGGTTTTGGCTGGTTTGTGGAATAAAGTTTGAGTTTGTCCTTCATTTGGGTAAGTCTTAGTGTACCTCCGTGACACTGGGGAAGTCTCCCTCAAAAGCAAGGGCAGCCTTAGCACAGGCAGCATTCAGCAACTTCTAACAGCTGGATTTGAAATAAACCACTGGAATTTTCTTCAGAAGATCCGTGGGGTCCCAACACATCACTCACTTCTTCCCTGCAGTAAGAGGCAGGTGAAGAATGAGAGCCCTGAACCAGGCAACTCCCTGCTGTTAAAATAAACCATTTCAGTTCTCACTTCAGCATTAATCACAATCACTGACTTCACCATCCCCTGCATGTGTCAATTTTCTCACAGTACTATTCAAAACATGAAAAAAACCACCCCTACGACAAATGCTCAACAACCATGCCCAGCCACCACCCTCTCCTCGGCAGCGTCCATCCTCTTTCTTCATTATGACACTTCACAAGCTCACTGAAAAAGCTGTAGGTACCACACAGCTGCCAGGAAAACCCAGGGGTGACCTGAGGCTCCCTGAAGCTAGGGTCACAGCAATTAAAACACTGTTAGGACACGTTCCAATGCAAGTTCAATATGTCAAACATAACACAGGAGCTGAGAAGAGAGCCATGCTGCACACAAGTTCTTGACTTGACACCCCTTACAATGGCCAGAAGTCTGGATTTTAAAATACTTCAAGAGATCAGCCTATGTCAGAAAAAAGCTGGACTTGCTACATTATTCGTTCTCCAATTCTCCCAAAGAAACCTCTCTGTTGAAAACTTTCTAGTTATTAAAAATAGCACATCCCATTACACTAGAGAGGCAAAAGTTACAGAGAGAGGCCATTATAAATTCACTTAAGGAACAGCACTGCCTTTGTACACAGTGGGAATACGTGCAAATAAGCACAAAGTGTTAACACATATTAAGGTCTACAGCACAGCGCACAACAGCGGTTTGCGAGCTGCATCACTCTGCGACAAAGAATTAGGACACTGCCTCAGCAGGCCAGAGGACTTCTCCAGTCCTGTATGAGTTTCCCCCACGAGATCTGTTTTGCTGGATTCTCACCATCATCTGCTGAACTCAGCAGGAAAAGTCTGTAGGCTGTGTTTAGGGAGTCCTAGAAACAGCACGGTACCGCCCTTCCATTTCAAGTCCCTCCCATACAGGAGGGACCCGTGAGATGCACATCCAAAATAACCCCTGCTCCCTAGGCTACCCAGAAGGCAGTACTGAGCTGTGCTTCCCAAATAACAGCTAACAACAATCTACCACCAATTTTGTGTCCTTTATAAAATTAGAAGGCACTCAACAGTAAGTTTCAAAACTTTCTTTAAGGTGGCCAGGTAGGGCATCCATCCTGTTACACTTAAAATTAAATAGGTCTAGTTATCTGTTTTGCAGTTCTCCTCAGAAACATGAATTATGGTTAAATGCAATCTGGGTCAGACAAAAAACACCTGTCAGGATAAGCTAACCAAAGCCTTAGTCACAAAGAGGTACCCACCACCAGCCTCTCTGACCAAAAAACTGAAGAAATTCAAGAGAGCGCAAGCAGCCAAAAGTTGAGTCCTCTCTCTTTGCACACTGGAGAACCAAAAGAACCACTGAGTTCATCTGATAGACGGTACCATCAAGCAACAAGACTGGGCAAGATGCAAATTCAAAATTCACGAGGATGCTGGTGAAATCACGTCACAGGACCGCTGTGTAACAGGGGACCGGTGATGGGTGCTTCTGCTCTTGAAGCCATCGATACACAGGCTCAGGAACCTGCTAACACACTGCCACAGCAAACCTTTCCTTTCCTTCTCCGGGAACTCATCACCAACTCTTGATAAATGAGCCTTTTCCGTACATGCGGACAAAATAGGTTCTCAATTACAACTGCAATCACTTCAATACCTTGAAGCCGAGGCACTGAATAGGAACTGAAGAAAAAAAATAATAATTTTTTTCTAATCATGGGGGGGGGGGGGGGGGGGGGGGGGGGAAGATCACTTATTCTCAAGTCTCAAAGGTCATAATGACCAGGAAAGCTAGACTGATGTATTAAAAATTTTTCCATGTAAAACAACCGTTCTCATCCAGTATTTGAGTACTTCTGTTCTCCTTTAACAATACTCATCTTCTGCATTTTAATTAAGCTTCCATTTCTATCCAATATTAGCTTGATGCATGGAAAAGTAATTCAGTAGATAATGTCTTGCCATTTTTAAACATTATTAAAAAACAATAGAAAATTTAAGATGCAAGCATTTAAATAACTACAGATCATATCAATTTAGTCAGGAAACATACCACGCTTAGCAATAAAAGCTAAAATTAGCTGCAAAAAAAAAAATAGTATCACCAGACTAGAAAGCTCCAGAAAGATTAGTAGAGTGTTCAAGCAAGACTGAAATTATTCAAATCTAAGCTTCTTGCTTATTTAAATCAATCTGCCTGGGAGCCACACAAATTGTTGTGGTAAATTGATTTCCCTAGCATCTGGTTCTCCTTTCGTAAGAGTCATGACAAGAAAAAGGAAAAGACCATAAAGACAAGACTGTCGCGGTTTAGCCCCAGCCACCAACTAAGCACCACGCAGCCACTCGCTCACTCCCCTACCCCGATGGGATGGGGGAGAGAATCAGAGGAGTGAGAGTGAGGAAAACTCCTGGGTTGAGATAAGAACAGTTTAATAATTGAAATAAAGTCAAAGAGTAATGATAACATACAAAGCAAGTGATGCACAATGCAATTACTCACCACCCGCCGACCGATACCCAGACAGTTCCCGAGCAGCGATCGCTGCTCCCTGGCCAACCCCCCCCAGTTTATGTACTGAGCATGATGTCATATGGTATGGAATAGCCCTTTGGTCAGTTTGCATCAACTCTTCTGGCTGTGCCCCCTCCCAGTTTCTTGTGCACCTGGCAGAGCATGGGAAGCTGAAAAGTCCTTGACTAGCATAAGCAGGACTTAGCAACAACTAAAACATCAGTGTGTTACCAACATTCTTTTCCTACTAAATGCAAAACACAGCACTATGCCTGCTACTAGGAAGAAAATTAACTCTATCCCAGCTGAAACCAGGACACAAGACGAAATCAACTGATTCACAACATCATTACGTATTCTGCATTCAGACTGATTATACATCACAACATTAAACCAAGTTATAAATGTCTTGGCAAGTAAAGGCAGCCCGGCACAGTGACTCACACCAGAGCTGCTAGGTGCAGCGCTTGGTCGCAGACCTCAGCACCAGCATCAAAATCAGAAATGCCATTTTTCTTCTTGGAGACTCATGCAATGCAGCATGGCCAATGCACTTTATTTTACTTTACTACCTCATCTCTGTTATGCTTCAGCAACACACACCTAGATTTTATATGCGCAAGTGTATGAAACAGATTTTCAGCAAACCTACAGTGTTAATGCCTTTACTAATGTGAAAAATATAGTCATGCTTCATTCCTGCTTGTCCAAAAGGCAGAGCACACCATTCAGAAGAAGTCTGAAAAGCATGACATACTTGATTAAATAATGCTTAGAGCATTTACCTAAAGAATTGTGCTTGTATAAATGGCAGCTTGTTTTTAAGCTTGACAGAGAAGCAAGACAAAAAATAAATCAAAAAACCCTAAAGCAGCACCACACAGCAGTTTCTATGACTTAACCCTCTGCTACAAGCTAACCATGCGGCCTTCAGTGAGAAAAGCCATTTGAGCTTTTTCTTCAGGACCAGCTTTTTGTGCACACCAAATGAAAGTGATTGCTGTCTGTTCATTTCTCACAGGGGAGCTGCATTTCATATGAAAAGAGTTATCCAGAAACATTTACTATACACATCTGCACCAATAAGGAAATGAGTCATCAACCCACTGGCGGGCCTGATTCATAGCACATGGCGTGCTCGGGCTATTTAGGAATCTGTGTACAGAATACAGGGGAAAGGCAGATGCAAGCCACAAGTCATTTTAAGAGACTAGACATAAAACACAAACTAATTTAAATGCATCTTTTCCTCCTTTGCTTGGGCATAATTTCTTCAAAAGCACAGGACCAGTGTGGTATTGTACACAGCCACGGAACTCACCTGGATGAATCATAATGTTTTCTTTATGTAACTTGAAGAAAAGCAAACTCTAATGTTTATTTTAATCCTGGATAAAAATCACTTGGATTTTGTTCAACAGAAAAATCAACATTAATAAGTCTTTACAGTCACTGCTAAGGCAAGGTTTCCATGGGATTAGTACCAAACTACCAAATAAAATTCTGCTTGCCTTCAGAAAATGCAAACAAAAGCCCTGTTACAGGACCAAACCAAGTACCTTTCTTCACTTCACCACACTGATTAAAGGATTAAAACAAAGATAACTGTACATATATCTTCTTATTTAAGTTCTGCACTTCCTCATGAGGTTAGACATAGGTTTAAATCAACCTTGCTCCCAGAAGCCTGGGGCACTGAGCTGCAGCACACTTCTCCATAGGTCTTCTCTGCCATAGAAGCTTGGCTTTTAATGCGTTTTGTATTTTTGAGGGCTCCTTTCCAGAAAAGCACTAGGGTTTTTCAGCTTGAACTGCTCAGCTCAATAGCTATATAGAGCTGTTAAGCCAAGCATTTTGCTTGAAAATTCTGACCGTAATGGTAATTCGGAGGATTTAGAATGATACCACAGTAAGCAGCCAGATCAGTAACAGTCTCCCTTAAGCCAAATGAAGAAATTATAGCTGACTAGTTTTGCACAGATGAGCAACTTTAAAAAAAAAAAGACATGTTTGATGCTGGATTTTAAAAGTGAGTTTGAAGAGCTTTCTGGAAAGCAATGTTAGTAGAAAGATGTCTTACTGGTATGCAGGAGAGCCAGACACCTGCCCGCAAATCCTTCCAATTACCGTTTCCATAACTCCTACTTAAAAAGCTATGAATAAAGACAAGCTGCAATTAAAAAGACTGAGCACACCTACAACTTCTCTGCTAATAAGGACAGAGAGAAAATAACGGGGGAGGGAGGGAGAGGGGAGAAAAGCAATAAGCCACAATACACCGCTGCTGCAGACAGCGCTGTACCAACACACAGCACACTGCTCCACGCAATACCACCACCAATATCACTGCTGAACAATTTTCACCTGTCAAAATATGGGAATTTAATCAACAATTCAACTGCTCTAGAAATGGCTGGTTATTCTTCGTCCTGATTATTTCTGACAAACAGCAAAATCAATTACAAGGCTCAGGAATACAGACCTAAAAGCCAGCCACCTGCACCAGCCAGGGCAGGCTGGAAGGGCTGCAGGCAAGTACACGCACAGCACTACACCTTCTTCTTGCTATAACTTGAATTTTCAATTACATCTAAAAGAGAACTTCAGAGTTTAAGTATTTAGCCGGCAACAATTGCCCCTTGATAGAAAAGATTTCATTCCAGTCTCTGGTCAATGGTGGTGGTCTGTGTATAGTTATGCACTATTAACCTATTTGAAGTTACACACTAAAGCACAGTTTTCCTACCATCTGAAGCCCAGCTGTGGCTGAAGAAATAAACATGAAGTTATAAATCTCTGGTCTCTGCAGGCACAGAAATGCACAAAGACAATACCTAGTTTTCAGGATTACTTCCAGTATGCTGATGGCAAAGCCCAGACAGTCCTCACTGAAGAACCTGGTAACACAGGGAGATTGTTTTGTCCCAACCCCTAAGCAGAATAAACATTTTCCCCAGCAGATAACACTTGAGAACAGGACTTTAAGGGTCAAATCTGTTCTTATCCAAGTAGCACAGGTACACGATTTGGTTTGCTTGTCCACAAAAAGGCAGTGGAGTACTTCTGGGGACATTCAGGGGAAAAGCTGACAGCAGGACCCTCAGGTAAGCAGTTTTCCGCCCAGTGCAAGCAAGCATTTCAATCCCTTGCATGCAGATTTCTATCTGAATAAACACATAAAAACATCAGGGTAGAGCAACTTTTGCAAAAACAAGGTGAGATCTGAATGCTTTAAGCACAGGTCAACATTGCAACCAAAACCACCTATTTCGGTCTCCGGTGACGTCATTGACTAGCCTTTAAGAGTTCTTGCTCAGGGTGAGAATTAACTCTGCTGGGTGAAAAAACTTGTCAATCTCCATACAAAAGGAAAAGAAAACTTAAAAATTTACCCACCAGGTTATCAAAGAATTTTTCTGTGCATTTTAGGATTACCATACAATATAGAGTAGAGAAGAAGCTGGAGATGTGATTATCCCATGACAATTTTCAATAAAAGATAAAACCCGGAATATCAGAGGTATTAGATGCATCAAACAGATCTCCAGAAACAAGTCAGGTACTTCCAAGTAATGCTCCGAGACGTAGGAGCATCCCTGGTAGGTGTAGGCTAATACCTGGCACAGTAGGAACTGATACTACCTCTTATGAGGCACTACCTTTTTTACCTTTTTTTTTTTTTTTTTTTAAAGTGAAAATTAAACCTTAGCAAAATATACACTGAAAATGAGCATTCAAAGCTCCAGTGGTATCATTTGGGTAAGAGCCCAAATGTGACATAGCAAGAGTTTGAGGCATCTGAAAAACGAGAGCAGATGGAGAAGGAACTGAAGAACAAAATCTCCAGCAACTATTCAGCATTCAGATGCAATCCTTAGGGGTTTTCCAACCCTCCAATAATTGGGACATTATTGTACACAGTTTTCTATAAACTACATTTGAACTCAGATGGTGCAATAAGGAAGAGACATGACTTTACAGGGCGAGAGCAAGATTTTTTGTGTGTGTGTATTGTCATCAGATGCATTTTGAAAATACATAGCTCATGGTGAGTGCCAGGCTTAGCACCAACACAAGTGGTTCACTGGTCTTTGCCCAGACAATCTAGAGGGCCGAGCAATATATTACCTCCATCCTCATGGCCCTCAAAAACAAGAAGCAAGGACAGAAAAGCCTTAGAGTAAATTAAGAACTGTCATGTTCAGATAATTTTCATCTAATCACAGGCCAGGCATTCCAAAAGCAACATTTTCAGGCTTCCTGAAGCCCGCAAAATTGAATTTAGTAAATTCAGGTTTACATTTTTAGCTATAACATGGCATCTACCAGATTACCTGAGGCAACCAGATTAACAAGGATATTTTTATAATGAATAATCCAGCAAATTACTAAACTAGCTTTAACACCGAGGTCAAGAAGAGAAGATAATTGTGGAATAACTTTAATTTTAACCTGTTTCTGCACAAGAAAACTCCTAGTTTAGGGTTTGTCTTGGAAAAAGGATGAGCTAAAACAATTAACTCAAAAATAACACTCTCATGAAGGATTACACATAAGTACAGTGGTGTAACTGTACTGCAAAGAATCTCCACTCAGACAAGCCTATTGTCTCCATACCTCTCAAGCTGCTGAAGCACTGACATTTCACTGTCACCTGCATTTAGCAGAGAACAACAGAAGGATCACTACCACAATGCACAGAGGGGCCATAAATTAATTACGTGTCCATCTAACCCTTCTCAGTGATGAAGAGCTTTGCATGCATATATATTACAAAGCAAAAGTTTTTTGGTACTTTTTAGGTATACTTAAGCAAAGTCATTCAGGTGAAGTCTATCACAACTCAGGAAGCAGATGAACAGCTGGTGAATTATAACATGCTTCAGTAGACTATGGGAGGTGGGGGGGGAGAAGAGAGACATCAAAACAAACCCAAATCACCTTCCCTGCTTCTCCTTAAGAACTTCTGTAAGGAGTTTTCTGCTAGTTTCTTGCTCTCCACTGAGCTGAAGCCTCTCACAACAGCCTCGAGGGTCAGTGCTGCTGGGGGGAAGGATGACACAGTATAAATGCAAGATTAACTTAGGTCAACCTGAGCTACCATGGACCTGCTCCCTCAAAACCAGTCCCCAAACTCAGCTCAACCTGAGAGCAGGCCACAAGCTGGCAAAAATCTCTATATTCTCTTCTCTACAGGACCAGTGAGATTGATAATCTGAAGTCCTGGGAGCAGCTCTTACCATAAGAAACCAAAGAAGGGCACAAACCTGCATGGAAGTTACGCTTACTGGCTGACAGAACAGCTTGGCTGACTCTCAAAAGATTGTTTCTTATTAATAAAAAAAATTCCCACTGTGCCAGAGTGGCTGCCAATTCTTCAGACAAATTGGATGAGAAATGAGAGTGAATTATAGATTAATATCAGGAAATCTCAGGACTTAATTCTGAAGTCTTCACTGTACTGCACCCACCTTCCTGTGCTAGATGCACTGTTTCTCTAAAAAAAAAAAAGCACAGGCAAAAAAGCTAATTTGTTCCTTATCAGTTATATTGGTCATTACATTTTAGAGCCCAAGACTTGCAAACCTAGCATTTTGCAGGCAACCACCAAGTTAAGAGACATGCAACAACCAAATCACAAGGGAGCCCCTATACCAAACACAACTCAAACCGCCACAAAAAAGGCAGTTTTGCTCTGACTAAGCTCCCAGGCTTGTTACCACAAACACTAGCACTGTAGTTCCTCACAGATTCACACATTTGCAAGTAATTTAAGACCTATAAGGCTTCTGCCCATTTGAACTTGCAAAGCTGCTTCTCAGAGTACAAGCGATGCTACCCATTTCAGCGACAATGGCCCTATGCTCTCAAGTAACCAACTGTTACTGCACAAGAAGACAACAGCCTTCAGAAAACTAAGTTGTTCCACTTGTTCTTGCAAAACTGGGAAGAAAATTTATTATTAAAGCATATATCTTCTCTTGTGCTTTCCAGTGAACTGTCCTTGACTGATCCCAGCCTCCCCATTCCTAAAGAAGAGCCAAACAAGGATAACCTGCTGAACATGGCATCTGCAGCAGTAGGCGGATGAAAGCTCCGCAGCTACATAAATAAAAATTGCTTCTGTGAACCAAGACTAATTGTGGCTTGCTTTTAGGGAAGGGGGAGGTAGGTGCAACACGATTTGTCCAGTCTAAGGGGACAAACACTAACCCTGCTATTTTCAGCTCAGCAAGTTATCACAAATGCTCAGTTTGACATCAGAACTGGAGAGAAAGAGATTCTGCATGGAAGTACCAAACATCTGGAATAGCAAATTTCCTTACACATCGCTTCAAAACCAGAGCAGACAATTGCATAGACTTGGCACTAAGTTTGCTGACTTTTTGCAGTAAGACACCCTCTGAAACACCCAGGTAGTTTCACACACATTTCTGGAAGACTGCCTCCTTCAATGACTCGGCTGTGCAGGAAACCTTGTCAGAACAAGTGAGATCTTACTAACGCAGGTGGGGCTCACTGCTAGAAGCCAGTTCTTACTGCCCTTCAAGATAAGCAAATCAGAATTAATCCATCAATTATCTGAACTGAAGACTTGATCCTTCTTCCTCATCTTCTATTTAAAGTTTCAGTGGTAGCAGGATTAGCAGAGTGAGGCTTTACACTGTGAAGACAGGAGAGCCAGGAAGGGTGCGCGGCATTTAGGCTTCACACAGCAGCACTGTCACATAAGGTGCCGATAGGCAGTTTGCTGAAATGCTTTAATGCTTGTAAGTACAGTATCTTCTGGGGGGGGGGGGGGAAGTACAATCTATGCAAGAACACCTCTGAATTTAAAAGTCATTCATGCTGTTTTTCAGAAGTCTTTCCTTCTAATTAGGCTCATTAACAGTCTCTATGCTAATTTGAGCTACAATTTTTTTACAAAACTAATTTTGTTACTACACTGCCCCAACCTACTTAGCCCAACATTTCAGGCAGATTCACTTCCAGCCCCCTTTGCTGGTGCAGTTCAGTGCCATTTAGGACAGAGCAGCTTAGGACTGACCACACACACTCGCACCGCTCTCGCTGGAGCCAGCTCGCAGGAGACCAGGTGAAAATGTGTTTCAGGAAGCCAAGCGAGCAGAGAGCTGACTCCATCTGCAACCAAACCATTTCATTGTTAACTCTTTGAACTGACTTACACAACTAAAAGTCGGTTTTCCTCTACTTTAAAATAGAGCCAATTTTGTTGACAGTTTGATGTTTCAACATAATTCTCTTACAAAGCTTAAGTCTTAGTTGCATTTTGGAGAAGAAAAGGGCTTTTGAGCACTCATTTGCTTCATTTTTTTCTATTTCAAATTTGCTCAGTTTGCACAAAAGATCATTCTCTTAATTGCCAGCACTAGAAACAAGGTGCGATCTGAAAAATCAAGTCAGGTTTTATTGTACCTTATACAGCTTGTGCCAAAATGTGTTACTAAATCACCTGTTACATCATTGATAATAGGGAATGTTGGTACAAAAATGCTGAAGAGGCAAGATGTTTCATGACATCAAAATAAGCAGATGCCTCAAGGACAAAGGTACAACCTCACTTTTTGACCAGACCTTTACTAAATTAATCATCTCTACCTGTTAGATCAAAGCCGCTTTCTAAATATAAATGCTACAGCAGCATTTAATGAAAAACTAAATTTTGAGTGATGACAAGCATTAATAAATATGCCAATTTCTTCATTTAGTTGGCATTTGTAACACTAATACAAATAAATAAGTTACTTCACGAAACACTGCAATTCCTCCACGGAAATATTTGAAGTAGCTCATCTTGCCCATTTTCATGACACCCAGTTTTGGTGAACCAGGTTGTAAATGCACTCAAATCACTCCCTACCAGGGACAACAAGCATCAACATCACAAAATTAAAAACTGTTCTCTTTAAAGTGAAACAAAGGAGTCATTTGATAGAAGGTTACAGTAGCTCTCTTCCTCCAGGGGGAACAACTCTGCAGGCAGCAGCAAAAGCAAGGTAGTCTGTGCCAGAGCTTTAACAGATGCTGGGGATTTCCCAGCCTAACACATATTAGCACTTAGTATTTGCAATCCTGATCTCCAGCACCAAGCAGTTAATTTGCATGTTAATTAGAAACAGGTCACCAGAAAATTGCACCAGACAACCTTTCTGTATTGACTTGAAAGGACAATGAAGCATTTCCATAAAGTCTATATCCCTTTTAAACACATTTCCATCTGTCTGTGAGCCACGCAAAAGTTCACTGTAAATCAAGGTGCTCCTTTTGTTGGAGATGCCTCCATTTCAATACATGCATATCTCAGAACACTAAAACTGGTTTAAGATCAGACATCTTTTGAGACTTGCAAAACAAATAAGCAAATCTGAGCAATGCTAGAGAAAATAATGGCAAATGAGTCTAACCGGAAAGTCTCCTTTTACCACAGTACAAATTTAAACAGAATTAAGTCTGAAAGGAAAGCATAGGTAAACTATGCCAGAGAGAAAGCTTAGCAACTGGTTAAATTTGTGCAGCTCTCAAATCTGCATGTTCATCCAGTTCCACTCGCTGGTCACATTCACTGGCAATAGCAGGATTAAGAGAGGAGGTGGCAAGGAAAGGTGTTATAGACATTTTAACTACCTGGAAATGCACTCTGTAGCATCCTTTCTCTTTGAATCTTCTTTTATACAGTAATACTTACAGTAGTATTATGCTTAAATCAAATGCCCCTTCAGCTTAGTTTTAGGGGTCTTATGTTGCCAAGTCTAATAAAACTGAATTATTGCTGCTGTATCTCATACATGAGACTCACAGGCACCTCAACTTTTGAGAATTCATTACATTTTCTCCAGAACCTCCAAGACTGATCACTTGAAGTTATTAGACCATAACCGCATGATTTGAAAACAGAAATACTATCAGAAGGCTATACCTCAGTTTAACACTACATTGTCTTTTCAATTTTCTGTTGTTATTGCAAAGTCATAGGCAATGGACTTGATTTAAGACTTCCAGATGTTAAGCTTCATGTACATCTTTCATGCTTTAACAGGCACTCCTAAGTGAGAGACACTTGTTTAAGAAGCCTTGCCCAGCCCCTTGACCACGTTTACCATTTTGCTTGTGGGACTTGCTAGATCTTGTCTGCCACTCTGGAGACCAAACAAGGTGAAGCATGGCAGTTCAAACTGGGCTTAAGGATCCACCCTCCTCCACTCTTCACACATCCACTATCAATCTCCAGCTCTTTGTTCACACTGGCACCCTGGAAGCCATTGCAAATGCAAGTGCTTGAGAAGCTGCACTGCTCAAGTTAATGGCTGATCAAAGGTTTGGGTCTACTCCGCAACCTCCAGCTCAATAAGTATTCAGTTCACAGCTCAGTCCTGCAAGCAGCTCAACTGGCATAACTAAGCACACAGCAACAAGCTGTGGCACAGGAGGCTCCTCGTAAACCAGCAACAGCAAAGACAGCATTTCATGTAAACACATTCTAGCTGAATGAACTAAATGGTCCAGGATATCCTTGCAGGAGGATGTAAAGCTTCTGTGAGATCAAGAAAAGGATTTTGTATCAGCTCAGCTGGCTGCAAGGTTCTCTTTGATTTTGAAGAGGCAACAGCTTTTGAACTACTTGCAGACAGCCTGCAATATAGTCTGCGTACAGCAACACATCCAGGCATCCAGTTTCAACCCAGAATTAAGCAGATTTCCGAACACAACCATAAATATACCAAGCTGTGGACCACCAGCTGTGTTGCCTCTTTAATAATACTTACATCAATCAATACAATTGCCAGTAGCTGACCCATTAAAACAATTGTGTTTGTTTCAATGACCTAGGAGGTTGAGGAAAACTTAAAATTCAATTATGTTATTAGCCAGGGAACTACAGAAAATTAAGCAGTAAAGGATGAAAACCCAGTACTATTACTGTTTTAACTCATCACTTTTGCTCCTAGTTAGTCTGAATGGCTATGGCCTTTTCTACATGTTCCTTAGGATGACATCAACCAGACACATGATTTTTCACCAGCACAGCTGTGCCATTGGAAATCCAAGCAGACACCAAATTACACAGGGAGAAAATTACACAGGGGAGACCATATCACTCTCTACAACTGCCAGAAAGAAGGTTGCAGCAAGGTGGCTGTTGGTCTCTTTTCCCAAGTAAAAAGTGACAGGACAAGAGGAAATGGCCTCAAGCTGCATCAAGGGAGGTTTAGATTGGATATTAGGAAAAATTTCTTCACAGGAAGGGTTGTCAAGGTCTGGAACTGGCTGCCCAGGGAAGTGGTTGAGTCAGCATCCCTGGAGCTATTTAAAAGACATGTAGATGTGGCACTTAGGATATGGTTTAGCAGTGGACTTGGTAGTGTTAGGTTAACCATTGGACTTGATGATCTTAAAGGTCTCTTCCAACCTTAACAATTCTATTCTAATCTAAAATCCTTCAGCCAGTACATGGGATGTGCACGAGGAATTCACTGCAGTAAAACTACAGAATGTGCTTGCCTATTCCCAAAAGATTTGCCAGTGTATCTGAGGTCTTTGATATGATCCACAGCTGTACAGCAGTTTCTTTTCCTTTAGCACAGCCAGGAGAACCTAGGTGAAAAGGGTATTAACAAAAAAAAAAAATCCAGTAAGTCCAGTCATTAGAAACCCTGTCCATATTAGATCCCCACCTTCTTGCCACAGACTAACTACAAGATTGCAGGAAAGAATCACTGTGATTACAGTAATTTACTGACACTGTTCAGATTGGCTATGCCTTGTATGAGCATGGAAAGCACTGAAGAGTGATAATTGTCAAATGACTATTTGTTAAGACTTCTATATATTAAAAAGATGTCTTCCACTGACCCACTGTTAAGGGTTAGATCTTGTCCTTTTATATGCACCACTGGATGAAAGGTTTCACTCCAGTTGCTATCCCTTGCACACCCCATCTTTTTATATCACTGCCTGTGGCCATTTTTAGTACGGGAATGTGAGCCATCATCTGAAGCCACTCCTCAGAGCACACAGCACTGACTTGCTAGTTAATTTTATCTCCAGTCATGCTTGAACAATCTCTTGATAACATAACAGGGATTTTTTCCTTTTTTAAACAAGAGCTGTATCAACAATGAAACAAAGCAGACAAGGAGTTAGGCACAAAAGCAACAGCATTAAATGGAAGATAAGAGAACACAGAAAGCGAACTCTCTACAACTACACTAAAGCAAAAAATTCCAACTTTCCCACTCATTTCTGAAGGAATATGGAGAACAAAGTTTGTTGGCTATTTTTCAATCTTGTGATCTTTCTGAAAACTTTGAGGAAACAGTATGCTAGCACATTATACAACTGCTGCTTTCAGATAGCACAGGATGGAAGATCTCAAATTTATGGAAAGGGTGTGTGCGGTTTTCTTAAGAGGGGGAAGAGCTGGATTCTGCCTCAGTCCCATGATTTCCATGTTCTCTCTTAACCCTGTTTGCTAACTGCCTGCTCCAGCGACTTCTCTCTTATGAAGTTCAAGACCCAGCTGGGCTCTGGTTTCGCTGGCTGCAAGTGACATCCCTCTTGAGGCTTCTACCAAGTTAACAAATTTTTGGGGTCTAATAAAAAAGCTTTTAAGCAGACTGCTCATACCTCAGGAACCGTCTCCTCGAACTGTCTGCCAGTTTCAATTCTGAAAAGCTCCCGGGCAAAGGATCTGCTCAGTCAGCCCACTAACCACTAAATCATTTCAATGGGAGTCAGCGAGGCTTTATAATCTTCAGCAAGACCTACAGCTTGGGGTTTGTGGGTGTTTTTAAGTTAGCACCACCTGATGTTGATTTATACAGTGAACACTCTATTTAGGATTCCCTTAATGAGACCACTAGGCTCATAACTTTCTTTTTACAAGGCATATGCTTCTTCTCATACACCTTTGTCACCAAAGTATAGGAAGAGGGCAAGCCTTCAAGTGGCATAGCATTAATGCATGACAGGCTGCCTAAAGTGTTTGTGTGCATAGTTGTTCCCTTGCTATGCAAGTCAAAGCAGGCTGCACAGATACTTTTCCATTGATAGAATCAGTGCTGCTACCAACAGAGACCAGAAACTGCAATGGGTTGAATATACACAAGAATAAAAGCCATCTGTCTGACAGACTTGGCATTTCTCGCTGAATACTGCAAAGAATTCATGAAACAAAACTCATGGAGATGGTGTTGCGGGCTGTTTGCTGAAGGGTTACCTTTCCTAATCTCAGTTATGCATTCATTAATCTGATTGCACACACACACAGAGTGTGAACTGTGAACACGGAATACAGTTTTGCCAATTAGCTCAATCAGAAAAGACTAAACATATTCCAACTTCCTTAATATGAAACAATTTAAAGACAGGACTTTATCCCTTAAGGATAAGGCTGCCTGCCTGACATTTTTATTTAATATTAATGTTGAGTCCACTGAAATTCATACACAGTGTTCTGGAGAAAACATATGAGGTGGTGCTTATATAGGTCACTTTAAGAACATATATACACCAGCAAGTATTTACAAGAACTCTTTCCCCTTTTAGAAAGCCACATACATCTGCCTTGTCTGGTCTACACCAAGCATGTGAAACAGGTTCCAACCCTAAAGCAAAAACCAGACCACATTAAAGCAACACAACTAATCATCCCACCCATTTCAATACATTTATAGCAAAGATTATTCCACAAACTCATGTTCTCTCCTACTATCTGCTCTCTCAAGCCCATCTGCATTTCCCATCAAAAATTCACAATTAATACTTTTGGAAGTGCTTAAGTTTTCAGCTTTAATTTATAGACGGCTTTGAAATATATAAAGCTCTGGTGAACCAGAACTCTACAAACCAAGTGCCTCCTGTTGTTTTGATTATATGCGGAAGATTTCAAATATATATAGCGAGAGAGAGCAGGGTTTTTTACAAAACAATCTGCAAGCAGTTTGAGGTCCCCTAGGTATTGATCAAGAACTTAACAGAGTAATTAGCCAGGGCTCATTAAAACATGCTTCCATTAGCCTCCCTACATATCTAATCTGAATTCATTTACACAGCCATGTGCCACAGGTGCAAAATTTTAACCCCCTTAAGCCCAGTTTCCCATAATATGGACATTTTTCCCATCAAGGCTTCACCAAGTCTTTGCCCTATTTCTATTACATGGAACCGAAATACTTTCTCCTCCTGACTTTAGTATCAAGCTCCTCCAAAGAGTCTTGACTTGCAACTTCAGCTACCCAGGTTTTACCTGGATGAGCCAACACCGTCCAAGTCTCTCCAAGAATGAGCGTGTCTGGAGCAGGGACCACCGAAACACATAAAGCTACTCCTAAGCGCTGCCATTCACAGCCAAACACACTGAAACCAGCTCCTGTTCTCCCTGTACAAGAACTGCTCCATGTTTTGTTCAGCCACCCTGGCCACAGGTACAGCAGCCTTTAGCAGTGAAGCAGACAACTGTTAGAAAGTTATTACTCCCAGATTTAATTTGCTTCTTTGAGTCAAATCAGTGCTCACTTCATCAACTGCCTAAACCTCCAACTATTACCCATCACCATTTATGATTTATGTTAATAATATGCAGTGCATAATCATAAGATCATGCCCCAGTTTTACCTCCCTATGTATGGATGCTCATGCTAACATGCTCTTTTAGAGCATCTTTATCCCATCAGCTCTAAGACTGTTAACCAGAGTACTGAGCACCTGAAGCAGCCTTACCTGGCCAGCAAGCCATCACACTTCTGCCTCTCCGGAAAACACTCTTCCTTAGGAGTATCACAAACCATGACAGAATAAAGCAAGACATGGCTATTCAGAGAATGCTCTCCCTTGAAACACTCTGCTGAGGTTTTAACGCATCACAAAGACAGCACAAAAAGTGGGACAAGAGCTAGATATCAAAGGTTAGCTGAGGCATGCAAGCCTCCAGGGAACGCTGACCTTACAAACAAGGCATCTGTAAAAGCACAAAAAAAACCTCCAGGAAAGGTTCATTAGAACCTTTTAATCATCTTCCCCTGACACACGATAAGCAAAATGCCTGGTTCAGAGAGGAAAAGCATAAATGTACATATAATGAGCCCATACTATTGCTGTCATTGAATGCCATGGTGTGCAGTGTTAAAGAGGACAAACTAAATTTTCTATCAGTTGAAACATGTTACACGCTCCTCCCCCAAACCAGCCAAATACATCCCT
This sequence comes from Pelecanus crispus, assembly GCF_030463565.1. NCBI lineage: Eukaryota > Metazoa > Chordata > Aves > Pelecaniformes > Pelecanidae > Pelecanus > Pelecanus crispus. Next base: position 26,889,550 of record NC_134650.1, read on the forward strand.
GAGACAACACCTTCTTCAAAAATGAGCATCAAAACAGAGAAAAGCTCTGTAACCAAAGAGCTTGGAAACAAATGAGGCAAATCAACTGCAGTTAAGATTTTAGGGTGCAAGAGTTGCATCCAGTACTTGAAAGCTATACTGAACATGCACTGTTTTATCCAGAGAATTTGCTCCCAGAAGAAGAGCTGACCACCTTACCTTGTCCAGAAACTGTTATGCTGGAACATCTCTGAAT